>NC_134237.1:64785645-67285645 GCF_965152275.1 Natator depressus | reverse complement strand
GGGGGCAAAAGGGGCAGGGATGTTAAAGTAATTCTGCGGCAGTGCTTTAAGCAGAGTCCTTTTGCCGCAGTAGCGTTTTAAAGGACCCTGCTTATAGCGCTGCCACGGCAGTGCTTTAATGTCGCTGCCCCTTTTGCACCCCCCCTTCAGCGGCCCTGCCAGTAGGGACCCAGCAAGGCCGCCGACAGGGGGGCGCAAAAAGAGCAGCAATGTTAAAGCGCTGCCATGGCAGCACTTTAAAGTCAGCGGTACGGGCCAGTACAGGCGGCCACTTTTTACCGGTATGCTGTACCGGCCCATACCGCCTTACTTTCACCCCTGGCTACTGGAGCTGACCAGCGTTTGGGGAGAGGAGACTGTGCAGGGACCCAGGATGCCCTGTGATCATCCCTCACTTCCCACAAGACCCATTATCAAAATGGAGAGAGCTGCACCGTGAGATAAGCTGCCCTCAGTGCACTGCTCTCATCCAGGATGGAAGTGCTGCAAATGTAAACACCCTCTGACGCCTGCGGAAGCAAGTGAGTACACAAACCAGTGCTTTTCTTTCACAGGCTCACTATCACCGTTGAAACTGACAGCACAAAAACTCTGCAAGTGTAGACATAGCCTAAGTCATTTGTTGCCAAAGAGTTTAATTAAACTTTCTGAGGTCAACAAGAAATATGTAATTTAACACCCGACATCAGCTCAGATTTCTAGGTTTCAAAGTTCTCACCATCAAGCATACATTCAGTACTTTAACTTGAAAGTTAAGATGCAGACTCTTCAACATCAAAGGCAAATACTTCAGAGAGCTTTTAGTTTGTCACATATGCTCTGGCTGACACAGCTAGAACAAAGACTTTTTTCTTGCTTTTCTAGCTCACCTGAATTTGTTTGAATACTGCAATTCAGTAACAACAATCTTCCTCTCTTAAGCACCCCAGCTGTCTCTTCTATTTTACTTTAGCTTTTGCTATTTCTTATGTTCACACAGAGAAGTTAAATATACTATACTCTGGCTGAAAGGTTGCAAGGTAACACTACTTTATTTCTTACAATTCAGAGTGATAAGACACAAGACCCCCAAAACAAAGAGACACACACTCTACCTTACTGTAGGCTGTCAGTCTGCAAAATGACTGCTGTTTACACAATTCCCTACAAAGCCCCCTGACCGCAAGCAGGACCAGGAAAAAAGCCCTGAGAATTTAAAGTGATAGATCATAAATTTTAACACGGTTTTCAATACAATTAACTATTCCTTGCCCATTTCCATTTATGATCTTGAATTGTCAGCAAAGCCATTTAGCGAATGCTAGGTCGAAGTGAATGTGTCACATAACATACCTTGTTAGCATAACATTTTATTCAGTAACTTTTTCTGGTAGACATGTGGTCCCCTATGTTACACAGTCTGCACTTATAAGCGTGAGGCTGGCATGGGCACTACTCAGAAAAGAGATCTCAGCTAAAAGTCACACAACTAGATTCACCAAAGCTCACTAGAGGGATGACATACAGTGAAAAGGGGCATAAGTGACAGGGACAGCATTCACTAAAGTTAGGCTTGGAAGGACTAGATTTGTATTGGTAAATGTTAGTCAGTTTCACCACACACACAAACCAACAAAAAATATTTCTATTGACAATAAGAGAAATTTACAGATAGGCAATGAAGAAAAATGCTGCATGAGAACTTATTAGAGTTGATGTAAGGATATCTACTTCGTATATTTTTGACATGTGATATTGACAATTCGTGTCTTAATGGCATAAAGTTTTAACTTTTTGAATCGCAACATCTGTCATTAAATAACTCGTCTGACTCTCCCATTGTTTGTTCCGCCAATAATTTCCCACAACTATAAAAATTTAAATTTCATTTTAAAAAATCTACAAAAGTGCTTAAAAATATTATCGGTCAAAAATCATAAAAAAATACAATTCTGCCAAGCCTGACTAAAGTATTGATGAAACTGTAGGCCTATTAAAGCATTGTGCTTGTTGAAGCAATTGTCTGCATTCTTCACTCCCGTAAGTATGTTTTCTCCCTCTGACATACATTGCTGTTTTTACACTAAATAACATCTTAGCACATGAACAGAGTAGAATTTTAACATAAAGTGATGTTCAGAGCCACGTTCTGGCTTCAGATACATGTGCATCGCATTCTCTGACTTCGTTGAGAGCCGTGTATGTATCCAAAGCCAGAATATAATCCTCTCTCTTTTTAGGTCTGAATATATTATTCAGACTAGACATCTCTTATTGAGAGAGCTCTGTACTGGGTGATGAATCTCCAATTGGATATTTTAAGCCCTAAAAATTGATAGGGAAATATCCTAAACACTAGTCTAACCCAGCATGATTGTACAAGGGCAGCAAGGAAGATTCTATAGGGTCTTCCCTTATACATTTTCTTAGCCTGCCATAATCTCAGTGAGAAATGCAGGCTGCATTAGGATAATGCCAAAACTGGTTGCCTCTGCAAGAGGAGTGTGTGTCGTATACAATGGCCCTTGGTTCCTCCATCCTCTCTTGCCTCCAATCCCCACATTCAAAACAGGGCTGAAGCTAAGCTCCTAAATTCTGGAGGAATGGCGTTCTGGTCTGTGTTGAATACCAGATGAGAGGACTCAGCTAATGGAGTTGATTCAGCTGGTTTTAGGGGCAGCACTGTACACTAGCCCTATTCCTATTCCCCTTCCTCTTTGCCAGGACCCATCTGGTTCTCCCCCTCCTCAGCACCTTGCTCTGTCCTGGATACTGAAGCTCTACTTCATATCAGGTTATCAGCTGTGCAGGACACCTAAGTTGTGCAGGAGTAAAGTTCTCATGTAGCTGAACCCCTGTTTACTGAAAAGTTTTGGATGACCCCAGATACCATCAGATACCATCAGACAGGGTTCACCTGCACCAGCCTTGAAACAGAGCAACTGTGCAAGCTTCTCTGTGGTATGGTAGTTGCACTAACTGCTCTAGAAGCTGGGAAGCCAGAGTCAAAGTCCCATCTCTGCCAATATCTCACTGCATGTCCAAGCTTCTTAATCACTTTATGCATCAGTTATATCAACTTTGGTAAAGCACTTGAAGTTCTTTAGATGAAACACTATCAAAACTGAAAGTATTATAATAAGAACGTCTTAAGTAGATTAGAATATATAGCGGGAGAAGCTGGAGCAGGAAGCTACATTACAAGGAAACATCTTAGACTGCGCATTGATTAAATAACTTGCCTGTCATTAGTAAAAGAAATACCTCTTTGTGTTTTGTACTGAATCCTTCTGGTACAGGTCAAATATGATTTTCTTTAGGACATTATTTTCTGTCACTGAACAGAACATTTCTGCTTGAGAAAATCCATCTCCCTGCTGTGTATCATTTCTATTTCCACAAATAAAAAGAACATTTCTTATCCTGGTTAAATGTTCTTACTACAAGATTACGTGTTCTTAACAGCCTGTACTGCATGTTATTGGTTCATCAAGAACTATGCCTACCTTCTACTGTGGGAGTCATTTTTTAAAAAGCAGAATTTCTCTCTGGTAAAAAGCATACAGTGCAGGTTTTTGACTGTATTTTCCACCTCCTTGTTTCCTTATTTCTGCTGTTTAATAAGAAAAAGGTTGAGATGCTGTTTCTCATTTATTTTGTTATTAGGCTACCCCCCTCCCCACCTCACCCCACCCCACGTGCAAGCTCCACAAACAGCATTTTTCTCCAGAGAATGGAATTTAATAGGCAAAAAGTACTCAGTGCCACTGCTGAGCCCCACACACATAGAATGGCTTGTGTTTAGACAATATCACTCTTATCAATTAGCACTTTGACAATTAGCTAAGAGCAGGGTGCAGGCCCCCTGCAGCAGCTGATGCAAAACTTTCAATTAAATCTTTCTATTTCCCACAGCCCAGTGATGAATTAGTTATTCACTCCGAGAATGCCGGTGCAGCAGTGATAGAAACAAAGATATGGATTAGATTTTAGTAACGAAAAGCTTAGTCTGAAAGGGAAACCTATCAGGAAACAACAAAACAGGACAGCCCACAAACTTCTTGAGATGCAGGGCTGGCTCCAAGGTATAGGCTGCCCCGGGCAAATTAGAAAACACTGGGTTTGATTTACAAACCACTTTACATCTACTCATGGCTAGATGCGGGCCTTTAGAGTACTGTGCTCCTGCAAGTCCAAGTTTCTATATGTATATACATAGTGGAGTGTACACAAAGTAGGTGCACATTTTCTGACTGAAAATCAGGCCTTATTTTATATATAAAGTATATATAACACATAATCTGTACCTGTAAGCCCTTGCTGCCATTCACACACTAAACGTATTCTGCAATTATGGTAGAGCTAGTTTTGGTCCCTTAGACAGAACCAGGCTGATGTTTGTTGTCAAGGCCTTTGGCCATTTTAATCCCAAAGACATAAATGGTTAGTAAGGACAAGAGCACCTTTGAATGTTTGAAGAGCACCTAGCATAGCTCAGGCTCCTAGGTGCTTTGGTAATACAAATAAAGACATAATAATAATTGTTTATTTTAGAGAATGTCAGGTACATGTATTATAGGGGGAATTACTGCACAATCTCTTCGTTTCCTCACAAATGCGAGAGTGATGGAGCCCTTAGGTATAAATAAGTAGGAACGGCCAATCCAATCAGGGTCCATCTGAGTTCACTCCCTTCGTCATAGGATTTCACTCAGCACTGCTGGCAGCCATTTCACTACGTCTGTGCTCATGAGAGGCAGTATCACAAGTTAGCGCTGGGTGGAAAAGGAAAAAAAAACCTCTTGAAAAACAACCCTCAGAACTTGTAAAAAATATCACAAAATGAATATGAAAGTGTCATTTAAAGGTGATTTTTGAAAGTCTGGGAGAAGTTTGAAGTAGAGGAGGCTGTGTGTAGTGAAAGGCACTCCTGCCAAAAGGTACTCAAGGTGAATAGCATTTGAAGGGGGGGAAAGGAGAAAATAAAGATAAATAATTTAGCATTCTGAGTGAGGGAGTTATTGGTTATTTTTGTTTCTTTGTTTTCTGTACAACTTGAGACTTCCGGGTTTGTCGGGTATTGACCGATTCTTTTTCCGCTACCCAGAATGCACAGGTTCACAGACTCTGGAGCTGAAGAAATATGTTGTTTATTTGCTGCTCCAGTGAGTGATCAGTCCACTGAAACAGGGCACAGCACAGGGTTAAACACAAGCACACACCCACATTCAGATGTGTGCCTTAAATACAGTGTGACAAAGTTATTCACTATATATTGTATAAACACTTTTTTGCCTAACACCAAGCTTAGTTTGATAACTCAGTTGTTTACCCGATCAGATTGCAGACCCAATTGTTTACCCGATCAGGTTGCTGACCCAATTCACCAGGCTGTTCTCTTTCCTTGCCAGAGAAGCACACATCTTTTCACATGTTCCCAAACACAAAATATACATTCTACATATCACATCCTACACCGGGCTGTTCTGATTGCAACAAACCTGAATATTACAACAAGGAGCCCATCTGCAAACAGTTTGTATGGAACCTTCCACATTTTTTCTGTATGATAGTTGGAATTTTTAATTTCAGATAAAAAGAAAAGGAGTACTAGTGGCACCTTAGAGACTAACCAATTTATTTGAGCATAAGCTTTCGTGAGCTACAGCTCACTTCATCGGATGCTCAAATAAATTGGTTAGTCTCTAAGGTGCCACTAGTACTCCTTTTCTTTTTTGAAAATACAGACTAACATGGCTGCTACTCTGAAACCCTTAATTTCAGATGAAATTTTACAACAATTAGATGACTCCACCAATTTAGCTGGTCTAGAGTTAACACAGAGAATGAGTAGGGGAGGGGAGAGCATAAGTCTAGATAGTCCCATGAATACATCTTTGATCATTCACATCACATGCATGTCTCTCATAAAGGGAAATTATTGAGAAGCATTCAATGAAGGTTACAAAGATCAGAGTAAATGCAAGGAAGGAAGGTCTTACTGTTAAGTCACTGGAGTAGAACTTGATCCTTGTGTGCACCTGGGCACATCACTCACCTCTCTCTGGCGCTCAGTCCGGTATCTGTAAAATGAGCATAAAACTTCCTTGCAACCACTCTTTGTCCATCATGGCTATTTAGCCTCTAAGCTTCTCAGACAGGGACCATTTTTTACTATGCATTTGTACAGTACTTAGCATAATGGAGCCCCAATATCTGTAAGAGTCTCTAGAATCTGGCATCATCACTGGAAGCCAATTAAATAATAATAATAAATGCATCTTCTTTTTGCTTATGAAGCTCTTCTCTTTTAATAAAGATTGATTTTACTCATTGTTTTCATTCAGGCAACCACAAATTAGTGGGCTCGCTCATTTTATCCCCCGAGTTTACCATCCCAGCTTTCATGCCTGTCTGTCTCCCGGTCCTATACTGAGAAAACTTCTCTTCAGATTGAAAAGAACAATTTTCAGAGTCATCAGTGCCATTGTTAAGTCAGAAGGGTCACTGCAGAGTGACAGAAGGTTCTTCCCATCCCCAGCACTGGAGGGTCATTTACTGAACTACACAAATCCACGGTGAAAAATTTGAGGCATGCCAAAAGAATGTTTGCTCTCTTAGCTGGAGACGCAGAATGGCTGCTTTCCTCTTAAAAGCACTCAGGGAAGTGACGCTCTCCATGCAGAATCCAAGAAGCATATTTGGAAAAAAATCTCACATTGTAATTTATATAACTCAAAAAACAACCCATGCACTTTATTACTTAAAACATTTGTTTTTGATTAAGACTACAATAATAAAAATGTAATTAATCCTCATCTAGCTTTCTTGAAATGCTTCAACCTCAACATTAGCAAAAGAATTGCCAAGTAAAATGGGAAACAGCAGGTGGCATTTTAGAGCGTGATTTTAATACAATCTTGCATATATACAGGCATGCTATAGTGAAATGGTAATCATGGGCCATTTAGCAGGATAAAGCAATAACTTACTCCCTGTATTCTATCCTAGCTCAGCTAACTCAACAAGCCACTTACCTCAGCGACCAGAAAGAAGCGTGCTATCAGGATAGCTTTGTCATTTCAATTTTTCATACAGTGAGGGTGTGTGTTCTGTATCTCGATACAGTCTAATCTCCCCAGTCTCCTGCCATATACATTAGTTTGTAGCAAATCCCTGTATATCAAAAATATCAAACATAATGAAAAAGGGGAGGGGGGGAACACTAAAGAGAAAATTAGCCACAGACTCTCTTAACGGTTCCCATTCTCCCAGGCTTTGTAGGCTCTTTTGGTTCACCAATCAAACCCAAGTAAAAGCTAGTGGTAAGAATTCTTCTCTGTCAGTTATTGTTATTCTGTCCTACTTTAAGCGTTTTTATATTGCTGGAATAAAAAGACCAAGGGTTATTATTCAGATAAAAAAAATCAAACAAAAATCAGGAAGTGCCAAATAGACTAGTCAAATAATAAGAGGCAGCAATACTTGTTGCTGCATTTGTTCCATTTCAAAATGCTTTACAGCATATTGGTAGCTTGGGGAAATTCTCTTCCCTCCGGAAGGCAGCAGGACTGCCTAGGCAAAAATCAATCTCTCTGAATTGGTGAAGAAATATATAAACACTATGAAAGGTCTATGTATTCAAGAAGAGATCTCTATCTACCTAGGTATGTTTACACTGTTGAGAGGGAACTGGGTTTGACATAATCTGCAGCCATCTTCTGCATTTAACCCCCAACTTAAGCTGGAAGCAAGGACACCACAGAGTCAGGAGAAAAATCTGGCCTTGCTTAGGCAGAAAAAACAGCTGCAAGCTGCAGTTTTACTGACTGGGATAGATAAAGTGAAAGAACAGATTCATGAGAAGGAGGGGAAATGTGGAAAACTGACCTTGATTCTGGTTGTCTGTGTTTATAAGTTTTTTTGCTGAACCCGCTCTGCTGATAAGGAGAATAATGAACTGTTACTGGCTGTTGCTAGGGAAATTGTTAGCCTATTAGGGGCTATTTTGAGTTATGTGCTTTGTTCAGAGAAATTCTATAATGAGTTTAATTAGAAAGTGTGCTTTGAAGCAGTCCGAAGGAACTTTTCTTTGGGCAAGAAACTGACACCTATACTCCCCAGCAGCTGGACAGAAGGAAGGCCTCCAGGAAGCCTGGCTGTTGATCACTCTAAACCATCTCAGACTTTGGGTAATTATAAATATTTGGGGTGCTCTGAACCTACTGCTACAGAATATATGTGTGTGTGTGCGCTTGAGATCTAATAAAAGAGGTGTTTTTAGGTAAAAGCCCTGTGTTTGTACCGATCATTTATCAGACAGAGGAGCTGTGTTCCCATTGATTTATTCCTGACACCATACGGAGAGAAACTGTTAAGTTCCCACTGCTTTGGGTCCAGGAAACACCAGGTAACAATACAATGCCCAGCACCCTGGCATGTGAGCATCTTAAAATGGCTTTGTTTCACTAAAACTCTGAAGAATATCCTTAACATTAAGCATGAGCTTCTGTCCATCCCTATTCAGGAAAGCATTTAAGCACATGCATAACTTTAAGCACATGCCTGAGTCCCATTGGAGTTCTAAAGGTCCACCTCTACTTAAGAGGTGTAGTTAAAGTTGTAAACACATTCATTAATTTAAAGCAACATTATTAGATTATTGATTGTAGTTATCCAAGAAATTCCCCAACAACCCTAACTGTGAACCTGAATTCCCCTTCTCTGTCTGTATGTAGGGATATTGCTATTTTATAAGTATAGTAACAGCTTTAGAACCTGGTCCTACCATTAACATTAAATGAAAATGTAACATTCTATACACATCCCACAGTAAATTGCAGTGATTGCTATACTCTGCCATCTGGCAATTCAGATTTGAAATCTCCCTTCCAATCTCTGTTGGAATTTGGATTAGAGGTTTGGATTTGAGCTTCCAATTTTGACCTTTGACTAGTTCTAATATGAAGGTAAAAAATGTGTAGTTTGGCCAAAGTCATCATTTTGTAACAAAACAGCAAATTATATCAGGCTTTCCTGAGAACTACTTTAAATGCAGGGTAAAAATGAGCCTAAATAATTATAAAAGTACGCTACATATATTGATTATGGGAAATTACCACCAAATGATTGGATCTGGCACACACTACATGTGAGTCACCCTACCTGTTCACTTTAGATGAGTTTCAAGTAATTCTAATGATAAGAGATTTATTAGGGACTTTATTATTTTTTTTTACTCTCTGTGTGTGTGTGTGTGTGTGTGTGTGTGTGAGAGAGAGAGAGAGAGAGAGAGAGAGAGATGTACTGTAAACCATTTTATTAAAACTTGTGGCATATTTACTTCATCAGCAACATACTCTGTTTATTCATCCAATCCTAGTCTGTTTTAAATATGACTACGACTACTGAACTGATTCATTGCCTGATGCATGTGCCATCTGGTCTCTGTGCATGAAGAAAGAACATACACGTTTAGGGACACACACTGCCCTACATCCATGTGTACAATTCCCACTGACCTCCATGACAGTTCTTGCACTGGATGCAGGGCAGTTATAAGTCTTGGGAGTCATTATCCCATACAGATTGTGGAGCGAAAATATATTCACAAAACAGTGTAATTTTAAGCCTGTAGAAGTTGAATTTTGTACTCTATAAAATACGATGGTAAAAAGTACTATATTAGATCAAGTTTGTACAACTACCAACTGAAGAGGGTGCCCTCTTTTGGATCACAGTTGATGCTTCGTGTATTTGAAATGGCTGGGGGCTCATGGATCTTAACTGAGCTGAAACAGTTTGGATAGAAAGCTCTTTTGTGCCACCTTGTCTAGGAAATCCTCAAATAATTTTTGAAACTCTTCCCCTTCTACAGAAATAAAAACTACATATGATGAGCAAGAAATAGATGACCTAACCAACTAAAAGGCATGCTCTCTGGCTCTTGCCTGTGCACTTGGCTGGCTAAGTAATAAAGAAACCGTCTACTTGCAGTGATTTGTATTTTGTAATGTTGAAAAGCCTTCAGCTCAGAGCGTATGAGAAGAAAGTCGAGTTTAATTCACTGCAGTTAGTTATTGTTCAGGATAATTGCTGCAGTGGAATAGTACCTTTGGGATGTGTGTGTGGAGATAGCTGCCTGATCCTCGCTAGGAATGCAACTTCCCATCTTGTATATTATAGTAAGAGGAGGAAAAAGCTCTTAAAAGTCCAGATCCATGAAATCTTAATTGTAAAAGAATCATTCTGAATGAAAGCAACAACCAGACATTGTTAAACAGGATCTCCACTACAGGTTTGGTCAATACTCATTGCATTGCAGTATTTTCTGTTTTTATTTGAAAAGATCAAAGGACAATTTTGCCTAATGACTACATCCACGAACCCTGCAAACTCAGTATTCCATTTGGCAGCGGAGCTTTTGGCACGGAACCTTACCCTGGCACTGTCTCTATGTCGGCAAAGGAACCTACACTTTAGTACCTGTTGTTTAGCTGGAAGCAAATGGTTCCCCAAGACAAGCCTCCAGTTTATCTGGAAGAAAAAAAAAAAAAAAGCATGGCCTGGACTGCCCTTTGGCCCCACTTAGCAGCTGCTCTTGAGATACTATTAACAGCTTTCTGTGCTTCAAATGTACAGTAATGTGGGTGCATTAGTAACAACTGAGCGAGCATGGAGGGACTCTGTGGGTAATCTAACATCATCCCCTTTTAAGCAGTATAGGCAATCACTTTATGTGACTGTGTGAGATCAGAACATCCCAGTGTGGAGGCTACTGAGCTAACTGAAGAAAACAAATCAGCCTGTGAAAGAGAGAGGAATTTCGAGAGAAATACTGGCCATGGCCACTAATGCCCTGGGATAGCTGGAGGAAGAACTAAGTTATATGCCTGTGAAGCAGCAGATGCAAAGGCTTTAGGTAGATTTGGAAAGGTACTAAAGGAGGACAGGAGGCATGTCAGAGATGGTCATGTAAAATACTATACAGGTTTGGCAGGTGTGTATGCAAAATGGACTCTCATCTTTTCAAGTCAGGAACCTCAACTCACGGCAGAATTCAGGAAACATTTTGGGACTACCTCTTCTCATTCCAAACTCCCCTTTCTGCATTAACATATTAGAGGTGCTACAAATCTATCTATCCAGTATTTATATGCTGTTTATCCTGCCAGAAGACTCAGACAAACAGGATTTCTGTCAAGTGCACAATATAAACAGAATAGACAAGATGGTCTAGGACCTCACCACCTGCAGAGCTCAGTGCGAAACTAATACCTTTGACATAGCTTGCCCCCCTCAATAAGTTCTTTCCCCTTTCACATAGACACACACAAACAGACTAATTCCAAGCCACCTGATAAACTACTCAAGCCACTTCTCTTACAGGCTGGAAAGAAAGAAAGACAGAGAGAGATTGTTACTGTTATTTATGCTTTTAATACCTGGGAGGTGCTTATATACTGGAGTGATGGAGACCACATAAGTAGATAGATGGCTGGATGCCTGGGGAGAATTTGGGGTGAAAATCAAAGAAACCCAGAGAGGAGTGGGGGGAAACGGGTTATTTGAGAAGCTAGGTGGGAAATCAAAGCAGATGATTTTCTCAAAGGCAGGAAGCCCATTAGTTTGAACTTGTCATCAGGATGAACAGTTTGCCACAGCGGTAGCACGTGCATGGAGAAAACAGGATTTGGAATGAAGCAGCAAGTGTTTTCTTGTATCTTAGTTCCCTGCCTCAGGGAGAAGAGAGCTCATTTGGAACACACACTTTCCTACAAAGAAAGCAGATTCTGGAATTTCCTCCAAACCTCTTCAGCCTTAAAGTAACTATTTTTAATACATATCTCATAAATGCAATTTATTTCTCAAACAAAAGGAAGCACCTTTCATTCCAGTTCTGTCATCCTCCATTCGTTTGCACACACTTTTAGAGTGGTTAGTCTAAGACAGACTAAGGTATAGGTGTTCATCTACTTGCCTAATAGTAGCTTCACTGATACTATGATTTTTATTTCTTTTGACATACTTATTCTTTCACAGCACGTAGAGACATGAAGCAGAGCTCCTACCTTCCATCAGCTAGATTCCCCATCACTGCACTATTTCTATACAGCTCTGTATACTACAAATCTTCTAATGTTAGATTAGCTTTGAAAATATTCATGACTACAAAGATAAGGATATCCTTGCGCCTTTCTGTTTTCAATACAGATGCAATGGCTTAAATGTAAAAATGTTTAAAGGAAAAATGCATCATTCTATGATATACTCACACAGCAGTGTCTTTTCATACAAAACAGTTTCTCATCATGGATTAGGGTGACCAGATGTCCTGATTTTACAGGGACAGTCCCAATTTTGGGGGCTTTTTCTTATAGGCTCCTATTACCCCCCCAACCCCTGTCCCGATTTTTCACACTTGCTGTCTGGTCACCCAAGCATGGGTAGAGCATGATTTAGCTGTCATCATGAGATAGCCACTTCTTTTGAGGAAGAAAGAGCAATAGTGACATCTAGTGCAGTAGTGCTGCATGGCAGGGTTTGGAATTTTCTTCCAGGTTTTTATTTATTCTATAGTGGAGGCAAAAGTTAGGGCAGGAAACTTGTCAAGATCCAAACTGCACCAGCAGTGCAGATTAAAAGATCTGATCCAGAATTAAACTGCTAAGTGATACATTGGGAAATTATCCCAGATTTTTAAATCTCTCCTCTTCCATTAGAAGAATGAAGTGACTATTAAAAAAAATATATTATGCCTGAATATGTCATGATTTCCTAACAAGGTGCAAAGACTGAAAAGATTCGTTGATTCCAAGGCCAGAAGGGACTGTTGTGATCATCTAGTCTGACCCCCTGTATAAGTTCTCTTGGGTCAGAGAACTTCCCCAAAAGGTGCTGAGATCTCTCACTGGATAGCCCTCAATTCCACAAGTGATAATTGTAAACTTTCCAATGAACTGTTAATCCTAGTCGGATGGTATTATTGAAGATGGCCCTTTCTGAAGGGTATCTTTGTAATAAAAGGGTGTCTAAACCAAAACCTCCTTAACAATGGATGGGGGAACAAAAGTATCAAAGCTCTCCAAGTTTTTAAGAGCAAGGAAAGGTACACTCCATCTCTATCCCAACAGAAAGGACAGGCAGTGGTGGAGTCTTCAGGACCCTCTCCCTTCCCCCAGACCCTGCCTGCAAAAGAGGAAGCATTGTCTTGTGATTACAGCCATTGTAACGCTTCACTGTAGACATTACTTACATTGATGGGAGGGGTTCAACTGTCTGCATAAGTAATTGACCTCCCCAAGAGGCTGCAGCTAAGTTGATGGAAGAATTCTTCCATCCACCTTGTGCTGTCTACATGGGGATTTAGGTCAGTTTAACTACACCACTAATAGGGGGTGTGTGAATTTTTCAGGTCCCTGATTGATGTACTTAAATTGACCTAATTTTCTAGTGTAGCCCAGGTGTAAAAGTCAGAAGTTCTGTATTGAATTCCTTGCTCTGCTACAGGCTCCCTGAATGATCCTGGGCGAGTGACTTAATCTCTCTGTACCTCAGTTCCACACCTGTAAAATGGAGAGTGCTTCCTCCGACGCCTTTTGGCTTGTCTAGTTAGATTGAGGTCTGTTCTACATCTAAAACTTCTATTGACTTAGTTATGTTGCTCAGGGATGTGAAAAATTCACACTGCTTGGAGTAGGGTGACCAGACGTCCCGATAAAATCAGGATTGTCCCGATATTTAGTTGTTTGTCCTGATATTTTGCTTCGGCGGCACTCCGGCTTTTTTTTTTTTTTTTTTTGCTGGGGCGGCAAAAAACCTAGAGCTGGCCCTGGTGGCAGAGTGAGCCTGTGGCTGCCCTCCCCACCCCACCCCCCCCATGTGTCCTGATACTTTGTTCTTGTCATCTGGTCACCCTACCTTGGAGACATAGTTAAGCTGACCTCAGCCCAAGTATAAACACTGCTAAGTCAACAGAAGACTTCTTCCATCGACCTACCTTCCACACCTCAATGGAGTGGATTTACTACAGTGACAGAAAAACTCCTTGTCACTACAGCAAGTGTCGGCACCATGGCGCTGTAGTGTAGCACCGTAGCTGTCCACTGTAGCGTCTATAATGTAGATAAGCCCTGAAGCTCTTTGGGACAGGGACTGTCTCTTACTACAGCATCTAGCACAGTGGAGCCCTGCTCTCAGCTGGGGCCTCTAGGCACAACTGTTATACAAATAACAACAACAACATTCACAGCCCCAGCAAGGGGAGCAGGAAAACATTTACAGAAGTGTCACCCAAGGGGAGGCAGAATTCCCTGTCAAGCACCCAATGCTAGTGTGGTGTGGAGTCGAGACTGCACTACTGCATGTAGAGCTGGAAGTTGTTGTAGCAGCCACTGGTAGCAGTGCTTCACTTCAGGGGATTGGGATGCAGCCTAGGGAGTCTCTCTTTAGCACTGGGGTTCTTCTGCAGGGAGAAAGGGAAAGGCAGCGCTCACCTCTCCTCCTCCCCATTCCCAGCAGGTGTCATCTTTTCATTAGCAGAGCACCACTTCCACCCCCATGCCCCCCAATTCAGTCTCCACTATATTTAAACCTTTCACTGCCACAACTTATGCACCTTCTCCCTAGTCACCCAGTATACATAATCCTGGCAGTGTCAGAGCACAGGCATAACCTTCCCTCCTCCATTCACTCCCCAGAAGATCAGCACACTGGCCCTGGGTCACTGACCATTTGAAAAGACACTCTTGTTAACCTCCAGGATTGGTGTGTGCTAAACACCACTAGGAAGCTAGGATTCTCAGGTGTCTCATGATGTAAGGGAGTGTTTTCCCGCCCATATGTTTTGTGAGGGTATTAGATATTAAGGTCATACAATTTCCACCAACTTTAATTGGGAGTTTTAATAGTCACCCTACAACTGATAGAGCTAGAACCAATGCTGTGAACTAGCTGAAATGCTGTAGTCCCAGTTTGCTATTAAGTATTTATCTATAAGTCTATAAGGAAGAGGGGTTTATTTGTTTTATTTTGGTTAATTATTTTATTTCAAAAGTACAAGCTAGAGAAGAAAATGATCTGCTTTCAAAGTGAGGGTGCTAGCTAATCCATTACCTCCTTTTTTCATCTGCTATTTTCGTAATTTGAGATTGACAGTGTAAAACTTTTTAGAAGTGTCACAGACCTTCCTTGTTCACCCTTAGCTGTGAAGTGACTCCCTCTCCCAGCAAAGTCTGAGAGGTTGTCCAAATCCCAGGCTGTTGCTGTTGGCATTGCAAGCAGGTCCTGTCTCCATGTTCAACATGCACTACAGCTGCCACCATGACAAGTGTCACACAGCATTCAGGAACAAAAATACTGAAAATAATAATAAATTAGCTGTCACTGATGCTTTAAGGGTTAATCTTTTGTGACATGCCAGGTACAGAGAAGTACTTTGGCAAACCACATATCCCTGCAGGGGCAACACAGTTGTTTAAGCATTGCTCATTTGCTGCCACCCAACAAACTTTGAAAGGGGAAAGGGTGAATTGAAAGCTTTGTAGGTGTGTGGAAAGCGTGGCTGGAAAAGAGCAAGACAGAACAGAGCAGACTGAAAGAGTGAGGGAGTGATATGACAAAGATAAAGAGAAAATAAGGACTGTGAGAAAATCACGGAAGGGAGGAACAAATACAAACCAGGTAAAGAAAGAAAGGAAAAGAAGGGGAGAGAGGAAATGGTCATTTACTATTACAGGGAAAATATACCGGAGAAAGTAGGAGGAAAAAAAAGACACCAAAATATACAGTAGAAGATAAGAAAATATAATAAAACACTAGAAATGGAGGAGAGATACAAGGACTGAAAAAGGAAGGGAGACATAGTAAATCTCATTGTTTAATGCCAAAAAATATTACATTGAAATGTTCAGAAATGTTATATACCGATGGTGAGATGTTCACCCTGGCTCCAGTCCCTGTACACTGCTATGAAGGGCCAGAGAAGGGTAAGGAGGACCCAAAAGCCCTGGTTGTGAGCAATAGAGCATTCCCTGGCAAAGCAGAGAGAGCTGAAAGGCTGCTTCCAAGGAACCCCTGACAAGCATCCCTGGGTCAAAGGGGAAATGTTGAGCTGAAAATAAAAGTGTAAAATGATTCTGAAAAGGAGGAGAAAATCCCCTTTGAAAAGTAATAAATTAAAACACATTAAAAAGGGACGTATTTTGCGGGTTGTGTGGAAAGGGGAAGGAAGGGAACCAGACTTTGACCTTGATAAATACTGATGGGTATATTAATGCCAAGAATAATGTAGTGTAAAAGCATTTATGGTCAATGCTGTATTTCTCTTTCATGCTGCTTCTGCAATCTGTATGCTGCCAGAGTAGGAGTGGCTGTGAAAATTTCTAAAAATTCACCTTTGGGGCTGAAACTTTCCAGCACAAATATGAGATTTTTTAGATTAAAGTTTGAACAAAAATGTTCAGTCATTTTTTAAAGCAAGGAGTGTGAAGAACATGCTTGCTCCATTATAACAGAAATATTTGTGATTTTTTTGAAGTGCTTTAATGACAACATGGTAGAAAGTTGAAATTTTGAAGAGCGACTGGAAAGATTGGAAGTGTTTAACTTAGGGAGGAGATGAATTAATGGAAGACTGAAAGAAGTCTACAAATAAATGGGAAGGTAAATCAGGAGTTTCTACATTCTGTTTCATAATTCAGGAACAAGCTGATATTCAGGAGAATTAGCTTTGAAAACTCCCATGTAAATAGGACTGAAGAGCTAAATAAAGGGATCCTGTGACTGTCTGATTTTTTAATATTCTGACAAGTTTGTCACCCTAGTTATAAAAATCTGTGCCCCAAGCAAAATTAAAAGCAGGCTCTGTTTAACAGCACAACAAGTAGTAAATCATAGGACAGCTATAACAAACCCAGGGTATGTGTTTCCCTAAATTGTATGCAAGGTTCCATGCACACATGCTTGCCAGCTGGTCAATAACCTCTCTCCTCAACCAGAACCTTACTGCTTAATGGAATTCTAAATTAAATCCTCAGCATCCTCTCGCTGATTTCACCATAGCAGCCGCCTTTCACTGCTCGTGACTCGTTAAATCTGCTCACAGCAGGAAGCAAGGCAGGCAGACATAGAAACCTTTGCACAGGCCCCTCGATGTTTAACGAGTGTGAAGCTTTCACTTTTTTCCTTTTTATAATTGATTGTTTAAAGCTTTCACTTTTAAATCCTGCTGTGCCTGAGATTGTGACAGTTTTTAAAATGTGGGTTTTTCTTGTCGAGTGTGGTATGTGCTAATGGGTTCAAGTTATACATGACTGCCTCACACAACACACAACCTCTTCCCCTCCTTGATACTTTTTTCAGTTTCCTTTGATGTCACTGCGATCCCCTTTGCCAACCATGCTCACAATCTGGGCTCATATTTTACGAGATACTTTCTTCCTCCCACTTCCAGGCTTTTGTCATATGCTGTTGTATTCTTTTGCTACATCTGTCAGGTTGATGCTTTCATCTCCATCCCTGCCGCCAACCCTTTACCCACGTCTTGGACATCTCCTGCCACAACTACAACTTCCTTAATCTTTCTGGCTTCCTTACATCTCATTTTAACCTCTCCAGTGTACAAAGACACACAGACTTACATAGCTAAATTCCATCTTCCTTTCTCATCACTGTGGTCGTATAACTCTTTCCAATAACTTCCCTTTCACTTTCTGCGTCAAATTCAAGGGTCTCATTTTCTCCTTAAAGGCTCTGTGCATATCTGTCCCACCTCACAGCAAAAATGCAATGAAACCCTCACCTTCCCTCAGTTTTGGATGGGGGTTGTTTCACTTCCAGTACTGTCCAGGAATGTGGGGGCATTGTGGGACTTTGTGCCCAATCACCTCTTTTTAAGGCTGTAACACTTTCACCACTTGAGTGTTATACAGCAATTAACAGTGTTTCATGACAGTCTGTATCAACAGTTCCACTATTTGTGGACTCTTAGCTGATAAAGGTGCCTTCCTGCTTCAGGGTGTGATGTAGTGTCAAGCCCCACTGTATGCCAACATGATTTTATTTTCCTGAGGACCAAACATTACTCCAGAATAAGCCCATTTTGCCAGGACAACTCTCTTACATGACATTGGGCAAACTGCTCAAGGCTATTGCACGCTAAAGGAGGCTATATCTGTGTTGACAAAGGCAAGCTGGAGGTACTCTGAATACAAGAACTGCATGCAGTGCACCTCTGCAACTAGGGATGTGCTATCATTGCTTCCATTATGAAACACATTTATTGGGAACATAATACATTGTATGGGTAGTGTACCAGGATGGAACTTGGCATTAAAATTATGGGCTGTGGGTCTAAATTGTTGTGCCAAATTTCAAAAAGACTATTTTGGCCCTTTTGAGTTAAACAACAGTAAAGACAGTATATATCTAATACCTTCAGATGGCTGGTTCTTACATGCTCACTGTCTTTTTTTTTTAATGTCTATTTTTCAGGACATTAGCTTACAATGAGGAGTTGCGTCTCTGAATTAATGCAAGTTGTGTCATTTAAAAATGTACTTTACTCTGCATGTGTACCCATCTGATTTCTAATCAAATCTTATAAAGGCTTTTCTGCACAGACAATTCCTCTGATCTCTCTGATTCTCAGACATACAGGATCTTGGCTTAGACAACACATCACACTCTGCCTGCTACTCTGACCTGCCCTTATACAGAATGTGGGGTGTCAGAGAATTGATTGCATAGGATAACATTTTGAAAAAATGCATAAGTGGCCTGGGAGGCTAAGCCTCACTGCAAGTAGAGAGGATTTAGGCTCTTGACTCATGTAAGCATTTTTGAATTTTTTTTACTCACAATACTTTGCAGGAAGGATTTGACGTGGCTGTGTATTTCAACGATTTACAGCTCGGAGTTTTTGGAAATTCCAAAATATTTACCTCTCCTCTTGTAACAAATGCATATCCCCCGAGAGTGTTGCTGTGGTCCCAGTGCTGCATGCGCTGGCCATTTGGAACTTTGCTGTGGTTGTTGGGCTATCAGACGCTTTTGCTGCAGAAGCTTACCACTTAAGCTAAAGGCAAAGCTCCGTTAGATGTCTGAGGTTTATGAAACCTAGTCAAGCAGTTCTGCTTCTAACCAGTAGTATGTACACCAACCAGCTCATTTACTACAGGTTACTGCATATCTACTGCAACTGTGCAGGTAGGGGATGATTTGAAAAGATCCTAGATTCACAGGCATGATGCATGTATTTAAAATGATCCAGCCAACATCTAAGGTAAGTAGTTAGTGCAAGTCCCTATTTTACAAGTGTGCTTGAGTTTTCATTGCAGCCTAGCATTAAGAACAGAGACCAAACCCCCCAAATTCAAAGCTGAAAAAATAAACCCTGAATTCATTTAATCTTTGATTAGACAAATACCTTAGTCAAATTAGCCCTAATCTCCTTCCTTAGATATTTTTAAGGTCAGGCTTGACAAAGCCCTGGCTGGGATGATTTAGTAGGGAATTGGTCCTGCTTTGAGCAGGGGGTTGGACTAGATGACCTCCTGAGGTCCCTTCCAACCCTGAGATTCTATGATTCTATGATTCTATGACTGTGGGGGCTGGGGGGAATACTATACTTTCAGATAGCTTTGCATCAATGGAAAAATCAGGCCCCTGGTTTTAAGAGGTACTTAATTATCGGTAGAGCCATTCACAGTCATTATATATATGAGGAAAGTGTCTTGTATACTTTGGATATAAGCAAGGGACAACTTCTCTATTTATTGCATTGTATTATATTTATTTATTTAAGAGCTGTTATTTGCTTTTAGTTCTCATTTATAAATCAATCTAAAATTCTGATCTGAGTATGGTCATGAATCTGAGTAAGCCTTGGGATAAGCAGTTGTTTGTGTCTGAAGAAGGAAGAGAAATTTCTATTCAGCGTAAATGAAGATAGTTTGTTAAAGTAATGTAAAAGTGTGTACACATAACAGTATGCATTCATTCAACCTTTGGGCTCCCCGCCATTCCCTATCCTGCTTTTACAGGCAGACAGAGAAACCCTGCTCATTTATAATAATCCCATTCTCCAACATAAAAAAGAAAACTCATTTAATTAACACTGAAGAGAAAAGGTGGCTGCGATACAGAAACAGGATGAGAAATAGAGAGAGAACTTTTCAAAAGCAGCTTTTGAATTTTGGCTTACAATTTTACACATCTTGTTCTCTTGTTCCTTTACACATGTAAAGCACAAAACATGGGACAAAAATATCCACATGCAAAAACTTGGACATGAAAAACTGTGAGTACAATTTAAAAGCTGGTTTAAGGTCCTTTGCAAGATTGGGTGAGAAACGTATGTCGGGTTTACACAGACCACACATGACAAGTTGTGGACACCTAGGACTTCATGGTTACCACGCATCCATTTGGAATTTCATAGCAACAGCAGGAATATAAATCTGAACCTTCTGCTCCAACAGCACACGCTCTGCTACCATAACTAAACGAGAATCTTTATGTTGTAAGTAATATGATACACAACTCAAATTGTAATTGTATCCAGTAGAGCGCAGTAGTAAAAATGCACCTTAGCCAATCACTGTCGAATTATGCAGTGTTTTCCCTTTGGATTGCAAATTATTTTGGAAATTTTCCTTATCTTTTTTTCCTTCCCTGCAACTAAGTTGCTGCATTTGAAGTGGCATTCACACCATCAAAGAACACAGCTTTTAAAGGCCTTTATTATTTTTAAAGCAGTATTCATACCTTGACTTGGAGTGCCTTCGTTAAGGCCTTTTTGTGATATTGAAGAGTTAAACTATGTCTTTGTCCCAAGCAAGGGGCATGGTGTTGCTACACTGTCCCTGGAGCAGCTGAAGGAGGCGATTGTGATGTGGAACATCACAATTAGAGCTGGGTGAAATTTTTCATGCAAAATCTTTTTTTCAGTGGAAAAAAAATACAGATTTGGGTAGGCTTCACTGAAGTGTTTAGAGAAAAATGAAAAAAAAATCTGAAAAAAATCATGTTTGCAATGAAATGCTTCAATCTCAAATAACTTCTTTATTGTAATTTCACTGAAGTTTTGTACCAAAAAAAAAGTGTTAAACTCTCCCAAATGAAACATAATATTTTGTTCTGGGTCAAACACATTTTTTTTCAACTTTTTCTGGAAAAAATCAAAATCTTTGTTTCAGCTCAATCCAAAACTAATTTAAAAAAATCAGTTTGGCCGTCAAACTGAAAAATAAGTTATTTGCACAGCTCAAATCACAGTGTTCCTCCGTGTCTCCTGGCTGTTGCAGGGAGAGTATGAATGGCACAGGGTACATACCCAATGCAGCAGATAGTGCCTGAGGCGCTCTCACAGCTCCAACTCTGGACATGGAGCCTGAAGGGAGTCAGGATGCCGCCCACTCTACACATCTGTGAAAAAAGGAGGGAAATATGAGCTCTGCTGAGACTCTCCTGCATTGCTATCTGCAATGTGGGGAGCTGGTGTAGTGGGTGTCATATGCCCCATTTCCACCATGCTTGTGGGTCACCATTTGGCTCTAAATCTTCAAATAATAAAAATCCTTCTTTACATTAATACTGCTAAAGCTGTATTAAAGTAACATGGAAACTAGTTGACAGTCTCTGATGTTAGGCTTCCATGTACTGTACCCTCAGAACAGATGGCTAGCACCCCGGCGAAATTCAGATTTGACACTTCAGCCAACGCTTACTTTTGAAATCTAATTATCAGGGGGCCACATTCCATTTTCAGTTATACCCAAGTACCTTTTGACTTCAGTGGGTTTGCACAGACCTAGCAAAGCCAACCTGGTTTCAGTATATTCCAAGAAGAGGAAGTTCCCTTCATTGTGTGAACATTCAGTATCTGGTGCTGGGGAAAAATGGGGCTAGATTTCTCTTTCTGTATTGCAAATAAGTGATGCCTAAAAATTGGGTGGGAGGGGGGAATTCTGCCCTCCATTACTACAATGCAACTGAGTTGAAAGGAATTGGAATTTGGCCAGTGATACTAATTTTTAAATAAATACCAAGCAGATTATCTAAATTTCATAATCTCCAGACATAGGAGCCTCCAACAACTTTAATATTTCCCCAATTACAATATGCAATGTTGAAAATATTACTACAAAACTGTTCAACTGCAGTGGGGCCCAGAGAATTTTGGAATAGGGTTTAAACCATTTCAGATAATAAATCAACAACAACAATTCCCTTTTCAATTCTACCCATCTGCTGTTTGTTATGGCACCAGGTACTGTACTCAGCTAACATAGTGCACACCACCATGGCAAAAAACAGCCAGGAGAACTATAAAGAAATCTGTACAACCACTTTCAGTTCTTTCAGTCCCTTCTTACTACCTTGTATTTGGGCTGAGAGGAATTTGGGTGACCTCAAATCCCCAGTAATCTCAGCTAGAAACATTTGAAAGTGTTAATGAAATTTATGAGACTCAATTTTAATTAACTTAGTTCAAACAGACTGTTTGATTCCTTTTTCTCAATGCCCCTTCTTTCTCCACTACACCTGTGGGAGATGATCACTGTATTAGCGATTCTTAATCCAGCTGGCTTTACCAACTGATCCCCAATGTGTCTAGTGTAAAGCTGGCTGAGCCACTGCCCTAGCAACTTGCTCTGCTTTCCTGAAATACCCTTGATTAACTCCCTGCCGCAACCCATAGAAAACAATTAGGCACGAACAGCAGGGCATTCAGGCCACTTGGACATCATCCAGCACAGCTTCACATCTAGAACGGGGGAGCAGTCACCATATTAATCTGAAGACTAGCTATCTCAAAGATTATAACAAGATGCTTGTTTAACTGAAGACTTCAAGAAAAATTGGAGGTTACAGAAATTGAAGGGGTGTGTGTGTGTGTTTGGATTGGGTAAACTGTATTCTTTCATCACTGAGGAAGAAATGCATTCCAAAGTTATTTAAACACATTCATCTTAAGCCTGAAGTGATTATTTATGGATTTGTAATAGCATTACACACAGGATTATGAGTTAACTGATGGGAGGACTGCAAATTTCCAAGTTCTTCTGTTAAAAAACATTTCAGCTATTCCTTCACCACTCACCAAAGTGGCATTTATATGTTAAACGACCTCAGACCTGATCCTGCAGTCCTCACTCAGTTAAAAATCCCTGAGTTTATAAACCCGCATTGCGGCATGCCTACCTGTTTCGCTGATGCACAAGTATAAATATCAAGCAGAAACATCTCAAAACTGCCTTCAAGTCTGATCACAAAGGTATTCATTCCACACATGAGCCCAAACCACCTCCTTGAAATGCATGGCTCTCATTGGCTCCCTATAGGAGCGAGAGGGAGCCCCAGATCACTAACAAGGAAAAGTCCAAATCTCAATTAACGGTTTTATGCTATTTGCAGACTACGGCAAACCTTTACTGAGGGATTTTTTTCTTTAACTTGGGTGATGATTTAGGAGAGTGACCTATGAGATCAAACCTTCATGCAGAGGTAATTGCCACTTTCTATGTTGTATTGCTTTAAACTCTTAACAAAATTGAAACTGGTGCTTCATGAAAGCAAATCTCAGTAAAGATGTTCTCTTTCCAACCCACTCCACTTAATAAAATGGGAAATGACTGGCACTAAAAGAATAACTAGAAGTATGTGTTTGGGAGATGTAAGAAATATTTCTTGGAATTAGTTTACAAGTCAGTAGTGGGTTTGTTTTGGCTTATTTGGCTTTTACAATTTATTCTATTGTGTTGCTGGAGTACGATCAGCTAATTATGAAACCCCTGAAGAATTACATATCTGTGGTTTGTGTTTTAATCCAAGCTTTCTGCACACACAGTACCGTGCTCTAAAAACTATTCCAAACTAAAGCCCAGCACAGGCAAACAAGGTGAGTCCATCGTGATTTAAAAAGTTGAGTGAGTCAGGTGGTGAAAAAATGTCCAAACATTTTAGTTCCCGCAGAGCTTCAGCAATAATCTATACTGCATCCAAGAGTCTGAAAGCAAAACATTAGCTTCCTATTCAGTCCCTTTCAAAGTTCTTAAGTATACCTCGTGCTTTTTGGAAAGACAGGATAAATGAAAGAAAATTGAGAATAAGTACAAATAACATCTCTAACAATAAATACAACACAACACAATAAATAGAAGGGTTTATCCTTGCTTATAAGTTATATCCAAAGCAGGCAAGACACATTCCTCATACATATAATGTCTGTGGATGGCTCTGTAGATCATTAAGTACCTCTTAAAACAAAAAAGAAGTGTGCAAAGAGAAGAGAGACACCTAAAAAAACCCAAGACCCTTGTTCTGAATTTTGAAATACACACTTTACAAGAAAGGGGTGTGGGCTAGTGGTTACATGAGGTCAGGAAACTTGGGTACTATACTGCTCTCTGCCACTGACTTGCTGCTTCACCTTGAAATAATCCCAACCTCTCTGTGCCTCGGGGCATATGACAGACCCCTCTCAGGGTTTCGCTAGGCTTAATGAACTAATAGTAAAACACAGATCCTCAGACAAAAATCTTATAGAAACATAAACTGTAGTTACAATTGTGCACATGGTTGAGCTTGAGAGACTAAGATACAGAAGCATAGAAATGTAGGGCTGGAATGGACCTTGAGAGGTCATCTAGGCCATCCCCCTGAGCTGAGGCAGGACCAACTAAACCTAGATCATCTGTGACAAGTGGTTGTCCAACCTGTTCTTAAAATCCTCCAATGATGGGGATTCCAAAACCTCCCTTGGAAGCCTATTCAAGTGCTTAACTACCTTATAGTTAGAAAGTTTTTCCTAATATCTAACCTAAATCTCCTTTGCTGCAGTTTAAGCCTATTGCTTTTTGTCCTCCTTCAGCAGATATAGAGAACTATTGCTCCCTGTCCTCTTTATAACAGCCCTTAACATATTTAAAGTCTATCAGGTCCCCCACTCACTCTTCTTTTCATAAGACTAAATATGCCCAGTATTTTCAGCCTTCTCTTATAGATCATGTTTTCTAAACCTTTTATCATTTTTGTTGCTCTCCTCTGAACTCGCTGTTTAGCTACATCTTTCTTGAAGCGTGGTGCCCACAGTAATCCAGCAGAGGCCTCACCGCTGCAGAGTACAGCAGGGCAATTGCCACTTATGTGTTAAGTAACTACTCCTGCTAATACATCCCAGAATATTAGCCTTTTTAGGAACTGTATCACATTGTTGACTCTCATTCAATCTGTGAGCCAGCAGGACTACTGCCTAGCCAGCTACTGTCTTGTAGCTGGGCATTTAATTTTTTCTTCCTGAGTATCGTATTTTGTATTTCTCTTTAGTGAATTTCATCTTGTTGATATCAGACCAATTCTCCAATTTGTTCTGAATTCTTAACTTGTCCTCCAATGTGCTTGAGACCCTTCCTAACTTGGTGTCATCCACAAATTGTATAGGCATACCCTGCACTCTTTTATCCACGTCATCAATGAAAACGTTGAATAGTACTGGAACCAGGACAGACCGTTGCAGGACCCCACTAGATACTTGCCCCCAGTTTAACAGTGAACTATTAATAACTACTCTTTGCATATGGTCTTTCAAGCAGACCAATTATGCACCCATTGTCTAGTAATTTAATCTAGACCACATTTCCCTAGTTTGCTTATGAGAATGTCCTATGGGACTGTGTCAAAAGCCTTTACTAAAATCAAGATAAAGCATGTCTTCAGTTTCCCCCCCCCCTTCCACTAGTGCAGTAATTCTGTCAAAGAATGCAGGGCTGGAAGGGCATCTCAAGAGGTCATCATCATCTTCCTTTGCTAAGGCAGGATTAGGCCTGCATCTGAAACCTTATGGTTGTCAGCTCTTCAGAGAAGAAATGTCTTTTCCTTTTTGGTCAAAATGTTAAAGCCCTGCTTTCCTTCTTGTGTATATGCCAATATATATTCTTGTGCATTTTGTCATGAGCATTTTCAAAAGTTTTCTTTGTTGTTTATATTTTTAACGAAAATTAGATCAGATACATGCACATGCAGGTCAAGTGCTGTGCCTTCTGGGGACTGTGAGGGTGACCTAACTTGGATTTTCAAGAGGGTTGTGAGGAATCATGTATCCTTTCCAAAATGCATTCTCAGTATTGCTCCATCTTTCTGTTTCTATGCAGCTGGTTCATGAAGTCCTGTTTGATACAACTAAAGTAACACTAACTTAGCTTGCATCTGGTCTGCTGCAAGTATAGGAACATGTTCTCAGATAATTTATCTGAATTTTTATTTGCTGTGTAAAATCAATTCTTTTAATCAGAAATTCCCAATAATGTTTTAATGGAAGCTATGCAGACAGGACTCTGGAGTGTGATCAAGCACTGCTATGGGAAAACATTTTTTTTTTCTGGTTTGTATGCTACATGCTAAAAGAAATCACTGGCTGATGGGAGGGGAGTCTGGGTTCACTGGAAGGCTGTTTGCTATGCAGGCTCTAAATCCACAAATACGGTATGTTTCTTTACAGACCAGCCAGGCCAGCAAAAACAGAAACCCACTAGTTGTTGCCTTCACCAGCAGTGGAGTTACCTTACCAAACAAGAGATCTTATACAATACAAAGAATGGTTGTCTAGTATAATACCCCCTGGAGCTCTTTGAAAGGATAAGTGGAGATATTAATGTCAGATGGTGTGGGTGCACAAAAGGTCACTGGTAATCAGGGACTTCGACAAGGGGCATTCTTGTAGCAGATGGCAGTGTAGGATGTTTAAGAGGCCACAGGAGGGTGCTGGTGGATATTAAGAAGATGTGGAGAGCACTCCAACCAGGATGTCAAGAAGAGTGTGGCCAACAAGGCTGTGGCTAGGAAGGCAGTTTTGACCACAAATTAAGGCCCAGGGCTCTTTCAGAAGAGGAGACAATGGAGGTCCAGACTGTCCATGGAGAAAATGTCCGTGGGAAAGGAGTATTGGACACCACTCATGCTGTCAGTGAGGTGGCAAGAGTTCAGAAATAGTTGTGCTATGATGTAATTTGTGCACTGGATTGTGTGCTTTGCATTTGAAAACTGTTTTATTCCAATAGCTTCTCCTTATCCTGCTCCAGGACACACAGTGGATGGGCTCTTTCAGATTTGGTTATGGGATAGGAGGTGATGGAGAGTTAGTTCATTTACACAAAAGAAAAAAGTTCTCAGAATGCAAATGTATCTCTATTAAGATTACAATTTACTCTTAGCCTGTAAATGACTTGGCATCTATTTCCTTTGACAGTTAAAGATTACACTGAATGTCAGAGATGTGTTATTAGTCGATTTGTGGTGTTGAAAAACAAGCCAATGAACAGTAATGAACCCTTTTAATTCAGGAAGGATATTGGGTGATAAACTGTAAGGATCAAATTCTGGCCTATACAACTCCTTTGGACTTCTGTGTAGCGCCCCATCTTGACAGCTGTCCAAAAGACTATGAAAACTGATTTCCTCATGATCCCCAGGCAAATAGAATGATTGACAGGTAGATAAATAAAGAACTAGAGTTCTGAGAAATATGGACCAGACTATCTGAATTACAGGCATCGAGAAACACAGAAGAAGGCCCATTCCTAGCCTGGCTGAAATAGTAATAAATCCTTAGATTAAATAAACATCAGAAGGAAGGGAGAAGAGTAAATTATTCTAAATCATAGTGTTCACCAAACTCTGATTAGGAACCAGTAGTCTTCAGGCAAGAGCACAGATCTTCTCTAAAATTGGGCTTCAGTAAAATTAGAACAGAGATGGGTAGGCTGCCAATGAGAAAAATATTTGTTTCTTGGTTCTGAAGATAATAAGGTGGTCTAACAAATAAATTGCACGTGGGAAAAAAAGGATGATGTGCTCAGAGTACTGAGACACATTCCTTAAATGAAGCCCCTTGGGCATAAAAAATCCTCAGTCCCTAGATGAATATTTATGAATTCATTTAGATTTCTCTGAATATGTACAAAAATACTTTTCCGTTCACAGTAGCTTTGAAGACTAAGAAGTGTGGTAGGGAAAGGCATAAAAGGACTTCTTTTTGAGCACCTTCAAAGAAAAATTAACCACAAAACAACATTCTATTGTTGAGTTTTCATAGAATAGAGATCACATGACCATAGAACATCTGTGGAAGGTACTGCTGCATTTTTCACTGGCATATACTTCAGTCATGACATAATGATTGCGTGTAGAAAAATCCACAATGTCCAAGATATGGTATTTCCAAAGGCAGTTTTATATTTTAAGTAAAGATTTCTAAGGGAGACTAATTATCCTGGTGTCTACAGTATGTTTCACAACTGATTTTGTTTGCTTGCTTTTGTTTGTTTTGGTTTGATTTAACCATGTCTGTTTTTCCTCAATAAATTTGAGGAATAATAACTATACTGTTGTGTGGAAGCATTTCAGGTAATTATTTTTTGAATTTTCTATTGTTAATACTAACACCCTGCTATACTTCTAGTAAATATAAATTTAATTTCATATTTGTAGATTATATTTTCTTTTTAAGGGACACCCAGCAAGAAGAACAAAAATCAAAGTTGAGCATGATCCCTGGGGTAAGTCCACCACATTTTCTGTAATAATTTTTGATGTATATTTGTTTACAATGTAGAGGAGTAAGATAGTTAAAATGGTTTTCTTCAGTGATAGTGCAAATAGCTGAAGCTACACCTCTACTCCATATTTGTAACCATTGAGCTTCCATTATCACCCATCAGGACCTCTGCTATGCTGTGTGTATACAGGATAGGGTTATTGTCCTGGATCCAGATGAGAAAGAGATCAGGGGGAAAAACTCCAGGCCTATGGTGCTTGCACTTAATCACACACCTCTCAAATGGATGACATATGGAATGGTGCCCTGGCATGGGCCATGAGTGTCTGTGATATATTGATGTCTCTATATAATCATCGAGGGAAATCTGAATTCACTGGATTTAGAACAAAAGCAAATAAGTATATGATGTTAAAGCCTGACTTTTGAATTCTGGCAGGCTTTGCCATCCATCCACCAAAGACTACAAGATTTAGAAAAAGGTAATGGATAATGAATGTCTCATGAGAAGAAAAGGGAAGAATAATGTACTAATTTCCCAGAAAACGTCTGCAAAATTATTTTCTCACTGTCTGAATGTCTATGGAAATATGGGAAGGGAGCCCATTAGTGTGCTAGAGGGAGCATGGTTGAGTGGACTGACAACAGGACTTTACTTGCCTTGTCTAAGATCAGTCCTGTCAAATTGTTTCAAGCTGTGAGGAGGCTTGATGATGCGGACAAAAGCTGTGTGGTGGTTTAAGATGCCCTCCACATTCATTTGATTTGTTACTTGAGCCATACCATAAACCAGAATGCCAGCAGTGAAAGGTTGGCACATTGTGAACACATTGTACCAGTTAGCCCAGAAAAGAATTATTTAGTTTTTACATGTATATGATGCATCTATCTATAATCTCCAGGTGGATTTAAAACAACAGTTAAAAACAGTTCAGGGCATCAGTGAACCAGTGCTACAGTAACTACTGCACAAATAGGTCTCCCCAACCCCTTACTGCTTCAGACACACACATCCTCCCACCCAAAAAAAAGTCCAGGTAAACAGATTGGTATGATCTGCAGTTCAAGAAAACTGAGTTTTCTTAGGAGCAAAATAAAGAGTTGTGACCTACCTCTGCCTCACCCTTCAAAACAAACATATCTGAGGACTGTCGGATCAGATGTCTCAGATAATCTCAACTATCCAGGCAGGGAATGAAGAGAGAGAGAGAGAGAGAGAGGCAGATGGTCTTTAAAGTGCACTGGAACCAGACCATAAAAGGAATTTATAGATCAACTTAGAATCATAGAATCATAGAATCATAGAATATCAGGGTTGGAAGGGACCCCAGAAGGTCATCTAGTCCAACCCCCTGCTCGAAGCAGGACCAATTCCCAGTTAAATCATCCCAGCCAGGGCTTTGTCAAGCCTGACCTTAAAAACCTCTAAGGAAGGAGATTCTACCACCTCCCTAGGTAACGCATTCCAGTGTTTCACCACCCTCTTAGTGAAAAAGTTTTTCCTAATATCCAATCTAAACCTCCCCCATTGCAACTTGAGACCATTACTCCTTGTTCTGTCATCTGCTACCATTGAGAACAGTCTAGAGCCATCCTCTTTGGAACCCCCTTTCAGGTAGTTGAAAGCAGCTATCAAATCCCCCCTCATTCTTCTCTTCTGCAGACTAAACAATCCCAGCTCCCTCAGCCTCTCCTCATAAGTCATGTGCTCTAGACCCCTAATCATTTTTGTTGCCCTTCGCTGGACTCTCTCCAATTTATCCACATCCTTCTTGTAGTGTGGGGCCCAAAACTGGACACAGTACTCCAGATGAGGCCTCACCAGTGTCGAATAGAGGGGAACGATCACGTCCCTCGATCTGCTCGCTATGCCCCTACTTATACATCCCAAAATGCCATTGGCCTTCTTGGCAACAAGGGCACACTGTTGACTCATATCCAGCTTCTCGTCCACTGTCACCCCTAGGTCCTTTTCTGCAGAACTGCTGCCTAGCCATTCGGTCCCTAGTCTGTAGCGGTGCATTGGATTCTTCCATCCTAAGTGCAGGACCCTGCACTTATCCTTATTGAACCTCATCAGATTTCTTTTGGCCCAATCCTCCAATTTGTCTAGGTCCTTCTGTATCCTATCCCTCCCCTCCAGCGTATCTACCACTCCTCCCAGTTTAGTATCATCCGCAAATTTGCTGAGAGTGCAATCCACACCATCCTCCAGATCATTTATGAAGATATTGAACAAAACCGGCCCCAGGACCGACCCCTGGGGCACTCCACTTGACACCGCCTGCCAACTAGACATGGAGCCATTGATCACTACCCGTTGAGCCCGACAATCTAGCCAGCTTTCTACCCACCTTATAGTGCATTCATCTAGCCCATACTTCCTTAACTTGCTGACAAGAATACTGTGGGAGACCGTGTCAAAAGCTTTGCTAAAGTCAAGAAACAATACATCCACTGCTTTCCCTTCATCCACAGAACCAGTAATCTCATCATAAAAGGCGATTAGATTAGTCAGGCATGACCTTCCCTTGGTGAACCCATGCTGACTGTTCCTGATCACTTTCCTCTCATGTAAGTGCTTCAGGATTGATTCTTTGAGGACCTGCTCCATGATTTTTCCAGGGACTGAGGTGAGGCTGACTGGCCTGTAGTTCCCAGGATCCTCCTTCTTCCCTTTTTTAAAGATTGGCACTACATTAGCCTTTTTCCAGTCATCCGGGACTTCCCCCATTCGCCATGAGTTTTCAAAGATAGTGGCCAAGGGCTCTGCAATCACAGCCGCCAATTCCTTCAGCACTCTCGGATGCAACTCGTCCGGCCCCATGGACTTGTGCACGTCCAGCTTTTCTAAATAGTCCCTAACCACCTCTATCTCAACTTCTTGAATTATTGATTTACGCCCTGATCCTACAAACAAATACTTAACTGTAAGCATGTGAGTAGCTCCAGGAAGTACTCTTTCTTAAAGTGAAACATGTGCAATAAGAGTTTGCAAGGGCAGAGCCTTAATGGAGAATGAAATGCTGCTGCTGTTTTTTTTTAAAAAAAGTTAAATAAAAACCATTGTACTGAAAGTTCCCAGGCATGTAAAAGCAGAACAGAGGCAATTCTCAAAATTTCAATGTGATCTTAATGAAATAAGATGAGGCAGCTAATTGCATTAAAACTAACTCATGTTTGGTGAATCTGTCCCAGAATACCCTCCTCAAAACACAGATACTTTTTTTCAGACATTAAGGCAATACACAGAAGCAGCAAAGGCCCCCCCCCAAAAAAAACCCCAACAACCCACCATGCTACCTACCATAATTTTGTTCAAGATTTAATCACTTAGTTGGTATGAACAAGATCTCATTTCCCCAAGCCCACTTTTGCAGAATTAAATACAGCTGTATGGAGAAGATCATTTCACTCAAAGGTGATTTCTATTTCTAATAGGATTTCTAATAGGAAAATAAAAGTAAGTTAAAAATGATAAATGCTTTTCTGCGCAGATGTGTAGTTCAGCAAAGATATATGACAAAATACAAACTAAGCAAGGGTGGGGATGTAGTTTGGAGAATACTCTAGTTCTTGGACAAAAGTGTATTATTTGTGCGAAAGGTTCATTTCATTAAGTACCTCTGATGTGATGAGTTTAACTGCAAACTCGTGTCTGATTTTCACAACTTTTTTTTTTAATGTAAAGAAAGAAAACAGGAAACTAAAACAACAAATATTAAGTATTCCCAAGTCACAAGTATTTGAACCAGGAGTATTTAACATGGGTCTATAAGAGGCATATACATCGCTCCTTTCTGGATGTACAGCAGACAGTAAGGGTGATGGCAGTAGTGAACATTTTTCATTTGAACGCTATTTCCAGAGACCATTTCACTTGAAACAATCCATCTCGCTTAGGATGCACACAGCTGTTCTTCATTCAACAGCTTCACCACCACAAGGGATTTTCGAACAACCATTGGGATATTTTCCATGATCTTACAGCAATGAAAAGCATGAACAAAAAGAAAAAAGACTTTCTCTTGTCTTCCAGAATTGATGACACCACCACATTTAATCACCGCTCTTTCATTCTTCAGCTTTTTCTCTCTCTCTCAACAGTGCTTCTTGTTTTCAAATTCTGCTTTGACGTGTTCAGCCTCAAGTGTTTTTTTAAAAGATAGATCAAGACAAATCCAAATAATTTACAACAGCAAAATATGAGACTCGAAAGCTGTTTTTCTTGCCACTTGCTCTTTTTCAAGGTCATTTGTTTTCAAATTTCAGATAAAAGTACTGAATTTGTGTCTTCCCTAGTCAGCCTCTTTCAGTAGATGGAATATATATATATATAGTGAATATATATATCATATTCAAGAAAGGGAATACTGGCAAATTCTTTCACTGTATATTGCATTTTAAATAAATGAGGCTCTTTATAGCAAACACTCTGAGGTCTGTTTTAAATGACCACTCAAAAGAGGGACAGATAAAACGTTGCTTGTCTAATACAGCAGGTCACTCAGTAAGCAAGATACTGGGATCTGGCCAAGAAGCAGTAAATGCAAGTTGGGGGGAGTGGTACAAAGGTGGCTTACTGCACTCCCAGCTCATAGTGCCACTCTGTGCCGGTCGTTACCAACTGTTCTAACTTGGGCTGGCTTCCAGAGGCTCGAAAGGGCAATTACAACAGCCTAGCAGAGGGATACCCTGCCCAGACTCTTTTCTCCCCATCCACAAACCCTGCAGCGGCTACAGGGAATGGGGTAGGGATCGGAGTCATTAGGGTGAGCCTATCACAGGAGGTTCCACTGGGGGATCCTCTGACATCTGGTTATGGTGGCTGTTGGTCTACCAAGAATGAGCAGGGTGGCACAAAGCTATCTTAACAATACACATTGGAGGATCTGGCCTAATATGCGTTAGGGGAAACTTTGATGTTGTCTCTTAAGACAGGATGATGCCTAATAAGGTTTCACTGTATTTTAAATGATATCAAACATTAATCTCACTGTATCTTGTAATTATGTAAAGAAAACATTCTTATATGACTAATAAAGCAAGTCATTATTTATTATCTGGGTATGCGTTTTCCTGCTTTAAGTATAATCTGAATGCTACTTTAGCTAAAGATCCACTTTGACAGTCAAAGCAAGATTTACTAACTGCTGATTATCCATATGAAAAGGTGATAACTGTCACCAGAACAGCTTAACATTTGAAATTTGATAAATAAGTAAGAATGCCATTTATTCAAAATTATACAAACAAAAAGCACCAAACCTTTATTGGTCATGACATATGCTTCAGGGATATCTGAGAAACTAATGCTTTTTAAAAAGTGTGCATCTGAAGGGTGTCTAATTCCAGAAGTAACACTATAATAGTGACTCGCAAAGTGAATGTAAAGTGTATGATTCTGTGTCTTTCATGGTATACATCAACACATCTAAGAATTATGCACTTTATGAAGTCACTTTAATGTATAACTCTGCTCTGCAAATGACTCTTCTAGGATAGAAAAAATAAAAACCCTTAAGAGACATAGAATACCTACCTTGTTATTAATAGTACACTAGATTATATATTAACAATATTTCCTGAAATTTGCTTCTAGACACTACTTTACAGCACAACACTGTTTCCCTTAGTATGCCTCATGCTAGCCCAAAGAGTTCTGACAAATAAGTTAAGGTAGAAGTCCCTTTCACAACATCTAGCATTTCTTCTATTCTTCTCGCATACATTTTTTAAAAAATCAAAGATACTCTTAATTTGTCTAATGCATTTTGAAGTCTTTTCTTAGTTTTTACTCATAGTAAATTCTCAGTCAGGGTTTCCAGTTTAACATCATTGGCCTTTGTGTGGTACAACATCCCTTCCTCAAATTTCAGAGTTCCATGCTTCTGGCAGTTCTGTGATATCCAAGTGTTGGATCCACCTATAACCCCCACTGCCACAGCAAACTGAAGAAATGGTGTGTGGGGGGGGTGGGGGGGGAATAGTTAAATAAACACAGAATTAAAAATAAATTACAAGACTGCGTGGCAGATTCTGCAGTTTTCAGAAAAATGCCCTGATAATTAAGAAATGTTAACTGAAAGTGTGGTAAACTTTGAATAGAAATGAATAAAAATAACCTTATATTGAGTAATTTGGTCTATAACATGTTATTAGTGGGAGCATTTGATGCTACACCTTGCATATTGTTGTCTAGTAACAGAACTTAGGCAAAATCTGTACCATTGGGGATAAGGGTTCCATTAACTGATGAACTGGAACAGAAGGATGGACCAATGTGGGAGCTGTGAATGGATATAAAGTGTTTGAATAACTGATAGTGTTTCATGTGTACAAAGCACTCCAAAGATTTCACTTACCTTGGACTACATTACTCACAGGCAATTTCAGGATCTTTTCTTTGAGAATAAAAATAGTGTTAAAATTTCTCACAAGGCTTTCTATGCTTTACAGATAAATATCATACAAATGTATACTTAAAATGTGGAGACTTTAAAGGGTAAATTTTCAGTGACTAATAGTGGGAGGCAACAACCTCCAATTATTAATAGGTATTGTGCAGTTATGTTACCACAAACTAAGCTAAATATGTACTCATAAAATTTCCCCAATATAAAGGTTTTCTTCACACCATGAGAAAGGTCTTTTAGCTGTACAGCTAAAGCCCATTTCTGAAGGATTTATGAGTTCAGATTAGCATGTTAATGACCATTCAATGTGCCATTAGAGTCAATCTGATGATCAAATGCATGATTTGGACATCCTTTTTAAGTCCCCACATTTGAAAGTTGGGCCCATGGTGTGCAGTCCAAAGGAAGTCACAGGGTGAAATACTGCTCTGATAGTACAGCAGCACTCTTACAGCACCATGTTCTCCTTAAAGTCCCATCATGTAAGCTAGAGTACAGCCATCTATATACTCTGAGGCAGACTACTGGCAGTAGCTGAGAGTAGGGAGAAGGGCTGCCTCAGCAACCCATTCCTCTCTCCAGCACCCACCACCTCTCTTAGCAGAGTCCCTACACAGCCACAGCACTGAAAATGAAGGTGATGTAAAACAGTAACTTTGCACGGCTCTCCCAAACTCAACAGGTTAGCAAAAATTTTAAATCAAGTTTAGCAGGTTCAACCATTTTTTTCTTTTAGCTGGAGAATGTCATTTTTAAGGTAGGCATAGTACACTGTAATGTTCCTAGCCTGAAGTGGCTCCTGAAAATCATATCGCTTTTAAAGTTTGGCCCTTAACTTAACCCTATGATGCTGAGGTGACTTGCAACCACTTGCTGTACTACAGGATTTGGGTTTTTTTTATTCTCAGCACTAAGATGGTTGAAATCTTAAAAGCTGTATTGTGTTCTCTTTAAAATACCCTATGCAAAAGAGTCTTTTTTTAAAGGGAGTCAGAATTTTCCTACAGAGCTCAACATGGCTTTATGATTAAGGTGGAGACTGGGGAAAGGAATTCTATTCATGGCTCTACCTTAAATGTACTATGTGGCCTTGAGCAAGTCAGAAAGAGCCAAATTAATACAAAAATGTGTCCTTTAATTTAGAATGCCTCAGGTTTTGGATCCCCAAATTGAGACACTGAAGGCCTGATTTCCAGAGGTGCTGATAACCTGGATATCCCTTTGACTTTACCTCCTTATGCCTGTTTTCTCATTTGTAAAATGGGGCAAATAAGACTTATCTCCCTTATGGGGATCTTCTGAAGCTTACGTTGGTTAATTTGTAAAGCATGTGAAGAGTCAAAAATGAAAAGTGCTATATGAATTTAATCCTGCACCACTCAAGTAAATGGAAGCTTTGCCATTAAATTGATCAGGTGCAGGATTGAGCCCTATAAGTCCAAATTATTACTATTGTCATTATTTAGTATACTAACAGCTTGATAACTAGAGCTGGGCAGAGAAAGACAATTCTGATTCCCAGAAGATTTTGTTATTCAAAATCTGGTTTCATGATGATTAGGAACAAAACTTACTTAGTGGGTCAGGAGAGCTAAAGAGTAAGGTATTTAATTTCCCTTTTGCTTCAGTCTTCATTAAAAAGGTTACTTGTGACTAAATGCTGAATATGAGAACATAAGAATGACCATACTGGGTCAGACCAAAGGTCCATCTAGCCCAGTAGCCTGTCTTCTGACAGTGGCCAATGCCAGGTGCCCCAGAGGGAATGAACAGAACAGGTAATCATCAAGTGATCCATCCCCTGTCACCCATTCCCAGCTTCTGGCAAACACAGGCTAGGGACACTATCCCTGCCCATCCTGGCTAATAGCCATTGATTGACCTATCCTCCATGAACACAATGAATATTAACAACAAAGGGTAAGGAACATAAGCCAGAAGAATAGAGAAAGAACAGGTTAAAGAATATTTAGCTAAATTAGACGTATTCGGGTCAGCAGGGCTGGATGACGTTCATCCTACAGTTCGTAAGAACCAAACTGAAACAATCTTGGACCCATAAGAGACAATCTTTGAGAATTCATGGAGGAGAATGATGTCCCAGGGGACTTGAAAAGGGCATAGTTTAAGCATCTTTAAAAGGGGAGACTAAATGGACACAGGGAATTAAAGATCAGTCAGCCTAACCTGCATACCTGGAAAGATACTGGAACACAATTACATAATCAATTTGTAAGCACCTACAGGTTAAGAGGATGACAAGTAACAACTAACATGAATTTGTCAAGAACAAATCTCGCCAACCTAACCTAATTTCCTTCTTTGACAGGGTTACTGACTTTGATTACCTTAATTACAACATGCATAAGAACATCTGTGTTACTTCAACTATCTCTCTATATATTTGCCCCATGAGCTAAAATTGAGATTTCTAAGGGGAAAAACTGAAGAATTGCATTATGGCATTAGTTATGCTAGTAAGCAAAAGGTAAGTCAGGATAAGCCATTTTTCTTTTCTTTTTCTTTTGCACATGGGTTGGGTTGCAAGAACTTAGCTCACCATACAATTCACTGACTTGAAAACAGATCATTTTTATGTTGTCTAGAGTTCAGATGTAGTTTCAGGGATGACAAAGAGTAGTGACTACCCTACACATCTAGCTAATTCCATAAGCCTTCTTTAGCATTGATGGAAGCAATATAGTACAAAGCATTCTAATGCATATGAAAGATTAATTGGAGGATTAGCACATCTGTTACACAAGTGTTGGTTTTAAACTTTACATGCCTTCACTCAGCCTCTGTGAAATAAAATACTTATAATGTAATTCAGCCAAATTCCATTCATCATTGCATCACTGCAACCCCATAGGCTTTGAAAAAAGCCAATGGTGTTGCCAGGGTAAACAGAGGGAAGAACTTAGCCCACTAAGATCTCTTTTTATAAATTAACTATGTATCTCTTCATTCTGGTGTAATTATATTTTTAATCCTCTGTTCAGTTTTTTTGCTCCTGTCATTGCAATAACTTTTTTATGCTCAGATTTCATTCTTCACATTTATATCTAATTAATTTTACAAGCATCTAAATGAAAAACAGCAGTGATGCTTTAATTTCAGCCAATTACTAACTTATGAAATCACATATGTCTTCATTACCTTACTCTGCCACCCTTACTCATGGGGCTTGATCCAACATCACTGAAGTCAATGGAACAGTTACCATTGAGTGCAGTGGACATTTGATCAGTATTGTCTGTACCCAGCTCTCTGGAGCAGGGTCTATGCTATTTGTTTGTACAGTGCCAAGTACAGTGGGATCCTAACCCCAATATGGGATCCATAAATCCTACCACAACAAAAATATTAATAAATAATAACAACAACAACAGAAGGGCTGGGTGACCACTCTCAAATTGTGGCCACACTCAAATTGTAATGAGAAGGTGTGGCATAGGGACTACAGGGCCAATATATAATGCTTCATCTTGAGCTGAAGAGAAATCGGTCAGTTCAAGAGTTAGCATGGCTTTTATTTTATAAGGTCAACAGCAATTTCCTCCATTTTATAAAAATTAAGCTTGGCCCTTGCTCTCCTGACAAATTGCCAATGTAGCCCTCCAGTGCAACAAAGTTTGCACTCAATTATTTTAAATATTTAAGCTTATAAAATTTCAGCTTTTTTAAATACAAAACCAAAGTTATAGTAACGTTAAACATCTGATCTGGCTGTCACCCCACGCGTAGGTCACCATACAGTAGTTAGCCATTTCATGGTTCTCAGAACAATGTGGAATTATTCACCAAATGTGTAATAATACAAGGACAAATTGAGGACAGAATAACTACCTCACCCCAGACTAACCTCACTTTTGTTAGTTTCTGTGAGATCTTGAAGACCGACGTAATAAAATAGGTTGAATTTAATTGCCACTGGTTGTGTATTATATACATAATAAATTAAGAGGTGAAAACCTTCCAGGGATATACTCCCCCTGCTTATTTGGATATAGTGTTAACTTGACCAATTATAATTCTTTTACAGGAGGACAGGGCCAAGGCCCAAAGCCTAAGTGTTTGGGCTCTATTTAGGAAGAGCAAGGAGGGGCTAGGGAAGTGAAATTACTGCCCTAACTCCAATGTCCAATGTACTCCAATGTCAAGAAGCATAGCAGCCCTCTTTCCCCTCCTACACACACAGTTGCTATTCCAGTATGTGTCTCAGCCCCTCTGTGCCAAGTATGCACAGAGATGGAGCTACTGGATATGTGGAAACATAGCTCCTGTGGCTGCTCCAAGACTGTACCCCAGCCCTTGCATATTGCAGCTTTCTGGATGGACCCTTCTGAGTTTGCTCACTTCTCTCCTCAACTTGCCCAGTCTAAGCTGTCTTCCTCAGAATGGAGGTGACTGACCACCCCAATTGCCCACTGGAGATTCAGACATGAAGGAGCCCTCCCTACATAAACTGGGATGAGCCTACCAAATAATCATCCTCATCATGGGCCAAATTCTGCGGTCAGAAGAAACTTCACCAAGTGGGAAAATGTATAGCATGTTGGGGGAGGAAAAAAGGATTGAAATTCTCCTGTGTGGTTAGGGCAAATGTTGTTCAGTTTGCACTACACTGAACTTAGTAAGAAAATATTGTGATGGGACCAGAGGGCAAAAGTTAATAAGGGAAAAAAGATTACATGCAATGATGTGGTGTGAAAAGAGCCCAGCAACCCTGCCCTTTATCCCCTCCTCAAACCCTTCTTCTACCCCTTTAAATATGTTATTTTAATAAAATGTTTTCTTAAGCCATTCCAGAATAGAACAAACTATGCCAGTATATTGTGCATTGAAGTTAAAGCATAGTTTTCTGCTGCGTTAAGTTTTATGACAGGAGTTTGTACGGAAAGATTTTGGAGCAACTCTGCTCCACTCTGCCAGTTTATGTTGTTCATTTCTTCTTGTGCAAGCACCCTGAAAAACGATCCATAGAAAAGTAAAGCCATGCAATATTAGAAAAGTACAATTATATCCAAAGGAGGAATAAAAATGATTCATTCTTTGAACTTCACTTGTGAGAGTTTTTTGGAAGGGAAAAGGGAGATACAGCAACATAAATCAGTGGTTAATACAGCCAAAGACGCCTACACATGTGTTTAGTTTTTATTTTTGTAAAAAAACCAAAAAAAAAAAAAAACCACCAGATTTATTAGTGCCAGTGAATGTTCATGGTAAGGTAACAGGAACTAAGCTAATCTGGGTAGCAACTTACATCAAAGGATATCAAAATAATATTTCTTGTAAGTGAACCATAACATTTCATGTTAATTCTGTTCTTGCTGACTAGAAGTCCCACTTACCTGCCTATGAAACCTTTAAAGAAAAGTTGCTACAGTAAAGCAGGGTTCTGGTAGAACTTGGCACAATTTAACCGTTCATCCATACAACACCTCTCACCTGTCTGGAGCACTCATTCATACATACTGACATAATGCATATACATCATGACTAAAGCCATGTATGGCCTAAAGCACATAGAATAGTTCATTCTAAAAGTAACATATTTCTACATCAAAAGCAGGTCACTGTATTTACAGCAGATGATCTAAGCTCGGCAGATGGGTTTTTGCTTGAAGATCTTTTCGTTGACATACATTAAAACGTTCAAGTTGTCAAATTATTTATCAAATTAAAGATGTATCTACAGGAAGATCTGTTTGATCATGTGCAAGAATTCTAAGGCAATAGTAGTAGTTGTTCCACAGGACTAGTGCTGCCATTGCAATGATCTCGTCACACGCGTATTAAGTCTTTATTCTTCAGATGCAGCCAGGCATAGTGAGACATTCATGATCTGCAGGTTGTTGGCTCAAAGGTCTAAAACGTCTTCATTGTGTGTTTAATGTTCATGGAATAGCACCAAAGAAATTCTCTTTCAACAACAAATCCTGTTTGTTTTTTGCCATGATAGAAATTCTTATTTCCAGAAAACAAATTATATTGTTCTGTCAATGGGTTGAGAAACGTTTCTTTTGGATACTATTTTCAGCTTTGTTTCTGATTAGCTAAAACGGATAATTAGCTCATTCATAAAATGTTCCAAGGAAATACGAGTTAGCAGCAGTTATGATTTTACTACTGAAAATGAAATCAGTAATTGGAGTTTCAGATGATTCTTTTCATGATTATTTCTGTTTCCCAGTGGATAAAGATTGATTTACAACAGGTCTGTTAAACATTAACTCAGTCTCTTATCGGGCTCAGTGCAAAATAAGAGCACATCATCAGTTATACCTTACTTAACCAATACACTTGACATTTTCAATTACTTACTATCCAAATTCTGAGTGTACTAATAATGGCGATGAATAAAATGTTTCAGACTTTTCAATATGCTGGTAAAATGAAATCAATTACGTTTCAGGAGATGTGATTTTCCAGTTTCAAAATATTGGTAAACTAACAGGAGAGATGAATCCCTACAAAAGTACAGACCAACCTCAGAAGACTTTCCCATTTCATATCTCCTTTTATGGTCTTTGCATGCACTGTATCCTTGATACAAAGCCAAAGCAATTTCAATAAGATATAAGCACAGTTTTCTGAGTGTGTGACCTGAAGGAGCATTTTTTCTCCTGGACCAGATAATTTTCAGAAGGAAGAACAGTCTGCAAGGTCACTTCCACTGAATTTAAGTGATTGAATCTGCAAGCATCTATACAAACATCAAGCTGGAAACAAAAGCTTTTATAGTTTCCCTGGAAGCATGCAATGCCTTTTCACCAGCTTTGCAGAGACAGTCAAGCATGGAGCCCACATGTCATCACCATGTCCATTCCATTGGGATGGGTGAAAGTTTCATTGTGAACTAAAATGTTTCTGGTCATATACATTTTGCTTCCAACTGAACCTCTTATATAAAACACTTGTGCTAATAATGTCAGTAAAAAAATACGGCTTCCTTCCTCTCCATCACACTAACACTCTCTCTCTCTTTCTTATTTTCTGGCATAGAGGTTCTTGCGTTATTTTTTGGTGTGAACACTATCTTGATATTTTATACTTCTGTATCGTATATGAAATCCTTTCTTGTTGATTGTATCATCAGTATGAAAATGGAGTAAAACGGCATCCCCAGCTGAATAAATTTCTTCTGGTGGCTAGGATAAATAAGTACATAAATAAAGTTATTTTTTCACCTTTGACTCTATTAGTTCTTTTTCAGTTAAGATATTTTCTTATATGGATTTTTTTATTCCTCTTTAAGCAGTATAATTTAATAGCACCATTCACAGTGGATAGAACCAATACCACCATTCAAGGTGGATGCAACACCTTTACACAGGCAGCCCTTGGTCTTAGTCTAGGTCTTAGTCTAACATTATAAAACAACGGAGCAACACATTTCAGCGACTCATACAGCATTTTTCCAGAACATCATAGTGAAAAATGTAATAGGACTATACATACTGGAACAGACCCATAGTCTATCTTGTTCAGTAGCCTGTCTTTAACAGTGGTCAGAACCAGATGCTTTAGAGGAAGATGGAAGAAACCCCACAGTAGCCAGAGGTGATATAATCTCCACTCCAAGAAGATTCATCCTAGCCCCCAAGAGGATAACCCTGAAGTATGAGGTTTTAACCTTTTTTTAGTATTAACTATTATAACTGGATATTCTTGTTATCTGTCCAGTCCTTCTTTGAATCTTAGATTCCTGGCATAAATGACATCATGTGGCAATGAGTTCCACAGCCTAGCTATGTGTTGTGTAAAAAAGTATTTCCGTTATCAGTTTTGAATTTGCCACCTTTCCATTCTATTGACCGTTTCCTTGATTTAGTATTAGGAGGCTGGCAGAACTGAAGCTCCCAATATATCTTCTCTATATCACTGATCATTTTATGTACTTTTATCACGTCTCATTTTATTCATCTCCTTTTCAAAAGTAAACAATCCCAATCTTTTTCATTACTCTTCACGTGAAAGTTTTTCCATGCCCCAAATCATTCTCATCACCTTTCCTGGACTCCCTCTATTCTGCTGGTCACCCTTTATGGGGTGACCAGTAATATACACAGTATTCCACATTGTTGGATCATATTAAAGAAGTTCTGTATTAAAATCACAAATGAGTTTGATTCCCCATAGTTTAAATTCCAGGGTATTACTAATTAAGAGGTCTCTTGGGTTTTGGTACTGTTTCTCTCCCTCTATGTGTGAAACTTGCAAGCTGCTAATTGCGTTAGTACATTCTAAGACAGAGTCTGTTCTCAAAGCAATTCACAGAGACTCAAAGCAATACTCTAACAACAGAAACAGCACCCAGAGACTCCCCGCCCTTTTGTTGTATTAACAATTGTGATTAAAATAGAGATAGAGGATGTATGTGGATGGATGCTTGGTGTGGATAATAACTGAATGATCAGGGAGGTGCCAGCCTAAGAATCCAGTGTCCATCGGCTGAAGAAGGCGTCAAGTGGAAATAACCAGAGGACCCCGGAGGGCAGACTGGAATCCACCCAACAGCCTCAAGAATGGGAGAACCAAAGAACAAGATAACTTCTTGGAGCCGTCAGGAATGTGCTATCTGCTGATTGATTCAGCAACAGCATGATGAAGCAATTCCCATAGACTGGCATAGGAAGAAATTCCTATAAAAATAGACTCTTAAAAAGTGAGAACTTTGGGGTCTGATTCTGCAAACCAACTTCCAGGAGCATCAGATGAGCATCTGACAAGGCCCTGCTCCCTCCTCATGTCCAGGCCACCTGGCCAGTGGCTTGGCATGAGCAACTCTAAGGCTGGTAACTATGATAACAACCTTGCAGAACCTGTGTGTGTGTGTGTGTGTGTATATGAATGAATGTGTGAAGAAATATGAGATTGAATGGAATGTTATAGCTATAACTAACTGCTTACTATGATAACAACCTTGCAGAACCTGTGTGTGTGTGTGTGTGTGTTTGTATGAATGAATGAGTGAATAAAGATGAGATTGAATGGAATGTTACAGCTGTAACTAACTGCTTACTATGATTCTTTCTGTATTCACAATAAATGTGGTATTTTGCCTTTTTCCCTTTAATAAGATCCTGCTGGTTTTTAATTTATTGGTACAACAACATGAAGATTAAACACTGGTTTATATAATGGCATTATGTAATTTTCTGTATTATTCTCTACCCCATTCTTATGGCAGCCTAACATTTTGTTTCCTTTTCTCACTGCAGTTGCACTGTGATCAGAGGCCTTTGTTGAACTGTCCACAACGATGTTCAGGTCCTTTTTCCTAAGATGATACTGTAATATAGAACACTAAGGGTATTAGTAGATTGTGTTTTTTCCTCCAATGTTATTACTTTCCATTACTTTGCATCAGTACTGAATTTCATCTGCTATCATGTTTCCCATTCACCTAATTTGAGTAGGTCTCTCTGAAGTCTACTCTGGATAGACTAACCTATATAATGAAATTATAACAATTCAATACATCAAAACACAGTGGCCTAAATTCTGCTTTCCCCTGTACTGGTACAAATCCAGAGTAACCTCACTGAAATCAGAGGGGATAGTCTGGAATTATGCTGCCATAATGGACAGCAGAATATAGTCTAATTTGGATGCTCTGCTAAAAATCCATCCTAGTACAGTAAAGTCCAGAAAAGCCAGATGGCAACTAAACCGTGTAATGTAGACATGACAAACTAGTATTGCTGTCCTCAAGAAAACTAGCCATGGGTAAATTTTAAAAGGTTAAAACATTCAGTGCAGTTAGAATGCTTGTTTGGAGTGGATCCAAACTTTTATATGCCTACTCTTTCTATCTCCACAATGGCTCTACTTACCACAATTAACATGACCACCCCTATCTTCTGATGATCCCATTGCTTAGCACCGCAGCTCTATTGGGATCTGGTTTATACTGAATTCAAATTTTGCCCCGCTTGGGGCTGTGCTCCCAGAGTGCCTGCAGTGTCCTTGACTGCGTAAGATTTGTAATTATTGGTGGTCACACTAGCACTGCAAGGAGATCAACAACATGTGTCTAACTGTAAATGCAGACAATAGGGACAAGTGAGCGGAAGGCTGGGACCTACTAGAGGGTCATAGCTTAGGAAGGATTCTATTATCTATAGGAACATTGCAGCATAGGGAAGTGAGCTTCAGGTGTGTTGGGAGTCCAAAAGAAGAGTTAGAGTCCTCTGCAACCTGCATAAAAGATTTGAAGCTAGGTCAACAGGTCTAGGCCATTTTTTTTTTCTGAACCTCCTCTCCCCTTATTAAAGGGTGGTCTGTTTAATATAAACTAAATAAAAAATCTGGAGCATGCCACTTGAAAAATGTTTAAGATTTTTATAAATGTAGCCTGTGCTGTTCCTTGTACTGACAGGTCAGTTATACAAATGATGGACAACACCACATCTGGAGCTTATATACTACACTATGATGTGTAAATCAGATGGATCAGACAGTATCATTTTTATAGCAGGTAATAGCAAGAAGGATGAGATGAGTGAATTGCTTTAGAGAAAGCTAAAACAGTCAGAATATTCACCCATGTCATAAAACTATGAATTGTGTCACCCGGAGGGTGGAACAGGGCTCTGTTCTGCCACCTTTATTCATATTCTGGGTCTAGTGGCAAAGGTACTGAGGTACTGCTCAGTGTAGAATGTCAGAATTGGGCCCCAGTAGTATTTTTGTTGTTTTGAGAGTTAGTTAGGGTTCTATCATTCTCTCCTTTCCTTTCCCTCAAGCCTAATATGCTTTAAAAGGGGTTGATTTGGCTCTGTTCAGAGCAAGTCAGCCTGAGGTGAGACATCTGGATCCTCATACTTCTTAGGGCTAGACTATTCTTGGTCCCAACATGGCCACACAGGGGAGTAAATGCTCCCTACCACCTCATGTCCGATCTTGTCAAATATTGGCTTTACGTGCAGTGAGACAAACAGAACAAGAAGCAAGAGCTGTACACCAGATACTTACCTTCTTCCCCTGTCAGCAAATGGGTGGAGCCCTGACTCCCCTTTCCTCAACACACTGGGCCTGCAGAGCTAGGCCAATTGAAAGGGAGACATAAGATGCACCTTTTTAGGGTGGCAGTAAGTTATGTTCTCCCAGGAGCCACAATTCCTTTTCAGAGATCCTACTTGGGTGGCACAGCTATGGAAAGCCTCCTACTTAAGCTAAAATTATTCTCTCATTCTAGGCCTGTATTTCTTTAGAATCAGATTAGAAATTAGAAAGGAACAAGAGAACAAACCACGTGACAGATGTTAGTCACATTGCTTAATGCAGTACTACGAAGTGCCCAGATACTTTAGTGACGAGTGCTGTATATAGAACAGACTAAACAATTTTACTTTCAACTTCATATGCACTAGCATAATGATGCAATAATCTGGCTACAAAGACTACAGAATACTTATTGACTGAAAATATTTCAATGGAATATTTTTTGAAATCATAGAAACATGTCTATTGTTCCAAGATTTTGGTAAAATATTTTATTTATTTTTGACAAAACCTACAGTTTGGAGAAAACTACCTGACAATGACCCTGTAAGAATTTTTATTTTGTAGCTTTTCTGTCCATAAATATAAGCTTCAGTTACTGATTACTTACCCCTGATCCACAAAATCGACCAAGTCTCACACCTGTTGTATCATGGCCATCAAAGAGTTCAACATAGTCATAACCACAATCTGCCTCTTCTTCCACCTCAAATGTCTGAAATGTTAACTCTACTCGGTAGGCACGCTCTGATACTAACAACCATTCACAGTCCATCTGAACTGGGTAGTTGTTGTCACCAAACTGAGCATGAGAGTACAGATCTCTGGGCTTCATTTCAGCTTTCAGTCGACCACCACACTCTGCATAAAGGAAACAAATAAAGAATAAGGAAAAGCTTTCTTCAGTACAGCTCATCATTCCCTTTTCCTGTAAGGTTAGCCTTGCTCAGGATGAGTAGTTCCTTACCCCACAGATAGGTCTATGGAAGTTAATGGGACTACTTTGCAGAATGAGGTACTACTCTGAATAAGGGGGGCAGAACCTGGCCCATAATTTAAAATTTATTTTTTAAAAGTCATATGGATCTAATTCTGCTTACTGTCCCTAAGTAGTAATTTACAACTTTAATGGAACTTCTTGCCTATAAGGTACTAAAAGAGAGCAAGGAAACCCTTGTGCCCTGCTAAGGCCTAAATGTGGAACTGAATGTGCAGTGAAGAATCAAAATGAGAGTCCAACAAATTTAAATTGTAATAAAATGCTGCAGAATTCATTCCTTTCATCTTTTTATATCCTTAGATACATCATTTCCCATTATGTAAATAATTTTTAACAAAAGAGGACAGCAAATTTGCAGAGAAAGTAAATAAACTGTGTGATATCCTTCAAAATATATATTTGAGATGCACATAAGGGCAGCCAAATCAAGCTTTATGCTGGGGCATTACATACTGTATGTCAATATTTTCATAATATATCTATCTATACGAGTTAGTAAATTTCTAATTATATGGTTTACGATACATTTTGTTTTACAGATTCACTCAGGTGTAGCTCGTCAAAAAAAATTCCGAGTTTAAAAATATGTATATTACAACATTTTATAGAAAAAACTGTTTTGAATAATGTTACATTTCACTTCATGAAAAGGAATGTTTAGACCCATAAACTGGGCTACAAACAGTTTGCTTGACAGAAGCAGCTATTATTGTATATTTGAAGAACAAAACATTAACTATTTTACTTCTTCTGTTCTAAACATTTTAACTAGTTTGAATTAATAAATATTTGCTCTTCGTTATACATTTTCATTGTGTTTAGCTTTCTATACTACATCAGTGAATTAGAGTTAAAGTTAAAGGCACTATTTAAAAGCAGCTAAGAACACATGTAAAACCATATTTTGAAAAAACACTGCATTGTTGTTTAGATTTCTAGGGGAGGTTTGGCTGGGATTTTTTAATTTTAACACCTATGGAGATTTCAATTAAAATAGATCACTTATTTTTACAGGTTCATCTGCTCCTTATTTCTCACCAGGCCAAACTCTTCTGCTTATGACATTCATTTCTACAGTAACTATACCAAAATCTATAAGGAGTTCAGTGGCACCTTAAAGACTAACAGATTTATTTGGTCATAAGCTTTTGTGGGTAAAAAACCACTTCTTCAGATGAGATTCCTTGTTGTTTTTGTGGAGTAACACGGCTACCCCAATACTTTATACCAAAATCTGTTTATGTTAGGCTCCTCTGCAGTGGCATTATATTTTATGATGAGCTAAAACAAATCCCAGAATCCAAACGCATCTGAGCTCTGGAGGAGGGAGGAGCTGGTCATGAACTCTGTGGATCAGGCCCAACTTTAACAACAACAAATTGTGATGTCATATGCTGAAGATTCTGAATTCAGGTAGGAAATAATAATAGGAACACATGGATGCTTAAAACTGCACTTTATCGTATTCATGAAAATGTATCTATTAAGAATCAAGACAAGCAAAACAGAAAATATTATATAATATGTAAGTGGAATGATTCTATTAAACTTGATTTATAGCTCAGCATAGAATTTTAAATTCTTCTAGACAAGCATGTACCATTTTCTGACAAAAACAGAAATCCCCCCATAGCTGATTCACAGGATACCTTCATGAGGTTTCATACATGTGTACTTGTGTGCATTTTTCGCACTTCACAACTGCGCATTATCAAAGCTACAGATGAGATGCCTCACCTGGGTTCAGTTTACTGTTTATTCTAATTTACTGGCTACTTCACTTTTTGGTGAATTCAGTTAAGTTTTTGCTTTTGACTGGAATAAGAGGGTAGGTTGTAAGAGGGTTTACACATTTAAGACATAGAACAGCTGTAAAAAAGGAATACTTTTAATCAACTGTATGTACTGTTTCCCCATATATGCTATGGTTTCTATGAGTTTAAAAGAAATCTCCATCCATATTACCAGCTGCAAAAATTTTAAAGCAAGAATTTCTCACATTTATAAAAGGAGAACCAATTTAAAAAATAGAGAGGAATTTTTCACAAGATCTTAAGTCCACTTTTCCAAAGTGACTGAAGCACTTAGGAACCTAAATCTCATTAGAAAGCAATGGGATTTAGGGTCTGAAGTGCTTATATCACTTTTGAAAATGCACACCACCACCCCCGGTCAGCCTTTGAGATGGGGAGGCTTTGTTAGGGCCATTAGGGGAAAGAAAACACTTGGCTCCTGTAAGGATTGACCCTTTCTTGTTTCCTCCCCTTCCCATGGGCACTCAGCCTCCTTGTGAGCTTGAGGAGGGTAGGAAGGGGGGCTCTTTGACAGGCTGGATGCAAGGCCACAGCATAAGCCTATTGGCTCCCATGCACACAAACGAAGGGCTTATAAAACCTTCGCCCTGCCCAGGGCACAATTCTGCACACTGATCGAAATACCCCCCCACTCACTGTGAGCATCATCCTAGTCACCTTTTTAGCCAGATTGGCCTGGGCAGTGTGGGGTTTTTTGCCTTCCTCTCAGCATCCCAGGAACCAGTCGATAGGTTGCACTGCAAAATTCATGTTGCAGCTCAGCAGGTGCCCAGTGCAGCTACTTGCTCAATGGAGGGTCCAGTTCCCCGATAAACTGGAATTGGAAGTGCACTACTAGAAGGCTTGTCCTAAAAAAGGTGGGGAACGGAACCAGGACTCCTAATGTCTGGTACAGCGAGGAGACAACCCCGCTTATATGAGAGAAGATGGTGGGTCCCAGCAATGGTGCTGGGACCAAGCTCACAGCGTGGAGGGTTGCCTGCAGCCCTCCCCCAGGTGGTATGGGTTACAGAAGAAAGGATGACCTGCACCAATGGAGTTATTGCTGGATAGTTCCCAAGTGTGTTATTCAGTAAAGCTGCAGCCTAGTGTCATTCCTGGTGTCTTGTCTTTCTTCCTGTGCCATCGAGGACAATGGGAGTTATACTATTCGGACACTGAGGTGCTTTTGAAAACTTTACTCTAGGACTCATCTATGTTATGTCAAAATTGTGGTAGAGAAACTGATTTTAAAAGTTGTTTAAAATGTGTTCAGGCTAATGTTTGTTCTAGAGTATGGAATTCACAACCATTTAAAAACAATGTTTAATCTCCTGGCAGATACATGCTTTTTAAAACATGCTTCTAAATAGTTTACACCCCTTTATTATGGGCAGGAATACATTAATTTTACATTATGAGTACATTAATTTTAGTTAAATACTAATTTTTTAATCTGTGCTGCAGACATGCATTTTTAGTCTCAGGAAATTAATATTTTGAATCCACTGGAATTGTTTAAGAAATTTAACATATTCAGCTCCCAAAATACTCATCACTTCCCAAGTCTGATAAATGCAAACAAAAATAAAATGCAAAAAACCAACCAAACAAACAAAAAAAATCACACAACCGAAAAAAACCACCAACCACCAAAAAAACCAACTATGATTGGAAACCTTGCATCAATTCACAGGATCTGGGGAACTGGAAATTGAATATGAGTCAACAATGTGATGTAGTTTCAAAAAAGACTAATATCATTCAGAGATATACTAATAGGAGTGTTATATGTAAGGCATGGGAGGTAGTTGTCCCACTCTACTTTGCACTGGTAAAGCTTCACCCAGAGTACTGTGTCCAATTCTGTGTGCCACACTTGAGCAAAGATATGGATAAATTAGAGAGAGTCCAGAGGAGAGCGACAAAAATGATAAGAGGTTTAGAAAACCTGACCTATGAGAAAAGCTTAACACAACTGGGCATGTTTAGTCTTCGGAAATGAAGACTGGGTGGGAGGCCTGATAACAATCTTCAAATATGTTAAGGGCTAGTATAAAGAGTACAGTGATCAGTTGTTCTCTATTTCTATGGAAGGTAGGACTAGACACTCGTCTGTTAGATATTAGGGAAAACTTTCTAACTATCAGGGTAGTTGAGCTCTGGAATAGGTTTCCAAGATGGGCTGTGGAATTCCCATCAGTGGAGATTTTTAAGAACAGGTTGGACAAACACCTTTCCGGGATGGTCTGGGTTTACTTGCTCCTGCACAGGGGTTTGGACTAGATGAACTCTCAAGGTCCCTTCCACACCTACATTTCTATGATTCTATAATTGTCCAGAAAATCTGGAAGGGAATACAAAGTTTAGTGGCATGATTCCGAATTCAGCTTTGGATTCCATATCAGGCTGCTCATTCTGGGATTACTAGGCTCATTCTGGCCTTGTGCCAGGAACTGTAAAGCCAGAAGATTGTGTCCAGTACAAGGAGAGAGGGGAATGGCTCCTTGAGCTCTTTCTGCCTGTCCTTGCAGTCATGTAGGGTTAGGTGTAATGCCGACAGACCCCGGTCATCGGCAGGCGAGATTAAACGAGGGACCTCTGGAGCTTAGTGCGTGAGCCTCTACCGCATGAGCTAAAAGCCAACTGGCTGTTAGCAAAGGCTGTAGAGAAGACTCATTTTATCTCTCTCTCTAAGTGGTCTCGATGCCACTAGATGGGACACAACACCACACCCAGAAGGTGTGTGGGTTACATACGCACAAGCTTTTCACTACCACCCCTAATCTCACCCATGGAATCTAGCCTTTTAAAATGACATATTATGTATTACATTATGGAAGCAATAACATGAAGAAAAATAATATATTCTTTGAAAACTTTGATTATATATTCAAAATGCAATATATATATGCAATGATTATATATTTGATTATATATTCATACATGTAATGTCCATTCATTTGTGTCCATTCACAAAACTCCCACTAAAATTAATGGTTATGCTTTCATCAAGACTGCAGGATAAAGTCCTTATTCTGTACAAACTGTACATACAAACTGTATCCCTATGCTATCAGTCGCTAGGCTCCTCAGTTACCTTAATGGACATTTTGTGAAACATTTTCCTTCAAAAATTCACTTTGAATCATATATGAGCAAAAATGCACCTTTTTTCTCCTTCATTCTTAAAAAAGAATCAAGCAGATTTTGTTTTTCAACATTCTGAAGGAAAACACTGTGCCTGTGCTGAGATATCATACACAAAGTTTCCACATTAAGTGGAAGTTATAAACCTCTTCAAATAGACATTTATAAGGGAAATACCAGCAAGTCATTAACTGTACAAAATGATTAGGGGGCTGGGGCACATGACTTATAAGGAGAGGTTCAGGAAACTGGGCTTATTTAGTCTGCAGAAGAGAAGAGTGAGGGGGGATGTATTAGCAGCCTTCAACTACCTGAAGGGATGTTCCAAAGAGGATGGAGCTCGGCTATTCTCAGTGGTGGCAGATGACAGAACAAGGAGTAATGGTCTCAAGTTGCACTGGAGAGGTCTAGGTTGGATATTAGAAAAAAAACTATTTCACTAGGAGGGTGGTGTAGCACTGGAATGGGTTACCTTGGGAGGATCTCCATCCTTAGAGGTTTTTAAGGTCCGGCTTGACAAAGCCCTGGCTGGGATGATTTAATTGGGATTGGTCCTGCTTTGAGCAGGGGATTGGACTAGATGACCTCCTGAGGTCTCTTCCAACCCTAATCTTCTATGATTCTGTGAGTTTATGTAGCAATGTAACTGGTAACACTTAGAAATACTGCGGGCATAGATTTTAATTTCCTTTATGTAATGACTACTGCAATTGTGTAAATGGAAAGAAACTACATAAATCAGTAGTATTACAACACCCATCTTTACCAATAGTTTTGTTTTTTAATTATTTACTGTAAAATTGTAGTAAGGACCAATCAAACCTTTTATATATAATTTTGTGAAAATCATAATGGTCACTGTGAGGTAGAGAAGACTGGAGAGGGTAATACAAGTGATCTTGTAGGATTTGGAAAGGATGAAGTAAAGCACATGATAATTTTTTCAGTCCCTCTTAAGAGTTAAAATGTACATGTGACACATGTGGTTGTAGATGTACAATTGCAGCTGATACAAAGGGAGATAAGGAAGGGCCTGATCCAGCAAACACATCATGAGTGTACTACTAAGTGTTTGCAAACCAGGTCTCATAACATGAAAGAGAAGTACACTGAACGTCAGGGTAAACAACGCTTTCATTTTCCAGCATCAGAACACAAATGGTGAGAAAGAGCCCAGGTTCTGATGTCTGGTGACTCTGCCAAAAGGAGAAATTAATCACACAAAGTATCAAGGATTATTTCTCTACAAAAATGCAAGGGGAAAAAACCTAATTTGAATTTTAATATTAATTTATAATGATTTGATAGTTGCACACGCACTTTTATGTTGCATGTGATGTTTTAGATAATGTTAAACTACATGGATAAAATATAGACTACTCATTCTTATAATCAAGATTAGGGATTTGTGTGCATCAGCAAAGCCTCAGTATGCTGGAAGTCATATTTATATAATATCCGCTTTAATATGCAGTTTGAAAAATAATCCCTGAGTAAGAATTGATTGTGGTAAGTGAAGAAATATTATTTCTACTGTAGAGATTGGGGAAATATTATTCTATTCTACTCTGTAACATAGGTGCTGGAACTAGGGCTACTGCCACAACCCCTGGCTTGAAGTGGTTTCCATTATATACGGGATTTACAGCTTGGTTCAGTGGCTCTCAGAACCCCCACTATATAAATTGTTCCAGCACCCCTGCTCTCTAATATTCTTGAATGGCTTCTCTTCCCTTTCCAAATAACGTCTTGGAGGTTAACATTTTTAGAGTCACCACTAGGGGTCATTGTAAACCAAGCAACTTCAGAAAAATAATGTTTGTAACATGGAAAATGTCCTAAGCAACCGATTAATGGAATTTCAGAACATATTTTGAATGACAATAATTCCTATCAAGGACCAAAAGTAACTGCTAAGCCTGAAGGAGACTTTTTAAAACCTTGTTTATTTTAGCAAGACTGTCAGTTTTGTTTTGCTTACTTTTACCTTTGCTTACCATTCTTTTTTTACTGTAGAAGAAATAGTGTTACCTGTTAGCACAAATTCCCATGTTTTATTTAAAATCGTAGAAGACAAAAATCAGAGACTATTTTGGTACACAGCACACTACATTACAATAGGTCCACTGGAAATGAAATTAGAGGCCGTTGAATCTTTTATAAGTATAGTCACCTATGGCATCAATTATAAGAATACAAATTTCTTGAAAACCTGTTTCCCAAATCTGCTGAATTTAAAAAGGAATCATAGCTTTCCTCAGGAAAGAATTCAGCATTGCCTTCCTTTTGGCTTTTACTAGATCTTTTTTCAAAGTAACTGATTACTTTTTAATGACTGTCCAGCAACAACATTAAGGTTAAAAAAGAAAAAAACCTTCCAAAAACAAAACAAAAAAAGTAATAAGATCGCAAAAAAGAGTTAATTCTAGAATCCTGGCAATATTTCCTTTCATCTCTGAGTTTAGATTTCATCTACTGCCTCAAAGGATTTGTTCAGCTTTATTGGTAGCACTGATTTATCTACTAAACAATTCTGCTCATAAAACATGAAAATCCTGAATGTCTCCATCAAGGAAAAATGATCAGTAAATAACATCCTGATTTCCTAACCTGTAGAGTGTGTGGCTTGGAAGCCTTTTCTTTGTACTGATGCATCAGAAACAAACCGGAGGAACATTTTATTTCCAGTAGCAACAAGAGGATCTGGTATCTTATTGCCACATAAACGTCCCAGAATTGGTGACTTTTCTGTTTCTCCATCAAACACTTCCAAGTGGTCATAAGCACATTCCTGATGTTGTTCAATCTCAAACTCATTAAAGGTCTGAAAAGAAAGCAAAATAGTGTGTTAAGGAGGACTCCAATACATATTATATCTTATACATATGTCATAAATATAAAGGGAAGGGTAAACCCCGTTAAAATCCCTCCTGGCCAGAGGAAAAATCCTCTCACCTGTAAAGGGTTAAGAAGCTAAAGGTAACCTCGCTGGCACCTGACCAAAATGACCAATGAGGAGACAAGATACTTTCAAAAGCTGGGAGGAGGGAGAGAAACAAAGGGTCTGTGGCTGTCTGTATGCTGCTTTTGCCGGGGATAGAACAGGAATGGAGTCTTAGAACTTTTAGTAAGTAATCTAGCTAGGTATGTGTTAGATTATGATTTCTTTAAATGGCTGAGAAAGGAACTGTGCTGAATAGAATGACTATTCCTGTCTGTGTGTCTTTTTTGTATCTTAAGGTTTTGCCTAGAGGGATTCTCTATGTTTTGAATCTAATTACCCTGTAAGGTATTTACCATCCTGATTTTACAGAGGTGATTCCTTTACTTCTACTTACTTCTATTTCTATTAAAAGTCTTCTTGTAAGAAAACTGAATGCTTTTTCATTGTTCTCAGTTCCAAGGGTTTGGGTCTGTGGTCACCTATGCAAATTGGTGAGGATTTTTACCAAACCTTTCCCAGGAAGTGGGGTGCAAGGGTTGGGAGGATTTTGGGGGGAAAGACGTGTCCAAACTACGTTTCCCAGTAAACCCAGTTAGAGTTTGGTGGTGGCAGTGGATATTCCAAGGATAAAGGATAAAATTAATTTGTACCTTGGGGAAGTTTTAACCTAAGCTGGTAAAAGTAAGCTTAGGAGGTTTTCATGCAGGTCCCCACATCTGTACCCTAGAGTTCAGAGTGGGGGAGGAACCTTGACAACATAACAAACATTTACTTTATATAGGTTTCCAGCATACAGCCTGCATGCAATTGAGACAGCACATGTAATTTTGTTGTGGTTATAAGCTTGGACCTTTGAATGACAGACACACTCTAAGGAAGAAGAGCAATAATAAAGACAGTGAATTTTAACCTTGGCAGGGCACCGCTTCACCTGAAAGGGACTAGGAGGACACTTGTGTCCAATGAATATCAATGGCAGAACAGAGCAAATCTGGAATACCATAGCCATTCCATTGAATTCATACAATTAGTTCCCAGGATTATTCCAAATTTCACAGAACATCCAAAACCAGCCAGAAAGTAGGAAATCTCTTGGTTCCTTTTATAACTGGGGCCCTGCAATATCTCTGAGATGTTGTGCTTTTATATATGTGCTTCTTCAATACACTTTAAACCAATGAAAACGACATTTCCACATGACCCTTGTAGGTAAAACATATACAGCACGGTCCTTTGAAAATTATGCCATATAAACCAATTTTTATAACTACAATATTGGTTATATTTAAGGCTTCACTCAGCAAATTAAAATAATCTTTCTCCAGGAAATCAGTCTAAGAAAGCTGCAAGAACGGTTTTTGAGTGAATTTGCAAATAAATCCCAACACAACTCACTTTTACTTGTCACCAACTCTCAAAGAGAGAGGAAAGTTGCAGAAGTTATCTTAAAGGTCACAAGTATTACTTACTTTCAGGTCCGTTGTATATTTCTTCTCCACACAGCAACATTTATTTAAGTGTTTATCTGAGCTCCTAGAGACTCAACTCTCCTCAATGCCCTGGAGAGTGGAGTCCAGTTGTCCAAGATTTTAAAAAGTGACTAGTGATTTTCAGTCCCTCAATTTTAGGGTACCCAGCTGAAGACACTTTGAAGGTGTCTGATTCCCTGAGTCTGGCCCCTACCCTCTGAAAATCAGGCCCTTTAAACTGTCTGAAGATGGGGGCACCCAAAAATCACAAGTCACTTTTTACAATCTTAAACTTATTTGTCCACAGAACAGGTAGCTCACAGGTAGTGGGAGTTTCTGAACCATATCATCAGAACCTAATCTTAAGGGACCACTTCCAGGAGCAAGGGATAGTTCAGTCTCCGGATCCTTCTTGTCTTCTCCACGGAGACTGCCACCTAGTGTTCCAACTCATGACAAGTGTGCTATTTATGTGATATATGGATGCTTCTCTATTCAGGAGTGGACTGAGATCACCAAGCTTATTACAAATGGGACATCAAACAGCCATGAGATATAACTTCTGGTCACTATTGAACTGAGCTAGATTTGAACAAGAAGCCTAATGATGAAAGGTCATAGAGAATTATGTATAAGCACTGAGAGGCTGAAATACTTCTAGGCTTCTCTGAACATTTTCACAATTAACCTTAAATTGAAAGCTCATTCAGTGGAATTTATTTATTATTATTAATTAGTAATTTTATGGTTCTCAAGTTACGTTTTGTTAATACAATAAAATATCACAAAAGCACTCTAGGAATTAATGCTCCTAACTGTACGCAGTGTATTTCCAGCAAAGCAAGCTAAAAGATTAAGAAGCAATATTTAAAAGGAATAAAAGCAAACAGTCTAACTCTGAGCACACATAATAACTGATCATTCTGTCTGGTACACCAAAGCAAGTCTAATCTACTGAATCCCCGATGGAAGTCAGCCAATATAAAATGTGATGGCACTTTATATTACCAGCTGTCCTAAAGGAATTGCATATAGCTAAAGCACTGATGTTTTGGCAAATGAGAAAGAATACTCAGAATATCAGTTTTAGTTCACAAAGAACTGGAGAGTGAAAAGATAGTACTGAACGGACACAGATTCATTTTATAGGAAAAGCTGACATTTATATGAGTGGAAGGAAATCATTGATGCAATAAAAACAGGAGTGCAGCAATCCCCATTGCCACTCTAAAATTTCAATCAACCATCCTATCTTCAGACAGCCAGGTATGTGTTGTCATTGGGCCCCAAACAATATTTGATTAATTACAAAAACAAACAAACAGACAAAAACCACTGAGAGGCTGTAAGAGCTGGTGAAATATACAATTCAGTGAATCCACTGTGAATATCAATGACAGTTCTATATGTGCTGTAAGAGCAGTCTATAGTTCTGAGTTTGATTTTTAATTTTTTGTTTTGTTTTTCAAAGGAAAATCACACTGTATTTTTTTCAGTTCTACAATCTGAAAGGTCAGTAGTTCAGAAGCACTCCTTACAATCAATAATCTGTGAAAGCTATTATTTTAAATGTTTGAATTATAATTAGGATTTATGAGAACTAGAGGATTTAAGAAAAAGCAAATATTATATGTTAAACTATTTCAAACATTCAAACATTTCAAGAAATATTAAACAAATTAGAAATTGGCTTAAAGTTTTATCCATAGCATCCCCACATTTCGAGGGACACAAAGAATTTGCTTTTCAGCTGCCTTTACTATTAAGCTTGGTAATACAATTTTGAAATAAAAGAACTTTAAATACTCTTTGCATAATTTAAATCAGATGAATCATAATTTCTATCAAGATGAATAGAGATTAACAAGCATGTGGACAAGGAGGATCCAGTGGCTATAGTGTACTTAGATTTTCAGAAAGCCTTTGACAAGGTCCTTCACCAAAGGCTCTCCAGCAAAGTAAGCTGTCATGGGATAAGAGGGAAGGTCTTCTTGTGGATTGGTAACTGGTTAAAAGATAGGAAACAAAGGGTAGGAATAAATGGTCAGTTTTCAAAATGGAGAGAGGTAAATATTGTGTCCCCCAGGGGTCTGTACTGGAACCAGTCCTATTCAACATATTAATAAATGATCTGGAGAAAGGGGTAAACAGTGAGGTGGCAAAATTTGCAGATGATACAAATCTATCAAGATAGTTAAGTCCCAGGCAGAATGCAAAGAGCTACAAAAGGATCTCTCAAAACTGGGTCACTGGGCAACAAAATGGCAGATGAAATTCAATGTTGATAAATGCAAAGTAATACACACTGGAAAACGTAATCCCAACCATACATATAAAATAATGTCGTCTAAATTAACTGTTACCACTCAAGAAAGAGATCTTGGAGTCACTGTGGATAATTTTCTGAAAACATCCACTCAATGTGCAGCAGCAGTCAAAAAAGCAAACAGAATGTTGGGAATCATTAAGAAAGGGATAGATAATAAGACAGAAAATATCATATTGCCTCTCTATAAATCCATGGTACGCTCACATCTTGAATACTGTGTGCAGATGTGGAAGCCCCATCTCAAAAAAGATATATTGGAATTGGAAAAAGTTCAGAAAAGGGCAACAAAAATTATTAGGGGTATGGAATGGCTTCCGTATAAGGAGAGATTAATAAAACTGGGAATTTTCAGCCTGGAAAAGAGATGACTAAGAACAGATATGATAGAGGTCTGTAAAATCATGACTGGTATGGAGAAAGTAGATAAGGAATTGTTATTTACTCCTCATAACACAAGAACTAGGGGTCACCAAATGAAATTAATAGGCAGCAGGTTTAAAACAAACAAAAGGAAATACTTCTTCACACAACGCACAGTCAACCTCTGGAACTCTTTGTCACAGGATGTTGTGAAGGCCTAGTTCAAAAAAGAACTAGATACATTCATGGTGGATAGGTCCATCAATGGCTATTAGCCAGGATGGGCAGGGATGGTGTCCCTAGCCTCTGTTTGCTAGAAGCTGGGAATGAGCGACAGGGGATGGATCACTTGATGATTACATGTTCTGTTCATTCCCCCTGGGGCACCTTGAATTGGCCACTATTGGAAGACAGGATACTGGGCTAGATGGACCTTTGGTCTGATCCAGTATGGCCATTCTTATGAACTTTTAGGGGAATAGGCTGAGCAAAATTATTGCAGTTTTCTTTATCTCATTATTTTTTCTGTTATCTATATGCATTTCCAGGCACTTGTTCAAAAATCATCTTTATATATGCAATAGGGTGTTCCTCAAATTAAGCTTCACCTAGACTAATTTCCAAGTGCCAAGTGAGCTTTTAAAATCTCTCTCTCTCTCTCTGTGCCATATGTAGACAGTTTCAAAAGCATTTTTTTCATCTGGACATCTAGTTTAAAAATTCCACAGTGCACTTCCATTGTTTCCTGGAACCCTTGATTACACAGAATTCTTCACTTTACTGTTACCAGGAAAAGACTTTGCAATGATTTATCAAAACTAAGAGCACTCACAGGAAAAGATTAGATACACTGAACTTCAAAAATAATGCACAGCTTCAGGACTCATATCTTTTCTGTTCATTAGGGCATAGTAAAAGTAGGAATGAACTTGAACTTAGTTTGGAAGCAAAATAGGAAATATTTATAAAATGGAAGTGTTGCATTAGTCTTGTTGGTATACGGGTCAAATACAAAATGAGTGATAAGCAGCTAACAAGACTGTGAACAAAATAATATAGTGTGTTATCTTCCCATACAAACATTTAGCACAGCTGGGAATTTCTAGCTGTGAAATGTTTTGCTAATGAGCGTTATACTTGTCCACTATACTTGATGGTGAGATTTTCAAAAGAGCTTAAGGAAGTTAGGTGCGCCACTCTCATTAACTTTCAGTGGTTGCTGAACACTTCATTAGATAAATAAAGAATCCTGTTTTGTTTGATTAACAGAGTTTCACTATGCAGATCAGAATGGCTGTTAACCCTTTAGCTCTGTGATTTTTTCAAGGATGGAAGACAACATTTTTGAAAACAGCTAAGTGATTTAGGGGCCTAAACCCCATTTTCAAAAGTGATTAGGACCAGATTTTCAATAGTATTTAGGCACCCAAAGATCCGGTAGTACAGCCTAGTGGGATTCTCAAAAGCTCCTAGGCAGGTTAGGCACATAACTCTCACTGACATTCAACTCTCTCTTCCACTGACTTTCACTTTTGAAACTGGGCCTCTGGGGTGCTTTTGAAAATGTTTACCCAGATTCTATTTCAAATGAAAAAGGAACAGTTGATAAAGATTTAAGAATGGTTTCTTCTGGAAGAGAGAAAACTAAAATTCAGCAAGGAAATCCAAATGCAAGTGCTTTCCTGCTGAGTTTACAGGCACTCAAAGTGCTTTTATAAAAATCCGTCTGTGCCTCTGGCTAGATAAGATATACACAAAATAAAAGTTGTTCATATGGGAGAAGTTCACTTGTTGGGAATGAGCCAGCACAGGCCCACCCTCCCTCTCCACTCAACTTGAACACTCACTGAACCCAGTGAATGGGCCGAGCATTCATCCCCTCTTTGCATGTAGAGTTTAAGCATTTAGAGCCAGATCCACAAAGGGACAGAGGCATTGCTTCTTTATGCCAGGGAAAAGGGTTGGAGCAGCATAAAGTGGTCCTAAGAGTTCAGTAACTGACTGAAGAACAATTCTCCTGGCACTAACACTGCAGAAGATGGCTGTAAGTACCTGAGTATCGTTTCACAAGCCTTACATATAGGGGACATCCCAAGGGTTGGAAGGGCATGTTGGGTTGGGGCCACAGCATGCACAGCTGAGGAGATGCTGGGCAGTGCTATTCCCAGAGGGCAGTCCAGGGAATCTGCCATAACTTAAACAGGCTCCAGGGCTGTTTCACCAGAGTCCTCTCCAGCGCCTGGAGCAGCTCAGGGTCAGGAGGGCACAAAGTTGGCTTAGGCTGTGTCTACATTGTATTCTGAGGTATGATTGCAGCACAGGTAGACATACCCACACTAGCTCAACCTGCACTAGCACAGCTAAAAATAGCAGTGTAGACACAAGGGCATGGGCTTCAGCACAGGCTAGTAGCACGAGTATGTGCCCAAGGGATATGTACCCAGGTATTTATATAGCCCACTCTGAAGCATCTGCTGCCATGTCTTCACTGTTATTTTTAGCCATGCTAGAATGGGGTAATGCTAGCGCAAGTATGTCTATCTGAGCTGCAATCAGACCTCAAATTGCAGTGTAGACACACCCTTAAATGCATCCCATCCCTCAAGCTCAGTGCTGTACCATAATAATGTGGGGAAATCTAAAAAAAGCTGAGAACCAAAGTGCAGAAACCTTGTATAGTGAATCTGGACTGTCCATGTGAATTATGTACATGAAAGTGTCCCAAGCCCCTGAACCAATTATATATAATCAGACAAAAATAATACTCCAAACCAATATTTGAGATAAAAGAAATCAGACTTTTTGAATTTTCATTTAAGTATTATGGAACACTTACTTAACACTCTTAAAATAATTCTTCACTGAAGGTTAAACTTCATATTAATCTTTGTTTTAAAATGTTGATATCTTTACAACACATTTTAGTAAATATTCATTATTTTAAAAATAATGGTTTTTATTTTAAAAGTCAGTGGATTCTTACTAACTAGTGTAACATAAAGGGCATACTTTTTGGCTGCCAATTGATCAGTGAACATAGATCAATCTTATTTTCATATAGTGGCCTGTGAAAGTAGCTGGTCAGCTCAGGAGGAAATTTGGTTAAAAAAAAAAAAACTTAAATAACTTACTAATTTGACTCTGTGACCAGGAGTGGCACTGATTTCCCATGTGCATTCCTTCCTACTTGGGTATTTGTCTGGCCAGTTAGGACTTGTGATGACTCCAGTCGGACTATGGATCTTCTGTTCACACTCAGCTGTGCCAACAATGATAGCATCAGTTAGTTTAGAAATCTATGTTAAGATGTAGTCGGAAAAGCAGACTTTTTTATCAACTGATTCATTGAGAGGAAAGGATTTTCAGGAAGCTAGCTAATTACCTCCTCAGTATCCAGTATCATGTTCATCACCTTTGGCAAATACATCATGGAGATTAATCTAGCACTGCTTGTTTACTGATTGACCATTACATTTACAGTGTTGTTTACAATGGATCACATAAACCTTCTATAAACAAACTATATATATGAATGATATGCCTAAACCTTTTATCTAAATGAAGTCAATATTTTGCTATTCCCTCTACTAAGCCTTCCCCACAAATAAAATTAAGTAGAAAAACCCAGAATGGAATTCCTGCCTGAAAATTTCATATTTTGCTTTTCTGCCCTCCCGCTAAAGCAGGCATTAAAGGTATTGAACCTTGATTCTGGTTGGTAAACCACGATTAATAGAAAGAGAGAGATACTGTTGTTGGCAAAAGACTGAGAATGAATTGTGAATATCTACAGAGAAATGTCTGACTATACAAGGTCTTCTTTGTCCTAATGGAATTAGTATAAGTGCCTCTCATTAAATAAAAACTAACATTAAATCTAAATAAAGCAAGGATAAAATGATAAAACTACTCCACCTTCTTAAGTACTTTCCCTTCAAGAATCTCAAAAGACTTTATAAACATCAGGGAATTAAGCCTCACAACACTCTCTGAAGGAAGGTAAGGGCTTGTCTAAATGGCACCACAGTACAGACTAGAGGGATGTGATTTGTAGAGTGCTCTAACTGTCCCATGTAGACCCTGCTGGTTTGCATTAAAAGGTATCTCCCTTTTCTACATGATGATAACTTTCTACAGAGTTGAAGAAAACTTTCTAAAAGACAGCCGGGTCGCCTCTACTATTCGCTGTTCAAATGCCCTAACCCTTACCTTCCTTGCAGTCATGTTTATTTTCATGTAGTACAAATCCATTGCGGCACTGACAGACATAGCTTCCTATAGTGTTGATGCATTCATGCTGGCAGCCACCGTTGTCCTTAGAACACTCGTCCTTGTCTAAGGGATACACAACATGGTTCTGTGAGCATCACATCTATAGCTTGTAGAATGTAGACAACATTTTTATATTAATGTTTAAGTCCAGAAAAGGGTAAACTAAGGCACAGACCTTATTCTTCTCAGTATGGCAATTTAATTGTACCTTAGTTCTACCCATTCATTGTTCAGCCTGCAACCTTGCACCATGGCACTATTCTTTTAGTAAATTCCCATGGAAAGTGAAGTCTATTTCTCAAGAGAGAGAAAAAAGTTTCAAGAAAATAAAGGATATAGAACAAATGGCTAATATTACTTTTTCAGCTAGTTTTATTGATATAGATTTCATAAAGTATCTCTTCAGTGGCTACAGTTCCATGCACAACAAGGAGTTTTACTATCTGGACAAACACGTAAGGTATTCCCACCTCACACCAGTTCTACAACGTACGCAGACTGGATGTTCAGGCCAAACAAGGTTTCAAGCTCTGCACATGTTGATATTAAAAATAATTTACTCAGCATAAACTTTATCAATTAGTTGTTTTGTTCCAGCGGAGCGAAAAATGTGCTTTGATTTTAATGAATCTGGACATTACAAAACATCTCAAAAAGGAAAATACATTGTTAAAAAGCAAAGAAAAGAAACGGATGTTAATTATTTCAGGGAGATCTGCCATATAGCATGCAGTCCTGTTTATTAACAAGTAATCCTCTCTAAAAGAGCTTTTAGTGTGTTAGAAATCAACCAGACGGTAGGGGAGAAAATATGAGCTACATTACACAGCCACCAAATTCACTGCAGGGAAAAAAGCCAAACTAGATTAACAGGCAGTCATTACAGCAAAAGGCATCAGCTGCCACCATTCTGTGTCATTTGGCTGTTGTCATTTTAGGTGGGGCTGATCCATTAAATCAAAACTGGCAGAGTGTTCCTGACATACATTTATAAAGCCATATCACACCGACCTCTGTCGTTTCAACATGCAAAAAAATGAGAACAAATTATGGTCATATCAGAAGTCAAACTGTTTCAGAACTGGAATGCAGAGCATGCATCTCATTTACCCTCAGATTTCCTAAGACATACAAAAGGGAGTGTTATTTCTTAACAAAATTAATATGCAATATTTCAGACCGTGTTTGGTTCAGTAGGAATTTCTACAAAAACACAAGCTGTCATATATAATTTAAGCTTCTTGTTACTATTTTACTCATATTGTATAACTTCTCCCTACCTTTGTTGAAGCACATATATAGTAATACAGCAAAATGAATCTTTATTGTCTAAGTACTTACACATACCTGAGCTTTACCTGCCAAAATGTATGTGAAGCTTGACTTGTTGACTTGCAGGCTCTTCAATAAATTCTATTTGTACTTACAATACATTGCTGTACAGCAACATCATGATGATATATATTCATAGCAAAATCCTGCAAGTCAAAACCAAGTTTCCACTGCATTTTCATTTGTACTATAAATCTCAAATCTGTTTGCACTGAGAGTACGTGGGAGCTTCCTGCAGATGTGAACAGATTTGAATGTGGAGGAATAGTTTAAAAGTAAACACACTTCACAGAAGCGGTTTATATTTGTGATCATTTAGGAAAGCATAAAAACTCAGAAGGATACTTCTTGCAGGCTTTCTAATAGGAACACAAAGTCAACATCATGCATTATTTAATTTCAAGCAAAAGTTTTAATCTCTCATCTTTTCAAAAGCAAGCACTAGCACATAGTCCCTATTGCAAACTTAGAAGGATGACAAGCAAATGAGAAATTAGAATGCAACTGATAATAACAGAAACTCATTAGCATTTCCTCTCCTATATAACCAAGCAAAAAGAATGGAAGGTAAGCTCAAATGCTTTCATGAAAGGTAACAAACAGGGACATTCTAGTAAAGTTTTGTAATAAATAAAATAAAGGCCCTTTCCAGTTCCCCATCTACCAAATTATCTGAAACAGAAAAGTCTACCTCACATTAAATAAATATGTATTATTCTGAAGAATAATCGCAAAAGGGACGTGTGCATAAAGAAATGGGCCTATGATGGATCCCTTCAAAGATCAGCTCTGTACAAAACAATAATCAAAAGGTAGAAGAGATAAGCCCAGTGACACTAGCATGGAAATAATTAATTGCACACTTAAAGAAGGATGCAGTTGTTGAACAAACCTGACAGATGTTGAATAAATCAGTATGGATTTTTCCATCAGATCTGTAGCTCAGTTTCAAAATTAGTCTGTATTAGTTACAGAAACAAATATTTTGCTTAGTAAAAACAAAATCATTTGTTGTGCTGACAGATTGAAATCAGTCTCCCAATTTTGAATGGATGCTTTCTTCCTTTTTGTTTGTTTCAATACTCAGCATAGGGAAAGATCCATTCTCAACAAAATGTTAGATTTTAACAATTTAGAGGACATGTGGTCGTACCTCTGAGACCCCCAGAGGCCACCAGTCTGTGAATAATACGTACTCGGCCTGAGGGGGAAACCTGTATCAAGTCCTTGCATGATTCAAAAACAAAAATTTTCTCTTTGCAGGCAGTTTTCTTGTCTGTGGAAAAAAATGTACCAGGATAGTGCCAGAGGTGAGTGTGTGCTCCAACATGAATCTGCTCAAGGGTAGAAACATTTAAGTTTTTCTTTTTAACTGCTCACTGAATCATAACCCACCAAAAAAAAAAAGACCCCTGTAATATTCATTCTTATCATGCATCAGACACAGTGACTGTTTTAAATGAGCATGCAAAACATCATATTTATTTAAAACCACAAAAATAACTCTAGAGCACATGATAAATGGAAGCAGTTTAACAACAGGTTGCTACCAGTGATTAATCATTCTATTGTTTAAGAGCCTTATTTAAAGAAATGATTATAGCAGCTCCCATGACCATCACCTTTCCTACACAGAAAATCAAACATTGTTTTTTTCTGAAGCAAGGCCATGTTGAATGATTCAGTAGCCTATTTTTCCTTGTGTGCCCACAGCAGCTCGCAATAGGTTGCCCAATTATTCACATGAAGGGCACGAAACTTGTAATAGGAAGTTTTATGCTTAAAAACTTAATATTTAATTTAAAAAAAAATTCCAAAAAATATCAGTTACCTGTAGCTCCAAGATGGTTTTAAATTATCCCTTCCCCCTCTAGACATTACATCTCTACAACATCTGTTCTGCTACTTATAGAAAATCGCCTTGAAACATCCCTCAAGTCACAGCACATGAATACACTCACACACAAGCATTCCTCGCTAAATTTGTGCGCCCTGGAACACGAGGAAAATTTGGATGCTGATTGGCTAGTGAAGAGATAAGAATTTATTATTAGAAAAAATGGATGTATGAATGGAATTCAGTGGTTGACTCAGTCTCTCTGATCCCCTAAAATGTATACTTTTCTATGACCATGTTAAACTTGGTGCATAAACCTTTGTTTTCAGAACTCTCCACTCACATTTTGTTATGCATCTACAAACACTTATTAACCATGGCAATCATGCAAGATTATCCTTTTATCTTGTGTTTCTGAGATTCCCAGACTCCAAAGCCAGATGGGACCATTGTAATCATATAGTTTGATCTCCTACATAACACAGGACAAAGAACTTCCCCAAATAATTCCTAGAGAATATCTTTTAGAAAAACATCCAATCTTGATTTAAAAATTGTCAGTGATGGAGATTCCACTAAGATCCTTGGTAAATTGTTTAAATGGTTAATTATTCTCACTATTAAAAATTTTCTCACTATTTCCAGTCTGAATTTGGGTAGCTTCAACTTCCAGCCATTGGATCATTCTATACCCTTCTGGGCTAGATTGAAGAGCCAATTATTAAATATTTGTTCCCCATTTAGATACTTACAAACAGTAATCAAGTCACCCTTACTTAACATTCTCTTTTTTGTTACGCAAATAGATTGAGCTCTTTGATTCTGTCACTGTAAGGTATGTTTTCTAATCCTTTAATCATTCATGTAGCTCTTCTCTGAACCCTCTCCAATTTATCAGCATTCTTCTTGCATTGTGGGCACCAGAAATGGATACACTATTCCAGCAGCAGTCACAACCGTGCCAAATATAGGGGTAAAATAAACTCTCTGCCCCTACTAGAGTTCCTGTTTATGCATCCTAGGATTGCATTACCTCTTTTGGCCACAGCGTGACACTGGAAGTTCATGTTCAGCTGATTATCTACCATGACCTCCAAATCTTTTTCCGAGTCACTGCTTCCCAGGATAGAGTCCCCCATCCTGTAAGTATGGCCTACATTCTTTGTTCCTAGATGTCTACACTTACATTTAGCCATAATCAAAGTCTTGTTTGCTTGAGACCAATTTACCAAGCAATCTGGATTGCTCTGAATCAGTGACCTGTCCTCTTATTTATTTACCACGTCCCCAATTTTTATGTCACCTGCAAACTTTATCAGTGATGGTTTTATATTTTCTTCCAAGTCATTGATACAAATGTTAAATAGCATATGGCGAACAATCAATCACTGCGGGACCCACTGGAATGATAATTGCCCATTTACTATTATATTTTGTGACCTATCAGCCAGTTTTTAATCCATTTAATCTGTGCCATATTAATTTTATATTGTTTTAATTTTTAAAATCAAAATGTCACGTGGTACCAAGTTGAACACCTTAGAGAAATCTAAATATATTATTACCTTTATCGGCCAAACTGACAATCTCATAAAAAAAAGATATCAAGTCAGGTTGACAGGACTGATTTTCCATAAACCCATGTTGATTTGCATTAATTACATTACCTTCCCTTAATTCTTCATTAATTGAGTCCCAAATTAGCCACTCCATTATCTTACCCACAACTGATGTCAGGCTGGCATGCCTATAATTACCTGTCATCCCATTTACCCTTTTTTAAAACTGGCAGTTGAGACCTGACTGTAAGATGCTGAAAGGCTTGTACTGGCACAATTCACTATGTCTGGGTTTTTGGATCAGTATCGGCTTAGCAAGAATTGTTTGTGGGATGTGATTGTCATAATTTTGTCCACCAAATTTGACTACATGAGATGTCTTATATAGAAACAGTCAATTTGTTGCTTGGCAATTCATAGGAACATCCTACTGGATCAGACTAATAGGCCATGTAGTCCTGTATTCTGTCTCCACTACTGTCCAGGATCAGCCGCTAAAGAGGAAGGTACAACAAAACCCCATAGTAGTCAGTTGTGGGATAAGCTGCCCCCAAGGAAATTTTCCTACCAAAGTCCAATAGTTAGAAATGGGTTTATGCCTTAAATAATGAGTGTTTATATCCCTTCCAAAACTTTTTCAAAAATATATTTACTAGTCTAACTGGATAACTCCACATAAATGTCTAATTTTTTTTAATTCTGCTCAGCTTTCAGTTATCAGTTAATATGTCATGGCAATGAGTTCCATCATCTAATCATGCATTGTGCAAACAAGTTTTTTTTTTATTATTTGCTTTGAATTTGCCATCTTTCAAATTCATTGAATGTCCCCTTGTTCTTGCATTTTAAAAAGGGAATAGAAGCTCCGGATCTACTTTCCCCAAACAATTCATTATTTTGTGTACCTTCATCATGATCCTTCTCATTCATCTCCTCTCTAAGGTAACCTGTCCCAATCTTTTCAGTCCTAGAAGGTGTTGTGCAGTGTTGCTTTTCCACTTTGCTCATTCCTGGAGGGGAAGAACTCAAAGAAGGTGGCTGTGGATACTTACACATTTTCACCTAAGCATTCCATTAGATCCCATATATTTGTGAAGTGCTTGGTGAGAACAAACGGAATGGTGGTATCACTGGAATGCTTATGTTTGAAAAGAAGGCATAATGCTGTGTATCTGCCCATTATGTAGTATTGTTCAGCTAAGACTGTTGAAACCATTCCAGGCATGACTGAGGTGATGTTCCTGGGTAAGACTAAGTGTTCTGTGGAACTTATTGGCAGTATGTGCATGCCTGTTACTCTGACAGAATGATTAATACCTGTCAGACACATACAAAAGTGTGTGTGTGTGTGTGTGTGGAGGGTCACACTCAAATATTTCTGATGGAGCTCAGTGTTTCCAGCTTGTATGGAAAGTTTCCTCAGACATAAACCTACCCCAGTCATACTAGACTTTGTCAACTCTAAGGTAGACTACTGTAATGTGCTTCTAATTGGACTTCCTTCAAATTTGTTCCATTGACGGGAAATGTTACAGAATATAGTTGCTTGTTTGTTCCTTCAGTTAGCACCTGGGAGTCTCTTACACCCAACTTCTAGCGAAAGGACACAATTAAAGTTGTAATGTTAGACTATAAAAACCTTCATAATTTAGGTTGTCTCTTGCCCTGTACTCAACATTTACAATCCGTTGGGGTGGGGTCCACTCACAGAATTTAGGCTCAGCCAGTAATGAGCTAGAAGGTAGGCAAAATTTTCATGGCTGAGGACTCCTGGTTATAAGAACATAAGAACGGCCATACTGGGTCAGACCAAAGGTCCATCAAGCCCAGCATCCTGTCTTCTGACAGTGAGCAATGGCAGATGCCCCAAAGGGAATGAACAGACAGGTTATCATCAGCTGGTCCCTGTCACCCAATCCCAGCTTCTGGCAAACAGAGGCTAGGGACACCATTCTTGCCTATCCTGGCTAATAGCTATTGATGGACCTATCTTCCATGAATCTATCTAGCTCCCTTTTGAACCTTGTTATAGTATTGGCCTTCACCACACCCTCTGGCAAGGAGTTCCAGAGGTTAACAGTGCGTTCTGTGAAAAAATACTTTCTTGTGTTTGTTTTAAACCTGCTACCTATTAATTTTATTTGGTGGCCCCTTGTTCTTGTATTATGAGAAGGAGTAAATAACACTTCCTTATTTACTTTCTCTATACTACTCATGATTTTATAGACCTCTATCATATCTCCCCTTAGTTGCCTCTTTTCCAAGCTGAAAAGTCCTAGTCTTATTAATCTCTCCTCATATGGAAGCCGTTCCATACCCCTAATCATTTTTTTGCCCTTTTCTGAACTTTTTCCAATTCCAATATATCTTTTTTGAGATGGGGCGACCACATCTGCATGCAGTATTCAAGGTGTGGGTGTACCATGGATTTATATAGAGGCAATATGATATTTTCTGTCTGATTATCTATCCTTTTCTTGATGATTCCCAACATTCTGTTTGCTTTTTTGACTGCCGCTGCACAGTCTTTGGCTAGCTGTTCTTCGAATTCTTTTTTGGTCTTTCTAATTATATTTTTACACTTCATTTGCCAGAGTTTATGCTCTTTTCCATTTTCCTCATTAGGATTTATCTTCCACTTTTTAAAGGATGCCTTTTTGCCTCTCACTGCTTCTTTTACTTTGTTGTTGAACCACAGTGGCTGTTTTTTGGTTCTCTTACTATGTTTTTTAAATTGGGGTATACATTTAAGTAGAGCGTCTATATGGTGTCTTTAAAAAGTTTCCACGTAGCTTGCAGGGATTTTACTTTCGGTACTGTATCTTGGTTGTGGAATTCCCTCACAAAGGAGTCCCAAAATAATCCCTTGGATATCTGTAAGAATGTTATATAGGATGGTACCCTATTTCTTTTTTAAATGTCTTGGCTCTCGCCCCCGTTTTGTTAATCTACTATCTGCTGTATAATTAGAATGGTGAAGTTTTTAAGAGGTTATATTGATTCTATTATGATATTAGTGCAATGCTTAAAGGCTTTCCAATACAACTTTTAAACTGAAAAATAATAATAAATACATGCCTAAATTCTCTAATCTATACATTGTTTAATTGTAAACTTTGCTAAATATAGTCTTGTATTTTTCATAAGGCATAATTAAATGAGGAATTAATGAAGAACACAGGGTCAGGCTAAATGATTATCTAATGTCAACTTTCAGAAGTCAAAATATATGTGCTGAAGATTTCAATACATATACTGCCCTCAATGCCTGGATCAAGAGCACATGTTGTCTATAATGATGAATTTCTAAATCTTACTCCTTTTTTAAGCAGTAATGAAAGAAGAGGGTGACTAACTGCTAGTGCGCTGATAAAGAAAAAACCAAGCTTCTTTTATCTACTTTCAAACTCATTTGAGCATCTTGGATTCAAAAGTTTGACTTAGACTAAAAGATTAGGAGGTGGGTGTTCTGTGATAAAAGGAACAAAAGCAAGTCACATCGAAGAAAACAACTAAATGAAAAAGGATGGGGAAAATTGAACAGAATGGCAAACAGGGTGAAAAGTAAATACAGACAGACTGTGAAAAATGAGCAGGGAGCAGAATGGAAAAGAATTCCAATGAAAAATAAATGCATGCTATACAGAGAATATGGAATACCCATGTGGGCCATCCAGTTCTTTTGAAGGGTCAGAGAGAGAGAGAGAGAGAGAGAGAGAGAGAGAGAGAGAGAGAGTTTTCTATCCCCACTATGCAAAACAGGTTTCCCTTTAACTAGAAAAACATTTTGGTTCAGGTTCATCCCTAGTATAAATTCCCTGACTTTAGTGAATTTAATCCAGAGATAAATTTAGCCCTTTAAAAGAATTGTGAGTTTAAATTACCAGGAAAAAATGGTTTGTGAACTAAGTTAGTTTTCAAAACAGAGACCAAAGAAAAATAATAAATAAATAAATTGTCACAGAGGTTGACAAGCCCATCCTTTGAACCCCATGAACAACAACCCTGGTCTCTCCCCACCACACACAGTTGTTCTGAGTTCTTTTTAGTACAAACTATGACTACTAATAGGGTTAACATTCTTTAAACAATTCATCAACACTTAAAATGCAGAAAAAGAGATTGCTTGTTAAACCGACTCTATATTCAATATGTTCATCATCCATAACTTTTGGGCTACAGCTAATAAGCAGATTACAGTGAATACCAGGGCTATTTTTGCTATATAGCACCCCTATAAAGGTATCAAAATAATAGGGCTTAACTCAGAAATATGTATACTGTGTACTAATATGTATACTGTGATCTGAAAATGTAGGACTAGATCATGCTAGCCACTAGCCCTTATTTACAGGATAATACACACTGCCTTTAATGGGTAACCCTTCAGCATGTAAATAAGGACCATTCACTCAAGGGTTCGCAGGATGGGACCCATACGTTTCATGTGCATAGATATTTAGGTACAAATACATAGTTAACCTTTAAAGCTTTATGACAATAATCTAAAATGGCATTTTACAAGGAAAAGTAACCCCTTCTGTGACCTTAAAAATGTCATTTACATAAACCAGAAACTGATCTCAATGTCTCTGCCTGCAGAAATGTGATTATCAGCAAATACAATATGTTTAAAGGTTTCAGGAGGTAAAACACGTGTTAATATCTTTGTCTGATATATGGGAAATATAATTTACTTTGCTCTTTCCTCACTGCTAGAATAAACCATCTGAGAAGCCATAAAAGAAAACATCAGACTTCCTTTTGAGGCTGCTAAACTTTAAACTTCTTGTCTACGTACATTACAGCTTCTGACAGATATTTTTCCCACTTTGTAAAAGATCTAAGCAACATCACTTACATAATATGCTGGACCATGCTGTTTAACTTTGCTACAAAATGTATCATGCATGCGTCAGTTACTGAAACTATCCAGAGCAGAAACTGCATTTACTTAGGCTTTTACAATATAACGTTTAGCCAAAAGCACAATAATAAAGTAAGCTAGTAAAACATTTGTTACATACTAAACTTAAGTATATTTCTAGCTCTCAAGAACTTTAAATTCTTATCAGAAAATGAGAGGGTAAAATTCAACTCCTAGATATAGTAACTGATATTTTTAATTATACAAGAGTGCACAAGAAGAATTCTAGTACTATTAACAGAATGTTTCCTGCCACATGGAAACATGGTTATAACAGAGTCCTAAGTGGGTGATTACTAGGGCTGTGATCCTCAAAACATTCGCGTACATGCTTTACTCATATGAACAGTCCCATTAAAGTCAACTATGCACATCCTCAGTTGGTGTAAAATGTCATAGCTCCATAGAATTCAATGGAACTATGACAATTTATTCCAATTCTGATTTGCCACATGGAAGCTACCCATGTACTTAAAGATAAGCATGTTCCTAGATGTATGCAGAATCAGGGCCTGTTCTTCCACAAACCTTTAAAACATTCAAAATCAGGCAAGAAAGATTCTACAGTATTTAACAAATACCTAGCAAGAGACAAGTCATAAATAATGCAATTTAATAAGAAAAAGAGGTAGCGAAAGCAAAACACAAATGTACTTATATTTTGTAACATATTATTTACATCACATTATGACAGGGATTGTAAACAAACAAAGAAAGAAACTGGAGTAACAGACGTCTGTAACGGTAAATTTTGGGCACACTATGAGGTTTCTCTTCTCTTTTACCTACCAGCCTGTGTATATCTGTAGAATATGGGTCTGGATTGTTAGGGAAAAACCCCCTCCTATTTCACAGATTTCCCACAATATACATATATTTCAATTCAAGATAACTATTGTTATATTTTATTAACTTATTAAATTGAACCGAAAATTAAAACTGTAATCAAAAGGAGATAGGCCTTTCACATTCATCACCTGTGCATGAAGAACACAACCTGTGAAAAAGATTCACTGCATCTAGATATTCTATACTCAGAAGTATCCATAGTACAGGAGTGATTTTTAATACCTGAAAAGAAGTGAGCCTTGAAGCCTTTCTTTGAGACTGTGTTGTCAGATCTGAACTCAATTCTCATATTGTTGTATTGTGATGTGATAACTTCAGGCACTTCTGTACCACAAAATTTACCATGCAGTTTAGAGTCAGAAGAAAGGCCACTACGAAGCTCCACGTAATCATATTTGCAAACCTAGGAAAGCGAAAGATTTTTGTATTAGCCAAAAATAGATCGAAATTCCATATAAATGCCTCTACACTTAAAATGTAGTATCTTCTGTTGATTTATGTTACAAAGTTAATATTTTATTGTCTTTTCAATATTTAATATTTTTGCATCTTTTCTGATACTCCTTTATAAATGTTTGTTGATTTTGTTTTAATATAATTTTAAACACTACAACATATTTAAGTTCTTAAATTATATGTTTTAAGACAAAGTTCATGCATGAATATGTAGTATCTACATTTTCTACATTTTAAAGTGTTTAATAGCTCAGCCATTTAAATTAAAAACGAAAAACTCTGAAGACATGAGACAATGTTCACTTTGAAGAATAACGCCATCTCTGAATCATAAACATTTATGGGTTATGTATGTTTGTGGGTTTGGTTTTAACACCCTATAACCTAAAATATATTACCTTGAATACAGAAATTCTGCAAGCCAAGTCTTTCCCATTCTAAATTTAAGACCACATTATTTTCTTATGAAAGTATAAATCTGCATTGTTAATAGTGTCACTTCCTTCTCAACAGTGGCACTGATATAAATTAGAGGACTAATTTGTGTCATTTTCATTAGGAGATTTTAAAAAATCACCCCTTATGCAAGGCCTACAACCCAGGATAATACTTTCAATGCATAATCCCATGTTTATATAAAACCTTCCACCCCCAAAACTTCTAAGCTTCTTAGGCTCAACTATCAATCATTTAATCAAAAATTTTCCAGTTGTATGCAATTAATAGTTTAAGAGAAAACAGTGGCCGGGGGATTCATACAAGGCTTAGATTGTGCATGAAATGAAAGCATGAGTTTTATAAATCACAATCTTTATTTTTTTAAACTACACAAAAATATTATTTTGGCTTTTGTTGCTATCTTTTTATGGACTATAAAAATGATTTCCAATGTTTTGCCATAATGGAGGGAAAGGTTTAAAGTGCTTATAACTACTGGAATCACTTTCACATGTTATCGCTGTGGAATGCAGCTAATACATAATAACTCCACTTAAATAATATTAAGAGTCTTGCTTAATGTAACAGGCACAAGGAAATACTGAGTTACAACTGGACGTCTACTTTAACTCACCTGTGTTAAATTCTCATCTTGATACCTGGGATTTTCACATGCTAAGCCTATCAGCATGACTTAAGGTGAATTTTAATGCTTTTGTGGGTTTAAATTAGACATGTAATATTATTTGAATGTAGGCTTAGTGATATAATTTCCATTATATGGCAGTATATAAAACATTAATAGAAGTACAAGTATATTAAAATTGTATTGATTAGCAAAGATGTATACAAATATATCCAGCTAATTTAAAATTATTTATTCAGCAAAAACAATTTCATGGTTAACTAAGTCTCAAAATAAATAAGTATTTAAATCATTTCTAACATGTGGACTTTTAGTTCCCATTTTATGTCTGTATTTTTAGACACTACATAAAATGTATTAGTGGCCTGATATACTATAAGAGTTTCTTCTGGATAACAAAAGTATTGAAATTCACAACTTCTGTTAGTACTATCTATCTAACATCTATTTTTAGCAACACAAGAGAGGAGAATGGTCCTATGATCAAAACACAGGGCTGAGAGTTAGGAGATCGACAATTTTTCCCCACAATCTGCCAGTCATATATCCTGTGTGACCTTGGACAACTGACTCAGTTTCCTCATCTGAAAAATGGAGACAAAAATTAGAGCTGGCTAGAAAACAAAGAAGTTTTTGAGGAAAAAAAGTTTCCTTCATTTATTTTTCTTCTAATAATGACATTGCTTTATTTCATAGAGATTTGTGAGGTTTTAGTTATTAATGTGGGGGGGACATGACAAAAGTCTTCAAGTAAGTAGAAGGTTGTTATAAAATGGAGGAAGATAATTTTTTCTCCTTATCCACAGAGGACCAGATGAGAAATAATGGGCTTAAATTGCAGCAAGGGAGGCTTAGGTTGGACATTAGGAAACACTTCCTGTCAGGGTAGTTAAGCACTTGAACAAATTACATAGAGAGACTGTGGAATCTCCATCATCAGAGGGTTTTAAGAACAGATTAGACAAATGCCATGTTCTATGGGTATTATCAAGACCATTTAGAGATGATCTAGCCAATAGCTAGTCCTACCTCAGTGCAGACTAGATGACCTATTGAGGTCCCTTCCAGTCCTACATTTCAATGATTCTATGTCTGTAGACTAGACTATCTAAGACTGACATGCTGTATAATTAACTATCTGAAGCCAAGGAACTTAAAAAATAAAAACAAAAAATCATAGAGTTCATTCCACAATCCAAATAGGAAGTTTATTTTGATATTCAGACTACATGCTTTTTCTTTACTTATTTCATTCCATTGCTCCTTATTATACTTCCTGTTCCACTCCAAAAGTTACTTTCCTTTCTTAGGATTCTCACCTTGAAATGGTTATAGATGGCTATAATGCTCCATTACTCCTCATTTAACCAAGTTATATATACTCAATACTTTTATTCTCTACACATAATTCAGTTCCTCCAGATTTTTGTCTTGTCTTGAATTCTCTCCAATTAATGGCTCATCCATTTGTTTCGTTTTAGTTTGTTTACAAAAAACCCAGCTGAAGTTCAGCAAAGGCATTTCTTTTAATACATATACATTATGATATTCATATCTTTAAAAGAGAGCAAGCCATGCTATGTATGTTTTGAAAGACTCTAGAAACAGTCCCAAACTCAAAGTCAATGAAAACAAGAAGTTCCATGGAAATTGCCAGTATTTGAAGCAGTGGTGTTGTATGAGACAATTGCTATTTTTGAACAATCCTGCAACGGTTGACTAGTTTGTATAATTTTCAGTTCATGTTACTTACTTCATTCCCTTCTAATTCAAAAAACTCAAACTTCATTGAAATTCTGTATTGAGTGGGAGCAACCACCTGCCACACACAGTTTTTGTTTGGAGGATATTCTTTGGGCCATCCTGGTGTGGTTATAGTCCCATTTAGCTTTGTCAGAAGTCCCCCACAAGCCGCTGTAATGTAAAATGAAAAGGAAGAGCCTCACTGATTTGCAGACTCCCCTGAAACCACATTTTGTTATTAACAGAAACATATTAAGTAAGAGATTCAGCCCTCTCAGACATTATTTGTATTACAGTAGCACCCAGAGATACCAATCACGATCAGGGCTCCATTGTACTATGATACGAACACAAAGAAAGAATAGTCCTTGACTTCAACATCTTACAATCTAATTTAAGACATTTGAGTGCACTGAAACACTACACAACACTTTATCACATTCACCCTTTTTTCTCTCACCCAGTTCCATATACCATAGAATCATAGAATCATAGAATATCAGGGTTGGAAGGGACCTCAGGAGGTCATCTAGTCCAACCCCCTGCTCAAAGCAGGACCAATCCCCAATTAAATCATCCCAGCCAGGGCTTTGTCAAGCCTGACCTTAAAAACTTCTAAGGAAGGAGATTCTACCACCTCCCTAGGTAACGCATTCCAGTGTTTCACCACCCCCCTAGTGAAAAAGTTTTTCCTAATATCCAACCTAAACCTCCCCACTGCCACTTGAGACCATTACTCCTTGTCCTGTCCTCTTCTACCACTGAGAATAGTCTAGAACCATCCTTTCTGGAACCACCTCTCAGGTAGTTGAAAGCAGCTATCAAATCCCCCCTCATTCTTCTCTTCTGCAGACTAAACAATCCCAGTTCCCTCAGCCTCTCCTCATAAGTCATGTGTTCTAGACCCCTAATCATTTTTGTTGCCCTTCGCTGGACTCTCTCCAATTTATCCACATTCTTCTTGTAGTGTGGGGCCCAAAACTGGACACAGTTCTCCAGATGAGGCCTCACCAATGTCGAATAAAGGGGAACGATCACGTCCCTCGATCTGCTCGCTATGCCCCTACTTATACATCCCAAAATGCCATTGGCCTTCTTGGCAACAAGGGCACACTGCTGACTCATATCCAGCTTCTCGTCCACTGTCACCCCTAGGTCCTTTTCTGCAGAACTGCTGCCTAGCCATTCGGTCCCTAGTCTGTAGCTGTGCATTGGGTTCTTCCGTCCTAAGTGCAGGACCCTGCACTTATCCTTATTGAACCTCATTAGATTTCAGTGTACCCCCACAATCCTCCCAGCTCCTGTCTCTTCATCTGTATTTCCCAGACTCCATGGGATGCATCACTCTCTGCTTCCCTCACCCCTTCTCCTGAACACACTTTGTCCCTGATGCAGAATCTGAAAGGGTGAAAGATTTCAGCTGTCCTTTCAGCATAGGTTATATAAATGTGCCTTCTCCTTACCAAAGGGTCTCTTCCCCCAAGGAAATTAATGATCTAAATGATGGGATGGATTGCACCCTCAGGATGTTCGCAGATGACACTAAGCTGGGGGGAGAGGTAGATACACTGGAGGGTAGGGATAGGGTCCAGAGTGACCTAGACAAATTGGAGGATTGGGCCAAAAGAAATCTGATGAGGTTCAACAAGGACAAGTGCAGAGTCCTGCACTTTGGATGGAAGAATCCCAAGCACTGCTACAGGCTGGGGACCAACTGGCTAAGTCTTTTCTGCAGAAAAGGACCTGGGAATTACAGTGGATGAGAAGCTAAATATGAGTCAACAGTGTACCCTTGTTGCCAAGAAGGCTAACGGCATACTGGGATGTGTTAAAGTAGGAGTATTGCCAACAGATGGAGGGAAGTGATTATTCCCCTCTATTCAGCAACAGTATGGCCACATCTGGAGTATTGCATCGAGTTTTGGGCCCCTTGCTATAGAAAGAATGTGGACAAATTGGAGAGAGTCCAGCAGAGGGCAACAACGATTTGGGGGATGGGGCAACAACGATTAGGGGGATTTATGAGGAGAGGCTGAGGAAACTGGGCTTATTTAGTCTGAAGAAAAGAAGAGTGAGGGGGGATTTGATAGCAGCCTTCAATTACCTGAAGGGGGGTTCCAAAGAGGATGGAGCTAGGCTGTTCTCAGTGGTGGCAGATGACAGAACAAGGAGCAATGGTCTCAAGTTGCAGTGGGGGAAGTCTAAGTTGGATATTAGGAAAAACTATTTAGCTAGGAGGGTGGTAAAGCACTGGAATGCTAGGGAAGTGGTGGAATCTGCATCCTTAGAGGTTTTTAAGGCCTGGCTTGACAAAGCCCTGGCTGGGATGATTTAGTTGGGGTTGGTTCTGCTGTGAGCATGGGGTTGGACTAGATGACCTCCTGAGGTCTCTTCCAACCCTAATCTATGATTCTATGGTGCCCAGGTATTACTCATGTACAAAGGTTACTTTTGTTAAAAATGCAGTTGTTCAAATAATATGGTGAAAAATTCAGAACATATCTGGGAATAAATTATCCAAATTCTGTTCTACACTCTCTCAGTCTTGGCAACATACTGAATACAGACAGTTTCATTGCTTCACCTTTTTTCAGAAGAATTTCTGCTAATCTCATTAGTCATTCATTATTCTCCCGTTAAAAAAATTCAATCACCCAACCAGGCAGCAGAACTTTACTATATGACCAAACATACACCACAAATAGCAAGGAGTAACTCAATTTTCAGCCTGAGGACCAAACTCCTATTTCAAAAAAGTCAACTCAAAGGGCATGAGCAATATTTTGGAGGCAGATTCTTTACCTTGCTTCACTCAATTTGTGAAACTCAGGCATTGCTAAGGGACCAGAAACCACCTATATGTACCTCCGCCCCACAACCCAGCATGAGGGTATAGAACCAGCATATCAGCTCCTAGTGGTGCAGAAGGTGAGTTGAAAGCTGGATGTTGGCTGGAACATACTGCACTCTGGTTATTTCCATCTGGTTTATAGAGCCTTGGGGACCATGGCCAGTTGGCACAAGTGATACAGATCCCTAAGCTGCTCTAACAAGAATGAGGGAGCTGTAAGTGGCTGTTCATCCTCAAGTTCTCCTTTCTTTCCCCTCTCCTGGATTACCCTGCTTGGCTGTGTCGGGAAGGAGGCAATGGAGTAGCCAGAGTTAGTCTCCTACCTTCTCTGAAATACAGTCAGAGGGGAAGTTGTTGAGCAGGTACATCATGGAAAGGACAGCAGCTCTCATCGGAGCTGCTCCTGGCTCTGTACGGGAGCACTGGGAGGTAGTTTCTCCTGAACTGTCTGTTTTAGGGGGTTTTCTGCAAGACCCTCCTCTCTTCCCTAGTCTTTACTGATTGAGATAGGCACCCAGACAAAAAAAACCCCATTTTTTTACAATTGGATTGGGATACACTTATTCTGGCTTCCAGTATGAGTCGGCAGACAAGCCCTGCATCTCCATGCAGGATCCTGGAACCAGACAATGAGCTATGCATGTTCTCAGTATGCATGTCAATGAGCTATGCATACTGAGAATGTCTCATGCATTTCTAATACTATCTTTAAAATAAAGCTCAAGGAAACTAAATACAAAATACATAATGAAGGTTACTGTCATAATTCTGGTTTAATCCCACAATATTGTAGAATTCAGAGATAATACCTACTAACTATATCTAAACAGAACCACGTCACTGGGCAATGTTCTCAGACCACTAACAATACTTAGGCAAAATAGATTAAATAAGGATGGTCTAAAATGTCTCATGTCTGAATTTACTGGTATTTGTGAATTAGCATATGATTATCGCTATTTGAATGACCGTAGTACTGAGCTTCATTTAGTGTGCATATATTCAGTGTTATGGGCAACGAGATATCTTAATCCAATCCTAGTTTTGCAATATCTTCCATGTAAGGGCCTTTTTGATTTCTTCAGACGATTATTAAATCTAGTTTCTTTGCTTTTAATAAAAAGCTTTGATATCCGATTATACTTCAAACATGACTTTTTTAAATGAAACGATAAGTAAAAGGACACTTTAAAATAACAGTAGAAACCCATTGCAAATCATTAAATTTTGGCAAATGAGAGAGCAAGTCAACAAATGTAGTTATAAAAACAAGGATAACATATCACAAACTGGTATTTCATTCATTTGACAAGTGAAGCTTAGTTTTAATTACAATACATTGTAGCAATGTATATTTATGTATGTAGTAAATTTATGTCAGATAATTTTATAAGAATAATGAAGTCTTTGAAATATGAGATCTCACTGTGTTGCTATGCTGTTAAATCCTTCCTAATACACACACAGAAAATGCTCTTTTCTGAAGGCAAATTATGTAGTGTATGGATCAGTGAAGTGTGAATTAACAAGGTTCTACTGTATATAATTTTCCAGTTGACTAACAATAAAACTTGAATGCGATAAATTAGTAATTAATACTAAAATGAATACAGACTATTATAGACAGACATTGTACAGTGGAGGATATTTTTCAAGCTATATGCCAATACCTATACTCACTAATGCATAAGCTTTAGTACACAAAACATGGCTTTATAAAATGACATACCTTATAAGTTTTAGGACTTCTTTAAATTAGTAGCATACTGTACCTTCACAACTCTTTTTGTCAGGCCCAAGTTCATAGCCAGGATCACAAGCACACTGATAACTGCCCAAGGTATTCACGCACCGCTGTTCACAGCCCCCCTTGTCAGGTTTGGCACATTCATCTTCCTCTGTGAAGACATAAAAGAATGGAAAAGGCATTAATTAAAAGTCTTTATCTTCCTCATCTCTAATTGTTGAACAGATTGATATTATCTGCAGCAAGTGGTGTGCATGCCATTGAACTTGTCTGTATAGCACATCATCTCTACTGACTGGAGCATTTTTAAAATTTTGAAGACCTGAAACCGGGTCAATAAAACTTTATGTTCTTCTTTTTCACTACAATAGCAACTGACAGCTACAGATCTAATTTATAAGCACTTTGTGGCCAGCATACAATGATTTAGGCAGCAGCAATCTAAAGGTTGTGTAAAGTACTGAGAGAATGATTGGAAATCCTCAGCAGGGTCACTTGAAGGGCACTTTTATCTCCAACAGAATGAATTTGTACATTATCCTGAATTCATACTCAAAACCAGATTAACAGAATCCTCAAATCCCAGTTTTCATTCTACTGATATTAAAGGAAACAAGATGCATCAGAAAAAACAGAATACGGCATTATCTTTGCTAGCCGTGAAACATGCTCATAATATCCATGCTCAAATACGCCTGAGATGTAGTATTTAGCATTTCCTTGCACAGTGGCAAATATGAAGAATATTCTCATTTGAAATAAACACTGACAATTATCTTCTCCTCCCCCATATCTGTACAGAGTGAAAACTGATGGTAAGGGCAGATCATCACTAGCCCTTTGTGGCTGGGCAAGGGAACAAGGGGTAGTAGGTTACCTGTACCATGGGTTCCAGAGGGGAATCCAGGTCCACACAGCTTCTACATCCACACCCTGTGCATTTGTAGTCATTTACATGTGTGCAAAGTGAGTGTAAAAACACTGCCATTTTGATTGGTTAACATTTTACACCCAGTTTGCCTAGGTACTGATGACTGAATAAGAAAGAGGTAGTGAAAGGTAGTGGAAAATCAGGCACCTCGACTCTAATCAGAACAGAAACTAAAATAATATTAATTTTTTATTCTACCAATATTACATCCTTAACGTTCTTTGTAACAGAGCAGACAAACGTAATTCTTCTATATTTCAATACTATATGAGAGTCAATCCCCATATAATACATACCTTTAAAAAAGTTAGCAGCAAACCCTGCTTTGTTAACTGTTCCATCAGAAACAAACTTCATCCACAGGGTATTAGAGGTAGATCTAATATCTTCTGGCTTATCATAGCCACAGAAATGGCCAATCAAACGACTATTTTCACTGGTTCCATCTCGGACTTCTAAGTAGTCATAGGCACAGTTGTCATGTCTTTCGATCTGTAAATATACAACAGTGCTCTGTTTAACCATGGACTAACACATAGCTAAATAAAATTCCTTTGTGTTAAATGGAATAGAAAATGTTCTTTCCTTTGGAAGTCCATATCTATTGTCAAAAAGAGTATAACAACTGATGGGAGAAAAAAGAAAGGTTCTTTATAGGTCTGCGTGTTACTACACTCACTTTCATGAACAGAAGCAAAATCTGTTGAGATGTTGAAAAGATACAATAGCTTAATTGCAAAAAAAAATTCTGTCTAAATAGCTACAAAGCAAGGCCCCATGTACTCCACCGTAAGCTTGATCTAAACTCTATGAAAGACCTGGTTTCTGCACAATTTAGTGCAGAGGACTAGCGATGCAGTGGCAGTTTTTGACAAATGAAGTTTAAATTTTATTGAACTGAATATAAAAATGAACTATAATCAGGAAAGTATTATTTTTGTGTTCTTTAATTTGATGTTAAATTCAATTTATTTTATGCTGTCTCTTCATTTTCACTGTGGTGCAAAATTCTGCATTACTGCATTCACCCTGCATAACTACATTCTAGAATTTGATGTGGGAAGCTAGACGTACTGGCAGTGAATAGAGTTTTAGGCACCTAGACGGTGTGGGAGGCAGACTGGAATTACCCACATTTGCTGCTAAAAGGGTGAGCAGTGAAATAATTAATAGTAAAATGTCATCATTACATCTCTGAAGCTGTTAAGTTTCCTGTTTCACTTGGGAGACTCCTGATTTCAGGTGACGTCTCTTGACTATTCCAGGCAGCTGACTGAACCTTTGCCATATAATGGGAGAACCCTAGCTGGACTAGAAATACGTGGGTAGAGCATCTCATCCACACATCCTGCCAGAAGACCTCAGAGCATAGAGACTATTTTGTGTAGGTCTTAGGTTAGAATGCTTCACACTCCCTACCTAGTAGTGTGTGGAGCACCAGTCAGAGTGGGAGTTGCAGCAGAAGGTAAAGCAGCAGCAGGACCTGGAGATGAGCCTTACAATCTTATATCTCAAGAACTGCAGTTACTAGATCTCAGATAGACTCCCACAGAGAGAGAGAGACAGTCTTCCCCCTAATGCAACCAGAATTCTTACGGCTGCTTTACCTTAGATTACCCCATGGTTTTAGAATTATGGAATACATGGAATCCTGCCTATAAATAAATTAACTAAATCCAGGAGAATAAAATTATATCTCAGAGAAAACTGGTTATACAAATAAATGGCAGGATTTCTGTTTTAAAAGGAAATTTCTTAGATAAGGAGAAGGCTGAAATCAAATCTATTAACAGAACCACCCTTTTAAAAAAATACAAGCAAACTAAATCTCATCCCCAAATGGAATTTTTTGTAATATGGAATTAAACCTATTAATATATTCTATGACAGTTTTGCTGTTCATTCATTGGTTGCTGAAATACTATACCTGCTGTGTATTATGAGCAGAATTAAGAAGCTTTTGCTTAGTACATTAGGATTTCTGATTCTTTTATGCTCAGTTTTGTTTATTTCATTTTTTTTTAAGAAAAAAATTGTCCCTCTTGTACAAATCTTGTCCATTTTCTTATCTAAGGCTCCAATACGGCATACACTTAAACATACATGTAATTTTCCCAGTGCAAGCAATCCCATAAAAATGAGTGGGATTACTCACATGAGTAATGCTACAGGGGCTTTTGTGTTTCCAAGCTCAGGGCCTTAATTAATTACGAGATCCATCTAAACATTTTGATCATGAGTAGCATCAGAACCAGAGTTAGGATGGTGAGTAAGAAATATCATAACAACCTGGGGCACAATTATTGCTGTACTGACTTCAGTAGGAGTTTCAAGTGCACAACTAATGTTGTGGTCATGCACGTGTCTATCTGCGCACCAGTTTTTCAGAGGTTTAGAGGGTAAATTTTAAATGTACTTCACATTCCAATTTTTTGTTCAAGTTATTAAATTCAGAATTTTTTAATGTTAACAATTATAATCTGCAATTCTGCTAGCATTATTGTATTAACAGCAATAGAGTAAAAAGCTATTGCATTCAGACGTAGGGGCTACTGGCCTGTTTCAAAGCCCATTAAAATCAATAAAGGGTCTAACTGTATTATTTTTTGTCCACAGTTCATTTTTACAGGACCATAAGGTCATTCAGAAATTCAATTTTTTTTCTATGATAGAGGAACATTATTCCACTCTATAGGGGAGTTTGGAAAATATTTTTATGGGCCAAATTCAGCTCTAAATTACATGTGCCCAACTCTCATTGAAGTAAAACACAAGAATTTCCTTTCAGAGCATCACCTTTCATTTTTGGCAGAGGAAGAAAGATAAAAATCTATTTTGGGCAGTGGTAAATTGCTAAACATCTAAGATTATAAAAATCAACCAACTTATAAAGTGTTATTGATTTACACCAAACATTCAAGTAAGGTGATCATTTGACTAATTTATTTTTAGTTCAATACCACTGCAAGTGGTTCCAATACTAATAATCTTCAGAGATTAACCTGAAATATAAACCAGAAGATAAATACAGTGTTTTTGGACAAGCAATAAGTAACTTTAAAACCCTTTGGCAAAAAATAAAAAGAACTGATGTGAACTGTGTTTTCCTTATCTGAGTTTCATATTTTAGGACATTATGGTGTTGTGTTATCTGGCAGCGCTGCTATGCAAAGACCTGCTATGCTAAACTACAAAAGTCTGCTATGCTTCCCAGTATAGAGTTTGATCCAACACCTATTTAAAGTAATGGAATGACTCTCACTGGGCCCATAAACCTTGTTTATTGGAGGGTTCAAATGTCATTCTTTCAGATGACATGTGGGTGAAAAACATGTAAATTGTTAGTAAATAAATAAAACATATTTTAATTTTTACAGCAAAAAAATGTAGCTGTGTTGGTAGCATCAGCAGCTGAAGGCTCCCGAAGAAAGTCAGGGCAGCATGACAGAACGAGGATGAAGGAAAGCCAGAGAAACCCTCTCGACGGAGGCAGCAGCAGTGGCCAGAATGGGGTCTCCCGGTTCAGGTGAGATTGCTTGAAGTGGCCATGGGGACCCAGAGAAAGTGGTTGGATATGGTCCAAAAGAGGTTACGACAGGTGGGAACTTGGCAGGACACTGACCCATCCTCCCAAACCAACCTATTCTATATTATCTCTTCCTCTCATGCCCAAATAGTGTCTCACAAGATGAGTTAGAGGAGGGTTCTTACCAGATCTAATAGTCTGGTGAGACAAGCAGGCCTCATCTTTATGAGCCACAGCTCAAGTCCAATTCACCTTTCTCACATTTGGGGATGCACAGAACTCCAACTTTCCTTCCCCATCTGGAGGTAACACGACTGGCAGAGCAGTCTAGATTCTTATTTTCAAAAATTTTACTGTCTCAGACAGTTTCTCAGAATTTATTTTTCAGTCCCAGAATAGTCAATAGCCTAGTGGTAGGGCTCTCACCTTGGATGTCGAAAATTCAGGTCCAAATCTTTGCTCTGCATGATTTGGACTAGCAACTTGGGACTCCCACATTGCAAGGTGAATGCCCTACCACTGGGCTATAAAGTCTCTCTCTCTCTCTCTTCTGTCCCAATGAATAATTATTTATATAAAGTAGAATACCTCCAGCTGGAGAGACACAGAGAGATTGCGAGAGAGACTGATTAAGTGGAGTTAAGGATGCTAATATTTATGCTGCTCTGCCTAAACATCACATAGTCCAATTCCTCTATCAGTGAGCTAAAGAAGAGCAGGTAATCCTACACTCTGCAGAAGCTGCAATGCCCACAGCAGGCAAAACAAGATGACTCAGTGATAAAGTCTGAAGTTCTTGGCTTTTCTGGGCGTTTAATTATACACTTGAGGTTATTTATAAAATTATTTCATTGCATTGTGTGCAATCAGAATTTCTGAAACATAAAAGCACCTTTCAAAGGACAATCAAATAATTTTCTCAAAAACACACTGTAGTAACTTCTGTCTGCCCTTTACTATTTTTGGACACAAGGACTTCTGATTTTTAAATCACTTTTCTGTTTTGCTGGGCAATGCACCAAGTATATAGAAATAAAGTGACACATTTGAACTCATATTTGAGATCGTTTTGCTATCGTATTGTTAACTATTTAAGGATATTTGATACCTTTTGTCATTAACAACAGAACATTCCAAAATTTTCTTTTATGGATACATATGTTGACTACAATAAACCCTTAACGCTCATGAATTAATACATTTGGGGGGAGTGGATTACAGCTCAGCCATAAGTATATCCAATATTGATTACATTTCTTTTTTTTTATTTTATCTATTTCTTTGAAATCTTTTCCAAACACTTGCTATCTCTTGAGTTTTCAGCACAAGAGGAGGTAAAGCAAAAGAAGGAGTGACACCAAGTTATCAGTGGCTTAGTAAACTTTGCTGCCAATATAAGCTTAAAGTTGGACATTGCTTGTTTCATTTATATGCAGCAAAGAGATAATCTAATTTTTTGCTATTTCAGAGAAGACAAACTGATTCCTCATAGGTAGTAATAAAAATCAGAACCACTGCTCTATATTTTTGTTAGTATAGCTATTGCAGGAAAGGCATTCCTTGTCCATTAAACAAAGTAATCTTGTTTAACGTCAGATTTCATAGAGCTGTCCTAATCAATCCTGATCCATTATAACAGACTCTCTGTATTTTGATATAGAAAGGGATTATTAAGAACTACAGAATTACTAAAAATACTGTCCATTTAAAACAATTTTCAACTCTGAGCCAGGACAGTGAAAGCCTAACTAGCATTCAAAATGATCCTTGGGCAGCGGAAGAGCTCATGCCTTATGTGGTATGGGACATTAATTTAGGACTGACAAAAAGATACGAGACTGCAGGTAACACCTATGAAAGTCTTTTCTAATGTTTATAATATATGGTCATTACTGATGGTAAATGTTGCCACTGAGGCCTGATCTTTTGATAATTCCATGCCAGAACTCCCATTGATTTTCAAGGGTCATACATCACTTAACAGTTGCAAGACCAGGAACAACAGAGATGAAAGAGACAGATGCACAAGGGACTTGGGCACTGCAATGCTAAGAGTCACTTTTAGGCACATAGGAAATCAAAGGAATACCACTGAGATCCACAAAACCTGAGTTAGGCACCTAAGCTCCCTATAAAATAAATGGAGGGAGATAGAGACCGAAGAATCCAGTCCACAAAGGCCAGCACAATGGGCTGGGAGCCACCTAAAATAGCCCGTGGGAAATGTAGATTGCAGTGGAACCAAAACTGGAATGTAGTCACCTAAATGCAAGGCTTAGGCACCTAAGTATCTTTGTTAATCTGAGCCATGGTTCCTAAATTCATACTCTAGTGAAATATTTAAACAAAAATTGTAGACAGAATGAGTATTACTAAACTTAGCTGTGAACTTCAAAACAGCACATATAGTATATATAATGGGTTGTATGAAATATCAATTGCCTGTGTTAGGGACAAGCTTGCTGGCCTGTACCATTCAATAAAAATGTTTATAGATATCCACTACAGATATGTTAAATTTGAAAAATATGGGCTTTAAGACCATTTTAAGAATTTGGCTTTTTAAAAAATACAGTACTTGTTTCTGCATAATAAAAACAGAAAATAGTGGTTTCTTTCCAGAAAGGCATTCCTTTTTAGTAGCAATTAGATTGAGAAAAGAAATAACAGCTCTATTATTTAATAGAATCCTAAAGCAGTCTTGCAAAACAGGATTATGCATTTGTCAAAAGAAACTATTGTCAGTATTTAACACATTCCAATTCAAATAGCACAGATAACATAAAACCCCTTTAATCGTCTTGAAAATTTCTGCAACAGGAAAGGTCCCAAGGAAAGGAAACTTCAGCAGTAGACTTTTTTTTCTTTTCTTTTTTTTGTTGTGGGGGGGGGAGATTTCTTTGTTTCTTCATTGGTTTAATGAGGATTCCCTTAAATGGCACTGTCAGTTATCCACTAGATGGTTTGCTGAATCAGTTAAATGGCTTTACCTCAAATGCCTGAAAGGTTAATCCGACATTGTAGTTCTCTGACACTGTTATTTTCCACACACATTCCTTCATTGGTCTGTAGTCATCAGGATAATTAGGAGATTGTATCTGGCCTTCGTTTTTGTGGATCTCACCTCCACAGATTGCTGATGAAAGCATAAAACTCAATCTAAGTATATTTTCAGGACTGACATTTTCCCCTCTTCTTGAACTGTCAAAATTTGTGTGGTGATGAAATTATACAAGAAAAAATGTACACACTTTAAAAAGGTAAAATTGCTGAAATCCAGCTTGGTTGTATAAACTACTGCACATTTTCAGTTTACACAGAGTATTTAATGTTTTTAATAATGCAGTACCTTTAACACTGGAGAAGACTCCAGAATCATTGACATTTATGATTTGTGACTGCTTTAAAAGGCATTAAAATCGTCACAAAATAATATAACTTTTTATATGCTTTTCGGGTTATGTAAAATACATTTCCCATCAATAACCATGTCCATATGTAGTTTATTAGCCTCAGTAAAACAGAATATTGAGACAGAAACTTCATCCTCTATATCTATGAATTTTTACCTACAAACTAAGCTCTGAACCTGGAAACACATACATTTTGAGTTCAGAGAAACAACTCACATGAGTAAGGTTACTCAAATGCGTAAGTGTTTTCAGGATTGGGGCCTACCCTCAAATATTAAACATCTGTGGGTTCCATTTAAATCACACTCTTTTCTACTCAACAGTGTTAAACTGGGCTACACTGATTTTCAAGAAGGTGTCTGTTAACGTTCTCCTTTACGTAAACTACAATACATGCAGGAATAGAACCAGACTTTGCAAAAGAAGGTGGGGAAGTATGGAACTAAAAGTATAGAACAAAACATTAAATACATTTTCTCTTCGACGCTGCCTCTTAAACAAGGTATCCAACAAGAAATGTGCAAAACTCCCCGCTCCCGAAACTTCCCATGAGAAAAAGATAGCCACATTAAATTTCCAAAGTGTCATTAACAAAATGGACTCAACACACCTGAACTAAAGGAAAATGGAAATTTCCCTGTGTTTGGTAAGCTCTGTGCAGAAATGTAGGTATGTGCTAAAGAACAGATCTCAAAATCTACTGAGAACGTTTAAGAGAGTTTCCAACTCCCATTTAATTGAGAATTTAAAAATGTGCATGATATACTTATGATCACCATTACTGATGCTATTAGAAAGGATGACGTCTGTAATGTGATCATATCAGTAATTTCAAAATTACACATCTATGAAGTTGATGGCCCATACCAAAACTGCTTTCTTAAAAAGTAAGAAACTAATTTCAGAGGAAGTTAATTTAACTCTTTATCAATGCCCACATTTGTCAAGATATTAATGTGTTTCTTGTTCATCTTTATCCATCTGCTTAAGTCATCTTTAATATTCACAGGGACTTGCCTTCATAAACTGCTGCAAAACCTTTTCCTACCCAATTGCTGCTGCTGCGGAACTCTATCCACATTCGGCTGTCAGTAGATGTGAGTACTTCTGGCAGTTTGTCACCACAGAACCTGCCTAAAAACAAGCAACGAATAAGCATACTTGATGTGCTCTTTCCGGCCCAAACCCTACAAGCACTTACGTGTGGGTTTAACTTTATAAACAGGCTTGGAAAGATTCGATTTTTATCAATAAATGCTGATTTCACCATACACACAAATCAACAAAAATATTTCCATTGATAATAATAGATATGTACAGATAGGCAAAGTAAGAAAAAATGTTCCTTGAGAACTCATTAGAGTTTGATTTAACAATATTTACTTTGTACATTTTGACATGTGATGTTGACAAGGTTTAATGGTTATAAATGTTTTACTTTTTAAATCTCAACAGCTACTGTCATTAAATAATTATTGCCTGACCCCACCCCATACTTTCCAACCATGACAATTTAAATTCAATAAAAATGCTTTAAAATACATTGTAGAGAGATAGAGAGATTTTATTATAATTTTGTTGGTGCTATTTTTCACAATTCCCAGGCTCCTTTAGTACTATGAGACCACATGTAAAAGTCTCAGAGGGATTGAGGGGCAAGAGGGTGTTCCTCTTTCTAACCACAATGAGTCAAATGATATCATACTTTAAGCCTGTCACTGATCTAGAATTGAGCATTATGCATCCTGGACTTCATACTGGAATAATGTCAGCAAAAGTCAAGGAAGAATTCCAATTTTGTGGGAGAAAAAATGCTAATGCTTCTCAGTATATATATATACTGAGAAGCATTAGCATTTTTTCTCCCACAAAATTGGAATTCTTCCTTGACTTTTGCTGACATTATTCCAGTATGAAGTCCAGGATGCATAATGCTCAATTCTAGATATATATATATATATATATATATATTTAACTTTAAAAATGACAGCTTTTTGAAGTAGATGGGATTAGTAGGTAGACTGCAGGTATGGAGGACAAAGACACATAATATATCTAATTTATCATATGGATCTGCACTTTATCACATGGACATGAATACCACTACTATATTTGTGGAAGCATGCAATATATTTCTCAAATTCCACAGAATAGCTCGGGCCTAAATTGTATTAGTTAAAAAGGCCAAAAATATATAATCTCCGTTTTTTTCCAGTTTAACAACTCTGTTGCTGTTTGCCTACACTCTACTGAAATACAGCCTGAAGCAATAAATACCTGTGCCCACCCTTTTCTTGAAAAAGGATGTTCATGCTACACACCCTACATATCCCAGCATGCCACGGCCTGAGCATGGCATGATGGAGTTTCAAATCTTCCCAGCTACACCTCTATCTTTTTTAAAGAAAAGGGTGTCTCATGGGCTGCATTATTGACTTGCAAGAAGATATTGGTGTGTTGAATGTCCATTACTCAAACTGAAAGTTCCCCTCTCGTAACCGCAACAGAAAAACTAGAGCCCAAGCTGATGAGTAGAACTTTACAGCTGGTGTTCTAGTCACAGCAAGTCAATTACCAATTATGCACACTGGCAGAGCCTGTGCCACTTACTACTTCCTCAAAAAATTATTACTAAAGTTCTACCATCAAATCTAAAGCAACCTCGTTTTTTAAACACAGAAATACCGCATGAGCAGTTATTTTAAGTACACACATACTCATTTGTCATGCTCAGATTCAAGCATCTGCTTAATAACGTCTTGCTCCACTGAGATGAAAGTTTATTTCCTTTTTTGTTTCTTTGTATTTGTTTGTTTTCTGAAGGGGGAATTTTTATTTATTTTATTTATTTATATTTCCTGAGAATTTTGCAGTTTTTCAAAGACTTACAAAGTTATTGTGAATAGCAAACAAGGAGTTAAATTTCTGCATGCAAACTATACATTGAACAAGAGTGGAGTGGGGAAACAGTTTCATACCAAGCAGAGGTGATTTTCTCCAGTAGCCATCTCTTACTTCAATATAGTCATACCAGCAGAGACTGCTCTTGTACAGGTCCATTGTAGTAAAGTTTAAAACAATCTGCAATGCAGAGGAGAATAGCATGCCATATAATTCACTTCGTTGTAGTTAGCACTAGAATATAGACCACCCAATCAATATGCTGTGAAACCGAAGTCATAGTGATCACCCTTAAAGTCTCGCCAATTGCCTAGATAGTTAAATAGCTACTCCTTTGGCAGCATCCAAGTTATTTCCTATAGTAAGTATAAGAGAACCCTACAGGTTCTGCTATAACTTTGTGTAAGGTAAACTGGCAGGCTTAAGGTTGACCACTTTAGCTTAACAGTTCCGGGGTGTTTTTACTAAGAAATCCGAATGTGAAAGTGACAATACAGTAAAATGTTGTTCTAACATCATCACATGACATTATTGGATGTTACTTCATCCCAAGCCGTGCTCCATTCAGTGAATAGGACTTTGGGTCATTTCTAACATCCCTGGGTATAAATGTTATTTATGGACATAAAATCACCATAAAATAAAATGTTCTCTTTCCCTTACTACTTTGAGAACTTGCCCTACATTCCAAAAAATATGGGGTGTGCATTCAGTGTGATGGCTTGCCCTGTGTTGGAAACAAGACCATTTAAAAAAAAATTGGATACACTGTTACTTTTCGAACAAACCCTAAATAAACGTATAGCAATATCAGAATTTGGTGTATACATGAAACTTCAGAACTTGCAGTCTCTGACTCACGCTGAAAAGAACTGAGTACATCCCTAAATACATGCACATTTTTTTAGTTAATGACACAAGCATTGCTGGAGGAGTGTTCAGAATAATGCATCAGAGCATCCCATTTTCTCCAGACTTATTATAGCCGATATTATCATAGCATGTAGCTTTTCAACTGGAATAGAGTTAATTGAGGCCACACATTCACAATGGCCACAGGTTGGTTCCTAGCTCACTAGCACTGCCTTAGCAATCTGGCCCACTCTATGTGAAGCTAAGTATCTCTCTCTTGTAGTGGTGACATTGCTGTGAAATAATGGCTGTAAACATGTAAAGCATTAGGAGCTTTAAAATACATAGAATCATAGAATCATAGAATATCAGGGTTGGAAGGGACCCCAGAAGGTCATCTAGTCCAACCCCCTGCTCGAAGCAGGACCAATTCCCAGTTAAATCATCCCAGCCAGGGCTTTGTCAAGCCTGACCTTAAAAACCTCTAAGGAAGGAGATTCTACCACCTCCCTAGGTAACGCATTCCAGTGTTTCACCACCCTCTTAGTGAAAAAGTTTTTCCTAATATCCAATCTAAACCTCCCCCATTGCAACTTGAGACCATTACTCCTCGTTCTGTCATCTGCTACCATTGAGAACAGTCTAGAGCCATCCTCTTTGGAACCCCCTTTCAGGTAGTTGAAAGCAGCTATCAAATCCCCCCTCATTCTTCTCTTCTGCAGACTAAACAATCCCAGCTCCCTCAGCCTCTCCTCATAAGTCATGTGCTCTAGACCCCTAATCATTTTTGTTGCCCTTCGCTGGACTCTCTCCAATTTATCCACATCCTTCTTGTAGTGTGGGGCCCAAAACTGGACACAGTACTCCAGACCATTTTTAACAGACCATTTTTGCATGTGCCATGTGACTTTAATACTGAGTACATGTTACTGTAATCCATTGCCAAGGTCAAAGTTGATACATTTTGGTTTCACTTGGAACTTATTTTTGTACCCTGAAATTAACATACTTTGTAAGGGGGATAAAGGCAAGATAAAGGTAACAATGATTCTTACAACCAGGTCAGATTTAAGAGAAGGTCAGCAAAACAAGAAGATAAAGCATCACTCATTTCAAGTTCAGTCTGTAAAACAGTTTCTAGAATTCATAGGCTTTCATTAGCTTTCATTTTCCTTCTTTGCCCTTATTCCCTTTTTGAATCTAGGAAGTTTGGTTCTGAACATTCAGACTAACCCTGGAAACAGCTCTGCATATGGTTAACTCTTCATGATTTCATTGGAAGTTACACTACATGTAAATAAGGGTAAAATTGGACCTAGTGGACAATGGGGAAAGCAGCACACTTTACTTTCTTGCAACAGCGTTTTGTTGAAGAGATCAAAAGTCTTTTAAAAACAATTCCTCACTGTACATTACCAAATATTCAATAAAAAGACTGATCCGAAGCATACTTGCACTACAACAGAAAACGTCATTACAGACCCTGTGCTACAGACCATTTTTGCATGTGCCATGTGACTTTAATACTGAGTACTCAAATTTTAAATATGCTGCTAGAGAGGAAACATTTACTACTGTGCACTAATTTAGATTTCACACTACTACAAAATATTCCCATGGCAGCCACGTACCAGCTGCATTTGTCATTTAAAACTGTCAGGGAATCTCTCTTACTCCAACTGTGATAAGAAAAAAATAACACTTTAATCTGAACAATGGACCCAAATAGTCACTTAAAGGTTTATTTTCATTGCTTCAAGGTGTAGTATATGTCCCTTTTTGAACATACAATACAGTATTTATCCACAAATCTCAATCTTTCCCAGGCAACTTGATCTTGTAATAGAAGATAAACAATTAGATATTGTAGGTAAACTAATACACAGCTTAAATATAAGTGGCTGAGAGCAATTGAATGCCAAGAAAAGGAAAGAAGTTTCAAGTAAAGAAAAAAATAGTTTCTTCCTTATTTTGAATAGCTCAACTTAAAAGTTAGGCAGTATTGGGGAAAAAGTTAGACGGACACTCATTTAAAACACTGGATAAACCTCTCCAAGAAAATGAAACAATGGGATTAAACAAAATCAAGACTAAGTGCACAGGTGCACAATCTAGCCATCTTTTAACGGCTAGCTATGCCTTTAACACAGCCCTGCATAGGGGTGGTTCAGAGCACCAGGGTAAGCATCAGAAACACTTTCCCAGAGCTCCCTGGTGTGCTACAGGGAACTTGAACTGCCATGCCCCCTTAATGAGTGCAGCAGTGCTTTGTGCAGCTGTCCAGCTTTGCTGGCTGGCAGTTTGGGATGGAGGGGGAAAACAGAGCATGCTTCTGCCTGCTCCCTATCCACTTAGGAATATTATAAGCTCTGTGGAAAGCATCTTGAAAACAGACCTGCATCCCTTTAAGTGCAACAAATCTGATCAGTCCTTACTTGATCTTTGTGTCCCTTTCCCCTTACTATATGGGACAGCCAGAATCTAGCATTAAATTACTCAATCTGCAAGCAAAGAATTAATGTTTTCAGTATAAATTTGATAAATTGGAAAACATAAAATATTTAGGTCTTATTTCATCATCTCACAAATTAACAGTTGTAGGAATTCTGGGTCATACAGTAGAACCTCAAAGTTACAAACACTTCGGGAATGGAGGTTGTTCATAACTCTGAAATGCCCATAACTCTGAACAGAAAGTTATGGTTGTTTTCACAAGTTTACAAATGAATACTGACTTAATACAGCTTTGAAACTTTACTATGCAAAAGAAAAATGCTGCTTTCCCTTTGTTTTTTTAGTAGTTTACGTTTAACACAGTACTGTACTGTATTTTCTGCTGCTGCCTGATTAAGTACTTCTAGTTCCAAATGAGTTTTGTTGCTGACCTGTCAGTTCGTAACTCTGGTGTTTGTAACTCTGAGGTTCTACTGTAGTTATTTCAGAAGCTAAAATCTGTAATAATGGAATATTAATCAAATTATATGCTAGGCTTAAAACCTGAGCCGAGGGATCAGAACTGAATACTTTAAAATCAGTCACAATTGTTCCTGAATCTGCGGTACGTTTTTCTTTATTACTCTAGTAGTTAATATCTTTTTAGAGAAATGTATTAATTATTTGCATTGGAAGGTATAAAGTTTTAGGTAATATTTTATCTATTTTTTCATACTTCAGCTATCTATTTTTTATATATTGAATCGCCTTTCCATGAACTTCAAAAATAAAAGTAAATATAGTCTTAATGGAAAACTAGTTCTAACAATCTCTTCTCATTAGGTCAGAGGTGGGCAAACTATGGCCCGCAGGCCACATCCGGCCCTCAGGACCATCCTGCCCAGCCCTTGAGCTCCGGACCGGGGAGGCTAGCTCTGGCCTCTCCCCGATTGTCCCCCCTTCCCCGCAGCCATGCTGCCGCATGGGCAGCAGGGCTACGAGCTCCTGCCGCTCTGAGAGGCATGGTAAGGGCACGGCAGTGAGAGAGTTGGGTAGGAGATTCCGGGGGGCAGTCAGGGGACAGGGAGCGGTTGGATGGGGTGGAGGTTCTGGGGCACTCAGGGGTCGGGGAACAGGGGGGGTTGGATAGGGCGTGGGAGTCCTGGGGGGGCTGTCGGGGAGGGATGGAAAGGGGTCGGGGCAGTCAGGGGACATCAACATGAATATATTTAAGGTTCCATTTTGCAACTCTGCAGAAATCCGTAGAGCTGGAGACAAGGCAGAACAACAGTTCAAGGGGACAGGATGACTGAAAGTCTCCAGAGAAAGACAATCAATGAACATTTGTCAGCACAATTAAGAAATTATTGGTTACGTAAGCAAAGTCAGTCATGCCATTGCAGCCTCAAATAGAATAAAATATATCACACCTCTTACTTGCTGAGACAAGAAAGAACAAAACACATTGTGGAAACAGAGCTATGCTATATATTTCTCCAAGGATTTTTTTTAAATTCAATATTACTTTTGTAATAACTGAAGATTAGTTGTCCTATTTAAGCATCCATATAAAGGCTAAAGGAAAAATAGAGAGTAATATTACATATTCAAAGGGCCAGATCCAGAAAACATTGGTACAGGTTAGCCCCCTATGCTAACTAAATCCTCGGAGCCAGAAAGCAGGGGTTCACCCTTCAGATGGCAGTGTTTTTTACCGATACCACACTTGCAACCTCATCCCTCATAATTTCCTACCACCAATGACCTCATAGAGGGTTTGTGCTAGCATAAATCAGTGTGGATTCTGAAATGAAGATAGGGAAAAAGTAACATCCCACCAAAATTCCCACCAGATTATGTTGAAACAATATACTGTTCAGTCCAAAGAAACCAGAGCGTGAGAAGCCAGGAAGTTTGGAGTTAAGACTTCTCAGTCCATCATTAGGTCACATCTTATTTTAGGGGCAAATGAGTATGCATGCAAAATCCCAAAACAGATGGCACTTAACATTATTGTACAGTTTATTTCAGTGTTTAAAAGCAAAGGAAGTAAAATACAAACACAATTATGTCTCAATTGTTCCTTCATAGGGAATGCAAGGAATAAGAAACTGATATTCTACCATCATCCATAGATTTTTCATGAAATGGACCTAAATATCTGTTTCTGAGGCATTGAGTTGTGTACGTCAATTAATTCTTAGACCCTGATTCTGCCAACCCTTGCTCACATTAAGTACCTTACTCTATAAGTATTCCCATTTATTTCAAGTGTTCTGGGCCAAGGTGTTCGAAGCACCGCAGGCCGGCAGAGGTACTCTGGAAAACGAGACCCACACGCAGCTAAGCAGTGAGTTATTGGCTTTATTGAAGGTTAGTGACACACCCGCAAAGGGGACTCCAAGCGTTGCTGTCACGGAGGCGGAGAACCCAGCACACCGGAGCTTTGCCTGGGACGGAGTCCGGCGAAGGAGTGACCAATGAGCCATAATAAGCAATACACACAAACAGCTCATGAATATAGAATTAGGTACTTCCCTGAAGGGGCTTTCCGCGAACTGGCAAAGGGCCATACAGGGCAGACAGAACTGGCCTAAGGCCGGTTATAGCTGGTTATCCATGTCCTACAGTGACCGGGTGGCCTTGAGAAAGCGGAAGTTCCCTAGCTAGGCCGTAACAAAGTCTTCCACAGTCCCTTACATCAAGTAAGGTACAACAGAGTGAAATGAGGCAGAAATGAATCCTTTGATTTTAATACATGGAACACTTACACAAAATGTGTATATTCTGCTCTCAGCTGCTACAGAAATCAATGGATATTGTTTCAGAGCCTCAGGGTGGAGTTGAGACTGATAAATACTATATGTCATATCCAAGTATATTTAGGGAATCATTCTCTGTTCTTCATCTGTTTTTTGTCTTCTTACACTGTAAGATCTTCAGGACAGGGGCTCTCTCTTACTATGAGTTTGTACAATGTCTAGCATAATGGGCCCCCATCCTAGTTGGGGCCTTAGGGCACCACAACAACATTATAAATATATTATAATAAACCTACGGTCCTTAGATCCATTCATATGAAATTGCATATGTGCTAGAAATCCTCAGGAAAAACCACTTTCTAAGTTAAACAAAACAGCGACAATTAAACCCTAAAACTTTATATATTTATTTATTTTACTGGAGAAAAGAAAATAACGTTGGAGATTACATTTTTGTGACAGTAGCATTAACTGTGTTGCAGTGCAGGTAGTGGGGATGTAAAATTATCCCTCCAGATGTATTTGCTTTCTTCGTGCAAAACTTCTCCTATTCAGCCATTTCTATTTGCCACTCCCTACCAGCCTGCAGTGCCACCATCAGCCTCCAAGCATTTGAGGCTGCTTATTTTTCATCCTGTTTCATGTGCCTGCCAACAGTAGGACTAACACATTCCAAAAGGCTTTGCTTTTATTCATAACAATGGCAACAGCTCTCACAGCCCTCTGGGATCTATCAGTGCATCAGAAAACAAACATGTTCATTAGGCTGCAGAGCCACAGACCTTGAGAGAACTAAGAATATAGTAATTTTGTTTTGAGAGAAGGAAGCCTAGTACTGAGTGGGAGAGCACAGCATGGTCTGAATGCAATATCTGGTGGAATATGGTGGCTTTCGGGGGTTTCTGACTCTAGTATGAAGGGTGCTTCTTGGTTCTTATAACTCTCTCTTCAAAACTGTATCAGTTTGCTTAATATTGCCCTCCTAATACCTTTTCCATCTCTTTAAAATGTACTTGTGTATTTCTTTCTGCACATTTTGTCTGTGGGAAAACTCTCCCTTCATCCCACTGAATCTGTTTACTTGGATGGAGGTCAATATCCTAGTAAATAAATGAGAACAAAATATGGTAAAAGCTGGAATGCCCTAGAAAAGACGAGCGGGCTTGTGCCTTCAATATCACAGAACCTTTGTGAAAGGAAGCCTCATTTCCTTCCTCTACTTAGTACCAGCCCAATAATTTTCTCGGTCCATTTTTTCTAAAATTTACACCCAGGCTGAGAACTTGGACTCTGCTTCAGCCTCATGCAAACTTTCACAATGAAACTTGAGCTCCCAAAATCAAGGTATACAAATTCTCCACTAGAACAACACCAGAGAATGCTTACAATGATACATTTAAAACTCCTGTAGTTTCTTCTTACTTTCTATTGTATTATATTCAATTTACAAATATAAGCCCACTGACTGCATTAAAAGTGCTGGTATTGGGTAGGCCGCACAGTCAGTCTAGGTTTTCCCATGCTGTACAACCAGTGTGCCTCAGCCCCATCCTGGAAGGATCATCCATGCAGATGAGAAGGTATTTGAAACTCCATGCCCATTAAACCCATCTGCCTCTAGGCTGAAGCTGTCAATGGGGGCACAAGTTTTGATGGGTTTTTGTGATATGAACATCTACCTACTAAGAAGTGGACTAAAGCCATGAACTTATTTCACTTAAACAATCATCAGACGGCAACAACTTTGAGCATCTAATAACATGGGCCAAAGTCAAATCAATTGCCTACAGTTCAAAATCTGTAACATATTCGCTCAAGGGATTGAATCAGTTCCTGATATTATGCAAACTTTTAAAAAAAGTAGAAAGAAAGGCTAAATAATCAGGGAAGAGTATCTTTTAGGAAAGGAATGCTTGTATTTATTTTAAGGGACAGAGGTGGTGAAATAATGGTTAAGTACCTTCTCCCCTGGGGTAACAGAGATTCGCCATATACAGTGTGTGTAGGAAGGATAACCATTTGGAAATCCTGGAGAGGAAAAGTTGCCTGTAGATTCTTGCAGTGTTTCTCCACATGCTGTAAAGGAACAGAACATGGTAAAAACAGAGAAATTCATGTGTCTTATAAATATAAGGCACACAGGAAGAAGTGTCTCCTTTACAATATTTATTTAGAATTAATTTGATTCAGTACAGAGGCAGAATGAAAAGTAGTCTAGTGATGTTATGATTTAGTCAAAAGCAATGATTTAAACCAGTCTGCTATGCATTTTGGTTTTATACACCGTTTTTTCTTTCCATGAACCCTTTCACTTATGCACTGTGCAACTGACAAAACCAAAATTGCAAGAGTCTTAAAAAATGTTATGGCTGATAATCACATGGCAAAATTATTTGCCTTTATTTTGACTTTATTTTGGTACAACTTTTTGAATTTACATGCAGTATCCACACCCATACCAACATTATCTAAGAAGAACTAAAAGAAAAACACAGTGCTTAAGTGATTGACATACGAGAAATTAATCAGCGGTTTCATTTAATAATTTATATTGTCCGGCATTAAGGCTAAATATGAACTGATGTCATTCATTCATATTAGAACAGAAAACCTAAATCCTAAATTCAATAAAATCTTTTGCACAAAAATGATTTGTGGAGGTACAGAAATAATAAAGAGAAACAAATGTAAAGACCCATAATACCAAAAGCTTTGATATTCTATATTACAAAAGCCTTTATCTTACCTGTCAATCATGCTGCTAGCTGCTGGGTTACTGATTAATAATTCTTTCTCCCCACTGAGCTATATCATCACAAGCTGCTGCCATTCTCTACCATTAAAGCTGATTCAAGTAGGATTCCTACAGTCAGTCATCTTTGTGACCTTCAATCAACAAGTTGTTTCACCTACTGATTTTGTAGGTGTGATCGGAAAGATGTGAACTTGAGAATATTACCCCGGGACTGACAGTGTAATCAGATCTGCAATACTTTTAAATTACAGGGCTATAGCTGCCAGCAGGTGAACCACTGTATCATCAAAATCTCAATGAATTATAAATGATCTGGAAAAACCTTTAGATAAGAGGGTACAAAGGAGACTCTATTTTAAAGACAGACAATGCAGCTATAAAGTTAGATGCTGCCTTGTTAAAATGTGTCCAAGATGTAATCTGAAAACTGCATTGTAACAGCAGGTTTAAACTCCATTCAAAGTAGTAAGCATGACTTCTGAACATTTAATAGTGATTGTGATAAAGGTGGGGGGAGGAAAGGACTCTCATTCCTTCAAAAATCTTCAAGGTCAAAGTGGCATAATATTGTGTCCTTTAGGAAACAAATAGAGAAAAATCTCTTACTGCTTTTATTTTAAAAATATGTTTCTCTCTTTTTTTAAAAATTTGCAATTATGTAAAATTACATACACAGAAAAGCAACTTAAATGTTAAATAATTACTTCTGTACAAGTCCTTTTTAGAGAAAATTCTCTACCATAATTAACAAGAGTTTACTTTAACGCAGCATAAGTGAAAGTTCAGATAAATTGCAGAGTACCGTACTGGATTTCCCTAGTGCTGACTGATATGAAACCAAAACTTTGCCTACAGGGTTTAAAAGAAGCCTCAGGACACAATAATATTGCTTCACACGCAGTGAAGCAGAACCAGAGTGGTAGCGTGGTTCTGCCCATGAGATCTGTGTGGAATTCAGGAAATCCACTGGATCCAAAGGTACTGCACACTATCTTCAGAAGCCCTGCTCATGCTCCTCCACCACTTTCACCTCCCCACCAGTGTGGTTTCGATGGGATTACACTGCCAAGGCTTCTCCTTTTAGTTGCTTCATCTTGAACCTCTCTTGAAGAGAGGAAGTGGTGTTCTTACATGTCATGGAGAGGATGTATGTAACGCAGATCGGGCTGCCTTTCATATCAATCTACCTAGGTAGGTATACGGCCCCCATCACCATAGGAGCTAAACTTCTTTTCAGCAGATCACCCATGAGGCCCGTGGGAGGATAACATATATACCACATCTCCCACCCATTCCCCCCACAACCATACACTCCTCAAACTTCTCTCACCAGCTGCGAACCCTAATCCTGTTAAGAGCTCCCTTGGTAGGATGGAGCTACAGGGGTCTCCTCCTCTTCCACACGTACAAGAGATCGGTATGGAAGAATCCAGGCCTTTGCTTAAAAATAACCTTTCATGGTAAATTACCAAACCATGTATTATTTACCCGAGAGACACAAACAACTATGTTCAAATAACAATGCATTTCCCAGAGACCCTGAACTGCTGTAGTCTCCCCTGCTTCATTCCTATACATTTAGGATGTCTGTTGTTAACCTACAATATAGTTATCGCTCCAATAATAACTGCATAACAAGTTTATTGTAACTAAAAATACCTAAGCAATACATTTAACTAATACAGTAACATATAAATATTTCCTTATCATTACAGTCCATACATTGAGGCTGAGTTACTAACAATATTGCAACTTGTAAGGGGTGTTTGTTTACACACAACCTTAACTCTGAACCACAAAACATAATTTAAAAAATCATTCAATAATTCAGTATATATCTATAGATAGATGTATACACATTACCATGTAACATATATAAGATGACTGAAGTGCATAAGGTATAGAATGGAAGGCAGTTAGGAACTCCACAGCGTATCAAAAATAGAGGGGGACACTGAAGTAACATAGGGAATCATCAGAGTTTAGCAGCCCAGTAAAGCACACAGAGCTAAGATATGGAGATTTACTCTATTCAGATCCTTTAATTACATTGTTATAAAATCAACCTCATCCAGTTAAACACCACAGCTCCTAAAATTTCATTTAAAGAATTTCAGCATCTACCTGGCTGAGCTATGAAATAGGTTTGGGTTTTTTTTAAACCACCTCTCTGAAAAGAGCTAATAGTAAAATTTCAGATCCCAGATTTGGTGGTTGATTCTCCAGTGTGGTGAAGTCACTTCAGCTGAATGTAAATGGATCAAAGTGATCTCAAAGTGGCTCAAGTTTGCTCCTGAAGAATTTCTCCTGTAGCTTTAAATTACACCCAGGCCAGGTGCCTGACAATCACGGAGTCCCATAACGGGACAAACCAAAAGCTCCAAAACTTTGGATAGAGTGAGGGGAGAGTTTAAAGTCAGATCTTTTCTAATAAAATTTTATATAATTGATGTTTTAAAATACTCTCCTGTGTCATAATATTTGACAATATTTACTGTTTAAGTTAAACATCCCTTGTCAGCCAAGAAAAAAAGATTGTAGATTAACCTCTTCTACTTGTTAATCAAAGTCATGTATTCACGTGATTTCATCATTTTGCTTTACTTTATTCTGAAAGCTGAATTAGTTTAATGATTTATTTGTTAATTTGCTATTGTAACATGAACAAATTGAGCCCCAAGTAGAACAAAGTGGCCAACGGCAACTTTCATCTCTAAAGACAATGTTCACTCGGATTAAACTAGAATAGGATGACATACTCCATATTAAAAATAAGAGCAGATAGAATCTACTCCATATGTCACACAAATCAGACACAGACTTTGAGTCCCTGGACAGTTGCCAATGCTGCCTTTGACTGGGCAATATTTGGGCACCCCCCTTGTTTAAAAGCACATTTTTTTTCAATGGTTCAGTGGTTCTTGAAGCAGTTAGTTAAAATTCCATCACAAGAGAATTCAGAGGGTTTCTTTCCATAATTGGACTGCTAACAATTACATTATTTGTGATTAGGCTTATGAAATGCTTCACTATAAACTATTTCACTGACCATTGCAGTCCATGAGTAATGGGCTCCACTATTAAAAAGAAATGTGACCATATGATACAATTAAATGTATGGTGACTTATTTATATTTCCTAAGAGCCAATTTTGGTATTTTTCATGCCAGAATAAACTAATTACTACCTCTATGTTACACACCTTTGTTTTTAGAAAGATCACTTTTACTCCTTTATTAAAGGTTAACATAGCTGGTATTTCCTCTATTGCCTGGCTTCTCTAGATGTTATGCCCTATTTCAATTTTATTAGGTTAGGCATGTAGTAGAAACAAAACTGCAGTCCTTCCAGTATGGAATGGCAATCTGTTTATTTTACAGCTCAAGTAGTTTGCACTTCTAACACCCCTTATAGAAACCAAGGGAGTTCTGTGGGGGGTGGGCGGGATGTGTGAGAAGAGGGAAATTATTTCTGCCTCTTCCTTATGAAGATCAGCAATTTTTACAGATAGCAAAGAGATAAAAGGATATGGAAACAGTCACGTGTGTCACACCATACACACATACAAAGCAGTGAAATTTGTCGACATTTCATTAACTATATAGCATGGGTTAGCAAAACCCTAGCATGTCTGCAAAATTTTGCTGACCTGATCTGCTCCCTCCCTGATTAAGAGTCAAACTGAAATTTGAAAGTTACAAGGCCCCTAATATTTACAAATATGTGAAGCATATCACCACAATAAAAGATACCTTTAAAATACTTGCAAAAGATAAATACTATATCTTTAAACTAAAAAAAACCAAACCATAATCGGTATTTGCTACATACAAGTGTTTGAGATGCCGCAGTATCTTCTTTTACAGTTATGGGGGAAATACTAAAAAGAGTCTCAGTATCACTGTATGGTAAATGTGTGTAAATGATAACTGATTTAATGGTGACTCTGCTCTGATTTAATGGTGGCTTACTTGTATAAAAATGTTAAGGAAGTATTTTAGTTTCCTGCACTGAAGCTGGACTGGAGAATAGTATTGGTGCTGTACATATGTATTTCAGGTTGCAAAACCAAAAGCTCAAAAATTGGGAAATGCCTAAATTAATTCAAGTGCATGCATTATGATACAGCCTTTAATTACATGATCACATAATATTTTTTCCACAGGACCACTGCCTCATTCAGTTTGTAAGATGGACTGTTTTTACTGAATGGGTAGCTTTCAATATTTTTTTTTATCCTTCTATCCTTTTATCATTCTGTGTGTGGCCCCCGTGGACTTATTTGGCACACACCGTTTAAACAATGCACTGAATACAGAATTATTAGTTTCCTTGTGGGTTTTTCTATGGCATTTATCATCACAGTATATGAGTGGTTCAAACAGTAATGAATTTATCTTTACAACACCCCTGTGAGGTAAAGTGGTATTAAGTATCACCAATTTATGGGTGTGGATCTGAAGCACATGAAATTAAGGCTACAACTGTCAAGCATCCACTAATTTTGGGCTGCAAACCTTATATGCCCACGGCACGATTTTTCTTAGTACTTAACATTTTATATGTTCAAAACACAGCTCCTATTGATGCCAGTTGCAGCTGTGAGTGCTCAGCACTTTTGCAAATCAGACTCCAGGTGTCTCAAGTTGGGCATGAAGAAAATAAGGAGCATAGAATTAGTGGCCAACTATTTCTGACCAAACAGGGAGGTCTGGGCCAGGCCCCAGGAGCAGCAGGGTCTTCCTCAGCAACAGCAGGAATGGGAAAGGGAGAAGTTGTGGCCCGCTCTCCCTCCCAAGCCTCTGAAGCCTCTCTTCCCCCTCCCTGAACCAATTATACAGTGTAGAAGAAGCAAAGCTGGACTTTCCAGGGATTAAATCTAGGAACAGCAGAGACCATTTCAGCAGCAGCAGGACAGGAAAGAAACTGGACCTCCCCCTCAAGAACTTCACAGTCCCAGTACACCAATGATGTGATGAGACTGCTTTTCACAATTTAAACTCTGGTTGTTTGGCAAAACTTCTCTCCTCCTGCCTCTTTCCTTCCTAAACTCTCTACTGCCAGCCTTGCTCCACCTGCTCCTCTCCATATTTACCCCTCCTTCCTTTCCCCCTTTTTTCCTACTCATCTGCCTTTTGCTTTGTCCCTATCTTTGTCCATCTTCTCCTTCATTTATTTTTCCTACTCCTTTTTTTCGTAATCATATATGTGTAAAATTTCAAAGGCTCAGAGTCTGCACACCTGGGCCAAAATGCTGGAAGAGTATTTTCTGTTTACTTAATATTAAGAAGTAACTGTGCCAAATCAGTAGCTGTTTTCTCCTTGACACAGGTCACAAAAACCACAATCCAAACTAAAAAGTACAAACGATCAAACTCCTATCTTATAAATCTTATAGTCCTGGCACCTTCACACCTGGTGAAAACAGGACATATCATTTTATCACCCAGTCTCTCCAAAGTTGAAATATGTCTCTCATCCTGTAAACACTTTCTAGGGTAATGACACTAACTAAACACCAGTGAGGCTGTTTTCCCACAGGCTAGAGAAGCTGGAGAAACAGGAATATTCACCCAGCAACTCTTCAGGTGCTTTATTCTAAATAACCCTCAGTGCAGAGTACTGATCATGGTCAGGATTCCACACAAGTATTTGTAATCCCTCAGAAGCAATAGATGGCTTCCTGGATAGCCTCTGATTATAGGACTAATTGGAGATTTGGAAGTGGAAATATCAGGATGAATACAGTCAAGTACATAAGAATTCCTTTAAAAAGCCCCAAATTGAATATATTCCATAAAAATCATGTCATTCAAATGATTATCTTCTGTGTCTCTGTTTTATTTTATTAAAATTAATGTAATTAAAGCATAGAAGTAGAAAACTATGCAAATATTCACACTGTTAATAACACTGTTGTTCTACCACAAGCAAACATTGTGATTAGCATTTTCCAACCCACACAGGTAATAGAGCATAGCTATGAAATACAACAAACATCAGAAGTTTCACAGCCTGCTATATTAACATGATCCCATGTTGTTTCACATGCAACCGAAAGCTTAATATGTCTCTATTAACTCTTAATATTCCTTACCGTCTGCAGTGAAATATATTTTAATCACAATAGTGTACCAGTTTCTGAAGGTTGTTTTGTTTATTCTTGGATGTTAATTTTTGAAATCTTTGCTGTATGTTTTGCAATTTAAGCATTTTTTCATTTTCAATATTTTACTAATGGAGGACATTTACCATTTTATATTAAATAATAATATTTTACATTTAGAGCTAATCCTGTGGTTTTACTCACATGAGCATTCTTACTCACTGTGATAGGACTAACTCATGCAAGTAAACCAGATCCTTATACAACAACCTTCGTCCCAAAATTTGCCAAAGTGTTTCACAAAAAAGGGACATACTCCTGCATCTCTTACTCATTCAACTAGTCTCATTCATTCCAATGAGTGTATTAGTCTGTCAGTGCTGCAAATAATAGCTACTATTTTTCAAAGCATATTGAAAACAGAAGCATTGTATGATATTGTAAAGCCAGACTCCTGCAGACCCAAAGATCACTGCAGAACAAAACACCGACAATATCTATGGCCAGTTATGAATAATCATCATGGCGAACATAAAAACTTCTTTTCCCTGAACATTTGTTTTGAGGTTAGTTTTAGTTTTCAATCTATTTTCCAAATAGATTGAAAAAAACAAATGCATGCCTAGGGTGTCATTCAGATGTACTACATATTGTCAGAATATAATGAGGTGTTTACTTCATTCATTTTGATCACACAAATACTGACTGAACGCACAGCGTTCTTGGCTCTACTGACTCTCTTCATCTTCAAGAATTTCGCTGGTGCCTGTAGGTGTCTATCATTCCTAAGTGCTTGTAAGACAAAAAGACTCTCTTCCCCCATGCATATTTTACTCTTTGACAATCTATTGAGTAGTGCATAATGTATTTATGCAAGTATCTTATTTATTGAAATCTATTTATATTGTAAAAAATTACAAATAACATTTTAAAAATGGCTCCTAAAGGGTTTTTCAGGCTGTTGAAATTATTTTAAAAGGAAATTATAGAAGATGGTTTCCTTGGTCACCCTACAACTCTGTACAGTGTACATGGAAGAACTTAATTCACCAAATCAATGTATAACTGTTAGCCAACCTGTCATTATGCAAGGCACTGCATTTAGCCGTATGGAGTGGAAATCTATCAACTGCATGAAAAAACTTGTACAGATACAAACAGACATCATCCTCCTTTCCAAATGCAAACAGACGGACATCGTACCAAAAGGACTGAAGGTAAAAAATCCATTACAATCTACATACCATACAGACTATGCTGACAGCTTGTGCCACAAGCTCTCAAAGAAACTGCGGAATCACCTGATCAACATCCTCTACAGCAAACAGGGAAAGATTAAGAATGAGTTCTCAAAAATGGATACTCTCATAAAAAAACAACCTTCCACACAAACTTCCTCGTGGCTGGACTTTACTAAAACTAGACAAGCCATTTACAACACACACTTTGCTTCTCTACAAAAGAAAAAGGACACTAAACTTTCTAAACTACTACATGCCACAAGGGGCTACAGCAATGGTTCCCTCAACCCACCCAGCAATATTGTTAACCTATCCAACTATACTCTCAGCCCAGCAGAAGCAGCTGTCCTATCTCGGGGCCTCTCCTTCTGCCCCTCCACCCCCACGAACATGATACAGTTCTGTGGTGACCTGGAATCCTATTTTCGACGTCTCCGACTCAAGGAATATTTCCAACATACCTCTGAACAACATACTAATCCACAGAGACCTCCCTACCAACACTACAAAAAGAAGGATTCTAGGTGGACTCCTCCTGAAGGTCGAAACAGCAGACTGGACTTCTACATAGAGTGCTTCCGCCGACGTGCACGGGCTGAAATTGTGGAAAAGCAGCATCACTTGCCCCATAACCTCAGCTGTGCGGAACACAATGTCATCCACAGCCTCAGAAACAACTCTGACATCATAATCAAAAAGGCTGACAAAGGAGGTGCTGTTGTCATCATGAATAGGTCGGAATATGAACAAGAGGCTGCTCGGCAGCTCTCCAACACCACTTTCTACAAGCCATTACCCTCTGATCCCACTGAGAGTTACCAAAAGCAACTACAGCATTTGCTCAAGAAACTCCCTGAAAAAGCACAAGATCAAATCCGCACAGACACACCCCTGGAACCCAGACCTGGGATATTCTATCTACTACCCAAGATCCATAAACCTGGAAATCCTGGGCGCCCCATCATCTCAGGCATTGGCACCCTGACAGCAGGATTGTCTGGCTATGTAGACTCCCTCCTCAGGCCCTACGCTACCAGCACTCCCAGCTACCTTCGAGACACCACTGACTTCCTGAGGAAACTACAATCCATCGGTGATCTTCCTGAAAACACCATCCTGGCCACTATGGATGTAGAAGGCCTCTGCACCTACATTCCACACAAAGATGGACTACAAGACGTCAGGAACACTATCCCCGATAATGTCACGGCTAACCTGGTGGCTGAACTTTGTGACTTTGTCCTTACCCATAACTATTTTACATTTGGGGACAATGTATACCTTCAAATCAGCGGCACTGCTATGGGTACCCGCATGGCCCCACAGTATGCCACAGCCATTTTTATGGCTGATTTAGAACAACGCTTCCTCAGCTCTCGTCCCCTAACGCCCCTACTCTACTTGCGCTATATTGATGACATCTTCATCATCTGGACCCATGGAAAAGAACCCCTTGAGGAATTCCACCATGATTTCAACAATTTCCATCCCACCATCAACCTCAGCCTGGTCCAGTCCACACAAGAGATCCACTTCCTGGACACTACAGTGCTAATAAACGATGGTCACATCAACACCACCCTATACCGGAAACCTACTGACCGCTATTCCTACCTACATGCCTCCAGCTTTCACCCTGACCACACCACACAATCCATCGTCTACAGCCAAGCTCTGCAATACAACCGCATTTGCTCCAACCCCTCAGACAGAGACAGACACCTACAAGATCTCTATCAAGCATTCTTACAACTACAATATCCACCTGCGGAAGTGAAGAAACAGATTGATAGAGCCAGAAGAGTTCCCAGAAGTCACCTACTACAGGACAGGCCTAACAAAGAAAATAACAGAACGCCACTAGCCGTCACCTTCAGCCCCCAACTAAAACCCCTCCAACGCATTATTAAGGATCTACAACCTATCCTGAAGGATGACCCAACACTCTCACAAATCTTGGGAGACAGGCCAGTCCTTGCCTACAGACAGCCCCCCAACCTGAAGCAAATACTCACCAGCAACCACATACCACACAACAGAACCACTAACCCAGGAACCTATCCTTGCAACAAAGCCCGTTGCCAACTGTGCCCACATATCTATTCAGGGGACACCATCACAGGGCCTAATAACATCAGCCACACTATCAGAGGCTCATTCACCTGCACATCCACCAATGTGATATATGCCATCATGTGCCAGCAATGCCCCTCTGCCATGTACATTGGTCAAACTGGACAGTCTCTACGTAAAAGAGTAGATGGACACAAATCAGATGTCAAGAATTATAACATTCATAAACCAGTCAGAGAACACTTCAATCTCTCTGGTCACGCGATTACAGACATGAAAGTCGCTATTTTACAACAAAAAAACTTCAAATCCAGACTCCAGCGAGAAACTGCTGAATTGGAATTCATTTGCAAATTGGATACAATTAACTTAGGCTTGAATAGAGACTGGGAGTGGCTTAATCATTATGCAAGGTAGCCTATTTCCCCTTGTTTTTTCCTACCCCCCCGCCCCAGACCCTGTTAAACCCTGGATTTGTGCTGGAAATGGCCCACCTTGATTATCATACACAATGTAAGTAGAGTGGTCACTTTGGATAAGCTATTACTAGCAGGAGAGTGAGTTTGTGGGGGGGGGGGGTGGCAGGGGGGGTGAGAAAACCTGGATTTGTGTTGGAAATGGCCCACCTTGATTATCATACACATTGTAAGGAGAGTGGTCCTTTAGATAAGCTATTACCAGCAGGAGAGTGAGTTTGTGTGTGGGTGGGTGGGGGCGGGGGGGGGGTGAAAACCTGGATTTGTGCTGGAAATGGCCCAACTTGATTATCATACACATTATAAGGAGAGTGATCACTTTAGATAAGCTATTACCAGCAGGAGAGTGGGGTGGGAGGAGGTATTTTTTCATGCTTTGTGTGTATATAATAAGATCTTCTAAACATTCCACAGTATGCATCCGATGAAGTGAGCTGTAGCTCACGAAAGCTTATGCTCAAATAAATTGGTTAGTCTCTAAGGTGCCACAAGTACTCCTTTTCTTTTTGCGAATACAGACTAACACGGCTGTTACTCTGAAACCTGTTAGCCAACTGATAACTCTCATGCCACTTACTTTGTGTTGTGTGCATACACACATCCTTTGCCAGATTCTGATCCCACTGACACTAATGTAAATCTCAAGCAATCCACTGGCTCAATCCTGAGTCCTTTTGTGGCTCAAGTGGTACAAAGTGGCCATATAACTGGCTTCAACAATCAGGTGGGAATTCTCCCAGCCATCATGTCCTTCCTAGCCCACCATATGGGGCATGGTGAGAGCATGCTGCACTCTGGCAAATTCTGGCTGGTAGATGGCCATTGTGGTAACCCTGAGGCTGCTCTAAATTACACTAAATTTTGAACTGGCCCCAGCCAAACCCATAATTGGGAATCCACAGCCTGCTCTCCCATCTCTGACACACACCACAATGGTAAAGGACTGAGCCCCTTGGCTTAAACTGAGTTGCTCAGATTTACATCAGTGTCTGAGAGATCAGACTATAACTCTACTTCAAAACTGTTTTAAAAGAATTGGTATAACTAGGCTGATGGTATTCAAACACTGACTATAATAGACATGTAACTGTATCTGATCTTATCAGTGCACTTATAATTCACTTAATTTGTAGTTTTAAATTGCACATTTTCATATTCTGAATAGGCAAAATGTGTCTACAAGATATAACTTACTGCAGGGGTGTAATATGTTTATTGATTAAAAATGTCATTTCTGCACTCCATTCATACTTATGTGCACACAAAAATGTTGAGAATGATCCTTTGGAGGACCCTCAGATTCCAATGTCGTGTTACACTACAAATCGCTATAATCTATCTAAGTATATCTCGGGTTTTAAATTACAAAATGTAAATAAGAACTGACAAAGTATTATGTTATTTTTTCTAGTCACTGAAAAACTAACGCAAGCAAGAATGGAACTGTCACATGAGTAAATTCAGTTTCAGGAAGTTTATCTACACGAAAAGCTTTGCATTCCACAGTCCTCACCTGCAACATTTTTATGATCTGATTCTTGACCTGTACACATCACTTGCCAGCATGGAAACGGATTAGTAAACAGACTACTGAAAAGATTTATTATTTCTCTTCAACAACAGAGTGAAGCATGCTTGTGTGTGTGTGTGTGTGTGTGTGTGTGTTTTTATGGTGAAATACCTGGACATCTGTACAGCTTTCTTGCCTGTGCAATATCTCCTTTACTTAGACGAGTACGCTGACCAATGGCAGGTCGTATACCATTATCATCACGGGAAGGAAGAATGGTATCCAGAAACATACCCCTAAAAAAAAAAAAAACCAACAAAAATAGACTCATAAAACCTTAGCAATTTTTAATAAAACTGTCCTTGTTTTTATATTATATAATATTTATTTTATAAATAATAAACATATTTGGCATAATTAAAAAAGTAAAATGCAAAATATGAAACAAACAAAAGCAAAGAAAAAGTGAATGGAAGAGAAAAATTCCCCAAGTTTAAAATATGGCTTAAACAGTAGCAATGATATTAGAAAATAGTCTTGCTTTAATGCAAACTGGCAACTACTTTTGTATTCTGAATAGATAATAACAGCCCAGAAATTTCCTATTCAAATTTAAATTCAATGAAAAAGATTGTTGGGACCTAGCACTTGTCACACTGAAGACAGGATCTGTTGTTTGCTTAGCCTGTTTTGTCTGCCTGGCAAGGAGGACGCGCAAATTCGTGAAGCATTCCATATTTAAAAAACACAAACAATTACACATTGCCTTGTTGTGAAATTCTTCCTCTGAAGTCCCTGTTCTGAATGAAGTTTCAAGGAGGTGTTAAAGGTCTTACTTACAGCCATGAAAAGCAGGGTGATTCAGAATTAAGGTTGCCAATGCATCTTTAATTCATGCAACTGTGCTAAGCTAGTTCAATGTAAGGGTATGTAGTAAGAGCATTCTTCTGTTATGTGTTAGACTCCTGAGCTATCCTGCCGCTGCTAAGACATGAATGGTGAGCCAAATTCTGCTTTCGATTACAAATCCATGCTAACTCATTTGACTTCAGAAGAATTACTCCAAATGACTCTGATGTACCAGAGAACAAGATTAGGTATTAATCTTATCTCAGAATGTCCTTGGTTTGATGGATTTACGTCTGATTTTTTAAAAACCTGATTTTTCATGAGTTAATTTTGGTAGTATTAAATTAATATTAGGAGCAATATGAACAAAGAAATATGTTCCATTAACATGCTACAGAGTCTGAAAACCTTTGAATTCTGATGTCATGTCACTGGGCTTCTTACACATTTTGCTAGATTTTCTTTCTTATTTTTGATACTCATTTATACTTGTAGCACATACACCAAAAGCTAAAATCTTGTATTACCATTTATCAGTATTGACTGCATAATGTGGTTTCATAATACTCAGTGTTAAGGCAGAAATCTGAGCCTAGGAATAGAGGTTGCTTTTTAAAGTACACTAGATTGGCCATTTTGAATGTCTGGCCTATATCCGGCTGTCATTGCACACATAAAGCTCCCGATGACATCACTGGAATTATTCCATAAAGAGAGACTGTAGGAAATACTTCTATTTCAAATATTAGAAGAAACAGTTCAAAGTACTAACTGACCACCTGAATAACTATTTCTAGTAACAAAGCAGGATTTTTGTAAAACAAAACAGCAACTTTAACGAGAAACAATTTTATTTTTCCACTGGTATAACCTGAAAATGACCAACCAAGTGAATTTAAAATTTTAAATTCCTCTTTTGCGGTCTCCAGCACCACCTTAAAAAGGCTTATGGAAACAACAAGCCCTTGATAGTCTTAATACTTATCTATATGTTGTGGCTATTACTTCATGAAGTTTTGTGGTCTTTGTTGACCTGGTCCTGGTGACTAAAGGAAATACTAGTTACTAACAGATGGTAAAGTTCCGCACTGAATAGGACTCCCCCTCTGAACATAATCAATGGCAACCCTTATTGGCCTTAAGGACTTCTGTAAGTGATACAAAACACTCTCTTCTGCCTAAGGGTAGAATATGATTCCCTATACCACTCTCAGTTTCTGCCAGACTGGAGCATCTGAGACTAGGATCAGAAACCAAATCTTCATGTGGTAGTAATTACAGAGCACTAAGACTATGGTTATTCTTTTCTATTCTATATAAGTTCTTATGCCACCCTCCTCAACGTAGTATCTGAGCACCTTCTAGTAGTGCATTAAATAACATCTGTCATGTGTGTTTCATTCCCACACTCATCTTCTTCCTGGAGGAGGATTGTGTGTGAAGTGTTCTGTTTTGGTAGGCTGTTTTTTTTTTTTTAATGTACATGCTGCTATGCGCTTATATTAGAGAAGGCAACTGAGGCATACAGCGGATACACAATTTGCCCAAGTTCACACAAAGTCTGGGATGGAAAAGGGACTTGAACCTGAATCCTCCTCCACAGACTTTACCCTTGTGGGTTCCATTAGCATTACACTGATAACCTTTTTATAGGGTGGTTAGTGGCTGAGCGACAGGGTATGAAATATAATCAGCACTATGGGTGTCAGACCCTTTCCCACACTCAAATTTCATAGACGGGCTGTGCAAGGATAACCGGCAGTGGAGCAGCAATGTGGGAGCTCCCAATGTGGGAAAAATGGGATTCTTGATTGTGTGGCTCTAATGTCACTAACACCATGAGCAGCACAGAATGAGCTGCTGTCTCTAGTCTAGTCCAGCCCTTTCCCATGGCCCTGGTTTGTGGGGTACATTTTCCAGACTTACATCTCACTCTCTGCACCCACAGAGGTACACAAATTACATAGACTTTATGTACTGACATGAATTTCACTCTAAGAGAAAGGAACACATACCTAAATATTTCATGTGCTTGATTCTTCTAAATTTAACTTTTTGCAGCATATGAGGTTTTACAAAGTAATAGACAACTATTATGAAATGAGGTTTCCAGGTTATCTTTACATTAAATCTAAATTAAAATAAGATTAAAAGGCTGTTTTGAAATTGAATATTATGAGGGGACATTAAGCGATGTCTTTCTAAAAAAATAATCAAATTATCCTACATAGTTGGATTTAAAGAAAACCAACAAGCTGTGTTTTGACTTCTGTTGGAACACTCTCTGCGGAAGGAATATAATATTTTAAAGCTGTTCTGGAAATGCCATTGTTAAATCTATGGTTCCTAGTTTTCACATACAAGAATGGAATTAAAAGTCAAAAGGTATAACCTGAGACTCCAACCTTGAGAAGGTGTTCCTGGCATAGTGCATAATGCTGTCAAAATCATATGGTTCCCCAAGGGAGTTCACCTCTCCAGGCTCCATCTTCAGGAAGTTGTATTCCTGACCTACAAATGAGTCATAAGCAAAGTCTCAGATGAATCTTTTGATAATTGGGAAGGGGTAAAAGAGCTACAATGCCATTCACAGAAACTCATGGATCTTAGTGAATCTAGCGCTTCAGAGTAATTAATTTCTTTTATTAACTGGATGAATGGAGGAAGATCCATGCACCTAGAACACCCGCTACTAACTTTATTCTACTATACATATAAATTAGCTGTTTCATTCACCTGTGCACTGTAAGTGAATAAGACACAGAACACCAATTTGTGATAAACATGGAGGCCACAACATTCATTAACTTAGCCATCAATGATAGAAGAAAAAAATACACCCCACCACAAACAGTCCAGCAGATAGCTGTTCAGTGGGGATTCCACAGGCTGGCTACCAAAGTGACTTCGCGTAAGTAGAGGCTACCCTTTCAGTCCCCATCTACCACAACAGCTATTTGGACCAACTTCCAGCTACCCCTCCCACCCTAACCTCATGCAACTGTTAGGGGGACATGTAAGGGATGCCCGGATCTGTGTTAGAAATAGAGGTTCACTTCCAGTCCTTCAAGCAACCACCGGTCCCGGCCCAAAGCCACTGGTCCTTGTCAGTATACAAGTATGCAAACTGGCTTTTGCTCAAACCCAGATCCACTGGACTCCTGCCAAAAGTTGTGACCTACATTAACAAACAATACTGGCCAAACTTCCTGGATACTAATAGAAAATCAAAAACACCCTCACTGCCCATGCCAATTTCCTCTTGATGGAAATGCCTTTCTGACTCCAATTACCGATGACTAAGCCCAAAGTGTCTGAGAAGAAGGGACATTAGAAGCTTCAGCTAGGAACTAAGGAGGAAGGTGGAAGCTTGCAAGGTGAAGGGTGGGTGGCCTGAGAATGGCAGGCCCAACCCAGGAGGAAGGTACATACTGTACCCATTCACATGCAGGTCCAGGTGGCAACAAGTTCTCCCTGTGACATGAATCCACCAATCACAGGCAAAGCCTGAAGGAGGACAAGGAGCAGTTATTGCACCCAACCCCTTTTAGCACACATAGGAGTCCAGGATGCAGCTCAAGGAAGTAGGGAAGAGCACATGTGCAATGTGTGGACTCAAAGGGTAGCGGGAGGAGTCTGAGCTTCTCTCAATCCTTCAGAATAAGATCCATGAGAAGTGTCTGTTCCTTGCCAGTCCTGCTCAAAGTCCCATTCTAAGGAGTATGGTGGGAATCTTAACAGCTTCATTGCACCACTAATTAAAAAACGTAAATATTACTTTACGACCAAGAAATCATACAATGGCTTTTTCAGGGTACAAACTTTAACTCTTAGCCTATATCAGTTGCATGTAGTGTAACACTTAAAACATAACAAGACTGGCTTAGTTTAAAGAGATTCTCGAAACTGCATGTTATGTTGTGTGTGTTTAAGAGCTGTGTAATTTAGTTTCTTGTTTTACCCAAGCCATCTGGTAAAATAAGGCACTAAAAGCAAAATAAAACACTGCTGCACAAACACTGAGCAATTGGTTAACAAATGAAACAAAAGCACTGTTAAGATGAAAGCAGAAAAACCCCATATACTGAAAAATAAGTTCTCTTTATTTTATCCTGTTAGGCTATTTATTTTGTAGGACTCTAAAATATCCTATATCTGTTTAATCTGTACCTTCATATTTCTTTTGAGACTTGAGCCGTTATTATAATTCCATTCTGGAAATGTTTAAAAGGGATTTAAGTTGACTAAGTGTGACACCCTCTCCCCCAGTGAAAATCCTAAAAAGCTAGGATTGCCAAGTTATAGCACCCTTCTTAGACCACACAGGATGTTTCCACTGACAGCAACAGATTGTTTCTATCATCAAAAGAACTCAATTCCAACTGTAAAGGAAACACTCTAAAGACTACACATCTCCCTCACAGTACAATGCAAAACTTTAATTACAACCTCATACTTCCCTCACAAACACGTAACACATTGCACATTGTCAATCCTGTATATGTGAAAAAGTTGCTGAGGATGTATTTATTATTTGTGTTTATTATGTATGTATTATTATTCAAATGTAATTAAAAATTATGTGCATGTGTGAAAAAGTTAGGGAGTAATCATAAGTTATCAAGTCATCAGTGCATGAGCAATCAGGACAAAGTTAGGTAAGGTATGGACCTTCCTTGAGCAAGCCAACATTTGCACTTCTAGTACAAACCTTTGCTTAAGGAATATGGCCCAGATCCTCAAAGATAATTATGTGCCTAATGCCCATTCAAATCAATGAGAGTTAGATGCCTATATACCTATATGCTTATTACTGTGAGTAGTGCCAATGATTTTAGTAGGCAGGTTTTGCTGACTGGCACAATCTGATTAGTGACTGTCAACCTATATTATAAAAGGGGATAGACAGTGTCAGGGGGGAGGGAGAGCGAGAAAGAAACTGACAATGCAAGTTTGTTCTGCCTCAACCTGTTGTCAGGAGAGGGAAACTAACAATCTGATCTTGCTATAAGGCAAATTAAAGGAAGAAATATTGCTAAAATATTATGTATTAGGCATAAAAGAAGTGACAACAAAATTAGATTAGATCATAGCTGTCATCTGTTGTCTCTTGCAGAATGCTCTGCTGTTGTGACTGGAATAGCTAATAAATAAATATAACCCTTTGCTCTTGCATAGTATTTTTCATCTGTAGATGTCCACATGCTTTCCAAAGCAGCTAAGTATCATTACTTCCATTTTACAAATGATGATACTTAGGCAGAGTGAGATGAAGTAACTTGGCCAAAGTCACCCAGGTCAGAGACAGAACCAGGAATAAACCACAGGCATCCTGATTCCAAGGCATTGGCCCTAGCCTTTAGATTACATTGCTTCTCATGCTCAGCATGATAGTCCACATTTGATAATAAAAATGAAAATTGCTGATAAACCAATTTAAATTGCTTGTGAACTATAATCTATATTTTACCAAAAGCCATTTTTATCTCCTAGAAGTTTAAACATAATTTTGTATTTCAAAATTGTTACTGTGCCATGAAGAACTCACTTGAACTAAATATGAGTAATTTGTAAGAATAAATGCATCTGCAGCAACATAAGGTCTAGGCTTCTATAATCAAGCACAGTATTTGCATGCTAGCAGAAGCAGCGATTTTTATTCTTCTCAGGGACGCTCTTCTGTCCTTGCCTCTGTGAGCCAAAATCAGCTTCTGTAGCCCAACTCTGGTTCCAACAAGAACAGGTCAGACAAGCATTGCAAAGAATGGTTGATAAGAATAAAACTGTCAATTGTATGGGCCAGATTGTAAACCTGATTTGTTAATGCATTTAAATATGGGTGTATAAATGGCTAGTCAGATAACCACATATCAATTTGCATACCAATATTGGTTTTATGTATACAATCATCATTACTGTGCATGCAAATTTGATGCAAAATTGCAAAGGCATATTTCCACGTCAACATGGGCTTCTGAAGTTTTGAAAATCACGCCTTTAGCATCTAAAACATCAACTTTGAAATACAGTATCTCTGGAATCATAGGTTTATATCTTGACAAGATTATCTCAACCTGCCTACTTCACAGTTAGGTAAACTGAGTATCATACAAGTCAGGACTTCCTGGGTGAGTGTCATTAGCTTCTTATTAAAAACTAAATTTCTAGCCTTTATGGTTATGAAGAAAGCCTTCCAATTGTGAACCAAGTGTAAACCAATGAAGTGATGTCTTGCTTAGCCTGCATAGACAGTTTCAGTGCTGCTACTGCTTGGAAGTTTTATCAGGCACCTGAAGCTGTTGTGGGAGGCAGCTGCTACCACTTTTAAGAAGCAGGGTTGTCAAGCAGGAGCCTACTACTTCTTCCTCCTGAAGTAGAAGGCTTTGCAGGATGATCATGGTACATAGTCATGTGTGTGCCACTGCAGCAGAGGGTTTGTGGACTTGTACATGTGTGGGAAAGGGATGAGATCATATATTTATTTAATGAATGGGTAGGGAGAATGCTGTCCAGCAAGACTTTATTGTTGAGCAAAACAGCCTTAACTATTTTATTTAGGAGTATGGGAAGTGGCCCAGCACTCGTGTATTGGAGGCAGCATGAATTAAGTTAGCCGGTGTTATTTGAGTGGGCAGCACTAATTAGAAGAACTGAGTTCACCCAACAGACCCACGCCCAGTAGTATACAATCAGTAGGAGAACATATAGTAGGGGGTGTGGCTTGGTGCAGGTGAGGCTTAGGCACCAGTATAGTTCAACATGGTGAATAGGCATAGACCCAGAGCAAGTAAGCATTGGATGGAGCTGGCTGGAAAGGTTCTCCTCCATGGAAAATGTTGACTTTTCATTGAAAAAAACAAACATTTTCTGACTGAAAACAGAAAACTTTTGATTTTTGATGAAAACTCAAATGTTCCCATATAAAGCAGACACTTGTCACAAAAAATGTTATTTAGACAAAAACTAAATTTTCTGTCAAAAAACAATTTCTGTTAATGTTTAGTTCATTTTCCAAGCCTTGTCACAATTGTACTTATCTTTAACATGAAACCACAGTCCTGCCTCCACTGTATGAACATGAAAGGTCCCTTGGCTCTTTTCATAAGACTAGTGGTTTTCCCTGAAGTCCCTCCAGGTTGCTTAACTGGCTATTTGGCTGTTTCTCTCCACTCCAGTAGTATACTTCATACTTTAGTGGTACTGTATAAACTGTATATAGTTTGAATCATTTTGGGATCCCTCCAGATAAAAAAAATGGTGTAAATGTAAAAATGTTAATTTTGGCTAGTTTATTAGAATGGTGAATTTTCTAAGAACACTCAAAATCTCAATTGCAATTATTTGAATTGAAAAGACGCATTTTAAAAATGTAAAAATTGTTACAATCTTCAATAAAACAAAAATAAACAGTGAAATAATATAACCTAAGAACCCTTAGCAAATTGTCTCACCTGGCTGGATGTTTTCTCTAATGATGGTTACATGGTCATCTCGGTCTGGCCGTGTGTGTTCATGCCAAAAGCCTATCACATGCCCTAGTTCATGAACAACAATTCCAAATTTATCACAGTTCTTGCCAATAGATATAGCCTGAGGACCATTCCCCCTTCGACCCACATAAGAACAGCACCTGTAATAAAAATGTCAATAGAGATTAAAACTTTCAAGAAAACGACTTAAAAATAAAATTTTGCTAGAGGGTAATTTAAAAAAAAATCAATACAGTACATTACATGACAATGCTACAACAAGCTGAAGTTAGTATTTACAGTAGTTAATACAGAGTATTATTATATATAACTATTAGAATGAATTTCTTTATCCAAGGTGCCACTTGTGACCCAATGGGACTGTTATTTGTGTCCCTGGAGTCATTCTGAAAACAAAGGAGATTTATACACCAAAACAAACAAATAAAATAAAATGGTTGTGATTAAAATCCATCTTTTTGCTATGTTGTGCTGCTTCTGTGCTGTCTTTCATATGAGAGTAGCACATATAACACCACCAGATGTGCTGGGGATGTGATTGGCCCTCTACTGCTCTGCTTGGGAATGGAGCACCTACTGCAGCTGTCTCTGGATCATTAGGAAGTGCTGCCATCAGCTTTTTCAAATTCCTCTCCCACATTCCCTGAATAAGGATCCATGAAGAAACATCTTTTTTTTCCCCCCAGTAGAGGAGACAGTCCACACCAAAAACCCTCCACATCTTCATGCTTTCTGGCTAGGAGAGAGAAGTTGCCCTCACTCAAGAACTAATGGACGGGGAATGTTCCACTTCAGTACGCAAAGAGCAAAACCTATTTTAAAATCTAAAAATGCTTTCTATGACAAATAAATAAAAAATAAAAAAAGAACAAAAGTAAAGTCTCCATGACTAACCATACTGGACTTGAATCTTCTCTCATGTAGTCTCCTCTCAATAGTAAAACACTAGTTTTCATACCACTGTAACTCCATTGATTTCACTGGGACTATTCATATGTTTAAAGTTAATCATGTACCTAAGTGCTTTGACGATTGGTGCCTAAATCACATCAGAAATTGAATTAGAAAACTATTGTGTCTACATCTATTTTCCCAAACCTTTCACCAGGCCCCACAGACTTGTGTCTCCATAAAATCCCTCAACTCTAAAAATACACAACGATTCCCCCTCTATAGCATTCCTGTTGTATTTCTGACTCATTCCAGAACCACCAAATGGTCTGAGGCCGAACAAAATTTTCTTTCTAATAAGAACACAAAAGCTATGAGTTTGGTTCCAATATCCCAACCTTTCAACGAGACTTATATAGCTGTGGGGGCGAGGAACAGGGAAGAGTGGAGAAGAAGCAGCAGGGAGCAGGGGTAGATTCCTGCTGTGTCTATCTCTGCTGTACTTCGTACCACTCATCCAGATTTCATAGTCACTCAACTCTGGCTGGCTACTAAGTAAATCTTTCATTTTTAATCTGAAAATTCAAGCTACTTCGTTAATTATGGTTGCAGGACTTTAGAAATATTAAATGTTAATGATACCATAACCCTTTGAAGATTTACCTAACATCTCACAGAACAAAACACAGAAGAGAGATGAATACTTTGTAGATAACCCTGAAATGGAGTGAAATGAGGTTTAGAATCCCATGATACTCCTGTGCTTGAGTAAACAGGAATGTCATCTCTCCCCCTCGCTGAGATTTTTCTGGGTATATGTGACAGATAATGTGGCCCACAAAAGTAATCTTTCAATACTGGGAGATTGTAGTCCAGAAATAAATGGTCTACTTGTTCTCCCTCTCCCTTCTTCTTGGATAAGAGTCTTCATCCAGAAGAGTCATATTTTTCTGAGGAGTGGTAAAAAAAAAAAAAAAGCCAGCTTCACAACTGCTCTCATTTTTCATTCCTTTTTTTCTGTGCTTTCATGATTCCAATGTAAACTAATGGAGCTCGTATGCCCTTTTCAGCATCCATACTCAGCAGTTTTCTGAGATGTCTGCTCTTTTGGAAGGTCTGGAAAAATGTAGTCTGCTCACTATGACAGGAAAAGGAAAGAATGGAGACTAAAGCAAAACCTATAGGGATGGAGAGATATTTGGGATCAAATGGTTGGCTGAGATTTCTGACACACATCTGTCTCTATCACTTTATCTACTGCGTACAATATAGCAAGAATAGTAAGAGGTGAATATGACTCCATCACAAGCTCTTTAATGACCTTAAAATAAAAAAAAGTATCCTACAAAAAGTGAAAACATGGATGAATTGCTAAGGAGCAGTTCAGAGGAATAGCACAAGGATGTAGAGAAAAAAAACAGAAAGACTAAGGCACAAAATGAATTACACCTAGCAAGGGACATAAAAGGCAATAAGAAGAGGTTCTTCAAATGTATTAGGAACAAAAGAAAGATGAAAGAAAGTGTACTTCTTCTACTTAGTGGGGAAGGAGAGCTAATAACTGATGACATGAAGAAGGCTGAGATGTTTAAGGCCTATTTTGCTTCAGTCTTCATTAAAAAGGTTAATGGTGACCAGATATCCGACAATTAATATTAACAAAAAGGGATCCGATGAAATTCATCCAAGGGTACTTAAGGAACTACCTGAAACAATCTCAGAACTGTTAGCAATTACGTTTGAAAACTCATGGAAGATGGGTAAGGTCCCAAAGGACAGGGGAAGGGCAAACAAAGTACCTATCTTTACAAAGGAGAAGAAAGAGGACCTAGGAAATTAAAGGCCACTCCACTTAACTTGAATACCTGGAAAGATACTGGAACCAATTATTAAATTATCAATTTGTAATCATCTAGAGGATAGTAGAGTTACAAGGAATAGCCAACATGGATTTGTCAAGAGCAAATCTGTAAAACTAACCTAATTTCCTTCTTTAATGCAGTAGATATGATATATCTTGATTTTAGTAAATCTTTTGACAATGTCCCACATGACATTCTCATAAGCAAACTAGGAAAATGTGGTCTAAATGGAATTATTATAAGGTGGAGGCACAACTTGTTGAAAGACTGCACTCCAAGAATAGTTATCAATGATTCACTGTCAAACTGGGAAGGCATATCTAGTGGGGTGCTGAAGGAGTCTGTCTTGTCAATATTTTCATTAATAACTTGGATAATAGAGTGGAGAATACGCTGACATTAGTGGCTGACACCAAGCAGGGAAGGGCCACGAGCACTTTGGAGGACAGGATTAGAACTGGAAAGGAATTTGACAAATTGGAGAACTAGTCTGAAATGAACAAGATGAAATTCAGTATAGACAAATGCAAAGTACTACACGGAGGAAGGAAAAATCAAATGCACAACCAGAAAATGGGAAATAAGTGGCTAGGCTAGGCTACTACTGAAAAGGATTTGGAGTTCTAGTAGATCACAAATTCAATGAGAGTCAACAATGTGACAGGTTTCAGAGTAGCAGCCAAATGTGACAGAATTTCATAAAAGGTTAATATCATTCTGGAGTGTATTAACAGGAGTGTCATTTGTAAGATATGGGATGTAACTGTTTTGCTCTAATCGGCACTGGTAAGGCCTCAGTTAGAGTACTCTGTCCAATTCTGGGCACTGCACATTAGGAAAGATGTGGACACATTGGAGAGAGTCCAGAAGAGAGCAACAAAAATGATAAAAAGTTTAGAAAACCTGACCTATAAAGAGAGGTTAAAAACTGGGCATGGTTAGTTTTGAGAAAAAAAGACTGAAGACCTGATAATAGTCTCCAAATATATTAAGGGCTGTTATAAAGAGGACAGTGATCCATTGTTCTCCATGTCCACTGAAGGTAGGATAAGAAGTAATGGGCCAAGAGAGATGTAAATAAGATATTAGGGAAAAGTTTCTAACTATAAGAGTAGTTAAACACTGGAATACATGTCCAAGAGAGATTGTGGAATCCCAATCACTGAAGGTTTTTAAGAACATCTTAGACAAACACCTGTCAGGGATAGTCTAGGTACACTTGGTCCTGCCTCTTTGTGGACAGCTGGACTAAATAACCTCTTGAGGTCACTCCTAGCCCCACATTTCTATTATTCTAATCCTGCAGGCCCTCCTTGAAGAGTCTGGAAACCTACGGAAACAGCTGGAAGCAAATCAGGTGGTTATCTCCTCCTTTTGCTGTACAGGAGCCACAGTCCGGTGGCACCTTAAAGACTAACAGATTTATTTGGGCATAAGCTTTTGTGGGTAAAAAACCCACGTCTTCAGATGCATGGAGTGAAAATTACAGGTACTTGCACAGATACAGACAGATATTTATGCCTGTCTTTTCATACTGCTAAATTCAGTGCCTTGCATGGTACCAAGTACTGAATTTAGCTGTATGAAAAAACTCGCACAGATACAGACAGATATTTTTGCCTGTATCTGTAATTTTCACTCCATGCATCTGAAGAAGTGGGGTTAGACTTTAAGGTGCCACCAAACTGTGGCTCCTGTACAGCAAATAGGAGAAGATAACCACCTGATCATCATATACAGACTAATATGGCTACCCCTCTGATAGCTAGAAGCAAGAAGAGAGAAGAGGTACCAGCATAATGTGAGCAACTCCTCTCTGTAACCCTCAAGTGATCTATACACCACTGTTTTCAAAATGCAATCTAAGGAAAAAATAAACTAAAAATAATTTATAATTTCTCCAAGATGCTACCATATTACTGCCAGAGCTCTGTTACTGGAGGGTTACATGACTCTGTTAACTCAATCGCAGATGAGCCTCAACAATGGGTAACTGAGACTGCATATTTAGGGGGGAAACATATTTAAATAGAATAAAACACATGGATTGGCTATTTTAGTTTGAGCCAATTCCCTTGTATTTACAAAGAAGGCAACAGCACCTTCAGTCAGTATTATACCAGCCTATTTTGTGTCTTATATCCCACTGTCAATTACTTTTTCAAATCATGAGGCAATAGCATAGTCCTAGAAAATTCAGCCACAGGCAGTACTCTTCACTGTTTTTCTTCTGCTGCTTCTTCTTTATTCTGACTGTCTCAAACAGAAACATAGAACCTTTCAAGATTCTGCTCTATTAATTCCAAAAGCTAGGCAATGGGATTTGAAAAAAACCTAAAACATTCATCACAGCACATAGAATCACATAAAATGTTTGATATGTAAACAAATACTAATTATTTGCCTTTGAATAACAGTAGTGTAAAATATTGTCCGAGGGAGCTTTGGGTTTTATATCACAAAATGAGGTCGCTTTTTACAGTATATTCTTTGATTTTGTGAAATTTTACTGCTATTCCCATTAAAGCGAGACAATGTGGGCAAGATTTTCAAAAGTAAACAGTAATTTTGGGTGCTCAACTTGAGATACTGTAAAGGTGTCCTGGCTTCAGAAGGTGAATGGACAGGCCTTTCTGAAAACCAGGCACCCTCGGGCATCTCAAGTTGAGCAGCCAAATTATGTTAAAAACAGAGTATCAGCCTATTTTTAAAAAATTGGCAATTTCTTAACTTTGATTACTAAATGGAGTTCAAGCACTTCACACAGATTGCAGACTAGATCTTTGATTCTCTTTTTCTACTTCAAAGAAGAACAGCCATCAACAGTAAACGCTGCGTCTTAAAATAACAGTAGTAGTATAGAATCCTCGGGGAGTGGGGGGGTCGTTAGGATTTACTGCATCGAGCGCCCTGCCATGCACACATCAGATTTATCCAATTAAGTTACAACATTCTGATCACTCAGACAACAAAATGGAGTCAAAGGGTCAAGAATATTACAAAGTTATACATCAAAAGGCACTGATTTGCAAGACCTTTGCTGTGACCACACTTTTACGTGCGCTTGGCACAAGGCCCAGGCATCTCTCTACAGTATGAGCACTTGTCATCCTTCTCAAACTCAGCCAACAAGCAGACTTTAAAGCTCCTGATCTCTTTAATCTTTATTGCACCAGACAGCAGTTGAAGATGGTAACTATTTATGAATCTCTAATTCCATGTAATCAGTCTAGCTGATCAATAATGGTGAGCAAAGAGAAACAACTGGCAGAGAGAAAGTGCAGTGATCACTACCGCTATTCTTTGAAAAATAAGGGCCCTTTGAGCCTCACAGAGCTGCCATAAAATGTGTCTTAAAATTGATGAGTGGGAAGGGGAAACCTCTGGGATCATAGTCTCAGTTTTTTGGCGGGTTAAACAGCTGCACACTACAGAATGTGATACTTTAAAGCACCCTATTGAATGATAATAGCAGTTCACCATGACATTAACTGCATGGTGCTGTGGATGAAAATGATGCAGAACTCCACAAACCCACTCGGATTACACCCTTTACTCTGGTTACATAGAGAGGAAAACAATCTGTAATTCACAAGAGAACTCAATATGAAGCAATTTTGTTAATCACTTTACTGGTGAAAGCACACCCCTTCCATTCACAATCCAAAATGCCTCTAGGTAAAGTGGAAATTGGATTGGCACTCATACAGAAATAAAGTTAGCAATAGTGGTCTGCCTTGGACATTTTCACCAGGAATGAAATTGTAAGGAAAATTATTGTTAGCAGTTTTCTTCCGCCTTCATATATAATTCTTAGTAAAAGGCTTGTAGTCAAAACCACATTATTTTCCTTACATTCTAATTTTGGACTATATAGATACACAATCTTTTGTTCCATTTGTAGTAGCTTACTCATTTATTCCCAGACTAGACTCTAAAATGGCACATGAATACAGAAGGCCAATATTTGTTCTAATCCGATGAATTTATCCCTTTTGGTCCTTTCCACAAATTGTCCACAAACAGATCATGATTTTTACTGATTTGTTTGATATTCAAAACTATTCTCTGAATAGTTTACTAGAAATAATTTCAAATTGCTAAATGTTTGCAAACTGTTTAGAGTGGGCATTCATTCGATTACTCAATATTCAGAAATGCCACCCACCCTCCTCAACTGGTGGGGGAACTTGATGTTCCTGGCAGAGAAGGACGACAGCCTCAACAGTGAGGGAAGGAGTCACTCACTGAGGGACACCAAGTAATTCCTCCTCACCATTCTTGGAGTCTCTGGCACTCATTGGGCAGATAGGTGGGGGGTGGGAAGAGTGCTAATTGGCCAGCATTCCCAAGCTCATAACATTTAACTTGGAGCAGGTGCCTGCATAGCTCCATTCCAGCAGAGAAAGGGTTATTTACCATTCCAGCAGCAGCAGCTGCTGCCAATAGGATGCAAAGGAAGACAGGTAAGACCAATGGCCTGCAGATAACTGATGCAGATAATGAGTCAGGGGACGAGGAGAACAGGTGAGCAGGACTTTGGTGGTAGTGGGTCAGAGGAGTGCATTCCTCCCGGATGGGATCCTAAATTCTTTATACAGGAGGTCCATGGGTCCAAGTTTGGGGAAAGTGAGGGTCCAAGCCTCAGTAAGGTGTGTGGGTGATGGCTCCTAGTCAGGCATTCTTCACCCATCTGGCATCAGGTTCTTCTGGAGTGTACAACTCCCAACATTGTCAGAATGACAAGGGAAATGAAAGGACATTTTAAAGTGTGGGTAAGATTTCTGGAAGAGTTTTATCTGATTTCAATATGACGTTTGGACTGGTTGCTCAAGATTGAACTGCAGATACAATCTGACATCTTGGGAGGCACAGGTTTACTTTCAAGGAAGGTGGTGTGCACAGAAGTGGCCAGAAAGCTGGGTGGCTCTGGCCATTACAAGAGACATTACCTTCCTCAAGGTTTTTCCTATAATGCTGGCAGTCACTTTTTGGGGAGAAAGCTTTTAAAACAGAAAGTGCGTTTCTGGTGCAAAAAACAATCTGTGGTCCATATTGTAAATATACAATTGGCTAAGATTGCTCAAGTAATGAAGCTGGTGAGGGCCTTCATTTTATACCTGAGCCTGAATGTCTACACTGTCATTAAACACCACCTTAGCCCAAGGTTCGTGAGCCCTCATCAGCTGTCATGAACAAACTCTGGGTGTCTAACTGCAATGTAGACATACCCGCAGGGCCTGTGAGCCAGCCTTAGAGAATTCATGACATTTAGGGCTCAGGAAGGGCTTCATCATGGGTGGGCCATACCTACACACCAGATGGTGCAATATGGGGTGTCTTTGACCCACTGCAGGTTGGCTCTCTCCACTATATCTGGTGAAATAGCAGGCCTGTCCTACTCAAGTAGGCTGGCAGGTTTCCCAGATCCAGGCAGGCTTTGTTTTACCACTGAAGCTCTTAGAAGGGTGGTACAGGAGGGGTTGGCACTAGAGGGACAACATTACCTATAACAGTGAAAACCCAGTCTTATTAAAGGCTTTAGGATGGGTCTGCAGAAGTGGGAGGCCATTTTATTTAGGGTGGTATTCATTTTTGCCCTCTTTGGCACTTTTAAAGTGAGGGAATTGGTGCTTTTGGCAACTGCGGGAAGGTTCCAGTGAGCATTGAGCTTAACAGAGTACGACAATCGACAGGAACAGTGGTCCCGGCAGTTAAGGTCCTCAAAAAGAACAGAAGGGCATATGTGGTGTTGAAGGAATGTGCAGACAAACACTTGTGCCCTGTAAAGGCAGTGAAAGCCTTACTAAAAATCCAGAGCCTGCAGCCAGGCTTGCTGTCCACACACGGTGATGGCAGCTTCCCAATTTCCTGCGCTACGGAGGAAAAACCTTGCGCTACTACGTTCTTGACCTAGGTATATTTGGTACTCATTCTTTCAGGACTGGGACAGTGACATCAATGTCTGCAGGGGCTTTGGTCCATGGAAAGTAGAGGTGAAAGGGCACAGGAAATCAAGGTGTTACAGGACGTATGTCTGCACCTAGGAAAAGATCGCAGGGAACAGTAAAAAGCAACTAATCCCATAAGCTTTTTTGTTTCAGAGGATACCCAGAGCATACTCAATATGCAGATCTGAAGCACTCTGTAGAAGAGGGCAGCCAGGATGGCAGGCAGATCTCAGCTAGGCTTCAGGTCTGAAGCTTTTTGCGTCCAGTCGGCAGAAGAGGCATACAGTGGGATCAGCTCATGCCACTTCTACTCTCATTGTTGAACAAAGCAGATCCCCTCACATCCTGGCTATCCACCTCGGAGAATAATCTCAAGGGCTGCACAGGAGTCAATTTAAGGGATAGAATCCAGAGGGATGCTAGCTGGGTTAGGCAACTGTGGCCAGCGGTTATGTTAGTATGATCAGAAAAGCCCACCAGATGGGTTTGGCAGGGAGCTGCAGATGCAGCCTGCATGGACAAGGCAAGGAAGAAAGTGAATAGAGAGGTCACTAGCATATTCCTGGAGACAGGTGATACAGCACAGGGATATCTATTACAAAAGGCCTGAATTTTTCAGAGATTATGGGCACATCTGTCAGACGGAAGCACTGACAAATGGTTGTGGAATGTGAGGGCCTGGATTGGGCAGGAGTCGTGGGGGTTGGGGGAGGAGAGATGGTGATCAAGATGGCACTCCCTGTTCCCAGTGGGGTTAAAGGATAAAATGGACAGTTCCTAGAGGTAAAAACCTGGGATTTTGGTGAAGGCCCTTTGTCTTACAGGATATGGTCAGACTTTGTGGCCCTTGTCGGTTGAGGTCCTCACCCTTCTGCACCCTCTGTCCCCCTCAGAGTGAGCTGAGTCCTGGGAGGTAGGCTGAGGAGAGACTACCCCAAGTTATGGACCCTAGAGTAGGAGTTCTGTAACACCTGCCACGTATAGGAGCATATGGGTGATGGGTGGGTAGAGCCCCTCCCCTCTGTTTAGCTTTAACAAAAGTTACAGCCTGCCAGATAAAATCCATCAATGTGTCTATCCTCATTTCACCGCTAAGTCTACATCAATTTGCTACTTAAGCTGTACAACTAGTCACCTTCAGTAAGTCACATGCTGTTGTTTCTCTTCCTGGACTGGATGATTTAACTTTTATAAACTACTTCTGCTTTAGCCAGAAGTTAATTTCATTTCTTGATTAGACAAATCTTTGCTACAGGTTCAAAATTTGATTTCCTGTTAATATTCAGACTATACCAACAAAACTTTGTACTCTCACACAAACTTCCAAGAAGCAAACAAAAAGTGGTACAAACATGACTGAATTAGAATGTGATTCACAGCTCACAAAAACCTTCAGTAACACTTCTCCTCCTCCCCCCTCCCCACTACATACCCAGTTCTACTCATGCTTATGACTTGAAGGGTTATGAACGGTGAACGACCAGAGCTTCACTATGACCTAGCTTCTTCATGCATGACTGTGGTAGCCATTACTAACATTTAGAGACCTTTTAATATGATTATTTTAATATAAATATTACTTTTTTTAACTCCATGAAAGAACTGTATCACCTGTTTAAATAGCCAGTCATTTCTACATGCAAGAAATAAAGCTACTAAAACAAAACTTTAAAGCATAAGTATATTTTTAAAGACAGAATATGACCTTTATCCATTTTTTTAAAAAATCCAGTCTGTAATGTCTAGCATGTAAACATGGCATTTGGTTCAAACAGCTTTTGACCATTTAGAAGCTGTACAGATTAGAGCATATGAAACTCATGACATGAGTTTTCTTTACTTCAAACAACTTTTTCAAACACCCATACTGAAGAAAATCAACAGTGACTGCTCTAAATCACATGAAGTCTGCCATAAGAAAGTAGTTAAGTGTGCAGGTAAATAACAAAAATTGCCACGAAGATCAAAGGCATGTTGCGGCGTGAAAACACTGTGACTTATTGTTCCTTTTCAGACTCACCACATACAAAACAGACTTGCTCTTTTTCTCAGTGATATTTATTGTGAGCATGAGATTAAGTGCCACTTGGGACAGCTGAGCCCTTTTTTGGCTTCCCATACAGCATAATATAGTGACTGAATCTCCAAGCAGTTTCCACATACCACCCAGGAACCATAAGCAGCAATTCTTTAAAGAATATTACAGACTGTAATTACCAACTAGCGGTTTACACAACATGGCACTCTTTCAACCTGTTTAGAGATAAAAATTTTACATACCACAACCCAGTAACTACATCCATATTTATTATTTATCCAGTGGCCAAGAATAACAATGTACATTGCTTTGGTAACAATCATAAACCCTATACTATAAATCGTTATTTTCCAGTGCTCATACTGCAGTACAAATGACCACCATCCACTAACTATGGAATCTCAACTCACCAGTGTTTGCCTTTTCAACTGTAATAGATGATGAAACAATACCTGGGTCCCATCTCAAACACTGTGTTAATTAAATGAGACATGATGAGGATGAACCACAGTTCAAAACTGAAGCTAATAAAATGAATAATATGAGTAGAGGAAATTGCTACAAGCCTGCTGATGAGGAGATACCTGATCCATAGGTAATCAAAACCAAAAAGGTTGTGAATGGGCAAACAGTAATGAAAGCTTTGAACTACCCAGATATTAAAAAATAGAGAACATAAATGGAGATGAAGTTGAGGAGCTTCTAAGTAATAATTACAAGAGTACAATGTTTATTTTATTTTAATATAAGTGAGCAAAAAAAGAATATGGATGATGACTATCCACAAAGTACATTTTGAAGTAAGTGAAAGAATGGTGGAAAGAGGTGGATGAGAAATGGGATAAAGGGAAAGGACTAAAAGGAAAATTGCATGTATTAACAAATTCATATATGACCACACACTATTAGCATTAATTACAACAGAAACAAACAAAGGCCAATACGGAGAAGCAGAAGATGCAAAGAGTAATCAAAAGTGGGAAATGAAACCATGCAGTTTTCTTCCCTTTGATACAATCTCTCACTTGGTAACTGTACCATCTATGTTAGTGATCATATTGTTCATAATGATATGCCATCTCAAAAAATTCTGAGCTGAATTTCAGAGATTCTGAGGAACTGCAGTTCCCACAGAAATCAGTGTGCATTATATGTGCTCCCTACTTCTGAAAACCAGGCCATTTATGATTAAACAGAGATTAGAGAAGCAATGGATCAGTTGATGTGTAGATAAGATTAGCATAGCAGAGTGCTATACCTCAATATATAAATTAACATTTTTCTGTTTGTTTCCTCATGAAATTCATTATCATGCCATTTTGGGAAGATACTACAGATTTTCTAAACAGAAAGGATCAGACTCAGAAATAGCTTAGCACTTCGCCCCAAAGACTGCCTTTTGAGAAATAAGAAGGAACATGTTCAGATATGCCGTAAGAAACCTCTGTAAAAATATATGCAAAAATAAATTCAACTACCATCTTTATGGAGATGACATACAGATCTATGTGTCTACTCCAGACCTGTCTCCTTCCATCCAAACCAAAATCTCAGCCTGGCTCTCTGACAACTCTTCATGGATGTCTAACCACCAGCTCAAGATCAACATGCTAAAACAGAGCTCTTAATTTTCCCTTCCCCCAAGCTCCCCCTACCACCACCCTTCTTGATTACTGTGGACAACAGCACCATCTCGCCTATCACTAGGGCCATCATCTGGGTATTATCTTTGACTCAGATCTCTCTCTCTAGGTCCTCATATCCAGGCTATGTCTAAATCTTGCCAATTCTTTCTGAATAAATCTCCAAAATACAGCCTTTCCTATCCATCCACACAGCAAAAACTCACTCAGGCTCTCATCCTCTCTCATCTTGACTACTGCAATATCCTTCTCTCTGGCCTTTAAAAATGCCATCTTGCCCCACTCATTCAGAATGCTGCTGCAAAGAGTATTTTCCTAGCCCCTTCCTTTGACCATCTTCTGTTGGCTCATCCTCCTCTGTTGCATCAAACATTAGCTACTTGTCTTCACTTTCAAGGTCCTTCATGGCCTATCCACACACTACCTATCTTCTCTCATTCACTGTAAGATGTCAACCATCACCTCTGATCAGCCCATGATAACAACATCCATCATCCACTTGTTAAATTTCCAAACAAGCACTTTTGAGCTTTGTCTCCTGCTGCCCCTCATGCTGGGAGGAGCACCCTCCCAAATATTCATTCCAAAGAAAAAAAATGTCTTAATACTCTCCTTTGCCTACAAAAATTTTGACAACAGGTCACTGGCGTGATGCCACTGCTTAGGACACTGACCAATACTGTTTCATTGTTTCCTTGTATTCCCCTGTCTATTTGTACCTATCTGTTGTCTTTTGTCTTATTCTTGGGGTTTGTCTGCATGGTGATTTAGTGTGTGACAAGTCAGGGTGTGAATCTGCAGCGTATTAGCCTGTCATGCACTAAATCGCTGTGTAGACGAGCCCTTGCATTATAAGTTCTCTGGGGAAGCTCTCTATTCTGTGTTTGTACAGCACATCACACAACAGGGTCCTGGTCGATGACTAGGGCTTTCTAGATGCTTCAGTAATACAAAAAATAAATAATGATAACAATTTGCTGACAAATCAACACAGCAGAGTGCCATGGGAAAGAACCAAGGTAAGTTCCCGATGTGTCAGTCGTGGAGTGGAGAGTGAATACAAATGGCTTGGTGTCTCTTTTGACTCGATCCTTTCCACAGAAAATCCTGTGCCAGACATACTACCAAAGTTGTTTGTACATACCAGTCCTTATTTATCCAACGAGTCTACGCTCTTATTTATCTGGCGAGGTGACAACCATATTAAGTAACTTATGTTTCAGGAACATAAGAATCATTAATTGTCATTTCCTCCTTCTTCAGAGCTTCTTCAGCACTTTTAGATAGCTCAGAATGCAGCAGCACTTTTGCTCATTCATTTAAATAATTGTAGGCACGTAACACTCTCCCTGCAGTCTTTATAATTATTTGCTGATACCTGCTTTATAAATATCTGCTGACTAGCTCTTAGCTCCATTTCCAACAGTACTACGTTAACATGCACTGGGGAACTTTCAGTGCACACCACCAGGATCTACATGACCAGTTAGTGGACAACAAGCTAGTGTGCATTAGAATTTACACCCCAGATGGTGCAGACTAAGGCAACATGTAGACAAGCCCTAAGTATAAGACAAGAGACAACAGATGGATAAGGACAGACGGAGATTACAAGGAAACAATAAGACAATATTGGTCAGCCTGATCGGCTGTGTTTTAGCACACCAGCAGCCTAACTGTTGTTTTCTTCTTCTTCTTCTTCTTCTTCTTTTTTGTAGGCACCACATCAAAGGATCGTTTTAAGAATGATAATGAGTTAATTTGCAGGTGTTTACAGGGGAAATCAGCCCCGGGTGACGTTAATATGGTTTATGCAGTAAGGTCATTGACTGGTTTGTAAAATCCAGAATTCTTGTTCAGAAAACAACTGGAATAATTATCACCGGCATTTGTGAGAAGCATTTCAGGATGGAGTGAGGTAACTGGTCACAACGACCAGTAATAAGACCTGTTTTGTTCACTGTATTACATCAGTGACCTGGAAGAAGGAATGTGCTGAAAAGTCATGAGGTTTGCTGTTCAAACAAAAGTAAAGTAAGGACAATCAATACAAAGAAAGTTAATATTTTGGATGATTAAGCTAGACTAGGAGAGTGGAAAAGTAAGTGTATTATGTAACTCACCATAGAGACAAGTGAAATTAATAGAGCTAAGAATAAATAAATAAACCCTATACACTAAAAGTATGAGAAATATCCATCTATATCTGCATTTTTCTCCATTTTATTATATACCCTATGTATCGCTAATATACATTATGCGCTCACACACGCACACATATGTTGTACAGTGTATTCTTTATATCTCAGTATAAGTCAAGTTTACCTAGTGCGATTGTATCTGTGTCAGTCCCAGGATATTAGAGAGACAAGGTGGTTGAGGTAATATCTTTTATTGGACCAACTTCTGCTGATGAAAGAGACCACCTCACCTATTTTGTCTCTCTAATTTTATCTAGTGTCACATACAAGAAAAGAGGCATAAACTTAAAATCCTTCCTGAGCACATGTGGATTTTCTCAAGAGCCAAAAGTATAGACTGATAGTTATTAGAGAGCCAATTAGAATGTGTGCAGGATTCAGACACTGAATGCATAGCTTTTCCTGTAGATGTTAAATTGAGAAAAAACTGACAAAGAACTTCAAGAAATTGCTGTTTACTTCTTGGTACTCAAAGATATACAGTACAAATACCCTTTAACACATGTACCTACTTACCCACAAGGTCTGTATGTAAATACAATATAACTTTCTTCATCACTTCGTTCAATGAATGTAACACATGTGTACTTTTCCCAGTGCCGCATAGCCTGTTTGAACATTGCTCGCTGGCTGCCTGGAAGAATTGTGTAACATGAAATAAAAAAAAGGTTTTCAAAATGGCATCCTTCTTCTTGGCATTACATTTTAATCTTAGTATGACACAGTGCTGTAAAAACCTAGAGATTCAGTTGTTTTAAAATGTGAGAAAACGTTTACCTCAGGTTTTGAAAGGTAAGTGAAGAAGGCACTGGTTTTCAAATAATTTGTTCTGTAAACATATCTGCAATTTCAAAGTCCATGCACAAAGGGCCACATTTTTAAAAATCAGAAGCAAAGTTATATGTCCATAAACAGACAAGTGTGTTTAATTAACTACACAGTGAAACAAAGTGTGCACCTGAGAGATCTGTACCTTTAAATGCGGGTGTATGAGCCCATTTTTTAATCTTTATGTGGATGGAATTTAGACTGTTTTCTAACAATTTGTCCACAGCCTGTGATAACAATTTGGAATCTTGGACTATGTTCTCTTTTTTCCTTTGCGTGCATGTGTGCGAGAGAGAGAGAGAGAAAATTTAATGATCATGAAAAATACCAGACTAATATGCCTGGAGAGGGACAGTTGATGAGTGGGATTATCAAAAGCTTTCAGCATTAGCTTATCTCCACTCCCATTGAAATCAATGGAAGTTTTACCATTGAGTTCATTAGAGACACAGTTAGGCCAGCTTCTGAAAATCCCACCCTTTGTCTCTAGGACCAGACCAGAGAACAGAAAGCACCTGGGCAGCAGCTGTGCTAGTTTCCTTGTACTCTTCCAATGTGTTCAAATCCTGACCTGAAGGAATCATCTCAAGGGCGAGAGGAGGCAATTCATTCTCTATACCATTACATACTTAGCTATACCATTACATACAAAACTGACAACAAGGTTGCAGATTAGTGTTGGTTGTGGTAGTAGTTTTTGTGATACAGAGACTTATCCAATGGGATAGAGTTTTGAGACTAACATAAAAACTGAAGACCTATCATATGGCAATAATCTTTGGCCACTACCAAACTAGGTTGGATTCAAGTCAATGACCTAAAGATGAAAGAGCACTGCTTCCCCTGTCTCTCCATCCTCCCACCTACCACCCCCCCCCCCTTTTTTTTTTCTTAAACACACACAAGCGTTTTGGAATTTACCTTTCAGTGTAAGAAACTTGTAATGTGTGTAACATTTCACATTACTTATTACACTTAGTTGTTCAGCACTCTTTAATAAATGCCATTCCTAAAACAAAGGTCATGTTCAGTATAATGTAGTGTAAATATCCAAACTGGAAGTCTGACCTTCAGCTGTGAGCTTTGGGGAAATATTTTTGAATATTTTTTTAATCTTTCTTGACTACATTTCTTTTCCCAAGCTCTTTCAGTTTTCTGTATCCCCTTGAGGCACAATTAGCAAGATGTTATTGCACAGCACTGCTGGCTCTATATTTATCTCTATCTTTTTCAATCCTTTTTTCTCCACTCCTTTTTTTTTTAAATGTCCTTCTTCCTCCCCATTAGTATTTATCTGTTTGCAGCTTTACAGGGTGATATTTATTTTAGGCTTTTATAACACTGTATTTAAAAATTATTAAGTTATTTTAAAATTATTTCTATTAATTAGTTACAATCTTCCCTCGTATATTTTAAAGTTCCACGGTTATTTCAAATAACATTTTATGTGCTCATCTACAAAGTACATTACAGAATTACAGAACAGATGAATTGGGCCCAGTTTGTTCAATGAAGTCAATTGAACAAGATTCACCTTACTACCAGTCAAGCCACTTATAGCCTTGTACTGAATATGCCACAATAGTTTTGCGCCAGATTTAATTGTATCCTGCTACAAATAAATAGCAAGAAATTAGACAATGAAAACAAACAAACATTCTCACCTCCTCTGAAACATCAGAGCCTAATTTTATAGATAAATTGCCAGATTGCCTTTGGGAACAATTTTTTAATGTATCGATAAACATTTACAAAAAAGTTTTACTTAGGGCCTCACCCAAAGCCAAAAGACATCAATAAGAGTCTTCCCATTGATTCCAATTGGCTTTACATTTGGCTCTTCATGAACCTGTTTTTTTTTTTTAAAAAGACATTCATCCTTCTTCTCCCTTTGTCTTACCAGTGAAATTTCCACCTATAAAATACGGAATGACACCCCCTGGCCATATTCTTTCTGTTCGTGACGTAGCAGCTCTGGGAAATCGGTTTTTCTCATTTTTCCCTGAGAATTTTACAGTTGATCTTCCCTTAGAAGAATTGTTTTGCTCAAAACCTGTAATGATATTTTAAAAAACAGTATATGAGACAAAAGAGATCACAAATGAAAACATTTGTTTTCTGCAAGGCCAAAGCTCCATGTTTTCATTATGCACTTTAATAACAGAACATAGCTTTTTACACAACAATTCAGCTTTTCAATGAGACGTACAAACAATAATCTATTTGTTAGAAGTGCTTGAAATGGAAAGACTCAATCTTCAGTATCATAATTTACATGCAATGGGGCAAAGAGGCACTTTAACACCTTAAAGAGACATTACTAGCATGATTACTTCTAGACTCTCCAATTAAAAAATATATCATTTTTCTAAAACTGCTTCCTCTAAGTAATATGCCTTGACTTTTTTTTTAAAATACCTTTTAAAAATTGGGGGCGGGGGGGGTGTTCTTTCCTATTGATGATGTTTAGAAGAGTCTGTTTGGCAGAGGCAATACCACCAAATGTATTCAGGCTCTGTTTCAATTCTATCTGGGCAAAGGTCTGCTTTTAGTATTAGCTACTTTCAGAGATAACCATATTATTGCAGGGCCTGGGAAAGAGCAACCGCATGCATTGCTGTAGTGAAGCACTGTTAGTTGACTTCATGTCTTTTGCGGCACTTGGTGCATGGTCCATTTAACTTTTTTACTGATGGCCGGTCACACTGGAAGATTAACTCTTTCAGTTGTAGTTAGTTATCTTAGGAGCTAATTGTAATAGCAATGGACATAAAATTTTCAGATGTAAATAGGATTGTCAAGTACTCGAGGACATAGAAAATATATTCTTCGGAAACTAACTGTTTGGGATTCTATGGACATACACTATATATGTCCTTAAATTGTCTTGAGAAAAAGATCCCTACACCTTGAAAGGTATGGTGATATAAAAAATATCTATTGTTTTGAGAGAGATTACCAGAGCCAACAGTAATCTCTCTCAAATAGGTAGAAAGTTAGGGTGGGATTCAAAAAGGAGATTTAGGCACTGTAATGCTCAGCATTGCAGCACCTAACTTTTAGGCGCCCTGCCACCTGTGAAATCCAAAAACCTGAGTTAGGCACCCACACTCCCTGTGGACAGGGACACTGCATGGACAGAAATTGTTGCCTAAAAATAGGATTCACAGAAGCCAGCAAGCTGAGTGAAGAGCTGTCTAAGCTCTGCCCCTCAAGGGGACTTAGGCATTTAGCTCCAGGACACGATGGAGGAATCTTATCTCCACTCCAGGAGTTAGGCACGAAAGCCAGATCAGTCCTTTGTCAAAAACGAAAAACAAACAAACAAAAAATGTTGTAATCTTGCATGAACAATAAAAGAAAATAGAAATAAGGAAACAGAGGTTAAGAATGGACAAAGCATAAACTCACAAGTGGCCTTGTAAATAACAAGTAGTTAACAGATAAAGAAACAAGAAGAAGAGTAATCAGTGATAAGCTTGCAGCTGCTGCCCACTTATAAAACTGGTATAGCATTCTGTAGGAGACCTGGATTCAATTCCCTGCTCTGACTAATGTGGAGCAAGGATTTGGACTTGGGTCCTCCAACTCCTAGGACAGTGCCCTAATCACTTGGCTATGTCTTCCTCAGTCATTTCTATTGAGACTGTCTACTATGTATAAATACTTGTATATTCATTAGCACAAAGGGACTAGAATCTGGGTCTCCCAAATGGGTGCCCTAATGCCCAGATTAAAGAGTCTCTCTCTCTCGCTCTGGTCCAATTTAATTATTATTATAATCTTTACTATTATTATGAAGATGAATGCAAGGACTTTCATACAATATAGTTACTTGTTTCCCTTTTCTGGAGAAATTTATAAAAGTATAAATATCATGGTGGCAGGTTAAAATGGACCTTTAGCAAAAGCTGATCTGTCTTATTCAATAGTGCCCAATTCTGCCACCTTCACTCTTGCTGAATAGTACCTTTTTCTATGAGCAGTCCCACTAAAAGTACTGAACATAAAGTAACAGTCTATTAACTGGTATCCCAGACAAGCGAGGGATATGACAGAGAGACCAGGAAGGATGTCAGGACAGGACAGAAGCAACTGTGGATGAAAGGTAAGAGGCCAAGGGTCTTGGTACAGATCCGTAAGTTAGCAAAGAAGATACAAAAAGAATAAGGAAAGGTGCAAGAGCCATGAAAAAGGGGAGAAAAGTTTCAGAAGCCTGGGCAGAAAAGTAAGATTACTTATAGATTAACTCACTGTACAGTTTAAGCAACATCATAGACCACACAGGAAGTTGTTGGGCTTAGGAAAATGTTCTATGTCCAGAACAGCTATATCTATGTTCAGCAAATATCACTTTAAATTTTACATCAATCTTTTGATATTAAAATAATGAATTTGTAACTGAGAATTATTATACAATCTACTACACAGGTAATTATTAAAATGTAAATCAAACTTGGAATCCCAGACAGTCATATGTACTTCTTCAGTACTGAATCATTTGATGATGATGTGTGGGTGGCTTACATGACAATATGGTCATTTTTACCAGTGCTTATTCTTCCAACCAGCTTTGTTCCAATTAGATGAAGGTAGACAGTTACGCAAAACTAATGTGCCTAGTTCTCAGATCAAGCATGCAGTTATATACCACCACATATCGGTAATGTCAGATACTATGCTGTGGCTACTTTTGCAAGATATGGAGTGACGCACTCCCACATGCTGAATTGTGTTTAAAACTGAGCTTTACATTTTCCTGCAGACGCTGGGGTTTAATGGCACCAGAGTTAAGTCATGTTGCACCAAACTTAGTGAATAAACTTAACTCAATATTAATGAAGATGCCATAGATACTGACCACTGAATTCTACAGAAATTTACAACATTTAAAAAAATGTTTTCATGAGATGAAACACATCATAAATGTTTCACATGCAGTATGACTCATCACAGTATCCCATTCCCTACAAAACCAGCATAGGCCATTAGCAATTTATTGCAGCTATCCATTCATGCATAACACATACACAAAGAGTACTGTAATCTTAATGAAAATACATCCCAACTGCATTCATTACTGTGAATACTCTTGGTAATGAACACCTAGCAATTTTTTAACAATTTAAAATAAAATTTAAAATAATGTATTTTAGGATTTTAGCTTCCAGTATGAACTTTTCTAGCTTATATGAAATATGAGCTCTCTGACAAAGCATAGATAGGAAAAGAGCTAATCTCTTCATTACTCTTGTTTTAATAGTTTACAGTACTACTGATACAGATTGGGTTTAAGGTGTTAAAGTACTGTCATTAATGTTAACTGTACATCACATCAGGCAGTCTGCTAATTCAAACAGTGAAAATACCAGAGCCAAATCTTCTTATCCTGTCTATAAGCTGATAGAGGGCACCTCGTTTTTTTGATGTCCCATGCTCACCAAAGCCACCTTTAAAAAGAAAAAGGAAATATTATGGAAGTTAAACACAGAACATTACACATATAGCAAATATCTTATGGAGCGAGATTAGGAATTACTCTGTAGGATATGCAATGAATCTTTAAGGAAGTTTAAAATTCTTTAATGACCTACATACAAATTCTTCAAGCATTTTTGACAATGAAACAAAAACACATTTGTAGCTGAAAGATTTTCTAACATGCATTCCAGAACACAAGCCAACGTGTCTTTGTTATTCAGACAAGTCATGACAATTACATCATCTAATTATTATTTGAAGCTTTTTTCTTCTCAGTGACCTTGACATCCTTAGTGCCATATTGATTGACAGCTGGATACCCTACTTTCACAGAAATTTCCTGAATGTATACCACTATGTTCCCATATCTAAGGGGGGGGAGGGGGAGAGGAAGGATGTTAAGACCCCAAGAGCAAACAAACAAACAAAGCAGCATGATTTTAAAAAGTAATACGATTGATTTTATCCCAAAAGCGTTGCGGTTCTTTGTTAACTTGCAAATGGATCTTTAAAGCACAGTCAGTCACATAAGGGCTGCTAACCTATCAAATACCAAAGTATAGTAACATGACCTCTGAGGCATTCCTGTGGAGCTCCAATAATCAACGAGTGAGAGGGAAGCAGAAAAGCTAACCATCCAAAGAGGCAGCTGGAGTTTCATTGTCTGAATATTTACCATCGCACTTACAGGCATGCACCAGATTAATTTAAACCACATATGCCATCTATAGCAGTCTGCTGACTATTTCGGTTTCATAGTGGTTCTGTTACTTTAGTTATTATTGCATATCTCCTTTAAAAAACATTAGTAAGCAAGAAAAAAGAATGCTGGCAGTATTGTCACATGCAACGAATAACCAGAATGTCTGAAGAGGTTTTAGAGAACTTTATAGAATTCCTATAAGTGATTTTTTTAAACAAAGTAATATTTGCTGTGAAATATCAGTGTTTTCAAGCTACTGCAGCAGGAGGAGGTGGCTAAGAATAAAGGATTGCAGAAGTCATGATTAGCCATACTAGTTCCAACCAATAATTTCCTCAAATTCCCTTTTCCTCTTACTTTTTTTTTTTTTTACAACAATTTCTGCAACATTAAAGGGTGTATTTACTAAACGGCAGTTCAAAAGGCAGATTACAGACTAGACAATGCCATAAAAGGCAAGTAAGTTAGCATGCTTACTCAGTGAATAATAATGTGCCTAATTATTTGGATTACACTGTCATATACTTGCTGGATCCCTTGAGAAAAATTTTCCAAATTTTTAAAAACATTTTAGGAAGATGAGGTAATACTTCAATACATTCCTTCCCAAGGAATTATTTGGTTAGCTATAGTATATGCCATGCCATATACATGCATTTCACATTATTAATGCAATTATCTCATGTTAGCATTTATTTTGCAAAATTACATATGGAGTAAAAAAATCCAGACAATTGGGGGGGTGGGGGGGAGGAGGGAAATCTTTAGAAAACAGGCAAATGTGAAAGAGATAACAGTAATAGAGAGGAATCCATGACCTTATTGATACAGGAAGCTATTATTTCTTTATTATCTATAGTTATTATAACAAAAATATGGAGTAAGGTAGTACACTAGTAGTGGTAATCTAATAGCACACACTGTGTATTCGGTTTGCTGTACAAAAGAAATTAAATACGAATATCTTAAAATAGCTAACCTGACTTATTTTATATGACTAATGCATACACTATAGAGCGTAAACCTCAAGCCACAAGCTAACCAAAAGTGAATTTAAAAAATCTACATGTTTTAAGTGTGAGGGCAGGAAAATAGTATTTTTGGCAGTTACGTAAAAACTATCTACATAATAGCTCTTTGTTGTTTATTAAATTATTATTACTTATACAGCACAGTGTATAAATGTTGCTTTACAGGCCAACAAAATGACAGGGCCTTGCCCTGAGGAGCTCATAAGGTAATTGTCTGAACCTGCAAATCTATGTAGATAATTCTTACTCAACTGAGTAGTCCCACTGCTTGAGTCAGAGTTTGGAAGATCAGGCCCTGCACTATTATTTACAACGCAAAAGCCGAACCCTGCAAACACCAGTCTAGCTATTATACTCCCCCGTGGCTAGTTTTTCCCACATTATATCACATTGTCTTCAATAGAAATGTACATAGGAACAAATATACACAATTACACAAGTAACTATTTGCATAATCAGGACTGAAATTATAATTATTTTATTTAATTGTGACAAAAATCTGTATATAAGGCTTTTTTTAAAGATTTTTTAAATTGCACTGGTAAACAATAGCAAAATTTTAAAGAATAAATATAGTTTGAGTTCAGAGATTTTAGTTTAAACAGGCAATTTCATTTTTTCTATTTAATAACTGTTTGCACTTTCTTTTCTCACCTGCTTGGTCATGTCACTCTAACAACCAGATGGTAGAGGAACGAAAAGGTAGACACAAAGGTTCTGATTCAGCAAAGGACTTAAACATGCACTTAACCTTCAGCACATGCTTTTTGTAGGTTCATAGATCCTACAGCCAGATAGGACCATTGTGATCATCTAGTGTGATCTCCTGTATTGCACAGGCCATGGACCCTCCCCAAAATAATTCTTAGAGCAGAGCTTTTAGAAAAACATCCAATTTTGATTCAAAAATTGTCAATCTTGGAGAATCCACCATGGCCATTGGTAAACTGTTCCAATTGTTAATTACGCTCACTGTTAAAAATTTACACCTTTTTTCCAGTCTGAATTTGTCTGCCTTCAACTTCCAGCCATTGGATTATGTTATATTTTTCTCTACTAGATTGAAGAGCCCATTATTAAATATTTGTTCCCCAAATAATACTAATAGACTAATCAAGCCACCCCTTAACCTTCTCTTTGCTAAACGAAATAGATTGAACTCCTTGAGTATCAATATAAAAGGATGTTTTCTAATCCTGTAATCATTCTGGTGGCTGTTCTCTAAACCCTCTCCAATTTATCAACATCTGTTTTGAATTGTGGACACATTATTTCAGCAGCGGTCACACCAGTGCCCAATACAGAGGTAAAATAATCTCCGCAATCTTATTTGAGATTTCCCTGTTTATGCATGCCAGGATTGCATTATCTCTTTTGGCCACAGTGTCACACTGGGAACTCCTGTTCAGCTGATTATCCACCATGACCCCCAAAATCTTTTTTAGAATCACTCATTCCCAGGATAGAGTCCCCCATCTTTTATGTATGGCCTACATTCTTTGTTCCCAGTTGTATATGTTTATCTTTAATTGTATTAAAATGTGTATTGCTTGCTTGCACCCAGTTTACCTAGTAATCTAGATTGTTCTGACTCAGGGACCTATCCACTTACAACTCCCCCAATTCTTGGTTATCTGTAAACTTTATCAGTGATGATTTTATCTTTTCTTCCAGGTGGTTGAAAAAAAATGTTAAATAGCGTAGGTCCAAGAACCGATCCCTGCGGGACCCCACTGGAAACACATCAAGCCGATGACAATTCTCCAACTGCAGTTATATTTTGAATCCTGCCAGTTAGCCAGTTTTAATCTATTTAATGTGTGCCATATTAATTTTATATCAGTCTAGTTTTTAATCAAAATGTAATGCAGTACCAAGTCAAATAACTTACAGAAGTCCAAGTATAATATATCAACACTACTATATTTATCAACCAAATTTGTAATCTCATCAAAAAAGATATCAAGATATTGCAGTGAGTGGCAGTTAAGCACACATTTAAGTGTTTTGCTAAATAGGGCCAAAGTGCCATTATATTATATACACGTAATAATCTGAATTTAGAAAAATCATGTATTTATAATGTAAAATGAGACCAACTTTTTCAAGTTTAATACTCCAAATCTGTCAAAACAGAAGTGCATGTTTTAAAATGATCACTTAGGGCCCAGTCCAGCTCCCACTAACTGTACCAGAAGTTGAATCAGTGCTTTATAGGAATAATAGAAATAGAACCAGGACCTAATCTCCCAATGGGGACTACCAGAGGATTATGGTTGACAAAATCTGGTCCTTAACATGGTACCACAATCTGTCCCTGAAAAGAATACTCCGACTTGTCTCTAATAATGCACATACCCCAACATAGGGAGGAAAAGAAAAGGAAACAGTAGAACATTAAATATGAGAAGAAACAGCTTCAAAAATTATCTTGCATCTGTCCGGCAGTCACCAGAAAGATCTTTGTCACTTTCAAAGACATCATCAGAGGTATTAAAACAAAAGTCTTCAGGTCAAATAAATCACTCAACTACAGTACTTTAAAGGGAAATTACTGACCTTGCTCTCTATATTTTGTCAGCAAAACCAGGACCTGAAATACTTCAAAGCCCATTAAAATGATTTGTTTGAGAAAATGTTAATAAGAGTCAGTGAATTTTTTCAATCCAATCTTGATCTAGAAAAGATCAAAAATGATCCTGCCTTGAACAAACAGGTGGCTTAAGAAGAAAGTAAAAGAAAATGCCAGGATAATATACAGATATTCTAATTATTATATGTAGTTACAAAGAAGAGTAAATCCATGAAAAAAATATTTTAAACATATTTACAAGAAAAAATTAACAATTAAAATGGCCATCTTCATCTGAACTCGCCCTTTCCTTTAAATCATTCCTCAAGACACACTTCTGTTGCAACATCTATAAAAAAAACCCACCAAATTAATATTGGCAAAGTTAGACGGTCAGATGGGGGAAACTGAATTTACATATATATTTTAAAAAGTAAATGTATTTTAAAAAAAATTGTTTGCATATATCACTTTTCTACACCCTTCATATGTCACTTGTCTTTTAAATCCCATTTTCCACAAACTAGCCCAAATCCTACTAGAGAAGACTGCAAGACTGGGGCCTACAGCTATGCAGCAGGAACTTAGTTTTCCTATGTTCATGTACTATGCCTAACACAACAGAGACCTAAGCCTGATTGCAGCTTCTTGTACTTCTGCATTATAAATACCTACACACATAAATACGTACATAAATAATAGCAGACATATATATACATATATATACATATATATACTCATACTTGTCTAGTAAATATTTATTTGGCTGTCTAAGACCAGTCTTGCAGTCTAACATTGCAACAAATAAAGAATTTAACAAATAATCAAGCCCCATGGTATTTTGAGAAATTCCTGGAGTCTTCCATGGAATGAACATTCTAGGATGCAACTCATACAGGAAATCATATTTCTCTATTGAAAATTCCATATGGGCAAGATTGTAACTATATGCTCTGCCCTGAACAAGGCACAACATGTAGTGGTGTATCTCCTGGAGCAGCCTACGGGCTTGTCTACACCTACATTTTATAGCGCTCTAACTTGCTGGCTAAGGGGTGTGAAAAATCACCCCCCTGAGTGCAGCAAGTCCGAGCGCTTTAAAGCGCTAGTGTGGACAGGCTCCGAGCCCTGGGAGCCGCGCTCCCAGAGCTTGGAGCTCATCCCCTTGTGGAGGTGGATTACCAGGAGCGCTGGGAGAGCTCTCTCCCAGTGCTCGCGCATGACCACACTTGCACTTCAAAGCGTTGCCATGGGAACGCTCCTGCGGCAGCGCTTTGAAGTTTCCAGTGTAGCCATGCCCTAAGAGGGAGACTGTGATTCACTGAGGAAAATCTCCCTTCCAGTTTCACATCAGTATACATTCCCCAGCAGGTCAGTGCCGTTGTGCTAGATGGAATGTGAAGCGGGAAAGTCAAGACTTCACCCATTCCTGAACCCGTCCTGCCCTCTGCATGGGGCCTTACTCCTCCTTACTCTCGTATGCTGCCATGTGAACCAGGCCATGATTTGGCCCCAGCTGAACACTAAACTTTATTTTTATGTTCCAGAGAAGACTTTTTATTAGAAATACCAGGAATAAAATCAAAATTCTATTACTTTCATTGCCTTTTAGAAAGCAAACCTGTAATGATTAAACAACTTTATAAAGTTTAAAACCAATATTACCCCTAGATGATACCATGTTTTGTAGGTTTAAAGTGAGGGTTATGTTCTGTGAATGAATAAATAAATATAGGTTAAAGAATATTTAAAAGTCACACCTTTAACATCATACCTGTGTTATGTCCAAGTCTTTCATTTGAATGCTGCGTAAGGTCAATTGTCCTGTCAATTTGAAAGATTTTTAAGTCTTCATCATCTAAGGCAATATCTCCCCAAAAGACAGCTTTAAATAAAAGAGAGCTGAATTTAATTAAAGCATTTACTTAAACATTAAAACCAATCTGAAGAATACATTGCCATGTCACAGCTCACGAAAAGATTTTTACCCAGATTTTATAATGTTGACTAGCTCATAAAAACCTAGGGAACATGCATTCTAATCCATTCCAATATTCCCTCATTTACCTTTAATATCCCTTTAGCTTTATTTATTTATTTTATGGACATTTTAATTTTGCTGTTGAATTGAATACATGCAATCATACAAACATGACAGTAATCTTCAACAAATCCTTCTATTTTTCCCTCTATAAGCACAATAAAAAAAATAAAACAGTGAATTAAAGTCATCGTTTTTTTAATATGAAGTCCATCAAAACAGGAGTTTCACAAAGATACAGCCCATAACATAATATAGCCTGGAAAATGAAGCCAGAAAACACTATTTTGTCTTTAATATGTTTAGTGCATACTTTATAATGTAAAAAGAAAAGGAGGACTTGTGGCACCTTAGAGACTAACTCCTTTTCTTTTTGCGAATACAGACTAGCACAGCTGCTACTCTGAAACCTGACTTTATAATGTGTTATATATACTCATCAGATTGTTTATCTGTTTCACAAAGACAAAGAGTTTTCTTTCCCATTATCCTCCCGCTTGACCTATACATTTCCTTTACATGGTTTAATCCACATTTTGTGTTCTCTCGCTACTTTGGCTTTCATAAATCTATGGTCTCCTAGTTTTCTTCCTACCCCTCTGTTAGTTTCTGGTTAGGCGGCTCTTCCCTTCTACTTTTTCCTGTCCTCAGTAGCATTCTCTCAGATGTTTGTTCTTGGTCTCCTCTTCTTTCCTCTGTACACTTATATGAGCTCATATATCTTAAACTGTCACCCCTTTGCTGATCCGAACCAAAGGGCCAGGATCTTTGAACAGCTAATGTTGAAAAAGCTAGATGTGTGCTCATCTGTCTTTAGCCCCATCTCTCCCTCTCTTCAGGATGAAATATCAGAAAAAACAGATGCAAAACTGATGTCCAACTCAAGCTTATGGCAAAAGCTAAACTAAGCATGCCAGTCCCTCACCTAGTATGTATGAAATCAATAGAGCTTTGCCAATTTGCACTAGCTGAAGTTATTGTTTATGATCTTTCCCCCAAATTCTTCCTTCTCTCAGCCTCCACCATCTCTGACAATAACTCCATTATCCACCCTGTGACCCAGGCAAACAGCCTGTGTCATGTTCAGCTCTTCCCTCTCCTCTCGCCCCATATACAGTGTGTTACCAATTTCAGTAGGTTGTTCCTTTATATAGTTTCCACAGTAAATCATTCCCTCTCTTTCCCTACAACTAAAACCCTTGTCCACACTCCATCTACTGCAGTACTTCACCTCTGGTGTCCCTATATGTTCATTCAAATCCATGCAAAGCGTTTTTGTTAACGCCTTCGTTTCCTATCACTCTAACCATGTGACTCCCCTAGAGGAAACCCTTACTGGCTTTTACTTGCTGTAAAGATTATATTTTCTTTTGTTTATTGCTGTTTGTGTTATCTGTTATTTAATCAATTTTGCATCACAGAAGTTATCATTTGTAGGGTGTCTTTGCTGGGGAACTCCTGTGTAGTGTATACCCATTCCCTGTATCCACAGCACTCACTCTTGAACCCAAGGCTACTAGGAAAAACATATCACATTGAAAATAACTTCACTTTTTTTTGTAAATGGAATGGCCACATAGAGTAACCATCATAATTTGATACACATGCTGCAAAGGCTGAGTACTTTACATATTAAAAAATTACTAAAAATCAGTAACAAATAAATAATAAAGGGCAGAGAGGCAGATAATACCAAGTTGGAGGTGAAATAACTCCAGAGTTATAAACCATTTTTAGTACTTGGTTCAAAATTAGGAGCTGAAGTACCAGCCTCATCTTGCCAGTTTTGTAAGCATAGTAAATTGCTTCCTTTATTCTTTAGGGGAAAAAAATGCCAGAATACCTACACTACGGAGTGCAAATGAACTCATTCATTTTAAAACAAAATATTTTAGAACCTTATGAGTAATGTATTTTTAAAGTTTTATTTATTACATAAAATAGCAGCCTTCTGGAAACAGTGTGTGTATTTGAGGGCATTCCAAACACCTTTGAACTATTCAGTCACTCTCTCTATCTATATATACTTTGAACGTCTTCTTCCTTAGAGGCACTGATTCAGCAGAAACATTATCCCTTCCAGTTCATATAGTAGTACATATAATGGACAGCCATCATTTTACCAGTGACCTGTTTCCTGTGAGTGGGATTCACTATTGCAGGCTCAGTGTTACCAATGGGAAACTGAAGCACAAAGAGCTTATGTGATTCGCTCAGGGCTGCGTAGGAGGTCTGTGGTAGAGCCAGGAATGACACCCAGACCTCGTAAGCCCCCGTACAGTACCTTAACCACTAGACCATCCTTCCTTTCTAATAATATGAAGGGTTAATATTATGAAGGGGTCTTCATCAATGGAATGAGTTACAGAAAATGATTTATAATGACAAATTTCTTTGCTTATACTTAGTAACCCTTAATGTACAGTAGTTACAAGGTGTATCTGTATCTAGACTAAGGTATGGAAAGAAAACCAAAGACAAATGGAGCTATGGAAAAGGAGATAACAAAGAAAACTATAGGTGAGAAGCAGCCTCTCTTGAGACCTGATATACCTCAATAGTGGAGGGAAGCTCAGAAGGCTGCAGACCCAGGCCTCCGCTTTTCTGGGGGAACTCTGAAGCTTGTCTATACACTAAACACAAGGGAGATTTTGATCATATTTGTGCTAACACTAAAAAGAAAAGAAAAAAATCATGTATGCCCCCTGATGATACTAATTTTGTCCCAGTTTCTTAAGCTTTCACAGCTCATATTTAATTTTTTTCAGACTTTCAGTTGCTGGTGACAAGGGTGCTAACTGGCAGCAATAATTGCCACCTGGTAATGACAGCAATGCACAGTACTTGTTTAGCATTGTTCTATGAGACGTCTGGCTGACAATTTCCAAGCAGAGCAGCAAAAAGGAAAGCTAAATTATAAAGAGAGAAAATTGTAAGCAAGTTACTCTAACTTACTAACTATTTCTCTACTGGTACTGTTTCAGAAAATCACCTTTCAAAGACACTGAGCGACCCTCTCAAAAAATGATAACCAAAGTGAAGATATGGATATGAATTTGTTCCCTCCAGAAAGAGCAGAAGAAAAGGCACATGTTTCTGAATTCCAGGACACTTTTCCTATCACCTCTCTATACAGAAGGCAGAGAGAATAGTAGTGATAAAGAGGATAACTTTGCCATTAGCATAGCACAAGATCCAGCCTTGTTTGATAATGGAGGAGTTTCATACTCTGTGTATTGACAAAGGTCTGTTCAATATTCAGAATTTCAGTGACAAATTTATAGCTTCCAAGTGGGAGTACAAACTTAAGAAATGGTATTCCTCACCTCGTTTTTGAATGAAAACTACCAAATGTTATCAGAGGCATAGGTTGATTATTGTATTCTAAAACCACAGGAGCAGTATTGTTTTGCCTGCAAAGGCTTTTCATCACCTAACAATCTTAGCACCTTCATGACCCCAGACATTTCTGACTGGAAAAAAGCAGGAGAAGACTTGTTCTCATCAAACAGCATGGAACATTGCATTGCCATGGTTGCATGACTACCACAGTAGCAAGGCAAGAATCACATAGACAGGGAGATGGTACAGTTGCTTCTAATGCAAACTGCTTTCTGGAAGGAAGTTTTAAGGCATATTGTGACAGTTGTTGAGCTTCTCACTGAACACAGTTTAGCATTTAGAGGAAGGGAGGAAGTTATCATCAGCTCGCCTCTGAATGGAAATTAGGTAAGTATTCTTGAAGCCATTGCTGAATTTGACCCATTTCTAAGTGAGCATATCAAATGCTATAGAAACAAAGGGAAAGATCACCTGCCCTACATGTTGAAAACCATCTGTGATGACTTTACTGAGCTAATGGGATGTAAGGTTTGTGAATTCATTGTAAATCAAGTCAAACAGGCAAAATACTTCTCTTTGACAGTAGATTCAGCTCCTGATATAGCTCATGTTGATCAGTTACCTATCATTTTACAATATTGCTTACATGGTGCCACATATGAGCATTTCCATGGGTTTACACCAATTGAAAGCCCCACAAGAAAGTCACCTTTCCAGACTGTGAAGTCTTTATTGGACAAAAACAACACTGCTATTGAAAACTGCAGCAGTCAGTCATACAATAATGCAAATAACATGTATGGAAAGTATGACGGTCTTCAAGTTCAGATCAAAAGACTAAACCCAGTAGCTGTGTATGTGACATGCACAGCTCATTCTCTGGAACTCACAGCACTGATTCTTGCAATCAAACTTTTTAGTTTTCTCCAGAAATGTTTTTTTGTGTGTCTCATCACCCAGGCAATGACAGCTTCTGTGTAACAATCTTACCTCGAGTGAACAAGGAGCTCTCCTGGTCCAAAAAAGCCCTGTCCGATATGAGATGCTGTCATGCTGAATCATGTAAAACAATTGTAGTGAACTATGAGGGAATTGAACACTGTTTGAAAGAAGGAATGGACAACGCCAAGGAAAACCATGAAACTCAAAGTTAAGCACAACTGTTACACAAGAAAATGTGCCAAATGAAAACTGCATTTATGAGTATTGTGGGGAATGTGACACTAGAAAGCTTCAAAAGCCAGGTCAGGATTGTGTTGTTGCTGTTGATTTGCCAACTTCCTTGGAAGAGTTTGTCACAAGCTTACAGTCTCAGTTCGATTATTTTGAGGTGATAGTAAAAAAAAAAAAATTGGGAAGTGATGTTGATGAGTCCAACCATGAAGAATACAAATGTACTGTAAAGCAAAAATGACACTATATTTTGAGGAAGAAGGAAATTTGAGGTTAAGTGCTGTATCTTATTCTTGACAAGCTAAATTCAGAAGTAAAAACAAGGGCATAGTGTAAGGAAGCCATACCTTGTGGATAGTTCAGCACATCTCTTGATCAAGTACAAAGTGAAGAGGAGATAAAAAGATTCACTCAGGCACAGCTTAACACTTACCTAAATGAGCTAGAGCCTGAGCTTTTCACCAAAACGTATACATTTTCAGGATTTATAAGATATTGTGACATGCAGGATAAGAGTACTACTTGAATCATCACATTTTTGCATGACAAAGATCTAGGTGATGTCTTCCTGAATATTTTCATTGCATTGAAATTGTATTTGACTGTAACCATTGCTAACTGTGAAGCAGAGTGAGCATTCTTTAAGCTTGCTTTAATAAAAAAATAATTTTCGGTCAACTACGGTAGAAACAAAGCTTAATGCTCTTGCTATCATGTCAATCGACTGGGAATTCCTTCACACACTTTTTGAGGATACAGTAACATTTGCAGCACTTAAAGCTTGCAAGATGCCGGTTTAAACACACAGCATTTCATTTGACTCGTAACGTTTAATGTTTATCTAATTAGTATATAACCTGTTCATTGCCACTGATTTTCTTTTGTTGTTTATTCAGTAATAAACATGACTTGTTGATTGTCAGCAGCTGGGGTACCTTTTTGCTTTCATTAATAACATGTTCACAACAAAAAAGGGGCCTCTGAAAAACATTAGTCCCAGGTCTCTAATCTGGTTAATGCGGTCCTGTCGGATTGTCCATCCTTTGATGCTTCTTTTAAAGTATAAAGGGAGCAACTCCCTGATAATTGCCTTTTTCTGACAAAAAGGTTGGGACTGTCATGAACAGAAGGCATAATCCTTCCAGTAATTTTTGAACAAAACTGCAATGGGAGTTTTGCTCAGCGATCAGTGAAACATATCCCTTGGTTAGCAAAACTAAACAGAATATTGCCACCATGAATTTCTGGAATTTTATGCAAGAGTAGAGGTACCAGTGCCGAATGCATATCCCTCCCCCAGTTTTAAAATTCTTAGGGACCAAAATATTTCAAGAATGCAATTCAGGTGCTGTCTTCTCGTAGAATGCCTCCCTTGATTTTAGTAAGAGTAAGCAGAGGACTCCTTGCGTGTATGAGGTTGGAAATTGTGTGGTGAGGAGATAAACAGTTAAGAATTCTTTTGACTCTCCTTTTGCAACTACTGGCAGGACTGACTTGTTTGGATATGTGTATCTATTACTCCCTGTAAAGATAACCGTCTCTTGATAATTTTGCTCCAAGAAATGAGCAAGAATCAGATCATTTAGTGCTTCAAAACAAAAAACAAAAACTGTGGAACAAAGCCTGCGAAATGACCAAAACAAAACTGGAAGACTTGGAGATATTTGTATCTGGAGGCAATCTCAAATTAATCTAATTTCTTATCTTGTATACCATTTTGTTAACAACAACAAAAAAGGAATCCTAAACTTGTTGTTTACAATTTATTCTCTTCATTTGAAAATGTTAACACTGAAATGAATTTAGAGAAAGTACTGTAAGTTTTTTGTATCTGAAACAATAGTCACAACAGAAAAAAAGTACTTCAGCTATCACATTATAAACTATCACATTATAAACAACCTTTTAATGGAATCAGCATCCATGAGTCCATCAAAACTCCCATGGAAAGAGCTATTGGATCTGTTTATGTAAAAGTTAATAGAGAGCAGATCCTGACTAGTTCTAGTGCAATATGTATTTTTAATGTATTTAGTGTCATATTTAGCCAATATTCACATTGGAACTGAAAGTTTATGCACAATGTACATAAACCTTATTGATGGAGACCACTCACACAAACCCTGATAGATTCATTGATGAGGACAAGCCCACACAAAATCTCCAGCGGGAGCTACAATTTTCTGTCACAGTGGAGAAGCGTTCACGCACACAGGGTTCATGCTGTTGCACTTTTGCATCCCTACAAATCTGCATTCTCACCCAATCAATCAAGTCTCAAAGAACCCTAGAAAATTAATACACAAAAAGCAGTGAAGCAGTTAGCATTGCTACACACACACACACACATATACAACTACCTGACTTGAACCGACAAAAGCGAAGAAATGAGACATTAAGCCACCTAATGATACATATACTCTTTTCCTCTATCCATAGGCACACACACCTTAATAGCACAACAACTACCACGTACCACAACCTTAATTTTGTCCCCCTAGGATGCCAGCCTCTTATTATCTCCTTTTACTACTGTATTGCGCACATCTCTTTACCAAGTTACCTTCCCTCAACATGACCAACTAGTACACCAAATAGCCACAACAAATATCTAGTGTTGGGGCAGGGAGGGGGCAGGCGTTATTTAGTAAAGGGATTTGTAAAGAAGAAAAAAAGGGGGGAAGAGTTAAGGCTGGAATGTGTGGTAGAAACCACACATAGTTCCCAACAAAATTTTGTGTATTGACAAGCATGTGCACATGCACATGCACACACAAATCAATATTTATATTAAACAAAGACTGGATGTTTTTCTAAAAGACATGCTGCAGTTCAATCACAAGTTATAGGTTTGGAGTAGAAGTGATTGGTGAAATGCTGTGGGCTATGTTATGCAGGAAGTGAGATTACATAAACATGACAGCCCCACCTCCAGCATTAAGATCTATGAACATGTAAACAAACTTAATATTTAATGTAAACTGAATACCAACAATTATCTGATGTGAAACTTGTTTGGTGTTCATACTAATGTTTTTGCAATTCATTACCTATTAAATAAAAAGATAAATCTAAATGTTCACAGCCATTTTGTAATAAGAAAAATATATTAGAGACAGTACTAATATTGACATGAGTAAAAGCATAAATGAGAAAAGGTTGTTGGCATTTGACCCTAAAACACATTAGTAACAACAAACTAACTATACTTAGTGACACTGCAATTGACTTACTTAGGTACCAAGGACAGTTGTCTGACTATGCTGAAAGAATGACAGGAGACATCAGATATGGGTTTAATCAGGCTGCAACTTTATTATTAGATGTCTGGGACTAATCTGGCAGATAAAATGTGTAGTGCAGGTGCAAAACTTATGTCGTCCAGCAGATCCACTGCCGGGACCCTCCATTCCAGACAATTTTTTGTGGGGGGGCTTCCACCAGCTCCCCCCCCCTTTTCATCCAGGTCCCTCAACCAATTCCCTTGCCGGTACCTTAAAAATTACAGCCAATTCTGGGGGGGGGGGGTTCAACCAACTTTCCCCCCCATCCCCCAACCCTTTTCATCCAGGTCCCTCCAGCGATTTCCTTGAGGACAAAGTCACAAAGTTCAGCCACCGGGTTAGCCGTGACATTATCGGGGATACTGTTTCTGACAGCTTGTAGTCCATCTTTGTGTGGAATGTTGGTGTAGAGGGCTTCGACATCCATAGTGGCCAGGATGGTGTTTTCTGGAAGATCATCAATGGATTGTAGTTTCCTCAGGAAGTCAGTGGTGTCTCGAAGATATAGCTAGGAGTGCTGGTAGCGTAGGGCCTGAGGAGGGAGTCTACACAGCCAGACAATCCTGCTGTCCCGGTGCCAATGCCTGAGATGATGGGGCATCCAGGATTTCAGGTTTATGGATCTTGGGTAGCAAATAGAATACCCCTGCTAGGGGTTCTAGGGGTGTGTCTGTGCAGATTTGCTCTTGTGCTTTTTCAGGGAGTTTCTTAAGCAGATGGTGTAGTTTCTTTTGGTAACTCTCAGTGGGATCAGAGGGTAATGGCTTGTAGAATGTGGTGTTGGAGAGCTGCCTAGCAGCCTCTTGTTCATATTCCGACCTATTCATAATGACAACAGCACCTCCTTTGTCCGCCTTTTTGATTATGATCACCACAAAAGGTTTTTTTCCTCTCCTGCTGATAATAGCTCACCTAACTGATCACTCTCGTTATAGTGTACTTGGTAACACCCATTATTTCATGTTCTCTGTGTATATAAAATCGTCCTTCTGTATTTTCCACTGCATGCATCCGATGAAGTGAGCTGTAGCCCATGAAAGCTTATGTTCAAATACATTTGTTAGTCTCTAAGGTGCCACAAGTACTCCTGTTCTTTTAACTGTACTTAGTGACATGGCAGTTGACCTACTTAGCTACTAAGGACAGCTCTAAGAGGGTTGGGTTGTAGTATTTCACTGTGATCCAACAAATATTTTTGCAAATGTAGACATTAGTTTGATTTCTGTATGTGTTAACCAAACTTTCCACTCAGGTGGAAAAATGCTCCTATTTGGAAAGCTATTCTTAAAACCGGGGTTACAAACTCTGGAATTGCAGCATAATGGAGGCATCAGCAATTCTTTCTCAAATTAGGCTATAAACAAATTACGTGGACAGTACTGAAAACAGGTGCACAAATTGAAAAGTAAAACTATGATATGTTCTGAAAAAACATGCAGAATTTTGAGAAGGGAGATTATTCCTAAATATTTTGTAGAAATGACAACGTTAGGCTTGAGGAAATTTTAGAAGATGACAACTTTCTTAAAGACAAAACCCTGAACTTTATTGTGGTAGTAGAAGGCACAAGGAGCTGCGCTCTCATCCTCTTCACAGCAGCCGTGGAAGACTGTAGCGTAACATTAAAGAGTGCTTTGTTGAGGGGCTAGCTACCACCCTCGGCCACAAAGAGAATTATCTGCTGTTTTAGGGATGTAGTGAGGCCCCTAGTTCTCTACTGCATACTGGGCCAGATCTGACAAAGTTTTAAGCACAGTCAACTCCCAACAGCGGGAGTGGAGGGTACTCTGCATCTTGTAGCACTGGGCCTACTAACTAAAGAGCAGGTGCTAGACAGGGGTACACAGGAGTTCAAAAGAGCAGTAGGGTCCACCCCTACCTAGTCCTCATGAGCCATCTTACCCAGTAGCACCTGCTCTACAGTACACTCTCCCCATTGTGATTCTGACCGGTAAAAGGAAGATTTTGACCCAAGTGTGCAAAACTGATTCTAACTCATTACAGAATATGACATTCACTGATTATATTTATCTTGCACCCCTGGTTTAAAGTCACACACTATGTGGGAACATGTCCCTTCAGTTCTGCACTTAACTTATCTCAAGAATCTGAAGAGATGTTCTACGCAAATTAAATAACAAGAAAGAGAGAGAGAGAGAGAGAAAAGAAAAATTGCAGTTGACATGGAGGCCTATGATATCAAATTGACTTTTTGGTTCTCAGGACAAAGTCTGGGGTGGAGGAGGATTTGGATGTTTTCTTTTTGTATTTTGTATACAATACCTATTGTGACTAATTTTTATTTTTATTTTGAAGGTTTTTTTTAATAAACATGAATAAAGGGAAAGTAGAACAAGCATTAAAAACAATAATTAATGCTCCTAAATGTTCGTATTACTTAAAGTCAGTAAAGAAGAAGTTTAAATATTAAAATGAACAAAACCAAATGAGCATAATAAGCCACAACAATCTTAGTATTTGATCTGAATTTTAAAAATTGTTTATAAATCCATTCAAACTACAAATGTTTCAAATTGGAACTTCAGTGGTGGCAAAACAATGAATTTTCTTAGCTAATGGATATCGATTTTATGGCTTGGCCTTCAATAGACTGACTTTCCTTGCAGTACTATTGATTGGGAATATCAGGAAAGGTTATACAAAAATCTGAAGTAGAGTCAAAGCTATTTTAGTTCTTAAAATTACTGGATTCAGGATCAAATCTGTAATTTTCCCATCAAGAGTGCAATGCATGGTAAAATCCATTAAAACAGTACTTCTGTATATCTGTGAAAAAAAGCCACACAGCCTGGTAAAATTAGTGTTTTAACCCTGCACTTCCAATTGCACATAATGCATTCTAAGATATTATTACTCACAGTTACTAATATGCAGTCATTAATGCCAAGACAAAGCATTCTAAAACCATGTGTCGGACCCCCCAAAACTATGGTTTAAAAAAATGAAGCTTAAAATCACATTGTTTTTCACCTGCCTTCTGATTTTTTTTCATCTTTAGGTGGAAGCTGCCCATCCCCAATTTGTGGGTGATCATCTTAGGGTCAATATTCAGCCTTAAGTACAAATGCAAAAATCTGCAGAGCTCCTTGTTCACTATTTGGAGTGTCCTCTACTCTCTCTCTCCTGTTCCCTGAGGTCCAGGGGCTGCCATTTTGTCAATTTTCTTTCTGCCCTAAATAGGACAGTCACCTGCCTCACTCATTCTCTCTCATAGTCTCATGTTCCCTACCCACACCCTACATTCACTTACCCCCATATTTTCCTCCCTTTTCCCTCCCAGTCTCCTATCTACTGTTCTGCCATGACACATTCCCCTACACCTCCATCTATCTTGTCTCCTGCTCCCCATATTCTCCTGTCTCACAGTTTTTTAACTTATTTACTAACACATATCCCTCCCTCCTGCCCATACCCTCTAATTCGGGGGTTCTCAAACTGGGGGTCAGGACCCCTCAGGGGGTCGCGAGGTTATTACATGGGCGGTTGCGAGCGGTCAGACTCCACCCCAAACCCCGCTTTGCACAGAGCATTTATAATGGTGTTAAATATATTAAAAAGTGTTTTTAATTTATAAGGGGTGTCGCACTCAGAGGCTTGCTATGTGAAAAGGGTCACCAGTAAAAAAGTTTGAGAGTCCCTACTCTAATTCTCTGCAGTTCTACAGTCCCCTGCCTGGCCCTCAAATAGTTACTAAAGGGCCACCATTTTACCTGAGAACCACCTAACTTCTGCACCACTGGAAAAATGGGAAGTGATGGCCACCTTTGCTTGGGGCAACCTCACTTTAATTAGAATAGATTAAATGACCATGGTAGTCCTACTGCTGAGGCTTCAATCTCACTGAGAGCAGTGCATGTTGGTGGCCATTCTGGGTAAGTTCAAACTTCAAAAACTTAAAAGTAGGAATCAGAAATTCACGAAAATCCTTAAAATTACCACAGACATTGTAAGACTTGACAATACTGAAGATGATATGGTAGTGAAGGCCCAGATCAGTTCCCTTTTGCAGAAAGATCAGTGAAGACAGGAAATCTCCATGCAGAAGGCCTCAAAGAAATCCCCCATAACTTGTCACCCCATTATGATACCTGTGGTTTGCCTGCCCCATGGAACAGTCGATGTGGTCTGTCCCCAAACCTCAGATCTATGCAAGGCTGGATCTGTCCATGAAGACACCGTGTGTCTTGCTTCCAATCACCCATTAGAGCAATACTTCCAGAGTCTTCCACTGACCACAGCTTCCCCCAGGACTTCCAGAAATCAAGCTGGGGGGAAGCAGGAAAAATAGTACTGTATTATCTTTTTGGACTAATTTCCATAGGGCCATAGAGGGAGCAATGTACACTCCCCTTATCCTTGTCCCCAGGCTCAGCACACCCTGGGCTTCATAGTCTGCCCCAGTATAGATTCCAGCCACACGGAAAGGCCTCTACAAGTTTCCAGAATGGTGTCACAGTGTTAGCAGCTGAGACCTCTACTTGGAAGGGGGGCATCTGTGCACATAGGGTCAACTCTGTGTACAGATCCAGGAGGGAATTTTTTTTTGTAGACATTGCACTAGACATAAAAATATCTGAGACCCATATGTATGGACACAGCCATATGTTAATAACTGACTACAATGGTCCTGGCTAACTAAAACTTTAACAAATACAAATCCTTCCACAGCTATATGTGTCAAGAGAAATCAAAGTGTATTCTACATTGCTATTGAAATGTAATGTGCTGAAAAGACTCTTTCCTATGTCTTCAAGAAACTTAATATTTTTGGATTTTCCCTCCTTTTTAAACAACTGTTGATTGGAATAAAAAACAAATAAAAAATTAAGTATTGTTAGACAGAGCAGGTAAAATTTACAAAATCTACAGAAGTAGATAAAAGTACAACTGGCACTATGTTGAGGTGAGAAGACATCATGTTCTTGTAACTCTTGATACCTCAAGGGAATGAGCAAGAACAACAGCTATACCAAAGTTCCTCTACATCTAAATATTAAACCATGAGGATTTCTGTGGAAGGGACAGAATTTGGAGGCAAGGCCATGGTGTATAAGAAAAGCAACAAATAAAGTGGAGTGAGAATTAAAAATTATTTTAAATACAAAAGAGTTAGAGTTAAATATAACTAATAAAAATGATAATAGAAAATGGCAAGTTCTAAATACAAAAAAGGCAAAAGCTGAAAGTTTTTTTATGTCTGGGGTTAAACATTATTAAAATACAGATACTTGAATACACAAAATCACAGTATTGTATGTCAGTTAAGGCTGGACAAAAGGTTATGTATCTAACCAAAACCTCAATAAGCAAGCAAATTTAAAGTGATCCTTGTCCTCCTTCACTCAGAGATACGCATTTCACTAATAACACAGCTCTATACCCAACTCATCCCAGCCTTAACTCTGCTCCAGTAGGGATGCCAACTTTCCCCAAAATTCCCACCATCAAACATTATTGCCTTCATTCCTACAAGTCTTCACATTTGCGGAAAAGGTGCTGGAAGACTAGTTACAGTTGTGGTGCATTCTCTGTGGTGTAAGGTGATGGTTCTATCATTAAAATGTGTTTCTTGCTTGAGGATTAAGGGTATGTACTGCTAGATGCCCTAACTTTTCATTTCTTTGTTTCTGTGGTTAGGCATGCTTTGTGTTAGTATGTTATGTGCAGACCATCCTAAGTGATGCACAATGTTGTATTAATGTTCCACTTCTTATTTTTTTAAATTAAGGAGGTCTCTGACCCTCTCTTGCTCTCAGATTACTTACACACAAAAAAGCAGGTTCTTTGTGAAAGTGCCCAGCCAGCACAGGAGTTCCACTTACACAAAGAGGCATTTTCATGAGAACCTGCTCTCTATGAAAGTAGCCACTGCTTTGGTGAAGATCTTCCTCTATGGCACAATACAGATGCTGATGGTACACAAAAATCCATTTATTTCCACTGTGTTAGCCCCAGTTTCATATGAACACATGTAACAACAGTATTGTATTGCTCTTCTAAAGTCACTGAAGGAAAGCTGATTAAACAAGATTTTTCCCATGACAAAAGTTGTATTCTGAATACAAGTTTTCATAAACCATTTTCTCAAAAAAATTATTGAAATGTTCATTTTTGTCCAATCTTTCATTTTTCTTTAGTCAACTAGAAGAGAACAGGATCTTCAAAAAGCAAAAGCTACACTGATGAAACAAGGATCTTAGTTAAAGCATTTGGCTGGAACGAATGCTCTGCTCTTGAATCATCTGAACAGTTTTGTGAAGAACAGGATGTTCAACAAAGAACAAGCTACTGCGTCAAAGATTCTGTTGGTCATTCAAAGGTTCAGCCAATTCAGGCTGAATATTTTCACTAAGAACCTGGTCTTCAAAAAAGTTTTCATTCCTTTCTCAAAGATCTTCAGCACAACACAAATGTCCCAGGACTAGCAAAATCCAATATACGTCACTGTGGTAACTGCCAATTTTGGATTCAAGGAACATCAGTGGGAGCATGTGACAAAAAGCAGTGTTGTATTCCTCATCTAAACTGTTCAAAAAGACTTCTGCACGCCACATTGGAGAATGGAAGTAGCTAACGTAATTCTTATTATCACTAGCCATTGCACATAAGGATTTGGTTATGATGAAAATTGAACAAATTATCAAAATAATTACATAAATCAAGAGAGAATCCCACCTCTGCCTGCTAACTTTCACTTTGTACACATGTATGACTTCCCACTTTCTTCTGCTTTTAAACTAGAAGGGTCCAAAAGTCTTGAGACTCACAATGTGAACTTTTCTTAAGGACAATTTTTAACGGATTGGAAGTGAGAAACCTGCAGATTTTCTTGAAAAGTTTCCAAAAATCCATATTGTGTGGTGAACATTTGGGGCATTTACATTGCATTTTCACACAAAAAGAGGGAGTTGAATGTGCACTTTAAGTGAAAACACTACCCAGCCTTAACTATGGCATCATTCCTACTCCTCCATAAAACACACAAACACCTCAGATGGGAAATCACTGTGACATTTCACTCCATATTCTTTATGAAAACATGCTTATGATATGAATATGACATAACTGAGATATACTTTATTCAAGATGGGTCTTGTAAGATATCATTGAAAAGGTTATAATTTACTGAACTTGATTATCCAATTTGTATGCCTGTATCTTTTCTGTATCTCAATTTAGGAATATTGACTATGTATCTGTATTTCCACATCAACTTTGGGTGATGCCCACTGCTAACACTTCAGATACAACAATGGAAAAGCCAGACAGGGCTGATGGCCCATTAGCGAGGACAGTGCACTGTGAAAAGACTTGGCTTTCCTGTGGTTGCTTCATACTGCCACTGACTCGTGGATGCTGTGATACCACAGAATCAAGGGGTGTTGTCACCTGATAATAAACATTACCTGGGACTTCTTGTAACTTTCCACTGGAAGGGAACAGGGGGTTAAGTTTGGGAAACAAAGGATTCCCGCCTTATGTAAATCCTATTTAAGAATGGGGAGGAAGGCAAATGGGGCTCCTCTTCTCCATGGCCTGTTTGCCCAAGAAGAAAGATTGCTAAAGGCAACTGAAGGGAAAGCCAGGGGGAGCCAAGACTGAGATGGATCCAGTCTGAAAAGAAATATAACTGGAACTCTGAACCACAGAAACTCTGCAACCAGCCTAAAATAACATTTAGGGTGAGAATTTACATTTTGTAACTTGTTTCTTAAGTATATTGAGCTTAGCTTGCATGTTTTGCTTTATTTGGTCAGTAATCTGCTTTGTTCCATCTGTTATCTCTTATATTCACTTAAAATTCACCTTTCATGGTTAATAAACTTATTTTTTGTTTATAATATAACCCAGTTTATGTAATTTCTAACTGGGGGGACAAGAAGTTGTGCATATCTCCCTTCACATCGAGGGAGGAGGTGAATTTCATAAAACCTTTGGGTTTGCACCCCTTAAAGGGAGTGGCCACCAAAGTGTTGGGGCAAGCCCCTAAGGCTGAATCTTTCCAGAGCGGATCTCTGTCTCTTTGTGCAGCTGGGTGTAGCTCTGCCTGTGTGCTTGGCTGGAAGAGGCTTGTGAGCCTAACCCAGCAAGGCCGGGTAAAGGGGATCCAGGCTGGCAGAATAGGCTGACTCAGTGGCATCCCAGAACATCAGGTGACACCCCAAAGGGCCCAAACCCGTCAAAATCACATTCAGCTTCAGTTTCCAAACTGATTCAAGACACCCACCCAATGTAAACCAATCAGGTGTGTATAAAAATATCCATATTAATGAGGCTACAGAAACACATTGCTAGTGTACTGTTTATGTAAAAATGGACGGAGAGCTACAACAAAAGCAACAGTACAGTGAAAAAAAATACTGTAATTTTTCTCAAATATGTCCACCAGCTATCTTAGGTGTAAAAATATCATGACTGTAAGAGTTAATTTCATCATAGCACAGTGCCCCAATTGGTCCCATATAATAGACATGCTACAATAAATCATATTTTTATTTGCTTTTGAAAGCTCACATTCTTGGAAACACTTTTAGGGCCAGATTCTGCAAAGTTATCATCTGAGTAAATTTACCTTTGTGAGTGAGACCTGACTCCATGGAGAAAAGTCCTAGCCTTTAAAATGTAATCATTTTTTAAATTACTTTTTCTGACAATGAAATCCAAAATTAGATCCATGTCTTCAAAAATAAGCTGCAGATAAAAGAATGAAAAAATCCACAGCAGAAACAAACCTTTGTGTTTTTCATTTGCCACCTACATAAAACAGCTGCTGTAGCTAGAAGACAGACAGAGCAGCTGTTGCAAGCTCCACTAAAGATGCAAGTCACAGATATTTTTCTTTCGTCCAGAAAAAAGACAGTAATTTCACCAAGTCAATCAAGCTGACTGTCAAAGCAACTGCTATTACTCTATGCAAGGATAAGGGTTAAATAGAAAGTTCTAATTTTTGTTAAGAAATATTTTGTTGTTACACCATTGTTAATCAGCTATAATATGCTGGAGCTGTGTAATGTGGGGGAATCTGCGTGGAGTGTAAATTCAGGCAAACAATTCTTTTAATCCAAAACCAATTTATTATTTAGCATTTTAAGAAACCCTTTTAACTGTACTTTTCTCATCACACAACAATTGGATCAAAAATCTGAAGTGTGGGTGAAATCTGTTCATAATATAGAGTACACAGTATCATGCGCAAAAATTGCATTTTATCTTTTTATGATCATTACGAAGATTGTTCCTTCCAACCTATTCATGCTTACTGCACACTATCCCTATGCAAGCTTATATTATCCAATATGACGTGAGGCCTTCTAAACCTATTATTTACTGAGATTTATAATACAATTGTGACTACATATGAAACACATTCTGTAATTTATCACCACATGATTGTAAGTTCTTAAATTGCAGTGCTTTATTTAATGCTTTAACTATCTCAAATGAAGCACAGTCTTGTTTTCCTGCCTCCATAAACTCAGCACTATTACTGAAGATGCTCCTTTTGCTTGGCAACTTTCCAGGTTTATCTTTCTTCAACCTGTGGAGGTTGAGCAGGCTACTGAGAGCTGTAAATCAACATTAATGGTAGAGCTGAATTAGGCCTAAAAGGTCTGTGCTGCAGCAAACACTGAAACATTAATAGGCAGAGTAGCGGCAAAGTGGGGATTTCCAAGAGGAAGAAGGTTTAGTGTCTGTACACTGACAGGTCACAAGTGTAGAAACACTAATCAAGTAAATGAAACTGTGATATAGAATGGATACCACGGGAACAAAGTGATCTGAAGTGGAAATTGTGAAAAGCTCATTTTTGAACAAAGACCAGCAGAGCAACATTTGTATCAAAAGTGCGTGCTCGTTCTTCTATCTCTAGGAAAAGGCATAGGAGTTCAAACAGCAGCTGAAAGAACTAGAAAGAACCAAGGAAATCGAATTAAATGAAACACAAAGAAAGGAGCTATAAGGACACCACAAACTCAGACGATGGATGAGAGTTATGGAGCGACAAGAAAGGAGGTGAAAGAATGTGGCAGCTAAGAAGGGTAGTAACCAAGCAGAATGAAAACATCTATGGAGCATTTCATTCTAATCCCCAACAATGAGCATTCTACTCTTGAGGAGGAAGAGCAGAAGCAGACTGAGAATTAACCAAATATATGTCAGATCATTACCAAGATGACAGACAGAGAGCAGACAGGAATGAAAGGGAACCACCAGCAAGAAAAAAAAAGGCAAGTAATCCCCATTGGGGGTGATAATCCTTCATTCTGCAGAACCCTGACCAACACTTCTGTAGCCCAGATTAAAAAAAGATGGTGTGCTGCATCCCTTGGGCCAGGATTTACATCACAATAAGGGCGTAAAATATACTGAAGGCTCATGGGGAATTCTCACGGATTGTAATCCACATGGAAACAAAGCACTCCGATGAAGGAAGATTTGATACAGAGTCACTTCAGGGCTCCATGCAATGCACTTTAGGGCTCTACCATTGCCAGGTATGACAGAAGAAAAGGGAAGACTGAAAGACCATCTGATGGATTCAAGCATTTTGGATCACAGGGCAGAAGAATGCCTTTTGTGAAAAGAGACAAGGGTGCGACAGTGGTCAGACAATTAAATACATTATTGCAGTGAGACACTGCAGCAGACAAGGCCAAGATAATTTTGGTCTCCACAAACAAAACATTGCATCACAGAGCAGGGAGGTAATGTTATTATATGGCTTTCATCCCACTTCACCTAATAACACGTTTAGTTCTAATGCCCTCATTGCCAAATTATAAGACGTTCAGAGAATAGCAAAATCCATTTCCCAGGAGTACTGGGATTTCACTTGAGGAAAGATTAGGCGCTAACTATGTTTAGTTTAGCAAAGCAGCAACTGAGATGAGAACATAACAGTTTTGGCCACAATAAGGTATATTTAATTTCCCAGGCTTGTGTTCAAGTGTGGAGTGGAAATTATTAGCCCTAATGTGTTGAAGGAAAAGGTTGATATTTGTCCATTTTTAATGTATTTTCAAGTAATTTGTGGTACATGCACCTAGAGTTTCTGAGGAGCACATTTTGGAAATCAAAACAAAAAACATAAGTACTTGAAGGTTGTAAAACAATGAAGAGAGAGAAGGTTATTTAGAGTGGTACGAGGAAGCAAAACTAGGGATGGCCATGGGATGAAATTAAGTCAAGGAAAATGTAGACAGAGGAGCAAGAAAAATGTTTTGACAGCAAGTTCTGCAAGTATTAGATTGGGGAATAGCCTCAACAGTAGTAGTGGAACACCTATCACCTAGAATATTCAAAGCCATATTGAATAAAGTATTAGAAAATGTACTGTAGGGGACAATTGTACACGGGCAGGGGATGTATTAGAACAGGGGTTCTCACCCTGGCAATCACAACTTCGTGGGAAGTTACAAACAGGTATCAGGGATCACAAACGTCATGGCCTTCCCATATTGCTAAATGGGAAGGGGTTATTGGTATGGAAAAGAGGGTTGTGGTATAGAAAGTGTTGAGATCCACTATACGAGATGACTTAATACATCTTTGCCATGTTTAATTTTTATGTTTATGAAAATGACAGAGAACAACATTTTAAAAAAATAAAACTTGGCACTAAAACTTAATAATGAGCAAAATTAATACTAAAAAGAAAAGGAGTACTTGTGGCACCTTAGAGACTAACCAATTTATTTTCGTGTAGCTCACAAAAGCTTATGCTCAAATAAATTGGTTAGTCTCTAAGGTGCCACAAGTACTCCTTTTCTTTTTGCGACTACAGACTAACACGGCTGTTACTCTGAAACCTAAAATTAATACTGTAGCTCATCAGCATCAACCCAGACTGAAGTCCCTTTTTTTAACCTTTTTACATTCACAGATAAATGATAGATAATTTATTTAATTTTCTCTCAGAGATATTCCAAGAAGCAAACTAAAGCAGTATTTCTAAAATAGAAAATCCCTAAATAACCATTAAATGATACCAAAGAATATTACAGAAAGTCACACAGCAGAGAATGGAAAGTGTCTATTTGGGGGATAATGTGGCATTCAGGATCACGGTTCTCTTCATGCCACATGGAGTAACTGTTGCCCCATTTTATACTGCATTAAAGTTGGACATAGAGAATTATTCAATTAAATCTAAAGAAAACCTTGTTAGGCTTCAGAAATTATTTCATTATCAGCTAAAACTTCCTGCTTCAGTCACTTTTGTCGTGTCCCTCATTTAAGTCACCTTATCCTACCACATGGCTCTGGAGAAAGGACAAGGAAAAGGCCCTGATTTTTCATAATGCCTTTTATTTTTTGGGGGGTGGGGGAAGTGGGCACTGGTTCTGGGCTTACGACGACAGGTTCTGAACCTTGGATCATGACAATTTTTTTATCCCCATCTATATATTTAGCAAATGTCTCCAACTCTGTTTTCTTCTAACTAAGGCACAATTCTGGTTTCTACAATAAAGAGGATGAAGCATGAAAACTGTACTTTGCATCATCCAGATCATGTTATGGTTTAAAACAGCAATTATAAGTCTCCCTTTTTTGCTGGCCCATTCCTAACTACTGATGTTTTCAACATTTGCAATTTAAGTGTTTTCCATGGAGACTCTGCACAGCTGCTGACTGTGTTTTAGATATGGCAATAAAACAGAAATTGCAAAGAAATTCAGACTATTCAGTCAGGCAACAGTAAATGAACAATTGCTGGTCTGAACAATCACTGCCACCTTTTAATGCCCAATAATGAGCTAACTACCAGGGCTAGAAATGAGTACTGTACATACATTAACTTTTCAATGGTATATAGCATTTTTTCTAGCCATGATGGTTCATGAAATCAGACTTTCAATCACATAATTCTGGCACCTTGTCTTCCCTGCCACAGACTCTTCAATTTTGACCTTATTTTAGTTTTTGCTCTCTCAAGAATCACTGCACTCACTGTCGAACCAATGCTATGTATTATCTGAAAGCTTTGGAATTACAGTTTTCAAAGGGTATTAAGCAATAACCTCTTATGAAAATACTGGAGTAAGCAGGTGGAGTTTCCACCCTGCTCTAAGGAGAATGCATACATGCTTATGCACAGTGCAAATTTCCCCCACCCTGGGATTAGGCTTTGCTGGGAACTCAAGTGACACTAACAGAACATAAACTTCAGCCTAAACTTCCGTATTGAGGTTGGTTGTTCTACAGTTTCCCTGCAAGACCTCATCTGTCCCAGACCCTCGACACACCAAGCCCTCCTATCTTTTGGTTGGTGCTAACAAGCTATACCTGGCACATGACTCAGAATTAGTTATGCTATATTTTATGCGGATATAAAACTCCTGACTAGAGGGTGACTTAGACACGTTCAGGCTGGAAATAAGACATACATTTTGAACAGGAAAGGCAATTAACCTGTGAAACAGCTTAACAAGGGTTTTGGTGAATTCTTCATCACTGGCAATTTTGAAAATTGTATGTTTTTTCTAAAAAATATGTTATAGTTCAAACAAGAATTATTCTGGACAATTTCTATGACCTGTGTTATACAGGAAGTCAGACTAGATTACCATAATTGTCCCTTCTGGCCTTAGAATTGATGAATTTATGAACAGAGAAGCTTTGAATTCTTATGTAGGGTCTTAAAGTCTGCCGCCTTGTTACAACTGACTAAAATCTGGCTGAATTGAAATGAGGCTGCAGAGGAAAGCCATATGATAATCTAAATAGCCTGATTTTACTTTTACTTCACCTATTTTTATTGAGATATATTTGCTGTGTCCATGTTAACTATGTAAAAGTTCAGGAATTTCATAAAACTTAAAAGAAAGCAAATACTTTCCCCACTGCTACAGTTCCCACTCTCAAAGTCCGAGTCTCTCACTGATCCTGTTTTCATAAGGAATTCTTGTTTGTATGTTGGAGAAACTACAGTGGGCCAAACAAAATATTGGATTCTATCTTTTTCACCAACTGTGTTATCTTCTCTGCTTGCCTTCATCAGGCCATGATAGTTCCTTTTGAACTACTTACAACAGGGTTTCTCAAACTTTTCCATGGTGTGGAGTACATCTTACTATGAACATTGTCACATACCCCACTTCCCATCCCACTCATGATACGTACCACTTCCCCTCTGATTCAAAATTGCATAACATGCCTATATCAGCTACAACTGTTGTTTGCATAGGTACAAGGAACAGTAATATTAAGAAAGTATTTAACATGTTTTAGCTGTGTGGCAGAGTCACCATTAACCAGGCACCACGCTGTGGCCAGAGATGTTCCCCCCTCTACTCCCTCTCTTCAGAGTCCCTAAGAATCAGCATATAGTCTTTCTCGGGGCTATCACCAGCCTTCCCTTGAAACTGGATCAGAAGTCCAAAGTAATTCAACACGGTCCTTAGCGCCCCAAACACAAGATCCATCATAACAGCACCATAGATCATACGCCCATCTCCAAAACACTTATCGTCCACAGAGACCTTATTCCTCTTAGCAGAAGTCTAACCTTCTGGCTCATGCTGCCTTCTTCTGTCTGCCCCACCTGCAGCTTTCTTTTGCCTTTTATATTGGCATCACCTATTCCTCTCAGTTTAGTCTCACTCATAATCAGGGCTGGCTTAGCTTTAGGCTCTCTAGCCCTGGGGTAAGCCACCCTGTTACAAGTTGTCTTTTAATACACTTTAGCAACTGAAAACCAGGAAAAGATCCAAACGTGATGTGACCAGGCAGCTCGCCGTGGACCACTAGCAAGTTCTCTATGAAACACCAATGGTTCGTCTTATGGTGCTGCAACTGTGATGACCTCAAATGGCCCCTCAAGATTTTTTCTGGAACGGGAACCACAGGAGAGGTACAAATATTAAGCTTTCCTTTATGGTTGGATATTTTATACAGTTAACATTCAATAACAGAACAAATGGACCACAAGAAATATTTTATTAAATAAGTTGACATCTACCCTTTAGGATCCAGTATTTCAAAACCACCAATGCTAATACTACTTTGGAAGTTGTGTAAACTTTCAGAAAAATATTTCTTTCCTAGGTTACGGCTGGTTGGCATCCCAAATATGGCTTCATTCTTTTAAGAGCAATTCTTCACTACCTACATAGGGGGAGGAGGAAGGTGGTAAGGGAATGTAAAATGTCAAGTAAATTAAAAACAAATGATCAAACAAGAAGATTCTTGCCCACAGGAAACACATATAGGTACATTGTAAGCTCCTTGAAGAGAGCCACTGTTCTTATTGTGCATATAATGCATCATGCAAGCCCAGATTCAATGTCCAAATGGTATTATATGGGTAATCATATAATATCTGAAGGCATAGTGCTGTAAATATTTGGATGAACACTAAACACATGCTAAACAGATGGAAAATATTTTTCACAAAAAACACAGACCTTGTACACCCATCTCTATCTTGCCAATAATATAAATAGGTCAATCTAGGGCTCTCTCTAAGGTTAAAATCTTACTCAATGTTACTCAGAACCATGGTAAATTTTAAATAATTTAATATCAAAAGCAGTCTCACAGCTGTGAACTCCAAGGTGTGTTCAACACAAAGCACCAACTAACTTTAAATGATCAAAAATACATGACAGCTAATAAAGAGGAATCAGTTTAAAGAGTGCCTGAAGAAGCTAGGCCTGCCTGAGTCCCCATCACAGGATGGGCTTTAGGTAAGCTAGACATCCATGTAGACTGTTTTAATATCCTTTTCTCTAAATGCTTTATTCCTATTGTTCAAATTAAACACTTCTGTTTTAAAAAGGCCATCTGGTCAAAGGGAAGAACCACAGGTGCTGAACCAAGTCAGATGTGCTGAATAAGTATGGTCAATAAACAGGGTGGTATAGCCCAGAGCCCAGTCTAAAAGTGGAAAAATAGTGGAATTGAGCTCCAGGATAGGTAAAGGCACAAGGGGGCCAGGGAAGGGTGGTACCTTCAGAGACCAGACCAGTATCGGGGCAGAGCAAGCCCTACAACTGTAATGAGGTTTTTCAGCTTAATTTGTTGTAAAAACCTTTATATCATATCACATTTTGAAATAGCTACCATTTAGCAAGATGAAGACCATCTAAAGTTACAAAGTAGTTTGCTTGAATCATTCAGTTTGTTATCTATGAGTAGCCTGTTTTCACTGTAAAGTGTTCTTTTGTTTTGTTTTTCACTTTCAAAATTCAGTACATAATTCAGTTTAGGAACTCACAAAACTCTTCCCCAGTGTTTGAGCAGAGAGCTCAAATAGATCTAAAGAGTTTATCCAAAATATAAGTCAGCTGTAAATGGGCACCATTATTATGGGGTTTCAAAATGTAGACCATACATTATTTGGAAAATGTTTGTGTGGCAAACAGCTCTTATTCTCAGTATTCAGTTAAAAAAAAAAGCCTAAAGAAGATACTACTCAAATTACACATGTGCCTTTGCAGACACATACATTTTTCTTAAAACATTCAACAATAAACCTCAGTACTGCATTCAATACTATATTTAAAGGAGAAAGTATTCTTTATAATCAGGGCCCTCTGATTTCCCCAGTTCTGCACCCACAGAATAGCCTGCAAAAGCCCTGCAGAATACCAAATTCTCTCATCAGCTTGGAAATACATCCGAACTCAGAGAGGACACCTGATGGGTCCAGAATTAAGTTTTGGGAATTGTTCCAGCAGCATTCCCTGTGACTTTTGCACCTCTCCACACCAATTTACTCAGGAGAGAGGTGAACAAGCAAGGGAAAGAAGAAGGAATCATATATTTCCTCCTAGTCCCAAGAGAAAGATTTCTGGGAAACAGGAAGGAGGAACAGAAGAAACTGTGTGCTTGGTCCCGCCACAGCAGAACAAGTATACCGGAACCAGGCAGAGGAGAGGAGAGAAGCAGATGCATGTACCTTCTTCACAAAAGGGACAATAGAGAGAAGGAGCTATCATGACTCCCTGGAACAAAGACTGAAGAGCCATTTAAAAGAAAAACCGTGAAGGGGCACTTCTCTATCCCAGCTGCTAATTCTCCCTACTCCTGTAATAAGCACCCCAACTGCCTCAATCTGACCTCCAGTACCTCTTAGGGTCAGTCTAGACAAGAACAAAGAGTGGGTTTTTTTTAAAAAAAACTCATTAGCCAACATATTTTACCTAACAAGGTGTATGTTAACAAGCAATAGCTGATCAAGGAGAACCTTAGCCTCATGTTAATTAACATGTTTATAAAAAAGTTTATCCTAATCCAGATAGACCCGTAGCTGCCAAACCTGCCACTAATTGTCAACAGACATGGCTCTCCCCACACCCACCATAACGGCAGCTCACTTCTATTTAGCTTGCATTCATTAGGTTGAGCTTTTACCTCTTGACAGTAAAGCTTAATCCTTTTCTCCCAGTTTTACATGAAGTTTTCAGTCTCCTAAGGAGTAATAAATAGAATAGCATTTAAGAAAAATACACAATGGAAACACAATATCCCCTTGTGATCTCAGTCACATCCATTTTCAAATACCCTCTTGATCTGGCAATGAGTGTGCTCTCTCAAACATGCCTTTAAAATCATCATGATTCTGAAGAAATGATCTTGTCACCTTTGTGACCATCTGCTCCTTTACAGCCTCCTAGATTATCTTCTGTCTGGTTTTTGTCCCATTTATAGTACTCAGACTTCTCTTTTCCAGGTAGTTAATGACCTATTTCTTCCTCTAACCACAATACTTCTCTTATCTTATCCCCTTGAGCTCAATGTGGCTTTTGTTGATTGCTTTATCCTCCCTGAGTGATTGGAGCAAGAAGCTGGTGTCTCCAACATTTTTCTTTCAAGGTCAGAACCTTATATTTCTAATCACTCCTATTTAATTGTTGGTTGAGACCTTACATCTTCTCTTCATCACCCCTGCTATGGAGTTGTTTGAGGTCTTTGTTCCCTAGTCCATTTCTTTTTCCCTCTGAGACGCCTCACTGTTAACTTCAACTTTGTATCATTTCTGTGTAGATGGCTCCAACTCAGCATCTATTGGCATATAACCTGACCACTTCATCTCTCCTTTGGATGACTGTCTGGACAGTTTCATCTTCTATCTACCCTGCAACTCACTGTCACTGACTGCTTCAATCACTGAAATCTGCTTTGTTCTAAGAGTCTGACTTCACCATGACACTTCTTATCTTACACCTGATTATTATTATTTTGTACTCAGATTTTTCTAAAATGTAGCCCCTTTTTAAAATAGTAAGCTAAACAGTGCCATTCAGGTATAGACGTGTGGATGTAATGCAGAGCCACACCATCACCTGGAAAGCTCGGGTGCTCAGGGCCCTTGCAGCTGCTTAGCTCACACCACAGGCTTCTTCTCCTAGTGCACCTGGCTGGCTCTGTGGGCTGCTATTGTGGGAGAGCAACATAATGACCCTACCTCCTCTTCACCGCCTTGGGTGATGTGCAGCCCTGGGGCACACAGAGGGAACAGTCCCTGTACTCCTGAGTATGAGGATTAAAATTTACCCGGGCCTTTGCATGGAGTGTAGAAGCAGGAAAGAGGGGGGCAAAGCTCCTTTAGCCCCACGGCTTTACACATCCACACTAGGGTGATCTAGCCTATGGTCTTAAAGCCTTCCCTTTTAGTTTATATTTGACTTGGTCTGTATAAAGCCTTCTGTATACAGTATGGACACTACTGCATCATATCATCTAACGAAAACATAAGAACATGTCACTAGCAGAACTAGGCAAAATATTTTCAAAGGAAGAGTTGCCCACCTTGTAACTTTTAGCCCAGTGGTAAGGGCATTCATCGGGGATGTGGGAGACCAGCTCTGGACCAGGGATTTGAATCCAGGCTCCCCCTATCATGTGAGAGGCTATAGCGGGGTGGGCAAACTACAGCCCAGGGGCCGCATCAGCCCTTCAGATGTTTTAATCTGGCCCTCGAGCTCCCGCCAGGGAGTGGGATCCGGGGCTTGCCCCGGTCCAGCGCTCCAGCTGGGGAGTGGGGTTGAGGGCTTGCCCATTTCCACGCGTGCCGTGGCTCCACACGGCTCCTGGAAGCAGTGGCATGTCCCCCCTCCAGCTCCTACGCGTAGGGGCAGCCAGGGGGTTCCGCACACTGCCTCCGGCCCAAGTGCCGCCTCCGCAGCTCCCATTGGCCAGGAGCCGCAGGCAATTGGAGCTGCAGGGGTGGTGCCTGTGGACCGAGCAGCACACAGAGGCACCTGACCGCACCTCTGCGTAGGAACCAGAGGGGGGACATGCCACTGCTTTTGGGAGCTGCTTGAGGTAAGCGCCACCTGCAGCCTGCACCCCAACTCCCTCCCATGCCCCAACCTCCTGCCCCAGCCCTCATCCCCCTCCCACCTTCCGAACCCCTCCATCCCAGCCCAGAGCATCCTCCTGCACCCACAACCCCTTATCCCTAGCCCCACCCCAGAGCTCGCACCCTCAGCCTGAGCCCTCCCCCTCCACCCAGAGCCTGCACCCCGACTCCCTCCCATGCCCCAACCTTCTGCCCCAGTCTGGAGCTCCCTCCCGCACCCTGAACTCCCCATTACTGGCCCCACCCCAGAGCCCGCATGCCCAGCTGGAGCCCTCACCCTCTCCCGCACACCAACCCCCAATTTCATGAGCATTCATGGCCCACCATACAATTTCCGTACCCAGATGTGGCCCTTGGGCCAAAAAGTTTGCTCACCCCTGGACTGTAGGCTACTGTGGGGTGTGTCTCTCTCTATTTCTCCTGTAAAAGCTGTTCCACTTTGTATAAATAATTAAATATTAATTGGAGCAGAGCTATAGAGTCACCCTCACTCTCTCCCTGGCTCAATGACTGTGACATATTTCATTCAAGCCAAAACAGACTTTTTTGATTGGCCAAAAATTTTCTGAATTTTCAGATTCAGTTTGACACAAACCAATTTTTTTTAATTGCCACCAACCTGAAAAATCAGTTATTTGATCTGCTCTACTCACTAAAGAGTTACAAAAATAATGTTTTCTTAAGAGTGCACAATCCAGTGTTTTTAATTCCAGCCCAGACGTACAAAAATAACAGATTATATTCAACAGATTATATTCTTTTCCATTTGGCAAATTGATATTTCCCTTTCTCTATGTTTTGAATAGAACTGAAATTAACAGGATTAGCTTGTTTTGTTTTACTTTATCTTATTGATTTTTTCTTTTATACAACTCCAAAAACACAAATACTGAGTTGTTGCAAACATGAATTATGAAACACTGCCAACAACAACCTAATCCATAAACTAATACACCTGTTATTTTTTCCAAATTGGTTTCCAGTTTTTCCTCAGCTAATCTATGCCTATAATACAATATAATGTCGACGTCTCCGACTCAAAGAATATTTCCAACACACCTCTGAAAAACATACTAACCCAGAGAATCCTTCCTACCAACACTACAAAAAGAAGGATTCTGCGAGGACTCCTCCTGAAGGTCGAAACAACAGACTGGACTTCTACATAGAGTGCTTCCGTCGACATGCACGGGCTGAAATTGTGGAAAAGCAGTATCACTTGTCCCACAACCTCAGCCGTGCAGAACACAATGCCATCCACAGCCTCAGAAACAACTCTGACATCATAATCAAAAAGGCTGACAAAGGAGGTGCTGTCGTCATCATGAATATGTTGGAATATGAACAAGAGGCTGCTAGGCAGCTCTCTAACTCCACATTCTACAGGCCATTATCCTCTGATCCCACTGAAGATTACCAAAAGAAACTACACCATCTGCTCAAGAAACTCCCTGAAAAAGCACAGAAACAGATCTGTGCAGATACATGCCTGGAACCCCGAGCAGGGGTATTCTATTTGCTACCCAAGATCCATAAACCTGGAAATCCTGGATGCTCCATCTTCTCAGGCATTGGCACCCTAATGGCAGGATTGTCTGGCTATGTGAACTCTCTCCGCAGGCCCTAAGCTACCAGCACTCCCAGCTATCTTTGAGACACCACGGACTTCCTGAGAAAACTACAATCCATCGGTGATCTTCCTGAAAACACCATCCTAGCCACTATGGACGTAGAAGCCCTCTACACCAACATTCCACACAAAGATGGACTACAAGCTGTCAGAAACAGTATTCCCGATAATGTCACGGCTAACCTGGTGGCTGAACTTTGTGACTTTGTCCTCACCCACAGCTATTTCACATTTGGGGACAATATTTACCTTCAAGTCAGCAGCACTGCTATGGGTACCCGCATGGCCCAACAGTTTGCTAACATTTTTATGGCTGACTCAGAACAATTCTTCCTTAGCTCTCATGCCCTAACGCCCCTACTCTATTTGCGCTACATTGATGACATCTTCATCATCTGGACCCATGGAAAAGAAGCCCTTGAGGAATTCACCATGATTTCAACAATTTCCATCCCACCTTCAACCTTAACCTAGACCAATCCACACAAGGAGTCCATTTCCTGGACACTACTGTGCTAATAAGCGATTGTCACATAAACACCACCCTATACCGGAAACCTACTGACCTCTATACTTACCTACATGCCTCCAGCTTCCATCCAGGACACATCACACAATCCATTGTCTACAGCCAAGCTCTCAGATACAACCGCATTTGCTCCAACCCGTCAGACAGACACAAACACCTACAGGATCTCTATCAAGTGTTCTTAAAACTACAATACCCACCTGCTGAAGTGAAGAAACAGATTGACAGAGCCAGAAGAGTAGCCAGAAGTCACCTACTACAGGACAGGCCCAAGAAAGAAAATAACAGAACGCCACTAGCCGTCACCTTCAGCCCCCAACTAAAACCGCTCCAGCGCATCATCAAAGATTTACAACCTATCCTGAAAAATGATCCCTCACTCTCACAGATCTTGGGAGACAGACCAGTCCTCACTTACAGACAGCCCCCCAACCTGAAGCAAATACTCTCCAGCAACCACACACCACACAACAAAAACACTAACCCAGGAACCTATCCTTGCAACAAAGCCCGATGCCAACTGTGTCCACCTATTTATTCAAGTGACACCATCATAGGACCTAATCACATTAGCCACACCATCAGGGGCTCGTTCACCTGCACATCTACCAATGTGATATATGCCATCATAGACCAGCAATGCCCCTCTGCCATGAACATTGGCCAAACAGGACAGTCTCTACGCAAAAGAATAAATGGACACAAATCTGACATCAGGAATCATAACATTCAAAAACCAGTAGGAGAACACTTCAGCCTCTCTGGCCACTCGGTAAAAGATCTAAGGGTGGCAATTTTGCAACAGAAAAGCTTCAAAAACAGACTCCAACGAAAAGCTGCTGAGCTTGAATTAATATGCAAACTAGATACCATTAACTTGGGTTTGAATCGAGACTGGGAGTGGCTGGGTCATTAGACATATTGAATCTATTTCCCTAAGTTAAGTATCCTCACACCTTCTTGTCAACTGTCTAAATGGGCCATTTTGATTATCACTACAAAAGTTTTTTTTCCTCCTGCTGATAATAGCTCATCTTAACTAATTAGCCTCTTACAGTTTGTATGGCAACTTCCACCTTCTCTGTATGTATATATCTTCTTACCCTATGTTCCATTCTATGCATCCAATTGAGTGGGCTGTAACCCACGAAAGCTTATGCTCTGATAAATTTGTTAGTCTCTAAGGTGCCACAAGTACTCCTGTTCTTTTTGTGAATACAGACTAACACGGCTGCTACTATGAAACCTATAATATCAAAGTTAACCAAAGTTCAATGACACGTCCAATCAAAAATGTACTTTTGACAGAATAACCCAATTGTCAAATCTTCCAGTGAGTTAGCTGTTTTTAACAAAACAGCTCTTAGGATTTAGGTCTGTAGTTTTGTTAGTTTGGGTTTTAGTGGTTTTTATTAATTTCCTTACACTGGACTGTTAGACTTTCAAAAAATAGATAGTAATTTGAATTTAGAGAAGTTTTTCCATCAGATTTTACAAGTTTCAAGGCTGGATGAGTTGTTGCTCTAAACTACCTTGACAGCGTTACTTTAACTCATTAAGCTCATAGTAAAACCCTTGTGTGAAGTACATATCTATTGTTTCAAAATGTTTACTAAGCACATTTAACTGATAACATGCTTCATGCCATGTTCCCATCTACAATGTGTTAATGGGTAAAGTCCTAATTCACAGCAAGATGCAGCCAGTTGATGCTAAAACTACAGGCTAATGTAATGAAGAGAAAGTAATTCTTTCATGAAGACATAATGATAACAGGGGTTTAGCTTATCAGTACTAATCAGACAACTTTAAATTCAGAGATAAATGTATTTTCCACTGCAGGCATCCGATGAAGTGAGCTATAGCCCACGAAAGCTTATGCTCAAATAAATTCGTTAGTCTCTAAGGTGCCACAAGTACTCCTGTTCTTTTAGCATTTTTTAAGATATCAGAATCTCCAGTTTAAGATAAGATTGTGTTAAACTGATTTTGGCTTTCAATTTGTTAGCTACTGTCCAGTTTTATTACAGAAACTAAAGGCTTTTCTATACCCACTTAAAGCAATTACCTGTACATTAGTAGCATTATACAAAATTGATTGCATCAAGATAGATTAAAACCTGGCTAGCTGACACATGAAGATATAGCTGATACAGTAATCATTGAATCTGTCTGAGCCCAAAGCTACTCAACATTTTTATCAAAGAACTGGAAGAAAATATAAAATCATTGCTGATAAAATTTGAAAATGACACAAGATTGGTGGAGAAGTAACTAATGATGAGGACCGTTTATGAATGCAAAGTAATCTGAATTGCCTGGTAAACTGGGTCCAATGAATTTTAACATAGCCAAAAGCAGGTCACACTTATAGGAAGGCAGAGGTAACACGGAAATCAGTGCCTCTGAAAAGAACTTAGGGGTAACTGGTAAACAAAGAAGTGAACATGAGTACTCAGTGTAATGCTGTGGCCAAAAGAGCCAACATAAACCTTACATGTATATAAAGAGGGGCAGAGTAGAAGCACAGAGGTTATATTATCTCTGCATATAACACAAGTGAGACCACTACTAGAATAACATGTCCTGTTCTGACGTCTACACTTTCAAAATGATGTTGGAAAACTTGAAGGGGTTCCTAGAAGAGCTACAAGAATGATTTAATATGCTGCAATGTGAGACTTAAGGAGTTCAGTTTATTTAGCTTATCAAATCACATTCATGAAGAAAAGCTATCTAATACTTGAGAGCTCTTTAATCTAGTAGATGAAGGCCAATGGGTAGAAATTGAAGTTAGAAATATTCAGAGATGAAAGAAAGGGGCAAATTTATGAAAGCAAAGGTAATTAACCATTGGAATCACTTACCAAAGGATGTAGTGGACTCTCCAAGATTTGATTCTTTAAATCAAGACTGAAGGTCTTCCTAAAAGATAGTTCACCCATAACGGATTGAGTTTGATGCAGAAATAACTGGGTAAAATTCAGGAGGTCAGGTTAGAATTCCAGGGAGGAGCCAAGAGAAATTCTCAAGCCATCAGGAGCAGATACAGTAGCAAATGAATGAATGAATAAATAAGTAATGGGACTATATGGCATTCACAAATCATCACGTCATTCATTCTACTTGTACATTGTATTTAGAGCTTTTATTTTTCAGAGTTTGTTAATTTCATTTTGGGGGGATTATTTTTAGCTACTAACTTTTGAGTTTTATGTGGCTGTCCAAACATTGGAATTTTGGGGCACTCTCTTTGTGTATACTGTAATGTGTATACCATACTATTCATTAGAGTAGTTTATACTGTAATGAGTCATCTCTTTGTAACATTCCCCAATGTGCCTTAACATAGTACTGTTGCAAACAGCACTACATTAAAGTGCATTAGGGAACATTTAATGCACACCAGCAGGGTCAACAAAGACCAATAAATGTGCAAACTTTAGTGCGTGTTAGAAATAACACCCTATAGTGTACACTAGTGCTCCATGTAGCCAAGCCCTTAGTTACAAGCTACCATTTCCAGTGTTTATTGGATAAATGCAGATTTTTTGTGTGTGTGTCTCAGGGATATTTTATTGGTGTTTATTGATTAAAATAAAAAATCAGAAGCCCTAGTTATATCCCGTTCTGCGACCCTGTGTCTTTCCAGTCTATTTAGATTGTAAGTTCTTTGGGGATGGAACTATCTGTTTTTAGTTATGATCTTATACACATCATCTAAAATCTTACACAACAGGCAGATGAAGGCACATCTCTTAGATTGTAAAAAGAAAAGGAGTACTTGTGGCACCTTAGAGACTAACCAATTTATTTGAGCATAAGCTTTCATGAGCTACAGCTCACTTCATCGGATGCATCGGATGCATCCCATGAAGTGAGCTGTAGCTCACGAAAGCTTATGCTCAAATAAATTGGTTAGTCTCTAAGGTGCCACAAGTACTCCTTTTCTTTTTGCGAATACAGACTAACACGGCTGTTACTCTTAGATTGTATGGCTGATGCAATTAGTTTCATGGCTCACATTCTTAGTTTAAAGTGGTAGACTGGAAATCTGACCTGTCTTATTCCCATCACACTCTACGTGTTTGTGTGGGTAGAGTGGATAATGTGAGAACAACGATTAATTTATCTGAAAATGTGTGGGGGTTTTGTTTTGTTTTGTTTTTTTGTATCTTGAAGACTGGAGAGATGTGGGGAGGGCAAAAGGTACAGAAATACAGTTTCTTCTAGTGATGGGAACTATGCAGCACTTCAGACACATCTTTAATTAATGATCCCTATAATTTACAATGGGGTAAATCGGGCACGGGAAGGAGGAGAGAGAACACCTCACATTTCCATAAGAGCTAAGGGCCCAAAGTGTATCATTGATATGAGAGCTATTAAGGCATCATGGGAGGAGCTGGATTCTAGGTGCACTATGTTTTTTGGGAAATCGGGCAGGTTGGGAAAAGGGCCAGGTGTTTTGCCACCGTGCAGATCTGGTCATTCTTCATGCCATTCCCCAACCCCAAAAGCCTTATCTTCATGGTTCAGCAGAAGTAGTACCTCCTCTACCTTTTTCTGGCCACTGTGAGTCGTGTACTTCTAGAGCCTCAAACTAACTCTGATAATTTGTAAGTTATTTTCAGACAAATGTAAAATATTTACTAAAAGTAATCCATACGACTTGTATCTAAGCAAACAAAAAAAAAGGTTAAAAACAGGGAAGAGGGTCTTTGCTGGTGTGGCAGGGTCACAAAGGCATGGTAAAAATTGTCCTTTCTATGTCCTAGTTGCACTAGTGCAACCTGCTGGAATCCAAGTAGCACCAGTCTCAAATTACTAAGTGAAGAGAAACAAGTTGCATTATTCATCAGACCCATCAAGCCAACAATGACCAAAGACTCTCTTAAAAAGGTACAGTGGTAGAACTTCAGTCAGGAAATATCTTATATCTTTTATTTAATATAGGCAAAACACAAACCAGGGCAAGCATGCAAGATGACATTGTCCCTGTAAGGTGACTCAGTCACCACACTAAGACAGACAGAACTACCCTTGTCTCAGCGCTTAGTGTGAGGCAGATAAAGAATTCACCAGAGGAAAAAGAGTATTCAATGGAGCTAAAAGTTTGCTTTCTCTTGGTTATTAACTGCAGCCTGACATCTACGGAAAGGGCTCAACCTCACCATTAGTCAGTAGTGGATGCGGCAACCAGGCCTCAAAAATAGGAAGCGTAATAAATCTCACAAGAAAACCTGTTAAGAAGATTCTATGTCCATTTTTTTATAACAGAGTTTTGGCATAAGTTAGAATGAGGTCCAAGAAACATCTATACTGCTTGGTACTTATCCATTCCAAACCTTTGAAATATCTGTCATTTGCCCATTGTTAATATTTTTGCAGCAGAAGGTGCTACAATATATAATCACATAATCAAAAAAGAGAATAAATTACTAAAATACATTGTCATATTTTATAATGTATGGTATACTCAACTGTTTTGAGCTATGGAAAATTCCTCTGCACAAATACATGTTTTTTCCTATAGGCCTAAGATAAGGACACTAGACAGTTTTTAAGGTCAATGCAAGTAAAAACGTGTAGCAAGATCTGATTGTGTGGAAGTGTTTAGAAAAGCAAATGTCTCTTGGACATAATCAGCAGACATATGAACAATTTGATCTGTTCACTCTTCTTTTTCCCCTCTTCCTATTCGCTCTGTCAAAGTAGTTTGTGAGTGAAATAAATGGAGCTTTTAAGGAATGGCATCTCTGGTATTTCTGCCCTGGTGCACTAGTATGGTTTTGAGGTCATTCTGTATTTTCATAATCAATTAAGATGACCATTAACATACACAGCACTGCATTTGTATACACTGAGTTTGTTAGTGCATCACTAGGCAAATTATTTACAAAAAATGCAACTCCCAGAAAGGGCCATATACTTCAACAGAAAAATACTGTAACAGGGCAAAAATTCCATGTCAGCACTCAGCAGGAATATGGGAAGCACATGGCTAAGACTGCCTCTGCCTTGTCAGTGATTAAAAATAATAAGAAAGCAAGTCCTTGACAAATTAATTATGTCATCAGGAAGAAACAAGAAAAAATTGAAATCAGGTTTTAAATGTAATAATGTTTAGCTAATTTATACTGATTTCTTTCCCAGCATACATATACATTTCTCACTTGCTGCTCCTTTAGAGTCAGCTTCACCACTCCTACATTACACAAATACCTTCTGAGCTGGACAGTCTTTAGATTAACATTATGGCAATTTTCTCTAAGAAAGTAATAGTTTGTCCTTTGGGTGTCAGTGCCTAGAATCTATTACTTTGAAAGCATTTTTAAAAATCATCATTGGATTAGTTTTGGAACAGGAAAATTAGTTTAAACTTTTTTTTAATACATATGCTATCTTTTGTCAGGTTTGGATCCCAAGTGTAACAAAAGTATAACTTATGAAATTCTGACATTTCAAAAAAGCGCTTTAATGCTACATTTCAAACACATACTGTTTTAATTTGTGAGAATACCACTTTATGGTATGCATTTCAAATCGTTAGAAACTTGAAGCAATGTGAACTGAAATCAGTTATTAAACTACAAACTATCATTTTTGGCGCTTCATCAAATGCCATGTAATGATATACTAATATGATTTACTATATTGTTCTATATTTCTTTTCTGCTATTTCCATTCTATATTATTCGTTTAAGTACAAAATGGGCAGATTAAATCTGAACATCAACAACTAGAGGTAAATTGACTACAAAATTATAGTGCTGCACAAGCCTAGTTGGAAAGAACACAGACACCACTGAAATGTAAATTAAATATTAAAACCATTCAAAATTTTAATACTGATGCTTCCTAAATATCACCCCATTTTTTCCCCAATGTTCCCCACATTAGATAATTTTTCCACATCTTTTTCCTCACATGATTGTTTTTTGGGGGGTTTCCCAACAAAAGCTTGTTCAAATGTGCCAGCGTTTAGAACACATTTAATTATTTTTTTCCTGTGCACACTTTCATATTTCTGTATACAATTTTAATACAAATAACTATTAGTAGGAAGCATGAATGAACAGGAGTGTGTGACATTTCCAACTAAGTGGCAGGATGCAGACTACCAGGAAGAGATAACTAAGTCAATGGTGAGTGCTTGCAAAATATAAGCAAGTTTGGCAGAACCCAATATTGTACTGCAGTCGGGAAACTAGATAACAAAAGGTTGGCAATGTGCATTCTGCTCTTTAATAGAAAAGATGATATCTGATAAGCAAACAGCCAAATATCCACATCATGTCTTTCCTAACAATAACATGGACAGGAATACCTGGCAGTGCTAAAATTTCATGGTTATTTTGTTTGGAAAAAAATCTGCTTTGAACATTTGTACACTACGATGAACTTTTGTTTATCCAAAGTTATAAAAACTACCCCCACCCCTCATAAAAGCCAGCATAACTCATTAACAAATTACTTTTTTAACAGTATTACTTAGTTAAAACTGTTTGCAGTGCTGTTGAAGCCATGTTGGTCCCTGGATATTAGAGAAACAAGGTGGGTGAAGTAATAGCTTTTATTGGACCAACTTCGGTCGGTGAGAGGAACAAGCTTTCCAGCTACACAGAATTCTTTTTCACATCTGGGAAAGGTACTCAGAGTATCACAGCTAAATGAAAGTTTTGGTTAAAACTGACATATATAGCTCTATTGCTATCCATCTCTTCCTCTTAATATTTAATTAGTGTCCCATGTTAAAAATGACATGGGTTTATGAATAATACTTTTAATTTTCTCTTCCTGCCAATAAAATTAAAAGGATCTATTCAATGAGCAGGTACAAGAACACTTCTGGCAATGCGTATTGTTCCATTTAACTTTAATTCAGACTTGTTTTCTGTGTGAATTTTAAATAATCCTGTTAGTATACTTGCACCTACATGCTGATGAAGAATCCTCCCCCCCACCACAAAGTTTTCCCCAAAAATATTACAAAAGAAAAATAAGTGGGTTTATAGGGTGAAATTAGGTGCATAAGTTCCTTATACAATGAATGGGGAGAGGTAGGTGCCTAAGAATTGGATCCATAAAAGCCAGCATGCTAGGTGGGGAACTGCCTCAGCTAGCCAATGGAAATGCCAGCAAGAGGGGTATGTCTCCGAGATAGACAGCTAAGTCTGGGCTGCAGGGAGGTGCCTATCTCTGCTAGCAATCCGCAAACAGGAAGCCACCACCAGGAGTCAGGTGCCTTAGACACCTAACATGCTTTTTGAGGGAATGATTTAGGCACCTGCCTCGTTCCACATAAAATGGTCAGAGGTGGTGGTGGGGCCAGTGCCCAATTTATAACTTGTTGACAGTGATTAGAGCACTCACCTGGCATATGGGAAACCCAGGTTCAATTCCCCCTTCTCTGCCGGAAGAGAGTCTCCCACCTTGTAGGAGAGTGCTCAAACCACTGAGCTATGGGATATTCTCATGTGGGACTCCCACTCTCTCTCTTGTTGAAGCTTGTCCATCGTGGATGAATCATGAAAGAGTGGTTGGCACAGAGGGACTGGACCCAGGATCTCTCACCTCCCAGGTGAGTGTGCTCACCCCTGGACTTCATTCTGGGTGTTTTAATTAATTTTAAAAGTTACGTCTTCATACATAAATTTCACTTATTTTTCTTTTCCCCTCCAAACTTACTGACAATTTGACAATCACCACCACCAACAAAAAGACGGTTTTACCAATTACCTCTTCTCTGTGATTTCACAAGACTCTTTCTGTAAAGCAGGACACACCAGTATATCCCTCAGATTGATCAGTTCCAGCCTGACTTCTCTAATCTACCACAATGATGTGCAGCCTCCCTCCTCTGGGGAACCACTAGCCCAGAGCCACTCTCTTATATGTGAGCTTTCCAGACTACCAAGATGGCAACTATCATGATATGGGTCCAAAAAAGTGTAACCTTTCGAAAGGTTTTCATTATAAAGCCGCCAGTTCAGTGGTCTTTTTACATCGGATAATGACTGCAGAGTTTAGCTCTTTGCATAGCACAGTTACTATTATTAAGAGGATAAAGCTGGTGTTAGGTCCCAGCAGCAAATCACAATACAAAGGAGGTTTATGCAGAACTTTAATGATAATTTTATTTTCCGATAGAAACATTAGCATGTTAGCTAAAGGTGTCAAAGCTCCTTTTTCATATAGGCAAGAGGGAGGCATCCAGGAGACAGTGACACAATGCATGATGCTGCAGTTCCAGTGACCTTGGGAAATACCATCCGATTCTCTTAGCTATCTTTAGAAAACTTATATTGCTTATTGATGTTTTTGGCCACAGCTAAATTGAGCATCAGGAGACTTTCAGCAGTTTTTGACCATATTCTGGATGGTGGAATGGATTTTTCATAATTGTATGCATGTAAAAAGAACAGGAGATGCTTTTCTTTCAACTTTTCCATATGTTAATGGACCTGCAGGGCACTGGAAACATCTTTAACCTCCACCTACATGAGATTATTTTGGGGAAGGTTCTTGGGTCTCATTCTAAATCTCCGATTCCTTACTAAAGTCTCCCTCATTCCACACATAAGAGGGAGGTAGGGAGGAAGGAGCTGCGTGAGCATTTTTCTTTTTCACTTGAGGTCTAGTGAAGACCCGCTAAATCAACCGCCGATTGCTCTCCCATCAACTCCTGTACTCCACCTGATCGAGAAGAGTAAGGGGAGTCGACAGGAGAGCATCTCCTGTCAATGTTGCATAGTGTGGACCCTGCTTAAGTAGATCTAAGCTACTTCAATTTGAGTTACGCTAGTCACATAACTCAAATTGCGTAGCTTAGATCGACATTTCCCTTCAGTGCAGACAAGGCTCTAGATACCACTGAGGAGGGACGTTCAGAGCACCTGAAGAGTTCCTCTTAACATGTTGGATCCATGGCTTAGTATGCTGGGCAAGCTTCAAAGACTGAGTCTAATCATCCAATAATCCCTTCAAGGATTCATAATTCTCCTCAAATGCTGATGGAGAAATTAGCACTGTCTAGCAGTCCTCATCTAGGTCTATCAAAGAATCATCCTGAATTGGAAAGCAGGCTAGGTGCTTGCTGGGAAATGGAGACAATGAGGAACAGACTTTCAACTGATGTTGGCAAATGTGCATATGCAGTGAAGAACAAGTATACAATGGAAGTCTGGCGGACCAAAGAGTGAAAAGAAGTGGTGCACCTCTGGCTTTTTTCTTCTTCCTAGAATCCATTTTTCAATTTTAGAACTAAAATGAACTTCAAAGGCAGAAATGAATAGAATCAGCAAATAGCTGTGTCATAAATATAAAGGGAAGGGTAAACCCCTTTAAAATCCCTCCTGGCCAGAGGAAATCTCCTCTCACCTGTAAAGGGTTAAGAAGTTAAAGGTAACCTCACTGGCACCTGACCAAAATGACCAATGAGGAGACAAGATACTTTCAAAAGCTGGGAGGAGAGAGAGAAACAAAGGGTCTGTGTGTCTGTCTATATTCTGTCTTTGCCGGGGATAGACCAGGAATGGAGTCTTAGAACTTTTAGTAAGTAATCTAGCTAGGTACGTGTTAGATTATGATTTCTTTAAATGGCTGAGAAAAGAATTGTGCTGAATAGAATAACTATTTCTGTCTGTGTATCTTTTTTGTAACTTAAGGTTTTGCCTAGAGGGGTTCTCTATGTTTTCAATCTAATTACACTGTAAGGTATCTACCATCCTGATTTTACAGGGGGGATTTCTTATTTCTAATTACTTCTATTTTTATTAAAAGTCTTCTTGTAAGAAAACTGAATGTTTTTTCATTGTTCTCAAATCCAAGGGTTTGGGTCTGTGGTCACCTATGCAAATTGGTGAGGCTTTTTATCCAACATTTCCCAGGAAAGGGGGGGTGCAAGTGTTGGGAGGATTGTTCATTGTTCTTAGGATCCAAGAGTCTGGGTCTGTAGTCACCTAGGCAAATTGGTGAGGCTTTTTACCAAACCTTGTCCGGAAAGTGGGGTGCAAGGTTTTGGGAAGTATTTTGGGGGGAAAGACGTGTCCAAACAGCTCTTCCCCAGTAACCAGTATTTGTTTGGTGGTCGTAGCAGCCAATCCAAGGACAAAGGGTGGAATATTTTGTACCTTGGGGAAGTTTTGACCTAAGCTGGTAAAGATAAGCTTAGGAGGTTTTTCATGCAGGTCCCCACATCTGTACCCTAGAGTTCAGAGTGGGGGAGGAACCTTGACAAGCTGATAAAAGGTACTTAAAAGAGAAAGAGTGAAAAACAACAGATTCAATGCCTTGGACATAACTACTTCCACTTACCTGTAAGGAATCAAATAAAACAGGAGGACTACTGCAGATAAGTCAATGAAGCCAAAAAAGAATGGGGGGGGGGGCAGGGAAGGAGGGAGAGAACAAAACAAGCAATACAACTGCTGTGACCTGAACTATAAGTGGGGCAGCTCGAATCAGGCTGATGATGTGTGAGAAGTTGCTAATGCTAATGCCACAGCTGGCTATGAAGTCCCTGAAATCTAGGTGAATAAATGTCAGTTTAAAGTGTAACAAACTTACACTGATCAAGTTTCCATATATGTAGGTCATAACAAATAATAAAAGAATAGATGTTATAAATAATTTCAAACTTCTAAATATATGTATTAGCCTTCGGTCTGAGATAAGTGTATCTCATATAATAAGCATATAATAAATTTCAGGCTAAAAGAATGAAGTTTAGAAGGAATTCAAACCTTGGGTTTAATATATGAAAACTATATATCAACTTTAACTAAGAGCACAAACATGACTATGTAATTACAGAAAACAGTGTAAAAGCATTAAGATCAAATTCAGAGATAATATACAAGGTGGTATAAGTTAGCTCCTTGATAATAAGGCCTGGTCTGCATGGGAAAATTTTACCAGTTATACCAATAGTTTTCCAGGTATAGCTACATCGGTATAACGCCCTCCTCTTCCCAACCCATGCAGCAACCCTTAGTCCTACGTACACCTACTCTACTAGCGAACAAAGGAATCTAGGGCCTTGTCTACACTGGTAAGTTTCTGCGCAGTAAAGCAGCTTTCTGTGTTGTAACCCCCGAGGTGTACACACTGCCACGCCACTTAATGCGCAGAAACTGCACAGTTGCAGCACTATAAAAAAACCATCCCAACGAGAAGGGTACAGCTTTCTGTGCCAGGGGTACAGCGGCGTGGTGCCAGTGTAGACACCCTGGTTGATTACAGCACTACGATTGGCCTCCGGGAGGTGTCCCACAATGCCTGTTCTCGCCTCTCTGGTCATCGGTTTGAACTCTACTGCCCTGCCCTCAGGTGACCAACTGTGATCCCCACCCCTTAAATTCCCTGGGAATTTTGAAAGTCCCCTTCTATTTGCTCAATGATGCATGCAGTGGTCTCAGTGCATCTTTCCACGTGGCCACGCCTGCTCCATGCACCAGGCGATCCCCCGCTTGGAGCAATGCCGAGTTGCTGGACCTCATCAGCATTTGGGGAAAGGAGGCTGTGCAGCCCCAGCTGCGCTCCAGCCATTGGAGTTATACCACCTATGGACAGATTTCATGATGCATGACAGAAAGGGGCCATGACCAGGACACACTTCAGTGCAGGGTCAAAGTGAAGGAGCTGCGCAACGCCTATCACAAGGCATGGGAGGGAAACCACCACTCCTCCCGCTGCCGGTTCTACAAAGAGCTGGACACGATACTCGGTGGCGACCCCACCTCCACTGCAAAGACCACTGTGGCTACTTTGGTGGCTCCCATGCCAGTCGAGAGTGGACCAAGCCAGGAGGAGGAAACCTTGGATGAGGATATGGAGGGGGGGCCCAGAGGCAGAGGACGACTCTGAGGTCAGAGATGCATGCAGCCCGGAGCTTTTCTCTACCCTGGAGGAGCCTAGCCAGTCACAGCAGTCGGATCTTGGCTAAGCACAAACAGGAGAGGAGGCCCCTGGTAAGTAGCTTTGATTTTGGGAATTGCTGAAGCGAGTTGTTGGGGGCAGGAGGGTTGCAGAAAGCAGGCTTGTGTCTGTATGATGTGCATACCACCACATGCCTAGTCTGAGCGGTGGAACAGGGTGTTGATAGACTCCCTCACTTCATGGGAGTCTCTCTCAGAGATCTCCAGGAAACTCTCATGGAGATACCGGGCAATCCGCTGCTGCAGGTTCTTTGGCAGAGGTGCTTTGTTTCTTGGCCCATTAAGGGTAACTTTCCCACGCCACTCTGTCGTCACTTTGTTCTTGCCAGCTGAACAGCTGCGCAGAATTAGAAAGCAGCCACGAAGAACTAAAGAGGACTTTCTGCATGAGGTCATGATGCACTTTGCGACTGCAAAACAAAAATTGAAGGAGTGGCAGGACAGTGAGAAGAGGGACCGAAAGGAGAATGCAGCGCGCCAGAACGAAGCCACGGAGCGGCTCTTCAACATTATGGAGTGCCTCCTGGACCCATCTATACCTGCGGCATTCCACTCCTGCCCCATCACAGTCCAGCACTGCGGACTCTGACTATCCACTACACTCAAAACCCACCCTTCTACAGTTTAGCCCTGCTGAAGTACAGTACCCGCTGCATTGTACTCCAAAGGAGAAGGTTGAATATGATACCTGGACCTACACAAATCTTTAGCCATCCCAGGACCCCACCTCCTCCTGGGACCTTCCCTTCCCCAATCCCCCACACTGCTGATGTGTTTTTTTGTCTGTCTCTCTCCTCCGGTTGTTGTTTTTTAATATAAGAATTGTTTTGGTTTGAAAGCAATCTTTGTTCTATTAATTGAAAGAAAACAGAGCCCTGCAAAGCAACAAGCAATTTTCTTACACCTTCATAGTGCATCATCTGCACCAATCACAATCACCTCCTAGAATTACAAGCACTGCACTCCCGAGCATCACAACAAATATTAGTTGCTTTCAGCTTCAAATTGCTGCCTCAAGGCATCCCTGATTCTTACGGCCCCATGCTGGGCCCCTCTAATAGCCCTGGTCTCTGGCTGTTCAAATTCAGCCTCCAGGTGCTGAGACTCAGTGGTCCAGCCCTGAGTGAAGCGTTCACCCTTCCCTTCACAAATATTATGGAGAGTACAACACACTGCTATAAGCATAGGAATATTGTAATCGGCCAGGCCCAGCCCCCCATATAGGCAGTGCCAGCGGGCCTTTAAACAGCCAAAAGCACACTCAACAGTCATTCTGCACTTCCTTAGCCTGTTGTTGAACCGCTCCTTGCTGCTATTAAGGTGCCCTGTGTATGGCTTTATAAGCCATGGCATTAAGGGGTAGGCAGGGTCTCCCAGGATCACAATGGGCATTTTGACTTCCCCTATGGTGATCTTCTGGTCCAGGAAGAAAGTCCCTGCTTGCAGCTTCCTGAACAGGCCAGTGTTCCGAAAGATGCATGCGTCATGCACCTTTCCGAACCAGCCAGCGTTAATGCCCGTGAAACGCCCACGATGATCCACAAGTGCCTGGAGAACCACTGAGAAATATCCCTTGCGATTAATGTACTCGGTGGCTCGTGGTCTGGTGCCAGAATTGGAATATGCGTGCCATCTATCGCCCCGCCGCAGTTAGGGAAGCCCATTTGTGCAAAGCCATCCACAATGTCATACACGTTGCCCAGAGTCACAGTCTTTCAGAGAAGGATGCGATTAATGGCCCTGCACACTTCTGTCAACACTGTAGACATACCTGCCAGTATAGACATACCTTAAGTTACTACAACTCAAGCTCAGTAGAGCTGGAAGATGGTGATAGTTACAATAGTCGCTATATACTTTGATGTGCAACTATATTCAAGCAGAGTATGAGAAGGAACATCATCCATTGGTTTCAGTAGGGCTTAAGAGTCAGGAATATAGGGTTGTATTTCTAACTGGTCTTGGGTAATTTGCAGTGTTGTTGCAGCTGTTTTGGTCCCACCCACTATGTTGGACCAATTCTTGTTGGTGAGGAGGCAAGTTTTCAAGCTACACAGAGCTCTTCTTCAGGTCTGGTCTTGGATAAATCATTTAACTTATTTTGTGTCGCAATTTACATTTTTGGAAAAAGAACAGTCAACACTTCAGAGGAGCACTGTAAGGCGTAATATAAATATTTATAAGATGTTTGAGATCCTCAAATGAAAAGCAATATCCTGTATAACTTTAAATTTGGGTTATTATATTACACTAATTCTCAACTGGTACAACTTCAATGAGATTCAATTTGGATAAGCAGCAACTTAACCTAGATGCTGAATTGCTAATTTGCCTACATACAAGGAAATAAGTAGTCACACTCTTCCATTAGTGAAAGTAGTATTATCAAATGACACATACTTGTAGGTGAGAACAATTTAGCGTGCATTGAAACTACCTCCTGAATTGCAGTACTTCAAAGCAAAGCTTGAAAAAAATTAGCATATAAGTTATGTTGGCTCCTGAACAGTATTCCCAAATTAAGTGTAAAATCCAGAAGCTGAAATACATAATCCTCTTACGTCTTTATTAATCCATTTTATTCAGAACAATGAGGTTACAACTTAGCTTATTCCTTAAAGACAACCACTAGGAAAAAGCTCATGTTTGACAAATAAAAAGCAACTTCATTAAAACCACATTTTCTACCAGGAGGAAAGTGAAACCCATTTGAAACACTGCCTTGGGGAGATAGGCTTAGTAACATTTATTTAATCAACACTGTTAAACAAACTTGTTTAACAATTCTTCCCCCATCAACATCTATTGTGAGAATCCTTAACTCAACAATGTTGTAAAACACTGAACTAGTCAAGATAAAAGTGTAAACAAACTAATACATAGGTGGCAAAAGTGCTAATGAAATGAACTCATTTACAGAACTGGTAACACATAAAACTCAGAAATGCCACACTTTCATCCGCAGCACCTTAAAGCAACAGGATATACTTAGCACTATGGTATTAAGGGGATTTGAAGCAGCAAGACCCTTAGACCAAAAATCTGTTTAAATTGTAGGCAGTCATACAAAAACAAAAAGCAAAAGAAACAGAACACACAGCCATAAAGGCCAGCTTAAAAATAATCAAAATCCAGCCAGAGTAAGCAACATGTTACATTAGAATGCAATAAGACATGTTCAGAAGCAACCTCAAAACTTGTATGCTCTGGGCTACATTTCCAAAGGGATGGCAGAGACTCTAAGTGGTTTATTCTCCCTTTGATATGTGTGATTAAGTCCCATTAATGTCAACGGAGGTTAGGCACACAAATGAAGGGGGAAAATAGTCCCTTAACACAACTGCCGGTTACACCCATGCTGCCCTGGGATTAACAGAGAATGAGCACTGTGATGGAGGCAGCAGCTGTGAGAAGAGAACTGCGAAAAATATATGCATCAGAGAAAAATGACAGTTCCCAGAACATGAGTAAAGCTCACCATGTCATTGGGACTTAATCACACATATTAAAGTGTGAGCAGAGGAAGTGAAGTGGCCCCTAACACCAATAGTATGCTAACCAGCAAAAGGTAAAAAGAGACTGAAAAATAAATTCTGGTTGTATAGCAAACAATGAACTGTGCAAGTTTCCATCATTTCAAACTCAGTGGTGTAACCTTTTCTTTGAAAAAATGATAGCTCCAAAATGAATCAAGTAACTGGAGTTAAAACAATGATCAGTTCTGTAATAAATAACTGGCAACATTTCCACCAATTGGTCTTTAAGAGACCTTTGATTATTTTACATAAAGAAAAAAATATTTCATAGATACTAGGCTAAATTAATTAAAAGGGAAAACAGAATATATTTGCTTGTAAAAATGTTGACAGATTTCTCTGATACTCAATTCCTAAACAAATGAAACTCTAGAAACTGCATATGTGGATTTACCTACATACAAACACAGAAGAACAGATTATCAGAGTCCAGCACGTGGGTCAGAGAAAAAAGTTGCCCTCAAAACTTCATGGGTAAATGTATCTACAAGTACAACAGCGTTTTTCAAACTGGGGGCCCAACCCAAAAGGTGGTCTCAAGCCTCTTGAAGAGGAGTCGCAGTATTGCCACCCTTACTTCTATGCTGCCTTCAGAGCTGGGTGACCGGAGAGCGGCAGCTGCTGGCTGGGAATCCAGCTCTGAAAGCTGCGCTGCTCCTGTTGGAGGAGCTGCCTTCAGAGCTCAGCACCCATCCAGCAGCCGCCATGTTCCAGCTACCCAGTTCTGAAGGCAGTGCAGAAGTAAGCGTGACACCCCTCCACACACAATAGCTTTGCAACCTCCTTTTGGGTCGGGTTCCCCAGTTTGAGAAATGTTGACTTAAGGGCTTTACATGTTTGTATTTTACAGTTTTTCAATACATATTCATGCTTTGTTACAACACCCTGAAATTTAAGATTTAAATATCTGAAATCTTAAAATTCAAGATTTTTAAAATGCTATGACCATGAAATTTAAGAAAATGGACTGTGAATCAGTAGGGCCCTACTCATCATGCAGCCCATTCTCCAGTAAGCATTTCAAGCTTATCACTCAGTGGATACTTTGCCAGTATATGGCGTGCACCAATAGCCTCACATAAAGGACCAACTTTTCCTCATAGATTGCCTCTTCCATGCAGGTAGAAAAATAAATGTACATAAATCCTGGGGAAGGCACACATACAGAACACCAGAGTTACCAACTGTCTAACTATTATTCTGAGAAAAGATTTTTGCCCTAAAATGGAACACTTAAAACAATCTATCCATGAGCACTTTTCATTGAATAGATCCATATATATGTGCCTCACTGGGCATTTTGCCTGTGTAAGGATTTACAGACCCTATGAATAAATGTCATCCTCATTTATTTACTTTCAGATTTTAAATAAATTATTTTAATTTCTATTTCATTATTCATCGCAAAGCAGCTCATGTGTAGATAACAGCATGCTTTTATATTTATGAATATATATGATAGACACTTTACAAAACTATTCAAGAGAATTCCTTACTTGCTTTCTTTGAAGTAGGGGATGTTTCTACTGGTGGTGGTGTTTTGGTGGTTGTTTTGTTTTAATGGTTTGAGGACTATGGAACACATTGTATATATACAAAAATAATGAAGCTGGCGTAATTCACCATAGCTACTCTGACTTCAATGGATTATTATAGCACCTGATAATCTAGCCCTGGATCTTTGACAAGGGTTGCCTGAAGCCTGATTGAACAGGTCTCAAATATACGATGTACCCAGGGCCGTCCCTAGCTATTCTGGGGTCCTACGCTGTCCCCCCACGGGGGGGAGGGGAGGGCAGGATTCTGCGGGGGAAGAGGGGTTGGGGGACAGGGGGGAACCGCCCCCCAGCACTCACCTGCACGGCTCAGGCCAGGATGCTGCATTTCCTGCCACCGGTGAGTGCAGGCCCAGCCCTGCTGCAGTCCTCAGGGGTGGGAAGGGAAAGGGCTGGGGCAGAGCAGGGTGGGGGCTTTGGGGAAGGGGCAGGGCGGGGGCAGAGCAGGGGCAGGAAGAGGCAAGGATGGGGCAGAGCAGAGGTAGAGGCCATGGGGAAGAGGCGGGGCAGGGGTAGGGGCTGGAGCAGCACGCAGCTGCGCAGGGCACCAGGAAATTTGGTGCCCAAATTTCCTGGTGCCCTACGCAGCTGCGTACTTTGCATATGGGTAAGGATGGCCCTGGATGTACTGATGACTGTGTGACGTTTATCTATCTGACATAACTCACTATACTAATATATCAATATAGGCCTTGATCCAGCAACATCAGGGCACAAGAACAGTCCCACTGAACTCAAGGTGAAATTCTGGCTCCACTGAAGTCAATAGGAGTTTTGTAGTTGATTTTAGTGGAATTAGGATTTCACCCTCACAGTTACCTATGCACTAAGTGTTTACAGGATCAAGGCCTATTTTAGTTTATTAACAACATGCAATATGAGTTCAAGGGAATTATTCATGTTCATGAAGTTATGTTCATAGCATTTGCAGAGCTTACTTTAGTAACAAAGATAATGTGGCTAAATCTGGTAGTCAAAGAATGTAAGAAAAATGCATGTTAGTATTATTCAGTTACATCAGCCTGGGATCTCAATCATAATGAAATTAATTTCACTGAAAACAGCTTTTCAGATCAAATAATGATGTAAGTTAATGGAAACTTTTAAAAATATCTTCTCTTTATGTGCCCCTATTCGTAAGATTAGCAGCAAAAGGACTTCTGATTTGAAGTACTTGTTTGTTTGTTTTTTCAATTAAACTGGGTCAAATCTTGTTCATAACAAATAAGAGTCTTCACTGTAAAAACTAGGCAAAGTAGCTTAGTGAGAGCTAGCCCTGTGCAAATTAAAAGAATTAAATCTATTCCTAATGCGTACAGAATATTACTTTTAATTTAAAACATGTGACCTTAGCTTTTATAACATATGAAAGGTTTTAATGTATTTTAATGTTATGTCAACCTCTAAAATAAATGTGTCATAGAAACAAGTTGCTCTTTAGACAATTTCTCTCCAACCAGCTATAACTCATTCAGATTAGTTCATGTTCCACATAGTCTTTACCACGTGCAGGTTGCCTCCTACCCTATTGAGAAGTCATTGTATTGAGGTACTATGGTCAACTGCCTGTAACTCACACAACACTCCAGTTTGGTAAATATGTTCTCACAACATCCCAGTTTTATGAGACACTTTTTATCAAAACACAGACTTTGATCCCACCTAATACTAAACTAATTTGAATCCCAGTAAAACTACAATCTGTGTTAGCCTATTCCCTTTTCTGCTAAACAAGGTCATCTCAATGGAGGCCTTCACTCATTTTCTCTTGATTTCTTCTGAAAAAATTGGATTACTTGTTTGCAGCTGATGATCTGATGAGCTTGAATATTTTTTAAAAGCATGTTCAGGAGTTGAATGTCACAAAATCACACTAATGTCATTTGTTTAATGTAGTCTTTTGGATCATATATGATAAAACTGAGAAACTTTATGCAATTTAACAAATTGCTTTCAGTAATTTAACTTCAGATCATGTATGAAGCAAATTTACTATTGTGTATATCTGTTTAGTAAGAAAATTTTAATAGATATAATAATTACAAAAGTCCTTATTCTGCTTTTTTGGAACTCCTGGGGGCTAATCCTCTCTCCAGATCCTTAGCACACATGAACATAACTTCAATATAGAAGAAGGAATCACTATTTGGACACTGTTTTAAGTGGTTTTCAATGGAAAACATCTCTAGTTTAAGTACAGAAATGTATTTTGCATACAGTGGATTGTACTTAAATACAGATGGCACAGGCAAGATGGACAATATATTTCCTTATATTCACTTCTTCAGAAAAATCCTACTGTTCTGTGAAGTATTCTAGACATAACGACTATACACCATTCTATGTTTGTACTGCATTATTTTGTTGTGCGTGATTCGCTTGGACCTCTCGTTTGGCATAGTTCACATAAAGTTAAGTGACAAGTTTCCAAATCCAAATTGAAAAATATCAGATTTTCTGGACACTTTTCCTCCCTTCTTTCTGCAGCTTCCACCTTTCAGCCTATACTCCCAGGCTAGCTACTTCTTCCACTACAAAGCATTAAACAGGCTCCTGTTTGGGAAGGATAATTTCTGAAGGTAAGAGAAAGAGATGTAATTCAATACAAGAGCTTTTAGCCTTGTCTACATGAGAAAGTTGTACCAATTTAACTAAATAGGTTTAGAAACTGGTTTAGTTAATAAATTGATCCAAAGCCCTTGTTTAGAGAGATTTATTTGGTATTAAGTTTAAAACATAACGTAATCAATATAAGGCTCTCGAACCAAAATAAGGGTCTATAGAAGATGGTTGCATTGATTTAACTAAATTGATCTTTAAACCAATATAGTTAAATCAGTACAATTTTTGCATGCAGACGAGGCCTTTGTATAGATGTGATGTCTTATAATGTATGTATAGGATGACCAGATGTCCCAATTTTATTGGGACAATCCCGATTTTGGGGGCTTTTTCTTATATAGGCACATATTAGCCCCCCACACCCCCGTCCTGATTTTTTACACTTGCTGTCTGGTCACTCTATGTGACTATGTATGTAGAGCTTCAAGTATAGCATGAGAAGAGAATACAGTAAGGACCATGCACCTTAAATGAGTTTCAGGTTAGGTAGACTAACTGGGCTTTGCCTGACCTCTCTCTCTTAACCAGCTTCCCCTATATTAACCGCTGTCAGGACTGCTACACTTGCATGACAGAAAAGAACAGACTTTTTACTAGGCAGTGTACAGACTAAGGGAAAAAGCATGATCTTTCAATCATGTAGCAATGTATGTGAAAACTTAGATGATTGCCAGGTAAACTAAGATTTTTCCCATGTCTAGACAAAAACAAATAAAGTCTTCATTCCACCAGAGATTTTTAAATTGAAAATCCAAAAAGGACCTTTCCTTTTCCCATGTCATTAAGCAAAATAAACAAAAGCATGTCTTTATGCAGCCAAAATTCAAGTGCAAGTACTCTACAAAGAAGCCTTTTCCAGTAGCATTTCTCCTTTCCCACACGAGGGTCTGGTTCTTAATGCAGCTTCTCAGTGCACACTCCTCTTACAATGCCTTTAGAGGAGAACATAATTCACTAAGGCTGGGCCCCACCTTACTTTCCTCATGGGCAGGTGCCTGACAATCCTTGCACTGGGGGCACAGCTGTGGTTCTCCCTCTCTTCTGAAAGAGCGTTAACACTGTCCGTGCCGACGGCTCCACAACCCTAAAATGCAATCTGAATGAGTCTACACATCCTTTCATATGTAATTTCCCCTCCTTTTTTAAACTCATAAACACCTATTTTTTCCCTATCCCTTTATATTCATACATCTTCCCTGTTTTTTGCATGTAATCTGAAGGATGACTTCTTTAACCTGTCAGTTTTCCCCAAACTGTTTCTCTTTTTTCCTCCCCTATTCTCTTCCTCTCTTGTTTTCTGTTTTTTTAATCTCCCATATTTTCTCTCTCTGCTTTAATTCTTTATTTTCTCTCATTTCTGCTCCTCTTTACACTCCCTAGCTACTCTCTCTACCTCCTCCATTCTTGTTTGCTCTATTTTCTCTCCTTTTTCGTGCATTATGACACCTTGTTTGCATTATACTCAAGAGCAACCAACATCAAGATCCCCCAAAGTCAGAGAGGAAAGAGGCCACTACAAAAAATACATCAATCCAAATCACAGAGCAGATCTGAAATATGACCCAGCACCTCAGACTTATATTCAAATACTTCATCGAGTGACTATTCCATACTAAAAGGATGCCTATTATTACAGGACTATACTTCTCCTGCGTGGAATGCCTCTCCTCCAGAGATCATCAAACAGGATTCACCACAGTTATGTTTGAGCATTTCGTTCCTCCCTTCTCTCCTTTAGGGAAAAATGAATACCAAAATAATCTCAATATAAGAGCTATCATTTTTCTTGTTAGTTTTTTCTGTAGTATCCATCACACATATCTCAGTGTTTTGGAATTATAGCAAAATCTCCTCCTTTTTTTGGTTTAGCGAAAAGAGGGAAGATTATTTAATGGTGAGCACTTAGAGCAACTAGTACATAAATGACCATATCTTGCATATTGACAGACTCCAATGGAGCTTGATGTATTTTTGTACAAGCATTCCCTTTCACTCCCATCAACCAGATTATTTAAGTTCCATTACTGAGATATCTCAGTGATATCATTCTACTAACATTCTCCTATTTTCAGTAGAAAAATTGCTCTTCTTGCAGTCTCCTCATTGTCATTCATAGTTAGATAAAAAGGGCCCAAAATATTCCTGAAAAAACCCTCCAAAATGTCTATTTGCTTTTGTGCCATTTCATCTATACAGCACGTATGCAGACCAATATCCATGCACCACAAAGGGCCAAATTCCAAGTAGTACTTAGTTCCTGATAAACACCCTGTGACAGGTTCAGTCACAGAGACCCCCTTGGGACTGTCACCTGATGTGCTAAGACTACCTCTGAGCTCATTTTCTATGCCAGTTTGGGCCTTCAGAACCCTGTCTTGTTGAGCCAGATGCGCTAATCTGCTGCAACACAGACCCAGGGTCTGAACCACGTCCCCAAAGCTGCAGACTTTACTGAAAATGGCTTAGCAAGTGCTCCTGTCTCTAGCACCCAGACACCCAGCTCCCAATGGGATCCAAACCCCAAATAAATCCATTTTACTCTGTATAAAGCTTATACAGGGTAAACTCATAAATTGTCCGCCCTCTGTAACACTGATAGAGAGATATGCACAGCTGTTTGCTCCCCCAGGTATGAATTGCTTACTCTGGGTTTGTTAATAAACAAAAGTGATTTTATTAAGTATAAAAAGTAGGATTTAAGTGGTTTCAAGTAATAACAAAGTTACCAAGCAAAATAAAACAAAACACACAAGTCTAAGCCTAATATAGTAGGGAACTGAATACAGGTAAAGCTCACCCTCAGAGATGTCCCAATAAGCTTCTTTCACACACTAGACTCCTTCCTAGTCTGGGCCCAATCCTTTTCAGACCAACCTTGTGGCTTATGGCGTGGGTCCAACAATCACTTACACCCCCGTAGTTACATACCTTTGTTCCAGTTTTTTCAGGCATCTCTTTGGGGTGGAAAGGCCATCTCTTGAGCCAGCTGAAGACAAAATGGAGAGGCTTCCAGGGCCTTTTATATTCTCTCTTATGGGTGGAAACCCCTTTGTTCTTCTGTGCAAAATCACAGCAACAAGATGGAGTTTGTAGCCACCTGGGCAAGTCACATGTCCATGAATGATTCAGCTTTTTGCAGGCCGATGCCACTGTTTACACGTTAGTCTGAACTTTCCCAGGAAAGCTCAAATGTGGATTGGCGTCTCTCAAAGTCCATTGTCATTTAAGTGTTTCTTGATTGGGCACTTACTCAGAACAGTCCTTTCTCACAAAGCTAACCAAATGCTTTACTGATGCTACTTAGAATCAAAATCATTGAGATACAAGTACATAGCCAATATTCATAACTTCAAATACAAAAATGATATACACATACAGACAGCATAATCATAACCAGCAGATTACAACCTTTCTGTAGACACCTTACTTGACCTCTTTTGTACAGGACTTAGTGCAACTATAGGACCTTGGTTGCAACAATGATCTATACAGTCACAGTTCATGTCAATAACATCACACACCCACAGTTGCCACTGGCATCAGTCATAGTTTTAAGCAATCAGCAGGTCTCAGGATTTGGCTTTGACATTCTAAGCCAGTGGTTTTCAACTGTTTTTCATTTGCGAACCCCTAAAAAAATGTTAAGGGAGGTGTAGACCCCTTTGGAAATTCAACCCGTGGTCCACAGACCCCTATCATACAAGTCTTACACTGACAAGAGAATTCAACTATAAAGGCTTGGCCTGATGTGACACAGCATGAGAAAAGACGGTGAACTGTGAGCTTCTATGGTAACGACAACACTTCCAGGTTTGACCTGTAGATGGGGATATTCACATACTTTTGATTGATCAGAAAAACTGAATATGCCTTTTCTGGGATCATAGTCACCTTTTGCGGACCCCTTAGACATAGTCTGTGGACCCCCAGGAGTCTGCAGACCACACATTGAAAACCATTGTTCTAAACTCTTCAATACTAATATAACTGGATAAATACCTCCAACCTTATTACTAGGCCAACCAAATTCTCAAATTCTAACTTCATTTTTACATAAGCAAACTCCAGTTTACTTCACTGAGAGTTTACCTGAGTAAAGGCCAAGTAAAAGCTAAGTAAGGAACTCAGGATCTGGCCCATTTATTTTACACATTGCATAGATATTCATGGCACTTCACAGACAAATTAAAGACACAATCCTTGCCCTGAACAGCTTAAAATATGGATGACAACAGACTAAAGGGAAAAAGCAGGAAGGATTACCCAGTAATATATTATGAAGTTATTAGTTTTCAAATTGCACGTATCACAGAGGTGGGCAAACTACAGCTCGCGGGCCACATCCGGCCCGCGGGACTGTCCTGCCCGGCCCTGGCGCTCCCGATCGGGGAGGCTAGCCCCCAGTCCCTCCCCTGCTGTCCCCCATCCCCTACAGCCTCAGCTCGCTGTGCCGCCAGCGCTCTGGCCCACCGCTCCTGCCAGGGAGCGCCGCGGCATAGCTGCGAGCTCCTGCCACTCTGAGTGGCATGGTAAGGTGTCAGGGAGCGGGGGAGTTGGATAAGGGGCAGGGGGTTCCAGGGGGCAGTCAGGGGACAGGGAGCAGTTGGATGGGGCGGGGTGGTCACGGGGTGGGAAGCAGGGGGGGTTTGATAGGGGGTGGGGTCCCAGGGGCGGTTAGGGGCAGGGGCCCCAGGAGGGGGCAGTCAGGGGACAGGGAGCAGGGGGAGTTGGATGGGTTGGAGGTTCTGGGGGGGGGCAGTCAGGGGGAAGGAAGTGGGAGGGGACGGACAGGGGCAGGGGACAGGCTGTTTGCGGAGGCACAGCCTTCCCTACCCGGCCCTCCATACAGTTTTGCAACCCTGATGTGGCCCTTGGGCCAAAAAGTTTGCCCACCCCGATGTATCATGTTGTTTCCTTTTGTGTCTGTATGTGTTTTTGGTTGGTTGGTTAAGCTGGAATGGGGAAGGGGTTCAGTGTTGAAGCGATAATTGTCCGAAGTGGGTTCTCAGAAAAGATTTGAAGACTACATAGTGTATGGGATTCAGGAAGCCATTTCAGGCATAAGGAATGCATTAGCAAACGACCAGAGTCACTTGAAAAGAGACAGAGAATGATGCAGGTAGAGAAAGGAACCTTGAACTTAATTCAAAAGCAATAAACAAACACATAATAAATAGCAAAGGTCAACATTTGAAAGAGTACTCTTTTGAGCTCATGAAACCAACTGAAGAGCTATAATTAACATCAAATTCACAGGAACACATTTTCTTACTGCAAAACTTTTATTTGTCTTTGATTGTCTATGCTAGAACACACAGCTCTTGAACCCATATAACAAAAACACTGTTCATTCTTTGCCATAGTATCTGAAAAATATGCATCAGGCTTTCCCAAGGTGCTATATTTGTGGACAGCAGTGGCAAGGTCGCTGAAGTGTTTTGGCATAGAATATACAGTAACAATGCATTCTTTCACAGCACTTTGCTTTTTAACCCAGAGCTAGTGTTGGAATGCAGCCACCAGAACTGTAATAATACTTTCAACTTATAGGGCCAAATTTTCAAAATCAGTTTCTAATGCTACATGTGAAAATTTGTGAATATAATTCTTTGTGTGTGTAAACACTTCCATTTATGTATGCAACAGGCCTGTACATACGAGTTGGGTACTTGCTGCTGGTGTCTATATAATTTTTCATGCCCAAATGTCCATCTATAAATGCAAGATTTTCATGTGCAAAACTTGCAGACACACATTCAAATGGAGAGTTGAGGTTAGCTCTAAATTTGGCCTATACAATGCATTTATTTGAAGATTTTAAACCACTGGAGTCCTGATTCCCATTCCCCCACTTGAGCCATTAAACAACACTCCCCCACTTTAGTAGATTCTTCTTCTTAGCATACTCCTTCACCTGATAGTAGACCCACTATTGCTGCATATCTTTTTGAACTTCTTGGGCTCAACCCAGCCATAAGTGCACTGCTACCTATAGCAGCTGTCAGTCTCTAAGTATAGAAACACAGATATACCTAGCAACCAGTAAAAAATACCTTGGGAGATATTAAATATGTGCCTAATGATTTATACTGCAGACCAGTGCAAATCTACTAGGTTACCACACACTGTGATACTGAACACTATGAATTTTCAAAGGGGTTACCACAAAGATATTTAGCACAAGTGTTCTGACAATTATCATTCAACGGAAGAAATTCAAAAGGCCAAATTCTGGCTTCATAGAACTCAATGGCAAGACTTCCAATGACTTTTATGGGGCTAGGATTTGACATAGAGTGTTCAATGGATCTCAGACTAGTGCTTCTATTTGTTTGATGTATTTGTCTTGTGTTAGCACACAAAGCTGCAATAAAGCTAACTTGCTAACTTTTAAACAAGGGGCTCCCTAAAGAATTTCTACCTTAGTTGGCAATGGTAAAATTATCTTCCCCCGATACTCCAAAAGCCATCATTTTCATACTTTTCCTTCGTTAAGAAAATAATCTATCAATTCCATTCATTCCTCCTCTCCAGCAACTCATGGAGTTTCTGCTCTAGGAAACTCATCTACTTTGCAGAAAGAAAAGGAGTACTTGTGGCACCTTAGAGACTAACCAATTTATTTGAGCATAAGCTTTCGTGTGCTACAGCTCACTTCATCGGATGCATAAAGTGGAAAATACAGTGAGGAGATTTATATACACACAGACCAGGAAAAAATGGGTGTTTATCATACACATTATAAGGAGAGTGATCACTTAAGATGAGCTATTACCAGCAGGAGAGTGCGGTGGGGGGAGAGAAAACCTTTTGAAGTGATAACCAAGGTGGCCATTTCCAGCACATTTCCAGGAGTTAACAAGAACGTCTGAGGAACAGTGAGGGGGGGAGGAATAAACAAGGGGAAATAGTTTTACTTTGTATAATGACTCAACCACTCCCAGTCTCTATTCAAGCCTAAGTTAATTGTATCCAATTTGCAAATAAATCCAATTCAGCAGTCTCTCGTTGGAGTCTGTTTTCGAAGTTTTTTTGTTGAAGAATAGTCACTTTTAGGTCAGAAATCGAGTGACCAGAGAGATTGAAGTGTTCTCCGACTGGTTTATGAATGTTATAATTCTTGACATCTGATTTGTGTCCATTTATTCTTTTATGTAGAGACTGTCCAGTTTGACCAATGTACATGGCAGAGGGGCATTGCTGGCACATGATGGCATATATCACAGTGGTAGATGTGCAGGTGAACGAGCCTCTGATAGTGTGGCTGATGCGATTAGGCCCTACGATGGTGTCCCCTGAATAGATATGTGGACACAGTTGGCAAGGGGCTTTGTTGCAAGGATAGGTTCCTGGGTTAGTGGTTCTGTTGTGTGGTGTGTGGTTGCTGGTGAGTATTTGCTTCAGGTTGGGGGGCTGTCTGTAGGCAAGGACTGGCCTGTCTCCCAAGATTTGTGAGAGTGATGGGTCGTCTTTCAGGATAGGTTGTAGATCCTTGATAATGCGTTGGAGAGGTTTTAGTTGGGGGCTGAAGGTGACGGCTAGTGGCATTCTGTTATTTTCTTTGTTGGTCCTGTCCTGTAGTAGGGGACTTCTGGGTACTCTTCTGGCTCTGTCAATCTGTTTCTTCACTTCTGCAGGTGGGTATTGTAGTTGTACGAATGCTTGATAGAGATCTTGTAGGTGTTTGTCTCTGTCTGAGGGGTTGGAGCAAATGCGGTTGTATCGCAGAGCTTGGCTGTAGACAATGGATTGTGTGGCGTGGTCTGGGTGAAAGCTGGAGGCATGTAGGTAGGAATAGCGGTCAGTAGGTTTCCGGTATAGGGTGGTGTTTATGTGACCATCATTTATGAGCACTGTAGTGTCCAGAAAGTGGATCTCTTGTGTGGACTGGTCCAGGCTGAGGTTGATGGTGGGATGGAAATTGTTGAAATCATGGTGGAATTCCTCAAGGGCTTCTTTTCCATGGGTCCAGATGATGAAGATGTCATCAATGTAGTGCAAGTAGAGTAGGGGCATTAGGGGACAAGAGCTGAGGAAGCGTTGTTCTAAGTCAGCCATAAAAATGTTGGCATACTGTGGGGCCATGCGGGTACCCATAGCTGTGCTGCTGATTTGAAGGTATACATTGTCTCCAAATGTGAAATAGTTATGGGTGAGGACAAAGTCACAAAGTTCAGCCACCAGGTTTGCCGTGACATTATCGGGGATAGTGTTCCTGACGGCTTGTAGTCCATCTTTGTGTGGAATGTTGGTGTAGAGGGCTTCTACATCCATAGTGGCCAGGATGGTGTTATCAGGAAGATCACCGATGGATTGTAGTTTCCTCAGGAAGTCAGTGGTGTCTCGAAGATAGCTGGGAGTGCTGGTAGCGAAGGGCCTAAGGAGGGAGTCTACATAGCCAGACAATCCTGCTGTCCTACTTTGCAGAGGCTCCTCAGAGTCAAATGCAGTAATAGTAGTAGATGGGTCACCCAGCAACGTCTGCAAGCAGCAAATGGGCAGACCTGCAGGCAGTGCTGGCAGCAGTGGTGGTAAGCAGACCCTCCTGCACCATGACAGAGTGGCATGATTAGTTGCGTGGGGAGTGGGTCCTCCTGGTTATGGGAGAGATGTGCAGTTGGGGAATGAGATTCCTTGGTTCTTGATGTAAGTGAGCCTTCCATCACCACTGGTAGTGAGGAAGTGAGTGAGGGATCAAGTGGGAGAGCAAGTTCCCCCTGCCCAATATGCTGGTTTTGGTGGGGCAATGGATCTCCCCTGAAAGGCAGGAGAAAGTCTAAAAGGAGCAGGATTCCAGACTACTTCCCAATCATCATCAGGAATCCCTCCACGTAGATGATGATTCTCTTTTATGGATTGTCCATTTCAAGTTATCTGTGGGTCCTCTGATGGCTGATAAGGCCTATTCTGGAGCTGCTGGCTCTGCAACATTGCAGACGTGTTTCTGAGCAGGGCAGGTGAACCTGGAGTATTGGTTCGGGCCATAGCATGCTCTGTCACTTCCATTTTTCCATTACACATAGTTTCATCTGATTCTTGAAGTGCTGAGTTCCCTGCCTCAAGCAGTTCCTCCACTATTGTCAGTCCTGAGTTATACTTTCCCATGAGTTGATGTCAATGTTGCATTTCCTTATATTAGCCTTGAGGAAATCCCTGTAGTATTATTTCTGTCCTCCTCTGGCATGTTTGCCTTGCCTGAGTTGAGAGTATAAGACTTGTTTTGGCAATCTGGAATCGGGCATCCGGACAACATGGCCTTCCCAGTGAAGTTGATGATAAATAATCATGCTCAATAATATTGGCTTATGAGAGGATGCTGATGTTAATGCGTCTAATCATCCCATTTGATTTGGAGAATCTTATGCATACAACATTGATGATATTTCTCCAGCGCTGTAAGATATCTCCTGTACGTTGTCCATGTTTCATCCCCATACAGAAGGTGGGTAATCACAACAGTTGTGTAGACCATGAGTTTGGTTTTGGTTCTGATGTCGCAATCTTCAAACAACCTCTTTCTCAGACAACCAAAAAGCTCGGCTTGCACATTTGAGCCAGTACTGGATTTTTTCATCAATATCAGCTGTCTGAGAGGTGGCTTCCAAGATATGGGAAATGCACAATTTTCTCTAGAGGGTTATTGTGGAGCTATATTGCTAGTGCTGGGAATTGTGCACCAGGCACTTGCTGATGGAGGACCTTTGTCTTTCTGTCTGATGTTAAGTATCAGTCCCATTTTCTGATATACTTCAGCAAAGACGTTGATGACTGCCTGAAGATCTATTTCCAAGTGAGCACACACTTCAGCGTCATCTGCATACTGAAGCTCGACGGCTGAAGTCAGTGATGTTTTGATTCTGTATCGGAAGCAGCCAAGGTTGAATAGCTTGCCATCCATTCAGTAGATTAGCTGCACTTCTGCTAGGATCTTAGCATCTCTAAGTTCATCTCCCAATATAGATGGTCCAAACTCCAGCTCCAATCTCAGATATCACTGATGGGTGTGTGTAACAGGGTTCACACACCATTGGGGGTGCCATGAGGCTGGGTCTGGGGATCAGCGCTCTTCTGGTCTAGCGCCTCCTTCCAGCTCTCCCTCCTCCATGGATCTCTCAATCTCCATGACTTAGGGTGCTCTTTCTTTGTGACTCAGCCCTCTGTCCAGGTCACTGTACAGTCCTCTTCTGGGGTACCAAAGTCCCAGAGCACAAACTCTTCAGATGCCGTCTTGGACAGTCCTCCATGCCAATTCTAAGTCTGTGCTACTCTCCCAGGGAAATCCTGACCCGCCCAATCCTCCAGGTTCCAGCCCAAGGACCCAGCAGCAGCTATAATGATATATCGTTGTTATAGTTAAAAATAAAAGTTTGAGGATATCTTTAAGCTCCCTAACCTCTTTCTGCAAAAGTGAAGCACAGCTGCATGTTCTTCACAAACCCAAGATCAAATTACATCAGTTCATATCTGTTTACATTTTCAAGGTCATCTTTGCAAGGAAAAGAGCTAAAACCTGGAGATTTTTTAAATTAAAGTTGAGATTCTGACTGATGGGGATCTAAGGCTGGGTTTGTTAACAAGCAGCTAGCATGAGCCCACACAAACTCTCTACAGCTCATCTGAGCAGGTAGTAGCATTGGAATATAAAAAAATGATAGTATGACAAGAAGCTTATCCCATGTTTGTACAATGTTAACTGTAATAGCTGGACACCTGATGAAAAGTTTTTCCTTTATACTGTATTCACTTCTTGGTGTGTCCAACAACTTTTATAAAAGGAACAATCAAGATATTAAATGATACCAAATTTAGACCTATATCCTGTTATCATTCCACATATGGAACTATTGCTGAAGGAAGTAGCCATTTTGCTTAAAAATCAATGCTTGTGCATAAATTCAACCATTAAGTCTCCTTACGACAGCCAAGCGAATTCTCAGTATGCCAAAAGTATACATCACAAGAACAGGTGAAAAAATTATGAGGGACCTTGTGACTGGGATAACTTCATAACACATACATCCACTAGCATACCCTGTTCTATTTACCTCCCAATACTTCAGTTAAAGCTTTGCATTTAGTTAATCTGATAACTTGTCTATTTCTCCCTTAAAGACAACAAAATATATTTTAGAATTATATAGTGCCTTTCAACACTAGAGAGCACTTTTAGAAACTAAATTTACACACTTCTTCATTCCACTTATATAGAGAATTTCAATTTGATTATGTTCTTTTCCCTTTCACATTTGCTTTCTGTGAATATCCTAGAATTTGAGATTTACTAGTATGAATACTGCTGAAAAGCAAATTTTAAAACTCAATATTCATTGACACCAGATGTAGAATTGTATGCATATCTATTTTTCAGATAAATACTACAGTGTTGGGTTAGTTGTATAAATTATCCAACCAGAGAAACAAAACAATACCCCATGACTTACATAATTAACCATCTTTGTATAAACTGTGAACGTTGTAATGAACTGTATACAAACAATCTGCAGAATCAGGATTGTTTGATGAAGAAATTGCAAATTCTTTTGAATAACTGATTAAATTTTAGAATTTTTTGATCTGTTCATGGGCATTTCTGCAACAGAAAATAATTTAAATTTGTCAAACAAATTATCGGTTGCAATTTGCTCAGGTTTTGTTGAGACACATTTACTCTTTTTATTTGAACATTTTATTTTAAAATAATTAATTTGGATAGTTCTGGGTTAGTCACTGGGAGAGCTATGAGAAAGGGAAGACAAAGATATGCTTAGATATGCTTTTAGCATCTCCAACAGAGCTACAATAGCCTCCATTCTGGGGCTAAAGGGAAAAAAAAGAATGGAAGACTCTGACAAAGAGGCAATGCTGGAGATCTGCGGCCCAAACCAAGGTCCTTTGAAATCAGTGACAGTCTTTCCATTGATTTCTATTGGTATTAAAGAAGATATTGTAGAACTAAAGTGTAGCTAGAACCCCCCCCCCAAAAAAGCAGATAAAAAATGTCAAGAATGAGTAAGGTGAAATAGAGGCAAAGTATTTTTATAAGCTCCAAGAATAAGGCATCCCTGACAGTGCCGGTTGTGTAGACGCGGTGAAATCCATCAGAAACAGGGCAGTCACCCCAACCCTCACTTTAATCTGCAGGCAGAATTTTAAGAAGGATCTTTCTTAGAGCCCACGCCACTGAAAAGAGAAGAGAAACAGACTAAGGACTATCTGAATGTGTTTGCTTGGAATGGAACTTTTACAATTTTGAAAACTACACTAACCAATATAAAGAAATGCCGATAACTCTACAAAGCTATAATATGTAAGTATGGGCTGTAAAATGGGCCATTATGGTTTTATGTAGTGTTTGTTTTCCTGATAGAAAGCAAAGGTCAAATCCACACTACAGAAATCTTAATACTGTAGCTCAGGATTCACAAGTCAGGGTTTAATCTTTTGGTGTCTGGGAACAGGCTTTTACTAACAATCCTCCTGTGTCTGAGACAAAATGAAAGGTTCATGATCACCTATTTCAGACTACCTGTGCCCAAAATCCACAATTATATCTACATAACGTGTACTCTTGAGAGAGATGTTTGTTATAAACTGCTGGGCCAACAAAAACTTTCAGGGACTATTCAGGAATGTGGTGAGCACAAGTGCTTTCACTATCTGTCAAGGTTCCTTCCCCACTCTGAACTCTAGGGTACAGATGTGGGGACCTGCATGAAAAACCCCCTAAGCTTATTTTTATCTGCTTAGGTTAAAACTTCCCCAAGGTACAAACTATTTTACCTTTTGTCCTGGACTTTTTTGCTTCCACCACCAAGCATCTAACAAATATAACAGGGAAAGAGCCCACTTCGAAACGTCTTTCCCTTCAAAATCCCTCCAAGCCCTACACCCCCTTTCCTGGGGAAATCCTCACCAGTTTGCATAGGTGAACACAGACCCAAACCCTTGGATCTTAAGAACAATGAAAAAGCAATCAGATTCTTAAAAGAAGAATTTTAATTGAAGAAAAAGTAAAAGAATCACCTCTGTAAAATCAGGATCGTAAATACCTTACAGGGTAATCAGATTCAAAACATAGAGAATCCCTCTAGGCTAAACCTTAAGTTACAAAAAGACACAAAAACAGGAATATACATTCCATTCAGCACAACTTATTTTATCAGCCATTTAAACAAAACAGAATCTAACGCATATCTAACTAGATTCTTACTGACTTTTTACAGGAGTTCTGACCTGCATTCCTGCTCTGGTCCCAGCAAAAAAAACACACAGACAGAGAGAACCCTTTGTTTTCTTCCCCCCCCCCCCCCCCCAGCTTTGAAAGTATCTTGTCTCCTCATTGGTCATTTTGGTGAGGTGCCAGTGAGGTTATCTTAGCTTCTTAACCCTTTACAGGTGAAAGGGTTTTTCCTCTGGCCAGGAGGGATTTAAAGGGTTTACGCTTCCCTTTATGTTTATGACACTATCAAATAAAAGATTTCCCCAAATCTCATGCTACTAAATATAAAGTCAATGACCAATTATTTTTAGATTTTGGAGTTCCATGCCAAAGCAGAATGTAGAGAACTTCTAGGATTAATTAAAGACTTTTGCTGAATATTTTAGCATCATTGTTTAGAAAGCACAATGCACATGGACGAATAAAAAGTCCCAGTCTGCTGTAGTTAAATGAGTGAGCGAGTTAGAGAGACTGTTTAAAGCTACATTGTAAAGACAAGGTATCTTCTTTAAAAGTGACAGAATGTAACTGTTCCTTTATCTAAGTTCTAAAACTCTGTCTGGAAAAAAAGATCAATCAGCAGTCAAGAAAGCTTTTGTCAGAGGAAATAGACAAAGGACAAATTTCTATACTTAGTAAAGCTAAGCGTATTGTACCAGAAAATTGGGTCATGGAATTTGCAATAAAAATTCTACGAGAATGAAAGCTAAAATCCATGCAAAGAATTCTAACAGTAAAGTCCTAGATGATGGATACAACACAAACTACTATTGTTTCAGTGTTGTAAAGCAATCGTAAACTGTTTCTATCTTAGTGCAGTGCTCTACTCTTTAAAATGGTTATTACATGGCCCCAATAGGTTTTGTGAGTGCATAATCTGACACTTGTACACACAAGTGTTTGTTGAAATTGGCCTTGCTACTGCAGGTTTTTGCCACTTTAAAGTGGACACACAAGTGCATACAAGCACAATTCTGCATGCACACAAATGGAGGTTGCCCTTTGAAAATGTATGCCTAAATACAAAATGTTGTGCTTTGGAAAGACAAAGTAGAAGTGAATCCACATCCACAGTGCCTGTAAAATCCATGTTAGTGACTGCAACTTGGACACTTGATTGGCATGAGCTCATACCTGTTTGCTTATGCAACTCTGGGATTTTGCAGGCACACCTCTACTGCACTTTGCCTTGAAAATTTGTCCCATAAAATAATATATCAATACATTTACTGAACAATTTTCATTTTGCTGTTATTAGACGGTCATGTTTTATGTTTGAGTTAATATAGCTAACAGCTCATCTGTCCCTTGCAGTCAATTTGGTCTTGTCCAAACTGCTATGAATCAAAGCGCCAAGCCAGATTTTGCCATTGGATGTTAATTCTTCTCCCACTGACTTTGCACATTGCCATCTGAGGGCAGAATTTGGACCTTAAGCAGTATATGGGATGTTAGCTGGTGTACCTACTAATACAAAGCCTGTAAGACTGCTTTCTATGTAAGAAATGGTTTAGACGCAGCATATTTATGACACCAAATAATGTATACAACATCCTTGTAATTTTTATCCAGCATTTACACTATTTATTTGCAATTCACTCCTGTATGGCTTGTTTGATTATCAAATGAGTTCCTATGTCACAAGCAAATTTTTTCTGAGTACAGTATTTGGAACAAAAGAAAGACACACTTTGTTTCCAGGAAAAATATGCATGATACATACAACAGTGAGCTTTTAAAGCAAGTCTTCTTCAAACTGTAAAGTGTCCCCCAGGCAGATTTTACTACTCTTATTTTAATAATGTTAGGCTATTTTAAAAGCAATGAAAAGTTGGCAAACAATTCTGCAAGATTTTATCAAGAACATATAGTGACAGTAAATTCTCATTTTTCATTTATACTATCAAATTCCAGAAAATCTCCACAATGAAAGCTCAAGTTCATGCACTTCTATTGTCTACAGATTATTTATCAACCATCTCTACAATAACATATACTGTAGCTACAAGTCCCAACAGTCTCTAAATTTAATTGTCCATTTCTGAGAATAGAGCCCTAATGGAACCCATACAAAGACGATGAAGTCTCCCTTTGTAATAAAGTATGTTATTCATTTCAACAGCATGAATGAAAGACAATTTTACTAGCAAGACATGCTGATGTGTTGATTCAGTAAATGTCCCCATTCTGATCTGAATTGATCAAAAACATGGACATGATTACACATAAATGTAAGAAAGAAAATGAATTCAAGTAACACACATATATTAAAATCAGATTTTTAGAGCCATCAAAATTCTTGAAATTCTAATCTTAACTTCCCTGTTGAACACAACTGTCATAGCTCCTGCTAGCGTTATTCACTCAAGCAGTTCTACTTAGATCTATTTTTATCTCAACTACATCAAGTGTAAGTGTAAGTCTGCACTCTTACACTGGTGTAAATTAGATCTGTACCTGGCTCATTGACTGCAGTGGGACTGCTCACCTGAGTATGGCTAGGAAAATCTGGACTCCCAAATCTAAGGCCTTGTCTACACTACCGAGAAAATTCAATCGAAGCTACGCAATTTGAGTTACGTGAAGGGCGTAACTCAAATCGACGTAGCTTAGATCTACTTACTGTGGGGTTCACACTACACGACACTCTCCCGTTGACTCCCCTTACTCTTCTCGATCCAGTGGAGTACAGGAGTCGACGAAAGAGTGATCCGCAGTCGATTTAGCGGATCTTCACTTGACCCGCTAAATCGACCGCTGATGCATCAATCACGGCTTGTCAATCCGCCCAGTAAGTGTAGACAAGCCCTAAGATAACCTAATGCATTGAGAATTCCCAATAAGGATTCATCATCTACTAGAGCTATTATATCCAGGGAAGTTCTAGTGATATTTAAATCTTATGTTAATGTTTATTGTATTTAATGTTATAATTATTGCTTTATCCACAATTCTCCATGGAGCAACATTCTTATGCACTAATTACTATGCTTACAGTTTTCAACTTAACTTGAGCATTTACTTACTTATTTATTGCTAGATTTACAAGTGTTCCTTATCAACATTTCTTTGCAACATGTCTTCAGCATGTATAATGTCTAATAAAATGTAATACTTTATTATCACTGGATCAAAAAAGATCATTCCCCAAGTCAATATACAAATATCACATATGTACAGGAGATATACCTACCCACTTCAGATTTGATTTATTGTGTCTCTACTGAAAAGTTACTGTTACCTTTATAGGCCAGTTAGAAAATCTTTGTGAAATTATGTAATATAGTTCTTTGTGAAGTAAAGGAATAACAAAAACATTAAAAGTACACACAATGAAACATATATATGTGGTATATCCATGGACATAAGATGTCATACAAGGAGTTCAGCATGATTGGATACATATCACTGCAACTAAACAATATGACTATAGCTGATTTCACTCAAACACAATGGGCCAAGATTCAAAAGCACAGCTACTCCTCCCTGCAAATTCATTTGTAACTTAAGCATCCAATATTGGATACAAATCCACTTTTCAAAAGTCATAGCACTGGAAGAATGTAAATATTTAGGCAAAATTTTGCTCTGAGAGCCCAATGGCTAACACTTCTGCAACCAAGGGCAGAATATATTTCTTAGCTAATTTTTCCTCCTTTCTGCCATAAGATACACCCACTTTTCACACAGGAATTCATGCAGTTCATGAGAAAAGAGAGGTGGCAAATGCTTCCCAGATATAAAACAAACAATCGATGCATAACAAAAAACAGACACAGAATCTGGCACCACATCTGTAATTATTTAGCATGGTCCCGCCATGCTTTAAAGGAAATCCAGTTTTAACATGATGATTCCCTAGACATCATCTGTTCAGACAGCGTTGCTAAACAAATGAAACAACAGAAGCACCAAATAATTAATATTACTGTCTACCAAATTCAGCCCTTGCGTAATCAGGGGCAGTCCGCACTGAAGACAAACGAAGTTACACAAACATCCAGTGAGGCTGAATTCAGCCCTGTTTGTCCATGTAGAATTACCCTTGGTTCTTCAAGAAGCTACCAACATGAATAAAATAACTATTTTGTCTTTATGACCCTATACTGCAGATGCTTTAAAGCTGCATTTTGTGCGTTATCTGATCTTTCCCAGTTGTTACATACTTGGCAATTTATTTCCACGTCCACAGCTGAAAGCACACTTTATTCTTATTCTTCCCTGAATAGTTCCCTGAACTGTACAATGTATTATGAGCTTCAGTGCTTTAAAAACTATATTCTTAAAATATTTAAGATCAGTCAGTTTTCCATTATCTTTTACGTATAACCAACCAAAATGACAACATACTTTCTTAAACTAGTGACCATAGACTTGCAATCTTAAAATGCCATTACTTTCTCCAGTAATGTAATTGAGCTTCTCTTCCTCCAAACACACTTACCTAAACTTATACATGTTGCACAAGCCCTTTACAATGTGACTTTTGAGACCCCTAAGCAGTCAGGTGATTTTTTTCACCAATTAAGAAAAATTTATGGCTGAAGTTTAATTGCGGACAGTGCCAATATTGCCACGTGAACTGTGCCCATCAACATTCCTCCAATTTATGAGCTAAATCCCACATATTTGTCACCTCTCAAAGCTAGAGACGAATTAAAAACAAGTTTCACACAACTACCAAGTTCTGTGCAGTTCCATATGCAACATTTCTCAATGGTAAGAAAAACAGTGGGAGCAGGTGTGGGGGAAGCAGGAGTCTATTCCCCACACTCTTCAGAAGCAGGGGGATTTGTAGCCAGGGGGAAAGAGGGAAGCCAGTGGGCAAGCAGCCATTGGAGGGAGTTAGGGCAGGGCTGTCAGGGTGGAGAAGCTAGGATTTCGGGAGCAGTGGGAGTTGCCAATCTCAATCAATAAAAATCACGAGTCAGGCCCCAAAAGTCATGGGATTGGTTTAAAAAAAATCAAGCACTTTAAACTATAATAGATTTGGGATTCTTTTTTATTTGGCAATAGGTTTGAGTCCTAGGGGTGCACACCCATTTCCCATTTTCAAGTCCCCACCCCGCAATCATGAGGGCTAGGAATTTCCTTTATTGTTAAATGAAAGCTGATATTTTAATGCAATCTCTTAATTACAGGAGCTGGGACTGTAAGAAATATACCCAAACTTGTGAGACTCACAATAAAATTACAAGAGTTGGCAACAAATTACAAGAGTTTGCAACCATTTGCCTTTACAGTCTAAAGAGTCGGGTTTCGGGGGGGGGTCAGTGGAAACAGATTGGAAGGGGCCATTTTGGAGCCTCCCCCATTCTGACCCTGTACTCCCCATTTCATCCCACTCTCCATCCCAATTGCTTCATCTTCAAGCTGGCAACGCACAGCAACTGCCATCTCCTCCTCCCCTAGTTCCATGTTCCAGCTTGGCCAGGCGTCAGCAAGGCAAGCAGGGAAAGAGAACTAGAGGGGCTGCCTAACTGTGTGAAATCTGGTGCTAATAGCCTGAGCTATGGGCTCCATGCAGAGCCCCACTGTGGGGCGCTGACAGCCCTGGCTGTTGGCTTTGCATGGAGCCCAGGGTGTCAGCACCTGGCACTGAGGCTCACAGCTGTGAGCTCTGTGTGGTGCTAACAGGTGATATATGTAACGCACTGTCCACACAGATACTGCGTCGCCCTAACTACATCGACCTAAGTCACCTAAGTGCTACAGCTCTCATGGAGGGGAAGTCATGAAGTTCTTGTAGTGGGGGACTTACATCTGCGGGAGCAACCCTGTAATGTACACGTGGCCCATGTCTCCTTCAAGGGATAAAGCAGAGACGTAAGTCAACCACAGATCTCCTGCCTCCAGTGAAGCAGGAGTTCCTTTCTCTTTGTGTCTCTAGAATCCACTGGGTCAGGAAAACTTACTCAAGAACTCAGCTCAGCCCCAAATTACTCCCACTAGAGAGGAAAGTTAGTGGGGAAACTCTGTGAGAGGAATCATTTTCCTGACTCGGTGGGGCCGACTTCTCAAGTCTTTTTTGCAATATAGTCAAATTCAAAATATTCAAGTTGACAGTGTCCTTTGAACTGAATGTTTGGCTCTATGGCTTTTCTTTGATGTGCAACTAAGATTTATTTGCCACTAATGTTTTATTTGTTTCCTCATACATGTTAGGAAAAGAGTGCTAGATAGAGATAATAAAAGGACAGAGAATGGGAGAAAAAAAAATCTATGCATGAGGCAGTGGGGAAAAAAAAGAAATATATGGCATCAATACTTCCTAATATTGTGCCTCTTATTTACCTGTTTCACAACACTACATTATTCTTACAGTGCATACAATTTTTACCACACAATTTTTATTATGTATAATGTAACTAAAATTAAAACATCAGTATACATACTAGTTATCAGAATAAAACAATCAAAACAGCAATTTAATTATCTATTTTAAAGCAAAGATTGTTTTAAATGTATTCAATATATCTGTCATGTTTTATAAAACATTTCATGCTATTTTGCATAGCACTAGAGCAATGTCTCCAATATAAAAATACTGTTCCTTGCAGGTAGGAAAAAATGTACAGTGAGACTTAAAACAAGAACTACTTTTACTCCAGAGGAAATAAGTGGTGGATTTGTATTAATTGCAAATTCCACCCTCGCACTACACCCTGAACCCCTCTCACAAAAACACATACAAGTATGTATAAGGAGACATATGAGGCCCCACAACCCTGCAGTGTGAAGGAGGAAGTTGCCTTTCCACTGCAGGCCGAGTCCTGCTCTCCCAGAAAGTGAAGCCTGCATTCAGTACCCTCCAGACCCAGAAGAGCACCAAGCAGGGGATCCTCCAGAACTGCAGGATTTGTCCCAAAGCACTGTATGGAGCACAACTGTCAGAATGCAGCTAAAAGGAGTAATTTAGCAAACTTGCCAGCCAAGCAGGAAAGTGTTCCCTTTCTTCTGCCATTCATTGACATCTACAAGGAAACTGACACAGGAAGTCAGACTTCCAGATAATAGCAGTGTTCCTAGTGATGTACCTTGGCTCTGATTTAGAACAGTTCCTCTATGCTCAACCTCACTCCAAATCTCCTTTTTATTCCACTGCCTGTGGTGAAAGGGTAAGTGTTCTGTGTTAATAGTGACACAAGTATTTTAAATCAGTTTGCATCTGTGTTCTATATAAAAGCTCCCCAGCAAAATAACTAATACTACTATCCCCTCTTCCTTACTCAGACAAGCAATATTTATTTTAATTAATTGTTTCATATATACTAGTGATTTGGGGATTAATTTAGCATCAAATGAATGTAATGGCAAAATTTCCAGGAGATCAGGCCCTGAGTCTTGAATAATAAAATATTCTAGTTCAAGGTGAGATTTTCCTTCTGCAATGTTAATGTATTTTGCAAATTCACAAACCCCAGGAAAACTGGTTTCAAAGGAGATAAGAGAAGAATTTGGAGCTGACAAGCAGCAGCACTGTGGGTCACATTCACCCCAGTATAACTCTATGGATTTTCAATAAAGTTGTATGAAGAGTGAATTTTGCTCTGTAGTTAAGGCAGTCAATCAGTGGGTCAGATTCTCCAGGGTCAAATTCTGCTTCCATTAAAATCAATGACAGAGTTTTCATTAACTTAATTGGGAGCAGGACGGGGCCCCAATGGGATTGCGCTGGTGTAACAGAGAGGAGAATTTGGTGCACTGTCTTGAGCGTCTGCGGTGGGCAGCAGCCTATAGACAGACAGACACACATTTGTTTGACTATGTTAATATTTTTAAGTGAATTTAAAAGGTGATGAAATCACTTCAATTTTGTAAGGAGTTCACTATTTTACTATCAATAAGGATAAATTTCACCTCTCCGATGGGATCACTGTACTGCAGACAAATCTCCACTGTATGGTCTGCACCAGAGCCAAACTCAGGTAATCTCATGCCATAGGCACACAATGGTATGGGGTTTCCCATAGCCATGCCTCTATACTGTGGCCACATCCCCCACTAAAGGCTTGTCTACACTTATAATAGTGCTGCCATGGCACAGCTGCACTAATGCAGCTGCACTGCTGTAATGCTTACTGAAGACGCTACCTACACCAGCAGGAGAGCGTCTCACATTGGTGAGGTACTCCACTTCCCCAAGAGTCAGTGGTTATGTCAATGGGAGAAGCCTTCCCGTCAACATAGTGCTGTCTATACTGGGAGAGTAATTTGGTATCATATGATTTTTCACACCCCTGAGCAACTTAGTTATATTAAGTTGGTAGTATAGACCAAGCCTAAGAGTGGTGGTGGAAGGGCTCCTCCTCCTCTCCCATAGAGACAGTGGTAGTGGTAAGGAACCTCCTTCTTCTCCAAGGAATGGCAGGTAGGGCCCCTTCCTCTCAGGAATGGAAGAGCACCAAGCAGGGGATCCTCCAGTACTGGTCCTCCAGTATTAACCCCATGCGCTGGGGTGGATGGACCAGTTCCACATCACTTCTGGCTTCACAGCTCTCAGAGCTGATATCTGAGGTTGTCTGCAAACTCTGGCAAATGATACTTCACTGATTAAACTCAGGTCATGTTTGCACATTTTTCCTCAATACCATGAGGGCTAGGAACTTACACTTCTTCAAAAAAAAACTAAGATTCTGATGTAATCACATGAGTCTAGGAGCCGTCACACTAGGTGTGGACCTATAGTGATATTCCTTAACCCAGCCCTGGGATGCATGCATTCTGTATGTGAACCTCCCAACGATATCCATGGAATGAGTGGGAAATATGCAGTACTAAGCCATACTAAAGACAAAAGATCCATAGCGTTCACTGGAAAGGACATTTGATATATTTGTATTTAATTGCCATGCTATAAAGAACCACAGTAGAAACACATAAATTCCTATCTTTATTTTGATTTTGTTTCATCAAAATTACAACCTTAACTTTCAAAGTGAATAACAGAAAATGACTCAATCTCCACTTAAAATGGAAAGTGAAACTTCTCATTTTTGATAACTAGGACCAAATATCATTAGCAAAAAATAAAACAAACCCCCACACAACACCATTCTAACTTTGCACATCAGCCTGGTTTAACAAAGAAATTTGAATATCAAAGATATTGTCTGTTTCATATGTCCAGTTTGTAAAAGTACATAGCCAGTCCCCAACATAGACTCCTTCCCTGTCAAATAGGCAAGAAGAAACAGATTCTGAAGGTGGCAGAAGAGGATGTTGCCCTGTGCTCTTCCCTGCCCCCTGGGGGAGCTAAAAGCACCACATTGGAGCACAGACAGCAGGAACAAGACGGTGCCTCCCTGACATCCAGGACAGAAGTGAGTGGCAAAACGACTAAAAGAAATTAGAAAATATTAGTACATACCAGTGGAAGAAAGTTGTTTTGTTTCTTTAATATTTGCATGTGGCATCTTAAATCTTGTGTCGATTTTTGCTGATTTCTACAGTAACAACTTCTTCCTCTCATTTTTAGAAGATAAGGGAGCAGTTCTCTGCCAGTGTAAACTGGCAGAGCTCCACTGAAGTCAATGAAGATGTGCAACGATGCACCAGCCAAGAATGTGGCTTAGAGATGTTTCTTTCTACATTCAGCAATTTCTTTTTCTCTAACAACAGTTTCACATATAACTCAATGTTTTGCGTGTGGTTTTTTGTTTGTTTTCCCTCGTGGCCTTTAAACTCAGCCTTTTCATGTTCAGGAAAGACGCAAGAAAGGTTTACGTTTATAAGCAAGTCTTTCCAAATAATTCAGGAAACCTTTGGAGTTCCTGTGCATACCCAGGCCCAGTAGGACTCTCTGAAAAGTCAGCATAAACACGCTATCCATGACTGAGAGTTTTGTATCATGCCCCAAAAGTAATCTAATGGGGATTTTTAATTTATATATGGAAAAACTAAGGAAAAGAAGAACCTAATCAAATTTAATTCATCCAAACTAAGAATTCATCATTATTTTCAATGGGCCCTATGCACAGATGACTGAAATCATTTTAAAACAGTTTGCATTTTTCTCTAACACAGAGCTATTTCTCTCATGTAATCCACATATGTGGCATCTCAGGATCTGAGCTCCCCTCCATAACTGCAGAGGTTCCAATATTATAAGCCAGGTTTTCATACTTTCATAGATTCCAAGCCAGAACAGACCACTGATCACTAGTCTGACCTCCTGTATGCCACAGGCCATAAAACTTTCCCAAAATAGCTCCGAGAGCATATCCTTTTTTAAAATCAAGATTGGATGTTTTGCTAAATGTCAGGGATGGAGAATCTACCATGACCCTTGGTAAGTTGTTCCCGTGGTTAATTACGCTCACTGTTAAAAATGTACTCCTTATTTCCTGTCTGAATTTGTCTAGCTTCAGGAGCCAGCTGTTAGATCATGTTATACCTTTTTCTGTTAGATTGAAGAGCTTGTTATTCAATATTTGTTCCCCATGTAAGTACTTATAGACTAATCAAGTCGCGCCTTAATTTTCTCTTTGTTCAGCAAAATAGATTGAGCTCCTTGAGTCTATCACTATAAGGCACGATTTCCAATCCTTTAATCATTCGCATGGCTCTTGTCTGAACCCTCTCCAATTTATCAACATCTTTCTTGAATTGTGGACACCACAAATGGACACAGTATTCTAGCAGTTGTCACACCAGTGCCAAATAGAGAGGTGAAATAACCTCTCTACTGCCCTTTGCAGTTCCCCTGTTTCTGCATCCAATGACTGCATGTGCCCTTTTGGCCACACCATCACACTGGGATCTCACATTCCGCTAATTTTCCACCATAATCCCCCAAAATCTTTTTCAGAATAACTCCTTCCCAGAAAAGAATCCCCTATCTTGTAAGTATGTTCCTAGATGTCTCCATTTATAATTAGCCATATTAAAATGCGTATGTTTGCATGCACCAAGTGATCCAGATCTCTGTCCTCTTCATTATTTACCACTCCCCCAATTTTTGTGTCATCTTCACACTTTATGAGTGATGATTTCACGTTTTCTTCCAGGTCATTAATGAAAATGTTAAATAGTGGATGGCGAAGAACCAATGCCCATAGGACTGTCTCGAAACACACCCATTCTATGATGATTACCATTTACAATTTCATTTGAGACCTATCAGTTAGCCAGTTTTTAATCCATTTAATGTGTGCCATGTTAATTTTATATCTAAGTTTTTAATCAAAATGTTTTGCAATAATGGGTTATGTGACTGTGGTTCAAGCACCATATATGGTTGACTGTAACTAATATTCAATTCAGCTATTACCAACATTATGGAGCAAAATGTTCAAAATGGTCTCCACTCAGTCTCTGATTCTGCACTTACAGTTGTGTGTGTAGAAATGTTACACCCCCAAGAAGCCTGCACACACAAAAACTATAAGCACAGGCTTATAGGCCTATTTTTTAAAATTAGCCCACAAAATAAAAACATAGTATATCAGGGTACCCATAAGTGCTAGGAAGCAGAGCCCACTGCTTCTTCCATGCAGGGTAAATCCTCAACCCACAAGAACAATGTAATACAATTCCATTAGGAGATTGATGAAGAGAATTTCTTTCACCCAGGCCTCCTCCCGCTAAGCCATTTTCATGTATGATGTATAAATTCCTTCCTAATAAGGATCATAGGATATGATTATAGCTAACAAAGCACTTGTAAGAAAACGTAACAGAAAGAAAAGCTGAAGTTTAAGAACCCTAAAACAGACTATCTGACTAAAAATAGGATTTTGAAGTGGGTGAACTATCACATATGAATTACATTCTCCATATTCTTCTCCATCTTATCATTTTGTTAACCCTTTTTTTTTTTTTTACCATAACTGCACATGTGTTGTCATGGAGCTATCTACAATGATGCCCAAGTCCCTTTCCTGAGATGATACTGTTAATTGAGAACTCTAAGACACATGAGTAGTTTACTTTTCCCCGCTAATGTGCATTATTTTACACTTATCAACAATAAACTCCATTGGCAATCAAGTTGTCCATTCACCCTCTGAAGCTCCTCACAGGCCCCTCTGGTCCTGCCCAACCTAAATAACCCGGTGTCACCTGCAGATTTTATCACTTCGCTCATACACCTCTCCTCAGATCATTAGTAAATTGCTACTAAACCACATGGGATGTAGTAAAATCTTGAGACTGACTGTTAACCTTTTGCATGATGAAAATTGTCCATTTCAATCCTACACTTCATTTTCTCTCTCTTAGACAGTTTTTGATTCACGACAACACTTTGCCTCTCACCCATGGCTATTTAGCTTCATTAGTAGCCTCTTGTCTGGGACCCTGTCAAAGGCTTTTTGGAAGTCTAAATAAATCATTTAACTAGTTCTCCTTTATCCACTATTTTGTTGACATGTTCAAAGAATTGTAAGAGACTAGCAAAGTGCAATTTTCCATTACAGAAACCATGATGGTTAGACCCTATCATAACATGATCTCTCATGTGTTTTGTTACTCTACTTTTAATTACTGTTTCAACCAATTGGCAGGTACAGATGCAGGGATTATTAGTCTATAAATTCTCCAGATCATCCCTTTTTAAAATAAGGTACAAGATTTGCTATCCTCTGCTTACCAGAAAAGTGGCTGGGCAGGGTGTGTTTTGGGTATTTGAGGGATAGCAAGATTTTGATATGGTCTGTAATGTGTTTTTGCTATTTGATGACAGTGCCAGGGGATGACCTTTTGCTTTCATAAAGATTGTTTCACTCTATCTTTAAATTATGGCAAAGGGATCTGGAAACTGGGATAGGCCTTCTTTTATGTGACTTTATTTAAATTACAGTAAAGATATAAGACTACATTTGTTTGGAATGTAGGTTTGTGAAGAATGACCCAAGGTGCTTACTCAGGACCAGATTTCAGTAGAACTCTTTGTGGAATAAGATACTAATCAGCATGAGTACAGATATCAGAATCTGGCCCTCAGAAGCCATGGTGGCAGTAGTAGTCGTTTTCTTAGTCCTTACTCAGGCAAAAGCATCTCTCTGTAATGGTTTTCACACCACACTCATCATCATATCATATGAGTTATAAGTAAATAAAGACTCCAGGATTTGGTCCACTATGGATTTGTCTTGAATATCTGTGTGTTTTAGAAAAAGAATAAAAACTTCCTGAGGAGAGTAAGGTATATAACACTTAGACACTGGTACCAAAAAGCATAAAAATCACAGAACAAAATACTGAGTGTCTGTAATAGGATAGCAACATTGAAACACATCATCCTCTCAGCAGGTATTGATCCCTTGGAGAAAGGGTTATGGGGATTCTCCAGTCAATAAAAGTAAAAAATCCTAACATATCCGTTTGTCCTCCAGTATCCTGCACTTTGACTAGGAACATACATAATGGATTATGTTAATTATAGAAATATTCATCAACAAATAAATAATTGGTTTAATCAACTAGGCCAGTATGTGAATAAAAATCCTCCTATAAATAAAAGTGAGCCAAAGAATAAAATTAAAGTATCAACTGTGAGAAAGAAACAAATTCTATTTGATGGGTGCCTGTGAAAATGTATGCAAATTTGTTATAAATGCAATAAGGGAATTTTACCAGATGGCAAAATTGGGCAGTTGATCATCATCATGTTCTCACACCCACTGAGTTGTTCTAAAACTACTTTTTGTGAAACCAAATATAATTGGCTTGTGTTAGTAAACTGCTAAAACAAACCTTGATATTATGTAAGGACCATCTGAAATTCCTTTCATCGCTTATTTGAGGATATCATATGGGAATATGCAGAAGCCATGCAACTTGGACATTATTCTTGACATTATTGTACCTTATTCAAAATTGTGCTTCTTTGTTCTATTAATTCATTTGCAATGGACGTGAGGAATTCCTGCCTGTTCAGACTGACACAAAATTCCCATTGATTTTACTGAAGGACTTGGTCCATATAATTATTCACTTTTGAGCACCCAAAAATTAGAGAGGTACCTGACATCTTAAAAATATTCTCTTAGTGATCTCATGTCATTAACAAATCCATGTTTTTGTTAAAAGATGTTATAAGAATGTATTACTTTTAATATGGGCCATGTGGTCCATTTGTGTTATTCCTTATGTATATTATTCTAATTCACTGTCCATGCCTCACCCTGTCTTCCATAATCTGGTATTTTAAACTACAAGGTAAGGCTGCAATCCTGTAAAGAGAACTACCAAAGAGAGGGGAGACCCATTAGTTCCATCAGGGTGCAGGGATCCATCTGTGCCATATCAGGGCCTAAATGTACATTAAACCCACAGAGGATAGCAGCTTTTTAAAGCCTCAGATTTTTGCTCTCAATTGCAATGAACATTTATTTTCAAAATGAACATGTTATTGCTTAATGTTGGCATTCTTGAGGATTCCTTGCTGATTAGACAACACATTCAGTGCTTATTATTCCTCACTACATTTTTAAAAGCACAGAAATTGTCAATAACATGTCAGAATAGTGACCAAATGAATCTTTGAACCCTGAGGAGATGTGAAAATACAGACAGACATTCTGTCACATTTTAGGACAGACAGTTATAATCATGGTGTACCAGAGGTAAAACTTTTTCCCTGGGGTAGTGTCTTTTTCTTTAAGTCTGATTTATATCTATTTTTAAATTATCTCTCCCCCCCCCCCCCCCCAAATATACATGTTTCTTAGACAATAGCTTTTAAAAATCTGTAGATCTGTTTCAAGCAGCACAGGAATTGTAGGTAAGAGCATTTAGATATTTACATGATTTGGAAAACATCTAAAAACAGACGTTGAAACCTTATGAAATAAAATTGTTTGTAACATAATTTATAGTCATTGGTGCTAACACAAACATTTTAAAATCAATTATGTATTCAATTATTGGTCCTGCTGTCAAAAGATTTCATCTTAACAATGTAAAGTCTGCAGAGTGGCTGGTTAAAAAAAACAACACACACTGTGCATCCCTTAGGCATCATTTTTCACATACCTCAAAAAAAGAAGATTCCTGGAGCTATTTTAGAGCAAAATTGATTTTTGGCTCTTTTAATCCTGACAATTTGTGTTTTTAAATATTGAAGGGAAAAAACCACAAGCCTGCATTTTGGTGTCTAATCACTCTTTGAGAGCTTGTGCACGTATGTCAAAGGCATATGGCTCAGATCCAGGCATTCACATGGTTTAAATATGCAAACTCCTACCCATGCACATAGTCCTACTGAAACAAACAGGATGATTTGTATGAGTAAGCATAGTAAATGTAGGAAAAATCATAATCAAACTGTTCTCCGTGGAACACTGGTGGTCCACAGAGCACAAGATGGTGGCCCTGAGCACCTCCAGAATCTGGCTGGTCACATACTACTGTCTCCTCCTCCTGGTTTCCAAATGTTTTTACAGTTGCCCAGTCTCTTCATTGCAAAGAAAGGTTGGCAGGCCTATAAAAGCAGCTGAAACAAAGATGAAGAGCCAGCCTAGCTGCCTGTACTAGGAGGAGACAATGTTACATAAGAGGTGGTGAGGAAACAGGAGCAATCCCTGGAAGTAGTGCTGCTAGCCACAAGCAAGAAAGGGAAATCCCGGGAGCAGGGTGGAAGGGAATGGAATATTTTGACAGTTTGTCAAGGGGAGCAAGGGGAGAAGAGGACAAGGTGGTTGAGCAGTATGAACTGAGAGAAAGCAACAAAGGAAAGGGAAGCCTGTGCAGAGGGAAAGGAGGAGCAGGCAACAGTGAAGTTTGTAGAGGAAAACAGTGGGAGAGGAAGGGAAAGAACAGATCAGATGGGAGGTGGAGATGAAATGAAGAGCTAACTGTCTTCACAAAGAACAAAAGCTTAAAAGAAAAGAGAGCTAAAAATACCAAAATACTTTTCTAGTGTTACTTTTCTATGTAAGCAGTTGCTATAGTTGCAAAAGAGTTGTAATGCTAATGTAAATGGAGGTTGTCTGTGATCAAGAATGGAAGGGGAGGAAATCTGTACAATCCTGAACAGAAGGAGGAGAACTATACAGTTGTATATGGGAGGAGACAGGCCCATAAGACACACTGTCAAATGTGGTCCATACTATGAAAAACAATTGAGAACCTGTAGCTTAGATTTTTTTCTTTTTCTTTTTGAATTTGGTAAAAGCAGCTATATCGTTAAGACTCAAGCAGACAGGAAACAATTTTGCTCTTTGAATACTCCAAGAATGTTCTCCCCGCCCTCGACAGGTTTAAAACAATGTCTGCTACAGTGTCCCTTCCAAGAAGTGCAAATTCACTATAACCTTGCACAAATTATTATAAATCTTATTTTTCATTAGTTTATAACTAGTGATATGACATCACTTATTTCAGTGGAATCCCTCTTGATTTACAGTGGCATAAGCACATTCAGAATCAAGACCCAGTGGAAAGTGATCTGAATGTGAAACTAAGGCCTAGTCTACACTACAGTTTGGTCGACATAAGGCAGCTTACGTTGACCTAATTATGTCAGTGTCTACACTACAGCCTTGTCCCACCAATGTAAGTGCCTCTACTATACTGACATAGTAACTCCACCTTCATGACAGGTGTAGGGCTTATGTCGGTGTAGTTAGGGCAAGGCAATGTCTGTGTAAACACTGAGTTACTTACATCTGCAGTTAGCTCTCTTGTCAATTTCAGGGCTCCAGCAGAGCCCTGAAATTGACAAGAAAGCTGGGCAGCCAGAGCCCAGCTGCCCTCCGCTCCCCTGGAGAGCTGAGTGGCTGGACCCAGCTCCTGGCTGGGAGCCAGGGCGAGAAGCCTGGGTGGTTAGACCCTGCTCCCAGCTGGGAGCCAGGGCGAGAAGCCCAGGCGGCTGGACCCTGCTCTTGGTGAGGAACAGGGAGGCAAGAAGCCCTGGGTAGCTTCTTCCCTGCCCCTACTCCCACCTGGAAACATTGTCTGTTTTGTCAATTTCACGGCTCCAGCATGAAATTGAGCCTGAAATTGACAAGACTGCCTGGCTCCTGGTGGGAAACAGGTGGGGGGGGGAATGGGAGGGACCAAGATGCCCCGATGGCTGGATCCCACTCCCTACAGGGAACAGGGAGGCAGGAAGCCCCGGGCAGTTTCCTCCACTCCTGGCAGGGAACAGGGAGCCAGGGGGCAGGGCAAAGTCTGCCGGGAGCCTGGAAGCCTATGGGGCAGCTGGGCTCCCAGTAGGGAGCTGCCAACAGAGCTGAGGGACCAGGCTCTCAGATCCCTACACTGCCCCTCTTAGGTTGGTGGAAGCGCTCCTGGTGAGGATGCGCACCACCGACCCAAGGAGGGTAGTGTGGACCGCAGTGGCTGTAAATTGACCTAATATAGGTCAATTTAAGTTGTTAGTGTAGACACGCCCTAAGTCTTCTGCATGACAGGGTGGACATGTAGCTGAAATGTAAAACGCTTTTTTCAACCTAGCTTTCCCAAAATATTACTACCAACAAAATCCTATTAACTAAGGGATGGGGGGTGGGGAGGAGCGAGAGACTGATGTTCACACATATATATAAATTGCTGGATTCCACAGTGATGGGCATGGTATAATAGAAAGACAGAATGCTGAACTGCAGGAACAAATCTGATTTAAAATGAAGTTTGTTAATCAAAGTGAGTCCAGATCAAAGCTGAGAAGCTATGCAAGGGAGCTTACTACTGTTCTGCTGCCTATCTTGTATCTGTCCTCTGGAAAAATAAAGGACTTCAGACTCGAATTCTGTCCATCTGGCATATATTATGAGCATTAAATTCTCTAAATAAGGTGATTAAATAGTGCATAGGACTGATCTCATCATTTCCAGCAACACTTACGTATATAGAGAAGAGCTTCACCATATAAATTACATAACAGATTCAAACGTGTAATAAGTTTCTTTAAAAGACTTCCCAATTACCCAAGAGCAAAATAGTGTGTTTACAGTACATGAAAAAGAAAGACATGTATGCCAGAATACAAGGCACAGCCCAACAACAGCCTTCCAGCCAGCATACATTTCATAATCTCAAAAAACAACTTTTGCAAAAGGTGTTGTTATGACATCAATAGACAAGAGCTAGACTGCGGAGTTACAGATGACACGTTATAATAATAATCCTATTATTTTGTGTTTTTCATGCTTCTCATGCTCCAAGCACTTTCCAAAAACACTATATAATCAAGCTTCACAACTCAGTGAGGTAAGAAGTATTATCATCCCCATTTTCCAGATTTTTTAAAAATGGAAAAAAGAAATCAAGTGACTTGTTTAAGACCTCAAAGGAGTCAGCACTGGAAACAGTAATCAGGATTCTTGATTCTCCTGCTCCGATCACTAGACTGCCCCCGCTCCCCCCCATCCCCACCTGCTCTACACACACTATTTTTAACCAGCCACTCTCAACCTCATTTACTCCCCAAAACTACCCATCTGTAAAAATGATTATTGTTCTTATTCTTTGAAGATAATTATACCATGCTATTTTCATTAGCAAAACAAAAGAAAACACCCTCTTGGGTGCCCAAAATCAAAGCAAGCTATACATGCACTGACTGTGTGTCTCAGCACATACCTGCAGATTTTATCTGGTGTGTTTATTATAAGCTGGTTTTGGCTGCTTTTTAAATATGCTGCTGCTATAATAATCAGCCAAAAGAAAACAACAGCAACAAACAGGACTCCTGAGAAAAAACTTTTAAATAAATATCCAGATGTGACGAGGTGGACAGTGCCCCTTTATTGCTGACTACTGGACTTTGTTTCTGGAGTAACAGCCCATTTATACAAAGCTTCTTATTCTAAGATGTCCATTCTTAGATTCTTCTTAGCACCTTTACAGGATTACTGCTGCTATTGTAATGAAGACTGTCTCCGTATTTCAAGTTTCAGAGTAGCAGCCGTGTTAGTCTGTATCCGTAAAAAGAAAAGGAGTATTTGTGGCACCTGGGAGACTAACAGATTTATGCATCCGATGAAGTGAGCTGTAGCTCACGAAAGCTTATGCTTTAATAAATTTGTTAGTCTCTAAGGTGCCACAAATACTTCAGTATTTCAACTTTCAACTAACTAGATCTGGAAGCTGAACCTAGACGGCCCGACTGGAGTTTACCGTGTTAAGCACTGCGGGCAGCATGTTCCTCTCCGGTGGAGAAATAAGGAAACATGTGAGGCATCAGAAGCACAGAAACTGTGCTACATCACATCCCACTGTTTCAGCATGCAGGGTGCTTGTCAGAAGGGGAAGCGACATGAATCAAAATGCATGCATAGGCTACAGGTCAGTAGGGAAACACACTAGAAACCACACAAATCACAAGCTTAACATGGCCTCCTTACAGCACCATGCTCCACTCATAGCCCAGCATCCCTTTTCCCCAGGCCCACCTGCCATTGAGTCCACTTCTGGTAGGGTTCTCAGGGTGATCTCAACAAAGTAATGCTATGCTTTCCTTGCACACAATATCTGAAGTTTGGGCTGTAAATGCACGCGAGCTAACAGTCACCAACATGACTTCTCCCTACCAACCCAGGCCCTTTCCACACGTCTGCAGAAATTGTGATGTGTGTATTTCTGCTTTCATTAAGTTGGAGTGATGTGTCATAGTGCAGAGGTACTTTCTGTGTGGGGTATTTTTCCTCTTTCTATAGCCTGTTTCTGTAGTTTTGCACCACACAAGCCATGGAAGCATATGAAGCTAGCTAGTAGTGTCTTCAGTGCATCCCATTCTTCCTGCTTCCCTGGAAAGAAATCACATCTGCAAGAAGATTCACATTCACGCAAGCACCTCAAAACAAAACCAAAAACCATTGACCTCTCACTAGTGGGTTCCCAGTACATTTCGCTAGACCCTTCCTTAAGAGTATATCCCCCCCTCCTGATATTTTTGATACTGTAGTAAGAAGAAAACCTACTAAAAGACGGGGGGGGGGGGCGGATTAACTTCAACAGACCTATGACAATTTACGCCAGCTGAGAATCTGCCTCATGGTGTGCACTGGATCATGAAATTATGGACATTTTCCTATATATTCTTATGAAAACACAGTGAGCAGCTAGCCATAAAATGACAGCACGATGATAGCGGCTGACTGGGAGAAAAGCAGAATGGAAATGCCCACTTTTATATTTTAAATCGAACATGCAGCTAAGCTTATGTTTTGGTGCAGAAACATAAGTTTTATGTGACAAGTTAAGCTTCTGTAATCAGCACTTCTTCCAGCTGAAAGGCTATTGTAAAGTGCTCTTATTTATTTCATGTTCCTCTTCTCCTCCCTTTGCTCTTGTTTTACAGAAGGAACTCCCAAATACTGAATTCATCCTCCACATTCTCACAAATTACAACCAGTAATGTTACTCTGCTAGCTCTCCTAAACCTGCTATTTAATTTCTGAATATTTGGAGTATGTTACTCGGTAACATGGTAGTTGTTTTATGGTGTTTCTTCATGTAGAAAAGTGAGCGGAAATCCATGGGACATAATTGTCCTCTTCATAAACATTTATATAAAATAATTGTGTACTCTTAGTTATAGTCACTGAAAGTCTAGCAAAAAAAGCTAACGTCTACCTTAATTATATCTAACGTACGTACTTAGTTTGCAATTTATACATTTCCTGGATGAGGTTATCTTATTTTGTTCTGTTGCTTCACCCATGGCACATCCACACAAACCTGGATGTAAAAGTTAAGTCTCATAGTTCCATGGTCAAAGCCTGATTCTGGCACCCTTCCTTACATTGGGTGGAACTTTACTATGGAAGTAGTCCAATTGACTTCAATAAAATTACCAAAAAAAAAAGGAGTACTTGTGGCACCTTAGAGACTAACCAATTTATTTGAGCATGAGCTTTCGTGAGCTACAGCTCACTTCATCGGATGCATACTGTGGAAACTGCAGAAGACATTATATACACAGAAACCATGAAACAATACCTCCTCCCACCCCACTCTCCTGCTGGTAATAGCTTATCTAAAGTGATCATCAAGTTGGGCCATTTCCAGCACAAACCCAGGTTTTCTCACCCTCCGCCCCCCCCCCCCCAACTCACTCTCCTGCTGGAAATAGCCCATCCAAAGTGACCACTCTCTACAAGCAGGAGAGTGAGTTTGTGTGGGGGGGGGCGGAGGGTGTGGGGGGGCGGATGTGGGGGGGCGGATCACCAACTTGATGATCACTTTAGATAAGCTATTACCAGCAGGAGAGTGGGGTGGGAGGAGGTATTGTTTCATGGTCTCTGTGTATATAATGTCTTCTGCAGTTTCCACAGTATGCATCCGATGAAGTGAGCTGTAGCTCACGAAAGCTCATGCTCAAATAAATTGGTTAGTCTCTAAGGTGCCACAAGTACTCCTTTTCTTTTTGCGGATACAGACTAACACGGCTGTTACTCTGAAACCTGTCAATAAAATTACCACTCAACAGGAAAAAGGACCAAGAGAGAATAAAAGTTTAGGATATAATCCTAAATGGTGCTGAGCATCCATAATTCCTATTAACTTCAGTGGGTACTCAGCAATGGGTAATCAGACTATCATACTGTTTAGGGAAGCTCAAAGACAAAAATTTTCAGTGTAACTTTTTCAGGGGTATCGGTCTCATTTTGATACATGGAGAATTACTCATGTATACACGATTGGAAAAGAACCCTCAAAGATATGGTACAAATCCAATATAAAATGGTATTTATGTTGCATTTGGGTTTTGACAAAGTTACTGTACATTCAAAAACTAAAGGGGCTATTCAGTGTGTAGAGAAATATGGAGGTGATTCAGTTTAAGATTAATGGGAACTATACACATGTAAGTCTATCATGCATCTATCTATGTATCTTAGTAGTTACATGGTTTTCATCACTATTATCTGAGCACCTAAAGGAGAGTAAGATCCTAAGTAGGAGCAAGGCTCATTTTTAATCATTATAATGACTGAATGTATATTTATGGCTGATTTTACATGAAATATTAAATTGGACCCAAATAGTCACCTTCTTTCTGCCTTCTCAAAAGTAAAACAAAATGGAACAAAATAGAGAGCTGACACATTTGACATATTCCAGCTGCCTTTCAGCCACAACTCCTTTTTTCCCCTACCTATGACACTTATTTAAAACTCACACATGCATAATTTTATAAAATGAAACAAAAAGCACACAAAAAAACCAAGTATTTCACTTCACAAAGTGTAGACAAAAACATTTCTTATGAAATAAAAAATGAATGAAATCTCACTTAAAACCTGTCCCAGAAAACATCAAAAGAGTTCAGATCAATTGTGGTCAGAATGTAGGTAACTGTCTTTTTTATACAAAGTTTCTTGCATGTTTTTAATTGGAGTAAATTAAGATTTGTTTGCAGCTGATTCTACTGTTTTTGAACTTGTACATTCCTCAGCTCTAAGCAAAGAATATTAGCAATGCACACCTCAGAAAGGAATAGTTTTGTGATTAGAAAAACATAGTGTCTGCATATTTGGCATATATATTCACCACATTCTCCTCAAATTCAGCAAACCCACATACACACAGAGAACACAACCTTTGGCTGAACTAGGTTTCAGGATACCGAATAACTAATTAATGCAAAGGAGACAGCTACAAAACTAAAGCACTTATTTTACACCCACGCTGATGTGAATCAACAACCATGACTTAGAATAAGTGTCCATAACAAAATTTGCAAGTAACAAGGTACACTCTTTCATTTAAAAAAAGAACAGGAGTACTTGTGGCACCTTAGAGACTAACTAATTTATTAGAGCATAAGCTTTCGTGGGCTACAGCCCACTTCATTGGATGCTGTAGCCCACGAAAGCTTATACTCTAATAAATTGGTTAGTCTCTAAGGTGCCACAAGTACTCCTTTTCTTTTTGCGACTACAGACTAACAGGGCTGCTACTCTGTAAGTAACTTGTGAGCTTGCTCCTGGTTCCAATGAAGTCAATGGGAGTTTTGCAATTAACTTTAATGGAAGTCACCCAGTCAACAAATACTATAGAAAACCAGGTCTTCCCTTTGCAAAGGGAAATTACAAGAAGTCTAATTGGGAATAAAGAAAGGAGGTTATTTCTAGAGACAGATCAGTAGACAGACAGCCCAGATTTCTATTTGGCTGTGGCTATCAACCTGACTCCATTGAACCACAACAAATACTAGTCAACTATATAATTAATACAACCAAGGAATGTCGTTTAAATGTAGTAATCCCCTCACCCACCCCCATTCACTCTCCTCTCCGTCTGTGTAAGCACTAGCATAAATACTCATAGGGAAACCAGTCTGAAGAGACCATCCAATGGACCATCAAAGTCAATCCACAAAAAGAGCTGCTCTTTAACTAAAAGCCCGGCACAATTGTGATGGAAAGCCGGGAGACACTTTCGACTGGTAGCCGAGGATGGGGAAAGAGAGGCCGCCCATTGGAGGTGGCTCTTTAGTGCAAGACCGAGAGAATTACAAGGGAAGTGTATTGCTCCGAGTAATAGCTCAACGTGAGTGCTGGCCGTTAACAATGGAAGAAAGAGAGAATGGGTCAAGAAACAGGTTGAAAGAAAAGAGAGACAGCCAGACAGGCTGCTGAAAGGAAGAGGGGGCCACAGGAACTCTCCTCACGTGGTGGCAGCCTGCAGCATGCGCGAGCAGCAGCAGCAGCCGGGAGGGCTAGCTCCAGCTACCCCGGGCGCTCAAGCAGAAGCCAACAAACCTACAGCACGGTATGTGGGGCCTGATCCTGCCTTTCTGGACGGCCAACATTCCTCCTGCCTTCAAAGGGTAGTTTTGGTTGTGCAAGGAAGGCAGGGCGAGGCACGTTAGAGCTAATCTCACAGGAATCATCCACTTTTCATATTTAAAGTGGCCTTGAAACTTCCAAGTTCTCTCAACTGTTCCCAGATCGAGTGGCTGCCGATGGGAAGCAGCAACAATATTGCGCTGTAAATAAAAATAAGCGGCGGGGGGCGGGTGTTTGCACTTAGCGATCAGCCTTGTGGACCAGTTATTCTGATAGCGCTGCAATAAGGAATGAGGTTGTGCCCAGTAGCCTCTTTACAGGTTTCCTTTCTACCCACCCCAAGACTGCAGTGATTGGAAACACCTCCTGGAGAGCAGGGGAAATGAGCCCAGTTCTGGGATTCAAGGCTTTCTAATAAATCATGGCGGGGGAAGAAGCATATGCTAAAAAGTGCACTCAACGCACTTTGTCGTCCAAGCACCGTTGTAAAGTGCAAGGAAAGTGGAAACTCTAAGCCCCGAGAAAGCAGGTCCATAGAAATCCCACCGAGTGACACAGCAAAGCCCTTGAGCCCAACTCCACTTGCTGCTGGTGCCCAGACTTCCCCTTGGCCTCGCCTCCCAAAGAGGAGGAAGCAGGTGAGCTCCCAGCCTCCCACACAGATCGGAAAGAAAAAGAGACCAAGTCACCAACTGGGGTGGGGAGGTAACAGTGTTAGCCTTGGAAGTCACTTACCGGCTTTACAGGGATCCTTATAATCTATCGCTTCAGCTTTATCTTCTTCATTGAAATCGTAAGTGTAGTCATAATCAAGGCCAGAGCAGGAGGAGAGCTTCCCCCAGGCAGTCAACCCAGCCAGCCACAACGCCACCCTCCAGCAAAGCATTGTCATCCTCTACCACAGAGGTGGGCAAGGGGGCAGAGAGGAGCTAGGACTGAGCTGCTGTCCACGCTGGACCGATACAGGAAGGCAAGGGATGGAGGGGAAATTTCTCTTCTCCTCCGCTGAGATGCTGTGGTCTCTAGGTGTCCCCAGTCATATGGACATACCATAGAGAAGGAGAATGTTGCTTCCCCTTCTCCACCCCCTCCCCTTGCAGGGGAGAAGTTGCCGGGTGGGTGGGCGCGGGGGGGGGGGGAGGAGGGATGTAGTCTGACTAGGGATCTCGCCTGTCAGGGCGTCTTCTCGCCTCTGTCACCCCCCAGCCAAACTTTCCACCGCTGCTGCCAGGGCTCCGGGGCCGGGGCAAGTAGGATCCTTTCCGCCGGCTGCCTGCTCCCGAGCGCTCCGCTGATCCCGTTGCTGCTGCAGCTGCTGCGGGAAGATGGATCCGGTGTGCACATCGGCAAACTGCCACCGGGCGAAAGAGAGAGAGAGAAGAGGGGTGCTAACAACAATTTCCACTACAGCAGACCTCAGAGCCCTTCACAGTGATGGGTAGAAGCAGCAGCACTGAGGGGAACAGAGAGAAAAAGTGCAAGGGCTTCCCCCTTTCCCCCCTTTGCTCTGTGTCTCTGGTCTCCCCCCCCCCCCACTCTTCCTCCCTCCCAGCTTATAAAAACCTTACAGGCAACTAACAATCGTCAGCATCCTGCTTACTTATTCATACAGTCAGGGTCAGGATCCGGGCTGCTTCTGATCTGCTCTCTTGATAGTCTTATGAAAACACATACGCACTGACTGTATGCCTCTCTCTCCATATAGCTGTCTCTACAGATAAGCAACGCATGGTATTTCTTTTTTTTTTTTTTAAAGAGGGGGGAAATCTTGCGGGAATCAGATGAAACACCACGCGGGCCAACTCTCAGCAGCGAAGGAGACTCGGGAGAATCCGTGAGGATGAAATGAGGATGAGAAATCACTGCACTCTTTCCCCCCGTCTCTAAAGAAGTGCCTGTGTGTTTCTCCCTCTGCTGCTACCGCGCAGCGTTAGCCCCATGAGTGGGGGTGGGGGGAGTTTAAGCGTCCATAGTTTGTTTAAATACGGGCAGGAGATATAAAAGGTCCATTGATCTCCAAAGTTCAGCCAAGGAGCTGGGGAAGCAGTTCCAAAATGAAAGTAACATAAAAATAAAAAGGCAAATGCAACGTAAAATTACAGATTGCAACAGGCAGCGCTGAGACCTTGCAGTCCGGCTTTGCTTTTTTCACGTGGATCTGAAGGAGAGTTGTAAAGGTTTATTTTCAAAAGTTCCCGTAGAAGCAGCAGCGCTAGCTCGCTCTCTTCCTCCCTTGGCTTCAATGCTCGACTTTGTATAATTCAGCCTGAGCATTCAGTCACTCGCAGGCAGTGAGGGTGAGTTGTTGGTGGGTTGTTGTTTTCCTTAAAGCCAGACCGAACGGATCAACACGGAAAGCCTCCTTTCAGCCGGCCAACCTGAAGAAAGAAAACGTGCTGCTGGAATAAAACTAAAGCGATAAAAATACCATGTGTCTATTTAACTCCCCCTCTGAGACAGAGTGATTCCGATCCTGCAGTCACGCCTCAAACTGTAAACTAAGGTGAGATTTTTTTTTCCCTAACAAACTCCTCCTCCTTTTACAAATTTCCATGGAAAGGAGGGTGGTAGAAAGGAGGGGTAGGTAGCTGGGAGTTTCTGCTGTTCAGATCTCGTTATGGTGTCACATTTAACACCGGCTTTTGAAAGGGCTGTGAAGATGCTGTCTTTATTTTACATCAGAGCCCTCAAAAGGCTGGTATGTCCTAACAACTTCCCCCAGGCAAGAGATAGTCCCTTATTCCTTAGCATGTGAACAAGATGCATGCATCTGCTCCTGTGCGGTGCAGACAGGGACACAGTCATCATAAATAAAATCAGATTGGACTGAACATTTATTCGTGCTTGCTTCATTTTCTTACACTTCAGTACTATAGCAAATGCTGTTTCTCAAGGTTTAGTGTTTGTAAAGTTAGATGTGTGATCTACCTTTAAGCTGTGGCTGCTGCTGATTAGAGCTGTATGAGAGGAAGGTATGCAGTGTTATTATAGCCCTGTTGGTCCCAGGATATTTGGGAGACAAGGTGGGTGAGATAATAGCTTTTATTGGACCAGCTTCCAGTTGGTGAGACAGACCAGCTTTATACAGAGCTCTTCTTCAGGTGGTGGAAGTTTGGAGAAGAGGAGTAGGAGACACAAATGTGAGACTGGGGGCTGTGACTCTGATAGCCAAATCTGGATTAATTAAAAGAGCCCCTTGTCTTCACTGCAGTTATTAATGTATTTTCTGTGACTACACAATCCTGGCTACCAAAAAAGAAAAGAATAGTCACATCTAGCTGTCCGCTATCCAGTTTATGTCAATCTATTTTATCTGAGCCCATCAGTGTGAGATTCGTTTATTCCTCAAAAATGAATGGTGGGTGTTGCTCTGGTGCAGTGCTATAGATAGATACCCTGCCCCCCCAGTTAATGCAATTAAAACTGGGAAGGAGTTGGAAGTGGTAGCTTGCTGCCCTATACCACATTCAGTGTCAAACATCAATTAACGTCAACATTTTCAGAAGCATTCATTAATTTTGTATACCTCAATTTCAGGGGACCCCACTGAAGAAATTGTGTGCCTTATTTTCAGAGGTGACGAGGATCGACAGCTCCCTCTGGCTTCATCTGGTCTCAAATTGGTCAACCCAAAGTTGAGACCTCAACATGAGTAAACATTGCTAAAAATTTGGCTGCAATATTTCTTAAAAGGTAATTTGCCAGCACTTCAGTTTACTATGGGTTACAGAAGCCTGCGAACAGCATATTACATCAGCTCACAAACAAGCCTGAAAAACTTAGCAGCTATTTTTCTCCTTTCAGCATAGTTTCCATGACCAGCCCTCCTAACAGTTAACAGTTCTGAATACAGGCACATCAACTCACAAAGAGGAATCAGAAAACGTTTCTATTAAAACCATCAAAGAAATGCTAAAATATAATGACTTGTCTTTATCCCTGTGATATTTTGGACTGGTGGGCTGTATCTATTAACAAATACAGTATTCTACAGAGGGGGCTTGTGTGCCTTGATCAGAACAAAAACCTAACTTATACTATTTTATATTATACTATATAATATTTGTTCTAAAATGTGACTAGTCACTTTTTTAGTTCACAAATTGGACTTCAGTAATCTTGTCCCTAAGAAAAACAGATTTGGTTTATTGTCCTGTTAATCAAACCTAGTTCTGTATACAAATATAAATAGATATACCTACCTTTGAAACATTGATTTTCTTTGTAAGTGCTGTGGATCCCAAACACAAAACAGAACTTGTCTTAAACCTATAAAACACATTTACGGACACACCCATGTATCAGTAGAGTGTTCGTAATCTTGGTATTTGCCTGTTCTTCTGTAGCCATGGGAAAACAGTGTACAGTATGTGATCCCAAATGTGCCAATCTTCTCAGTGAGATGATTATTAGACTGTCTCGCGCTCTGCCAGTGGGAGATTAACTCTCTCAGCAAGGTACGCACTGACGTCACCCTTAGCCTCCAACCGACAATCTGCCCCTGACCTCAGCGTCACCAGAAACATCAGAACAGCACTAGCCACTAACAGGCTTGAGGACAGATTGCCTGGTAGAATTCTAACCAAGATAAGAAAGAGACCCAGGCATACACCTATGCCAAAGACATAGAAATAGATCCTCTGTGCTTGTCACAGTAGATGGGGATAAAATGTAAATGTATGATGTGTGCAGATCAAGTAAATGTGATTTACAGGTTCAGGACAAGATCTGCTTTGTGTTTGTTATCCATAACAACTACAGATTAAATTAATGATTCTGATTTAAATGTAAAGCTTTTGCCATTTATAACAGTTCATAGCACTTAGATATCACAGTGATGGGTATTCTAGAAAAACGTAAGATAGAGAAATAATAAATGTATACTACTACTTGCATCAATCACTTTAGAAAATCCTTAATCATTAATAGAAATTATTTTCACGGTTTACTTAAATCATTTGATTACATCATCATTTCCTAATAAAAACTTTCAGAAGTGTAATCTTCCCCATATTCAATATAGCTTGTTTGTGGCTGCACAATTTAAAAAACACCACTTTAAACGGGGGGGCGGGAATATCACACATATCTCTCTACCACTCCAAAATGCTCACAGTTCTGACAATCCATGTGACAACACAATCAATCAATCAAAATCCATCCTACAGCCGTTTCCAAAGAAACCAACACATAGCCAAAGAGACAGACCGCATAAGCTGGAAGGAAGCCACCCAAAGGAACACAACAGCAGTGGCAACAACAAAAACCCCAACCTGCAGCATTTCCACTTTTCTCCAAAATGTTGAATATGTTATAAACCAAACAGTACTGAAAATGCTATAGTGTAAATGATATACAGAATAGGTGGTGGTGGCATACTTCTTTCATCCTGTCTCAGTGTAATTCACTGGAGCAGGGCTATCGAGGTTCTCTTCCACCACAAAAAGTATTAACAAAAAAACCCAAAATAAACTAACAAAACCAAAAGAAACTCACCAAACATGGAACTGAAAAGATAACCCTGAAACATTACTGCTCAATCATTTTTGTCACACACACACCCTCCTCCTTTGTCTGTGTGTCTGCTGCTTAGGCCTCAATTCTGCACTGAGCTCTGAGAGTATGTTTATACTGCAGCTGGGCACACGTTTCTGGGTGAGGACACACACACACTATCTCTGCTCAAGCTAAGGGTAGCACAACAGTGGCGTGGGCCAGCTGCCCAAGTACATACCCGGGGTTGGGGAGGGGTTGTACTCAGGAAGGTGCTCACACTACAACTGGCTCACACTACAACTAAAGTGTTCACACTACAACTGGCTACACTGCTATTTTTAGCGTGCTAGCTCCAGCAGAGCAAGCATGTCTCTCTCTCCCCGAACTGGGTATGTGTTCCCCTGCATATCTGCAGAGCACAGTACAGTCCTATTGAAATCAATGGGATTACTTACAGTATAAAGTTAAGCACATGCCTAAACCACTGAAGGATTGGGGCCATAAATCATGAACTCCTTGGGGCAGAGACTTTGGCCGGATTTTCAAAGGAGCCTAAGAGAGTGAATTCAATGAAAGTTCTCTCTCTCTCTCTACATCACAGGCAGGAGTAGAATTCAATTCTCTAGGGTAGCATTTAACTGTCTTAACCATGAGATTGTCCTTTCTCTTCCTTCCTCATTTCTACACACCTTCCAACTTCTGCAACAAATAAAGCACTGAATCAGGGAGGGGTCCTATGGAAAAAATAGTATGTGATAATGTAATTAAAGACTACCATCATGCATATGAACAAGGGGACCAAATTATGGTTGCACAGGCAACTTTTAGATCCATCACACAGATCTCTGCCACCTGAAGCAATGGAGTAACTGATAGCAGTAGTAGTCTGTCATCCTTCATGTGGACCAGCACCAGAAGAGGATGAGATGCTTTGCCAGAGGGTTTCACAGATATTTGCTGACAGCAGAGGAATGGTGACATTCAGGAATCTTGGGTTTCATTCCAGGCTCTGGAATGGAGTGTAATCTTTTGGACACAGACTCTTCTGCCCATTCCCTCTTTTACCCTGTCCCTGTCCTGTCTCTTCCCCACCGCTGGCTCCTCAGCCCAGCCCATTCTCCTCACCTAGTCACTCCCAATCTCCACTAAAAAGTCTGATCCTAGTTCTTGCCCAGCAAGTCCTAGTCTCACCACCTCCACACTCCCATTCTCAGTCTCCTTGTCCAGCCATTCCCAGTTCCACCCTGACCCCACCACCTAGCTCCTTGTCCACAGCCTCTATGCCTAGCAACCCCATCACCCTGAATCCTCACTGGCTCCCAATTCCAATCTCCCTGTCCAGGCTCCCTCCCCAATCTCAGTGTCCTTACACCCCCCCCACTCCTTATCCCAATCTCTTTGCTCAGTCAGTGCCAATTCTTGCCACGCACCTCAGTTCTTCATCGGATCCATCTCCCCTCCCCCTTCACCTCTTCCTCCCTGCCCCATTGTTTTTCAGTGTCAGTTTCCTTGCCCAGCACAGCACAGGCTCCCACCACACCCCAGCTCTCAGTTTCCCTCTCCTCTTCCCACCACCTTCCAGTCCCAGTTTAATACATGCCCCCCCAGGCTCCTTGTCCCAGTCTAGTCTCCATACCCCTTCTGCCAGTCCAGCTCTTGTCCCCTCTATATTCAAATCAGGCAGCTTCCTCTTCCAGGCTGTCTAGGCCCAACAGGTGGGTCACTGAGAGCACAGGAGAGAGTCTCCCTGCTCTCAACGAAGGTCCCTTGACCTACCCCTTGCATGGCCAACTATCCAGATCTACAACGGCAGGGAAAATCCTGCTCATCCCTGAGCTGGAGCACACCCAGTGCAGATGGAATCTGCAAGGAATTTAGCCCCTAAAATCTAAGAAGTTTCTACTGAGCATGTGCAACAGATTTTTCAAAGGTTTATAACTTGACCAAATTTGGGCCTATTTTCATAGGGATGGCAAAAGGCTCATCCCTGACAGAAAGGCCACCCACATGCCAAATGTCAAGTCCCTGTTCCAAAACATGGTGGAGCTACAGCTGTTTGAAGAAAAGGTCACTCATTTTTAACATGGGCAAAACTACATCTTTTTCCCTGACCTCATTCTAAGAAATAGCTGGACCATATTGGCTGATATTAAAAAAAAATCAGTCTGAGGGAGACACCCAGCATGGAAAATTTCAGCCCAACTGCTTAAAGTTCAGCAAAGTTATAAGAAAGTAAAAACAAAGTCTAATAATAGGAAGTGTCAGGCAACCTTAATAATGGGCAGTGCTCCCAGCTATACCTAAAATATGATGATTGTATCCTCTCTTCATTTCTTATATTATATAAAATGTAAAAATAAACACAAGATTAGCTGTAAAACTTGTGTGGATGGTAAAACAAGCAAATAAGCATAAAACAGATTGTTTAGTACAAATATCTAAATCAGAAACCGCTGTTCTCTGGTGTTTGGTCAGCATCCCTGACTCTCCTCAGGGAATAAATCAATTTGCAGCAGCTGTGGACAGCTATTTAGATCCAGGGCCAGAAGAGCTTAATTAGGAAGCAATGTTCAAAGTTAAAGGGGTCAGATTATCTTAAGTATACGCTTGTCTGGAGCACACTCACAGATCTGTATTCTGAGTTTTAGGAGACAAATTGCCATCCTTTTAGTTAATAAACAGTGGGCATAAACGCCAATTTTTGCTGATTTGTTGTCCTTCATTAGGATTTCTGACTCTGAAAGGAAATGTAGATTGCCAGATAAAGAATCAAATCTAAATATTTGCTCAGTGAATTTAATACACTTAACAGTGGTTACTAGTAGACTTATATTATTTTAACCTCTGACACATAGCACACTCAGGCTGATTCCTGCTTACCTTATTCATGAAGCCTATAGAACTATTTGTGAAAATATGTAAAGCAAGCAAGATTTGGCCCTCAACCTTTACCTAGTTCTGTTGCCTCTTAAATCAATAGCAAAATGTCCACTGACTTCAACAGGACCTGGACAGGACACCATATTAGCTATTTTGGATTTTGAGTTTGTAAACTTCGTCATTTCTTTGGGAATACAATGAATGTTTTTCCATTTTGGAATAGTCCTAAGTTATATCTATAAAAATGGTGCTATGTCTATTGTTCACTTTTACAGTCACAGCACTGTGGTCCTTTTAAAAAGTTGAAGACTTTCATTTTAATGTTGAAAAAATGGCTTCTGTAATAAGTTTTTAGTTACAATTCTAGACTATTCAGTACTAATAGCATCCTTTCCACAAAATTATTAATACTGAGACAACAGCTTAACCCTTTGGCAAAAAAATCAATCTTGACTAAGTCTGAACTGAACAAATGTTTAGTTAGTATACTTAATTATATGTCACCTTCAAGCAATTACTGTAGAATCTACAATATTTCAAATAGTCCAAAGGAGTTGAATTGGAATTATCTATTTCTCGAGGAATCACTGAAATCTTAATTGCCCGCAAGCAACAGAATGTTTTAAACCAACTTCATATTCAGTCATGTTACTATATATGAATCATAGACTGAGAGTGGATGCTGAATTTAGGCTGAGTTTGCCACAGAACAAATGTGTGCACTGCCAAGCACACTGACAGCACTCAGTAAACAAACAAACAACAACAACAATTGTAGGGCGAAAGCATCCTATGTCTGTTTCAGCCTCAGTAGGCTAGATTCTGCCGCTCTCACTTACATAGAGTAGCATCAACAGAAGTGGTTCCACTGATTCCACTTTCAGAGTAGCAGCCGTGTTAGTCTGTATTTGCAAAAAGAAAAGGAGTACTTGCGGCACCTTAGAGACTAAGTGAGCTGTAGCTCACGAAAGCTCATGCTCAAATAAATTGGTTAGTCTCTAAGGTGCCACAAGTACTCCTTTTCTTTTTACTGATTTCACTGAGGCTTTTTGTGAAAAGTGATGCTCAAAGTGAGTGAGGGTGGCAGAATCTGGCCTACCGAGGTTGTACCTGATTTTTTAACTCTTATTTATTGCCTATCAGGGTTCTACTGAGTGACAACAGCATGCCCTCAAATAATAGGTGTGAAAAGAACATTGGTTTAAGTAGGTATATTTTGAACTCCAGATCTATAATTAAACATTGTTATGGGAATGACGAGTAAATGTACAGGGTTAATTCTTCCCTTCAGTATTCAGCATATTGTCGAAATATCAATTTCAAAAAATCAGACCTAGTGGCTAACCTTTTACAGGATAAAACCCACAATGGGCCTGATCTCACAAGGTACTGAGCACTCCCAACTTCCAGTCACTTCCTGGTTGCTGAGGATGCTCAGCATCTTGCAGAATTGGATCAGCAGTTTTGAGTGGAATGCAGTTCAGATGAGAACCTCTAACTTGATTTGCATGATCAACCTTTTGGATATTAAAACAGGCTATCACCAAATTCGTTGATAAATATTCTAAAGCAAATAGGTGTACACAAGGAAGCTTGTCAAGAGGTTTCACGTCTGGAATCAACATAATTGGAGATATTCAAGGCAAAACTAGGAAAGGAAGAAAATTATGAAAATAATCCTGCAGTGGTGCCTGGGGACAGGAAGATATCCTCTCCAACTCTAGTATCTATGAATGAAGATGAGAACTTCAATATAAATAGGGTAGCTAATTTCTAATTAGTCCGTCTGAACAAATACAATGAACTGTTAAAACTCCAGATCACCGGTAATAAATAAAGCACATCACCACCCCCAGAACTTGGAAGACTCTACCAGTTGTCTTATGGAAAAGGTTGAGAAAATTAGATATACACTTTATCAATGACCACAGTGTCATCTGTTGTGTGTCTTGTTCTGCTGGCAGCAACAACATTTATATAAAGTTAGCTACACTGCAATCTCTTTCTTCTCTCACATACAATAGAAATTACCTAGACATACATTTGACTAATACGGTGCATGAGGCCCTTTGGGCTCAGAACGCAGAGCTCTGATGATTTTGTTCCAGAAAAACATCATATAAATGGTGTGACTTAGGGTACGTCTAGTCTAAAAACAATAGAGAGGCATAGCTGCAGCACTGTGTCGCTGTAGCGCTGCAATGTAGACGCTACAATGATGGAAAGGGTTCTTCCATTGCTGTAGTAAATCCACCTCTCTGAGAGATTGTAGCTAAATTGGTGGAAGAATTGACCTCGCGCTGTCTACACCGGGGCTGAGGTCGGCTTAAGTATGTCTCTCAGGGGTAGGAATTTTCCCTCCCCTGAGCAACGTAGCTAGGTGTAGCTAGGTTTCTAGTGTAGATCAACTCCAGGACATCTTTTTCTGTACAATACTGTAAAAATCATGAATGTCTATGGCAAAATTAATTTAAATGTTATCCATAGAATCCAGCTGCTCTACAGTATTACTTGTACTGTGTGTATTATTCTCCTTTATTATTATGGGCCTCTTTCCTAGGGTGTGCTGTATAAAGCTTCTTTTATGAGACACTAGTGTGCCAAGTGCTAATAATTAATAACCTGCATCTAAAGATTTAGGCATTATACTGTAACTCAGTAGATTTTTTTCAATCATCAAAGCAATAGTTTTGTGCTATATACCCAACCACCAATGAATATCTGATGTAAACTATACATATAATAACATACACACATAAAATATGTATAGTATATACACATATTGCAGAGCCCAATTATTCTATTACTTCAGTGGCCTTCCACTTTGAGCAGCTGCAGAACTAGGTCCATACAGTTTATGAAAAATATATTTTTGAAATATTTCTTTTTTACCTTCCTATGAAACTACACATTGGAGGATAGTAGAGGTGTCAAAGAAATATGGATGATTGATGGCAAAGAAATACCAATACTATAACTGGCCCAAACCAAAATCTGATTTCCAGACCCATCCAGGATTCAAATCCTGACCTGGACACACATTTCACATCTAGTCTGTATCTCCATAGTGTGTTGAACTGGAGCCACAAATCAGAACCTAGGGCTTTGTGAAATTTGGGTCAAGATCTAAAATTGGCATTTGAGTTTATCATTTTGTAAAACGTTACCACAACAATCAGGAGCAGCTTTTTAACTATATTTATACTGAAATGCAATAGAAACAAAAGGATTGTGATGTTTTGATTACTCGGGCATGTTAAAAAATTCACTTTCTATACTTTCCAACAAGTAGAAAGCACTAGCTTCATGTTTGATTCATCCTGCCACAGTGCAATCTGTGATTTCTGCGGATACTGTATTTACAACAGCAACAGTCATGAGTTGCCAGTAACAATTTACAGGACAGGCTACATGTAAATGTTCTAAAGCACAACTTCAAACAGCAAATAAAGGACAAATTCTAACATAAAATCCCAAATTTCACCAAGGTTTCCTAAATGAAGTACATAACAGTGGGAATTGACAGAAATCTTCCTGCTTTTAGGGGATAAGCTTATCAAACTCTGACACTCTGGAGTCACAAGAATCATCCTCAACTTGTGAAAATATGTCATATTCCCCTCCCCCCCCCCAATATATTTATCTGTGTATACACAGGCAGATATGCAAAGGTCTGCTATTTTTTCCCCTCTCTCACCTCCCTTCAGAAATCCGAGTCTTCTGTTCATTCATTTTCATTCTGATACTTAAAAGAAAGAACACGGTGAATTGGGCCAGAATATATTTACTGAAAGGAGCATCTGACATTTTGATATTCAATAAATTCAGAAAAGGATAGCTTGGTGTATTGAGAGGATTTCCCCACCCATACTCCAAATTCTGTTTTCCTCAATTAAAAAAAAGACCACTTTAGTTTCATTCTCAACCTCTTGTATATTTGTATCTGTTTCTATCTAGTACTTATATAGCCCCCATCACTACAGTGACTGAGTGTCTGTTTCCCTAGGATATTAGAAAAGCAAGTTAAGTCTGTTATTAAAATGACAACCTTGTAGTAGGAAAAATACGGGATTTGTTTTTAAAGTAGTGAAGAAATATAGAAACTTTCTCTTTTGAGATCCTTAGCTGGGATTGTGTTTTAATATCAGTACCTTATAAAGTAAATGGTTAGAAATGGAATTGATCAAATATTGTATAGAGGAAGTCCAAACGTGCTACTCAGATACCCTGCTCTAAAATTGCAGCAACAGCAGTGCCTCTGAGTGACATGATCCTAAGAGAGACATCTGCATATATGAACCAAATGTTTTATTCATTTACAGTAGTATGTGTCACTGGTTACTAAAAATGACATTATATGATATATGGAGTCTGACCAAATCTTTAGTTAATATCCTGATTAAATGCAGCAGCAAAGAAAATCTCTCTCCTCTGTGCCAATTTGAGAGATTTCCTGCAGTTGATCTACTGCATATATTTGTTAAAAATCAGATGCCTTTTCCCAAGACTTCAGGCTAATATTCTGCATACTCAAGGTTTCATCTAGAACCAGTGCCACCAGGATAGAGGAAAATGTATGGCCCTAATGTGCTGTCCTAATTTACGTGCTTTCCAAAGGATTACTCTCAGTTTGCAAATGATTGCATTCAAGCTGCTTTGCACAGATTGGGTATGGCAGCCTTGTCCTTGCTGGCAGATTGATTTTTTGACATCCTGCGACCCCTAGTGAAAGCCAAAGGTTGTCAACAGTAGCAGGCTCTTCGCCTCCAGCCTCTGCTCCTATTGTACCTGCCTGGGGACTTCTCAGGGAGCTGGCACACACAGTGAGGTCCTTGCAATGCATTAACTATTTCCAGGACACAAGTTGGAGAAGACAAAAATGTACCAGTAGTAAGTTACTGAATAGCTACTAAAAAATAATATCATTAATATGCTGCCTCTAGTCTTATTAAAAATGGTTTTATTATATTGCAACAGTAGAAAAAAATGTTTATGAAACAATGTTGTCAGTGAAGAAGAAGTGTGAGGAACAAAATCCACTCTTTACGTTAACATTAATAAAGGAAGCTGTAGGTTACACTTCGGCAATTATATCTATGTAACTAGGTCTGTGCACAAAATAATGCCTATGCCTTTTCAATAAGGCCTTAATCTTCATTAGGAAGACCAGAAAAGTGTTTACTTGGTAGTGTAACAAAAAAACTCATACCATAAATTCATTTTACTGCATCCTAGATTGGAGGTCAGTTTTTCCACCAGTATGCTCCCGTCCAATTCCATCTGCATTAATGGAGTTACATCTGCTTATGACAGAGGCTTCTGGTTCAAAAATATACATGAATGGCTGAAAATTTAAGCCATAAAAGACAGAAAAGTAAAAATGAGATTTCCCTTAGCAACCCAACTTGGTCATATTGCATATATTTAGCATTTTTTGTTAGGTACACTGTTACGCTTTGATTTAGTATGTATATACATATACAACCATGGGTGCTGAAACCATGGGGGAGAGGGATAGTTATTCTTCTCTACCTCTCAGCCAGGAATATTGATCTGAAGCCTTTGGGAAAATGGGGTCTTGGATGAAGGAGGGGAGAGCCAGTTGGATATGCCTTTAAAGAAGACATGCCCTGTGAGATCTTTAAGACCCTGCAAAACTCCAGGTGACATAATTGTACTATGGTCAAGCATTTTGGTCCCATGAAGTAAAAATGAACAGGATTGTATTGTAATGTTTTTGTGTACTATATAAATAATAATTTGGAAAATGTATGTTGATTAATCTAAGTCACATTTTCAATATTCTGACTGGCAGATTAGAAAACACTGCCGGTGTGTTGCTAATTTCCAGGTAAGGAGACTCTACACTACAAATCTACCTTTCATTCAGAGATAAGTTGTAGATCTAACATCTTTTATTATTAAATGGGTATTATTTGGGGTTTTTTTTCTTTTATCTTGTTCAGAATTTTGGCCTTCCTTATTAATTATGTGGAAATTTCTATAGGCCTTTTTCTGTAGGGCACAGAAGCCATAGAGCAGCAAATCCATTATCATTCTGTACGGGGGAGAGAGACAAACCATGAAAAGGCTGTAAAACTGGACTCTGCATACTTCCTTAGTGCTATTGAGCCAGGTTCTAGCTTGATACCCCCTGCTGCAGCATGCAGGGAGGATAGATGGGAAGCTGGCGAAGGGGCAAAGTTGCCCATGGCTACCTAATTTCACTTTCAAAAACGCCTTCACAGAGTAGAGAATAGTAGACAAGTACATTACTACAACCCCATGAGCTGCAGCAGCCCTGACAGATGTAGTATGCTATTTCTGTTGTTGACTTAGGTGGAACATTCCATCCCACCTGGTCCAAGCATAGGACTCCTGCAGAAATCCCATTTACTCAGTCTATGTTTAAGAGACCAAATATGGCACATACCAATTACTGAATTATCTGTTAATATCTGCCTAAGAAAATCTGAACTGATGAAAGTCAATGAAGAATGATATTATTTTTAATGTATCTGATTTTGTTCCAAAAGATTTGATCAAATCAACCAGTGATTCACTTAAGTAAAAAGTCCTGATGTATATAGGACCAGATTTTAGCAGAATAATCTAGATTATCATGAGGCTGTCTAGTGCCATGCAAGCATCCTGAAATATTTTAAGGATTGCAGCAACATCACCATGTTAAGGCAGGATGACAGTGCATTGCAACTTGATAATGTTGTGTTGTGTTGTCATATAGATCTTTACTTTGCTCTGGTTGTGACATCACAGATTTGGCCTGGAGTTTGTCCCTGGTGCTGTCCAATAACATTATTAATGAAGACCAAGTGCTATTTATAGCCCATTTAAGAAAAGAACATAGGGAGGTAAACAGAGCAAGAAGCATTCTACAGTAATGGCTTTAACATTTATTTAGAGTAGAAATGCCATTATGATCTGCAAGTGCCAAACCACTAACCTGCAGGGACACATCAGAGTTTTGACTGGCTCAGGACCAAAATTCTGAGGTGCATTGTATTTTAATTCATCCATGGGTTTCACCCTTGACATTTATTTGAATATAAATTACACTTCTATATATTGTACATTTATGTGAAGATACATCTTCTTTAGAAAAAATTGTTTTTAAAGATTTGTTTAAATCATTATGCTGTTTTTCATTTTCCTCTCTTTGATAAATGTGTCTATAAGATGCGGCGAGCTGTACAGATTTATTTTTAGGTTGTCTCAAAATGTACTTAGAAGCTCCTATTGGTACAGTAGACTGCGGAGTTTTCTGTAACTCTGCAGCTGCAGAACCTTGCCTCTCCTGTACATTTGCCCTTGGGCTGTAGAATAAACAAAACAAGTATTTATAGCCATCCCCATATAGACAGATCTGATCACTGAAAAAGGAGGCAAGAAATTACATGCCACTTTCTGTAGCTATCTGGAGTTGTTTCTAATATTATTGTCAAGAAGATTGAGGTCATCTAGCCTATCATAATCTCCTCTTCTTCTGTACATCACTGGTTAGGACTAGGAGAAGATTACTGTTTTAAGTGTTTAGTTTAAGAGTTATTTTTACATTTAACTGAATTTATTTCCTTTATCTGACCAATTTAGAAACATCTTCCACTTAAATTACACTGTATTGCTACTGTTGACGTAGAGTCACCAAACAGGAAAGTCAGAGGTACCACCTATAATGGGATTCTGTCCCATTGCAATATTTTAAGGAGCCATTGAATGCTTTCATGATTTCAAAAGATGCTTAGACATTGATCTTGCATTAATAGATATTAGAGATGTAGAAGACCACCATTAGGTTGTCTAGTACATCCATCTGCCAGAGCAGGCTTATACCACAATGTCCGTTTCTAGCAGTTTATTGGGATTTTAAAAAGTAGACTGATTAAAGCACTAACCATTTTACAATAGGAAACAATTGTGCACCTAGAGGATAGACTATAGAACTTAATAAACCTTTTCCTTATTTTTTTTTTAATTCTTTACATCCAGGAATCCTTACTCAGGGCCACACTGTTACTTTTAAGTTATGTCCTGAACTAGGGAGTGCAGCGTGGCTGTGCTGCAGCAGGGGACGGCATTCCTCCTAGATCTCCCAGTTTGCACACAGCACCATCACTCTTTCATTTGTGCAGAATACACTCCCCTCCGTGCTCAGCTAGCTTTGCAGGCCAGTGCCGCACATGGGACCTCACCCTCATTTTGAGGCCTCTTTTCAAACCAAGATGGGGTGTTTTTCTAAAAGATATACTTTAGTTCAGACAGGAATTAATTCAGGGCAGTCCTATGACCTGTCTTACACAAGAAGTTAGACTCTAGATGATTATAGCAGTCCCTCCTGGCACTTTATTCTTTTCAGACTTTTGGGGCATCTACCACCAATGAGTGTGCCAGCAAGGAGAGTGCTTGCACTTCTCAATTGGATTGTGCCTGGCCCCTGTGTGGGAGTTCAAAGTGATTGGGTAGGTTCTTTGCCTACTACTGGTCCCACTCCCCATCCCCTATTGTGCAGCCCAGGTCAAGTGCTAGCCGTGCTAGTGAGTAATTATCTGAGGACCGACCTCCAGTTTTGACTCTGATTTCATAATTCTCCAAAGCAGATGATTAATCATCTCTTAAAAATCATGAAAAAAACATTTTACAGAAGTCAGAAAAATATCAGAATTTGTACAGACTCCATCAGAGGTGGTGACAGCCTGTCTCTCTAGTAGCACTATCACATATCTTTACTTGCCCTGTCCTTCCACAACAGGACAGCTTTGAGTGTTTGAACTAAAAGCCTTTTTAAAAATTGAATACAAAGTTGTTAGCGATTCTGGAGAAAGTCAACACCGAGCTAGAAAGTGACCTTTGAGCCATGGCTGGACTTACTTATGAGGAGAGACTGAAAAAACCAGAACACTGGCTTTGGACTTCTAAACTTTTGCCATTAATTTTATGATGTCCTATGTTAAGAGACCAAGGGATCATTTGATGAAGTTAATAGTCATTTTAAAACAATGGCAGAATTTTAGAAACCTCTTGATATTATCTAAAAGAAAATCTGTACAGAAAATAATATAACAGTTTTAAGGTCAGATATCTCAGGAGCATCCAAGACTATGGATGATCTTGGACATCTAGGAATATCCCCTTTGCAGTGATATACAGTTCCTGTTTCTATTCTTTAAGTATAGCAAGATATCAGTCCTAAAACTTGTCTGTAGTCAAGGACTGACTATTGCCTCACTTGCATCTCAGACCAGTGTAACTTGGGAGAAAATCTCCCTTTGGAGCAGGCACTCCCTCTTACTATGTGTTTGTGCAGTTCCAAACACAGTGGGAACCCCATCTCAGTTGGTTAGGCTCCCGTGTAATAAAAACAATAACAGACGCCAGAAAGATTATTCCTTATTTATATCAAATGTGAGAGAGGAGAATTAAACTTGGTGGCTTCACTTCACTGGTGGTTAAACAGATTTGTAAAATAAGAGGGAGTCAGGAACACCCACAGGACTCAATTACAATGAGAAGATTATAATTGGGCCAGGTGTGAAAGATGTGTGTGAAATGTGATACTGGTTATATCTGGGAGCTATTTATTTTGTTTTGTTTAAATTCCTTTACAGATCAAAGTATGCTAGATAAAGTTTCCTTTTAAACCATTTGAAAAGGAAGTTCTTCTCAAGTGTAGTTTGATACGTAGTGAATACTACAGCAGGAAACGTGTGTACACAAAACAAATTCTTAAAACAGGTTAGCAAACGTAATTATAAAGTCATTTACTTTGGACTGTGCTTTGTGTTTTTCTGTAACAATGAGTGTTGAAGACTAACTTATTATGGTTAGTAAATGTATTTGTTTGATAGCTAGGAAAACGCTATACACACATTACATACAAAAACATTGAAAGAACATAAAAATTGCAAAGTCAAGCACTCAAAAGTTAGCAAATGCCAGAATTACGTTTCTTTGAACAATTCAGGCCCCATGTGCATATGCATTATGATACAGTCTGTGATAGGATTCAGTCTTTTAATTATATGATCACATACTACTTTTTCTCCGCAAGACTCCTGCCTCATTCCGTGAACAGGATAGACAGTGCTCATTTAACAAGCAGCTATTCAAGATTTTGTTGTTTTCTCCCCATTGTGAAATATGTGGCCAAGGCCTTATTTACTACTCAAACTATTCAGACCCCATCTGGAGACAGTATTATTAATTTCCTGGTGGTCTTTTCTGTGGCACTCAGATAATATAGTGACCGAGTGCTTCATAAACATTAATGAAATTACTTTCAGACTACTCTATGAGGAGAGGGGTTATTATTCCCATTTTACCAATGGGTAACTGAGGCCTAGAGAGATTCATGTCAAAAGCGTCTATTAACTTAGGGTGCCCAATTTTAGATGCCTAAGATGTGAGTTTTTTGAGACTATAGCATATTATATCACTTTATTTGTTCACAGCGCAGCTCTCATCTTCAGTTGCAACTGAGAGTGGAAATCAGATCCCAGGTGTCTGAAGTCAGGTACCCAGAAAATAAGGATCAAATCAAGGTTATTTGTGAAATGCTTGGTTTAAGTGATTTGCCCAGCATCACATAGGAACTCTGTAGCAGAGGCAGAGAAAGAATACAGTTATCCAGGGCAGGATTCAATTGCCTTAACAGGAGACCTTCCTTTCTCTTCCTGCAATCCCTGTTTTATTCATTACACATCCTCCAACTTCAGCAACAAATGAGACAGTGATCCCGCAAACCACAATCTCATTCATTTCACAACTCTGAGTCATTCCATGAGCACTGCTCATCCTGTGCACTGAACTAGGCAAGGTCCCATGAAAGAATAGTATGTGGTCGGGTAATGAAAGTCTATTATAATGCATATGCACAAGTGAGCTGAATTAAGGTTGCAGCCTTAATTCTGCCATTTCCTAACTTTTGAGTGACTGACTTTGCACCCTTAATGTTCTTTAATGTCGTTTTTGTCATTTTCCTAAGTTTTTAACTGAGCAAATTGAAAAAACAAATTCCATCATGTGGAACTATATTCAGTCCCACCTGGTACAGGAGTAGGGTTACAACCTTTTATTCCACAGCACAGACCTCTGCCTATTGAGCTAAGAAAGTAACTGATAGCAATAGGAGGTTGTCATCTATGTGGACCAGAATTAGAGGGAGATGAGGAACATATTTTGTCAGTGGGATTTACAGCTATTTGCTTTTAGCAGAGGAACAGTGAGACTCAGGGATTTTGGGTCTAGTCCAGGCTCCAAGGGGAATTCATCCTAATGGTAAAAGGCCCTTCTTCCAAATCCTGCCCACTTCTTCCCTGGTCCATTAAGAGTCTCCTTTTTCCAGCCCCCATCTCTCTCCCCATGTCCCCCTATGACTCCACGTCCCAGTTCCCTACCCCCAACTTCTCATTCTAATCTCTTGTCCCACTGTCTCCCCTCACCACCATAGAGGCATGGCTCTTCCCTCCCAAGGGCTGTCTAAGTTACATCCGAGACCTCGGCAGTCCCTGGAGGATCCCAGAAATAGGAGGGCCTCACATTGGTTTAAATCCCCCTTTCCCAGAACTGTGAATTTTGTGCTGCACCTCTAAGAAATGAAGCGCAGAGTCTCACCCTGTGTCTTATTTTAAATTGCAGTAAAACACCATGCAAGATTATGGGGCTTTATTAACTTAATTCTCTCCCTGTTGATGAATCATTTTATTTCTGATGTACAGAAACAAAATTACAAGGGGCTGATCCTCTGCCAAGCAGCCAGCCTGAGTAGCTAAGGTGGACAGATTAATGGAAGAAAGATTTCAGAGAGGTAACCATGTTAGTCTATATCAGCAAAAACGAGGAGTCCTTGTGGCACCTTAGAGACTAAACAAATTTATTTGGGCATAAGCTTTCATGGGCTAGAACCTACTTCAGATGCATGGAGTGAAAATGCATCTGATGAAGTGGGTTACAGCCCACAAAAGCTTATGCCCAAATAAATTTGTTAGTGTCTAAAGTGCCACAAGGACTCCTCGTTTTTTATGGAAGAAAGAGGAATCTGCACTTCCAGGCTGCAGGGCTCCTTTGTGGAGGCTACTTCAGTCCATTTAATTATAAAGGGAGCTGTGGGTGTTCAGCGCCACTGGAAATCAGTCACTTGTTTAGGTCCTAAATATAGATTTATAAATAGATATATTAATGTAAGCACTTACTGTATCTTTCGTCACTCATGACTGAAAGTTTTGGCCTAAGGAGTGAGTGAGTTTGTTTTGGGGGAAAGGATGTTATTGTTTTGCACTCCTCTAGCAATTTCTGCCAAAGGATCTTAAAATATTTTGCAAATATTATCTAATTAAGCCTCACAACAGTCCCGTGAATACATATAGAGATAATTTCACTTGCTACTAACCGGCAGTCACATCTAGGGTGGAACTAACAATGCCCAGTGACTCGATGCAAGAGTTAAGAGCAGATAGTGAAGAAGAATGCCATATGCAATAGAAACTTCAGGGGGAAGGTAGGATGCAATTACCTGAGTTTTCTTAGGACACCGGGATTAGCAATCCTGTTCTTATGAAAAGCATCATACAATATTTCATGCCCACTTGTTGTCAAAGCTTCAGTTTTACATCTCATCCAAAAGATATCGGGTCATGTTGTCCTCTGCATTCTGGCCCCTTTAAGAAGTGAAGCAAACTGACTTGAGATCAGTCAGAATGTTCTCAGTATGGACGAGCTCTCAGTGGGTGTGTAGCCACTATAGCCAGCCTTTGCACCAACCTCCCCACTCTGCTCAGCTCAGGGAATGTATAGGAACAGGCAGGGGCATGGTCAGGGAGCACTGAGCTCTGGCTATGCACACCTGGTGTATTATTTTTTTCAGATATCCCCGACAGCCAACTCCTGATTTTAATTTGCCTTTTCAATGGTATATTACACAAATACACGCACCTACGTACAGGTTTCAGAGTAACAGCCGTGTTAGTCTGTATTCGCAAAAAGAAAAGGAGTACTTGTGGCATCTTAGAGACTAACCAATTTATTTGAGCATAAGCTTTCGTGAGCTACAGCTCACTTCATTGGATGCATACGTATATATTGTATTGTAATGATTATTTATTATGACTTTATGTCACACATTCTGTAAATATCTTATTGAAAGATCCCATCTATTTAAATGTATGTTAAAATATGATGAAATCAGCTGCAGATATGATGGACAAGAGGGTATCCTTATAAAAATCAGGCTACATTCAACCTCGGCATAAGAATGCCCAGCTTCATTCAGCCAGGGCTAAATATAGCCCATTATCTGGGCTTGTCCAAAAACTAAAAGATACTGGGGTAATGACATCAATGGAATTTTTCAAGCAGGGGGGGATTTGGCATAAGATGGGTTAAGAATTGCCAACTTTGCCACAGCCATTTCTGCTAAATGATTTTTCCATGCTGCAAGGTCTGAATAAAACTTCTAAACAATACGTGGCTTCCACTGCTTTTTCTGATGCAAACAGGCTGAGTCTGAGGAAGTGTACTTTTCCACTAATTGAAGATTAAGTCTAAAAAATGGTGGAAGCAGCCTCAAATGAATACCTAGAAATTACATGATAAAATAATAGTTTAATAAGTTATGGTCAGGCATTTATAAAGGAGGAAGGGGACTGTCATGTTAGATGGATAATAATTTAAATAAGTTTGAGGGGGAGTGAAGAAATGAGGGTATATCCATGTTATCCTGTCCAGTTTGTGTATTTTTTGTGTTATTAGTCTGCACTGTAACTGATTATTTGTTGTACTGTAGTTCTATTTGGATGTTTATTTTGACAAACTTTTAAAATGTTTAGAAAATTATTAGAATTCAGATACTTGTATTTAAATTAACAACATGGAGGTTTCTCTATAAAGTTTCAGGGCTGGATATTGTGGTAGTGTGACTAGATACCAGATGTGCAAAGAAGATTAGTACAAATAAAAACTTCAGGGAACGCTGAAAATTAGCATGATTTGGCTTTTGAAGAGGTTATTATCAAAGGTTTGAAAGCTATAATTGGATAGAGGTGAGCATTTTTGTTTAGCAAAGTCTTAGATAATACAGTAGAGAATGGAACAAGTTATGTACAGTCCAACAATTCTGCATAAGCACCAAATAATTTCTTCCAATTTTGGATGAACTCTAGCAGTTATTGTAAATTGAATCAGGGTGCTGAACTTGAACCACTGTAAGAGGTTCAACAGCAGTAACTACTGAATATATCTCAATAGCAATATCCCAATCAAGAGAAATGTTCACCAGGTTTGGAGAATATAAAATATTTTGGCGGAAAAAAACATGATAAAACCAAGAAGAATCAATACGTCCTAACATTCTGGTTTTCCCCTAGGAGAGACCTAAGAAAAGTAAGCTGTAGTGTAGCAAATGTAGAACATAAGTTTTCAACACAAATATCTGTCAAGTCCACTGTCAAGTCAATAATAAAATGCAAAAACCAATTCTGAACTTGCACCCAAGTCCTACATGTGCACGGAGATGCTGACGAATTGGGCATTTTTTAATTTTCATACTGCCTCCACTGTTCAGCAATAAGACAGTAAGGGAGGCAGTATCTTTTGTACACTTCTCCACATAGGTCAATGACTGGGAAAAGATGGGACTGTAATGCACTGAGGTTTTTCAGAAGACTTTTACGTATAGTACAATCAGTCTCTTTCGCTAGGGTCTTTCCTTTTGTAGAGCATATTACAAAAATCCCTATTGGTGATCCTGTCAGTACCCTTTACTTTTCTCTATATGCAGATGTACATTAATACATAAAAGACTTGAGATCATAGGACTCTGGAAAATGTCAAAAATGGATCACACATCACAGATCTATAAACTACAAAGGCATTTTATAAAGCCAGCTGTACAATAGAAACTCCTTCCTTTAGCATTGTATATCACAGTTTTTCATATATCTATGCATCCTAAACGTTTTCAATTTCAAAGCATGAGTATATCCTGATCCCACCAAATGAGATACTATTGTAGTTTTATCATATACTGTGGATTGGTATTTCTTATCAGTAAACATCAGAGTTGTCGATTAGTTCCTGCTAGTTCAGTGAAGTGTTTTGCCTGATTTCTTTTAGACTAGCTTGTTATGTCAGATAGCTTCTGTTTTGTTTTCTGTTGCCACAAACTTTACTGAAGAACAATACAGCAATTTGAATAAAGGGCTATATATCAGGATAAATTTGATCCACACAGGAATAGTAGGCAGAGTTCTCAAGGAGAGTGTGGGATCACAGCCCATTTCGTCTTTTGTTTTCAAGTGTGGGTGGTAGCCAAAAGGTAATCAGTTGAATGTCTTTTCCTGCACACCGCAGGTTGCATTGTGTATGCTCATTTAATTCCCAGCAAGTTCATAAAACTTGAATTTCATAATGGACTTACTTTATGGGAAGAATACAGGACATTTTCTTACATGGCACAAAGCAAATTATCCATAAATACATGGTTACTAAAGGGTGCAAAACTGTGTAAAGAGCTCTAGAAAGGAACTAATAAGGAATTCAGTCAGGGGCCCAGTTCTGCAAGGTGAAAGAAGTAGAAGTTGATGGCATGCAACTTACCGACAGTGCTCAGCACAATGTAGGATTTGGCCTCTCTTTTAAATGACTTTTCATTAGAGTCTAAGTACCATTATAAAATATTGTTAAGTACTGTTTTGCCAGTTGCATTGAACGGTGTTGTATGTGTGTGCACTACTACCCTCTACTGGAGTGAGTGTCTGAGCTGCACAAGTGTATCAATTTGTAATTATTTTGTCCTCTAGAAGAAATCCCAAACACCATTCCTAGTAACAGATTTTTAGACAGTATGCTCTTTGGAGGAGGGATTATGTATTCCTTTGAATTATGTACAGCACCAAGCACACTGCCAGCCTTCAATAAATAACAGCAGTGACAACAAATAACCACCTGTAATATGAATGGAGAAGGGGAAAGAACCAGCCAGTCAGTTAAAGCTTGCAAGAAAAATATTAGAGTAGATGAAAAAGCAGAATGAGTTAATGCAAGCCAAGGGATTTAGATGAAGAGGATTTTATTAATATTTCAAGATAAAAAGAGAGAGAAACATGTATTAAATGTATAAGAGGACATAAAATTAATAATTTTGAATACTGACCTACTGAATGGCTTAAAAATGTAACAAAAATATATCGAAAAGTAATGAGGACCTTGTAAATACTCTGTAATTTAATAATATATGTATAATATATATAAATATAACAATGGAAAAGTAGATAATCAATAAAATTAGAAGTTATAAAGTTTACAATAAGGGAAGCTAAAGACATCAGGGGAAAAGATCTATAGCTAGCAAGGCGAACATCAAGGAGGTTTTTTAAAAATATATCAGGAACAAAAGAGTTCCTAACAGTGGCATATGCCCATTACTAGATAGGGACAGTAAAATTTTTTAAAATGATACAGAAAATATCTCTGTTCTGTGTTTGGAAAGAAGCAGGATGATGTACTAACATCTCATGAGGATCAGGAAGTACTTTTCAGTCCATTAATAACTAAGGAAGATGTTAAACATCTACTAGAGATTAATATTTTAAAATCAGCAGGCCTGGATGACTTGCACTCAAAAGTTCCAAAAGAGTAGGCTGAGGAGATTTTTGACCCACTGATGTTAATTTTTAATAACATTTGGAACACTGTGGAAATTCCAGAAGACTGGAAGAGTGCTAATATTTTGCCAGTGTTCAAGAAGGGCAAGTGAGGTGACTTGGGTAACAATAGGCCTGTTAATCTAACATCAGTCCTGGGAACGTCTGACAGGTTATGGAAAATAGGTCTCATCAGAACACTCCTGATTTCAGTTTTACAAGTCTGGTGGGTAAAGATAACTGCATAGATATAACATGCCCGGTACTGCACAACATTCTGATTTAAAAATTAGCACTACACAATATCAATAAAGCTCACATTAAATTGATTCAGAACTCACTAACTGGCAGATTCTAAAAAAGTAGTTGTCAATGGGGAATCCTTAATAAATGAGGGTGTTTCTAGTGGGCATTCTAGTGGGTGTTTCTAGTGTTTCCACGGGCATTGGTACTCGGCCCAATGCTATTCAATAGTTTCATCAATGATATGAAAGTAAATATAAAATCATTGCTGATTGAATTTGCAGATGACACAAAGACTGGTGGAATGGTAAATAACTATGAGAACAGAAAAGTAACAGCAATCTAGATTGCTTGATAAACTGGGTCAATTGAAACAAGATGCATTTAATACAGTCAAATGCAAGATCATACATCTAGGAACAAGGGATGCAGGACACATCTACAGACTAGATGGACCGTGGCTCTGATCCAGTATGACAATTCCTATGTTGCTAACAAAACATAACCCTCTTTGTGTAAGCCTTCTCTCAAATTTTGTCTATTCTTTGGACTTTTCTGCAGCATCTCAGCCCCAGTTCCCATTACCCAAACATGGGGATATGTCAATCCTTCTTACATTCCTAGAATGGAGAGAACTGGACACATCTGACATAACCTATGTGTTAGTTAGCACAAACATTTCTGCATCCAAATGCAGGTGTCTAGCACTTGAGTTTAAAATTGCTTAAAAAGGAGCCCTGCATTCTTATAAAAGGTCTTAGACTGACAACCTATTACAGATCATCTTTAGCAAGCCACCTATTCTGGTTTAAAAAACCACTTTAAAATATCCCCAAGTGGCGACCAGTGCATTTTAATTTAACATTTTAAACATACCTCAATGTGTATGGAGTTTATAAAAAAAAAAATGCTCCAACTAAATCTTACACCTACTTCAGAGATACAATCTTGGACCTTCAGCTACAGAAACATAGGCTTCTACCACCTGAGATGAAGGAGAATCTCTGTTCGCTTTTGCTTTTAGTACTTTTATCCTGTTGGTAAGCCAACCAGTAGAGGGCTGTGGTATGCATACAGTTCACCAAACCCTTCCACATCCAAACAGACTATAATGTCTTCTGAAGGAAGGGGAGGCAGGAGTCTTCACACCTCACAAATCCCCATATCTTTGGAAGCAGCCAGGTGGCCCCAATGCACGGGGGACCACTGCAATGAGTCCTACTGCAGCCTGGGGCCTGCAACACCTCAGACTGCACTGATCAGTCATGAGGCTGAACATCTGGGAAAGCCCAACAGTATGGTTATCACGCTGTGGAACAGACTCCCAAGGGAAGTAATGGAAATTCCATCATTTGAGTCATTTAAAATTAGACTGGACAAAAAACAATCAAGAATATACTACAGGAAACGATCCCAGCAGAGGATGACATAAGTCTTTCCCATCTCTGTGATTCACATAGCAGAGACCTATTGTTATGTTTTCTAAACATTAAAAGCAAAACATGCTCTTTCAATTGGGATGGTTTTTATTTTAGATAAAAGTAAAAACACCAAACAAAGAAAGAACAAATCTTCATCTGAGAGTGAGTGCACGCATGCTCACAGGTGAGCACAGGGTGCACCTCCTTTACCTCAAAGTCTTTTACAACTGTGCAAGGTGGATACATTAAATCAAGGCATTTAAATCACTAATTTTAAATCTTTGGATTTTTTAAAATCATTGATTTATATCAGGTTGAGCCTTTGCAAAACTAAGCTGAAAATTTTTGCTATTGCCATGTTAGATTAAAATGTATCAAATTAAATTATGTGTGCTTTCATTAAATATCACTACTGGTATCTTACTAATTTTACAGAACCGTTATAAATAAATAAATAAATAAAAGAATTCATCCCCTCCCCTGAAAACAAAGGCCCTGATCCTAAAAACACGTAAGTAGGTAACTTTTAGAACGTGAATCATCCCCCTTTACTTCATTGAGACCATTCATGTTCCTAAAGTAAAACATATGCGTAAGTGTTTATTGCATCTGGGGCTAAAAATGTATTTGTGTTAAAAACTTTCCTCTTAGTGGCATAAAATCTCTGTCACATCAAAACAAAATTGATTCAGTGGTAACAGTGAAACGTTACATAGACTTTCAATACATTACCAAATTTAATGTGAAATTCTGTAACCCAGCCAAAACTTTCAAAAATAGGACCCTAACATTAGGTTCCTAGGTCCATATTTGTAAACGTATTTAGGTGCTTGAAGATGCAGATAGGTACGTTGAAATCCCTGGCAGTTGGGTGCCTATGTGCTTTTGAAAATCCCACTAGGTGCCTATCTGAATCTTTAGGCATCTTATAGAAGCATAGAATTGTAGGACTGGAAGGGACCCCAGGACTCAAGGCAGGACTAAATATTACCTAAACCATCCCTGACAGGTATTTGTCTAACCTGTTCTTAAAATTATCCAATACTGGAGATTCTTCTAAATACCTTTAAAAATCTGGACCCTGATCACATATTCAGTCACCTAAGCATGGGATTCTAAAAAGCGTCTATGTGACTTAGAAGCGCAAGTCCTACTGACTTCAAACGTCAAAACTCAATGGAGGAGTATAGCCCGGTCAAAGCATTTCAGCTTTCTTGAGTTGTAGAAGTCAGAAGTTGGTGTTAATTACAAACATAGATACCTATTTGCTTATCTATTTTGTGTTTGCGTTTGTGTTGTTCTCACAATAAGGATGTTAATGAGACCTTGGACTTGTCTGTTTCATCATAGATGAGTGTTTTAAATGAGTGTTTTAAGTGTTTTCTTAGTAGAAAAAAAATCAATGCAAAATTTGAAATTCTATTAACAATTAGGAAACTATTTAAGGAAACACGTACAAAACCTCCACTTTAGGAGCTTAAGGCTATAAAATAGGAATAAGGTGAAGAATTAGCAACATGTAGCTATAAAAACCCCCTTTGAAATGGGCTCCCCAAAACAAAGGGCAGTGAATGCTGCTTATTAGCAACCTCTTGGCTCCCAGAGAAAAGTTGCTAACAACATAAAAGGCTCATGCCTGAGACAGCAGTGTGGGGAAGCCCTGCAGCCAGGGACTTGTCACCCACACAGCAGGTCATGCAGGAGTCCCAGTGCTGCAGACTGGGAGGGGAGGCTGGGAGAGTAAGCTTCAGGCACTGCAACAGCAGGGAGGTGGGGCTGCTGCCCAGGGGCCAGAGTTTTCCATGGGCCTGCACTGTACATGACGCTGCAGTCACTGTATTGTGCCCAGCCCTGGGAGCAGAGGTCCAGGCTCAGCATGTCTGAACTGTTCCTTCTCTGGCTGCAGCCCCACAAACCTGCCTGCAGCTGGGGCTTTCTATGGGGCGCAAGGGGATTAGGGGCCCATAGGGCTGCACAGGAAAAAAAATTGTCAGGAGGGAGCATGACAGTAGCTAATATCCAAAACCCATTAAAGTTAAAATGAATGGAATGGGATCAATTCCCAGCAAAATGTTGCTAATAACCAACAGTTGTCACTGTCAGGATACCTAATAAGTGACATTCGCTGTAAACTAATCAGTTTCCTTTGCAATAGACCTCTTTTCTCTCCAAAAATATATCCATAATTTCTGTCTTCAACCTATCATACCCCAAAATAAATTCATTAACTGTCCCTGAGCCCATCCCTTTTCACTAAAGAGATCTACCTATTCTCTCTGTACCTCAACTGGTTGTATTCTCTCAACTGGTGCCTTTGCTCCGTGATGGGATGTTAGATGGGGTGGGATCTGAGTAACTACAGAGAATTCTTTCCTGGGTATCTGGCTGGTAAATCTTGCCCATATGCTCAGGGTTTAGCTGATTGCCATATTTGGGGTTGAGAAGGAATTTTCCTCCGGGGCAGATTGGAAGAGGCCCTGGAGGTTTTTCGCCTTCCTCTGTAGTATGGGTCACGGGTCACTTGCTGGAGGATTCTTTGCTCCTTGAGGTCTTTAAACCACAATTTGAGGACTTCAGTAGCTCAGACATAGGTGAGAGGTTTTTCGCAGGAGTGGGCGGGTGAGATTCTGTGGCCTGCGTTGTGCAGGAGGTCAGACTAGATGATCATAATGGTCCCTTCTGACCTTAATATCTATGAATCTAATCTAAGGCAGGTAGGCTGATCCAATGCTTCTGTTCCAGGACTGGTCTGTGTCCTCTCCCGACCCCTACACCCCCTCGCAGATCCTACTTCTCCTCTAGGGATGTCACTAGTTCCAGGTCTTCCTCAGTGTTTTCCTAGGTTACAAAACATTTCTGACAGAAAATGCAGATTCAAGGACATTTAAGTGTTCCATGGGAATATCTGGATTCCATTGAAATTTGACATGAAATTGTCAAAATGCTTTGTTTCAAGAAGGTCAAAATATTTTGTTTTGATTACATATTAGAATTCATAATATAGCTACATAAAAGTCAAAATAGAAAAGTCAAAATGAAAGATTTTGACCTTATTGAAACAGTAGTTCAAACAACATTTTTGGAATATTTAATTTCATTAAAAATTCTGAGATTGATTTTTCTTATCCCAATTTGAGACAAAACCAAATTTCAAAATCTTAAAATTTCCCATGGGACAGAAATTCTATTTTCCATCCAACTATAATCACCTGGTAACAGCATGATTATGGAATGTATGGGAGGGTATCCCATGAGTTTCTATATACAGGGAGACCTTATCAATTTTTGATTCCACTTACTAATACAGAACTCTTTGTGTTGTGCCCTATGGTAAGCCTGAAAACCCTCTAGACATTTTCCTTTGCTTTTTGGCTAGTATCTAGAAAAACAAGATTAAAAAAACTATTTTAAAGAAATATCACAATTATGCAATATTGTCAATTTACAAACTACTCTCCCATCTGTTGCCTTTCCACTAGGAAGGCATCAGCTACTCTTGCTAGTTTCATTTTCACTCCTTTCACTCAAATTACGGAATTTATTGGCAAAATGAAACCCACCAGTATTACATACGCTCCATTTTATAGACATGGGTTTCAGGTATTGGAATGTATTATTGCTTTTGATGAAGGTTAGTCCTCATGAAAATCAAAATTTAGGAAGTACCAGGGTCATAAATCACTATTAATATTGTGTTCATATTATATTCCTTAATGCCTTTCAGCCCAAACAAATCAAAAGTTGTCTTTCAATGAATTTCTATACCTACAGTACTTTTATTTTTAAAAGAATTACTTCACCTACCATTGAAATGGAACATGTCTTGGCTGTGTGATGAGGCAGGGCCCACTGGTGGCGCTGCCTAGTGGTTAGGTCACTGGACACTCACTCTCCCCCTTCTACAGCATCCTTGCCAGCAGTCGTTATGGTAGTGTGGTGGTTCCTCTTTGGCAAACAGTATATCTGCCCTCCAGCCAGATCACTAGTTGAGTCCAGGGTGAGAAAGCCCAGCAAAATATGTAAGTCCTCAAAAAAGAAAGTCTTCAGCTCACCTCCAGGCCCCTGTGTGGACAGCCTCGCCGCAGGGTTTACAATGTCTCTATTCCGTCTTATCTCCAGGGAAAGAGGGGTTGTGCTGACCATGCAGGGGTTGGTTGGTTGGGGAGCCCAGCCCGTCCTTCTCGAGGAGTTCTTCAACCCAGGCTTCTACACTAGGCAGGGATAGCAAACACTCTGGAATGCTTTGGGGCATTTCCTACCATTTAAAATGTCCAAGTCCAGGGTATAAGAACATAAGAACAGCCATACCAGGTCAGACCAAAGGTCCATCTAGCCCAGTATCATGTCTTCAGACAGTAGACAGTGCCAGGTGCCCCAGAGGGAATGCACAGAACAGGTAATCATCTAGTGATCCATCCCCTGTCCCCCATTCCAAGCTTCTGGCAAACAGAGGCTAGGGACACCATCTCTACCCATCCTGGCTAATAGCCATTGATGGACCTATCCTCCATGAACTTATCTAGTTCTTTTTTGAACCCTGTTATATTCTTGGCCTTCACAACATCCTCTGGCAAAGAGTTCCACCGGTTGACTGTGTGTTGTGTGAAGAAATACCTCCTTTTGTTTGTTTTAAACCTGCTGCCTATTAATTCCATTTGGTGACCCCTAGTTCTTATGTAATGAGAAGGAGTAAATAATGCTTCCCCTATTTACTTTCTCCACACCCATAATGGTCAAAGTCTTACAAATGATCCAGCATAAGATGGAGTACAGAGTTCCCTAATCCTAGAGAAAAGCTAGTCCCTGCTCTAGGGCCTGGATGCTTCCAGATTTTCCCCTGCAGGTTAGACTCCTGCTGTACCCCTATTCAGGAGCTCTCAAGATAGATCTCTCCTCTCCTACACCCTCACCCTCAAGTTGTCTGGTTCCCTTTGAAGCTCCTCCTCTAGATGGAGGAGGCTCTGCAGGTGCGGTGGAGTAGAGCCATCTGGGCCCAGAACTGCTCCTTAATCCCTTCTGTTCCAGTGGGGTTTATATACCCCATCACAGGCCAGAACATGGCAGCCATTTAATACAGCCATTTAATGCAGAATTTCACAAAAGATGCACAATAAAGAATATCATGTCCAACTGAAACTGCAAAAGAGTTTAGATAGGTAGAACTAATTCCTCAGATTGGAATGTAGTTACTAACATATTTGTAGAGGAGACCTGGTACAAGGTATCATCTTTACATCTCCTAGAATTGTTCCAAATTGAATGGCTTCTTAACTGCTACAAGAAAATTGATGCAAGAGTGATTTCACGGATTTATTTCCCCAGCTCCCATGGCTATGATATTAGCAATATGCCCTAAATAACTGAAATTAAACAAAGATAGGTACCAGTTTAGAATTCTTGTGCCACCAATACATGTATTTCATTACCATGCTTGCATGAGGAAATTCCAGTTTGTCAACTACATTTAGCTGGTATTTAAACAGAACATTGAGATTCTGTTTAAATAGACTGAAAAGATTGCTGTGAAACTACAGTTTAAGCATGAAAAACAAAAATTAAGCTCTAAGCAATCATTACCACCTGGTGTCCAGTTTCTTTATAAAAGGTCAAGTTTCAACACCAGCAAATTTTAAGCCAAAGTTTAAAAGTCTCAGGAAAGGAGGTAAGTCAGGGGCAGTCTCTTCTTATGAACAAATGTATGTAAAAATTTCTGTTTCTCTGAAGCAAAGATAAATAGTTTCCCAAATGAATTCCTCCCCTCCCACTAGCACCATGCTTTGGTTCCCATGGAAACTTAAACTCAGGACCTTCAGAACAGATGGCCAAGACCTTATCTCCTTTCCTATCACAGCATGAAGCAATGTAAGTTTGTCTGATAATGAACTCACATACAAGACAATTTTCAGAGTAGCAGCCGTGTTAGTCTGTATCCGCAAAAAGAACAGGAGTACTTGTGGCACCTTAAAGACTAACAAATTTATTTGAGCTCACGAAAGCTTATGCTCAAATAAATTTGTTAGTCTCTAGTACTAACTGTTCTTTTTATAGAAGATAATGTTTCTTTACCCCTCAATTTATCTAAATCCATCACACAAGTGCTTTTTTAATTAATGAACAAAATTAACTTGACCTTTACAAACTAATATACAAAACTATTTGTATTGTATATAAAATTATATACACGAATTAAAACAAATATTTTGATTTTATTGTTCCATACCAGTAGCATTTATTAAATCTCTGGCACATGCATTTTTTCTGCACTTAATTTGAGAGGTATTTATGTTCAGTGTTGTCTTCCTATTGCTTCAGTGTTAGTTTTGCGTCCTCTTATTTTCCTGTTCACTTTTCCACATTTGTATCTTAATTACACCATTGGTTTGACATTGCTTCAGAGCAGCCATGAAAAGAGTTAATCTTAAATATCATCAGAAGAATTCAGCTCCTATCTAACATTGTACCAATCCAATAGCTTCTTTCTGTATTATCTGAAATGCTCACCAATGAAATTACTAAAGCAAAACAAAAATGGATAAAACATAAACTGAAAATTGTAGCCAGTGTTCAGACATAAAAAGCAAAAGCAGCTGTTATCTCTCAAGCATAATCCTTTTCCTTTCCAAAACAGTGAAATACTGACCACTGTTAACACTTCATTTTGCTTTCTTTCATTGTAGCTTACTACTTCATGAACTAGTCTCCAAACCGTGTACTTGCTCAGATATTTTTGTGTATGTCAAATTTCCTTTTGAGTCTTACAAAAGTTACATATGCATATTTTTATCAACAGCCTTTAAAGACAATAAGATTAAATATAGGGTTTTTTTAAAATATAAGACTATAATAAAATGTTTAAAGGAATAAACCTTAGAGGTTAAAGTGAAAACAACCGACCGAGGTTGGTAGTTATCTGATGTCTGGTGGGTGGCCTCTGTGAAAGGGATTGGACTGCTCACTCCAGTTCCTAATTGACAGATATTTACATAATACTAAAACCACATAATTAGTCCTTGTTAGAATTCACAGGGAGACAAATAGATACACATCCCATGGACACAGAAATCAAATTCACTTTCATTACATTCACTTAAAACATTTCCCCCCAAAATATTTATAACAAGATTGTTAGCATATGCTTTGCTTGTTGAATACACGAGCCAGTGTGGCAAGCACAAACCTACAAACATCCTATTCTGATTAATTACATATATTTCTTCTAATAGCAGCAAGTGCATTGTCTACCATCCACTCATCTCCCTACACACCCAATATATTTCTAGGGCACCCATCACTACAGCAGCTTCACATGCATGTAACTGTGGTCCCCAGCTGGTTAGGACAGACAGAGGAACTCCCTAGGGAATCAGTCTGCTCGGAGAGTCTGCCCTTCTATAAATGATCTATTTTTTTTTAATATCAGAAATGTCACCAATGTAACCACACCAGTTTCTCTATATATACACATTTTTTTAAAAGGATGCGTAGGAGTGTCACCTAGGAGTTGAGAAAGATCATAACGTATAACTCCTCCACGCAAACATTTCCATTGCGCCACTGCTGCTCTCTCATTAACTGGCAAGAGAAAAAGGTCCTCTGTTTGTTGATCAAGATTTTTGTCCTTCTCACAGCCTAAATCATCTCAAAACAGAGGTCTGCTTGGCAGGCACTACAGCCTGCTGCCATCCTGCCACTATCCCAAATCATTCTGTCTCTGCTTCCTATACCTCTGTTGTTTTGATTTATATTTCCACTGAGAGTCCTGTCATTACTACATTACATTATGATGGATTTTTACAAGAATTATTCTTCTGTCAGTGAAATTTCACACTTCAGTAGGTGAAACCAATAAGCAGATCCAGACATAAAATACATCGATATGAGCAAAACCCCATGGTTTTTATAGTCCAACAGGCCCCATAAACTTGTCTCATGGGACGTTTGCCGAAAACCCCATTGACAAACCAGTTTAATGCACATAAATACTTTAGAATCAGGAATAAGTCTAGAGTATCTGGGATCTATGGCTGCAAAGTTTCTGCATAACCCAACTTCAGCCTAAACATCTCAATCTGACAGACCAAGGCATTTCCAAAGCTTTCTGGAGAACGTGGCAGGTCTGCCCCTGCTGCTGTAAGAATGTTTTCCATAGTCTGGCATCTGGGTGCTGACTGATTGACATGAAAAGAGAAGTGGGAGTTAGAATGTGTGTGTGGTGGTAGTAAATGGCAGCCTGTCACAGAGAGTTATTTATGTTTTTAGAATAATTCTGATTGTTTGTTATGGATGGTTTAACTTTGGGGAAAGAAAGTACAGATTATTGCAAGATGGTACATTCTAAGGCAAACAAGGACATTTTTTGTCTGGAGCACTATTTTAACATCTCAGTATTTGTGTTTGTGTATCCCCTCCCACATGTGGAGGGTATCTATCATTATATTGTACATATGGCCTCAGTTTCACCTTCTGCCCAGTGTATTAAATACTACAATTACTATGCGCTTTATATCTTTAAAGTGTTGTATAAACATTACTTAATTGCCACAACATACTAATGGAGGAAGTAAGGAAATATTGTTTTAATTTTAGCCATTTTACAGAGGAGAAAACTAAGACAAAGGAGGCCACATTCATTCATGGTGTGATCCTGCTGAAGACAGCAGAGTTACATCTGGAAATAATTTGGTTCAGAAAAGTGAACTCGGTTATTTTAAAAATGGTATATTGGATGTGCAGCACTGAATGTGAATGCTTCATTTTGGACACTCCCGAATTCAGAATTTTAAACACTGGAGGGGGAGGAATTCTGAACATTTTACTCCAGCTCTGGTATCCCAACTTTAGCTGAGTGCTCAGTCACCAGGATTCTCCAATGGCAGCTATCACAGTAGTGTATGGTATACCCATTTGTTGCTAAAATAAATGTGTTTCTCCACTGCACTGGGACCCGGGCACTGAGAAGGAGGCCAGACAGACATAAGACACAGACATAAGAAATATACAAGACATTAGAAATGCCAGTACTGCTGGAATAGGAAGGTATAATGTCTCCTCACTCACGCTATCTTGCCCTGGGGCTAGGTGCAAGCAGAAAAAGAATTCAGCACCAGATATGGGGCCATTCCAGTACACCTACCCAAAATGATCCACTTTTATTGCAAAAGTAAGAGCACATCAAGAACTAGCAATAGCCAGTTGTGCCAAGGAGCAGTTTGTAAAGCTACAATGTCAGGCAGCATCACAGTCCTGTGAATAACATGCTAATGCAAAGGACATAGTCACCCGCATTATCGAAAATTCTGATCTGGGTTGTGCCCATGCACCATGGAATGCAAAAGAGGCTCTTTGTATGTAAGTGGGTGCTATCTGTGAAATGTGCAGCTACTGAGACATTCTAGTCTAGTTGCAAGCAGCCAAAAACAGGGACAACAAAATTCAGCGACTTCACCTGCAGAAAACCTGCACCTGCAGGTATTAATGATGACCACTAAGAAATACAAAACTCAAGGTGCATCTCTCTCAAAGCACCACTGTGCCAATCCTAGCTAGTCTCACCCCCCGCCTCCCCCCCGTTGGCTCAACCTAGCCCCTTAGTAACTGCTTGCTCTCCTATCTATCTCAAATTAACTCTCTATTGTGTGTGTGTGTGTATTTACTCTTTACAAATTAACTCTCTATTGTGTGCTCTCTTGTGTGTGTGTGTATGTTTCAGTTACTTAGGAGTGGGATTCCTGAAAATGTGTTTAGTGGGCTTAGTTGTGCCTTTACATTACCAAGTCAAGAAGCTGAGCAAGTGCAACCTTCAGAATGTTTCTGAAAATCCCAGTTGAGCAGCCAGTTCCCTTAATCAAACCCTGGAGCCATGAAACAACTAAAGAACTAAGGAAACTAGAACATAACCAACAGCTGTTCTGAAGATTCCTCAAGGGGCTAGAGTTGAGCCAGAGAGGCAGTGTAATAGATCACTTGTGCCTCCATAAACTTTGGTAATACTGTCAATGGTGTCTTATTATAATAGGAGGCAGTATGGCCTAGTGGATCGAACACTGAACTGGGACTCAGGTTACCTGAGCACTATTCCTCACTCTGCCACTGACCTGCTGGGTGAATTTACGCAAATCACTTTCCCTTTCTGTGTCGTCTTTAAAATGAGGACCATGATACTGACCTCCTTTGTAAAGCATTTTGAGATCTATAGATAAAAAGCACTATATAAGAAGTATTACTGTTACCATCCAAGATCATACAGTTGGTCAGTGCAAGAGACAGAATTAGAACTACTGACTCCTTGCTGAGACCAACAGACCATACTGTTAAATGAATGCATTAGAAATATAGCCACATGCGGCTCTTCAGAAGTTAATATGCGGCTCCTTGTATAGGCACCAACCCCGGGGCTGGAGCTACAGGTGCCAACTTTCAAATGTGCAGGGAGGTGCTCACTGCTCAATCCCTGGCTCTGCCACAGGCTCTGCCCCCACTCCACCCCTTTCCGTGCCCTCCCCTCAGCCTGCCGTGCCCTCGCTCCTCCCCCTCCCCCACAGAGCCTCCTGCATGCCACAAAACAGCTGATTGGGAGGTGTGGGGAGGGAGAGGGAGGCACTGATCAGCGGGGCTGCTGGTGGGTGGGAGACGCTGGGTGTGGAGTAGGGGAGCTGAAGGGGGGCTGCTGACGTATTACTGTGGCTCTTTGGCAACGTACATTGGTAAATTCTGGCTCCTTCTCAGGCTCAGGTTGGCCACCCCTGGCTTATATTTTCAACAATAAATGCATGGCTTCCATTCACATTTGAGGTGTGTTAGTCATATGGCTAAAACCTTGCAAAACTATTTTAAAAGAAACTTTGGTTACATCTCCTCATTTTTAGTCCTGTTTCAATATCTCTCTATAGGCCTTGTGTACAAAATTTTAAAAGACTTCTTTCTGCTACTTCCTATTTCCATAGGAAACTGCACTGAGAGACACTCCTTTCCTTCCAGATACTGTACCTTACTTCTCAAATATTAAGCAACTGCTTGTTATAATAAAGCTTTGTGCTACAGAAAAGAACAAACAGATAACAGAGAGTGGTATAAAATATCAGTTGTTTTCCAAAATGGAAAAATCATCTTTTTAGCTCTCTCAAGGTCTTAGCTTTGAGATTTGCTGGCAATCTTCTCATAATCAGGAGTACATCCCTTTCCCAAGTTACAAACTCCACTGCATGGTGCCTGTGCATACACAGTAACTGGATACAAATATAACCTAGCTCTCCTTTTCATGTTTTTAAGTTGCAACACACACCTTCACCACAAAATGCTTGTCACCAAGTGTAACCTTTTAACATCTGCAGGGCTCTCCAATATAGGGGTGGAACTTCATTGTTTATTAGAGAGAAGAATTAGGTCCAGTGTGAATAGAGGTAGATCAGTCTGATTTCGGAGGCCCAGGACAGACAACCCACAGTACAAGGAGCGGGAGATAAGAAAAAGATTAGCCAGATTTTAGATTTTCCCAGCCTATCGCTATTATCACCATCAGCTCTACGCATACTGTGGAACCCAGTATACTACTTTGGGATTAGCTCTGTAAATTGTGTCTGTATTATACTGTTCTTTGGATAATTGACTGGCTTTTCTCTTTGGGAATGTGGTCAAGGACTAATCTTGATGGGAAGGGATGGTTGCTTTATTTCAAGCAGGCAGTCTCAAAAAGGTACATAGCTGACATCATCAACACCCCGTGTTCAAAGAAAAATGAGTTAGGCAGGAGACAATTATGTTCAGTGCTCAGAAACTAGAACTTGAACACTGCTAGAAGGAATGAAACAAAATTAAAATATCAAAACAAGACATTTATCTTTCATAGTAAGTGGGACTGAATAAATAAATAAATCAAAATAAGTTTGTTATTTACAGCTCTTATGTGAGTACCTGTTCACAGAACCCTTGGAATTCTAGAATAATCAAAATGTTCCACAGTACAAGGAGAGCAAATATTTATTTACCATGTATAATGTGATCCCACCACAATGACAGTATGAGGGAAATGAATAAAGCTATATTGTACAGACAAAGAAAGAACCTTGCATTAGAGAAACTTAAAAAATCCTGGGTCTTTGAATAAATCATGTTTGACACATTCAATTCAATGGAGCTCCTTTTAATAATAAATCTTAGCACCTCTGGTACATGTCACTTTCTCATCCACAGATCGTTACCTGCATTTAACAGATTCGGAAACTCACGTGCAGACAGATGACTTGCTTGACAAGTATTTCTAATTGCTAACTCTAATGTCCAAAGTTAATTACAGTATTTACTTACTTCCTTTGTTGATTTCACACCATGTGTTTGTTAGTCTGATAGGCAGGAAGACTATGGGTCATACAGACGTAGAATGTGTATATTTGTAACCACTCAATCTCTTTCCTTCCCCTCCCACACCTGCAGCTCACACCATAGATTTCTGCTGAAATGAATCCTTAATAATCTAAGGTGTTTCACTAGCGAGTGATTACATGCTCCAAAAATATTTCCACATCCATACACACCCCCCAAAAACTAGTGAATAAAAATTAAACTCCCTATTAACACATTAAACATGTCACTTTAGGACCTGAACCTGCAAAGACTTAAGCCTATGCATAACTTTATGTGTATGAGTAGTTCCACTCACTTCAGTGGGACTGTTTGCATGTTACTCATGTGAATCAGTCTTTGCAAGTTTGGGGACTTTATTATTCTAGAGTTTGTCCTTTGCAGGGGACATTAAGACAAACATTTTCAGAAGTGACTATTCCTGGACATGGGTGCTTTAATGTTTGTGTGTACAACCTAAGTCTTTATGTATCTCAAATTTGACATTGAAGTATTTCTACTTAAATAAGTACAACCTTTCAACTTCCAGACTTTCAAATTTATTTAAAGTCATTCCATTCTAAAGTGGATTCTCTTCCCTTCTTAGACATCAACAACAGAACAGGTTCCTGTGTTCCAATCAGTTACCCTCTGTGAAAAGCTCACGGAAGGCAATGGGATTTGAAGACATTGAGGCTGCACAGATGAAATCAGAGTTTAATTTGGCCTGCAGAAACTTCAGTTTTGGTGATGGTACATAAGATCCCATTTTGAGATCTTTCTAATTGTGTATTTAGCACATTTGAAAAGTAAATCAGAGAGACATAATAAATATGGAATTTCACACTTACTTTTCAGAGTTGACCCACATTTATTTCTGAATTTCCTCATTTCCAATGTTTGTATTTGTTGTAGTTACAACATTTTAAAAATGTTGCTGTAAGTTAATAGAGACTTATTTACAACCTTAATTCTACCTTAACTAAGGGCCAGATTCTGATTTGTTCATTCATGTTGAACAGTAGCTTACACCATCAGTAAGGATATGATTTAGTCACGGAGGTCACAGAAGTCATGGATTTCATTACTTTACCGGACCTCCATGACTTCTTCGGCTTCAGCTGTCAGTGGTTGCAGCCAGGGCCAGAGCTGGGGCTGTGCAACTCCACCGTCCGTGGCTGCGGCCGGGAATGGGGCTGTGCCCCTCTCCCCCAGGGCGGTGGGGCTCAGGCTACCAGTCCTCCTCCCCCACCACCACCATGGGGCTCCAGCCGTCATCCCTCTCCTTCCCCCGGGTTATTTTTATTAAAAGTCACGGACAGGTCATGGGCTTTTGTGAATTTTTGTTTATTGCCCATGTCCTGTCTGTGACTTTTACTAAAAATAACCATGACAAAATCTTAAACTTAACCATGAGAGTTCCACTGAATTCAATAGGACCACTTAGGCAGGAAGGTACTACTCAATGAAGTATCAAAATCTGACCCTTAGGGGTTTTTGGGGAACTTTTTTTCAGGTGTGTGTGGAAATTTACAGAGATTGGTCAGAGCCTGGGATAACTTTGCCACAGGAAGCTACCACTTTTCTATTTGTTTTTTGTTCTAGTCATTTAATTGAGAATCATTAAAATATAAAAAGTTAGGAGTGGTTAATGGAACAAATGAAATTGTCTGCCTTTGTAGTAAAAATATATTTTTAGTATTCACAGCTTAAACATTGTTTTCTGTTACCACAACAATCCATGACGAAGAAGCAGAGAAGGATGTGGGCTGATCACCTGCAGGGTCCATTACGGTGAGCTCAGCCAGCTAATCACATGGAAGCTTTTCTTCACTAAAAGGGCATGAGTAACCAAGTAAGCTAGTTTGTCTTTCCTTCTTTTCTTCTAAAAATGGCAGGGAAACACCTTATTATAATGAATACCTTCCTTAGCAATCAAAGACAAAATAAATATTTGATTTCCTGTGTCTGTCTCACGTATCCATGGTTATTCTCTGAGTATTTTATGAAAATCTACAGTTTCCAAGATGATTTTTTTCTTAAAACAAACATGCTGCTCTTTATTGAAAGCTTCAGCTTTCTTGTTGATGCTATAGGGAGTTTTTCGAACTATCAGGTCATTGCTCTGCATACTGCCTTTATACTGATCATCAATACCTTGCAATGATCAAGTCAGAGTCCAAATCTAAGATCTTATCAAAACTCTATGGGAAATTACTTTTAACTCCAAAATGACAATATGGTGCAACATTCAGCTCCTAATAGTCTTGGAGGAGTTTAATTTCAACTATTCACACAACTCAAAATACAAAAATTATTAAACTCTATATGATGACAATTTGCCCAGAAAAGCATTTATCATATGGCAATAGAGTATATGCCCCTCAAATTTTTACATTAAGCCGTTTTACATTACTGATGCAACTCTTAGTTGTCAGTGATGAAACTGAATAGCTGTTAAAACTGGTAAGATAACAGACTCATAAGACTGAGTCTTTAGGGATTTTCAAGAATGAACAAACAATTCACAGGTGGCGACAACAGGGATTTATAAGATTCAATAGGCCATGTTCTAAGTAACTGACACTCAGATCAGAATCAGGCCATGATTGTTTTTTCAAGGAGATAAACATTTAATCTGCAATTCCCACATTTTCAGATATACTGTTTTGAGAGAAAATAGAATTAACTGACCTCTGCCTACATTTATCTTCCTACCCCCTCATCTAGAGTGGCTATGTCCCACTACCCCGTTTTATTTCTCTGCACATACATCTTTATTAACCGCACCCATACACTGATTTTTAAATGCTGGAATCGCACATACAATAGAAAATTATGTGTTGACAATCCCAAGAGCCTTCTGATTTGATTTTTGTTAAGAACTGAGACCTAGATTTAAAAAAACCCAAAGATGCTGGGTTCCATGGAAGTGCTCTTGCCATACTTTTAACATGGTTTGTCATTCTTTTACTTTCAGCATATTAGAATTATTTAAGACTCACAGTACCAAGTGCTATTTGTCCCCTGCCATTCTTCTCCCCCTTACTCTATTCTGCCCCCTTTTGCCTGTCCCCATTTCCTCTTGGTTCTTGCTATTATGACAAAGTGAGATCTGTCAGACATAAGAGAGTAGTCCTACTGGGCTCCGAGAAGTGGGTGGGCGCAAGTCCTCCCCCAGCCTTATGGGAGGATCCACAAGGTCCAGGAACTCAAATAATTGTGGGGGACAATCAAAAATGTAAGAGGGGCAGGTGTGAAGGTCAAAGGGTCAAACAAAGGGAACCTGAAGGGGACACCCAGCAGAGAACCCTGGATGGCGCCTCGAAGGTGTCAAGGGAGCCAGTGGACGCCGCATAAGAGAATAGTCCTGTTGGGATCCAGGAAGTGGGTGGGCGGAAGCCCGCCCACTGCTAAAGGACCTCTCCCCAGCCTAAGGGGAGGATCCACAGGTCCAGGATTCCAAATAATTATGGGGGACAACTAAGGAAATAACAGGAATGGGAGTGAGGTCACAGGGCTCAACTAAGGGAACCTGACGGGGACACCAAGCAGAGAACCCTGGACAGCACCTCAAAGGTGTCAAGGGAGCCAGTGGATGCCCCATAAGAGAATAGTGGAAGACAGATATATCAGCCCCAGAATGGTGAAGGCCCTTGTCCCTATAAACTGAAGAACAATTACCTCGAGTTAATTAGAGACACCAGAGTCCAGTTAAGGGCTGCCACAGTGACCTTTAAAAACCCCTCTTCTGGTGAGAGCAGAGGAAGAGGGAGGAGAAGCAAGCTGCAGCAGGTTAGTGGCAATAGGAGAAAAGGCTACTCCTGGGTGGATGGCTGTGTCTCCTCCTTATAGATAAAACAATCAAGTTAACTGTGTTTGGGAAAAGACTGGTCACCAGAAGCCAGTGTAATAAGTCAACACCCGGGAGAGTGGGAGTGAAAGGTATTCCTATTTGTGTTGTGAGTTTGGTTTTTTGGTGGTTGTTTTGTTTAAGAGAACTACTTGAGCTTCCCCTGAGGCCCACCTTGTAAACATATTGAAAAACCCTCCAGAGTGGGACTGATTTACTACAGGCCCCCACTGCATGAGGAAGAAATGCTGAGGCTGATGAGGCCAAGGAGGTGTCTTGCCACACTGTATAAAAACTTCTCTCTTCAATTGGACTATACCATCAGAAATACAACAGCTTGTCATTTAACCTCTCCTTTCCTTCTTCTCTTATCTTCTCTCCCCATGCTTATTAATTCATATTAGCTAAAATGTCTTCCATTTATTCTTCCATTTTTGATTTTAAAAGATCATTTTATTTAAGTTGAACACTTAAAAAAAAAAACCTTTCTCCTTCTATTCAGATCCTGTTCACTGTGCCAGGACTACTAACAAAGTTATCTGGCAAATCTGATGGGCCTAATGGATGCACCTATCTATTACGAGTTTGATCCTGCCCCATTGAATATAATGGGAATTCTGCCATTGTCTGTAAGGGAGCAGGCTTACCTCACTCCAGTTCCTAGGGTCTGTCAGCTCATTTCCAATATGCCACAAAGCTGCCATAAGAGAATGGCTTTCAATCACTACCAGTCTGGATCAAATTTGAAACCAATGAGGAGAAAAGTTCTGTATCGCCATTGCTAGTCACTTAAGTTATTTGGTCCATGTAAAAAAATTATATGTATGCACATTCTCAATAGAGAAAATTGAATTCAGACTAATATATATGTGGTTATATTACTAGCCAATGACTTAGTATGGTTCAGCATTTGGAAATGCACAGTACAGCAATAAACCTTTCATAATAAATTATTTTCTTAAATTATTGTTTTGTTGTGTATGCAATGTAATATAATTAAACCAAGCTGTTCCACTATTTATTGTATTAGCTATAGAGATACAACTAGCAAAATGTACTGATCATTATACATCAGCTGTTCTCACCCAGTCTTAGTTACCTTACTTAAAAAATGTGTCTGGAAAGTCTGTATAAAAGAAAACAAACATGTATAATGCAAAGTGTGGCATCAAATTTAATATGAAAGTGTATTTTACTTTCCTTTTGAGATGATGGAAATTTCTGCTGACAGAAGTGTGTTGTACAGGGAAGCACATATGGCATCTGCCTGGACAAAGCTGCAACCCTTTCTGCTGAGTTAAGTGGAAAGGTTGGTTTCAGCTTAGCTCTGTGGTTGGGCTCTGCACCAAGTTAGCTGAAAACAGAACATTAGTTTGTGCAGTTCCTGACATGGATTAATATCCCATGTAAAGGGAGGAGGCTGCTTTGATTGTGAGAGGGAACATCACAAAAAGACTGACTTCAATATTATTTTGGTGTCTATTGGCATCGCAATGGCTCATTGAAACAATGCCACACAAGAGACCAAGAGCAGGAGTAGATTCATTGGTAGCAACCCAGAAAAACCTTGAATATGCCATTTAAGTAATGTCCATACCCTTAATGTCCATACATCAGAGTCTGGGGGCATCAGCATCTGATGGAAAGGAAGGAGAGTTCTCCTATAGGGAAAAAATGGCATATCAATATATCACAGTGCCTAAAGAATTACATGAATCCTACATACTGGAGATACAGTTTTCACATTTCTATAAACACAGACCATCTGTACTACATTTCTACATTTACATTTCTATTAAAACTATGATTTTGTTACAACATTTAAAACTTTTGTAATTGTCTTGCTAGCTGCTAACATAAATTAAGTGCTATAAATTGACACACAGTTTTAATTACTGAAATAAAGTGCAGATGCCCTGGATTTAGAGTAAACTACATGACACTTCCAGAAGTCAATAACTGGAACCTTTTACTTTCATGACATGCTATGGTCAAGACCTAAGACAGACTATAGTTTGAGGGAAGTTTTCACAAATGTCATAGACATGAAAATAGCATATATTTCCAATGAGGAGCTGTGTTTCATGAGCTGATGTGTTACTGGTGCCCCTATTGTGCCTGTTAGTGCATAAGGTAGGTGCAGGACCTATTGCTGTATCTCCTTTTCTAGGGATCCCTTTTGTTGTATGTAGCATTCACTCCATTGTATTGTTGTGCAGTGTACAGGAAACATCTTGTACACCTAGCAGAGTGCCAAGGGAAGTGCCACTAAATAGTATATACCCCAAACTTGGAAACATATTTGTATTTATAAACAAAAGCTCAGCTCAGATAAAAATATTCCATTTTCAGTAAAGTCACTGAATTTACATCCAATTTTCAGCTGGGTTGAAAGAAGTGCGTGTAAATTGCTTAAGGGAAAACAGTTGAGTGGCTAATTGAGTGGCACGGGGTTGGACTAGATGGCCTCCAAAGGTCCCTTCCAACTCTGTTATTCTATGATTCTATGATCTCTGCTTCTGTTTCATAGCTCCAGCCCTGTGAGGCTGAAAAAAAAAGATGAAATTTTTTCTTGTCAGCTATTTTTATTTCCTTCTTTCAGGAGTCAAGCGATGGGATGAACCCTTTTGCGTGTAACAGCTTCATGGCTGTGAAGGGGCAATTAACAAAGTCTCTGTATTGTGATGTCCAACAATGGCCAGTTTAGTTGTGATAGCCCTTCTTGATGGGCAGGAGACGATTCAACCTGACTGGATTCACAGTTTCAGAGAAAACATTTTTTACAGTTTTAAAGCAAAATCTTAAATATTACCTTTAGCATGTGGTAAAGATATTATAAGTGAGATTAACAAATGCCACAATTTACAAGCATTTGTTACAAGTTCAATACCCATCGTAACCATACTAACGCACAGGTGAAACAGACTGTTTTCCAGCAAAGAATTTCTCAGTGCTTGGCTGGGGTCCAGAGCCTTGGCAAGAGCCAGTCCCTGGTCTGCCAGCGTCACAGATACTTCTGACTCCCAGCTGTTTTCTCTAACTACTGCAACATAACCTTCTAGAACAACCCACGTGTGCACGCAACAGCTCTGGTAGTGTGATCTAAGATAATAGTGCTCTGTTTTCAACCTTTCAGCCCATTTTACATGAGGGTAACTCCATTGACGACAAAGGCATTTTACTCCTGATTTACAGAAGTGGTAACCTCTATCACAATCAGGTTCCATGGACCAAATTCTCTACAGGGGTAACTCCCTTGACATTAATGGAGTCATGCTAGCAGAGAATTTTACCTGATTTGTCTTCTGTGAAGAAGTACCAGAACAGATGAATGAGTTCAAGAGTGATTTCCTGTTGGAAGTTAAAATAGTTCCAGGGAATAATGAAACTGAATAGTTTAATTTATTTCTCACATTATCTCAGAAATCTCTCTCATGAGCCACCCAAAGATTTTCACAGTCTTAATACTTGTGTAGGACATGGACTGCACGTGAGATAACATTCTTTTATCAAATCCACCTGCAACTTCAGCCTATCTTACAAAAAAAAACAAGTATTTTCTTTATGGCAAAGTTTTTAATCACACACATTTTCTCCTATATCTAGTTACTTTAGCATATTACCACTTCCATACAAATCATCAAATTGCTTATTTGTATACTGAACAATTTAAAAAAAAATCAAGAGTAATGCTTCTTAAAGTCAGAATTTGATTTTCCTGTAAAACTATTTGTCTTCATTTATATAAACATATTGCAACAACTGAAGAGAAAATACTCATCCTCTCTTCCAATAAAACTCATGAGACTTATAAAGCAAAATTAGCAAGACATTGTTTTTCTGCATTTTAAAAACATTTGTTAATCCTGATGTAATGTTCAGTATATAATTGTTCCACTCAAGTAGCAACACCAGGAGGCTAACTCTAGATCTAAAAAGGTTTCTCTTCCCTCTGTAGGGGGGTGGGGAGGAGGGAATCAAAAATATGAAGAAAAAAAGTTTTTAAAAAGTCTGACTATCAAATAGAAAAACTTGTCCTGTTTTTCAAAGGATATCCCTTGTGCTGACAGTCTTACACGGCTTGATCTTGCTAGTGTCAAGTCAAGAGAACCAAGCGAGCCAAAGAAAACTCAGCTGATACTGTATTTTAGCAGGTCACTGAGTTTCTCTGGTTAAAAGGAGAAAGGCTGTGAAGCTAATCCAGATGAGATACATAATCTCTTGTTTATGTTTCATTGTGATAAAGCCATTTCAGAACAGCAATAGTGAAAGAACACACACACACACACACACACACACACGATTATTTTACTATCTTATTGTTTTGGCAGATGCCAATGCAAAACTGAAAGTCCATGACACCTAATATAATTTTCCTGAAACAATGAAAATTTGATCTTTCATGAGGGAAATAGTGAAGGACATGCCAAATAGTGGGCAAAAAAGTGTTCTGCACATGAAATATCGAAAGTGGCAACAATTTCAAGGCAAAAAGGCCTACTCTTTAATTATCTTCGGATTATAACGTTCAAATCACTCTCTCTCTCCCCCTTCCTTCCCTTCTGCTTTTAATTTTCTCTTTACACCCAAGATGGTCAATAAATCAGTCTAGAGCCAGCAAATGAGCACAGCTGGAAAGAGTACTTTAATAGGTTGGGTTTCTTACGGTTTTCAGCTCTGGATTCTTGCAAGCATTTGCAAGGATTTGCAGGCAGCATATCTTTCACCTACCATGATCCTGTAGACACTATATTAATAATGGAGGCAGCCTCTCTGATGCTGAATGCTATGTAAACTATTCACTCCAAGTTCAGCCTTATGCTGTTCCCATATAAAGGTAGTGTATAGTAAAATTTTCTACCCATGCTTAAAATTCCTGTTTAAGCATCAAGCCTGTTCAAGACAGGAGACCAAGAGGTGCTCAGTATTTCTGGAAATCAGGCCAGTTCTTTCTCAAGATTGGTGTACATCTATTGTGGTGGGGAAAGATCCACAAGAAATCATGGAGAGGTTTTCAAGAGACAAATGAATGAGACCACAGGCCAAAAATTTCAAACTTTGGTGCCAAAGTTTGGCACTTAAACCCATGGTTAGTTTCCTTCCAGAAACTTGATTATCAAAGGTGCAGCAGTCCCACAACTCCCATTAACTTCAATGGGATTAGAAGATATTCAGTACTCTACATGAAGCGCCTCACAGATGAAAGAAAGATCGACTCTCAGTGCATGATCATTCAGAAAATAGCATACACACCTCCTATTGGTCTGAACTACAAGGAAGCATGTTTTGTTCTGGTTAACAATTTAATGTCTTAAATTATTATACAGGAATCTATAAACAGCAAATCTACTGCCATTAGAAAGACTTCTGCAGATACCTTCTTAAGCCTCATGGGCAGACCCCTGAGCTTGTGTGGAGCCTCAGTTACATCAGTGAAGCTCTGTATGGCTGCAAGAACCTATTCGTGGGGTTTACTTTGCAGATTCAAGGACTCAGTCCATAACAAGGAGCATGGATGTGTTAACTGTAGCCATATTACAAAGGCTTTCCCCACACATATAATCAGTTATAATTAAGTTGGTTAATTCTGTGTCCCTAGTCAAGCACAAACCTGATCATGTGCCTAATATCACAGATTAACAGCTGTGGCTGTAACATGTCCAAAAGCTCAATAGTGTTTAGCTATTTATTTATAGTGCATACTTGTTTTTGAATGTGGTTTGCTTTTAATGTTGTTGCCTTGATTAAATACTTTACCGGACACAAGAGAATTCTACTTTGATGGCTTTTTGGCATTTCTAGAACATTTATGTATGTGGCAGAATGAAATATGGAAGTAAAAAAAAATTCAACCCTTATAAACAGATTTTTGTTTCTGAATTTGTCCATTGTTTTAGAACGTTTTGCTGATTTGGAGCAGGGTGAATACTGCAAGGAAAGTACATGGAAACATGCTTTAGAATGAAAACCATGAATTCACCACAGTGGTATTCATGACCCCCTTTACACTTATTTTCAGAAATCATTCGTATGAGTATTTGTTAGCAAGAATGCTAGTAGAAAGCGTAAGCCTCGAGAGTGCTCATGCAAATAAGTGTTTGTGCAAAGGCTCATGCTAGGAATGTTCGTTTCTTGAAACCTATGATTTTCCTCCTGATTATAAATGTTTCGGTCATTTAGTCAAGGAGTAGAAACAATATCAGTAACGAACAGTCAAAATCAGAACTGAAGTAAGGAGTTCACAAACCTCCATTGGCCCATAGTTCCTGAAACATGGTCCAGGGACTATTTGTTCGAGCTAGCTGGTCATATGGTGCTGGTTCTCTTTTTTTCCAGCTGCTCAGTTGCATTAAAAGAAACTCAAAATGTAGTAGATGCTTTTCTAATGTTACTTTTCTATGTAAACAGTTGCTATCTAGTTGCCACAGCGATGTAATTTGATCACAAAGGGGAGGAGAGGTGTCCATGACACAATCTCGCTATTAAGACATGGTCCACATGAAAAAATTAGAGAACCCTCTGTCATAGTTAAAAAAAGTTTTAAAAGTTTGGAAATAGTCTTTGATTTTTACAGACAATTCACAAAGAGAAAAAGGGAGCTACTTTAACTGAATAAACCATTTGTTACAAATAATTTGCCCAGCACTTTTTCTGATGAGCAGGAAAGCCCTTTAAAAATGCAGCATCACGCAATAAAGATAAGGAAAAAACAGCAGGATGATTGGGATTTGTTCAATGATCTTGAGACAATCAAGCAATCTGAATCAGCCTCTCTCACAGATTAACTACTTAATTCTAGCTTTTTATTTACAAATCTTACATCTGTTTTCCAGCATTCTCGCAAGAATTGACACTCAAAGCATTTTTTCACATGCGCCAGTCAAGGCAGAATTACTTATGATTTTAATTAAATGAGAAATTTGGGAAGAAGAGGGATGATCTATGTAATTAAACTACAAAAGGAAAAAAGCTATGTTCCAATATGGTAAATGCTCAGACAAACTCACAAAAAGGATGAAATTCAGGGTTGAAACTCCATCCCATTGTGCCAAAGTAACACAACACATAGGGCCTGTAAGTTCATGCACTGTTTTGAAATGCTTGCATTACTTATGTGATTAAGGTGGTTTAGGGTGTGCTCAAAAATTGAAGACAAAAAAGTTGGCATTAACATAATATAGAGTGTGAGGTTTCTTTGGACCCAATCTCGACTTCAATAATGGACAATTGAATACAATTGCTGTCAACTCTTTGCCCAGCTCTAAGTTTTTTGAGGGGGTGGAGAGGGGTGCTATTATGGATCCAGACATATGTAAATATCCTTACAAATGTAGTTACTGCATGTAACCACTTTTAAAACCTCACTTTCTTTGGCATGTTCAAATATTGGTTCATTGGAGCACAATAAAGTAAAACAGTAGAGTCCCACTTACTGGCAAAGTGTAGTTAAAATAAATTGTGAAGGCAATTGAGAAAAGAGAACAGACTTAAAAGTGATGAACATTTTAAATGTACAGTAGTAAAAAATAAAAATATAGAAGTGGCAAATTTGATTTAAAAAATCATAAAATCCCTTCCCCGTGGTAGTTTAGCATTCATTCCAAGACACAACCCAGGCTGTTTATAGCCAAGTTATAATAAACACCAGAACACAGACATTAATCATGTAAAAGCTGACAGACCTTTAACTCTCGTGGCAGAGTTTGTGGTTCCTACAATGTCTGACACTGTGTGTTGATTTCTAAGTTACTTAAGTGGATGGACAGAATAAAAAATGTTACCATTTGAATTGATGTAGTACCACGTAACCCCAGTCCCCAAAACTTTTCTTTGCCAAAATTCTATTCTGTGGGTTGACACTACTGTATAGAATAAAATCAATGAATGGATTTGAATTTTGTATAGTACATACTTTTAAAATGTAGGCCTGTAAGATACTTGAAATTTTATGCATATACAAAATGCATATTGGTATTGGGTGCATAACAAGGACAGTTACCAGTCGGTACCTAACTGTTATGTGTGAATGCAAATTCAAGCAAGTGATGTGAGTGTACCTAATTTTGACACTGGCCCACAGTATACACCATCATCACTAGGAATGAGCAAACCTGATATGAATCAACTCATCTGCACCTTTACCCCTCCTTCATCTTTGAAAAATCTTCAATCGTTTTAGTCTGTTTGTATTATTCCACCCTCCTACCTTAGGTTTTTCGTTAGTACTGTGCCTGTTTTCATAGTAGCTGAGAGTTCCACCTGTAGTGGCTGCACATGACCTGTTCACACAGCTACACATTTTCTCCTTCTCCAAAGTGCACCATAACAAGACTATGCTAGTTACTGTAGCAATCCTGCACTGATAGGTGTACGTCCACTCAGGAATTTTCCATCTCTAAATTCTGTGTTTCTATTATCCAAACAGTTTTCTATTATTATAAGAGAAAAATCTCACCTCTTTAAATGCAAGTAAAAGCATATTACAAACTAGTTTTCTTTCAATAGACTTCACAGGACTTTGGACCCCCACATTAAGCACTAAGAAAGTCATCATGCCCAAATCTGGATGAGTAAAAATCTACCATTCAACAGCTCATTCAAAGCAGTCAGAATGCTACCTAATACATCATTTAAAAAAATATTTAATCTTGACCTTAGATAACTGGCGTTGACTACATCGTATATACCAGCACAGGGGGTATGTCTACACTACAAGCCCTACAGTGACAGGAGCGGGTTTTCCATCACTGTAGTAAATATACCCCCTTGAGAGACAGTAGCTAGGTTGACAGAAGAATTCTTCCATCAACCTAGCTGTGTCTACAGTGGGGCTTAGATTGGCCTAACGACATGACATGAAATTTTTCACAGCCCTGAGTGACGTAACTACGTTGACTTAAGCTTTAGGGGTTGACGAGGCCTGAGAAATTACTGATTTCCTCTTTTCCCAATGGAACAAGTTAGAATAGCCCTTGGGACACTGTACAGATGAGTTTAACAACCTCTCTCTCCTTAATCAACTAAGGTGAATGGTTCCAATAGCCAGGATAGTAGGGGACTTCTGCATGTTCTTAAGTTAAAACTCAAAAACAGAAATGTCCAATTTAAACTAACAGGGCCTAATTCTGATTTCTCATATCGGTTTTTAAATGGTGTAACTCTACTAACCTCAGTGGAATTAATGTGGGTTCATCATGTTATATGTACTTTAAGTCAGAAAATCAGACCTGTAATGTAAATGCTCCCCTTTGACTGGATTTTGGGTATCATCATCATAGGTTACTAAAACTGAAGGAAGTTTTGCTAAAAGGATTTGCACATCACATAGGTGACTGGCACCAAAGAAGACAGTGCTGAAAAAGCATCATTAAGTCATCTTAACCTCATCCCACAGTTAAAAAAAAATAACAGACAAAATGAGAGGGGGAGGGAGAGATAAACGTAATCTGACCTCTGCTTTAGAGCAAATGTCTTAGAAATGAGAAATCAATTACTGCTCCCTTTTTCTTCTTAGACAGATCTGGTCAGTTCTCAACATGAAATTATTAACTCTTAGTTACTGCTTGGGCCTAAGAGGTTCAGATAATCATTAGAAAATCATGCAAACGTTGGGCCATCTGAACTTTTGAAATTTCTCCCACTGCTAATCAGAACAAGCTCAGTCAGTCTAGTTCAGAAAAAAAAATAGACTGTGGACAAACCCAGGATCACAGGAGTATAGACTGCAGCATGACATTTTTTTGGAGGACCTTTTGCCACAACAGTGTTTTGTTGCAGAACATTTTATCAGGGATTGTCTTCCTCATTATTACATGGAGCAACCTGAAATGCATACTAGGCATAAAGTAATGTGGAATTAAAATACAATAATGAAAAATAAAACACTGATGAAGTGTTGCTTAATTTGCTTTTCACTAACCTGTTGTTCATCTCCCCAGTGCGTTCATGTGTGCACATCCACATTCTCTCTCTACATTCTCACACAAAACCTTTGTTAACTTAGAGTTAGAGTTGCTGAAGTGTATTTCCTTTTAAAAACACAAACAGTTAAAGTTATAAAGGAATAATAAATTAAGGTGACATCTAACACGATACTAATCAAGCTTAAATATACTATCATCATAATATTCAGCCACACCAACCCTATAATACCCTCTCCCTCTGTAACACTTACTTTCAATTCAGAAGAGTACTACGACGATCAAAGAACCAAAAATAGCACCACAGTGTGCGGTCTTAATTCTGACTGTCCAATGCTACTATGCTAGTTCCATAATACAATACTGGCCCTAGATCACAGAATTGACAATGCAAGCACACAGAAATGTCATTATTCATGTATATTACATCACAGCCATGAACTGTAAGATTCAAACAATCAAAACTACTGGGAGAAGAAGGTGAAAGTTGTTTCACCTTTGCAGTAAAGAGTGCAAAGAGAGAATAACTTTGGCACTGAAGGACTTGCCACCCCAATGGAAGGTGGAGGTCACTCTGCCATTGAAGGAAAGGTCACCAGAGCTGGTCCATAGTGGTTTAAGAAAAACAGATAACAGCTATCATTGAGAGAGAGCAGGAGAAACAGAACATGGAGTTTGTGCCAAAAATATAGATCTAATCCATTTATTACATAAAATTAAAACCTGTGAACTTTGGAATTATGGGGCAATAATTCCATTTACGAGTTCTGTTAACTACACAAACCACTCAAGCTTTGGTTTATGATATCACCAGAAACTTTAGATGGCATTACCGCCTCCTATGTCAGAATTGTCCATTTCATATAGATCTTTATATATAGACTCCTGTCTTGATTTTTAAATATTTTACAATCCTCATTTCTCAAGGTATATTCCAACAGAAGCAGAGAGAGAGATTCAGGCAAACAAATATTCTATATAATATTCTTAAATAACACTGATAGAACAGCCGCCTTTTCTTGCATAATTTGACCACAAAATTTAAGATGACCAATTCAATTTATTTTTCATTAGCACATCCTGACAGGGTAACATTAATTAGCATATTTACAGCCTGACAGGAAGGAGGTGGAAGAAGGGAATAATTTCCCTTAATGCTGTCTTGCCTTCGTTTATTTTAAATTATAGACTTGACCAATTTATGAAAAAGATTTAAGAATTACAAATTTCAAAAACATATTACATATTGTAGTCCATTTTATTCTCGAATAGTGGGAGTATACTATAGTTAATAGAAAAAAGTGAAATTGACTAGTCCATATTCATTACTCACATTGAAAGAAATGCAAAAAGTAAATAGCATAAAAAGTGAAAATGATATTTGAATTTTACATTTTTTTCAGTTTTAGAAATTTCAGGTGTTATTTGTAAGATAGTGAAAGGAATTTTTAAAAGTGTATCACTAACTTATTCAAAATTCACATTATTAAAAGAAGAAAACAAGTTGAAGCATCAGAGTAGACACAGAGCAATAGATATGTTAGTAATCCTATTTTTATGGTTAATAGAGAACACTTTCAGACAGCAAGTACTGTATACAATGTCATTTGGGAAAACTATTATTAAAAGAGTAGTGAATAAACATTTAACATATCCCTCCACCACCACTTCTTTTGGCATAATTCATTAATTAGATGTATAGACAGTTTTCAGGTGTGCTTCTGAGAAAGAAGAAAACATGCTAGGAACTGCCAAACAGTTCAGTTGTCTTCACCATATTCTTAAGATGTCTTTGTCCCTTGAATGATATTTGCTTGACCCAAGAGTAGGGTGAAACTTCAATATGCTGCAAGGAGAAGAGAGATGACAGTATTCCTCTTGGGCTCTGACCTGCAAATTCTTCAGCATGTATGTAACTTCACTGAGACTACTCATTCGAGCAAAGCCACACACATGAAGCATTGGGCCTTTAGTAAGCTGAAGTCTGGGCTTGGCAAGAAATAATCTGTGACCTCAGACAGGATTGTAGTGATTTTATATATATATAACCCAAACTGTACACAGTGCCTGATAGTGAAGTCTCTGGCTGCAGAGTTCTAAACTGTAGGCTATGTCTTCTGCAGAACTCCAGGAAGTGTTCTGTACCACACTGCACGTCATACCTTCCTCCTGGAAACAAAAACTGGCCAGAATTCCAAGTTCTCTAATTAGTGAGTGGCTACAGGCAAGTCCACACACCTTACCTGCCCTGAGTTTTGAACAGATGGCTAACAACATTCTAGGAAATCTAAGTCGTTACAATGATTTGCCAAATGTCCAAGCTGCGATAAGTGCCCCTTTGATACCTGCTGCAGCTCAAACTTCCAATCTTAAATGTTATTGACATTTAAACCTAAAGTAATTTTTTCCAGTGTGGTTTGGTAAGGGTGTTTCATGTGTCTACTGAACACAGTTCTTGTCTAAATTAAGTGCGTGTGAGAGAATGACCTTGTGAATTATGAAGTTATAAAACATAATTTTGGATAAGATTTCTTACCGCAATCAAGCCTACGGACAATTTGACATGAATTCCCCAAGAGATTTATTGTAGTTACAAATTAAAACATTTTGGCACTTTTCCCATTAATAATTTATCTTCCCTGGGTGAATCATTACATTTGCCTTGCTTGCATTACACTGTGCATTTATAGGGTTATTTTTAAACATTTGGATTCCCCAATCCGACTAACAGTTTGCATTCATCACAGTCGGCACCAGATATAATACCAAAAATCCTTTTAGTATTGGTTACTAATTGGAAATGAGCACATTCTTTTTATCAATTTTATAACATTGTTAAAAAAAGAGAGCCAGGCAACTTCCATGGTTTCTCAAACCTTTTTAAAACAACAGCTTTATCTTCCCAAACCATAAGTGAAGAGTTAGCAGCATAGGGGCTGACCCTGATCTTCTCTGTATATTCTCTGCTTAAAGGACATTAGCAGGAAATGGTCAGCTTGAGGACACAATGAAAGGAAACACAGCAGCAAAGGTTTCACTGATAACATGTGATTTGAAGTCAGTGAACAGATTCAGCCAGCCATCCAGCTGTTCAGGCCAAAGTCTATATAGCACTCTGCTGACTCCAACAAGACTGTGTCATGAAACCACGGTGGAAGACTGACACTTGACATAACAGGTGGGGGAGGCAGAATGTTTTCACACACCACCAGGTTCTGTGGCTGAGTTATTATTTTATGTCATAATCCAGAAAAATTATGCTGTTTCAGTGATATTTATTTTCTGCAGATTTATTGGGTCAAATTTAGAGAGTATGGTGATTACACTCTAAGTCAGTAAATGAGGGTAAGTAGGTGTAATGGAGTCCAGGTCAGTGCAGTCTACACACAAAAGCCAGATTTTTCAGAAGATCTGAGCACCCAGAACCAGGGACAGATTTTCAAAAGAGCTCAACTCCCATTTAGCTACCAAAGTAAATGGCTAAATTTTCCGAAGAGTTCATCACATTAGAAGCTGGGCTCTTTTGAAAATAGAACCACATGGGGACAGCAGAGTGTGTACAATAACTTCTACTTTAAATCTTACAGCCTCCTATTCGTTGTCTTTCCTGTCCTGTGTCCTAGGCTCTCAGCATTAGTTACACCCATTTAGATTTAAGGTACTTCTGCACTAGCAACTGTACACATATCCATGTGCACGGTGGTACCATAGCCCCCTTATTATTCAGAAGCACATTTCGGAAGGCAAGTAAAATAGCATGCCTGAGGGGTGTGAGTAAGTACTTGCCTCTGGCTGTGGCCGAGGCTCCTGTACAGGGGAGCAGAAAGACTCAAACTGTTGCTCTGGACGGACTTGTCATACACGCCCCTTCCATGATGAGCTGGACTGGGTGCTGTCAAGGGCTTCTGCTACAGAGCCTGAAGTGGCTCACAATTCCCCCACTGGCCTCATAGTCTGATGGGATGCCAATAAGTGCCAGGGCAAGGAGGCAGCAGGGACTGCAGAGGTTGTCACAGAAGACCTGGAGGATGAGGAGTATGTTATCTGCACCTCTACCCAGAGAAGCAGATTGAGGAAGCCCCCCGACAAACCCAATGAGGACCCCAAGTCCTCGCAGGAACTAGAATCTGAGGCTGGTAAGTTACAATGGACTCCCACCCTCCCCGCCAATAACCCCTCTTGCATGGTGCTAAATTCCTGATTTTAAGATCCAGGGTATTTGAAGGACCATGCATTGACTCCCCTCCCCCACCCCCCATGACAATGTCATGCATTGCTATGTCTCTGAGTTTGAACAGCCGTGTTCAAGCCAAGGTATTGTCATGCCTCATCCCCTTAACACCCTCCTCCAACTCCCCCCTGCATCCAGCCCCTGCTTTGCTCCAGCCCTAAATGATCCCAACCAAACAAGATACCTCTATACATCAATGATTTTATTGATTTCTGATGAACCACTGCTATGTCTTTGGCTAAAGCAATATCTTAAAATCAGAATATTAATGAAAACTCATTGTTCCCCTGCGTCTGTACATGTTTCAGGCAGTAATGTGGACTGGGGCAAGAGGAGTTGGGTTAGAAAGGTCCCGGTTGGGGATAGGACAGTTGTAGAAAACTTACAGTGCGTTGTCTACGGTTAGTAACAGTTGCCTTTTCTCTTGGAAGATTACACACTGATGTTACCATCCCCTTACAAGTGGGAGCCATGCAGATTACAAAATTGTTACCATCCTTGTCCCCGGTGCCTTGGCTTTCCCCACACTGAGCCATGCTGCACAGACCAAGGGAAACAACAGTGGGAGACGGATCCAGTCTAGTGGTTGGATAAACACAGTGAAGAGTCCCTGTGCAGTGGAGAGGCAAGGGGCTTGTGATGCAGATCTGAAACTTCAGGGAACAAAATAAAGTTGTGGAGTGTCTCTTTCTTTCCCTAGAGAGACAAGTAAGAACTGTGACAAAGTTCCTCCTCTACCTTGGTGGGTCTTGCACTTATTGGCGGATTTGCTCGCCTTGGAGCTTCACGGCAGCCCTCAGCTCGGCCGTTTTTCTGAACCCACAGTCCAGGTCGACTCCTCCTGTGTCTGACCAGGAGTTGGGAGGATTTGGGGGGAACCCAGGCCCGCCCTCTACTCCGGGTTCCAGCCCAGTGCCCTGTGGAATGCAGCTGTCTAGAGTGCCTCCTGGAACAGCTGTGTGACAGCTACTTCCCCACGGCTACTTCCCCACGGCCTGTGCTACTTCCCCACGGCCTGCTCCCAAAACCTTCTTTATCATCACCATAGGACCTTCCTCCTGGTGTCTGATAATGCTTGTACACCTCAGTCCTCCAACAGTCCGCGTTCTCGCTCCTAGTGCTTCTTGCTCCCAGCTCCTCACACACACACACCACAAAACTGAAGTGAGATCCTTTTTAAAACCCAGGTGCCCTGATTAGCCTACCTTAATTGATTCTAGCAGCTTTTTGATTGGCTGCAGGTGTTCTAATCAGCCTGTCTGTCTTAATTGTCTCCAGAAGGTTCCTGATTATTCTGGAACCTTCCCTGTTACTTTACCCAGGGAAAAGGGACCTACTTAGCCTGGGGCTAATATATCTGCCTTCTATTACTCTCCTGTAGCCATCTGGCCCGACCCTGTCACAGAACTCATCTGTGTAAGCTCAAAAGCTTCTCTCTCACCAACAGAAGTTGGTCCCATAAAAGATAATACTCCACAGAAGCCTGGGCTACTGCCCCTGAAATGGTAGCACTAACGTCACATAACAGCACCAATGTGCACATGAGTATAAGTGGGTGCACAGCATTATACCTGTGTCCAGCACAACAATGTGGACAGTTCAGCATGGGTCCCGGCAGCATGTATACAGTCCCCAAACCAAGTAAGTGTACCAGTTTAGACATAGATTTAGAGGGCTAAATTAAGAGGAGACATATAAGGGAACGTACGCTACACGTAAATGTTAGTTCAAGTAAGTCTGTTGTGTAATTTACACACTGACGGAGCCAGAAAAGCCATTAAACTTAGCCATGAAAGTGACAGCAGGCCAAAACCAAAAATGAGTCTTTGTGTTGTATATACAGTTTTGTAAAGCCTCTTCTGGGCATGACTTTGCTTCGATAATCACTGCATCCTCTACATTTCTGAGAATAGATAGAACTCATTCTTGTGTGTGGGGTAACACCCAGGTTACATTCATAAAACCCTTGGAACAGACCCAGTTGGGAATTTTTCAACAACTCTTTTCTTTGGAAAATGCCAATTTGTCCAAACCAAAGCTTTTTGTGCAAACATATTGTTTTCCATTAAAATGTCTTTGGGAAGATTTCTCACATCCAGGAATTTCTGGTCAAAGTTAGAAAGAGGGAGAGACGCACCTCAGAAAAGCCAATATCATAGTGGGATGTGGGATTCAGAGCAGGAATTTGAACCTAGATCTCCCATATGCCCAGTGAGTGCCTTAACCACTGGGATATTGGCTAGTATGAGGTATCTTTCTCTCTGGCTTTTTCATTTCTAGAAGTCTCAGTTTTGTTCTGCTGTGAAATAAAAACAAATTTCAATTCCTCAACCTGTTTGGCAAAATGAGATTTTTTTTTCTGGTCACCACCTACTTTAGGGCTCTTTCCTTAAGAAGCCACATCAGTGTGAAATGAACTGAAATAATGGTTTAGGGTTATTTTCTTCTGGTAGTGATAGTGTTCTGCATTATATTGGATGTACTGAAGTACAATCGCATTCTATAAATACTGTCCCCTGGGATCTTCACATATATGAGAGTCTAGTTTTATAAGCATCCCATGAGGTTCCCTCAGACCACAAAATGATTAAAACAATAAATGAATGTTTGTATGATGAGGACTCTTAATGGTTTTGGGGTTTTGCACCTTGTGAATGAGTTGCCACCCTTGCTCACCCCTCATGGCCTCAGGGGAGCCCTGCAAGCAGTCCCTTGCCTTGTTTTTCCCCTTCAAGTGGCTCCTGAGGTAAACTCCACCCAAGCGTTTTGTCCACTAATGGCCATTTTCACAGTGTGTAATTTATTGACAGAAAAAACTCAGCTCTGAGGCATCTTTTCCCCCTGTCTCAAGTCTGCTCTCTGCAGCTCTTCCCCAGATTGGGAGGCCACTCTCAGCCCTGCCTGGCTGGAGTCTTTTCTTACTTCTGCTTCTCTTTCCATCCAAACCAGTTCAAAATAAAGTCTCCTCAAGTCTGTGCATTTACTAACTTACCAGGGCTCCTCCCAAGCCTGTCTTACTGGTAGTCTCAGTCCCAAATCCCAGGTCTCTCTGTTGGCACCTGCTTGCTCCTAGCAGTCACTGATCTCCCTGAGTATCCCCCACCCTCTGCAGCTTCCTACTGCTCTTTAGAGGGGAAACCAGGTTATCCCAGGTGTGCCTCCTTAGTATTCAGCATTGGCTGGCCTCAAGCCTCTAGCCCTTAAGGGGCAAGCCATTCTGTTGCATGCTCCACAATCAATAATAGGCTCAAAATTGAATTTACAAAACAGGAGGCCAGGATCTATTTTGGGAAAAAATTAAATAATATGCTGCAGTGAGTCTCAGAGCCTGGGTCAACCGACTCGGGCTTTCAGGGTTCATGCTACGGGTCTAAAAATAGCAGTGTTGATGTTCCCACTCAGGCTGGAGCCCAGGCTCTGAAACTTGGCAGGGGAGCGGGGTCAGGGAGGTGAGTCTCAGAGCCCAGACTGCAGCCTGAGCCTAAACATCTACACCATGAGCCCTGGAGCCCGAGTCAGTTTACCTGGGCTCTGACTCTCACTGCCACAGGGGTATCTTGCTTTGTAGACATACCCTCAGATCCCACATTAATACCACATTCATTTTATTTACAACCCATTTCCCCGTGAACTGGAGGTATCACCTTAGTTCATGACAGATCTGATCTGCTGGGGTGCCAGGTGCTTCCCCTCCTACTGAAGTCAATGCAAGTTGGGATCATGCAGCACAGTCCAGGACTGGGCACTGTCATTTCTGCCTGAATTTGCAAAGGGGAGGGGAGTGTGCTTGGATGCAGCACAGCAGAGACTGAATGAAGTTTTAGATGCTCCAGAATTCAGGTGAATTTTCAAAGCTAAGCACAGGTTATGTAGCAATTGTGGAAACTCACATCCTCTTCTGAGCACCTGCAAAATGCAAAAGCATCCCTCTATTGCTCAGAGCCAAGCCCTAGGCAAAAGTCCAGGCAGGATCCATGTGGTGACCCCACACAGACCCAGGAATCACACAAGACATCAGAACTGTCAATATTTTTGGTAACAAGTTTAGGATTCTTCTCAACCTCAATACTCTCAACTCTACACCTGCCTACATATGTCATCACCTCCTCCTATGCCCTCTCCATTCCTTTCTTTTTGTGTCCATTGCCAATATTCATCTCCACATCGTCTCCTACAATATCCAATAGACCTGGAATAGCTTCCCTGTTAACATACATCAAGCTCCCACTGTCTCCTCCTTCAAGAATCTTCTAAAAACCTCCCTGCTCCATAGAAAAGCATTCAAGCTCAAATGCCACTCTTTATTCTGTGTTCTTTCTTCCCTTGTTTTTGGTTTGATTGTCCCTTTAGACTGTAAATCCTTCAAGGGTGAAATGTGTTCTGTTTGCCACCAACCTCCAATGGTACAGTGCTATATAAGTGCCACATTGGGATACCCTTATTCACCCTGAGCAATACCTTACTCCACAAGTAGTGCCATTGACTTCACCAGGACTTTTCATAGAATACAGTATTTTTCAGTATGACTGAAGGTTTCATAGAGATTTGCTTGTATAGGAATCCTACGTTCAAACCCCAATGCCTTTAAACTTGAGATAAGTTTGGATATGAAGTCAGATCCAAAATTAATAGGTCAATCCCACTGCTAAAACAGACATGAATCAGAAACCCAAATCTGAGCAGCATCAAACCTTCAAAAAGTCTGAAGGATTTGTAGCTAAGTCCAGATGAAACCTTCACAGCTAGATTGTATTCTGCTTTTCTAGGACAATACTCTGTTTTGCACTGCTGTGTTTGTTTCAGTCTCTTGATGGGCTGCTGGTGACTCAATTCCAGTCACTGCTCAAAAATGTGCACCAGCTACAGTGAGCTAGTTTCTTAGCACAGATGCCTGTGTTATTTAGATGGTGTTTTCCTAGTTGCAATGTATCTTTTTTTAAATGTAAGAGAGGAAGGTTTGGACTGTACAAAGAGTTGAAAGTGGGATAAAGAGCCTCTTGAGATTAAGAGTGCAAATTCAATTCCAGTCAAGCTCGGTAACGAGCAAGAGTTGTTACCCTCTAGTTTTTATTTGGTTTTCTATGATAAAATGAGTTACTGTACTTAGAAATATCCAATATGTAGGGCAAAACCTGAGGTGGATTTTCCCCCATGTACTAGATAAATTAGCAGCACTGCAGAGCTTAGTAAACGAAAGAATCACTTGTAAAGAAAGCCAGCCTAGCAAACTCTGCTAAATGAGCCTCTTCCACTGCATGGGCCAGGAGCTCTCTCACAGGTATTTAATCCCTTTTGCATTGGTTCATCATGTCAGGAAATCCCATTTCCTTGCTGCAGAGAACTAAAGCAAGGACCGCTAGCATACTGGATTATGGGCACCATGCCCTATCAGTCAAGATCTACTCTTTTTAAAGGAAAAAGGGATGTATGAAATGCAGCCTAAGAAGTCCTAACCCACAACCACCCTCTGTGTAACTGCAGCTTTTAATGTTAAAATGGATCAACTGCTGACAAACTTAGAGAGAAGCAATTTATAGAAGAAGATGCAAGTAAACCATATGTTTGTGTTCACTTATTTGCAAAGTGGGTGTGGATCTCCACTCCTGGTAAGCTGTCAGTGTAGCCATGAGTGCCACAAAATTTGGGCATCTCTGTAAAGAGACTGCACAGAGAGAAAACTCATTATATGTTTTCTTTTTCCTTTGAACCATCTGCCTTACACTGGAGAACAGTCAGACTTTAACAGAATAGAAGCTTTCCACTATGTGTAGGGACAAATTAAGAGGACACTCCAGAAGGAACCTAAGTTTATTCAGCATATATTTTGTTACAGCCACCCTAATGTGTATATCATACCTAGACTCCCTCAAGACAAATGTAGTATTATTTAAGTTTATATTGCAGTTAGGGTGACCAGACAGCAAATGTGAAAAATCGGGAAGGGACTGGGTGGGTAATAGGAGCCTATATAAGAAAAAGACCCAAAAATCAGGACATCTGGTCACCCTAATTGCAGTAGCACCTACGTCCACAACCGAGTTGGGCCTCATTGTGCTAGATGCTGTCACAAACATATAATAAATGAGATTCCCCTCTCCCAAAGACCTTGCAATCTAAAAGACAGAGACTTAACAGATGGAGAGACACACAAGCAGGCCGGGGTGAGGCAGGTGAGACAGGTAACAAATATAATAGCATATGTGCAATTCTTAGCCAGTCAGTAGTATAACCACAACTCAACAGCTGTCTAGTCATTATCAGGTTGCAGTTTTCTGTGTGCATTCCAGCCAAGGTATGTTTTAAGGAAGAGTAGGTACTGGATTTATGGATTTTTGACTTTTAAGGGATGGCACAGGAGAAAGCTGCAGTGTGAAATTTGCACCTGCCCTTCCCAGTCTTCGCTGAGTTTGCCCCACTGTGACGTTCCCCTGCTGTTATCTGGACCGGTGATCCACTAGGTCACTCCAATGCTCGACTTTGGGAGCGAGCCTCACCCTACTCCGCTGCGAGAACCCCCACAGCTGGGCTGTTCACGCACAGCCTCTAGCATGCAAGTTGTTCCTTGGATTGTGCAACCGAATGACACTAGCCAACATCTCTGGTCCCAAACCAGCCCTAGGAACCCCCATCTTGCAGTATCCAGTTATGCCCGCTGGACCCTGCAAGCTTATATGAGTTCATCAGTTTAACAAAGAAATTGTTATGTACCAGACTTGTTATCCCAGGTATCTCTGACACCCTTCAAACCAGAAGCACTGTTTCAGGTAGAATAAAAAACAGATTTATCAACTACAAACGATAGATTTTAAGTGATTATAAGTCAAAGCACAACAAGTCAGATTTGGTCAAATTAAATAAAAGCAAAACACATTCTAAGTTGATCGTAGCACTTTCAATGCCCTAAGAAACTTAGATGCTTCTCACAACAGGCTGGCTCGTTGTCCTTCAGCCAGACTCTTCCCTTTGATCAGCGCTTCAGTTGCTTGGTGGTGATGTCTGTAGATGAAGGTGGAAGAGAGAGGAAGATCATAGCAAACGTCTCTCTCTTTTATCATGTTCTTTCTTCCCTCTTGGTTTTGCCCCCCCTTCAGGATCAGGTGAGCATTACCTCATCATAGTCCCTGACTGACCAAGGGAAGGGCGGGTGACTCACTTGAGAGTCCAACAGATCCTTTGTTGCTGCCTAGGCCAGTGGCCTTTGTTCTTATGAGGCTGGGCTGGGTTTGTCCCATAAATGCCCTGATGAGGTGTGAACTGCTCCTCTGTTCCTGGAGAGTTTTGCCTGGGCTTGTTTTAAGCCATGAGAACACATTTTCAGCCTCATAACTATATACATGAAATCACAATATATAACATAACATTACTATAACAACAATGCTCAGTGCATCATGAGCCTTCCGAAGAAACCCAACATGACAAACTTTGCATTGGATACCACACAATCATATTATAAGGATGAACATGGGGGCGCAGGGTGTACCCCGGAGTTACAGAGTGTCACACCCACTAAGCCTCACTGAGTCCCAGAGAGTCTGAGGTAACATAATTACCGTACTAGGGGATGGACAAGAGGGATATAGTAAGTAAAGCCATTAACAAGAGCTTGTAAGAAGGTGTAAATGAAAGTGAATTACTCTTTTGGACCACTGGCCTGTTCCGGAAGCTGCAAGCAGGGACTTTCTTCCCGGACCAGAAGATCACCACAGGGAAAGCAAAATGCCCGTTGTGATCCTGGGAGACCCCGCTCACCTGTTAATGCCATGGCTTATGAAGCCATACATGGGGCAACTTGACTGCAGCAAAAAGCGGTTCAACAACAGGCTGAGCAAGTGCAGAATGACTGTTGAGTGTGCTTTTGGCTGTTTAAAGGTCCACTGGTGCTGCCTATATGGGAAGCTGGACCTGGCTGATGACAATATTCCTATGCTTATAGCCGTGTGCTGTATGCTCCATAATATTTGTGAAGGGAAGGGTGAAAGCTTCACTCAGGGCTAGACCGCTGAGGCTCAGCACCTGGAGGCTGAATTAGAACATCCAGAGACCAGGGCTATTAGACGGCTACAGCGCAGGGCCATAAAGATCAGGGATGCCTTTAGGCAGCAATTTTAAGCTGAAAGCCACTAATATTTGTTGCTATGCTCGGCAGTGCAGTGCTTGTAATGCTAGGAGGTGATTGGTGCAGATGATGCAATATGAAGGTTCACGATAATTATCTGTTGCTTTGCAGGGCTCTGTTTGCTTTCAATTAATAGAATAAAGGTTGCTTTCAAACCAACACAATTCTTTTATTAAAAAAACAACTACCAGAGGATAGAGTCAAACAAAAAAACACAGCAGCACTGAGGGGGATGGGGAAGGAAAGGTCCCAGGAGAAGGTGGGGTCCCAGGATGGCTAAAGATTTGTGTATGTCCATGGATCATATCCAACCTTCTCCTTTGGAGTACAGTGCAGTGAGTACTGTATTTCAGCAAGGCCAAAGTGCAGAGAGATGGGTGTTGAGTGCAGTGGGTAGTCCGCAGGGCTGGACTGTGACAGGGCAGGAGTGGAATGCAGCGGGTACAGACTGGAGCCAGGAAGTTGATAAGAATGTGTTGGCAGTGTCTGGGGGGTGCATGGGAAAGAGTTTTGTGACAGCGGCTGCAGGGAAGGGCAGGCACGGAGCTGCTTGGTTCGCAGTGCTAGTATTGCCTGTAGTGTGTCCGCTTGGCACTCCATAACATTTAAGAGTCGCTCCAGGGCTTCATTCTGGTGCGCCGCGCTCTCATTTTGGTCCCTCTTCTCGCTGTCCCACCTCCTTCAGTTCCTCTTTTTTGGCCTCAGAGTGCATCATAACATCACACAGAAAGTCCTCCTTAGTTTTTCTTGGTTGCTTTCTAATTCTGCGCAGCGGTTCAGCCAGCGATAACAAAGAGGAAGGCTGGGCTTCCAAGGTCATATCAGTGAAGCCAAAATGCAACGTATCATAATTCCTATGGCTGGAGCACAGCTGGGACTGGACAGCCTCCTCTCCCCAGATGCTGATGAGGTCCAGCAGCTCAGCATTGCTCCAAGCCGGAGATCACCTGGTGCGTGGAGCAGGCATGACCACCTGGAATGATGCGCTGAGACCATCACCGAGCAAACAGGAAAGGGACTTTCAAAATTCCAAAGGAATTTATGGAGTGGAGATGACGGTTGGTCACCTGAGGACAGGGCAGTAGAGTTCAAACTGATGACCTGCGAGGCAAGAACAGGCATTGTGGGACACCTCCCAGAGGCCAATTGCAGCGCTGTAATCAACCAGGGTGTCTACATTGGCACCGCGCGCTGTACCCCCGGTGCACAAAGCTGTACGCCTCTCGTCGGGGTGGTTTATTTACAGTGCTGCAACTGCGCAGTTTCTGTGCACTAAGTGGCTTGGCAGTGTGTAAACCTTGGGAGTTACACTGCAGAAAACTGATTTACTGAGCAGAAACTTGCCAGTGTACACAGGGCCTTAGAGTTTATTGCACTCTCTTGCATATCAGTAAGTAGGTATAAGTACATCTAGGGGCTAGACTGTGGGTTGTACTGCGTGCCTATGCAGGGCCATAACAGGGACTCAGAGCCCTCCTTACCACTCTGTGCTGGCTCTTGAGGCTTGGAGCAGACGAAAAGGGAATGGTCAGATCTTGATTCTGTTCCCTGAACAAGCTGGCCAGTGGAGCTGAAATGGTGGGTGGGTGCATGTACAATATTTTGTTTCCCTGAGATTGTCATGGTGACACAATCTAGCCATAAAGGAGGCTGAGTGTCAGGAAGTCTAACTTATCACCACCTTACATAATGAGAGCTGCCACTAGGAGATTCAGATGTACGTAGATCTGCACAGTTCAAAGGAAATTGTAGTAAAAGTAGTTTACACTTAGCTTTTTCATTTTTTTAAATCAAAACCTAAAAGGATTAGAATTGTGGAGATGGTTTTACTAACAAACACTAACAACAGTTATTTCATAAAAACATTTTAAAAATGTAACTATTCTCTGATGTGTTTCTAGAAATGGAAACAGCTTTGTGCTGTGCACAGAACCAGAGAGCAAAAACTAACTAAGCAAAACTAAAATTGACAATAGTAGTTTCATTGGCTGAGCTGTGCCAAATGCAAAAAAGTACATATGGTGAAGAGAAAATAGGAGAGTGAAATTATTTCAATTTTAATATCAAAAAATGTTTATATCAACATAGGTAATACAATCCACTAAGGATTTATTTTTAATTATGCTTTTTTTATCTTATTCTCCCTTTATGACACAGCAGCATTTTATAAAAAATGTTATTTTGTATAACCATCTGTCTCATTTGTTAATGTTTTAGGTCTGCATTTTAATTTTAGGGTTTATTTCCACTAGTATACAAAGAGCCAGCAGCCTAATTCAGCCATGTTTTGTGACAATGATATTCTTCCACTGGTGGAGGGAGAGAAAGGAGGAAAAATAATCCTCAAGGGGACAGACACTGTAGTAGGTGCAGGGAAAATCTGTTGTGATAAATTTAAGCCAGACTACTGAGAAAAATAACAATGTACTAAAGGCCAATCAAGATAATAATAAGACCACATTTTGGAGCCCTTATTTATAGATATGTAGATAAATTCTACAACCCTACTCAACCTGAGGAAGGGTCATAGATTTGGAGCCTATACCAAAATTGTAAGCATACAGTACAACGCTCTGGAAAGGAAGAAATGAAACATCACAAGATGCATAGGGCATAATAAAACCAAATAAAATAGTACAAGCCAGAGTGGCATCACTAAAAAGGAGGAATGGGGACACAAGGGGCCAACAGTGATTAAAATAGGAAACACTTTTGAAAAATAGGCAATTTCAAAAGTAGTTGAGCAGAATTTCAGAAGTATGGACAGAAACTACAATGAAGATAGACAACATCCCACCATTAAGTATGTTCACACTCTGGATCTTAATTTTCTGACTTCAGCCCATCTCTAAAGCAAAATCCATGCAGTGTCCATTTCAATACAGATGAAGCCATAATGTATAAAAGGCATTTTTAAAAGAGTCAGTGCCAGTTCCCTGGCTCTCAATTTTTTACATTAGAATAATTTGTAATATATCTAGTAGAGAATGATTTGAAAGATCAATTACTAGATTTAAGGGAAATTTATGAGGAAGGAGTTGCTCTTCCATTATTTTGCTTTTGCTGTTGATGGAAGTGCTCGAGAGCAGAGGAGGGAATTCTGCTAATCCCCCTGAAACTCCCATCACTGCAACTGACTTTCTACAGCCCTGATCCAAATCCCTTTGAAAGCAATGGGAGTTTTCCCACTTTGGCTCAAGCCCTATGTGATCTTGGGAAGGTCAATTAAGGGGAGACTTTCAAAGGCACAAATGTGAGTTAGCAATCCCATTTGTGCCTTTGAAAGTCTGCCTTTAACTTCCCCATATATCAGTTTGACCATCGGTAAAATAGGGGAAATAATGCTTAACCACGCTACAAAACATTGTGAGAACTACAGATGAAGAGCGCTACACAAGTGGTGAGTATTAGTAATAGTAGCACTTTATTATTCTCTACCTTTTGAATTAATGTTCAGAGAGCTCCTATTTTTAATTATTGCAGGACACCCATATTGTACACAAATCCCTTTACAATAATCATCCTGGGGGGAAAAAAGTTTCATTTGGTTATTTAATTTGGGATATGATTTACTGGCTGACACAGCCCGAATTTCATAAAAGTGGCACATCCATCATGCTCTAACAGTGCCGGTACGATTAAGTTATGAGGACGCCAGCAGTAATTCAAACTGGGTGGCAATATTAGACAGTATGCAGCCAAGCCTGTTATTGTTTTATTCTTAGAGTTGGATTTCAAATAATCATGTCAGCATTAATTCAGAGTCTGGATTACAGCTCTGCTGGTGCTTTTTTCATTGCCAACTTTGCAATCTTCCTGCTGACCTGAAATATTGGACTCCTGCCATTTTGGGGAATTTTGGGTTCCACTTGCAATTGTAGACTTTGCAAGGCTGAGCCATATTCCCAGGTAGGGGGTGCAATAAAACAGTGGGCAGTGGCTATTCATATCTTATTGAATTAGCCTCCTGCCAAATTCCACTTGTGAATATACATTCACCCTTTTAGTGGGTAGAAAATTACATTTCCCCATGCTCTTGTTTGAAATGTCTATTTATTTGAACCTACTCCACAGGCCACCATTCAATCAACTATATTAAGAGTAGAGAATAATGCAAAACTTTGGCAAGTTCTGTAAATTAAATCAGAAAATCTGTTTTTAAAATAGTTTTGTGAAAAAGGCAAAATAACGCAAATCTTTTGCTTTCAATCTTTCATCAAGGGCAAAAAGCTGTTTTCAAAAACAAATATTTTTGCTGAATTTATCACAACAAAAGGATGAAGGTGAAAGATCAAAGTTCAAATTGAGCTTTCTGTGTCACTATATGTCTGCATATGTCTAGTGTAGTAACTTCCACGCTAGCTAAGCATCAAACACTGGGTGCTGTTAGATGTGAGATTTGAAACCATGCATTCAAGGGAGACTGCTAACTTCATGCCAAATCGGAGATCTCCTGGAAACCATGGCTTTTGCACTTGTATTCAAAATCCATATCTTACCTTTAGGATCAATGGTACTTTTATAAAAGGGTGCAGATCTAGAAAAAGGAGGAAGTTTATGCAGGCATCAACTCAAAATAATATCAGAAGTCAAATAAATTAATAGGAAATTGGCAAAAAAAATCTGTTAAGCTCCTTGCTGTAGCTTTACTCTTGCAAGTACTGCAGTTTTTAGAATTAAAATGATTAATAGAACTATTATCCCACCAGCTGTATGGTCCCTAAGTTGGGACACCCAAACGTAGCCCAACTCTGGGCTACATTAGTAGTTTCCCAGGAGCCCAAAGGTTTTTACTTAATTCACATAAAATGGAGCTGATTACAGCTGTCCTCCCCTTCAATAGAGAGGCGTACCCTATGGATACAACCGATCACACATGCACAGCTCCGTTTTGACCCATATCACCTACTCACAATGTAGAACTTTGCATGCCCCGTTAGACCCACTGACCACAATTTAGACACCCAACACTAGATGACAGGCATACAGTGAACACGCTGGTACATTGATTTAATGCAGGTTAGTGTCTGTAGTTCAACTTGCTTGTTGCCGTGGAAAGTTGTAAGCCACCTTTTGTAAGCAAGAAGGAAGACTTCTCAAGTGAGATCAAAATGAGAATAAGACAGAACTATGAACTGCTATGAACAATGAGACTATGAACAATGAACCATGAACAATGAGAACTGCTATGGCTCATTGTAAATATGATGAAGTTCTGTTTCACTTTGCTCTAGTCATTAGGTGAATGTGATTTTTTTCATCATTTAACATTACTTTGAATAGTATCTGTTTGTCAGCATACCGCCACTTTGAACAACTGTTTAGAGCAGGAAGAATAGCAAAGGCCTGATACACTGCTGACATAAGTGGATCCAACTCTCTCAGTATTAATGCCAGTATTGTGTATGCATAAAATGTATGTGCCTTTCATATTCAATAACCTATTGATGAATTTCGTAACGTTTTGAGGTTAAATGATCAAAAAGAAGTAGAGGAAGGGAAGAAAATACGTACATCCAAGCCTCCAAAGGTAGCAGCTTAGATGCTCTCAGGCCTGCATGCACAAGTGAGCAGAGCTGGGACTCTGAGCTGATAGAGTCATCACTAATGGGAGGGCAGGAGCATTGTGGAACTGCACTGGGGGACTAATTGACCCATTGCAGCTCTGCAGGCAATGTGGTGGTGAATAAGAAGGTGCTTCGCTTTTCTCAAAGCAAATGCAATCATAATAGTTGTTTGAACACTTGTGCACTCTTGCAATCACTTGTGTCATGCAAACGTGAAGTGTTGCAGGTATGAGAAGGAATTGCATTGGCACTACTAACACTAGTGTAGATAAACAGGATGGGATAAGGCTGGCTGGATTAGAGAGCTGAGATTTAAGTGAAGGGGGAACAGGATTTATTATAAAGATCTGGCCCACATTTAGTGAGACTGATTCTGCAGTTTGCACACAAAAGGAAGAAATCATCCCTTAGACTCCAATAGCAACAAAAAAGAAGCTACTTCTTCATTCCAGTTACTGAACACAGCCCCAAGGGGAGGACTCCACTGTAATAAATGAGGTAATTTAAAATTTAATCTACTGTGTTAACTGCTGTGAAGGACCAATCATTACTGCAGAAAGGAGGGAGAATGGGCCTAGAAGGTATAAGAACAACATATTATGTACTCAGACCATCTCAGCTTCCAGATGACATGACCTCATGAGATGCAGATGGCTAGATAAGATGTCAGAGAGAATGGGTTGTAGCTTGTCATAAAACGTACACTCCTTATCTTTCCTTTGTCTCATAAATTTTCTGCAATGTAGATTCTGTAAAATCCTATTTTTGTCTTTCTTCCATTGTATTTTGGCCTTGTAAATAATGTAAGATACTCTATAATCTTTTCTGAGTGAACTGTGTTTCAAGGGAGTTCACTCTTGGCATGCTTCTTGAAGGCATATTACCAAAAGCACATCAAGTGTGGGTGGGTCTGTTTGTCCTCATTACTTGGAATAAACAAGAGAGTTTTGAATTGCAGAACCAGGGTGAAATCCTGGTTCCATTGAGGTCAATGGCAAAACTCCCTTTGATTGCAATGTAGCCAGGATTTCACCTCCAGTGACTAGGAAGACCCCTAGTTTTAGGTTCAAGGCAAGCCAGGCAGTTTTGAACTGCTCTTATGTAAAATGGGACATCTATTAAAGCTTTCATGCAACAGCATATAGGCACCTCTGATCAGAGATAGGTCTGAAGTTTTGAATGGATAAATCAGATTTTTTCTATAGTAATACTAATTAATAATATTTCTTTTAAAATAATGCCTCTAGGCCCCAGCTGAGATCAGGACCCCACTATGCTTGGTGCTACACAAATAGACCATATAAGATTGCCTCAAATAGATTACACTCCGTAACAAGATGCTGACGCCCGATCTGCTGCATCTTCATTGCAATTTTAGCTGTGCTACCAGGCGCTACTCTAGCTACAGGCAAACTAGGCAGCTGCCTAGGACGGCAGATTCTGCCTAGGGCAACAGGGATGGCCAGGTCAAACCTGAGCAGCATTGTGACTCCATATGCCAGGTCACTATGCCCCTCACTCAGATCTTGCCTAGCAGCCCCCGCCCTCCAAGCCACATCATGACAGAGGAGGTGGTTGGGTGAAACCTAAGTGAATGGCGCTTGACACCCTCAACTTCTACCATAACCACCCAACAATTAGAAGGCTTGCCATGCACTCCACCCCCAACCCCTGAAAGTCTGACATGCCCCAATCCCCAGCAGGTGCCCCCCCTGTAGTTGAGAACCTCTGTTCTGGGGTAGGGGGTGGAGGTACACTGAAGTTTGGCCTAGGGCAACAGATTGTCTTCAGTAGGCTGTTTGCCAGACAAGCTGCAATCACCCGTCCTATTGATTGCAGCGTAGACATATCCTCAGTGGGTTGCCCACAATGAGGAGTTGAAGCCAGGCCTCCTTAGTCCCAGTTCAGTACTGTACCCACCAGATTATCCTTCCTCTCATACTAATGAATATCACATAGGTGTTCTGATACTACAATAGTGAGTGCAGTATAAGAACCTAAATATCCATTCTATCCCTTTATTTTACTTTGTTTTCTAAATGACAAAATAACTGAAATCTATACAAGTGATTTTTAAAAGTAAAACATTTTTTCCAATAATACATTAACCTTTCCTTTCTTGTTAAAAGAAAATATCCCTTTTTAAGCATGCAAAGGAAACTTGATGCTATCAGCTAGTTAGCAAGATATCTCTAAAGAAATAGTATTTTACAGAAGCCGGAAACTGAGAAACAAGACAGAGGAAACTGGTACTAGAATATTTCATTTAATGACTGTATGACAAGTCCATCGTAGGTCATTATTTATAGGTCATTTTCCTGTTAGCTGTAGGATTTCTGGCCTTCATCATGTGTGTCAAAACACACTTCCGAATAAAAACTTCCAACATGATAATGATAATTCTGAGCAGGCCAATGGATGTATTTGACCATGCCTCTTTCCTTTTTACTCTGAATATGCCAAGATATTCCTTGTTAACTCCATGGCCTTCTGTAGTCCCTACTACAGACACCAAGCAAGAGGTGTTGCACGAGGAAGATCCAGGGGTGGGCATGAAAGGATGAAAACCCAACAATCAGCATTAAGCTTAAAGAGACTAACAACTTATAAATATATAATTGTACTGTAATGCCTTTTGCGTTTTGACCCCTTCTTCAAATCTTCTTCAAACCTTGAAGATATATTTGCTGTCCCTACTAAGCTCCTGCTTTGTAGCAAAAATTGACTCTCGTTCTTATGCTTTTGTCCATATGTCATGGCAACAGCACCCTCCCACGTCCTTAGTCAACAGGTGTGGAAGAAATAAGGCTGAAAATTAGAAATCTGACCTATAATAAATTTTAAAAATCTAATTAGAGTTTTACAATAGAGGGTCTCAGATCTACGAGAAACTTTTGAAGAAGTGAGCGAAACAAACAATAAGATAAAAACAGGATAGAAGATTTCACTTTGTGATTACTGTATAGTGAACCCAGGTTGAAGAGCATGCGACAGCATCCAAGCTACAGGATGAATGGGAAACAGAGCACACTGAACAAATGAAACTAGCGAATCAGATGGAAGTACAAGAAGATTATAGAATCGCTGGGAGAGAGTACTCTGCAAAGTAGGGAGGCACGGAGACTATGTGAGGATAGCTAGTAAAATAAGACTAAGTAAAATAAAGAGGAAGAATATTCCTTTTATCTGTGAAGAGAATGTAATCATTTAACATGAGGTCCTGTTGGTGGGGTATGTTTTTTTCCTCTCCCATAAATGATGTCATAGGGGCATACAAGCTATCAAAAGCAGTTTAGAGCAAGTGCTCTGCTTTGCATGCTGGTGTTGATAAATTAATGCTAAATGTTAGTGTGCAGACATCACGTCAATAGGGTCCAGGCCTCCAAACTTGCACTCATGTCAGAGAAAGGATTTGCAAGATCAGGCCCTTACTGGGCATATGAAATCACAGATAATCAAATCATGTTAATTTACAGATGTCGGACGCATTCCACATGAATGACAAATGGCTTCCATAACCTCATTTAAAAACACAAAGTGTTGCAGAAGTAAAATAGCATTAGAAACTACTTGGTAAACAGCTGTTTATGTTTTGTCACCTCTTTATCTAAATAATAGCAATGACATCAGAAACAAATTATTTCTTGAACCAAGACTATTGGCCAACCTTAGCACCCCAGATGTATTTACTAAGCTAAAAAGCCATTAAAAAAGTACAGGGAGTGCAGTGAAACTGCTGGCAGACCTTTAACTTCACAGAGGCTAGTAAGCAAGTATGGTAATGTTGGAAATGATAAATTAGCCAATTTTTTAAGAGAGCTGCCAGAAGGTTTGAGTGAACTAATTCTTTTGTCCATCTTCTTTTCCAGTTTTGTTAGAATGAGCAGACATATCACTACTGCTACATATATATGTTGAGATCTGTAGTGAGATCTGAAAGTTGGTTGTGATTTTTATTTTTTTAAGCCTTCCCTTCAGAAAGAGAAAACACTTATTTTGTTGTGCTGTTTTAAATCTACCATCAGAAAAGCTCATAAGAGACCTGAGGTGGTGTGCCTATGTCTGGCTTCAGCAGCTGGCAAAAACAAATTAGATATAAAAATATTTAAATAAAAGGAAGCCTTAAACAATGTTGACTCAAGCTTTATTGAGCAACAATTTAAGACAAAACCTTCTCTCTCAAAGCTTAATTAAAAATTTAGATGAGTCTATCGATAGGAAGTGGAGATTTAGAAGAACAGCAAATCCACCTGCCAAGAATAGGCAAGATGTGGTATCTCCATCCTAAAAACACTTACAGTATAGATATTTTATGTAATCACCAGCATCTCAATAGACTTATAAAGTCTTACAATAATGATCCACAGAAAATGGATATGGCAACTTCACTTCACCACCACCATCATCTGAAACATTTAGTGATCCAGGATGATTAAGTGATTTTCCCGTTGTAACTATATGATCAGAATTTAGTCCAACTCCTAATCCCTTTGGTGAATAATGGTGATGCTACCCAGGGCTGTGAAGCACCTTGTTACCACCTGCGCTTAACAGGAGGAAAGTGTGTCTGTGCCTGCTGGGGATCAGCTCCCCAACTCCACAAGGTCTCCCCTCGAGGCCTATGTGGGCCCTGCTCTCTCTTTATAGGATAGCTGTAGGCACACTCCAAACCTCAAGCATCTCCCTGGAGTGTCCAGCCCCTGTTCCACTGGAACTCACAGTATTCAGATTTGCTCCTTCCAATCAAGCAGTACGCCACAGCTTACCCGCTATAACTCAGATCACTGCTCTGCTTCGCACACAGCACCTAGGTAAGTAAGTATATTTAACAAAGAGGAGAGATTCCAATGGTAGCATGTAGCAATACTGAAAACAAACGGTTACATATAAAACAAAATCAAACACATTCTAAAACCTAGACCTATTTATTTAACTAGATACTTTCATGTATTATAGCACAACATTCACTCCAAAGTCCTTCCAGTGTTTTTCATCCAGGCCTGGCTGTGATCCCTTTTTCAGGAGACAGAACATATTGCCAGCTTGTCTTCTTAGTGAAGAATGCAGGGTGTCTCTTGGTACCTGTTGCAGGATAGATACCCCCCATCAAGGGGCACTGGACTGTGGGAGAATCTCTGGGAATAGGACTCTTACTGGCTTTTTTTCCCTCTGACATTTAAAATATATGATTTTTGATTAGTGTCCTAAATGTAAAAGGGTTTAGGGCCAAAAATACAGTTACTCTCCCAGTTTTAAATATAGTTTATGATCACGGTCTCTATTCAGTAACAGATGCAAGAAGAATCTGAATGAAATATCATTAAGAAGGTTCTTGTAGACACGTCTGATTTAAATTAAATTTTAAAAGATTTGAAATAACAGCTTGAACCAGCAGCAAATGTTTTGCTCTAGCCACCATTGAAAGCTTTATGGCCCACTTGGATTTACTAATGGTGACAGCAGCTTTTTATTTTCTGAATCTAAGCCAAGTTATATTTTTTTTAAAGACATTGATTTTTTTTCATGACAAAGATCGTCTCCATCTGGCAAAAAATAAATGCTGTATACATTAGTGTCATTTTCAAGGATGAATATACAAGATTACAGTGTTATAGAGAAAGTAATAACATATGTAAAGCCATCAAAGATAAAAACAGTAGTGCAGATGCAGCACAAGTTCATTCATCACATTTCCTTCTGTAATTGCACCCCTGAATTCCTTGCTACCACATGCAGAGCACACCACCCACATGATTCATTGGGGCAAAAGGGACAAACACCAAAACTAAACTCTGTTTTCAGTTACACTACGTGGAACTTTATAGCCTTATTAAAGTCCATGAGCCAGACTCAATGCTGATACAATGGTAACAACTGTCATTGATGTCAATGGGAATGGTACCCACTCACACCCAAACTAAATATGGTGTGGTGGGGTGGCTCAAGTGACAGAAGAATTTGTGCTCATGAATCAAAATGATCACAATTAGGTGTGCAGAAAGGGACTTCAATCTATGAAGAGGTCTTGAAGTGAGAGTGCTCTCCAGACAACTTAATGTTTATGCCCAGCACATTTTCCAGTGGTAATTGTGATAGTTTGGGGGGGGCAATTTGAGTCAGCCAATCTGCTCTCATCCCACTTCTTATTTCATTGTTCAGTTAGCCTTCTTCAGGAGCTCAGGTTTCTTATATGGAATATTTGCTCTTTGCTAGCTCTTGATCACCTTTTTATATAAAATTTTCTTTTAATAACATATACACAGTATTTGAAAATTATATCCAAAATCCTAGTCTGTGGCAAACTGGATTTACATTTTGCAGCTGAACCACGCTCACCCTTCCTAGTAGTATCTGGAAACAACAATGGGGCACCTACCTTTTAAATGAGCAATGTCTTACTACCCCTGATATTTGAAGGACTTAGCCCTTGTTTACAATACAGAATTATTTTGGTTATAATTACATTGCTCAGGGGTGTGATTAATCCACACCCCTAAACCCTGTAGTTATACCAACCTAAGCGCTGGTGTAGACAGCACTACATTGGTGGGAGAGCTTCTCTCACAGACATAGCTATTGCCTCTCACAAAGGTACATTAACTAAGCCGCTGGGAGAAGCTCTCTCTCGTCAGCTTAGAGCATCTTCATTAAAGCATTACTGCCACAGGGACTGAAATACTGGTCTGCTCCAGCACAGTGTAAGCAGACGCTTTGTGTGAGTGAAAGTGAGGCACAGTGTTCTGTGCAGAGCAGAAGTCATTGACAGCCTTCTAACAAGCTCATCATTTTATTATAAATGTACAAAAGGGGCAGAGAAGTGACATGTTTGAGAAGACATGGATTTGAGAGATCCTCACCAATGCAAACAAAGCTCATATAATATTCATATTCATGAGAGACAAGGTGGGTGAGGTAACATCTTTTATTGGACCAACTTCTATTGGTGAAAGAGACAAGATTTTGAGTTTACACAGGGTTTTTCTTCAGGTCTGGGGAAGGTACTCAGAGTGCCACAGCTAAATATAAGATGGAACAGATTGTTTAGCGTAAGCATTAACATGCTGTAAGACAGTGGTTCTCAAACTAGGGCCGCCGCTTGTTCAGGGAAAGCCCCTGGCGGGCCAGGCCAGTTTGTTTACCTGCCACGTCCGCAGGTTCAGCCGATCACGGCTCCCACTGGCTGCGGTTCACCGCTTCAGGCCAATGGGGCCTGCGGGAAGGGTGACCAGCACATCCCTCAGCTTGCACCGCTTCCCGCAGTCCCCATCGGCCTGGAGCGGCGAACCACGGCGACTGGGAGCCATGATTGGCCGAACCTGCAGATGCGGCGGGTGAACAAACCGGCCCGGCCCACCAGGGGCTTTCCCTGAACAAGTGGCGGCCCCAGTTTGAGAACCACTGCTGTAAGAGACCACTCAAAGTGAAGTAGGCAATTAACACCTCTAAAGTCATAGGACAAAGGAGTGTTAGAAAGTTATAGATTGTTGTAATGAGCCATAAATCCAGAGTCATCATTGAGTCTGTGATTTTTAGTGTCTAACAGAGTTATGAATTTAAGCTCTTTTGAAGGTGTCGTGCAGGTTTCCTTTGAGGACGAGGCCTGAGAGGTCACATATGGAATGATCATTTTGTTTATCCATGGATGATGGGTGTTTTTGTCTCATTTTCTGTAAGAGTTCATTAGAGAATGTAGTCATTGTCTTGTTTCATCTACATAGTTGTTGTTAGGGCATTTAGTGCTCTGGATATGGTACACTACATGTTGTCATAGGCACATGTGAGACATTGAAAGGTGTGTTGTGGTGGGTACTGATCATCGTAGCCATGGAAATATATCTGCAGGTTTTGCATCTGTTGTTATGGCAGTGTCTGGTGCTGCTTTGAGTTGATGAGTGGTGGTCTGTGGGGAACTTGCTTCTGATGATGAGCTTGGTGAAGCTGGGACGGGGGAGGTTGTTTGAAGGCCAGAAGAGGGGGTTTGGCAAAATTTTCTTTCAGGATATGGTCCCCATCCAGTATGGGATGGAATTGTTTCATGCTATCCCACACTGGAACCCAAATGGAGTATCACTAGTAGGTGACAACTAGGGGTGTGCGGTAATTTTTTTATGACCTATCCAATCAATATATTTCTGGAAATTCTTGACTAAAACTGATAAATATATCTGGTGATCTTAGGTAATTTTCATTGCTCCCAAGCAAGGGCCTCCCTACCACCACCACCACATCATGGAAGAAATTAACATAATTTGTGTAAAATGTTACAAATACACTTACTTGAATGTTAGCAGTGTGGTTGAAATCCAATAAAAACATTCTTCTGCCTAAGCAGTGATATATTTAGGCAGCTGCATGATGCATTACAATTATTTGATCGTGGACTCTTAGAACGTTAGTGGCAAAACATCAGTTAAGGAAAATGACCTCATCTCAACCTCTGCCAATATAGCACTTCCACAATGCTTAAAGGAGATATTTCTGATTTTATATCTGCTAACAAGCTACAATACTACAGCAAAGGTAGCTCAATGTCATTGCTCTGAATTAGTGCATAAAAATCTCTTTTACAGATAAATTGTTTATGAAATGCTAGTTAAGTACAGAGAAACAGTAACACTACATATGTTTTGCCACATAATTTCTAATACAGGGAATTCTTTGCTCCCCTGGAATGCAACAAGGTTAAAGCACAGAACAAAACTAAAACTAGCACAAAATAATAATTAACATTCATCTTCATGAAAAATAATGTCCTAATTATAAAGATAATCCCACGAAACTGATACACACAATCAAACCTTGGGTAAACTTAATTGCTGAGGCAGACACATCTGTTAAATATGTGGAAATGGATTTTGCAGATCTGACTTGCATTGAAAAATGAGTACCGGTATATAGAATTAGCAACTAAAGTATACATAGTGTATTAATTGTATGTGTATTAACCACCTACATACCAACTGTTAAAATTCAGCAAAACCAGTAGGGTATGTGTTATCCCCTAACAGCTCCCTGGAGAGAGATTGTACCAACTGCTAAGACTGAAGAAGTCTGCTGCTGGTGACTCATTCAACTTTGTCAGCTTGCAACTTTGACAGCATGCAGGATTTGTGAGCTAGAGAACATTCTTCATTCCCATAAACACAAGAAACAGCTATTATTGGTAGTAGTAATTATGAAGAGAACTCTGGCTTCGTTTTTATTTATTTTATTTTAGGGTGAGAAGAGAGATTTGTAAAAAAGTGTCTTGTCCAAAGGGAGCAGATCATTTAGATTTAAATTCAGATATTGGTGGTCTAAGTTATCAGTTTACATCTAAGCCAGGTAAGTAATGACCAAAAGTTACTACAATCTGCTAGCTGGCTGGCAATCTCCCCAAGTGGCCAACATTCACCTGGCAGAACCACATTTAGCGATTAAGATGTATCCATTTTGGCAGTGTCAGAAGAATGCCCAAGGATGGAATGAGTAAGCCAGAGAGACTGAAATACCCTCTCACTGCCTGAATTGCTGTCTTCCACGTCAGGTTTGAAGCAGGGAGGGTGGGGAATATATACTGCCAGTGTCTGTGTTGTATTGTTTTTATACATTATTGACTTGTTGCAGTTCTAAAGCACCTTTCATCAGAGGATCTCACTTTATCAACACTAATGACTTTAGAGTCTCATAACACTACAAGAAAGCCAAGTATTTCTTACTCATACACATAATAGTCACAGGAAGTCTGTGGCAGAGCTGCGGATAAATCACCGCTCACGTAGCTCCCAATCAGTCATATGCCTTAACCACAAAACTGCCCTTACTAAATAAATAATGTTTCAGTCTTGAAGACTGTCAATGGGAACCTTCCTGGAGCACAGGAAAGTTTCTCAGCCATAACCTACACACAGATATGGATTTCTTACCAGCTTTTCAGGGTCAAAACTTTTTTTTAAAGCTATGGGTATGTCTGCACAGCAAAAGCGGTGCATGGGCTAGCTTACCCGAACTAGCTTGAATCCAGCTCTCAACAGCCAGGCTTCCGGGTGGGCTAGTGAGCTAAGTACATAGCCAATGTCTGTGCCAGACTTGTATTACCCACGCTTCAGCCTGCCCTGTGCTGCACTCTCTTCACGCAAGCTGTGCTACTCACTTAGGTGCCTACATACCTTTTTTTCTTACAGGACTGGGCTCTCCCACGTTGTGAAAGTGCCAAAGTCAGCACAGGCTTGGTGATTTTGTGATTAATAATGCTTATGATACAGCTGGTCAAAAATGGCAGAAAAAAAATGAAAAAAAATCAGAATCTTCAAAATTGTTTCCATTTCACAATAGAACACTATTGTGGGTTTTTTTTAATTTAAAATAGTTTCCAAAATTTTGGATGTTTGAATTTTTATTCTTGCCCCCATTTTTTAAGATTGTTTCCTTTTTGAAACTGAATAATAAAATGAATAATCTCAAGAGTTTTCTCTTTTCCCTTCACTTTTTCCACTTACCACTCTGCACCTTCTCAAAACTTCTCCCACTTTTCAAGTTACAGAATGGCAAACTTGCAGTGTTTCATTTTGCCACTTGAACTTTCCCCAACTTGAAGAAATTTGGAAGTGTTAGAGAGGGAAAAAGAACATGAAAAACAAAAACGAAAAAGTAAGACGGTAAAAATACCCTAGCTATCATTTATTCTAATGCATCAAGTGACAAAAAAGGAAGAAGCGGGGTGGGGAGGGAACGAACAAAAATTCAAAATCTTGAAAGATTTTGGTTTCCAAAAAGCAAAATGAAATTAAAATATATTTCATTTTTAAATTTCCCTTTGAAAAAAAAATAGTTGAGAACAGCATGTTCTCATGCTGTTGAGCACATGTTGAGCATGTGCTCAACAGCATTGAATAAATAAACATTTTCAGTGAAACCCTGTTTTTCAGTGATAAAACGTTTTGGTCAAAAATTTTCACCTGCTCTAGCTTACTCTGAAATTATATATATTTTCCTTTGATCACATAGTATTAAAATATGGGATTTGTATAGAACTTTTGTTCCATGCATTTTTCTTCTGATCTGATGGGAAAGCCAGTCTAACACATCATGCAAATTAAAGTGATGAATGTCCCTTTAATGGTGACATTGCTACGAAACACACACTGACAAGGATTACTGTCACAGTGACAAGACGCTATTCTACTTTTAAAAGTGGCTATGTGAAGATGACACCTTAGAGTCAATTGATCTTCTCCCCATGTGCATTTAGAATCCTAATTGCTTATTTCAGTGACCCCAACAAATTTTAACTCTTGACAAAGGAAGAGTTAAAATTTGGCGTATGCATCATCAGACAGATCTGTTAGTTAAGTTCCAACTGCAATATCTTCATTACTGATTATGAATATGCACGAAAAAGAATCACACTGGACTTTCAGATGCTAACCAGAATTTGCAGAACTGACTGTTAAAAAAAAAAACATCGTTTTTTGTTTGTAAACTGAACACATTGAATCTTCAAGTCATTTGAATTTCAAACATAGACGTCCATGATGTCCTTTGTATAGTCATTTGGTGTAGAACTGTACTTTAAGACAAATCTGAGAAGAAGAGGAGTAACTATATTAACATTATTCAACCGCACAGAATTTGAAAAACAGAATTCCTGTAAGACTGAAAATATATACAATTCCCATTTCAGTATTAGCTAATACACCACTACAGACGTGCATGACACTTTACAGGCAAAAGATATGTCCCCAAAGTTCCTGTAATCAAGTTAATTGTGATAAAGTATCCTAAGTTTTCCACAAATCTCTTTCAATATCTATTTTCACCTTAAGATGGGAGTATAGCATGATATTTATATTCATTGATTGAGCTGAAAATAGAATTATCAAGCAAAAAAAAATCTCAGAGGTCATGCTATGCTGCCAGCTTTGGACTGAATCCAAAGAATGCTGAATTCATCTTCTTGTCATTCAGAATTCAGTTGTTAACATTAGGACCTGACTATACACAGGGCACCTCCAAACCCACTTCTGCAGCAGTCAGGTGGAAACTTTGGCAGAAAACTCCACTGCAATAGGGACACAAAGCCACCACCCCCACTCTTGGAACCACAAACAGAAGAATAGGGAAGGAGAGAAGGCCACGATCTGCCTTTTTCACCCCAAACCATTGCTACTATTGCTCAAAAAGATGAGACAAATGGTGACCGTCAGCCCCCCTTACTTGAACCAGATGTGGGAAAATTCTGTGGATATTTTCCAGTCAGTGGCTATGGAGCCACAGATTACACCAAATTATCCATATGGAACATAGAATCATAGAATATCAGGGTTGGAAGGGACCTCAGGAATCCATCTAGTCCAATCCCCTGCTCAAAGCAGGACCAATCCCCAATTTTATTTTTATTTTTATGCCCCAGATCCCTAAATGGCCCCCTCAAGGATTGAACTCACAACCCAGGGTTTAGTAGGCCAACGCTCAAACCACTGAGCTATCCCTCCCCCCTAAATCTGACTGAAATGAAGAAACTGACAACATTACAGATCTACCACATTAAACAATAATGTCCTTTGCATAATGATACTGAAATCTTTGCACATCTCTTGATAATGTATAAAGATCACAAACAGAACCCAGCATTAGAGTAGGTCAAAATTTTTCCAATGGAATACTTTTTTCTGGGAAAATGCCAATTTATCAAAAACAAACCATTCGATGGGACCATGTCAATGCCAACGGAAACCAGGCAGGGTTTCATCAGAAACCTGCTCGGCTCAGTGGCAGTCTGCCTGGACTGATGTGAAGCCAAGATTTTTGGAAGCGTAGGCTCATGTCTCCTTGAGAGCCTAAGCTCCTGGCTCCGAGGCAGCCTGAGCTCCCACGTTCTGGGACAGCCGTTGTGATAATTGGGCGTACAAATTTATCCTAATTATGAGCTCAGTTGTAAAGACATGAGTGTAAGTTAAGTTGTCGCAATAAATTAGAACAACAAATGTTGATGGGAAAAGATGCAAAAGTGACAGAAAGAGTGAATGAGTACAAACAAAGAGGCCTACTAATATATTTCCAGGACTGTGTTAAAATCATGCTTTGTAAACAAAAATTGTGGAACTGGAAATCAGTGGAACAAAATTGGTGTGTTGGAAACTTGGTTTACCTGTTGGACAAAATAATGAGGGGATGAGCTACTCCACCTCTCATGCCCTTTTGGGATCCTTAAAATAGAAGACATTGGGGTGAAAGTTAACTTTAGGAGAAAATTTACTATCCTAGCAAGCGTCACCATCCTGGCCGCCACCCTCCCATATCTCCTGGGACTCTACACCTTTTTCATCCTAGTCATAGAAGATGTTCTGACCAGATTGGGCCAGAAAGCATGAGTCAGATGACATTGCTACCTCCACCACATCTGGCTAAATCCCAAATGCCATCTGGGATGGGAGACTTTATCATCTTTCTTCCACCCAAAGTATTGGGTTTTTTTCCCCTATCCCTCTCCTTTTTCCTTATGTCTAATAGCCAGCCAAGACTGCATATTTTGCAACACTGCTGAAAGCCGGCAACCAGAAAGAAGCAGCCAAATGCGGTGCCCTACACTGCCTGTTGCTGGTTTTGGAGTGGTTGATAAAATGGTGCTGTGTCTGTGTTTTTCTATCAGCAAAGCTGCATGTAAGAGTCAACACCAGAGACAAACTGCATTTTCTATCTTTGCTGTTCTTTTCTATTCCCTCTTGTGTGTGTAACCAGAGCTGGCAGAGCAGAGCGGCTGGTGGAACAGAGCAGTTTGTGGGGCGGCTGGCAGAGCAGAGCGGCTGGTGGAGCAGAGCAGTTTGTCGGATGCCTGGAGCAGCTCATGGGGGTGGCTGGCAGAGCGGAGCGCCATGGAGAGGTGGGGCAATCAGCTTTGGATCACGTAAGGTGCCCCTTAAACCCCCCCCCATCTCCACCCAGGTTGGGAGATAAAACTCTGCAGATAAACTTTCGAACTCTGGGGCTGCCCTGACCAGGGACAGAGACTTTTGGATCATTGGACTTTTGGGACTTTGGGTGATTTTGGGTTGCTGGACTCAAAAACGAAAGGGAAAGAACACACCCCAATTTGCTTGGGGTGGGTTTTTTGCTCATGGGTTGTGTTATGAATCCTGTTGGTGGTGTTTCCCCAACATAATGCCACATTGTTTCTCTCTGTTATTAAAAGGCTTTTTGCTACACTCAGACTCTGTGCTTGCGAGAGGGGAAGTATTGCCTCTTGCAGGCGCCCAGCAGGGGTGGTATATATTTGTCCCAGGTCACTGGGTGGGGGCTCGAGCTGGTTTTGCATTGTGTTATTGGAATGGAACCCCTAGATACTGAACCCAGCCCTTGTTGCTGCCAACTCTGACGGGCAGAAGGGTTACATGTGTGTTAATCATGTTTTGTCTTTTAGGAAACAGCAGCAGCAATAATGACAGCCTCAGCCTATCTCAACTAACTTTTCTTTTCCCCAACGGTCAGTTATTACCATCTTTAATACCAGGGGGAGTGGAGGGGAGGGGACATTTCCCTTCTAAAAACTTTCTCCAGATAAAGGTAAAAGAAACAAGGGATGTTGTTAAAATGAAAGTCTGCTGAATGTTTTATATTTTAACCACATTAACGCTTACCTTTTTTTCTGTATCTTTAGTAAAAAGGTTAAAAGGATTTGTAATGGTATATTCACAATAGTAACAGGAAGGCTGAAGTCTCTATATACCAAATCCCACAACTTCCTTTATGCTGTTTAATGTTGGACAGTGACTGGATTATGTTAACACTATGGATTCTTTGGACCCATATATATCCACCTAAATTAATACAAACACAGCCAACCAAGTGGACTGTCCCAGAGCCAGGGGTCTCAGGCTCCCTGCTCCTTGGCAACCCTGGTAGCTGTCAGGCTCTCTGAGCTGCCCAGCTCCCAGGCTGATGAGCTGCCTTTCAAAAAAGGAGAACATTAAATGTCATTTTTTTTTCCAAACAAAATTCAGAATTTCCATTCCTCAGGAAATTCCATTTTTGGTCTGTTTTTTCTTTTTTTAATTTTGGAATTTCCTGTGGAATGGAATTCCAGTTTTTCCACCAGGTCTATCCAGCAGAGAATCCTGGAGAATTCTCCGAGTAATCAGAAGTGCCTAACATTTTGTCCATAATCCAAAACTCCTAAGTAAGTGAATACCAAATCTGTCAGGACCCCGGCTACAGGGGGCATTAGTCAAAGCCAGGGCTCGGGTTGGAGGAGCCTCGAACATAGTCCAAGTTCAGTCTAGAGGGTCAGAGCCAGAAGCAGCAATCCAGCCCAGTGTCATGTGATAGGTCAGGTCAGAGTCAAGGTCAAGAGCCACACTGGTGATCAGGGCCAAGTGAGTCAGCCCAAGTAGGATTAGTGCAAACACGCAGGATGAGAAGTCAGGAGCAGAGCAGAGGACCTAGAACGATGAAACAGGAGTGAAGCCAAGTAGCAGGAGTGTGCAGCAGGGTCTGCTTCCAGCAGCAAGACAAGGATCCACCTAGTTGCACAGACAGCCTCTGGGTGTTTCCCTTAGGCCTTAAATAATGTGCCTAGGCCAATCAAGGAACGAGGTAGGCTGTGACAGTCAGGATCTCCATAGGGCTTATAGTCTGCTGTTCCCCACTTTGCCAGAATTGTGAGGTGGTGCTGTGGATGTGGCAGCCACCCAGCCTGGGTTCCAGACCCACAGATCCTCACAGAATCAGTCCATGATGGAATACTTGAGCCAAGAAGACCTCAACTTTGTAAAGTAGGTGTCTAGAGTATCAAAGACCTTAAACAAATAAAAATTGCATCAAAGATTTGTTCATGGTTCGCTGCATTGTAAGTGTCTTGTTACACAACGTAACAGTGTAGCAGATCTCTTTCTTTGGCCCAAATCCAAACTGGAGTTATAATTTTTAAAAAGTCCATGTTTGAATCATACCCTTGATAGGTATATTACTAAAGGTTTCCTGACAATGTCTAGAGCACAGAAATAGAAGGTTAATTGGATGCAGATTTTACTTACTGTCCAAATATAAAGTTCTCCCCCTCCACTCACCCCCCCACACACACACACACCATATATCATAGCAGTTTTCTATATAGATGATCCTGTGCCTGATGCTTCAGGAAAAGTTAAATAGTGCACTCAGTGATCTTTAAATTGAACATGCAGCAAGACAAAAATAAAGGATCAATATTATAATTTCCCACAGATTTATGAAGATTTAAAAGTAATACTTCTTTCAAAACTAGAATAGACTTTAATAGCTTGTAGACATTTAGCTCTAAGCTATTTGAAACCTCATTGGTTTGTGGATATTGGTCCAATGTAATTTTTGTATGTGGTTTTTAAGAATAATGTATAAAAGCACCCAGAGCCACAGATATGTGCTTATGATAAATGAGAATAAGAGCATGAAATAAATATATTTAAAGCAGGTAACACACTGAAGTACAACTTTAGATCAGTGTGACTCTGAAATTGGAGAAGTGATTTAATGTTGAAAATAGTTACAAAACCACTTTGTTTCGAGGTGTCTTTGACTACCAAATTTCTAGCATACCATTTAGAGATATTAACCCGAGAAGAGCGGTCTTTGAATTCCTTTGCCAGCTTCCACAATATACAAGAAAATAGAAGGATAAGGCCGGAGTGTCCAGAAACTAGTGCTGTGGTTTTGCAATACAGAGTAGGATCCATGAAGGGACTTAGGTGTTGCAACACTGAGCTTCATGGTGCCTAACTTTTTGGTGCCTACAAAATCACAGAAACACCACTGAGAGCGACAAAACCTGTATTAGGCACCTAGCCTCCCTATGCAACGAATAGTGAGAGGTAGGAGGCTAAGAATGTGATCTACAAAGCCACCACACTATGCAGGGAGCTGCCTAATCTAGCCAGAGATGCTGACCAGAGGGATGTGTGCTAAATCGTATCCCTGTCTTGGAAGTCGGCACCTAAGTCCAGGCTGTTGGGAGGTGTCTAGCTGTGCCTAGCAATCCACAAACCAGGGAAGATAGGTGCTCAGCCACGTAGATTTCATGTGGGGTCCAAAACAAGAGAGAAGAGGAGGAGGAAGAGGAGTTCCCACATAATCTTTAGCCTAATAAATAGGGTACTCAACCATTGTGGGGGAGAACCCTGGTTCACGTCCCCCCTCCTCCTGAAGGGGAGAAAAATTTGAATAAGGGTTGGCTGCCTCTCAGGTGAGCTCTGTCCACTAGACTATAGAATCATTCCAACTGTTTTTATGACCCAGTTAATATTTATTCAATTGTTTAATTAAAGTGGAACAACTTTGATAGGAGAGGCTGAGGGAGACCCACATTAGACTGTTCTATAGCTTAGCGGCTAGGGAGGTGGAAGATCCCTCTTCAAATCTCTTCTTTCCTTCAGGAGGAGGAGGAGGACAGAGTTGAACCAGGGGGTCTCCCAATTCCTGGGTGAGTACCCTATTCCACTAGGCTAAAAGTTATAAAGGAAGCCCTCCTCCCCTTGCTCCACCAGATGATGCCCCCGTCCTGAACACCTATTTTCCCAGTTTGCGAACTGCTTCAGGGCTTTCGCAGGGGATAGGTACCAGTTGCCTATTATGAGCCAGTAGTGTGCACAGTCAGGCAGGGGATAGGCACCCAGGCAGCTAGGGAGAGGCCTCAGTGTGCTTGCCCAGAGGGAAAAACGTAGGTGCCAAGAGAGTTTAGGTGCCTCTAGGATTAGGTGCAGTTGAGCTGGAGTTTTGTGGATCACCACTTAAAAACGGAATTTAGGCACCTAAGTACGTTTGTGCATCCCTCCCCCAGTCAGTAGGACTGCAATGGTAGCGACCACACTAATTCCTGTGTTGAGTGAGCATGGTCTGTGGGAATAAAACGTTTCAAGAAACATGGGCTGACTTCAACTGTTTTGAGTGCTCGCACAGTTAATTAAAAATACTGTATCCTGTTGCCAACTCATCTGACTCTTGATTAATTTACTAATCATTAGAGCTATGAAGGCCTATCTTAGTTCATTCTGCTGCTGCAGTTCTTATTCCACTGGCACTGCAATAGCTAATGAAGTTGGGTGAGTTACATTATTATTCCTGCCTCCCGCCCGAAACCATGAATTCTATTTTCCCCACTGCTTCACTGGGAAATTGTAGTTCCAATCACACATGGGACTACAAAACAAAACTCATGACACCACGCACACTATAAAACAAGGTCTTTATCTGCCCTCTTTCATTTTTGGTCCTGCACTTGGATTTGTTCATATGACCAGCCAAAATTCTCAGACACCTAAGCTGAGATTTTCAAAGCTGCCTATGGGATGTGGACACCAATTGCTATTAAAAATTAACGGATACTGGGCATCCAAATCCCTTCATCTGATTTGGAAATCTAAGCTTTGGTGTCAGAGATGAATGTCTGGGTTTTCCAGTTTTATAATGGCATATTGCATAGTTTTTAACACTGTTGGTTCATGCCTTACCTTCAAATGCTTACTGGTCCTTCAGAGCAGACAAAAAGGCAAACCATTTACAACGTCAGAATACTTTGAGCTAGTCTGCATTTGGGTTCACAAATCATGACTTACAAAGGAAAATTCTGCTGATTCTGATCTAAGGGGCCCACCATCTTGATACATTATGAGAAGTATCATGTTAGAGTCTTTCCATAGACAATGGCTCTGAACTTTGGGATGATTTTGCACCTTTTTCACAGTACAGTTAATCATTATGCTTTTACTTAAAGACGTTTACAAGATTTGAAGGCCAAATCTTGTCCCACTGAAGTTAGATTGGTCTTCCTTAAAATCAGACCCAGCTGAATATACCTGTAGCTTTGTGAGACATGGTAGCCCTAATAGGCTACAGATCTCAGGTCTGTAACAAGCTGACCCATATACTGAAGTTACTATTGTGCAATGAAAGGTGAGAACTTTGGGCTTGACCGCATGTCCTGTCACACTGGGTTTTATAAACAATATTTTTGGACAGGGAAGGAACTCCCCACCTACTTGCCAGAGTACAATATTTCCTGTCCCTAGTATCACATCAAGAGCGCTGGTGAGGGCAGTCTCCTAACCACTCCATTGCCCTAACGGAATGGATTAATTTTCAGGCTATGTGTCTGTGATAAATGAAGGTTGGGGGGAGGAGTAGCTCCCTTTTATGGACACCCAGCCAACCAGTTAGCTGTAAAGTTCCTCTTGGTGGCTACTTGCTTTACCTGTAAAGGGTTAAAAAGTTCCCCAAGTAAAGAAAAGGGAGTGGGCACCTGACCAAAAGAGCCAATGGGAAGGCTACAACTTTTTTAAATGGGAAAAAAGCTTTCCCTTTGTCTCTCTGTTGTTCTCTCTAGCTGAAGAGATGGGGGCAGCTGGAATGCTGTGTAAAGTTTGGACCAGGTATAGAAATTCATTGCTGATACCTAGAAGGATTCACTGGGACAAGGAATGTTTAGATAGATGCGATTAGGGTTATTTCTTTTATTTTCTGTAAGGCTTGTGGACTCCTCTGTGCTAACCTCCGGTGCTTCTGTTTGCTTGTAACCTTTAAGCTGAACCCCCAAGAAAGCTATTTTGGATGCTTAATTTTTGAAATTGCTCTTTTAAAATCTAGCAAAAGCCTAAGTTCCAGATACATTTTCTTTCTTTTTGTTTTTGATAAAATTGACCTTTTTTAAGAACCTGATTGGTTTTGTATCTTAAAAGGTCTGTGCATATATTTTTCAATTAGCTGGTGGCAACAGCTGGGTTTTCCTTTTGTTTGTTTTCTTTCTTGGCTTCCCCAAGGGAGAGGTGGAAAAGCCGAGGGGCCTCAGGGAAAACTTCCCAAGTGAGTTTTTCCAGGATTTGCAAGAGGCAGTTTTTCACTTGGGTGGTGGCAGCGTTTAACAAGCCAAGGTCAGAGAAAAGCTGTAACCTTGGGGGTTTAATACAAGCCTGGAGTGGCAAGTATTAATTTTTTAAAATTTTTTTGTGGGTCCCCACCTTCTGCACTCAAAGTGCCAGAGTGGGGAATCAGCCTTCGCAGCGTGTTTTCTCGTTGCCCCAACCAACCTCAAGCATGGAATTGCAAACCAGGTAAGAATGCAATAATATTTGCACACGGCCTTTTCAAAACAACTTTGCGAGCAGACTGAAGTTCAAATCAGATGAGAAAGAGCCAATCCTACATTTGTAAGAGCTTTCCTATCGGCAAGCTCGATGGACTCAGAAATACTTCTGTAAGGAAGTGGGTGAATAGCTGTATGAGCCATTCAGTGGTCAAAGGAGGAAGCAAATTTATTAATGAAAATAGCGATTAGCCTTTGGTCTGTGAATTAAATAATTTGCTCACAGGACAGCTGGTGGCTCAGAGCACATGCAGATAGCACATTCATCCCCTAAAGGTGATGAGGATTGTCTCAGGTTGACAGTGAACTTCATTATTACCATAGTGATACCCTGACTGAGAGTACAGGAAACAGCAAGCTCCAGAAGAAGCCATGTCCTATTCTCCTATAATGGAGGGAAGTCACTGTGAGATGGGACCTTTTATAAAGAAAGGGCAGTTAAAGAGTGGGATGGCAGGAAAATGAGTTTCCTATGCTCAGGACATTGTCCAGGAGGAAAAAAAAATGGAAATCTTTTTATCTTTTTGAAGATTTTTTTTAAATCTCGGTGGTTCAGGCAGCTCATGGAGCATCTGAGAGCCTATATAGATATAGAAATTCTGCTGGAGTGGGTCTGTGAGGGCTCTTACAAACATTGCAGGGATTTTCTTCATATAATTCATACATATGGATTAGATACTGAAACGTACTGCTGTACTTTAGTTAAATCTGGGTAGTAATTCTATAGTATATTAAAATTCTATCATGGGCACATAGAACATATGGGATGGGTACACTTTTTTTTAGCATGTATATAAATCAAAAGAAATAATGATGATAGCTATACCTGATTAACCTGAATTTCCCATGTAAATCCTTCATAGGTTTTTACTGACGTCCCTCTAAGAATAGCGGACATACACTCATCCTTTGAAAGCTGCATTTATTATGACTGCAAATTTGACATTACAATCTGGCTCTAACTATGGACATTCCCAGCCGCTCTAGTAGCAGCAAGCAGTTGAGTCACAATTTGGAAAGAAAGTTAAAATAAGTTCCCAAAGGAGTATGGAAAAAACAACTGTTAATATTAGAATGCTTATAGATGCTTTTTTGCAAAAGAATATTTTAAGAACCTTTATCTACAAACAGAGAATTTAGATGATGTAAACACAAACAACTTGAATAATAGACAAATTGAGATGAAAGATGTCCTACTAAATCATAAAGTCACTGCCAGAATTTTGTTCAATTTTAAGTGCCCCAAACATCTTATTTCACAAGCTTCAGCACAAAGGAATTTGAAGAGTAACTTAGAAACCCTCACAAAAGTATATTATAATGAAAATTTTGAACAGCCCAGTGGATGAACTTTTCTCTGCATACCATCATAGTAGTTACAACCATTGGCCAGAATCACTAATGGCCAGATTCAAACTGCTGAAACTATTCCATAATGATTGAAGAATGTGCCAATAATAATAGCTTGGAGTAGAGAGAGACCCCAAGAGGAAGTACTTGATGTCAGATATGCATATGCCATTTTAAGAGTGATCAAGTTAGGAAACTGTAAATATGTAGCTGACTACAGTACAAAACCACACATAGCTGGTGAACCTCAGGTTAGAGTGATGAATTTAGCTTTTGTTTCAGTGAGCGTTGAACTAAAGGAGAGCTTCAGTGAGCTTTGAACTAAAGGGTGAGTTTTTATTTGTGGGTGTTTATGGCGCATATGTCTACCCTACCATAATTGCGTGTTTATCCTAGTGAAATTGAGTTTATCCTTTTATACATGAGAGGCATTCTTTTCTGGGATTTTTCTTTTGGCTTTGCCTCCAAAAGGAAATATATATTGTGTATATGCAATATGGGTGGCAGCATGCTTAAGTGCAAGTTCCTAAATCTCTATCATGTTTTATTACCCATTGGCATGAAAACAGTGGTTTACTGTAACTGACTGTGACACCCATAGCAATTGTCCTTATTTAGGATTAATAAATTGTTAATTTTTAGCAATTGGGGCAAAATTTTGGACTTCTATTCTAGATAAGTTCTTATCCTATGCTCACTGTAGTATCTGAGCACTTTCCAGTACCACATTATGCAACACAACCAATGTCTGTCACATTTGTTCTCTCATCCTCTAAGTGTATGCAGTGTTTTGTTTTGAATTTTTTAGAAATTCTATATGTAGATATATAAATATTTAAATGGCACAAATATGTATACACACAGGGAGAGTGGTCTTTTGAGCTGTCTCAGCTTCTCCTGTCTAACCCTCCTTAGTTTGTTCTCGATCAGGTCAGTTCCTGGACCCCCACCTCCAATTACGTCCATCAGCCCTTCAATTTTAGAGCTTGCCATCTTCTTCAGTCTCCTGATTGTTTTTTGGAGGCAGCCTGGTGCACGGCTGTCACCCCTTTGCTATTGCAGGCCTTTCTGCCTCCCTTTCCTTCTTTGCACTCTCCCCTCTATAGCAGGTCTTGTTTTCCCTATCGGTTGCAGCTGTGGGTGCCTGCCTCCATGATTGCCAGTTCTTGAAGCTGCATGGGGATGTAATCAAGCTGCTTGCTCGTAAACAGGAGAAACTCATTCCCCATCTGTCTATACTCAGTGTGGGGTTTGTAGACCCCATAACATATTCTCCAAGGCTATGTCCCACCGTTGGCTATTGTAGGCTACTTCCCTGAACAGAAAATCAGCATTTCATGCAAATTTCCTGCCTGGTGCTGTATCTGAAAAGGCACATATTTGTAATGAAAGATACCATCTCATGAACCTTGGGCTGTCTCCTCACATTTAGCCAGTGCAAGGGGACATAATCAGTAACTTGTGTGAACTTGTTTCCTTGGAGATAGCATCATAGGTGCTGTATTGCCCATTTGGCAGCCAAGCACTCTTTCTATCACGTAGTCTACTTTCTCATGGGTGAAGACTTGCCAGCTGATATATATTATCAGGTCTCCATCTACCTCTTGAGAAAGGATTGGGGTGGTTCTACCTCTAACGTATCTATTTGTAGTACGAATTCCTTTTCAAACTTCAGGCTATACAGCACTGGCTGCCTGCAAAGTACAGCCTTGAGTTTTTAAAAGGCACTTTTGCAGGTGGGTGTCCACAGCAGCTGTCTTGGGGTAGCATCCCTAGTTAGGTCAGTTAACAGGACTGTTATGGTGGCAAAATGGAGTATGAACCAGCAGTAGTAGCCAGCTAATCCTAAAAAAGCACACACTTGCCTTTTAGTCATGGGGGTCTTTTATGCCTGTAAAGCATGGACTTTATCCACCAAGCGGTGTCCCAGGTAACTGGCTTCTTCCTTTCTTTTTGCACATTTAGCGGGGCTTCCCATTAACCCAACTTCTCTCAGTGATCAGAGAACAGGACCTACTTTGTCCAAAGGGAGGAGTCCCAATTCTTGCTATAGATACCTATGTCCCCCAAGTGTGCCACTGCACATTGACTGTGCCGTTGGAGTAATCAGTCCATCAAATGCTGAAAAGTGCCCATTGTCCTAGGCAACTCAGAATGCATGGTCTTAAAATGAAATAGGCCAAGCAATGGAGAAAAAGCTGTCTTCTCCTGGGAATCCAGCATTAAGGGGATCTGCCAACACCCCTTTGTCAACTCCAAAGGGGTGATATATTGGGTCTCTCCCAGTCAGTCTGAGTTCATCCACTCATGGCATGGAGTAGACATCAAATTTAGAAACTGTGTTCACTTTTCTGAAATCTATGAAAAATATAGTGAGCCATCTGGTTTTGGGACCCGCATAAGAGGACTCCTCCAATCGTTCTGGGATTCTATGACCCCCCCGCCCAAGTTCTAACATAGTCCTGGTCTCTCTCTCTCTCAATGCCCCCACAACGTGTTGGGAATTGATAGAAGCACTTCCCGTATTACTTTACTTACTTCTGTATTAACGCAATGTTGTGCCAGCAACATCGTCCTGGAGGAGCTGAGAATACCTGTGGGAAAGCGGCCACCAGTTGGAGTGCCTCTTCCTTTTGCTTATGGTTTAGTTTTTTTCCAAGGGGTAATGAGCTTACTTATAGGTAGTCATTAATTTGGGGTCCTAGTTCTGGTTTCTCAGGATATGGTGTAAAGAAAAAGGTTCTCTCTTTCAAAGCAAAAAGGTTTCCAGGGCTTCAGCAAATGTACACGGTAAATTTGTTGTTTCTTTTTCTTCGCTGATTGCTTGATTAAGCAGCCCACAGTCCTCACTTTATCTGTCATATCAAAAGGGCTTTGCCACTTGCCCGTTAACTTTGATTCTGAGCTTGGAAGAAGTAACAAGAGTCTGTTAGCTGGGTGGAAGATGCACATCTGTGCCCGTTTATTATACTGTTGGTTGTTCCTGAGCTTCCCTGAGATTTTCTCTAGTGTATGCCCCCATATCCTCCAGTATCTCCTCTAATTTTAAAACATACTGCACTGTGTTTTCAGTTTTTGGTGCTTGGCTTTCCAAGATTTCCAGGACCAGGCTGAGCACAGCCCTTGGTTGTAGTTCACATCGCATTTTGAAGATCGAAAATCCTGTTGAGGCTTGGGACATACTTCTCTGGTGTCAAAGAGTAAGGTTAGGAGTAGTTGGCTCCAGTGTCGGGGATCCTGGGCAATGAATTTTTTGAGCATCCTCTTGAGTGTCTAATTGAATCTTTCTACTAGGCCATCCATCTGCATGTGGTACACAGATGTGTGTAATGCTTTGATTATGAATAGTTCCCATACTTTTTTTGTCAGCCAGGATGTGAAATTTGTGCCCTGCTCTGTCAGGACCTCTTTGGGAAACCCTACCCATGTAAAGACTTTCACCAGCTCATTAGCGATAGTCTTGGCATTCATAGGCCAGAGCGGTTTGGCTTCTGGGTATCTGATGGCATAGCCCACAAGAACAAGAATATGCTGATGTCCAGAGTTGCTCTTCTCAAGGGGGTCTATAAGGTCAATTCCTATTCTTTCAAAGGGAGTCTCCACCAGCGGGGCCCCGAGGAGTCCCTTAGGGGCTGTTAATTGGCATTCAGGACACGATGCACAGAAATTCTCAATTTCCTTAAAGACCCCTGGCCAAACCTATCAGGCCAGGATTCTAGACTGCATTGTGTCCTTCCCAAGATGTCCCGCACATGGGCTTGTGTGCCCCAGATGTAGTAATTCACAACTAGCAGTCGTATCTGTAGCTCGTGTCTTCTTGTTTTGGTCTACATAGGGTGACCACTTTTTCAAAATGCAAAAATAGGACACGTGCAGGAGCCCTGCCCCCTCCGTGGTCCCGCCCTCTGGTCCTCCTATTCCCTGAGGCCCCACCCCTGGCCAGGCCAGTAGCTGGAGCTGGGCAGTAGTAAGAGCCACGCAGGAAGCCTGGACCACTGTGGGGAGCCCTGGACCCTCCACCTGCCCTTGGTGGGGAGGCCAGGGTGCCCAAGAGAAGCCCCCGTCCAAGTCCTTGCCCCCTTTAAGGGATCCATCTCTTAATCTATAGTGGCTAATTGTTCAATGGCTCAGCTCAAAGTTTTGCTGTTCCTTTGCCCCCATGAGAAAATCCAAGAATTCTGTTAGCTTCTCCACATTCAGCTGCGGAGGGGGTGTTGAATTTGGGCACATGGACAACCCTTCTCCAGGGTCTTCCATCCTACCAGCATCAGCTCCAGCATCTGTGGTATCTATTTTGCCTACTAAGCACATTGTCTCTCTCTGCTCTTTCCTTTCTATCCATTTTTCTTTCCGGGATTTTTTTTCTTGCCTGGGAGGTAAGAAACTCAGGGTCCTTAGAATGCAATAAGAACCCTAACATTTCTTCTAGTGTGTCTTCTGTGTGCTCTTGAATTAAGGGAAGCTTCTGCAAGAGCTCGGGGAAATACAGTCTCAGTCTCATATCACAGGATGGGGGAAGTCCAGAGACTTGCACACTCTATCTCATCTTGGTTCTCATTAACAGTCAGTCTCATTGCCATGCTGGGATAGCACAAAATATCTCCACTGATACATTTAACAGGGATTTCCCCCTTCTTGACTTTCCCTACACTTCAGCTATCCATTCCCAGACAAGTGTCTAATCACACCCCGAGTCCACAACCCTCCACTTTGACTGGGATTGTGAGTTTCCATTGGCTTTTATTCTGGGCCCTATTCTCTCCATGTAGGGGCAGACATGAAATCTGTGAACAACAGGGGCACAGAAGTAACAGGCTACCACATCTGTCCCTTGTTTTCTGGCGGCTGGATTACCCTCTGATTTTCCCTGGGCCCTTGTTCCTGTGTAGGCATAGGGTAGGGAGGTGAGGTAAGTAAGGGTGCGGGCCTACTGTCATGTGAAAATCTTACCCATGGACCTTGAGGTGTTTGTCTGTCCCCTATCCTGTCCATTGACTAGTCAGCTTTCTGCGTTTTCTTGGGGTTTACCCAAGAGGGCCACCACACTTGGATCCCCAGATCATTTCCTTCTCTGGTTTATCTGTAGCTGTTACTACCTCTGAAGAGGGTCCCTGAATGGCTTGAATAGCCATATATTCCTCCATGAGGGTGGGTGGCCTTGCCTAGGGTTTCTGGTCAGTCTCTGCAAACCCAGGCTCAGCCATGAGGCAGAAGAATCTCTGTGAATTGTTCCATACCTACAAGTTCAGTTATCTGGGGGTCCCTTCAATACTCTGGCTTTAACCAGTGCCAGCAGATATCCATCAGCCTTTGGGTGATTGCCCATGGTCATGCCTTGGGGGGTGATAATGCACTGGCAGTCGGTCTCTTCATCTAGACCTAACTTGATGAATATGGCTGCCTTCACCTGGTTGTAGTCCTAGGCTGCTACGTTGTTGTCTCTGGTATACTGACTAGGCTTCCCCAATGGGGAGTGGGGCAAGCCAGATGGCCCACTGGGAAGCAGTGGCTACACACTCAAAGGTTACCAGGAATGATTCCAGGTCATCGTCTGTCATTATCTCAGTGAGCATCATGGCTTGAGTGGTTCCCTGAATTCTAGAGGAGACGCATTCCCTATACTGCCAGAACTCTGAGGGGTAGTAGCCGGACCTAATTCTGCCACCCATTACAACAACTGTTGTTGATGGGCCACCATCTGTTCGAAAAGCTGCTGTTGACTCTGCTGTTGTGCTTGTGAGTCAGCCAGCCATTACAGGAGATGATTCACCTCCATATTTCTCTTGTGTATATAGGAAAAAAGTAGGAGAGGTTTTTGTTTTGTTTTATGGCATCCCTTTTCTGCAGAGAGAGTTAAATGAAATCCTGCTTCTGGTACCACATTGAACCCATCTGTTGCCGAGACCCCTCAAAAGACAACAGCTTCTCCTGACTGATCCTCCTTAGTTTGTTCTCAGTCAGGTCAGTTCCTGGACCCTCACCTCCAATTAAGTTCATCAGCCCTTCAATTTTAGACCTTGCAGTCTCATGGCTGTTTTCTTGTAGGCAGCCTGCAGAGTGGCTGTTGCCCCTTTGTTATCCCAGGCCTTTCTCCCTCCCTTACTTTGCTGTACTCTCCCCTTTATAGTAGGTCTTGGTTTCCCTAGTGGAGGCAGGCACCACAGCTGCAACCACAATTCCAGTTTTAGCTGCTGCTTGGGGGTATAATCAAGCTTTTTGCTTGTAAACAGGAGAGACTCTTCTCCCCGTTCTGCCCATGCTCAGTATGGGGTTTATAGACCCCATTACAACTTCTCTTTAACAACCTTGTGGGGGTGAGAATATCAAATGCTGCTGTGGTGGATTTCTTTACCTTCAAAAATGGGACCTATACAAAAATGAGTTTGCTAGTTAAATGGAAATTAAAAGAAATAGTCATAAGTGTGAAATGCCTGCAGGCTTCATGGAAACTTTTTAAAAACACCATGATAGAGGTTCATACTATATATATGCACCCCAAATAATAAAAAACAGTAAGAGGATAAAAAAAATGCCACCATAGCTAAACAATAGAGTAAAAGGCAGTTAGAGACACGCAGACATCTTTTAAAAATTGGAAGTCAGGTGCTACAGAGGAAAAGAGAAAGGAGCATAAACCCTGGCAAGTCCAAGTGTAAAAGTATAATTTGTAGAGCAACTAGCAAAAGACACAAAAACTAACAGCAATTTATTTGGTTGATTACATCAGAAGCCAGAAGTCTGCCAGTCAGGGGGGCCACTGGATAATCAAGGTGCTAAAGCAACGCTCAAGAAAGACATGGCCATTGCGGAGAGGCCAAATGAATTCTGTGCATTGGTCTTCACTGCAGAGGATGTGAGGGAGATTCCCACATCTGAGCCATTCTTTTTAGGTGACATATCCGAGGAACTGTACCAGATTGAGATGTCAGTTAAGGAGGTTTTGGAACAAATTGATAAATTTAACAGGAATAAGTCACCAGGATCAGATGGTATTAACCCAAGAGTTCTGAAGGAACTGAAATGTGAAATTGTAGAACTACTAACTGTGATATATAACCTATCATTCAATCAGCCTCTGTACCCAGGGCCGTCCCTAGTAGGGTGCAGGGCCCGGGGAAGAAGTGATGAAACCGTCACTTCCAGGACTGACCCATCACTTACAGAACTGACCCTGCTGGCCAATCACACTGTCCCACGGGGCCCCCCAGAGTGCGGGCCCTGGAGCGGTCACCCCGATTTGCCATACCCAAGGGATGGCTCTGTGTGTACCAGATGACTGGTTGAAATGCCAGTTTTTAAAAAATTTGATCCCAAATCTGGCAATTACAGAATTATAAGCCTAACTTCAGTGCCAGGCAAATTGGTTGCAACTATAGTAAAGAACAGAATTATCAGACACATAGCTAAACATGATATGTGGGGGAAAAGTCAACATGGCTTTTGTAAAGTAAAATAATACCTGAAGTTTATTAGAATTCTTTAAGGGGGGTCAACAAATATGTGGACAAGAGTGACCCACTGTGTAGTGGACCCTCACTCTCCCCCTCGGAGGGAGGCCACTCGTTCTGGTTGCCTTCGGGCTTGTCTGGCAAGGCCCCCCCCCCCCCGATCCTCTAGTTCCCAGCCCCAAAATAGGGCTGGGCACCAGATAGTCATGGCCAGGCTTTAGCCTGGGCTTGGGGAGGCTCAAGCTGCCAGCAATTAAACACCGGCTACAGGGGACTGGCTTTGGCCGGGGCGAGGCTCCGGCCGCCAGCAAGGCAATCAGTCTATGGATCTGGTTCGGTTCTGGGCTTGAGGAGGTTCAGGCTGCCAGCAAACAAACAGTTTTAGGGCTGGCTTTAGACTGGGAAGGACTCAGGCAGCCAGCAAAGCAACAGTCTATAAGGGAGCTGCTAAGGGAGGCTCCTTCTTCAGAGCAGGAGCTTCCCTGCACATTATAGGGAGTCGGCCACCCCAGGGTGGGGTGGCAGGGGGATGCGGGCCCACCATACTCCACCGCATCCCAGCCCAGGGATTGGCTGCCCCTGTGTTGGTGGGGATCCAGCCGCAATACGCCGACTGAGCCACACTTGGCTATGCAGCCGGCTGCTCTGTGGCTACCCCGGACCACTTCCTACCTCCCCAGGGTTTGGTACCTCTCTTCCAGGACTTGTCGGGCTCCTTGGGGTACGCCACGGCTGGTAGTCCGGGCCACTCCTCATCGGGGTCTCCCACTTCTGTGGCTATTGGACAGCCGGGGGTAGGTTCTGCTCCTGGGCATGGCCGTATGGCCGGAGCATCCTTCTCCTCCAGATATTCTGTCACAACTGGGCTTCAGGGCCTTCTTCTTATACTTCCGGCCCCACCCTGGCATTTCCGGTGTGGGAGGTGGAGCAGGCTAGGCTCCACCCACCAAGGGGAGAGTAGTGGACCCTCACTCTCCCTCTCGGAGGGAGGCCACTAGGCCTCACTACACAGTGAATATAGTGTACTTGGACTTTCAGAAAGCCTTTGCCAAGGTCCCTCACCAGAGCCTCTTACGCAAAGTAAGCAGTCATGAGAAGGAAGGTCCTCTCATGGATGTGTAAACTTGTTATAATATAGTAAACAAAGGGTATGAATAAATGGTCAGTTTTCAGTGGAGAGAGGTGAATAGCAGGGTTCCCCCAAGGATCTGTACTGGGATCAGTGCTGTTCAACATATTCATAAATTATCTGGAAAAAGGGGGTAAACAGTGAGGTGGGAAAGTTTTCAGACAATACTGTTACCCAAGATAGCTAAGTCCAAAGCTGACTGTGAAGAGTTAAAAAGAGATCTCAATAAACTGGGTGACTGGGCAACAAAATAGCAGATGAAATTCATTGTTGATAAATGCCAAGTAATGCACAATGGACAATATACTCCCAACTATACCTTCAGAATGAGGGGGTCTAAATTAGATGTTAGCACTCAAGAAAGATCTTGGAGTCATTGTGGATAGTTCTCTGAAAAACATCTGCTCAATGTGCCATGGCAATCAAAAAATCTAACCATGTTAGGAACCATTAGGAAAGGGATAAATAACAAGACAGAAAATATCATAATGGCACTATATAAATCCATGGTGCACCCACACCTTGAATACTGCATGCAGTTCTGGTCACCTCACCTAAAAAAAAGACTAGATCTGTTCAGCTTGGAAAAGAGGCAACTAAGGGGGAATATGATAGAGGTCTAGAAAATCATTAAAGGTATGGAGAAAAAGTGTTATTTATCCCTTCACATAAACTCAAGAATCAGGGGGTCACCCAATGAAATTTATAGGCCATAAGTTTACAACGGACACAAGGAAGTACTTCTTCACACAGCCAACCTAAGGAACTTTTGGCCTTCACAACATTCCTGGCAACAAGTATAACTAGGTTCAAAAGGGAATTAAATAAGTTCATGGAGGATAGGTCCCTCAAGGGCTATTAGCCAAGATGGTCAAGGATACAACCTATATTCTAGGTATCCTTAAAACTCTGACTGATAGAAGCTGGGACTGGAAGACAGGAGATGGATCACTCAGTAATTGCCCTGTCCTGTTCATTCCTTCTAAAGCAACCAGCATCAGCCATTGTTGGAAGATAAGATACTGGGCTAGAGGAACTAGACCCACTATGCCCATTCTTATGTTCTTAAGGCAAGGACCAAAAAATTTGTCTTGCACACCAAGTGGAAGGTGATAAGGATTATGATCATGCTTTTTTTCCTGAGGGAATTCATTCCACCATCTTGAACATTCCTCCTAAGCATGAGCTTTCACCCTCATTGTAGAAAGTTCCATTGTGGCAGAAGAATGAAGTTGTCAACCACAGTCTTCATTCCAGAGCTTTAGATGATCTTTTACATATCCTGAACCCAGGCCATTGAGTACCTTGAAATATAGACATTCAATATTCTATTGAAAGCCACATTAGAGAGCAGACGACAGGTTTGATATGTTAATTGTAGCCTATGTTGCTGAGGAGATGCACTGCCGTGTTCTATACTAGAAAACTCCAACTAAGTGCTGAAGGCTTCATGCCCAAGTATATTTCATTGTTGTAGTCCAGATGAGATGTAACAAAGGCATGAATAACTGAAGCCAGGTCATCTTCTGCCATGATAAAATGGTGTTTCCCAGCCAACCCAAGTTGATAGAAAGCTTTAATCAATGACAGAGCTGTGAAAATACCTGATTTTTCAGTTTGCTTGCTGTTCAAAAAGTTGGGGCAGAGGAGCAGTTTTAGGTGAACCAACAACTGGATTATTTTTATAATTTTAAGCAAATCAAAAAGTTGAAGAAATGTATTTGTGTTGAAATAAAACATTTTATTACAATGTTGGGCATTTTTAACAGGGGCGGGATTTGTTTTTTTTAAATAAAAGCAAAGAACATTTGTAAAGAAAGGACTAGATTCACACTGGGACTTGCGTGTCTGACTCCAACATTTAGGCACAATTCACAGACACCAGGAGGAAGTGGTTGTGCCACCTCCACAGATGCCTCACACCCAATACTCCAGGATGCAAGACCCCCATGTCTCAATCCATGCATGAATTAAATATTCAGTGGAGCAGGAACTGGAACGCAGGTGTCTCCTCCAGAGGAATGTCCTACCCACCAGGTTATAGAGTCATTCTCATGCTCTCTGACCCAATTAACTTTAATTATTTATACAAATTGGAACAGTTTCAATAGGAAAAATTGAGTAAGCCCCACATCAGAATATACTACAGCCTAGTGGTTAAGCCACTTAGCTGGGGAGGGGGAAAGACTTGGATTCAAGTCCCTGCTCTGCAGCTCTATCAGGCAGAGGAGGAACTTCAACCTGGATCTTCCACATCCCAGGTGATGGCACTAATCACTGGGCTACTAAGTATAATGACACGTAAATCCCCTTGTGAATCAAGCTTGAAAAAAGTGAATAATTTCATTTTTGAAAAAAAGTGTCAAAAATTAACCATTTCAACATTTCCCAAAAAATTATTCAACTGAAGCATTTCACTGAAATCAACACAAATTTACAAAATGTTTTGGTTTAACCAAACTTACATTTCTTGATTAAAAAAAAGTTTCAGCCAAAAATTGTTGCCCAGTTCTACTCATGGATGTTGCTATGTGAAAGCTTACCATCACAGAGCAGTCTAGGAGTATTCCTAACCTATGGGCTGAACTGACCAGTTGTGGGCACGCAAGTTCAACTGAAGGAGGCTGCACCGTGGTTGCAAGCTCTTCAAAATGCTTTCCTCTGCCTACAGTTATCACCTCTGTTTTGCTCAGGTTCAGTTTTCAGTAGCTATTGTCCATAAACTGATCTTGTCTAAGCACTAGGCCATCTTAGTGGTAGCATTGTGGTCATATGTGGTGACGGATCGGTAGACTTGTGTGTCCTATGCATATAGTCCATATTGTCTCAGCCGTTTACCAAGCGGTTGGACATAGATCTTGAATAGGACTGGAGACAAAGAGAGAGAATTGATCCTTGATGGACTTCACAAATAAAGGGTCTAGAGGTGGAAGTGCAGCTCATTGAGTGTGCCCCCTAGAAAGGATTTAAACCATTTTAATATATTATCTGGGAGTCCTGCTGCCTCCCTGAGGTGAGACAGCAGTATCAAATGCTGCAGAGAGGTCAAGGAGGATGTGAATGCATGTCTGTCCTCTATCCATTGATAGCAGGAGTTCATACTCAGTCTCTCTATGAAACGGTCTCTAACAATGGAATCCATCTATGCACATTCAGTCAGGACAGCCATCCCACCTGAGCTAGTCTCAAGAACTACACAATGATAACCAGGAAAATTAAGGTGCTAAGCAGGAGTCATTCTCTTGAAGGTTGGTCTTGGGTTCTGAGTTTTTCAACTCACTTTTTGCCTTTCCCTCTTGGCAGTTCAATGTGGAGGCTCAACATTGGCTTCAGCAAGCATTTTAATTTGTTTATTTCCTTGTTCACACATCAAGAAAGATTAGAAAGCCATTTACAAAGATGAAGAAATATAAAAAACTCTGTGTTGATCCTAACAAGGATGATCAGTACCGATGGATTGACCAGCACACTGATTTCTAAAACATTTTTGCGTATAAGAACTGCGAACTTTGCTTCATGCTTTGGCCCACATCTATTTGCATGAGTGCTCCCAATGAAGCTCTAAACTAACTCCAAATTCACCACAGATCCCAATAAATTGGTAACACAAAACGTTTTGGTGACTTCTAGAATGTATTTAGAAGCTTTAAACCTAGTTTTAAGCTCCTCACACCAATGCAGTTACAGAAAAGAAAACAGGCACAGGACATTATGAACAAACATCTGAAAAAGAACTGCCAACATCTATCATAGCCCAGTGTGCCTGTGTGTGGGTGAGGTAACAGAAAGAGAGGCGCCATTCTAGCAGTTTTGTCTTATTTAGGAAGAACACTTAGTTACTGGCTGAAAGTCAGTACAGATGGGATTCCATAATAGGAAAACCTGGTTTGACATAGTATTCAGACAGCATAGTCAAATGGATTTGCTGTAGAAAAAAGGAAATATTCTACGAGAGTGGAACTCATAACACTAATGTACTTTGAAAGCATTAAAATATAGTTACAGGTTCCACTGTTTTCCCCTTGCAGATTGTATGATGCATCATTATAGAAATGTGACTGGACAATGTATTATAGATTTTTCTTTTTTTTCTGTCTGCTGTGGCCTTCAGTAAAATATGGCACCCATCATGTAATAAGCTTTTCTTTCAGATAATCCTAGTACATTTAATTATTTTTTAAAAACCACGCACCCACACCCCAAACACTTGTGTTTCAGAAATATATATGTATTGAAATAGTACCATAGGGTATTAGATGGGATAATGTAATTGTTTAGAAAAGCTTCTGAATTTTTTTTTCTGTGGGTTCCTCTACCAAATCTATGTCAATAACTAACTAAAAACAGATCTACAAATATTTACTATGTAGAGCAAAATTACATGCAAGGTACTTCAGAGAACTCCATTCAGCAATCCAATATTTATGTTATTCAGTTCAACACTGATACACTGGGATCAGTGGCCAAGGTTATGAATGTTGTTGAATGAATCCCAGAGTGTCCTTTTCCACTACAGTTTGAATCCCCATTAGCTGGGTGTTCACTGCAACAATAAACCTCACCCTCTTCCCCCATCATTCTCCCTATGGAACAATACACACTTTACTTTGGAGCCATCATCTAAAGAGAAACATGTTGATAATATGTTTCCAGCAGGCAGCTACTAAGCCATATTGTGTTCAAAATAACAAGCCTTATATAGGCATCTGAGATAGTGACACACTACAAATATTTATAATGAAGATAGCACATATGTTTATAAACATACAGCACCAAATTTGGCTCTCAGTTACACCTGTGTAAACCCATCACCTCAATGGGGTTGCATGGTTGTTACAGAGAGCAGAATTTGATCTAGTAACTATAATACTAGGAAACACAAGATATATATGGCTTATTGGTTTTCCCCAAGTGTCAGACATTCATGAAAGGGATGTATGTACTAAAGCTGGTCAGAAAATGCCAATTATTTCCCCCCATTTTAAAAGCAAGTCTAATAAGGGCTTAGGATCAAATCCAGCCCCTTCCTCAGTAGGCATAGAATCTCCGTTGGCAAAGGAACTGCTGCTGTTCTGCTGTGCAAGGGTGCATCTGGACATCATCCTCCACACCCACTGGACAACCTGATGTCTCTCTCACCACAAGTTCCTCTCATGATGGAGTACAAGAGGCTGAAGAGGGGGCAGGAGATCTGCCACTTCACAGATGCTCTCAGCATCCTCTGTACAAGGCAATGTAGAGGCTATGCCAGCCATCGAGTACAAATTAGGCTGCAGGATGCTCTTCAGGACAGTTGTGGAGCTTTTGAGTTGCTGTAGGACAGAATTTCTCCCTCCCCATCTGGATACTCGGGACAGGTACTGAACAGAGGATTTGTCCCTTAATATCTCAATTCCTAGACTGGTGAATTATGAAGAAGCTCAGAATTCCTGATCCAATTCCTATATTTGCATAGTACAAATAAGATTGCTTCATACAGATGTGTCCGCTCAAGAAGATAAGAAATTCTGACTTACCTTGTATTAAGACAAGTTTTATAAAAATGCTTGACCTATAGATATAAAGCCAATGGTCAGAAAAAATGAATGCTCTGTAAAGTGTGCTTTCTTTATAAAGAAAAGATTATTTTGTTCCTTCCTAATTTCATTTACTCTTTTGGTTTTGTTCCTTTGAGAACATGGGAGCAGCAGAGCTCTCATGAACTTTTTGAGATCACTATCCAATTACCTATCAACACCCAGCAGTGATTCACACCCTGAAGTTAGATTTAGTAATTTAAAAATTTACTTCCAGCTTAGTTCAAATGAAACAGGTCAAGGGGACACATGGCTGATAGTTCTGAAAGCACAGATGTTTAACAGAGACAAGTTTAGATCTCAGCCTGGCAACACTGTAGAATTTGTACACATAACAGAGCTTAGCTTGGGTAGCAACAGCAAAGCCATGACCAATTAATTTTCATCAGTTTGTTCTGGATTGTAACGCTTATGCCAATGGTGGTATTCTTTTAAATCACCAAAAATCTACTTAGGAAGAAAACTGTAGAAAATTAGCTTATTATTCTTCGTAGGATGTTCCTTAAAACAAATCAGTTAGAGACAGAATAGCACACAGCCCTTACATATGGCAATGTTTTTCCATCGTCTTAATGCTTCACAAATATTATTTAAGTATAGAAAGCACCCCTGCAGTACTGTGAGGGTTAATTAGAGTGCTGACCACCATACAAAATCTTGTAGTTAAGGCACAGGGTTGGGACTGCCACAGACTTCTTCAATGGCTTTGGGCAAGTCACTTAGTGTATATCTACACAGGGATAAAAGACCCCATGGCAGAGCCATGGCTGGCCCAGGTCAGCTGACTTGGTCTTGTACTGTGGGGCTAAAAATCACAATATAGACATTCAGGCTTGGGTTGGAGCCCAGCCCCTGGGATGCTCCACCCTTGCAGAGTCCTAGGGCTCAGGCTGGAGCCCAACCCTGAACATCTACATTGTGATTTTTCAGCCCTGGAGCCTGAGCCCCATGAGCCTGAGTCAGCTGACCTGGACCTGTCACAGTTCTGCCATGGGTCTTTTATCCCTGTGTAGATATATACTAAGTGACTTGCCCAAAGCCACTGAAGAAGTCTGTGGCAGCCCCAATCTTGTACCTTAACTACCAGATTTGGTTATTTTGTTTTTATCCCAGTGTAGACAGTCTTAATGTCTTTGTGACTCAGATTATTCCCCTTTAAAATGGAACAACAATACTTGCCTACATCACAGACGTGTTAGACTAAATAAACTTATACTTGAGATCCCAATACTTGAGATCCCAAAGTTTTATTTTGATTTAATAAAATACACCATTTAGGCAGCAATTTCAGGGGACTGAGACTTTAATAAAAACGAATTTAATAAAACAAAGGGGGCCAAACTGACAACTGTGTGAAGTCTGACTGCCAGAGGATCTTTGGACCACTACAATAGTTTTTCTGAACTCTGACATTTATATCAAGTTCAAATAAGAACAAGAGACCCTTTTAAACTTCATAAAGCCACAGTTATAATAAATTATTCTGCAAATTAAAATGGTCTGGTTTACATAATGCAGGAAATCTGCCATTAATTTGCCTTTCTCCAATTAAAAATATTTTATCCCATTCACATGAGATGTCAAAAAGGCTGCAGCTTTTAAAAAAAATACTTACTTCCAACAGCTTTACAAATAATTTTATCATACATAGATGGGAAAAGTAGGAGACCCTGCAGCTTGCGGTATAAATTACTTTGCATGGCTTTTGTCTTTAAACACACCAGACGCAATTCTAGCCTCAAAAATAAATGCATGAACTGCAATATGTGCCAATGGAAATTATGTGTGTGTATTGGACAGTATAAATGGGTCCTCTGCGTATTTCTCTTTCTTTATAGTTGCCCTCTGATTAAACTTCAAAGGAGAACACTTACTGTGTTTGCTGGAGAGCCACAGCTTTAGATGTTCAATTTTACCTTTTTGTTCTGTGTATGTTATTTGTTCTGAAGGAAGGGAATGTGTGGAGAACATGAGAGTTTTGTTTTAGTGTAAGGGTAGAAATAGGTAAATCCAAGTTATGTTCCCAGCTTTGCAATAGACTTTGTGTGTGACTTTGCTTAAGTCACTAAACCTCACTTCCTTATCCCCGGTCCACACCCCAATCCCCATAAAATAGGGATAAATAATACATCCCTTACATCTTACAGGACACTAACATTTTGCTGTAGAGTTCCGGAATTTACATTGACTTATATTTCTGCAAGGAAAGTGGATAGGCTTTCCTTGCACATGTCGGTGCCCATTGCAAGTTGTCACCCTCCTTCGACACCAACAGAGCCAATGTGACATTCTGATGTTTCTATTTAAGCTGTTAACTTTTTAAAGTTAGAAGTTAAATAAACTTTATTTTAAGTATTCTACTATTTCTGTGCTTGAGCACTGCTTCTATCATGAGCCAGTGCCAATACACACTCAGGGAAACATATTCGTGTGACTATCTCTCAAGAAGTTTTCAAGAAAAGGACCAAAGCTAGGAGACAACTGCTGTAGTCATCATCATCTCCTGGGGAAAGGGTGCAACGTCCATCAGAAATTCCAGAGGTAGTTAAAATTGCATGTTGAAGCACTAACTCATGCTCTGAGCCCTCTATTATCTCCATCCCAAAGAAAGCTGGGTGAGGGATATGATGCAGACATGGACACGTAGCCAGGAATAAATTCAGTTGGGCCTGAATTGTGTTACCTTGGGATAGAGGAAAGTGAAAATTAGTAGCTAGGGGCTGGTTCTCCATGTAGATTCCTCAAGATCAGCTGATTTCCACATGGATCTTGGAGCATCAGTGTGATTATAGGTTCTTACCCCTCCCACAGGAAGGACTGGGTAGTCTCTAAAGAGCTGCTGATATTTGATTGTAATAAATCCAATATTTATTTTTAGCTAGTGAGCTGAAATGGCATTAGATTTGTTGAAAGAGTTAAGCATTTGAACTGTTTGGAAGAACCAGGGGTTAGGAATTTATCTTTGTCCTTGATCACTTTTGGGGGATAGCTAGTCAACATGAAATTTAAAACGCCTTTTTTAGTAGTTCATATCTAATCAACACTAATTTAATATGTATCTTATTTCATAGGATGTTAATGTAAACACAGGAGTAAAAGTATAAATTTTAAGAATAAGTACTTCCATGAACAGCAAGATAATATTAAGAAATAAAATATCCAGAAGCAAATGGGTTCTGATCCAGGAAAAACTAGGCTCTGTGGCCTCCAACCAATACAAACTCCTTGGCTATGCATGTATAATGGCCACTTTGTATTCTGAACACTATATCCATCCCCTTTCTGCAGCTAAGAAATTAATCATTCCACATAACCCCCTCCCTAAGGATGAATGTTTTCATCCACCCAATGAAAATTAAACCCTTGGAAACAATAGCTCGTATTTTAAGTTAAACTGAAACCAAACTGTAGTGTGGTTTGGAATCCAAGATGAAAAGGAGAATTACAAATATAAAAATGTAATAAAATATTTTTTCTTTCCTTTTAGTTCTGGGAGGCAATGAAAGAACTAAACATTCATTGATTGCGAGGGAAATTTAGGGCATTCCACACCCTACAGAATGCACTTTGCAAGATCTGGTCTTCTCTCTCTCCGCACACAATAATTAATTATAACTAGAGCTGTGAAAAAAACCTGATCTTATTAAATGTACCAGCAGTTCCAAAAACTCTAAATAAAATAATGTCAAATTTTGGGGGAATTTTTTGTGGCTCAAGAAGTCAGAAAAAGATTTGTTTCAAGTTGAAACAAATGTTTTATTTGGCCTGAAGCTAAATGTTTCATTTCAATTTTGGACATTTTTAACCATTTTTTTTTCAATACAAGCAATGGAAATTTGGAAACAAAGAGCTAAATCCACAAGGAAACTTATATTCCTTCTGCCAATATTTAGGCACCATTCCCAAAAGTGAGGGGGGAAGAACAGGTTGCCTATTTATACCTAATATGGCTGTGGCACTCAACTGGGATGTAGGAGACCAGGGCTTAAATTCCCATTCTTAAGTAGGTACTTGAACCCAGGTCTCTCCCTTCTGAGCTGAGTGCCCTGAGCTATAGGCCTCTCAATCTCTGCAGCTGAAGCTGTTCCACTTTGTATAGATAATTATCTATTGATTGGAGCAGGGACCAGATCCGGGATGCTTTCCTACCCAGGTGACTAGCTTAACCACCAGGCTAGTGAGTCATTCACACTCTCTGGGCCAATTATTTATACAAAGTGGAACAGCTTCTACAGCAAAGATCGGGAGAGCAGGAATTCGCAACCCAGATCTTCCCTTCCGCATCCCAGGTGAGTGCCCTAACCACTGGCATATTGGGCATATAGGGGCCCATCAGCACCTCCTCCTTCTCCTCTTCCTTCATTTTGTGAATGGTACCTTGTCAAGGCTGATTCCCCATTCTGGCACTTCGAGTGCAGAACGTGGGGGCCTGCAAGGATTCTAAAAATTAATACTGGCCACCCCAGGCTTGTATTAAACTCCCAAGGTTACAGCTTCTCCTGATCTTGGATGGGTAGATGCTGCCACCACCCAAGTGAAAAAAAAAAACCCTTTTGACCCAGGAAGGCACACTTGGGAATTCCTCCCTGTTGGGTACCCTCAAGCCCTTTCACCCCCCTCCTCTGGGGAAGAGCTGAGAAAGAAAACAAAGGAAATCAGCTGTTGCCACCAGCTAATTAAACAACACATGCACAAACCTCTTAGGACACAAAAATCCAATCCTGTTCTTTAAAAAGGTAAATTTTATTAAAAACAAAAAGAAAGGAAATACATCCGGAACTTAGGCTTTTTGCTAGATTTAAAAAAACAATTACAAAATTAAGCCTCAAGATAGCTCTCTTGAGGTCCAGCTTAAAGCTTACAAGCAAAACAAAAGCATTTGGGGGTTAGGACCGAGGAGTCCATAAAGAAATAAAAGAGATAACTCTAATCGCGTCTTCCTAGACATTCCTAATCTATTTACATATCTGGGGGTTTCAAATAAGTAGTTTCTAGGTATGATCTGATGGTTTTTCCTACCTGGCTTAAAGCTTCTTACAGCATAGTTCAGCCCTGTTCCTGCTCTGCATCTCTTCTCTCTGGAGAACAACAGACAGTCAGACAAAGGAAAAGTTTTTTTCCCCAATTTTAAAAAGTTCTAGCCCTCCCATTGGCTCTTTTGGTCAGGTGCCCACTCCCTTCCTTTTACCTATGGGCTTTTTTAACCCTTTACAGGTAAAGCAAGTAGAGAACAGCTACTAAGAGGGATTTTACAGCTAACTCGCTGGCTGGGTGTCCACAAAAGGGAGCTACCCCCCACCCCCTTCATTTATCACATGCCTAAATGGTGGTGTTCAGTGCCTAAATTCCCTGGTGAATCTAGCCTGAAAAACAGATGTTTCATTTTGAAAGTTTCAAAACAAAGAGTTTTGACATTGCCTACTTTTCTTTCTTTCTTTCCCCTATGCCCTGCCCATGCAACCTCCACTCCGACCCCCTGACTACAACAATTTGCCAAAATGGACATTAACTCTCTAATATTTTTGTTGGTCTGAATCTGCAAGAAAATTTTCAGCAGAAAATTCTCCCAGCTCTAATGATAACATATGAAATAACAAATCTAAATCTCTTTTAAAATACTTTAGAGTACTACCAAACAAGCCAAAGATAGAAAACAAGAGAAAAAGTTAAACCTGACCCTTTTAAAATATATAAGTTGTTTGTTAATTGACCTGCAACACAATATTAGTTAATGAATTCCCTTTCACCTGAGGAAAACCACCTTTGAAATAAGGGTAGAACATTTTTAAATTATTTAGTATCTTCCAACTGAGGCCTTTGGAGTAATTTACAAACATTCCTGATTTTTATCCACTCAACAGACCGGTTTTAGTAGGTAATTTTTTTTTAAAAGGAAACTGCAGCACAGAGACACTAAGGACCAAATTTTGCACCCCTATATACAGTCAAGGTAGCCAGGCTGTGTGAAAAGGAATCCTTCCTTCACAGACTGCAGAGTGATAGGTGAACCCCTCCATTCAGCTCCTGCAGCTACCAACGCTGCAATAGATCCCAGACTGGTTAGTTCCTCTTCCTATGTCCTGGGCTCACTCCTCATCCACCCAAGTTTGTCAGAAGCTAGGATACAGAGACCCTGGAGAGACTCTGTGGTACACTGGGGATGAAGACAACAGGTTCTCAAATATTGCCTCCCCTTATTAAAGTAGAGCCACATAGGTTCTTCTGGATCAAGGCACACTGTGGCCACAGAGAAGGAAGGAGGATTTAGCCTAAGTGATTTGCCCAAGGTGGTATGGCAATGCTGTGGCAAGAATAGAATACAGGTCTCCTGACTTCCACACCTGTGATTCAAAAAAGAAAGGCCATCCCCCCACAGAACTATTCTGTATACACCACTGTAGATATTCAAAAGTTCCTTAACATTTATTACCATGAGGGTGAAACTACAGAAGATGTTTAAATATTAATTTCTTACCCTGATCTTTATATACTTTCCTAGTATGTTGAACAGTTAACAAGGCAGAACAGGGAGAACTTATGAGCTTGAAATAAAAAAAAATCCATAGGAAAGAGAAAAAGAACAAAGAGAATGAATATAGCTATTCTAAAATTAGATAGGGTTGGGTGGTTGGGGTTATATAAATTAGCTTAAAAAAAGATGTCTGATGAAGTCTGTGGCCCTATATTTGGAAAACTGAATCTACCTCTTCACTGGTAGCTACAATTTTTTTCTTTCATTTTAAGAATTGCTTTCTTGCTTTTTCCTCACCAAAACATTGAAATAAGTACTGTATTTTTAATTTTTTTTCTAAAGAAATTCAGTGGAATCATACAAAAAGTGTTCAAAAATATAACCACTGGGTATAATATTTTGTAATGTTTACATTTCATCACAATCACATAATTAGTTGAGACCACCGATCAAAATGTAACCTGTCTTCTTGAGAGTCTTGATTTAAAGAAGTAATTTGCTCAAAATTGGCTACAATTTGAAAACTTAGTAGTGTGAACTTTCTGGGGACCATTTAAAATTCCACTGCCGAAATATGCTTGGGGAAAAACAGTTTCTGAAGAGTAATACAATATTAGATTTTTTTCCCCTCAAGTTTAGTTTATAGTCTGATACAACTTATCATTTAGATATGGATGTAGCAGATTAGGAGGAAAGTGAGTTGATTAGATAAATAAATTGGTACACCATTTGTGCACAAAGTGTGGTTAAAACGATTCAGCTGTATATTTAAAAACAAGAATGTTTTATCTTGGCATATAACTGGCACAAATGGTGTGTCCATTAGATATAACAACAGTGATACAGAGAAACCCAGCATATTTGAATTTTCAAAAGAAAGGATAAGGTTGAAATCCTGGCCCCTTGAAGTCAATGGCAAAACTCCCATAAGAGACATAAGATAGGAAGCAATGACTAGTTATCAGAGTATGAGGCTCACTACCCTGGGTTCTACTAATGACTTGGCACGTACTCGTCAATCCACATACAGCCTGAATGGCCATGCTCTCTGCAGATGAATGAGGACGAGGGGTTGGGGAGGTTAAAACTTTTCTCCAATCTGGTGTCAGGGCATAGGGCGCATACACAGTCCCTCTGTGTATGTTATTCCAGTCTATAGTCACTCCTCCACTAGTTATGAAGGATTTTGGAGGGCACTAGATCTACATAAAGATCCCTTGGTCCTTACCATGCTCTGTACCCATCACAGCCTTCTATGTCAACATGGAGACACCGTAATGTCTGTGCAGCAGTTTGCAGGATCAGTGCCCAAGTTTGTATATAGACAATCTCGACTGGTGTTGGATAATGCAGTATTGTCTGATTACTTCTGCTCCACAGCAGTTCTCTTTTGCTTCCTGCCCCTCCTCTCCCTCCCCAAAAAAGGGGAGAAGAACCAGTTTAATAGCGTAATTAGTGGAACTTAAATTAGAAGTAGATGGGAAACAGTTGTCCCATCCCACACAAATGGTTGAGATTTTTAAAAACTTTCCCATCCCCAATCCGGACACAGTCAAAATTTTTATATATAAACAAACCAAAAAAATCAGTTAAGGTCAACTGAAATATTTTACATCCGCTTCAACACCCCCTTTTTTTACTGTAGTTTAAATTTTAAAGTGAAAATTTGTTTCAAATGAGTTAAATGAAAATCTTATTTCAAGAAAATCTAAATGGAACTATTTTAAAAAAAATTCAAAATGAGAAATTTGTCAAAAAAGTCAACCCTTTTCTCAAGAAAGTTTTTTTGTTTTGATGAATCAGCATTTTGAAAAAAAAAACACATTTTTTCGCAAGAAAATCCTTTAATTAAAATGTATTAATAAGGAATAGATGCTGATACTTTCCTTGGCATCTTGCTCCAGAAATTGTTTCACTGACTTCAATTAAGCTACGTGTGGAGTAAGAAGGTACTCATGGAATTAGAAGTCTGTAATGACTATTTTTCAACAAAATTTCTCCACTAAAATTTACAATCTCATTCCAAACCATGGCCAAAAAAAGTCCATTTTTAATTAGCCATTATGAAATAGCATGTTTTGCACTGAAACACAAACTACACAAGATTGAGACTCCATTGTGCTAGGATTTGGCAATACAGTTTCTGCCCCAAAGAGCTTAATTTTAAGTACACAAGTAGTCTAACTCAAGTAAAACCGAAGATTCCAGAGAACAACTAGTCAGAGAGCATCCTAGATAATACAGCTAATGAACATTAGAAATATGATACATTGAGAGGACCGTTCATTAACAGTTGGTGTAATTGTACTGGAAACCTTGGGTATACTTGACTGCTTAAGACAGGGAGTTGTCTATTGGAGATTGGAAGGAAAGGGTGAGCTGGAGTAGGTGAAATCCTGGTCTCATTGAAGTCAAAGGCAAAGCTCCCATTGACTCAATGAAATGGTGTAGTAGTTAAAAGGAGGAAGTGGCTGAACTAACTTTTTTGGTGTTCCAAGCCACAAAGTGGCATGGTAGGCACTATAGGTATGTCTACACTACTAAATTAGGTCAATTTTATAGAAGTCGATCTTTAGGAAATTGATTTTATACAGTCGATTGCGTATGTCCCCTCTAAGCACATTAAGTCAGCAGAGTACGTCCTCAATACCATGGCTAGCATCGACTCATGGAGCGGTGCATTGTGGGCAGCTATCCCACCATTCCCACAGTCTCCACCGCCCATTGGAATTCTGGGTTAAGCTCCCAATACCTGATGGGGGTAAAAACATTGTCGCGGTTGATTTGGGGTACATGTCATCAGTCTCCCCTCCCTCCCTCCGTGAAAGCAATGGCAGACAATCGTTTCATGCCTTTTTTCCTGGGTTACCCAGGCAGACGCCATAGCACAGCAAGCATAGAGCCCACTCAGCTCACCGCTGCTGTTGTGAGCATTGTAAATTCCTCGCATATTATCCTGCAGTATGTGTAGAACCGGGCTAAGAGACACCAGTGCGAGGACGATTGTGAGGAGGACATGGACACAGATGTTCCTGAAAGCATGGGCTGTGGCATTTGGGACATCATGGCGGCAGTAGGGCTGATTGATTCTGTGGAACACTGATTCTGGGCCCGGCAAACAAGCACAGACTGGTGGGACCACATAGTGTTGCAGGTATGGGATGATTCACAGTGGCTGCAAAACTTTTGCATGCGTAAGGCCACTTTTCTTGAACTTTGTGAGTTGCTTTCCCCTGTCCTGAAGCTCAGGAATACCAATATGAGAGCTGCCCTGACAGTTGAAAAGCGAGGAGCGATAGCCCTGTGGAAGCTTGCAATGCCTGACTGCTATCGGTCAGTCGGGAATCAATTTGGAGTGGGAAAATCTACTGTGGGGATTGCTGTGATCCAAGTAGCCAATGCAATCACTGACATTCGCATCTTTAGAAACTCCAGGCTGTTCGAGCAGCTGCAAAAAGGGACTTACTTCCCAGATCAGAAAATTACCATTGGGAATGTTGAAATGCCAATAGTAATCCTTGCGGATGCAGCCTACCCCTTGCTCTCACGGCTCATGAAGCCGTACACAGGCAGCCTGGCAGTAGTAAGGAGCAGCTCAACTATAGGCTGAGTGAGTGCAGAATGGGGGTAGAATGTGCCTTTGGACATTTAAAAGCTCGCTGGCGCTGTTTGCTGACTAGGTTAGACCTCAGCACAACCAATATTCCCATTTTATTGCTGGGTATACTTGTTGTCTATTGCTGTGTGCTCCACAATATCTGTGAAAGTAAGGGGGAGACGTTTATGGTGGGATGGAGGTTGAGGCAAATCACCTGGCAGCCAATTTTGAGCAGCCAGACACCAGGGTGATTAGAAGAGCACAGCTAGGCACTCTGCACATCAGCGAGGCTTTGAAAACTAGTTTTATGACTGGCCAGGCTACGGTGTGACAGTTGTATGTGTTTCTCCTTGCTGCAAACCTGCCCCCTTTGTTGATTTTAATTCCCTGTAAGCCAACCACCCTCCCCCCTTCGATCACAGCTGGCAAATAACCTCAGGGACGGAGATGATAGGGGGAGCATAGAAAGATTTACACCTGTGGGGGGATAAAGAGGGAGAGTAAAATTTAAGATGATACATTTCTGAGAACAAAAGGGAGACTCTTTCACAGTGAATCAAGCAATTCACATCAGACAGCACATGTGCTTTAGGTACAAGGGCACATTTTGCCTTTTATATTGAGCGCCTGCCAGTATGGTGACACATCACACACGGCTGCGCAACAGAATTCGGGTTCCAAGCAGCCATGGTGAGCCAAAGGGTACGTGGGGTTGGCTTCTTATGCCTTCACAACATGCGGCAATGGTTTCAAACTGCAGGGCCCTCCTTTCCCATAGCAAGCAATGCTGGTTGGGTTTCACATTTAAAAGGAGTGGCTGTGCTTTTCAGGTGGATGTGCAGTACACACCTCACCGCACCCCACCGCGTGGCTATTCTCTGGGATGATCCCTTCACCCCTCCCCCTGCATTATAGCTATTCTCCGGGATGATTCCTTTTAGCCAAGCACAAACAGCCCAGCATGAACGGGATCCTTTTACTGTTCCCTTACAAAAATTCCCCTATTTCAACCAGGTGACCATGAATGATATCGCTCTCCTGAAGCTAATACAGAAAGATATAGACCGAATGTTGCTTGAATGCAACCAAAACCCAGGACCATTCGCTGCCATACTTTGTGCTGAAATGACTCCAGACTACTTGCTACTGGCTTGGCGTGGTAAAGTGTCCTACTGTGGAGGATGAAATAAGCCAGCCCTCCCTTGAAACCTTCTGCAAAGGCTTTCAGAGTACCTCCAGGAGAGCTTCATGGAGGTGTCCCTGGAGGATTCCCGCTCCATCCCCAGACACGTTAACAGACTTTTCCAGTAGCTGTACTGGCTGTGAATGCATCCCAATTCTTCAGGGCAAATCAAACATTAAACACTATTGCTTTTAAACCCTGTACTGTAGTTACAAATGTGCACTAACCAGAGGTGCCTTCTCTGGTCGCAGGGTCGGGGATCCCGCCTTGGGAGGGTATTGGCTGCATCCTTGGGAGGGATGAAAAGGTCCTGGCTGCCGGGAAGAACGGATTCACCACTTACCTGCTACGCATTCTCCTCCTCCTCCTCTTCCTCATCCACAAAATCCTCTTCCCTGTTGTGTGAGACTCCCCCCCTTGCAGGTGCCCACGGACAGTGGTGGGGTAGTCGTAGAGTCCCGCCCTAGAATGCCATGCAACTGATCATAGAAGCGGCAAGTATGGGGCTCTGACCCAGAGCGACCGTTTGCCTCTTTTGTCTTTTGGTAGGCTTGCCTGAGCTCCTTAACTTTCACACGGCAGTGCTGTGTGTCCCTGTTGTAGCCTCTCTCCACCATGCCCTGTGAGATTTTGGCATATATATTAGCATTTCTTCTTTTTGATCGGAGTTCGGCCTGTACAGATTCTTCTCCCCATACAGCAATCAGATCCAGTGTTTCCCTTTCGGTCCATGCTGGAGCTTGTTTGCGATTCTGGGGGGACTGCACAGTCACCTGTGCTGCTGAGCTCACCATGCTGACCAAACAGGAAATGAAATTCAAAATTTCCCGGGGCTTTTCCTGTGTACCTGGCTAGTGCATCGGAGCTCAAAGTACTGTCCAGAGCAGTCACATAGGAACACTCTGGTATAGCTCTGGAGGCCAATACCATCAAATTGCATCTACCTACCCCAAATTCAACCCAGCAAGGTCGATTTTAGCGCTACTTCCCTCACAAGGGAGGAGTACAGAAGTCGATTTTAAGAGCCCTTTAGGTTGATGGAAAGGGGTTGTTTGTGTAGTCGCATTCATTTTAAAATCGACCTAACATGGCTAAATTCAACCTAACCCCGTAGTGTAGACCAGGGCTAAGGGTATCGACTCCATATTCCCCAAATGAGAAATGGGTAAACTTTGTTTACCTACATTAACTCACATCTATACTACAGCTTCAATAGGGCCAGAACCTCACTCAGAATCTTTAGTGCAGTCTTCATTTTAATTATATATATACCTTTATATGCCACTGTCATTTCTATTTAATACAGGAAACGTTTTTGTAATGATTTATGGTACATCAGTCCTAGAACTACAATGTTGTGTATTCCAAAATTCCTCTATCTGCAGTGAATGGTTTGAGATGTTCCCAAACCAGAATTTTACCCTGAAAACAAACATTGACTTCTGGCCTTTATAATTAATCGCTCTTTAAAACTCTGGTAGCAGAAGGCGTGCTTAAGAAAATATACTTCTTTCATCTCTGTGTGGCGGTGTTACATAGCTTTTCCTGCAAAGGTGGCAGCTTCTGACTCATTCTTATATTTATGAGAAAGACTGAGTAGGCAACTTCTAGCACTGGTTCTCAGCATTATATTTCCTTTTCTACTGAAAATAAGGAAGTGCATTACGTAAGAAAGCAAAAGATGAATAACTTATTGCCCTTTCAGCTAGTGTGGATATTTACAAATCTACATCCTTGCTGACACAGTAAAAAAAAAAATACAAACTCTTCAGGACTGGTAATTTTACTGGATTAGCTATCCCAACGCTTTTGGTTGATCTACACAGGGTAGAGTTGCGGTTATGAACAGCTTTCCTCCATATGCAGCTAGATAAAATTCACAGTGAAACTTATACTTCAGTTCATGGGAGCCAATCGATTATTAACAAAAGTGTGGTGTATGTAGCTATATAATTGAAAAGACTCAGATGTCATTGTTTTCTGTGCAATGTCTCTTTTAAATATGGAGGATTCCCTACACCTCTCCTTTGCTGCAGAGACAATTGCCATTTTTGTTTCAGCTCATATGTAGAATGTTCTAGACAGTCACTGTGTTTTCCTTCTGCTTTTCTACACACTTTACATTTGTTCTTTCCTTGTCATTCTTTCAATATTTAAATCTCTTATGTTATTTGGTGTTTTGATACATTCTTCCAAGAGCTGGGTCTAAGTTTGGAATAATCATAGCTTTCCATTTAAAAAAAAAAAGTTTCTAGCCTTTATAGTTAAAGAGAAATGCTGAACAACATGAACCCCAAACAAAAGGCCTAAAGATTTCACTTTTTTAAAATGTCATTTTTAAGCCAGTCTCATGATTTTTGGAACCTGGCTCATGATATCAGAACACTTGGAACTGGCGGTACCGTTCTCCAATATCAGATAGTGCAAAATATACATGGTAGTTAACTTTCCTTCATGGAGAACCTGAGAAATAAAAACTTTACTGCAAAATAAAGGTAGCATTCTAGTAGGTAAAGAATAGCACTAGATATCCAAAATCCTGATTTCCATTCCCAGTTCTGCCACTGACTTTCTGTAAGCTTGAGAAAACAACAAACTGTCTACATGCAAGTGACTCATCTATGTCATGGGTATAATATTTTTCCCTACTGCCCACATGAATATTGTGAGCCTTAAGTAAAGTTTATAAAGCCAGTCACTGTGAGATCTTCAGATGCTACATAAGTGTATATTATTACACGTATTGTTGGAAAGCCTGCAAAGGAGGAAAAATGAGATACATTGTTGAAATAAACAATTATTGCTGCTGACATATTTTTGAGTTAGAGGACTGAAATTCCCAGGTGTAGTTATTTTTATAGACTTTTGATTAGAAGGTAACTTTCAACTGCACATGCATTGAGTTGCACACAGCACTCAACTTACCCCTTTTACTAAAACAAAACAGAGACTATGGGACAAAAACATCAGACTCTTTCCTTTTAGCACTGGAAGCACTCAATGACTTATGAACAAACTCAAATGCCCAGCAAATCACTTTTCTAAGTAGCCACCAGGTATGAGTTTTTCTGACAAATTTCATACTAATGAAATCTTGATAATCGTATATTTGGAATGCAATAATAATCTAGATCAGGGGTCGGCAACCTATGGCATGAGGGCCAAAGACGGCACTCACCGATTTTTAATGGCACACTGCTGCCTGCCAAGTCCCAGCCACCGGCCCCGCTCAGCCCGCTGCCGAACCAAGGCCAGGACCCAGGCAGGCAGCAGCGTGCCATTAAAAATCCTGCCCGCCCTGGCCCGCTCTTCTCCGCCGCGCCCCCATTCCCCCTGGCTGCTGCTGCAGAGCAGGCAAGCTCCCCCCTCCCCCGCCTCTTCCCCCAGCGTGCTGGGTTCCTGCCCCTCCTCCTCTCCCTACCTGCCGCCGATCAGCTGATGGCCCTTGCGAGGGAGGGGGAGAAGCGGAGTCGCAGCGTGCTCGCTGCTCGGGGAGGAGGCGGAGATGAGGTGGGGCCGGGGCCTTGGGGAAGCGGGGTGGAATCAGGGCATATTCCCTCCAGCCCCCTGCCATGAGCCGCTCTGGGCAGGGGGCTGGGAGCACTCCCATGACCCCAGCCCTCTGCCCTGACCCCTACAGCCCCCACATATCCCAGCCCTCTGCCCTGACCCCTACAGCCCCCACATACCCCAGCCCTCTGCCCTGAGCCCTGCATCCCCACTCACACACACCCCAGCCCTCTGCCCTGAGCCCTGCATCCCCCACACACCCCAGCCCTCTGCTCTGACCCCTGCATCCCCCCCCCCCCCGGCTCCAGCCCTGACTCCAGTATCACCCACACATACCCAGCCTCCCCACACCCCATGCCTTGACTCCTGCACCCCCCTCACATGCCCCCAGCCCCCTGCCTGACTCCTGCACCCCCCACACATACCCAGCCCCCTCACACCCCATGTCCTGACTCTTGGACCCCCCACATTCCCACCCCCATCCTGAGCACCAAATGGGAGCTCCTGCACCCCTCCCCCGCCCCCACGCACCAAATGGGAGCTGCCCAGGTAAGCACTCCACACCCAAACCCCAACCCTGAGCCCCCTCCCTCATTCTAGCTCCTGGCCAGACTATATACCCCAACTCCCAGCCCGCTCCTTCATGCCCAGCCCTGTGCTCAGTGCACTCCCACCCTCAGCTCAGTGCAGAGAGAGAGAGAGAATGGGCTAGAACCAGGGGAAAGGTAGGTACCCACTCTATGTGGGCAGGGTCAGGATCCCAGACTGGCAGCAGGCTGAGCGGGTCCAGCAGCCGGAACCCTGGCTGGCAGGAGCCAGCGGACCGAACCCCAGACCGGCAGCGGGCTGAGTGGCAGCGGGCTGAGCCGCTCAGCCCACTGCCGGTCTGGGATTCTGGCTGCCTGTCCCTTGCCAGCCAGGGTCCCAGCCGCAGGCCCTGCTCAGCCTGCTGCCGGCCTAGGTGAACAGAACCCCAGGCTGGCAGCAGGCTGAGCGGGCCGGCGGCGTAAGATCAGCATTTTAATTTAATTTTAAATGAAGCTTCTTAAACGTTTTGAAAACCTTGTTTACTTTACATATGACAATAGTTTAGTTATATAATATATAGACTTATAGAGAGAGACCTTCTAAAAAACGTTAAAATGTATTACTGGCAGGCGAAACCTTAAATTAAAGTGAATAAATGAGGACTCGGCACACTACTTCTGAAAGGTTGCCGACCCCTGATCTAGAATTACCTGAAATAACTATCAGGGGGTAGCCGTGTTAGTCTGTATCCACAAAAACAATAAGGAGTCCGGTGGCACCTTAAAGACTAACAGATTTATTTGGGCATAAGCTTTCATGGGTAAAGAACCACTTCTTCAAATGCATAACTATAATCACTGATAATTATTCTTATAACACAAACAAGTTACCAATAGTGTCCCAAATTTTACACATCTTGTAATAACTGTTGCGGCTTATGCCTATCTTTGCTGTTCCAGAATCCAGCAAGAAAATTGTTAAACTTGTTCTTCCTGAGTTCACAGACCACATTAACAACAACTAGAGATGGGCCAAAGTCACAAAATTTAGATCAGGATTTCAATTCACCAGAAGCCCAAAGGTATTGAGGTCATTATTACTCATAAAATGGAAACCCAGGTCTGGATTCAAAACAAATATCTCCACCCCTTTTAATGTTAGGGCGTGTTCAGATCCAGAGCTGTGTTTGGAATCCATCTCTCATAATAATGCAAATTCTTTAGATCACCACCATTCACAGTCCAATTAAGGACTAATCCAATTTCCATTAAAGTCAATGGAAAGACTCCTATTAAATTGAATAGGAAATGGATTAGGCCCTCATTTGATAGTGTTATCTAGGCTCAGTCGTAAAGCAAAATCTCATGTTTCCATTTTTAACGGTACAATCTAACAAAAGCACATAGTCCATTTAAGAAGTCCGGTGTTCCCAATCCAATGCACAAATCAGCCAATGCACACTAAGATACAGAATATGTTTAAATAAAACCCTGTTTTTATACATACATTCCAGAAGAATATTAAGGGCTTTAGTTTATATTTCTGATGCAAGCGCTTAGCTCAAATTTTCTGTCATCCACTAGAAACACTATGCACTGCAAAAAAAAAATCAACATTTTAAAAGGCTCTGAAAGACAAATAATTGTTTGTTGCAAATTGTCCTTGAACAAAATTCTTTACTATTAAAAATAGAACAAATTTTTTCCCTTTCAAATTTTCCATTAGTGGCAGTATTTTTATTAGTAGGGAGGAGAAAGATTCTTTTGGTAGAAACAAAAACTTTCAATGACCTAGAGCCTTTCTTTTCTTCTCATTTACACCTGTTTTCTAGTTGAGTTGCTTCTGTGTACACTTTGGCCATGTCTATAATTACAAGCTTACAGCTATGTCAGCGGGAGAGCATCTCCCACCAACATAGCACTGTGCACATGAGTGCTTACGCTGGCAAAACTTGTGAGGGGAGGGCGTGTTTTTTCCACTCCCCTGAGCAACAAAAGTGAAATCAGAATCTCACACTGAGTATGAAAACAAACAGTTGACAAAACAAACAGTTTTGCCAAAACAAACAGTTGACATGTTTAATTCACCATCTACCTCACAGGCAAAACCAGCATATGACCAAGGTAGTAATACATAGTAGTCACCTCATTGGATCATGCAGATTATATCAGTTTTTGTTCATATCTGCATTACAGTGTGTTACATGGTCATAGTTTTATCTTCATCAACACAAATGGTTCCATTCAAGAATTGTATTAGGTAGGTTGCAAGTAGGATCAGCTTATTTATAGCAAAGGATAGAGACTGCCTTTTGTTCATATTGTAACATCGAATATTACCTTCCTTGGTAAACATTAAATTCAGGATGCCTTACTTTAAAAAAAATACATAATATGGGTAATTAAATGTGCGTTTATTTCAGTCAGAATCTGCTATACAAAATATCAAATCAAGAACACGCTGAAGAATTTAACACTGAACACAGGTATCTGCAGCAGAAATATTATACGTGGTCATTATTAAGGATACAATTTGGTCACGGAGGTCATGGATATTGTGACTTTAACAAATATCTGTGACTTCTTTGGCTTCAGCTTCAGCCCCGCTTGGGCTTGGGTTGTCAGTCTCCAGCAGTGGGACTCCAGCTTCAGCCCCATTGTGACCATATCCCAATTTTGTACATTTTCTCCATGACTGTTCTGTGTATTTTGCTTAATTTTACAGTGAAAAATCATATCCATAGTCATTATACGTGGTCAAAGAATGAATGAATGAACGAACGAAGGGCCTAATTCTGATCTTGGATACAATGCATGGGCATGTATATAGCTACATATAACCAGTAAAATCAGCTATTGCACAGGCACTTCAGTGTCTATATATGGTGATGCATGCCCAAGGCTGGCCTTAGGATTTTTAGTACACCATGTAAAGCTAAAGATTAGCAATATTTCAGCAGGGATTTTCAGACAAAATTAAACTATTAGGAATTCACTTCACCACAAAAAAAAAAACACAAAAACTGGAGCCAAAAGAGACCTGTTTGGTCATTTTATCCATCCCCCGCCAGAGGAGACTCATCTCCATGTAGTACCATTTCTGTCTTTTCATTCTGGAGATCATTGAACAATAGGCCACTATTAGGACTTTATTTTTTTAATACTGCATTTAATTTTCCCTCTCAGTTTCTGTGACAGGATCTCTGGGGTACAACTTGGAACTGTGGGACCACTGTGCCCCCTTAACTCTGCAGGCTGGGCTGTCTCACACAATATTATGTCAGCAGCCAACCCCTCCAGACATGGCGATCACTCAGTCATCAGCATGTGGAGGCCCACATCCAGCTAAATTGCCGGAAGGCTCTCTAAGCCACTCATGAATTATACAGAGAGGCACCAGCCAATCACTCCAGCCCCCAGCCTTGCACCCCAGAAATATACCATCTTACACTGCTCAAGCTCATTAAATTAGTTCACCACTCCTACAAAGGGGAGTGGACATGCAACAGCCCTTGTTAACCTGAGCTGAGATTCCCCAAGCACTTCAACCAAAACACAGTGCTTTACATAAAGTATAAAACAGATTTATTAACTACAGAAAGATAGATTTTAAGTGACTATAAGGAGCAGGCATAGAGATCAAAGTTTGTTACATAAGAAATAAAAATAAATTTGCAGTCTAAATTCTACAGACTAAGCAAGATTTAATCAAGCAGTGTCTCACCCAAATAGATGTTACAAGCAGCTCACAGTTCTTTATACACAGGCTGGATTGGTCCCAGGCTAGTAAGGCAATCTCCCAAGTTCAAAGTCTTTGGCTTTGTCTACGCTACAGGGGAAAGCCAATCTAAGCTACGAAATTCGAGTTACCTTAATAGCGTAATTCAAATTGACAGAGCTTAGATCTACTTACCGCGGGGTCCACACTACACGATGTTGATGGGAGATGCTCTCCCATCGAGTCCCTTACTCTTCTTGTTCCAGTAGAGTACAGGATTCAATGGGAGAGTGATCTGCGGTCGATTTAGCGGGTCTTCACTAGACCCGCTAAATCGACCATTGATGCATCGATCGCTGCGCTTTGTTCCCCCAGTAAGTGTAGACAAGCCCTTTGTCTTCCAGATGATCTTCCCGGTATTCAGAAGGGAGAAGCCAAACAATGTCAGTGTCCCTTCTTTATATTTTCTTTCAGCTGCTAGAAAGAGTCTTGCTGTGGGGATTAGGCAGTCCCATTAGATACGTGCCCTTTCTGAGGAGTTCTCTGGGAGAATGGATTCTTCTTGATGGACCATCAACGCCTATCTGGCCTGTGATAAAACGCTGGCTGTGGGCATCACCTGACCTCATAATATATTTCAGTAACACACACATAGCAAAACTTCAGATACAATGATAATATATACAATTCAACAGGATATTAATGTTCAACAGAGCAAGACTTCTTAAATGGTACCTCAAAAGGCATGCATTGTACAAAACAGAGTGATGAATATGGGGGTCCAGAGTGCTAATTTGAGATACAAAGTGTCACAGTTTCATTCCAATACTTCTAGTTACACTGCCTTGTGCTCACTAAGGAATGCCACTCATTTGTGTTCAGAAGATTAGTGTTTGCAATGCACTTTAAAGACTAGAAGCTCAATAGAAGTGTTAAGTACAATATTACAGCTTCTGCTGTGGTATACTTGTAGAAGTACCATATTCCGCTTTATTTGTCATTTAGCCAAGTTCTTTGAATCTTCACCCTTCAGTCTGACAAACAAGGCCTTGGATTTTTCTTATTACACACCTCTCAATTTCCTTAGATTTGTTGACATCTACCTGCCATTATGGAGCTCAGAACTGAATACAATATTCTAGGTGCAATCACACTTTGAGGCACATAGAAAGGGACTGTTACTTCACTGCTCCATGATACTGGAATTGCATATGCAGTCTAAATACAACATGGCTTTTCTTATCATATTGCAAGCTCATATCTAATATGCAGTCTAAGACAGTTTTTTTTGTTTGGCTGGTTTTTTAGCATTACTGCTTGGCAATTTCTTCCTTCCACTGACTGTTAATTTGCATTTTTCCAGGTTGAATCCCAGTGTACTTTTTTTATATACAAGTTGCTAACAATTCTAGGACCCATTGTATTACTCCTCTGTGCTCCATTGGTGTTGCCAATAAAAGCATGAGACTTTCTTATTGCCTTGGTAAGATCAAATACCATTAACTTCGCTGACATGCAAGCCTTGGAAATGGGAGACCATAAACCTTGATCAGTGTGATCATGAATAGACTTTTAGGCAGTGCCAGTGCATGAGCTATTTAAGCCTTCTACTTAATGAGGCTTTTCCATCTCTAACTTCTACAATTTTCTGATTTCTCAAAGTGTGATTTTTTGAGAACTTTGGAATGGTGTACTATATTGCTACAGTATTGGTGATCCAGTGCCATAACGAACAGTATGTTCAAGTGTTAAGATGATAACTGAACTTCCAGGGTGCATGGTTTCACAGTTGGGTACAGTGTGTATGATTGAATGATCAGTCAGTGGCGTGAGACAACCAACAGGGATTGGTTGTTGCAACACTAAATGGTATTAGTTTCAAGTAAGTTCTAAGAAAAATGGTAAAGTAGAAACCAGCTGCAGGGTGCATTCTGTAGAGAAAAGGAGCAAACCAGCTCTGAGTTAATAGATTTACCTAGAGGAAGCAATACTGGTGATGGTATTCTCCTCAAGCTGAGGGTGGCTGCAGTGTTAGCTGCTGCCTGGGAGACTCCATTTTGAAACAAATGGACGAAGCTGATTAGTCAGAACCTACCATAGGAGGAGATTACATGCTATAAAACCTGCTACTACAGTCTTGAAAGATGCAAAGTTGTGACAGGCTTCTACATAGCCCAGACTCTCAAGCTGAATGACTCAGTTTAGCTTAGCAGAAGCCTACACCAGGCAGAAGAGATTTTGTTTAGTCTGGACAAAGGCTTGTTCTAATGCCTAGGGGGGTTTGCTTTAGTTAGGAGCTATACTGCTATGAAGCTGCTATGAGATTTTTTGGGGGGGGGTTCAGTTCCAATAGGACCTAACTGACACTGCACCCCATATTCTTCACAGTAATATTATATGATGATAGAATTACGAAGCATTTTGTACAAGTCAAGTCATGTAAGGTGTCATTGAAAAAGTTATGATTTGCTGAATATGATTAACCTATTTGTATGCATGTATCATTTTTGTATCTGAAGTTACGAATATTGACTATGTATCCGTATTTCAAATGTAGTTACACCTGGGTAAGACCCACTAGACAAGACACTTTCAGTCTAGATAGCTGGTTGGGAAGGGCCTATTCAGGGCAATGAGCCACTGGGGAAAACAATAGGCCTTAGGAGAAGTTTATCTCCCATCTGATGAGCCTTCTTGAAAACACTAGATAGCCTGTGAGTGATGGCTGCTATGACTCTACAAGGACATGTGACCAGGCCACATGATGCTGGACTCCATCTATGGGATGCCAGTATTTTTCCCACAGACTGGTCTGGGAACCAAGCTTTGGAACAAAGGGTTCCCGCCATATGCAAAAGCTGTCTACACAAGCCAGTGAGTGTTGAACACATTGGTGCACTTTAGAATTCATGCTCCTCTAGTGCGCATTGCTATACCACGTAGACAAGCCCTAAGTTTACCACGGGGGTGGGAGGTTGTATATATGTGTACACACAAGCACCACTTTCTGTTCAGATTTCATTTTTCTTATAAAGAGCAGAAAAAAGGATTTATAATATATTTTGGTAAAATCTGATTAGAAAACCGCAATAGAAACAACCGCCTTCCTCTGTAGCATGGGGCACGGGTCACTTGCTGGAGGATTCTCTGCTCCTTGAAGTCTTTAAACTACAATTTGAGGACTTCAATAGCACAGATATGGGTGTGAGGTTTTTTGCAGGAGTGGTGGGTGAAATTCTGTGGCCTGCGTTGTGCAGGAGGTCAGACTAGATGATCATAATGGTCCCTTCTGACCTAAATATCTATGAATCTATGAATCTATAAAAGGCAGGAAGTGACATCATCCAGGGTTCTTCACCCTCCACACAAGAAGACTCCTGAAAACACCTGAGGAACAGAGACTGAACTGGGGGAAGCACTGGACCCAGGCTAAAGGGATATCTAGCCTGTGTATGAAACACCTGGGGATTCCAAGCTGTAAAGCAAGTGCAGCTTCCTCCTTAAGGATATGAAGCCTGCTTGTATCATTTCTCAGGGTGAGAATCTGCTGGTTTGTATCCAATCTATTTAGTATATTAAGCTTAGCTGGCATTTTTTTGTTTATTTGTGAAGTAATCTGCTTTGATCTGTTTGCTATCACTTATAATCAGATAATATCTATCCTTTGTAGTTAATAAACTTGTTTTATTTTAATCTAAACCAGTGAGCTTTGACTAGAGTGCTTGAGGAAAATCTCTGCTTAGTTACCACAAGTGTGCATTGTTCTCTTCACATTGAGAGATAGACGGACCGGGTATTAAACCCATATTCCTGGCCAGATTTGACCAGAGCAGGACAGTACGGCTCTGGGGTCCCAGGCTGGGAAGCTGGTGGTTAGAAAGCCTGCATGTAACTGCAGCTGGGTGTGTCTCTACCTGTATGAATGCTGATGAAAGTGCAGGCTGGTGGGCTTTGCAGCTTGTCACAGCAGTACAGTGTGAGAGGTAGCCCCGGCTGGTGGGTCAAGGAAATCAGTGATACTCCAGTTCCAGGTGGGACCCTGGAGGGAACCCATCTCACTAACATTTAAAAATCTACACCAGGGCCAGCCCACAACATTTTGGCACCTGAGGCAGGGAGCTCAAATGACGCCCCCATGTCCCCTCGCTAGGGCCAAAACTTTGAAAGATCTCAATTCTGCCTTCTTCCTGTTCTACTCCTCTCATGGTACTGCTCTGCTACCTACCCCAATAAAGGAGAACTAACAACTTAAAATGCCTTGTTCAAAAATGTTAAGTAACACTTAACTTTCAAATGCCTGAACAGCAAATGTAACTTTTCTTGTCTTTATAGTAAACACTGGCATTTTCATCTGTTTGAATAATCAAAGTGGTGCTTTCTGTGCCTTCCTGGTTGCAAAGATTTGAACTGCTTCCTGCTGAAGGTCCACAGTCTGGGCCAGCTCATGCTCTGTTGAGATGGTTGCAAGGCCGACCAGCCACCCCTGTGTCATTGTGGAGCGTAGATGTGTTTTTATTAACTTCAGCTTGGAGAAGCTATGTTCTCCTCTAGCAACTGTTACAGGAAGTGTTAGAAATATGCGCAGAGCAACAAAAGCATTTGGAAAGAGGGTGATCATCTTATGTGTGCACTTATATTCCAGAACAGCCTTTGGAGTTGATCCTGCTGAAATGTATCTTGAAAGGGCTTTCAGTTCATCACCTAAATCACTCGCATCACTATTGCGCATGTCATCATGTGTCAACACTGTCTCTAGTGACCTGCATTGCTGGTGTAGGTCTTCTTCAAGTATAGTGAGGAGTTTTGGAATATCATAAAACATCCCAAATATACTGCTGTGTTCCCTGAGCTGCATGAAACATTCTTCAGCTGACTGTATTGCCCAATCTAGCACCTGGTTAAAGAATTCAACTTTGAATTGTTGTTTGGGGTCTCTTATGGGATTCTCCTGTGCCTCGTAATCAAAATGTCTTCTCCTTTGGTGACTCTTGTATTCTTGAATGGGTGGTAAAATAGCTTCAGTGTGAAGTTCGTCTGCCAACTTCTATGCACTCTTCAGAACGTTTTGAAATCTCATCTGACCGGTAAGACTGTAGGTATGACTTTGCTTTGTCCGGTTGTTCCATTGCTCCAGATATATCAAGGTCAACACCTTGGAGTCTCTTGCTTACAACATTTATTTCAAACAGTATGTCATGCCACAACACTAAGCCACACAGAAATTTGAAGTTATGTATGTTTCTGATGATTCCATTTCCCTCTGCCACTGTTCTCCCATCAACAGTTCCTGTCATAGCATTATCCTCCATAATGGCAACTATGGCATCATCTATCTTCCCAATTTGGTGTTTTGATAGGCTTTATCGCCTCCACTCGACTTTCTCATCATGTGGCACTCAGTGGTTTCAGTGTCAGAGAGGATGTTCCCAGATGTTGCTTCAAATTTTGCCATCGATGAGTTGATGCAGAGAAAAATACAGAGATGCTCTGAATTACATTAAAAAATTCAGCAGCCTCACTAGAAACTGATGCTGCATCACTGACTACCAAGTTCAATGAATGAGAACTGCATGGGACAAAAAAAATTCGAGGGTTTAACTCTCGGATCCTTGTCTGCACTCCTCTGTTCTTTCCTCTCATGTTGGCACTATTATCGTAGCCTTGACCTCTCATGTCAGCTATCGCAATTCCCGTATCTTCCAGCTTTTTAAGCACATTTGTCATACCAGCTCCTGTAGTATCATCAATGTCAATACATTCTAGAAAATGCTCTCTGACAGTCACCATTGCAGGTTCTGTTGTTGTTACAAAACACACCATTAAAGTCATTTGTTCCATATGGCTGATGTCAGGTGTGCAGTCCAGAATAATATCTTGCTAACTTCAGATCTGCCACAGTCTTCTGTTTGACTTTTGTTGCCAGTAACTGTGTGATCTCATTTTGAATTGTTTTTCCAAGGTAATGGTGTGTGTACATTTCTTGGGTGGTGACTCTTCTTAGATGCTCCTGGAGTACAGCATCAAACTCAGCCATCAGCTCCACAATTTTAAAGAAGTTTCCATTGTTTGGCACATACAGCTGATCTGAAATGCCACGCAGTGCTAGGTTTTGGGTAGCAAGCATTCTCACAATGGCAATGAGCCTTTTCAGAACATTTTGCCAGTAAAGAGACTCTGATGCAATCTTCTCTTGATGCTGATCATCTATGGTGGCCTTTAACTTTAGTCTCATCTCAAGCTCTTTCCACCTATGGAATGCTCTCTGGAGATTCGCTGCCTTCTCATGGCATGCCAGTTTTCTAGCCAGATTTTTCCAGTCCTTTGTTCCTGTAGAACCCAATGGGGCTGGAACATTAGACTGGAAGAGTTTGCAACAAAAACAGTATACAGCATTCTGGGTTTTTGAGTACATAAGCCATGGCCTCTCCACTTTGTCACCATTGGGGATTTCATGCCAGTAATGTGTTGGATGGAAACTTCTATTTTCATTGTCTTTGGGAAACATGAAGTTTTTCACTTGCTGTGGCCCATGCAGTACAAGGAGGTCCCTCAGGCTACTGCTCAAGTGCGTCCACAGTCCTGGATCATCTAGACTTAAGGAACTAAACCCAGCAGTAGCTGTTTCTTGGGCCTCCACCACACTCTTTGATCTACACTTTTCTTCAGGAATGTGCATGGTTACATCCATTTGAGATGGAGATATGGATGCTGCAGTAGCTGCCAGATCACCTGCACTCTAACTGGAAGATCAGGCATCTCCTCACCACTCAAATCCTCACTGGGGCCAGAAGACTCACCATGAACATTTGTGTCTATGTATCTCAGGAGAGTTCCTTCCTGCTTAGATAGAAAAGCTTCCTTTGCTTTCTTTCTTTTTCTGAATGCTGCCCCAGAGGGGCGTTTTCTTCTTTCATTCATGACTGCTGTTCTGTGCCAGCTACAGTGGCTCTCAACACTCAGTTGAAGGGGACAAATAAGCAGGCTGGTAGCAGGGCCTGAGTGAGGGAAGATATCAGTGTCTTAAGGGCCTAACTGGCTCCTACTACTTCAGTTGACTGCCTGTTCTCCTCAAGTGGGTTCAGGGAAGCAGCAGGAAACAGGAAGCTTCCTGAGAAGCTGGTGTAAATCAGTCCAGACTCCTGGGGGTGCTAGAGAGGTACATAAGAGGCTCCTCCTCCTCTCTCTTTCTGCAGCTCCTGCTACTTTCTGTTATTCTCTCTCACCTTTTCTCCTGCCTGCCTGTTATGTCTCTTGTGCCCTCCTTCCTCCAGCACAGCACTCCACCATCTCTGTGCATCCAGAACAGAGAGAATACATATGCACCAGCAGCAGACAAAATTTTCTACACTCTGGGTCCTAGTGGCACTCCCCACACAGTCTGGCACCTGAGGCGGCTGCCTCAGTTCACCTCATGGTAAGGCAAGCCCTGATCTAGATAGATATTTTAAATGCTCCTTGGTTTTTTTCTGCTTCTTTGTCCCTCAGCCCACAGTTGACAAATCACACTGTCAGGTGCCAACTTTTTCATTTTTATTTCATCTTGTTTGAAGTTGGGTTTCATTATTGGGCTTGTAATGGTCAATATAGTATACAGTACGGAAGAATAATTCCCTCTTGTGAAAGAATTACTGAATGACATTGTAAAGCCTGTGTTATGCAAGAGTTCAGACTAGATAATCCTAGTAGGTCCTTCTGGCCTTAAAAATTATTAACTTCTGCTATCTTATTACATTCTCCTCTTCATTCTGGTCCATTGTTAGTTACAGGTCCAAATGGGTAAAATTGTTTAAGAATAATTTTCATAGCCTTGGGTTTTGGTTTGTTTGTTCAATTGGTTGGGAAAGAAAGTGGGCTCCTCTTTCATGAACTCTGAAAAACTAAATTGTTATGAACTACTGTTACTAGCCTAGCAAGCAGCAGTATTAACAGAAGTTCAACTCCAGCCTCCCAGCCCCCCTAAAAAAGTACCAACTGGCAGATTTCTACTCCCCAGATTTAAACAATGTAGATCGAATGTCTCTGGAGAAGTTGCTTCATTCATGAAAAGGTCAGTTATGGGGGAAATGGAACTTACCTTTATAAAGTGTTTGAGATTGTTGAATAGAAATTATAAGAGTTCAGTGTATTAGTATTATGGGGAGATGGAACAAACTAAGAATGATATTGACTGGAACGCAAAGATTATCTGTTGGTACAAAGTTCTTATTTTGAAAGAAAATTTCTTATGAGCAGAAAGAACATGGGGTAATTTATTAATTTGCCTTGAGTTACCCAAAGATACCAAGACCTGTTCTTTCTTTCTTCATAGGCATTTCTGCCAAAAATATTAAGATGAAAAATGAGAGGGCCACTGCTTTATGGTCAGCAGATAAATACTGATCCAACCCTCGCAGATTCTCTATATTTATCTACAGTAATGGATGGTTGTTCATGCATTTGCTAATCTTTAAAAGCCCTTTTACTAGAGCTATGTCAACACTACAAAAAGCACATGTAAACATTTATTTGAATAAAAACATGAATTCACTCAGTATTTATGACTCTTCTTTTCATTGTTTGTTTCCCATGAATGCAGTGACTTAGTTCACAATAATGTTCAAAGAAAAAAGTCTTGTTCATGTGTTTGCACTGGTCCCATTAACAATTCCAGTTTGAAATCTCCAATTTTCCTCCTGTTTATTAAAATTTCATTTATCTAATCCAGGAAGCAAAGTAACAGAATGTGATTTAGCTGGCAAATCACACAATAATAATCTATTATAATATTTTTTTAAAAAATTAAAAAGTCAATTACGTAACAAATTCTAGCTAAGCAAGATAAGTTTGATTTTTTTATGTACTTAATTATTCATGTCCTGGCTTTTTAGTGCCTGGGTTTTACAAGAGGCATAACCAATAACTACATTGTCATTTAGCAACCATAACTTGTTTGTGTAATGATGTTTGTTTTTGAAGTTGTCCAGAGTGGCTGCAGATGTTTTGCACTAACCCCTTTTTTGTGTTATAGTTTTTAAAATTTAAGTGAGATAACCAAGTCAACAATTAATAAATTAAAAGAATGAGTTCCAAAGTAATGGCCACTGTGGAGCCATGTCTCATTCAGTGCACTCCTTACAAGATGTGTACATTCAGTATGGCTAAGTTAGTAACACATGCATGCATAGCTTTTATTTAAGTTATAACCCTCCACCCATCATGGTATCTGAGCATCTGCCCATCTTTTGATGTATACTTCCCCTCTCAGCACCCCTGAGAGGTAGGGAAGTGCTATTATCCCCATTTTATGGATCTTAAAGGGGATCATCAAAGAGAAACAAAGTGATTTACCTAAGGTCACGCAGGAAGCCAGAGCAGGGAGTTAAATCCAAGTCTCTTGCATCCTAGACTAGTGCTTTATCCATTTGGACCATCCTCTTTTTAATTGTAAGTGTTGGTAAAAGGTGCCAAGCTTGGGGCAGGAAAATGGGAGAGTTCTATGGCTGTACAGATCTAGAGAATGAACATCAGGTACCAACCCCCATCTTATGAAGTGCAAATCCTATCTAAACAAAGGGGCAGCAAATAGTTACATTACATTCTTTCTTTAGTAATTGATTTATTTTACAATTTAAATCCTTGCTTTGTCACGTATTTATCCAGGTATCTAAGGGGCTCCATCTGATTTATGAGTACTTGTCTACCTACTCCTCTCTGTGTTTCTCCTCACTTAATGATTCACCTCTGGGAACCAAACATTAGATCATAAAATAAGTTTGAAATATTAAAGACTCAAACATAATATAAGGATTCCATTTCCAGGCTGCAGTCCTTCTAAATACTTTGCTAAATCTTTAACCTCATAAGAATGTTCATCATTCAAAAATCTAAGTTTACACAAGATTGACAATAATTGGTTTACAGTAAATCAGGTCATATGCTAGTAAATTAAAATGACTCACTGTCCACAATAATCTTGTTCCCAGGAATATTTGATTCTTTTGTTTAACCAACTTGTTATGACTGTATAACATTCATATTTAGTCATACTATACCCCAGCAAGCTTTGTAAATGTCACTGGGAAAATGGACATGTGGCAATCTGATAGTCTGAGGACTGATGCTCAACCTCAGATAAGCAGTGGAAAAGAAACAAATCACAGCCTAAAACTTGGTCACATTTCCATGATAACAATTAGAACGAAGAAGTAGTATGCATGCATTCATGGACAGATAGTTTAGGTGAAGAAAGATAGCTTTGGGAGGAAATTGAGCATCCAGCTCCAAAAGGTCAAGCTCAGTTTCTGATTAATAAGCGCTTGTTTTTTACCTATTCACTGATAAAACTTTCTTGCTCAAGGGGTGAGGGGTTCTTTCATATCATTCAAGCAACATGAAAATGAGATAAAATACAGCCCCTTAATTATTGTCAGCTTTTTACAATAGTCGTTAAGTTTCTACAGTTGTCACATTCACCATTCAAAACAGCAAACAGCCAAGTAAGCTATTCAGAGAACAAAAGTAACCATCACACCCTTCACTAAGCCCTGGTCTACACTAGGACTTTAGGTCGAATTTAGCAGTGTTAAATCGATGTAAACCTGCACCCGTCCACACGATGAAGCCCTTTATTTCAACTTAAAGGGCTCTTAAAATTGATTTCCTTACTCCACCCCTGACAAGTGGATTAGCGCTTAAATCGGCCTTGCCGGGTCGAATTTGGGGTACTATGGACACAATTCGACAGTATTAGCCTCCGGGAGCTATCCCAGAGTGCTCCATTGTGACTGCTCTGGACAGCACTCTCAACTCAGATGCACGATTGTCTGCCGTTGCTCTGACGCAGGGAGGGGCGACTGACGACATGGCTTACAGGGTTGGCTTACAGGGAGTTAAAATCAACAAAGGGGGTGGCTTTACATCAAGGAGTATTTCAGGCAGGACTTCACAGAGGGTTCCAATAAGAAATGGTGCACCTAAGTTATTGTTCTTATTGGAACAAGCAGGTTGGTCTGGCCTCTGATTGATACATGGCTAGATTTACCTCGCTGCACCTTCTCTGTGAGTGACTGCAGTGTGACCTAGAGGAATGAGTCCCCTAGACGGGGGGTGGAAGGGGGATTGCAAATGAGTACAAAACAAATCTGGTCTATTTCTTGTTTTGATACACTCCATCTATCTTTTACATCTTTGGCTGGCAGCAGACGGTGCAGAAGGACTGCATGCCATCCACATCTCATGGCTGCTCGGCAGAAGATGGTACAATAGGACTGCTAGCAATCCGTATCGCCTGCCTGCTCACCATAAGATGGTTCAATAGGACTGACTGCAGGACTAAAGAGAATGACCTGATCAAGTCACTCCAAATTCAGTCCCTGTGCCCATGTCTGCCCAGGCACTCCTGATCAACCTCACAGAGGTGACCAGGAGCACCTCGGACATGACGATGATGGCTACCAGTCCTACTGTACCATCTGCTGCCATAAGGCAATGGGTTGCTGCTGCTGTGTAGCAATGCAGTACCACGTCTGCCAGCACCCAGGAGACATATGGTGATGGTGAGCTGAGCGGGCTCCATGCTTGCCGTGGTATGGCGTCTGCACGGGTAACCCAGGAAAAAAGGCGCAAAACGATTGTCTGCCCTTTCTTTCATGGAGGGAGGGAGGGAAGGGGGACCTGACGACATGTACCCAGAACCACCCACAACAATGTTTTAGCGTCATCAGGCATTGGGATCTCAACCCAGAATTCCAATGGGCAGCGGAGACTGCGGGAACTGTGGGATAGCTACCCACAGTGCAACACTCCAGAAGTCGACGCTTGCCTCGGTACTGTGGAAGCACTCCGCCGAGTTAATGCACTTAATGCACTTAGAGCTTTTTCTGTGGGGACACACACACTCGAATACATAAAATATATTTTAACCGATTTCTAAAAAAACGACTTCTATAAATTCGACCTAATTTCGTAGTGTAGACATACCCTAAGGATCTGAAAGGCTCCTATTAACTTCAATGGCCATTAAAACTAGTCCTTATCCCTCTTGTGCTTCCACTGAGTGAACATCCCCTCCTGACTACTAAAATTCCTTAGAAAATGGAACACTAAGTTGATGGTAAGTCTCTTTGTGATACAAAAATTTGAATCACTGATCTCAGGAATCTTGTTCCCAGTGATATTTAAATAATCATCTTGTTTCAAATGTACACCATTCATGTTTGAATCACTATATTAGAAGGTTAATAATCTATATCACAGGAAACAGAGCAAGGGTTTGAAGACTTGCTGGAATGGTGGTACTATCCAACCTGTTAATAGTTCTTCTTGCCTGGGAGGGCAACACCAGGTCCTTCAGCATCTTTCCTGGTCCTTTCATATTTGTAAGGCTGCATTTCAGAAGAGGTCACTAATGTGATGAAAATGGTGATTTGCTGGCATTGTGGTGTGCTTCGAAGTACTGGCTATTGCCTTCTAGAGACCATAGTTTCAGGAACAACTTCACAGTCAGATACATGGGTGTTTTAGGGGTACTAAAATAGCAGCTACAGCCACACACCAACATGCCTCTAAATTAGGAACTTTGGGTTTGATTCTCTCAGACTGGTGTAAGTCATCCCAGTGTAAAATCAATCTGAGAGCAGAACTAAGCCCATTGTCTTTGTTTATTTGTAAGAAATTAACAAGGGCTGGAGAAATAATGGACTTGTTTACAACACATTGCTTCACGAAGTGCTACATTCATAATCACACACTAAAAAGCTTCTCTCTACATTTGATCCTTTCCCTTCTTCTTGCATTAACTTTTCATCTGCTCTGTTTCCTTTGTGTCAGACAATAGCGGATTAAGTAAAACTCTTTTTTATTTCACTCTTTTCATTAAAGGAATGGCAAAATTCCACGTAGAACTCTCATGCTTGTGTGGTTAGACTTTGGCAGAGATTTTATCATCTTAGACCAAAACGTTTCCAGTGAAGTTGTAAAAGGAACCAATAATTTTAATGCAACTAGCTTCTTTAGGTTTGATGCACAAAAAATTAGGAGTTGCGCAGGAAAGTTAATCTTTCTTGGGCCTCCAATTCATGGAGTAGGACTGGTTGCAAGTTGAAGACCAAGCTTATTTTTAAGTATCCAATAATGAGGTAGGGTTTGGACAAATGAAACAAAACAGAGGTTACTGCCATTTATAGCTTGAAGAGATAGGAAATAGAAACCCTGGTTGCCCTGTGCCAGTCTTTCAAAAATGCCAGCATCCCACTGACAGACAGCATGGCCTGTGATACATGTGAAATCTAGAGGTAGTGGGAAGTCTTTTTTAATCCTTCTGTGGTCTCATAAAATTGTACCAGAGACCAGCTTACTAATATCTTTACTAATTCATTTGCTAAATACATTACAGTATTTGAAAAGTCTATAGGAAGTCATTAAATGTTTGATATACATTTGAGAATGAATTTAGTACTCTCAAAAGTGAGGGATTAATAGTGCTTATTTAGGCCAGGTGCTATACAAGTTTCCCCACATGCTGCTCTGTTTGCCACTGTGCCTTAATTCTTATGTACAACATTCTTTACAAATGATATGGGGTAAGGTCCCCACAGCAGGTGGACTCTTTGGGATTTAGCTACAACCCTGGGTTGCCAGGTTTCTGGTTTTTTACCAGAAAGTCCGGGGACTTTTTACCAAAAAGGGGACCTGATAGTGTCCGGTCAGTACTGCTGACTGGACACTAAAAATCCAGTTACTGGAGTAACCGCAATCAGCCTCCCCACCAAGAGGGTGGGAAGAGCAGCAGCTTCTGCCTGGAGTAGCGGCTCAGCTGCTGACAGAGAGAATTGGTTCCCAGACCCACTGCTCCAGGCTCTAGCTGAGAGGTAGGTACCGGCGCTGCTGCCTGGGGGAGATTCTGTCCACCTCTCCCCTCCACCCCACCGTAACCATTGATTGCTCCTAGCCCCGCGCTCCAGGGACCAACCCACCTCTGCCCCGCCATGCCCCCGGCCCCTTGCTCCTTTTCTGAGCTAGGGCCCAACCACTGTGCCCCAACTAAGCAGGCAGGCACCACATTAGTTCCTCTCAGCCTGGCTCTGCGGGTGTCAGGTGAGTCTTGGGGAAGGCGGGGGGTGGGGATGCGGAGTGAGCAATGGAGTGACAGGGGTCTCAGGGGAATAGGTGGGGTAGGGGTGTCCATTTTTTAGCAATTAAAGTTGGCAACCCTACCCATACCATGAAACAGATCAATAACCAGTTTATTCAGCAACTTAGGTGCCATTTACTTCAGTTTCAAACCTTCTAGTCTGAGCTGAATGGGGCAACAACATAGATCCAAAAACTGCCTCTGGACCATAGATTTTTCTATTTCAGCCATCCCTTGTTCCTCACTAGGAAAGGATAATATCACCATATTTTCACCAGTGAGATCATTGCAATACAAGGTAAGGAGAGAAGATTCATTTATCTACCACTGAAATACTGCTTCCTTCAGGTGGAACACAGCAGCAGAATACCCCAGCATCCCCAGCTTGACTAGATAATGGAAAGCGCACACTGCACAGGTACTGGCCCTTATTTTTCTGGGAATCAACAGCTACTCAGAATCTGACAGCTACTCTTGTGCTACTACAGTTTTTATGTAAAAGAACAAACAGTTGTGTGTGAGAGATAACAATAGGCAGCAATCTTGAAAAGTAATTTAAACACATCTTTTATTCCTCCTGCTATTTTCAGGACAAAAACAGTGATCTCAAACTGAATCAAGATGACAACATATATGCTTTGTCCACAATCAGATTTAATTATTTTCATATTTGCTCAGTTACTTTTTTCTTAAGCCACAGAAAATACAGGATGCTAACTAAAGGCTACTTCGCATTTTGTTAATAAACTCTTCAAGACCAACAACAAGCCTTTAACAAGTACTGAGCATTCAGATATTAGCCAGCTGAAATAATACCATGCAAGAACGTGGTAGTATCTCATACTTATGCAAGTTAAAATTACTATTTCTATAAAATATCTGATAATTAAGAAGAGACATCTCCCTGCCCTCAGGAGCATGCAATCTGAGCTTAAAGGTTAGCAAATAATACAAATGGAGTACTTCCTAAGCAGTGCTTATATTGAAGTTGTGGTACATCAAAATATGGAGCCAGGAGATAAGTAGCCTGAAGAAGATCCCAAACTAGCTGATAAGACTCAATCACCAAATGTGTTTCTGTGCAGTGGGCCTAGGATTTGTTTTTCTGGTGATGACACCAGTTTCTTGTAATGGATAGGAGATCCATTTGCACACATCTTACTTTAAGGCAAAATCCTTCCTGGCTGAAGTAAAGAGGTGTCTGACAGATCTGATACACAAGCACATGCCTAGAAGCAAAAGCAACAATGTTAGAGAAGGCTGTTGAATTCGTTCTGGAATTCTTCTGTTGCTAAAATAAATTACTGTCACACTCTTGTATTAGGTTCACAGACCTAAGCTGCCAGAAATACATGCTCATATATATACAAATGTGTATGTAGATATATAAATTAGTAACAGCCACCACTGCTAGTAGACTCTCAAATGCCAATAAGATGAAAAGGGGAGAATGTACATGTTAAATAACAAAAAGTCAATTTCTTCGCAACAAGCAATTCTCTTTACCCTTTGAATTTCCAGTTTCCTAACTAAAGCAAGATGTAATTTTTCTTTTAGCCTTGGACATGCAACTAGTTTCCTTGTGTACATCAGACAGCTGCACTGCAATGCTGAAGAATGGTAGGAAAGAGTTTCGTAATCTACTATTATTTGTAAAATAGTAAAGCAACACTTTACTTTGTCTGAAGCAAACTGAACACAGCCAAAGCCAAACTAAAAAGTCAGCCATCAACTACATTTGCAGCTTCACCACAGGATGAAATGCAGAGGATATTTGCTGACCATAGTACCCCTTATCTCTGGCCAAATGAATGGGACAAAGAAGGGAACCACTGAGAGAATGGCACACATATCCATTAGCAAAGACAAAACAAACTCAATTCTAAGCAATACATGAGTGGAATGCTAAAACAGAGAGAGAACCTCACAAGAGTCAGGAAATTCAGAGATAAGGTTGCTTAAATTCCAATCTCTTATATTTCCCTCTGCTTTAGTAGTTCTCCATTTCACCTCAGTTGTTTTGTTTTGTTTTTTTTAATAAAGGAACAAAAGAAAAGAAAAGGTAAGGCCGAAACTTTTCTAGGTATTCCACAAAACCATGGAGAGCTCTAAATGTTTATGTATGTTCAGGACTATTCACCATGCAGTAACAGCAACCCTCCTACAGTCCATCTTTTCACTTTGATACTTCTTTACTAAAAACTACAAACCAAAATGAACAGCAAATAAATGTGTCTATGGCAATAAAAGTAAATTACATGATCATGAATAGCAAAGGTTGTTGCCACTACGAACTGAGGGACAATAACCAAGCAAATCAAGTGAAGAATTATCTATATTTGGCTTTTTAAAAATCACACTCTTGGGCTAACTTCTGTGCTCAGTTAAATCTATGCAAATCCAGTGAAGCCAATGGGTAAGACTGGAGGCCACAGTTCAACTCTATAACTGTAATGAAATTCTGTGAAACAATTTTCCTCATCTGATGTATCTTTATTTGGTTTCTTTGCGTTAAACCAGTCCCAGCAGCAACCCAATATATCTTCCCAAAGGAGCATCTTACCTGTTAAAGTAAATAAGAATGTCCAGTTGATATTAGTAGTGTAGGGTAATGGCCAAATTATGTTCTGTGTACCTATATTCAAGTTGGGAATAGTATTTGTATCACAGGAATACCTAGAGAATCGAGACTCCATAGTCGCTCTACAGCAGTGTTTCCCAAACTTGGGATGCTGCTTCTTCAGGGAAAGTTCCTGGCGGGCCGAGCCAGTTTGTTTACCTGCCGCCTCCGCAGGTTTGGCCATCGCGGCTTCCACTGGCCGCGGTTTGCCGCTGCAGGCCTATGGGGGCTACAGGAAGCAGCATAGACACATCATATGAGAAACTCCTTGCTCTAAGAGTTTACGGTTAAATTTAAGACAAGATGTAGAGCTGGTTGGACAGAACAAGATTTCCTATGAGAAATCTGAATGAAAGATCTTCAATCAAATTTTTGCAGTTGAAAAAAGTATACATTTTCCCATAGGAAGATTCAAATCGAAATGTCCTTTTGGGTGTTTTTTAAATGAACAAAACTAAAACAAAATGTTTTAAATAGAAATGAAAAGTTTCATTTTAAGATTTTCTACAGAAAAGCCAAAATTTAGATAAAAGCATATTTTTCAGTGAAAAAATCTTACTGTATGAAAAATGTCAATCAGCTAAAACAAGATATAAGAAGTTGATGCTATAATGAAGTAGAGGGAATGAGGAAGACAAATAGTTGCTGTGTTAGGCCACGATGCACTTCATGATTGAAATGCAACTATCTGACATGGTTGTGGCCTAACAAGTGAATTGTGGCTTTTTCTGGATATAAAGCCTAAAACACCAGATTCAAATGTATCGCTAATCGATTGAAACAAAACCTTAGACCCAAACCCTCCAAGAGTTTAGCGTCCAAAATCTAGATCTGGACCCAGAATTCCCAGATGTTGATGTTTTCATATCTGACTCAGTATAAAGTAAATTATTCTTTCCTTGTGCTCCCTGTCTATCTCTACTAGCCTCTTGCCTTAGAGACTGAAAACACTTTGGAGGAGGAGGATCAGTCTTTTTAATTGTGTTTGTATAGCACTTAGCATAATGGGATCCTGCTCCGGGACTGGGGCGCCTAGTAGCTACCATAATACAAATGAATAATAAATTTGATTGAAACTTAGATCCAGATTCAAGGTTCAGAACCAAGGCTTTGGTTCTATTCATAACATAGTGTTGTCCCATTTTGACCTGAGCAGGTAGTCAAAGTTCAGGGCACTGGGGACGTTCCAGCCGAAAGTAGAAATTGATGAAGTCTGCTTTTTAAAAAAAAAAAAGTACAAATTTGTGCTTCTCCAAACGCAGGAGGAGTCAAGGGAAAAAGAAGCCATTTCTTAGCTTACAGCCCTAAGTCTCTTCAGCCACCAAACCCAAATGCTGTTTCTTTAGCTTTTTCCAGGGTTACACGGTGCTCACTGGCTAATGCCTGGCCTCCTTGCTTCTTGCCTGTGCCCTCTCCCTCTCCATTTTCAGTTTGTGTGTGTTTTGCCTTGCCTCAAACACACCTGGTCACAATACACAGTGCAACTCCCCACCTTCATGCCCATGCTAGTTTATGGGCAGACTATTAGACTTTGTTATAGGTGTGGTCCCATAAGTGTTTCTTACACCAATCTTAAGTGAAAGGTGCAGTTACACCTCAGTTTGAACAAGGTTTTAACTCCATCCATTACAAGTTTTGGCTCAGCTCATAATATTAAGAAATAAGAAAATAAGCTCCACAATTGTACTAGCAGAGACTCATGTTAATATATCAATAATTTTAAAGAGTTTCCTTCTTCCCCATCCTCCAAAAAAGTCAAAGCAGTTGGTTCCAACTGAGTACTAATTACTTGTAAAGTTTGGATTTGAAGAAGAAAGCAGTCTTCAGCAACATACATGCCAAGAAAATCTGAACTTCTCCAAAAATACTGTACCCTCATTGCTAAAGTATGACTGAACCCAACTTTTTTTCATACTTGAGGGTCAGAGGGGAGTTCAACCCTCCCCTGGGTAGAAGTTTTAAATTATCTAAAGTGGGTAAAAGGTAGCAAAATGATCATATTAGCAAAATGATCATATTAGCATTAGCATAGTAAATGCAGTTTCTTTCAACTAAAAACAGTTGATTAAGCATTTATGATTTCTGGGGAGGTTACACAACTGTTTAGCGACAAACCAGAATCATCTTAAAATGAAGAGACATGCACCAGGAACTTTCTTTGGGTAATTTGGATAGGGAATGGTTGCCACCCATTCTGAAAATTTCTTGTGTGTTAACATTTGGCAAACACTTGGTCAGTATGGCAGTGAGCTTGGAGTAGAGTAAAACATCACCAGCACCTCCTCAATGATCATGACGACAATGCTGATCACTCCCACATGCTGGGATCCCAGGATTTATCAGGGAAAGCAGCTGGGCTTTCATTTTTCTGATCCTGAAAAGTATTTATACCAGAGAAGGAAAGGGAAACGTGCACCATCTCTATGACTATATCCTGATATTTTAATCTGAGGTTCATGGAGTTCCCCACCTCTGTGGTATCAATCTATTGCCCCTCTTGTTCCTCCTACTGTACCTCTTTACCAGCTCTTGATGTCTTTTGTCCTATAAGAATCTGGCTTAGGGTATGGCTATACTTAAAATGCTACAGTGGCACAGCTTCAGCTCTACAGCTGCACCACTATATTGCTTCAGTGTAGACACTCACTACGGTGATGGGAGGGGTTCTCACATCACTGTACTTAATCCACCTTCCCAAGAGCCAATAGCTAGGTCAACAGAAGGATTTTTCCATGTAGCTAGTGCTGTCTACAGGGGTGAGGTTGGCACAGCTACGTCTCTTAGGGGTGTGGATTTCTCATGCCCCTTAGAGATGTAGCTTTATCAAAGTAAGATTCCAGTGTAGACCAGCCCTTAGCCAGTCCAGATTTAACCTTGCAACACTTGGCTGGTGACCATTTTGGCAAGATAGAAGCAGAGCAACCTCAAGTGAAGTGTTGCCTTCCACCAACTGGAAACAGAAACAAAAAGCAATCTAGACATGTATTTTGTAAAGCCAGGGTCCCAGAACAATTAATTTGTTAATAGGTGCTAGAAGATGACCAGATGAACTACAGTCCAGACATAAGTGCTGTATTTTCTTATTCTCTACCTCTCCCCACCCAAGAAATGGAATTGGACTTTAACAACAACAGCTGACACCTAAGGGCTGACACCTAAGGGCTGACATCTTTCCTTCATCAACAAGGACATTTAATACCATATAAGGGACCATCAAGCCAGTTGTTTCTAACTTCTAAAGACTGTGCACTGGGCAAGAAGAAATTAAGAGACTGCTAAAATAAAGATTTACTTAGTGTTTTGTGCTTCAGTGTTTTAGCTGTTATATTCTCCCCCCACATATTATCCCTTGTTTAATAAACGTTTTAAAGATTTTCTTCTTTGGTGACATACAAACAAAACCAAGTTCCTAGTAACAAACCCTTGAACAGAAATTACTGTTAACTGTTTCAGTAAGCTGATCCTCAACAGGGGAATGACCACATCTGTGTCAAATTTCAGTCTCAAAGCTGGACTGAAACATTAGATTTATTATGAAAGTTCTGTCAACCTAGCACAGAGCTAAGGGAGAACACTGCTGTGCATGTGTGTTGTCTCATTGCACAATGAGAAGATTTTCTCCTAAAGCCAGTATCACAGACAACAGGAGGAAAAGGTCCCTGTTAACTGACAATTTGTCCAAGAAGAGAAGTTACTTTCTCAACAAACAATAGTTATTGGTGTCACCTCTGTGCATTCACATTCCCTGCCCACCTTCCCCTCTACCTAACAGTTCTAAATAACATCAAAACTACAGCTAGGGAGAAGGAACTGAAGGGGCTGGAGGCTCAAAGATCTCCTTTTACATAGAATAGAGTGAGGATGTTATCCCTGTGCTAGATCAGGCATCCCCCACTCCTCCCACAGACATGGCTTTTCAAGGCAGTCCTGAAGCTTGACACCAGAAGTGCAATATCACACAAGCAGGAGTAGACAGAGGGTCTCAAAGCAGAATCAAGGCTTTCATGAAGACAGCTCATGTCCCAGATGTTCATTGCCACATATTTAATGTACACAGGCTTTAAACAAACAACTTCCAGTTGTTTATAGCCTGGAGTCTCATGAATTCAGTCATTTTTAATAACTGTGCACGGTGATCAGCAGAAGTAACCTCAGGATTTATAGCCATTATTAAAAATAAAAATGGCTTCTATCCACCCTTGTTCTCAAGGGGAGAGAAGTCAGGCTGCTCTCACTTACAATGGCTACCATTTCCCTAAAGACTTTTCAGTCAGCCGTGAGGCTGCCATGGTTTCCAACAGGTTGAAAGCCAGGCTCCCCTTACTTATGATGTTACCATGTGCTGACAGTGGGCAGGAAGGGACACTCACCATATGTCTACAGTGCAGCTGGGAACATCCCTCCCAGCCCAGATAGACAGACACACACATGCTAGTTCAAGCAGAGCTAGCACACTAAAAATAGCAGTGTAACATGGGCTAACCACTAGACTATGGACCCAAGCGGTCAGGCAGGCTTGTACCTGATGGGGAAGAACATAGGGGCAGAAGAGCAAGTAAGATGGCAGCTTCTCCATGTCAAGGAACATGCAAAGTAAGAGGAATTTTCCTCTGAGCAGTCAGTCAACAAATCTCATATTTTAAGTCAGTCTCATGATTTTATGGGATCTCACTCATGATTTTTGAACTTTTAGGATGGCAACACTGTGCCTAATTCTAATCATGACTTCATTAGGACTACCTCATTAGACACATGCTTAAGTCAAAATGGGGCCATCGTTATCACTTAACAGTCTAGAAAGTTGACAGTTTTTCACTCCTGCTTTTCCCTGTGACTTTTTAACTAAAAAACAAAAACAAAAAAACCCCTTACGTAAGCATTTTTCTTTAAACGATTTTACTTTTCTTCAGTCAATACTTTGACATTGCTGAAAAAAAATGCACTTCTTGCTTTAAAGGGAGCTTTTCTTAGAAAATGCAGGAGATGTAAAAATGTACATCAGAGGTTTTTCAATAATAAAGGCAGATTCTTCCATTATCCTTTTTCTATGTTATACTGCATTATTAAACACTTAAAGACACAGCTGATGGAATGTATTGTATTAATAGCATTACGGGAGAAAAGTTCTACTTTTTTCTTCAGGATACTTTATTCCGTATTGGGCCAACTGGAAACCTTTATCAAGGCTATCAGTATCATTAGCTCTTTTATTCTGAGGCAAAAAGCAAGGGCATTTGGTGCTTATTGATCTGATGTTATTCTGAGACTTGGACAAGATTTGTATATTAGAGAAGATATTTCTTCAGGTGCACAAAAATTAATTCACAACATTATCTAAACTTTGATGCTAGTTTGATTTGGGATTTCTCATCCACAAAATTTTACTTTTCTTGATATTATTCTGATATGTGGATGAAACTCCAACAGTGCAAGAGAAGAATAAAGAATAAGAACAGGGTGTTAACAGCATTCTATATAGTTATTTCATACGTAGCAGCCTCATGAAAATTCATAGGTACAAATTATTAATGGGCCCCCTTAACTATGGACATAGTTAGAGACATGTCAATTTGCAGATGAAAACGACATGCTTACGGTTCAGTCTACATATGCAGTTACTTGGGCCCACTCCTACAAACCCTGATTTACAGAAATAATCCTTATTCAAGTGAGCAGTCCCAAGTAGTCATGTTTGAATAAACAACATTTAATTACTCATCAACATTTATATTGCACATTTCATCTGAAGATCTCAAAGCACTTTGTAAATGTGAATACTATCTCCCTTTTGTAGGGGGGAAACAGAGGCAGAGACCTGATGACATGCCCCATGAACTCAATTACCACTGGAGTAAGAAGTGTGCAGAGTCAGGCCCAGAAATAGTTTTTGGTATAGGCAAGTAGGTGTGCTCACAGATAATTCTTGATCCTGCAAGGTGCTGAGCACTCTGGCCCCCAAAGTCCAGCAAAGCACTTAAGAACATGCTTAATTTTTGATACAGCCATAATCCCATGGATGTCAATGAGATTAGGCACATGTTTAAAGTTAAACATGAACTTCAGCATTTTGCTAGATCAGGGCCAGTGTCCTGAGCACCTTGCAAGCTCAAGCCCATATTGCAGATATTGAGAATTTGGTCTCTACTCTATAGTTATAGAATACTCTGAACCGAACTAGTTTGTGTGTTGAAAAAAAAAATCAAGTTCAATCATAAAACATTCTGAAAGCCAACCAATCCATCATCCTGTCAAAATGAGACTATCATGACTGCTCTGAATGGTCCTTTACCTTTCAGCAGTGCTGTTGAGTACCTAGTGTGGACTTGGTTTGTTTCTTCACCTGTTCAACTGGTGAGATTTTCTGCAGGCTTCTCTTTACTTTTTAATCTGCTCTCCATCTGAAATTAAATGGATGTGATTAGGCTCATGACCAGCAAAAACTCACATGTAAGATGTTGGAGGGGCTTCAGAACTGGCAAACAACTTGCTGCAGCTTTAACTGATTTGAGCATTTGGTTGAACCTTTCAAAAAAAGTGAAATTCTGAATCTTTCATCCAATTTCAATAAACTATTAGGAAAGAGGTACATAGAGAACATTATACCATGGAATCTATGGCTAAGTGAGAAATTAATAACCATTCAGGGCCAAGTTTTTCCAAAGTTGCCTGTCTGCATTTTCACCATTTTGCATACATAAAACTTCCTTAGGCATGCAGAAAGTGGGTGAGCCAAAGCCCATTGAAGTCAAGAGGAGTCTTTCCACTGACTTCATTGGACTTGAATCAGGCCCAAAATGAGCACTTCTTCAGTCACCCGTTTTGCTGTTGTAAGTGTAGCAAAGTTAATTTAGGTTACCAGTTAGTTACCAAAAAGTTGGTCCTCAGAAGTCACTCTTAAGTTTCTCAAATATTTAATGACACCTATTTTATATACTATACTTGTTCTAATGTGGTTTAATAACTGTGCTGAGCCATGTCTGATGTTTAAGCCTCAATATTAATAATAATTTACTATTATACAAACACTATACGTCACTTTTGCATGAAAGGAAAATATAAAGATAAGTGATGAAATCTTCTCCATTCAAGTCAATGGGAGTTTTTCATTGACTTCAGTGGGTCAGGATTTCACTCAAGCTGCCAGCTTTCAGTCTTAAATTATATCAAAAAAGTAAACACAAGGATCACAGACAGCAGGTTGTGGGAAACCAATGGCAAGTGAAAGAAAGGAAATACGGTTGTTTGGGCTGGGGGATGCAATCCCTCACAAGACTTGCCAACAAAGAGAGATGTGAAAGCTAATTTAGTAATTTATAGTAGTACTGGTTTAAATCCCCAAACCTGGCATTTAAAAATCTAATTACCATTGCTGAAAGCAATATCTTTACATTTAATAATTAAGTTGTATGTTAAATATTTTACTATCAAAATTGTATTGAGTGTAATCTCAAATATGCTCTTAATAAGCAAGAGATTTTAAAAATATAAATTAAATTACTCATATAATGTATGTATTTAATCATATTTAGGACACTATATAACGTGCCTCCCAGTTCAAAGCTCATTGAAGTAAATGAAAGATTCCCTTGATCCTTCTGACACAGTATCTTTGAAAGTCTCTCCCTTATCCAAGAACAAGAACGGGTATATAAACTAGATTATGGAAACTGGGTCAAATACAGCTAGTGGTGCCGTAGAAACTGAAAACACATGACAACTCTGGTCTTTCAAATGGTTGTTCCCTGAAGCAAGTGAACTGATGCATAGCTAGTAAAACCATTTGCTTCATTATACAGTCTGGAAAGAAATATTCCACATACATTAATTGACAACATATTTGTTTAGCACATTGTTGTATGCCATTTTCTCTTGCTGTCCAAGTGATTTTATCAGGAGTATTTAAAAGATAACTGGAAATTGATTATTATTAATACTGTATTGCTAAAACTTAGGGTAAATACAATTAATGTATTCATTACTTAGAGATAAGTACCACAATGTATGGAAAGGAAATACCCTAGGAAGCAGCAAATTGAATGGACAAGAAGAGCAACAGATGACAAACGCGTGTGCATGTTGTTGGCTTTTAGATACACTGTTGTTCGCTTGTTCAGTATAGTGGGTTTCACTGGCTCTGCCAACGGTTCTGTTCAAACAATCCCAAACAATGGATTAGCAACATATTGTTGTGGGCAGAGGAAAGGGTACTTCTTAGGGTTAAGGACAAGATGAATGAATTGTTGGCCCTATGCCTGAGGCCATTAAAGCCCAGCATGTTTGCACCACAGCTAAGGCACACAGTCAGGGTTATTATATTTATGATACTGTAACCTTCCTCTCTTTTTTTAAACACCTTTGTGTTTTTTGCTGTGTGAGTCCTGTTGTGAACAAGTCAGGTCACTGTCACACATGTGACCTGCAGCATGTTCGGTTACATATGGCATTGACAGAACTTGAATGCTCTGTTCATTAGCCAATCTCATTGTGCGATTTGTTTTCCGCTGCACCCTTCTGCTTATAATTAATAATAAAGAAATAAAGTTGTTTTGTGAAAGTCTCACAGCTGGCCCTTTATAAATCTAAAATGCCAATAGCCACTTAGTTTTGCATTTACACTTTAATGAGAACAACCCAGCTGGTTTTTTTTGTTTGTTTGTTTGTTTGTTTGTTTTTTAGAAATATGGTTTAAATAAGGTTTTATTACAGAAAGATCACTTGTGTTTTAAAAATCCAAGCGAAGTTAAAAATATCTGGGAAACTAAGTAGAATTTAAAAGGAGTACTTGTGGCACCTTAGAGACTAACAAATTTATTTGAGCATAAGCTTTTGTGAGCTACAGCTCACTTCATCAGATGCATGTAGTGGAAAATACAGTGGGGAGATTTTATTTACACAGAGAACATGAAACAATGGGTGTTACCATACAAAAGTGATCAGGTAAGGTGAGCTATTACTAGCAGGAGAGAAGAAAAAACAAAAAAAAAACCCTTTTGTAGTGATAATCAAGGTGGGCCATTTCCAGCAGTTGACAAGAACGTGTCAGGAACAGTAGGCTGTGGAAATAAACATGGGAAAATAGTTTTACTTTGTGTAATGACACATCCACTCCCAGTCTTTATTCAAGCCTAAGTTAATTGTATCCAGTTTGCAAATGAATTCCAATTCAGCAGTCTCTCATTGGAGTCTGTTTTTGAAGTTTTTTTGTTGCAGAATTGCCACTTTTAGGTCTGTAATCGAGTGACCAAAGAGATTGAAGTGTTCTCCGACTGGTTTTTGAATGTTATAATTCTTGACGTCTGATTTGTGTCCATTTATTCTTTTACGTAGAGACTGTCCAGTTTGGCCAATGTACATGGCAGAGGGGCATTGCTAGCACATGATGGCATATATCACATTGGTAGACGCGCAGGTGAACGAGCCTCTGATAGTGTGGCTGATGTGGTTAGGCCCTATGATGGTGTCCCCTGAATAGATATGTGGACACAGTTGGCAATGGGCTTTGTTGTAAGGATAGGTTCCTGGGTTAGTGTTTTTGTTGTGTGGTGTGTGGTTGCTGGTGAGTATTTGCTTCAGGTTGGGGGGCTGTCTGTAAGCAAGGACTGGCCTGTCTCCCAAGATCTGTGAGAGTGATGGGTCGTCCTTCAGGATAGGTTGTAGATCCTTGATGATGCATTGGAGAGGTTTTAGTTGGGGGCTGAAGGTGATGGCTAGTGGCGTTCTGTTATTTTCTTTGTTGGGCATGTCCTGTAGTAGGTAACTTCTGGGTATTCTTCTGGCTCTGTCAATCTGTTTCTTCACTTCAGCAGGTAGGTATTGCAGTTGTAAGAATGCTTGATAGAGATCTTGTAGGTGTTTGTCTCTGTCTGAGGAGTTGGAGCAAATGTGGTTGTATCGTAGAGCTTCCTGCCCCATCCCACCCCCCGCCACTGTTCCTCACACTTTCTTGTCAACTGCTGGAAATGGCCCACCTTGATTATCACTACAAAAGGTTTTCTATCCCCCGCTCTCCTGCTGGTAATAGCTCACTTTACCTGATCACTCTTGTTACAGTGTGTATGGTAACACCCATTGTTTCATGTTTTCTGTGTATATAAAATCTCCCCACTGTATTTTCCACTGAATGCATCCGATGAAGTGAGCTGTAGCTCATGAAAGCTTATGCTCAAATAAATTTGTTCGTCTCTAAGGTGCCACAAGTACTCCTTTTCTTTTTGAGGATACAGACTAACACGGCTGCTACTCTGAAACCTGTAAGTAGAATTTGTGTTGCTAAAAGTTCTCCATAACATTGGCACTGTTGAAAATATTTCTAGTACTACCATAAGCAAAATCAGAACAGTTCTTCTGACCCATTTTAATCAAGTTTCCACCTACTGCAATTTTGTAGCAAAAAAACCCCAAAACCCACCACAAAAAACCCCAAAACCTCTTGAAAATAACATGATAAAATGCTGACAGACCTTTAAAGGGAGCAATATAATGGTCTATACCAGTGCAGGGAAAGCCCCTGGCCGGGCCGGTTTGTTTTCCTGCCGTGTCCGCAGGTTCAGCCAATTGTGGCTCCCAGTGGCCGCAGTTTGCTGCTCCAGGCCAATGGGAGCTGCTGAAAGCGGCGCGGGCTGAGGGACGTACTGGCCACCACTTCCAGCAGCTCCCATTGGCCTGGAGCAGTGAACCACGGCCACTGGGAGCCGCGATTGGCCGAACCTACGGACACGGCAGGTAAACAAACCAGCCCGGCCCACCAGGGGCTTTCCCTGTACAAGCTGTGGAACAAGTTTGGGAACCACTGCTCTAAAGAAAGGAAAGATCAATCTAATTACTATATTACTGCAGAAAAGGTGAAAAATGTCCTGTTAAGGTTGATAGACAACTCAAAACCTATTTTCACATGTTCTTATTTTCAAAATATGCTGTACAACCTTTCAGTGCTCTCTCCATGTCATCTGAAATCTGAGTCAGTACCAAGCCTGAAATATAGAACTATTCCCTTTTAACCTTCATTCTTCTGGTACAATATCCAGGGTCCCTAGGACAACTGGATGTCACGAAGACCTCTTCGCTTCTATTGCTAAGTGGACCATAGGCACTAACAAAATGTTCTGCTGTACAAAGTACCTCTTATCGTGGGCACATTGGGTCATGTCAAGAATATGGAATGATTCTGAATTACTCACCTGACATGTTTATGAGTTGCTTTGGTGATTAGATTATCCATCTATACAGCAATTCTTTAAAAATGGGGATCCAGTATTCCACAGGAGAGCACATTACAGGGCAAAGATGGTGATCACCACCAATTACATTTTGGGACTGCCCTTAAAAGAAGTCCTCAGTGGAAACAAAGGGGACAAGAGACAAAGTGGGATACTGGTGAAAAAGAAGGGTAAAATGCAGATAAGACAAAAAAGAGGAAAGAGAGAAAAGGACTAAAACTAAAAGGAGAGGAACCAAGCGGAAAAGAAAAAGGATAATCAGAGAAGAGTAGGACAGAAAAACAAAGCAACAGCTCTGGAAAAGCTGATTCAAGCAGAAGCTAGCAGAGGTGACCTGAATTACTTGACAAAGAAAGGGCAGGGGGACAGTATAACATGGAAAATGAAAGACAAATGAGGGGAAGGAGAGCAGAAGAATGTGTGTCATGAAATTTGGTTTTAAACTGGTTTTAGAATTCTGTGCCAGAGCAACTTTAAATTGGTTTTGTATCAGGGGAACTTTGGGAAAAAACAGCATGGCTTAGATTTTACTGTATTGTTTCCAAATTGGAAATAAAATCTTTGAGCACCATTCTCCACTTCATCGGAGCTGCATGCAGCCAGAGGAGATGGGAGGACACACATTTAGCGTCTCCCTGGGCAGCTTTAGATTAGACTAATGGAAGACCAGGGGTAATGGAGCTCCTCCCATCTCTGGCCCAACTATTCCACATGCCTGACATGCCCCTCCTTTTCTTTACACTGATGCAGGAGGTAGGAAATTTCCCTTCACCTTCTCTAGCCACTTGAACACCACTATCGTGCTTAAAATGGCCAGTCTGGAGAATCTGGCCCTGTTTTTGGAATTCCAATGCTCCTATTCCTCATTTGCAGTCATAATTAACAATGGAGGAATGAATGCCTGACCAGAAGGAGGCAGTTTTCAAAACAAGGCAAAGTTGATAGTTCAAAGTTTTGAACGAACCCAAGCTTTAATTCAGGGCAAACAATAGAAGATTGCATGCATCCCTGACTTGTCTGTGCACAATTGTGTGTGTACCATGGATTAGCTGTGCAGTATTGTCTTCAACTGTTTTTTCTAGGAGCTTTTCCTTAAATTAATATATGCTAACAATCATGTGGATCCTCCAATCATTCTCCATTGCTTTAAAATATGGCTTATAACCTTGAAGATCCTCCAGTATTTCTTCACTGCTTGTCTTGCACATTCCATGGAAGCTTCTAGTAATCCCCAGCTACTCTTGAGTACAGTCTCCCAATCACTGAGGTTTGCAAATGTCCCATGGTGTAATGGTGCTTTTAATGTCATCCAGACATTTTGCAGAGTACCTGAATTCTGATTAATCAGATCAGAGATCCTCAGCAGCCAGACAGGACAGGCAGTAATATGTTGTACAGGCAGCACTGTTCCACTTGTAACTCCTGATGCAGCACCAGATTGGGCAAAGTGCTCTGCAAGATTATTTTTGCTTTAATGACATAATGGAAGCCAAAAAGAAAAGAGGGCAGGGGAGAAGGAACCCTGGGAAGAACTAGTAGAGAGGCAGTCAGTTAAGTGTTCAGAAGATAGAAACAAGCAAAGTACACTAGTTCTCTAGCTCATGTCTGCCATCTTGATTATACCACATGGCTCCCCAAAAGTCTAAAAAACTGTTCTTTGCAAAGTACTGTTCCTCAATACACTGTGCAAACTAATCAGCAAGAACCCAGACCAAATCAGACCAAAGCCCAAATTTGCAAGAAAGGAGTTGGTAGGGGGGAGGGGAAGGGGATGAAGAGGCTGAAGCAGAGTTCCTCTGTGTCCAGCCTCCCATGTAGTTCAGCCCATGTGAACATTATTAAGGCAAATAATATCACAAAATGTTCTTGGACAGTCAGAGCACTTTACAGACATTAACAAAGTTTCAGAAGTTCCTTGTGAGGTAGGTATTTAAACTTTCCCATCTGTAAAATTGTGTCAAAGCTCAGCAGAGTCAAGTGACTCTCTTAGGGTCACACAGTGAGTCAGTGGAATGAGTTAGGATCAGAACCCAGATCCTCCTCCTCCCAGTCCTACCACTCCACACTCCTAAATTCTGCTGTACTTAAGTTGGCCATTTCAGAAGAGGAGTGTACTGTTTATATGAACAGCATTTATAGGAAGAATAGAAGTTATAACTCTCATTCCTCAAGCTTCAAGAGATAAGATTATTGCTAGTTATAGGCATAACTGAGCTTTTCCATTGACCACTGTCCTAAAAGGCTAGTTAGGCCACTGGTCTGTTCATTATACCAAATCTTGCCTTTTTAATGTTCTTCTCTTACCTGCTTTCAGATTAAATAGTTGAGACTGGTGCAGGGATTTGGCGCTCAGGACTCAGGAAAAAGATTTCCAATGGTATTTACAGCAGCTCTATTTTTAGGTGAACATTAACCCAACAAAATATCTGTTCTAGAAAAATTACTAACAGGAAATGTATTCACTGTAGTCAGAGGGGGGGAAAACCATCAACAGCGGAATCACCTTAGTTCTTGCATTAAAAAAACTAACATTTAAACAAGAAATGAATATAGTAACTTTATATCTTCCTGTTCTTTCAAAGTTCTATCATCACACACTGATGTTGCTTGCCTGATGATAAATTAGGACAGTGAGGGTGCTGGTCAAGGTGACATTATGGAAGCAGTTTCCCTAGTAACAGTAACTACACTACTTGCATAACAGACTACAAGAAGTACTCTTGAATACACCAAGTTATATCCAGTGCTGTATTATCAAAGTCAGCATATAGAAAGGTAACCTGTCTGGAAATCATGGGTGCCCAGAATCCATTAGGGGATATTCAGCTGTTCACTGGCCTCAGGTCAAAATGATCTCACGGAAATGTGAAAGCATCAGCTTAGCATACATGCATTTCTCCTGCAGGGGTAAACGTTTGAGTTAGATATTGACTTCTGTTGAAATGAAGGTCAGATAGCATTTATCAGTTTATTGGAAACTTTGCAGTGGAATCCAGAACTCTGGACAATGATAATAATTAAGAATTGGTTTAGAAAATAAGAATAGCTATTGTGAACTTATGTCGAAGAGCACTGATGCAAATACATGCTAAAGGGCTGCCAGATGCAGTATCTGCTGGACTTGTCCAAGCTTGGATTCTGTTGCACATGCAGTTCGGTGCCTGGGGGCCCATTCATTTTGCTGCTACAAACCTGTGGTGAAAGTTGTCCCTGTACTCACAGGATTAATAAAATATACTCTCTGCACTTAGAAATCACTCATGTCATGATTCTTCAAATACCCATGTCATGATTCTTCAAATACTTTTGGATGAAAACAAAAACCACTTTTCTTTTAATATATTTGCCTACATGCTAAAGAATCATTGTATAACTGCATGTGTCATTCACCTTTCTTCTAGTGTTTTAGGTCTCATCCTACTGCGGTATTAAGCACCCTGATGTCTGTGGAAGTGCAACATCTCGCAAGAAGCATGCATTGCCTCCCAAGACTGGGAGGGACCACCCAGGGACCACCCAAGCATCAGACTGCATGCTGGGTATCTCTGGGGGAACCTTCCACCTCTAGCTGTGGGCAATGCTGTGATCCTGCTCCATGGAGGCTATTTCATCCCCAAGGCACCAGCCCAGTCTCACTGTCATTGAGCAACAAAATATCCTTTGGTTCCACCCATGCCCCACATCCACCTGCCCCCCTAAACATTGATGCTCAGGTAGCCCTGAGAACTGAGCTCTTTACCATACAAACATGAGTACAGCCCTTCATGGCACCCACAAAGCTAACTCCCCACCACCTCACAGTACAGTGGAAACCAACCAGTTCTGCTACTGTGGTACCTCCATAGATGTGGAGAGGGGGTCTGGATTTTCCCCTTTTGAAACATGGCATTTAATTGTGAAATTTTGAAACCCTAGGTAATAGTCATCCAGTAATGTGTTGATTAAACTGCCATGCTGATTACACAACTGTCTTTAAGCCTGTTCACCCCACCCACCCACCCACCCCATTTCTCTCTCTCTCTCTCTCTCTCTCTCTCTCACTCTCACACACACACACACACACACACACACACACTTTTGAGCTTGAGTTTGGTTACTCCATGTATCAGAAGAGCAGGTGCAGAATCAATTTTCCTGTTAAACCAGGACCCATAGCTGTGTGGTAACTCAAATTGAATGGAAAAATATACAACATACAAAAATGTTTAATGTTTCCAATAACCACTAGGAAACAAAAACAGGCGTGACAATATCAAGAGAGATAGCAACTTCTCTTTGAAAAGTATCACCCTTTATTATCAAGTAAGCAGGAGCATCTGCTTTCAGGAAAAGAAAAACTTTAAAAACTGTTATCTGAGGGGGACAGGAAATGTCATCTTGACTCCTTCAAAGGTCATCCTTACAGAGCCCGTTAACAGACAGCTTTCTAAAAATAATAGAATACATAGGATCACTATAAGACATTTCATTTCTCAGAGACTGGTAGAAAATAATCCTGATGGCTAGTCTATCCTGCTCAGAACATCATTCTTAAATTTGCCATCCAGATGAACAATTCTCTTAGAGTTTAAAAAGAATTGTAAACTTCCCCACCACCATCCTGCCCAAGAAACTGGAACCTAGATCTGGCAGGCAATACACATTTGTCCAGTTTAATTCTGTGCAGACAGCCACACCGGTTTTTACCTTGAAGCAGCGGAAACAGCTACTGAACATTTATGTTTATTCATAACACATGTTCAGTCTAGTTGATGAGATTCCCTTCTTTTTTCCATTCAATTTATCTTCTGAACTTGGGTGTATTTAGAAAATCAAGTGGTAAGTGAATAGTAATTGTATTATACCATGGCACCCTGCCAACTACTACATATTTTAATGTTGACATGGTAGTTCCATTCTAAGGGTCACTCCTGCAAGGAGCTGTGTGCCTTCAGCTCCCACTAAGCTCTTTGAGAGTTGGGGATATTCACACTAACAAAACCAATCAGTACATACACCTAAGGAGCTGGAACTAGAACACTGGTCGAATAGAGTGGTAACGCTTTAAAAATGCTGCATCTGCATGGAACTAAATACAGCGACAACCTCAGATAAATGAATCCCAAAGGCTAACTTGAGAGCTTTTAAAAGCTTGTGTTCTTAATTGAATCAGTCTGCTTCTTACATACAAGGCTGCCATTTGAGCTATAGAAAAACTCCATTGTCCAGCTGAAGTAGACCCCTTAAACTCCATGGACCAGCTACTAGAGGACATCACCACCCATATACACAAAGGCACTACACTAACACCACCTACCAAGGAGGCGCGCATCACCTCGCATGATTGGGCCCCGAAGCACAATATGCAGTTCCTTAAAACTTTGTCAGAGAATTACCTTTGAGATTGAAATTTCTTACATGTGGGTCTCCACTCCAAAATGGACAATCTGTCACAGAAAAAAGTTTTATAAAAACCCATTTGGCCATTTAAGTTATTTGGGCCATGAAAAAGGTGTTAATTTTTTCCACACACATGGATACATACAGAGAGATGCTATTTATTATATCCCAGTAAGTACAACATAGCTTTGCTTTAAAACTTAGAATTGTTTGTGTCCCTGAAGAGAAAAATATTTGATTTTTAAATACTGAATCCCATAAAATGTTGGTGTATCATTAACCTCAGGATGCAGTGTTCCCACTGTTTGCAGGTACACATATCAAGTTACTCAAAAGGTCAAAACAGAGAGAAATGAGAGATTAGGTCCAGAGGCCTTTCTAGATACAGAAAATTTACAATCCTCTAAACATCTTAGGCCTTCTGTTTAGGATACAAATGTCACATTGCCCTACATCTTGTCATCTCTTCAGCAATTTATGAACAGTTTTAATGATATAAAAAACTTGGATGCCAATCCAGCGATGTGATGTATGCAAATGTGGCCCTGATGTGGCACCCCAGTGAACACACACAACTGTCTCTTTAAATATATAGATACCTATTTTGCATGTATTATTTGTAATACCATGTGAAAACAAAGGATCAAATTTTGATTCACATATGTACATGCCTGAGGCCAGGTGGGTGAGCTAATCTCTTTCATTGGACTAACTTCTGTTGGGAGAGAAGCTTTTGAGCTACACAGAACTCTTCTTCAGGTCTGGTAAAGGTACTCAAAGTGTCACAGCTAACTACAAGATCAAACAGATGACTACTTATGCTAAACTAGCACATATTCTAAGGGATCATTCAAGGTGTACTGGGACCGACACAGCTACGACAGCCATGCATACATAAAGTGAATCAGTACCTTGGCTAATGCACGTGCATCAGAGTGTATGCGCAACTCAAAGTGTCTCACAATTCAAAATTTGAATCTTCAGTATATAATCTTAAAGTACATGTTAAATATACCAGTTACCAGAGAATCATCCGTTACAACAGTAACGCACAGTCAGCAATAAAAATAATTCCCTCCAATTCTCCAATTCCTTTATTTTATAGGAGGAAAACAGATAAAAATCAGGCTGTATATATACACAAGCTGCTAGTTCTACAAATTATAGAACCGAATATTTGGGTTTATAGTATCTTTCATACTTGGAGTAATATGAAAAATTAAAGTTCAAGCACCACTATTTTCCAGGTGAGAGATCAAACTTTCAAAACATCCAAGTCCGAAACTTGACTTGTTTCCCAGCAGCAAGTAGTAGATACAATGGAGACTGCTTTAAAATGTTGCCCTGCGCTGCAGGATCTGTGGAGTCTACTGAAAAAAAAATCAAAGGAAATCTGTTACAATACACGTCTCTTGCTGTGATGGAGCTGCAAAACATACAGCTGTCTCCAGTGCACAGAACTGATATGGATAAAACCTCTCAGAAGAAGCACTCATTAGTTCAACCAGTAAAGCCTAAGATCATGTTCCAGCAGTTTCAAACAAAAACAATTAAGTACAAGATTTTACTTTTCTTCTTTCACTTTTGGGGACCTTTTTATGGGAACAGATGACTGTTCATTGAAAATAGGCTATTTTGTATTAACTTTCAGGGGATTAAAAGATTATTTGTTTAAAAGGCCTTTTATTAAAACACACACAAATAAAATTTTTTTAGAAAAAATTATTTAAAGTGGCAAAAGGCACACTGCCCACAAACTCAAGTAGAAAAAAAAAAGAGAGAGAGACCCTGAATATAGTTTCCATTGAATCAGTGAAGCTACTGACATAGAAAATAAAACAGAGTTCCAAAAAAATAAAGTCATCTCACCCAAGGATATTGTAGACCTAACAAATGCCAAAGAATATCAGAAGGAGATGACCATACCATTCTAGGAAGTCCTGAGTGAGGACATTGCATCAAGACTGTTAGCAAGATTGAAATGTTTGAGATTGCACTGGCTCTTCATTCCCATGAATCAGAAAGGAGTTTGTTATCTGTGAGAACAGCTTTTCTCCCTAAGAGAGGCAGAATATACAGGAAGCACATGCTCCGGGCTATTTCTGAGGATGTTGCCAGAAACTGGTGGAACTCTGAACATGTGAACCCAAAACCTAGACAGTGTGGACATATCGTAGGGACAAAAAGGGGCCATACAATGGATATAAAATTCTGACAATATACAGTAGTTGCCAAATCTTTAGTTCACTGGGAAAAGATTACCCATCTTACTGCAGCAGTTTAACTCCCACCTTGCTCTTCACTCACTCAGAAGCAGTAGATTCAACACTTGTTTTGGAGTTGCAGATGCTCAACACCGCTGAAAGTGAATAAGGAATTACTAGACCATATGCAATGCTAGGTTCTAAATCAATAGGAAGCTGCAGATACTTAGCATCTGAAAATCATGCCAGGAAATATACTTCTGGATATTTGCTTGTGAAAGGTGTCATTAATAGTAAATAATATGTCAGCTTGCACTGACTTCTATACAACTGATTTCGATTTAAGTGAGCAAGAAAAAGGTCAGCTAGCTGCAATGTGATGGGTAATCATTAAAATGCAATATACCTTTTTTCCAGTTAAATAAAAAACAAGAACTACTGTCAAGAACACTATATGTCCCCTTTTGTCCCTACTATATATTCCCTTTTATTTAGTTTTTTTGCTTGAGATCGGAGATAAAGGTGCTCAGCACCTCTGAAGAATGTATCTATGAAAAATGTATCAATGTTTATAATTAAACTTTGGCCCCACACCTCCATCCTACCCAGACACTGAATTTGAACGTTTTTAGAAACTCAGGTCCCCAATATATGGATTTCAATTTCCAAATGTCAGTGTAGTTTCTTGCATAAATATAATTGATTTTTCTTTGGCTCACAGATCAGCTGTGATGCATTAGTTAAAAAAAGGATTGTAAAGAACTTGAAAGTTCTAAATTATAATTAACAAAAATTGAATAGGTTCTAAAGTGAATATGTCTCTATTAGGCTACTCTATATGGAGAGCTAGAACTAGAATTCTCATCCACTTGGTTTGCCATTGAAAAAAAGTCTTATCCTACTGAACTGATCTAGATATGCTAGTCAAAACTCATGAGCTGTGCATATAAATTTTTTTTCTAGATTGGATGATCAATTGGCACTACTGATTGATCATATAGTCTTCTTCATGGGCAGGCAGTTTTACTTTGTACAAGTATACAAAGCATAAGTTTCTGAAATAAAGCTACAAATAGCACTGATGTGGATTTTAGCAAGAAGGAACTCTGTTGAGTCCTTCATTCCATTTACTTATTATGGCAGAAACAGATGGAATTTAATTTCCTTTAACTACTATGACCCATGAATAACTTTTCAAATCAGTACTGAGTGGTAAAAGAGATACAGACGAAACACTGAAATATAGAAATAGGATTCAACACGCAGAACAACTGCAACTGCCATATGATTTATTGGTTTTGTTATCCCCTTCCCTCACATAATAGACAATCAGCTAGCAAAAAAAAAAAAGCTAAGCTACTTTACATATCCTGGCATGAAACAAAGTTCAAATCAAATGGCCTGACTCAGAGCCCACTGAAATCAACAGGGGCCTATCCATTGACTTCTGTGCATTTTGGATCAGTCCCCGAGTGAATTGGTTTCCTGGTGTCAGACTCCTCTATGTTGGTTTTGCCCATGGCTCCCTACTGGAGCCTCTTTGTCCACTAAGTCCTTTTCCTACTGCCAGGACCCCTTCCATAATGCCAGTTATGGCCTTTCTGAGTGTGCTTTCAATTGCTCTCCATGGTAGTCCTGCTTTCCCACTCCCCAACTCCCCCATGGAAGGTACCTATACTTCTTGGTATACATCACGTTTGTGACTATTTCTGCTTAAGCTACCACTATTTTTAAGGCTATGCCTTCACACTATGAGCTAGTACGTGTACATGAGCTGGGAATCACTCCCCTAGCTTGTAGTGTTGATGCCTAATTTACATATACTCCTACTTTAAGGTTGGGCTGGAATTTAGCTAGTGTAGCCTAGTGGATAGAGTACAACTCAGAAAACCTGGATTCTATTCCTAATTCTGCCATTAGCCTTCTGGGTGACCTTGGGCAGGTCATTTCATCTCTGTGCCTCAGATTCCCCATTGAGAGATGGGAATAAAGATACTTGCCTCCTTTGTAAAGCACTTTGAGATCTGCTGATGGAAAGTGCTATATAATGGCTAGGTATTATTATAAGGCCCTTTTACTTTACAGCACTCTGGTAGTGTATCAGAGGGGTGGCCGTGTTAGTCTGTATCCACAAAAACAATGAGGAGTCCAGTGGCACCTTAAAGACTAACAGATTTATTTGGGCATAAGCTTTCGTGGGTAAAAAACCCACTTCTTCAAGAAGTAGTGAGTTTTTTACCAACGAAAGCTTATGCCCAAATAAATCTGTTAGTCTTTAAGGTGCCACAAAGTGGTATAAAGCAACGTTAGTGAGAGACTCACTCCTAGTAGGGTTTAGGTTGAGTAAAACTCAGGAGCCATGCCAGCTCAGGAGAACTGATCCCCATGCGAGAATGGAATCTGGCATTGCAAATTCCTACCCTGCAGTAATTCCTTACTCATTTTATAGTAGCACAAGTTTTAGAGCAGCTTCTTCAACCTATGGAGACCTACCTTCGCTCTATAGTAATTGTTTTCTAGGGCAATTGCGTGGTGGGATAATAATGAAGCATTAAAGGCATTTATCATATAATGTGACGTTCTGGACAGAATGATGTTTTCTAAAGTGAGAGCAGAGCACAAATGGCCACTGAGCTATGGCTATATTTTTATGCTGAACATCCCCAGTCACTAAACTGTGGAAGGCTATCAGAGCAGAAATCTATTATGTTTAATATTTCATAATTCTTTTTCCTCCTCTCTGTGAATGCTTCCTTCTGGATGACTGCATGGATTCTACAATATAATGTCAAATACCATGACCTGTAATGAAACTTGGTGTTTGTGATGTTACCTCATGAACTACAGTTTGTAAAAAATGCTTCACAGAAAGGAAAAAAGAATGCTTAAAAAGGATTAGTTAAGCTTCTTTTGGTTCTGAATGCTCCCAGAACCTGCCTAACTTATGCACAGAAATATCAGTAATTCTGTTTTCAGTTTTGCTTTTCACCTCACCTATAAGTTTTAGCTGCTTTACATGTGTTTCATATTTTCACTTAAAAAATTAAATTTAAAGTTCAGGCTTTAATTTCTTTGTGCTGGATTCTTCTCCCATTGAAGTCAATGGGAGTTTTGTCACCCGCTTCAATGGGAGATGGATGAGGCTCTAAGTCAACCTTTTCTGAAATGTAACCCCAGCTCAATATTTTTTAAAAAAATATATCCCTGATTATTTTTCAGGTTTTACTGTTAATATTTTAGTCTAGAGTATAAATCAAAGGGTTTCTTTTTGTTGTTTATACATCACATTTCCTGGAAAAATCTGTACAAATAATTTCAAAGAAGGGTTTATAAGAATATTGATGGCACACAGAAGATATGTGCGCACATTTTCTTTACCTTCATGTCTAAGGTGGTCTTCACTATTCCAAAATTTTTCCTATTATATGCTAAGTGACTCATTCCAGACTTTGGCACTGTTCATTATTTTCCCGCTGTTTGAGAGAAGTGAGTCTAGTGGGGCCAGTACAGACTGGCTCCATCTGTGCTTCCTCACTGACTCCTGAGCTGTCAGAATGTCAGGGACAGCCAATGCTCCTGATGTTCCAGCATCACTTACTCTTTGGGCCATTGTTTCCCCACAAGGCATTATTGTTTTAGGTTGTCATTTAAAGTTGGCATTACGTTTATGGTTATGTCAATGGTTTTAAATCACTGTGTCTTCATGGGGCCCAGGTTGTGATATATTGTCGCTTAAAGTATACTGCAAGTTGTGGTTAGTTGACACTGCTGTAAACTGCACTTAAAGGATAGTTTTAAAAGCCACAAAAAGTTATAAATCCATTATTTCAATATGGTAACCACAATATCTTGGACTAAAAATAGTCTGAGAGCAAAGGAGGAAAATCAATACCTGGTTATTAACCAATACTGACGTAACAGGGAATGTCCTTGAGTTATTATCTTGGAATGTGCTCTCTAGCCTGTCAGGCTTGCACATTGATTGGCTTCTTCCTCAGGAATCATCATTTCACCACAAAATGGTCACAGCTACTTCTTTCTCCACCATTTCGTTAGCTAATTCCAAGCTTTTCGCTGTCAAGTCAACTGGCCCATAAGTAAAGATTAGAGTGCCATATCCATCACAACTGAGTAATTCTTTTTTTAAATGATGCTTAATATCTAGGGTTTGAGGGAGTCAGCATCTGAAGCTGCCATATTTGTTTCGGGAATCTGCATGGGGAGGCCTGTAAGTAACAGCCAATCACGCCAGAGGCATTTGCATAGTTACTGTATAGTTTAGCTAATTACAGCTCTCTTACATTAAATGATAAATCTGCAAGTCAGATCTCCTCAGCCAGTGCAGGAAATTGTATAAGAAATAATTGTACAGAAAAGTCAATAAGTATACAGTATCCCTTTGATCTGACTGGCTCAGACAATTTGACTTCAATACAACTAGATATTCTTGGAGTGAATCAAGTACAGGTAACAATTTATAATGCTTGTAGACAAAATAAAATGCAGATATTCCTGAAGTTAAGTATAAAAAAATAAAGAACATTACAAAGGAGATAAATTATTTTCAGTTGACAATAAATTAAATATTGAATATTAAAATGTGCAGAATTGCAGTTTTGTAAAGTATTTTTTCAACCTCTTTATACCAGGTTTTCAGGATGCTTGGCTTACAAGACCATAGCATGAGCAACCACATGAGTTTCTTGCCCAAGAGCTTTCAGCTATTTGGAGCACCAGTTATGCCTGTTTTCATTCTTCTCTGAAATATATGTCCATATGCAGAGGAAAAATATGTGAATTCGTATGACATGAAATTAGAAGTGAAAAGAATATTAATTCCTATTCTTACATACAGGGAGCATCAATAATAGCAATGGAAGCTGTTCCATTGACTTCATAGGACTTTGGAACAGGCCTTACATAAAAGTCTTGTTGAATCACATTTGTAGAAAGCTCACTGTGCCTTTGGTTGGATACATGTTCAAGTGGGGAAGCAACCCCAGGCTCTGGGTGTCCCTAAACCTCCACCTGCCAGAAGCTGAGACTGGAGACTCTCAAGCATCTGGTACTGATCACTGCCAGACAGAATTCTAGGCTACATGGACAATTGGTCTGACCCATTATGGCCGTTCTCATGTTCTTAACATTGAATTGTTTTTGCAAGAATATCAGAATCTACAGCTCAGATGTGCTTTCATATTATTGTATGGTTTGTATTATAAAGTTTGCAGATGATACCAAGCTGGGAGGGGTTGCAAATGCTTTGGAGCATAGGATTAAAATTCAAAATGATCTTAAGCTGCAGAAATGATCTGAAGTAAGTAGGATGAAATTCAATAAGGACAAATGCAAAGTACTCCACTTAGAAAGGAATAATCAGTTATACAGAGACAAAATGGGAAATGGTTGCCGGGGAAGGAGTACTGCAGAAAGGGATCTGGGGGTCATAGTGGATCACAAGCTAAATAAGAGTCACCAGTGTAACACTGCTGCAAAAAAGAGAGAACATAATTCCGGGATGTATTAGCAGGAGTGTTGTAATCAAGACACAAGAAGTAATTCTTCCACTCTACTCCTCACTGATTAGGCCTCAGCTGGAGTATTACGACCAGTTCTGGGCACCACATTTCAGGAAAGAGGTGGATAAATTGAAGAAAGTCCAGAGAAGAGCAACAAAAATGATTAAAGGTCTAGAAAACATGACCTATGTGGAAAGACTGAAAAGAATGGGTTTGTTAGTCTGGAGAAGAGACGACTAAGGGGAGACATGATCACAGTTTTCAAGTACATAAAAGGTTGTTATAAGGAGGAGGGAGAAAAATTGTTCTCCTGAACCGCTGAGGATAGGACAAGAAGCAATGGGCTTAAATTGCAGCAAGGGCGGTTTAGGCTGGACATTAGGAAAAGCTTCCTAACTGTCAGGGTGGTTAAGCACTGGAATAAATTGCCTAGGGAAGTTGTAGAATCTCCATCGTTGGAGATTTTCAAGAGCAGGTTAGACAAACACCTGTCAGGGATGGTCTAGATCGGTGTTTCCCAAACTTGGGACGCCGCTTGTTCAGGGAAAGCCCCTGGTGGGCCAGGCCGGTTTGTTTACCTGCCACGTCCACAGGTTCAGGTGATCACGGCTCCCACTGGCCGCGGTTCGCTGCTGCAGGCCAATGGGGGCTGCGGGAAGTGGTGTGGGCCGAGGGACATACCAGCCGCCACTTCCCGCAGCCCCCATTGGCCTAGAGCAGATAGGCCGAACTTGTGGACACGGCAGGTAAACAAACTGGCCCAGCCAGGCCCGCCAGGGGCTTTCCCTGAGCAAGCGGTGTCCCAAGTTTGGGAAACACTGGTCTAGATAATACTTAGTCCTGCCATGAGTGCAGGGGCTGGACTAGATGACCTCTTGTGGTCCCTTCCAGTCCTATGATTCTATGGTGCAAAGACATGAATTTAACTACTAATGCAATGCCAAAGAGCTAGATTACTGCCACAAGAGACTCCTTCACTCATGAATATAAGTAGCAAGATAAAATATCCAACAATATTGTGGTTTCACAATCAAGCAATGCTGATGAAAGTTTCATTTGACTGGACTGCTCATGTCCACAAATGGATAAGAAGACTATATCAAAGCAACTAATTTATTGTAAACTGGCTGTCAGAAAATGATATGTGAGCTAATCAAATTAAATGTCATAAAGATGCTCTCAAAAAGCCTTATAGTTATGTACTATTGACACATAGATATTAAGTTATAGCTGCCAATTGAACTAACTGGCAATTAATATTATGTGATGGAGTGAAGTTGCTTGAAAATCGCCATCTATGTGATCACAAAGCAAAACTCCAACTGCACCTGCAGCAGTTATCAACCCCAGTTTATCAGCCTCACACTATTTTGTGCACCTGACAGTCCATTATGAAGAACAGAGTGACAGACTAACTCAGTTTAAAAATAAAAAAAAGGTACAAACAAGTTGAGCAGAACATCTTTGCTTGAACTGCACTTTGCAACCTTAATTATAGCTACATTTATGGTTTGGGAATATTGAGGACCCTATGCTCTCCTCCAATTTGATGCATGGAGCAGAATAAACAGGGTAAACAATAGAAGAAATACCGTTGAACCTGGAGAAGTGGGGAGCAGAGGTAACTGAGAACCTGTGAAGGTCCTTGGTTCTCACATGGAACATTCCAGGCTCCACAGATCTGGAGAGGGAAAGCCTTTGTGCCTATGAAGCAGCAGCTGTATGTGGGATATGCCCATCTGAAACAGGGCCTGTTTCTGCTTTAAAAATCCAGTGAGAGTTAATGCTGACAACAACTTAACTTCCACTCCATGCTATCCACTCACATATTTGATGTACATGTTCCTTCTCCATTACTGTATTTGTGCAAATGCACAATCTATGTACTATTACTTGCACATGCAAACAATTATTTACATTAAAAACTCCATTTGCATGGAGTTACCTTGTGCTCTCCAATTCTGTTGTATCCACTCGCCTTTCATTATGTACTTAGACCATAAGCTCTTTGTGGCAGGGACCATCTTTGTGTTAGCCATTCTGCACACACAACAAAAAGGAACTGCCATGCTCCAGGTTTGACTGCCACAGGTCCACTGGATTTGGGGCAGATTGTACCCAGAGCAGTTCTTTAAACCCTTCCTTGCTGGGATGGGAATCTGTCCTACTGCAACATAAGTAAGGAATTGAGCAGCAAAATAATTGGTAAAGAATTTAAGGAATATACGCTTGTCCAATAACACAAATGATCTAGATGAGGCACTGGAATTAAGTTAACACAATATTGCCAATTTCAGAAGAAACTTGCTGAAGCAGAGACACACAGATGGCCATAATTCAGGTCCCAAAACCATGGAATCAATTCACTACTTGGGTTGAGATGAGATTTCTGTGTATGCTGATCTGCCCTGTAAAGGACAAAGAGCAGTTGTGCCTACTGGGGAGAAAAAGGACATGTTAGAAAAAATATGTACAGCAGATTTGGAATGGAGATGTGCCAAGAGAGGGCTCAAAATTGGTTTCTCTTGCCAGTAACGAGCAAGCAGATTGATATCTTTGTAGCGGAGTGTTCAGTCTATATGAAGTTAAAACAAAGTTCCCAGGTTAAAAGATTTTGGTAACTGAGAAAGCAATAAATATAATATTTGATGCTATTGGATTACTATTGTACACATTTTTGGTATTAGATCTAAATTGCCAAACAAGATACAAAACTATTCTCACTCTCACCTGATTTGAAGAGGAAATTACCACAGGTTCAAACTAGAAAGAGGGTTTTGGCAAAGGAGGCACTTGACTGGATTCAGGTGATCTGGGTTCTCTCCCCAGTTCTGCCACAAACTGCTTGTGTGATACTGGGCAAGTCATTCAGCCTTTGTGCTTCAGTTTTCCCTCTCTAAAGTATAAATAGTAATAACCTTTCCTTTCTCCTGCCCTTTGTCTTGTGTTTTCTCCTCTTTAGGTCAGGAATTATCAGTTGCTATGTTTAAGTATAGCACCTAGGACACTGGGTCACCCATCTCAGCTGGGGCCTTTAGGTGACATAATACAAATTAATAAGATGGTTATTTTTGACACTTTACATGGGTGACAGAGAAGGCAGTTAAGACAGCAAAAGATTGGCCTAGTAATGAAATGTTAGGACTTCGAACACTGGCACATGCTGAAGGGAAAACTATTGTTTATGATTCTTACCAAGACATATTTAAATGGTGTTCTTAATTCTGGTGCAACATGTTTTGACCTTACAGTGTGGAAGGACTGCTTGTTTGGAGCACGGCACTACAACTAGTAGAAGGTCAGAGTAGTTCTGGCTTGTGACGATTATATTGAGAGATCATGCCTTTGAAAAGATCCCCTGAAATCCAAGAGAAGCAAGTTTGCCTGGCCATAAATCATGAATACTATGGTTTATTAAGGTACAATTGCTGCTGCTTTAGAGTGAGAGCTGTTGCCCTTTGATGTCATTTTATGTTATTGTACTCCATTAAACTCTGATCAGCGAAATAAGGTCTGAGGCAGGCAGATCAGAACTGGTGTGTTTACTTAGAAACAGAAGTAGGGTCAATACAAAGTGTACAGGCAAGCACTTTCTATGCCATCAGCACATTTTCAGATTTATTCCTCAGCAGTGGACGATATCACATTGTCACAAGTTATCTACACAGGATGTGTCAAAAGTACCTATATCAAGTAAACACTGGCATGACTTTTTTTAAACAACCGCTTCTCTTCCTTTGCTTCAGACAGAGGAGGAAACTGTAAGTGCCACATAGACATCTATATCTAAGAGACCTTTAGAAAGAGGATGCTGTGAATTAAGAGCTTTAATTACTGTGCTATTCCCTTTATTAAAGGAGACGAAAGCTGTCTGTAGCTTCCTTGTCATTTCTGTCTAGAAATGATTCAGGAGACATGTAAAGTTCTACAAATAGCCGCTCAAAATTATAGCAAGGGCTGCAGAAGTGAGTAGTTCACTGCTCTCTCCATTGCAGCCAAGGGATTTTTACCAGGTCAATTTCAGTTTAGGCTCATAATTCAAGGAGGTCTAGGTGCTGCAGATTAAGATTTCCCAGGAGAATCCTTTAATTTAATATCCCTGGCTCTCTGGGAACACAACTAGTAATGAAATATGGAGTCAGTTACATAATCCACATTTGATTATTGAGAGAGTCTTGAAACAGTCTTGTTCATTGTCAAATATCCAGAGTAATGGGAGCAGTTAGAATTGTATATAGATATCTAAGCACTTAGGGCTACATCCACAAAAGCACTTGGGCATCTAACTGCCCCTTCAGGTACCTAAATCCAACATGAAGGTGCTACTGACATCAAAAACTACCATTCAGCTGCCACCTCACCCCACAGACACCTAAATTTCTGCTGGTGGGCACGTGCTAAGCCACATAAGTGCTGCTTTTGCCCCATGGCTAACAAGCTGCTTGGAGCCCTTGCTGAAGCCAGAGCCCTAATGTGACTCCAAAGCAGGATTCTCAAACTAAGTGTTCTCCCACCTCTCTTACTTGTGGGGCCCAATCCCTTAGGAATTCTCATGTCATGCGTACGAAATCAGACCCTGCATAAAAGACAACCAGGTCAAGAATTTTGGGGACCGACTACTATGTTCTGACCTGATGGGAGACCCAAATTCAAGTTGCTGCTCCATCTGATTTGGAGCATAGACTTGAACCCTCATCTCCTACATCTGATGTGAATGCCCTAACCACTGAGTTATTGGCTATCATCAGTAGGAGGTGGGAGAGGTTCTCTCTGGTTTTTCACAAGAGAAGTCTGGGTTTCATCTGCTAGGGCACAAGCTGATCTGGCCTAGGCACCCAACTCTAGGAAAGGGTTCAGGGCTGAGAATTTTAACTCTTCCATATGAAGAGCCTGGGCACCTAAGGGCTGAGGATTCCATGAAGTGATAGGATGCCTAGGGGTTAGGCATTGCAAATTTAAGTATCTTTGTGGATATAGCCTTCAGTGTCTCATTCAAAGCCCACTGAAGTCAACAGGAGTTGTTCCACTGACTCCAGTGAGATTATGGCAATGAACAATAGGCAGGCTCTAAATTGGTCTTTTCAGTTTTTCATATTGTCATCATCCCAATGTTCTCCAAGATTTTTCTATCTGATACTCCCATAAAACTAAAGGTGCCTGTCACAGACATCTCAGCACTCCTTGCCTGGACACCCCTTTCAAGTTACAGACTCAATAGGTGCACTTCTCTCAAAGTGGAATCCCACAGCGCACCCCATTTTTAGACTGGGTTATAACACCCCTGTTTATCAACTTCTTCAGAAACAAAGGGTTAAAACAGCCAAGGTGCTTCATCTATATTAGCATTACCCAACAGCTTAGGTAGACCTAGTTTACCCAGACCCCTGAACATCTGGGGACAGTCTGTTTCTCTTCAGACATGGTCTCTCCCCTGAGCTTCAGGGAGTGTGCATTTTTAAAACAAGGCAGACCCCTTTGTTCTTTGTCCACAAGTTGGGACTCTTGCCCCTTGTCAAACCCACCTGACAAGCATGCCAGGGTGTGGAGATAGACCAAAGGGAACTGTCCTGTCATTGTCTTGTAAGTGCTGGTAGACAGAGGACTATCGGAAGTTATCATAGTCCTTTCCTGAGGATGTGTGAGGTGAGCCTCATGGAGGTTAACCTTTTAGCTAGCAGCATAACTACCATCAAACATATGTAAGTACACAATGTCATGGTGTCTGGAGCAATTCATGACCATGAGTTCCAAACTCAGGGCAGACGTCAAAAAATAGAGCAGACATCCGAAACTGGTGATAGGTTCTATAATTAGATTTCACCAACCCACTAACAAGTGTGAACTCCTGGATCACTGTAACAGTCTTACCACAGAGTCTCACAGAGTTCTCTTGGGCACTCCAGTCTATCTTGCCACCCAGGCTAACTGGACTTAGTGATAGTTGGTTGCAATACACCAAAGATCACAGAAGATTGTTGTTTCCAATCGCAAGAGACCAGTCACTTTTCCCAGGTAAATTTGTACTTGAGATCTCACAAAGACAATGCTTGTAGACAATGCTATAGTAAATGAACTAAGGATTATTTAACTAGGAAAAAATTAGTTATTACAAGATTAAAGCAGGCAACATATATACACAAATGAGTTACAGTCTATGCTTCCAAAAGGTGACAGAGTTGTTGTAATCCATCAGCAGTGAATGTCTTTTAGGCTAACCCAGGTTGACCCTGGGGATCTCTTCTTCTGTTTTGTATTTCCAGTCCAAACAGCAAAAGGAGGAGAGAGAAAAATTTCCCCCGTTTTATCCCCTTTTTCCAGCATTCAAGCTGATGGGCTGGGCTTTATTACACACTGTGGCCCTCTCAAACTCATAAAGGGACTAAGTCTTTGTATTGCGATGTGCCACAATGGCCCATTTAGTTTTGATAGTCCTTGATGTGTGGTGGACCATTCCTCCTGACTGGGTTCCTGGGTCCAGAGCAAGCATTTTTACAGTTATAAAGCAAAATTTGTCTAAACACTTTCTTTTAAGTCTGAACAATACTAACTACGTGAGTTAGTCTGGTTTCCAGCTATGAGTTTGTCAGTGCTCTGCTGACATCTACAGCCTTGGCAAGAGCTGGCACCAGATCTACCTGCATCACACACACAATAATTAAAATAACACAGATCACCCCACGTTCTTTACAGGGTTTTGTAACACTGAGAATATGAGAACACTCCTGCTATGTGAGGGGAACAGTAGTATCCTGGACTAAAAAAACTCCCAGGCCAAAAGCTAAGGTATCCAGTAACTCAGGCTAGAGTTATTTGTGTCAACACAGATCACTTAAAGTAATAATTTGCAAATGTTTCCTTTCTTTTCCAACCCATGCTGTGCTTGGCTACTAGAAAACTCTTCCACCCTCAGAATGCTCCATCAATATGTCCACAGCAATCATAGCTACCTCAACCTCAGATACCCATCACATTCAGATCAAGATTTTTATTACTGTCCTCCTCTGCCTTTTCTTGCCTCTTGAGTAAGGCCCAGGCTATCATCTTCCACTAAGAGTAGCTACTTTAAAAATGAATACCTGGGTTTAGGCAAGGTATAAGATGGGGATGGGAATTAAGAAGGCCAGCTATGTTGTGGACATGTGGCAAAAGCCAATCATAGTGCAAGGACATATGGTAAAGAGAATAGAAATACACATAACTAGTATGAGTTAATACACGAATGCTAATTATTAGACAAATTGCTGCTCTCTGGTTAAGAACACCCCTCAGAGTATAAGTATTCACATAGTGTGTCTTTGGTGAGAAATAACTTTGCAGTCATACTAACCAGTCAAACTCATCTAATCTGCATGAGGGAAATTCTGTAAATGAGCTATCTGCAGTTTTGGTTTGGTATCTGTGCAGCATCCTGTGCTTCAAACTGGCTAAGACAATTCAATTTTGAAATAATCAGTGGTAAATTCTAAGAATGTAACTGAAATATGCTTCAGACTTTCTGGGCTTCAGCCAATGAAGATGAGATGTGAAGTCTGTGTAACAGTGGGTGGTCACTTTTTTTTTCTTTTTTTTTTCTTCAGAATAGGCATCAGTGGTCCATGAAATGTCATTACTATTTGAAACTTAGAGTATAATCCAAAACTACATTGATTCAGGCTTATGGCTGGTAGATCACATTGTCCTTGTTTCCAGACTTGTGTCCTTGGCATTTTAATAAAGAAAACATCACTACATTCATGAATAGGCCACTGAAATTATGACAAAACCAAACCACTTTTTTACTTTCCACTGAAAACATCTATTGTTTGAGTGGTTTCATCTCTGGATTACATCAGCTGTTTGGTTCCAAACTTCACTGATCATATCTTTGTTTTCACCCTGTTGTGTGAGCAAAACTATTCTGTAGAAAGCAGTTCAATGCTAGTCAATGTACAAATCAAGCTTTAGTAGCAAGTTTCCAAATTTGCTACTGCTTCAGAATCTGTATAAACAATTGTGCGTGATTTTATACCCTCAGAGACATGACTTACAGGGTGAAAGGGTTCTCAAGGCACATTCAACACACAGGTAGGCCATGTCATTAAACCTATAAACTTTGAATCCAACCCTAGTGTCGATTTCCCAGAATTCCTGAAACCTATTCATTCTGCCACAGCTATGTTAACACTGCAACGCAAGTAAATGTGCTAACTTAGTATAGCCAACCCTGTCATTTCTTCACAGATAGCCTGCAGCCACTTTTAAAAGAACAAAGAAAAGAATTGACTGAGGTTTTAAAAAAATGGGTTACATATATTCACTGGAGAGCAGGGATCTCCAAATAATGTTTAAAGGCTGGTTGGCAAGGAAAGCACTGGCTTTTACCATATCTAGCTTCAAACAAGTGGGTGGTGTCTTTCATAATTCTAAAAGTCTTGCCTCTGAAAGTGCTAATTCCACAAAATCTCTCCTGAACAGTGAGAGTCAACACAACAAATCCAAAACCATAAACATACTTGCCAGATCCAGATCTACGTTGATTTACACACATTGAGGATTTGGCCTACTAGTTATACAAGTGCAGATAGCAAGTTGGAAAAATGGAAGAGAATAATTTACCTCAGATCTCTCACTGCAAATTTTAATTACAAAAATAAAACTTACGGAGTTGTGTTACGAGTGTATTATTGATAAATCATCATATTCAATTGGCTGCATATCATAGACCCATAGAATATCAGGGTTGGAAGGGACCTCAGGAGGTCATCTAGTCCAACCCCCTGCTCAAAGCAGGACCAATCCCCAACTAAATCATCCCAGCCAGAGCTTTGTCAAGCCTGACCTTAAAAATTTCTAAGGAAGGAGATTCCACCACCTCCCTAGGTAACGCATTCCAGTGTTTCACCACCCTCCTAGTGAAAAAGTTTTTCCTAATATCCAACCTAAACCTCCCCCACTGCAACTTGAGACCATTACTCCTTGTTCTGTCATCTGCTACCACTGAGAACAGTCTAGATCCATCCTCTTTGGAACCCCCTTTCAGGTAGTTGAAAGCAGCTATCAAATATAGTGAGACCAAGTCTTTTTCTGCATTACTGCTTTCCTGGTTTCTCTCCTCCGATTGCATATTTTATCCCTCAGTACTTCCCTCCTTCTCTCCCAAATGCCCTGCAAAATATGACCCAGATCTTACTCATTAAAGTCAAAGGGAGCTTTGTCACTGACTTCAATAAATGTAGAATCAAGCCCTATGCCAAGTTCCATAAACCTTCTCCCTCTTCCCTTCTCCCCAGTTCTTTTCATTACTTATTATTTCTTTGCTCTGAAATCTATTAATCTCCACACTCTCTCGATCCTATCCGTTATAACCATCTTTCTTTGCCAGTTATGTTGTCCCAGTTCTAGGGCTGGAATTAGTAGGAGAGTGTGAACTCAATTCTATAAAGTGTTACTTTTGATACTGCCAAGCGTGTGTCACTACATCACATAACAGGAGCCCAAAATGGCATACAATTTCTCCTCATGAGTCTGGATCTGATTTTAACTTTACTTCTAACTCTCACTTGAAAAATGACCAATGTATATAATTTTTCTAAATGTTCTCAAACCTGAGTGTTAAATCTTTGCCATTTGCAACTTTTTGAACCCTGGCATTCCCAAATTTTACAATTGTACATTATTATTTCTGCCAAAATGTTTCTATGTACAAACATTAGCAATTCTTCATTCCCCGTGCCAAAACCTCCCCTGGATTTCTTCTTTTAGTCTTCACAAGTTTAATTAAAGCTGTCTCTACTGAATATGCCTATTAAGGCAGGCAAAGTAATGAAGCTATTTTAGAAAAACATGCAGTTCCAGTTGTAGATTAATAGTCACCATTCAGAGTGAATGTGAAGAGTATTGCTTTGAAAAGCCTTTGTTGACAATATTAAATATTGATTAAGCATGAAAACCCCCTAGACAACCATTAGCTGGTTATTGGATCAAGACCTGCTGTTTGTTCTCCCTCTTTTATATACTCTGCTATTTGTTAAAATCTTGCATTGGTTGTGTGAATGTGCTCTGTTACCTTATCTCCAAAATGCACTACTTCCCAAATTGCAAGTGAAAGGGCAATCTTTATTCGGTTTACAGTGGCCTTGACTTTATTAAAAGTAATGCACCATGCAGTGTTCAAATTAATAGCTATTCTAACAGCTCTGTTTTATGGTTTGGTTTTTGTTATCAAGTACTCTTGGATTTTCCTGCATACTGAAATGAAGTATACTACTATTATCAAAAAATTTAGTCCCTTCCCTACTTCATTTGTTCCGTAGATCCCAGTTTTTCTAATTATTGTAGTTTCAAGAAGTAAGATTGTCTCTGTTCTCCTGACTTCTCTTAGGCAAGAAAAATATGAGCAGATACAGTACTAACCAAATATAAGAACATTGTATGTCCCTTGCAAATATAGAGATGCACATACACAATGCATAGCGTCCAATCCAGATAAAAATACTATTGATTGTTCTGGAAGGTGGGTGGTTATCCAGGAGTTACTACAAAACAGAATATTTCACTAATAGTATCTTTACAGCTGAGCACGTATGCCTGTGCCACAATCAGGCAGTTAATCTGGATGTGGGGCAATATTGCTATCTGGCTATAGACCAGGATTAAAAAATGAACACAATAGGGAAAAAAGAGAGGAAACCTTGCACAGCTATGTGGCAAAGCTTTTTAGTCAAATCAGTATAGTGTATATTACACCTCATTCTCTTCTGCCTACCCTTTGGTCCCAAAAATGTGAAAATGCTAACTTGCTCTGTAATATGTATTCGCTGAGGCAATGGGATTAACTATCATTTAAGAATGTATAAATACTTATGATTTATAGCATAAGGCAATGCATATAAAGTTATTATCCCCGAAATAGATTCATCATCTGGTACAGTATTTGAAGAAACTTCACTCCATTGGTTTATTTTTGCTTGTTATTCAGTTGGAGCAGCCTATATAGTATTGCAAATTCTCATGATTTAACTGTGAGTTTCTAATATTTCAGACATTTTAAGGATCTTCATTAATTTCTGCCTTCAGTCTTGCAAAGTTTTGCCCTTACCTGAAATGGCCACCATCTCTCATTGGACCGAACCTACTGGCTTCCCTCAGTAAGATGACTACCATCTCATTTGAACCCCTGCAGATGAAAGTGAGGCTGCTTGGGGCGGGGAGGCGGGGCACAGAGGAAGGCCAGCATCTCCCAAGCTTTCTGGTGGGGTTAAAATCAAGCTGCTCACAGTCAAGATGATGGCCCCTTAGTGGACACACACCGGACAAGAGAATGTGGAAGTCCAGGGAAAGAGACTGGGGGGAGAGACAGCAGCCCTCTACTACTTGTACTAAAGTTATAATTCTGTTGGCTGGCAGTAGTTACAAGGCTTTATGAGAACATCTCTGAAAATCAATTCCAAGACTGGACCAAGGTACATACAGTTCTCCTTACTAAGAGCTCTAAAACAGTTGATTTCAACCATTAATAAGTGATACCAACTATATCCCCAATGTTCCATCATAGCCTATAATGTGGTGTTAGTAATGTCACTCTAATGGCCAGACACTAACTCTTAACAAAAAGAATCAGTAGTACTTGTGGCACTTTAGAGACTAACAAATTGACTTAGACCAGTGCTCCTCAGCTCTTGTCCCCTAAAGCTTCCACTCTACTTGTGCTACATTGATGACATCTTCATCATCTGGACCCACAGAAAAGAAGTTCTTGAGTAATTCCACCATGATTTCAACAATTTCCACCGCACCATCAACCTCAGCCTGGACCAGTTCACACAAGAGATCCACTTCCTGGACACTACAGTGCTAATAAGCAATGGTCACACAAACACCACCCTATGCCGGAAACCTACTGACCGCTATACTTACCTACATGCCTCCAGCTTTCATTCAGACCACATCACACGATCCATTGTCTACAACCAAGCTCTAAGATACAACCGCATTTGCTCCAGTCCCTCAGACAGAGACAAACACCTACAAGATCTCTATCAAGCATTCTTAAAACTACAATACCCACCTGCTGAAGTGAAGAAACAGATTGACAGAGCCAGAAGAGTACCCAGAAGTTACCTACTACAGGACAGGCCCAACAAAGAAAATAACAGAACGCCACTAGACATCACCTTCCGCCCCCAACTAAAACCTCTCCAACGCATCATCAAGGATCTACAACCTATCCTGAAGGATGATCCCTCACTCTCACAGATCTTGGGAGACAGGCCAGTCCTCACTTACAGACAGCCCCGCAACCTAAAGCAAATACTCACCAGCAACCACACACGACACAACAAAAACACTAACCCAGGAACCTATCCTTGCAACAAAGCCCGTTGCCAACTGTGTCCACATATCTATTCAGGGGACACCATCATAGGACCTAATCACATCAGCCACACCATCAGGGGCTTGTGCACCTGCACATCTACTAATGTGATATATGCCATCATGTGCCAGCAATGCCCCTCTGCCATGTACATTGGCCAAACCGGATAGTCTCTACGCAAAAGAATAAATGGACACAAATCAGACATCAAGAATAAAACATTCAAAAACCAGTCAGAGAATACTTCAACCTCCCTGGACACTCAATTACAGACCTAAAAGTCACAATTCAACAAAAAAACTTCAAAAACAGACTCCAATGAGAAACTGCAGAACTGGAATTAATTTGCAAACTGGACACCATTAAATTATGCTTGAAGAAAGACTGGGAGTGGATGGGTCATTACACAAACTAAAAACTATTTCCCCATGCTAATTTTTCCCCCTACTGTTACTCACACCTTCTTGTCAACTGTTTGAAATGGGCCATCCTGATTATCACTACAAAAGTTTTTTTTCTCCTGCTGAAAATAGCCCACCTTAATCGATTAGTCTCGTTAGAGTTGGTATGGCAACCCCCATTTTTTCATGTTCTCTGTATATATCTTCCTAGTGTATTTTCCACGGCATGCATCTGATGAAATGGGTTTTAGCCCATGAAAGCTTGTGCCTAAATAAATATGTTAGTCTCTAAGGTGACACAAGTACTCCTCGTTCTTTTTGTTGACACAGACTAACACGGCCACCACTCTGAAACCTAACTCTTAACACTTATTCATCAAGGTAATCCTGTTGATTTAACTGAGATGTGAAGTCAAAGGGACTACTTCCTCACTGAGTCAGAATTGCTGTGGGTTGCAGTATCTTCCCTTAAAATGTACAGGTCAAATTTGAGAAAGTTATTTTTTCAGTCTTAAAATTCAGTACTGCTTACTTGTTTCAGTCAATATCTGTATAACTTTTTTCCTCTTTTGGAATGTTTCAGAAAAGCTGTTTTGTTTTTTTAATATGTTTGGTGAGAGACCTTTGCAGATCACCTTTATAACCAATGTATTTTTTAATTAGATTCATCAAGATTTGCGGTAATTCCAGAATTGACCCCGTTTGTCCTGGGCACAGAAAAACAGATGGGACAGTAGTCTGATCTGGAAATCTTAACTGCTTGAAAGGGGAACTCTGAAATCACGTGGCTGGGTGTAAAAGGATTTTAACCAGACATGATTTTAATAAATATTTAGAAAGTCACACTTTTGAACTAGAGACCCATCCTTTAAGTTAAAAGAAACCTTTTAGAACTTAGACCCACCGTACTAAGTAAGAAAAAAACACTCCACCTACTTTAGAACATTATAGGCCACTGTAAATCCAGAATAACTCCTTTGGCTTCAAATGAGTTATTCCATATATACACCAATGTAACTGAGATCAGAATCAGACTGTGTGACTAACTTAAAACAAAGAAGAACAGAAAAATAAAGCCCACAAGAGACAAACTGCAAAATGTTACTCCTTCTTACATAATGCTTTGGAAACAACAGAGCAATGAGAACAAAATTTCAGCAGGAAATCTCAGGACAGTAATGGGATAAGATTTTTGTAGAAGCCTGTAACTGTAGCAGTGTCCCAAGCTGGCTTGGATTCAACTGCAAAACAGTTAGACATTTTAGCACTTCAACTATCCAGAACTAAATAGATGCTTCTAACTCAAAGTGTTGAAGGAATTGTGCACATAGAGAAACATGTGCATATGTGTGTGTTTTGGTTCTGCCCCAAAATTCAGCCTTTTTGGAGCCAAATCAGTGCATCATTAGAACAAGTTTTCAACAGTGATTTTTCCTCTCTCCCTTGGAGTTGTTTCTGGAGAATTTGTCAATTTATACAGAAGAATATATAATGTTATAGCCACTACTCTGAAGCTAAACTAAATACTTCTTGCTCCTTCATCTAACCTACCTCTTCATTTATAAAAATGAAAGAACAGCCAGAATAGCTCCTAGTTTTGGTTAAGAAGCGGTACTATGGTATAACTCTGAAGCACAAGCTTCACAACTTGTGAGATATCTCCATTGTCGTTTGCACTGTTGTTGTAGCCTTGTTGGTCCCAGGATATTAGAAACACAAGGTGGATAAGGTAATATCTTTTAGTGGACCAGCTTCTGCTGGTCAAGGAAATAAGCTTTCAAGCTACACAGAGCTCTTCTTCACGTGCCTTGTCTCTAATATATTGCCCAACAGTGACACACAAACAATAGGTATGCACAGATTCTGTTGCTTTCTGCAAACTGAAGATCACTACTCAGCTGTGAATAAGCATAATTCCACTCTATAAATATCTTATTTTATATACAGGTCTGGATAAGATGTGTTTTTGAGATGGATTATTTCGATACAAGACTGGCGGCACTCTTAGGGACCTCTTTAATTTGGAGAATTAAGAGGACAAAATTTCATTTCTTAATATTAATATTTAACACCATCAAAGCAAATTGAAATTGAATTAAGCCCAGAAATGTACAAAATACCTCCACTAGCCAGGCTGTAGAGGCATTAAACCACAAATAAGTCATAATAAGCCTTTTAAAAATTCTTATTTCCTGTCTGTGCCATCTTCTTTGTACTTCCTTAGCACTATCACACAATGGAACATCACAAATGCCAAAAACGTTTTACAACCCATGCAATCTATGGTATTTTTGGTATCACAAGTGGATGCGTTGTGGAATGCCTTCAGCAAATCAAAGTTCTAAGCGGGTTTTCACAGAGAATTTTTAAAATGACTTAATTTAAGCCCCCACCAGCTGGCTAGGAGAGTCATTTAGCATGTATTACTTATCATAGAATCATAGAATCATAGAATATCAGGGTTGGAAGGGACCCCAGAAGGTCATCTAGTCCAACCCCCTGCTCGAAGCAGGACCAATTCCCAGTTAAATCATCCCAGCCAGGGCTTTGTCAAGCCTGACCTTAAAAACCTCTAAGGAAGGAGATTCTACCACCTCCCTAGGTAACGCATTCCAGTGTTTCACCACCCTCTTAGTGAAAAAGTTTTTCCTAATATCCAACCTAAACCGCCCCCACTGCAACTTGAGACCATTACTCCTTGTTCTGTCATCTGCTACCATTGAGAACAGTCTAGAGCCATCCTCTTTGGAACCCCCATTCAGGTAGTTGAAAGCAGCTATCAAATCCCCCCTCATTCTTCTCTTCTGCAGACTAAACAATCCCAGCTCCCTCAGCCTCTCCTCATAAGTCATGTGCTCTAGACCCCTAATCATTTTTGTTGCCCTTCGCTGGACTCTCTCCAATTTATCCACATCCTTCTTGTAGTGTGGGGCCCAAAACTGGACACAGTACTCCAGATGAGGCCTCACCAGTGTCGAATAGAGGGGAACGATCACGTCCCTCGATCTGCTCGCTATGCCCCTACTTATACATCCCAAAATGCCATTGGCCTTCTTGGCAACAAGGGCACACTGTTGACTCATATCCAGCTTCTCGTCCACTGTCACCCCTACCTCATCAGATTTCTTTTGGCCCAATCCTCCAATTTGTCTAGGTCCTTCTGTATCCTATCCCTCCCCTCCAGCGTATCTACCACTCCTCCCAGTTTAGTATCATCTGCAAATTTGCTGAGAGTGCAATCCACACCATCCTCCAGATCATTTATGAAGATATTGAACAAAACCGGCCCCAGGACCGACCCCTGGGGCACTCCACTTGACACCGGCTGCCAACTAGACATGGAGCCATTGATCACTACCCGTTGAGCCCGACAATCTAGCCAGCTTTCTACCCACCTTATAGTGCATTCATCCAGCCCATACTTCCTTAACTTGCTGACAAGAATACTGTGGGAGACAGTGTCAAAAGCTTTGCTAAAGTCAAGAAACAATACATCCACTGCTTTCCCTTCATCCACAGAACCAGTAATCTCATCATAAAAGGCGATTAGATTAGTCAGGCATGACCTTCCCTTGGTGAATCCATGCTGACTGTTCCTGATCACTTTCCTCTCATGTAAGTGCTTCAGGATTGATTCTTTGAGGACCTGCTCCATGATTTTTCCAGGGACTGAGGTGAGGCTGACTGGCCTGTAGTTCCCAGGATCCTCCTTCTTCCCTTTTTTAAAGATTGGCACTACATTAGCCTTTTTCCAGTCATCCGGGACTTCCCCCGTTCGCCACGAGTTTTCAAAGATAATGGCCAAGGGCTCTGCAATCACAGCCGCCAATTCCTTCAGCACTCTTGGATGTAACTCGTCCGGCCCCATGGACTTGTGCACGTCCAGCTTTTCTAAATAGTCCCTAACCACCTCTATCTCCACAGAGGGCTGGCCATCTCTTCCCCATTCTGTGATGCCCAGCGCAGCAGTCTGGGAGCTGACCTTGTTAGTGAAAACAGAGGCAAAAAAAGCATTGAGTACATTAGCTTTTTCCACATCCTCTGTCACTAGGTTGCCTCCCTCATTCAGTAAGGGGCCCACACTTTCCTTGGCTTTCTTCTTGTTGCCAACATACCTGAAGAAACCCTGCTTGTTACTCTTGACATCTCTTGCTAGCTGCAGCTCCAGGTGCGATTTGGCCCTCCTGATATCTTTCCTACATGCCCGAGCAATATTTTTATACTCTTCCCTGGTCATATGTCCAACCTTCCACTTCTTGTAAGCTTCTTTTTTATGTTTAAGATCCGCTAGGATTTCACCATTAAGCCAAGCTGGTCGCTTGCCATGTTTACTATTCTTTCGACTCATCGGGATGGTTTGTCCCTGTAACCTCAACAGGGATTCCTTGAAATACAGCCAGCTCTCCTGGACTTCCTTCCCCTTCATGATAGTCCCCCAGGGGATCCTACCCATCCGTTCCCTGAGGGAGTCGAAGTCTGCTTTCCTGAAGTCCAGGGTCCGTATCCTGCTGCTTACCTTTCTTCCCTGCGTCAGGATCCTGAACTCAACCAACTCATGGTCACTGCCTCCCAGATTCCCATCCACTTTTGCTTCCCCCACTAATTCTACCCGGTTTGTGAGCAGCAGGTCAAGAAAAGCGCCCCCCCTAGTTGGCTCCCCTAGCACTTGCGCCAGAAAATTGTCCCCTACGCTTTCCAAAAACTTCCTGGATTGTCTATGCACCGCTGTATTGCTCTCCCAGCAGATATCAGGAAAATTAAAGTCACCCATGAGAATCAGGGCATGCGATCTAGTAGCTTCCGTGAGTTGCCGGAAGAAAGCCTCATCCACCTCATCCCCCTGGTCCGGTGGTCTATAGCAGACTCCCACCACTACATCACTCTTGTTGCACACACTTCTAAACTTAATCCAGAGAGACTCAGGTTTTTCCACAGTTTCGTACCGGAGCTCTGAGCAGTCATACTGCTCCCTTACATACAGTGCTACTCCCCCACCTTTTCTGCTCTGCCTGTCCTTCCTGAACAGTTTATAACCATCCATGACTGTACTCCAGTCATGTGAGCTATCCCACCAAGTCTCTGTTATTCCAATCACGTCATAGTTCCTTGACATCACCAGGACCTCCAGTTCTCCCTGCTTGTTTCCAAGGCTTTGTGCATTTGTATATAAGCACTTGAGATAACCTGTTGATCGCCCCTCATTCCCAGTATGAGGCAGGAGCCCTCCCCTCACAGACATTCCTGCCTGTGCTTCCTCCCGGTATCCCGCTTTCCCACTTACCTCAGGGCTTTGGTCTCCTTCCCCCGGTGAACCTAGTTTAAAGCCCTCCTCACTAGGTTAGCCAGCCTGCTGGCAAAGATGCTCTTCCCTCTCTTCGTAAGATGGAGCCCGTCTCTGCCCAGCACTCCTCCTTCATGGAACACCATCCCATGGTCAAAGAATCCAAAGCCTTCTCTCCGACACCACCTGCGTAGCCATTCGTTGACTTCCACGATTCGACGGTCCCTACCCAGGCCTTTTCCTTCCACGGGGAGGATGGACGAGAAGACCACTTGCTTAACTCAATTTTCACTTTTGCTTTGTAGTTCACCTTTTTAAAAAAAATGAAAATTAGCAATATTATGGTTCACTGAGAATTACAATGAGGGGAATACCCTTGTGGGATATTAGCGTGGTAGACATCATATGGACAAGTATCAGCAGTATTGAAGTGGACTATAGGTGCAGCAAATGGATGTGAGGAATTAGGAAACCTGAGTAAAGAGCAGATTCTGCGGGCTTGTTTTCACTAGTGTCAGGCAGCAGAGTCAGGGGAACATCAGCATGTCACGTTTCCCATGAACAAAGCACTGTTCTGGTCTGTGACCCAGACAGGCAGGCCCTGATTGGTGTTATGCTGAGGAGAGGAATAGATCAGAAATCTGAATGTGTGGCTGAACAATGGGCATAAACGGAAGGAAACTTTGTTTTGGGGGGGCCTATAACAGTTGAAGAGGTTTATACCTGTTGGAGGAGGTCTAAACCTTTTTAAATGGTCTAAGATGAGGGGCTATATAGAGGAGACAATGGGCTAAGGCTCTGCAAACACTACAACCTAGGTCAATAAGTTTACTAACCACGTGTGCAGTGTGTGTGTGCCTAGACCCTAGTAATGAACTGATACATGATGGTTTGTAATGGAGGCTCATGTTCATATGGCTTTTAGAACCAACAGTAAGAGCATGACCTTGCAATGGGTGGAGGTTAAAGAGGAAGCATGGCTCAGTGAGTTTGTGTTATCTATTAGAAGATAAGGATTATATTCTGTTATTGGGATTCAGTGCTAAGCAAGGCATTACAATAACTTTTATACTGTTCTCTCAATTAATATTCAGGGACATTCTTGAGGAAACAAATGGCTTCTTGGTCCCACACCAGGGGCAAACAGTCACCCCACTTCCTTCACAAGCCACTCTAAATCTTGAGCAAAGAAAATGAGTGAATTCCTGTCGGAGTTCCCTCAAATCAATCTGCTATGTAAGCCCCTGGTCCCTGTGAGTAAGTTCCATACAGAAGCCAGCAGGGAGGAAGGAAGAAGTAGCTAAAATAAGCAGATGGGTGGACAGGGTGGAAATAATTAGCGGTGAAAGAGACTTCTATACTGGGGAAGATACTGGAAGAACTAATCAGGGACAGAATAAATGAACACTTGGAAAGTAAAGATAAATTAAACAATGGGATAGAACGCAGAATGGTATTTGACAGAGTGCCTTTTTGAGAAGCAGGTGATTATTGCTTGCCTCAGGGTACAGTATATCTTCATACCTGCAGCCACCAAAGAAGTAAAATGCTACTCATAAATGTTGCTGTCTAGCACATTTTGTGGTTTGAATTGGAAATTCAAAACAACATCTCTCTAAATAAAAATGTTTTCTGCAGATTACAGGATAAGAATGCTGCACATGGAAAAAGATATGCATTGAAACAGAACAAATGATGAAACTCTGCACACTCTAATTTTTATGATTTAGAGAATACGTATTTTGAGCTTATAAACACAAGGGCTATAATAGAAGGGTTCCCTGCCTGCTTCCTTTTGATATTATAAAGCTGTCTTCAGAACTATCTGGACAATAATCAAGTGCTCTGCTGTGAACCACGGGATAGCAGATCACACTATAATATCACTTAAATAATAAGTGAGAGCCCTTAATACCATCAGAAATAGGCAAATAAAACTTCTAAATATATTAAAAAGCACCATTGAACAGTTGCATACATAAGACTTTCTACAAAAACTTGTCATAATATTCAGTCAGTTGAGTGAGATGATTATCTGAACACATACGCGAACTTAGCTATTGTTGTTAAGATAATTATCAGTTTTATTGAGCCCCAGGCCAAATCCAGAAAACTACAGCAAAGCCTGAGGGGAAAAAAAGGGTGGGTAGACAGAGTATACCAGTCACATAACCTCCTTACGTATCCCAAAATGCTACTCTGCTATGAAATAGGCATAAATTCATCAGAAAAGAGGAAATGAAAAGAGGACATCTGTGATGTATAAAAGATTCTGAAGGGTATTCACAGAAGGGTGTTACAAAGCTATTTGAGCTAGTGTCAAATAGGAGTAGGGGATACAAACCTAAATGAGGGATTTTAGGCTAGATTTCTGTACACTGGTAGCAGTTAATATGTGAAACAAGCTACTCAGAGCCAATAGACATGAGCAACATTGATAGTTCTGGAAAGAACTAGACATAATCACATTAACGGAGTCACAAGCAGACACAACCTCATCAAAATCAAGAGTTGCACACTCTTATGCCAGGTGTGAATTTGACCCATATTAGAATAAGATAAAATACTGTAGGGCACAACTACATCTTCAAAAGAACTTCACAGAATCTACCTGGAAAAGAAGTCATGGTGCACTGTTAGTCAGTATCAGGTTTCAGAGTAGCAGCCGTGTTAGTCTGTATCCGCAAAAAGAAAAGGAGTACTTGTGGCACCTTAGAGACTAACACATTTATTTGAGCATAAGCTTTCGTGAGCTACAGCTCTCTTCATCGGATGCATTCAGTGAAAAATACAGTGGGGAGATTTATATACACAGAGAACATGAAACAATGGGTGTTACCATACCCACTGTAACGAGAGTGATCAGGTAAGGTGAGCTATTACCACCAGGAGAGCAGGGGGTGGGGGAAAACCTTTTGTAGTGATAATCAAGGTAGGCCATTTCCAGCAATTGGCAAGAACGTCTGAGGAACAGCTTAAATAAACTAGGGAAATAGTTTTACTTTGTGTAATGACCCATCCACTCCCAGTCTCTATTCAAGCCTAAGTTAATTCTATCCAGTTTGCAAATGAATTCCAATTCAGCAGTCTCTCGTTGGAGTCTGTTTTTGAAGTTTTTTTGTTGCGGAATTGCCACTTTTAGGTCTGTAATCGAGTGACCAAAGAAGTTGAAGTGTTCTCCAACTGGTTTTTGAATGTTATGATTCTTGACATCTGATTTGTGTCCATTTATTCTTTTACGTAGAGACTGTCCAGTTTGGCCAATGTACATGGCAGAGGGGCATTGCTGGCACATGATGGCATATATCACATTGGTAGATGTGCAGGTGAACGAGCCTCTGAGGCCTGGGCTACACTGGGGGGAGGATCGACCTAAGATACACAACTTCAGCTACGAGAATAGCTTAGCTGAAGTCGAAGTATCTTAGATCGACTTAGAATCTCTTACTTCTCGTCCTTGTGGCACGGGATCGACGGCCGCCACTCCACCGTCGACTCCGCTTCCGCCTCTCGCCCTGGTGGAGATCCGGAGTCGACAGCAGAGCGATTGGGGATCGATTTATCACATCTACCCCGATAGATCGAGCACTACCCTTCAATCCGGCGGGTAGTGTAGATGTGGCCTGATAGTGTGGCTGATGTGATTAGGCCATATGATGGTGTCCCCTGAATAGATATGTGGGCACAGTTGGCAACGGACTTTGTTGTAAGGATAGGTTCCTGGGTTAGTGGTTCTGTTGTGTGGTGTGTGTTGTGTGTGGTTGCTGGTGAGTATTTGCTTCAGGTTGGGGGGGCCTGTCTCCCAAGATCTGTGAGAGTGATGGGACATCCTTCAGGATAGGTTGTAGATCCTTCATGATGCGTTGAAGAGGTTTTAGTTGGGGGCTGAAGGTGACGGCTAGTGGCGTTCTGTTATTTTCTTTGTTGGGCCTGTCCTGTAGTAGGTGACTTCTGGGTACTCTTCTGGGTCTGTCAATTTTGTTTCTTCACTTCAGCAGGTGGGTATTGTAGTTGTAAGAACGCTTGATAGAGTAGTCAATAGTAATTTCTTTGAACAGGTGTTGTACTGCCATCTAGTGATCACTATATATTGTGAAACCCAGGAATCACTAATGTAATCACACATCTAAATCACTTCAGGCCTTGCAAAACTGAGTGGAGCAACACATATAAATACCTTTAAAAATCTTAGTACACATATAGATCTGTACTTGTTGAATGATCTATACAAACCTTAAATTAATCTTCACAACATCCCTGTAAGGTAGGAGAAACACCTGCTTATTTCACAGATGAGGGTGGGTGGACTAGCTAGTTTCAAATAAGAAATTATCTGAACCTGAGACACAGAGGTTAACCCTGTGCTTTATCCAAGGCTACACAGTGAATGAATGGAGGAGCCAGATTAGAACCAAGATGCTCCTAGTTTCCTGCTCTACATGTAGTCCCCTGCTCATGCTGCTGCTCTAGGCTGAGTAATCTCATCCTTATATCAGGACCTCCCCGAACGTTGATATTCATTGAGATACCCAAGTAAACAACTGTTGCCCAATTGTCCTGTATGGCAACTGGCCTAAAGGAGAAACAGATCCTGCACTGGAGATAGGGAATGGGAAAGAGTGCTTCATATGGCCAAAGACAGAATTTTTAAAAAATGAAATCAAGGAATCAAAGTCAGACTTCCTGGCTGTGGAGCCGAAGAACCTACTATGCTTCCATCTCTTAGTTTCTCCCATACCATCAGCTACATATGCACACTTTCATAGTGGTTTTATACTGCCTCATATAAGCAGTGGATTTTATCATCCCGCCTCTAGCTCTTATGGCCTGTACTAATAGTTTGCCTTGTTAGCACACTATTTTATCTTTTCAATTTAATTCTTTACTTTATGCTGTTTCATAGGTTTCGGTATGAAGAAATGTATCTCATAGCCTGTTTTCTGTTAATCAGTCGTCCAATTTTGAAATTGTTTTTGCTATTATTGCAGCTAATATTCAAAATATTTACCCTTACCTAAATTCAATTTCAGTTTACTACTCAACAGCCCACACTGCTTCAATTATGCTCCATAAAATTACAACACAGTTTATCATGTGGTTTTAGTAGCAATCCTAAACTAGACTATAGGAGACATTTATATTATGTCCTCTCTATGGGAAGGATGATCTTATGCTTAAGACACAGGTGTGGGACTCAGGACATTGATATTGTCTGTGGTTTTGCCACAGTCTGCCTGTTTGATGCTGGGTATGTCACTTAGGCCAATAATTTTCAACACGGTGCCTTTCAGTTAGGTACTAACAACTCTGTGTAAGCACTGAAAAAAAAAATCAGCGCTCTTATTTAAGAGGTGGAGAACCAAATCAATGGGGAGTTCTGCATTAGTTGTGATAGCATGCTATGGCACTATGACAAGTGGAAAATGTCCTGATTGTAAATTAAGTTTCAGGATGGATAGAAGCTAATTCTTGTGTACCAGATGTGTTAGGCTCTGATTCAGCAAGTTACATAAGCACATGCCTACCTTTAAATGTTTGAATAGTCCCATTCATTTCAATAGGACTACTCATGTGCATAAAGTGAAGCTTGTGCGTACGTAGCTTGCTGAATCAGAGCCATGGTCCTATGAAAACATAAAAAAGGTAGATACTTTGCCCATTTTTAATTAAATAAAGCCACTTGTAAAGATTAACTTATTGATATAGTAATTACTTGTTTTATCTAGCAAATTGAATACAGAGACACTGTTAAGAAAGAAAATAACATGGGTAACAACAAATTTTAACTGATTGATTTAAAAAAAAAGTTGTTTCCTAAATAGTCAATTGGAACGATAGTGTAGGCCTGAGACCTGATCAACCCCACCCCCGACCCCCGCCATTAAACCAACCTTGGGTGAAACTCAGGGAGTTCACCACTACGATTGAAAAAAGGAATGTTCTGCTGCTGAAAAAGCACCCTCCCTCCCACCTCAGGAATGTCCCTAACGAGAGTTATAACCACCAAGGTTGTGAAGACGCTGGGAAATTAGGGAGGATACAGAAGGAGACTCAACAAATGGTGAGATAAGCTCTGACCAGCATTTTATGCTGACCATCTGGACAAATAGAGATGGTCACAATTAAGTTACAATTTGGGCATGAAAGATAAAATGTAAAGAACTCGGGGCAGGAAGGAAGACACGTAGGTGCCAGTGCGTAATTGGTTAAAATGTTTGTTATTGAGGAGTGTGGGATAATGTGATAGGTTTAGTAAATTTGAAGGAGGGAGCTAGTTTTATCTATATAATGTAAATGAAAAACAATGCTCTTTGGGAACCATTTCTGGACTGCGGTTCAACATCAAGCTGCTGGAACTCGACCCCTCTGCATGACCATGACGTGCAGAGGCATCGTCGGGAACCCCCAGATGAATGAATCCTGACTGGCCATCGAGTGAAATTTGTCTGTATATTGGGAGTGGTGAGCACAAGAGATTTGCTTGGTATATGTATTCTGTGTGTGCTGCTAATAGATGTTTAGAGCCCAACTGTGTAAGGCTCTTACATTGGGAAAAGGGTCCACAGACCTGTAGAGCCCTAAGCCCCAAGGGATAGGGCAAGTACTTAAATTGACCAGGTTTCTTCCTGAGCCCCATAGGTAAGAATAGGTGCCTTACACCCTGAGCCCTTGACTTGGAGTGCGCCAGGTTGCAACCCCTATTCCAGCTCCTCGCCAATATTTTGTTACATTTCTGGCTATACTTTTCCCCTCACCTCCTTATCTATGCACTCCCTATCTGTGGCCCCACAAAGCCACGGGACCTTCTGGTCAACCTCCTCCTGGCCTTGGCTAAAATGGCCATCTATAAAACCAGGGAGAGGAGGTTGGCCGATGGAGACACCTGTGACTGTGGGGCCTATTTCCGATCCTCCATCCGTTCACGCATCCAGGCAGAGTTCCTCTGGGTGGCATCCACTGACTCCCTTCATGCCTTCAAGGAGCAGTGGGTGCTGTCCAGGATTCTCTGTTCGGTGTCCCTGTCAGGTTCCCTTTGTTTGACCCTTTGACCGCACTCCTGTTCCTGTTATTTTATTAGTTGTCCCCCAAAAGCACTTGGCTTCCAGGTCCTGTGGATGCTCCCCAGAGGCTGGGGGGGGATCCAGGAAGTGGGCTTCTGCCCGCCCATTTCCTGGATCCCAATAGGCCCCTGAACCCTTGGAAGGGAAAGGGTGGGGGTGCCTAAATTGATTGGGTCACACTTTGAGCCCTCGGTAGGGTATAGGCAAGGTGCCTTAAATTGAGCGGGTAACAGTAGCAACTGTGTGTAATGGATATTTTTAAATCCTAAAGGGGAGGATAATGTGAAGCTCAGAATACTAGTCTGAGGAGGTTTATCATCCCTGGCCAGGTTGATAATGATACTGAGACTTCACTAACATGCTGATAACTTGCCTCTCATTACCACCTTAAGTTATTATAACATAACACTATTTGGCACTCAAACTAGCAACCAATTTTACCACTTTTAGGCAATTGTTACAGGACTGTACCAGCATGGTAAGGATGTGTGACTCTCATGAGCAAGAATTAGGGCAAGAAGCTTCTCAGTAATAGCAGGATAGTAAATGCTTAATCTGTTTTAAGACGGGGAAAGTATGAGATGAAAACTGACCCCAAGTGTACCTTTATGTATCAATTTTGCATGTCCACCTTAACTAGCCTTTTTCACTGGATTCAAGGAAAAGTTCTCAGCCCCTCTAAAGAGCATACATATGCAAACACACATACATATACACCGGCACTTGAAGGGACCTGTTAGTTTTGCATAACTCTAATCAATTTTCATTTTACAGATTCAGGCATGCAAAAAACATATGCTACAAGAATGTCATTATTTCCATCAGTAAAACAGTTTTTAATGGTTAAAAACAAAATTCATAATTTTCACACATTTGTCCCAGGTGTAAATTGGCCATTTTCAGAAAAAAAGTCATTACTTACTGTCATAAATATAAAGGGAAGGGTAAACACCTTTAAAATCCCTCCTGGCCAGAGGAAAAACCCTTTCACCTGTAAAGAGTTAAGAAGCTAGGATAACCTCGCTGGCACCTGACCAAAATGACTAATGAGGAGACAAGATACTTTCAAAGCTGGAGGGGGGAGAAACAAAGGTTCTTTATCTGGGTGATGCTTTTGCCGGGAACAGAAAAGGAATGGAGTCTTAGAACTTAGTAAGTAATCTAGCTAGATATGCATTAGATTCTGTTTTGTTTAAATGGCTGATAAAATAAGTTGTGCTGAATGGAATGTATATTCCTGGTTTTGTGTCTTTTTGTAACTTAAGGTTTTGCCTAGAGGGATTCTCTATGTTTTGAATTGATTACCCTGTAAGGTATTTACCATCCTGATTTTACAGAGGTAATTTTTTTACTTTTTTTCTTCAATTAAAATTCTTCTTTTAAGAACCTGATTGTTTTTTCATTGTTCTTAAGATCCAAGGGTTTGGGTCTGTGTTCACCTATGCAAATTGGTGAGGATTTTTATCAAGCCTTCCCCAGGAAAGGGGGTGTAGGGTTTGGGGAGGATTTTGGGGGGAAAGATGTTTCCAAGAGGGCTCTTTCCCTGTTATATATTTGTTAGACGCTTGGTGGTGGCAGCAATAAAGTCCAAGGGCAAAAGGTAAAATAGTTTGTACCTTGGGGAAGTTTTAACCTAAGCTGGTAAAAATAAGCTTAGGGGGTTTTCATGCAGGTCCCCACATCTGTGCCCTAGAGTTCAGAGTGGGGAAGGAACCTTGACACTTACTCAGCAAAATTTCCACTGAATTCCGTGGTTGGCAGATTGGACCCTTCACTGGGAAAAAAGTCTTGTATAGAAATGGAAGATTTTTCAACTATTTAAAGAAAATAGATTTGAAGTTAGGTTTAGAGTAGCAGCCATGTTAGTCTGTATCCACAAAAAGAACAGGAGTACTTGTGGCACCTGAGAGACTAACAAATTTATTAGAGCATAAGCTTTCATGGGCTACAGCACACTTCATCGGATGCATAGAATGGAACATATAGTAAGAAGATATATATATATATATATATATATATATATATATATATATATATATACACACACATACAGAGAACGTGGAAGTTGCCATAGTTGAAACCTCTTATTAAAAAACTATCTAAATTGTAGTCCTAAACACTTCATCCTAAAGCTGTCCTTCTGTAGTGTTTCAGGTGCTTACTGTCACATTTCTGTTTTATAAAGGAAAACAGTCAAATCTGAGGTAAGACAGTAATATATTTAGGGAAACAGTGTAATTTCGCTCTTCTCTCTGTCAAGGTGAATTTTTTCCCATAGCTCCAGTATCTACACCAACTGATTCTGATAACCAGTTGTTTCTGGAACATTGCTCTTTCAAACATTTCAGTTATGTGGCACTTTCACAACATGACACATTAGGCCAAATATTCATACGCAAGAGGAAGCAGGTAATTGTGAGTGAATATGCAGTAGTAGCATGTGCCAAATTGCCATGCCTGATGACATCTGAAAACTGGGAAGGGGGATGGTTGAAGGACAAAAATAGAGGCACGAGGTCATTTTCTACTCTCAGTAATAGCATTGTAAATCCAGAGAAGTCTGAAAACTGAAGTTGCTGGATTTACATATATAATTGAGAGCAGAACTTTGGCTATTGACTTTGATGGGAACTTGATTGGACCATAGGTCTTGATCCTGTGATATGCAGTCTCCTATTAACTTCAGTGGGAGTTGGGGAGCACAGCATTTTGATGGGAAGTGAGCAACAGCTTGTTTACTTTAATATCACCCTTCTTTCTATGGTGAGTTAATGATTAAATGATTAGAAGTTCATCCTCCCCTAGCAGATAACTAAATTTCTCTTTTCTTTACATGTTTTCCTTAAAAAGTAGGTTTGGGAGAGCAGGATGTGAGTTTTTGGGAAAGTGGGGAATTTCCCTGGCCCTCCCAGAGGAGATCAGGATCTGGGAGTCACTGCAGGAACTAGTTCAGATGGTGGAAGTTTCCCTCACTTGAGAGAAAAATGTCCCAGAGCAAAGGAGAGGTGCATGTGTGTTTGTTAGTACTGCAATTCTAGCAATAACAGTTAGACTCACAATATCTGACACCTTCTTTAATCTAGGACAGGGTGTCAAATACCAAGTTTAAGGGCCAGAATAAGCCATTTGACGTATTTATGTAGCCCACATGACATTTAGATTCTCCAGCATCTATCCTTTGAATATTTTTTAAGTAGTTCTTTAGCCCTTGTGGTTTCAAAGACAAACTTTCCGACCATCACCTGACTGTAACCAATCAGAAATGGCTGCCTCAGCCTGCAGAGGGCTGAATCAATGAATCCATTGGGGTTATTTACTCTAACATCCAGTTATGGCACTTTAACATAAATATTAACTATTTAAATTGCTTAAATTGTTTTAGCAAACAGAAGAGGGAAGGAGGTGGGAGGAAAGCCTGCAGGGTATTCAGATTTGAAAGTTGCTTCAGGAAAGGGAATGCAGAGGGCTAAAAAGAGGAGTAACACCAACACAGGGAAGAGGGAGTGAAACAGAAAAAGATTGCTGGGGAAGGAAGAGAAGCAAAGGACAAAATAGCATTGTTCCTAAAGGTGAGAATATTTTCCCCATTGAATGATGCTGAAAGAGACAAAGTACAGAACAAATAATGAAAGTTTACTTTCCACATAAAGGATATAATTTACACTTAATCTTAGTCCCATTGACATTAAGGTGAGTGGGTTGTGGAGAAAGGGTGATATCTACCATAGACCTAAATTGATGCTTTGGTCCACAGATAATTAATAATGGAATTGGGTCCTCTATTACTGGAGTACTGTCATGGATGGTTATAAACTGTTCAGGAAGGACAGGCAGGGCAGAAAAGGTGGGGGAGTAGCACTGTATGTAAGGGAGCAGTATGACTGCTCAGACCTCCGGTACGGAACTGCAGAAAAACCTGAGTGTCTCTGGATTAAGTTTAGAAGTGTGAGCAACAAGAGTGATGTAGTGGTGGGAGTCTGCTATAGACCACCGGATCAGGGGGATGAGGTGGATGAGGCTTTCTTCTGGCAACTCGCAGAAGCTACTAGATCGCACGCCCTGGTTCTCATGGGTGACTTTAATTTTCCTGATATTTGCTGGGAGAGCAATACAGCGGTGCATAGACAATCCAGGAAGTTTTTGGAAAGCGTAGGGGACAATTTCCTGGTGCAAGTGCTAGACGAGCCAACTAGGGGGGGAGCTTTTCTTGACCTCCTGCTCACAAACAGGGAAGAATTAGTGGGGGAAGCAAAAGTGGATGGGAATCTGGGAGGCAGTGACCATGAGATGGTCGAGTTCAGGATCCTGACACAGGGAAGAAAGGTAAACAGCAGGATACGGACCCTGGACTTCAGGAAAGCAGACTTTGACTCCCTCAGGGAGCAGATGGGTAAGATCCCCTGGGGGACTAACATGAAGGGGAAAGGAGTCCAGGAGAGCTGGCTGTATTTCAAGGAATCCCTGTTGAGGTTACAGGGACAAACCATCCCGATGAGTCGAAAGAATAGTAAATATGGCAGGCGACCAGCTTGGCTTAATGGTGAAATCCTAGCGGATCTTAAACATAAAAAAGAAGCTTACAAGAAGTGGAAGGTTGGACATATGACCAGGGAAGAGTATAAAAATATTGCTCGGGCATGTAGGAATGAAATCAGGAGGGCCAAATCGCACCTGGAGCTGCAGCTAGCAAGAGATGTCAAGAGTAACAAGCAGGGTTTCTTCAGGTATGTTGGCAACAAGAAGAAAGCCAAGGAAAGTGTGGGCCCCTTACTGAATGAGGGAGGCAACCTAGTGACAGAGGATGTGGAAAAAGCTAATTGCTCAATGCTTTTTTTGCCTCTGTCTTCACTAACAAGGACAGCTCCCAGACTGCTGCGCTGGGCATCGCAACGTGGGGAGTAGATGGCCAGCCCTCTGTGGAGAAAGAGGTGGTTAGGGACTATTTAGAAAAGCTGGACGTGCACAAGTCCATGGGGCCGGACGAGTTGCATCCGAGAGTGCTAAAGGAATTGGCGGATGTGATTGCAGAGCCATTGGCCATTATCTTTGAAAACTCGTGGCGAACGGGGGAAGTCCCAGATGACTGGAAAAAGGTTAATGTAGTGCCAATCTTTAAAAAAGGGAAGGACGAGGATCCTGGGAACTACAGGCCAGTCAGCCTCACCTCAGTCCCCGGAAAAATCATGGAGCAGGTCCTCAAGGAATCAATCCTGAAGCACTTACACGAGAGTAAAGTGATCAGGAACAGTCAGCATGGATTCACCAAGGGAAGGTCATGCCTGACTAATCTAATCGCCTTCTATGATGAGATTACTGATTCTGTGGATGAAGGGAAAGCAGTGGATGTATTGTTTCTTGACTTTAGCAAAGCTTTTGACACTGCCTCCCACAGTATTCTTGTCAGCAAGTTAAAGAAGTATGGGCTGGATGAATGTACTATAAGGTGGGTAGAAAGTTGGCTAGATTGTCGGGCTCAACGGGTAGTGATCAATGGCTCCATGTCTAGTTGGCAGCCGGTGTCAAGTGGAGTGCCCCAGGGGTCGGTCCTGGGGCTGGTTTTGTTCAATATCTTCATAAATGATCTGGAGGATGGTGTGGATTGCACTCTTAGCAAATTTGCGGATGATACTAAACTGGGAGGAGTGGTAGATAAGTTGGAGGGCAGAGATAGGATACAGAGGGACCTGGACAAATTGGAGGATTGGGCCAAAAGAAACCTGATGAGGTTCAATAAGGATAAATGCAGGGTCCTGCACTTAGGACGGAAGAACCCAATGCACAGCTACAGACTAGGGACCGAATGGCTAGGCAGCAGTTCTGCGGAAAAGGATCTAGGGGTTACAGTGGACGAGAAGCTGGATATGAGTCAGCAGTGTGCCCTTGTTGCCAAGAAGGCCAATGGCATTTTGGGATGTATAAGTAGGGGCATAGCGAGCAGATCGAGGGACGTGATCGTTCCCCTCTATTCGACATTGGTGAGGCCTCATCTGGAGTACTGTGTCCAGTTTTGGGCCCCACACTACAAGAAGGATGTGGATAAATTGGAGAGAGTCCAGCGAAGGGCAACAAAAATGATTAGGGGTCTGGAACACATGACTTATGAGGAGAGGCTGAGGGAACTGGGATTGTTTAGTCTGCAGAAGAGAAGAATGAGGGGGGATTTGATAGCTGCTTTCAACTACCTGAGAGGTGGTTCCAAAGAGGATGGTTCTAGACTATTCTCAGTGGTAGAAGAGGACAGGACAAGGAGTAATGGTCTCAAGTTGCAGTGGGGGAGGTTTAGGTTGGATATTAGGAAAAACTTTTTCACTAGGAGGGTGGTGAAACACTAGAATGCGTTACCTAGGGAGGTGGTAGAATCTCCTTCCTTAGAAGTTTTTAAGGTCAGGCTTGACAAAGCCCTGGCTGGGATGATTTAATTGGGGATTGGTCCTGCTTTGAGCAGGGGGTTGGACTAGATGACCTCCTGAGGTCCCTTCCAACCCTGATATTCTATGATTCTATGATTATAGGTCGTACTAAGAAACATATCCCTCTGATATCTAAGCACTACCAGCATTATAACAGAGGCAGATATATAATCACTTGGTTATTATTATTACAAGCTGTATTAGTAAAGTGTTAGTTGATAGTCATATGCAGAAATTTCTTCAGTTTCTGACTTTTGAAAGCAAGATTTTGATCCAATCAAATCCACTCACAAATTATAATAGTCACACAGAGATATCATCCTCTCTCTGATTGGGATTTACATGAGCAATAAAAACTACATGCTTACAGGGGGAAGACAAGATAAGGCTTCTTAGTTCAGCACAATGTATATCCTCGTTTTTCTATATGAACAGCTTCTGGCAATGCATTTATACAATGTTAAATTCAGAACAAAAAAAAATCGAACATTTCCAAGTCATCTGCGAAAGCAGCTAGAAAGGAATTAGGATCCCAAGGGCCATCATTGTTTTACATGAGGAAGTAAAAATGTCACATCTAGTCAGCTTGTTTGTCAACTACTTTACTCCCATGTCAAATTTAAAAAGTACAATTCAGGGAACATTGCAGAAGGGAAACTGAAACCCCACCTAGCCCATTCCATTTCACCTCGAGTGACATTTAAAGAACCTTGACAGTAAAGAAAATGCATTGAGGAGATCCCTTCAGGTCCAGCTAGTGAGCACTGAGTTTCAAATTTTAGTATTATTCTGAACATCTTTAAGAGAAAATGTTATCCCCTATGAACTCTGTGTGCATGGGGAGGTGTAGTGAATGTAAACAGGGGTTTATGGTGAACAAACCTATGCAGCCTCAACTAAATACATAATGTTTGCTACTGCAAGGGTTAACATGAGAATGTACTCAAAATCATAGAATCAGAGGACTGGAAGGGACCTCAAGAGGTCGTCTAGTCCAGTCCCCTGCACTCATGGCAGGACTAAGTATTAGCTAGACCATCCCCGACAGGTGTTTGTCTAACCTGCTCTTAAAAATCTCCAACAATGGAGATTCCACAATCTCCCTAGACAATTTATTCCAGTGCTTAACCACCCTGACAGTTAAGAAGTTTTTCCTAATGTCCAACCTAAACTTCCCTTGCTGCAATTTAAGCCCATTGCTTCTTGTCCTAGCCTCAGAAGTTAACAACAATTTTTCTCCCTCCTCCTTGTAACAACCTTTTATGTACTTGAAAACTTATGTCCCCCTCTCAGTCTTCTCTTCTCCACACTAAACAATCCTCATGTTTTTCAATCTTCCCTCATAGGTCACGTTTTCTAGACCTTTCATCATCTCTGATTAATCATTAATGATTGTTTTACCATTGTGGAAACAGACTCTCTGAAGCAGGCTATGGACTTTATTGAACAGAATGGGTAATTTGCCTTCCATGTGGATGTATAGTTTCCATTGCCATTAATAGACATTATGAGACTTTAATTATAGTATACGCATGGCTGGGTGAATTAGGTTCCCAGCATTAGGAACTTCAAGGGGAGATTTGAGTTGGAGGCAGGCACACAGTAGGAAACACCCTGAAGGGGTGGGTCTAAGTAAGGACAAGCAGGGAGAAACACAGTTCCCTGTTCTGCTAAAAGATAGTTTTGTGGTTAAGGCTCTGACATGGGATTCAGGAAATACGAGGTTCTGTACTGATTTAATTCTCACTCCGCTAAGTGAAAGAATTATATGAGTAACACTCCTAGTGTATATGGACATGTGTTATTCAGAAATAGAATATTTTTTCCTTTGAATGATATTAGCCGTCAGCTTTCTAACTACATTTCTGCATGTTTATTGTGTTCAGTTCCTCATTTGTCACTGTGGAAGTGCAGTATACTTGGGCCAGATCCGCAGCTGGTATTAACTGGTGTAGCTCCATTGTCTTCTATAGAGAAGTGCTTGTTTACATCATCTGAGGATCTTTATCCTATACTCATAATAGCATAGTTTATACTGAAGAAATGTTTACCTAAAAAAAATGTAAGCTAAAAAAAAAGTAGCTACTAAATGACAGAAGTTATGACCTATGAGTTAGGAAAGTTGGCACAGAGAATTATTAGTTTGTAAATTGAGACATTTGTAGGTACAATTTTTTTTGTTAGAATCTCCATTCTTAAAATGATGTGTCCTACTAATATTCTAGTCAGTTGTGAAAATCTGTGATATGATTGTTTGATGACCTAAAGTGGAACCTCTCTTTGAAGGAGAAGAATTAGTCTGAGATTAAAAATATAATGCAACCTTATCACATTTTCCTTAACTATATATCTATGGCCCTGTCAAGAGGTTCCACTCACCCCTTGGGCACCTCTTCCTGGCCACTACCAGGGATTGGCTCCTTTCAGTTACTGCACCTTCCTCTGAGGGTGTCTCCACCTGCCACTGCAACACCAGGTACTCCTTCTTCATGACTTGGCCATCTGGCCAGGTCACTATGCTTGTTTACCTCTTCCAGAGTGGCAAAGTCTTTTAGGGCAAACTAGCTCAGTCTTCCCATTTGCTGTTCAACCAGTGCCACCTCCCTAGTACATTCTCTGAAACCCCTTTCTGTACTTAGCTCTAGGCCCCTCCTGTTCCTGTCCAGCTGAGCCTCATTTAATCAATCCCTGCTCCCTGGCTCCTCCTCCGTGTGCAGCCTGGGTCGTTAATTGGCCCAGCTAGCCACCTTAACCTCTCATGGGCTTGTAGGGGGTGGTCACCCCATCATAGGCCCCCAAGATTAGAGTTAAAGGATTGCAGAAGGGCTCAAATTCCCAATACTACTCGATGGCTGAGTATAGTCATGCCACTGTAGCTACCTGGCTGCAGTTAATACGCAGTCTCCTAATATTTCCCCCTATGAAAAGATGTATCGTTTGAACCTGCGTTCCAAACTATCCAGAAGGCCCAAGGGGAAAAAAGAAGCAGTTTAAACTACTCAAAAGGACTGTTTTCCTTAGGTGGAGAGGATGGCGGATTAGAGACTAGTGTGGGCTGATGGAAAGGCTTTTTTTTTTTTGGAAAGGCTTTTCTCTCTTTGAGACAAATGCATCTTGCAAGGTAAGCTGGGAAGGGTAATACCAATAAAAACATGTGGTCAGCCATTTTGAAGTCTAAGTCATCCATTCCTGAATGGAGTGTGCTAGAAAATTAGAGGCAGCATTTCAGAATGGTTGACTTAATGATTCTCCCAGAACCTTTTTGTAAACAGGACCCCTTTCCCTGTAGACTGGTTCCGTGACAACAGGACTGTGTGTAAGCCAATGAGCCTATTGCTGCCCAAACAAAGAACATAAGCTCTGAGGCTCAACTTCAGATTTGTTGTTTAAGTTCCACACAAAACAGTAGATTAAAAGAACATCTAGGTTACAAAGAAAATCACTTAATTTCAGCTTTATCTGATTTTAAGGATGTATGCATGACCTTATCTTTGCTTTCCTTGTGTGGTTCTATTATTACATGGCCTACCTATTTATCTACCCCAAGTCTAATATACAATCTCATACTATAGTTTACCATGACATTGGAGTCTTGGTGGTGTAGGAAATTGTATGTAAATGGAGACAAAAAGGGGTATCCACAGTGGTCTGTGATCACATGAAGGAACACATCATTCCCCCTACATATCCACCATCTGCACCTCCTCATCTCCCAGGAAAAAACCAGAACTTATTAAATCAGGATTTTTTTAACTGGATGTTCTTTTCATTAGAAACCAGGAAATCTCTTTAATAATTCCTGCACAGAGGCCCAGAATAATGGGCCACTTCTTACAAATGCTGAGAAGAGGATGTTCTGTGACTGTTCTGCCTACTATTGCCAGCATAGCCCCATCTTTCAGATGCTAAATTTGTCACTTGCAATATATTCCATCTGCCAACCTGAGCAGCTGGAATCCAGAACTAGAGATGCTCCCTGCCACAACTTATAGATTTTTAGATACAGAAGAGACCATTTGATCATGTAGTCTGATTTTTCGCATAACATAGGCCATTGAATTTCACTAAACAGTTTCTGTGTCAAGTCCATAACTCATGGTTAGGCTAGAGCATATCCTTAAATCACGATTGGATGTCTTTCTAAAAGACTTCAAGTAATGGAGAATCCACCACACCCCGAGGTGAGTTGTTTCAATGGATAATTACCCTTAGCGTAAAGAAATTGTGATTTGTTTCTGTCTGAATTTGTCTTCCTTCAGTTTCCGGCCATTGGATCTTGTTACATCTTTGTTTGTTAGACTGAACAGCCTTCTTCTGTGCTTTGAAAGCTTTGTTAGTTAGAGAGAGATTTCCCATTCACATACTGGGGAACACTGATAGAACTAATGAAAAAACATTTTGCTGCTTTGAAAGTTAAGTGATATCACTGTACTCTAGCAGTTCCGAACATTTTTAAAAAGTTCAGATTCTGGTTTAAAAATAATTGTGGAGTCAAGTTGAAAGAGACTTGGGCAGGGAGGACACCAGCCTCTTCCCAGCGGAGGGGGATGGGCTGAGGTGGGCCTTAGCCCCCCATCACCATGAGATCCCAATCCCTGCCCCTTCTCTCCCCGCAAGGCCCTGACCTCTGGCCAGGTCAGAGGCTGGAAGCTAGAGCCAAGCAGTGTGCGATGCCGGCTGATCACAGACAGTAAAGCCACCCACGTGGGGGGACCTAGCTTCAGCGCGAACAAAGCCCTTGCAGTGCCTGGGGAGCAGCGACAATGGGGTGGGGCCCAGGAGCAGGCCAGAGCAGGTCAGGCCAGGCCACTGTGGAGAGCCACGGGCTCTCCACCTGCCCTTGGCAGCATGCCCCGGTGGATGGGGACATGGGCTGCAGGCTGCCCTTGGATACCCCTGCCCCCCGCCAGGGCTCACTCCTGTGCTGTTGGCTGGAGCTAGGTGCTCAGCCAGCAGCCACCACTGTCTCCGCTCTGCTTCCAGGGCTGGGTGGCCAGAGAGCGGCAGCTGCTATGGGGTGGCTAAGGCAAATTTTTGGGTGGCTATAGTCTCCACAGCCCCCTCTCCCTCTTCCCCCGAATACCACCCCTGGAATTGGGTATTTTATTTTTTCCAGCCCTGTCCATTGAGTCATTTAACAGCCTATCCCTCTAATCTAGGTTATATATATACATATAGGGAAATACATACCACAAAGATTAATAGTGAAGTTAGAAAGTGAAGACCTTTGAGAACTACATAGTTCTCATGTCAATTTTTCAAAAGCATTGTCTTTTAATAATATGCACTACAGTAAATATTTGTTTGCCCATGCATTGGACTTTCAATGGGACTTAGGCTCCTAAATCACATAGGTGCTTTGGAAATACTTACCCCAGTTTTTTTGTTTTGGTTTGGTTTTTGGTTTTTTGCTTTAGTTTGTGTATTTCTGTCCTAGGAATATTTGTAGTTTAGAAACTACAATGCTTTATAGCTAAAATGAAATTAGAAATATCTCAGATTTAAAGTAAGGAGAGAAATTAATTTCAAAAGTCTAAGTGAAAAAGTTTTCCAGTTTAGCTGCTTTTCAGAAAAAAACTTCCATTAGATCAGTTTCTATATTCCAGTGACAGTTGTTCTCATTTAAGTGTGCTGTGTGTGTGTGTAGTTTTCCAGGAGATTATTAACTAAGCACGCTTGTAAGGTAATATGCCAGAAATTTATGTAAAGCTATACCTAACAGTAGCGAATACTTATCTTGTTAATTTGGGTTTATCCTGGCATCTTGTAATACCATCTGCAAACAAATATCCACTGACCTAATTTATAATGTCTTTCAAATTTTTCCTTCTAAAAAAAAAATCCACTGCAAGCTATGTCTAACTTTTAAGATATTACAAAAATGATCACAAGTTTGTGCAAATGTTTCATGTCTTGAAACTGAAAAGGCATATAATCATATATACAAAAGGGCAGTTGATGCTGGGGTTGTGGGGTCTATTTGGGTCTAGATGGAAGGAGAGAGCTCAAGGCAGTGTTTCTGCCTTTACTGGGGCAGGAATGTATCCTGTGTTGTTGTAATATGGTTCAGCAGTAATTTCCTTCTTCACTCAGGCTTGCAGTCTGCTGCAGAAGGCTCATACAATTATTCCCCTCTCATAATTCAAAATCAGCACCTTTTTTTTCCCTCCCTTCCATTTGCTCACCTGTGTGCGAGAAACAGAGACATGCAGAAAGTTCTAACATTGGCAGGACAAGTCGGAAGCCACGCCTCCACTCTGAAGCTTTCCTTTTCAGAATACTATGGTATCAAGCCAACAAAGCATTTACGCATGTAATTAACTTGAAACACAAGAGTAGTCCCACTGAAGTCAATGCATTTTGCTGGATTGGGACCGATGTGATTCTCACTATGGCAGTCACACAAACCCACCTTTGAGATAACTATTTTTAATAAACAAGTCTCATTCGCAAATTCCTATCACCTATCCTACCATTACTTACAGTCCTTCAGTGTTTGGAGTTTGATTACCTTCCCTTGGGTGTTAATGTTGTTGGAAGGTGGAAGAGGTTTGTTGATACTGCACAGTGTACATTAGATATTTAAGGCACAGAATGTGCCGAGTACAGAGCAAGAACTTGGCCAACACTGCTGTCTCTGTGGAAGGGTATTGCTTTTTCTTCCCTTCACTATTGACAGTAAACTGTTCCTCCTTTATTATTTACACTGTTTTACAATCCGGTCACATGAGGCAATGTGGTTTTCCTATTATTGTTTAGTATTGTGATGGTGCCCCCCATGAGATTTTATGGAAATATATGACGTAACTAGAATGTGTTTTATGCTACTGTCAAGGTTCCTTCTCCACTCTGAACTCTAGGGTATAGATGTGGGGACCTGCATTTTTACCAGCTTAGGTTAAAACTTCCCCAAGGTACAAACTGTTTTACCTTTTGTCCCTGGACCTTATGCTGCCACCACCAAAGTGTCTAACAAAAATAACAGGGGAAGTGCCCACTTGGAAATGTCTCCCCCACCAAAATATCCCCCCAAGCACTACACCCCCTTTCCTGGGGAAGGCTTGATAAAAATCCTCACCAATTTGCATAGGTGAACACAGACCCAAACCCTTGGATCTTAAGAACAATGGAAAAGCAATCAGGTTCTTAAAGGAAGAATTTTAATTAAAGTAAAAGAATCACCTCTGTAAAACCAGGATGGTAAATACAGGGTAATCAGATTCAAAACATAGAGAATCCCTCTAGGCAAAACCTTAAGTTACAAAAAGACACAAAAACAGGAATATACATTCCATTCAGTACAACTTATTTTATCAGCCATTTAAACAAAACAGAATCTAACACATATCTAGCTAGATTGCTTACTAACTCTTTACAGGAGTTCTGACCTGCATTCCTGCCCTGTTCCTGGCAAAAACATCACACAGACAGAGAGGACCTTTTGTTCCCCCCCCAAGCTTTGAAAGTATCTTGTCTCCTCATTGGTCATTTTGGTCAGGTGCCAGCAAGGTTATCTTAGCTTCTTAACCCTTTACAGGTGAAAGGGGGTTTCCTCTGGCCAGGAGGGATTTAAAGGTACCCTTCCTTTTATATTTATGACAGCTACATATGCCATGTAACATATCTCTGTAAAGGGTATGATCTACTGAATCTATTAATCCTATTTGTATGCATGTATCATTTTTGTATTCGAAGTTATGAATATTGGCTGCATACTTATTTGATTCTGAGTAGGTTTTAGTGAAGCTGTTGGTCAGCTTCCTGAGAAAAGACTATTCTCAGTAAGTGCCCAGTCAAGAAGCCCTTAAGCCAACAATGAACTTGGAGACGCCAATCCACATCTGGGCTTTCCCAGGAATGTGGCTTGGCTGGTAAGAAACTCAGTCACGCATGGACATGTGATTTGCCCAGGTGACTCCAACACTCCATTTTGTCACTGAACTTTGCATAGGAGAGAAGGGAAGAGAAAGAGAGAGAGAGAAAGTCTATTTAAACCCCTCTGAGACCCCTCCATTTGGTCTTCCGCTGGCTAAAGAGAGCCTCTCCACCCCCAAGGATACCTGAAAGAAACTGGAACAAAGGACAGTAACTACAGGGAGTGTGAGTGATTGCTGGACCCAGACTAGGAGAGTAGTCTGTAAAAGAAAGCTTACTGGAACTGGTGAGATTTTATCTGTATTCAGTTTGATTAGACATAGACTTGCGTGTTTTATTTTATTTTGCTTGGTAATTCACTTTGTTCTGTCTGTTGCTAATTGGAAGCACTTAAATCCTACTTTCTGTATTTAATAAAATCACTTTTTACTTATTAATTAACCCAGAGTATGTATTAATACTTGCGGGGGGGGGGGGGAAACAGCTGTGTGTATCTCTCTATCAGTATTATAGAGGGCAAACAATTTGAGTTTACCCTGTATAAGCTTTATACATGGTAAAACGGATTTATTTAGGGTTTGGACCCCATTGGGAGTTGGGCATCTGAGTGTTAAAGGCAGGAACACTTCTTAAGTTGCTTTCAATCAAGCCTGCAGCTTTGGGGCATGTAGATCAGACCATGGGTCTATGTTGGAGCAGACTAGCATGTCTGGCTCAGCAAAACAGGGTGCTGGAGTCCTAAGCTGGCAGGGAAAGCAGGGGCAGAAGTAGTCTTGGCGCATCGGGTGGCAGTCCCAAGGGGGTTTCTGTGATCCAACCCGTCACAAGTATCTCTCCTGAAGTAGCTCCCAGAGGCCCCCCATAGCACCTATTTACTAGGTGCTGTGCAAACACATACAAAGGCACAGTCCCAAGGAGCTTATGTTCTAAGAAGTGGTCTCATGGACTATGAATGGGATTTCAATTAATGAATGCTTGTGCTCTACTCTGTGCTGTCACAATGACTACCTCTTCAGCCTTGTTAAGTGTGTTTGGACAAGATTACACACTGTGCTAATGCTCAAGAGTATTTGTACCCATGTGTGATGAAGTGGGAATTTTTTGTAATGTGTTGATGAATCCTATGTTTGCCTCAGTATTCCTTTGTACATTCCATTGCTATCCAGAGGTGGGGGAAGAGGGTTAAGTCTGCTCTTGGGTCAGCACAGGAGGCATGAGAGTGTGTGTTGCCTTCTCTCTGGGCACAATGAATGGGTCATTAAGAAACTGGCTGGAATGTGCTGAAAGTGACCCATAACAGTGCAGCATCCAAAAGAGACCATGGGAAGTGACCAGAACATCCTAGCAATCAATGACCAAGAGGAAGGACATCCCCCCCTCCCCCGCCCAGCCTCTCAGCACGATGCTGAGCAGAGACCAGCTGGAGAGCAAAGGCTGGAAGGTGACCAGCTGGGGATAAATGGTAGGCTTCTGGAAGAGCCTAAAATGGAGTCAAGTATTGCTTGGCTGGTGAATTGCTCTGGGTTGGCCGGATGGACTACATGTTAACCTTTATTTCTCTATTCTAACCTAAGGACTTCCAGTTGAAAAATACACCCTACTGTTTTGAAACACTGCCTTGGTGACACTGCAAATAATTGCAGAGGTGCATTAGATCCTGAAGTGTGTACAAGCCTCTGACTAGGAATCTACCTCCATTGGCCTACCTGGGAAGAGATCACATGAAACAGGAGTGCTTGAGTCTCAGGCCTCAGTCTCAGAGGCTGCATCAGTGCTGTAAATAGACGTTTTAGTGCCCAGGGCAAGCAAGTATATTTGTGCTCCCTCCTAGACCCCTACATGGGACTATTTTTTTTATTCCCTCTCCCATCCTGACCCCATCCCACCCTGCAATTCCCACTCCCACCTACATTGCTTGGAAAAAATTTTTATCCTACTCCCGCTATTATGGCAATGGGTCCTGCAGGATCCCAGTCCCGCAAGTCTCTACCCCCTACCATTTTTCTTTTTGTCCACCCTATTTTTTCCTTTGCCCCCTCCCCCCCCACACACACACTTTTGCACCATGGAGGTTGCCCCACTCACCCCACCCTGGTTACGGCTGTGGGCTCCAGCCTGCACTGAAGGAAGAGTGAGGCCCCTTAGGACTCTTCATGATTGAAGTGATTCCTCCAGAGACTGCTGAAAAGCTAGGGCCTACCGCTGATCCTGTGGATACATGACACCAGGGTTTGGTTCTGGGCACGGTGTGGTTTTTGTGTTACTTTGAGCCCAAGGACTATGCAAAACTACAAACCAAAGTGAATGGGGAGATGCCAGGGCCAGACCCTCATCTCTCTGCTGTGACCATGCCCCTGGCTCTAGAATGCACTATGCATATTTCAGTATGTTGGGTGAAATTCTGGCCCCATTAAAAATCAATGGGAGTTTTGCCAGGGCCTTCACTGGCATCAGGATTTCATCTATTGTCTTAGTGAGCTCCCACTGGGATGGTGCACCACCACAGTGCCCCCAATGTGGGACAAGACCTTAGGAGCACAATAAAGCCCTTAACTGTTCTGACTTAATTTCCCCATCTGTAAATGCATATAATATCTGCCTAAGAGAGATGTAATGGTTAATGAGCCAATGTTTGTAAAGCACTAATTATTAATAGGAATAAATGGGAGAGCACTATCAAGACAATGGAAGAGAGGTGGCAATCCAAAGACACTCCTTCTTTTGCTATAAAATTTGACAGTTAAATTGTTGCAGAGGAGGAGAAGGCATACATTTATTTTGCTTACCCTATAAAAGTCTAGTAGGTGGCAGGTATCTAGTTTGCTGATGAACCAGACTTGGAAGTGGGTTTAGGGGAAGATGTCCCCTAAAGAACCTGGGGAACAGGTCTGGGGTCCAAATATTTAGTACAGCAAGAAGATAATCCTTCCTGCCCTCTACGCTCAGCCCCCTTATGAGGGAGCATAGTAGGGTTCCAGCAATGGGCTGGGACCAGCTGTGGTGGGATAGGGGACTAATGGCAGACTTCACCAGGTGGAAATGATTAAGGAAGGACTCATGACCTGTGCTATATGAGTTTTTGCTAATTAGCTCCCAGATGAGTGAAGTTAATAAGTTGCAGCCTAATTAAACCACACAACCCTTGCATTTTGTCTTTCTTCCCACATGTCTGGGACAATCACATAGATTTCTGACTAGCAGCCTGAAACAAAGTCCAATAAAGGGAGTTTCTATTGATTTCTCTCATCTTTAGATCAGGCCCTAAATGTACAGATAAGATGTTGATTGCACTGATTCTAGGGCTCCAATCTGCTTGTAGCATTTTGTTGCTAAATATTTAGCAGAAAGATCTAGCTAATATCACAATGCTGAACTGTTTCCAATAACCTTCCCAGATGCTGACTGCCCCAACTGTCCCCTACACAGCTCCTAAAACCGCCAGCTTCTCTCCTCGATGACTTCTTCCATGCAATCGTGTCTTCAGTACAACTATTTGTGGTACCTTGAGATAACAGAAAAGGTAATATAAAGGCCACAAGGATACTAGCCAGAGTGCATTATTCAGGCTTGCATTTAATTCAGTGTAGATCTAGATCTGTAATAAAAGGTGCTTATGTGCTGGTTGTAAAAATGATGTTGAAATATAATATCTAGGGCTCAGAGGAGCAAAGTGAAGGAGACAGGCTGAGCAGGAATCAGGGTTTGAAGGCCACCCAATACAGTTATACTACAAGCCCCTTAATCACTATCAGCAAAGATATACAGAACTATTGCCAGCTCTTGCAATCGTGTGGTGTCTGTCTTAGAGCCTTTGCTCCTGGAGGCATAGGATTATGTGAGAGGCTCCATTTTTCTTTTCTTTTTTTAAAGTAAGTTTCTGGCCCTCATGGTTTTGTAGAAAAAGCTTGAAAACATGAACCAAGTGCATCCTCAAAGCTCAGAAACCGAAAGATAAAGAAAAAGAACCCAAAATGTTTTTTTAAAATCTCATGACTTTTAAAATTCATGATTTTTGAATGCTGGGGTTGGCAATACTGCAATAGTGAGCGTATTAATAGCTGGACATTTGTCACCAAGTTACCCGGGAAAGAATTTTCTGTAGTATCTGGCTGATGAATCTTGCCCATATGCTCAGGGGTTAGCTGATCGCCATATTTGGGGTCGGGAAGGAATTTTCCTCCAGGGCAGATTGGAAGGCCCTGGAGGTTTTTCGCCTTCCTCTGTAGCATGGGGCACGGGTCACTTGCTGGAGGATTCTCTGCTCCTTGAAGTCTTTAAACTACGATTTGAGGACTTCAATAGCACAGATATAGGTGTGAGGGTTTTTTTGTAGGAGTGGTGGGTGAAATTCTGTGGCCTGCATTGTGCAGGAGGTCAGACTAGATGATCATAATGGTCCCTTCTGACCTAAATATCTATGAATCTATGAACCTGCAGTATTGTCAACCATGGTATCTGCCATTCTAAATATAGGGATTCCCAGAAATACTGCAGTAGGAGAAGCACCTGAAACATGGTACACATTCTGGGCCCTTTCAGCATTCAGGAAATGAAAAGGGGTACATTTTAAATAGACCTGTCTATTTATTGTACAATAGTACAGTATGTGCCTTTTTCAACCAAAGAACTCTGCATCACGTAACACACTTTTAATATTCCATTGCAACGTACACAATCCTACAGCACAGATCAGTTCAGTTAGAGAAGCTACATAAACAATTTATTGACACTCCTGGTTATGCTGTTCTTAAGCATTTTTACATACAGGAAGAACAGTGGCAGTGGTTCTGGTGCTGTTATATTTAATAACTTTAGCCTGTTTCAGTACAGCTAATAGCAAGCAGACATCTGAAGTAAAACAATGATAGCTTAGGGGACATTACATTTCATTTACAAATGCATAAAACAATAGACCAGATAATGGCATGCATGGAATACAAGCAAGGCTTAGAAATACATTATGAGGTTCAGTTTGATAATATCTGCACTATACCACAGAATTCCCTATGCAGAAAAATTGGCTACACAATAGGAGTTGCACCATATAACAGCGCCTTCTGGCCTAACATTATGCTGTTTTATGTTGTATTTTGTACAAATCTACACTTGCCTTGTTACAATAATTTACAGGCTGAAAGCAACTCTGTAGCCATTGCCAAATGCCAGCGCTCCTTTGTTTTAATTCATACCATTTTTTTTTTATTTTGCCCATCTTATCTGAACCCAGTATCAGTAGTTCCATACATATAATCATACAGACACATGGTTGTGTATTTAACGTCTCTACATTTTAAGCTACTGTGTAGTAAGTGTTTGTCTCCTTGACTTTTTACACACACTGGGGAGGGAGGTGGAGTTACCTTTTTTTACCAAAATGTCTGTGTATCAATGTCTTTTTTTGTGTTTGTGACAAAGGTTCTTCGGCATGACTGAGATATAGTTACAAAATTCACTGAGTTTCAGCTTAATCCATCGTTACAACTCTTAATAGAAGAGTTCCTTTGGGATTTGTAGTCCAGTGTCTACTACTTTACATAGCACTGATCTACATGTTAGACTCATTTTTTGGTTCATTAGGAATCAGGTTATTCATTTCCATTACTTGTTCAGTGTAGGAACACATGCAGTATCTTGGGCATTTTATTTTAAAAGTCAAAGAGCTATGTTTGTTTAAGAAATGCAAGAAGTCCAAGGACACCATTTGCTGTGATTGTCAAGCTAGTATCTTGAACAGATCAAGTTAGGGTCTGTTCCTAAACACATGAAGTAACTTTTCACATTGACTTCAATGGGAGCAAGATTGGGCACTGATGACTTAATTTTTGAATCCTGCATCCCCATTGACTGAAAATACAAGCTAATAAAACTACAGATTTCTTTGAGAGAGGATGGTACAATATTCTATTTCTTCTGTTCCATTGCTTGTTGGGAAAAAAAAAAAAAGTCAAACACCTGATCCTAAATTAAATGACACACAGCAGTACACTCTAAACTTTCAGTCAGATCCTAGCTGGTATAAAGTGGCATAGTTCCATTGATTTCAATGTAACTGTGTCAATTTACATCAGCTGAGGATCTGGTGTCTACGTTTATACTGTGACTTCTGAAAGTTTCATTTTTTATGGACTCAATGAAACAAACTGATTCGGATAATTAAAAATAAATTGGAGGTCCAAAAATTTGTCCAGAACTGAAATGTATTTTTTCCTTGTAAAATATTTTGGTAAAATTTTAGTATATATATTTCACATTTACCCACCTATGTTTCTCCTAGATTTAGACAAGACCAACAGTGGAACAAACAAGAGTTTCAAACAACACTACTACTGCCTGGCTCAGACCAAAGAATGCCTGTCCTTAGTAGATTTCCAACCCATTTTGTAAATTGAAGAGAGTCAGGTGGCTTTGGGATGAGCACTGGAACTTTTGGCTGCTCATCCAAACCATACTGAAACCTTTGGCAGTTCTTCCATAACTGGGTGACTAGTAGTTATATATATCAGCTGAAACACTGAACATTTTCCTCACTGGAACACCCCACAAGCACAAGAAGCATATTAACAAAATCCACACTTTGCAGCATTCCTTCTTTTGCTATTCAGAATTTTAACTTCGTTAGTGAGTGACCAAAAAACCCCAAATCCAACCTTGGAGTATCAGTAACAGATTAAGGGATAAAGTTACATTATCCCCTGTTATTAATATTAGGTCTTCTTCAGTAAAATTGCTTATACAAGTTCCTTCCACGTTACTAAAATGAAGCTATACGTTGATGTTTATTTGTTTAAATAGCTTCCACCACCAAAGACAGAATTTTATATTGGATTTTAATTCTTGTAAAACATTACTTATAACACCAAACTGTTTTTATACACCTTTTCAACTACATTCATTATAACTCAGTATAGAACATCTCTGCTCATACGCATTGCCAGACATTTCTGCCAGTATCTGAAACTAAGAATTATGGGTATTTTTAAATCCAGAGTTAACCTACAAATTCTGCACTTGCAAATTACACATAGAAGATGGTATTAGGCTGCTGAGACATTCACTCATTTTTTTGTGTATTGTATATGTAGGAGAGTAAATTTTCTTTAACAGTATGGAATAAGAATTAATAATTTTTATTTGTCTAGTTAGTAGCCTTGTAGTTTTTTTAAGTAGTGCTGGTACTAATCAAAAGATTACTGAAAAAAAATCAAAGTTAAATATAGTGAACTGCACAAGATCTAAAATATAGGGTCTGTCCACAGCACATTATACTAAGTCAACACATAATAGATTAAAAGCTGCAAATTCAAAGACTTCACTTAGAAATTTAAAGTTTCTGACATCATCTTCCACCACTCCATCAACTCTTCTTTCTCCTCTTCTTTTCTTTCAGACAATGACTCCAGCTCAAAATCAACCTAGGTCAGAGAAACAATCCAAAAGGTGACTTTTAAAACACGTTTCAGGAAATGTAGAGCAGGGAAGGGAGGTCCATGTTTGGATTAACTAACTGAAAGGAATTATAGGAAAACAAATATTTATTGGGATCTGAGTGGATGTTCCCCCTTTTTAGGTTGGGTTTTTCAAAAGACTCTAAAGGAGTTAGGTGCCCAACTTCCACTGAAATTCAATGACTGCTGGGCACCTAACTCCTTTAGCATGCGATGATATGAATTACCACTGTAGCTTTGTCCACCACCTATCAATACAGGGAGAAAAACACCAAGATCAGAATTCAGGCAGTTGTCTGCTGCATGGCAGAGCAACACATATGCTACCTTATGCCACCACAGAGTTCCTTCTCACATACAACACATTTTAGGTATGTAATAGGGTGACTCACCCATTGAGGGCTGAAACTAACCAAGGCTGATTACAGAAGCAGACACCTGGGAGAGACTAGGTGATTTCCCTAAAAAGAGCAGCAGGAGGAAGTAATGAAGTCTTGAAAACTGTAGAGCCTGCAGTGAGTGTGACAGGCTTCTGTAGGGAAGACCTTGAGAGTGCTCGGGTGGCTCCTCCTAGAGCCCCTGAGTCAGAGAATGGTTTGGGCCTAGAAGCCAGGCAAGAAGGCTGAATTTTAGCCAAGTGAAGCCTGAGGGTACTGGGCCCAGCTCCTATTAGACACCCTGACTGGGAGAAGGATGTGGGAGCCTGGAAGCCAGAGAAGGCAAAGCTCCTGCCAGGTACAGCCTAAAAGACTTTGAATTGGAGCTAGGTCTGGGATGAAGGATTGGGGTGTCTCTACCTATAGGAGACTGACCAGACTGAGATTGGGGCTGGAGGGGAATGTTTTAATTACCTATTAACTATGAGTTATTAAGGGGCCCTGAAGGGGGGAGACGCTGGTAGCAGGATACCACTGGCCATGAGGGGGCACTCAGTAAATAGCAACCCTGCTACAATGTGCTGTTAGTATGTCCTAATAAATGATATCATATTATGTTGACTCACTGCTGATTGTCTACCAGAAATAATTTTAAAGAGAGGTACTGATCTTCCCTGGTGCATCTTCCACAGCAAGAATGGGCAAACTATAGCCCATGGGCCAGATCCAGGCCCCCCCGCAGCTCCCATTGGCCGGCCGGGAATGGGGAACCACAGCCAATGGGAGCTTCAGGGGAGGTACCCGCAGGCAAGGGCAGCACGCAGAGCCCTCTGCCCTGCCCTCCCCTCCCCCAGGGGCAGTGGGGACATGGTGCCGGCCACTTCCGGGAGTGGCACGGGGCCAGGGCAGGCAGGCAGGGAGCCTGCCCTGGCCCCAGTGCATGCCGCTGCCGTCCCGGAGCCGCTCCAGGTAAGCGGCGCTGGGCTGGAGCCTGCTCCCTGCACCCCACAGCTTGCCCTGAACTCCCTTGTACACCCCCTCCCACACCCCAATCCCTTCCCCAGCCCTACATTCATGGCCCTGCATGCAATTTCCTGGCCACCCAGATGTGGCCCTTGGGCCAAAAAGTTTGCCCATCCCTGTTCTACGGTGTTACATCCAGGATGGGTTTGTCCCACTTTAGTTTTTAAGGGGGAAATTTACCTCTGTGCAGAGGGTCAAACCAAAACCCATACATTACTTAAGTCCCACTGAAGTCCTAGTTTTGGATGTATTTGGCACATAAGTGGTGTAAGTATTCTAGTGCTGGCCCTCTGCGCAGGGGTTAAGGAGATTTTCATCTTAACTAAATATTCAGTTGCCAAAAGACTATCAAATCTAAACAAAAATGCTAATGTCCATCCGTGTGTGTGTAATTTTTACCCACCTATGTGGATAAAGACAAGACTAATAGCAAAAAGAAATGAGACACCTTCAAACACACTACTCTTGCTTGGTGGAAGCCAACAAGCATTAGAAAGAAAGAGTGCACAGGCTGACTAGATTTCCAGCCTATTTTCTAAACTGATGAGGTTTGGGCCTATAAAGAGTTATGAATGAAGAGCAGCTAGGGTTTTTCTTTAGACTTATATTTTTTATGCAATATGTGAATATACATAGAATATAAATAACAATGCTCCATTATTCTTCTTTCATAGGGGAAGAAAAACCAAACAATGAGGGAGAACTTACCGCAATGGCAGGGCTAAAGGGAACAGCCACTTTTTTAGTTATTGCTAGATAGCCTGGTGCTGAGGCTGTAAGTTTATAGTTTCCTGGTGTAAGCAATCTCCAGTAATCACCATCCTTGGCTGAAGAGAAAGAAAAACATTGAATCAGAAGAAATGAAACTCATTATCCTAGGCTAAAAAAGATGGGCTGTAAATGCCATTACAATATAATCCCAGAAATACCAGCCTGGATTTCAATATCCAGGCAATTATGCAATGATATAAAACCATTTTAATTTATTTATAAAAAGATGTTTTCCACAAATATAAGCCACCCTTCACTACTGATACAGTTCTTGTGGAAATAGATAATATGAGAACTGTCATCCTGTAATAAGGAATCTCTTTAGGGATATAGTATCTTTTTAATATATACAGTTTTCCCAGGTGTCTCCCATCAACATGTGAGTTAAGGAAATAAATCCCCATCCATCAAGATTCAAATACTCTAGAGATTATATAGCCCAGTGAGAGAAGCATCATTTTTTATCAAGATGACAAAGAAATGAAGGGGGGGACCAGATTATTCTATGTAATCTTTCTTTACAGGGAATCAATGAAGGAAAAAATATAAAAATCATAATCCTAAAGCCACACAGTAGAACTAACCCTCCACTCCATTACACCAGTTTTACACCAATGGGTGGATAAAGAGGCCCACTGGGCATTGTTTATAGTGTGGTATTTCTTCGGAGTTTACAAAAGTCACTTTGTCAAGAATTCTTCATCCCTGCATACTACACAGAGTTTAGAAGAACCTTTGGAAGGTCACTCAGCAATGCCACTTGAAATCAGTGTCATTGCTTATGCCAGTATTTTCCTAAATGCTTGCTGAGCAATTCTGCAACTACACCAGCACTTTAAAAAAAAAAAAAAAACCACCACCAAACTTCTATGCCTAGAGGGGAATATTATATAATTGTTCACAAGTAAACTTGACAGTGTCAGTACAATCAGAGTTGGTGAAAGTCCAATTGAGAAAGCTTCAGGAGGCATCAAACTAAAGTGCCCCCATACTTTTTCTCCAAAGAGACAGATTCTGTGGAAAAAAATATGATATATTTTATTAGCTGTCACTGTAGCAAGATTGTATGTTAAAACCTTCACAGAAGAGCAGAATTAAGGTTTACCATTCACTTTTGAGATTGCCTGACTTTTGACCACCTTTCTAAACCTTTTGATATTGCATTGCCGCTATCTTTTTTGCGCACGTCCAGTGATATGAGATGATGGGGTGATGGCTATGTGCATTTATCTACTATAGAAGTGCAATATCCTACATCTTAATCTCCCAGCACTGCAGCAGAGAATAGGGAGTGGATACTGACCTTTCAAATGGAGGACAATCCTTTTCTTCCCCCCACTCCCCTTCCTTCTCTCAATCCCTATGCAGCCACTTACTGTTCTTTACCTTTCATCCCTCCTTCCCTTTTTTATGTACAGTGGAAGGGTACTGCTAAAGTTACTGTTGGCTCTTCTGGTTGGTGGCACGGCTGTCCACTGCCTGTAACATGTGGGCACATCACAAAGGGAAATGCCAATCTGAGTGGGTGACAATCCCATGCCATACAATTCAGTGGAATAGTGGGATTCAGTGCCAGCATACAATAGTCCACAAAATATGGGAAATTTATTTAATTAGCACCTTACACCAAAAAAATGCTGTTTAAAATGACAACGAATGTATAGGTAACCCTTCACACACGGTCAACGTGAAACTACCGCTAAGCCTATCTCTAGGGTAAGATTCAGCAAAAATGAAAAGGTACACTACTACTAAACAACGTGTTTAGAACAGGAAATGAAAAAGTACACCATCTCACTGAAGCAGCAGGGAGCTAGGCAGAAAGCAATTACCCAAACTGGAATTTGGCAGTGAGATTAGGAATTAACACTCCTAATCCTGCAAAAAGTACAATGGGATCTTTAATGATCACAAGGGATTTGGACCAGAGTTTTAGGTTTCATCCTTGAGATGGCACTTCCAAAAGTACATTGCTCAAGAACATAGTCTGGACATACCCTGAGTCACTATGGAACTGTCACTGGTGTGTTTGCAGCTCAAACCGACGTATCCAAACTAGTTTTAATCTTGCTAGCTCATATCCCAGAGCAGTGAAGCCACAGCAGCTAGCTTGAGGATGTCAGCCTGAGCTGCAATCACACCCCGTGATTACATTCTAGACATATTCTCAAAGATAAAAAAGTGTCACCTACTGAGTCACCAATAATACTTCATATAGCATGTGGGATTAGGACTAAAAGTATTGTCTCACTGTATCAGACCAGTGATTTATTTAGTCCAAACCAGTCTCCAACAGCAGCCACTATCATCTCCTTCAAAGAAAGATGCAAGAAATTCTGCAAATGGCCGATATGAAACATCCTGCCCACAAGGGAAACTTCTTCCTAACCCCAGGTTGTCTCCCATCTAAGTATTGATGCAGCCTGACCACACTTAGCTAATAATATCGGATTAGATTTGAGAGGCTACGACTCCAGGTTGCCTGCTACAGAGGCATAGCAATGCATTCTAGCACGCCTCCTTACTTAATCACCTAAGGTGTGACACCCACCTGAGGTAATGTCATGGTTTATTCCCTCCACAGAAATGGTAGCATTTGCAATCGGGTTTCCCTGAAGATCTCTAACAAATCCTTTCACTCCCCGATGTATCTGAAAAAGCCAGAGATACATGAGAAATTACTTGTGCTTGTTTCTAAAGGAAAAGGCAGCTGTTTTAGTCAGTGAAATATCTGAGACTGCATGTTATCCACCCCATAGCTACATGATGAAAATAAGCAGCAAGGATAATTTCTAAACCTCACACTGGAATATTACAAAGTGATTGAGCCAACGGAGTTCAGCTGCTGATATGATTAATTTGTGTTTTTTGCTCTGCAGCATTCATCACAAATGTGCAGCAAACCATGAAGGGAAGTATGCATTCCCTCAAATCCTGTTGTTACTGAGTATTTTCACACTCTTTGAAAGGTGTTGGGAGACAGCCTGATGCACATCTTTCCCACAGGCTGTTAAATTTTCTCAAATATAAGAATTTTGGGTCTGATCCTGCAAGGCATTCAGAACCTAAGATGGGGTGTGAGCAGCCTCAACTCCCAATGAAATCAGCTAATTTACATGAGACAGTCAGCCCCTTGGAGGACTGAGCCCACAAGATACAGTCCTGCTCCGATTGTAGTTAATGGTAAAACTCACATTAACATCAGTGGAGCATGAATCCTCATTTGGAGACTGTACCTCTGGTGCAATGTGGCCATTTTGTGTTGCAATACCATTGGACTGTGGCTCTAAACCCAGCATCACCAGCCAGTATAGAGCATTTAGCAGTGCAAGTGGGGACAGGGTATGCAATTGAGGCTTCTCTACACTCTGCTGATCTTCAGTTGTCGTTTAGGCACTATTAGCAGCTGATATCATTTAGACAAGAACATCCTTTAGACAGCTCAAATTTATGACAAAGGATTAGCCTGGCACATAGCACAGGGGATCAGAAAGGCCAAGTACCCTTTACTGGGTACTACTGCACCCTCCTCAGCCATAGCTGAGAATCTGGCCAGTCAGTACCATGTAGGAAAGTCCAGAAGGTGAGTAAAATCCTCTACCAGATGAGAGCAACTGAACTTCAGTGATCTAGCCCGCAGTTCTACAGAAGCGGGCAATTTAAGGTGTCACGGTATCTACAACTCTGAAAATTCCTTGTCAGACCATATTTTAATTAAAATTAACCCATGTGCAAAGCTGAAGCTTTTTTTCGACCTGTAGCAAAAGGGTGAAATTCTGCAGTGCAAATATACTGCCTTTTCATCCCACGTAAAACTAACAGGCAAAACTCAGTGATTTATTCATTGCAAATATTTGATCTGGCAAACTTTGGCTTTTTTTTCTTAAATAAATTATTCAAGAATAAATGTGTCCCATTCTTCAACAGCTGTACTAACAGGCTATTTTTCTCATCATAATCACAGGCACATACTTGTTAACTATAGCATATCAACCAAAAATCAGATCCAGATCCAGATGGGTTTGAATTTTTAGCAACCTATTAGTTCTGGATTTACCCCTATGGATGTGTGTGGAGTAATCATAACTACAGTATATAATCAGATTAACACCGTTGGCAGTTTCTGTTTAGTTGCATTACTCTAGAGAAAACTCTATTTTGATCATTTACCTGCTCAATATAATTGACAAGTGAGTTCTTGTTGTCCTCCCAGTAGTTCTTCAGAGTTTCCTCTGATGGGAATTTTTCACAGCTGAGCTCCACTGTGATTTCAAAGCAGTTGCTGCTGAGGTAATTGAAGTCCTGCATTCCTGCAATATCAGCAGAGAGATATGTTGACACTGTTTGCATTGCTCTGAGGTAAGATGTACTGACAGGGTCCAGTGTGGAAAGTGGAACTCCTGGCAAGGAGGGACTTATTAAATGCTATGGGGAATTAGGAGAAATCTGCATTAAACACAATGGGCCTGATTCTCCTCTCCCATTGGTGTAAATCTAGAGCAGTGGTTCTCAACCTGTGGCCCATGTGACATCCTCAGGGCCATACGGGTAGTATATATGTTGTGTGTATGCAGCCCACATAACAGAGAGCTGTATACATGGCACACAATGGTAAATGGTTGAGAATCACTGATCTAGAGTAATTCTACTGAAGTTACTGGAGTTTAAACCAGAATAAGAGAGAAGTGAATCAGGCCCAATATACTGTTCTCAGGGGAGAAAAAGGGAGTTCACTGAAAATGCTCATTTCACAGAAAACACAGAATTTCTTGGCAGTCATGACTTCATGTAATGATTGTACCAAATCTGACCATGCATCTGGCCTGCATATTCCTAGGGGACACTTGATATGGAAAGCCCTTTTTTTCTTTCATAGGAACTAAAAACAATTTCCAGGTGTGGTTCAATTATTTCCAGATGAAAAAAGAAACTGACCATTATGTGCACTGTAAACCTGTGAACAGCAGCTAATGACAAAGCAAATAAAGCATCACATAAATACTTTGAAAGAGATATTTATTAGGGCTGGTCAAAATTTTTCTTTTTAACAAAAAAAATGTTTTTCGTCACAATTTTTAGGGTCTACCTTCTGTGGAAAAAAATTTTCAATGATTTTCTGCAAACAAACAACCCTCACTCCCAAAATGAAATGTTTTCATTTGCACTGAAATTTTCAACTGGGGTGGGAGAGTGGGGAAGGGAGGCCTGTAATTTCCAATCAGCTATTGCATTTATTTCTCTTGTTTTTTGGGGTTTTTTTCTTTCAAACTCAGCACCAGAGTAAAAAAAATGGGGAATAGACCTGAATGTGATAAATGAAAAACATTGTTAATGCAACTTTAATTAGGAGAATTTAAAAATGTACAGTAGTATTTTTGATTAGCTATGTATTTAAATGTTCATCTGCCTGACCTCAGTGAGTCATTATATTCACTGGACCAGTTTCTGTGACACCCACTCCACTTCCTCTGCACCATTCAGGCAGCACAAAGAGGAGTGGAAGCCAGCCATGTTTCCCTGGATGAGGATTCACCCAGTGTGGGGGAGTTCGCAGTGAGCACAGGGTTTGTATAGCCAATTCCTATGCCTCCTTCTTGTGGTTTTCAGTGTAGGGAAAGGAAGAAGCCTGGCTGAAGTACAGTATACCCTGGCAATCCCCAGGTGAATTATTGCCAAAGGGCAATTACAGTAGTCCCAAGGCTGCGCTCAATTCCACTGTGACTGGGATCTCAAAACTGGCCTCAGAATCAGGGAACTGCAGCCAGCTTCCTGATGCCATCCTGCTCCTTCATGGTGGGCACAGTAGAGAATCTGGTCCAATACATGCAGTGTGACTGAATTCATGTTACATGTCAAACCCTGACTTTCAAATTTCATGACTTGTTTGTATCCTACTTCTATAGCCTCTAGTAGCTAGGCAAAACCTTCATTTATTCCAAAGTCCAATTTGCCTTCCCATGATTACATTAGAGACCATTTGGACACAACAGAAAATATCTCCTGTACAATTTCTCTGTTTTTATTTTATTCTTTAAAAAAATAGGGGAGAGAGGTTGTTTGTTTTTTACCCGAAGCTCTCAGCTGTGGCCCAGGTTCTGCAAAGAGATCTGAGCAAATAGACTCATATCATTCAAAACTCATACGCAGGTAGGAAGTTCCATTCTCTACCAGGCTGTGCTAATGGGTTCCACAGACTAACTGTGGTGTGTGAAAGCCTTTTCTTTCATAAAGTTTTGAATCTGCCACTTTTCAGCTGAAGTGTCCTCCTTAATTTGTACTGAGGTTGCACCTAAAGGCCCAAATAAAATTTGAGCTCATCATGTTATGTGCAATACAGATAGGAAGAGACAATCCCTGCCCCAGAAAGCTCACGAGAGAGAGAGAAAGTATCATCATCCCTATTTTACAGACAGGGAATTGACACATACAGACTAAATGACTTGCCCAAGGTCACACAGGATATCTGTGGCATAGCCAGGACATGAACCGACGTCTCCTTGGTCCCAGCCAAGTGTCTTACCAAGGCACACCTCTTTCTAGTTACACTTTTAAACAAACTGCCCCTTAACCATTCCCTCCCATTGTCTCTTTCACCATAGCTGACTGATCATTCCATCCTACTCACCGCAGAGAGAAAAAAATGAATAATAAAAGATCCTTGAGATGGTGCACATGTAACTGAAATTCTGGAGAGGAAATGGCCTCTCCTGTTCCAGGTGTCCTGTGTCACTCTAGCCACCCTCCTGGAAGAGAGGGGCTATTAAGAGGCTCTGTGCATGGGGGACAGACTTTACCTTTTGCTATAATGCAGTAGTCACATTGTACATTAATGGCAGGAGGTAAGTTGTACTGACAGTGTCCAGTGTGGAAAGTGGAACTCCCAGCAAGGAGGGACTTGTGTTATTACTGGGAATGGAGTTTTGATGCTTTGCAAACTTCAGACTATCCCCTACGACTTTGATTCACGTCCCTCATTGCTGGTTTAAAGTCGAGATTTTCTAGGGAATCAAGTGAATTGAATGTCCCTTTGTTCTTTTATTCCAATCCCTTTTAGTTAAGGGAATTACACAGGATTTACATTGGAATAAATGAGTTTAGAATCTGGACAAAACAAATTTTCTTCCATTTTAAAATAAATATTACGTTAGGGGCCAAATCCTCAGAGCTGCTGAGCATCTGCAACTCCCACGTACCTTTGTGTTAGTAGCTAATATATGAACTAGCATAACCCTTTATTCATACGTCTGGGCAGTACATGGCGATAAAGTACATCGGCGCACTTGTTCTTAGGGTGGTGCAAACTGAAGCTTTGGGGGTGATACGCAGAGCATGAGCATCCTACATGATTCATGGTAAAACCCAAAAGAAAATGTCCTCAGCTTTGATTCAGCAGTAGGCAACATGAAATGTGATTTAGGTCAGCAATGAACTGACAAAGTGTCAGGCACGACTACAGCATAAAAAGACACTTAACTTGATCTGTAATTAGCCTATTGTTTAAGCTGCTTTGAGATGCTATTTTTATGCTGATACAAGAATCTGATCAGACTCAGTTGATCAAGGGCCCTTGCACGGCTACTTGGAGTACTGTATTGTACATATTACAGAGTTAAACTGTAATGAATGAATAACTGCCATAGGAGACTTATGCTTGGGGATGATTTGCTATTATCTCTTGGTCTTGCCTATATTATACAGTAACTCCACACAGTTGATTGTTTCGTTGTTACATCACTGATCAATTAGAGAACATGCTCGTTCAAAGTTGTGCAATGCTCACTTATGACATTGTCTGGCAGCCGCCTGCTTTGTCCACTGCTTGCAGAAAGAGGCACCTGTTGGAGCTAGTGGTGGGGGCTTGGAACCAGGGTGGATCGGCAGCCCCCCCATCAGCTCCCTTAAGTTCCCTCTGCGGCAGCCATCCAGCAGGCTATCAATTGCCAGGCAGTTCAGCAGTCCCTCCTCCCCCTGCTGAGTGCTACTCCTGCCCTCTGCCTTGGAGCTACTCTCGGGAGCCTCCTGCTTGCTGGGCAGGGGGCACAGTAGAGGAGTGCTAATGTCAGAGTTACTCTCTCCCCGGCACTCCTGCCCCCCACCTCCACAGCGCGTTGAGTGGGGGGTGGGGGGGGGGAAGAGACACAACAGGGCTCAGGATGGAGGGAGCTTGCTGGCAGCAGCTGCTGTCTCAATTCACTGATCGACTTAAAAAGGCAATGTACTTAGAGTAGGGTCAGCGTACTTAAAGGGGCAATGTGCATCTCTCTCTCTCACACACGGTGTGTGTCTCTGTATTTCTCTGCCATGCTGTCTCCCCACCCTCCATTCGTGCTGCCTTGTAGAGTGTGTGGCTACATTAACAATAATGTGTTGACCCTTGAGGGCTCAGCCGAGTGCTAGTTCATCATTTAGCTGTAAGACATTCCCTGGAAAATATCCCAGCCTGACTCTACCACCTCAACTAAGCTTCACAATCATTATTGCTGTGTACAGTATTAAGTTGTTTGTTTAAAACTTGTGTGTGTGTGTGTGTGCACATATATAAATAAAAATATATACTCGTCTGAAGAAAAAAATTTCCCTGGAACCTACCCCCATTTACATTAATTCTTATGGGGAAATTGGATTCACTTAACATCATTTCGCTTAAAGTAGCATTTTTCCAGAACATAGCTACAACATTAAGCAAAGAGTTACTGTATATAGATATTACACACAAAAACTACTTTAACAGAACATTATTAAAATGACAGAGTCAATCACTCAAATATTTTGGAAATGCCAGAACTAAGGTTCCTTCTGTAAGCTTAATTCAGCCCCCTTATGTGTATGTATTATGATACGGTCTTTAATTGCAAGATCACACATTTTTTCCACAGGACCATTCCTCATTCAATAGCCTGGAAATGAATCAGGATTATGCAATGAAGGAGATGTGTGAGGTACCCCAGCTTCCTCCTAACTAGCCCTCTATTTTCATCCTTCATCCAATCTCAGTCTCCCCCATATACTGGCTTCCAGTTGTCATCCCCATTTCCTTCCCTGGCTCCCAGTTCCAGTCTCCTTGTCCAGTCCGTCCTACTCTTCCACCTGGATCCCAGTTCCATGCCCAGGCTCCTTGCCCAGGCAGCCCCATCTCTCCCTTGCTTTTAGTTCCCAGTTCTAATATTCTTGACCAGCAAGTCAGTCTTCCACAACCCCAACCCCATGTAAATTTCCTTCTCCTTCCCTCCCTCCGTATACACCCCACCAGTCTCCAGTTTTCACACACCCCTGGCAGCCCCTCCCAATCTATTTTGCCACTTCTGAAAATCTACCTGTTGTCCTCTCCACATTCAAACCAGGCAGCTTCCTCTTCTATGTTTCCTGAACCCAGTAGTGGGGACCTGGGTGTATGACATACGTGTTCCCTACTCTAAGTTCGGGTGCCTGGACCCCACCCAGCTCACAGCAGCCCAGAGCTGCAATTGCAAAGTCCTGAGCTCCAGCATGTCTAATATGGAAGGAAACATTTGGAAACTGCAGGTGGGCTTCCCTGGAGCTGCAGACCCTGGAATTGCCAGGGAGCTGGGCAGGCAATCTGGCACAAAACTAGGCAGGTTTCCAGAGGAACTTAATCATCTCTGCCAAACATTTCAATTAATTGGCAAATTCTGACCAAAGAAGTTTCATTTGAATTATTCCAACCAGCTCAAGCTTCCATTGACTTAAAGGGAGTTTTGTCTGAGCAAAGAACAGAGTTAAAACTGAAGTCTAGTTCATGCCCCTGCAGCCTACAACTGGAAGTATTTCCTTTCCCTACATAGTAAAGGGGTTCAACGACCTCTACCACATTGTACTGCCACCTCCACTGGACTCTGCAGAGAGCTCTGCATGAGTCTGGGGATCCACTGATAGGGAAGAGGCAAGAAGTGAGAAAGGGATGCAGGAATCTAAGGCTCTGATTGGGCTCTGTAGCAATGCAATGACTCACTGGTGTGGCACCTCCTGCTGGTCATCCTGGGAATTCGCTCTCCAGCATAAGGAGTGCCCTCTGCAGGCCAGTGTCTCACCTGCTGCTGGCCCCCATGTCCCTCCTGGACCCCAGTGCCCCTCTCCCTCAGGGTTCTGCCCCCAGCAGTAACCCACAATCTTGGAACCCCCAACCCTCTATCCCCACCTTGCCTCAGTGGCTACTGCCAGTCACCATCTAGCCCCGCTCACTGGGGCAGACTGCAGTCTGTAAACCATTCATCATCAGCAAGGGGGTTGGACCCACTGCCGCTGCCTATTCCCAGGCTACCCCTTTGTAGCCCCAGTACCTTTCCTGGCCTTTAGCAAGGCCTACAGCCTGGGGGTTTTCCAGGCTGGAGCGGAGCGGAGCGGAGCGGAGCGGAGCGGAGCTCCGCCCCAGTCCTGCTCCACTCTAGGTACCCTTCTCTCTCAAAAGCTAGAGAGAATCTCTGCCTGAGCTCCTGGCTCACAGCCCTTTTATAGGGCCAGCTGTGGCCTGATTGGGGCATGGCCCCAACTGTGGCTGCTTCCCCAATCAGCCTAGCCTTTTCTCTCAGCCCCTTTCAGGGTTGGAGTGGGGTGACCGCTCTGCTACAGGCTCCCATTGAAACTGATGGCAAAACTTCCATTGTCTACAGTGGCATAGAATCAGGCCCTAAACACCTCCTAGAAGGCACTCTGCACCTTTCACGATTGGGCCACAATGAATAGCAGTCAGCAGTCTGCCATCCATTACCAGGTATCTTTCTTTTTTCTCTTAGATCGTCGGTAATGATAAATTACTCCATACTCCCATAAGTAATAGTGTAACTGTGTTTAGTGGGCATTTTTTTACTGTGCATGTGTAAAATCAATATTTCACTTGTTTATACATCCATTTTTTTTACATTTATTCTCTGAATAATTTGTTAAAAACCTGAAGATAAAACAGTTTTCAGACCTTTTTGTGAAAAAAGACAAATAATTTTTAATTGTTCTCTAACTGTAGAAAATGGCTTAATTGCAGTTGTCTGAGAACTGAATTGCTTAAACATTCTGAGTCTGCTGGGTGTGTAGGGTGAAAGATAACAAATATTTTAACAGGCATCCTGGTCAGCTTCTCTTTGCACTTTGTGTACGTTCTGAGCTGAGCACATAAGGAGTTCCATGCTTACCTCCCATTTGCTTCATGGGAGTTTTGTGGCTACAGTAGTTAAGAAAATATTCCCTAAAGATCCATCTGAGATTCAGCTTGTTACACCCGCAAACGCTGAAGAGCTTTGCAATTTCGTTCTATTCATTTGTCACTGAATATCTGATTTTAAAGTAACCACAATTACTGACCATCCTCAAAAGCAACTGAATCTTTACTGTACCATGAAGTGACACTGACCTCCAGGAACACTGTACCAAGCACCACCGTTGGTTGTTCCATCTACAAAACTACTGTCGTCATCATTCTTACGACATGGTGGCCTGTTTGGGTCAGACATGGCTGGGTTAAAAGATGAATAGCCCCGAGCTAAGCTTTGAAAAATTGCATCATCAGGGCAGGAGCTGTATTCATGAGTGCTACCTGGAATAGAAAGTCAGACACACTGATTAGCAGGTTAGTCATACAGATTAGGACTACTGGATTATGAACTCATTGAGACAGTGACTGTGTCTTCTACTTTTCTGTAAAGTACCGAGTGCACATATAGCAGAATAAAATTAATATTTAATAATAATTCCATTACTTTAATATGTTAATATGATCTGTATTTCTATTATTCAAAATATTAATATCAATAATAATATTCATTATTGATTACCAGTATTAATATTATTGTTATTGTTGTTATTAATTTTACAGTACCAAGGTGTGCTAGGCATTTTCCAGACCAAAGAAACAAAAAAAGCCTCTCCCTCAAGAGTGTACAATCTAATGTTAAATGATATGATGAGTGAGAGTAACGAACAGTAGGGAGAAAATGGGTTGAAGAAGGACAAGGGTTACAAACAAGATCAGGTGGTTATTCATTTTAAACCTGTGTGCATGTTAGTGGCTGAAGTAATAAAACAATAATAATACTATTTGCAAACTGACAAAATGATTCTGCTGCAGAGCGAACCATTTTATAGCAGACTATACCTTGCCGAGCTGTGCTCGTGAAGGAGAAACTGCAATACAGTTATTTTCACTAACATACACGTCACTTCCATGACTGCATTTATTAAAGTACCAAGAGTTAAATCCTGACATCATAAAGAACTCTTTCAACAAGTATGTCACTAATGTCTTAGTTTGCAAGCCATAAATAAACATCTCTGCTTACATGTCAGCTATTGTACATATAACTACTGGTTCATTGTCACGTGGTAATCACCAGATATGAGGCATGTACTTCAGAGAGATGATGAGGATGATTGGAGAGTTAAACATCGTGGACAGAAAGGGTGAAATCCTGGCTCCACAACAGCTAATGGTAAAAGTCCCATTGGCTTCAGTAGAGGCAGGATATCACCCAAGCTCTTTTGCTATTATACCAGCTATACCACTCTGCTTGGGAAGTTCCTAGACTCACGACTTAATATTTAATTACCATTTCTTGGCTGACAGGTGTCCAAAGCCTCAAAACCCATTCCCCTCTCCCTGATTAGGAAAATCTGGTGTATGACTAAAAAGGATATAATGTAGGGCACTGGTCCCCAAACTGTGGGGCGCGTCTCCTAGGAACATTTGGGGAGGCACACTGTGTGGCAGGGGGTGGGGAGGGACTGCCATGTTTTCAGCCCTGCTCCGCTCCCAGACCAGCTTCGCCCCCACCCTTTCTCCTTCCCTAATCCCGTTCACGCCCTAGTCCTGCTCTACCTCCAGGCCCAGTTCTGCCTTCATTCCCTCTCCGCCCCCAGCCCAGCTCCAACTGACTCCCAGCCCTCATTCACTCTCCCCAAACCACCTCTGCCCCCAGTCCCAGCTCCACTCCACCCCGCTGCTCAGCTCCCAGCCCGGCTCTGCCCTCATTCCCTCTCTGTCCCCAGACCAGCTCCCCCTCTAAATCCAGCTGCTCCCCCATCACATTTCTGCCCCCAGCTCCATTTTCAGCCTACGCAAATGGATAAAATTTTCTGAATCTGATTCTCCCCTGTGTTACACCAATTATATGCCAAGTAACCCACTGAAATCAGGCCCTTCCAACTGTAGAAAATGTATCTTCAAAAACTAGAGTGAAAGATTACATATTAACTATCTTTAAACCAATAAATGTAACTAATGAATGAATAATATATTTAAATGGCTCATTACTATATAGTTGCATGGTATTTCCACTCCACTCCTAGATGATTAGGCCTCAGCTGGAATATTGTATCTCTTTCTGGGCACCACATTTCAGGAAAGATGTGGACAAATTGGAGAAAGGCCAGAGAAGAGCAACAAAAATGATTAAAGATCTAGAAAACATGACCTATGAGGAAATATTGAAAAAATTGTTTTTGTTTAGTTTAGAGAAGAGAAGACTGAGGGGGCTCATAATAGTTTAAGTACATAAAAGGTTGTTATAAGGAGGAAGGTGAAAAAAATGTTCTTGTTAACCTCTGATGATAGGACAAGAGTCAATGGGCTTAAATTGCAGCAAGGGAGGTTTAGGTTGGACATTAGGAAAAACTTCCAGTTAAGCACTGGAACAAATTGCCTACGGAGGCTGTGGAATCTCTGTCACTGGGGGGTTTAAGAGCAGGTTAGACAAACACCTGTCAGGAATGTTCTAGATAATACTTAGTCCTGCCATGAGTGCAGATGACCTATTGAGGTGCCTTCCAGTCCTATACTTCTATGATTTAGAAAGTAAATCTTAGTTAGCAGCCGTGGAAGGATAGCATGTCTACATCCTAGTTGCGTCTTTGGATGTATGAGGCTAATGTATAATACACACCACTGCGAGTTTCATCATATGGATAGTTTGCAACAAGGTCTCCTCCATGAAGGTTGGCTGAGAGGACAAAGGGAATATCCATAATCCAGTGGATGATACTTTTAGTTTCAGGAGCAAGCTATAAGAAAACAGATATTTTCAGCAATTAACTTTGATAGTCCATTAGTAACATATCCAGCAGTCTAATGCCTTTTAAATACAGATTACAGGCTTGCTTCTGATCACACTGATGGCCCAATCCATCTAAGTCAATGGGAATCTTTCCATTGGCGTCAAGGCAGCTGATTGACAGGCCCTTGCACAGATGTCAATCTGGAGTAGCTCCATTGACTTTGGTGGATTCACATCAAAGGAAAAGGTGTAAATTAGATCAGAATCAGACCCTACATTTATTGCGTCTCAGTGTTTGACTTTACCCTGCTACACATAGCACAGGAAATATTGCAAATATTGTGGCAATTTTGAAAACTATGAAAAAATAAATGTTGATTTCAAGGATGTCCACTGTACATTCTACGCTGTATGTTAACTACAATGGATAGATAGTAAAATTAAACCTGTGCTGAGCTGGTAGTCACTTTTCATCAACAGGTTGTCAAAATCTGTAATCAAAAGCTGGCTTTTAGGGCCATAGCCCCTTAAAAGTGTATGCCAGTGCACCAGTAGTGGTTCCTGAAGCATTCTGCATGTGAAGATCAGAAGTAGGCAGAACCCCTCCAGACATGTTATTTAAGAATATGGGTACATAAACAAGAACTGAGTTTCCAGCAGGTAAGATCAATGTATAAGTGAATTCTGGCAGTGTTCCACAGATGGCAATACCAGGATGTCTTATCGACAAGGGAAATGTAGGAGACAAAGAAGTCAAGGATGACTCCATGTTCTCTGGTCTTAAAAAATGAAGGTTGGAGTTAAGGAGAGTGACTGTGAACTAACAGAATGGACCAAAGAAGACTTGCTACACAAAAGGAGGAATCCAGTTTATGAAACATTCAATAGAAGGAAATTAATGGTGCACTAGGAGCTGACAGATTTAAGACCAGAAAATAGATTAGTTTAAGTAACAAAATAATCCAAGTCCGGAACATTGTCTTATTTATTTAAAAACATAGGCTTCTTGATGTAAGAGCCAGCAAGAGAGCTCTCTATGGAAAAGGATGAAACACACTCCAATGATTTGGTGAAAGTACAGGACATTATTTACCTTAGGATTCTGGTCCACAGCTTTCCTCATGTTTTTCAGTAGGTGATTGTTTGGGCCACCTTCTCTCTCATTAACGTAAACTATTCTATCCAGGTCAGGGAAATTGCGGTTCAGGTCTATTCCTTGAGCATTACTTCGACCAACAAACCAGTCTTTGAGTTCACCAGGCTGAAAGGGAAGAGGGAGAAGACAGGGAAAACAAAAGTAATTCAGGCCATCTGTACAGACAAACACATATGTATTAATATTTGTGTGTATTACTGTAGCACACAGGGGCCCCAGTCCTAGAACAGGACCACAATGAACTAGGCACTGTACAAACACAGAACAAAAAGATCCTGCCCCAAAGGGATTACAATCTAATTATTAGAAAGAGACAATAGATGGATAAAGACAGGGGAGTACAAGTAAACAAGACAATATAGGTGACAGGCAGTGGTCTTTGCACAACAGCAGCCTAACCATTGTCATGGTTTTTGTAGATATCATAGCAAAGGAGAGTTTTGATGAAGGAGTTCAAGGCAGAGAATGAGGCAGTTTTGCAGATGTTTAAGGGGACCACCTTCCAGACATGAGGGGCAGCATGGAAGAAGGCATGAAGGTGCTTGTGATGGTGGAGGTCAGCATCATCGGCAAATCAGAAAGCTGCAACAGGTCGATAGTGAAAGAGAGATGATAGATAGGGTGGGATTGACTATGAAGTGCTTGGAAAGTGAATACTAGCAACTTATATTTGATGTGACAGGGAAGGGAGAGGCCAGTGGAGAGATTCAAAAAGAGAGGTGACATGGGCTAGGAAAATGATCCCAAGGAGCAGCATTCTGAATGGATATGAGCACGGCAAGATTCCATTTACCAAGGTCAGGGAGCAGGATGTTGCAGTAACTGAGACACAAGATGATGACAGCTTGAATGAGAGTTTTATCTGTTTGATGGACAGGGAAGGCTGTAATTTCGAGATGTTATGCAGAAAGAATCAGCACAAACCTAAAATAAATTTGCGCCCTGGACCAAAGCCTTCAGTCATCACTTACTAAGGCAAAACTCCCACTGAAGTCAGCAGTGTTTTATGTGAGTTTGCACTGTGTGAGGACTTCAGGATTTGGCCCTAGAGTTGGATTATTGCAGATCAGTGAGTGTTAGTAGCTTAATGCTGAGGTTAAAGGCAAATTCTCTTAGGAAGGGCAGCCTTACATGGCAAAAAGTTCAAATTTCTATTATCCTGCTTCAGGTCACATTATTTCTAAAAGATCAAATACTAAAGTTCTTATGCAGACAAACTCCTATGAAAGTCAATGTTCCTCATCCAGAGAAGAGTTGCAGCTGTTCAGAATTTCTCAGGAATCAGGAACAATGTGAGTTTTGCATTAGCAGGAACTTCCAGATTTGGCTATGATGCTTTCAATTTCCATTAAAAAAACATATCTGTTCCCTGAAGCTGATCAGTGACAACGTGTACGTAACTACTTTCTGATGATTATTTGTATTCTCACTCATTATGACTTTAGCTAATGGAAAATTCATGGCAAAGATATCATTTTGGTTTAATTTGTGGGGTGTACCAAACCTGCCATAAAGTTCTGTGTACAGTAGCACTATACAAATAAAATTCAAGTAACACTAAAACAATACATGTAAAGCATTTTTGGGAGTTTCTTTCTGAAGGCAGGAAAGAGGTTCTTTCCCATTTTAAACCAGAGTTTTATAAAAAGTGATTTAACATGAGTAGGACATACTGACCAGCTGGTAATTTATGGGAAATATACCTTCCCCTTTACTGCCACTAGAGGGAGCACTAATACTGAACATTTTGGGGAAACAGTGATGGTAACCGATTCAAACACAAGTGTTTCATTTCCATGAGTTTAACAATATTTTTAAGAAACAGAATCTTGCTTATTTAATAATATATACCGCTTTCATGTGGGAAGTTTCAAAATTACTTTAGCAGTAATCTTTACAATTTAATGTACTCAAAGTCTAATGAAAATATATGGTGTTAGTGAACTAAACTATAGCTATTTGATATTATTTTATATTATAAATCATAAAAACGATCACATCTTTATTAAAGGTGCAATTATAGTTCTCAGTAGTCACCATACACTAAAACCCCAATCCTGCAAACACATCTGCAGATATTTAACTTTAAGCACGTCAGTAGTCCCATTCATTTCAACGGGTATATTCATTGGAGTAAAATTACAAGTGTGCGTAAGTGTAGAACTGGTGGATGAAACATCCATGAGTAATCCATTAATACAATTTTAGATCTGCATGAACAGATCACAATTTTCTTGACTGTATTCATTATCCTAAATTATCCTAAATTTGCTGAATAAGTCTTGGTCAGTAGTTGGTTTTTAGAAGAAGCTTGTTCAGAGTCTCTGATATTTGAAATTAAAGCAGTTTTATGAGACATATAGGTCACATGGTATGTTTCTGTTCCCTGACTGGATGGATGTAATTCTTAGAATCAGGTTTCCAGTGAGAATACTCTTAATTATTACTTAAACTTACCCTTCCACCAATATTTTGCAATATTCCATTAAAATTTGCTGTTTGGGGGGAAAACATTCTGGTCAGTAAACTTATATGTAGAACATTTATGAAATGTGACAACAGAAAGATCATGAATACAGTGAATTAGTTTAACTAAAATGAATATTTGGAGACAATTTTTTGCAGTATTTGCCTAGCTCTATCATATAGCTTATTAAAGAGGACAATTACAATGTATTGTACTATTAAAAATAGTGTGTAAGGTGGACTCGTCAACAGTCATTGCAGTGAAAATTCATATATTTCTGAGCTTTTTCTATTAGTGGTGGTTTTCACTGAGTCTAAGGTAGATACAGATCGTGATTACAATCCTTGTATACCTTGGCTTACAAACCTGGGATGCTGCCTTCTCAAACCCGTCTGGATTAAACGATGGCATGATGTGGATGCGTGTGCTGTGGATCAAGTTGATAACTGTCTCATTTCCCTTCTGGTATTCATTACATAGGTACTGAGCTAAGAAAATGAGCAGCTCCCTTCCAACGGCTTCATTCCCGTGCATATTCCCAATATATTTAAATTCAGGCTCCCCTGCAACACAAAGAAGAAACATCCCTTAGACAGATGCAAAGAATATTCACCAAAGCCCATGCCTCATGGACAAAGTGTGGATCAGGTCACATAGCACATTACACCTGTTTCTAACACTATTATTATAAAGAAAAGGAGGAATTGTGGCACCTTAGAGACTAACAAATTTATTTGAGCACAAGCTTTCGTGAGCTACAGCTTACTTCATTGGATGCATCTGATGTATCCAAGCTGTAGTTCACGAAAGCTTATGCTCAAATAAATTGTACTCCTTTTCACAAGTGCTCCACAAGTACTCCTTTTCTTTTTGCGAATACAGACTAACATGGCTGCTACTCTGAAAACTATTATTGTAGCTCTGTGTCCCCACCCTTAGTCCCTGAATCATAGAATCATAGAATATCAGGGTTGGAAGGGACCCCAGAAGGTCATCTAGTCCAACCCCCTGCTCGAAGCAGGACCAATTCCCAGTTAAATCATCCCAGCCAGGGCTTTGTCAAGCCTGACCTTAAAAACCTCTAAGGAAGGAGATTCCACCACCTCCCTAGGTAACGCATTCCAGTGTTTCACCACCCTCTTAGTGAAAAAGTTTTTCCTAATATCCAATCTAAACCTCCCCCACTGCAACTTGAGACCATTACTCCTCGTTCTGTCATCTGCTACCATTGAGAACAGTCTAGAGCCATCCTCTTTGGAACCCCCTTTCAGGTAGTTGAAAGCAGCTATCAAATCCCCCCTCATTCTTCTCTTCTGCAGACTAAACAATCCCAGCTCCCTCAGCCTCTCCTCATAAGTCATGTGCTCTAGACCCCTAATCATTTTTGTTGCCCTTCGCTGGACTCTCTCCAATTTATCCACATCCTTCTTGTAGTGTGGGGCCCAAAACTGGACACAGTACTCCAGATGAGGCCTCACCAGTGTCGAATAGAGGGGAATGATCACGTCCCTCGATCTGCTCGCTATGCCCCTACTTATACATCCCAAAATGCCATTGGCCTTCTTGGCAACAAGGGCACACTGTTGACTCATATCCAGCTTCTCGTCCACTGTCACCCCTAGGTCCTTTTCTGCAGAACTGCTGCCTAGCCATTCGGTCCCTAGTCTGTAGCGGTGCATTGGATTCTTCCATCCTAAGTGCAGGACCCTGCACTTATCCTTATTGAACCTCATCAGATTTATTTTGGCCCAATCCTCCAATCTGTCTAGGTCCTTCTGTATCCTATCCCTCCCCTCCAGCGTATCTACCACTCCTCCCAGTTTAGTATCATCCGCAAATTTGCTGAGAGTGCAATCCACACCATCCTCCAGATCATTTATGAAGATATTGAACAAAACCGGCCCCAGGACCGACCCCTGGGGCACTCCACTTGACACCGGCTGCCAACTAGACATGGAGACATTGATCACTACCCGTTGAGCCCGACAATCTAGCCAGCTTTCTACCCACCTTATAGTGCATTCATCCAGCCCATACTTCCTTAACTTGCTGACAAGAATACTGTGGGAGACCGTGTCAAAAGCTTTGCTAAAGTCAAGAAACAATACATCCACTGCTTTCCCTTCATCCACAGAACCAGTAATCTCATCATAAAAGGCGATTAGATTAGTCAGGCATGACCTTCCCTTGGTGAATCCATGCTGACTGTTCCTGATCACTTTCCTCTCATGTAAGTGCTTCAGGATTGATTCTTTGAGGACCTGCTCCATGATTTTTCCAGGGACTGAGGTGAGGCTGACTGGCCTGTAGTTCCCAGGATCCTCCTTCTTCCCTTTTTTAAAGATTGGCACTACATTAGCCTTTTTCCAGTCATCCGGGACTTCCCCCGTTCGCCACGAGTTTTCAAAGATAATGGCCAAGGGCTCTGCAATCACAGCCGCCAATTCCTTCAGCACTCTCGGATGCAACTCGTCCGGCCCCATGGACTTGTGCACGTCCAGCTTTTCTAAATAGTCCCTAACCACCTCTATCTCCACAGAGGGCTGGCCATCTCTTCCCCATTCTGTGATGCCCAGCGCAGCAGTCTGGGAGCTGACCTTGTTAGTGAAAACAGAGGCAAAAAAAGCATTGAGTACATTAGCTTTTTCCACATCCTCTGTCACTAGGTTGCCTCCCTCATTCAGTAAGGGGCCCACACTTTCCTTGGCTTTCTTCTTGTTGCCAACATACCTGAAGAAACCCTTCTTGTTACTCTTGACATCTCTTGCTAGCTGCAGCTCCAGGTGCGATTTGGCCCTCCTGATATCTTTCCTACATGCCCGAGCAATAATTTTATACTCTTCCCTGGTCATATGTCCAACCTTCCACTTCTTATGAGCTTCTTTTTTATGTTTAAGATCCGCTAGGATTTCACCATTAAGCCAAGCTGGTCGCCTGCCATATTTACTATTCTTTCGACTCATCGGGATGGTTTGTCCCTGTAACCTCAACAGGGATTCCTTGAAATACAGCCAGCTCTCCTGGACTCCCTTCCCCTTCATGTTAGTCCCCCAGGGGATCCTGGCCATCTGTTCCCTGAGGGAGTCGAAGTCTGCTTTCCTGAAGTCCAGGGTCCGTATCCTGCTGCTTACCTTTCTTCCCTGCGTCAGGATCCTGAACTCAACCAACTCATGGTCACTGCCTCCCAGATTCCCATCCACTTTTGCTTCCCCCACTAATTGTTCCCTGTTTGTGAGCAGCAGGTCAAGAAAAGCGCCCCCCCCAGTTGGCTCCCCTAGCAGTTGCGCCAGGAAATTGTAAGATGTAAGGGATGAAGATGTAAGGGAGAGAGATTGAAAATGTCCTTCAGGATAGTGAATTTAGATTTTCAAAACAATTCAGCTAATTAAATAAATAGTAATCTTTATTCAGGAGTTTGTCTAAGAGTCGAGAAAAGACACCAAATTCTGACCGAGTATATCGGTGTAAACGCACCATTAATATTAATGGTGTGACTCTGCATTTACATTGTGTAACTGGTATAATCCAAATGTAGCCCATACATTTACAGTTTATAAAGAATAAATTCACTTTTCAAGAAAGGAAAAGTGTTGCTAAATTAATCTTTTAATTGTTAATGTCATTTCAGGGCTAGGTTAAAACACCCCCTACTTGCAAATATTTAAACTGGAATGATATTTTTTATAACACTCCCAATGAATAGCAACTGCTCCTGGAGGTCTGAAAGTCCTGTTTAACAACTGTCTGAGACATTCACTTAGTGCAGTATCTTGACGGGTAGAATGTGTGGGTTTTCCTTAATTAAATAAAAACTCCAATCTTCCCAAATTATGTTTATTGGTCAATATCATTGCAGCTCTAGATACAAGAGGAATGTGCAGGAGAGAGTCTATGGTCCCTAGAGGCATGAAGAATTTATATGCATTTATTATTTTTAAGGTAATATCTTGGGCCCTGATCCTGCAAACATTCAGGCATGTGTTTAACTTTAAGCACGTGAGTATTCTAACTGAAATCAAGTGGACTCTCGTGCTAACAGTATGCATATTCCTAAGTGTTTGTAGGATTGGAGGCTTAATTTTCTTTTTTATCTGTGTTCATCTCTAGATATGATGATTTAATTTTTCATTCCATTATAACTGCTCTCATCTGATCAAGGAGTCTTTCAATGATGTCATAGAATCATAGAATATCAGGGTTGGAAGGGACCTCAGGAGGTCATCTAGTCCAACCCCCTGCTCAAAGTAGGACCAATCCCCAACTAAATCATCCCAGCCAGGCCTTTGTCAAGCCTGACCTTAAAAACTTCTAAGGAAGGAGATTCCACCACCTCCCTAGGTAACGCATTCCAGTGTTTCACCACCCTCCTAGTGAAATAGTTTTTCCTAATATCCTACCTAAACCTCCCCCCCCTGCAACTTGAGACCATTACTCCTTGTTCTGTCATCTGCTACCACTGAGAACAGTCTAGATCCATCCTCTTTGGAACCCCCTTTTAGGTAGTTGAAAGCAGCTATCAAATCCCCCCTCACTCTTCTCTTCCACAGACTAAACAATCCCAGTTCCCTCAGTCTCTCCTCATAACTCATGTGTTCCAGTCCCCTAATCATTTTTCTTGCCCTCCGCTGGACTCTCTCCAATTTTTCCACATCCTTCTTGTAGTGTGGGGCCCAAAACTGGACACAGTACTCCAGATGAGGCCTCACCAATGTCAAATAGAGGGGAACGATCACATCCCTCGATCTGCTGGCAATGCCCCTACATATACATCCCAAAATGCCATTGGCCTTCTTGGCAACAAGGGCACACTGTTGACTCACATCCAGCTTCTTGTCCACTGTAACCCCTAGGTCATTTTCTGCAGAACCGCTGCCGAGCCATTCGGTCCCTAGTCTGTAGCGGTGCATGGGATTCTTCCGTCCTAAGTGCAGGACTCTGCACTTGTCCTTGTTGAACCTCATCAGATTTCTTTTGGCCCAATCCTCTAATTTGTCTAGGGTCCTCTGTATCCTATCCCTACCCTCCAGCGTATCTACCACTCCTCCCAGTTTAGTGTCATCTGCAAACTTGCTGAGGGTGCAATCCACACCATCCTCCAGATCATTTATGAAGATATTGAACAAAACTGGCCCCAGGACCGACCCTTGGGGCACTCCGCTTGATACCGGCTGCCAACTAGACATGGAGCAATTGATCACTAACCGTTGAGCCCGACAATCTAGCCAGCTTTCTATCCACCTTATAGTCCATTCATCCAGCCCATACTACTTTAACTTGCTGGCAAGAATGCTGTGGGAGACAGTGTCAAAAGCTTTGCTAAAGTCAAGGAACAACATGTCCACTGCTTTCCCTTCATCCACAGAGCCAGTTATCTCGTCATAGAAGGCAATTAGATTAGTCAGGCATGACTTGCCCTTGGTGAATCCATGCTGACTGTTCCTGATCACTTTCCTCTCCTCTAAGTGCTTCAGAATTGATTCCTTGAGGACCTGCTCCATGATTTTTCCAGGAACTGAAGTGAGGCTGACTGTCCTGTAGATCCCCAGATCCTCCTCCTTCCCATTTTTAAAGATGGGCACTACATTAGCCTTTTTCCAGTCGTCCGGGACTTCCCCCGATCGCCATGAGTTTTCAAAGATAATGGCCAATGGCTCTGCAATCACATCGGCCAGCTCCTTTAGCACTCTCGGATGCAGCGCATCCAGCCCCATGGACTTGTGCTCGTCCAGCTTTTCTAAACAGTCCTGAACCACTTCTTTCTCCACAGAGGGCTGGTCACTTCCTCCCCATGCTGTGCTGCCCAGTGCAGTAGTCTGGGAGCTGACCTTGTTCGTGAAGACAGAGGCAAAAAAAGCAGTGCAGTATCTTGATGGGTAGCATGTGTGGTTTTTCCTTAATTAAATAAAAACTCCAATTCCAATCCAATTTACTACTCCACCTACATAGCAACTGATCTGAAGCAGCCCGTTATTCCTGTCCTGAACTCCTTCAAAGCACCTCAGTCCTGATCTGCAGTTTCACTTGCTGAATCATTTCAAGCAATGGGATATGCTTTGAATATCTAACATTGAATACCTGATCTGATTTATATTAACCGGTATGTCATATGTAAGACACGGGAGGTAACTGTCCCGCTCTGTTCGGCCCTGGTGAGGCTCCAGCTGGAGTATTGTGTCCAGAGTTGAGCATCACACTTTAGGAAAGATGTGGACAAACTGGAGAGAATCCAGAGGACAGCAACAAAAATGATCAAAGGTTTAGAAAAACTTTATCCCTGAACCTGTAGAATTTTACAGGTTACTACCACTAAATCCAAACATTCTTGTTAAGCCCTCTAAAGCCAATTCCTCTTCTTCTCTTCATTGTTTTATCAGTTTTCTATCAATAACAAATTCCTTTTGACAGTGCCCATTTGGTGCTTCAAGCAGAGGAGCATGAGCAGTAGCACAGTGATATCAGAGGTAATGCAACCAATCATCACTCACTCCCTCCCTCCAACAACCCTAACCTTTAACCCTAAACCTGCTGCCTGCCTCGAGGAATCTCTGCCTGTAACACTAAGTGGGCATGGTTTAAATGAACTAAAACAGTTTTGACTAGGCAAAGGTAAATGATCTTGCCTGAACCAGGCATATTGTGGAGGGGGCCACAGTGCAAATCTCTATTCTCTTTCCTACTCCACCTATATAGCAACTGATCTGAAGCAGCCCATTATTCCTGTCCTGAACGCCTTCAAAGCACCTGCAGTTTCACTTGCTGAATCATTTCAAGCAATGGGATTGAAGTATGCTAATGAACTGGAGGGAGGGAGTGATGACTGGCTGAGTTACCTCTGCTGTCACAAGGATCCAACCAGCGGACCAGATTCACTGATGAATCCTGATCACATGCCACCTGAACACAGTGCGCACACACTAAGACTTCATTTACCAGAGTGTTTTTCTATGTGACATGATAATAAACAAACGTTCGTACCCTTGCTGTTTACTCAATATTACACTTTTGGCATTTCAACTGCAGAGCTCATTCACATTAAGCACGCACATGCAATTTACCTGCTGGAAACAGAATTATTTTCTCTATAATTTCAGGCAGGAAAAGGTAGTGACTTGTCAGTTTTTAAGGCACCACGTCTGTCCATACAGAAATTCTTTAAGAGCCAGTAGAGGTATCTGCTACTTCCTTTCTGAATACGGCTACTACAGTTATAATCCTTCATAGAACATTACCTTCTTGTGAAAAGACACAGTCAATTCAAATTTGATGTAAAAATGTTGATTTTTGTAAAAATTAACTTCCCCAAAACCTAAGACTAGTATAAGTATTTCCATGTTGTTGACTTTTTAAAAACGTGTAGACAAGTTTTCAAAGAAGAATTCCAGTGTTTGCAATCCAAAAACCTAAAAGTGAAACAGACTAAAAACAAACATGAAATTGACTCCATTGATTCCCATGGCTCAGGATCAGAGAAATGCAAGTGAGTCATTTCAATCAATTTTCAAAAACAGCATCTAAATTTGAGCGCTCAGTAATTGGATGTCTAACATTAGACCCCCTAGATATCTGAAGTTGGGCACTTAAAATTAGAAGCACTCAAAATTAGAGTCAATTTCTGAAAATGTGGCCTTACCTTTCTGTATCTTAGTTTTACCTACAAATGAAAAGTCCTATATAAATGCTATTATTATTATTATTTATTAAAAGATCTTCTTATTAACATCATAATAATCTAGTAAGGTCATCACAAAACAGAAGCAGCTTGTCTCAATTTCTGCTTCCAACGAAGCCCCCCCTTTTTTTTTATAGTAAAAACGAAATGAAAAGGTAGCAATTTCTATTGGCAATCCAGTACTCAACTTTTCTAAAATAATTTAATATCTTTGGTAAAGCACAAACTCCTTCAGTTGCTCTGGCTGTTAGAGGGCTTTTACATCAATCCTGAACTGACCTCAGAGTACATTAAAGCCTGATAACTGATTAAGGAAGAAGTGTTTTAAAATGTTAAGCTTTTCTGGTGACAAACTGACAAGCACTGCTACATGTCACTAGCCGCTTCTAAAGGCACTGTCACCTAAGGTCTTGTTCAATTACTTTCTAGAAACACAACTCCAACTAAAGATAATTTATAGAATAACCACTTATATTTTCAAATGAGGCTATATCGCAGATGCAAGTTGTTGTTTTTTTTTAAAAAAAAACCCACAACCAGATAATTCTTTGAATGCCTGTTTAAAGGCAATAATGCTTTTAAAATATTGGTTTGGGAAGTTTCTGGAGCTTTAAAGTGTTTGAACTCATAGATGGACAGCTACATTTGGCATCTATTAATCAAATATATTATGAGTCCAGAGGATGTCATTCAGTTACATTTGTTGTAATGTTAAGAGCTAGCATGGAAGAAATGTATAATAACTCATGTCATGGAATGGGGGAAAAATCATATGAAGAAAGAGTAACTGCTGAAAGATTAAAGTGGTTTATAAACAGCTTTGCAAATGAGTTGGAAATAACCTTAGAAAGGACAGACTCCTTGTTCTGCTCTCTCATATTCCCCATTGAAAAGCTAGCAACATTTCTTAGGTAATAGGGTTAGTGTTTCTGATTACTTCCATTTGCCTGTCATTTTTAAATATCACAACCTGTAAACTATTCCTGCAGCTACACAATGCTGCAAATCTTGGAGCTCTTGCCAAAGGAAATTCATTAATCTAACTGAATTTGAGGACTTTCATGCTCTATGATTTTGTTCGTAGTTCAGAGAGACAGAAATTCTCTGGGGATCAAATAAATGAAAGCTCAAGGGGTTATGTAATGGATTTCTCTGGTCCATATGAAAAAAAAATGAGATTGAAAGAAAGATTTAGAGAAGGAGAAAAAGAGAGGAAATATAGCTTTCTGTTACCCTGTAAATTAAATGACTGCAACCTGACTCATCTCTCTCTGTGAGTTGTGTGAAGTCAATGCTAGTATGTTTCACTTAAATTCTGCAATGCAATGTTATTTTCTAAATCATTATATATTAGCAGCCACAGATAATTTTAGGGTGGGATTTTCAAAAAAGCAATTCTAGCCTAACTCTGCTCCCACTGAAATTAACAGGAGTGTTACCATTTACTTAAGTGAGAGCCAAGTTAGGCCAATATGCAATGATTTTGGGAAAATCCCATTCTTCATACCCTTGTAATTAACCACCAGAAAATACCCAGAGCAGAAGACAACGGAAACAAAAATTCATGAAGCTCTTGGCAGATGGCTGCTTTGAAGCGAAGTAACAGATCCATTCTTTTTATCTCATTGAACTCAAGACAGGTCCCAACTCCCAAACAAGTTTATCTGAATTTGAAAAGTAAATATTAAAATAATCCTAATTTAATATAAAAGTGAAACTATAACTTTGTGTAGCATATTAAACTATGAGATAAACCTAAAGAACAGCTGAACTTGTACAGCTCATCTTGGCATTTATAAGGTAAGAACCCACCTGAGTACTATTGGGTGAATGAACACCCAAAAAGTTCGGAGGGCCTAATTATGCCTGCAAAATGGTGTCTGAAACATTAACCAAACCTCTTTGGTTTGGAAATGAAGTTCACAAAATTACTTTTTTCAGTGTTTTCCACCTCCTTCACCACTGAACAAAACCAGGAAATGCAGAGGTGCATTGTGCTTCATATTCAAGCTAGTCATCTCCACCATAAAGGGTCTTCATGACTCTGTGCTTTTCTGGCTTATAGCTCTTCTCTAATAACCTGTCACCCACTGCTAAGGGCTTGTCTACACTTGAAATGTTATTTAAGATTAAGGTAGGGTGTAACTTTAAAACACAATAGCTATTCCTGAATAACTTTGTTTGTGGACACTTTTCTTCCAGAATAAGAGTGCCTGTAGGAATATAGGACCGCATTAGACCTGAGTAAATTGAGTTTGGATTTTGACGTAAGCGATAGGCCAAAAGCATGTGACCAAAAAGAATGAATTTATGAGAAAGAAGAATGGTTTGTGTCAAACTTGTAGTGACCCTCAGAATATCAGTGTTATCTTATTTTAAGGTTTGGGCTAAGCAATAGAAATAAAGAAAATGTGGTCAATTGGACACCAGGTGCAGAAAATTGGTTAGAAATGCCTAGTCCAGCAGCTAGGGGAAAATACTGTCAAATAAGATAAGCAGAAAACCTTGAAGAAAGTAGAGTATAGTCCTAAACTGCTTCAGCTGACTTTAAAGTCCAATTACCAGTAATGGCATAATTTGTTTGTTACAGTGTATAAAAAGAAAGGTTTTCTAGGGGTTCATCAGAGCTTTTCCTTACCCCTTTGGCATCCCACCATGATGGGAAGGTGTCCCCCAGGCCCGATCTGGTTGTGAATATTTGCTCAATGCTTATAATTGTATTGTTGCTAGGGTATAGGAGATACAGGTGTATACACTTGTATTCATATATTGAATGTAACTACCAAGTGGCCTTGGAACTAATAAAAGAATGCCTGTGTGGCAGCTGAGTCATGGTAAACCCTAATATACATATTAGAGAAATTATTTCCAACACTGCCTCATTCCTGTTAACTTAATCCACTTTCAAACCTATTCCAGAATAACTCCATATACAGACAAGCCCTTACTATGGTTGGAACAGCCTCCCACATGATGTGGGCCAAGTATCCTCTCTCTCTGTTCTAGAATAACCTCCTTAAGACCTATTCTTTCATGAACATTCCAAGGCTGATCTCTCCCTGATGATGTGCCCTCTGGTACTTACACTTCAAGTGTTATCTGATGTACGCATCTGAATTAGACTGTCAGATACTGAGGACAGGGATCACTTACTTTAATGGATGAAAGGATCAAGCTATATGTCTATTACGTGTCCACATAAGCCTTGCCTTCACTGGTAAAAAAGGTGTACTTTTTACCTCAGGGTAACTAACATACATGATCTATCCTGAACACATCATGCAGACCAGGCCCTTCAGTTTTACCATGAGGTAGACTCACCTTGAAGAGGGTAAAGGGCTGTTTACTTTGCAGTTTACCTCATGGTAAAACTGAAGTACCTGGTCTTCACTGTGTTTTTACCTTGGAGAGATCATGGATATTATTTTCCATGAGATACAAGATGTGCCCTTGTTTGTTTGTTTGTTTTTTGGGTTTTTTTTAGCAGCGAAGACAGGGCCATATTGCCTTGTGAACACTTCTGGTGCTATGTAAATGAATCAATAGATAACCATGCTTTCCTGTTATAATAAATAATTTGAAATAATTTCTAGCTGCATTCATTTACTGAAAAAGTTCATCTAAATAGGAAGGAGTATAATTCAATAGCCACAAAGTTCTGGTTTCTTAAGAATTGAAAAATATAGTAAATAGATGGCTAGAATTGTTCATTTTAATTCAAAGCAGATAAATAATGAGTAAAAATTAAATTAAAATTTTAAAAGCAATAAATCTCTCTCTGATGGGTTTGGCCAAGAGACTAGATTAATATTTGTTTTTGTATTGGATTTATCATATTCAAATTCTTCCCAAGTGCTTTAGAAAAAAAATTTATGGCAATACTTTGCACTCATATTATGCCTTTTATCCATCATTTCCTTATGATGGAGGTGTTATTAGTGCCATATTAAGGATGAGGATAGTAAGGAAAAGAGAGGTTAAGTGACTTGCCCTGGTCCACACACAAGTCCGTGGCAGAACTGGGAACAGAACCCAGCTTTCCTGTCTCCCACTCCGTTGTTCTAACTGCTAAACAAGACTACCTTCTCTGGAGCTAGATGCTGGTAGTGCAGTGACTGTGTGAGCAAACGTATCACCATGAATATTAGCTGTGGAATACAACAGGTGCTACTCAGCTTGTCCTCTCTGTTTATTAAGGCCAGCAAACTTTTAAATTAATCACACAGTCTGCACGGTGGTTAAGTGTAATTTCAAAGGGATTGGCTGTATTCCTATACTTTGGCTGGCACACGACGCAAAGATTTTTCTTTAATTTTTTTTTTATCATTGCAATGTTTCTTTTTATTACAAGGAAGTTTTTATATATGACAGGTTTAGGTGGGTGTATGCAAGATGGTTCATTATCAAGTTCATCTGACAAGCTTTTATCTCTTCAGCATACTCTAAAATATCAGTGATTTTATTTCAGCGACAGAAATGTCTGACACTATCATGGTGGTTCAAAAGAATTGGATTAACAATTCCATTCCTTATTCCTGGGGTAGATATATAGGAAATTTAAAACTACATTGTAGCTCAAATCCTCTTTATAATGCACTGCAGCTCTTACCAGTGGCAGACATTCAGAACTTGGGGGTCTATTCTCCTATTGTTGTGCATTAATGACTGATAAGACTAAGAGGATAAATCGCCCTCACTAAGTTCATGAGACAAACACTAAGATGAAATAGTCCATTCTGTCCCGATGCAATCTTGTGTTAGAGGCATCAGTAAGACAATGGACAAAAACAGCAAGAAATTAAATGAACTCTCTCTACTATTTTTGTAAGTTATTCACTGGAAACAAAGAAAATCACTACTTACACTAAAATACTTCCTTTGCATGAGGGACCCATGCAAAGGGAAGACATAACCAGGAAGTGGTGCAGGCCCAATTTAACATTGCCCTGCACCAGCTAGGCTGGCAAAAAGGGCAGGGACAGACCCAGCTCACAGAATTTCTGCATCACCTCCGCAGCAGCCCCCGGAGCAGCCAGAGGAGAGAAGGAACATAGTGAGGGAGGAGGGGGCAAAGTCAGGGCATTCTAGGGTTGCCACCCATCCAGTTTTTACCCAGTCAGTCTGGTTTTTGGCTTCTGTGTCTGGGTGCCATTTAGGGTTACAAGGTGCCCAGATTTGGGGGACCTGGCAACCCTAATTTATAGCACCCAAAGCGTGGTTACTGCAGGGCAGGGGAAGGCACCATGTCATTAACCCACACTAGCCCCTGCTCAGCCGGGGCTGCCTCCTACCTGCAGGCATGCTTCATGGGACAACCTGTGAGCGAAGGGAAGAGAGGAGTGAGTGACGGGGCCAGGCCTTTGGGGGAAGAGGCGGAGGAGGGGGCAGGGCCTCAGGGGTCCGGTTACCAGCAATTCTCATGCCTCAGTAATTCTGTGCCCCCTGTACAGGCCCATAGGCATCACTGCAACAGGGATGCAAGTTAGGGCAGCCTTCAGGACTGCTTTAGCTTGAGCCTTCCACTGCTAGTGCTACAGCAGCTACACGGTTACTTATACTCACGCGAGCTTGATGAGAGCTAACACCAGTATGTGTCCATGAGCAGGGACTAGAGCAAGCCTCGGAAGAGAGGGATTTGTCACTTCAGGGAAGTGAAACAGCCCGCAAATCCTGCAGAACCTGAGAATCCTTGCTGAAAATAGACTCCAAGCCTGAGGATCCAGGGACATCCCTGCAAATCCTGTTCCTTTCTCCAGATTTCTTCCCCCATTTCCCTGATGGCTCTCTCAGGAACCACAGTGGCATTTTTGCCCCCCACTGCAGCAGCCCATTCCTGGTCTTCCTTGTCCTTGGGGAGCTAATGCTGATTGGATCTAACAGCAGCTTGCCCTGCAGTTTACATCCCATTTTCAGGGGTGCATGCCAAATAGACCAGCTGCTCCTCAGCTTTATCCCTGCACCCTCATCCCCATTGCACACAAAGCTCCAGCCTCCAAGTTCTAGTGCAGGGGGATTTCTGCTGACTTTGGCTACACTTTCTTTGCTGGGTTCAGGGTCTTTCCTACTCCGTACAGCACAGGAGGCAGCAAGGGAGGCTTCCTGACGCTGCCCCAACAATATGCCTCAGACGCAGTCATGGATGGTCCCTTACTAGCAGTGACGGCAATTTGTCTCTATGGCAATTCAATGCGTTTTACTGAAAATAATCTCGATCTTCCTCTCTCCTTCCTTATCGAAACTCTGCATTTCAGCAGCCATGATGCATTTTAAGACAGTAACTGTTTCTGGAAATTGCCAATGACTAAGGACTTGTTTACCCAGGGAAATTGACTATATAGCTCCCCTGGGTGGATACTCTATTCTGGAATAAAAGTGACTTTATTCCAAAATAATTATTCCACTTGCCCCACATACACAAGTCCTAATGCTTATTAGCTTTTGCTTGAATTTACTGTTATTAGTCAGGAAGTTTTTGAAAGGATTTTTAAGTGAAAAGCCATCTTTATTTGATCAGTTTTAGGAAAAGCAAGCAGACACAGAGCAAAAGCTGAACAGGTAAAAAAAATCTACTTTTATGAAACACAAACCTATGAGGATGAACAAAGGACACAAATTACATCAGAATATTAGGTTTTATGATTTGATGTGCTTCAGTACACACAGTGATCAAGAAAGATTGAGGGGTAAGTTATCTTCTTGTAACATTCAATATCTTTTGGGGTACTTTGTGATGGTCTCTTTAAAAGAGGAGGTCACTAATAAGCTTAGTTTCTTGCACACTTTTCATAGTACCAAGCAGTATCATGTAACCACTTCAAGGATTCATTTTTCCTATCTTCACTGTCTGTGGTTATTGCCACTAGACAGAATTCTATCAGTTTAGATGGCTGGTTGGGAAGGGCCATTTGGGAGAACAACAGGTCTTAGAACATGCTAATCTCATGTTTCTGAGAAAGTTACAAGCAGCCTCTTCTCATGATGGCTGCTACAGCCCTACAGAGGCATGTGACCAAGTCACCTACTGGACTCCATGATAATACTCGTGTTTTTCCACTGACTAGGCATGGGAATCAAACTCGGAGAGACAAAGGATTCTTGCCATATGCAAAAACTATTTAAGGCAGGGGAGTGGCATCACCGCGGTTGGCTCTTCACTGACTTCCCGCCCAAGAAAGAAGACTACTGAAAACACCTGAGAAGAAAAATACTGAACTATGGGAAAAGGGCTGAACCCAGGCTAGAGGGCTGTCTGGCCTGTGAAAGGAATACCTGTAGTTTTAAGCTGCAAGCAAGTGCAGCTTGTCTTCAAGAATCTCTGCAATCTGCCTAAAACAACATTTAGGGTGAGAATTTGCTACACATATCCAATTTCTTTAGTATATTTAAACTTCGGTTGTGTGTTTGTTTTATTTGCTAGGTAATCTGCTTTGATCTGTTTGCTATCCCTTACAAATTATTTAAAAATCTATCTTTTGTAGTTAATAAACTTATTTTTGTTTTGTCTGTGTAGAAATCATAACTTGGGGCAGAAAGCTATGTATATTCCTCTCCACATTGAGGGAGCGGCCGAATTTCATGAGCTTATGCTGTGCAGTTCTCTGTGCAGCGCAATACAGTATAATTTTGGGTTTATACTCTGGTGCACACCCCTTCTGGAGTAACTGGGCAGTTCCTTAGCAGAGCTGATCTCAGCATCTGTGTGCTGGATGTGTTCCTACCTTTATGTATGCTGGTAAAGTGCAGTCTGAAGCCTGGGGAAGGACTTGACAGGCTGCATAGCAGTATGATGTAAAGGGAACCCAGGCTGGTGGGTCAAGCAGGCTCAGTGGTACCCCAGTGCCAAGTGGCACCCGGGGTGCGGGGGAACCCGTCACACCCTGCTTCCTAAATCAGGCTGTTTGTGATCAGTTGCAGCATGTTATAGCAGCTAATATTCTCACACGCTTCTAAAGTTAGAGACAAATGTTTTATCCTCTCTGAAAACTAAGATTAAAAGCTTTTAGATAATGTGCAGCTTCGATAATAGCTCTAATAGTTCTTGAGACAGCAACCACTACAGCAAGCCAGAATTGAAGTGGAAAGAAAAAAGAGGCAATCCTTCCTCAAAGAGTTATTCATCCTTCACACCAGGCAAAAACACAGACCTGGATGGCCAGACCAGCATGCAATATGTCCCTATTCACATATTTGTTAGAACATAGAAACCCTTTATTAAATGCCCCCCCATATCTCTGTAAAAAATAAAACAGGAAAAGAAATGATAATTTACTGTAAGCCAAATCTAAGGAGAGGAAGCCAGTTTGATGTAAAAGCTAACCTAATCAAGCTTGGTGCGCAAGAGGAAGAAAAGAATCGTATTATAGTCTGTTGACTCAAGAATAATGATATCAGCCTCCTGAGCTGGGTAAAACCTTTGCCTCAATAGCAAATAGAAAAAAGGAAAAGGGCCTGTTTCTAGAGGTTTGTTTGTTTGTTTTTCCTTCTCACATAAGGGACTGCCAGACAGAGAATGCCAGATGGACAGTGACCTTGGAATTGGAAGCTGGGACACAGCATTGCAATTGTGAATCACTAAAGGCCATTAATGTATATGCATTTCATCTTGCTTAACAAACAGTCTGTAACAGCTTTAGCATCTGATTAGGGAGACACATCATAGTGACCTGCTAACAGCCAGACTGTTCGCTATATGGGAAAAAATGTAAGGGGGTTGGTAAATTCCCTCAGGTTTCCCTCACAGAATTCCCATTGGGGTTTGCCTTCAGAGGAGCAATCAGTGGGTTCTAAACTCAGAGGAGGCTGAGTCAGGCATGGGATTACAGCCCAAGTACCCAGGCAAGGACAGCAGAAGTTGCAGTATCCGTCACACCTATGGGGATGTCTATACTGCAAAGTAAGACTGTGTTTGAGCCCAGATCAAGCCTAAACCCCTTGCATCTACATTTCAATTGTGCTAAGCCAGGGCTTGGACCTAGGGTCTCAGGACCCTGCAGGGCTGGAGAGTCCGAGCTCAAGTGAAGCCAGGACCCAGCATCCAAGTCTTATCGCTCTGCGGTGCAGACACAGCCTCACCTGACTCAACCACAAGTATCCCACATTTCCATGGGACAACTTCCTTAGTCCTCTCTATCCCAACAATCTGCAATCTACTCTACTGAAAACAGAAGCAACCCCCGCCCTTTGCTAATGGCAGCAGCTCAGGTCAGCATTAACTCATTTTCTTCTGATCTCTGATCTGCAAGCACACTGTCAGAGAGCCTCCTGGGTTTACAATGGAGGGTGAACCTATCAAGCCTTTTGCAAAGCAAGCTGCTTCCTGGCAATGTGCAGGGTGGGCAGCAAAGTTTTCCCACAGTGCACCATGGTCCTAAGGTTAAAGCGGCCATATTTCAAGGAGGCAGCACTAGGGACTATGGGATATGGTTACTTTGATTTGCAGTGTGGACACCAGTGTGGACACCCTAGGTTCAAGCACAGGTTAGAACAAACTTAACGTAGGGTTAAAATACAGTGTAGCTCCTCAAGCCCGGGGTTCCCTAACACAGGTCAGCTGACTCAGGTCCCACTAACCCCGGGTTTACATTGCAGTGTATACATACGCTAAGAAAGCAGTGAATGAACTCCAGGATGAAAAATCATGAAATTTATAACTAGACAATTGCATAGTGATCTCTGCATGTGACAAATCACGCAATTTGATACAATATAAATCTACACGATTTATGCTCCCCAGCTGCAGCCAGGCAGAAGGGCTAGTTAAAAATAACAAGGCATATTCTTTACAAAAGGATGACTAATAACCATTTCCTACAATTATAGCTAGTCTGCCTCCATTAGGCTATGCACATCCAAGTACAGGCAACAGCAGGATCAGGAACTGAATCTCTCTTCCCAGCACTATCTGATTTTTTTAATTCCTCTGAGAAACATTAAAAGCTACAGCAAATCCATCTATTTTGTGGTCTCTTTCATCTCTTTCAAAATTTTCTATCCCTTTTATGTTATTAGCAACACATCACAGAGGCTTTTTCTTGCCAAAGCATCAAAAAACAAGTCACGCTGGTGAGAATTAACATTTTCTTTTCCATTATATAAGGGCACGATCCTGCACCAATAAAATCAAGGAGAGTTTTGCCACTGGACTTCAATGGCAGCAGGATCAGGCACTTTGGGCTTGATTGGTTTTCTACCTTGCATCTAGTGCAGTCATTCACACCTATGACAAGGGAGTGCAGAACACTATGGGACCTGATTCTCCAGTCACACTAGTGTCAATCAGAAGTTCTGAAGTCAATGGGGTTGGGCCAGAGTAAAATCACTGCAAGCAAAAAGGCCATTGTGCCCTACCATTCTGATCTGAGAGCCTCTTACACTCATGTTACACAGGTATAAATGATGACACAAGATGCAAGGCAGTGAAAAATCAGAACCACAACCCTTTTAATGTGCCTGTGGTGTGTACTGTATGCCGGCATACTTTAATAAATATTCAATACTAGAGCTGGTCAGAAAATGGGGCAGGAATGTTACCCATAGATCATTTTGATTTATTGATGACAAATCAAAACCCAAGGTTTTTTTAGCTGAAAACCAATGTGGTCTGGCCGGGAAGCCTGGCCATTGAAGAGAATGGGGCCACCAGGCAGCTGAACCACAACTCCCATGAAGTATCAGAGTGGCATTTCAACTCAACAGTTTTGGTTTTCAGGTGTTCTGGGTTTTTTGACGAAAAGTCAAAATTCTCCAAGGAAAGCAGACGCTTTTCATGAAAAATTTCATTTAATTGAAAACCAAGTTTTCCATTGAAAAGCAAAAATTTTCCATCAAAACTGACCAGCCCCATTCAATAGAATAAGAATAATACCATTAATTATCCACCTGCTTATTGAACAGCAAATCAGAAATGATTGTTCCCTGGTTAGAGTATTTTCTGCTTCCTCTGCTCTCTAGAGATACACATACCACCCGTTTTACCTGAGTCTCAAGTAGACAACAGTATAATTAATTTTTTAATAATTAAAACAGGGACTTGATGAAGCGCAAACCAGTAACCAGTGTGACTTATGCAAAACCTGTACAGGAAACAAACATGGGAGCAGATTTTTATTTTAAATTTTTTATGATTGGCCTTTGTAAGTTTTGCTATTTTGTCCTTTTTTTAAAAAAACGGTTAGCTCTAAGAAGCAAATGAAAAATGGGAAAGACTGTTAAGATACTTAGAGTAGGAACAGGAGACGTACTAGGAGCCCTAACTCTTTAATCCAACTTCATTGATCACCTTGCTTCTGAACAACTTTTCCAATTGCACCTTTTGTACACAACAGCAGAAGAGAATTAATAGATATGACGCATATCCGGAACCTGTGTGGGTGGAAAATGTCAAACAGCACCAGGAGACAAAGAGAAGTGTAAACTGTAGCTAAAACTTCAACACACAAATAAGGAGATACAGCATGCAGATGGCCAAATAATCTCTGTAAGCAAAAATGTAAATTCATCAAAGCTGCATGAACAATTTCTTCACAAAAGGGCCTAACCCTGAGAAAGCTGCAGAAATCCAATCTGGAAGTGACCGCTTAAAGGCCAAACAGATTTACCGAAATACTTCCAAAGCTTTAAAAATACATGTACATGGACCACCACACACACACACCCCACTCTCTTTTTGGGTTTGTTTAATACAAAACCAACAAAATGAGCTCCAGACTCTCAGCATGTGGCTGAGAGCACTGTGGAGATGGTGTCATCCAAGCAGCATTATACTTATGCTAATACTCGTCTTAGGTACTTCTAGAAGGAACCCTGGTACCTCTCATGATGGATTGCCAGGTGAAATACAAGTGGCCCTTTTCCCCTAGTTGGCTCTGTCTTCATCCTCCTTCTCTCTCACTTCTCATTCTATCTTGTCCCAGGCTCTAGCCTGGACAAAGCACTAGAGTGAATATAACGGATGAAGTCTTGGCCCCACTGAAATCAATGTCAAAACTCCCATTGTTCACCCACTATTGGGAACAATCCCACATTAGCAGGGGGAGAATGAGATGATCTAATAGATCATTCTGCCACTGCTGCTTTCTCAGTCTAATCCTCTGCAGTTTTTTCTTTATCACCCCCATTGCTTGCACTACCCCAGCCAGGTGACTCTCTTCCCCATATTTTACTTCTCTAAGACTATTAGGGCAGAGAATGATATGGTTATGGGAGAAGCAGTGTCTTCCTAATGTGAGCTGAAGAGAGAGTTTACAGAAATAATTGCTTAAATCAAGTAGGAGGAAAGGTGTGGTGCATGGCTAAATACACATTTGACTAACTGTTGAGCCAGAGCCAGTAATTTATAGAACAAAGAAAAATTGTGGAGTCGTGTGAAAACTGAAATCCATCTTTTTTTCCACCCACTCTGGTCTTAGAGACATGTTTATATATTATTGGATTTATGTATTATGTACACACATACCTCATGTCCTTCACTCTTCAACTCAGAAGTTAGGAAGGTCATTCTGAGTTCATGTAAATATTTTTCATACCATGCTGTTCACTAAGTACTCCTTATATATAAAACAAATACCTACTTTTAAACAAAAGGAGTAGCATTTACAGATATTTAAAATGGCAAGAAAAAGAAAAAATTGGCACATTTTGAAAACTAAATGCAAACCACATGACTCCAATGGAGAAAGAAATAGAATTCTTTTAGGAAGCAACCCAATAATCACTGGTTTTCACTAGCCTCCCCCTCACCCCCATGCCCTCCGAGCGAGTGGTTTGTTTTTATTTAATTGCACAATGTGAAAGAAAAGCCCTATGTGCCAAATCAAGCTATTGTTTCAGTATATGATTAATGTAAAACTGCTGGGATCATTTTATAGAATGTTATAAATCTGGTTCGTGACATATTTTTATTTCTTTTTCCTTTTTTAAAATGCACTTTACTTAAATTTCTCTCATCTTAAACTTAAGTTTTATGACCGAATCTATGAGGACTGCCAAAAGCATGTTTCGGTATATTTTATCCAGCTGTATGCCAAGCCACAAAAGGAAAAAAGAGAACTTGGGCTCAAAATTTAAAGTAAAATAAAAAAAGCATTCAAATTATAGGAACACAAGAACATGAAGGCTAAGGGGCATGAGATTACCACATTGTCCATTGCACCCAGTACTGAATGGAATATCACAAACCTATGAAGGAGAAATCAACATAGATCTTATCCAAACACTGTGTTAGCCCAGTAGGCAGTGACAATACCCTCCATCTATCTCCTTTTCCAAAAATGTACCACTGCTCCTTGAACTGACTTGACCCTTTTTCTAACTGCAACTGCAAAGGTCTGCATGTGTATACAGTAGATCCACCCCTTTTATTATATCTTTACTAGTAGTAAAAGCTATCATTAAAATTAAATTTAGATTTCCATTATAACCACATGTTCCCATGCTCATTTAGACCCTGATCCAGCAAAGCACTTGGGCCAGATTTTTAAAGGTATTTAGGCGTTGAGGCACTCAGTGTTTTTCTAATGCCTAACTGATTTAGGAGCCTTAATATCATGTTCTAAAGGAACTTAAGCATTTAGGAGCCAAAGTCCCATTGATAGTCAATAGCATTTAGGCCCCTAAGTGCCTACATCCCTTTAGAAAATGAGATTTAGGCTCCTAAATCAGTTAGGCATTGGAACACTGAGTGCCTCAATGCCTAAATACCTTTAAAAATCTGGGCCTTAGACATGAATTTAACTTTGAGTACCCATATTGATTTCAATGGGATTATTCTCATGCTGAAAATGTTAGTATTTTGCAACACTGGGGTATCATGACCTCATGCAAAAAACATCAAAATCAACAGGAGTCTTTCTACTGACTCCAAAGAACTTTGGATCAGTCCCTTACTTTGGAAGATTTCATTCTGGGTGGAATTTTGGTCTCCGTCCAAAGACTTTTTTAAATTATTTGTTTGTTTGTTTATTTTAAGGAAAAAGCTCGATCAAGATCTGTTTCCACAGTTCTGAGTTATGTGAGGGAGAAAAAATAAGGTTCCTATTAAAAAAAATATTATAAGACTTTTTCTTTGTACACGCATACCTCAGAAAAACAGCTGAACTTCACAAGCTGAAACTTTCCAGGTATCTTGTTTTCACTGAGCACTGAAATAAATGTCTCAGCACTGAACAAAACTCCAGGCCAGTTGTAAAAGAACAGATTTATTATGGATTACACATGCCTGGTATGAAATTTAGAGGCATGATACTATTTACAGGACTTTGGACTAAAGTGCATACAAAACAGCAACATTACCTACATCTGTGTAGTTTTGTGCTCCTGTTTCATTGTGGATTTCTATAATTGTGAACATTTTTGACTAATCAGCTGTGGAAGTACACAGAAAAATCAGCAGAAAGTGATTAAAAACATTAAACTTTGTTTTTCTTCCTTTATCTAAGAAATGGGAAATGATATTTAAAATCTTATATCATTGTAATATTTAGCCAACAATTGTAACCCTCCAGAGTTAGGAAATATAAAATGTAAGGGGTCAAAGTTATCCCAATGAAGCCAATGTACCTATACCCAAGGGCATTGGAACATTTTTATAGTGGGGGTGCTGAGCGCCACTGAACAAAACTGGAAACTCTGTATATGATGGAAACCACTTCAAGCCAAGGTGTGCTGCCGCACCCGAGGTGCCCCTAGTTCCAGCACCCCTGCCTGTACCAGGGATGAATGCAGCCCAGGATTTTCATGATAACCTACACTCATCTACATTGTACCTATTGGGCTAAACTCATCTCTGGCGTAATTCAGCTAACGTCACTGAAGCAACATAGGGGATGAACTTGAATCATAAGAGTATTTTAAATTGCTAGTTATGCTATTAAATATCTTCCATAATATTTAGAAGGCCTATTTCTAACCTTAAATACTCACCAACAACTCAAATCAATGTCAAAAGAAGTAGCTAAGGGAAAAATTGACTCCTAGGAGCCTTGTTCCCTTTCTTATAAACAGGAGGGGGCTGGGTTCTCCAGGAAATACCCTGGACTTTACGACTGCTCTCCCCTTGATCTGCTGGAGCTTAGCATCCTGTAGAGTCCATCTTTTTTTCCCTCAGGCTTTTGTGGAGGGGCTGAGCTGAGGTTTGGGTTTATCAATAACTAGTCGACATTTATTTCTGTATTAAGGTGGGGGAAAACAGTCCTCTATGTTCTATTTTGTAATGTGTGTTGTAGTTGTATGTTAATCTAAATAAATATTTCTGCATTCATAGCACACCCAAAGCCCATTGAATTCAGTGGGTGTGCTTGGAATACAGGATTGAGCTCTCTACCTGTGCAATGTGTGTGAGGGCATTATGAAAACTTTAATTCAGGCCTCTTGCATTCTTGTATCTTCCGACTTGTGTGTGTTTAAAACTGAAACCTAAAATTACCTACATTTAATTTATAATTAAGTTTTTATCTTTAAATATACAGAAATGATACACCAGCTGCTTCAAAACTAAAGCTTAGTTTAATTTTAATCCATAGTCTCCTCTTCGCTTTTATTTTTCCAAATTAAATATCATTTTCTTTCTTTCTTTCTTGCAGTTAACATCGACAGCTCAGGTGGCTGGAGAACTTACAGAAGTTATTCATTACCACTTCCAGTATGGGAGAGGCAAATCACAATCTACCAACTGTAAAAATGTTTTGCTGTTATTGAACATAAATTATGTAAAAAACTTCAATAGTTACAAAAAAAGAAGAAAAGTTAATATTTGTCCCTCAGCTGGTTGCCTCTACTCGCAAAGTCTGAGCATCTGAGTCCCATGTTTTTGCTGCTGACATCACAGGCAGTTCCTAGTTCCATATCCAAGAAGCGCCATAGTAGCCCTGTGAAGTAAAGTACAGTTCATTAACTTTCTTTTTGCAATGTTGAATATATTCTCAACTTAACTTCACTAAGCAGTTGTAGCTCTTCTTGAATATGGAAATAGGAATGGCTTATACTGCCAGAAGCAGTTGCATAATCATCAAACCTAATAAATGAGACGACACCTAGACTTTAAAAATCTGGTCATTCTGATTAGTGTCTTGTTGAAATTTCAGCATGATTTAAGCAGTCAGAAAGGAAGGCTAGAAACTGGGATTCGAAATTTATAGAGGTGCAGCATTGATTCATCAGAATGTGTTATACTGAGGTCCAATATCTTGCAAACCACCAGGTTATAAGCAACACACTATATAACATGGAAAAACCGGTATTACCCGCTTTACCTTGGGAGGCATTATTAGTTTCTATGCATGGTAGTTCATGAGATATCAAACCTTAAAGTATTCACTGCTCCCTGCAGCCAGGCAAATATATAGATCATTCACCAGAGAGAACAGGATGTTTTCCTACAAATCACAAATTGCTCGTTGGAAGCTAGGGATTAAATAATGGTATGCACAAATATGAATTAACACAGGGTATAGCTACACATAACATCCCATGGCAGCAAGTCTCAGATTTTCAGACAGTCTCTGCTTCATGGGGTTTGTGCTATGGACTAAAAAAGCAACGCAGGCTCTGAAAATCCAGAGTGGGGGGTAGGTCTCAGAGCGCAGGCTCTAGCCTGAGCAGGAGTATCTACACTGCTAGTTTTAACCCCGTTGTGTAAGCCTCACAAGCCCAAGTCAGCTAACCCAAGCTCTGAGACTTCTTGCTGCAGGAGTTTCTTTGTAGTGCAGACATACCCAGTGGTTCTCTTATTTCTATGTAAACAATGTGCTCTTTTTGAAATATTTGACCCCCATCCATTTGCCCAGACTCTCTCTCTCTCTCTCACGCGCACACCCACACACACACACACAAAATGATATAGCTTTGTCAAGTATATTTTATGTTCTTCCCAAGACTGCCACACTAAAGCGAGATAATTTCAGTATTGTTATTATTTATTATTTGTATTACCGTAGCACCTAGAAGCCCCAATCCTAGACCAGGACCCCATTGTGCTAGGCACTGTACAAACACAGAAGAAAAACATGGTGTCTGTCTCAAAGAGCTTATAATTTAAGAATCAGACAAGAGACAACAGATGTATACAGTAGGCATATGAGAGAGTACAAAGAATCAGTGAGCTAGTATTTGTCCGCATGATAGGCAATGTTCTCAATGCAATGGCAGCCTCACTGCTGTCCTGTCTTTATAGGCATCATGGCAAAGGAGAGTTTTGAGGAGGATTTGAAGGAAAATGATAAGGCTGTTTTGTGGCTATCTACAGGGAGTTCCTTCCAAGCATGAGGGAAGGCACAAAGGTGCTGGTTTGAGATTACCCAGAGATAAAGTGTAGAGGTAAAAGAGACAGGGACCAAGGACAAAGGCCTACAGAACCCTCACAGAAAGTTGGAGAGGGAATAAAGAGTATAACCTCCAAAGGACACATTGAAGGAGCAATTAGAGAGACAGCAGGAGAACCAGGAGAGGACAGGAGTCATGGAAGCTGAGAGGCTGAGATTGTGTTGCAGGCAGCTGACAAGTCAAGGGGGCGGGGGGACCGTGAGAACATACCCTCCTAACCCCCCTGTTTTGATTGACTGTACCAAAAATTTGGAAACCATGAAGCCTATAAAAACAGGACAGAAGTGAGCCAGCTATTGCACTGAGAACATTGCCTATCATGCTGACCAATATTAGCTTATTGATTCTTGTATTCCCCTGTATACCACTGAGGGAAGATTCAGAAAATGGGGTTTGTTTAGTCTGGAGAAGAGAAGACTGAGCGGGGACATGATGACAGTTTTCAAGTACATAAAAGGTTGTTACAAGGAGGAGGGAGAAAAATTGTTCTTCTTAACCTCTGAGGGTAGGACAAGAAGCAGTGGGCTTAAACTGCAGCAAGGGAGGTGTATGTTGGACATGAGGAAATTCTTCCTAACTGTCCGGGTGGTTAAGCACTGGAATAAATTGCCTAGGGAGGTTGTGGAATCTCCATCACTGGAGATTTTTAAGAGCAGATTAGACAAACACCTATCAGGGATGATCTAGATAATACTTAATCCTACCATGAGTGCAGGGGACTGGACTGGAAGACCTTTCGAGATCCCTTCCAGTCCTGCCATTCTATGATTATTATTAGTATGAATTATTTGAATTCCAGAAGTGCCCAGAGGTACCAGCTGAGGAGCCTCAGGCCCCATTTGTGTTAGACGGTGAACAAACACATAGTAAGAAACAAGAATGAGGAGTACTTGTGGCACCTTAAAGACTAACACATTTTTTTGAGCATAAGCTTTCGTGGGCTAAAGCCCTCTTCATCAGGTACAGTCTCTGAATATTTTCTAAAGGAAACAGATGAGACAGAGAAAGGGAGTATGCTTGGTTGGCTTTACCTGTTTCTAAGCGTATTGTACTCTAATCTTTGGGGTAAGAACATCTGAGTTAACTTTATATGAAAAAGGCAAACATGGGATTTTTTTTATTGAAACCATATTTAAAAAGATGATACAACTACATTTTGTGAGGAGCAGCCAATATCTGCATTCACTGAATGAAATAATAATGTTCCAGTAAAGACAGAAATCAAACAGGATACTTGAAATTAGACCAAGAATGCAACTAAATGTATGTACATTATCCAAGTATAAAATGAGCTTATTGAAGTTATGACTTTTCAGCTGGAATAATACTATTGTGGGCCAAATTCACCCAAAGCATAACTCCAGTGAGTTGAGGGAGTTACATGAGTGATGAACTGGACTATGTGATTCAAGCTCCTCATTTTACTTTGCAAATTCTTGTCTGCAAAAACTGAGGGATTTGTATGCTTTTCACAAAACTTTGAATATTTCCCCAAGGGCAAAATGGCAATTCATTTTTCACCAGCAACCAGCTCTATTCCCAAACCCAAATGATGGTCTAAATCCTTATATTGGGACCCAAAGAAAACACAAAAATAAAGGGGAGGGCAAAACAAAGCACAAATATAGCAAAGAAAACCAGTGTAAATACAGACAAAAATGAACTGAATGGACAAATCGTTCCAAAGGGTCAGACTGTGGCTGGGACAGAAAGGTTGTGTTGCAAAACTCTAGCAAAATTTCACTGTAAGTCAATGCAAGTTTTGCCTAAGGAAGTAGAGGGACACACAAGCAGAACTCTCATTTACATAAAAAGGAGTACTTGTGGCACCTTAGAGACTAATAAATTTATTTGAGCATAAGTTTTCGTGAGCTACAGCTCACTTCATCGGATGCATTCAGAAGTGAGCTGTAGCTCACGAAAGCTTATGCTCAAATATATTTGTTAGTCTCTAAGGTGCCACAAGTACTCCTTTTCTTTTTGCGAATACAGACTAACACGGCTGCTACTCTGAAACCTCTCATTTACTTAAGACTAAGTAGGTGATTACTGGGGGGAGAACCAACTTGCTTTCTGTAACAGCAATCACTTCACATTACTGCACAGTACTTACCTCTGGGAATCAGAACAGTTTCTTAAAAGAAAATTAACATTATTTCCATAAACAAAGGGTTCAAGTTATTATTCTGCCTATTTCGTTTAAAAAGTTGATCAACAACTGTACTGTTAAGCCATTTTCTGTTGCTTTTGTTGTCATTATAGAGATTTTCACCACAACAAAATACACTAAGAGCTGACGTTTTGAGAGCACGTTCAAAGTAGGATCACTTATGATGTTGCAGTTGCTGTTTTCTTCTGTTGGTCTTTACAGCTAAAACGTAACTATTATTTTAATAAATTCAGACCCAGATAGATCCAGCCTGGAACATAAGTACTTTATGGGAAGGAAGAAAAATGTGTTACGAGTAGGTTTATTTTAGGATTTCTGATCTGTAATCACACCCACACAAATCCACCCATATCCCACTAGGCAGATGATATGAGAAGCAATGTCATTTGCTCAACCGAAGACACAAAGTGAGTCATTGCAAAGTGACACTTGTCCAGGCAAATCAAACTAAACTAGGGAATACGTCTGTTGTGTTCCTTGAGCCCTTGCTGCACAGTTTTGTGTGATACTCCTTTGAATTATCTGAATCCCAACACACATCCCCTTCCCTCCTGAAGGGAGAGTGAGAACAAACCAAGTTCTTTTCAGACACTCAGTGAATGAAAAAGACAGAAATCAAGAAACTAGAGATAGTAAAAGCGTATTAGGACACTATGTCTATCTCCCTGCTAGCTCAGGATTCTTTCCTAAAGTATTCTTAAGAGTTTTTTCTCAAGTCTATTTTTAAATGATTAGCTATGGAGCTCTCATACTTTCCCTGGGAGACTATTCTACAGTCTAAGATCTGGCAGGATATTTTCCTTTATTCCTTTAACCTCCCTAAACAATTCCTCTGGCTACACTCTTGGCATTTGCATCATTTAACATGGTTCTCATATTCCCCCTTAGTTGTCATTTCGCCAACCCAAACACAGGCCCTTTAATCATATTTGTTGCTTTCCTCTGATTTCCCTCCAATCTGTTGTCATCTTTCTCACACTGAGGTGACCAGAACTGAAAACAGTATTTTAGACATTCCCGTAAGTGCTATAGAGAGAAGAAATCCCACTGTTCTTGGTGACAGAGTGTGGTTTCGGAAAGTACTGGCCATGCAACAGTAAGGAAGCCCTGTATAACCAGTAATGTGACGAGAACACTATTGGTGATCTGCCAACTAGAGACAGCAGACACAGTGATGGGTGAGCCTGGCGGAAAACTGAACCACCAAGAAAAATTATGGGCTGCCTTCTGCCACCCTTACTCACTCTGAATAGTAACTGATTGGTCTGTGTTTGTTGAGTGCCTAGCACAATGGGGTCCTGGTCCATGACTGGGATTGCTAGGCTCTATGATTATATAAATAAATAAAATATAATAATAATAATTCCACAAATAGCCTCACTGATTTCAATGGGGCTGCTTGAGAGTAAGGTGAAAACCAGTGTAAACTAGTATATCAGAATCTGGCCCTACGTTTCTAAGTTACAGTGTAGGGTGCATCCTGTTCACTGAGGCACACAGTTCCTGTGCTATAGCTCTGTGCTGCTTTACAAGTCTGTTCTATTGTGAACTTAATCGCCATGCCTAATTCTCTCTGATAAAGAGTCTGTTTTATCTAACACCCGTGTGTAACCTCTTCCTATTCTAACCAAGCATCCGACCTAACCTATCTAACCCAATTACACTATTATCATCAACATCCTTTCAAAGCAGTGCTGGGCAGGGACCTTCCCTTTTCAAAACAAGCAGCTGCTAAATGATGCTAAACCATTTTATACATATAGAAAACGGAAGAGAAGGGACATAAATAATGTTTTCGAAAATGCTGCCCGGATGGAGATATTATTCCAAGGGGGCCCACTCCTGGTCTGTGTGCCTGCATGTATAAACCGAGCAAGTGATTATCAGCCCAGAGAGCTAAACATGAAATTGTGGATGGCTTCGTTGTTTTTACAATCTAAAATAGACAGATAAAGAGTGAGATTCTGTAGTGAACCTGCAAGAGGCACTGCACAGAACTCACAGCCCAACGGAAGAGTAGCCTGAGGTGACTTTAAGCCATCATTGTGCCCTCCCAAGCCTGCCTATTCTAGGAGCTGCAAAGGCCCCTTGGCGTAACCTAGGGTGCCCTATGGGACACAGTACTGCCCAGAATCTCCCCATCGCTGTACATCCCTCGACCCAGCATGCCCCCCATGCCATGGTTTGCAATGGTGTCCTCAGAGGCAGCCTTATGGCTGTCTTCCATTCTGCCTGCACTGAATGAATCCTCCCTCCATCTGTATACAGAGCTTTTAGGGCTCATTTAATCTGGCTATTTTACATGGTGTAAGGGGCCACAGCTGGGCTGAGGATCTCATCCAAAGTGTAAGTAGGGTTTTGTTTTTTCCATAAACAAATTAAAAGATTGTGTTCAGCCTGAACTTTCAGTTTCCAAACAAATATGTATCAACAGAGGAGGATTACATTAGATGCTGTCATTGTACTTGCAATTTCCTACAAATTTTAGCTGGATCTCTCTGCTAAAATCATCATCAGTACAATAGTTAACAATGTTTATTTAGCTGTCACACTCTGAGTACCTTTCCCAGACCCAACGAAAAGTTCTGTGTAAGCTCGAAAGCTTGTCTCTCTCATCAACAGAAGTTGATCCAATAAAAGATATTACCTCACCCACCTTGTCTCTCTAATATCCTGGACCAACACCGCTAATGCTGGTATTTAAACTCTCATCACTAGGATTTAGAGTCAACTCCATGTTGAGATAAAAGTTAATATCTATTAGAGCTATTGCTCGAGTCTTTAGACTCAGAAAGTCAGTGCTGCTTTGGTTCATACTTGTAAACCAATTAGCACAACAAGAAGGGCTATCACCTTAATTTTAATGAAACCTTAAAATTCTGCAGAAATTGAGAACTCTGCATACCAGAAAGGTGACAGGATAGAGTTCCTGCCCAGCCAAGCTCACTTCAAACTCTGCTCCTCGGCCTTTGTAAATGAACAAGGAGAGGATTGTTGTCTGAATGGAAGTACTAAGGCTGTGATTTGGCATGGTACTTAAGTTTGAGCCTAAGGCTATGTCTACACTTACCATTTAAAGCACAAAAAGTCCCTTTTTTGCACTAAAACCATGGGAGGGTCTACACTTGTTAATGACTTTTTGCAGTGAAACTCAGAAGCTTCACTGCAAAAAGAAAACCACCTTCACGAGAGGCATATAGCTTTTACCGCTGTTCTTTTTGCCCTGCTGTGAAAGCGAAGACACGTTCTGCCAGCGTAAACTCCTTTTGGCCTCCGAAGGATATCCCACTGTTCCAAAAGTGACCACTCTGGCCAGCATCTCCGCTGCTCTGATGCAAGGTAAATGGATGTCCGCCACTCCCCCTGTAAGCCCCGGGAAGTTTGAAACTCCCTTTCCCTTTGATTGTAGATATAGCAGGGAAAGCAGCCAGACAGCAGGGGGGGTTAAAAAAAATGCCATGAAAGAAACAGGAAGTAATAGGGCTGCTGGGATATGAAGCAAGGCAGCAGGGGGCACTGAGCAGGGACCCAGAATGCCTTCCGCTCACCTCCCCTTCCCACAAGACCTATCAAGAGAGCTGCACTGTGGGATAGCTGCCCTACAGTGCTGCTCTCATCTGCGATGGAAGTGCTGGTAGTGTAAACACTCTCTGACGCCTGAGGTATTGAGTGAGTACACAAACCAGCACTTTACTTTCACCGGTCCCTATCACTGGTGAAACTTACAGCGCAAAAACTCGACAAGTGTAAACATACCCTAACTTTCAGCATGAGAGTTCTCCAGTGAAGCCGATGCAACAACTCAGATAGGAACCACCATACTGCATCAGAGCAGTGGTCCACCTACTCCAGTATCTTGTTTTCAACCGTACCAAGTAACAGATGCTTCAGAGAAAGGTGCAAAACTCCCACAGCTCACATGCTTAATGATAAACATATCTTTAAGTCCTGCGGTGAATCAGGGCAAAATGTAGAGTATCTCTTGTCTTCTTTACCAATCTTTGTATTAGCTTGCCATAGTAACAACAACCGCTTTAGTTTATATACAAAGAAGGTTTGTTTATTTATTGAGCTAATCTGGTTTGTTTTGCTGGGCTTTTTTCTGTTTTGTTTTTTGTTTTATTTTTGAGGGGCTTATCTGTTTTTTGTCACTGTCAAATATGAGTGTAATTATACATAAAATCTAAACAGATACTAGGCATAAAAAAAGAGAGGCTCTGCTGTTTTCAGATGGCAGCACATGCAGGATGTAGAACCTAACTATGCTAGTGAGTTAACCATATAAAACAGATGTTTCTCTCATAAATAATTTATTCTCCATGACTTTTTAATTTCAGAACAATAAAGAAGTACGACAGAACCCCCTCCGGACATGTTCTATACATTAAATATATTTTCCTTCTGTCATATTTACAGAATTTAGATTCTGCTTTTGCATCAATATGAAGAGTTATTGAGCCTGGGAGTAAACACTGTGCTCGCTATTTTTTGCGGACTTGGTCCCATAGTTAATCACTTTTTTTTCAGAAACACTTACCTGGGCAAAAAGAAAAGGAGTACTTGTGGCACCTTAGAGACTAACCAATTTATCTGAGCATAAGCTTTCGTGAGCTACAGCTCATTTCATCGGATGCATACTGTGGAAAGTGTAGAAGATCTTTTATACACACAAAGCATGAAAAAATACCTCCCCCCACCCCACTCTCCTGCTGGCAATAGCTTATCTAAAGTGATCACTCTCCTTACAATGTGTATGATAATCAAGTTGGGCCATTTCCAGCACAAATCCAGGTTTTCTCACCTCCCCCATGGGATTTGTGCTGGAAATGGCCCAACTTGATTATCATACACATTGTAAGGAGAGTGATCACTTTAGATAAGCTATTGCCAGCAGGAGAGTGGGGTGGGGGGAGGTATTTTTTCATGCTTTGTGTGTATAAAAGATCTTCTACACTTTCCACAGTATGCATCCGATGAAGTGAGTTGTAGCTCACGAAAGCTTATGCTCAAATAAATTGGTTAGTCTCTAAGGTGCCACAAGTACTCCTTTTCTTTTTGCGAATACAGACTAACATGGCTGTTACTCTGAAACTTACCTGGGCAGTTTCACTAAGAGCCAAAGTGAAGCCCCCAGGCAAGGTGAGATGGACTAAGACAGATCTAGTACTCTTCATAGGAGGGACTCCAACCCCATTCCATGGCAGAATGTGTTATATATATTTTTCTAATTATTTTCTGAGTTTTGACCCACAGATATGTAGTGGAGGGTGTGAATGAAATGTGGGCCCAATTCTGCCCTCAGTTACATGGTGCAACTTCCATTGTGGGCTGAGAGGGAATGCCCAGTGGAAGAATCTTACGCTTCCTAAGATCCAACAGTAGCCAAGGCAAGGAGAGAAAGATGCAACTCTTTCCTTCCTGCTACTTCCTCATTCATGCTCTGACCCCTGGTCCAGTGACACTGGGCTTCTCTCCCTTCCTTTCTCTTTGTACCCCCACAGTGCTCTGGTCTGGGCAGGGGATTCTATAGGCTGTGGAGCTAGCTTCACAGAGTCACAGAGTTTAAGGCAAGAAGGGACCACCAGACCATCTAGACTGACCTCCTGTATATCACAGACCACCACGCAGCACCCGTTCACTAAATCCAACCAACCCTTGCTCCTTTGTACCACCTTAGATTAATTGCCTCTTTGCAGTCACACCCTACTTAGTGGTCGGCTTATTTAGTTCCTTCAATCCTTTCTCAGAAATATTTTTTTCACTTATTTTCGCTACTCTGGTCTAAATTTCCAGTAGCCTGTCATCACCTTGCTGTTATTAGCGTGTTCAGAAATGAAAGCAGTACATAAGTGTGATCTCACCACAGTCTCAGACTAGTCTTTTGTTGCGATTTATCCACATGAAAAAATACTGCATTTAACATAGTAATCAGTGTCTACCTAATGGAGACCTGTGGTGAAGTAGCACGTATTCCGCAGCTCAGACATGGGTATCTATACCACTCTATCTGAAACTTTCCCGACCATTAGAATTCTTCAGCAATATTCCACTGACTCCTTTTCTTTAGTGCAAAAGATATGATTCAAATGCAATGATTTAAAAAAATACCTTTTTTCCACAAAGAAAAATATACATTATGATCACACTGGGTATTAGTGCCTTGGGGATAGACTAATTTAATATATGCTTCCTCTCCTAATATGGCAGATATATTAATTTGTGAAATTCTCTATTTTCTGATAGCCTGTGGATGATTACTGGTATTCTTTATTTATTCGGTAGTGGAGCACGCCTCAGGTGTTAAAGTGTATATGTTTATTCTGTTTATGTCTTTCAGTAAATCAAGTGTCTGTTTTAAGCTGATTCTAGCCAAGGTTGGAGAGGGGGAGGTGGAGATGCAGCACTGTAATATGGAAAGTGCAGTTACATTTAGAAAGTGACGATACAAATGTCATGAAGTTCAGAAGAGATGTGAGTGCTCTCCATATGAAGCACAAGATTAAGTGTGCTACACGACGTCTAAATGGGCCCTTTTCTCATTATCTGCCTTTTGCAACCCCACAACTCCAAAGCACATCCACCTGCTTTCCTAGGTTCCATAATGGACCTGCACCTTACTCTTGGCTTTGCTGTTTGCTTGCCATTCACTTTACTCCTCTGTCGGTTCCCCCCAGACTCCAGCACCCTTTTCTTCTCCCCACTAGTCTCTATCTCTGGTTTCCTACAGTTTCTCTCCTCTTTAACTACCCCTAATATCTGTTCCTAGTCTCTCCCCCATCTCCTCCCTCAGTCAGCGCCTGCTCCTTCTCCCCTCACATATAGAAGAGACAGGGCTGTATTGCTACTCATTGAGTTTGCCAGTGGATTCAGTTGCCCCTGCATTGTTTATGCCTACTGGAAGTACAGAGGGAAAGACGTCACTTTTGCTTCCTGCTCAACAACTATTAGGTGACCAATAGTTGGAGTACCTGGTAAACACTTTAGCACACACAGACTTCTGTTGGAGAGGAAAGCACTGAAAATCACTAGCGTCGGACCTGCCACAGGGCCTCAATGGACTCCCAGTATTCTAAGTATTGTGCAGATTTGGGGGGCATTATTTACACATTGGTGGGTGGTTTATAAAAGCGTTGCTCAGGTTACATATCAAAAGATGAAATTTTCCCAACTGCCAGCCCTGCAGATTTAAACTGGAATCTAAAAATTAAACTGTGCTTTCCATACCCTATCTAATCCATCTCTGTGTTTTCATATTACACTCATCACCAGGGGGTCATTACCAGTAACAAAAATTTTGCAATCAAAGTTTAGCACTTAATTTGGTAGATGCTTCACAAGCCAGAATAGATCCCAGCTCATTCTTCCACAGCTGGGTTTTCTCTGCTGTGCTAAGAGAAGCAAAAATCTGTTTGTCATAAGTAAGCAGCTGTAACATGTATATTTAGTAGGACGATACTTTTTTTGCATTTTGGTACATAACCTCATTTACAAGGTAAAAATAATTTATGGGACAAATTGTCTAACGCATATCTAACAATCATGTCAAATATTCCTTTAAATTGGTGCCACCATATTTAATTTAAAGGGGCACTTTCAAATGTCAAATTAATCAACACACTGTATACACTGTGATTTCATCCTTATGAAAATTATTAAAAGGTTTTTCCAGGTCTTCCTCTTCTGGTTTTTGCCAGAAAAGATAGTGCTTAACAATTTACTCTAAACACTTCATAATTCATTGCTTACATTCAACATGTCAATACAATGTAATTCCACAGAGTATATTTGCAACTGCAGTTCAGGATTCCTGGTTCCTCAGGAAATCCCATGGAGACAAGAATTTGGAACTGAAAATGTGACTATTTGTTGAGTCATCAAATGGAAAATCAAAAGGGCAGGACTTTCCTATCAGTGCAATAATAACATTTTTTAATAAAACTGGGGAGAAGGAAACCCTGAACTAATATGAGTAAGGTCTGTGTATTAATTTCCAAAATCGTGATTTTCCTTAAAAAAAGGAAAAATTAGAAATAAATCACATGTTCAGCACAATAAAACTAATTTTAATATTTATTTTGACTAGTCCCTTGTAAAATAATATAGCAGTAGTGCAGCATCAATAAGTTACCAAGACTCTTCTACAGTATCTCTCTGTGGTACTATCCAGGGTTAATATCACAAAACCGAAGAGGGCTTATAGTCATTCCATCTCAGGCAATGAGCTCATCAGCTCTCACAAGGTAAGCAGAGTGTGACCTGGTTATACTGGCATTCTTCCAAAGAATACCTGGGTGTTGCAATAAGAAATGTTAATAATTCAGTTGATGACAATTTTCTCTGAATAAATTTTAAGCCAATCATGTTGCATGCTCTGTAACTGAGGTTAATATCTTTCAGATGAGCTGTAGACCTAAGAATTTAACCAACTTGTGCTTCTTAAAAATCCCATGGCACTTTGCACAAGAATAGGATTACTAACCCTGGTCTGTCTAAATTCCACTTTGAGCAATCACACTGCATGAAAACTTCCTGTTTTGTAGCACCCTGTGCATTCCTGTGATGAATGAAATTATTCTTCCTATATACAATACTTCACATATATGTCACTTTCTTTCCAAGGATCTCAAGGTGCTTTACAAACTTTAATGAGGTATGAAGTATATCCCATTTTACAGAGAGGGAGACACAGAGATTTAGGAGTACATTTTCATTTCAAGCCTGCATTTAGGCTTCTAAGTGCCTAAGTCACTTTTGAAAATGGTATTTAGGTGCTTTAGAAAGTTTTACCTAGGGTACTTAGATATAGTGTAACAAAGGACTTATTCAAAATGCATAAAGATTTAAACCAGAGTAATGATAGAGACTGAAAATACAGGAAAAATTGTCTGACAATCTGATTTCCAATTCAGCTCTGGAAGAGTCTCCTAAGGAAAGAGATGGAAGCTCCTGCATGTGAGTCATTTAAAACAAGTCAGGACTAAGCGCTGAAGAACACTGTAAACTGCAGGAAATGATCCCACACAATGGGATGGATTAGTGACCTAACAGATCTTCTCCAGTACTAATATATAAATAAATAAATACAATAAATAATAGTATATATATATATAAATTGAAATATATAAATACAATAAATAATAGTTACTTCTATCTTTATGGATCTATAATCATTCAACACTACAGGGTTGCCTTTTTCTTTCAAACCTTCTTTCTGAATAAATTTGTGCCTTGGATATTCCCAAGAAAACAATCATACCAGATATTGATATCAGGTAGTTACCCATACACATTTTACATTTGATTCAATATTAAAATCGAAGCACCTTCAATTACACAATGAAACTGTCAGCATTTCTTCAGCAGCTTTGAAAGGTCTTGTCTGCTCCGTGTAAGTATGCTTGTCTTGACTTACTCAAAGCAAACGTTCTCCAACAAATTTCAGGTCTTTTTGGAGGGCATGAGAAAGACTATTCCTTATCCTCTGGTACCTCTTATAGAAATCCCCTTTAGAACAGTGAGTCCATAGGAAACACTTTCAGTTACTAAATTACAGTTGTTCCCATAGCAACACACTAACACTCTCAGTAGAATTCTTTTGTTTCTTTTTAATCTAAAGACCTTTCAAACCTTAAAATATGTTGATTTATTTCTTTTTACTAACAATTATGGAAGAATAAACAAAATGCTTTTTCAAGATACACCTTATGGTTTAACCCATCTTTAACCTACTTACATTTACCCCTTCAGAATATGAGAAAACTTTAGAAAGTTGTCCTTTGATATTCTGTTCCCATTCTCTCAAACCCCTTTTTATTTTCCAGCAATTAGTCACACTTTTCTCTTTGAAATCACCAAATTACATACAAAACTCTTTACTTTAACATGATTTGTGCTTCGTTTAAGACCTTTTAGGCACAACCTGAACATTTTAATTCCAATTCCTATTGGTCTCCTTCTCTGCCGCCTGGCAACTGTGTAAAAGCTTGTTTATTTCTTTAAACCCTTTTATGACTTCCTGCTTCCTGAGTAGCTCACCCAGGGTCTGATCCAGAATCCACTGAAGTAAATGAAAGAACACCCTTTAACTGCAAGAGCATTGGATCAAGCCCCCTGTCTCTGATTCATGCCATTGTGTTCCATGGCTTTCAAGTCATCAAGCAACCTGTCTTCACCCACTCATGACACTATAGAATCATAGAATCATAGGGTTAGAAGGGACCCCAAGGGTCATCGAGTCTAACCTCCTGCCAAGATGCAGGATAACTTATATCTAAACCAGGCAGATGGCGCTCCAGCCTCCTTTTGAAAGTTTCCAGTGAAGGAGCTTCCACAACCTCCCTAGGCAGTCTGTTGAATCGTTCCTACTATAGTTAGGAAGTTTTTTCCTGAAATTTAATCTAAATCTGCTATGCCACAGTTTGAACATTCGCTCTCATTCATTCTAATGGTGAAGGCTGTGCCTCCTCTTGTGTTCACTCTTCAGTTGCAGTCAAACTTTGGCCTTGGAATTTGGTTTGTTTCTACTTGTGATTGCACATACTGTATTTCCATCAGGCCGGGTTCTGAATGAGCTCCTGGAATTAGTTTCATTATTATTATTATTATTATTTATTTGTGTTTTAATGATACCCCAGCAAGACTGTGGCCTCATTGCCTTATACAATATACAGAAACAGAGCCTGATTTCAGAAGTGCTAAACACCTAGAACTCCCTTGACTTCATTTGGAGTTATATACATGCAAGGTATTACTGACATACTATCTCCCCTTAGGCTTGAATAAAGATGGGGAGTGGATGTGTCATTACACCAAGTAAAACTATTTCCCCATGTTTATTCCCCCCCCCCCCCCCACTGTTCCTTACACGTTCTTGTCAACTGCTGGAAATGGCCCACCTTGATTATCACTACAAAAGTATTTTTTTCTCTCTCCTGCTGGTAATAGCTCACCTTACCTGATCACTCTCCTTATAGTGTGTATGGTAACACCCATTGTTTCATGTTCTCTGTGTATATAAAATCACCCTACTTTATTTTCCACTGCATGCATCCGATGAAGTGAGCTGTAGCTCACGAAAGCTTATGCTCAAATAAATTTGTTAGTCTCTAAGGCGCCACAAGTACTCCTTTTCTATCTTCCCTACTTTAATCCTGATGTAGTCTTACAGCCACATAGCCATACCTGAGTCTTCAAACATATTCTGATTGACTTCCTTTCTGCCTCTTCAGGCTTGCAGGCCTTACACAATTGTTAAGCTAGCATTAATTAATGTTTTATAGAGATCCTTTATATCACACATTTTTAGATTACCAATGCATATACACCTGGGTGTCAAATGTGTCCTTCCAAGTAAAGAGTTAAGTGTTCATTCTACCTCAGTATATATCATCTTCTAAATTAATGTGAATCTGAGAATCTAAAGCATGAGATACAATGCATAATGTAGTAGCTTGTATGTATGTGTAGTCTTCGTGATATGACAACTGAGAACTGACAGAGAGTCAACAATGACTACTAAAGGAATTACTTATAAAATATGCCTTTCACAAAAAATTACCAGGTCTGAAAAAGCACACTTTGCCATATTGGATCACTCTGGGACAGAGTGCATGGAAAAATACAAAACGGTATAAAGCCTAGCAACAAAGTTTCAAGGCTGAATTCAAACAGTTACTTAAATGCAAATACTTACATTAATTAGAGAGCTCCTCACTTATGTGCATCTACACAATCTCTAGGGTCTCCTACTTCTAAGAGCACTGAGTCTGTTGCTATGGAAAGGAGGCACAGTCTCCTGAGAGTGTGGACATCGTGGATAAAAAATCCACAATTAACAGCACTGGCCATAATATGATAAAAATAGCTATAATCACAACCAAAAGGAATAGGAACTTCTAAATTTGGTTTCCTCTATTTAGCATTTGGAAACCTCTAGCTTCACTCAAAGAATTATGGAAGTAAAGTTATTCCAAGGTTTAATTAAGTGACTGATGCTCAAAACCCTGTAATTTTTTTTTTATTTTAGAAATAAATATGTAGTTTCTTTAGTGATCATTGACTTCAACTAGCTCTCTCCATAGTGCTGCATGGATTAGCCTTGATCCTGCAAGCTACTCCACATGAGCTGACCCCTGAGCCCATGCAGAACCCCACTGACTTCAATGCTACTGGATTCCAATGCAGCATTGCACTAAACTAAGCATATCTCTTGGTTTTATTGGGACAGTCCTGGTTTTCAGATGATGTCCCAATACCCTAAGTATGTCTTTTCAGATATCCCAAATATCCTGTTTTTTTCATTTCATCTATCAAAATGTTCTGTTTCTTTGTAACTGCCTAATGTTTGTTCAAAACACATTGCTGCACTGATATAAATATTTTCAACACCCCTGCTTCACCCTCATTACATAGCAAGTATGTGTTTTGTGCAACACATTGGTCAAAATCAAAATGTGTAATAACCTGTCAGGTGACATCATTGTAATACGAGTTTTATGAATTGATGAAGCCTCTCAGGGGGGTGGGAGCATGTAGAGGCAGGATGAGCACCTAGTGATCCCTCTGTGCCACCTCTCTTTGACCCGATATATTGCTCCTGGTGGAGCTTATCAAAAACAGGATTGGGTGAATCAAAAAAAGGAGCCAGAATGCATAGCCTTCAAGTATACCACAACCCTGAATGTGTTGCCACAAACATGTACTAGCTTTGATTTTGCAGATATGGCCACCTTAGATTAGGCCCATAGCCTCCAGTCCACAGTGAAAACAGCAGATCATCATCAGTCCATTGACAATACTTTTCTTCCCCATATACAATATATTGGCAGGACTGCCAGATCTTCAAAAAGGTACTTATGCACTGCTCCGCTCAACAATGCAACATCTAATGTTTGGTGTCCTGCCACCTAGTGTAATCACCAGCCCTGAGTTAGGTGCCCAGGGTCCTTATACAATGCATGGGGAGAGTCAGGCACCTCAGAAAGGAATCCTCAGAAACCAGCAATCTGACCAGGGAGCCATCTAAGATAGCCAGGAGTGAGGAGAGGAGAAGGGCTTAGATGCCAAAGTGCCTGATCTGGTGCTCTTGGCTTACAGGACAGAGATAGGCGTCTCCCTCTGCTTAGGATCCTCAGCCATCAACACTATCCTGAAGTAAAGCACCGAAGTCAGCTGCTTAGGTAGCCTGCAAACTAGCAGTTGAAATCATCTCTCCCTCTCTCTCCTGCTCTCACTCAATACCTCTCTCACACTGACCCTCTGTTTCCCCATACCCCCAGCTATCTTTTTTTACAGGTACTGTGCTGCCCCTCCAAACACACACCTATCAATGACCTACATCCAGCTCTTCTGCTGTGGGGTCTGGCAAATATCAGGTCTTAGACATGCTCAGAGCATGATAAATGAAGAAGGCCTGAAACATAATTTTTCTTAAGTAATGCAGGGGTTTTACATTAGAAATCCACCTTCTGGAAGACTCTATGGATAACTGTAGAATTAGCAGGATGATGACATCACAGGTGCCAAGGAAGTGAAAGCTGATTAATCAAGAAGGGAAATGGTTTTTATTCAGACTGTTTAAAACTGTCTTTTATGAGTTGGCTGGTTTGGTTTATTTGTTTATTGTTGTTAAAACCCATTTAACCAAAACACTTCTGAGAAAAATCTTTCTTCAGGATTCAACCTCTTCAAAAAGAGGTGGGGAAAGCTCCCAATACACAGTTCTGAGCCATTCATGAAGTCAGCCAATGAAACAAAACAAAAACGAGAGGCAAGACTTGATATCCCCAATATTTCTTGGGGAGCAAAGGGACCTTTGTGTCCCTCTTTAAACATTACAGAGATGAAAAAATAGGCTCAACACCTTTTTCTTTCGTCGTCATCTTTGAAAGGGCAAAATCCAAGGGAATAAAAACCAAACAACTTCTGTAAGGATTTAAAAATAAAAAGGATCTTTAAAAAGCTCAGTAGAAAAGACTGCTTAATCTTTAAATGGAAAAGGAGATTTGGAAGTCCTATGGTAATTGTTTCTAGAAATACACAATCAAACAGCATCAAAACAAATAGGGATCGAATCCTGGCTCCACTTAATTCAATGGGTGTTTTGCCATCAACTTCATTGGGCCAGGATTTTACCTATGAGGCATATTATTAAACAATATAGTGGTGAGAAAAGAGCATGGTATACATGTACGTCCGTCCAGTGCTTAATCACTGCCATGCAAATTATATTTTTACTACTTATGGGCCTTATCCAAAGCCTACTGAACATAATGGAAAAACTCTCATTAATTTGAGTAGGCTTTGGATCAGGCTCTATATGTCCCATGTTATTGACATGATTCGAAATTACAGAATCACAGAAATGTAGCACTGGAAGGGATTTCTAGTTGTCAGTTAGTCCATTCCCCATCACTGCAGCAGGACCAAGTAAACCTAGACCATTCCTGATAGATGTTTGTCTAATCTGTTCTTAAAAACCTACAGGGGTTGAGATTCCACACAACCTCCCTTGACAGCCTATTCCAGCTCTTAACTATTCTTGTAGTTAGAAAGGTTTTCCTAATATCTAACCTAGATCTCCCTTGCTGTAGATTAAGCCCATTACTGCTTGTCCTACCTTCAGTGGACATGGAGAACAATTGATCACCATCCTTTTTATAACAGCCCTTAACAATCATTAACTTTCCTCGTGACTAAACATGCCCAGTTTTTTTTAACCTTTCCTCAGAGGTCAGGTTTTCTGAACTTTTTATAATTTTTGTTGCTCTTCTCTGGATTCTCTCCAAGTTGCTCACATCTTTCCTGAAGTGTGGCGACCAAAACTGGATACACTATTCAAGGTGAGGCCTCAACAGTGCTGAACAGAGCACCTCACATGTCTCACATACAACACTCTTGTTAATATACCCAGAAGGATATTAGCTTTTTTTTGCAATAGCACCACATTGTTGAGTCATATTCAATCTGTAATCCACTATAACCCCAGATTCTTTTCAGCATTACTACTGCCTACCCAGTTATTCTCCATTTTGTTGTACATTGGATTTTTTTTTCTTCTTAAGTACTTTGCACATCTCTTTACTGAATTTCATCTTATTGATTTCAAACCAATTCTCTGATTTACCAATTTCTAATCCTATCATCCAGAGTGCTTGCAACTCCTCCCATTTTGGTGTTATCCACAAATTTAATATGCATACTCTCCACTCCATTATCCAAGTAATTAATGAAAATACTGAATAGTACCCAGGACAGACCCCTGCGGGACCCCACTAGATATCCTCCCAGTTTGACAGCAAACCTTTGATAACTACTCTTTTAGGTACTCTTTTTTCAGCAAGGGATGTCCCACTTTATAGTAATTTAATCTAGTCCAGTGGTTCTCAAAGCTGGTCTGCCGCTTGTTCAGGGAAAGCCCCTGGCGGGCCGCACCAGTTTGTTTACCTGCCGCGTCCGCAGGTTTGGCCGATCGCGACTCCCACTAGCCACAGTTCGCCGCTCCAGGCCAATGGGGGCTGCGGGAAGATCAGTATTATGTTTTTTGATTTAGTTGCGGATTGGTCCCTCTTTGAGCAGGGGGTTGGACTAGATGACCTCCTGAGGTCCCTTCCAACCCTGATATTCTATGATTCTATGATTCTCGAATCCTCTGGGACCTCCCCCATTCTCCATGGATTCTAGAAGATAATCACTCATGGTCCCAAGATTATTTTATTTATTTAACAGGAGGGGAAAAAACCAAAAGCTCAGTAGGATTTTTTTAAATTAAATATGTGTCTAAAAACCTTATCTTCCTCTCTATCTGAAGCACAAAATGTGACTGTAAATAAACAGGTACTCACTGGAATGTATGATAATTTGTGACTTTTCAAAGGGCCTACACTGCAAAACCTCATGCATAGGAATAGTCTTTACTGAGTGATTATTCATGGGATAAAGGATTGCAGGATCCATCCCAAATGTTTTATAAATACATTTAAAAAACAAACAAACAAACAAAAACATGGCAGCAGAAATCAAGTTATTTCCTCAGACTTCCAGTGAGACAAGGAGCTGTTCATTCCCCTCTGTAACATGCTCTAACATTTGAGACCAGTAGCAAACTGCTAGCCATCTTGGCAATTAAGGCTGTATTGATCAATATGATAGTCAATCAGTTGTTTTGTAAAAACTCATTTGAAAGCCAAAAAGACCAAAGATTTTTGAAACACTAGCAATTATTATGTCAGTACCAATTTCTTATCTAAGATTTTATCATAAAAGCAGTTCCCTGGTAGAAATAACAGTAATTTTTTTCTGCCATTCATTTTTCTGTTGCCATTATATCACACTGAAAAAGACTTTCAAATTGCAAAATATTAGTCTTAATCATGAAGTACTTTTTCAGCTGATTTGAAAATTCCAAAAGAGATCTACTAGAAGCTTCTTTTCTAACAATATTAAGATACCACTGACAGCTCTTCTGGAAGATAATAACTGTACAATGATCAATGTAAGACAAAAGAAAAACAAGAGTATTAGGAAACAGTTGTGGAAAAAATAACTTGATATACATTTCAAATAATTATGTCGTCTAATGTGCCATCATTACAATTGGCCCAGGCTCTATAGTTAAAATAGGAACTAAAGCAATAAAATCCAGAAATCAGAATAAAGTACAAATCAATAACACTTATTTTTAAAAGGGACAATTTCACAAAGCTCAAATCAATTATGAACCAGATCAGCTGGGAGAAAGAATTTAATCAGAATAACGTGAACAATAATTTGGAATTGTTTAAGCACACTTTACTGGATGCCCAAAAAGTCACAAACAAGGAAGAAGGGTGCACTGGTTAAAAAAACAACCTGGTTTAGAGGGGAAGTGAAGGGCAGCTATAAAAAATAATATATAACAAATAGAAGAAATGGGAAGTTGATAATAATGAATATAAATCAGAAACTACTCATTTTAGAAAATTGTTAAGGGAAGCAAAGGGACACAAGGAGAGCTCTATGGCCTGCAGAGTTAAGGATAAGAAGAAGCTGGGTTTTAAGTATATTAGGAACAAAAAGAAACCTGACAATGCTCCTGGCCAGTTACTAGATGGAAATGGTAGAATCATCAATAATGATGCAGAAAAGGCAGAAGAGTTCAATAAATATTTATGTTCTGTATTTGGGGAAAAAAAGATAATGGAGTCTGATCATATAATTATGATAACACTCTTACCATTCCACTGTTACCTTAGGAGGATGTTAAACAGCAGCTACTAAAGTTAGACATTTTTAAATCAGCAGACCCAAATAACTTGCATCCGTGTATTTTAAAAGAACTGGCTGAGGAGCTTGCTGGACCACTAATTTTGATTTCCCATAAGTCTTGGAACACTGGGGAAGTTCCAGAAAACTGGAAGAAAGCTAACATTTTGCTAATATTTAAAAAGGGTAAACAGGATGATCTGGATAATTATATGCCTGTTAGTCTGACATCGATCATGGGCAAAATAATAGAGTGACTGATATAGGACTTGATTAATAAAGCATTAAAGGAAGATAATATGATTAATCACAATCAACATGTTCAAGGAAAATCAATCGCATCAAACTAACTGAACATCTTTTTTTGATAAGATTATCAATTTGGTTGATAAAGTTAATAGTGTTAATGTAATATACTTAGACTTGTGTAAGGGGTTTGACTTGGTGCCATTACATTTTGAATAAAAATATAGAATAATATAAAATTAACATGGCACACATTAAATGGTTTAAAAACTGGCTAACTGATATATCTCAAAATGTAAATGGAAATAGGGAATCATCACTGAGCAGGTGAGTGTCCAGTGGGGACCCACAGAGATCAGTTATTGGCCCTGCGCTATTTAATATTTTTCTTAATGACCTAGAAGAAAGCATAAAATCACTACTGATCAAGTTTGCAGATGACACAAAGATTAAGGGAGTGATACATAATGAAGAGGACAGGTCACTGACACAGAGGATCACTTGCTAATCTGGGCACAAGGAAACAATGTGTGGTTTAATATGGCTAAATATAAACGTATACTTCTAGGAACAAAGAATGTAGGCCACACTTATAGGGTGGAGGACTCTATCCTTGGAAGCAGCGACTCTGGAAAAGATTTGGAGGTCATGGTGGCTAATCAGCTGAACATGAGTTCCAGTGCAACGCTGTGGCCAAAAGGGCTAATCTGATCCTGGATGCATAAACAGGGGAACCTTGAATATGCACAGAGAGGTTATTTTACCTCTGTATTTGGCCCTGGTGCAACTGCTACTGGAATACTGCATTCAGTTCTGGTGTCCGCAGTTCAAGAAGGATGTTGAAAAACTGGAGAGGGTTCAGAGAAGCACCATGAGAACGACTACAGGGTTAGAAAACATGCCTTATGGTGACAGACTCAATGAGCTCAATTTATTGATCTTAACAAAGAGAAGATTAAGGGGTGATCTGATTACAATCTATAGATACCTACAAGGGGAACAAAGATTTGATAATGGACTCTTCAATCTAGCAGAGAAAGGTATAACAATCTAATGGCTGGAAGCTGAAACTGGACAAATTCAGGCTAGAAATAAGGTGCATATTTTTAATGGTGAAGGTAATTAACCACTGGAACAATTTACCAAGGGTTGTGGTTGATTCTTTATCACTGACAATGTTTAAATCAAGACTGAATGTTTTTCTGAAACATATGCTCTAGGAATTATTTTGGGGAAGTTCTATGGGCTGTGTTACACAGGAGGTCAGACCAGACGATGGCCTTGGAATCTATGAAAGATAGAATAGTAACCAGTCGTTTCCAGAGCTGGAAAAAACTAAAACTAAAATGAAGAGCTTTTATTATCTGTTGTTTTTACTAAGCATCTTACAGTATTCACCCAACAGCTTAAGTAGAAAGAACATATCCTACCCCAAAGAGCTAACAATGTCATTTTAGACATGACGTGAGTAAAGGGAGTAACATAAAGGCAGGGAAGGGAAGAGGTGATGGAGGACAAGGGTTACAGCAATAAGATCAAAGAATTCTTCAGTTAAGATGGATGAAAGTGGTTTCCCTTCACCTGAGTTAAGTTTTTGTAAGAAATTCACAGTAAACAAAGTGCCATCTTTACCAGCATGACAAGTAATTCTTCTGCTCTACTCCATGTTGATCAGGCCTCAACTGGAGTATTGTGTCTCAGTGCCACATTTCAGGAAGGATGTGGACAAACTGGAGAAAGTCCAGAGAAGAGCAAAAAAAATTATTAAAGGTCTAGAAAACATGACCTATGAAGAAAGATTGAAAAAACTGGGCTTGTTTAGTCTGGAGAAGACATAATAACAGTTTTCAAGTATATAAAAGGTTGTTACAAGGAGGAGGGAGAAAAATTGTTCTTCTTAACCTCTGAGGATAGGACAAGAAGCAATGGGCTTAAATTGCAGCAAAGGCTTAAACTGCAGCAAGGCTGGACATTAGGAAAAACTTCCTAATTGTCAGGGTGATTAAGCACAGGAATAAATTACCTAGGGAGGTTGTGGAATCTCCCATCATTGGAGATTTTTAAAAGCAGATTAGACAAACACCCGTCAGGGATGGTCTAGATAATACTTAGTCCTGCCATAAGTGCAGGGGACTGGACTAGATGACCTCTTGAGGTCCCTTCCATTCCTACAATTCTATGATTTCCTGTAGGAACCCAATACACTGAAAGCTAGCACACTGCTGTTTCCGAAAACTCACTGTTTCAGTGGGTGCATAGTAGATATGGCCTGGATACCTCATATGCTCACAGCCTTCAGTGTGATTAGGGAGGTTTCTATTAGGGTACTTACTAAAATAACAGATTCTGGAATGTTATAAACTGCTGTGATCATCTGAACAAAGGTTCTTGTTATTTCCGTCTATTTCCAATATGTACCTAAATGTACAGGTGTGGTTTTTCTTTGCTCAGAGATATGAATAGAGCCTTTAATAACAAGACTATTACTGACTATATCTCTTGGCTGCCTTTTCCAGCATTTTTCATGTACACTTCCTTCTAAAATGCTCACTCACAGCTGCTCTGAGTTTCCTCAGAATCCACTAGTGAGCCTCCTTAGAGAAAAGTTTCAGAGTAGCAGCTGTGTTAGTCTGTATTCGCAAAAAGAAAAGGAGTCCTTGTGGCACCTTAGAGACCAACCAATTTATTTGAGCATAAGCTTTCGTGAGCTACAGCTCACTTCATCGGATGCTGTAGCTCACAAAAGCTTATGCTCAAATAAATTGGTTAGTCTCTAAGGTGCCACAAGTACTCCTTTTCTTTCTTAGAGAAAAGGTGCATTCTGCACTAAACTACAATGTTAAAAATTTATTACTTATTAGCTCGCTTCATTCTTGTTCTAAACTATAGTTATAGCTTCCTTCTAGATAGCAGAATTCTTGATAAAGAGCTTGGACTTTTCCTCCATTCCACACCATATACTGCAGCATGGAAGACTGGCTGAAACAGAAATCAGGGCCTGCTCTGATAAGTCTGTAGAATCTGCAGCAACGCTTATAACTTGTTCTTTTTGATCTCTTCTGCTTCTTCTCCATTGTCCCAATTTCTCGGCACTTTGGAGATGCTTCTTTATGAAGCAGAGGAGAAAGGGCAAAAGAGGAGTTATGAAAGAGCAATGGAGATGGGGGAAAAATGGGAGGAATAAACAGAATAGAAACATTTCTAATTACTTTAAAAAGTTAATCCTTCCTTTCCATGAAGAAATGCATACAGAACAGTGGCTTCCAGTCTGCACAACACTTAATTTAAAAATGGAACCGGGAGTGCATAAAGGTCCCACCCTAAATTCTTGATAACAGTAGTAGGTGAGGTCTATTCAAGTCCATGGTCATGTAGTTAACATGTTATATTTACACAGACCGGGGAGTAGAGCTCTGTGCGGACACAAAATTATATCCACGGATGCGGATATCAGCGGATATCAATCGGTATCCCTGGTGGTGCAGGGCTCTACCAGGAACCACAGCAGTGAAAGGAGCAGCACGTCAGGGTGCTGCTCTCAGGAGCTAGCGCACCACGCTGGCAGCTCCTCCAGTGAGGTTGTACTGCTCCCAGCCCTGCCCACTGGGGCGAGCACCCGGCTCCCCCGCAGCTGTCCCTGGTCGTGCTTGTGGGTTCAAGCAACTCGCACGCTCCCAGACAGGAGTCCCTTCTGTGCAGCGGTCTGTGTCTCCTGTCTGCGGGCGTGCAAGCCACTTGAACACATGGGCGCGACCAGGCACAGCTGCTGGTGAGCCTGGTGCCCACTGCTGTTCCCGGTAGAGCTCTGCACCTCCATGGCGACCGATTTATATCTGTGGATATCTACATCCGCAGATATAAATTTGTATCCACACAGGGCTCTACTGGGGAGTAGAGGTGGGTGAATTTTTTACGGCAAACGGCATATTTGCTTTAAAAAAAAAAAGCATTCTGGGGGCACTGAAACTATTCAGGAATTTGGGACAAAATTCAGCTCATGGTTTTGGCCAAAAAAAAATTAAAAACAAAAATTTCAGAAATATCAAAGTGAACCATTTCAACATTTGTTTCAAAACATCTTCAAAATGAAATGTTGAGTCAAATAAACATTTCATTTTGAAAATGGCATTTTCAATCAACATTCAAAACATTTTGTTTGACCTGAACACATTTGTTTTGGTTTTTGATTTCAGCAAGAAAACACAAAAAAATTCAGTTTCAGTTTGAAATGAACCATTTCTTTTTCCAGTTTGGCCACTGAACCGAAAGATCATTTGCTCATTGCTACTGGAGAGTGCTCTCACGTGATACTTCACTAGGGATAGGCAAACCCCTAATAGTTCAGATCTGGGTGCTTATCTATCTTTTTGTAGCCTTGCCTCATCATAACACACAACCATCCCTCCAGAATCCTTCCACATGCCCCTCACCCCAGCTCCCATGCAGGTCTTCCTGTAGAGGGAGAGCACAGTAATATATTACCCTCCCCACTTTCAGTTTTTTTATCTTCTTCGTCAGGTGAAAATGGGGAAAATCTGGCCATTTAGGATCTTAAATAAGATTCTGCATCTAGAAATGCGCTATGGTTCAGGGAGAAATCTCTTCTATTCCCCCCTAAAAACTCATTCCTAATTTTCACCGTCTGCTGACGTTACACTGGGGAAATATAATTATTGTTAATACACTGCTTGGCTAGCAGAATAATATTCAAGGCTTTGTCTAGTATGTAGCACTAAAAACCTAATTTATGGTGCAAGGCCCCAGGATTTGTGAAATATCTCTAAGTTAATTTGAAGTACATTATGGTCTAAAATGAATAAGGGATTTTGAGAGGTGTTGTGTTCCATACTACATGAAAGTGATACAATGCATAAAACAGGAAAATAACAACACTTGAAGAAGCTCCCTTTACATACAAAAAGCCTGATTCTCAATTACACTAGGACTCCTTTACAGTGTTCTGGAAGCATAGACGGGACATTTAAATGGGGCAGAAAAGGATCCCTTATAATAATTCTGGTCTGGGTAAAACTGGTTTAATGGCTCTACACCAGACCCCTTTCTACTGCCCAGTATAGGAAGAGAGAAAGAAACATGGTTGGATTGCACTTACACCACCCCCATTAACTTAGTATTTAAGCGCTTTAAAATCTTTAATGTATTTAAACTCACAGTGCTCCTGTGAGGTAGGGCAGTGCTATTATCCCTGTTTTACAGATGGGGAACTGCGGAACAGGGAGACTAAGTACTTTGTCAAAGGTCACAAAGGAAGTTTGTGGCAGTTCTGGGAACTGAACCTGGACCTCTCAAGTACCAGACTAACAACCTAATTGCTGGACTATTCCCTGATTTTCAAGGCTACTCTACTCACTGGGACTACCCACTGGATACTGCTTAAAGATGAATTTTGCCCAGCACAAGGACTACAAATAATATGTCTCACATAAATACGATATAAACTCTTATGAGGCCTTAAATGGACCCTGGGCCCTATGCTGGCCCTTGGCACAAGAATGAATTTCTCTTTAGGTAGGTAAGGATTACTCCCATGGGCAAGGGTTTGTAGTTAAGCCCATAAAAATTCCATAATATGGACTGACACCAAACACCAGAGTAATTCACTGGATAGGTAACATATATTTTTAAATATATACATACATATATGGTGCAATGGCTTCCTGTATGGTATATTAATTCAGTGGAAGATTTCTCTCGGTCATAAATTTTCATTATCACTATTCAAAAAGATTAGAAATGAAGCCACAAATATCTGATAAACTATTTTACTTCAACTCATGTCACAATTAATTTAAAGAGTTTGCTTGAAGCTCCAGGCAGATGGCCTGACTGCCCTGTTCTTTTTCATTTAGCCCAATTTTATTTTGTTGTCAATTCACAATTTAGGTTCCTTATTTGCTGCCCATTTTTCCTTATGTTGAGCAGTCCCTTAATCTGTAAACAGTACCATCAACTTCAATGGGACTACTTGAGGAATAAGAGCCAACTCAATGAGAGTAAAGGTGGCAGAATTAAGCCCTTGGTTAAAAATTAAGAGCTCATTCCCAGAATCTAGGTATTAATATATCTGGGTTCAGATTCTTGTGATCAGAAACAAACAACACTAATAGGTGCTGGAAGTAGGGGTGTTTAGGGTGCTGCCACATCCCCTGGCTTGAAGTGGTTTCCATTATATACAGGGTTTACAGTTTGGTTCAATGGCTCCCAGCACCTCCACAATAAAAATTGTTCCAGCACCCCTGACAATGCTACACATATATTTACAAGGAATACTGTAGCATTTGGCCAACAATCTGCACAATATGATTTCAATCTTGACAATCAGCAATCCAAGATTATTTGCTCTAGAACTAGTTAAGTATAAATTAAGTTCAGATAACAAAATCAGTTTAGTATAAATTAAGTTCAGATAACAAAATATAACCTTCTGCTGTTATACACTAGAAGTCAACAATTATAATTAATATAGTAGGAATAATGTTAGGACTGAGTTGTGAATACAATAGGGATCAAAGATGATCCTCTTTAAAGCCTTCTGAAGACAAAACAGAGCACCTGTTATGTAAATCATCAACAGGCTTAACTATAAGGCCTTGTATTTCAAGTGTACTTTATAATCAAAAATGATTTTGGCACTAAAGCCAAAACTTCAGCAAGAAGGCTTAACAGTAAGGATTTGTGAAGTAGCTCCAACACCCTTTTTAGTATGTAACTGCACTATTGCACACTAAGCCAAAGCGATTACCCCCTGTAAAATGAATTGAGATCAAAGTGCAAAGTAGCATTATGAAGTGTCATTGTTAATAAGTTTAGAATATGAAAATGGTTCTATCATACTATATAATGCCTCTCAGAGGTTCATAATCAAGACTGAAATTGGTTTCAATACATTACAGAGGATGAAATTCTGTGCTGATTACTCCCCTTGCAATCCTACTTTGACACCAAGGGTGTAAATCCACACAATGTTTGAGCCAAAGAGTACATTTCAAAACTGTAATGCTTAAGCTTTCTATGGGAGCTGGTTTTATTCTGAATTTGACACCGCTTGAGTCATTCATCTAGTCCTACAGTCTTGGGAATAATTAAACGCTATGATATAAATCACCAGGAAAAAAAAAATCAATGGAAATTCAAAAGCATCCTATGTAAATCAGTACTGTACTATAAATATGTTTTAGGTAAATTAGCTCTTCAGAGGATAGCAATTTCCATGCTAGAGCTTGTAGACAATGGTAAAGGCAAAAGAAGATTCATACTTATTAATAGATTAATGGTATTTGGGATTTTATATTATTTTTCTCCTCTTTTTAAAAATATTTTTAAATGTTTTTGAATTCTGTAGGTTCATTCCAAAATAAAATGCGCACTGATTCCTTCTTGAAAAATGGACCCCAAAGTAAGTTATTTATGGGTTGTTGTTTTTTTAAAGTTAAACTGATGTGCTTTACTCTAACACAGAATAATAACACTTAGCACTTACTGAGGACTTTTCACGTACAGTTCTCAAGCTAGAAAGTATCTTCCAGTGTATATTGACAAGAATTCCTTTTGAAAAGGGAAATGTGGCTGCAAATGCACAGGCCCTAAAAAAACGTGCAGGAGTACATGTTTTGCAGTGAATATTTTAAATCGTGCATTGACTGAATATTAAACAAATCTCAGAAATTCTCTGTGCTGCTGCCTAGAACTGGCACATCATTCTCTATCACTGTACGTGCTGTGACTTTTAAGAATATGTTTAAGGCACAAGTACTCTTTTTACTTTTCTTTACTCTTATAAACTGCATTTTAAACATAAATCAAATCATGTTGGCCAATTCTTTTTGCAACAGAACTGCACCTTTAAATACAACCAACACCAGATGGTCTCGGCATATAAAGCAGCAGGAGACAACATATTAATGCTACTCAAACAAGCAACTTGTGCTAGTAGCAGACCAATGAAATCAGTCTCAGACTGCTAATCCTCTCTGTCACCATGGCAACATCTATTTCAGACAATTCTTCAATTTTCAAGTCAAATGAGCCTGCCTGCTCTAAAACTTCTCTAGCCAAGGGTCTGATGCAACCAGGTGCATTTTCATTTTGCATTGGCTAGAGCTACAGAATTTCATTTACTTTGATCGTCACATGAAGCACCAGGTGAAGTTTTGGTCTTTCCATCTGGTGGTTTGTTTAATTATAGGCATTTCTATGGCGCTCATCAAGGTAGCATTGAGTGTTCCACAAATATACAGGGCTAGACTGTGACTTGAACTACCTGATCATATAGCGGCTTAAGGCAGAAGAACCTCCCTTATATTCCTGTTCAGGCTATGGAGACTAGTGTTCAAGAGGAGGATGCTGTGTACCTGCTAATCCCCCTCAAATGGTTGGTGGACAGGGCGGGGAAAAGCTTGGCTCCTCTCTCTCATGTGCCAACCAATACAGCTGAGCCAGCACAAGGGTTGTCATCATTTGCTGCTAGTATAGGCCAGGAGTAAATTACTACTCCCACCCCACCGCAGCAAATGAGAAGGGAACTGTGGCTCTCAACAACGTCCCATACAGAGGGCTTATAGCCAAACCACAGCTGAAAGTTCAAACCTTCCTTTGTGATATAGAAAGAAGCATGTTCTCAAAGGATACCCATGAGTCAGGCACCAGGTCCCATTTTTCGTCACTGGGATTTGTGTGCCTCTGGCCTGATTTTCAAAAGTGCTGATTATCTGCAGCTCCCGTTGACATGAAATGGAGCTTCAACTCATCCTACAGCTGTTTTCCTAGCACTAGCATTATGACCAAAAAATAGAATGGGCCAAAACCAATAAGTGCTTTCTGCTTTTCCTGTTGAAAAAGTTTTAAAATTCTTCATTACAAAAGATACATGTGCTGGGAAGATGCAGTTCATGCCTGTGAACCAGTGCAATGTATAACTCAGTGTGGGCTCCTATTTCTTTATGAAGGGGTCATTCAAGTTACATGATTTACATCTAGAAACTTCCTGAAAGAAAGTTTCAACAATTCATCCTTGTTACTTATCAGTCATTAACATGAGGTGAAAGTTATTACCATTTAAAATCTTCTGCCCTCTTTTCTATTTTTTCAACATTAATTTTATTGTAGAGTAAAAATATTCAATTATTTTTGTTTTACATCTTTTTTGTGGGGATGTGGTGATTAGAGAACTGATCTGAAGAAGGGTCAGTTACAGTCACAAATTAGTATTACAGGATCACATTTAGATACAGAAAAATCTATAAGCACATAAAAGTTCATACTCCTGCAAAGACATATCTGCCAAAGAAAAAGTATCAGATATTGAACTGTGACCTCATTAAATCTTGGCCAAAGGGCCCAAGTCTCACCAGATCAAACAACTTCTTTCTATCTGACTTTAATGCAGATCTGCACCTACAGCATATGATGAGTACTTTAGACCATATGCACATTCTGCAGTAAGAGCAAGGTCTTTATATAGTTGCAAATTAGGCATTTTATATTCCATGACAATGAATGTTTCCACATAAAAGCTGCCTCTTGGTTTATCTCAGGCTACATCTCAGGATTTAGTTTATGAGTAAACAAACAGGCCAGATTAAATGTCTTGGGCCAGATTAAATAAGATTGCTAAAATTGACTATGGTTTATACGGTTATAAAAGCCTCCCTGGCTTCGGGAAAAAATTAAACAGCACTGTTGTTGAATTAATTTTAAAAGAAAGCGTACTGTCCTAGAAGTGCATTCCAAAGGGTTTATGATTTACGGATCTGTTCTGACCATTTACTGTTATCTACATTTATCTCTAATGTATGGCCACATGTTGGATCAAATACTGCAGTGCTTCCTCAAACAAACATCCTGTCATTTGCCAATGACAAGATTTGGCTAGCCCTACACGGGTACACAAAAAGAAAGGAAGGACAGAGGAAGCCTTCTCTCTGTGGGCAGGGACTAAACACAGTAGCAACAAGGAGTTGAGTCAGTCTAGCACCTTTGCCAATATTAGACATCTCAAAGAGATGAGACAAGGCCCCGTCCTCAATCCCCTACACCAGCCATAGGATGGCAAAGCTCCCACTCCACAATGCACTCCTCCAGTAACCCGAGAGGCATTCTGGGTATCAGAATCAGCTCATATGTTTGGGATTATTGATCCAGTCGAGACCCTGAACCCCCACCCACACATCCACAGTATGTCAGTACTTACTTAACATATAGATTTGTCATAAGAGCTAACAATGATTTATGTTGTTTTCACTGAAAAAAATACCTACAAACCCAGCTACCATTCTATTTTCTGGGCTCAGTACCATGCAGGTCTCAATCCCTTCAAGTCCCCATTGTCTTCTCATAGATGCCCTCACTCAACCCAGGATACTCTGAAGTAGGTTCCCAGAGACTGAGAATGAAATCCTACTCCCACTGAACTTAATGGGAATTTTACCATTGACTTCAATGGGGCAACGATTTCCTCCCAGGAACTTGTTTCAAAATGAATACATCCTCTTCACCAATGCCCAGTACTTCTACTCACCATATTGATTAACTGGATTGGCAGCCTTAAGTTACACACTTTTCTTTTCACTTCTTTTTCTTGATTCACATACATTTGGTAGCTACAATCCCCTTTCTCAGTGTACTCCAGCTTCCCCACTGTATATCTTTAGAAATACCTTTGTTAGCGCTCTATGGTGCCGTGCATGTCAGAAAGAAAAGGAGTACTTGTGGCACCTTAAAGACTAACAAATTTATTTGAGCATAAGCTTTCATGAGCTACAGCTCACTTCATCGAAGCTGTAGCTCACGAAAGCTTATGCTCAAATAAATTTGTTAGTCTCTAAGGTGCCACAAGTACTCCTTTTCTTTTTGCGAATACAGACTAACACGGCTGCTACTCTGAAACCATGCATGTCAGAATTTTCTTTAAAGAGATCCTGCTAAGAAAAAGGTCATTGGATCCAAGATTAAGAATTTACCATATAGAGAACCCAGTGAGAAAGTACCATACACGGTTTATTAGTAGTATACAGCCCAAAGCAAGCACATAAAGCAATATTGTTTGTTTCTTTACCTCACCACAAATGCATTGCATGGCTATATGTGTAGTGCCAAATTTCCAGACTGGGTCGCCTGGCCTAACTTGTCCTCCATTTTTGCAGACACATACTTGTACCCCCCTTGTTCATGCCAGCAAATATGAAGGCCAGTCTGTCGGGCATTGGCCGGCCTCATGTCTCATCACATGCCTTCACTAAAGTATTGAGAAACTGGTCAAGAAATTATGGAATACAGAACTGCTCCTGGATAAAAGGAATTAAATTTTTATAGCAGTAAATTTCTCACATAAGCAGAATTAACACAATAGCAAGATCATATTCTGTGAAACACAACTGTATTCTGCTGCTTTTCATCAAGTGCTTCATGATGCCTTAGAAAATCATCACACTTTATAAAACTCATGCTACTAATGATCTGGAATTCACATTAGTCTAACTACCGTACAACACCAGGTTTGTTCTAACCTTCCAAGTCAATGACACAAAAAGGCCTGCCTTTTGTTTTTTTGTTAGTAATCCCTAATGAATTCTGCAGATATGCAGAGGTAGTGATAACTGCATCACCCATGAGAAACCAAGTCAATGTAACCAACTCTTTCAAAAACCATCTGACTATCAATAGCTGATTCTGAACAGAGAACTCACAGTTCTCCATAGTATGCTAGGCCCTACACCTGATTTTTATGAATTCTCTAGCAAAATCCCCACTGAAGTCAATGGTGCAAAATAATGCCCTTTCTGGAGAGCTGGGCACTGATTCTTGGCTACAGTCTGTCCCCCCTTTATGCTGCTCCAGCAAAGTAAAGGGGCTGTAAAATGGTTGGATTCAACCCCTAAGAAATACGCCGGCCTAGGGGCTTCATACAGAGCTGCCAATATGGCTCTATGATCCCTTTTCATTATGATCTGAATAAAAATTGAGATAATTAAATAGCTTGACCAGAAGTATAACTTGGGAGTAAAAATACTAGGCCCTGATCCTGCAAAAACTTATGTTCAGGCCTAATCTTACACACGGTGAGTAGACCCACTGACTTCAATGGAACTACTCCTAATGCATACAGTTAACCACGTGTGTAAGTCTGTGCAGGATCAGAGTCCTAAATTGCTCACTTTGGTTGAAACTCTGCACATGAATATGCCTTTCACGGCCCCTAGATTTTAGTGGGAGTTCTGCAAGTCCATCCCAGCACATAGTTTGGCTCTTGAAGTTATCACGTACTCTACATACACTTGTTTTTAATTGAACTTTAAAAGTGCTCTTAAACTACAAACAATAAAACTTTTGGATGAATTCACAAATGTTTAAAAACAAAGTAAAATAATGCTTAGCAATGTCTAGCTCTCTCGCTTTGCTTGATGGGCCATTGTGGAGACAGCATTATTGAAACTACCCCCACATATACACTTTTTGTTCTGATAAAACGGTTTTCCCTTTTTGTTTGAAGGAAAATGCCTCTAAATTTACAAAATTTTCTAAATATGTAATGTTTTTTCCCCAAAAGCAATTAAGTTGGCATTTCTCACAAAATTAAACTACATTCAGTACAAAAGTTGAAAAAATCCCTTAAAAAGAAGAAGAAAGAAAAGAAAAGAAAAGAAAAGAAAAGAAAAGAACACAACTCACTCACTGGAATAATTTGTATAGTAGTAGTGCTGAGAGCCATTGACCCAAACTGTAAACCCTGTATATGATGGAAATCACTTTAAGTCAGGGGGTGCAGCAGCACCCCTAGCATCCCTAGTTCCAGCACCTATGCTCACTCAACACATAGAATCATAGAACTGGAAGGGACCTCGAAAGGTCATCTAGTCCAGTCTCCTGCACTCAAGGCTGGACTAAGTATTATTTAGACCATCTCTGACAGGTGTCTGTCCAACCTGCTCTTAAAAATCCCCAATGATGGAGATTCCAGAACCTCCCTAGGCAATTTATTCCTGTGCTTAACCACCCTGACAGTTAGGAAGTTTTTCCTAATGTCCAACCTTGCTGCAATTTAAGCCCTTGCTGCAATTTAAGCCAATTTTTTCTTGTCCTATCCTCAGAGGTTAAGAAGAACAATTTTTCTCCCTCCTCCTTGTAACAACCTTTTTTGTACTTGAAAACTGTTATCATGTCCTCTCAGTCTTCTATTCTCCAGACTAAACAAACCCAAGTTTTTCAATCTTCCCTCATAGGTCATGTTTTCTAGACCTTTAATCATTTTGTTGATCTTCTCTGGACTTTCTCCAATTTGTCCACATCTTTCCTGAAATGTGGTACCCAGAACTGGACACTCCAGATGAGGCCTAATCTGCGCAGAGTAGAGCGGAAGAATTACTTCTCGTGTTTTGCTTACAATACTCCTGCTAATACATTCCAGAATTAGGTTTGCTTTTTTTGCAACAGCATTACACCGTTGACTCATATTTAGCTTGTGATCCACTCTGACCCCCAGTGTGCAACTGATTGTTCCTTCCAAAGTGGAGTGCTTTGTATTTGTCCTTATTGATTTTTATCCTATTTACTTCAGACCATTTCTCCAGTTTGTCCAGATCATTTTGAACTTTAATCCTATCCTCCAAAGCACTTGCAACCCCCCGCACCCCCCAGCTTGGTATCATCCTCAAACTTTATAAGTGTAACTCTCTATGCCATTATCTAAATCACTGATTAAGATATTGAACAGAACTGGACACAGAACCGATCCCTGCGGGACCCCACTCATTATGCCCTTCCAGCATGACTGTGAACCACTGATAACCTCTCTGGGAATGATTTTCCAACCAGTTATGCACCCACCTTATAGTAGCTCCATCTAGGTTCTATTTCCCTAGTTTGTTTATGAGACGGTCATGTGAGACAGTATCGAAAAGCTTACTAAAGTCAAGATATACCACATCTACTGCTTCCCCCCATCCACAAGGCTTGTTACCCTGTCAAAGAAAGCTATCAGGTCGGTTTGACGCGATTTGTTCTTGACAAATCCTTGCTGACTGTTATTTATCACCTTATTATCTTCCAGGTGTTTGCAAACTGATTGCTTAATTATTTGCTCCATTATCTTTCCGGGTACAGAAGTTAAGATGACTGGTCTATAATTCCCCAGGTTGTCCTTATTTCCCTTTTTATAGGTGGGCACTGTATTTGCCCTTTTCCAGTCTTCTTGAATGTCTCCCATCTTCCATGACTTTTCAAAGATAATTGCTAATGGCTCAGATATCTCCTCAGTCAGCTCCTTCAGTATTCTAGGATGCACAAGGTGATTTGAAGACATCTAACTTGTCTAAGTAATTTTTGACTTGTTCTTTCCCTATTTTAGACTCTGATCCTACCTCATTTTCACTGGCATTCACTATGTTAAACGTCCAATCACTACCAACCTTCTTGGTGAAAACCAAAACAAAGAAGTCATTAAGCACCTCTGCCATTTCCACATTTTCTGTTATTGTCTTTCCCTCCTCATTGAGTAATGGGCCTGCTCTGTCCTCGGTCTTCCTCTTGCTTCTAGTGTATTTGTAGAATGTTTTCTTGTTTCCTTTTATGTCCCTAACTAGTTTGATCTCGTTTTGTGCCTTGGCTTTTCTAATTTTGTCCCTAGATTCTTGTTTTATTTGTTTAAATTCATCCTTTGTAATTTGACGAAGTTTCCACTTTTTGTAGGACTCTTTTTTGAGTTTTAGATCATTGACGATCTCCTGGTTAAGCAAGGGTGGTCTCTTGCCATACTTCCTATCTTTCCTATGCAGTGGGATAGTTTGCTCTTGTGCCCCCAACTGACTTCAATTGTTTTTCCCCTTAGACTTGCTTCCTATTGGATTTTGCCTACCAACTCCCTGAGTTTGCTAACATGGTGGCAGTCATCTTACTGCATGTACAATAATAAATTATCTCGCCACTAGGTTCAATAGGAGAAACAGAGCACTCTGGATATTTTGTTTTAAAGCAAGTTAGAATCTGTCCTGATTATTTCCCCCAAAGGTAGAATGGTCTTTCCTTTAAGCATATCTGGGTTAGTCATAGAGTTTAATGCCAGAAGGTATCACCAGATCATCTAGTATGACCTCCTCTATATCACAGGCCACAGCCCCACCCAGCCAGCCCAACACCAAGCCAACAACCAGAATTAGACGAAAGCCCTCAGCAGCCAAACTATTGGCAGAGAACAGGAGAGGTGGTGAGGCACGCCAATGCCCAAGGACCCTGCAATGGCAAGGAATTAATTAAATGAGACATGTCCAGATGATCCTACTAAGTTACCCTTACCCACAAGCTGCAGAGGAAGATGAAAACTCCCAAAGTCCCCAATAATTTGATCTGGGGGATACTTCCTTCCCAATGTCACATAGGGGGACCAGTTTTCTTCATAGGCAGATGATGTTTAGGAGTTTTTAAAGAAGACAAATAATATGCCCCAACAAATCTAGTGTTCCTTCAGCTCCATTCCCCTGCCCCTTTCCACCTACCATACACTTAAAGCTTTCCTTAGCTACTTCTCGCCTTTCACCAACTAACCCTGGGGGTCTGCAGACTCTGTCTAAGATTTCCAAAGGGATCTACACCTCCATCTGAAATTTTTTAGGGGTCCACAAACAAAAAAAGGTTGAAAACCACTGATCTAGAGATTTCAGGCAGGAAACATGGATGAAGGATTGTGCTGAGCTACACAGGAAAAGGGGACTGAGGCTGGAGGCACACAAAGTCTTTGGTAAGGGCTCCATATTGCTATCTGACTATGGAGAAAATAAAAACAAAGATATATATGGAAAAAAATAATTCAGTACAGAGTACAGCTTACCTAAAAGGAGCATTCAGAATGCCCTGTTTCCTCGTATTGGAAGAGAATTTCTTTCTTCCTGTCCTAATTTGTCACCAGGCAGAAAGACTTGGCCCTCCATGGAATAGTAAGGCTGCTGCCATGTGTCATCCATTCCTGCAGCCCAACTGAGATCCTATGCATCTAGCTGAGAGAACGGAATGGCCAAGAATTGCTGCAAGCAACTAGGATGATGCCTACTAAGCAAGCAACACGGCAGCCATATTTCTCTCATCTCACCACTCCTCCTGCTGAATCTGAGCATGGGAAAAGCAGCCAGCTCCAGGAAGGGAAGGAGGCAGCAGGAGCAAGCTGAAGAGTTGGCAGAAGGTAAAAGTTCACATTGGCCCCATCCATTCTCCAGCATCCACCTATCTGCCCCAGCTATGACTACAGCTGCCAAATTCTGTGCTGCTTCATGACTTACCCACATCACTGTTTGGTGCAGGGAGTGCTGATCATAAACAGAAGTTTATTGTTATATGCAAATTATCTCGTTAAATAATTTGTACTAAATGTTTCACATGAGGCTGCTCAAAATTTGACTCCAACGGAACAGGAATAACTAAACCTCAACAAGTGTTACTAAAACATTATGGGGCAGATTGTGACTGTGTAGAAATATCCACGTAAGAGCTTGGAAACTCTGCATTTCCCTTTTTTGGCGTGAACTCCACACTTTTCTGTTGCAGGGAGGTTGTTCTTTCAAGGAAGAAACCAGGAGCCTGACTCACAAACCCTGCAGATCCCATGAGATCCATGTACATTATGGAATCTGCTAAGGACATATTGCCATCCCACATCAGTTCTGGGATCCATAACCATGCTGCTGGGAACTCTCCTTGCCAATACTTGCCCCGGGACTCCCCAGTTTACCCAGTTGCGCCAGAACAGAGGCGATTTCACAGGAAAGTTAATACAGCTGCTGGTTGTTCCCCTGAGGCCACAGACTAGCCCTCCTCATTTTCAACTCTCTCACAATGAACAAATTCTCTGGACCTGCAGAGTGCTCTGCAAGGGTGGGTGGGAAAGAGGAGAGGACTTCCACAGAGATAGTAACCTTTTCCTTTCCACACACACACAAAGGAGATCTGGGTGCAGATCCTTGGATATGATCTGTGCCTGTATTATTGTGGGATTTTTATTTCTATAAAGACAAATCTCCAGTTTAATTGGGAGCTACAGATACTTAGCACCTCCCAGAATTTGGTTGACTTTTTCCCCCCAGACAATTCTGGTGCTTTCTTTTAAATGAGAATGGATATTTCTGGCAGTGGTACCATTTTCAGAGCATGTGTGTGTCTGTTTGACAACAAAAATGTTTGCCTTGGAATTATTTTCAGTGAAAGTAGGGAAGAATGGAGGGTGGGGGGAGAAATAGTGTCCCAGTTAAGAAGAGGGAAGATCAGCACTAAGAAACAGGAAGGTGGAAAGAGTCATTGTGGGGGATTAGCTGAAGGCTGGCACATGTTTAAAGAGAATTGCAAATGATTAGCTACTATAGAAGGGCAAACTGAACAACAAATTACGAGAAAATATGGAGTAATTTGGTGACTCTGTAGCATCTCTTATGCTCCAGATACGTCATAAGTATTTTCCTTGTGTTCCTGTCTTTACTGTATTTGTAATCTCCCCAGCTTTATTCAGTGCACTGGGAGAAATATAACCTCAGTTTCCACCATCGGTACTCTTGCATACAGGAGACTGGCCCCATGTTCTCCATGACCTCTCTGCAGCAAGATAATGCTAAACACTATCACTTTAAAAGTGTAGTCTACTTAAACATTAAAGATATAATAAAATGAGCCTTTCTCTAATGTCCAGAGTTAAAAACAAGTCACTTGCCACATTCAATTTGCATTAATGCTTCACCAAAACAGGAGATAATAATAGATCTTATCAAATAACACATGGGATTTCTACTTCTAGATGGAGAGAGACTCACAGAGACAGAAACAGAAAGGAACAAAATATTATACAATGAAGTGCAATTAACTATAATCAATAAAGCTATAAATAATAATATCTGATGTTCTGATGACTTCATGGTAACCAAGAAAATGAGGCTTAAGTGGTTTGTATTGTCAACATTATTCTGAGATGACGTATTCATTATTGCCTAATTCAAAGTTTTCCTGTAAGATGTTGTATACACTTCTGATCAGTTCAGTCAAGATTTTAAGAAGTATTTTAATTAAATTCACAGGTTGCATCCTAGTCCCTGCTAGAGCTGAGTGAATCATGGTAATTTCGGGGAAAAAAATAATTCCAGATTGGACTGAAAACAAAAATTGTCCAAATGTTTAGTGTATCAAAAACATTTAAAAAATCATTTTGAGTTCAGTTAAATGAATTATTTTGTTCAATTTGGACCATTTTAAAATATTTTTCTATTTTAAAAAAATAAAACATTAAAGGAAATTTTGAAACAAAATTCACTTCAAACCAAAAAACTGAAAATTTTCATTTTGAAAATGTTGAAATGGAACATTTTGATTTTGTTTTTAAATGGGGAAGCTGGGACCTTTAAATGAACAATTTGGTGGAATCTTAATGAATTTGCAAAACATTTCGGTGTTACTGAACCGGTCATAAATATTGCCCAGGTCTAGCCCCTGCCCTGGTCCATATACGCCACTCCGGCAGCAAATAGCAGCTTTAAACAGGTCAGAATGGGCCAAGGGAGAATTTCCTCAATATAGGAACAGCATAAAGCCAATTTATGTGCCCTTTCAAAAGCCCCAAAGTAGGTGTGGGCCTAGAAGTAGGAGATAGTGGACCAAGGGATTCCTGGCTGCAGCATAGCCCATAGGCAGCCAGGGGAAAGGCTCCCATAAATTAAAATAGGCTGCTTTAATTTATGCTGGATGCATTTTAGCCCCCACCACAGCACATATGTCACAAAGGTGGCAAAAAGCCATCTTTTCCCCCTCCCCTTCCCCCGCCCGCTCCTCCTGTGCTACATTTCTTAGGAGACACAGCACAGCATATTACTCATACAGTGTGCTAAAGATATTCTGTCCTCCCCCATATTTGCTTTTTTTTGTATGATAAAACTTATCACCATTTTTTCTAAAATTTGTATAGAGTCTTTCAAATGTACAAACTGATTTAAAAGCATTATGAAATGGACCGTTATGAGGCAGTAAAATGCTAACGTTACAGGCAATTTTGCCAAGTAATCTATCACTCACTATCAACTTTACAACCTTTGGGAGAAAAGGTTGTCTTTTCTGCTGATGTCACAGTTGTGAAATAGACTCTCCGATGACATCTTAAGCGTCAGGTATGAGCTTTTTTGCTGGCTGGCAGTAGCTTTATTTGCTCGGTTTGTTAACATATATTGTAAGCCTGATTTTTAGTCCAGCTTTAAAGAGGCTTCTCCTTTTTTTGTACCTAAAATTTTGCAGGTGCAAATAACTATAGTGCCCACATTTAGGTTTTGTTATTTAGGGTCAAGACTACCAAAAAATGGATGCCAAAAGTTAGACTCCTAATCCACATTTAAGCATCCATATGGGATCTGCTGGTTGCTAAGCTCTTCTGAAAAGATCAGGCCACTTATTTAGACACAGAGACACCTTTGCCCCAGCCTACCCATTTCCTCACGTGCACTAAGCACAGCAATAAGGTACAGAACTAGTTCCTGTTCCTGCACTTTCTTGTTCCTTCCTCAGGCAAAATTCATGGTGAAATCACTAAAAGCTTTGCCTCAGTGAGGACTAGGATCAGAAGATTAATGGTTGAGAAACCAATTCAAATAGCTTTTGATTACTTATTAACTTAAATTTTAGTCACAAAATGCTGTTGTAATATTTTATTAGTTAACTGTATACGTTATGGTTATAGGGTCCAGAAACCTATTCTCTTGGATGATATGAACCTGATCCTACTCTCATTGAAATCAATGGCAAAATTCCCATGGACTTTAATGGTGTAAAATCAGCCCCTCTATATCACTGCTATTACCAGATAAAATCTTTTGCATAGGGTTTGGCTATCCCCAGTCACAAAGATTCCATCTGCATCTACTGTGTTTGTCCCCGTGGAAATCATATTTCCAGAGGCTAAGCCCATCAGTTTTCTTTTTAAACTGAAGGGAAACTCTGTAAAATCCTTAGAACAATAGGCAAATTTATCCTGCAACTGAATTACAGCAAAATACTGTTGGATTTTTTTGTTTGTTTGTTAGTTTAATTAATAAACAGAATGCTTTTTTCATACACAAGATGGAGAGAATACATATAATCATTAAAGAAAAAGCAATGCCATACTTTTTCCTTTCATCTTACCTCCTTTAGCCTCTCAACCAAGGCCCTCTATATAATAAATTATGGAGGTACCCTTCACACATATATAGCACCTTTCATCTGAAGAATCATAGAGTATCAGGGTTGGAAGGGACTTCAGGAGGTCATCTAGTCCAACCCCCTGCTCACAGCAAGACCAATCCCCAATTTTTGCCCCAGATCCCTAAATGGCCCCCTCAAGGATTTAACTCACAACCCTGAGTTTAGCAGGCCAATGCTCAAACCACTGAGCTATCCCTCCCCCCCAACACCTCAAAGCATTTTACAAACGAGGCAAGAAACATTGCATGAAACCCTAGCCCTGTTGAAGTCAATGGGATTTTTGTCATTGGCTTCAATGGGGCCTGGTTTTCACCCATTATTCCCCATCACAGTAATAATCAGTTATTTATTGTCAGCTTCTATCTTCCCTGATAGCCTCAGGCATACTATATCATTGCCCCAGAATTTCTCACACCTCACTGCCTACTGTCCTATCTTCACTTTTACCTTTTTTAGCAAGAGCTTGGAGAAAGTTGTCTTTTCTCACCTAACCAATTCTCCCAAAACAATGTCCTTGATCATTTCTAGACTGGGTTCAGCTTCCACTACCTTAACAGCAATAAAACTGCCCTTCTAGATCAATGGTTTGCTTTCAGCTGACTCTAGTTCCTTCTCCATCTCCTTGAGCATACTGCTGGATTTGGTGCTACCAGTATTGACACCCCTCTCTCTCTGAAACTGTTTGCTGGAGTTCCAGGAATTTTCATCTCCTGGTTTTACTTCTACTTATTCAGCCATGCCTTTTCTGACAGTGGCAATGGGCTCTACTCTCCTGTTTGAGTTCTGTAGTACTCAAAAAGGAACTGCCACCATCAAAAGTACATTTAATTCCTTTTTAATCAGAATCCAATCTCATGGTCATGAATCACAAGAGAGTCAGAGAAAAACATTTCACCCTAAATTGCTTAAATTGTATAATATTCAGGATGGAACAAAATGCAACACATTCTGATAGTGTTTAATTCACAATTGAAAACTTTTGGCAAAGTAAAAGCTGGCATTCTCCTACCTTTAACATTTAGCAGATCTATGGGAACAGCTCAAAAAAAGTCATACTTGTTTTCTGAGTGCGTAATCTGTGTTTTTTAAAGGATTGCCAAGATACTTCATACACTTATGCAAGAAACCAGACTTGTTCCTGAAGAGCCATTCTTGTTTCCAATGTGCATATTATGGGTTTTAAAAAAACCTCTTAATTTATATTTATCCCAGCAAATATGAGGTCTTAAAGAATCATTCCAGTTGCTTGGGTAATTTAATACATGCTTACATAAATGTCCTTTCCATTTTTCACGTGTTTTCTTATATTGCACCTAAATTAAATTGTTTCCTTTCATGAATAATTCCTTAAAACCACAGTTGGTGCACATGCTTATGCACATTGTGACTGTGTGCATATATTGATGCCTGTGTTTATGTGACATCTGCCTGGTGATGTGTGTTTATATATAAAAAATTTGACAAAGATTATGGTTTACCAGGTGTCCGTTTTTCAGCCAGAACATCCCATCAAAAAGGGACCCGCTCCAGCCCCGTGTAAATGAGCGAGTGAGTGAGGGTGGAGAGGAGCAAGGCGATAGAGGGAGGGGGGATGGAGTGAGCAGGGTGGGGCCTTGGAGAAGGGGCGGGGCAAGAGTGTTCGGTTTTGTGCCATTAGAAAGTTGGCAACCAACCTTTTGGTTCAGCTTCACACAATAAATCAAAGGGTGTCCTGATTGGTGCTTCTTTATTCCTTCACGATCATTAAAACCAACACAAATAGATTCTGTCCAGCTTTTACTTATAAAAAAATGCTACTCAAAGGTATAATCAGAGTTTCTTTAAGAAATGTGAACTTTCTGAAGTATGCACCCAGACAGAAATTGTTTGTATTGCTGCAGCAGCTGACTGGATAATTCAAAGGCTAGCCTAGCATTCTTATCAGGTCTCTACAGTTATCAGCTCTCTGCAGATCACTGCCCTATTGACCACTATGTTTTTAAAAAAAACCAATGACTCAGGGTATTTTTATTGTAAGGACAGGCTGGATCACAACTCCACAGCATGCCACAAAATTCTGTAAATCGTAATTTAATGATAGATTAAAATAAATCATATAGGGCCTGATCCTGCAAGCCTTAATTACATCAATAATCCTTACTCATGTGGCTAGTCTTCACCCTCGAAAGCATTCAGTGGGGACTCCTGATGTAAGCAAGGATTACTCACATAGGTAAGGGTTGCAGAATCATACTCACATTTTCTGGCAGGGTTGATACAGGGCTCCACTTCTTTTGCTATAGCTATCACAAAGGCCTACATAGGAAACTAAAAAGGGACATTGTTTACTAATCTGAAGAAAGTTTCTAGCATTTTTATTATTACTGAACACATTTCTAAAATGCCCATTAATAGTATTTAGACAGTCAGGGTCTGATCCAAAGCCCATTGAAGTCATTAGTCGTTTATCCAATTATTTCAATGGGCTTTGGATCGAGCCCTTAGTTACTGTATATATCCAGATACAAAATATTATTCTCTAGACATATTAAGAAAATCCTGCAACATGTCGAGTGCTTCCTGAGTGCAACTGAAGGTAAAGGGAGCTCAGCACCTCTCAAGAGGTGCCTTAGCACTTTGCAGGATCAGACCTTAAAGCTTTTATCCAACGATAAACTCTCACAGTTTAAATCCTGATTAATCTGTAGGGGAAAAAATACACATTTTCAGCATTGGCTGCTACAACTTGCTCGGATATGTCGTATTACACAAGGTCTGGTTTGAATCAGAGGTTCTCAAAAAATATGTTCAGAGTGAACATTTTAATTACAATAGCGGGATCCTCCTGTGAGGTGGTGAACATCTTCAGTGTTCATTGCAGTCATTTTCAGGATCAATCCCAAAGAAAGCTCCCTATCCGTGGTCCATTAAAACATTTTGGTTAAAGGACGAAGTAAGGAACTGACATTGAGCCTGATCCTGATTCCACTGACGTCAGTAGCAAAGCCTCTAGTGAGTTCAAAGGGGGCAGGAGCTTCCATGCCAATTATATTCTCCCACCCCACAATATGTAAAATTGTCTTTTTCTTCCTATTTTAAGTAGATTGAATGAATGCTGGATAAATACGTAATAATAAAAAGCAATAACTCTCAGAAAGCCATAGTAACATCTGCACATCATTCAAATGAGTACATTAAATAATAATAATCAATGATACTTACCACTTATTTTAAAAATCATGCTTGCTGTCAAGATGACCCCAACACCAACGATAAAATACTTTAACTCATTTCCAATTTTGGTATTTATATTCCATTCCAAAACTATACTAGTGTTATTCTGTATTTTCCCCTTATTTTGCCTTTTTATTATGTCAGATATCCTACCACCTCTCATTTTTAACATGGTTATCAATAGTCATGGTGCTGTCAAAAGCAATGCAACTCCCAAAGAATGCCAGGCATGGGTATAATTACCTGAGGTCAAAAAGATAATTAAAGATAAAGCTCAAATCATGTGAGGCCTGAACCTGATGGGTGCTCAGCACTCACAACTCCCATTGAAATCAGTGCTAATGTGGGTGGGCCTGCCCCCAAACCTATTGAAGTCAATGGAAAGACTCATATTGACTGCAAAGGGCGATATAGCAGACCTCAGCTGCTTAGCACCTTTCAGGATTAGCCCTTTAAAAACACAATATTTGGAAATAAATTTTTATACAAATGAGTAAACTTGCACTGATTAGAAATTCATTGTGTATATGTATAAAACCAATATGCTATAAACGTCAGTTGTAATCACCTGCTTTAACTATCTCAAAAGGTAAGTACAAATAATCACAAGGTGTTCATTGCTCTCCACAAAATATAAGTGGTGCAATTGCTAATCATTAGCTGTAACAATCTGTGCTTCTACCATTCCCACAGAAAAACACAGCATTTTACACACTCAAAGGTGACCCAGATTTCTGAACAGACATGTTAGATTTTAAATTGTAATTTTGCTTAGGTCAGGAAATAAAGAAGGTAATTTCCTTCCAGTATGCTTGCACATGGTATTCCCTCATAAATCAGAATTAAAGGGAGATCTTTCAGCCCCTATCAGGGTCATTGTTTTCTAGGGTTTCTAATATTACTTTTAGTGGATGTTAATGATATGGCATTCATTTTAATGATAAAATTAAAAACATGACCAACTAAAAGACTGGTAGAAGCTTCCATATATCTATCCCTACTAGCAAAGCAAAGATTTTAATAATAACGTTAGTACTGGGCTTTGAAAATTGAAAGCACTGTAAGTGTCATTCTATTCTGTCTATAGCACTACAAGTGCTTTTATGCCTAATCTATGATCCTTATACCCTATAAGAAATAATTGTTCAATGATTCGTGTAGCCTGGACATACTAATTACTATTTCCACCGTCCTAATATTACACGATTGCTCTTGCCCTACATGCACTAATATCCCTGCATTGCTACTGCCTACAAACTGCTAATATGTGTATTCTTCCTCTCTCCTTATCAGGGCTAGGCATGATGCCTGTCTCCCCACGGCAGTGCTAAGCCTGCCGTTATCCCCGCTGCCCTGTAAGCGATATTGACATGATCCCCGCGGCCCCGGCAGCGTCTGTCCCTCCTCCCAGCCTCCCGGGGCTAAGGCGGGCTCAGGCAGAGGGGATCTCAGGGCGGAGAGGGCTGCGCGGGGTGGGTGGCAGTTACCAGGCTCGTGTCTCCCGGGGTTATCCGAAATCTCGATGACCAGCAGCTCCCTGCCCTCGAAGCTTCGCCCCACGGTGTAGATCCTGCTGATGGAGGGGCACTGCAGCCACACGGCCACCAGCGCCTCCCGCAGCTCCGGGTAGCGGTGGTACTCAAAGGAGATGCCGTCCTCCTGGCTCAGCCGCCGCCGCCGGCTGGCCCCGGCCGCCGCCTCCTGCTCCGCTGCCCCGGCGCACAGCAGCCAGCAGGCACTGAGCGCCCCGCACAGCGCCAGCAGCCCCGAGCCCCTTGCCGCTGCCATCCCTCAGCCGTCTCCTGTGCCTGCTCCTCTGCAGCCAGCAGCTGCCTCGGCGCTTTGTTCCCCTCGGTCTCCCCCCGCCTCCCTCCGCCTCTTCCCCAGCGGCGCTGCTCACACCTTCCCAGCCAGCTAAAAGCGCCGCAGGCTGCACTGCTCTCCGCGGCGCGACAGGGAGATGCAGGAGACAGCCCTGCGAGGAGGCCGGGGCCGGAGACGCCGCAGACCCTGCGGGGGTGGGTTAACCGGATCACTCCGCTTCGTCTGCTGCAGAGCCGGGGTCGGGAAGGATGGAGCGAATTTCTGCAGGGACACCACGGGGGCCGTCAGGCTGGGGCTGGTGTTGCTTCTGTACAATACAACTGTGTATTACAGCTAGGCAGCCACATGGGAGACGGGCACTTAGAGCTGCATTTAGGCTAAAAGGGGGGACAGCGAGACCTCTAACAAGACTGATGTGTTCTTATTATGGGGGCATCTAGGGCCAGACTTAGGGGCAGGTGACCCAGGCGACCCGCTTGGGGTTCTGTTTTTGTTGTAAGCCACAAAAGGGAAAATAGCATGTTTGAAGTAACCGTTTCAGGTATTCCCTCTGTGGATTCATTTTTCACTGACCTCCTAGAATGTTCTGGACCTTTGTAGACTCTCGTGGAACCTTCCAGACTTTCTGAGAACAACATTTTCCTCAGACCTCCTAAAATGATGATGGAGTGCTGCAAAGGATAGACGTCCTGCTTTCAGCATCAGATATCAAGTAAAAGATCCTCATGGACAATGTTACAAATCTGACCATGAAGCCCCTACGTGACACTCGCTGGAAGAGCTGCATTGACAGTGTAAGGCCAGTGAGGTACCAAGTGACTGAGGTTTACAACGCCCTGATGGAACTGGCGCAGTCGAATAAAGCCAGAATCAGACCCAAAGCACAAAGCCTGGCACACCAGATAACTGACCTCAAATTTCTGGTCTCAGTTGTGGTTTGGAACGATATCTTGTTCCAAGTAATCGTTGTAAGCAAGGTATTACAAACTCAGTCGATGGACATCGCGACCGCTACTATTTTGATGAGAAGTTGCCTTGATTTCGTTGTGGTCTACAGTGACAATGGATTTGAAGAGGCCATCACTGCTGCCAAAGAAATGGTAGAAAACTTAGGAGTTGAGCCTGTCTTCAAGGAAACTCATATTCATCCGCAGAAGAGACAGTTTGGTTACAGGGGGCAGAGATGAGATGATGGGAAGCTCTGAAGAAAAATTCAAGAAGTAAGTTTTTTGCTCGCTCATTGACACAGCTCAAGTGTCGATCGAACAAAGGTTCAGACAAATGAAGCACCATGAAAAAACCTGGGGGCTTTTTTGTATGACAGCAGACAGGAAAACACTCTTAAACAATTTTACAGGCCTTCACTGGATGCTGACACCTGGGGAATAGTTCGGACGTCAATGATAAAGATATCAAATTGGACAACATCCATCACATTTTGCCAAATGGGAAGCACTCTCCACTCCAAGTTCTCCAGTTCATTCATGATGCAGTATTGAAGGACACTTTTCCTAATGTGTGGATAGCTTTGAGGATTCCGCTCATGCTGCTGGTCACAGTCGTGAGTGGTGAGCACAGCTTTTCAAAGTTCAGGCTCATTAAAACATATCTTTGAACAATGATGGCTGACAAGACACTGACATTGCTTGCTATTTTATTGCTTGAAAATGCCATTGACCAGTCTTTGGATCTCTCTGACTCTATGCTTTGTGAGGGCAAATGTGCAAAAAGTGACCTTTTGAACTAAAGGACTAGGGTTAACATTCTAAGGCTGTCACCTACTGTAACACTATTTAATACTGGTCCACCCAATGTTGGTGAACAGTTCAATTTATCAATGTTAGTACATTTCAGTTATTCTTAAAATTAAAAAGTTTCCGTAAGCTTAGACTCTTAGAGGAAATGAATTTTTTTAAATGCTTATATATGGCATGAATAAATACAGATTTACAGATCCTAGTGTGCAAATTTATCATCTTCTATGACAGAGATGAATCACACATGCAAATCATGCATCAAAGTCATGAAATGGGCTACAAATGCAATAAAAAACGTATTCAAAAGTTTAACCAAATGGGAGGGGGTGCTGAAGACGCTCCTCACCTGGGCTGCCATTTGGACTAGGGCCAGCCCTGGGAGCATCCCGGCACCATTATACTGTTCCCAGGGCCAGCTCCAGCTTTTTTGCCGCCCCAAGCGGCGGAAAAAAAACCAAAATGATTGAGCTGCCGCCAAAGTGCCACCGAAGTGGAAGGGAGGGAATGGAAGACCCACCGCCAAATTACCACCGAAGACCCGGACATGCTGCCCCAATAACTGATGGCGTGCCGCCCCTTTCTACTGGCTGCCCCAGGCATCTGCTTCCTTCGCTGGTGCCTGGAGCCGGCCCTGACTGTTCCACAGTTAAGATTGAAATCAAACTTTTCCATACAGTGACTCAGCCTCAGAGGTACATTTATTTAGGTTTTTAAAATAGTTTAATGCAATCCTACCACCCCATTAGATCAAAGTGGTATTGGCTCTGATCTTGCAAACACTTTACTCAGGGGAGTAGTCACATGACTCACAACACAACATTGGGGACTGTTTGCACAAATAACGGTAAGTGCAAGACAGGAGCCATAGAATATTTCTGATTTTCCATGCATTTTGTGCACACTTGAACAACATCCCAGAAATATCTCTTTTTTGCTGACCACAATGTCCTGAAGAGTGTAGACTAAGCTATTTGTTCACCAGAGCAGCTATGTTATTGATGGTTGTAAAACCACCTACGATGCTGTGCATGCATAATCCAGTAAACTGTTTTCATTAACTGCTTTCAATATTCGTATCATGGGTAATATCAGAATAGCCCAGCAAGGGACTTATACAAACAACACTTTAAAAAGATATTGGACTATATTGTGCCCTCCTTTATACTCATGCAACCCATTTCAGTCAATCCAGTGGCAAGGGTATAAATGAGTGCAGAATGCTGAGGAATGGGGGGATCTCAGCGAAGAGAGTGGTATATATTGTGCTCTTTTGGACCCCAAATAGATTTTGGACATGAAGTACCAAACTTTTAAAAAATATTGCAAAATTTAAATGTATTTGATTAAGTTGTTCCAGCAATAGACAGGTCTGGCAAATAATATTAACATCCAAATAGTTAATGAACTTTAAAAATAAATATTTGACGGCTCATATCATGCAAGGAACAGAGTGTGATTTTCTTACTCACATGGAGGAGCATTTATTCATGTTCAGTAGGACTCCTCATGTGAGTAACTGCTCACCAATGTGAGGAAGGGGTCATGATATGGAAATTAGAGGACCTCTTAATTTCATGTAATTCATCTCTTTGTCAGTACAGGATTGTCCCCTTGGGTATAATATCTATTTTTTTCCAGACTTATTTACTAAGGCCCTAAGAGATGGACCTCCTCCGCCCAGTCTTACCAAACACATTCCCAGAACATTTTCTTAATATTCCGCCTGAGTTATTCTTTTCTTAATTTCATCCTCATCATTCCTAGTTACTCCTCAAACCAGGCCCTAAGTAATTAATCTCTTTTAAAAATGTGTATGGCTATGTCCTCCCCTGAGTTAACCTGTAGTCAGCCAGTGAGAGGTCTGTATTTCGTATCAGTTCTCATTAACTTCCAGCTGTGTACTTAAAAACATTTAAGAATTTAAGAAAAGGTTCATCTTAATTCATTTGAATGTATAAAGTTTACTTATGTCAGTGATGCATTTCAGCTTCTCATATCACACCTAAAGTGTAAAGCTCTTACATCATTAGGATAGCAAAAACAATCAGCTTCCCTTCCCTGTTCTGCCCTCCTGAGAACATATTATTAAGGCAACATCCCAAGAACGTGTAATATGTCAATGTTATGTGATGACAGCAGTATTGTTTTGTAGTTAGATGGGAAATTACATTTAAATGATCTCAGAGCACTTTACACTCATTAAACTTCAGGTGATCCAGTGATGTAAGTAAATGAGATTATTCCCATTTAACAGATATCATTATCACTATAATATATACTTTTGTAAGTCAGAGGACATCTGCTTTGCCTTACCCAAAGCACAGAGTAGGTCACTGTACACTCATGACCCTAACAGCATAGTACATTACACTGTTTAAAATAGAGTTTATTTTTTATTTTATTTTCTAATGTATAAAGTATCCACTACAATGTTTCTGAGTGCTAGTGACAGCACAGGTACCCTACCTGGCCAAGGGGATGAAGTGATTACTTTTCCTCCCTTTCAAGGAGATTTACTATTTGCCACACACCAAAGGAATTGCACAAGATGTTAGCTCTCACACCCTTATTAAAAAAGTAAGCTTGAACAAAAAGGCTTGGGCCACAGGAAGAAGAGGAGGTTACTCACCTGTGCAGTAACTGACGTTCTTCAAGAGGTGTCCCTGTGGGTGCTCCACTGTAGGTGTTGCTGCGCCCCTGCGCCGTTTTTAGGAGATTTTTACAGCAGTACCCATATCGGCCACGCATGCGCGGAGCCTGCCTCACACACCAGTCTTGTCTTAATAGTGCGCATGCGCGGCCAAACTCCTCAGTTCATTCTCTACAACGGAGGCCACCCCAGCTCTGAAGTAGAGGGGAGGAGGATGGGGAGTGGAGCACCCACAGGGACACGCATCTTGAGGAACGTCAGTTTCTGCACAGGTGAGTAACCTTCTCTTCTTCGAGAGAGATGTCCCTGTGGGTGCTTCAATGTAGGTGACTGAAAAGCTGTATCTCTCAAGGAAGTAGGGACTTTGGATCTGGAAGGAATGCAGTAGATAGAACAGCTCTGCCCACACGCGTATTGGTGATGAGTCCCTGTGTAAGAGCATAATGTTTTGCAAATGTATTTTCAAAAGCCCAAATGGCAGCTCTGGAAATGTTCTTAAAGAGGGACGTTATGTAGAAAGGCCACTGAGGCTGCCATGGATCTGGTGCAGTGAGTCCTGATAAAGGCAGGAGTCATCATCTTCTGTAGTTGATAACAGAGACAAATGCAACTCGAGATCCAGTTGGAAAGTCAGTGGCTAGAGATAAATGAGCCCTTAAAGCATTCTGCAATGTGGACAAATAGCTTGTCGGAACGCCTAAAGGTTTTAGTCCTGTCGAAATAGAAGGACAAAGCCCTGCGCACATCCGAAGTGTGCATCGTAGATTCAAAGGAATTTACATGTGCTTTTGGAAAAGGTAGGGAGATGGATAGGCTCACTGACATGGAAAGAAGAGTGCACCTTCAGCAAATTTCGGGGAGTAAGCGTAGGGGGACTTTGTCCTTAAAAATATGGTGTATGGCGGATCTGCCATGAGTGCTGCAATTTCTTCTGTGCGTCTCGCAGAGGCAATCGCTACCAGAAATGCAGTTTTCATAGAAAGATGTAGGAGGGAACATGTGGCTAATGGTTCAAATGGTTTTGGGTTAGGCATGTTAAGACTAAGGGGAGGTCCCAAGATGGATTAGGCAGTTTGATGTCTGGGTATAGGGTTTGGGGTTCCTTAAGGAATTGCTTAGTAATCGGATAAGCAAAGATAGTCCTATCATCGATGGCATCATAGAACATTGTAATTGCGGCCAAGTGGAGTTTCATGGGACTCAGGGAGAGTCCAGAGAATTTAATCCCTAACAGATAGTCGAGGATTAGCGGAAGAGGCACGGAAAAAAGGAACGGTGTTTGTGACAACCCCCTGCTCAAAGCAGGACCAATCCCCAATTAAATCATCCCAGCCAGGGCTTTGTCAAGCCTGACCTTAAAAACTTCTAAGGAAGGAGAGGGAAGAGCATCTTTGCGAGCAGGCTGGCTAACCTAGTAAGGAGGGCTTTAAACTAGGTTCACCGGGGGAAGGAGACCAAAGCCCTGAGGTAAGTGGGAAAACGGGATACCGGGAGGAAGCACAGGCAGGAACGTCTGTGATGGGAGGGCTCCTGCCTCATACTGAGAATGAGGGGCGATCAGCAGGTTCTCTCAAGTGCTTATATACGAATGCACAAAGCCTTGGAAACAAGCAGGGAGAACTGGAGGTCCTGGTGATGTCAGGGAATTATGACGTGATTGGAATAACAGAGACTTGGTGGGATAACTCACATGACTGGAGTACTGTCATGGATGGTTATAAACTGTTCAGGAAGGACAGGCAGGGCAGAAAAGGTGGGGGATTAGCACTGTATGTAAGGGAGCAGTATGACTGCTCAGAGCTCCGGTACGAAACTGCAGAAAAACCTGAGTGTCTCTGGATTAAGTTTAGAAGTGTGAGTAATAAGAGTGATGTAGTGGTGGGAGTCTGCTATAGACCACCGGACCAGGGGGATGAGGTGGATGAGGCTTTCTTCCGGCAACTCGCAGAAGCTACTAGATCGCACGCCCTGGTTCTCGTGGGTGACTTTAATTTTCCTGATATTTGCTGGGAGAGCAATACAGCGGTGCATAGACAATCCAGGAAGTTTTTGGAAAGCGTAGGGGACAATTTCCTGGTGCAAGTGCTAGACGAGCCAACTAGGGGGGGAGCTTTTCTTGACCTGCTGCTCACAAACAGGGAACAATTAGTGGGGGAAGCAAAAGTGGATGGGAATCTGGGAGGCAGTGACCATGAGATGGTCGAGTTCAGGATCCTGACACAGGGAAGAAAGGTAAGCAGCAGGATACGGACCCTGGACTTCAGGAAAGCAGACTTCGACTCCCTCAGGGAGCGGATGGGTAGGATCCCCTGGGGGACTAACATGAAGGGGAAAGGAGTCCAGGAGAGCTGGCTGTATTTCAAGGAATCCCTGTTGAGGTTACAGGGACAAACCATCCCGATGAGTCGAAAGAATAGTAAATATGGCAGGCGACCAGCTTGGCTTAATGGTGAAATCCTAGCAGATCTTAAACATAAAAAAGAAGCTCACAAGAAGTGGAAGGTTGGACATATGACCAGGGAAGAGTATAAAAATATTGCTTGGGCATGTAGGAATGAAATCAGGAGGGCCAAATCGCACCTGGAGCTGCAGCTAGCAAGAGATGTCAAGAGTAACAAGAAGGGTTTCTTCAGGTATGTTGGCAACAAGAAGAAAGCCAAGGAAAGTGTGGGTCCCTTACTGAATGAGGGAGGCAACCTAGTGACAGAGGATGTGGAAAAAGCTAATGTGCTCAATGCTTTTTTTGCCTCTGTCTTCACTAACAAGGACAGCTCCCAGACTGCTGTGCTGGGCATCGCAACATGGGGAGTAGATGGCCAGCCCTCTGTGGAGAAAGAGGTGGTTAGGGACTATTTAGAAAAGCTGGACGTGCACAAGTCCATGGGGCCGGACGAGTTGCATCCGAGAGTGCTAAAGGAATTGGCGGATGTGATTGCAGAGCTATTGGCCGTTATCTTTGAAAACTCGTGGCGAACGGGGGAAGTCCCAGATGACTGGAAAAAGGCTAATGTAGTGCCAATCTTTAAAAAAGGGAAGAAGGAGGATCCTGGGAACTACAGGCCAGTCAGCCTCACCTCAGTCCCTGGAAAAATCATGGAGCAGGTCCTCAAGGAATCAATCCTGAAGCACTTACACGAGAGTAAAGTGATCAGGAACAGTCAGCATGGATTCACCAAGGGAAGGTCATGCCTGACTAATCTAATCGCCTTCTATGATGAGATTACTGATTCTGTGGATGAAGGGAAAGCAGTGGATGTATTGTTTCTTGACTTTAGCAAAGCTTTTGACACTGTCTCCCACAGTATTCTTGTCAGCAAGTTAAAGAAGTATGGGCTGGATGAATGTACTATAAGGTGGGTAGAAAGCTGGCTCGATTGTCGGGCTCAACAGGTAGTGATCAATGGCTCCATGTCTAGTTGGCAGCCGGTGTCAAGTGGAGTGCCCCAGGGGTCGGTTCTGGGGCCGGTTTTGTTCAATATCTTCATAAATGATCTGGAGGATGGTGTGGATTGCACTCTCAGCAAATTTGCGGATGATACTAAACTGGGAGGAGTGGTAGATACGTTGGAGGGCAGAGATAGGATACAGAGGGACCTAGACAAATTGGAGGATTGGGCCAAAAGAAACCTGATGAGGTTCAATAAGGATAAGTGCAGGGTCCTGCACTTAGGACGGAAGAACCCAGTGCACAGCTACAGACTAGGGACCGAATGGCTAGGCAGCAGTTCTGCGGAAAAGGACCTAGGGGTTACAGTGGACGAGAAGCTGGATATGAGTCAGCAGTGTGCCCTTGTTGCCAAGAAGGCCAATGGCATTTTGGGATGTATAAGTAGGGGCATAGCGAGCAGATCGAGGGACGTGATCGTTCCCCTCTATTCGACATTGGTGAGGCCTCATCTGGAGTACTGTGTCCAGTTTTGGGCCCCACACTACAAGAAGGATGTGGATAAATTGGAGAGAGTCCAGCGGAGGACAACAAAAATGATTAGGGGTCTGGAACACATGACTTATGAGGAGAGGCTGAGGGAACTGGGTTTGTTTAGTCTGCAGAAGAGAAGAATGAGGGGGGATTTGATAGCTGCTTTCAACTACCTGAGAGGTGGTTCCAAAGAGGATGGTTCTAGACTATTCTCAGTGGTAGAAGATGACAGGACAAGGAGTAATGGTCTCAAGTTACAGTGGGGGAGGTTTAGGTTGGATATTAGGAAAAACTTTCACTAGGAGGGTGGTGAAACACTGGAATGCGTTACCTAGGGAGGTGGTAGAATCTCCTTCCTTAGAAGTTTTTAAGGTCAGGCTTGACAAAGCCCTGGCTGGGATGATTTAATTGGGGATTGGTCCTGCTTTGAGCAGGGGGTTGGACTAGATGACCTCCTGAGGTCCCTTCCAACCCTGATATTCTATGATTCTATGACAGCCCACCAGTGTGTAAATCTTGTCCAGTTATAAAGGCAGGTGGTGCATGTAGAATTTGTTGTGCTATGAAGGAGTACATTTTGAACCTGCTCCAAGCAAGTTTGCTTGGCATGAGAGAACCATGAAGGAGCCAAACCTTGAGGTGTGACATGGTTAAATTGGAGTGGAGTAGTAGACCCTGTTGTTGGGACAAGATATTCGGGCGGAGAGTAGTGGGATGGGTGTGGAAAGCGACATCCTGGTAAGGAAAGGGTATCATGCCTGTCTGGGCCATGTGGGGCTATCATTATGACCCTGGCTTGGTGTGTTCATCTTTTGATCAATAATTTGTGTATGAGTGATATCGGGGAAATGCATACATTAGGTAGGTGTTTCATGGGAACATGAACGCATCCCTCGAGGAGTGTTTGCCTAGTCATGCTCTGGAACAAAATCTTGGGCATTTCTTGTTTCAGTTGCAAAAAGGTCTGTGGTTGGATATCCCCTTGTGTGGAATATGTCTAGTACTATATCCTCGTTTAGTTCCCATTCATGGTCTATGGGAAATCTTCTGCTGAAGTCGTTGCAGTGGTATTGAGAGAGCCAGGTAAGTATGCAGCTGATATTTAGACACTGTGTCTGAGACACCAGTTCCATCGTTTCATCGCTTCTGTACAAAGGGAGTGGGATCACGCCCCCACCCCTTGCCTGTTCACATAGAACATGCAGGCAATGTTGTTGGTCATTATCCTGACATGTTGGTTATGTATGAAGGGGAGAAATTCTAGGCAGGCACTGCGTATTGCTCAGAGGTCTAGACGTTGATGTGAAGGGACGTCTAAGCAGGAGATGAAAGCCCCTAGGCAGTGTATTGGGACATGTGTACTCCTTATGCCATAAGGGATGTGTCTGTAGTTAAGACAACCAATGGGACATCCTGTAGAAAGGGGACCCTGGAGCAAAGTTTGAGAGGCAATATCCACTAGTGGAAGGAGTCCTAGACTCTGGGAGGTATGTATAAAAGTTTGTTCAGACCATGGACATTCGGTCTGTAGACAGTGGAATCCAGCTTTGGAAACACCTCATGAAGAGGCAAGCGTTCCTGACTACAAAAGTGCAAGAGGCCATGTGGCCTCGGAGTTGTAGGCAAGCTTTTGCAGCCACTTGTGGACTGTTGCACAGCTTGGGAACAAACAGGTTGATAGTGTTAAAAAGATGGAGTGGGAGAGATGCTATTCTTTTGCGTGAGTCAAAATGTGCTCCTGTGAACTCCAGTTTTTGGGTGGGAGTGAGTGAAGATTTTCTTTGTTCATTCGCAGGCCAAGAGCATGGAAAAATTGGACTGTCCATTGTGTGGATTGAATGGCTTCTTGGAGGGTCCTGGCTTTGAAAAGGCAGTTGTTGAGGTAAGTAAAAATTATGATTCTCTGCCTTCTGAGATGAGCTGTTATGACTGTGAGGAGTTTGGAAAAGACACGAGGCGCAGTCGAGAGGCCAAAAGGTAGGACCCCGTACTGGTAGTGTTGTGAACCCAAAACAAAGAGAATAAAACATCTGTGGGCAGGATACATGGTCACAGGAACATAAGCATCCTGCAGGTCGAGGGCTGAAAACCCAATCTCCCTGCTCCAGTGCTGGAATTATGGTTGCAAGAGTCACCTTTTTGATTTTATTTTAATTTTATTTTATTTTATTTAATCAATTTATTGAGGCATCTGAGGTCGAGAATAGATCACCATCCCCCAGTTTTCTTTTGTGTTAAAAAGTAATGGGAGTAGAACCCTTTTCCTCTGTGTTGGTCAAGCGCTGGTTGTACTGCTCCTAATTGGAGGAGGTGATGCACCTCTTGGTGGAGCAGTTGTTCGTGAGAGGGGTCCCTGAAAAGGGATGAGGGGAGGGGAAAATGGGCACTGAAGTAGGGATGATGTTTTCTGTCGGTCACATCTTCAGATTTGCTTATTAGTGGGAGGGGGTTGACATGGAGCCAATGAATTGGTGTGGCGACGTTGATATCTTGGTCACTGACGTTGTTGTTCATATGGTCTATGACTTTGTTGAGTATACATTGGTAGCATGGATGTTGATAAGGTTGGTTTCTATATTGTCTCCTCCTATTTGCAAGGGTTTGGATACCGAGAGACCGTAATGTCGCTCTCGAGTCCTTCATGGAGTGAAGCACATCGTTGGTGTTACTGGCAAATAGTTTTTCACCATCAAAAGGGAGATCTTCTATGGTATTCTGAATCTCGCAAGGAAAAGAAGACGATGAAAACCATGAAGTTCGACACAGTGGACCTCACAGCTTTGTTAGCAACATCAAGCGCAGCTTGTAGTGCGGTACGGGAGATGATTTCTCCGTCAGAGACTATGGCTTTAAACTTATGGTTTTTTGCCCCCTGAAATGTCATCAAAATAGGCCATGAGTTTCTCATAATTTCTGTGGTCATATTTTGCCAGAACAGCCACATAATTAGAGATCTGGAATTGTAATGTGAACGAAGTATACACTTTACGACCAAGCAGGTCCAGCCTTTTACTGTCTTTATCAGTTGGGGTAGATTTGGGAACTGGTGTTTGTTCTTTTGGTTAGCTACCTCTACTACCAATGAGTTTGGCTCTGCGTGAGTAAAAAGGAACTCAGACCCTTTGGAAGGAATAAAATATTTCCAGTTAGCTTGCTTACAGGTAGGTGTGCTAGTAGCCAGTGTCTGCCATATGGTTTTGGCAGGGTTCATAATGACTGGATTTATAGGTAAGGCAATCGTGGATGTGGAGGAAGGTTGCAGGATGTCAGTCAACTCATGTTGGTTTTCAGAAAACTTCCTCCAGATTAATCCTCAACTCATTGGCGACTCTTTTGAAGAGGTCTTGAAATTTTAAAAAGTCATCCGACAGTGTTGGTGGGGGAGGCAGTATAGCCTCATCCTGTGTGGATACGGGCTCCACAAGTGTTGGGGAAGCATGTGTAGTGTGTTCTTCAAAGTGAGGAGCAACAGCTTGTTGTTGTGTCTCATTCGTAGCCGTATGCACTGGTGGTGGCGAGGTGGCATTGCTCCTATTTTTGGCATCTTGGGGATCATAGTGGAATCGTTTATATGGTGCCCATGGACCCCGTACAGCCACTGACTGTGGAAGGGCATAGGTGGGGCCATTCACGGGTTTGTATACCAGGGAGGGAGGTCTTTGATGAAAGAAGACCTAGATTTTCTGAGACCAGTGCTGATTTGGCTCTGTGACTGGGAGAGCTGGTATGGTGAAAAGTCTCCCTGCACTATGGCTTCCTCATCACTACAAAAGTGAGATACAGCTGGAGACAGGTGTCCGGACCGCATGCAAACGTCCAGAGAAAAATAAGTGTCAAGTAGAGGTAACTGTAGGTTAGGTGACACCTGTAGGTCTGGGGAATGAATCAACTGCAGTGCCGGAGAGCCTGTGTGAGAGAAACCCTCCGTTAGGAGTGCCTGTGGTGCTGAAGGGTCGTTCAGCACCGATGTTCTCTGCACCGTAGCGCTCAATGCATGCAAGAGAACTAGATAAATTCATGGTGTATAAATCCATTAATGGCTATTAGCCAGGATGGGCAAGGAATGATCATTACCTGTTAGGTTCACTCCCTCTGGGGCACCTGGCATTGGCCACTGTCGGTGGACAGGATACTGGGCTGGATGGATCTTTGGTCTGACCCAGTATGGCCATTCTTATGTTCTTATGTCGGTGGTGCCTGGAAGGTAAGCGCAGCGTGGGTCTGTTCCAGCAAAGTCCTCTCCGCTGTCACCGTGTCCATTGCGGTGCCGAACGGTGCCATGAGAGAGGCAGGCAACTGGAAGCCTGAAGCCTCAGCACCGGGAGCTTGCACTGTTGCTTCAGCCACAGGCGGGATTAGCGCGATGCCAGGGGAACCAGCACATCAAAGGTGCTGAGCCGAGAGAAGGTCTGTATAGAAGAAATAGACCTGCTTGGTGACCTTTTTGCTTGCAATGTTTCCCTTCTGGGTGAGGGAGGCGGGCGTTTTCTCTTTTGTCCTTTTTTTCCTTTTTGTCCTTTTTGGAGGCGGGAGGGCTGCAGTTCACTGAGGAGCCTGTACCTGGGTCAGAAGCAGATCCAAGTGACTTCTACCCAAGAATCATTTTCAGGTGGAGTTCTCTGTCTTTACGTGCCCTGGATTTTAATTTGGAACAATGGGCACATTTTTGAGGAATGAGGGACTCCCCCAGGCATTTTATACACTGGAAGTGGCCATCCGAGATAGAGATGGCATCCCTGCACGTAGTGCACCACTTAAATCCTGGGGAGCCAGGCATATTAACGTCGGCTGGAGGCTGAGAGGAACAAGCGGGAATTAATTTTTATTTTTTTTTAAGGGATGAACTTATCTAGTAACTAGAGTGCTAAACTAAGTGAAAAAAAGGATGTAGAATGGGTAAGAGAAAAAGTTTTAACGAGTCTGCTGTAGGTCTGACTCTGGCCGGGGATGGTAGAGAAGGAACTGAGGAGTTTGGCCGTGCATGCGCATTATTAAGACAAAACCGGTATGTGAGGCAGGCTCCGTGCACACGCGGCCAATACGAGTACTGCTGTAAAAATCTCCAAACAACAGCGCAGAGGCGCAGCAACACCTACAGTAGAGCACCCACAGGGACACCTCTTGAAGAAGAATTGTAAATGTTGGGGGAAGAGGTGGGGCCACACTCTGCCTAGATCCCAGCTCAGCCCTGGTCTACACTACGGGGTTGGGTTGAATTTAGCTGCGTTAGGTCGATTTTAAAATGAATGCGTCTACACAACCAACCCTGTTCCGGCGACCTAGAGGGCTCTTAAAATTGACTTCTGTACTCCTCCCTCGCGAGGGGACTAGCGCTAAAATCGACCTTGCTGGGTCGAATTTGGGGTAGGGCAGAGGCAATTCGATGGTATTAGCCTCTGGGAGCTATCCCAGAGTGCTCCAATGTGACCGCTCTAGACAGCACTTTCAACCCCGATGCACTAGCCAGGTACACAGGAAAAGCCTCGGGAAATTTTGAATTTCATTTCCTGTTTGGTCAGCGTGGTGAGCTCAGCAGCACAGGTGACCATGCAGTCCCCCCAGAATCGCAAACAAGCTCCAGCATGGACCAAAAGGGAGACACTGCTGTATGGGGAGAAGAATCTGTGCAGGCCGAACTCCGATCAAAAAGAAGAAATGCCAATATATATGCCAAAATCGCACAGGGCATGGTGGAGAGAGGCTACAACAGGGACACACAGCAGTGTCACGTGAAAGTCAAGGAGCTCAGGCAAGCCTACCAAAAGACAAATGGTTGCTCTGGGTCAGAGCCCCATACATGCCTCTTCTATGATCAGTTGCCTGGCATTCTCGGGGGGACCCTACAACTACCCCACCACTGTCCGTGGACACCTGCAAGGGGGGGGGAGTCTAACGCAACAGGGAGGAGGAAGAAGAGGAGGAGGAGGAGGACAATGAGCAGCAGGCAAGCGGTGAATCCGTTCTCCTCAGCAGCCAGGACCTTTTCATCACCCTGGAGCCAATACCCTCCCAAGGCAGGATTCCCGACCCTGAAGCCAGAGAAGGCAGCTCTGGTGAGTACACATTTGTAACTACAGTACAGGGTTTAAAAGCAATAGTGTTTAATGTTTGATTTGCCCTGAAGAACTGGGATGCATTCGCGGCCAGTACAGCTACTAGAAAAGTCTGTTAATGTGTCTGGGGATGGAGCGGGAATCGTCCAGGGACATCTCCATGAAGCTCTCCTGGAGGTACTCTGAAAGTCTTTGCAGAAGGTTTCTGGGGAGGGCTACCTTATTTCGTCCTCCATGGTAGGACACTTTACCATGCCGAGCCAGTAGCAAGTATTCTGGAATCATTGCAGCACAAAGCATGGCAGCGAATGGTCCTGGGTTTTAGTCACATTCAAGCAACATTCGGTCTTTATCTTTCTGTGTTAGCCTCAGTAGAGTGATATCATTCACGGTCACCTGGTTGAAATAGGGGAATTTTTGTAAGGGAACAGTAAAAGGACCCAGTTCATGCTGGGTTGTTTGTGCTTGGCTAAAAGGGATCATCCCGGAGAATAGCCACGCGGTGGGGTGCGGGGAGGTGTGTGCTGCACATCCACCTGAAAACCGCAGCCCCTCCTTTTAAACGTGAAAACCAGCCGGCATTGCTTGCTATGGGAAAGGATGGTGCTGCAGTTTGAAACCATTCCCACATGTTATGAAGGCGTAAGATGCCAACCCTGCATACCAAAAGGCTGCCTGGAAACTGAATTCTGTTGCCCAGCCGTGTGTGATGTGTCACCATACCGGCAGGTGCTCAATAGAAAAGGCAAAATGCAACCTTGTATCTAAAGCACATGTGCTGTCTGCTGTGAATTGTGTGATTCACTGTAAAAGAGTCTCTCCCTTTTGTTCTCAGAAATGTATAATCTTAAATTTTACTCTCCCTTTTTATCTCCCCCCAGGTGCAAATGTTTCTATGCTTCCCCTATCATCTCCGTCCCTGAGGTTATCGCAGATTAGAAGGCGAAAAAACCGCACTCGCAATGACATGTTTTCTGAATTTATGCAGTCCTCACGCACTGATAGGGCACAGCTTAATGCATGGAGGTATTCAGTGGCAGAGGCCAAGAAAGCATTAAGTGAGCGCAAAGAGCAGAGGCAGGAGGAGATGCTGAGGCTGGGGGAGCAAATGGACATGATGAAGCATCTGCTGGAGCTGCAGGAAAGCCAACAAGAGCATAGACCCCCACTGCATCCATTGTATAACTGCCTGCCCTCCTCCCCAAGTTCCATTTCCTTCTCACCCAGACACCCAAGAACACCCAGGGGGAGGCTCCAGGCACCCAGCCACTCCACTCCAGAGGATGGCCTAAGCAACGGGAAAGCTGGCATTCAAGAAGTTTTGATTTGTAGTGTGGCTACAATAAGCAATGTGGCCTTGTCCTTCCCTCCTCCCACATCCCACCCCACCCGGGCTACCTTGTCAGTTATCTCACTTTTTCTTTAATTAATAAAGAAAGAATGGATGGTTTCAAAACAATAGTGACTTTATTTCCTTTGCCAGCTGTGATCAAAGGGGGGAGGGTGGTTGGCTTACAGGGAATTAAAATTCACAGGGGGCAGGTTTGCAGCAAGGAGAAACACACACAACTGTCACACTGTAGCTTGGCGAGTCATGAAACTGGTTTTCAAAGCCTCTCTGATGCGCAGAGTGCCTAGCTGTGCTCTTCTAATTGTCCTGGTGTCTGGCTGCTCAAAATCGGCCACCAGGCGATTTGCCTCAACCTCCCACCCCGCCATAAACATCCCCCCCTTACTCTCACAGATATTATGGAGCTCAGAGCAAGCAGCAATAACAATGGGAATGTTGGTTGCACTGAGGTCTAACCTAGTCAGCAACAGTGCCAGCGAGCTTTTAAACATCCAAAGGCACATTCTACCCCCATTCTGCACTTGCTCAGCCTATAGTTGAACTGCTCCTTACTACTGTCCAGGCTGCCTGTGTATGGCTTCATGAGCCTTGGGAGAAAGGGGTAGGCTGGGTCCCCAAGGATAACTATTGGCATTTCAACATCCCCAATGGTAATTTTCTGGTCTGGGAAGTAAGTCCCTTCTTGCAACTGCTTGAACAGCCCGGAGTTCCTAAAGATGCGAGTGTCATGCACCTTTCCCGGCCATCCCACGTTGATGTCGGTGAAAGTCCTTTGTGATCCACCAGTGCTTGCAGCACCATTGAGAAGTACCCCTTGCAGTTTATGTACTGGTTGGCAAGGTGGTCCAGTGCCAAGATAGGGATATGTGTTCCATCTATCACCCCACCACAGTTAGGGAACCCCATTGCAGCAAAGCCATCCAGTATGACCTGCACATTTCCCAGAGTCACTACCCTTGATAGCAGAATGTCAGTGATTGCATTGGCTACTTGGATCAAAGCAGTCCCCACAGTAGCTTTGCCCACTCCCGACTGACCGGTAGCAATCAGGCATTGCAAGCTTCCACAGGGCTATTGCCACTCACCTCTTAACTGTCAGGGTAGCTCTCAGCTTGGTATTCCTGTGCTTCAGGGCAGGAGAAAGCAACTCACAAAGTTCAAGGAAAGTGGCCTTATGCATGCGAAAGTTTCGCAGCCTCTGTGAATCATCCCATACCTGCAACACTATGCGGTCCCACCAGTCTGTGCTTGTTTGCCGGGCCCAAAATTGGCGTTCCACTGTATCAACCAGCCCCACTGCCGCCATGATGTCCCAATTGCCACAGCCCGTGCTTTCAGGAATGTCTGTGTCCATGTCCTCATCACAATCATCCTCGTGCTGGCGTCTCTTAGCCCAGTTCTGCACATACTCTAGGATAATGCGCAAGGTGTTTACAATGCTCACAACAGCAGTGGTGAGCTGAGCAGGCTCCATGCTTGCTGTGGTATGACGGGTAACCCAGGAAAAAAGGCACAAAACTATTGTTTGCCATTGCTTTCAAGGAGGAAGGAAGGGAGGGGCGACTGACGACATGTGCCCAAAACCACCCTCGACAATGTTTTTGCCCCATCAGGCATTGGGAGCTTAACCCAGAATTCCAATGGGCAGCAGAGACTGTGCGAACTGTGGGGTATCTACCCACAGTGCACTGCTCCGTAAGGCGATGCTAGCCATGGTATTGAGGACACACTCCGCTGACTTAATGCACTTAGTGGGGACATACACAATCAACTGTATAAAATCAATTTCTAAAAATTTACTTCTATAAAATCGACCTAATTTCGTAGTGTAGACATACCCTGAGATGATCTTGCCTGTGGGACTGGGTGCTGAATAGCATGGCGTGGAAGAGACCTGAATGTAAATTGACTGTTTTCCGTAGTTTTATGTAGAGAGTCAGGGATGGTTTTTGCTTGGGGTTGAAATTTAAAAACTCTTACATGCTGCAATGTATGACATTGCACTCTATATGATTTTATGAAAATATGCTAATGAGTGTGAATATAATGTAACTGGAGTATGCTTCATGCAAAAGGTCTCTTGTAAGGTATCATTACAAAGCTTATAATCTATTGAGTGTGGTCATCCAATTTGTATAAATGTATCATTCTTGTATCTGAAACTAGACATATGAAATATAACTCTGAAGTCCTATTGTGTGGGCCATTAATGATAGCTTGGAATCTTGATGGCTCCTATTAACCAGGACAATTAGTTGTAAATGGCTCTGTTTACTTGTAAGTCTTCCTGTATATGTGTGTGCTGGCAAGTGGGTAATGAAGTCTTACAGTGACATGTGATCATGTCTCCTGAACTAGAATCCATCTTTAACCTGGTGCTTTTCCACTGAGAAGGAGGGGTGGGAACCCAGAGAGGGGCAAAGGATTCCCGCCTTGTGCAAAAGATATATAAGGCAGTTGAACAGAATAAAGAGGGCTGCAATCATGAGAAATCACCTAGCTACCACCTGAGCTGGAACAAGAACTGTACTAGGGGAAAGGATTGGGCCCAGACTAGAAAGGAGTCTAGTCTGTGAAAGACGCTTATTGGAACATTTCTGAGGGTGAGGTTTCATCTGTAATCAGTTTCTTACTGTATTAGGCTTAGACTTGCATGTTTTTGTTTTATTTTGCTTGGTAATTTACTTTCTTTTGTCTGTTATTACTTGGAACCACTTAAATCCTACTTTTTATATTTAATAAAATCACTTTTTGCTTATTAATAAACCCAGAGCAAACAATTAACACTTGGGGGAGCAAACAGCTGTGCATATCTCTCTATCAGTGTTATAGAGGGTGAACAATTTATGAGTTTACCCTGTATAAGCTTTATACAAGTAAAACGGATTTATTTGGGGTTTCGATCCCATTGGGAACTGGGTGTCTGGGTGCTAGAGACAGCAGCACTTCTTAAGCTGTTTTCAGTTAAGTCTGCAGCTTGTGGGGGACATGGTTCAGACCTGAGTCTGTGTTGGAGCAGACTGGCATGTCTGGCTCAGCAAGACAGGCTGCTGGAGTCCTGAGCTGCCAGGGAAAACGGGCTCAGAGGTAGTCTCAGCACATCAGGTGGTAGTCCCAAAGGGGGTCTCTGTGACTCAACACATCACACAATGGTTCTGTGCCTTAATGTCTGAACCCCAGTGAACGCACTGGGCCTACTGCACATGACATAGGGTGACCAGATGTCCCAATTTTATAGGGACAGTCCTGATATTTTGGGCTTTGTCTTATATAGGTGCCTATTACCCCCCACCCTCTGTCCCAATGTTTCACACTTGCTGTCTGCTCACCCTAACATGACACCAGAGTGGCATTTAAAAAAAAAAAATCCTATAGGTGAAGGTGAAAGTATTTGACATTGGCAGCCATAGAGCTCGAATAGCTACTACTATGGTTAGTTGAAAACCAAACTCAGCAGCAATAGAAACTCCTGCAACAACTGACAATTCACCAGCAGTAATTGACAGAGGGTGCCATCCTGTAACAGCAGATAATGGCAGTGCTGGAACTTCCTGTTCAGGCAACATCCCTGCCTTCAAGACACACTGGTGTAGTCCCCAGACTATCGCTGATGACAGCATCTCTGATTACAATGCTCCCTGAGGACAATCTGGAATCATTTCTTGCTACCTTTTTAGAAGGTGGACCCTCAAGCGTATGTGCACTCATAGGGATGGGTTGCAGAGCATTTTTTCATAGAAGCTCATTAAGACTAGAATTCCTTCCTACTCTTCATCAGCTGGAGCCGAAGTGTGGTGGGTTTTTTTTTTTTTTTTTTTTTTTTTTTTTAAGAGGAGAGACTTGTTAACTCTGAAATCTAGATGGAATATCTGCCCATGGTGTTGGGGGTCAGGTCTAGGCAGAGAGAACTAGATTGGGGTGTGGATGGACATTTGTGGTTGATCTGTCAGCTAAAACCACCTCCATGAATACAGCACTATAAGAATCATTGTGACTTTGACTCTTGATGTTGGAAATCCCACTGGACCCGTGGAAAGGCATACAAGAGGGCACCAGAACACTGCAGAAGGAATGTGTCCAGAAATGACCCTGGACACATAACTATCTCTGGAACTAAAGTTCTGGCATTGACATTGGTGGTGAACATGTCTATCACTGGGGTTCCCATACACAGGAATACTGTCTCTGTGGTAGACTTCCACAAGGATCACTCACCTATGGCAATTGGCTCTCTGCTCAGGAAATCTGCCAAGTTGTTGCCGACACCTGGGAGGTAGAGAGCCATAGTTGTCTTATGTAGGTGGCACTATGTCAAGATGTTGATGGTTTCCTGGCAGAGAGGAGACAAGCATGGTTTAACTTAGTAAGTAACCTCAGTAAGGTTTAACTTAATTCAACCCAGTATATTCTTAATTCTGTATATTTATTCACAGGGATATGCTAGAGAAACCATTGGAGAAATCAATGGAGCAACAAATGTTTGGATTCCATAGTATTTTGGTTGTATGTTGCCTGTTCTCTGCTATACTGCACCAGCCCTTTAGAAAGCATCACTCTACATTTTGTATTGGAAATCAGTAATCACATGCTATGAGGAGGCTCATCTTTCTGATGTGCCAACTCAGTGCAGTGGGAGACCGTTTGAAAGTGATGGTGTATTCCAAGTTGAATTTAAAAGAGATGATTATACTACTGATATTGAATAGGGGAGTGTGAAGGGACTAAAAATATCACTTTCAGATTTCTGTTTTCAAATGATTTGCTCACTAGAGCAGCAGTGGGATGAATTATTTTACATGTGAAGGAAAAATTTCCTCTTAATGATTTGTGAAAATAACATTTTCTTTTGTGCTATAAAGAATAGTGTTAGTGCAACTAGAGAGTTAACTGAACATCCAGAATATATAAGAACATTCACCTTTGAGGAAAAACACAGCACTTTCCTTTTTCAAGAAAAATAAAGATATGCAAATCCTCAATGTCCATTTTAAAATCTGAAAAACCTGAAGAAAGGTGCACTGTAAATATAGCAGTGGGTTTTCAGAACCAGGGGGTAGCTGGGTAAAAGAATCTTCAGGTGACCTTACCCTCATTCACCAGCTGTAGCTGAGTTTCATGAGGCAGAGGAGTTGGCTAGAGAAAGAGCTCTTCTAGGCACCCTACCCTGCCATTTTTAGATTTCTGAATCTACGTATTTGTACTTCTAATTTAAAATGCCTGTCCCAGGGTCTAGGCTTTTGTTTGTTATGCAAGCCTTGCTCCTTTTCTTTTAACCAGTTCTCAGATAACAAGTGGCCATGTGTTAGGTCTGCTTGTGTGGTCAGGAGCTCAGAGGTGGTTCTAGAGACAGGGTGTGGTGGTGGGGGTTTTTTTGTTTGTTTGTTTTGAGAGAGACAGGTGGTTCCCAAAATCACCACTATAGCACTCTGCTTTCATAATGGTTTCTCAGGGTCTACAACAGATGACTACATTACACATCCTCAACTCCGCAAGGGCACAAACCCCACTATGAAGGATGAAACAGCAGTAGCTCAATGCACACAAGAACTTTTAGTGTGCATCAGCAGGATCCAGACAGTTGGCATGCAGCAAGCTGCAGTATTATAGATTTACACCGCAGCTTGCTGCACAAAAAGTGCTTGCGTAGATATGCCTTCAATCCCTAAGCACAGTTGGGTGTTGGCCAGAGAGAAAAAGTGTACAGCAAGTATCTTAAGAGCCTGGAAACAAGTCTTTTGAGAGCTATTTCCAAGACATGTCCCTTTACTGAGAACCTTGTGTGTGGTCAGCTAAATTTAGCAAGTTAGCATTTTTTCCCCTTAAAAAAGAACGGGGGGGGGGAGGTGAGAGGACAAAGGAATTGGAAGCATTTCTTCTGGAGTACAACAACAGTTATGCTATGTATTTATATGCCTCTGCCACTTATAGCATCAGAGAATCTTCCAAATATTGATTTCTATTTTTAAATCTGTTTCTGTCTCTCCCTGCCTGGCCTGTAGATTAGCTTAATTAGTTTATAAGGGTTTTGACTGTTTTGTCTGTGTGGGAAAAAATAAAAAGAGGAAAATCTAAGTCAAAAGACTTTTGCATTTAATTCTTAAGAGACTAGTTCCATGGTTCTCTTCTTGTGGGAGAGCATTGGGGTGGCATATCTAAATATTTAGATGGATATAACCACCACCACTGAAAAAATATTGGTTCTGTGTGCTGTATAAGGTACAGTAGAACCTCAGTGTTACAAACACGTTGGGAATGGAGGTTGTTTGTAACTCTGAAATGTTTGTAACTGAACAAAACTTTATGGTTGTTCACTTAGAAGTTAACAACTGAAAACTGACTTTAAAAAAAAGGAAAAAAGTTTCAGAGCTGTATTTAGTAGTTTACGTTTAAACACAGTACTGTTCTGTATTTGTTTCCCCCCTCCCCCCCCCCCGTCTTTGCTGCTGCCTGATTGTGTACTTCCAGTTCCAAATGAGATGTGTGGCTGACTGGTCAGTTCGTAACTCTGGTGTTTTGAACTCTAGGTTCTATGGTAGACCTAACCATATTCTGTCCCTGAACTAAGCTGCAGCCTTAGTTTTCCAAAGCTGTAGCCTTGCTTGGGAAAAAGTTAGGTCCATATACACTACAAGATAAGTGTGTTAACTATGTTAGGGGACAATAATTTTGTACAAGTCCCAAGTCCCCCAGTTATTATAGTGTAGATAGTTCCTCAGATGTATTCTAAAATCGTTACCCTATACTGCTTGAGTCAATTAATTTTAGAATTAACTCTGCTCATATATTTTGAAAGTGAGTGGCAATCTAGGGTAATTCCTCATTTGCTTTACATTAAAAATATGGAAGATACACAATGACATACACACGATGCCAAATCAACACATTTATTGTATTTTGTAATCCACAAGTGCAAATCTAGCAACAAGTCAGTTTAGCAAATTACAACACACAGAAGGAAATGTAATGTAAATGCTAAGAACACTGACAAAGTAACTTAAAGAGCAGCAAAAAAGGCTTCAAGTAAAAACAAAACCACCCTTTTCTAATCTTATCTAAAATGTTCTACACCCATGTCAGGAATGTTTCTAAACATATAGCCAGCTCTTCTGGAATTAATAGTTTGCATTATTTAGTGTGCAAATGGCTGGTCTAAGCTCCTTATCAACTGATGGTATTTTGGTTCCTAAAGCAAATTCTGCCCATTTGCTCCAGGTTTAAATATAGTACCACAGTTTTAATAGGGTTGCTGTATTTGTATTACAAATTTAAGAATATATATAATTTTTTTTAAAAATGAAGTCCAATTTCAGTATATTATAATGTACATAATTCTACATGAATCCAAATAGGGCATTATAGATACTTTAAAAAGTTTAATAAAATTCTTGCAACAGATGACAAAAAACTTTCAAGTCACCTATGTAATTTTTAAATTTATCTTTAAGTACTGCATATATACTTTAGAGTTGTGTATAAAATAGAAAGCATTCCCATTAGGAAGATATTGCAATGTAATTAATGATTTCCCCTACCACTTAGTAGCCAAGGGACAAGGTATATGCTTAACTTTTGCTTTTAAGAAAAGCAAAATATTGCTTTAATTTGTGATCACGTGTTAATTACAAGTTTGAGCCCAAAAGAAAGATGGAAACAGTTTGTCTGTGGGAGGTTAAATGGGAAATTTAGTTGGACTTTTTTTCTGTCAACAATTCTTGATTCTTCTCTTTCTCTTGATATGAAACATACTGATAATCTGTACCAAAGATTCTATCCCACCATGTGAAGGTTGAAGCATAGTTGCCAATAAAATTCATGTGATGGAAATCATGAAAACGAGCCCCAGCATAGAAGGGAACTAGATGCAGGGGGTTTAGAGGAATATCGTAGCCACTAGAGAGAAAAAACAAAAACAGAATTAAAATACTGAACCATAATGTTTTTAACATTTTGTTTATAAACAAAAACAAACATACAAACAAACAAAGCCAGGCACCACTGATTACTTCTTGGTTTTCAGTATTCTGCTAAAATTAAAATATTGACTATCAACTACAGTTAAAAACTCTGAAATAGTTGCATGAAGAAATTTATTCCACTGTAATACAGAGATACACCCATCTATTAGGGCCATAGCACTAAAACTAGAGACTGTAGAATACCTATGGACCTGGAATGCTTAAGATTCTGTAAAGTTGGATGCCATTATCTATCTACTCCATTTCCAAATCAACACTTAATTTAAAAAAGGCAGACTGAAAAATGAAAGCCAAAACATCACTACAATGATGAATATAGAAGAAAGTCTTGTGTGGCATCTGAGCCAGAATGTACAGTACCAGGTTGAGAAACACATTAAATGTAGCTAAAAATCTCAACATTTAAGTAGTACTACAGAAAGGAAAGGGAAATGACATTAAAGGATTTCAACATGTTCTCATTTTGTTGGACTAGAAAGCATCTTACTCCACCTAGTGGCAAGATAGTGTCTAGATTTGATTTTGCTATAATATTCCTGTCATCCCATGCCTGTTAGTGTGACCACTTCGGGAAAAATGTCCACTGACAGTTGTGGCTTCTAATCTGCTGTTCACATTGAAATGCACTACTTCGATTTAGTTTCATCCATTTTATTTACGCTGCTGTAGTGTTGCATTCCTCAGTTCATAAGGCATATAACAACAGCTTCCCTCAAATGGAAGTGAAGTAAAAAATCACAGAAAATGTTAAAATTGATACAAAATGAAGCTATTTGACCACCTGAAGAATGGGTCACTGTTCTAACCTATAATATTTTATACCATTCTTGATCTTTTAGTTCTTGCCTGTAAGTATATTACTACATTGAGATTAGGTTAATTAAAAACAAGTAAAGATTGCTCTCCAAGCCCCACAGAAGATTTAGGAAAATGTAGACTGTCATTATGGACCACCACCTACAGGCAATTTTTCCTGGGAGCTGAACTGGGACCCCTTAGGTTAAGCAAGCATTGGTTCTTCAAGACAAGCCTTTCTGCACAGGCAAGCCTATTGACAGAGAAGTTTAAGATATACTACCTTGAGGTCCCCCTCCATTTTAGTAAAATAAAACCTCACTTATTTCATATGTTAGCAAACATTAGGTAATTTGTGTACTAAATATCCAACGTTCTCTCTCAGGCTCTAAGTTCAATCTTGAGAGCTTCACTGGTGTCAGAGATTTACCTTTCCTAAAAACTGAGATCACAAAATGTATAATCCTGCCACTAATCTCACAAACTGTGTTTCTAGTAGATGCTTTCTGAAGTTGTTTTAGTGAGAGCCCTATTTCCCCACCCAAGGAGTTGTTATTAACATTGCCAAAACAGAACAACAATTATTATTTTGAAAAGGATAAATGGCCAACTATAATACTGAAATGAAAGAAGCACTACAATCCTCCTCTGGCTGTTGTACACTATGTGTGGACTTCTATTTGTAGTGTGGTAAAGAGCCTCCTAGTATCATATATACTAGCACAAAGATAGGTGGAAGAGCCGAGTATGGAAAAATCACTAACACTGAATGAGAGGATTTTACCTGTGTACATCAATGGTTTCCATTAAGCGACATATTACCCAGGCCCACAGAAGAATCATATGGTTACAGAAAACAATAATGCCAATGAAAAAACCAGTTCCAAGGATAAGCGTTTCCAGGGGATGTGCATACTCTGCTTGCATCCCAAATGGAGACTGGGAGGAAAACAAAAACACACACAGTAAGCACTTTTCTGTAGTATGTCAACACACTCAAGAGTCAGACCAGTTTAGAACACAGATAACTGTAAATAGGATGGTCTTGCAGACAGGGCACTCAAGAGACTGGGGTTCAATCCCTGGTTCATCCACTGGCTATACAGGGGCACATGATCAAGTGCTTCAGTCCCCCAGGAGTGTTCCCTTACCTCAGTGGGAAGGACAAAAACCACTGATGGTTTTGAGTCACTCCAATACTACAGTGATGACAACCTTGCAAATAAATAAAAGAAAGCTTGCCATTTCTATATATTAGTTACGAATGGTAGGAAACATGTTTCCCCATTTCCCTGGCCATTATCAACTTCCCTGAACCAGAAATTAGTAGTAAAATCAAAGGATCTCATTATGGCAATTACAGCAAGTTTTTGTGAAAGCCTTAAAATTTTTAAATACCTTCCACAACACAGGAATACATGAGTTCATATAAATTTGTATCTATTAATAGTGCTTCAGCTTGTAATATTAATAACATTATTCATAATGTATTGCTAGATCAAAACTGTGATTTGACAACTGCCAACCAGAATCAGTAACGTGAAATCAAAGCAGTTCTCAAAGGAAGAATGTGGACCCCTTTTTGTCCCTTAGAGACCAACGAGGTCTAAAGTAAGGAAGTGAAACAGTGAATAGGTGATCTTACCATAGGTAAGACGGTAAGGGCCTAAGAGTATTTAAAGGATCATATACATCACATATTAGACAGTATCATATAAGCAATATAACTGTTGGCCTAGTGCAGTTAATAAGACCTTTGAATAACCTTTTTGGAAGTAAAAAGTGTAGACACAGCCTTTTTGGCTTACTAGATATCCTGTTCAGTTTTTGGACTGTCCCAGGTTTGGGTACAGTAGACCTGCCAGATATAATAAGGATAAAAAAGCAGAGTCCCCAAACTCCCTCTCAAACAATAAAATTAATAGCTTTGTTACTGCTAATAAGTAGATAAATGTTATATAACCTGTTGTGTAATGCAGAATTTCATATTTGGTCATAAATTATTATATAACAAATCAGAATAGGGTGTTGATAAAAGTAGGATGCCATCCTGGGTACAAAAAAAAGCACCGAGACTTAAGTGTTTGTCTTTGTTTATGTACAGCCTTGTGTTTGTGTACATGCAGCCAATTCATTGTCCTATCACCCCTAACTGATCACTGGGTGTGGCATTCTGCACTGATGCTGAAATAAATAAACTGATCTTTAAATATTCATGGTAATTAGGCCCAATGGCCTGTGATGGGATGTTAGATGGGGTGGGATCTGAGTTACTACAGAGAATTCTTTCCTGGGTATCTGGCTGGTGAATCTTGCCCATATGCTTAGGGTTCAGCTGATCGCCATATTTGGGGTCGGGAAGGAATTTTCCTCCAGGGCAGATTGGAAGAGGCCCTGGAGGTTTTTCGCCTTCCTCTGTAGCATGGGTCATAGGTGACTTGCTGGAGGATTCTCTGCTCCTTGAAGTCTTTAAACCATGATTTGAGGACTTCAATAGCTCAGACATAGGTGAGAAGTTTATTGCAGGAGTGGGCGGGTAAGATTCTGTGGCCTGCATTGTGCAGGTCAGATTAGATGATCATAATTGTCCCTTCTGACCTTAATATCTATGAATCTATAAACCTGTTCCTTGGATTCGAACCTGGAGTTCGCAAGTGGCTATTGTCTGCTACACCAAACAGTGGTTGTCTGTTTGCTAAGTTCATAAGGTAACCTGTGGACCTAGTTGGTTGTCCTGAAACATCCTTACAAAATGAGAATGCTATATAAAATATACTAATTCACCACATCCAAGTTCAGGAAATACAACACTAAAAACAGTTTTGAAGAAGAACACTGTCAACTTGAATTTTTTAAGACTACTTTTGGAATGAAGCTCTTTTTAATTAGTATGTCCTGAACACTTTTTTTTTTTTTTAAATCCTTAAGAGTGTATAAGGTTTTTTGTGGCCCTACTGCTGTTTATTATAAGGATCTTTTTAGGACTGTACAAGACAAACAATTAAAGTGACTATATTTAGAATGTTAATTGCCCAAACCAACCTTGCAGCTATAGTAATCTTACCGTACAATAAAGATTATGGCATAGTAATTATAAAGATAACTATAATCTTAGTTAAACTTATAACAGGCTACAAATCTTCTAACAAATGTGATTGTTGTATTTAATGGCATACTGTCAATTTGACAGTCACCATCCTGACAGTCAGATGCTAAAAGGTAGGTATCAGAACACGGCTGCCATTTGAGTGAAAGGGAGAGAAGAGACAAAGAGTTGTTACAAGACATGTTCTGTTAGATCTATGATATCTGGGTTAATTTAATAGTTATGGAACCACCCAGAAGTCGTTTAAACACAGTTACAAATACTAGGGTAATGGATATAAGAAAAAACTAGCTAGGTGTAAAATATTTTGTAAGATTGGCTGTTCTCCCTATTTCCAAAGGGACGCAAGATCTATTTAAATATGCTTGATTAATACAGTGTTTATTGTAAGCATCCTGGTTATATTGAACACATAAGGTTGAAATCATTAAAGTAGTACATACTATGAACTCATGATGAACTTTATGGATGTACTTGTATATTCTCTTGTGATGCAAGAGTCTATGCAAGAAATAGTGCCAGGCATCCTCAATCACTGCACATCCAAAACACTGGGCAAGTAGCATGTACCTTTAAAAAAAATAAATATATATATTGTTAGCTATAGCAAGATTAAAATATATGAAAGAAATAGAATTTCTCTTTGCTAACAGGCCAAATCCAGGATGTATGCGCAGGGAAAGGCTCTGGAAACTTGGGATGTACATTTAACTTTAAGTACAGTTAATAATCACATAATATGCACTATGAGCACATGCATATGCTGTTAACAGCTCTTTTATTGATCTACTACTGACAAATACCACTGAATATAGTACCTAAAATTGTACATATATTTGCTAACAAAACATAATATATGTACCATTTTAAGTACTATACTCAGTGGTATGTGTCAGCAGATCAATGGAAGAGCTGTTAAATGAGTCAATATGCAATACTGCAAGCTTCTTAGTTTGGCCATTGACACGCGTGTGCACTCTCACACTAACACACACCTGTATATTAACACACTGCAGTTATATAAAGAAAAAAAAAAAAAGCAGCATTAGCACTAGAAAGGAGATAACTTAGTACCCTGCAAGAAATTGGCCATCTATTGTAAAAAAATATAGAAAATTACTGTATGTAATATTTCTCCTGACACTAAAACTAGTAAAAGAGGCACTTAAAAAACATAAGGTTTGCGATTTAAATATGTATTAGTTTGCAGACAGAAGAGTGTGCACATGGTACAGTCTCTTTCCTGAGGTACATAATACAGTATGTGGGTAACGCTTCATCATGTTATTTCTGGAAATGAACCAGATGGCTCAAAAAACATTAGACACTTGCATATACAAGGGTGCTCACGAGCCCACAGATGGTGTCTTAACTTCCAGCCACACTGTATCCCTTTTTGGATTTAGTTTTTCAAATCCTCCCTCTCCGGGATTTGAACAACATTGCAGGCATTAGGCACAATATCAAATATAGGACCCTAGCCTGGTTCCATTATTGCAACTGGATAAACTTCAGGTGAGAACAAGATTGGGTCTATGAATTACACATTCATTCAAAACAATCAAATGACTGTGCAGCACACTAAGTTCCCTAGCAGCTGGGAACATTTCACAGGTACTGTCATCGGTTCTTCCAACAGAGAGTTAAAACAGAAGTACAAATAACATTTCAATGGTTTCTACCTACCATCTTGGCATCCTTTCCCAGTCATAAGGGATATTGAAGTACTCTGTGAAATAGTAGGTACCACATATCAGAGGAAGCTGAATACAGAAGTGATTGAAGAGAAGCGTTTTTAAACACTTCCACTGCTTCTCCCACGTTTCTGGTTTATCCTAGGAAAAAGAAATTTCCAACCATCAGTCCTAGTATGCAATATCATTGCAGAAGTACAGAAAGTAATTCTGAAGATTTGGCTTCAAGCTACAAAAGAAAAAAAAAAAAAAGCATTCACTGAATTTCCTACTTTGCCAAGCTATGCTTTAGTATTACAGACACGTAGTGCTGTAATGAACTAGCTAGTCTTTAGGTCTACCACTGATCTCTACTGGATAGACCTGTTCAACTGTGTTTGATATATACTGTATTGCTAAAAGCTGATAAATATTTTCCTTTGCTCAGTAGTAGGGGTCTGTGCTTTTGGAGAAAGTTCTGACCACCAAGTAGTTCTAAGTAGTCTGTGTGTGCATAACAAGTGAGAATTGTAAAATCTTAGGTGGTCACATTTGTTACATAACATACAATCATATTTTTAGGTGTCAGAAGTACATATGCAGTAAGTTAAGGATCCACTACATCCTAGGTGATTTTCACTCTTTTAGTGAGTTTAAGTCAACTCGTCACATTATAAAGAAAGAGGTGCAAACGAACAGACTGATGGATTAATTAGGTGACCTGAAAAAAGCATAAACAAGAAGCAAAAGCCTGAAAGAAAGTGGAGTTTCCAAGAATTCTTTTTACCTTCATAAAAGAAAGAAAAACAAATCAGGTCTTGTCTACCCTGGAAGATTATGGGCCACTGGAGAGCTAGCAGGATGACATCACAGCATCTGTCAAGTGAGAACTGACTGAGATGAACGACTTAAGTGAAACTATTTGTTTTTGTTGACATCTATTTAACTCTATCACTACATTAACTTGGGGACGGGGGGGGGGGGGGGAGAAAAAATCACCTAAAATTTAGGATCCCACCAATTTAAGGACTGCGAAAATTCCTAAACCACATAAAAAGAGATTGCCAGTTTTGCTGGAGAATGGGTGTGGATAGGGTGACCAGATGTCCCGATTTTATAGGGACAGTCCTGATGTTTGGGTTTTTTCTTTCTTTTATAGGCTTCTATTACCCCCCTGCAACCCCTCACCCTCTCTCCCAATTTTTCACACTTGCTGTCTGGTCACCCTTGGTGTGGAGGTGAAGGCAAACCCAATAATTTTTATATTATTTAAAAAAGTGTGAAACCATTCTCTGCTTCTTACATATGTCAGTAAACTGGCAAGTTATTTTTCTCCCATTTGCAACTCAGCTTTCAATTAACCTAATAAAGTCTCAGTGACTAAACATGAGATTATTTTAATCTCGTGTTAGACTGAAATGATTGTTAAAAGACCCTTTTGTGCCTCCAAAGAAAGTATGGTCAGCCCAACTCAAATTCTACAGTCTCAGTTTTCAATCACCTGGAAAGTAGGTTCCTAAGCAGTTTCTATTGGCTGGTAGATAGAAAATAGATGTGAGAGGAAGGTACCAAAAGGGACTGAAGAGAGAACTGTTTGGGGGGAGGAGGGGGGTGTCAAAGGATACAGGCAGATTGGGAAAGAGCAGAGGCAGGGCAGTACAGTTCAGGGTGATGACAAGTCAGTGTATTTCTGAGGGTGGAATTTGGGTTTATATCATATCTCAAGTTGTAATTATTTTCTTTTTAATACAAATTCCTTTGTGTTGTATTGTTTTTTCTATCCTATAAGCTTTAAAGGTAGGTCACATTAGTGACCAAAATTAAAATTAACTAAAGCAACCTGATTTTACAGGGATTTGGCCACAAATCATTCCAATTCATTATTTTATTTTTTTAAATGTAACTTCCAAGTTCTCCTAAACAGCTTTTCTATAAAGTGACAATAAAATAAGTATTCATTAGCACTTGTTCGCATTGCAGTCATACAAAACTCATGGATGACTTTCACCACTTGCAAGAGAGTTATTATCCAAGACTCATTCAGATAAAAACTATACCATATGCACTTCTCCACTACATTTTCATTACACACACACACACAGACAAATGCAAGGATACAAAGAGATGCTGGGGATTAAAGTCTGTTGCAAGGATGTGTGGGATAGATCATCCCATTTAACAGTCACAGCTATGACATCTATATTTACTTAATATTTTCCAACCAAATTATGTAAGCATTTATATACTTAAGTTTCACAAGAATTTTTCAACACTCACTGTTATAGAACAAGTTTGATTTTAAATCCAGTCCTTAATATGAACATGTAAGTCAGGCAAGTGGGGAAAACAATCACCAGGTTGCACTGGATGGGCAGATTACCTGTATTATGGAATGAAATTCACTCAGTGTGGACAGCTTGCTCAGTGTTTTCTGTATTACAGAAACTTTGCATTGCCTCTTCAAGGCGATGTGGGTGGAGATGTCCTGCAGGGAAGGCCCGAGGTGTGGCCCCCATCTTGGCACTTAAGAAGCCAACATATGGGAGTACTAGGGCAGGGGAGAGGTTTACAGCAGTGATATTGACTGTGCAAATGGCTCTTTAATATGTCTCCTGCAGTTCTTTGCAGCACGATATTAAAGTTATTAGCCAACAGTAAAAGCTTCCTGATTATTAACCAATGTTATCAACTTGCGCTAAGTTATTAAACTTATTTGCTGAGACGATATATACATACACTTTACATATAAAAACTAAATATTTCCTCTGTCAGACTGTTTAAATCTAGTACGCTACAGTACTATAGTAAATGAAACAATCAATTCATACTACTGTGGCTCTTTTGGGTAATGTTGATCACTTTGATCACTATTTTGGTTCCTGAACCCTTGAAGTCTGAGTATCACTGGGCTACAGGATCCAGATTTATACTTAGCCAAGAGCCAAAATCTTCCACACACAGGTATGTAGCCTCTATTCCACTTGGTGTAACGGAACAGTGATTGAAGAGGCTGTGCTGCAAAGTTGTCCTTTGCATTCACTTTGAGAACAATGGATCCCTTCCCCTCCCACAAAGCTGAAGGAGTTCCATCACCAACCCCAATAACCTGTGGCTTTATATAGGTGGAAGTGAGGTGTGAGAGCCTCCCATAAAATATATAGACTAGCACATCAAGAACAGATGTTTCTACATTCTACGATTCCTGACCATTTGTAAAATACGAAGTTAGAATATCACATAATTTGTACATAAAACAAAGCAACCAGAAACCTGTGCAATTCAAAATTCTTTGTCTTACCTGCTGAATTTTATACTTTTGCATATAAGGTATAAACTGAAATATAAATCCAGGTAGACAGAGCAAAAAGTAGGAAAGTTCATGAACTATGAGTGATCCCCATGTTGCAATCTGGAACTTGGTGTAATTGTCCAGCATATAGTTCCAAGCATTTTTAAATGGTTGCTGCAGTGGATTGTCAGGCAAGAAAGAGTCGATGTATTCCACAGCCAGGTAAGCGGAGTTCAGGATGTCAACACTCTCATTCACTGCCATTGTTCAAATATAAAAAACTTCACACTTGCAGTTGCTCTGCAGAATTCTAGAAACAGCCTATAAATTTTAAAAGGTAAAATTGAATTTGTTACTGACAAATTGATGCTGTTCAAACAGCCATCTACTTCAATTAAAAAAAAAAAGGTTACATTAAAGGGTTAAGAAGGACACTGTAAAAATACATTGTACTTTAGAAAAGCACAAAACTATGATGTAAACAGAATCAACAGGTTTAATCCTACAGTTAAACTGAAATCAGATCAAGTGAGTAGAGGGCTAAAGGATAAACTCAAACAGGGGAGTGCACAAGGGAGGGCAAGCAGAGGCATGGGCTCTCCCCAATAATCGGCAGGGTCACAGAGCTCCTCCAGCCCCTCCAAAAGTGGTCAACGTAAGAACGGCCATACTGGCTCAGAACAACGGTCCATCTAGCCCAATATCCTGTCTTCCAACAGTGGCCAATGCCAGATTCCCCAGAGGGACTGAACAGAACAGGTAATCATCAAACAATCCATTCCCTGTTGCCCATTCCCAGCTTCCGGCAAACAGACGCTAGGGATACCATCCCTGCCCATCCTGGCTAATAGCCATTGATGGACCTATCCTCCATGAATTTATCTCGTTCTTTTTTGAACCCTGTTCTAGTCTTGGCCTCTACAAGATCCTCTGGCAAGAAGTTGCATAGGCTGACTGCGCATTGTGTGAAGAAATACTTCCATTTGTTTAAAACCTGCTGCCTATTAATTTATATTAGTGACCCCTAGTTCATGTGTTATGAGTAAATAACACTTCCTTATTTACTTTCTCCACACTTGTCATGATTTTATAGACCTCTAGCATATTCCCATTTAGTCATCTCTTTTCAAGCTGAAAATCCCAGTCTTATTAATCTCTCCTCAAATGGAAGCCATTCCATACCCCTAATCATTTTTGGTGCCCTTTTCTGAACCTTTTCCAATTCTAATATATCTTTTTTGAGATAGGGTGGCCACATCTGCACGCAGTATTCAAGATGCGGGCATACCATAGGATTTATATAGAGGCAATATGATATTTTCTATCTTATTATCTATCCCTTTCTTAATGATTCTGTTTGCTTTTTTGACTGCCGCTGAAGATTAAGTGGGTGTTTTCAGAGAAATATCCACAATGATTCCAAGATCTCTTTCTTGAGTGGTAACAGCTAATTTAGACCCCATCATTTTATATGTATAATTAGGATTATGTTTTCTAATGTGAATTACTTTGCATTTATCAACATTGAATTTCATCTGCCATTTTGTTGCCCAGTCGCCCAGTTTTGAGAGATACTTTTGTAGCTCTTTGCAGTCTGCCTGGGATTTAACTATTTTTAGTAGTTTTGGATCATCTACAGATTTTGCCACTTCACTGTTTACCCTTTTTTCAAATGTAAATTGCTATGTATGCCCCTGAATCCAAATGTTTCTAATAACTGGCTTGGTGGCAAGCCCCTTCAGAGAATCTGTACCTAAACGTCTATCATCATAAACTCTTAATTATTTTAGAAGTGTAACACTGATATCAATCACCATTATAAAATTCTATTCATTCACTGAGCAAGGAGGCTTCTTTTCAAATGTTGAGTAAAGCAACGGATTATTATTTCAATCTTAAACCATTCCTCTAAGAAAACACCCTGGTAAGTAAAATAGCAGTTAGGGAGGTTGATAAAAAATGTTCAGTATACTAAAAGTAGAACTTTTTGTAGTTACGTACAGGTGAATTTCTTCAGACTACTGAGTAGTCTGGGTCAACAACTTTCTATCAAATTTTCTTGGGAAAAAACTAGGGGTTTGATTAAATAAGAATTTTCATGGAAAGTATACTGGCTTCCTCAAGAACTTTTGATTTTGTTGAAAAACCTTCCCTCTCCCCCCTGATATTTGGCCAAATTTTGTCAGTAAAAACTTGATATTTTAAACTATTAAAAAAAATGAAAATCTCCATGGGTAATGTTTTGGGTAACAAGTTTAAGCACGGCATGTAATGGAAAAATTACTTGCTTAAAACTATTAAATAGTTTGACTCCTAAACACAAGGATCGTACATGTTACTGCAAACACAGTGTGTATTTCCCCACAGCAGAACAAAATTATTCAAACTGCAAGATTACTTACTTATCAGAGGCCAAACAATATATACAATTTAGAATCCAATGGCAAAACAACCCATATGTTAAGTTAGGATGTACTATACTCACTAGATCCCAAGGCATGATATCTTTTCTTTTATAGTCAAAGGATGAAACAGTTTAGGGCAGATACTCAGGTCTAAGTGGTTCAAGAGCCAAATTAACAATCAACAACACCCAGAAGAGACACAGTAATGTGAATTCATAGTTTGATTTACTGTAGTACTATATATTCCAATGACAGGGGAGTTTAACTAACACACACACACACACGTTATTTTCATAGTAAAATAGCTAACCAAGTATTATTTTTATCAACTACAACTGGTTAACTACATGGTAAAAACACCCTGAATGGTTAAAAACAACTAAAAATCACAGTGTTTTAACATCATGCGCTAGGAAGAGCCTTGCAGTGGGGACAGAGTATCGCTGGCTTAGGGGTTAATTGTAAGGATGCCCCCCCCCCCCTTTTTATTGCAGCATGGCTACACGTCTGGTGACTGGCTCGGTAGGTGGTTCTGACACGAGCAATTTTCACAATCAAATCTGTTCTGACTCTTGGACAAAATTAAAAGCTTGCCAGCAACAGGGCAAGGCAGCCGGCCTCCGAACAGCGCCCAGCCCCGGGCGAGGGGCGCCGGACACAGTGAGCTCCTCCCGCTGCCAGGAGACCGGAGTGGCAAAGCCCAGCACCCCAGCCTTGAGACCCCAGCCCAGGCCGCCCAGCCCCTCACTCACCTGCACTGCACTGCACAGCACCAGCACCAGCCGCTACCCCTCACGCACTCACCTCACCCGCTTCTCACCCATCAACAACAGCACCAGCCGCTCCGCGCTCTCCCATTGGCCGCACAACACCCCTGCGCCGCTTTGATTGGCTCCCGGGCGGGAACCGGTGCCCGTCAGGCGTGAGGCGGGTGGGGGGGGCAGAGCGGTCCCACCCGATGATGATTGGTAGCAGGGATGGAGTGAGCATAGTGAGATCTCGGAGCGCAGCCAATGAAGAGCGAGGGAGCCCAGGTGACGGCGAAAACGCCATTAGAAGGAGACGGGCTGAGAGGGCAGCCCCAGGTGGGAAGAAGAGGTGGGGCCGTTACCGTGGTTACTTCTGCAGTTAATCACTGCCTCGGGGGCTTCGTAGCGCTCGGTCTCCGCTTTCTACCCACGGAAATTGCTGCTGCCCTCGCCCAGCCTGGGGGCAGCGCCCGGCTCGGACCCAGGCCCCGTGCGCAGGCCGCAGCAGCCCTTGGCGGCCGCTCCCCGCCCGAGGAGGGGGCTGTGGGGGTGATTAACGCGGGCGTAAATGTGGTTGAGAGAAGACAACGAGCTTGGTGCGCGCCTTGGGGCTGGGGCCCGGGCCCGGCCAGCCCGCAACGGCAGGACACCGTGGGAGCCATGTTTCGGGGGGGCGGGATAAAGTAACGGGCCCAGGAAAGCGCTACAGTCACCGGGCTTGGTGCCTCTCCCTGACTCTACTCCAGTGCCATGGGAGTAGGCAAAGCCCAAGAGCTTCAGCCCCCAGACAGGGGTCTGGTAACCTGAGCCCTGCTGTCCAGGGCTGAAGCCCTCCAGCTTCAGCTTCTGCCCTGTATGGTGGGGCTTAGGCTTTGGCCCTAGCAAGTCTAAACCAGCTCTGGTGACCCCATTAAAACACAGTCCCAACCCACAGTTTAAGAACCCTGGTTAAGGTCAGAGCCATTGTTTAAAATACCATTTGGGCTGTGGGCTTAATAAAAGAATTTCTGCTTAAAATTAGTGTCCCATCTCCCCTAATAATATTACTTTCAAATAATTCCAACAGGGTGGTGTCAGGGCCAGCTTCCATGGGTTCAGGCCCCCCATGGAGCAGGCACAGCGTGGTTCTACTCCGGGCTATCCAGGCAAACACCTGGGTCCACTAGCCGAAGGGGGGAGAGCTGTCCCTGCCTTTTGCTAGTGCAGCTGAGGCCCCATAGGAGGGAGCCTGATATTTTCTGTCTCTGCCGCAGCTGGTAGCTTGATGTACACCTGGCCTGTTTCATACTTCTGTCAAGGGAGTTAACACTATTCACAAGGTGTGGCCACTTAGATTTTCTGTCTGTGTGATTGCTTGTCATGCCTTAAATCGTACTCCTTTGAGAGTCAAGAGGTACTTATCTGTAAAACAGGTCAGCTACCTCTGCTGATTAATTTCAAATTGTCACCATATAGGAAGTAATATTAGGTGTTATTTACCTTGGCATCTATTTACCAGTTACAAAACTACAAATAAGCGCAATATTTCAAATGAGCTTCCCTCTTCCAATGCTGGGGATTGGCAACTATCTACATTGTGTAAGGTAAATAATTTCGGAGACAATATCAAGACACAAACACTGAATAGCTCTGGCTTGCAGCCACAGCTGGTGAGAAAGAACTGAGTGGTGGTTGGGCCACTCTGACCTTCATGCCTTCAATCTGGGGCATGAGGACACTGAGGGAGCATGCCAGGCCCCAAATGACACTGCTACCTAAATGTCTCTGTTCAAGCATATAAGGTGCAAGAGTGGAATATGAAGAGAGACACACAAGCACTTGAAGCATGATGTTCTCTGAGTTGAATAATGCAGTTGAAATTAGAAAGGTCACATCTATTAGTTCTTTAAATCAACAACTCAGAGCACTGAAACACAGTAGAGACCAAAATATTTATTATGAGTTGACTTAACTGACTGGCAGGCTGGTCAACAAAAGAGAAGACCCAGAGAGACAAATGTGGGGGAAGGGAGGTTTGATGAGAATAAAAGCAGCAACAACTGATGCAAAAGTTGGATGTACTACCTGTTGGAAGACTCCTTGTTGAAAGACTCCTTGTTGACTGAAGTCAAGGAGGAACTACCTGGAAGATTCTAGGTGCTGAGATGGTGGCAGTTGGTAGCACATGCTGAGTGGAAAGGTAGGCCATAGAATATCAGGGTTGGAAGGGACCTCAGGAGGTCATCTAGTCCAACCCCATGCTCAAAGCAGGACCAATCCCCAACTAAATCATCGCAGCCAGGCCTTTGTCAAGCCTGACCTTAAAAACTTCTAAGGAAGGAGATTCCACCACCTCCCTAGGTAACGCATTCCACTGTTTCACCACCCTCCTAGTGAAAAAGTTTTTCCTAATATCCAACCTAAACCTCCCCCACTGCAACTTGACAGAACAAGGAGTAATGGTCTCATCTGCTACCACTGAGAACAGTCTAGATCCATCCTCTTTGGAACCCCCTTTCAGGTAGTTGAAAGCAGCTATCAAATCCCCCCTCATTCTTCTCTTCCGCAGACTAAACAATCCCAGTTCCCTCAGCCTCTCCTCATAAGTCATGTGTTCCAGTCCCCTAATCATTTTTGTTGCCCTCTGCTGGACGTTTTCCAATTTTTCCACATCCTTCTTGTAGTGTGGGGCCCAAAACTGGACACAGTACTCCAGGTGAGGCCTCACCAATGTTGAATAGAGGGGAACGATCACGTCCCTCGATCTGCTGGCAATGCCCCTACTTATACAGCCCAAAATGCCATTGGCCTTCTTGGCAACAAGGGCACACTGTTGACTCACATCCAGCTTCTCATCCACTGTAACCTCTAGGTCCTTTTCTGCAGAACTGCTGCCGAGCCATTCGGTCCCTAGTCTGTAGTGGTGCATGGGATTCTTCCGTCCTAAGTGCAGGACTCTGCACTTGTCCTTGTTGAACCTCATCAGATTTCTTTTGGCCCAATCCTCTCATTTGTCTAGGACCCTCTGTATCCTATCCCTACTCTTCAGCATATCTACCTCTCCTCCCAGTTTAGTGTCATCTGCAAACTTGCTGAGGGTGCAATCCACACCATCCTCCAGATCATTTATGAAGATATTGAATAAAACTGGCTCGAGGACCGACCCTTGGGGCACTCCACTTGATACCGGCTGCCAACTAGACATGGAGCCATTGATCACTACCTGTTGAGTCCGACAATCTAGCCAGCTTTCTGTCCACCTTATAGTCCATTCATCCAGCCCATACTTCTTTAACTTGCTGGCAAGAATACTGTGGGAGACCGTGTCAAAAGCTTTGCTAAAGTCAAGGAACAACATGTCTACTGCTTTCCCCTCATCCACAGAGCCAGTTATCTCGTCATAGAAGGCAATTAGATAAGTCAGGCATGACTTGCCTTTGGTGAATCCATGCGGACTGTTCCTGATCACTTTACTCTCGTGTAAGTGCTTCAGAATTGATTCCTTGAGGACCTGCTCCATGATTTTTCCAGGGACTGAGGTGAGGCTGACTGGCCTGTAGTTCCCAGGATCCTCCTCCTTCCCTTTTTTAAAGATGGGCACTTCATTAGCCTTTTTCCAGTCGTCCGGGACTTCCCCTGATCGCCATGAGTTTTCAAAATAATGGCCAATGGCTCTGCAATCACATCCGCCAACTCCTTTAGCACTCTTGGATGCAGCGCATCCAGCCCCATGGACTTGTGCTCGTCCAGCTTTTCTAAACAGTCCTGAACCACTTCTTTCTCCACAGAGGGCTGGTCACTTCCGACCCATGCTGTGCTGCCCAGTGCAGTAGTTTGGGAGCTGACCTTGTTTGTGAAGACAGAGGCAAAAAAAGCATTGAGTACATTAGCTTTTTCCACATCCTCTGTCACTAGGTTGCCTCCCTCATTCAGTAAGGGGCCCACACTTTCCTTGACTTTCTTCTTGCCATACACTGTAACTGCCACTACCACCTTATTGAAGTAAAAAAATCTAGGTGAATTCAAGTCCATCAGAGTTCAAGAGTGAGAATTTTATGTTAGCTTTAAAGAAGAAATCATTCTTCAGGTAAAATAACAGTGTCCCATTTTATCAGGTTGACCTTTATCAAATTGGTTCTATTGTACTGTGAGGAGTTTGTGTTCTATCTTTTCTTTTAAAATAAAGGAAATTTTAGTGTTGGTGAAAACTAGAATGTGGAAATTGCAATCCTCAACTTCATATAATATATACAGTACAGCCAGCAGAAGTATAAGCTTTCTTCCATGATATCACCAGTGTGTCTCAACCACGTTAATTATTTGTATTGTTGTAGCACCAAAGAGCCCTAGTTATTGACCACGACTAAGCACTGTGCAGAAACAAAGAGGATGTATCTGCCCCCACAGAGTTTAAAGGCTAAGTTCACAAGGAATCATTTCTAAGAGTGAGAGGGTAAAATTCTCTATCCATGGTCCATTAAATCCTTGGCATTTTTCCTGACACTGCCAAAAAGCAGGCTAATTATTTGCAACTGTGGTGGTGGTTTTGTGACATGGATACTCGTTCACTAGGAACTGGACAGAGACCACCTACTAAGGGCTTGTCTACATGAACATTCAGTTCACAGCAAGCTGGTGTGTGAGTCTACCCCACGCTAGCCTGCCTTGGACTCTGCTGATGCGTATTAACAGTTCATTGGTTCATTTTGGTCCTCTTTGAAATGGGTTGAGATCAATGCGCATTACCCAACTGTTAATACATGTCTGCAGAGACCACACAGAGAGCCCATAGCAGGCTAGTGTGGGGTAGATTTGCACCCCAGCTTGCCGCAACTAATTGTGTAGACATGCCCTTAGAGCTATCATGGGCCAAAAAACCAGCCATCCAATGGTGGTAATTTTCTGTTACTTACCTGGGGTGGATTTGAATTGGTAACCTAGAAATGAAAGGTTCTATATTCCGGTACCTATTTCCTCAGCCTGTGTAATGTTATCATATTAAACTATGACCATATAGATCATTGTTGCTACCACTGTTACATAATTACAACAAATCTTGTATAAATTATGTCAAGTAAGGTGTCTACGAACGGTTATGATTTGCTGAATATGATTATGCTATTAGTATGCATGTTCCATTTTTGTATTTGAAGTTATGAGTATTGGCTCTATACCTGGATTTCAAACGTTTGCTCCTGGGGTAACGCCCACAAGGTATTTAGCCTGCACATCTTGAAGGGACTATTCAAATTAAGTGGCTCATCAAGGAACATTTAACTCACAATGGACCATGGGAAATGCCTATCTACACTTAATGGACTTTCCTGCTATGACTAAGTGAAATCATGCATGGACATGTGACTTGCCCATGTGACCCCAAACACCATTTTTTACTTGTAATTTTCCACAGTGAGAACAACGAGATTCCCTTCACTTGAGAGAAGCTATAAAAGGTGCTGGAAACATCTTCATTTTCCCTATTTCCTGCTCAAACCTCTGGACTATGGACTTATGCTAATGGTAGCATTCTAACCACGGGACTGAGGACCTTCTAATCATTTGGAAGCAACCAGGGACCTGACTTAAGCCAGCAGTTTATTCCATCACTGCTACAAGCCTGAACCAAGAACTTTGCATTTATTGTATGTATTTGATTCCTTTAACCAATTTTAACTCTCACCTTTCTTTCTTTCTATAAATAAACCTTTAGATTTTAGATACTAAAGGATTGGCAACAGTGTGATTATTTGGTAAGATCCGAGTTGTATATTAACCTGGGTATGTGGCTGGTCCTTTGGGATCAGAAGAATCTTTTGTTTGATAAAACTGATTTTAAATAACCACTCATCTTTAACTCTTGTGCCTGGATGTTGAATCCAGGACTGGAATGCCTAAGGAAACTGCTTTTCTGACTTCTTGTTAGGCAGTGTGATGAAACAGAAATTTGCTTTCGTTGCTGGTTTGGTATATCTTATGGGAGAATAACCACCAGTTTTGGGGTTTGTCTGCCCTATTTCTCAGCAGTTTGTCCTGAATTTGGTATTCCCTGTTGTAACCCACAAAGGCACGGTTACAGCCTGGCAGTCCCCTCTTCAAATCACTTACATTTTATTCTTGTATTTAGGTTAACACAAGTTTTTCCAAACAACTTTTGACTGTTTGTTGATCTCAAAGGTATTTGTTGTGAAGCTTGTGTTTCTCAAAACAAGTTTTAACCAACTCCTTAGCATTATGAAACAAATATACAAACTTTTATTATTTAAAGAAAATAGCTCAAAGCGTACAATAGTTTTGGTCATATTTAAAAGGTCATCCATGAATAAAAACGATAGTTGCTCCACAAACATGGGCACATAGAGTAAGTTTTTTCATATTTGTTAATAGCAGCTAAGTTACACATAGATAGTTCTTAATACCATGCAAGCTCAGTTGAATTCCATACATTCATTATAAACTTGCAGTTATGTTCATGCCAAATAACCACCTTTTGATAAAAAGGTAGTAAAGGAATTCACCTAAACATGACCAAGATTAAACAGAGAAAAATCTTAAATAAATACAGGCAACTAAACTTTTTCATAAAAGATTTTGGCATTATACCATTCAAGAAATGCTGTGTCTTCTCCATTCTCTTTAAATGGCATTTAGTAGTGTTAAGCATTGTTATAAAAAAATACAACCCTGTTTTACAACATAGAGTACTGACATAATTCAAAGTACTTTGCCAATTATAAATAATATAATCAAGTTCTGAAGAGTGTTAATGGAAAGCAACCTATACTCTCACACACACACACTATATTCATGTAATGAAAACGGTTATTAAAAACAAAACATGTTTACTCCCATGCCAGCTTGTACTACTGAAGTGGGATTCAATACCCATCCTGAAGACTTACAGTTCATGGATCTACAGTCTCTGGGAAAAAATAAGACAAAAATTTACTTTCACCAGAATATACATCACTTTACCATTCTTCACTGAATAATCCATTTGTCAGTCACAACTGACATGAATTGGTCCTTTTGAAAGTGATTTTTTGTTCGAAGGCCTTGCAAATAAAAACTGTGGTCCACTAGCATTTATAAAAATTCAGTCAGCTGCTGCTCAATGCAGAATAATCCTACACGTTGCTTCTACCTAGAGTAATCTTCATTATCTGTCATACGTAATTGCAGACCGTCACATCTTCCACTGTGACTCAATGTGCAGCTACAAGTAGAGAAGTGCTTTGATTCTCAGTCACTTCAAAAACACTTGTTGAAGCCAGCCCTTAGTACATAATTAAGTTGAAAATCTTTTTGCTGTTCATAATGGTTTGTCAATAACTGTAACACCTATAGAATAAGAGAATCACAAGTTTAAAGTGTAAGTTATTTGACCGCGTTTTTTCAAAAAAGACAACTTCCAAAAGTATTACAAGAAATACAAGATTTCATACAATGATTTATACCCATCAAAAATATATATCTGTATGTGCATTAATTTAAGGCAAATATCCAAAAATGTTCAACCCGTGTTACTCAACACAAAGATTAACCTTTCACCAGTAACTCGGTTTGATTATCAGTAGCATAACATCTCTATCATGCACTGGTTTATATTACACATTTTCTGTTTTCCCAAAAATGTGAGCCAAGATCCTTAAAGGGGTCTGATTTTCAGTGGGTGGATTCCCAGCGCATCTAATGATAAGGCTCATTTAAAGAATGTCCTGCTCCCCCCAAAGTCAGATCCTAAAGTAAGTTTCCAGCCGTTTTAACATAAATTGTACTTCTTAGTGAATACCGAGAAGAAAATAAAGTGTGCTATCCAAAACAACCAGATTTTTCATACAATTTTAGTACAATATTTTGCTTTTAAATGAATTTAAGAAATAATATTTTTATTTATATTATGATAGTGCCTAGGAGCCCTAATTCTGGACCAGGACCAGGCACTGTACAAAATATACTTTAAAAAACAGGTCTTTCAGTGCAATAGATTTTTACCTGGGACATTTTACTCTTCGGATGTTTTGTCACACAACTCACTTGAGATACTACTTCCAAAGTAATTGTGAGCAGTTTAAAAAACTATATACCCATTACCTGCATAGCTCCTTCCAGTACTCATACAAGAGGACACAACTGTCCATTTATCAGTTGTTGGGTTATAATATTCCACAGTTGACAAGTTACAGGAACCATCATCTCCTCCAACTACATACAACAGGCCATATACAGCACAAACCCCTATTAAAAAGGAAAATAGCTGCAATAAGACAGAAGTTTACAGAAAGCGCACACCTATTTGCTTGCTTACATAGTGAAATCATGCCTTCCATTTTGAGGCTTTAGTAAAGAAGCAGAAAATATTAAAGAGAGGTAGAAGCATGTACAGAATAGATACATAGCCACATTAATAGCATTTTAAAGAACAATATTTCTAAACTACAGTATATACCTGCATTCCTTCTGCACATGTTCATATCTGCAACCTGCCTCCATGTACTGGTGGCAGGATCATATACTTCAACACTTTTTCTAACCAAAGGACCATCATGACCACCTACTGCATACAATAAGTTGTTTAACACACCAACACCTGCAAAAATACAAAAACACTCAAAATCAATAGAAGAATGGCTATGACTGAGTATCAGGGAAAGCCAGTACAGAGTGTATTTATAAATGTAAATCCTATTTCACAATCAGAGTTAGAAACCCTCTCAAAAGAAATGTGGGTCAGAACATGTTAAACTAAAGAAATGATTACAAATTGGTAAAGGCAAGACATTGATTAGAGGCCTTGTGTGACTGGGCTTATCATAGCATACAAAGATTAGAGCTGTTCTGCAACAGAAGATTAGGAATAAGCAAAGAATAAATGTACTGAATATCTATGCAAATACAGAGTACTGGAAGTAAGCACCAGTTAGAAATTATACTAAATTAAGGGCTATGATCCAGTGGTATAATGGAAACCGGGCAAGATGAGCCATATAAATGAATCTAAATAGAGCTGGGTACAATTTACACAGCAGAAAGAAAAGAAGAGGTGCAAGAGTGGCACTACATATCTATCAAAAGTATGTTGAAACAAGCTGACAGTGAAGTTATGGGATACTTCACTGGGCATGAACATACAATGAATGAACAAACAACCAGGAAACTACAGTGGGCATCTGCTACAAACTGGTGGATAACACTAAAAATTCCTTGAACCAACACTAAAGGTGCTCAAAAACCCAAAGGATTCCATACTCATGGGGTACAGAACCCAGTTCTGTGTCAAATACATCTTAGTGTATATTTAGCTTTATGTTAAGAACAACTTTATCAATCTATAAGGAGTGACTCAAGGAACAGGTGAAGTCAGACTGGATCTACTTCTTACTGATAAGTATGAACCAACTGAAAATATGAGAATCCTAGGAAACCCTGGAACCAGTGATAACAGCTGCTTATTCACCACTATAATAAGAAATGGGATAACAGAACAAAACAGTATTAGCATAGAAGATTTCAGAAAGGCAAAATTTTTGGAGTTAAGACACTAGTAAGTAATGTATGACGAACAGAAATATTAAAATTCACCAGTATGGAAGTTGGCTGAGGAATCCCAGGAGACAATGATGGCACTGACTGCTCAACAAAAAAGTGTAAGCTATAAGAGTTGGCCAAATGTGGTTTCATAAAGGGCTTCACAAAAGATTAAGAGTTTAAAATAAAACCTATATTGCAAATGAAAAGGGAGAGGGAATCAAATAGGAATACACAGATCAGTTATGGCGCTCAGAGAAAAGATATGGTTAGAAAAAGTTAATCATAGGACTGGAAGGGACCTTGAGAGGTCATCTAGTCCAGTCCCCTGCACTCGTGGCAGGACTAAATATTATCTAGACCATCCCTGACAAGTATATGGAAACCTGCTCTTAAAAATCTCCAATGATGGAGATTCCACAACCTCCCCAGGCAATTTATTCTAGTGCTTAACCATCCTGACAAGAAGTTTTTCCTAATGTCCAACCTATACCTCCCTTGCTGCAATTTAAGCCCATTGCTTCTTTTTCTATCCTCGGAGGTTAAGAACAATAATTTTTCTCCCTCCTCCTTGTAACAGCCTTTTATGTGCTTGAAAACTGTTATCATGTCCCCTCTCAGTCTTCTCTTTTCCAGACTAAACAAACCCAATTTTTTCAATCTTCCCTCATAAGTCATGTTTTCTAGACATTTAATCATTTTGTTGATCTTCTCTGGACTTTCTCCAATTTGTTCACATCTTTCCTGAAATGTGGTTCCCAGAACTGGACACAATACTCCAGTTGAGGCCTAATCTGAGCAGAGTGGAGCAGAAGAATTACTTCTTGTGTTTTGCTTACAATCCTCCTGCTAATACATCCCAGAATTATGTTAGCTTTTTTTGCAACAGTGTTATACTGTTGACTCATATTTAGCTTGTGGTCCACTATGACCCCCAGATCCCTTTCCGCAGTACTCCTTCCTAGGCAGTCATTTCCCATTTTGTATGTGTGAAACTGATTGTTCCTTCCTAAGTGGAGTACTTTGCATTTGTCCTTACTGAATTTCATCCCATTTACTTCAGACATTTCTCCAGTTTGTCCAGCCAAAGTGTGAGGTGACTATCAAGGATTTTAAAAAATATACTTTGGGGAAAATATATTATATAGTAAGGCCACTAATACATAAAGAGGGACATGACCTCTGCTGAAATACTTAATATTTAAATTTTCATGTTTGTCTTCAATAAAAAAACCAAAAAGGAGGGAGACTGGAATAATTAGGAAGTAATAAAAGTCTAAAAAAATAGCTACCATAAAACATCACTATACCAACATTATAAAATCATGTTATCCATTGCTTTATCAGTGAAACTCAGTATGGACTATCATTCAGTTCAGCTAATGGGTATTTTGGTTGCTATTGTTTATGGCTATAACATCGATCAGAATGCAACATTGTATCACTTTTCTTTCTCCTGCTCTGTGATCTCACTTTAGTGTAGAGTATCACACAGCATATATGTTGTACGGCTTTCAATATGAGAGGGCTTGAGGAAGGATGAGATTTTTATCACAAATTTGAGATGCAGTCATATAGACAAACCAAATATATAAAAAGATTGGGTTTCGTTGCTATTTTGTCCCATCTCTCTTCCCTAACTCCACCCTACTGTAGCCACTGGCCTTATTGTTTAGTATATTTACTTCTCAAAACCCAACCATTTAACATATTACTTTTTAATATCGTCTTCCACTCCCCTTTGGTCAATCCTTTATTATGCCTCCACCAACCCCGATTTCCAAGTCATACCTCATTTCTTACTCCTTCCATCTGTATCTTCTTGTTGTCATCCTCTTGCATTTTCAGTTCTTTTGTTTTCTTCTCCTACCCATTTTCCTGGTCCTTGTCTTACCCTATACCCCTCCCAAAAGGGCCCGGAGGACATGGGATTTAAGATCCTCATCCCTGTGTGGTGCAGCGCACTCCTCTCAGCTGTAGCCAGGAGCAGATATGACTTCCATCCCTATGCTGATCAGCTGAGAGGTAGGTGGCTCTAAAGGGACCAGGCAGCTGAAAGTCAAAACTTAGAAAAAAGTGGTCCTGGCAATTACCAGCTAAGAATTTCAGTTCTTAGTAAAATAATGGAATATAAGAGAAAAAAAATCTGAACATTTTTAGAGCTAGATTCACAAAAGGACTTTGGTGCCTAACTACAATTTTAGGTGTCTAAATCTTAGAATCTAAACTTTAGGTGTCTAAATCCCATTGAGATTCACAAAACCCCAACTCAACTGCTGCTGATCTGTGCAGGTGCCTAAACTAGCTCAGCGCCTAACTTTTTGCAGTAGAAGTTTCCTAGATGCCTACGTATCTGCCTCTGCTCCTGCACACTGCAGCCCACTCTAGATAGCTGGATGCCCAAGTCCCAAAGCGATGCTGTAACCACAGGAAGAGAGGTGTTTCTCTACCTAACTCACCTGCAAGGCCCAAGCTGGTAACTCCAAGCTTGTCTGCCAGATCAGGCCCCTATAAATGAGCTTCCACAAAACAGCTAGGGAGAGGAGAAGGAACTCCCTCATAATTTTTAGTACAGTGTTAGATATCACTAATATTTATTAGTGCCCTTTTTATAATCCTTTGGCCAGTTTTTAATCTGCTTCTCATCTCCAAGCTCATGTCCATTCCAAGTAGGTGTGTGTGCGCTGCGTGCCCAGTCGTCGGAAGATTTTTCCCCTAGCAGTACCCACTGGGTCGACTGTGGAGCTCCCTGAAGTGGTGCCTTCATGGCGGTCTATAGAGGTCCCTGCCAACCTGCCGCCTCTTCAGTTCCTTCTTGCCAGATACTCTGACAGAGGGGAGGCGGGTGGGTCTTGGAATGGACATGAGCAACGCATCTCAAAGAACAACAGTTTCAAAAGGTAGGTAACCGTTTTTTTTTTTCCTTCGAGAGATTGCTCATGTCAATTCCAAGTAGGTGACTCCCAAGCAGTCCCCCAGAGGAGGGACTGGAGTTCACTGAGTGGCAGACTGTAGCACAGCTCTACCAAATGAGGCATAGTCTCTAAGCCTGCTGTGTGATGGCGTAGTGTGACGTAAAGATGTGAACAGATGACCATATCACTGCCCTGCAGATGTCCTGAATAGGGATCTGCACCAGGAAAGCTGCAGATGAAGCTTGCACTCTCATGGAGTGAGCTGTCCACGCTGGGGCCGGCATCTTTGCTAAGTCATAGCACACCCTGATACAAGCCATGATCCAAGAAGAGATCCTTTGGGATGACACCGGTAACCCTCCCATCCGCTCCACAATTGCTACGAAGAGCTGGGTTGATTTCCTAAATGGCTTCGTCCGCTCGATGTAAAAGGCTAACGCCCATCTGACATCCAAGGAATGGAGCACACGTTCTCGGTTAGTGGCATGTAGCTTAGGGAAGAACACTGGCAGAAAAATGTCCTGATTCATATGAAATTGCGAAACCATCTTTGGGAGGAAAGCTGGGTGAGGCTGCAACTGCACCTTATCTTTGTAAAACACAGTATAAGGGGGCTCGTACATCAGGGACTTGAGCTCAGATACCCTCCTAGTCATAGCCCCGAGGAATGCCACCTTCCAAGAGAGGTAAAGGAGACAGCAAGTCGCCAGGGCTCAAAGGGAGCGCCCATCAATCTCGAGAGCACCAGATTAAGATGCCATGGGGGAAATCGTCTGTCTTACTTGAGGGTACAATCTGTCTAGCCCCTTGAGGAAGCATCCAACCATAGGGTTAGCAAATACTGAACGGTCCATTGAGCTGGGATGGAAAGCTGAAATTGCGGCCAGGTGCACTTTTATTGATGATACTGTCAGCCCCTGCTGCTTTAATTGAAGTAAATAGTCCAAGATGAAGGGAGTCAAGGCCTGCAATGGACCAAATTGAAAATCTCTTCCACTTAGCTAGGTAAGTGGCGTGTGTAGAAGGTTTTCTGCTGCCAAGGAGCACCTGCCTAACGGAATCTGATCACATGAGTTCTAACAGGATCAGTCATGTATCTTCCATGCTGTGAGGTGGAGAGACTCTTGGATGGGGTGCAGGAGGCAGCTATGATCCTGTGTGATCAACTCCGGAATCAGGGGCAGAGTTATAGGTGTATCCACTGACAGGTCCAGCAGCGTGGTGAACCAGTGCTGATGTGGCCATGCTGGTGCTATCAATATTAACAATGCCTTGTCTCGTCGGACCTTGTGGATGAGTGGGAACGGCGGGAATGCGTACAGCAGGTGCCCTTTCCAGGACAGGAGAAAGGCGTCTGCGAGCAAGCCCTGGCTGTGATTCAGGAAGGAGCAGAACCGCTGACACTTCCTGTTGTGCCATGTCACGAACAGGTCTATCTGGGGAGGTCCCCACCTCTGGAAAATGTTTATGGTGATGTCTGGGCAAAGAGACCACTCATGGCCGTCAAAAGACCTGCTGAGGTGAACACCACCCTGTCTGTTTATATAGAACATTATATAGAATATTGACTGTCAGTACCGATACACATCTGCCCTGTAGATGGGTTTGAAACGTCGGGCAAACGAGGTGCACCACACGCAGCTCCTTGACGTTGATGTGCAGTGGAAGTTCTGACTGGGATCATTGACTCTGAGACCTAAGATCGCCTAGGTGCGCTCCCCATCCCATTGCTGACGCATCTGTGACTAGTGACAGCGTTGGCTGAGGTTTGGAGAAGGGTATTCCCACCCATACTGTTTGCGGGTCGAGCCACCATCGTAGGGACTCAAGAACCTGAGTAGTAAGAGTGACCAGTCTGTCTAGGTGGTTTTGGTTCGGCCTGTAAACTAGAGCTAGCCACGCCTGAAGGGGACGTAGCCGCATTCTGGCATGCTGTACCACAGACATGCAAGCTGCCATGTGCCCAAGCAACTTTAAGCAATTTCATACAGTCATGTTGGGAAATCTGCTGATATCTTATGATGGCGTTCATGGCGAGGAAACAAGCTTCCGGAAGAGATGCTCTGGCCAGGGTGGAGTCGACCAGCGCCAACCTGGACGTCCGTGTCCTGCCCATGGGGAGACTCCTGGGTTGCCGAGGTGGCTGAAGGAGGGATCCAAACCTCCGAGGCCACCGACAGGGATCTGGAGCCCAACCCCTGGGCTTGGTGGTAGGCCCATGGTGTTCAAAAGGGCCACTGGGCTGGCCCCTGCCACTGTGGGGGCCAGGACATCACAGGCACCGTTTGCCCTTCGTCCTGCCTCAGACCATGCCAGCTAGCCTAGAGACATAGGAGTCCACCTCTGACTCTGAAGAATAGTTGAATCTCTGTGACCACGGTGGTGCGGACTGAGACAGTGCTGGGGAATGGTGCCATGGCGAGGGTGATCAGTGGCGCATCGATGTTGGCTTGCCCCTGGATGGCACGGTTCCCCTCTAGAGCCGGTGCCAGTGCCAGAGCGGGAGACTGTGCTGTCATGGCGATCAAGTCCCTGGCAGCTTAACATGTGTCTGGTGTGGCCAGAAGGCCTATGTCCTCCTCCAGGTCCTCCTGCAGTGGGGAGTCCACCAGGACCAGACTCGACGGACCTCCCCGCAAGGCTGAAGTCGACAGTGCCAGTATAGATGGGGCCGAGGCTGAGTGTCCCGACGTGGGACTCACCCCACTGGTGCCTGCTTGCTCCACTATTTTAGTGGGGAAGCGCCCTGTCTGCTCTTTTCTTTTTGTGCGGCACTGACCAATGGGAGTGGTGCCTTGCACTGGCATTGGAGCCGGTCTTCGGTGCTGGGGAATGGTGGTGCCACCGAGATTCCTTAACCGAGCCTTTTCTCTGTGCTGAAGCCTCCCGCACCAAGGCCGGCGCACTGTGCACCGAAGTACCGAGCATGGGGTCAGATGTCGCCTGGGCTCTCTGGGGATGAAGGGCCAACTCCATCAAGAGGAGCTTCAGCCAAAAGTCCCACTCCTTTATAGTTCTGGGCTTGAAGCCCCTGCAGATCTTGCACCTGTTGGACTGGTGTGCCTCTCCCAGACACTTCAGACAGTAGTCATGTGGGTCTCCCCTTTGTATGGGCTTCAGGCAGGATCCTCATGGCTTGAAACCCAGAGGCCAAGACAAGCCCCAGTCCCCAGCAGGAGCAAAGGGTAGTGTGGGGGGAAACCCCCAACTAAAACTTAACTACTAACACTAATACTAACTAAAACTTTTAAAGCTATTTACCGAAAAACGGATAACAGTCCACTAGGAAATTGCTTGCTCAATGCAAGAGAGAGAGAAAGCTGCTCCAACGACTGTCATTGGCGGTAAGAAGGAACTGAAGAGGCGGCGGGTCGGCAGGGACCCATATACACTGCCACGAGGGCGCCACTCCAGGGGTTCCACAGCTGATCCGACGGGTACCGCTAGGGGAAAAACCTTCCGATGACTGTGCACATGGCGCACCCACACTTGGAATCGACATGAGCAATCACTCGAAGAAGTAGTTTAGTTAGTAGTATTTTATGAGATACTAAAATGCTTTACTAAAAATCCACATATGACATATTCCTTGATGCACTAATTTTGTAATTTTAGGTAAAAATGTAATCAAATACTTTAAGCAAGTTTTATGATATAAACAAATCAAATTCTTGGTTTTTTTAAGCTAGAATTACAAAATAGGTCTCCGAAGGGAACTCTGTAGATGAAATATTTGGATTTTAGTAAATGTTTTAATACAGTGTCATGAATTACTACTCAAAAAATAATTCATTTGGATTGGATTTAAGTACTGCTACATTGATTAGAAACTTGATAGAGTTCAATAAATAAAGATAGAATAAATTATAGAAGGCAAGGTATAATATTGGAGAAGTGGTAGAAAATTTATTGGGGTGCACCTAGGAATCCAAGTTCCATTAGGTCTTATTTACAGCAATATTTCTTTTGATCATAAGGAAAAGGAGAAAGCAGCACATTAATGCAACTCCTGCTGGATACTAAACTGGATATGCCTAGAAACACTATGGAAGACATCCAGAGTACAAAGGGGCCTGAAGAGGCTAGAAACATGAGCAGAAAAATACCCAAATTAAATTTGATTTGGAAAAGACCACATGAAAACATCTGGAGCAATAAACTACTATTCAATGAGTTGGAAAAACCTAGAATACCAAAAGAGAGAGATGACAATGATCAGCAAACTTGACTTGAGTTCCCAATATAACAGCCCCAAAATGGCATTAGTATCATCTCAACAAACAAGAAGTAGATGTCACTCTGGCATTTTGAGTTATATTTAAAAAACAAAAACACACACATAGGTCTTGGCGAGATTACACTTAGATTCTGGGCACTTCAATACTAGAAAGAAAAAACTGAAGGGAGTTCAAAGAAGGATACAAGAGATTGACTTCTGAAGAAAGATTAAAAGAGAGAAATGTGTACAGCCTGACTAAATGATAGGGGATGGCAGCACATGACAGCCAGACATATTTGAAGGGTATAAACAACAGGTAATGAGGGGGTTATTCAAGATGAAACAAAGGTTGTATAAGTAGAAGTAATGGGATTAAACGAAGGAATGGAAACTTAAGGACAAATATAAGGAGAACACTTCCTAACAGCGAGATCACTTAGACTGCAGAACAAGTTTTCCAGAGGAGGTGGTGGAAGCCCAATCACTTTGCACAGTTCAAGTTAGACTGAAATCCCTATTAGAGAAAGCAATCCTACACTAACAAAGGGATGACCTAGATGACATAGGCCTCTCTTATCTGATTTCTGTGTTCGATGAGCTGCTTAATGGAGTTTAGTTGGAAATGTTAAAGCACTGGATGTGACGTTCCACGTATATTACTCTGTATGATAATACCAAGAAGCCTAAAAAGTCTAGTAGGTAAATGCGAAAAAGTACCAAAACAAGGGGGCAGAAAACCCCTGCATATTTAACATTTGCCTAACCTTACTGTATGGGACAGTTTTGCATTTGTAACCTGCAGTGCTTTTGTCAACTCCACCATACAATAAAAGTAAATATTCTGAAGTGTCCTATTAGGGTCAGCCTGTATTTTATATTTTAAGGAATAACGTGTTTCTGTGGTTGCAATATAATAATTTGCTTTCGTTTTGTTAATTCTTGTTCACTCACCTGCTCCACTCCGTCTAGTGCTCATTTCTGCCACATAGGTCCACTCATTTGTACTAGAATTATAGCATTCCACCGTACTAAGGCACTGACGTGACGCCCCATCATAGCCACCTACAGCATACAGAATACCTAGAAAGGCAATCACCAAGCCCCCCGCCCCACAGTATACACAGGTTAATTTAAGTATTTTAACACACACACAGGTACGTAGACTCTGATGTGCTATATACAGGAAATCAGGCAAAACATCAATTCAGTGACACCTTCTACTGTTGTTTTTCGTAGTCCAGTTTAGAGTGGTTATGGGGGAGGTCTTACATAAACACAATTAGCCTGAAGTATTCGTCTCTGGTCCCTGTTATTTTAAGCGGATATGATATTCTAATTCATATTCTAATATAGCAGAATACATATATTTTGTTTTAAATAAAATAAACCATAACAAAAGCAGTTTCTACTAAAAGTTGTGCCAGTGATAGTGGATGGCTATAATCATCTACATGTTTCTTAAAGGCCATTTAAGATGGGGTAATAAACTAATCTCCTAGTCTAATGACCGAAATATTTCCTATTCTCAGATGGCTTTTAAAAAGCAATTATAACAGTTTTGCACTGTCCACACGAGCTGAATAACAATGTTCACAGAGGAGTTTTGAAAAAATATAAACAAAGTTTAAAGTCTGCTCCGCAATGTGGCAGAAAATAGCATAAATAGTTGTGCTAACCTTTTCCCTACTTGCAGACATCAAGTTTTCCTCTACTTTGTCACTGACTGAATGCGCCACTAATCTATCCTTTTAGTTGAGAATGTCCCATTCCCTACCCTGATTTTTGAACACTAGCAGAGAGAAAAGGCAGAAACTTTCAGAACTGTACTTGTCTTATTCTCAGTTAATAACAAGGACATTTGGATGTTTGCAATCAGTACTAGACTGCTTTGCAAAAACCTTCCATTCTATATATTTATTGTACATGTAGTATTTGATTGAAAAAAAAATCTTACAAATGTACAGACAGTGACATAGACAGACAACTAACATTATCGGATGACATAAAAACTTACCTCCAACAACACCTACACCAACACTACTCCTTCTTGTGTTCATTGGAGCTACATGAAACCATTCATTAGTCTTCATATTATAAGCTTCTACGGATGATAAACCTGTTAAAACAGAACAAAATCTGTGATTGACATCTTCACAGTATCCAGTCTTTAGAAATTCTCCGTGCTAAGATTTGAAATCAGATTTTTTTCTAAGAACAATTAATGGCTATACATGTGGCCTGGGAAGTATCATTTGGATAGCCCACAACATACTGTGATGTTTGAATAAGGGATGGTGAATAAAGTCTTTGTAGGGAGTCAGAAAAATTTCTCCCTTTCTTTTTTTAAATGATGAGCTATTTGGTACAGCCTTCTGCTCACCAACACGTTCATGTACATACATACACGTGCACATCGCATGTGTGTGCGCGCACACACACACGTCAGACACCACTAAGAGTTAGGAATAAGTGTGCATATTTGCATTACAGAAAACATACAGAAAATCTATTCTACATGCACACAGGAAGGGGGCTCCTAGGCTCATATCTTTCATGAGGGAGTTGTCAGAGTACTGTAATAGGACAGTGAGAAGGAATTTGGCTCTGCAGTGGCTCAGATGCTGTTTAGTCCTTTGGACCTGCACTCTAGCAAGTGGGAGTACAGATCATTGCTCCCACTCAGTATACAGTTTGTGCTAGGACCAGCACCTCCCAGGGAATGTTCAACTACCCAAAAGGCTACTTGGCTTTCCTGGTTTTTTTCATTTCAAATGCCAGGAACAATATCAAGATGCATAAGTAAATCTGACAGGATTATTTCAATAGTAGCTAAAACTGTAATAACCAACACAGTAGTATTTAAGGATAAAATACCTGTACTCCCATCAAATCCTCCTACAGCATACAAGAGTCCATTTAATACAGCAGCTCCCAAGGTGCTTCTCCTATCTTGCATATTAGCAACACTGGTCCATTGGTCCTTCACTGGATCATAGGAATCTACTGTGCGAACTCTTAAAGAGCCGTTAAAACCACCGACAGCAAAAACTAGTCCACCCATGTACACCATGCCTTGAAAAAACAAGAGTTTACTTTCCCTTACCACTGACTTTCTTTTGTACTGTTCTCAGCACATCAGTGTTTAATAAGTAACAATTTATAATATAGATTGCATTATATTTCCAGGTTTTTAGTGACACTTTATTCAGTTTAAGCGTTAAATTTTACATGACATTAATGCAAAAATGTTCTGTAGGCTGGATTTATCTCTGCTTACAGCTCCTCAGGTGTATTACATTAAATGCCATTTTAAACAACAATATTTTTACATAATGGTTCTCTCCATATTCTTTAAACATAAAACTGTAGTATCTGAACATCTCATATACATTAATGGATTTACCCTCAGTATCATTGCAAGTTCTATTTTACAGATTGGGAACTAAAGCACAAAGAGACAAAGACCAAATTTTCAAACTTGGGTGATCTAAAGTTAGGCATTTAAATCCATATTTAAAAAGTAATTTAAGTAAGTGGCCTGAATTTTAGAGGCGATGAGCACTTGCAGCTCCCACTGAAATCTATACTCAGCACTTCTCAGGACATGTAGAATAAGTGGTAAAGAAAGAATAAGCATGGTTTTGAATATTGCTGTAGACAGAGCAGTTAGGCTATACATCACATACCTGCTCTACATCTTCTGGAAGGCAATTCAGCCACCTGATGCCAGCGCTCTTCTTTAAAGTCATAGCATTCCACGCTACGGATGGCCTTTGGTGCTTGTCCTCCAACCACCATCATCAACTGCAAGGGTATCAACAATATTTACTGCTTATTTGCACATATGGGAATATTTGAAAGGCTTTAAAGTGCTAAAGAAAAACATTTCTATGTACAGCCCATAATCAAAAGATATTTCAGCCAAATATATGTCTAATATCTTACAAGTTAAGAAAAAATAAAAAGATTTCTGAAACATGGAATTTGTGATCTTTCCAGCATAGGCAGTATTTGAGGCAAGAAGACAGAAAGGAATTCTGGCCTTGTTATACATGCTGTATGGGAAAGATTCAGATTGCCCTGGCCACACAGGAATAAAGATAAGATGTAATGGATGTAGTTTAATTACGCCACAACTTTAGTCACTTAATATATCTGGAAATAAATCATACAGTGCAGGTCGTCATTCTTTCCTTAATAGTTTCCACCTATTTTGGAGGTCTGCCGTCAGCTTTCCAAGCTGGTTCCAAACTTATTGCTGGGACCTTGCCATGCTCCCCTCATATGAAGGTTAAGAGAGGGTGGGGGGTGGAAAAAGGTGGAGTTGTTTCCCCACTATACCAGGCATTAGGAGCCACAATCTCCCTTTTCCCAGTTTCCTTAGGTGATGCCTTCCTCTAAATCCACTTCCAACTCCTGATTATCAGCGAATAAGAACATAAGAACGGCCACAGTGGGTCAAACCAAATGTCCATCTAGCCCAGTATCCTGTCTTCCAACAGTGGCAATGCCAGGTGCCCCAGAGGGAATGAACAGAACAGGTAATCATCAAGTGATCCATCCCCTGGGGTTGCCCATTCCCAGCTTCTGGCAAACGGAGGCTAGGGATACCATCCCTGCCAATCCTGGCTAATAGCCATTGACGGATCTATCCTCCATGAATGTATCTAGTTCTTTTTTGAACCCTGTTCAGAGCCCCTCTGTTACAAATCCTGTACAGGACACCTGCCACACTGCTATCTACTACGTTGCAACATCCTGACCTCACCTTACCTACCACCCCACCAGGTCCCTGACATGCTGCGGGGAAGGTGACAAAAATCCACCCCGCGTTGGCCAATCTGGCAGTGAGGGCAAAATTCCTTACCAATCCCAAAAGAAAAAAGGTTACTAGTGCAATGCCAACAGCAGATCATAAAAATCTGGTTAGACTCTGATTCCAGGGGTGGGAGGGTGAATGATGTGGATTGGTGACTGATGGGAGAGTTCCTTCCAGAGTGCACGGGGTATAAATATCTCCTCTCCGTCCACTGCACATGGTGGGTCAGTGCTAAACAGGCAAATGGGAGGTGAGGGGGTCAAGGTAGTAATAAAGACAATCATAAATACGTGGTTATAATGGTCAGAGTAGACACAGTGCAGTAAATGATGTCTGTAATCTAGTCTCAAATTAGAGACTATTTATAATTTTGGGGTTTAAATTTCTATATAGTTTTAAATTTCTACTGAAATTAAGTACCAGTTTACTGGTAAGTATTTATTTGAAATAAAGGAAAACTCCTATTTTGAATATAGCTCCTAATGTCTACATAGACTCAAATTTCTTGTCGGTTTCTCTCTCGTGAGCAGCACAGGACTGATAACCAGGAGTACTCATATTAATGTTGAAACAAAAGATTGACCAAAATATCTAGAAACTTTACTTCATAGCATAACTTTACTAAGAATTCTGCTGCCCAAAATTTGTATCTGTTTAAACAAATAATATTGAAAAGAGGAAAGAGCGTGTAAATATTGATTATCATAACACTCAGTGTTACCTACTTAGAAGAAGAGAATGTAATGCTGTTTAAAAAAATCGTCCCAAAGTCTTTCAAGATTTTCAGGATAAGATTCTAATGTCAGACATTCAGCATGCTGTTTTACATATTTTTATTACTCTGCTACTTTACTAGTGCAACTAATTAGTAAAGTGCATTGTGCAGGTTTAAAGGAGTCCAGAGATGGGTGACAAAAATTATTACACATGAAAAGACTTCAATATAAAGAGAATTTGAAAAAACATTTGGACTGTTTAATTTGGAGAAGATATAAATAAGAGTCAACACAGTGGAGGTATGTTAAATAAATAATGAATGATAAAGAATGTGAATTAGGCATGCCTATTTACTTTTTCTCATAGTACAAAGAGAGGCCATTCAATTAAATTCAAAGTCAAAAAAATTGAAACTGAAGAAAGCTGCAGGAAGCTCAGGATAAAGATACTCTGGGAACTTTTGGGGGCTGATTCTGCCCTCAAGTGTGAGAGCCCAGCTCCTAGAATCTAGATGAAGTCAGTGAGGATTGTGAATGTGCACCTGAGAACAGAATCTAGCCTTTGATTTGGTCCTCTTGCGGGAAGACTAGTTGTAAAGCTTCACTGAATATGCAAAAGTCAGAGGAATGGCATTGACATCCAGCTCCTATTCTGCCACTGCTGAGTTGGAATAACAGTACTGTGATAAAACTTCTTCTGTATTTTGGTGAAAGAGAAGAGGAGCTTAGGTATTTAACACAAATATTGTTAGTTGAAAACAAATTAGATTATTTAAAATACTCCAGAATTAGACATGACCACATAATTTTATCCAGGCTTACATTCCCCGTCCCCACTGCAGACCCATAACTTTGGTTCCTATGATGCTACGGCAGCACCATAACTTCTGTGGGCTCAAAATGGTACAGTTCTATAACATATTTTCCTTAAAGAGCCAAAACACAGACATTTATGAGTTTTATACTCCATAAAACGTTTCTGTCAGTCAGTTTAGGATCTAAGCTCTTACCATGTTGCACCCTTCTCAATGGTGAACAATTCTAGTAGGAAGACTGTGTAATGGAGAACCCCAATTAAAGCCCTATCCAGTGTTACACTTTCATCCCAGACTTTAGACAAAACTGAATATGAAGAAGGCAGCTAGTTAGAAGTTAGAGATCTTACCTTTGGAAGGCTTACAGGTGTTCTCAGTCTGGTTCGAGTACTTTTCATCAATGCTCGTTGCTCAGTTGGCAGTAAGTGATACTTCATAGCTTCAATGAGGTAATCTTTACATGCACTGCTGTTCTTTACCAGCGTCTCCTCTTCAACCCTCTGTGCATTAATGAAAGTTTGACAAGGTCACAGAACTTTAAAGTGAAACACAAATCATAATTCGAACTGAAATAAACCTACATTACAGGCAAAAAAATAAAGCACTGAATTAGTAGATCATACCCCAGTCAGGGAAACGCTGGAAACACCATGATGTTGATATGCCAAGTCCCTAGGGAAAAAATTGGAGAACACAGACCCTTCTAATTATTAAATGGAAGATATAATTTTAGGCAATGGCAAGTGTTTTTAGTCATCCTGATGGTCAAGTCTTCCTGATGGTCAAGCAGATTTCTAGCTTTTCTAAATCACAATATAAGAGGCTCAGTTAAAATGAACTATTTGAACAAGAGGATCCCATTAAACAGAAACTCAACACAGAAATATAGCAAGAAACAGGGTGAAGAAATGTAGACCACCAAAGGTTATATTTCCAACATAAACAACTTTTAGTTGACCAAGATGCCAATTATCTGCGATAAGCATTCTGACACTGATCAGACCTTATGTTCAAAGTGATAACCGTACAAAATTGGCAAAACTGTGATATATCTAAACTACATAAAATAGACTTCCTTTGACACTGAATTTTGACACTGACACTGAATACCATGTACTAAAACATAAACATTAACTTTTAACCATTAAAATCATGACAAGAATCACTAACAAAAAATGTGCTATATAAGGGATTATATTACAAAAGGAAGCCCAAATCTAAAGTCAGATTAATAATCACTGATTTATAATATGTATTAAGGAAGCATTCATTTGAAACTATTTGTATAGCATTATAATTAGACTAAAACACAATTAAATTACTCTGATGTAAATTAGGCTGCTGACAGACAGGATCGTACACAGTGTGTGTAAATTCTTGCTAGAATTCTTCTTGTTTTTGCTTACCTGAACTAAATATTCTCGGGAAAGCAAAGGCAGCCGAACATGTTCCATCAAACGTGCCATTAGCTCCTGCCTCACATCTTTGTCATGGTTTACCCATGCTATCACTGCTTCAAAAACCTTGCAGAAAACAAATACATGCCATGAGTCCCACCTGTTTTACAAATTCATCAGTATGAAAGTACAAGTGTGCCCCCAAAGCCAATTTTCACTTGGACTAAAGTTTCTGAAGCATAAAAATAGGAGGCCACATAAATTGGCCACTCCAATCCTTTCAACATAGTTATCCTATATAATATCCCCCTTGGGTATGTGAGCCAATCTCTTTTTGAATACATACGCTACTGGTTCCTCAGTGAGAACTCCCAGTGGATTAGCACATCGTCAAATTACTCTCACTATTATGAAAGCTGTCAACAAATCTAATCTGAACTTTTCCCATAGGAACTAATTTAATTAGTGCTGTAAACTCAATAAAAGCCTGCATCTAAGTAAACGTCTTTCCCCACCCTGCTTTTTCTTAAGGTCCTGAAGTCCAGAACTATCATCCATAACTAATTCCCCTGCATCTTTGCTGGTGTCACCACACTAGACTCTCACTAAAGTCTATAACCAACCAACTAGGGCAAGGCAAGTGTGATTTCTCTCCCACTGCACAATACTTCACTGTTGCTATAAAATCAGCGAATTAAAACTTTGTGTCTTTCTAGAGACAGACATTTATATAGTAAAGTCAAGCACTTCTGTGTGGGAGAGAACTAGACTTTCACGATACCATGGGAATAGCAACATGGCATCAGTTCTAAGAGGAACTGTGCCTCCTATGCTCACAAGGGCTTTAAAATGTTTTTTAGTTTATATAAAGCATGCGTGGCCATACATCTTGTGTTCAAATATGCTTATATGTGTTAAGTGCGCCTGAACAGGGAGATTCAGACTCCTCTTGGAACAGATTTTATGGGATGGCCACAGCTCTCCTGAGAGAGATAAGCACATTTTTAATGGGAAAAAAACATTGTATGTATATGTTCAAAATGAAAATATTTGTAAATCAAATTAATTACGTATTTGTTAAGGGCCAAGTATTGGTCCCATTGAAATTAGTGGGAGTTCTGCCTTTGACTCCAATGGAACCAGACCTAGTTGCAGGGGGAAATCGAAAGACACCTTAAAGCTGTTTTGGTCATACACAGCTATCTAGCAATCTCTTTTGCAGCCCTTCCTCACTTTTTTTTTTTTTTTTTTTTTTTTTTAAATTTGGGACGCTTATCTCTTAAATCTGAAGACCAATCTAGCGTGACAGCTGTCCACTTTGGTACCTCTTACATTAAAGGAATCAGGTATATAAAGACACTTCAAAAACGCCATTCTGCACAGCTAAATTAAAGCAAATCCCAATTTATTGTATGTCCCCATGTTAGCCAATTACTATGTACACATTCCTGCATTAATAGCACACATATATTAATTGGTTTACCCCAAACTTTTAGGGTAAAAGCTTTTAGTTTTTAACCGTGAGTCACTGGTTAAATGCATTCTTAGAATCCCTAAGAGCTCAAATCTGTCAAGGGATTAATTTAAAGGTTTAACACCTTGACAGCATTTCTGTAAAACTTCCTTAAGTGCAGAGAACACTATGTGTGGCTACACAATTGAACCATTTTACTGAGGGATTAACAAAAAAATCAATCCAAAAAATTATGTAAAATCTGGGAAGAATGGACACTTTTTTTTATCTATCCGAAAGGAAGAAAGGATAGATGTATCTTACCTTCTCCTCTGACGCAATTGTAAGTTTGTCACTGGATATTAAACTGCACACCTGTTCTACGCCAAGGTTGAGGAATTCTTCACTAAGTATGACATCAGAAAAATGCTGTTCTGTTTAGAAAAAAGTTCTCTTTAACATACACCACCGAGCGTAGTTTATAAGCAGCAATAAAACAACAACATGAAAAGCAAGATTGATTTAGCATAGCAAACATGGTTACGTCTATAAACAATACCTTATTTTACAATATTCTCTAGCACCTCAAGTTTTGATCATTGCCTTCACACAAGCAGAGCAGGCAACTGTTATATACATTTTCAAAGAGGCAGAAGTTATTTTTAATGCTAAATTTAAAAGTTTCATAAAAATAACTTCTCACGTTTTGCAGTAATGACACTAAAAACTTACATTAGAAGTAATTTTCATAGTGATTAAACAGATTTTTTTCACTTTAAGATATTCTTTGAAAGTCAAGTTAGCACACCACTTGCCTATAGGGAATGCCTTATTTTAAGATCCCTTGTTCATATTTTACTAGTTTTATTTTGGAAGGTGTACACCAATGCTTCAAATACAACATGAATATGCCTTTATATATTGTTTGGATATAGACTTAGGGCCTGTAGTACAATCCTCAACATTAACAGTTATTTTACCCAGTCAGCATTCTAGAAGTTGATCCCAGTGATCTGCATTTGAAGTGCACTTCAGCAAGCATAAATAATTGAAATACTTCACACTTCTCTATTACCTTTCAGAGCATCTCTAGACTCTTAAAAACATTAAATTAAGCATCCCAGCAACCCCAGGAGCAAATCTTATAACCATTTCACAGATTGTGAACTGAGGCACAAAGAAGGTAAGTGACTTGAGCAAAGTCTACAGTAAATCAGTGGCAGAGCCAGACATTTTATTATTTGTAATAGAAGCCTGCCTCTCACTTTAACAATTACAGCATGTTACATCTAAACACCTTCAGTTTAAGGGAGTACTTGACTGATGCTGGTTTATTCAGCCTCACTCTGGTCATAACCGTCATCTCTGGGTCTGAAGTGACATGCATGGACTGCTTAAGCAGATGCAGCTTAAGCTGTGTTTTCCTGGAGCTGTAAATCCTGGGAGAGAAAGTCTGGTACACAGAGCACTTATCCAGGATGTAGCACTTTCCTAAGCAGAAGAGGCAACAGCTGTGTCCCTCCTGCAGGATTTACACCCTGAGGGTTTGGCCTCTGCCATGAGGTGTGGCGATTGGTACTAAGTGCCTGTCCTTCTGTATGGGTTGGGGGCTCAGATTTTTTTAAAATATCCTTTAGAGCAAAGAAGTGTGAAAATGGAATTCTTCACCAAATGGGTTGAAAGAACTGGTTTAGAGTCTCTGAAGAGACTAGCAGAAGCAACATGGTTGCTTATAAATAGGCATAAAAGGTAGCCTCGTGGTTATTAACTGGGATTTTTTTCTCATCACCTATGCCTAACAGACAAGAGACAGTTTGATGTTAGGAATTTAAAAATTCGCTTTGAAGTGACAGAAAGTAAAAAGACCAGCCAGGAGTAGACAAAACAGATTAAAACCAAAGTTGTATTTTTTAAAGCTTTTTCCAGTATTATACGATATACTACTTCAAGCATGACAAACATCTTTATCTGTGGTAGTGTAAGACCAAGAGTTATAAAGAATACTGAAGATTTCTAGGTTGAGAAGCCTGATTTTTCAGTAAGGCACATACATAGGTCTTCAGTAACTCCCTATGCTAAAACCTTTTGATGAATATTTAAACAGATTTTAACAAAAACAAGTGAGCATAAAACATAGCAAATGCCATACTGGATCAAGACATCTAGCCCACTATCGTGTCTCTCTGACTGTGGGAGCACCAGATGCTTCAGAGGAAGGTGCAAGAAACCACACAGTAAGAAGACGTGAGATAATCTCTGCTCTCCCACCCCACCACTCCCCACATTTTATGGTCTCACCTAATCCCAATGGTTAGAGACTTGTTTAAATCCAGCAGCATGCGATGTTACTTCCCTTCTATGCTCTTTAGCATTGGATAGTCTTGTTATAGTTAGAGTTATCATCAATAACAGCATCCAATCCCTCTTGGAATCTTCCTAAATTCTTCACCTCAATGACATACTGGGGCAATGAGTTCTGCAATCTAATTACAAGTTGAGTAAAAAGTATTATCTTTCATCATTTCTGAATTTGCCGTCTCTCCATTTCATTGAATGTCCCCTAGTTCTTGTGATATGAGACAAGGAGAATAGAGATTCCTGATCTACCTTCTCTATACCATTCATTATTTTATATACTTTTTTCGTGTCTCCTTTTATTCTTCCCCTAAGGTAACCAATCCTAGTATTCTCAGTGTCTCATTGTACCAGTGTTTCCATTCCCCTTATCATTCTCATCACCCTTCTCTGAACCTCCTCTAATTCTGCAATAGATTTCTGAGATAGGATGATCAGTTACACATTACTCCAGACAGGGCAGTAAAATTAATTTATATAACAACATTAAAATGTTATCTCTGTTATTCTCCATCCTTTTCTATATGTAGCCTAACATGGTTTGCTTTCTTGACTACACCTGTACTTTGAGCAGAGGTCTTAGTTGAGGTGCCCAAAACGATGCCCAGGTCCCTTTCCTGAGTTGATACAGTTAATTTAGAATTCTGTAAGGTGTATGAGTATTGAAATGTGCTACACACACACACAACCAGTAAATAAGATGAACCAAAATAATTGCATGAGTTACCCTGTATGAATAATATCTGTCATTTAAAGCAGTAAGCATGACAAGGCTATTTGAAACAGATCCTTTGCTTGCAAAATATCTTGTTTGGATTCAAGTAGATATTTCAGTGAAAGTTTCTGCTCCCAAGAAAATCTAACCTGCAAATCCATGAGTAGGGTCAAAAACAAACGGATAGCTTTACCCTCTAAGTAAAATAAGGGCATGGAAGAATTACCCACCTCTTCTGTTCTCTTTTTTAAGCCATGTAGGGACATGCACAAAGTTTACAGAACCTTAAGACTTCCTAGAGAATGAAAAGGGTTGGCAAAATGGAATGAACTGAGGCATAAGCCCAGTCGTGGAGATGTACATAAAAGTGGTAGGCAAGAAGCACTGGCATTTCAAGGGAGAGGAAGGAAGCAGAACAGGGGAAGTGACTATCCTTAAATTAATCTAATCCAGTGGTTCTCAAGCCACAGCTCAATCAGCATACAGCTGCGGCCCACTGACATTCTCAGGGCCATATAGGTATCATTGGATGTGGCCCACGTAACACATCATGGGCCGCATATGCGGCCCACAATGGTAACTAGGTTGAGAACCACTGATCTAATCCAATCCTTAAAGAAAGTTTAGGTACAGAAAACCTGGTTTATCCTTTCCTAATAAAACCAATCAAGATATTTAAGCATCCATGCAATTCAAGTACCCAATTTATTCTATAATCAATAGTAAACAATCAATGATGTAAGCAACTTTTTAACAAGTTATTTGCAGTTATGCCATACCATAGATTTACTGACTACTTTACAGAATAGGAAGAGACATGTTCCTTGCTCAAAAGAGATTGCAATCAGAACAAAAGATAAGATACACAGGATGAGAACTCAGGAAATGTTATCTATGAGAAAAATCAATGTAGGAAGGAACCTCAAGGAAAGAAACAGATTTTAGAAAGCAAAAAGAAAGCAGGTGTTTGAAGAAGTGGAAGACTCTTTAAGCAAAGGGATTGGCATGCGGTTAGGCACAAAATAAAGCATTAAACTAAAAATGAGCAGATGAAAGGCACAGCAAAGAAAGGAGAAATGAGAACAAACAACCTACAAGATAGTCAATAGCTACACGGATTCGGGATCTTGAGTGCTACTGGTAGCAGAGAAAACGTATGAACCTGCAGCCTGATGCACTAGCGAGAAAGGAGAACCTCAGCACAGAAGGTGGATGTCTGAGTAAATTCGAGTTACCAAAAAAAGCTAAGCTATTATCTACTGCCTCTTTAGAGTTAGATGGTTACCAAGGAGATCTTGTTAACTGTTTGATACATATCCTGTTAGCAGAAGCCAAGTGAAATTGCAGCTAAATGAATTATTGTAATGAGAAACCAAAATAGGGAAGAACACAGTAACTGAACGGGATCACCTTTAATAGCTCATCAACAATAATTTATTTAAAGATGGTAGGGTGTTGAAGGTGGAATACATAACTGCCTTCATACAGTATGTAATGCTTAAGAAACCTCTTGTGTACTGCTACAACCAAATAGTCTGTATGCGTCACATTAACTAACGGAACAACAAGAGGGACAGCAGAATCTTAATTTGAAATGAAGCAAACAAGTATTTCCAACCCCATCCAGTAAAAAGTAATGATCCATACCCCAAAAATGTGATTGGATTAAAATTTGTGATTTAAAAAAATATTAAAGGTTGGGGTCTTTTGATTTGCCTTCTGGCTTTCGAGCCTTTAGGGTTCACATTTTCAAGCTTCTCTCCGCAACCATGAGGGCTAGAAAAGCACCGCTCCCTCCCCCCGCAACATAAAAGCTGAAGTTCTCATGTGAGCCCATAACTTCAGGATCTGGGGCTTTTTAAACACCAAATATCACAAAACAGGCAATGCAGCTGCAAGAGTTGGCAACACTAGTGGCCCTAATCTTACTTCAAAGTGATATTCTACACTTCTTGTACCATTGCTGCATGAAACCACAACTTGGCTGTGTTTTGGTTTTACCTCTTTCACGGTAAGGTTTACCTCAAATCTTCTACTCTTCCAGGTTTCCCAGAAATTCCTGGTTCTAGATAGAGTGGCAGATAGAAATGGCCAGAAATTTTCCAGTGGAATGGTTGTTTCATCTGAAAATGCTGATTTGCTGACACTGAAATGCTCCATAGAGATGTGTTGATTTCAATGAATTTCCATTCAAAAACTGCTCTAGTTTCCTGCCAGCTTCCCCAGCTCTCTGAGCTGCCTAGGAGCCAGCTGGCCCAGGAGCTGCAGGAACCTCAGCTCCCAAGTTCCCAGCTCCTCAGCAACCTGCTTGGTGGACTGCCAGAGAGCCTGGGCTCCAGCTCCCTGTCAGCTATCAGGCAGAATTTTGTTCTGAAATTATTAAAATTAAATGTTTAATTTTTTTAATGAATTTTCTTCAAATTTCTGTTTCTGAGAATTTTGAAATTTACGGTTTTTATTCCAAATCAGAACAAAAACAAAATCTGAAATACTCTGCAAAATGGAATTGCTGTTCTCCACCCAGGTCTAGTGGCAAGTACTCTGCTGATATTCGAGAGGATAGCTTCCTCTGAAGTATTCCATTGAACTGGGTTTCTTCAAGAGCTGCCTAAGAACCAGGGAAGATTGGAATCTGATCAGATCCAGAGAGGAACCAAGAGGAAGAGGAAGAACAAGAAACTTCTAACAGAATGGAGAGGGGTAGCAGCTGAATGATTGGGAGTATAGAAGCCAAAGCTGGAGGGAGTGGAGCAGGGAACAAGGATGAGAAAAGAAAAGATAGAGGAACTGAAGCTGCTACTAGACTCCCGCCTCTTCCTCACATCATCTGCTGCAGATATTGCCATTTGCCCTGCATATTCTATATCCTAGGCAGCAAACAGTTGTCCTGTTACTGTACCAGCCAGAAGCCACAGGGAATAATGTCTGACCTCCTGTCCTTAGGAATATGGACATGAGCAATCTCACTTCCCATGAGAAACTGCATATGAAATCTACACAAGAAACAGATTATGCAACAAATATTTGTATTCATGGATCAATCAAGTATTAATAAATACATTCATTGCAAACATAAGGGCAGACCTTCTTGATTTTGTGGTACTTGAATTTTTTTGCTTATGATTTGACTAACTACTTCTCTGTATGTGTATTTAATTTAGTAAAGATTTACTGAAGTTCACTTGGATGAAAACTGATTTGCAGAATTTCTGTGGGAAGAGTGGTTTGGAGGTTAGCATAGCCCATCTGCTGTTTAGTTTATGAAAATTACTGTCTGTCCCCAAAATTTGTCTCTGTGTGTGATCTGCTGTTCAGGACAGCATAGATACATGTTCTACCATTAATAGATTTCAACCATTTATGGCTATTTTATATGATTCTGTAGTTGCGTCTTAAAAATATATCTCAGAAACTGAAGGCATCAAGCTTATTTAAGATTTTGTAGATCTTCAGGAGATGTCACACAAAGGCTCTTCCCCTCACCTCACGACCCAGCAGACTTGTCAGAAGAGGACTCCTCACGTGCTAGGACATAGTTCAGTTCTTCCAGAAGCACAACCTCTTAAATCACGAATAACAGTTTGCTTTATATATATTTGCATTAAGAGTTTAAGAGAATGCTATGTTAATGCTTCTCAAACTACGGGGTGTACTCCATGCTTGGGATCCAAAGAATTGATCAGGTGAGCAAGGGCCGACATCAATTATTCCCCAGAGCCTCAACTGTCATTTAAAAAGAAGTCTCTAGCTGTTATATGAATAAAGAAAACCTTCAAAATGTGAAATGAATATAGTTGCTATTGCGGTGTCTCACTGTATTTGCAGAGAACATGAAACAATTGCTCAGAGGGCTGAATTATTAATTTCAATAGGTGCTAACTCAGATGTCAATGATTACAGCTGATATCAAAGTTTAAAATATTTAACTACTCAAACCACATTGGAAAAAAGATCTACACAAGTGTTGCTGACAGAGCGTGCATATGTGGGTGAGAAGCGTGCTGCACAGAAAATTCAAAAAAAGGATATATTATCCTTTCATATATTTCATACATCCCTCGCCTGCGCCGCTTCCTGCAGCCCCCATTGGCCTGGAACGGCGAATCTCGGCCAGTGGGAGCTGCGACCGGCTGAACCTGTGGACGCTGCAGGTAAACAAACTGTCCTGGCCCGCCAGCAGATTTCTGTGACGGGCTGCGTGCCAAAGGTTGCTGATCCCTGATATAGATCATGAATTAAATCAAATGAATCACACTGCTCTTTAGCAATCATTTGGAGTATCAATGGACTCCTTGTACGCATTGGACTCATCTCTTCTAAAATGAAGACGTTGCCAATATCATGGGTAACACCACAGCTTTGATACCTCTGCCTTTTTTCATTTTAATAGAAGACCCTTTTTAAAAAATCCTAGATTTGAAGATTAAGCAGTATCTTCAGTTCTTAGTATCAGTCACAGCAGATGAAGAGCCAAAACATTGGTGAAAGTTAGTCTTTAAAATAATTATCTGGCTGTTAGGCTATTACCATAAAGGTAATAATGCCATTACCATAAAGGTACAAAAAAGTTTAGGTGATAGCCTAGCTGATGGCCACACACTACTTAAGCAATAATGTAATTTACTTGACTTTTTTATGTATAAATAACTGTATTCTGGAACACACTACAAAATCATAGCAACAAGGATAAAAGAAGCATAGCAACAGAAATTACTGCTCAAAATAGAATTAGAAAAATGTTTTTCCTAAAAGGTGTCCTTTAAGTGAAGTGTACCAGATTTTACACAAGAATACTCTATTGAGAAATATATGTTTTCAATTCCATTCAGTAATCACGAAAAGTGGCAGATTGAGAGCACAGGAATCTGAAGTATTTTGACCTAGAGAACTGGTACAAGATAGTATAGCACATTCTGTGACAGTACAAGCTTCTCACATTGCCCTTCCAATCCACTTAATCCCTAACCTGGAATGACCACTCTCTTGGTGAGAAAATCATTCAGTCTGAATAGCCATTCACTCCTTGATCAACACTGAAAGTGCTAGCTAGCTTCAGAACATCTATTGAAAGCTCCCATCAGATACATTCTTTGATTAGCCAATAGGGCTGTTGAAGTATTTTCTTCATAAAAGAGTGATGAGTTGTTTCCACAGTATTTACTCCCTAGCCCAGTGATGGTTATGAGAGTCTGAGTAGGAATATATTCTGGATCTCCAGCATGGCTGTGACCAACTAACGGTCAGATTCTCTACTGGACAGAAAATTTTGGTGCAACAGATGTTAACTCCAAGTGGTTTATACCTAGGTCAGCTATTTTAAAAGATGCCTCACCATACAAGTCATTGTGCGAATAAAGCAATTTCCTGGGGGTGCCACTCAATTTTAGTCTTTTCAACCTCATATCTCCTCTGCATTAGATCAGGCAGTGAAAAAAACACTTAACCTTAATGTCTATAGTTATATTATGTTATAAACCATGATAACTGTTAAGCAAGAAATAGGATAAGGAGCTTGATATTTCCCACGACAGTAAAGCTGCTGTGTGATACCAGTGTCATTGAACTATTTTATTTTTAATCTGGATAATGGCTCCATTTCCTCTTAGGTGGTTTAAAGAAAGGAATGTTAGAAATGCAGAATAATCAAAGGGCATAAGATGAAGAAGTGCATTATCCATTTCACTGCTATCAATGTAGAGTATTTTCAGGCTCATAAAAATAATAGTATAAAATTTAAGTGAACTTTCATTTGTTGATACCAAACATTTGAATTTTTATCAGTGTTTATTCTAACGAGCAATGAGAGTAAGAATTAAACTACTACAATGCACAGTTCAGCCACAAATACTCAATAGTTAACATCGTGGGCATTTCTGTGTATGGTTAAACATTTTTCTGGCAGTTAAACAATTAGCAACTTTTTTTGAATGGCAAAGGCCTGGACTACTTGAACTCATTGACACTGACCAGATTGTATATGAAATAGATCATCACTTCACTCTGCTTCCCTATCTAATGCCATTCCCTGCTCCCTTAGAAAAGCAACCACAAAGACTGTGATTTCTGTAAGGGTGGAAGAATAGGCTGTTGGATCATATTAAAGAAGTTCTGTATTAAAATCACAAATGAGTTTGATTCCCCATAGTTTAAATTCCAGGGTACTACTAATTAAGAGGTCTCTTGGTTTTTGGTACTGTTTCTCTCCCTCTATGTGTGAAACTTGCAAGCTGCTAATTGTGTTAGTACATTCTAAGACAGAGTCTATTCTCAAAGCAATTCTTTGTAACAACTACTCCTCACACAGAGAGAGACTCAAAGCAATACTCTGTAACAAAAGAAACAGCACCCAGAGACTCCCCGCCCTTTTGTTGTATTCATCTCGCTTTGTTAACAATTGTGATTAAAATAGAGATAGAGGATGTATGTGGTTGGATGCTTGGTGTGGATAATAACTGAATGATCAGGGAGGTGTCAGCCTAAGAATCCAGTGTCCATCGGCTGAAGAAGGCGTCAAGTGGAAATAACCAGAGGACCCCCGGAGGGCAGACTGGAATCCACCCAACAGCCTCAAGGATGGGAGAACCAAAGAACAAGATAACATCTGGCAGCACGGAGCCATCAGGAATGTGCTATCTGCTGATTGATTCAGCAACAGCATGATGAAGCAATTCCCATAGACTGGCATAGGAAGAAATTCCTATAAAAATGGACTCTAGAAAGTGAGAACTTTGGGGTCTGATTCTGCAAACCAACTTCCAGGAGCATCAGATGTGCATCTGACAAGGCCCTGCTCCCTCCTCATGTCCAGGCCACCTGGCCAGTGGCTTGGCATGAGCAACTCTAAGGCTGGTAACTATGATGATAACCTTGCAGGACCTGTGTGTGTGTGAATAAATATGAGATTGAATGGAATGTTATAGCTATAACTAACTGCTTACTATGATTCTTTCTGTATTCACTGTAAATGTGGTATTTTGCCTTTTTCCCTTTGATAAGATCCTGCTGGTTCTTATTTTATTGGTATAACAAGACAGCATCTTTCAGGATGGCAAAATAGCTCTGTGAATTGTTTTTGTGAAACACAAAAACAAGATCAGTGCACTTGTTCTTCATTTTATTCTAAATTCTAAGACTTTGACTTCCACAGTTAGCCCATCATAAAAAGAGAACTGAGGATGGACCCAAGGATACTGCTAAGCTTGTGTCTCCCTATGCCAAAACACTATAGTATCCATGTCAGGAATAAAATTAGTGTGGGAACACCCAAGAAATTCTTACAGAACTTGATTTTAAAAGACTAATTTTTGAACCACTTGTCATTTTAACAGATTAGTCCTTTAGCAGATTAGTCTGTTGCTTATTGTTTTGTTGGGGTATTAGAATGTACAACCCAACAATTATGACCAAGGACGCATGGTATAAAGTAATCTAAATGTAGCATATTAGGAACTTGGATAGCCAATAAATATATTACTTTCTCTCTGTCCTGGGAAGGCAAGATATATAAATAACTAACATCAGCTTTACTAGTCTGTAATAGTACAGTAACTTCAATGCAGGCTCAAATTATTTGAAGTGGCCTTACCTATAAAAAAGTGTTTGGTATCCTGGAGTATTCACTGACAAACGCTATTTTATTAATTCCAAAGTCTCACTTCTGTACGTACTCTAAAAGCTATTCATAACCAGTTTTCTCAATGTTCTGAAGGTCATAGAAAGACTAATACAATAGCTTCCAATGTGGCTAACATTGTGAAATCTCATTTCAGTGCAGAACAACAAACATGGAGAAATATGCCCATTACCCAGGGATAAGAGGATAGATGAAAATGGCCTAAAAGAAACTGATGTGGCTCCGAATCACTGAGTTATGGTGAAAACATGAGCATTGGCGAAATGAGATAATAAATTTTAATTAACGTACCATACATGTCAAAACAATGTCATGAAAATTCAAAATATTTCTAGTCTGAAGATACTCTTTTATAATTCAATATAATGGGATTAAAATGCTCACTAAAATTTGGACCATTTGGAGCAAAGAAATGGATTGCTTAAAATATAAAGTACCTACATATTTTAACTGTATTTTTCAACAGTTGGTATTTCTTCCTGTTGTAGTGCACAAGAGGTGAAAAATAGGGCACAAAAGAGTTTTTGAAAAAAAATTAAAAGTTAGAATTTTGATATGAGACAAAAACAAAAACAATCCAAGTTAATTTGCACTAAACTTTTTGTAAAAGGGCATTCTCAGTGTAATGCTCTTCTCAGAGTAACATCTTTAGGCAATCAGATTTGCAAACTAATCTGGTTTCTTTACTGAAATACACATGATTAAATCCCAGAACCTTCTGCAACACAAATCCAAATATTTTGGAGTGGAGCCAGAGTCCATTTTTTAAAAGGCCACATATAAGCAATTTCAATTAAAAGAACACTTTATTAGATAAAAACAAAAATACTTCTTTCATGGAATAAAATTAGTTTTTAATTTTTATATTACAGACACTAGCTAGGATCTTGCTAAGCATAACAACCGAGTGGTACTAGCTTGATGTTTTCTTTGCATGATTCACCATAATTGATAAGGGCATTCTACTTCTTTCATACTGAAGGAATAATATGACTTATTTATCTAAGAAACAGGATCAGCTTCATTTCAACTTAGTGAATTAAAACAAAATGTATCAATAGCTTCTCTTGAGGGTGTCTCACTACAGAAAACTGGACTTTACTACCGTTTACTAGAGGTGGAAAATACAGGTACATGAACATCTGGATTGGACACTTACAGCTCTAACTATTTCAATAAACTCTCCAGTTTACACACTGCACTAATTAAGGATGTATATGTAATTGTACATTTTAACAAAGTCATGACAACTGATAAAATCCTGTTTTATATCAAATTTTGCTGTAACTAAGGCAAGATGTTTTGTCTCATGTTGGGCTGAGTCTGCCTGGCAGATGAGGGCAGTGCACATTGGCCAAAACCAAAATGAAGTAGCTGGGTTGTCAGTCCTATGCCCTTGGGTACATTTCTAGCTTAGCTGAAGAGTAAAATAAAGGTATTTGTGTGTTTCATTTTAAAATCCACTGCACAGACATATCACAACCAGCTGGAGTGGACCTAGGAGCTAGTGGAAGAGCCCATTGAGATTCTAAGAACTAGATGCCAAAAAGGAATCCACACTTATGAAAAAAGTGGATTTTAAAGTGAAATTTAAAGGAAATGGCAGTGCTTGGATTAGGGAGAGAGGGAGGATGTTCCAAGCACAAAACGAAGAGGAAAATTAATGAGAGTAATTAGAGAGGATATGAAGAAGAGATTGGGCCAGAGCTGTGCTGAAGGATGAGATGCTTAAACTCGATCCAGAAGGAAAAGGAGATAGTGAAAGTAGTGATGTGGTCTGAGCAGTAAGTAGAGTTTTCAATACAACTCAGAGGGGAGAAGCATAGGCACCAACTCCGCGGGGAGTGGGGACGGGGCGCGCTCATGGGAGGGGGCAGAACTGGGAGGGAAGAGATAGGGTGGGATGGGGGTTGCGGGGGGGGGGCAAGGAGTAGGGTGGGGGCAGAGCCTGGGGCAGAGCAGGGGTGGAAAGAGGCGGGACGGGGGAGGGGGCGGACGTAAGGGAAAGGGGTGGGTGAGGGAAGGGGCTGGGGTAGAACGGGGGGGATTGAGCACCCCCGCCCCCCCCGGGCCTGGAGGAAGCCAGTGCCTATGGGGAGAAGTGACAGAAGAAGAGCAGAGAAGATGGTTACAGTAGAGAAAGAAAGTCAATTTACGGAAAGAAGCAACAAAACTCAGCAAGGGCTTGTACATGTGAGGAAGGGAGAAGGGAATTAAAGACGGTAAGTTTATTTACTTGAACGACAAGGAGGATACTGAAATCACCAGCAGTGACAGAAGGTGTGTGGAGGGAAATTGGTGGGGGGGGGGGATTATTATTTTTTTTTTGGAGTGGAAAGCAATGCAGCTTTGGACACATTGAGCCTGAAATGGAAGTGATACATACAAGAGACACTGAAAAGACAGGAAAAGATTTGTCACTGGAAAGAAGGTGAGAGTTCCAGTAAAGAGGTACATTTGGGACATCCTTGCAATTCATGACAACTGTAATATATATAAATACCTAAAACGGTAACGAATATTAGCAGATTTGTCTTATTCTTTGGATATAGTATTTATAGAAGCATACTGATATAACAACATCACAATAGTCTACTGACGGATGGACTGGAACCTAGCCAGAGATATTTTGCTCATTATAGCCATTTTTCATTGATTTCAGCAGTGTCTTCAACCTCCAGATCAAGTCTCAGTGCCTCATTGTGCAATACATATTATAAACAAATGATATGACTGTCTCTCCCCCAGCTAGACAGAAATGTTAGTTTTATTAAAAATCAGTCTGTTCCATAAATGTATTGTTTCAAGGCAAGTGAGAGCAGCAGAATAAAGACAATGAACCTCAAAAAAGCAGACTTTAACGAACTCAGAGAACTGGTAGGTAAGGATCCCTGGGAAGAAAATCTAAGGGATAAAGGAGGTTCAGGAGAGTGGCAGTTTCTCAAGGACACAATATTAAAGGCATAACTGCACATTCTTGATGCAAAGGAAAGACAGAAAGAATAAGAGGCAAAAATGGCTCCAGAGGAGCTCTTTAATGACCTGAAAATCAAAAAGGAATCCTACAAAAAGTGGAAACATGGACAAATTGCTAAAGAAGAGTACAGAAGACTAGCAAGAGCACTAGGGACAAAATCAGAAAATCTAAGACACAAAATTAGTTACACCTAGCAAGGGACACAAAAGGCAATAAGAATAGGTTCTTTATATATATTAGGAGCAAAAGAAAGATGAAGGAAAGTGTAGGTCTTCTGCTTAGCAGGGATGAAGAGCTAATAACTGATTACAACTAGAAGGTTGCTTAATGCCCATTTTGCTTCAGTCTTCACTAAAAGAACTAAAAGTGTTCATGATGACCAGATACTCAGCAATAAATATTAACAACAAGGGGGAAGGAATGCAAGCTAAAATAGGGAAATAACAGGTTAAAGAAGATTTAGATAGATGTATTCAAATCAGCAGGGCCTGAAGAAATTCATCCTAGGGTACTTAAGGATCTAGCTGAAACAATCTTGGAACTGTTAGCAATTATCTTTAAGAACTCATGGAGGACAGGTGAGATCCCAGAGGACTGGAGAAGGGCAAACATAGTAGCTATTTTTTAAAAAGGGAAACAAAGAGGACTCAGAGAACTATAGCCCAGTCAGCCTAATTTTGGTATCTGGAAAGACACTGGAACAAATTATTAAACAATTAGTAAGCACCTAAAAGATAATAGGGTTATAAGCAATATCCAGCATGAATATGTCAAGAACAAAGTATGTCAAACCAAACTAATTTTCTTCTTTGACTGGGTTACTGGCCTAGTGGATGGGGGGAAGCAGTGGGCATGATATATCTTCATTTTAGTAAGGCTTCTGACACTCCCAATCTCTCAGTGTATATGCAGTGTGCCCAGCCATTTGATAGCATCATCATCAACCAAGTGAAGAGCCAGTAGCCCGCCATCAAAGTAAGTCAGAGGATATGAGGTATAGTTGAGGATATGAGGTATAGTCTAAAGTATAGAGGTATAGTCTAAAGTTATATGGACTCTCTCCAGAGGTATAGTCTATAGAGGTATAGTCTAAAGTTAACCGCATCTACATTGCGGGTTGTTAGAGAAACCCCATTTGAAGAGATTGGTTGCACAATTGCCCTGTCCTGTTCAAAATGGTTCAGGGATGACCTCAGGTGCCTTGGCAGGTCAAAACCTGATGGACAGATGGTCGAATCAGTGACAAGAGATTAAGGACTGTTGTCGCTGACCGCTTGTTACACCAAGAAGATTCCACCGTCATGTCAGTAATAGCATAAGTTACCATAAAGGGCGTCTAGAAGACAGGTGAACTGGCGGGTGGTTGAAGAGGTCTGAGTACAGAGGCAAGTCGCTGTTCTCATGGATCTTGTCCAGGAACATGATAGAAGCCCCCTCACAGCGAATATGGGGTGATGCTATATTACTAGGTATTGGCAGCCATGGCTATGGAGTTGCATGTAAAGTCCCAGTAACAATGTGTATAGCTTTGTTAAACTCTACATCAACCAGCCTCATGTGAGATGAACGACATCAGACAGGAGCACTGTACTCTGCTGTTGAAAAGCAGAGGGCACGGGCTAATGTTCTAAGTGTCTGGGCACTTGCACCCCAGCTTGAGCTGGCCAGTTTTCTCAGCTAGTTGTTCCAAGTGCTAATTTTGGCTGCTGTCTTTGAGTAGTTGTGGTACATCAATGCTTGCGGTACGTCAATGAAAGTAAGACTGCGAGAATCTGTGGTGAGAGGCCTTTTGTTTTGAATTCATTTAGCTTGTTAAGTTATAGATTAATTACATTTTACCTTTTATTGTCTTGTAAACAATTCTGACTCTTATGCCTCATTACCTGAAATCACTTAAAATCTATCTTTCTGTAGTTAAAAAACTTGTTTTATCTAAACCAGTGTGTGCTTGGAAAACTTCATTTGGGATCACAGGATTTGTGCATTTAATTTTCCATTAATAAAATGACAGACTTTATATGAGCTTGTATTGTCCAGGAGTGGCTGGGTAGTACAAGGCACACATTTCTGGGGGAAAGTCTGGGACTGGGTGTTGGCTGGTATTGCCCTGCAGTGTAATTCATGGATGTCTAGCTATAGCACTCACACAGTATAGCTGGGCGTGATTTACATGCTGGAGGTTGTGTGTGGGCAGATTAGGAGTGGTTGTTCTCATAGGAAAGCAATGTAAAAGGCACCCCATGCTGGAGAATTGAGGGGACACAGCTCTCCATCAGTCCAAATTGTACCCTGCTTTTCACAACTGCTGAAGGGGATCTAGGGATTACTGTGGATCACAAATTGAATATGAGTCAACAATGTGATGCAGTTGCAAAAAGGCAAATAGTCTGGAGTATATTAACAGGAGCACTGTATGTAAGACATGGGGAATAATTATCCCGCTCTATTTGGCACTGGTGAGGCCTCAGCTGTATTACTGTGTCAAACTCCGGGCATCACACTTTAGAAAGATGAAGACAAACTGGAGAGAGTCCAGAGGAGAGAAACAAGAATGATAAGAGGTTTAGAAAACCTCATCTATGAAGAAAGTTATAAAGAACTGGCCATATATAGTCTTCAGAAAACTATATTGAGGGGGGACTTGATAAAGGTCTTCAAATATGCTAAGGGCCATTATAAAGAAGACTGATCAATTGTTCTGCGTGTCCACTGAAACAGGAAAAGGAAGATTCAGGTTAAACATTAGGGAAAAGTTCTAACTATAAGGGTAGTTAAGCTCTGGAACAGGCTTCCAAGGGAGGCTGTAGAATCCGTTCTCCCCACTCTGGCCCTGAAAGAACTGAATTAGACCAGGCATGCCCAATCAACCAATTAAGCTGCAAAAAGGGTAGATTTAGGCTGTGTGGAAGAACCTTGCCTGTGAAGGAACAGGCAGGGCTTCAATAAAGCCAGAAGGCTGCCAACAGTGCAGTGAGATGGCAGGGATAAAACTGCAGTCTCTCTTCTTGAGGTAAATGAGAAGGAAGGGGGATAGGAACCCCTGAGAAAAGGGACAGGAATCCACAAGGAAGGGTTTACCCAGTAGGGCTAAGAGAGGGATCTGACTAGGAAGGCTGGTGAATGAGAAGCTTAAAGAGGCAAGGTAGGAAGTAGTCCAGGGCAGAGAGTAATAGGATGAGTGAAGACCCAGAACTTAACTGCTTTCTCTAGGGTCATGGCCTAGAACCCAGAGCAGAGGGTGCCCCATCAACCAAAGCAAAGTGGTATTGCTTGGTGCAGTGAATGAGAAAACTGGTGAGTCACTGTAGGAGTGACATATCCAGGGCAACAGGTGTGAGGACTGCCTAATGCTGCTTGAGCAGAGAGATTTTAAAGACTCCTCTGGAAGGGGAAATCACAGTGTGACCTGGCCAGAGGGTTGAGTCACAAAGCAACTGTACCGTAACTCCATGAACAGGTGGAGAGCTTCAATGGTGAAAGAGAAGAAAGGGAGTGCTGAACCAGGTGGAACTAATCCCCAGAATCAGCCAAAGGTGGTGAGTAGAGCACCCAATGACACCATCAACTGAGGTTTTTAAGAACAGATTAGAAAAACACCTGCCAGGGATGGTCTAGGTTTATGCCTCAGCACACAGGGCTGGACTTGATGCCTTATTGATGTCCCTTCCAGTCCTACATTTCTATGATTCTATGATAACGTCAGAGTGCTTTTAGGGCATCTTATTATTATTCTACAGTTTGCAATTCTAAGAAATTCTCAATTCCATAGTGTCAGGAAAACAAGTAATGAAGTAAAAAAAAGTACCCTCCTTAGAACAACAAGTACATTAATTAGACAAACTCATTAGACTGCCAATTGCTGATCTGGTGATGGATTCTGGAACTACCTGTATCTCAGCTTTATTAACCCTGGTAGTCTTAATCTACAGCAGAAAAATTATGGAGTACATTATAAATAGGGGACAATGGTTTCAAATTTCAGAAGCATCAGAACCTCATTTTAGAATATCAAAACTATTTATCACATTATATTAGGATCAACACAAAATTTAGTAAGAGGAAAAAATGGGGAAAGCTGAGGGTTCTAACCATCCCATCATCTCAGGGAAGCACCCCTACCCGGCAGATGTTCCTCCTGATAGTAGTTCTTGAGGTGTTTGCTTGGGCAGATAGCTGGCCTCCTGTAGTAGTAAGTTATATGATCAATTAGTCCCCTTTCCATCTTGTGTTGAGGTGGGAGAGTGGCATTCCAGGCACTCTTCTAGTAGCATTTCAAACTTTGGGCTGGACAGGCAAGATTTTGGGAAGAGAAGCAGATAGTAGGACACCCATTCAGTGCATTCTCTGCCTCACCTCAACATACTTACATGCCATTGGAGCAGCCAGCAGGATACAGGGACTATGCAGCATGTCCCCAGTGTGCTTATAGCAGTGCTAGTGGCAGTTGTAAAAAGAGAGTTCCACTTTTACAGCTGATGAGATCACAGCAGTAGCAAGCACGCCTGCAATAAGGCAGCTACTCAAGTGAGCAGCATTCTCCTTAATGTTAATTTCAGAGAAGGCCAGCAGAAAGTTTTGCTGTGCCCATCCCTGAACATAATGGATTCTTGTCCCTTTTTTCCCCACACCACTCTGAACCACACCTGGCTAATAATTCTGGGGAGAGTCAATAAGATTATTCTTTGGGAAACACCCCAAACTTATTTTGACTTATGACTCATTTTACACATACAGCGTATGTTTGGGTAAGGGGACCCTTTAGGTCCCTCCAAGCCTCGTCCTGCAGAAATAGTGGCCACATGCTTTTTCCTTTTAGCTTTAGCAATTGGCTTACATTGGCTTACACTGATTATGCTGTCAAGATTGTCTCCACAAGGAAGAGAGCTAAAAGCTTACTTTTTTAAAAAATGAAAGATGATATTCTCCTTCATAGTGCCCCAAAACTGACTCAGTTAACTAAGGACTTGGATTAGCCCCAAAATGTCCCCTCTAATTTGTCAATCCAGTGCACAAGATAACTTTGAACTACAAGGGTTACAAGCTAAGCGAATTGCTTGCTCGGTCACAAGTTTCATGGTTCTGGCCCTGACAATTACAGAAAATGAAGATGCACTTCCCCTTGTGCCCATATAACCAATGTTTTGGCCAGAAGACTTTTTCTTCCTGTGATAGATGTTATAGATCCCACTATACTTTTTCAGAAAAAGTACCTATCTCCAGCATCTTGGATAAATTCCCTTTTGTTAGGGAGTACTAGAAAAAGCACCTTCTTAAAAAAAAGCAAAAAAACCCCCAAGTTCCCCCCTTCCCCCACAATAATAGAGCAGGTTATTGTCTGTACCATGTTAGACTTGCCTGCATACTTGTTGGCCTTGTTCAATAGATCTGTGCATGCATGCATGTCAGCAAAAGCACGAATCCCTAAGCAGTTGATCGGATGAAGCTGGGATTCCAAAAACTCACAGCAAGTCCTCTTCACATCCTGCAACTGTAACAGACCAGCTGCTGGGAGAAGTACCTGTAAGAAGCAAAAACTAGTTAGAATTCCATCTAATTTATGCTGCAGTACTATCACAACATCTATAAGACAAAGCAGAAAAATATAAAAATTTGACACAACAATGGAGAATGGAAAAGTATCAGGACTATGAGAGTTAGAGCTAGAAAAACCTACTAGGTCATTCCGATTCACCTCCCTGCAAACATACATTTATTAGTGTGAAGTTTAGTTTTAAGGGTCACAAGCAGTGGAGCTTTTGCCACTTCCCTTTGGAAATCATTCCACATACTAATCACGGTGTCAGTAAACTCTTCATAACATTCAGTTTATGGGCTTTTTTTCCCTCTTACTCATCTTATTACTCCTAGTTATACTCCTAACCCTTTTCACTAACCCAGACACTACTTTTCCCACAGGGTATTATACCCATTGAAATATTTGTAGACTTACTCTCCTCTTAGTCATCATATAGCCACATTACAGATATTAAACTCTAGTCTTTCTTCATCAGAAAGTTCTCCCCACTCCCAAGTAATTGTTAGTATTCTCCTTCAGAGGAATTAAAGTCAAATGTGCCTTATGTATGGTATTTTAGGATTGCCAAGTTTCCTTCTACAGTGGTGAATATTAATTCTTTCACTGAATATCACTCATGAATTTCTCCATCTTTGTTTTCCTAAAAATCTAACACCACTGCACATGTATGATGTGAAAAAAACCTCTTTACTATACTCAAGTCATATAAGACATGGCCATTAGTCCCAAATCTCTCTATTTTTCTCCTCATATTCTTGATCAGTTGTTCCCCAACAATAAGTAGCTGATCCTGGGTGGCTATTCCGCTGATCTGAGTTTAAGTTTTGGATCACAAAACTGTCTTCTATTTAATTTAGGAATTTCTTTTATGATGCGTGTTTTACTTCATTTGTTACTCAGCTATCGCAGTAGTACAAATTACCCCACAAATTCTGTATACTGAGGTTTTGAGCATCTTGAAACATCTTAGTACTTTAGATTCCTCACTCTCCCAAGTCCCAGTTATCAGATGACCACTGTTATTGTTTCTATGTTAATCTAAGGAATTTCATACCCATCGTTCACTGCTGAATTGCAATAGCTAGCATTGTAAATAATTATGAATCACTATCTAGTGCCATATTTATATGTCTTTCTTTTTGCCAACATAGGCTGTTACCCTCTAAACTGTTCCAATTACAAGTTACATCACACCAAATCATAACTGAAGACTCCAGGAATAAATAAAAGCACATTGTTAGTTTACATATACCATATTACAACTTTCTAGATCAAACTCAGTGACAATCTTTCAGCAGAGCTTGTGTAAGTTTGTTGAGTGAAACCATATAGGGCCAGTTAATTCTAAGTTTGGGCCTTGAAAACACTATCCTTTTAAAAAAAATATTTAGCAATAAAAAAATGAACTACTTGAAGACAACAGGAGAAATGTTTTGCTTTTCAGAGGCACAGCAGAGAAGAAATAACTTAATGCCATTACACATACATTGTTCTTCAACCTTAAAATTGAACATGAGACTATTCTGTTCTAGAATTGTGCCTTTGAGTGAAGTTTTCTTCTGCCACCTACCATTTCTTCATGAAGCATTTCTATTTTTATTTTTATGTATATTCTAAAATAGAAATCTCATTAAAATAAGTGAGTGTAAAATGATTACTAAACCATGTCTATAGGCGACAACAGCAGCAACAACAATTGGAAAGATTTTAAAATCTAGAGTGGACTTGCAATTGTAAGTCATGTGGAGGGAGAATAAGTTTGTGGAATCTTGTTCAGCCTGTAGGTAAAGAAGGTGCTAGTCACACTGCTCATCTTGTTTCCTCATTATCTTAACAGATTCTGGAGAATGTATGCAGTGTTGTTGTTGCTGTGTTGGTCCCAGGATATTAGAGAGATAAGGTGGGTGACTTTTATTGGACCAATCTTGGAAAAGGGGGTAGACAGCGAGGTGGCAAATTTGCAGATGATAAAAAACTACTCAAGACATTCAATTCCAAAGCAGACTGCGAAGAGCTGCCAAGGGATCTCACAAAACTGGGTGACTGGGCAACAAAATGGCACATGAAACTCAATGTTGATGCAATGCACATTGGAAAACATAATCCCAACTATACAGATAAAATGGTGAGGTCTAAATTAGCTGTTACCACTCAAGAGAAAGATCTTGGAGTCACTGTGGATAGTTCTCTGAAAACATCCACTCAATGTGCAGCGGCACTCAAAAAGGCGAACAGAACGCTGGGAATCATTAAGAAAGTGATAGATAAGATGACAGAAAATATCATATTGCTGCTATATAAATACATGGTATGTCCCCATCTTGAATACTACGTGTACATGTGGTCGACCCATCTCAAAAAAAGATATTTTGGAATTGGAAAAGGTTCAGAAAAGGGGGAAAAAATTATTAGAGGTATGGAACAGCTTCCATATGAGGAGATATTAATAAGATTCAGATTTTCAGCTTGGAAAAGAGACTAAGGAGGGATATGATTGAGGTCTACAAAATCATGACAGGAGTGGAGAAATTAAATAAGGAAGTATTATTTACTCCTCATAATACAAGAACTAGGGGTCACCAAATGAAATCAATAAGCAGCAGGTTTAAAACAAACAAAAGGAAGTATTTCTTCACACAACGCACAGTCAACCTGAGGAACTCTTTGCCAGAGGATGTTATGAAGGCCAAGACTATACCAGGGTTCATAAAAGAACTAGCTAAATTCACAGAGGATAGGTCCATCAATGGCTATTAGCCAGGATGGGCAGCGATGGTGTCCCTAGCCTCTGTTTGCCAGAAGCTGGGACTGGGCAACGGGAGATGGATCACTTTATAAACCTGTTCTGTTTATTCCCTCTGGAGCACCTGGCATTGGCCACTGTCAGAAGACACGATACTAGGCTAGATGGACCTTTGGTCTGATCCAGAATGGCCATTCTTATGTTCTTATGTTATGTTCAAACTATTTTAAAATATGTTGGAAAAGGAACTGAGACATGTTTACCTTTGCCCAAAGTTCAGTTCTCACCTACAGGAACTGAAGATGTAGCAGGTGAGCTCAGAAAAAAATGGAATTTCCATCCCATAAGAAATTCCAAATTTCAACATCTGTTTTCATCTCTAATCTAAATGAAAACTTGAAAATGTTTGTGAAATTAGAAGTTCCAAGATATTTCAGAAATGGCAAAATGTTTTGTTTTGTCAATGTTTTGCTTATTTTTATTGAAACAAAACATTGACATTCCTGAATTAAAGTGTTTCAGTTTGGTTTGTTGATTTGACCCAAAACGTTTCATTTTGAGTCAGTTCAACATCAATATTGCGTCAAAGGAGTTGTTGTTTGGATTCCTGATGCTCCTGTTCTTCTTTGAGGGTCTGCCTACAACTGGCAAGATGCAATATGCTCTCCCTTCTGGTCACAGATTGTGTTGCTTCGAGCTCAATATAGGCCAGCCAGAAAGCCCAGCCCATAAAGAGGAGTGGGGGCGTCAGGATCTAAACTACAATACCATGAGACAATGCACCACAATAGGGAAACAGAGTTAAATGTTCAATTGACTTGAAATGAAACTTTTAAAATAACAACAACAAACCTAAATATTCTAGTTCAAGTCCTGAAATGAAGTATTTTATTTTGGTTTGTATTGGCAAATTGAAATTTTCCCACACAACATTTTAATTTTGTAGAAACTCCATTTTCCATCAAAATATATTGGGACGGAAGATTTCCTACCAGCTGTATTAATGACCACTGCAATTTTGGTCCTATTATGGTGTTATGATAAAAATAAAAAAATGATGTGCTTGAGCCTGCCCTCTTCCTCTCTCAGGTGAAAAAATGTTTTAATCACTGAGACAAGGGGAGTGAGATAACATCTTTTATTGGACCACTTCGGTTAGCGACAGGGACAAGCTGTTGAGCTTCTCAGAGCTCTTCCTCAAGTCTGGAAAAGGTAGCCAGAGTGTGCAAGTGAGCATAAAGAGTTCACACATGTTCTAGGAGATCACTTAAAGTGAAGTGGGCAATTAACCTGTCTGAAGGACAAAGGAGGTTTAGAGGGCAGCAAGGTGTATTATAAATTGTTCTAAGGAGCCATAAAATCAGTGTGTCTGTTAAGCCGATGGATTTTAGTGTCCAGCAGTGTAACGAATTTAAGTTCCCAGCCTCCTCTTTTGAAGGTGTTATACAAGTTTCCTTTGAGAATAAAGACTGAGAGGTTACATATGGAGTGATTGTTTTGTGAAAAGTGCCCATGGGTGATAGGGTGTTTTTATCTCATCATTTCTCTGTGTGAGATCATTCAAGAGCATAGGGATTGTCTGGTTTCATCCAAACAGTTGTCACTGGGGCATTTAGTGCATTGGATGAGGTAAACCACATGTTGTGACAAGCATGGGTAGCACCCGTGTATCTTAAAAGGTTAGTTGTTGGGGAACGGATATTATTCATATAGCAGTGGAGATTTGTCTACAGATTTTACATCTGTTATGGCAAGGTCTGCTCCCACTTGAGTTGGTGTGTCCTTGACTGTGGGAGCTTGCTTCTGATGATGAGCAGGGGGAGGGGTGTTTGAAGGACAGAAGAGAGGGATTGAGCTATTTCTTTCAGGATGTGGTCCCTGCCATTCTTTGATATGCCGTATGGGTTTTAGTGTGGAGCTTTTTTTTCCCCCCTGTGGAGAAAAAAGTTCTCTTGGAGCATTTGGGTGGCCCATTCCATGATGTGATCTGCTTCCCTGGTGGAGTGTCCTTGTTTAGAGAAAGCAGTTTTAAGTGTGTATCCAGGACTTTCTCACTGGAACATATTCTGTGGTAACAGATAACAGATTTCTTGGTGTGCCAAGTGTGGTTACTTGATCTGCGGAGGTAAGTGTGGTGATCCATGGGTCTCTTGTATGTAAACGTCTGTAGAGTTCCATTGCTGAACCTGATCATGGGGATCAGGGTGGTGGCTGAAGTTATGGTGGAAACCTATGACAGAGTTTAAGTCACCTGTCCAGAGGATAAAAATATCACTTATGTATACCAGGTATATCATTGGTTTTGCAGTGCGTTGTTTCCAGGAATTCTTCCTTGAGGTGGCCCATGAAGAGACTGGCATATGGCTCTTCCTGTGGTTTGGACAAAATGTTTGTTGTTCAGTGTAAAGTTGTTTAAGACGAGCCATACTGGGTCAGACCAATAGTCCATCTGGTCCAGAATCCTGTCTTCCAACAGTGGCCAATGCCAGATGCTTCAGAGGTAATGAACAGAACAGGGCAATTATTAAGTAATCCATCCTGTCATCCAGTCTCAGTATTTGGCAGTCAGAGGCTTAGAGACACACAGAGCATGGGGTTGCATCCCTGATCATCTTGGCTAATAGCCCTTTTGGCTATTCTCCATGATTTACCTAATTCTTTTTTTAATCCAGTTATAGTTTTGGACTTCACAACGTCTCCTGGCAATGAGTTCCACAAGTTGGCTGTGTGTTATGTGAAAGTATTTCCTTTTGTTTAAAACCTGCTGCCTATTAACTTAATTGAATGACTCCTGGTTCTTGGGTCACGTGAAGGGGTAAATAACACTTCTTTATTCACTTTCTCCATACCATTCATGATTTTATAGACCTTTATCCGATTCCCCCACACACACTTAGTCATCTCTTTTCCAAGCTGAAAAGTCCCAATTTTTTTAATCTCTCCTTGTATAGAAGCTGTTCCACACCTTTAATCATTTTTCTTGCCCTTCTCTGCACCTTTTCCAATTCTAATATATCTTTTTGAGATGGGGTGACCAGAACTGCACACAGTATTCAAGGTGTGGGTGTATCATTAATTTATATAGTAGCATAATGATATTTACTGTCTTGTCTGTCCTAATGGTTCCTAACATTGTCAGCTTTTTTGATTGCTGCTACACATTGAGCAGATGTTTTCAGAGAACTATCCACAATGACCCCAAGATCTCTTTTTTGAGTGGGAACAGCTAATTTAGATGCCATCATTTTGGGTGTACAGTTTTCCAATATGCATTACTTTACATTATCAACACTGAATTTCATCTGCCATTTTGTGGCCCAGTCACCTAGTTTTGTGAGATCCCTTTGTAACTCTTCACACTCTACTTTGGATTTAATTATCTGGAGTAATTTTGTATCATCTGCAAACTTTGCCACCTCATTTTTTACTCCTTTTTCAAGATCATTTATGAATATTTTGAACAGCACTGGTCCCAGTGCAGATCCTTTGGGGACACCTCTATTTACCTCTCTTCATTCTGAAAACTGACCATATATTCCTACCCTTTGTTTCCTGTCTTTCAACCAGTTACTGATCCATGAGGGGACCATACTTCTTATCCCATGGATGCTTACTTTGCTTAAGAGTCTTTAGTTAGGAACCTAGTCAAAGGCTTTCTGAAAGTCCAAGCATACTATATCTACTGGATCACCCTTGTCCACATGTTTGTTGACCCCATCACAGAATTCTAATAGACTGGGAGGCATGATTTCCTTTTACAACAGATGCATTGATTCTTCCCCAACAAATCTTGTTCATCTATGTGTCTGATAATTTAGTTCTTTACTATGGCAGAGGATGAAATGGATGCGTTTGGTGATGTGTTTGGGGTGGATTTCTGAGTGTTGTCCATTGTCTTGTAGATATCTGAGGCAGGCAGCAATGCCTCATAATGAGGGATGTTGATGTATAGAGAGATGATGTCCATGGTGGCAACTGTATTGTTCTAAAGGAGGTTGTTAAAGTTGGAGTTTCTGGAGGAAACTGGCTCTGTGTGTGGTTTGAAGATGGTTTCTATGAGTCGTGATACTCCTTCAGAAAGAGTGCTGTGGACAAAGATGATGGTTCTGCCTTGGTTCCCTTGTTTGTGTATCTTGGGAAGTATGTAAAAGGCCCCTGTGGTGGGTTTGTGAGGGATGAAGTTGTAGAGTTTTTCTTGGGGTTGTTTGGGGAAGGATTTGATGATATCCTTAAACTCCTCTTTGGACTGTGGAGTGGGGTCTTTTATTGAGTTCTTTATAGTAGGTGGTGTCAGAGTTGTCAGTTGGCTTTGTTGGTGCAGTCATCACAAATGAGGACTACAATGGCACCTCCTTTGTGTGGAGGTTGGATTTCAGAGACTGCATAGCTTCCCTCTCAGTGGCGGAGATATTGTGGTGAATGTAATGTTTATTAAGGATTTCACAGTTGTTGGTTTTTTCCCTGTTCCAGTGTTTAAATGATCAAATGTGTGGTTTCATCCGCTGAGGGGTGTCTGGTCAGATGATTCTTTATTCTTATGTCTTTTGGTGGAGATATGGTGGTTGTGCGTGGTGGTGTATTTGTGAAATAATTCTTTGAGGCAGAGTTGGCAAAATAATTATCCTAGCTCTCCACATGTTAGTATGGTATCAGGTTCTGTAGCAGGGCAGAAGTTCAGTCACTTGGACAGCACAGGTAATGCAGTTCCAGTCAGGAGTAGTCTTGATAAGTTGTTGAGGTGTTGTGTAGCGTCAATGCAGTGGGTTCTGGTTTCTCCCAGAGGCAGTGTTCTCTTGGTTGTGGTGGTGTTGTAGCTGGTTCCACTTTTTGGTTTTTTGCTGGATGGCTGTCATCAGGATTTTTTGATAGTTTTGGATTTCCTGCACAATCTACAAGTAGGTTTCCTGATATTTTTTTTCCCCAGTGTGTGGGAGCTGCAGGCGATTTCTTATTAAAGGTGGTCCCTTCTGGAGTATGTGAAGTGCAGGAGATGGTTCTTCAGTTGTTCAGACGTCCTTCTGAAGAGCTGTTCAGCATACATGGAGCTCTACATAGTGTTCAGAGTGTTATAGGTGGTGAGTTCTCTGGGGATGATGTTTTGTATCTTGCATTTGCTCAGGAAGTAGATGTCACTACTGTTTAGTTTGGCTTCCTTCTTCTTCATGTTGTGGAGTTTCCATTTTAAATTTTTTAAACATTATTACAAAGATTAAAATGCCTGTTTCTTGAGACAAATACTAAGACAATCACAAACATTCCCCAACCTGAATTTTACAGAGCTATTACTAGTGTACTGTCTATTATTGGGAGGTTTTTTTGTTTGTTTTGTTTGAAGACACAAAATAATCTTAAAAAGATAAAGACTTCCGTTACCGTGGCCATTTAAAGGCAATTTTGGAACATCATTCTCTTTCATTCCTTCAGAGATACTGATGCCTCAGACAACTGAAGATTTGTTGTTTAGTCCTGCTTGAACTTATTATTTCTTCTCTTCCTTGGTCTGTCAAAGACCATGTTATTGTTCCACAAAAGATTTATTTCTCACCTGAAGTTTTAATAATCCACTGTAATTAAAGTAATCACCTCAGCAACCAAGTGTTTAATCTGAGGAGTATCACTATGAGTGTGAAATAAACCAAAGGTCAGATCTTGAACAGAGAAGTCTGTCTTCAAGCAGAATTAACAATTCAAGGGGGGGGAGGGGGGAGGAGGGAGGGAATTACTTACACTTTTGCTAAACATTTTTCAAAAATATCTGAGAAATCACCATATCTTTAAATCAAAACTATAAATCTCAGATAATGCCTAAAAACCCCCACCAAAAAACAACTACTGAATCTAAGTAAAAAGACAAGAAGATGTAGACAGTCAGGTATAAAAATAACCTCATTTAAAGTCACACCCCTCAGCTTCCGTAGAAAGGTTCACCAATCACTAAATTAAGAGCTCATTTAAGTGAACATACAACATATGTACATGAAAATTAAAGTAATTAGAATAAGGTTTGTCAAGGTTCCTCCCCCACTCTGAACTCTAGGGTACAGATGTGGGGACCTGCATGAAAAACCTCCTAAGCTTATCTTTACCAGCTTAGGTCAAAACTTCCCCAAGGTACAAAATATTCTACCCTTTGTCCTTGGATTGGCCGCTACCACCACCAAACAAATACTGGTTACTGGGGAAGAGCTGTTTGGACACGTCTTTCCCCCCAAAATACTTCCCAAAACCTTGCACCCCACTTCCTGGACAAGGTTTGGTAAAAAGCCTCACCAATTTGCATAGGTGACCACAGACCCAAACCCTTGGATCTGAGAACAATGAAAAAAAAAGCAGTTTTCTTACAAGAAGACTTTTAATAAAAATAGAAGTAAATAGAAATAAAGAAATCCCCCCTGTAAAATCAGGATGGTAGATACCTTACAGGGTAATTAAATTCAAAACATAGAGAACCCCTCTAGGCAAAACCTTAAGTTACAAAAAAGATACACAGACAGAAATAGTTATTCTATTCAGCACAGTTCTTTCCTCAGCCATTTAAAGAAATCATAATCTAACACGTACCTAGCTAGATTACTTACTAAAAGTTCTAAGACTCCATTCCTGGTCTATCCCCGGCAAAGACAGAATGTAGACAGACACACAGACCCTTTGTTTCTCTCCCTCCTCCCAGCTTTTGAAAGTACCTTGTCTCCTCATTGGTCATTTTGGTCAGGTGCCAGCGAGGTTACCTTTAGCTTCTTAACCCTTTACAGGTGAAAGGGTTTTTCCTCTGGCCAGGAGGGATTTCAAAGGGGTTTACCCTTCCCTTTACATTTATGACAAGGTTCATAACAGTTTCTATTAATAGCAAAACCATATTATCGTTCTCTATCATTTAGTGGCAAGGGATGGTGTGATGATGAATTTTAGGATAAAATATGACACTGGAATTCTCTGGTATTCAGGATTAAGGCCCTGCTCCTGCAAGCCTTTATACAGATATTTAATTTCGTGTGAGTTATGCCCTGATACTGCAAGCACTTCACATGTGTTTAATTTTGCAATATTCATAGGAAGTTCTGTGCAAGTTTATCAGTACAGCTGAGCAAATAATTCTGTGAATACTTCTCGGGATTTTTAAATAACTTGCTTTTGATCATGTTTGCTCTCCCTTTGTTTTCTTTCCACTAATATTTGAATGACTGTTAAAAGACAGTGAATATTAAGAGTTTTATACTGAAACAGAATTTTCAATTTGCATAAATATTAATATTTAAATGCTTGCCCATTCATCAAAACAGAGAACAGAAATGCTATGAAAGTTAGAAGACCAATCACAATTAAGCAATACCTACCAGATTTTGCATATCTGTAATGAGTTTGTACAGTAAAAGATTCAAAGACATTTTAGTTCTACAGGAAATAAATGCATGGAAATCTCAATGTGCTCATGTAGGGGGAAAGAAGAGGCTACATTCCATCAAATTTATCTAATTAGAATTACATGCTCAGCTCTAGTTACTAGGCAACATGAACAATGATTATATGTAGCTATTTGCAATTTTGCACCTGTAGAATTACTGGCCCTAAAGCAACAAAGTCCCAAATGTTTAAAATGCTCAAGATATAGACTGTAGCTCACGAAAGCTTATGCTCAAATAAATTGGTTAGTCTCTAAGGTGCCACAAGTACTCCTTTTCTTTTTGCGGATACAGACTAACATGGCTGCAACTCTGAAAGATATAGACATAAATTCATCAGAAGAGGAAAAATTAAGCTACTGCTCTGGTAAATCCATGAATAAAGGATACAATTGAGGGGTAAAAAGTTTTATAGCCCTAACTATGATAAACTGCAGTCAGGATGACATTCAGAGTAGTTGGTTCTTGCCCAAACTGCTACCATCTCACTCCTTTGCAGTTTACTGCTCAGGATGCCATTCCAAGGGATAAGCAGTAGAGGACACTCTAACTTTCTCTACAGATGACACAGTATATATCTTTTAATAGGCGAACTTCTCAAAATTTTCAAGCAAATTTCAGAGACGATTATAATAAGGAAACATCTACTTCAGAGGTATTTTTAATAACCCCTGTCATCCCAGTATCTGAACACCACTGCAGATGGTTAAGTAGAAAATGCATATGGATCTTTTTATCTTGTGGTGCTGAAACTTGAAATTGCTCTAAGGTGTCCTGGGACATTTGAATGAAAAAACATTTAGCCATAGTGCACTGAAGAAAACTACTTGGTTCTCTCCTTTTAATTCTCTCTTCTAAATGCCTCATTTTGCCGTTACACTCCTTCCAGAGTCCTTCAGACAGCTAGAAGTATTTGCAAATAGGACACTGCTTTCCATTTCCAATTAGGGGCAGAGAGTTTCTATCCAGCAGGACAGGGATCAAGTTAAGAATCTAAATTCTGTGTTACATTACCACTAGGGACCCCATGGCACCCTTCACTGGCCCTGTAATATATCCTGTTTTATTCTCTCTTTAAAGAATTTATACACACACAAAACTACATTAAAAGAACAGTATTAAGATTGCAAAGTCAGACACCCAAGAGTTAGGGAAAAAAAAGAGGAGTCCTTGGGGCACTTTAGAGACTAACAAATTTATTTGGGCATAAGCTTTCGTGGGCTAGAACCCACTTCATCAGATGTATGACGTAAAAGATACAGGAGCACGTATAAATACATGAAAGGATGTGGATTGCTTTACCAAGTGTTAGGTCAGTCTGACGAGATAAATCAATTAACAGCAGGATACCAAGGGAGGTGAAATAACTTTTGAAGTGGTAAGAGAGTGGCCCATTACTGACAGTTGACAAGAAGGTATGAGTAACAGTAGGGAGAAATTAGTATTGGGGAAATTAAGTTTAGGTTTTGTAATGACCCAACCACTCCCAGTCTTTATTCAGGCCTAATCTGATGGTATCTAGTTTGCAAATTAATTCCAGTTCTGCAGCTTCATGTTGGAGTCTGTTTCTGAAGTTTTTTTGTTGAAGAATTGCCACTTTGAGGTCTGTTATTGAATGACCAGAGAGATTGAAGTGTTCTCCTACTGGTTTTTGAATGTTATGATTCCTGATGTCAGATTTGTGTCCATTTATTCTTTTGTGTAGAGACAGTCCGGTTTGGCCAACGTACATGGCAGAGGGGCATTGCTGGCACATGATGGCATATATCACATTGGTAAATGTGCAGGTGAACGAACCCCGGATAGTGTGGCTGATATGGTTAGGTCCTATGATCAATGTTCCCTCTAATTTTTGACAGGCCGTGGGCACAAAAAATTTCTTCTGTGCAAATTATTGTGCTTCTGTGCAAATTTTTGTGCGCCGGTGTTTTGCTGTGTGCGCGGGGGTTTAGGATCTGTGCGCGCGCACACACACGCACAGCTTAAAGGGAATAGTGCCAATGATGGTGTCCCTTGAATAGATATGTGGACAGAGTTGGCACCAGGGTTTGTAGCAGGGTTTGGTCCCTGGGTTGGTTTTTGTTGTGTGGTGGGTAGTTGCTGGTGAGGAAAAACACCAAAATAAAGGTTGCCTCTGGAACCTTTATTCAACCCCTTTGTGCATATGTATTGATGCAGCCTTTAATTACATTTTTGCACATACTATTTTCCCCTGCCTCGTTCAGTGCACTGGATGTACCCGCTCTGGGGATGAATCAGGGTTATGCAATGAATGAGGCTGTTGGTCTGTAAGGCCCCTTGTTCCATTTTTGCAGAAGCTAGAAGATGTGTCGTGAACAAGGCAGGAGATGAATAACAGTCTTGTGGTTAAGGCAATTGAATGCTGCCTTGGAGCATTGGAGCCCGTGCCATGGAGTTGCTGTGTGATACTGGGCAAATCTCTTAAACCCTACTTTTCATAGGTGGTCACTAATTACATGTTCCTCATTTTCTGGGTACCAAACTTGATACCCTGAAATCTGACATGCTGAAGTGCTGTGCACTCACAGCTGCAACTGAAGTCAATGGGAGCTGTGCTTTAAATGTCTGAAGTGCTATATAATACTATGTATTCTGAAAAATCAGTTTCTAGGCATCTCAAATTGGGCACCTAAAATTAGTTGATACTTTTGACCTTAACGTCTCCATGACTCAGTTCCCCACCTGGGGAATAACAGCGCCTTCTAATCCCAGAGGTGTTGTGAAAATAATTTCATTCGTGTTTGTGAAGCACTTGGACACTATAGTGATGAACATTATAAAAATGCCCATGAGGAAATGAATAATTCTATCTTCAAAGCAGGGTTTCAACAGCATACAGTAATTAAGACCTGGGGCCACACATTGAACAATGAGGACAAAACAAAACATCGCATGAGGCAGGAGTTCTGAAGAAAAAAATAGTACGTGATCATGTCTTTAAAGCTGTATCATAATACATATGCACCAGGGGGCTGAATCCAGATTGGACTACCTTAATTTTAGCATTTCCTTTAGAGTGCTTAACTTTGCTACCTTAATACTGTTCTTTTAACGTATTTTGTGTGTGCAATTTCCTAGGTTTTTAAAAAGTTAACTTAGTAAATAGAAAATTCCATCATGTGGCATCACATTGACACCTACCTAAATCGTCAGCAGGATTAGAATCTTTAAAACCATGACACAGTCCTCTGCCACTTAAGCTAATGGACTAACGGTTAGCAGTAGTAAGTTAGTGCTATTTGGACCAGCACTTAGAGGGGGAAAGTGTGTTTCACAGATATTTGCTGACAGCAGAACAATGGTGAGACTCAGATCTTGGGTTCCATTCCAGGCTCTGGAGGGGAGTGTACTCAAATGGGCATTGACTCCTCTTTCCGCTATTCTCCAAGCTTGACACCTTCTCCCCCATTCCCTCCGACCTGTTCATACCCCAGCCCTATCTCTTCCCCACCACCGACTCCTCATCCCAGGCCCATTCTCCTCAACTAGTCAGTCCCACTCTCCACTCCCAGCCTCCTTGTCCAATAAATCCTAGTTTCCCCCCTCCAGAATCCCAGTCTCCCCCACTTCCAAATCCCCTTCCCAACTCCCCAATCTCTCTCTCCACCATGCCAAGCCTCCACTAACTCTCCTCCCTGCCCACTTGCCCCAACCTCACCTCGCTCCAGTCCCAGTTTCCCTCCCTGAGATTCTCATCCAATCTCCTCAGTGCTCTTGGCTCCTCCGTCTTAGTCCTAGTCTTTGACCAGCCAGTCTCTGTTCTCTCCACACACACTATGGCTCCTTATCAGATCTGTGTCCGCTCACCCTCACTTCTGCCTCCCCATTCCACAGGCACCCAGTCCCAATCTCCTTGCCTGCCTACCTCAGTCTTCACACCCAGCTCTTTCTATGATTTCAGTTTCCCACCCGCCACCCAAACCAATGGCTCCCTATCGCTATCCTCTCCACTCCCTGGCTCCCAGACAATCCCCGTCTCCTTGTGCCAATATACTCCTCCAGTGCTCTAGGTATAACTTGTTCTCTCTGCATTTGAATCGGAGGACTTCCTCCCACACTACCATGGATACCAGTAGGGAGGTGTGATGGGCTGGATCACAGAAACCCCCTGGGAGCTGCCACCTGATGTGCCCAGACTACTTCTGCCCCTGATTTCCTACCCAGTCATCTTAGGACTTCAGTGCCCTGCCTGGTTTGAGCCAGACCCACTAGCCTGCTGCAAACCCAGACCCAGGTCTGAACCACATCCCTTAACAGCTGTAGGCTTAACTGAAAGCAGCTTACAGAAGTGTTCCTGTCCTTGCCACTCAGATGCCCAACTCCCAATGGGACCCAAACCCTGAATAAATCCGTTTTACCCTGTATAAAGCTTATACAGGGTAAACTCAAATTGTTCGCCCTCTATAACACTGATAGAGAGATGTACATAGCTATTTGTCCCCCCAAGTATTAATACATACTCTGGGTTAATTAATAAGTAAGAAGTGATTTTAAAAATACAGAAAGTAGGATTTAAGTGGTTCCAAGTAGTAACAGACAGAACAAAGTGAATTACCAAGCAAAATAAAATAAAACCCGCAAGTCTATGTCTAATCAAACTGACTACAGATAAAACCTCACCGGTTCCAGTAAGCTTCCTTTTACAGACTAACCTCCTTCTAGTCCGGGTCCAGCAATCACTCACACCCCCTGCAGTTGTCCTTTGTTCCAGTTTCTTTCTTGGGGGTGGAGAGACGCTCTCTTTAGTCAGTGGAAGACCAAATGGAGGGGTCTCCCACGGGCTTAAATAGACTTTCTATTGTGGGTGGAGACCCCCTCTTCTCTCCTATGCAAAGTCCTGCTCCAAGATGGAGTTCTGGAGTCACCTGGGCAAGTCACATGTCCACGCATGACTCACAGTTTTTACAGGCAGAAGCCATTGCCCACATGGTATCTTGAATGTCTCCAGAAATACTTCTTATGTGGATTGGAGCATTCCAAGATGCATTGTTCCTTAAGCGCTTCTTGACTGGGCACTTAACTTTGCGAATTCCTTTCTCCAGGAACTGACCAAATGCTCGACTAAGATTATTTAGAAATCAAGCCAGTACACAGCCAATATTCATAACTTCAAATACAAAAATGATACGTGCATACAAATAGGATTAATAGATTCAGTAGATCATAACCTTTACATAGATATGTTACATGGCATATGTAGCATAGAACATATTCCAGTTATGTCACATATATTCATAAGCATATTTCCATAAAGGCTTATGGGGGGAACCGTCACAGGAGGTTATCGAAAGCACAGAAGAGAGGCTCCCTGCTCTCAATTTCAGTGCTGGCCCCACCCTGGCTCAGAGCAGCCGTTACAGGGAGAGTCTGGCTTTGCCCCGTAGCCCTTGGCTGAAGGGAGCATGCTTAGTTACTTTGCAGGAATGGCACATGTGCAATCCTTTTACATGCAAGAGGTGTGAGGGGATGAAATATGCTCAGATGCTCTACAGGGATGGTGCATGTACAGTCTGGCCAGCACTAAGAGCTGAGACAGGCTTGAGCATGCTCAGCAAGGACACAACATTTGGAGATTTTAGCTGTTACAATCTAGCAAGTCTCTACTGAGCATGTGAAAATTGATTTTTTTTCCTAAGGCTTATAACTTTGCCAAGGTTGGACGGATCTTCACAGGGACAGCAAAAGGCTTAGCCCTGACAAAAGGCCACTGCCTCCCTGCCAAGTTTTAAGTCCTGACTACAAAACTTGGGCGAGATAGAGCTTTAAAAGTAATTCTGGTGACTTTTTTAAAAAACATTGTTTTTTCCTAGCCTCATTCTTAGAAGTGGCTGAACAGTTTTGGCTTAAACTTTCCAAAAAAATGCAGCCTGAGTCATTTACTTGCCATGGAAAAATTAAGCTGAAACAGTTGAAGTTTGGCAAAATTATAAGCAACTGAAAACAGTGTCTTACAATGGAAAGCGTCTTAATGATAGGTGCTGCACCAGCCCCACATATAATACTTCAGTATTGACCCTCCATTTGAGTTCCGAAGGACTACCACCAGAGATGTTGCTCTGCCACAGCCCGAACACCATTCATGTATGGGTAGGGGGCAAGAGAAGACTTTAAAAATTGATCTGTTTTTGCAGACTGAAAGATTTGGGAAATTTCTGTGCACTACAAGACTTTCTCCTGAACTGCCATATCATACGGGGCCAAAAAAATGTAACTATGCTCCATAGATTGCATTGGCTACAAATTAGTTTTCAGATGTAAAGAAAGCTTTAACTTTAAAAAGAGCACTGTATGGTTTGAGTTCTGTCTTACATTGTGCTCTCCACCCTCCTGTATACAATACTGGCATCTGAGAATTCAGCTAGAGCACTCAGTCACCACTATATTGTTTGTCTTACTCTAGCGCCTAGCATTTGATTTGGTTTGGAGGGAAGCATTACGGAAAGCAATAAAATCATATGGAGTTCCAGATAGCATAGCTGCAATTATGAAAGTTATGTACCAAGACCCCTGTAGTGCTGTAAGAATTGGTGGAAAATTAAGCAACTGGTTCAAGTCAAAGTTTGGTGAGGGCAAGGGGGCATGAAATTACTGTTACTTTTCATCATGTTCTTATATTAAAGATAAGAATGGTAGATGAGTGGAAGGGCATGATACTGGATGATCTACAGTTAAGCTCTTTAGCTTATCCAATGATATCATACAACTGGAGACCTATTTGAATTAATGACACTCTTCACTACCTTGGAAAATTGTGTAGTCAACTTGGAGTTAAAATAAATGCCAAGACAACAGCAGTTGAGTCTTGGAAAAGGGATAATAGATAAAATGTTGAAATGAGGCAGTGAAACCATAGAATAAATACAATCTTATGTGTATCTTGATCAGTGCCGATCTTTCCCTCAAGAATGAAGTTAAAAGGCGACCTGCTTTTACAAGCATTGCACAGAAGTTGATCAAATTATAGACCGAAAAACATTGTGTTTGGTAATAAAGTGAAAATTTATCAGACCAGTGTACTAACAAGATTATTCTGTGGTCTGAAAGCAATTGCTTTAAATACAGATATCAGAATGCTGGAGGCAGCAGAGGGGAGAGTTCTCTGGAAGGTGGCAGGTAGAAAGTGGAATGATTTTAAAACAAATGAAAAATCCGGGTATGCGATTGGCTGCAGTAAAAAAATTATGATGGTGGGGACACTGTAGAAGACAAACAGATGATAGGATGCCAAAGAAAACAATGCAAATACAACCAAAGTCAGTCAGATCAAGAAGCTGACCACCACCTGCATGGTAGGCCATTGTATGCCTGGACACAACCAGGCTGGGTTTAATGGAGGAACAAGCCATGAACAGGAAAGAACAGTGATGCACTATTCTCTCGGTATCTGTAAAGATGCTTTGAGATGAGTACAAGATGAAAAAGAAGATAGCACCTAGAAGTCTCATTAATTACCAGAACTCAGATTGTGCCAGATGCTGTACAAACTCAGAACAAGGAGACAGTCCCTTCCCCAGAGAGCAGCCATATACTAATCTACATTTAAGTACTCTAATTTCCATTGTTCTTAATTACCCTTTACTTGCTTTAGGATTTTTTTTTTCTGTGGATTCTGGTCCCACCCCACGCATACTCTCATTCTAAAGTTACTGTATTTGATATTCCCAAGCTCTAGTTCAAACAGAAATTATTTCAGGGAAGTTCTATGGCCCGTGGTATTCAGGTGGTCAGTTCACTGTGACCATTCTTAGGCTTAGAATCTATGAAGCCAATAAAAATGGATTTTAACTTTCGTATCACAGGAAAACAAACATTCTCAAATATACTTGGGAAGCAGACATAGAAACTTAAAATCAGTAATGATTTTTTGGGGCCATTTGGACAGCCTCTCACATGGAAGATGACAAAGGGAAATGGCAACAGGGATTGGGAACAAGATTCTATTGTTTTCAAAACTTAAATTCCTCCCATTTCTTGGCACATTTTACCTGCCCAGTTCTTTTGCTTAAGACACGTTTAAAAGTGCCTTACATACAAAACAGAGACCTTAAAATAATAGTCAAAGCTAAGCTTCTTATTTACTTTAAAAATGCTCACAAATGAATAGCATGATAGGTGCCTAAAAAATACAAACATGACATCTTCCTTTTATCACCATGTGCAGGAGACAAGTCTGAATCAGCAATACTGGTGAAAAATTAAATAAGACGAGTTATCTTATATGAGTCCCAATGCTCCACAGTCCAAAACATGAGTGCCCTACATATAGAGTCACATGCCTAGTAGTCTCAGATGAAGAGTTACTCATGACAATACTGTGACTAGTGAGATATCATTCACGCTTAAGAAAGGCAGGTCTCCAGACAGAATTCAGATTAACTGATTAGTGTTTGTATGAATAGTTGATTGCACCACATCTGAACAATGAATCAATACAGGATTTTTCCCCTGACTCCAGTCTTCACCTGAAAAGCTATTTAGGAGGAATTTTGATCTTGTGACCTCATTGGGCTGGCTAAATATTCTCAAGCTCTAGATAGGTGTTTAACCTCAAACTCCAAAAGCCGTATGTGTTTCACAGCTGGTAGCAAAGAGTTAGAAATGATGGGGTTAATAGCATAGTGAGTAACAAAACAGAAGTTTGTTGTCAAGAAATTCTCTTCCTATGTAAAAATAACTGTTTGGTCTGATCTTGAATTTCAAAGAAAAACCTTCTGAGTTCGAAGTACCACTGCATTCATGTACTGTTAAAATGAGACCCACTACAGAGAACAGTGGACAAAAAAGCCTACAAAAATCTAATTCTTAAAGTATTCAAACTCTGTACTTCCAATGGTTAAATAGTCACAAGCTCAGAGAACTGCTTTTTTTTTTTTAAACTAAACCTGAAATATAGGTTCATATTTCTGACATATGAAAAGAAAAAAAGAGCTGCATTAAGACCAGGAAGGGTTTGTCCAGATTACGAAAAGAAGTTAAGGTTAGGCCAGGGTTAGCAAATACACTTAAACCAGCTCCAATTTAACCTGAGTTTTTAATCCACACCTGGAGAAACCTGTAGTGAAACTTAACTTTTAGTGAAATGGGTGGTAAATACACATTCACATTTTGATATTGCATTTAAATTTCACTGCTGCCAAATATATTTATGAAAACATTACAAAGCACTTGAAGTATTTAAGAGCTGCATCTATTGGAATAATACAAGTGTTATAAACTTTGCAGTTCATCTCTTTCAGCATTTATGTCTGATAATTTGTCCTGGCATCTTTATTGAACATTTTCAGGGTACAACCCATGTGCCGGATGCACTGGTGTGGTTTTAAAAATACATGTATGAAAATGCAGCATTGGATTTAAAGCTGTGCAAGGAGCACAAAGATTAGAATGAGAGCGCTAAAGGACACGTTTTATAGGGTTGCATGGTATTCTAAGTCATACTGGTCTCACTGATTTAATGGCAATTGGACAGTAGCCCTTAACACTACAAATGTATCCTTAAGCGTAATGAGCCTTATGAAATTCAAAATGGACAACAGCCTTGAAATCCGTGAAAGTCTCAGATAACTGAACAAAATACAGTTCTAGGGCTTGTCTGTCGGTAATGTGCAATACCTTTCAGTACGCATCAGCAGGATCTACATGGGGCAGTTAGAGCACGTGTTCTATTGCTCTACATTTCACACCCCTCTAATTCACACTACAGTGATGTACAACTCCTTATTTCCCAACAGTTTTGCTATACAGCAGCCACAGTATTTACAACATATTATTGTTTCAGATGTACATAAGCATTCAGCAAAATACCAAAATAAAAGATAATTACAACCATACGAAATGCTATAATAAATATTAACATGGCGAGGACTTGGAGATAAATGTTATCTCACTAACCTGGAAACTAGAAGCCATCATGGTATTAAGGAAAGCAATGAGTGTAGATACTTGCCTTTTAGTTATTCCTAAAATACATTTGTGTAACATTAACAGTCCATTGTAGGTCACCCAAAGCAAGAGTTTAGAGTTCTTGCTCATACTGTACTGCAATACTTGAAAGATTACAAAACGTTGTAAAAAGCCCCTGCAATTCCTTAGGAACAACAGGCTGTTTTTAAGACTAAATTCACAGTCTGAATGGAGCTACCAGGGTTTCTCCAACCAGAGATTGTAATGGTTCAATTAAATCAATCCTATAAATACAGGACCTAAAATGCTAAAAATTTCAGTGCTGTGGGAAATTCACCTTCCCCTAAGGGCTAAAAATATAGTTCAGACCGAAAGGGTGCTAGCGTAAGCCACACTAACAGTATGTATCTCTGTCCTTCTCTAGAAACTAGTCCACATTAGAGGTCTCTGAATCAGTTGAGGCTTCCGTCTAATGGGTTTAGTCATTTAGAAGCTCGTGCTTTCAGTGAGGTAGGTCCTAGTTTCAAACCCTTCTAATGGCCCAACTGGGTTTGTTTATATTAACACTTATTGCTAACATCATATTTTTATGCATCTCTAATTATAACCCTTTCTAAGGGCTAGAAAATCTGAAAAGCAGTTAAAATGTTTATCATCTGTTTATGATAGCACCTACACTGTGTTAGGTGCTTCTCAGATGGTCAAGAACAGTAGTCCTTGCCCCAAGGACCTCACAGTCTAAGGAGACAAAGATTAAGGGTTAGTTTCAAATACAAATCAACACATTTCACTACTGATAGTACGATGGAAATTTGTTTTTTAAGGATTTAAAATTTGAGAGGCCAAATGATTTGCAACTCATCACAGGAAAAAAATAGCTCTATTTTTTCCATTTGGGCAAAAAGCCAACACAACACCGCAAGTCCACAACCATATCTTAAATAAAGCATGTTTCAAACATGGTTATTTTTATAGTGTAGGCAGACTTGGTTGTAATTAACAAACTTGTTTCATAATTATAATTGAGTATTTGTTATAAGCCTTTAAGTAAAAAAGCATCCACTATAGCCAGCAAACCCCAAAGTCTGGACTGAAACCCCAAGGCATCGTTAATTCAGACAGTGGAGTACAGCACCAACTCTAGCTGATGTACATTTCTCCCCCACCACACCACAGGTGGATGAATCAGCTAAATCTCCCATTTTTATAGTAATACAGATCCCAAATAGCAGGGTAGTAGAAGTGCTTAAAGCTAAAATACTTTGCATGTATGCTGCTTGTCTTTCAAGGCAGAAAGAATGAGTCAAGATCAACATCTGTAATAGTGGGTGGATGACATCTGAGCAGGCTAAAAATACATGTTGATAACCACAGCACACAAAGCTAAGACCAATACTTTACATTTCATCCAGGAAAGCTTTTAGCTATCATTCATCTAATCTGCAGTGGATCGTGTCTAAATTCTTCTAGGAGACATTTCCTTGCAAAATTTCTAGAAAAAGGATTATTTTTAATGACACTTCACTGACAGTAAAGGGTTGTTTAAAAATCAAGGTATTGTTACAACAATCTGACAACCAAGGCTGGGATTTTCAAAGGATTTTTGCCTTTGAAAATTCTCATAAGTAAATGAAAATTAAAGTAGCGTACGATTATTATAATACATTTTCAGAAGGTAGCTACCACTATGGAGAAGGGATTTCCTCTGATTCCTGTGAGCTCCATCCTTGGCACAGATAAGCATTGTTGATTAATACATGTGGTAAGGTGGGTCAGGGAAGAATACATGTTCTCTTCTGTAAATGTAAGTTTACCATTCTAACAAAGCACCTTGAATTTAACCTGGAATTGGACAGTCAGTGCAGAGTGAGAAACACAGTTTTAATATGCACTCGCTGGTATGGAAACAGAAGACAGGAAAATGCATTATGTATTTGAAATCTTCTAAAGGTGGCCCTTCAAGAATGGTCCCAAGTAGAATTATTGCCAAGAATGAGATAAAAAGGTATGGATGCCCAGGGCAAGGGTCACAGATGAAATGAAAGGACAATCTTTCAGCCAGCCACAGGGATGGGGCATTTCTGCCTACAATGCAACTTGGAAATATGATGACTCTAGTAATATCTTAAGACTGAAGACCACCTGGACAATGGGTGAACTTAGCTGAGGAAGCGAATTACTCATACAAGAGGTCTTCTTCAACAGTATACAGTTAAACAGCAACTGGGTAACAGGAAAGTGGCATTGTGATTTTGCACTCTGTATGATTTTATGAAAGTATGCTGATGAGTGTGAATATAATAACTAAAATATGCTTTTCAAGCAAAAGGTCTCTTGTAAGGTATCATTACAAAGCTTATAATCTACTGAGTGTGGTCATCCTATTTGTATAAATGTATCACTCTTGTATCTGAAACTAGAAATATGAAATATAACTGAGGTCCTATTGTAGTTATGCAAAGTGTGGGCCATTAATGGTGGTTTGGAATCTTAATGGCTCCCATTAACCAGGACAATTGACTGTAGATGGCTGTTTAACTTGTAAGTCTTCGTGTATACCTGTGTGCTGGCAAGTAAGTAATGAAGCCTTACAGTGATATGTGATCATGTCACCTGAACTGGAATCCACCTTTAACCTGGTGCTTTTCCACTGAGAAGGAGGGTTGGCAACCCAGAGGGACAAACGATTCCCACCTTATGCAAAAGATATATAAGCGGGTGGAACAGAAAAAGGGGGCAGCCATCATGAGAAATCCCCTAGCTACCACCTGAGCTGGAACAAGGGCTGTACCAGGGGAAAGGATTGTGCCCAGACTAGGAAGGCGTCCAGTCTGTGAAAGAAACTTATTTAAACATCTCTGAGGGTGAGATTTTATCTGTATTCAGTTTTATTACTGTACTGGACTTAAACTTGCGTATTTTATTTTATTTTTCTTGATAATTGACTTTGTTCTGTCTGTTACTACTTGGGACCACTTAAATCCTATTTTAATAAAATCACTTTTTACTTATTAATTAACCCAGAGCATGTATTAATACTTGCGGGGGGGGGGAGGGGCGAGGGGCGAACAGCTGTGCGTATCTCTCTATCAGTGTTATAGAGGGCGAACAATTTATTAGTTTACCCTGTATAAACTTTATACAGGGTAAAACTGATTTATTTAGGGTTTGGACCCCATTGGGAGTTGGGCATCTGAGTGTTAAAGGCAGGAACACTTCTTAACTTGCTTTCAGTTAAGTCTGCAACTTTGGTGCACATGGTTCAGACCCTGGGTCTGTGTTGGAGCAGACTGGCATGTCTGGCTCAGCAAGACAGGCTGCTGGAGTCCTAAGCTGGCAGGGAAAGCAGGGACAGAAGTAGTCTTGGCACATCAGGTGGCAGCTCCCAGGGGGGTTCTGTGATCCAGCCTATCATACGCATGTCTAGTGGAGAGGGCACTGGACTGGGAGTCAGACTTGTGTTCGTATTCCTGACTACTACAGGAGTTGATGAGTGGGCAAGTCACTTGACCTCTGTGTCTCTGTCTCGCCTTCTGTCTGGGTGGTCTAATTAGACTGAAGATTCTTTGGGGCAGGGACTGTCTCTCACCAGTGCTGGTACAGCACATAGCCCAATAGAGTCCCAATCTTGTTTGGGGCCTTTAGGCATTACTGTAATACAAACAACAGGACAGTTACAAAAAGATTCTGCAAGCTATTCTATAATTTTAGTTTCAGTAAAACATTCTCAAAAAATGGCTAAAATTTGCCTTTCATCCGATAATCAAAGCTGTTCCACCCTGGTAAATTGCCTGCTGGAGCATCATTCTGCTGAGAGGAAAGCTTTTTGCTGATGCATTTTTTGGGAAAGCATCATTTCATGTGATCTGGAGCTTCTTTTTACCCACTATTCCACTTACACCCACCTTTTAAATCATTGCTAGGTGGCTGACATCTGACTGTAGGAATTCAATGCTTCTTAATTAGTCTCAGTAAAGCCATGAAATCAAGATGTTACTGGACAACAACATATAAATAACTACACCCAATAAGATCAATGGTCCACTTAATCCAGTATCCTGTACTACATGCTTAAAAGGAAGATGCATGCAACTCCAAAGCCTGCCCATTGGAGAAGTTTTTTCCTAAACCATCTGCTAGAGTGTCGCCTTGAAGCATGAGGGCTCATAATACTTCTAAAAGCGTTTTCATTCTACCTAATGTAACAATAAATGAGGTCATTATCCATATGTTTACTACAGTTCTGAATTCTAGGCAGCTCTTGACCTGAATATCTTGTAGCAATATGTTTCACAGGTTAATCATACATTGTTTAAAAAAAAAGTCAAGCTTTTAATTGGTTGCCTCTCTCTTTCATTGAATCAAATATTCTCATATCGTGAGAGGGTAAATAGGAACCCACGGTTCACCTTTTCAATACTAGACATATACTAGATATTTTGCATCAATCAAGTCCGTTCTTACTCATCTTAAATCTCTCTTTATTTTGAAGTCGTTCCATGCCTCTAATCATTTTAATCACCAATCTATAAACCTGCTATACTTTATTTGAGATCAGTTTATCACTATTGAACACAATATTCCAAGTGAGGGCATAACACTGACTTACTTAAAAAAATTAAGTGTTTTCTATCCCACTTTTTTTTTTTTTTTACTTTGTTTTTTTAATCACCACATTGAGCAGAGGTTTTCACTAAGGTATCTGCAATGACACCCAGGCTTTATTCCTTCGTGGTGACAGTTATTGCAGAACCTAACAATATACCTCCAAATAATTCAAATTATTGCTTCCAACAGTAACATTATCTTGGATTTCTCAATATTGAATTTTGTCTGCCATCCTGTTGTCCGTACACCTTGCTTTAGGAGGTGCCTCTGAAGTTCCTTCATTTTCTCTTTTGACTAACCTACATAATTTTCTCATCTGCAAATGTTACCACCCCATGTGTACACCCTTTTTCAAATGTAATATATTAAAAATTAGCCCTATTTTGAAACCTCCTGGCACCACAGCCTTTTGCCATGGTGAAAATGACCATTTATTCCTATGATCTCTTCTGTTTTAATCAATTTTTGATCTCTGAAAATACTTTACTTCTGACCATGACAACTGATGAGACTGTGTCAAAAGCTTCATTGAAATATTCTCCTTCAGATGGTTCTCTTTTATCCACTATTTCAACAATATGCTCATAGAATTCTAGTAGATTTCAAAGACACCATTTTCTGTACAGAAGTTGTTCGAATTTGCTCCATCATAGCTGTTAGAGGGCTTTCCCTTCACACACACACACACACACACACACCCCCACCCTTGGTTCTTGTCAGGCAGACAGAAAGCAGAAAACCAGAAGTCCAAAGTGCAGGCAATGCAATGTTTATTGGGATTAGTTCCAAGCAAACATATCCATAGCTCTACTTGCCGGCAAGTCTGTTTTCCAGTATTTCATTTTACCCCCTGTCCACCTTTCCAGCTCTGATACCGCAGAGCCTTGCCCTGTGTCCCGGTTCTGTATTCCCCCCTCCACATTCCCATTTCCCACCTCCTCCTTCTTAGCAGGCCCAAATATACCTGCAATGCATGCCCACAGTCCACCCCTTTTGTACCCCATGGGAGGGCTAAGGAGTGAGGTTGTGCTACGGTCAGGGACAGGCATTTCGTTGGTCTTTTAGTGTTTTATTCCTTCCCTCCAATCCCCCTTTGCCTTTCTCGACTGGTAGCTTGACCTTGCCTTGAGATTTGAGGCAATCTTAAAGTGTGCTCATATATTACACTCCCACCACTTGTAACACTGACTGCTCTTATTTGTTCCCATTGTACTAACAAACCCATCTAACTAGGAAAAAGCAACACACACAGTTTTTTGTTCTTTGTTTACACACATTAATATAAAATATTAATATTTTAATTTTAATATAAAATATTAAAAAGTAAAACCCAAAATTCTATCCCAGGCTAACAAACAGACCTATATACTAACAATAGCCTGTTCATCTAGGTGTTTTACAGTTCTATTTTAAATTCTCTTCTCTACTAGTCTACTTCACACTGAAAGAATGCTCACTTGTCTTTAATTCCTAGGATCACCTGCAATGCCTTTCTTAAAGTTAGATACAAGAAGATTATTGTAAGTCCTTTATAGCACTATTAACAGATTACATATTTCTGTTAGTATCTCAGACACTTCATTCTTAGAAGTTTCTTCAGTAAATCAATAAATTCTCTACAGATTGTTGCATGAAATACGAGGGGCTCATTGCATAATACAGGTTTGGTGCCACACTGTGCAAGAAGCCTTGATTATTTACTCTAAAGGATAAAGCAGATCAACATTTCCATTGTTAGGAGAGTAGCCCAAAACAATGTGGAAAAAGTTCCAGCAATACCCAAGGGCATGTTAGCTTTCCTCATGTCAAATGCATATTTTTAAGATTATTTCATCTTGTTACATGTCACTGGCGAAGCAAAAGTAAAAAGAGTAATAACTTTTACTCCCACAAGTAAATCCCTTCCCATCGCCAGCTGTGAGTGAGCTGGGGTTTATTTTCAGCACTGGCATTCATCACCACGCCAAAAATCCCCAACTCCTTTAGTAAGATGTTACGCAAACAGTAATAGGAGAGTGACAGTATTAATTATTTGTAGTCTACTTGCGCTGCTGTAATAACTGGGCCTATATATTTACCATAATTCTGAACCTAACTGTGACAAATTGGATAAAAGTTCATAAAGTGTCACAATAACCTGTAACAAATGTTGATGAGAAAAGGTGCACAAGGGAGTCAGAAAGACTGAGTTAGTCCAAACCAAAAGTCCTATTGCTATAACTCAAGCACTATTAAGACCATGCCTGGTAAACAGGAGAAGTGTTGGACTGGAAATTAATGAAACAAAACTGCTGTGTTGGAAATTAGGCCTAATTGGTGGACAAAGTAATGAGAGGATGGGCTATACCGCCATCATTCCCTTTTGGGGGTCCTTTCAAAAAAATGGGGGGGGGGGCGAGGGGGTTGGGTTACCGCAAATGCTGCATGAGTGAATGAAGGGGAAGGAGTGAGCTTCTCCATCATGGCTGCTAACCCAGCTATCCCATGGAACCCTGTGATCCAGTGCGACACCACTGTGCTTTCCTCTTTGTGACCCTAAGAGATGTCCTAACCAGACTGGACCAAAAGAGAGACCCAGATGACACCACCTCCTCCACTGGCTCCAGTTGAATCCCACCCATCACCTGGCATGTCAGTCTTTGTAAATCCCACTCCCTTATGTCCTTTTCTCCCCACACCTTTCTTTTTTTTTTTTTTTTCCTTCTCGCTCTCCTTTTGCCCTCTGTTTAACAAAAGTCAAGTTTAGCCAGCCAAGATTGCATATTTTATGACATTCTGGAAGCCTAGGAGCAAAGAGGCAACTAAAAGTAAAGCCCGAACCAGCCCAATGCTGGCACAAGTTTACCATGTCTCAGAACAGCTGTTAATACCACGTGCTGTGCCTGTGTTTTTCTATCAGCGAGACTGCAAGCGAGAGTCAGCACCAGAGACAGAAACTGCATTTTCTATCTTTTCTGTTCTCTTCTTTCCCCATGTCTGGGTTCATATTGTTTTGCCTTCTAGGAAATGGGACTGGACTTTAATAGCAGCACAATGACAGCTCCAGCCCACCTCAACTAACTTCTTCTCTTTTCCCCATAAAGGATGGTTATTACCATTGTTGATATAATCTAAGACAGTCAAACAAGGGTTCTTCCCCTTCTAAAACCTCTCTCCAGCTAAAGGAAAAGGGAACAAGAGATGTTGTTAAAACAAAAGCTTTATTTAATACTTTACACATCAAACACTTTTAACTGCTTTTCCTTCTTTTTCTGTATCTTCTATAAAAGGTTAAAAGGGTTTTCAATGATTTTTGCCAAGGTACTAAGCAGGCTGAGGTCTCTATATACCAAACACTGTTTAATACTGGACAGTGACTGGGTTACATTAATACCTTTGTCTCTCTGGGCTCCCATATTTCATTAATATAACGATGCCTACAATGTATCAGATGCTGTCAACAGGCACACAAAAAAAAGAGTTCCTGCCCCCACACTACTTAAAACTTTAGACAAGGATAACGTGGAGAAGGATACAGTCAGAATATGTACAACTCCATATACATTTGAAAAAAATATATCAACTATTCCCAACTGCTCCTTGACTGATGTTAGCGAACCAGTAAGAACAATTACCCTCAACAAAATTTTATTTTGCTGCAAACCTCCAAAACTGTAGTTACATTAAGATATAAACCTTGATCATTTAAAGAAGATACTCACTGTGCTTGTATTTGTAAGGAAATATGCCTATAGGAAGACCATTGCCCTCAAATGACAAGCAACCATATATAACAGATGAGGGGTAGAATACCATGCACAACACACTAGGATTCGTTCACTGGAAACTTAGATCATTTACTGTTGCCTGACATTTCTTAAAATGCATATAAAGTCTAGAATTGTGTGCCACTGTTTCTCCTCCAGCTATATGACATATTAAGTTATGCCCTCACACCATTTAAATTCTCAAAGCTGTCCTCACAAATACCCAGATAATTGCTGGAAGTATAACATATAAAATATGTATAATAGCAAAATATAGTGTAACTCTTACTCTCTCCTAGCACACAATCAAGCTGTTTAAAAAGAGACCATATCAGGCAGTTCAGAACCAACATTTAGATTTTGGAAGGGGAAAAAAGGGCTTTACAAGCCCTCTTAAATTAAAACATTTTAATAAAATTTAAGGGTCAGAGAAGACAGTTGGAATGTAAATAGTTCTCTGCAGGGTCAAGAACCCAAATATTACAGCACTGTAGTAGTACTAGAGTAAAAGAATGAGATAGCTTGAACAATGATCACTGCTCGCTGTCACTGAGTGAGATGCAAAGAGTAAAGAGCACAATCTCAGATAAGTGAGATTTTTTTAAATTCAGTTCAATCATCTAAACTGTCATTAGCGACAGATAAGGATATTTAAAAAATATTTCAACTTAAATGACATTCTGAAGATAACTGGGGAAGGGGTGGGGAAAGAACACCAACCACCAGTAGGGTTTGACGCTTAGAGACTTCATAAGTAGAATACTATTAGGCTTAATTTAAAATAGCCTAATGTGCTAAGACATGTTAGTGATATTTTCTTTCAAATTAGATGAAGAAAAAAATGGCCATACTGGGATCACACATTAGCCTTTCAGCTCTGTAGGCCCCAAGTTCAGTTTCACAGGTGAAAGAGTTAAATGGTCTCAGTCTAATTCTCTATAAGCATCCATAGCTGGCAAGTTTTGTGCAGCTCTATGTATGATGCTGCATAGAAATTTGAGCTGTTTGCATCTAACAAATTTCATCTTTAAAAGTTGTTTGGATTTTATACTGGTAAAAGGCATTTGACTGACATCTGTGATGAATGAAATCCCCTGTTTATCACAGGGTGGCAGCAGGGAACTTTGTTCTGTCAGCATGCTTCAACCCTGATAACAGGGAGGACAGACTTCATCTGCAGGCAAGAGGGATAGTTCAGTCCTCATGGCCTATTCAGTGCTTGACCTCTACCAAATAGTCCAAAGCATGATGATTAGTTTGGTCTAAGAATGCTGGAACTGAACCCCCAAACTTATCTCATACAGGGGTCATCAAATATCCATTAAATGGGAACATCTTTTAATCCCTTCATAGCTCGGCTGCATTCAAAATTGGTGGCCTCAATGTTAAAGACTTAGTAGCTCACTGGTAAGGCCGTGAAGCATTCAGCCCCAACTTAAGGGGTTGTAGACATATTTTACATACAAATAATGTTTAAGATTGCTAAATCAAGCACTTAAGTTAGAAAATGTCAAAACTGAGGTTACCTATGCAACCTTAATTTGACCCTGTCATAAATATAAAGGGAAGGGTAAACACCTTTAAATCCCTCCTGGCCAGAGGAAAAACCCTTTCACCTGTAAAGGGTTAAGAAGCTAAGACAACCTCGTTGGCACCTGACCAAAATGACCAATGAGGAGACAAGATACTTTCAAAGCTGGGGGGGGACAAAGGGTTCTCTCTGTCTGTGTTTGCATTTGCTGGGACCAGGGCAGGAATGCAGGTCAGAACTCCTGTAAAAAGTCAGTAAGCAATCTAGTTAGATATGCGTTAGATTCTGTTTTGTTTAAATGGCTGTTTGTTTAATTAAGTTGTGCTGAATGGAATGTATATTCCTGTTTTTGTGTCTTTTTGTAACTTAAGGTTTTGCCTAGAGGGATTCTCTATGTTTTGAATCTGATTACCCTGTTTTACAGAGGTGATTCTTTTACTTTTTCTTTAATTAAAATTCTTTTAAGAACCTGATTGGTTTTTCATTGTTCTTAAGATCCAAGAGTTTGGGTCTGTGTTCACCTATGCAAATTGGTGAGGATTTTTATCAAGCCTTCCCCAGGAAAGGGGGTGTAGGGCTTGGGGGGGATTTTGGCGGGAAAGACGTTTCCAAGTGGAAAACTCTTTCCCTGTTATTTTTGTTAGATGCTTGGTGGTGGTGGCAGCAATAAGGTCCAGGGACAAAAGGTAAAATAGTTTGTACCTTGGGGAAGTTTTAACCTAAGCTGGTAAAAATAAGCTTAGGGGCATTTTCATGCAGGTCCCCACATCGTACCCTAGAGTTCAGAGTGGGGAAGGAAGCTTGACAGACCCCCTTCTGCATTTGCATGTGGATAGTTTTTAAGTTACATGATCACAAACCTTTTCTTCCCCTCACATGGATTTTCAACAGGACCTTCAAATAGACATCACAGACCTCTTCCACTTGAGTTAAAGGAACAAAAAATAAGAGAAGTAAGCTGTTTTATCTTTTATGTGGCTCAGCCCCTAATGGATATACTATAAACACTTTGCCAATGGGTAACCATTTGTGAGATAGCAATGGAATATTTTGCATCACAGCAGAATTCCTGGGTTCTATTCTTGGGTCTGGGACCAGAGAGGTCTAATCATCAGAGCAGTGGTTACCAACGGAATACCAAGAACACAGATGTGGCACATTTATTCTGAGAGGAAGCGTGGCTAAGTGTTAACACTTGGGTCTGTCACATTAGAAACCCATGTTTTATTCCCAGCACTGTCTGGTGTAGCCTCTGCTACCTTATTTGTCAAATAAGTGAATGCCTGCCTCCCAAGATAGCAATGAGGGCTTGGCCAGTATATAAGCATTGGGAATTGCTCATAAAAATTAACAGCTGTCAATGGAATACGGGAGATCAAAACTCATGTCTCCTAGCTCCCAGCCCTTTACACGTAGGCTAAATATTTTTAATTTTAGTGATAGGGGGTGGGGGAAGGAGGAGAGTCACTATGCAGGATATTTTACCTGATATGTGGGCAGGTATGACAAGGCAGATGTGAGTGTCATGCAACATGCATAACACTTAGCAAGTCTTAACATCTGCCAAAACACCACTAGCAGACTCTGTTTATGCTAGATCATGGTGATATGCACAGGGAAATTAGTGCAAGATCACTTTCATAGGTGATAAGAAACTGGCCAATTTTGGTAATTCAAATATCTGAAGTTATGTAAACTTAAAATGTAAAGCTGATTAATTCACCAATGTCGACCAATGCAGATAAATAAGAGTGTAACAGCTTGAAACATTCTGTATGGTTTAGGGAACATTTGGCTAAACAGTTCATTAAAAATATTACATGTTGTACCAGATATTTAGCTGAGTTTTTTGGCAAGTCAAACCTAAAGCACAGGAAGTAAAAATTAACAAATTTTAGCATAAAAGATCCTTATATCTTCATCGCTGCTATTTATGAAAGAATTTGTACACATAAATCAATGTACACATAAAACATTAAAATTGCTTCATTGTTATTTGCCAACCTTTTTTAAATAGACAGTAAATAGAGCAACTAAGTTCTTGCACTCCAAGCAATGCTTTCTGAAAAAATGTGAATTGATAAATTCTGCACCTGCAGTAATCACTTTACCTAATGGCAAGCAAAGTCATCTTTGAAATCCTTCATGGGCTAGAGAAACTCACCAGGAAAAGTGAACAACTGTAGGAACTGCTGCAGTCATATTAAAAACCCTTTGGATTCCAATCTGTGACCAAAAATGCTGTGAGAGTAGTTCTCTGATAGATATCCCATTATACAAAACACTGTGGTAGTATATGCACATGATTCCCTGGGGTATAAATCAACTTTTCCCAAAGAAAAAAGGTAATCACTGATTTAAAGACATACCAAGTGTACAGCACAAGCCCAATTCCAGAGAATATGAAAAAACATGGTGAACATGCTACTTTGAAAAGTAACTAGAACTGGCATTGTTGATTTCCAAGTTTATTGCTTCTCACTGAGCAACTGTGGTCAAAGTTTACAGACAAATGGAAGATTTCTCTTCTTTTTTTTAAAACCACCACTTCTGCAAACTCAACCTGGGATATGAAAGTTAATCAAGGATGTTTCCTTCTGCATCACTACCAGAGATTTTGTCAAGGCCAAATTATGCCCTCCCTTATACCTGAATATCCATTGTCTTCAATGAGCTGCATAACTATAATTGATTGGTCCTATAATGGGGACTTGGTCCAGTTTCAAAGAGGACTAGATCAAAGCATATTAACAAACTCTTAACTCATGTCAGCAGGGTCCACGTGGACAGTTAGTCTGCAGAAAATTAGTGCTGTGTAGATTTACACCACAGCTTGCCATAAACTAATTGTTCATGTAGACAAGTCTTCAGTAAATAATTCTTTTAATTATGCATAAACTGGATTAGAATCCAACTCACTCCTTACACTTTTTCAGAGGTAAAAGTTTCCATAGTCTTCCCTCCAGAGAGAATGGAAATTGTGTAGACTTGAAGGGGCACTTGAAGAGTTCTAAACATTTTATCATAACTCCTTTTCCGAGAGCTCAAATCCTCACAACCCCTCCATGAGCACTTATATGAGAGTAAATTTCAAAACACTGGGCCAAATGCAGCACAACAAAACTGAAAACCACATGTTCCTGCACCAATTAAGCCCACTGAGTCAGAGCAGAAACTAAACCCCCCCAGTATAGAAGCTTAATTTGGGGGGGAGCGGTGGAAATCTTCCTCCCTGGTTCTAGTTTTGTATGACTCCTGTGTCATGATTTATGCTTTCCGCTACCGATAATGACAAGTAGAAGGTGGTGGTTGAGGGTAAGGAAATTGGAGTGGCAGAAGTCTTCTCCTCCTTTCATGGGTGGCTATTAGCATTTAACACACGAACTGCAAGCTAGGCAAGTGGCCCTTAAGCCTATATATGTTAAAGCATGTTAAAAGAACAAAGATTACATAAAGTCAGGTACTCAAAAGTTAGGAAATGCCAGAGTTAGGGAAGCTAGGCAATTGGCCCTTAAAGGAAATATAAAACAGAAGTTTTTCGCATACACAAGTGCAAGTGAAGTAAATGGGAACTACAGCTGCATGAAAAAATTCCAAAAGAACATTCTTCCATTAGGAAATATTAATCCTTCAAAATGGACACATTCTATAGGAATATGTCTATTTCAACAACATTTTAAAAAAAAATCTGAAATTAAGTATTTTGGTAAGATCTTTGATCAACATTTCTAACTTACCAGAATGAATATTTTTTGTTTCAAAATTTTAATTTTGTTATTTAAATTCATGTGCCTATATTGTAATAAAACAAAAAGTTACAAAATAATGTGATAAACTAGGATAGAAAATACTTGTTCCTAGTGTTTAAAGGAATTGTATTGTTTGTCTGATGGCAACCAATTACACTGGAGCTTCTTGCATTAGTACATTCTCCAATATACAACTGAGCTTCAGCCTGAAATAGACTCTCCTGCCCATTCTGTTTGGTGCACAGGAAGGTTAATCAATGAAAAAACCAGAAGTACAACAGCATGTGACTTGGGCAAACTAAAATATAGAGAATACATTTTCATCTTAACAAAGACTGAATATAAGCAGCATAAACATTCGCGTCTAATAAGACAGATCTCCTGTGAACGTAAAACAACATTTTAAAAATATCAATTCACATCAAACAAGTTTTTTTTTTTTTGCAGGGCTGTAGAAGAATTTCTTTCTGCATGCTTGCTCTTAATGTTGCCATATGTACTTTTGGATTTAATTTTTTAATACCCAGGCCATTATCCATTATTCCATGCCATGGCAGAATCATACTAAATCTCTGTACCATAAGAACCCTTCAGAGTTTAGCCCCAGTGTGTCCACCTCATTGCTTATTTTGCTTTATTTTGCTGCCATGCTTTCCTTCACTTGAGCCATTACTCTGATTCTTGGATTAGATTCAGTGGTTCTAGAAGGATTTTTTAATGCTTACATTCATGACCTCTGCAGCTATTCACCTGCCTAATCCGTCACCCACTAAATCTTGAGGAAAATTAACTCTTTGTGTTAATTACTCTCCTCCCTAGTAAGCATCCTCTCGACACTGCACCACCTATTTATAGAAACAATCTTTACTAGTTATCAATAAGCAGATGACAAAACATTCTGACCAAGTACTATGAGATATACACACACGTCTAATCTCTCACTTTTGTAAACGCACAAACTTAACACTGGGAAAAATCGTGCACCAGATTGTAATTTTTTCATTTTATTTTTATATGATACCAATAAGGACAATTACAAATGACCAGTTAGCATACCAACCAAGCAAAGAAAACTAATTACCAAATCAATACCTATTATTACTAAAGCAATTAGAATACCAATTTCAAAACCAGTTACCAATTAAAATTAAAAATGTAAAATCAAAGTCAAAATCAAAGTGAAATATTTCAGTTGACCTCAAATTAATTTTCGGGAAATTCAGTTTCACGGAAAATTGTGAATTTTGACTTCTTGTGGTTCAGAATGAAAAATTTTCAAAATGTTAGAATTTCCTGCAGAACAGAAATTCCAAGTTTTGACCAGGTCTCAAAAGAACTACTGTGCTCTGAACACATGAAATGCTATACAAATGTTAAGCACTGTGATGGTATCTCAAGGCGCATGCCTAATATTCATGGATACTTGACAATACTTCTGTCTTAATCTGTGCCTCTGATCCTAGTGTATAAAATGTGCTTAGCAGCTCACAGATGCGTTGTGAAGATACATTTATTAAAGTTTGTAAAGCACTTCAACACTACTCTTCGAGCGCACACACAAGGAAGTTACCTGTACTCAGTGCGGGATTTGGATGGTATCTGATAAGGAAGGCCTGGGGCTACACAATGAATGATGAGGCTGAAAAGTTATACTGAACTGCTACCCTTCCAGTGAGCTTCATCCATCCTATGAACTCAGTGAGATAAGGATCCTGTGGGAAATACAGTTTATGATTGTGTATTTAATGCATACATACAAAAGGGCCAAATTAAGGTTACACAGGCAACCATTAATTCAGGCGTCTAAATTTTTAATGTTTGAACTTTAGTGTTCTTTTAATACAGTTTTTTGCATATTAATTTTTTTTCAATAGCAAACTAAAAAAAAAAAACTATCACGTGACAGACATCACACTGACTCCCACATGACATGGTTCATCAGAAGGTTTACAACTTTCAGATTCACAGCTTAGACTTCTGTCCCTCAAGCTAACAAAGTAACTGACAGCAGCAGTAGTTAGTCATCCTCTACTATGTGGACAAGCTGCTAGAGGGAGATGAAGCACACATTTAGCCAATAAGTGTCATAGTTATTTGCTGATAGTAAAGGAATGTTGAGACTCAGGAATCCTGACTTCTAGGTCAGGTTCTGAATGGAACATGTTACAGTGATCAATTATAGACCCATGTGGCCCCTTTCCCCCCAAGTCCTAACTCCTTACTGACCTTGCCAACCCTGGTTCTATTCCTCTCTGCTCCTTTTGCCTCCCAGTGTATCCTTGTTCTCCTTTCTATTCCCCCTAAGCCTGCATCCCCCAGCCTTTCTGTTCCTTACTCCCTTAGGCCTGGTCTATACCTAAAACTTAGGCCAACCTAACGCCCACTGTCAACACAGCTAAATTGATGGAAGAATTCTTCCATCAACCTAGCTACTGGCTCAGAGAGGTGGATTACCTTCATCAACAGGAAAACCCTGTCCATATATGTAGGAAGCATCTAAGGTACAGTGGCACAGCTGAAGCACCAGAGTTGTGCCACTGTAGCACAGACATAGGGCAAGTTTACACTACAAACACTACATCGGCGCAGCTGCACTGATGCAGCTGTGCCACTGTAGTGCGTCTAGTGAAGACGCTTCTATGCTGACAGGTGAGAGCTCTCCAGTCGGCATAATTACTCCACCTCCATGAGCATCTCCTGCCAACATAGCACCAGTGTAGACAGCGCTTAGGTCACTGCAACTTGTGTCACTCGGGGGGTGGCTTTTTCACGCCCCGAACGATGTACGTTATATCGACATCAGTAGTAGTGTAGACAAGCCCGTCGTCTTAGGCAGCTTCTTCTTTCTCATCTATGCTGCTTGGGCATCAGCAGCGGGAGCACTGAAAGCACCGGAGAGTCTCCCTCTTCGTTTTGTGAAAAAAAAGCGTTTGCCCACGAGTGATAGGGTGTTTTTGTCATTTATCATTTTTCCATGAGAGTTCATTCAAAAACATAGTGATTGCCTGGTTTCACCCAAGTAGCTGTTGTTGGGGCATTTGATGCACTGGATGAGGCACTGACAGGACCCATGGATCTTGAAAGGCATATGTGCGGGGTGGGAGGGGCATTGATTATCTTAGCAGTGGAGATGTGTCTACAGGTTTTGCATCTGTTGTTATAGCAGGGTTTGTTGTCATTTAAGTTGGTGTGTCCTGGTCTGTGGGGAGCTTGATTCTGATGATGAGCTTAGATAGGTTGGTGGGTTGTTTGCAGGTCAGAAGAGGAGGTCCGGGAAAGATTTCCTTCAGAGTGTGGTCCCCATCAAGTATGGCTTCCAATTGTTTGATGATATCCCGTATGGGTTCCAATATAGTGTCTGGGTTTTCCTTTACTGAAGCAGATTCTCTCAGGGCATTTGGGTGGCCCGTTCCATAAGATTTACTTCTCTGGTGGAATATCCTTGTTGTGAAGGCTGGTTTTAAGCGTGTTAAGGTGTGTGTCCTGGACTTCCTCCTCAGAGCATATTCTGTGGTACCTGAGTGCCTGGCTGTAGCGAACAGATTTCTTGGTGTGTTTGGGATCTGTGGAATATCCTTGTTGTGAAGGCTGGTTTTAAGCGTGTTAAGGTGTGTGTCCTGGACTTCCTCCTCAGAGCATATTCTGTGGTACCTGAGTGCCTGGCTGTAGCGAACAGATTTCTTGGTGTGTTTGGGATCTGTGGAGGTAAGTGTGGTGATCTGTGGGTTTTTTGTATATAGTTGTCTGTAGGGTTGCATTGTTGAAGCTGATTCTGATGTATGGGAGTATTCTCAATAGAGTTTGATGGATGAGTGGTGGTGGTTGACATTCTAGTGGACATCTATAAGGCAGTTTAGGTCCTCTGTCCAGAGGATAAAAATATCATTGATGCATCACAGAACCATATTACCTGATATACATTTTTCCAGAAATTCTTCCTCAACATGGCCCATGAAGAGGCTGAGGTATTGGGGAGCCATTCTAGCATCCATGGTTGTTCCTATGGCTTGGGCAAAGTGTTTGTTGAATATAAAATTGTTATGGGTGGGGATGAAATGGGGGTGGGTTCATGAGGGGTAATGTAGTAGAGATTCTTTTGGAGTTGTCTGGGGAAGGATTTGATATCCTGAAATCATTGGGTGAATTGTGGCGTGGGATCTTCTTTGAATTCTCTATAGTAGGTTGTGTCGGACAGTTGTCGGTTAGCTTCACTGATGTAGTTATCATGGTTGAGGATTGATGGTGCCTGCTTTGTCTGCTGTTTTGATCACTATCTGGTGGCTGATTTCAGGGACTATATAGCTGTTCTCTCAGCAGTGGAGAAATTGTGATGGATGTGATGTTTGTTAAAGATTTTACAATCAATTTTTTTTCCCTTAAGCAATTAGTATAAGATCAAGTACGTGATTTCATCTCCTGTAGGGTATCCAGTTACATGATTCTTTTGACTGTCAGAGGGGAAGTGGGTGGTGTTGTCATCTCTGTTGTGAAAGAATTCTTTGAGGCAGAGTTGGCGAAAGAGTTCTTTTAGTTCTCTACATTAATATAGGATCAGGTTCTCTGGTGGCGGAGAAGTTCAGTCCCTTGGAGAGTACAGATAATTCAGCTCCACTTAGGGGTCACCTTGATGAAGTTGATGATGATGGAGTGTTGTGTAGTGTCCATGTGGTGAGTTTTGGTGTCCTGGTTACACAGCAAACCTGGTACGTGAGGCAATCAAGAGTGAACAGGATCCTACTCCGAGGCGGATGGAAGGATGAGGGGCTAGGGTTAGAAAGCAAAAGGCGAAGACATACTTGTTATGTATACATGTGTTTGTTCACATGATTTAAATTATTGTTCATATATGGACAAAGTTACAAAGTCTCAGTTGTGTGATTTGTGCATGCTGTACCCTACAGTATCTTCCAATGATCACAAAACAGGAATACATCTTTGTAATTACTCAACTATTTGCGATTCTTTCTTCTAGCATTGTGTCTGCGCTTGCAAATTGTTCATAAAGCAGTACAGCATGTTTGCTAATTGGTCTGAGTATGTATGTCCATATACCCCTTATCCTACAGCCCCTTCCTACAAAGTGGCAGATAAGGCTTTGGGGAAAGAAAACAAACCCTAGGAGTAGTCCCTGCCTGTGTCCAAGACCACCTCTCTGAGCTCCTTTCCCAATTCATCCGTGCTCAAGAGTCCATTAGGTACAGGCCTGACTAAATATGTACCTAAATGCATACGCTACAGTGTGGGTGAGTTAGTTACTCATAAGCTTCTTATAGTAACTAACTCTCCCACATCACACTCTAAGTATTTAGATACATATTTAATAACCTAACTGGGAATTGAAAAGTTGGATGTGAGAAAGTTAATTTATTTGAGAACATTTAACTGTTGTATTCCCTGTCTTAAAACATGTAACCTTAATACTTCATTAACAGTTTGATATTTAATTTCTTGGTATTAAAAAAAGAACATTCAGAAAGTTGAACATGTGAGGAAAAAGGCTGGTGATGATAGACGTGCTAGAATAACCTGATACATACTGACGGCTATTAGGAGATGCACAACAAAAGAGCAACACATTCTAAGCACCGTGAAAGTTGTGTTCTTGATTTCTTTCTATGTATCTCCCGCTTACACAATTGTCTTCTTTGCTTTGTCCCATCAATGGGTACTAGTGGCTCTTTCTGTTTTTCTCTAAGCATTCTTGTCAAGCGCATATTCTAAACTGACACCAATTTTCTTCATATCATCCTTCAGCATCTTGAACAACCTTTTTCTAAGTCTTCCTCACAACCTTTGTCCTGTGACTACCAGCTCTTGTACTCTCTGGCCAACATATACTCCAGCTGTGGCCTTATCAGCATGGAGTAGAACAGAAGAATTACTTCTTGTGTCTTGCTTACAACACTCCCACTAATAAATCCCAGAAAGATGTTTGCTTTTTTTGTTAGTGTTGACGAGGGCTGTCAAGTGATTAAAAGAATTAATAGCGATTAATCATGCTGTTAAACAATAATAGAATACCATTTATTTAAATATGTTTTGATGTTTTCTACATTTTCAAATATATATTCATTTCAGTTACAATGCAGAATATAAAGTGTACAGTGCTCACTTTATATTTTTTATTACAAAAATTTGCACTGTAAAAAACAAAAGAAATAGTATTTTTCAATTCACCTCATACAAGTACTGTAGTGCAATCTCTTTATCATGAAAATTGAACTTACAAATGTAGAATTATGTACCAAAAAATGGCATTCAATAATAAAACAATGTAAAACTTTAGAGCCGACAAGTTCACTCAGTCCTACTTCAGCCAATCACTCAGACAAACAAGTTTGGTTACAATTTACAGGACATAATGCTGTCCACTTCTTGTTTAGAATGTCACTTGAAAGTGAAAACAGGCGTTTGCATGGCACTGTTGTAGCTGGCATCGCAAGATATTTATGTGCCATCTCCGCTAAAGATTCATATGTCCCTTTATGCTTCAACCACCATTCCAGAGGACAATTCTCCCCCAAGGAGTTCAATAACAAATTTAATGAATGCATTTTTTTTTTAAATGAGCATCATCAGCATAGAATCATAGGACTGGAAGGAACCTCAAGAGGTCATCTAGTCCAGTCCCCTGCACTCATGGCAGGACTAAGTATTATGTAGACCAGTGGTCGCCAACCTATGGCACGCATGCCAAACACGGCAAGCGAGCCAATTTTTAATGGCACGCTGCTGTCTGCTGGACCCAGGCAGACAGCAGCGTGCCACTAAAAATCCTGCCCGGCCCGGCCCGCTCTTTTCCTCCCCCCCCCCCCCCGCCCACTGCTCTCTCCTTGCAGGGCAGGCAAGCTTCCCCCTCACCTTCCCCCAGTGTGCTGGGTTCCTGTCCCTCCTTCTCTCCCTCCCTGCGGCCGATCCCTTGCTACGAGCAGGAGAGGTAAAAGCGGAGCCACAGCACGCTCTCTGCTCTGGGGACCTTGGGAAAAGGGGGTGGAATCAGGGCATATTCCCTCCAGCCCCCTGCTATGAGCCGCCCAGGGTAGGGGGCTGGGAGCACCCCCACGACCCCAGCCCAAACCGCCAGCCCTCTGCCTTGACCCCTGCACCCCCCTCACACACCCCCAGCCTTCTGCCCTCACCCCTGAACCCTCCTCACACACCCCCAGCCCTCTGCCCTCACCCCTGAATCCTCCTCACACACACCCAGCCCTCTGCCCTCACCCCTGAACCCTCCTCACACACACCCAGCCCTGACTCCAGCACCCCCACACATACCCAGCCCCCCAGCCCCCTACCCTGACTCCTGCACCCTCTTCACACACCCCCAACCCTCTGCCCCGACTCCTGCACCCCCCACACATACCCAGCCCCCCCCACACCCTATGCCCTGACTCCTGCACCCCCCACATCCCCACTCCCACCCTGAGCACCAAACGGGAGCTCCTGCACACACACCCCACGTTCCTACCTGCACCCCTCGCACCAAATGGGAGCTGCCCAGGTAAGCACTCCACACCCAAACCTCCTGCCCCAATCCTGAGCCCCCTCCCTCATTCTAGCTCCTTGCCAGACCCTGCACCCCAACCCCTAGCCTGCTCCTTCACCCCCAGCCCTGTTCTCAGCACACTCCCACCCTCATCTCAGTGCAGATAGAGGAAGAGAATTGCTAGAACCATGGAGAAGGTAGGTACCTACTCTATGTGGACAGGGCCGGGACTCCAGACCGGCAGCGGGCTGAGCGGGGCCCGCAGCCGGAACCCTGGCTGGCAGGAGCTGGCGGACGGAACCCCAGACTGACAGCAGGCTGAGCAGCAGCGGGCTGAGCCACTCAGCCCACTGCCAGTCTGGGGTCCCAGCCACCGGCCCCACTCAGCCCACTGCCAGTCTGGGGTTCTGGTTGCCTGTCCCTTGCCAGCCGGGGTCCCGGCCACAGGCCCCACTCAGCCCGCCGCTGGCCTAGGTGAACAGAACCCCAGGCCGGCAATGGGCTGAACGGGCCGGCGGCGTAAGATCAGTATTTTAATTTAATTTTAAATGAAGCTTCTTAAACATTTTGAAAACCTTGTTTACATATGACAATAGTTTAGTTATATAATATATAAACTTATAGAGCTCAGAGACCTTCTAAAAAATGTTAAAATGTATTATTGGCACGCGAAACCTTAAATTAAAGTGAATAAATGAAGACTCGGCACACCACTTCTGAAAGGTTGCCGACCCCTGATGTAGACCATTCCAGACATGGAAACATGTCCTCTGGAATGGTGGCCGAAGCATGAAGGGGCATACGAATGTGTAGCATATCTGGCATGCAAATACCTTGCAACACCAGCAAAAGTGCCCTGCGAATGCCTGTTCTCACTTTCAGGTAACTTTGTAAATAAGAAGCAGGCAGCAGTATCTCCCGTAAATGTAAACAAACTTGTTTGTCTTAGCAATTGGCTGAACAAGAAGTAGGAATGAGTGGACGTGTAGGCTTTAAAGTTTTACGTTATTTTGTTTTTGAGCGCAGTTATGTAACAAAAAAAAAAATCTACGTTTAAGTTACACTTTCACAATAAAGAGATTGCACTGCAGTACCTGTATGAGGTGAATTGAAAAAAACTAATTCTTTTGTTTATCATTTTTACAGTGAAAATATTTGTAATAAAAAGAATATAAAGTGAGCACTGTACACTTTGTATTCTGTGTTGTAACAGAAATCAATATATTTGAAAATGTAGAAAAACATCCAAAAATATTTAATACATTTCAATTGGTATCCGATTATTTAATAGTGCGATTAATCACAATTAATTTTTTGGGGGTAATCGCGTGAGTTAACTGTGATTAATCGTTAAGCCCTAGAGTTGACTCATATTTAGCTTTGTGGTCCACTATGACCCCCATACCCTCTTTCGCAGCAATACTTCCTAGGCAGTCATTTCCCAATTTGTATGTGTGCAATTGATTGTTCCTTCCAAAGTGGAGTCCTTTGTATTTTTCCTTGTTGAATTTCATCTTCTTTACTTCAGACCATTTCTCCAGTTTGTTCAGATCATTTTGAACTTTAATCCTATCCTCCAAAGCACTTGCAACCCCTCCCAGCTTGGTATCGTCCACAAGCTTTATACGTATATTCTCTATGCCATTATCCAACCCACTGATGAAGATATTGAACAGTACCGGACCCAGGACCTGCGGGACATGACTCAATATGTTCTTCCAGCTTGACTGTGAACCACGGATAACTACTCTCTGGGAATGCACCCATTTTATAGTAGTTCCATCTAGGTTGTATTTCCCTAATTTGTTTATGAGAGGGTTATGAGGGACAGTATCAAAAGCCTTACTGAAGTCAGGATATACCACATTTACCATTCCTACTCTATCCACTGGGCTTGTTACCGTGGTTTGACATGATTTGTTCTTGACAAATCCATGCTGACTGTTACTTATCACCTTATTATCTTCTAGGTGTTTGCAAATTGATTGCTTGATTATTTGCTCCATTATCTTTCTGGGTACTGAAGTTAAGCTGACTGGTCTGTAATTCCTCGGGTTATTCTTATTCCTCTTTTATAGATTGGCACTATATTTGCCCTTTTCCAGTCCTCTGGAATCAATCCCATCTTCCATGACTTTTCGAAGATAATTGCTAATGGTGAGGGCTGTCAAGCGATTAAAAAAATTAATCCTGATTAATCGCACTGTTAAACAATAATAGAATACCATTTATTTAAATATTTTTGGATGTTTTCTACATTTTCAAATATATTGATTTCAATTACAACACAGAATACCAAGTCTACAGTGCTCACTTTATATTTATTTTTGACTACAAGTATTTGCACTATAAAAACAAAAGAAACAGTATTTTTCAATTCACCTAATACAAGTACTGCAATCTCTTTATCATGAAAGTTGAACTTACAAATGTAGAATTATGTACCAAAAAACCTGCATACAAAAATAAAACAATGTAAAATGTTAGACCCTGCAAGTTCACTCAGTCTTACTTCTTGTTCAGCCAGTCACTCACACAAACAAGTTTGTTTACATTTGCAGGAGATAAATGCTTCCCACTTCTTGTTTACAATGTCACCTGAAAGTGAGAGCAGGCGTTCGCATGGCATTGTTGTAGCTGGCGTCTCAAGATATTTACGTGCCAGATACGCTAAAGATTCATATGTCCCTTCATGCTTCAACTACCATTCCAGGGGACATGCATCCATGCTGATGACGGGTTCTGCTCGATAACAATTCAAAGCAGTGCGGACGGACGCATGTTCATTTTCATCATCTGAGTCAGATGCCACCGGCACAAGGTTGATTTTCTTTTTTGGTGGTTTGGGTTCTGTAGTTTCTGGATCAGAGTGTTGCTTTTCTAAGACTTTTGAACGCATGCTCCACACCCCATCCCTCTCAGATTTTGGAAGGCACTTCAGTTTCTTAAACCTTGGGTCGAGTGCTGTAGCTATCTTTAGAAATCTCACACTGGGACCTTCTTTGTATTTTGTCAAATCTGCAGTGAAAGTGTTCTTAAAATGAACATAATTTGCTGGGTCATCATCCGAAACTGCTATAACATGAACTATATGGCAGAATGCGGGTCAAACAGAGCAGAGGACATACAATTCTCTCCCAAGGAATTCAGTCACAAATTTAATTAACACATTCTTTTTTTAAACAAGCATCATCAGCATGGAAGCACGGCCTCTGGAATGGTGGCTGAAGCATGAAGGAGCATACAAATGTGTAGCATATCTGGTGTGTAAATACCTTGCAGTGCCACTATAAAAGTACCATGCAAATGCCTGTTCTCACTTTCTGGTGACGTGAATAAGAGGGCAGCATTCTCTCTTATAAATGTAAACAAACTTCTTTGTCTTAGCGGTTGGCTGAACAAGTAGGACTGAGTGAATTTGTAGGCTCTAAAATTTTACATTGTTTTACTTTTGAGTGCAGTTATGTAACAAAAAAAATCTATATTTGTAAGTTGCACTTTTACGACAAAGATTGCACTACAGTACTTGTATGAGGTGAACTGAAAAATACTATTTCTTTTGTTTATCATGTTTACAGTGCAAATATTTGTAATAAAAAATAATATACACTGATTTCAATTACAACATGGAATACTATATGAAAATGAAGAAAAACTGAAAATATTTAATAAATTTCAATTTGTATTCTATTGTTTAAGTGTGATTAAAACGGCAATTAATCGACAGCCCTACTAATGGCTCAGATATCTCCTCAGTCAGCTCCTTGAGTATTCTAGAATGTTTCAAAAACCCCTAGCGACTTGAAGACATCTAACTTGTCTAAGTAATTTTTAACTTGTTCTTTTCATATTTTAGCCTCTGATCCTACCTCCTGTTCACTTGTATTCACTATGGTAGATGTCCGATTGCTACTAAACTTTTTGGTGAAAACAGAAACAAAAAAGTCGTTCAGCACTTCTGCCTTTTCCAGATTTTCTGTTATTGTTTTTCTCCTTTCATTGAGTAATGGGCCTACCATGTTCTTGGTCTTCCTCGTGCCTCTAATGTATTTGTAGAATGATTTCTTGTTATCCTTTATGTCTCTAGATAGTTTAAATCGCATTTTGTGCCTTGGCCTTCCTAATTTTGTCTCTACATGCTTGCATTGTTTGTTTATATTTATCCTTGGTAATTTGACCTAATTTCCATTTTTTATAGGACTCTATTTTTTTAATTTCAGATCACTGAATATCTTCTGGTTAAGCCGGGGTGGTCTCTTGCCACATTTCCTATCTTTCCTTCACAGTGGGATAGTTTGCTCGTATCCTTAATAACGTCTCTTTGAAAAACTGCAAACTCTCTCATATTATTTTTCCCCTTAAACTTGCTTCCCTTGGGATCTTACCTACCTACCTACTCCCTGAATTTGCTCAAGTCTGCCTTCTTGAAATCCATTATCTTCTCTGTGCTGTTTTCCCTCCTACCATTCCTTAGAATCATGAACTCTATCATTTCATGATTCATTTCTTGTTTCTGTTTCACTCTTGAATTTGTCAGATAACATTTTAATTTTAAATAAGATCGACCACTGATGTTACAATAAGGGACGAAGAAAAACCTAAGCAAGAACCATCTTTTACCTTTAGCTTACTATCTGAGGACTGGTCTACACTAGCGCAGTAAATCGATCTAAGTTACGCAACTTCAGTTACGTGAATAATGTAACTGAAGTCGATGTAGTTAGATCCAGTGGTGGCTACACTGTGCTGTGTCGATGGGAGAGCATCTCTCATCGACTTCCCTTACGCTTCTCGGGGACGTGGAGTACATAAAATCAATGGGAGAATGCTCTCCCATCGATTTAGCAGGTCCTGACCAGACCCACTAAATCAACACTCGCTGCATCGATTGCAGCAGTGCCGATCTACCGGTTAAGTGTAGACATGCCCTGAGTTTACCAGAGGAAATTTAGGAAGGCCAATGAAGTCTCACATTTACTTGCAGGAAACAGTCTATGAACAAGTCTATGAACCTGTTTTACTAGTTTCTTTAATCCGGCAGCAATGCAAGCCTACAGGCGTTCAGTTTCCACACATTACAGGAAAATAAACAGATCCTTTTTTGGTTCACTTAATTGCCAAGTCCGATCTTTAAAGGTGCATGTTCTCACAAAAAAAAGATTTTTCTAAAAAATCAGGTAAATGCTCTTTAACAAAGCCTAAAACACAAGTAATTCTTGTACAGAATTTTTAATAAAGGGATCTCTAAATCAAAGTAAACAAAGGCAGCTTAGCACAATATATATGAACAACTAGTTAGAACTAATTTAATAGTGACTTAATACCAGCTCACACTGTTTATCCAGGCCCAAAAGACCACTACACTACAGTAACTCCATTGTAGTATTATGTACCTATTTGCAAAAACAAGTAAAACTCAGTATGTTTGTTTCAAATGGAAAATACATCATGTTCATGTAACAGCTAAGGGCAAATCATGGCTATTTCAACTTTTTTCTATGTGCCAAAGCAAATCGAGGAAGAAGCTCAAACTCATTTTCCTGTTCACAAATGGACTGAGAGGACAGTCAGTTAGCATAACAATAGTATATATAGATTAATACCTAATAGCGGAAGGACCAATCTATAATTATTTGCACATTAGTGCAGTTGTATATAGCTATTCTGCATTGAAACTGCAAAACCACACACTTTTTTTTAATATTTGTTCATTTAATAGATTGGCCCATTTAGTAGACAGTTTCCTAATATATGATCTGAACAGACTGAACATAGCACTTCCAATCCTATTAAATATATTACATGTAAATATCATAAGAAGCTACCTGTAAGTGGGAGCCTCTCAGGTGTTCAGTAAATCAGTCTACAAACACAGTATAACAGGATCTATTATATTACATCTTAGGTATTTTACAACCCCCATGACCATGATACATGAGCATCTCACGATCATCAAGGTGTTTACCCTCATAACACCTCTGTGCTATTTGCCCCATTTTACTTGTGGGGAACTGAGGCCCAGAACGACTAAGACTGCCCCAAGGTCACACAGACGTCTACAGCAGAACAGGAATTGAACACCCTATCTCCCACTGCCTAGGTTAGGGATCTAACCACTGCATTATCCTTCCAAAAGATTCAGGGCAGCCTTTTTTATCTTAGCTTCTAAAGTCTCTGGGGCAGGGACTACATATGGCGTATTTGGACGGCACTTAATGTGAGTATTAGCAGAATACAAATAAAATATATTTTTAGCTAAAATAAACATGAGGGTGACAGAGGAATAGATTTGCATTTATAGCCAGTTCCAGGACACAAATGCATGTGATGACATTCAAAAGTGCAACTCTTATTTCAGTAGATCTAGTCCAAATCAAAGCTAGACTGTCTTTTCAATATACAAGTAACTACAAACTGTAAGATCACTCACCAGGTCACATTATATAAATTACCAACCCCAACATCATTAGATTCATCTTCAAACAGCCAGGTAATCTGGAGCTGTGAAAATGAAAGCTGCATCAGACTCAGAAGCATTAAACCTGTGGATATCTGGCCTTTAACATCCCTCATACTACTACTAGGATACAGACATTTTAGTTCTCATGCCCATAAACACAAGAGGAAGCAAGACTGTCAACATCAGACTAAAATATGTCCTCTCAGACAGAACCAGCATCCAAAACACACAAGGCTGCTTGCAGCGTCAGACAGAAAATCCCTACACAAAAGCCCTTACAAGAAGAACTTTATTTTTAATTGAAATTTGGGCATTCATCCTAATGTTATGTACTGAAGATTAGAAAGATATAGATTTATAGAAACACATGGTTGGAAGGGATCTTGAGAAGTCATCGAGTCCAGTCCCCTGCACAAGTAGTCATCAAGATATATAGGGAGAAGTTTTGCCCCTGAGGAATCAAACTTTTCCTGAATGGGCAAAAAGGAGCTGCCATGAACACATGAGATGAGTATTAACAAAACCTCTGTCATTTTTGATAGTGCAAGAGCTCTCCACAATGAGATTAAGAGGTCTGTACCCTTGCTAGTCTGGCAGGATACAGCACAGCATCATCAAAGACTTATTACGTGTCTGACAGAGCCCTCAGAACAGTACCACCACAAGCCAACAATATCCAAAGAGAACTAATTAGTAAGATGTGTTCCCATTCTGAAATGGTAACTTCACATGTGGCCTAGATTGCTGCAAAGGGTGGTAATGGAACATTTATTTTGATTTGTAAAATGGTAATATGAAGCCTATCACTTCCAGGTCACTGATTCAAACATGGCTAAAACCAGTAGTGACCCCAATTGATGGATATTCTGTGGCCAAGAAAGAGCTGATAATCTCAGTCCTATGCCCAGTAGAAAACTGTTCATTTCAGGCTGAAAGACTGAAGCGCAAGTATGTGGTGCATATAACAATGCACGATTTCTTTCCCTCAGGGTTTACTATGTGTGAATGGCTAGTGATCTAATGCTCAGAGCAAGAAAACGGGGGAGTGGAGAAACAAAGGCAGAGGGTAACAAGAGCAACTGGAGACCTAAATAATACAGCTTACCAAACAGCACCTCTTAATAAGCAACCAGCATTAACTCTCCAGAATAGCTACTTCAGATCTTAAAGCAGCAGAAGCAAAGAAGAGGGAAGGGCTGAATCTTCTTGATACATGGTAAGAAAATATTATAGTGGGAGGGATAATAGCTACATTTTTTATTTGTATTTTTCATTGTTGATTGGACTCTTTCATTGCGACATTTCTAATCTCTGAAGTGTGTCTGCCATGAATGAGTCATAGGTAAGATCAGCTGATTGAGTGAGTGGGATGGGCAAAGTCCTTGTGCTAAATACCGATTGATATAAATATAGAGCTATCTAGCAAAAGTCCATCCTTGAGCTGACAAAGAAAATAAAAGCCAGACTTAGTAGGCCACTGACAAAATGAGAACATAGGAGCTTGGACCAAGTGGGAGTAGGTGACTTAGTGGACTAATGTAAAGGAAATGTTCAATAAACTAAACTTTAATTTAAAGGGGGAGGTTTATTTTTGTTTGTTTTAAGACAAAACGCAGTGCAAACTAGCACTGTCAGAGTGAAAACTCCCAGGTAGCTATGTAGGTAGAACACTAGCAGCAAACTGATCACTGTGGGGGATACCCAGTTTACTGCACTAATGCTATGCTTCAAAGCCCACTGAAGTCTTTCCATTTACTTCAGTGATCTTTGGATTAGGCCCAGAGTACAGGATGTGAGAGTACTAGCCTTTGGAGCATGAACTACCTTTCCATCACAAAGGTGGGGAATTTTTCCACATCAGTGTAGAAGCACATTAGTCGCGTAGAGGATCGTATAGCTGGTGTAGCTATACTGTGAATAGAGGACTTCACTTTGCAGTAATGGTACTTTTCTCAAGCAGAGAACAGCCACATTTCAGAACACACACATTTGACTTTCACTAGAAAACTCACATGATTTTAGTACAAAAACCCTTTGTTTGTCTATTTATTTAAGGACTTGCTGATACATTCTCTACTAGACAGCAAGATTACTGTCAATCTATCATTTGTGAGAAACTACAAACTAGTGACTGGTGTTTTCTTTGCAGCACATGCAGTACTGAGGATTTGAATGTAGGTAATCAATGTGTCAGGGAGCCTGATTTTGCACTTTAAAAAAAGGAGAATTCTGTGATCACACAATTTCTGTCTAATATTTTTCTCTTTCTTATGGTTAAGATTCTAGCAGTAAATCCTATTATCTTTGCAAGTATAAGGAAAAAAAAATCACCTTATTTTACAAGAGCAAAAATGTCAGAAACCACAGAAACAATTATTAGGAGAAGTCCTTACTCTCTTACCTGTACATTTTCTTCTGTAACCTGAATTTCAGCAGTGTAAACATAATCAATAAGCATTCTCAGTGTCCAGCCATCCACTTCCTTTATTCGAACTCTCTTTGCTCGACTCTCACTCATTTCACCTGCAATACAATTTTGTAGTCTGATTAATTTAGTCATCGGGAGGCGAACTACTGTCAACAAAGCTACTGCCCCTTGTTGGGGTTGGTTTTAATTTTTTCGCTGGGATAACTCTCTCCCGGTGACAAAGAGCAACCACACAGCGCACCTTACAACAGCCATTGTAGATGTGCAGTGTAGACATAGCCTAAAGGTAGAGTAACCCAGATTATCTGAAGTTACTAAAAGGCTATCTAAGGTACTTACGTGGCCCCTATCACCATAGAATCTGACAGTCTCTTTATCAAGGCTCCTTGCTTCTGCCACTCATTAGGTTCTATCTTTGGATGGGAAGGACAGACCAGGGCTAGGAAGGGTGAAGCGTCTCCATTCCTGCCTCTTCTCTTGAGTTCCTCTGTCAGAATTTAGGCTTTAGAGCAGTGGTTCTCACCCGGGGCCCCGGGGGGCTGTAAGCAGGTTTCGGGGGGGCCGCCAAGCAGGGTCAGCATTAGACTTGCTGGGGCTCAGGGCAGAAAGCCAAAGCCCCACCGCATGGTGCTGAAGCTATGGAGCTCTGAACCCCACCACCCGGGGCTGAAGCTGAATCCTGAGCAACTTAGCTTTGCAGGGCCCCCTGTGGTGAATGGCCCTGGGCAACTGCCCTGCGTGCTACCCCATAATGGCAGCCCTGGCTTTTATATGCAGAAAAACAGTTGTCGTGGCACAGGTGGGCCATGGAGTTTATAAAGGATGTTGAGGGGTGGCCTCAGAAAGAAAATGGTTGAGAACCCCTGCTCTAGAGGAAACACAGGAAATGCCTGACTGAAACAGACCTGTGGTCCATCTAGCCCAGTATTGTGTCTCTGATTGTGGCCAGTACCAGATGTTTGAGAGGACGGTGCATGCAACCTCATGTTACGAAAAGTGGGATAATCTGTCCTCCACATTATATCTCCTCCCAATCCTTAGTAGTTAGAGATTGGTGTAAACCCTAAAGTCTGAGGTTTAATATCTTTCAAAATGTTAGCATTTACAATTATAACTCTGGATGGAGAAAGAATGCAGAAAATTCCTCCTTTCTTCCCTTTGGTTGTAACCAGTGTGGAAGTATAACATTGTATAAGTATAACGTTGTATAAGGGGACACGCTGGATACATTGTATATGAGGGGGCATGCCAAAACATGTTACAAAGTATCTGAGGGAGCACACATAGGGACAGTTAGCTTTTGAATGGAGAAGCAATTAAGATAGAGCCAGCACGTCTAAGAAGCAGGCATCAGAATGGAAGGTGTGAAGGGCAATTAGTTAAGTTAACTGGAAGCTGTTAAAGGAGATTGTTAAGGGTGGCAGGTAATTGAAGATACGTGACTGGTCTCAGGGATCTCGAAGGGTGATGACTAAAATCTTTTTCTTCTTTTGTCTGTAACTTCTCTGTAACTTGTTCTCCAAAAAACTGTATAAATTAAGAGACACAAGCCCCACTCGGGGGGCTCACTTCTAAATATATTAGCAGAGCAGCTTTGCTAATAAAACAGAGTGGTCTGATAAATTGTGAGTCTGAGTCAAACTTTGACACCAGTTAAGTGAGTGAAACTTGCAGGTCAACACGTACGAATGTGGGTTATTAGAAGTGTAACATAATAAGAATTAAAGATTAAATTTAGGATGTTGTGAGTGGAGAATGGCCATATAGCATAGGCAGCATGGTTGATTCTTATTGGAAGGAAGCATTTGCACCTGTAGCACACAGTCTTCCAATCCTTGAAGCAACATTGGTGTTGGGTTTAAAACTCCCACCACACCAATTCACTGAATAAATGGTTAGTCTGTTTACATAGAGATATTTTGAATGTGTGAGATAATAACACTCAGCATTTAAAATACAGCTAACTTAAAAGGCTTGCAATTCTATGTTATCAACCAGATGGAAAAAAGCATAATAGAAAAAGTTGCTTTCATTTGAGTTTAACAGAAAACTAGGATGATTTTTATCAGATTAAAAAAAATATCAGTGCTCACTAGTAATCTGTGTATCAACCACAACTGAATGCTTAAGGATTAATAACTGGAGAATTCTTTAAATGTCATTTCTATGCTGCACTAAGTGGGTATTCAGCCAAAAATGTGGGGGAGGAGAGAAAGAAAGCACAGAACAGAGCAGAAAGAAAATATTAACAGATTTCAGTCAATTCCATATCATAAACAAATCAAGTCTATCCTACATTTACAGTTTAATCTCAGTAAAGTGATCCCTGTTTCCCAATACACAGTTGTATATACAACTAGAACTTCTGATCCTAATTTGAAACTTAGTTGTCAAAATTTTGTTTTTACTCTTTTTACCTGCATGCCCCATGTCAGGAATGTAGCTGAAGTTGTAAGATGCATATCACAGTGATTATTTCTGATGTCCCATGTCATCAAGAAAAAACATTAAGGACCAGAGTATATCACAGAGTGGGAGGAAATAGCCAAGAATTTTAAAATAAAATTATAAAACACACATTTAATAATAATTTTCATTTTGACAGCCTCTTCCATGAGAGGGTTTCAAAGTAATTTACAACCAGTGAAGAAGTAAATCCGCAACATTCAAAATCCACTGGGAGGTATTAAGGATCTAAACCTACTTTAGCCCTACAAAACATCTAACATACCTGCTGTAACAACATAACAGCAAATTAGTAGCGTGGAGTGAGAAGAGACAGAATCCAGCCTGTACAGAAAAGTTATTGCAACAATGCACAGCATATCTGTCACTCAATTATCCAAAGAATACCAAAATATGCACTCCAGCTGCCAAAGCCACTGAAAGCGTTCATGTCTAACAGCTTACAACACTATGGGACTGAGGAATGTACTTAGGGGAAAGAAGAGATGTTAAAGGGACATAATTTACTTAAAGTCCAGAAAAAAGTGATTTAACCTACTGTTACACAGGATTGTTACTGCTGAAAAGGTTAGAGAATCTCTTTCTCCTTTACTTCGAACATGACGGCAATTTACATAGTCATTTTCTACTGTTTCCACTGTTTGTGTGCATCTTTCACACAGAAAAAGGAAGAGAAAAATAAAAATAAATAAAACAAGAGAGAGAAATACCAAGAATTGTCAGGAGGACTTAGAGGAAAGAGAATCACCCAAACCTACTTTTAACTCCCTTTATACAAGAGACTGGATTTCAAGTTGACAGCTCCCTTTAAAGTTAGAACAAGCTAACATATAAAATAGACAAGGTTCCTTTAATTTTAACATCTTATTAATATATAAGACAAAGCAAAACAAAACTCTTTTGCCTGAGCACTTCAGCATAGTCTGCTAATAGTTAAAGGTAACAAGTGTTAAAAATATTTAGTACCTGTAAACATGGCATGGAAGTAAGGGCTGCAAGCGGCTAGCACGACTCTATGAGCTGCAATTTCCATGTCTTCAGCTACTATCGTCACATCACACAACAAGTTTTGACTGTTTTGAAAAAAATATCAAAGGAAGAGTAGTTTTACATCAGCAAATCCATAGTAGAAAAGCACATAACATCTACCTCACAGTAAACATGATGTTTTCCCCAACAAAAACAATGTTGATAAACTAAAATTTTTAACTCTGTTTCACAATACACATGGCTGTATGCAGCTGGTGCTTGGGTTCATGCAGCTTCCTAGGCGCAAACTAATAAATTCTGCTTTCTTGCTTGGTTAAAAGACTTGTATGCCAAATACAGAACAACTTATATTAGCCGAAAAGAGTTTAAGGCTACATACTCTGGAGGAATCCTCTTTCCATGCCATGTATCAATATGGACAAATACTAAAAGGTTAAGATTCACTCCCAGATAGATCAGGGCTATGAGCTTCCTGGTCAGTGATGAGCCCAAACTTCAGAGTGGCTTTCTTTGTTGTATTACTTTCAAAGTTCGTGCCTTGTTTACTATTCAAAATCACCATAAAGTCTTCTTTGTTATTGCTGCTTTTCAAGTATATTTTCATCACCAAAAATCTCCAAACCAAGAAAAATAGCTTAGGTTTTTCTAAGGTGAAACGTAGCATGCCCTCTTTAGTTGGTAGTGTTGTTTAGCGACGTTGGTCCCAGGACATGAGAAAGACAAGGTGGAAGAGGGGGGTTGGGAAAGATTTCTTTCAGGATGCAGTGCCCATCCAGTATGGCTTGTAATTGTTTGATGATATCCCGTATGGATTGCAGTGCGGTGTGGTAGCTGAGAACTAGGAGTGTGCGGTCGGTGGATTTTTTCCCTGTATTGAAGCAGATTTTCCCAGGATATTTGGATGGACCATTCCATGATGAAATCTACTTCTCCGGTGGAGTGTCTTTGTTTGGTGAAGGCGGTTTTAAGTGGGTGAAGTGTGTATCCCACAATTTCTCCTTAGAGAACCACCACCCATCCATCAAACTTTCTAGAACACTCCCCCACCAGCATCAACCTGCAGGACACCACAATCAGCCTCAACAAGGAAACCCTATAGACAACTATATACAAGAAACTCATGGATCACCACACACTTACTTTCACAGATCTAGTAGCCATCCCAAACACAACAATAAATCTGTTATCTACAGCCAACCACTCACAGAATATGTTCCAAGAAGGAAGTCCAGGATACACACTTAAAACTGCCTTCACCAAACAAGGACACTCCATCAGAGAAGTAGATTGCATCATGGAACTTGTCATCCAAATACCCCAAGAAAATCTGCTTCAATAAAGGAAAAAACCCACCAACTACACACCCCTAATTATCACTTACCACTCCACACTGGAATCTGTGTGGGGTACCACCAAACAATTATAATCCATATTTTATGGGGACCACATCCTGAAAGAAATCTTTCCCAAATCCCCTCTTCTGGTCTCAAACAACCTCCCATCCCCTAACCTCTCTAAGATCACCATCAGAAGCAAGCTCCCCACAAAACAGGACACACCAAACCAAATGACAGCAGATCCTGCTATGATAGATGCAAAGCCCGTAGACATATCTCCACTGCTAAGTGAATCAATACCCCCCACACCTTCCAAGGTCCATAGGTCCTATCAATGCCTATCACAACATATAGAGTACCTCATCCAGTGCATCAAATGCCCCAACGACGACTTGGGGGAAGTCAGGCAATCACTATATTCTCGACAGAACTCACATAGAAAAATGATAAACAACAAAAACAACTTGTCACCCATGGGCAAACTTTTCAAAAAACTCTCACTAAATATCTAACCTCTCAGTTCTTGACCTCAAAGGAAACCTGCACAACACCTTCAAATGGCAAACCTGGGAACTTACATTCATAACTTTGCTAAAGACTTAGGGCTTGTCTACACTAGAAAATTAAGTGACTTTTTTTTTTAAAATAATGAAAGGGTACACTCTGAAGCAATTCTGTGACAAGCTTCTCAGCTGCAGAATCAGAGTCTACAAAAGGGTAACATAGCTTGGTACATATGCAATATAAGAAATCAGTCTAGGTTTTGTAATATTAACCATTTTCCAATTAGAATGCTTTTGAAAGTCCTTGTTTATCAGCTATTAAAGCTGTTTGGGAGGCATGAGTAAGAGAAGTTCCATCACGATAAAAACAGATTACTGCGAGGCATAAAGACAGGGACTAAATGGACAATTTGTAGGGGCTAAATGGACAATTTTCAATTTTTGGGGGGGAACTTACATCTGCATAGCAGATCCATAAAATCCACACCCCTGAGAGATGTAGCTATGCCATCCTAACCCCCAGTGTAAATAGCAGTAGGTCAACAGAACAATTCTTCCATCAACCAAGCTACCGCCTCTTAAGGAGGTGAATTAAGAACCTCTCCCTTCAGTGTAGGTAGGGTCTACACCGAATCACTGCTGCAGCTGTGCTGCTGTAGCGTTTTAACTGAAGACTTAACGTTGGTGTGTAAGAGTTAGTAGATGGGTGTCCCAGTGATCAACACTAGGATCGATGTTAAGCATATTTGACATCTACTTAGAGGAGATTGTGACTTATGAAGTGGCAAGATTTACCAAGGACAAAATTATTCAGATTAGTTAAGAACTGTAAGGATTGTGAAAACCATTGATAAGATATAACAAAACCGGGTAAATGGGTAACTTGACATCAACCAAGATTCAATGTAGGCAAGTGAAAGGTTATACATATTGAAAAGAATTTAAGTGTTCATGCTGAGGGATTCTTAAATAGTTATAACCTTACAGGAAATGTCTACTGAGGTGCACATATCTCAAAAGATATTTGCTTAGATTGCTGCACAAATGAAAGAAAGTGTGAGCTGGGAGGCAGTATTAAAAAAATACTCAATAATAGAAAAAATGGCTACTTAAAGATACTGCCTTATTTTGAACAATATCATGTCTTTTAGTCAACTCATTCTCAAAACTGAGAGCGTCCTTCAGTGGTCTTGTGTAACGGCAGTCAAAGACATAAAGAAGATTTCCATAGAAAGATTAAAACGTTTAGGATAATTTCATTTGGAAAGACAAGCAAGGGAAAGTTAGAGGTTTAGTAAATAATAATGAATACTTTCAAAGAGGATCAAACGCCTACTAAATAGTTCCCATAATATGAAAACAGATCTTAAGTTAAAAGGCAACAAATTTAAAACTCAAGGAAATTCATTATGCAACACATCGTCAAACTAAGGTGCACTAATATGGAGTTTTTAATACTTTCTATTAGAGTCTAGAGGAAACAGTCAAATAAATCTAATTAAGCCAACTGTTCTGAAGTCAAGTTTAAAATAATTAAGTTTATTATTTCAAATCCAAAAGGAATGCAAATACAAATATAATGTGACCTGACAAGGTCCTAAAATTTTGACATAAGTTTTACTCAAACTGAAGCTACCTTTCAGTATCATCAGTAAACATTTGTGGCAGCTACACTACTAAATGCAACTATAGTTGAGATTTGCTTGGCACCATTCCCATTTAAACTTCACAATTGTTTCTAAATACAAAATAAAAACTGCTTGTACTCTCTCAACAGCAATCCTGACTTTAATAAATCCTGAAAATTGAAGTACATTTTTAAAATAATAATCCAGGGCCTTCAACAATGAACTCTGCTGGGAAGTCACCTCCCTTTGCCTACAATGAAACAGCAAAACTGAGATTGGGTTTGTTACTTGTGGGCACGATACAACCTACGATTCATTCTTAGACGTGACCTCTATTTCTACACTCTCCCTCCTCTCCAAAAAAATCACTCACTTGACCCTGCAGCTCTGCCACATTCCTTGAGGTTGTGAATCTGGTTACCATAATCCTTGGAGGAACAAGAAATGTGGTAGGGTGTAGCATGACAGCCATTCAGTTTGGTCAGCAGTGTAAGGATGGGCAGGAACACTTAGAAGGGGATAGTGTTGGATCATATTAAAGAAGTTCTGTATTAAAATCACAAATGAGTTTGATTCCCCATAGTTTAAATTCCAGGGTATTACTAATTAAGAGGTCTCTTGGGTTTTGGTACTGTTTCTCTCCCTCTATGTGTGAAACTTGCAAGCTGCTAATTGTGTTAGTACATTCTAAGACAGAATCTGTTCTCAAAGCAATTCACAGAGACTCAAAGCAATACTCTAACAACAGAAACAGCACCCAGAGACTCCCCGCCCTTTTGTTGTATTAACAATTGTGATTAAAATAGAGATAGAGGATGTATGTGGACGGATGCTTGGTGTGGATAACAACTGAATGATCAGGGAGGTGCCAGCCTAAGAATCCAGTGTCCATCGGCTGAAGAAGGCGTCAAGTGGAAATAACCAGAGGACCCCCGGAGGGCAGACTGGAATCCACCCAACAGCCTCAAGAATGGGAGAACCAAAGAACAAGATAACTTCTTGGAGCCGTCAGGAATGTGCTATCTGCTGATTGATTCAGCAACAGCATGATGAAGCAATTCCCATAGACTGGCATAGGAAGAAATTCCTATAAAAATAGACTCTTAAAAAGTGAGAACTTTGGGGTCTGATTCTGCAAACCAACTTCCAGGAGCATCAGATGAGCATCTGACAAGGCCCTGCTCCCTCCTCATGTCCAGGCCACCTGGCCAGTGGCTTGGCATGAGCAACTCTAAGGCTGGTAACTATGATGACAACCTTGCAGAACCTCTGTGTGTGTGTGTGTGTGTGTGTGTGTGTGTGTGTGAATGTGTGAATAAATATGAGATTGAATGGAATGTTACAGCTGTAACTAACTGCTTACTATGATTCTTTCTGTATTCACAATAAATGTGGTATTTTGCCTTTTTCCCTTTAATAAGATCCTGCTGGTTTTTAATTTATTGGTACAACATTAGCTTACTCTCAGGCTATGTATGTCTTTTCTATACGGTCAGCGTGATGTAGATTGCAATCTCCATGTTTGTCCGGAGTGGCACAAACTGTCAAAGTTCAATAAACAACTAAGTATGGCCACAGTGTCAGTAGCAGCAAGAAGACATAGCCACATGCAACGAGTGAGGATCAAATATTGAGGCAAACTTTACTAAGAGATACAAATTGTTGTTTTATGCCAAAAGAGGTTAATATTTTTAGGTAAGGTAGGGAAGAAAGGTAGGTATATGAAGTTTAAAATCTCAGGCTTTGTCTATAGTAGGGAAATTCTGCAAAAATTTTGCGTCGTCAACACCTATTCAGCTGAACCAATGTTAGCAACTGTTGTAAGACCAGCTATAAACAGTTTTGAGTACCACATCACCTAGTTCTCTTACTAAATATTCTAATTGACATGATACTAAGAACAGTATCAACACAGGGCTTCCAGTGTTGCAATGGTTGGAAACTTGACAACAAAAATTTCTTAGTGCATAAGAGGCCTATGTGAAAAGTGACCTCTTAACTGAACCTATTTGGAATATACTGTGCAACAGATAGCGCCACTGAAACAAACAAAATTCTTCAGATGTTTTTCATACCCCATAAGCAGGCTTGGAAGGATTAGATTTTTATCAGTAAATGTTGGTCAATATCGATTTCACTGTACATACACAAATCCACGAATGAATATCTCCAACAATAATAACTGAAATTTACAGATAGGCAAAGTAAGAAAAATAATCCTTGATATCTTTAAATCAATGATTTACTTTGTATATTTTGATGTGATGTTAACAATTTGTGTTTTTAATTATTATGAAGTAACTTGAATCTCAATATCTATTGTCATGAAACAATTATTGTCTGACCCTCCATAAGTTCATGCAACTGTGAAAATTTAAATATATAAAAATAAAAAATGCTTAAAATCTATAATGTTGTTCAACTTTGAAAATTTATACCCAGAAAAATGCTTACAAATAAACACTTATATCTGTTGAAATTATATAAAAAATCAAACATTGAATTCTGCCAAGCCAACACATAAGCAATAACTCTGGCTAGCTTGTCAAGGGTGATATGAATATATAATATAGATTCCATCAAATTACTTTATGACTACCAATAAGTTATCACTTTTTAGTTTTATAATTCATCTTATTGGTTTACCTGGAAAACTACGTTTGTGGGATTACACATCCTATTTACAGCAGAAACTTAAATTTAAAAAATTTGTGAACAACTGAAAATGGATGACCCCATACACGTGCATAAAATGAATACAATACGTACCTTCTTAATTCATTCATAACTTTGAAAGCTTTCTTCATATGCCAAGGATTCACTGTAACAGGGCAGTGTTTTTCAGTATTATCATCTTTCAGATCCACAGGCTTCTGATGGCAAAGTTTTGTACATCTATAAACAAACAAGACAACCAAGTTTAGTTAACATTTCTGTCTACTTGAAAAGCATGGTCCCAATTCTTTTTGCCAAACTTACTTTTTACTCAGAGTGATTTCAAATTCCGCATTACCAACACCCTGTACGTGTTTTGGAAAATATACCAGGCACCTAATAATACTAGTCAGAGAAATGCATCTACTAGCCAGGTTGATGATAAAGAAGAATGTTAGTCTAGTAAGCTCCATGAGCAAAGGCACTAGTGAGGAACCCATCCTCCCCCTTACCAATCCTCAGCTTCTGGGAAAGAAATGGGTACTGGAATTTTTAACTAAGTGCTTGGATAGAATTAAAGAGGTAAACAGATTAGGTTGAAAACAGAACTTTTGTGCTAAATAAGATAAATAAATAGGTCAGTAGGCTAACAAAACAATGTCTTAGCCAGATAAGGTAAGAGGCAGAACACTCAGAGCACCATTTACTGACAATGAGTAAGATAAGTTAGAAATGAAGAGATGAGGTTGAGCATGGGCAATGCATGGACAGAGCATGCTGCGCAGGGATTGGTTCCTGCAAAGTAACCAAGCCACTCCAAAAACATGTGATGCAATGTAATATGTAAATATATATCTAAAGGAAGAGGCTTTCTGTGTAACTTTGGATGTGTGGTATTTCCTATACTCATCTACACTTGAGTCCGATCAACTCAGGGTAGCTTTGCTTTGTGCCAAATAAAAGAATCTGAGTGACAAAATCTGGAGTTAAACTGAGAACCAGATGAAGCGTTCTCCCAGAACTGGACAAGGTGTTCTAGATAAGATGAGTGGAAAAGATCTCAGACATAATCCCAGCACTGATAAATTCTCAATCTCCCATTTATCTGTCTGTTGGAAGAGAATCAGTTCACACCCCCTCCCCCAGCCCTAGGCTGCTGCAACACATCATCTCCCACAGATTCCAGGTCATCCTCCCCCTTTGAAAATTCCAACAGTACCCACTCCTGTTCAGTTTTCCACATCAGCCACATGAAACTGACACGATTATGGGCAATTTCACAGCTATCCACAAGACTCTTCTGAAGACAAGGAGTGAAACTGACCAGACTTTTCTTAATGAGTTTCTGCTGCTTGAAAAGTCTCAGAGTATCAGCAGAGTCAAAAAAGCTGTCTGAATTTAAACTTTTTAAAAGAATGTTTAAATTCTACAAACATTGTTTATACCAGCTCCTTTGCTCAGCTGAGCTAGCCAGTAATGAGTAGGCAAGTAGATTTCCAAGCTATGCTATTGTCTATAATGCCTAAAGGCTGTGCTGCTATTCCCACAAAGGAGACAAATTACCATTTCACTTTGTTATACAATATTTACTGATTTCAGAGTAGCAGCCGTGTTAGTCTGTGTCCGCAAAAAGAAAGGGAGTACTTGTGGCACCTTAGAGACTAACAAATTTATTTGAGCATAAGCTTTTGTGAGCTACAGCTCACTTCATCAAATGCATTCACTGGAAATGAATGCATCCGATGAAGTGAGCTCTAGCTCACGAAAATTTATGCTCAAATAAATTTGTTAGTCTCTAAGGTGCCACAAGTACTCCTTTTCTTTTTACAATATTTACTAGCTCTCATATGTTTATCTGCACTACACAACTTTATTCCCTATCCTCAAAATTACCAACAATAAAGCATGAGTATTTGGCATTCAAATAACGTATTAGAGGCAGTTCATTCTGACACAAATACTTAAAAAATTTACAATATCTTATAGTGAAGATTAAATCACTGCTTATAGTTTGTCATGTTTAAATGTTTTTACCAAATTAGGAGGGTCAAATTCAACATAAGATTTAGGGACCTAGAACTCTGATCTGTTTTTTTCACTGCATCTGCTAGAGTATTTTTCTGAGCATGTCTGAAGCAGCTTTAAAAAAAAAAAAAAGGACAGCATTTACACAAAGATAATGGCTACTTAAATTTAAGATTTAAACCTGTCATTCTAGATGCACAGAATTCCCACAAATAGGAAAGCAAAGCAACCTTTACTATACCATTCAGAAAAAGAAAAGGAGTACTTGTGGCACCTTAGAGACTAACCAATTTAGTCTCTAAGGTGCCACAAGTGCTCCTTTTCTTTTTGGAATACAGACTAACACGAGTGCTACTCTGAAACCTGTCATTATATACCATTCAGGATATTGGGTCTAGTAACATAACATTTTGGACCAAACTGCAAGAAAGACAAAAAGCACTGATCCACAAAGGAAGAGAGAATCATCGATAGAAGAGAGAGGTCAGCAAAATAAATATGGTTTTCTACTTCAAACCCCTCGCAACTTTAACATTCTAGAATTTAAAAGTCTGTTTTACAGCTAACTTCTGGGAAGTGTCCTAAACGAACAGATACAATTCAAGTAAAAAGTGGTTCAGGGGGTAATTAGTAGAAAAATTTTGCATCAGTGTTCAAAAAACCAACATTACCAGGTATTTCTTCCTTACATCTGTCACTATACTACAAAACACCTAAATACAGCATCTGTGGTGCATTTCTTTTACAGTAAACTTTAATTTTCCAATTTATATGCTGTATATAGGGATCATCATTCAGAAATAAAAGCAAGCACTCAAAATGATATACTGAAACTACAGGTATTAGGCAATATATATTGCACCATCAGGTAATTAACGGTGAAGTAAACATTTACTTTTACTTCTCTGCTTGCTTACAACACACATCCAAGTCAGCAAAACCTTTTCTACCATAACTTCTCACATTCCAATACAATACACCACACTCTAAAAACTTTAAGACTATGCCAAATGCTGTCTTTGAGGATTTCCAGACACACTGGCTAAGGTGGAGGGTTTGATTACATATGAATCATAAATTCGTAAGGAGGCGATGAAACTGTCAGATTCTAGGTTACAAAACAGCAATATCATAAATTGGCTATGATGTTATAAAGACCACAATGAATTAAAAAGCCCTCCTTAATATGCATCCTATTTTGCGGGCTGCTTGACATACTTTAAATTACTTTGGATTTGTTTAGTAGTGTCTCCAGCTGAGCTACAGTTGTTTGTGACAGCAATTCTATTTTAGTTGTTTCTAGTGGTGCCATATCTGTGGCATCTAAGACTATACTGTAATGAGAAGGGTATGATGCACATACATTAGACCACAGGGTAGACAGACGGGGTGAACCTTAACCTAAGCATGGTGGAGGCATGTGGCTTGAATCTTCAATACACTGATGCTATAAAAGATCTTCCAGTTGTCCTGATTATCATGCTTAACTAAATAGGGTGAAAACAATGTGGTTGGCTGAACCAGAGCAACGGTCAAACTCAAACTACCTTTACTCTGCCTATCCTATTCATGCAGCCCTCCCTGTTTGATGATCCTTGCTCCTCCTGAAATTTCAGGACTACAACAGCTACACTTTGGAGCGCCTAAGAAGTAGGGAAAGTTTAAACATTCTGGGGTAATATATAACCTCACTTGCATGTCAGATTACAACACACATGATGATGTAGGGAGAAAAGATATAATGCAGGATCTCTCACATCATCCAATCCTGAACTGGTATAAAAAAAATGGGAGTCTAGATCTGTATATAGGCATGCAACACATTTACTGAATACCAGAAAACAACAGATGGGACCCAGTTGTCATTTCTAACTTCATATGTCAAAGTCTTGACCTGTCAGATCTTGGAAGAGCAGAAAGTAATGCCACGTACACCGAGTAGAGTTTCCATAAGCATATTCACTTCCACTATCCCATACACACCACCCCATCATGGTTAATTCCTTCTGTCTTCAATCTTCTCCGAACTCATCCAAAATTCGGGCTCCTACAAACAGCAAAGGCTGCAAGATTTGTTGAAGACAGGCCTCTTTTTGGAAGACAGCTTGGGAAAGCACAAATTTACCATAAGAGATAAAGAAAGGAACAGCGGGTGGTATATTTTTCCATTTATGCGTAACAGTGTGGGGAGAAGGTGCCTGTAGTAATTTTTTGGTCAGCTGCCAAACCCTGGGTATTAGAGAGATGGGTAAGTTAATACACTCCAAATCCTGGGCACAAAGGAGGTAATATGTTGCTTACTTTAGTACAAAGAAAACACATGGCTGCCAGTTACAAAAGTAAAAATATTGTACCAGGAAGGAAAAGGGGTTTGCAAGTACCATGCGCAGGGAAGGAGTTACACACCTATACATAATACTATGGCTCAATCACTGGAACACTCGTGCTTCAAATCTGAGGAGGTTTGGGACTATGGAATTGGTAACATGTTGTTAAATATTGAGAAGCAGAAAATATACATATCTTCATAAACCACTCATGTAACTGCTTATTGCTTAGCAACCCTGCTTTTAAGAAAGCCACTACATCCACATGCCTGAACACTCTAGAAATCTCTTAATGTAGGATACATCTCAGTGCATGCATATGTATGCATATACAATGCCAGCAAATGAGTGTGGGTGATATTTTAAATGTTTCATATTGTCTTCAAAACCATTGTTCATAAAACAGATGCTATAAAAATGTCTATAGCTAATGCAAAAATGAGAGGATCTCGGTCAAGATGAAGGAGATTTAACAGGGTGGTTACACATTTCCCTTGAAGACTTCCTTAATGAGGGTGCTATTCCCCTCCTGGGGAACAGATTTTAAGGGCATTCCTTAGCATCTCCTCTCCTGGTCTTATGGATGGGGAGCGCATTTTATCATGTTTTCTGCTGACCATCTTCAATCTTGTTCACTTTCTGCAATCTCCCTCATTCACCTGCCTCTGCTTGTGACAGCCCTTAAGAGTTCTTTATGGAACACCGCCATGCCTGGCACTGTACAAGGTACAACGAGACAGTCCGCCCTCTGAAGATCTCACAGTACTAGTGCAAAACAAGAAGTATTATTAAAATCCTGCAGACACTTTGCCCACTACTACGTTTCACCTGTTGGGTGCTCCTGTTTTGAGACCTATCCCGCGAACCCAGGCGGGGAATGGGATAGCAGCATTAACACAATCCAGCAGGGCTGTAACTGTGCCAGGCTTTAACGTGTCCTAACACCACCAGGGCAGATGGGACCCGGAGCCCGCCGGCAGAAGGGAGACGCACATTCTGCCGGGTCCCTGGCAGCGGCGTCTGGGGCTCCCCTGCCGGGATCGCGCTGAGCCGGAGGAAGGAAGGGGACGAGCCCGAGCCCGAGCAATGGGCACTCAAGGCACCGCGGTACCTGGGCACCAGGAGGGGGACCCCGCAGCTGCCGCCTCCCTCCGGGCAGGGGCTGCCAGAGACCAGGACAAGGGGGAAAGGGGCCGCTCCCCTGCCCAGGGGCCATGGGGGGAGACACCGCCGGAGTTTCCCCACCGTCATCAGCAGGGCGCGCCCGGGGCTTCCCTGAGGCCCCCCTCTCCCGCCCTCCCGCCCGCACTCACACCGGCGGCAGCAGCATCTCCATCGCGGCTCCGCGCAGGCTTCCTCCTCAGAACGCGGGCACCGCACGCTGCCGCCTGCACCATTCCAGCCGCGCGCGCCCGGGCACCCGCCGCCGCCTCTCCCCTCCCGGGGCCCCCCTACCACCGCCGCCCAGGGGGAGCCGGGCTCCCATCCATCTGCCCGCCAGAGCCGGCTACGATGCCCCTGCCGGGCGCCACTAACCCAACCCACTTCCGGGTTCCATCCGGGAGGGCGGTGACGGCGCAGCGTCAGCACGCAGCCTCGCAGTGAGCGGGACGCCCACAAACTTCGCGCCCTCCGCCGCCGTCTCCGAGCCGGGGCGTGGGGCACGAGGCCTTGGGCTCTGCAGGGGCCGGGCGTGGGGTGTCAGGAGGGCTTTGCGGGGATGGGCCGCTTGTGCAGGGGAAGCTGGAGCTGCAGGGGGACCCCCATCCACCCACCCACCAAACGCTGCCTGGGCACGGCCCGGGGCTTGTTGCTTCCCACTGGGAGACTCAGGTCTGGAGTCAAAGGAAGAAGGAAAATGACCCTGCCACTAACAGGTCCCCGCTTTCCGTAAGTCCTTCCCTCTGATGCCACCGCTGCTGGAATCGTGCGTCCCCTTCTAGAGCCCTCCGGTCCAGAAGGATGTTGCTAAATTGGAAGAGGTTTGGAGAGGAGTCACAAGAATGATGAAAGGATCAGAAAACATGCCTCACGGTGACCGGCTGGGGGAGCTCAATCTATTTAGCTTAACAATAAGAAGAGTAAATAGTCTATAAGTACCTACCTGGGGAACAAATATTAAATAGTGGGCTCTTCACTCCAGCAGAGAAAGGTGTAACACAAGCCAATGGCTTGAAGTTGAAACAGGTTCAGGCTGGTAATAAGGTGTACATTTTTAGTATTAATTAGCCATTGGAACCATAGGCACTGACTCTGTGGGTGCTCTGGGGCTGGAGCACCCACAGGGAAAAATTGGTGGGTGCTCTGCACCCACCAGCAGCTCCCCGCCCTCCCCCAGCTCACCTCTGCCTCCTCCCTGAGCGGGCCTTCCCCGCTTCTCCTCCCAGCGCTTCCTGCCACGAAACAGAGGAGGACCAGGAATGCAGCATGCTCAAGGGAGGGGGTGGGGATTTGGGGAAGGGGTTGGAATGGGGGTGGGGCAGGGGTAGAGTCGCAAGCACCCACCAGTGCCAGGAGAAGTTGGCACCTATGATTGGAACAATTTACCGAGGGACATACTGGACATGTTTTCTAAAAGATATACTTTAGGAATTATTAAGGGAAGCTCTGTGGCTTGTGTATACAGGAGGTCAGACTAGATGATTACAATGGTCATAGGTGACAGCTTCCTCCGGACCTGTAAGGGGTGCTCAACCTCCCACTCCGCGCCAGGTCGCACCCCCTTTCCCCAAATCCTCAGCCCCAACCCCCACGCCTGCCTCTTCCTGCCCCCGCCCTGCCTCTTCCCTTCAAGTTCTGCCCCCCCTCCCCGAGTGTGCCCCATCCGTGCTTCTCCCTCTCCTTCCTAGAGCCTCTTGCATGCTGTGAAATAGCTGATTGTGGCAGGCAGGAGGCACTGGGAGAGAGAGGGAGGAGCTGATGGGCAGGGGCTGCTGGCAGGCAGAAAGTGCTGGGGGGAAAGGAGGAAGCTGATTGCCGGTGTGTGCTAAGCACGCGCTAACTTTTTTCCATGGGTACTCCAACACGTATGACAATGGTCCCTTCTGGCCTTGGAATCTGTGAATCCTTCTGAGGGGCTCAGAGCACTCTATAAAAGGTGGGTATTATCCCCATTTAAAAATAGTCATGATTTTCAAGTTGTATAATAAATAAGCATGCTCCAAGAGAACATAAATGAACAGCACAACTAATTTATCTCAACAATTACACATAATAATCCTAACAACCTAACCAGTGACAATTAAGGCCACTGAGGATTTTGAGAAAGACAAATCTCACAGAAGAGAATTTTAAACTAAGCAAGACTCATCATTAACTACATTTTAAATCTACAAGACTAACTTATGGGTGGTATTGGTCAACAGCAGGCCTCCCCTAGTTAAGATTGCAATTGAGTTCACATTATTCTCTTGATTTTTGCACACCCCCATTCCAAAATCTTGATTGCTTTGTGGCAGATGGGCCTCTGTGTTACTGGCAATTATAATTTTATAACAGGTATGTTTTTTTCACAAGAGCTGTCTTGCACCCAGTGCTGTTCAGTATTAGAATGTTCCATAAAGGTCTGGTTTGGATTCCTAGAAAGTTGGGGTCATCGAGGTGGCACTTTCTGTAAACAGAGTTTGGGTCACACCCATCCTCACATGCAGAGCACACCTCTTCTGGTGCTGCTGTTGTAGTCTGTCATGGCTGGTTGCCCTTCATTTCACTCTGCCCCCTTGAGTCTGGGGACACATAGAAGGGTTTTATTTGGGGGGATATCATTCCCCCTTCTCAGTAACTCTTCTACCAGATGTTCTTGGTTCCTGAGGGTGTGGATGATGATTCTGAAGTGCTAGCTCTTCCATCTGATGTGGTCCATGCATCTACTGTTGGGGCTCATCCACTGTCATCACCGTTCGGAAACTTGGTCCTCATCCACAGTGTCAGTTGTTGGCATTTGCTCATTGCTCTGAGCAGGAGCCTTTATCAGGTATAGTCAGACACAAAGCTCATGTAGGCATGGAAGACCACATCCTGAAGAACTGCAGCTTATGCCACTACTACCCATTACTGTGGAGGAGCAACCTTCCATCCACACCAAACTCAAGGTGTGGCACTTGTTGTTAGACAGCTCTAGCACGGACTTTAGCCACATGAAACCTCTATTCTCTAGGCTTACTCTATGCTTGGCTCCAACATCATTGTGGATACATCTGTTGTTGTGTCCCATGCACCAGCTGTGGAAAAGGACCCATTCTAATACCAGCTAGTAGAAACATTCCAGTAACACTGCCACATGACACACTGTTAGTGCTTGGCGATTTCAGTGCTGTGACTGGCTGCAATCGAACTAAGTATGAAATCCAGAGACCCATAATAGGTCCCTTTGGTTCGATTTCCCAAATGACACCACTACCTGGCTTTTGATGTATACCACCTTGTCTGTGGGTCTTTGGTGATTCAGAAGCACCAGCAAACTCAGAACACAGACTGGTTGTCACTCAGCTCTCATTGCATCTTCCAACTTCTTGCAAACCAGATGTTCGCTACCAGTACAATGTCCAGAATCTTTCTGAGGATCTTGTTGAAGCCATGAAATACATGCAGGCCATCATGGATCACATATGTAACCTCAGTACCCGCATGGACGATGTGGAGATCACCTGGAATAGTATATGTAACACTGTCACATTCCACCGCTGGAACAATCAGCGTCAGATGGTTAACCAAGACACCTTGGCTTTCTGAAGAAGCCTTTGTTATATTATCGAAAAGGTAGAAGCACATAAGCAGACGGATGTCCAAGAATGTAAACTGCTGAAAGGCGTTTTCTGGACCATGGCAAAATGTGACCCTGAGATCTATGTCAATTCCCTCGCCGACGAAGCAGAGGACAGCCTAAAGAACAGTCTGCATCCTGCCTACCAAGCCATCACCCACCTGGCTGGCAGCCATAAACAGCCTTCTAACATCCCTATTATGAAACCAGATGGCTCTGCTCATTGATGGAGGAGGTGCTAAACAGATGGAAAACACATTAAAGCATGCTGAAGCACAGACCTGCTGATGACTGTCTAGAGCTACATGATCTGGCAAACCTCACAGCTGTACATCCAGGAACAAACATTGATCTTTGGTAACTCAAGGAATATGAAAGGCCAACCGAGAGTTACACAATGGACATGCTGCTGGACCTGATGGTATTTCATTGCAGCTGCTCAAAGGTGCCTTGGAACCAGTGAGCACCAGCCTGCATCAACTGTTTTTAAAAGTGTGAGCATCAGGAAAAGTACCAATAGACTGGAAAGACAGCATCATAGAGTCCCTATACAAGGGCAAGGAACCTTGCACCGATTGTGCCAACTACAGGCCAGTCTCGTTATTGGTTCCTGAAAAGGTCTTTGCTCACATTCTCCTTGGTAGGATGCAGTTGTTCCTTAACAGACATTGTCATCCACAGCAGTCAGGTTTCACTGCAGGGCAGTCGTCAATGCTGGTGTTACCCTCTGGCTTCTGGCTGAGCTGCATCAAGAATGTAACAGTATGCTTCATGTGGCGTTTTGATTCAGTTAACAGAACTTTGGCTTGCACTGGAAGGAGTTGGTGTTCCAATATTCTGCTAACTCTGATGTGCAATCTTCACACTTGTATTGGTGTGAGAGTAGGTGCTGGTTCCTGGCCTTCACTGTGTTTCTGCATCACCTCAGGTGTGCAGCAGGGGTGCATTCTTGTCCCGGTACTATTCTGTCAAGCTATCAACTGGATATTAATACTTACTGCTCCATACGTTACAATCAAGTTTGGTCAAGAAGAGTTTAGCGTCATCAGCGAAGTTTTGGTCAGTGTCTTGCTCATGCAGAAGTCAGAGAACTTCAGCCTCACACTGCAAAGTTTTCAAGATACTGCCTGCACTCTGGCGTCAAACATCTCATGGCAGAAGACATAGGACCAGAACCTTGGAGTGGGTCACCAGACCCCCCCAGTGCAGGTGGGGTTGCATACTGTGGAGAGAGTTGACAAGTTTATCTATTTAGACTGCAAGCAGAGTTCAAATGGTCACAGCAAAATAGATGAGCTTTGACAAATAGGCCTCACCACTTCCTGCATGAAGTCCATATCTTACTTATGAATGCAAAAATGTCTTTGCACTGAGACAAAGTTCAGGATCTATCAAACCTGTGTACTACCTGTCTTACTATATGGGTCAGAAACCTGAACCCTCTTCAGGCAGACTTACAGTGGCTAGAGGCATTCCATACGCATTGTCAGTGCCAAATAAAATGCATAAAATGGTTTGACTTTGTGCGAAATGTCACAATCTTGCAAAGATCTGGCCTGCCTTCAATTGCTCACTATATGCAAAAGTGGCATTGCTTGCTCTTCAGCCTTGTCACAAGGATGGACTAAAGCACTACAGCACACCGTACCCTCAAACTCTCCATTGACATGTGAAGGGGTGCCTTCCCTGAACCTGCCTGGTGACACCCACAGGGCCGTCCCAGAGATTCATGGTTTCAGGAGTGAGCTCGATCTGGGAACTTTACATGACACCTGGTGTGATATGTATGTTTGATCCCCCAAAAAGTCAGCTGTCTCGAAATTGGTGCATAACATCTGGGGTTAAGAGGGAAGTTTTCTACAACATTTGAAATGAACTAGACAAGAGGTTCCTAAATTATGACATCCTTAAAAAGTGTTCAACAGAATTTAACAAGGCTAATAGCCTGTTTGACTTTTTGCTGAGAGTTGGAGTTCAGGAACTCTGGCACTTGGTAACAGATTAGTCCACCAGACGCTGAGTATCCTAGCTTAGCAAAACAGTTGCCTTTTGAAAATCCCTGAACCGGAGTACTCATCAAGCATCAGATCATGCAGATTCAGAGAGCCCAGAGCTGAACTTTCAGAACTTCTCAAACACTCACTCTCAACTTTGAAAGCTTTCCTTGCTGTAACAGCATCCAAAACAAAGCACTCAAATTCCCTACTGTGTGCCTAAATGGCCCCCTTTGAAACTGACTTACATGAGTCAGTGGTAGATCAAGAAATAAAACCCAGAGCTACGCACATATACCATTAAATCAAGCGGTAAGAAACAACCAAAAGCAAATCATTTGTATTATGTATTATTTTAATGTGCATTTAGATTGTCGTTCTTTCACTTACACAGCACCACTTAAGTACATGACGCTTTACAGGCAAGTGAAAGCAATACACCTCTGACAATGTCTGGGGAGAAATCCCTCTCAATTCCTCACTAAAAGTTCGGAACAACCAAAGAAAAAGACAAACCTTTCTCCAAAGAATCCATCTCAGGATTTACACTGGGATTAGTGTAGTCTAGAATAAGACAGATAGTTCAGATATTGACAAGACTAAAGATGATCCAATGGTGAGGGCGCTAGCTTGGGACTTGGGAAACTTCGGTTCAGTTTCCTGCTCTGCCACAGACATCCTGTGTGACCTTGAGACTTACTCTTTCTCTGCCTCAATTCTCCATCTGTAAAATGGGATAATAGCACCTTCCTATATCCTAGGGATGTTGTGAAGATAAATATATTAAAGACTGGGAGGCGTTCATATACTACAGTAATGGGGAATCATGTAAATACCATAGATATTTGTATATGTCACCACATAAGGCTCGATTTCCAAAGGTGCTGAGCATCATCCATACTTTGAGTTGGAAATAAATGGGAGATGTGGCTAAGGAAAATTAGGCAACAGTCAGTTAATTCAGTATTGAGTTAGAGCAGAGGGGGGCAAACTACGGCCCGCAGGCCACATCCGGCCCGCAGGAGCCTCCTGTCCAGCCCCCGAGTTCCTGGCCCTGGAGGCTCGCCCTGGCCCCTCCTCTGCTGTCCCCCATCCCCCACAGCCTCAGCTCACTGCACCGCCGGCACAAGGCTCTGGGCGGCGGGGCGGCGAGCTACTGGGGCAGCACAGCTGCAGAGCCCGGCCTGACCCTGTGCTCTGTGCTGCTCGATGTGTGGCTGGCTCCAGCCGGGCGACGCAGCTGCCTGTCCTAGTGCAGCCACGCCGCCAGTCACCAGTGCTCCAGGCAGCACGGTAAGGGGGCAGGGAGCAGGGGAGTTCGGAGTGGTGGTCAGGGGGCAAGAGTGTGGATGGGGTCAGGGTGGGCAGGGGGGCAGTCAGGAAGGAGAACGGGGGCAGTCAGGGGACAGGGAGAAGGGGTGATTGGATGGCATGGAGGGGGGCGTCGGGGGGCGAGAAGCTGGGGTCGGAGGATAGGAGGCACGGGCTGGGTCGTGCCTGGCTGTTTGGGGAGGCACAGTCTCCCATAACTGGCCCTCCAGACAATTTCCGAAACCTGATGCGGCCCTAAGGCCAAAAAGTTTGCCCGCCCCTGAGTTAGAGCCTGATTGAGTTAGAGCCTAACTCCGAGCCTGACCACTAAGGGCACTTTACACCAATGTGGCAGAGTGGTGTAAAGGAATCTTAGGCTTTTAGTGTTTTTTTTTTAAAAAAAAAAAGGAGTACTTGTGGCACCTTAGAGACTAACCAATTTATTTGAGCATAAGCTTTCGTGAGCTACAGCTCACTTCATCGGATGCATGCTGTGGAAACTGCAGAAGACATTATATACACAGAGACCATGAAACAATACTTCCTCCCACCCCACTCTCCTGCTGGTAATAGCTTATCTAAAGTGATCACTCTCCTTACAATGTGTATGATAATCAAGTTGGGCCATTTCCAGCACAAATTCAGGTTTTCTCACCCTCCGCCCCCACACCCCCACACACACAAACTCACTCTCCTGCTGGTAATAGCTCATCCAAAGTGACCACTCTCCCACCTTGATTATCATGCACATTGTAAGGAGAGTGATCACTTTAGATAAGCTATTACCAGCAGGAGAGTGGGGTGGGAGGAGGTATTGTTTCATGGTCTCTGTGTATATAATGTCTTCTGCAGTTTCCACGGTATGCATCCGATGAAGTGAGCTGTAGCTCACAAAAGCTTATGCTCCGATAAATTGGTTAGTCTCTAAGGTGCCACAAGTACTCCTTCTTTTTTTACAGACTAACACGGCTGTTACTCTGAAACCAGTGTTTTAAAAGTGCACTGAAAAGAGAAAATACTGGACTTTTGCCTCTTTTTGCTTTTTTATGATAAGGTCTGAAAAGATTTTCTCAACAACAAAGGATTTCCTCTTTAGCTTAAACAACGAGGAGTCCTTGTGGCACCTTAGAGACGAACAGGTTTATTTGGGCATAGGCTTTCATGGGCTAGAACCCACTTCATTAGATGCTTGGAGTGGAAAATACAGGAGCATGTATAAATACATAAAAAGATGAGTTGCCTTACCAAGTGTGAAGTCAGTCTAACGAGACAATTCAATTAATATTAGGATACCAAGGGAGGAAAAATAACTTTTGAAGTGGTAATGAGAGTGGCCAGTTTCAAACAGTTGTTAAGAAGGTATGAGTAACAGTAGGGGGAAATTAGGCATAGGTTTTGTAATGACCCAACCACTCCCAGTCTTTATTCAGGCCTAATGTGGTGAATTAATTTGCAAAGTGGACACCAAGTTCTGCAGTTTCACGCTGGAATCTGTTTTTGAAGTTTTTTTTTTTGTTGAAGAATTGCCACTTTTAGGTATGTTATTGAGTGACCAGGAAGATTGAAGTATTCTCCTACTGGTTTTTGAATGTTATAATTCCTGATGTCAGATTTGTGTCCATTTATTCTTTTGCGTAGAGACTGTCCGGTTTGGCCAATGTACATGACAAAGGGGCATTACTGGCACATGATGGCATATATCACATTGGTAGATGTGTAGGTGAACGAGCCCCTGATGGTATGGCTGATGCAGACCTAAAAGTGGCAATTCTTCGACAAAAAAAACTTCCAAAACAGACTTCAAAGTGAAAGAGCAATACCTGCTTTAAAATTAATCCAAAATTAATCAGTCTCCCACCAAATGACCAAGATTTACTAATTCTAAAAAATCTTTTCGTAAAATAAGTGAAGGGCTGCGTTAGAGGAACACATTCTAGGAAGAAAATGTTAGATGTCACTTGAGTGAAGAATAAAGGGATACAACAATCTTTATCTATGTTTTTAATAACACCTGAGATTATTAAGACTAAAAGCAATTTAAGAACACAATTTACTTTTGACTGTCTAGGTTTGTTGATCTTAAAAATTCCTCTCTGCTTCAACAATGAAAGCCACTGGAATCATATTTGCTTCCACTCTGTTGCCATGCTAGGATAGTTAATTTGCTAACAGTGCAATAGAACGTTTGAGGGGAAGGGATTAACACATTTGCACTGGAGTTTTAAAAAAAAAAATTGAAACATTTGCATTAATCAAGCTCCTTTTTACAGTCTAAATTTTGAACACTACACAGTTTTGAAGCTGCCCCTGCTCAGGAGGTACCCAGAAATGTTTGCATATTCGCGGAAGACAGGCTGCTTGCTACAGCTTTGAAAGAGCTGTTGCAAAATCTGCTTGCTAGGCAATCTGTAGCAAGTGGACTAGCTAGCAATAATGCTTTCTGAAATGCAGATTTACGTGTTCCTTCCATTCTGTTCAGTACAGAATATATATAGGTGTTACATAAGCCATTCTTGCTTCAGTACATTAGATTAGTACAATTGCCTGTCACATCAGACCTTCAGGTTTCCCCATACAGAAGTGAACTGGTATAGAACTCGGCTCTGCCAGGGCAGAGCATTCTTTTACTCTCACTGGGTCACATGACCTAATTGCATCCAGTCAATCCTTAGTTAAAGGGGCTACATCAGGCTACCTAACCATTGAGTGATGTGTGGAAGCTTAAGATGCTGTCTTCTATTGTGTTGAGACAGTGGTGATCTCCTCACTTTCATAACTCCTAAATGTACACACTAAAACTTTGCCACTTTGTTAGGCTGTAGCAGAGTAGTCTGATTCTACCCCTTATTAACCAGACAGAATTGAAACGTTATATGAACCACTTCACATTTCCAGTGCAGCCACATGTTTCATTCTTTTGCAGTGTTCATTTCCTTTTGACCCTCTTCAGGCTCCATTTTTAATCTTTAATGTTAGTTCAACTTTTAAAAACCTTGATTCTTTCTATATTGTTTTCTTTGAATATGAGCACATTTTGAAGGGCGGCATGCAGAACCAGAGCCTTGCAGAGGTTTAGCTGATTCCCAACCCCAAATATGGTGAGGAGTTTTCCTCCAGGGCAGATTGGAAGAGGCCCTGGAGGTTTTTCGCCTTCCTCTGTAGCATGGGGCATGGGTCACTTGCTGGAGGATTCTCTGTTCCTTGAAGTCTTTAAACCATGATTTGAGGACTTCAATAGCTCAGACATAGGTGAGAGGTTTTTCGCAGGAGTGAGTGGGTGAGATTCTGTGGCCTGCGTTGTGCAGGAGGTTGGACTAGATGATCATAATGGTCCCTTCTGACCTTAGTATCTATGAATCTAGGTTTACAGGGGCCCAGGGCAAAATCTGAAATTGAGGCCTCCCTCACCCTTCCAAAAAAATTACCACTGTAGAGGGGCCAGGGTGGGTTGGAGAGCAAGCCTGCACTGCACTCACTGTGCAGTAGCAGATCCTGTCCCACAGGGTTGGGGCTTGCTCCCTGCTCCAGGTGTTGCAACCTGCTACTCGGGGTTGAAGTGCCACTCAGATTTGGCCTGGTGGGCCGTCAATCATGACGAGGGGCCACAGGGCCTAATTTCAGTGAGTGGCATTGCAACGCTATGCGTAGGGGTCATAGCACCACTCTGGTTCAGAGGAGGCCTGCTCAAACGGGAGGCTTAAGGCAAACTGCCCATTTTGTTCCTGCACACACACCTTCTAGGACTCTGCTCAGAGCTGTAAAAGTAAAAATAATTGTACTATAAACCCAACCATGTAAAATAGTCATGAGAGAGCAACTGCTTTTAAGGCTTCTCTAACCATTACAAGATAATTGCCTTAAATAAAGTGTTTGAATTTTTGGGGGGATTCGGTCTGATCAGAGGGTTCACATACAGGCTCATATTTGGACTCTTTATAAAACCTTTTAGGGAACAACTTGATTCTTGAAGACGTTTATTATAAAGCAAATTGAACAATTTACTTATCTGAAGAAATATTTAACAGAATGCTTTCTAGAAAGTGCCTCCATTCTGGAGAGAAGGAATCAGCTCAAATGACCTGAATGTATTGATGAGACTCAGTAATCCGCTTAGATCTGCCCTATAACACCCCTTTGTCCACCCATAAGTAGGGTAGGTAGTTCCAAAGGAATACTGGCACTCTGAACTTGCAATGCCTCTTAATTGTTGCACAGTACTTAGCTACTATAGGGTTAGAAGCCTTAGCAATATATCTAATATAGACAAATAGATTACGGATACATCTTCACATGGAAAGAAGAGACCAATGTGGAAGTTATATTTAATGTTTTATTGTCGTCAGTTGAGCTATGAAAAGTTCCAGCTATTTATATCATTCTGCAGGGCCCTTGCAAGAGGAAACAACATAAGATGCTACTGCAAGTAACATCCTGGTGGAAAACTGTGAGTGAGAGGCTGCACAGCTGATGATGAAAAAAATAGCCTCACCATACCTTGCTAACTGTTAAACTATTTGTGATTTCTTTCCTGATTATTGCTTAATTTTCCTGGATTTTGCTCTGGATATTTTATGTAACTCTATGTATTTGTTATAGTTTTGTTTGGAAGATTCTTCCTAATGAAAATTTTTCTGCCTTTTGACAAACTTTTCAAGGCTTCTTTATCCATCATAAAATTAGCAAAAAGGGGACAAGATCACTTTTTCTCACTGCGTGTCATTAAAGCACGACTGAACCAGTCCTTCAATAGGTTCTGTAAGGGCAAACTCCTGCATGAAAGCTGAGCTACAGGGATCTGCACACAGAATTAATAGCAGGTTCAACACTGACATTTCTAACTCTTGCCTCCTTTATTTATCATTTTGTCATCCTATGGGTATCTGTCCAGCACTAACTAAACTCCCAGCCTCTTGTTCCAGAATACACTGGACCCACTGTAAAATCTGAAATGAATTCTTTGCAGATGATGGAAATCTCCCAGAGAGCAGAGAACCAGTCAGCCAAAACAGGAACAGGGCTGAGAAGGACCTTCCAGTAGGAAAATGCGCAAGGGGAGAGCAGGAAAATGTGTAGCAGACAAAGGAGAAGGGGAATAGACTAGGGCAGTGGTTTTCAAACTTTTTTTCTGGCGACTCAGTTGAAGAAAATTGTTGATGCCCGCAATCCAACGGAGCTGGGGATGAGGGGTTTGGGGTGTGGGACGGGCTCAGGGCTGGGGCAGAGGGTTGGGATGTGGGAGTGAGGGCTACAGGGTGGGGCCGGGAGTTAAGAGTTTGGATGTGGTAGGGGGCTCTGGGCTGGGGCAGGGGGTTGGGGTGTAGGAGGGGGTCAGGGCTCTGGGCTGGGGATGCAGGCTCTGGGGTGGAGCTGAGAATAAGGGGTTTGGAGTTCAAGAAGGGGCTCTGGGTTTGTGGGGGCTCAGGGCAGGGGATTGGGGCGTGTGGTTGCCTCGGGCGGCTCGCAGCCTGTCCTGGCACCATGGACTGTGCTGCGCCCTGGAAGCAGCCAGCAGCAGGTCCAGCTCTCACACGCAGGCACCGCCCCTCCCCCCCCCCCCAGCTCCCATTGGCTGATTCCCGGCCAATTGGAGTGCGGAGCCAGTGCTCAGAGTGGGGGCAGCACACAAAGCCCCGTGGCCCCCGCCCCGCCTAGGAGTTGGACCTGCTGCTGGTCACTTCCGGGGTGCAACAGGTAGGGACTAGCCTGCCTCAGCCTGGCAGCACCACCGACAGAACTTTTAACGGCCTGGTCGGCGATGCTGCACCTAGGACGGAAGAATCCCATGCACCGCTACAGACTAGGGACCGAATGGCTCGGCAGCAGTTCTGCAGAAAAGGACCTAGGGGTTACAGTGGACGAGAGGCTGGATATGAGTCAACAGTGTGCCCTTGTTGCTAAGAAGGCCAATGGCATTTTGGGATGTATAAGTAGGGGCACTGCCAACAGATCGAGGGACGTGATCGTTCCCCTCTATTCGACTTTGGTGAGGCCTCATCTGGAGTACTGTGTCCAGTTTTGGGTCCCACGCTACAAGAAGGATGTGGAAAAATTGGAAAGAGTCCAGGAGGGCAACGAAAATGATTAGGGAACTGGAACACATGACTTATGAGGAGAGTCTGAGAGAGCTGGGATTGTTTAGTCTGCAGAAGAGAAGAACGAGGGGGGATTTGATAGCTGCTTTCAACTACCTGGAAGGGGGTTCCAAAGAGGATGGATCTAGACTGTTCTCAGTGGTAGCTGATGAGAGAACAAGGAGTAATGGTCTCAAGTTGCAGTGCGGGAGGTTTAGGTTGGATATTAGGAAAAACTTTTTCACTAGGAGTGTGGTGAAACACTGGAATGCATTACCTAGGGAGGTGGTGGAATCTCCTTCCTTAGATGCGTTTAAGGTCAGGCTTGACAAAGGCCTGGCTGGGATGATTTAGTTGGGGATTGGTCCTGCTTTGAGCATGGAGTCGGACTAGATGACCTCCTGAGGTCCCTTCCAACCCTGATATTCTGTTCTACGACAGTGCCTTATTGGGTCATGACCTGCAGTTTGAAAACCACTGGACTAGTGAGACTCACGCAGAGGAGCAGGCAAGGAGAGAGGGACAGTACAGATAAGAAAGAGTTATGAAACAAAGAGGAATGGGAGAAAGTATGACTACATTTCCCCCCCTAAAACGGTAAAACACTTATTTTGGTAAAAATACAATTTAAATCCATTGACGCACTGTTAAATATTACATTTCTGTCTTATTATTTTGCCACGTAAGCAATTGCTGTAGCACCATAAGGATGTTGTACTGTAAAGGTGTAGTCTATATGATTGAAAATAGGAGGGGAGGCAGTCCACAAAACAATGTCTCAATTAAGATGCAATTTATTCTTTGAAAAAGTTCAAAGACCCCTTAATAAGGACATAAGATGAATAGGCATGAGCTGGGTTGCCAGCAGAGCTAGCATAATCACCAAAAAAGTTGACATGACACACACTGAACCTGACAAACAGGTTCTCACCACTCTGTGATCATGGTGATGGTAAGGTGAGGGTGTTTTAAAAAGCAAATGGAATGAGGCAAGTGGGGACCATACAGTGGACTTGCAACAAGCAAGATAAAGTATGTTACAAGAGGCGACAAGTAATTATAGTCGAGAACTGTATACTGAGCCGTGCTGTTTAAATACACTATCGTGTTCATGATTGGTCCCTCCCAAGTTCATTGCCTCTGTGAAAGAAAAAGATATCACAGTTCAAGTAAACACAATATTAACAGGGGCAGTTGAGGACCATATTTGTAATTTAATGTGTACCAAGAAATTAATGAGAAGCAAAACCGGGGCCCTTCTGAACAGGTTTAGGGCTCGATCCTTCACAGCTTTATTCACATAAATATGCTCATGGAAGGAGTCTCACAGACTACAGCCTACTCAAGTAAGGATTTACAGGCTCCAGCCCTTAGTGAGTTATATAATAGCAGGATTGCAATGGTATCATTCTGATTCCCATAACTACTCTCAAACTTCTGTGGGTTTTTCTGTTCATTTAGCTGTTAAAGGGTTTAACTCAGTTTTATGGAGGCATCTCATGTATCTAATTATGTTTGTTTTGTTTGTATTAAAAATATGTTACTGGAAAGCAAAATAAATCAAATTGTCTTCAAAGTTAATGACTATAGTTTTAGGGCCCAATTAAACCCTGTTGAAAGTGAGTGCAGCTCCACTGGAGTCTGGGGAATTGGCCCTGCTTACACCCAGGCTAAATTTAGCCTATCATAACTAAACTCAACTCTCTAGCAGTGGAACATAAGAATGTAAGAATAACTATATTGGATCAGACCAATGGTCCATATAGCCCAATATCCTGTCTTCTGACGGTGGCCAGTGCCAGATGGTTCAGAGGGAACGACCAGAACAGGGCAATTATTGAGTGATCCAACCCCTGTCATCCACTCCCAGCTTCTGGTATGTAGAGGCTTAGGACAACTAGAGCATGGGGTTTTATCCCTGATCATCTTGGCTAATACCTATTGATGGACCTATCCTCCATGAACTTACCTAATTCTTTTTTTAACCCAATTATAGTCTTGGCCTGCACAACATCTCCTGGCAACATGTTGGCTGTGCATTGTGTGAAGTAGTACTTCCATTTGTTTGTTTTAAAACTGCTGCCTGTTAATTTCATTGGGTGACCTCTGGTTCTTGTTTTATGTGAAAGGGTAAATAACACTTACTTTCTCCATGCCAGTCATGATTTTGTAGACCTCTATAATATCCCACCTTAGTCGTCTCTTTTCCAAGCTCAAAAGTCCTTGTCTTTTTAATTTCTCCTCATATGGAAGTTGTTCCATCCCCTAATCATTTTTGTTACCCTTCTCTGTACTTTTTCCAATTCTAATATATCTTTTTTGAGATGGGGTGACCAGAAATACACGCAGTATTCAAGGTGCGGGTGTTCCATGGATTTATATAGTGGCAATATGATATTTAGTGTCTTCTTATCTATCCCTTTCCTTATGGTTCCTAACATTCTGTTAGTTTTTTTGATTGCTACTGCACATTGAGTGGATATTTTCAAAGAACTATTCACAATGACTCTTAAGATGTCTTTCAAGTGGTAACAGATAATTTAGACCCCCATCATTTTGTATATATAGCTGGGATTATGTTTTCCAACGTGCATCACTTTGTATTTATCAACTTTGAATTTCATCTGCCATTTTGTTGCCCAGTCACCTAGTTTTGTGAGATCCCTTTGTAACTCTTCACAGTCTGCTTTGGACTTAACTATATTAAGTAAGTTTTATCATCTGCAAATTTTGCATCCTCACTGTTTACCCCTTTCTGCAGACCATTTATGAATATGTTGAACAGCACTGGTTTCAGGACAGACCCCGGGGGACATAGCTATTTACTTCTCTCCATTCTGAAAACTGACCATTTATTCCAACCCTTTGTTTCCTGTCTTTTAACCAGTTACTGATCCATAAGAGGACCTTCCCTCTTATCCCATGATTGCTTACTTTGCTTAAGAGCTTTTGGTGAGGGACCTTGTCAAAGGCTTTCTGAAAGTCCACATCACTATATCCATTGGATCACCCTTGTCCACATGTTTGTTGACCCCCTTGAAGAATTCTAATAGATTGCTGAGGCATGATTTCTCTTTACAAAAGCCACGTTGACTCTTCCCCAACAAAGCATGTTCATCTATGTGTCTGGTAATTCTGTTCTTTACTATAGTTTCAACCAACTTGCCTGGTACTGAAGTTACACTTACTGGCCTGTCGTTGCCAGGATCACCTCTGGAGCCTTTTTTTTATAAATTGGTGTCTCATTAGCTATCCTCCAGTCATTTGGTACAGAATTTGATTTAAGTGATAGGTTATGTACGACAGTTAGAAATTCTGCAATCTCATACTTGAGTTCCCTCAGAACTCCTGGGTGATTGCCATCTGGTCCTGGTGACTTATTACTTTATATCAGTTTGTTCCCAAAACCTCCTCTATTGACACCTCAGTCTGAGACAATTCCTTAGATTTGTCACCTAAACAAAATAGCTCAGGTATGGGAATCTCCTTCAGATCCTCTGCACTAAAGACCAATGTAAAGAATTCATTTAGCTTCTGCACAATGGCCTGGTCTTCCTTGAGTGCCCTTTTAGCACCTTGATCATCCAGTGGCACCACTGATTGTTTGGCAGCCTTCCTGCCCACCTAATTGTACTTTTACACTTTGACTTGCCAGAGTTTATGCTCCTTTCTATTTTCCTCAGTAGGATTTGACTTTCAATTTTTAAAGGATGCCTTTTTGCCTCTAACTGATTCTTTTACTTTGTTGCTTAGCTATGCTGGCACTTTTTTGGTCCTCTTACTATGTTTTTTAATTTGGGTTATACATTGATTCTGAGTCTCCATTATGGTGTTTTTAAAAAGTTTCCATGCAGCTTGCAGGCTATTTCACTCTTGTGACTGTACCTTTTAATTTCCATTGAACTAGCTTCCTTATTTTTGTGTAGTTCACCTTTCTAAAGATAAATACTATGGTGGTGGGCTTCTTTAGTATTTCCTTTTCCCCCTCCCCCAATGATGTTAAATTTACTTATATTATGGTCAGCGTTACTGAGCAGTGTAGCTATATTCACCTCTTGGACCAAATCCTGTGTTCCATTTAGGATTAAATCAAGAATTGCCTCTCGTGAGTTCCAGGACTAGCTGCTCCAAGAAGCAGTCACTTAAAGTGTCAAGAAACTTTATCTTAGCATCCCATCCTGAGGTGACATGTATGCAGTCAATATGAGGATAGCTGAAATCCCCTCTTATTATTGAATTTTCTATTTTTACAGCCTCTGTAATCTCCTGGAGCATTTTGCAGTCACTATCACCATCTTGGTCATGTGGCCAATAGTATACCCCTACTGCTATACTCAAGCATGTACTCCATGTATTCAAGCATGGAATTTCTATAGACAGAGATTCTATGATATAGTTTGATTCATTTAAAATTTTTACTGTATTTGACTATGCTCTCTTTCACATATAGTGCCACTCCCCCACCAGTATGATCTACTCTGTCTTTTCTATATATTTTGTACTGTGGTATTACTGTGTCCCATTGATTATCATTGTTCCACCAAGTTTCTGTGATGCCTTTTATATCAATATACTCATTTAACACCAGGCACTCAAGTTCACCTATCTTAGTATTTAGACTTCTAGCATTTGTGTACACTTACAAAATTTGTCACTTTTTAGTTGTCTGCTATTATGTGATGTAATCGAATCGGACTCTTTTACATTTGACTGTTTCTCTTCAGTTACTACCTGTACTTTATCACCTTCTATCCTGTCCTCTTTACTAGGATATAGAGAATCTCCATTAATAGAGCCTCCCCTACAGGATGTCTCTGTCCGAACCATGTGCTCCCTTGTCACCTGTTAGCTTTCCCCCAGCTCTTAGTTTAAAAACTCCTCTACAACCTTTTTATGCTTACATGCCAGCAATTGGGTTCTGTTTTGGTTTAGGTGGAGCCCATCCTTCCTGAATACGCGCCTTCTTTCCCCCAGTGCCTAATAAACCGAAAACTCTCCACGCAACACCATTGTCTCATCCACACATTGAAACCCTGCCTGTCTAACTGGCCCTGCCCGTGGAACTGGAAGCATTTCAGAGAATGCTACTATGGAGGTCCTGGACTTTAATCTCTTACCTAGCAGCCTAAATTTAGCCTCCAGGATCTCTCATAGGACCTTTCCCTATGTCATTACTATCTGTGTGTACCACAACCACCAGCTCTTCCCCAGCACTGCACATAAGCTTGTCTAGATGTCTTGAGAGATCCGCAACCTTGGCACCCTGCAGACAATTCACCATGCGGTTCTCCCACTCATCACAAACCCAGCTATCTATGACAGGTTTCAGAGTAGCAGCCGTGTTAGTCTGTATTTGCAAAAAGAAAAGGAGGACTTGTGGCACCTTAGAGACTAACAAATTTATTTGAGCAAAAGCTTTTGTGAGCTCAAATAAATTTTGTTAGTCTCTAAGATGCCACAAGTCCTCCAGCTATCTATATTTCTAATGATCCAGTCCCCTGTTACTGTTACCTGTCTCTTCCTAATAACTTGGATTCCCTCCCCTGGAGAGGTATCCTCAGTGCAAGAGGATATCATTAAATCATCTGGAAGGAGGGGTCCAACTATGAGATTGTTTTCCTCTGCTCTAGGTCCCTGAGAATTTCATCCTCCTCAAGAGCACAGAGGATGTCAGATTGGGGGTGGAACCACGCTACTGTATCTCAGAAAGTCTGATATATGTACCTCTCTGTCTCCTGTAGCTTCTCCAGTTCATCCACTCTGGCCTCCTGAGCCCATACTTGGTCTCTGAGGGCCATGAGCTCCTTACACCGAATGCACACATACACCACCTGGCCACATGGCAAGTAATCAGACATGCTGAATTGGGTGCAATAAACTGGATAGCCCCCACTCTGCTGCTGGACTGCCTACATTCTTTTTTCTACTGCAGCTTTTTGGGGGGGAATTAATTGGCCTAAATTCAGAGAATGTTAATCATGTGTATCTGGCTCTCACATTCCCTCTCTAAAACTCCCTTGCAAAACTGCCCTGTTCTCTAGCTCCTCTGGAGTTTCATTAAGATAGCATTTTGTTAACATTGTTTTAACCATCTTTGTTAGCAATGCACAAAATAAAAATAACTTTCTCTACTATACTGAAGGTAAAGAATATATATATAAACTCAGTAATAAATAAGTGAAGTCAATTAAAATTACTACTTTTCACAAATCATTATAGTGCCATCCAGTGGTTAGTGAAGAAATGTTTGAAGGGAAATTTTGTTTAATTATAATAGTGTTCTTGATAGCAGAATGTGGCATGTGACAATAAAGGGGGTACAAAGTCATCAGCAATATGGACTCAAATGTGTAGTGAACTTATCTGAAAACAAAAAATAAGTGGAAACTGTGAAAAATTATGAAAAGTAATGTGGAGTACTGAAATGATCAGCACTGGGGCTAATTTTGTTCTATTTACATATAACTTGGATTCAGGAAACACTATTTGCCGATGATATGATATTTGGGGATCAGTCAGTAGAGAAGAGAGGCAGCCAAATTTAGAAAGCTTTTGTGGGTCAGGAGCAATTGCTGGCATGCGGACTATACAATTCAGTGTACAAAGAGCAACAACAGGCAATGAAGTAAGGGACGAAAATAGAAAAAGAGAATATAGACAAATGATCTTGAGGGTGAACATTCAGCTTTAAGCTTAGAGAATATAATTTTGGAGTCTATAAACAGAGGTACTGAACACAAAAGGAACAGTAGATACATAGAAAAAATTGGGTAAATGCGTGTTTGGAATAACCTGTTATACGATTAAAAATCTAAGAAGGATTTACTGAAGGATTATAGAGAGATCATAGTGAAGGTTAACAAGGTGACTCATGGGATCAGGAAGCTTAATTATGCAGAATGTCCAGAAAAACTAGATTGGTTATTATTAGAAAATGGAAAATAGAGGAGATACATAAAATTCTGAACAGAATAGTAGCAGTACAACAGTGGTACAGCATATGCTAATACTATGAAAATTCTGTAGCATTCCTGGAGTAACACTTTCACCAGCCATAGAGACAGTTTCTTGCCAATTCTCCTGTGCAAAAGAAGAACATTGTGATCAGACCTGATATAGTTGAGAGGAAGTCTGGGATCCTCAGAGTCTAATACATACAGGAATGCTAATATATATAACCCTATAGGCCAAGTTTTCTTCTGGCATAACTCCATTGAAGTCAATATTAGTATAGTGTGTATTGTAAAATTCCTCAAACTGGTTTATGCAAATTAGTCCATACCATGTTCATTTGATGGCTTTCAGACAAAACATTTAGAAATATGAAACAGGATCCAATTTGCTGCTAGATCCCCATTATCTAATTTCTGCTAGTTATTTCTGAGGCAAAGTATTCCAAATACTTATTATCTTCTGGTGTGTACATAATATTATTATATTTAATTATTTCCAAGAGTGCCCATGTGTTTTCATGACATCATATAGTTGTTACCTAACTGTGATTCTCTTTTAAATGCAGTGTGCACAGAAAACCAATTATGAAAAATGGCACATTCCGACTCCACACATCAGCTCTCTTTGTGTTAGCAAGTCATATCTGCACACTTTTCAGAGAATTTATACCAGCTGAGAATCTCCCCCACTTATGTGGGTGAGTGAGCTGTATTTGTACTGGCTCATACAGCATCAGTAGAATTATTAACTAGCGTTCCAGTTGCTAAAGTTTATTTTTGATGATGCCATAGCCAAAAAGAACTCAGCTTGATTATCACATCTCAGGCTGCCTTTATAAGGTATGCAATGAGAAAACTCCTTTTATTTGTAAATTGAGTAAAGCTGATTTAGTAGTAACTGAAAGATATGGGACCCCTCAACACCCCAATTTTAATCAGTTATTAATAGAATGTCACTTTAAAATATTTATAAAATGCAGAAAAGAGCCCCTCCATCTAGCTTTCTCTTCATCAACTGTATAGGCATATATACTCTTCTTCATAGGTAAGGTCCTCCATGTAATTACATGATTACAGTGAGGTAATTCTTTAAGAAGCTACATTCCTTTTCAACCTAAATTGTACACCGTTAAACCTGTGTAAACTTCAGTGCACAAAGTTGTAGGGAAAGTATAAAGGTAACTGAACAAGTGAAGTTGGTCCAATATGAGATATTACCTCACACACCTTATCTCTCTTTTCAGAGTAACAGCCGTGTTAGTCTGTATTCGCAAAAAGAAAAGGAGTACTTGTGGCACCTTAGAGACTAACCAATTTATTTGAGCATAAGCTTTCGTGAGCTACAGCTCACTTCATCGGATGCATACTGTGGAAAATACAGAAAATGATTACAAACCATGAAAAAATGGGTGTTTACCACTACAAAAGGTTTTTTCTCCCCCCACCGCACTCTCCTGCTGGTAATAGCTTATCTAAAGTGATCACTCTCCTTACAATGCGTATGATAATCAAGGTGGGCCATTTCCAGCACAAATCCAGGGTTTAACAAGAACATCTGAGGAACGGGGTGGGGCGGGGGAGGTAGGAAAAAACAAGGGGAAATAGGTTACCTTGCATAATGACTTAGCCACTCCCAGTCTCTATTCAAGCCTAAGTTAATTGTATCCAATTTGCAAATGAATTCCAATTCAACAGTCTCTCGCTGGAGTCTGGTTTTGAAGTTTTTCTGTTGTAATATCGCAACTTTCATGTCTGTAATCGTGTGACCAGAGAGACTGAAGTGTTCTCCAACTGGTTTATGAATGTTATAATTCTTGACATCTGATTTGTGTCCATTTATTCTTTTACGTAGAGACTGTCCAGTTTGACCAATGTACATGGCAGAGGGGCATTGCTGGCACATGATGGCATATATCACATTGGTAGGTGTGCAGGTGCCACAAGTACTCCTTTTCTTATCTCTCTTGTGCCTCACTATCAATTATATAGAGTATTTAACCTTGCATGTCACAAGGCATAATAATAGTAATAGCTTTGTATCATCAAGTGAATTTGTAAAATTAGTTAACTGCTGGGCTATAGGTAGCAATGTGAGTGTGACATACCAGGGTATAATCCAGACTAATGAGTAGCCATGTCATCCCTGCCCTGTAACCTGGGGTGCCCTTTACAATGCCTTGCTACTGTAGCCACCAACCTGGAATGCTCACAAACAGCCTCCAGCACATAAATCACTCCCAACTTAGTCTGTGTGTGCTGCAGCCAGCCAGCCACACCTGGGCTCTTACCAGCCTTAAAGACTATCACAGGATGATCCTAAACACATTCCCAGTTCCAGATTTCCCCCCCATAAATGTATGTGCTGTACTGCCCGCCCCTCTCCTGGACAGTACAAATATACTGAATCCATTATTCCTTTAAGGGAATAATATGCACACAACTTGTTACCCCAAATGGATTTACCCAGTCACTTCAATTTGAACACACTGGATTAAATAAAACAGTAAAACAAGTTATCTGTTTAGCCTGTGAGCTCTTTGGGACAGGGACAGTCTGTTGGGCAGGAACTGTCAGGGCCCTAATCTTTGTTGGTGCCTTTAAGAGCTACTGTCATACAAATAATAACACCTCAACTACTATAAGCAAATTTTAATAGGAAAATAGGAGCTGCCATACTGCATCCATCTATTCTGTCTCTAGGTGTGGCAGTACCAGATGCTTCAGAAGAAGGTAACAAAGTACAGAGGACTGGAGAAGGGCAAACATAGTACCTATTTTTTAAAAGGGGAACAAAGAGAACCAAAGGAACTGTAGACTAATCAGCCTAACTTTGATACCTGGAAAGATACTGGAATAAATTATTTAACAATCAGTTTCTAAGATCCTAGAGGATAACAGGGTTATAAGGAATAGCCAGCATGGATTTATCAAAAACAAACCAACCCAATTTCCAACTTTGACCCCTCCAGCCCTGCATATCTGTGATTCTATGAAACTATGTAATGGACAATTTTGGAATAATCTACAAAAGGGGAAGTTTCTTCTTAACCCCAGATAGTTAGTGATTGTCGTATTGCCTGAAGCTTGAAGATTTATATCCCTAATTCTTTTTAAACTATCTAAAATAACTGTGAATATAAATATTAGATCTTTGTTTTGAATCACACTAAGCTTTGGCCTCAGTATATTGTGGCATTGAGTTCCACAAATTAATTATACATTATAAAATTATTTCCTTTCTTCAGTTTCAATTTTTTTGACTTTGAATTTAATTGAATGGCCTCTTTTTGTACCATGAGAAAAAGTAAATAGGCATGCCTAATTCACATTATCTTTATCATTCATTATTTATTTAACATACCTCCACTATGTTGACTCTTATTTATGTCCTCTCCAAATTAAACAGTACAAATCTTTTCAAATTCTCTTGATATTGAAGTCTTTTCATGTGTAATAATTTTTGTCACCCATCTGTGAACTCCTTTAAACCTGCACAATGTACTTTGCTAATTATTTGCACGAGTAAAGTAGCAGAGTAATAAAGATATGTAAAACACCATGCTGAATGTCTGACATTAGAATTTTACCCTGAAAATCTTGAAAGACTTTGGGAAGATTTTTTTAAACAGCATTACATTCTCTTCTTCTAAGTAGGTAACACTGAGTGTTACGATAATATTTACACGCTTTTTCCTCTTTTCAATATTTTTTGTTTAAACAGATACAAATTTTGGGCAGCAGAATTCTTAGTAAAGTTATGTTATGAAAGTAAGGTTTCTAGATATTTTGGTCAATCTTTTGTTTCAACATTAATATGAGTACTCCTGGTTATCAGGCCTTTGCTGCTCACCAGAGAGAAACTGACAAGAAATGAATTTGAATCTATTAAGACATTAGGAGCTATATTAAAAATAGGAGTTTTCCTTTGTTTTAAATAAATACTTACCAGTAAATCAGTACTTAATTTCAGTAGAAGTTTAAAACTATATAGAAATTATAAACGGTCTCTAATTTGAGGCTAGATTACAGGCATCATTTACTTCACTGTGCCTACTCTGACCATTATAACCACATATTTATGATTGTCTTTATTACTACCTTGAGCCCCTCACCTCCCATTTGCCTTTTTATCCACATGTTGTGTTTTGTCATAATCCCATATTGTGAATTTGGGGCAGGGAATATCTTTATTATACAGAGCCTAGAACAACTGGGTCCAGACTGCAACTGCATTCTGAACAATAAATAGTACTGTAGTAATAGTAATAACTACACACTTGGAGTCTTTAAATCATGATTTGAAGACTTTAGTAACTCAGCCAGAGGTTATGGGTCTATGGGTTAGGAATGGTTGGACAAGGTTCTGTGGCCTGCAATGTACAGGAGGTCAGACTACTAGATGATCATGATGGTCCCTTCTTGCCTTAAAGTCTATGAGTCTATTACAGCCTGATAAAAAAGAGCCTGTGGGCCCTGTTCTGCTCCACTGAAATCAAAGGAAACTTCATTGGGAGTAAGAGCAAGCCCTGTGCTGGTAAGAACTCTTTGTCAAGTGGCAATTATGAAATTTGGTCCCCAAATATTGCAATTGTTGGTTATTTAGAAGAGGCCCTGGCCAGGGAAGACCCTGGGGGATTCTCTAACCTTTGTCAGTTAACAGCAGTCCCTAAAGAACTGTCTGCCGAGTGAGGATAGTCATAGTATAACACTCAGGCCACCTCTTTATTCTTCCTTGCCCTCAACAGACACTTCACTATTATCAATGCGCCCCCTGCAGTAAAGGCTACAAGGGAGCTGCCTATAGGAGCTGGTTACACTGATTGTACAACTAATAGCTGACTTCCTAACACTGGGGCAATCCCTATTAGGGAAGATAGGCTACTAGCATTCAGGTGGCAACATTTGCTAGAGTGGTACAACAGGGATGGAGCAGAAGAGAGAATCTGCCTCATTTCTATCACTGTAGGCTGTCCCAATTTAATTATCTACAAGGCTGGTAAATCAGTAATGACACCTAGATACAATGGTGATGGGTGTGATATAAGAACCAGAATAGAATAGGATAGATACTACAAAGATTGGTGCTATATACTTTAGATAAACTAATTGAAACCAACCAACCAACCCTGAACTGCTCTTAACAACAGTTGCAGTTTTTGGAAACACTAGATAACCTGTCATGTACAAGAAATGTTTACTTTTGTGTGCAATGTTTACAATAAACTTTTAATTCTATCTCCAAAAATATACCCTTCAATAACTAATTGAAAGAACTATTTCAGTTTACATTCAGTGGAAACATTACTTCTTATACCATGGAATTTTGGATACTCAAGCCAATATTGATAGATGCATATTCACTAGGCTTTAGGACATCTTTTTTTATAACCCATGCAACCTAAGGGCATGTCTACACTATGGCATTGCAGCAATTCTGCTGTAATCCATAGTGTAGATGCTTTCTGCAACAATGGAAAGGATATTTCTGTCAATGTAGGTAATCCACTTCCCTGAGTGATGGTAGCGAAGTGAACAGAATAATTCTTCCCTCAACCTGGCTACTTCTACACCAGGGGTTAGGTCACCTTAACTACAGTACTCCAGAATGTGATTTTTTCACACCCCTGAATGATATAACTAGGTCAATTTAAATTTTAACTGTAGACCAGGTCTCAGATAGGCAATTGCATAATAAGCTACACCATGTAAATTCTTTATTGCATATCTCTGTGCAACCTCCTGCGTAGATTCTTCAAATTATGCAGCAGTGTGCATTAGTAGATTAGAGAATAGACTCAAATTCTAACTATTTGGCCATCTGGGGCTAGTATCACAAAATTTCCACTGAAATGGCATAGGAAAACAGACAGCTACTTAGCTACTGTATTAGTATATTTTGATTTGCTGCTGACATGAATCACCATAAAAGAATTATAGGTGTATTCTCATCTTAAAACATTGTAAAAGATACATGTAAATACTTACATTTTGGGATCAGAATATACCAAATAAAAAAGCAGCTTTTATTGAAGGAGGCAAGGATGAAAAGAAACACTTCTATAAATATTATTGTAATTCTAATAAAATTGGATTTACAGAGGGATAAAGCTTGTGTCACCTAGTGGTGAATCAGGCCCCAGGTTTTAGTCTCTTTGTTCATAGCTTTTAGAACAGAGGTGGGCAAAGTACGGCCCGCGGGCCACATCCGGCCCACGGGACCGTCCTGCCTGGCCATTGAGCTCCCGGCCAGGGAGGCTAGCCCTCAGCCCCTCCCCCGCAGCCTCAGCTCGCCGTGCAACCAGTGCTCTGGGCAGTGGGGCTGCGAGCTCCTGCCAGGCAGGATGGCTGTGAGAGCCGCTGGGTGTAGTGTATTAAATTGCACCCAGTAGGAATGTGCTACTTATTGAGTACCAGGATTGGCAACCATAAGTAGTACACCGTAAGTAGCACATTCCTACGGGGAGCAATTTAATACAACCCTCAATACACTTTTAGAAGCCCAATGTGGCCCTCAGGTCAAAAAGTTTGCCTACCACTGTTTTAGAACAACTGTGCTAAACCATTTAATCTCTTTGATTATCTCTCATCTTTCTTCATTGGCATCAGCTCAAATGACATCTATACTAAATTCAGACTCCAAATCCAAGGCTGTTCAACTGTGAGCTCTGTGCTTTTACAAAACAAGTCCTAAAATTTTTTGTAGGCATAGAAAACATAAAAGTCACCTAAAGTGGCACCAGTTTCCTACCCATAGTGGTTCACAATGACTATTGCTGTTTCTGTTTAACCTGAACCAGTGGTAGCAATGGTGGGATTTTTTGGGAAAAAAAGCTTGATACAGGCACCTACAAAGGCTGCTGCTACCAGGGGTGGCAGGTTTGTAGAAATTTTGGTGGTGCCCAGAACCTGCCCCTGCCCCCCAAACTCCGCACCCCACCTGCCTAAGGCTCTGGGAGGGAGTTTGGGTGGGGGGAAGGGGTCTGGGGTGCAGGCTCTGGGATGGAGTTTGGGTGCTGGGTGCAGACTCTGGGCTGGGGCAGGGGGAGGGGGTGCAGGAGGGGATGAAGGGTGCAGGCTCTGGGATGGAGTTTGGTTGTAGGCTCTTGGCTGGGGCAAGGGGTGGGGGTACAGGAGGGGGTGAGGGGTGCAGGCCTTGGGAGGAAGTTTGGGTGCAGGCTCTGGGCTGGGGCAGGGGGTGGGGGTGCAGGAGGGGGTGAGGGGTGCAGGCTCTGGAACAGAGTTTGGGGGTGCAGGCTCTGGGAGGGAGTTTGGGGAAGGAGGGGGTGCAGGAGTGAGGGCTGTGGGGCTGAGGATGAGAGGTTTGCGGTGTGGGAGGGGGCGGGGCTCTGGCTGGGGCTGGGGATGAGGGGCTTGGGGTGTGGGAGGGGCTCAGGTCTGGGACAGAGGATTAGGGTGCGGGGGGGATGAGGGCTCTTGTCTGGGGCTGGGGTTGAGGGGTTTGGGGCATTGGAGAGGCTCAGGGCTAGGGCGGAGGGGCAGGGTCAGGGCCAGGGCAGCCTGCCCTGCCATTTGTCAATGGGGAGCACTAGGACCCTGCGGCAGCAGTTGATGCGGGGAGTCAGCAGAGCAGAGTCAGCTTGAGCTGCAGGCTCCAGGGCCGGGGGAGGTGAGTGGAGACAGCAAGTGGGGGCCCAGGGACACTTGGGGGAGGTGTGGGGGGGGCGGCAGGTGGGGCCAGGGGAGAGACCCGGCCCCAAACATTGGTGGAGCCGGGCCCTGAATATTACTGGAGCCCAGGCACCACGAGTGTATATAACTCGCCGCCCCGGTTGCTGAACAAGTGAATCTGAAATGGCGACAGATCATTTGCTTAATGTAATAATAGTTTTTGTACTTATATACAGTATTATCTATCTGCACATGTAAATCCGCAAAGCACTTTACAAATATTTATTAAGCCAAACTTTGGTTCTCACCTTTTGGCTATGATCAAGTATAATTAAACCTCACAATGGTTTTAGGAGGTACGTATTATTCCCATTTTATGGATGGATAAACTGAGGCAGAGAGAGTTTAAGTGACAGCCAACATGGCACAAAATATTAGGGGCAGATCTAGAAGTAGTATCTAAGAGTCCTGACTCTGGGTTCCCTAGTCTAACCACTAGACACACTACATCTGCAGACTCTCAGGCCCAGATCCTCGAAGGTATGTAGGTGCCTAATTCCCATTGATTTCAATAGGAGTTAGGTGCCTAAATACCAAGGAGGATCTGGGCTTACTCTGAATTTATCAGTACAAGATTGAAATATTAAAAAGCCAGACTTCATTAATTAAAAAGAACAGTTCCAGCTACCAACTAATGTAAATACATTTCATACCTCCTTCACATGTTTGAATCTGACTCATTTTCACTAAGGCCACTGCTCTGGCAGCAAACAGAGGCCTTAAAGTAGATATAAATTACATTTACACTTATTGCTCCCAGAGCAATGTTAGGAGGCCTTGGGTCTTATCTGCAAACAAAAGTTGTACCATTTTCACTAAATTAGTTTAGAAATGTTCTTCATTAAATTGACACAATCCCCTTGTATGGAAACTCTTAAATTGGTTTCAGAGTGCCCCATATTGATCTGACAAGTCAGTAATGAACTGACTTAAGCTAAACTGAAATAATGCACTCTTAAACCAATTTAGGAGTATCCACATTCCCAAGAACACCATAATAATTGGCACTAGTTGGAATCCTTATAGGGCTTCTTATTAGCTGCCTCATCTGAATGAATGGGTGTGGAAATGTAATGACATCTCAAGCCTGTAGTTCTGGTTGCTCCAGAACAGGCATGTTGGCAGGGAAACGTGCACTAGAGTTGCCTGTGTTGTAATTATCAATACCTTTCACTTCCATGCCTATCAACCCATGCAAGCATCATGCAGTGGAACTGTGTCATGGTCAGGAAGGATGGAGGAATCCTCCAGTGACAGATCACCTATGCAAGAGCTGCATGATTGGGGTTGTCAAGGAGTCTGCTGAGACAGCCCTCTTTCCCCCAGCCCCTCCTCCTTCCGCAAAAGAGAATATTTGGCGAGTGGATCTGCGTCGTCGCAGCCCCACTGGTCATGCCACACGTAGCAGATGGTGATCAGTGGTATTTGCCCTCTAGCAAGGAGTGAGAAAGCACATCCCTCCTGTGGGTGACTGAGCTGGGGTGGATGTAGCCTCCTGATTCAATGTGTGCTCTATCCTGTAGTAAAGGGGGACAGAGAAAACACACAGAAGTACCCCCTGCACCACTAATCCCAGTCTGGTATGGAGAGGAGGGGGGTCGGGGTTGGACAACAAGCTCTCTACTCAAAGGCAGAGCTGGGCTTGGCTTAGGGTGACCAGATGTCCTAATTTTAGAGGGACAGTCCTGATTTTGGGGTCTTTTTCTTATATAGGCTCCTATTACCGCCCACCCCCTCTCCTGATTTTTCACATTTGCTGTCTGGTCACCCTAGCTTGGCTCCCGCTACCAGGCACGGTCAGAGCAGAGCACCACTTGGGTTTGGCACCCTTGCTTTCATGATTTCCATGGGAGCAGATGAAGCCACGCTAAAGCTAGCCCTGGAGAGCAACCTTGAGCAGTTTCCCCTAATGGGAGTTAGCACTCTGGAGTTTGCTTTGGTTTTGTGGGGGTTAGGGACCATCTCCCCCATTTATACAGCAAGTAGCACCAAGGCCTGCGCTGTGACCCAGTACTTCAATACAAAGCTTAGAAGTTTTTAAGGTCAGGCTTGACAAAGCCCTGGCTGGGATGATTTGATTGGGGATTGGTCCTGCTTTGAGCAGGGGGTTGGACTAGATGACCTCCTGAGGTCCCTTCCAACCCTGAGATTCTATGATTCTAACGCTATAATAAATAATAATAATCAGCTGGGTCAAACCACCGGCAAAGCTCACAGCCAGCTGCCGGGTGTTTGACGCAGCTTCCCAGCCAGACAAGACACTGCAGCCCAGGGGTGTGTATGCGGCCAGGCCCCGACCTCCCCGTGCGCCGGCGATGGCAGAGTTGTTGCTGTCTCAGCTGAAGCAGTCAGGAGCCGGCTCGGAAAAGGCAGGCGCGGCGCTGGGGAGAGCCGCAAGCGCGAGCCCAGCTGCCCAGCAATCACCGACAGGGGGCGCCGAGCGCCAGTGGGTGGGGCGAGGCTGGCGTGGGGGCGGGCTTAAGGCCGGTCGCGGCAGGCGGGTGGGCGTAGGGCTGGGCCGCGCCTGGGAGGCCGTGCCCGCTGCGGGAGGGGAGTCGCCCATTAATAGGGCTGGGGACGGCAGCGGGGGCGCTGCCGCCGGGGGAGCCCAGCGCGGCAGCAGGCGGCGATGGCGGTGGCGGGAGCAGCTGCGGGGCCGCAGCGGCAGCTGGATAACGTGAGCAGCGGGGCGCAGCCCGGCAGTGAGGGCGCCGCGCGCGGGGGTCCCCGAGGCGTCGCGGCACGTTGCAGAGCGGGGGGGGGCGTGGCTGTGCGGTGAGATGTGGGGGGTCCCGGGCTCGGGGGGCAGCCCGCTCCGGCGTGCTGTGGAGCCCTAGGAAAGCCGTTCCGCAACTGCAGGCTTGGGGGTATTCGTTACGATTCCCTGGGCCCCAAGGAGGGGAGGCTCGCAGCGCGGACCCACGTTTTAATTTTCTGGCTGCGCCTGCCCCTTAGGGGCGTGGGCCCGTGGATCGGGACTCTGCACGGGGAGTCATGGAGCGGGGTCCTCTCATGCCAGCCCTGCACAGGCTTCTCATCATGTGACATTTAGAGACAGTGTCTCAGTTTCCCCAGCTGCACAGACCGACTAATGATTCTACTCCTGTAAAAGTGCTCTGGAGGTTTTTTTAAAAAGCAGGCGAGAAGTGCTTATAATAACAAACTAGCATCCAGCAGGTAACCTTACTGTTGCTTGTTTGCTTCCCCCCCCCCCCCCTTTTTTTTTATTTATTTTTTAAATGACTTGAGAAATCTTCCTTACAACGGGGTCCAAGGGAGTACAAGTAATTTATACCTGTCTTTTAAACAGATGTGTTGAAGAACAAAAGGCGGCAGCCTGAATCTGTTTGCTTATTAGAAAACAAAACAGCTCTATTTTATTTATATATATATATAATATACACAAATGATACCAAAGTTTATTCTACAGGGGAGTCATCTGTTTGTGATTTTGTGTAGCTCCTCAGTTTTCAGAACACGTATGGGCTCAAGAGGCCTGTGGGGATGGATGGGAGAGGGGAAGTCCGATAGTGAACTGAAATACATGTGGTGGGGTGGGCCAACAGGATTGGGAGCAGCTAAAAGATAACTGTAGGTGGATCGAATGGGCTTTTGTATGAAGGAGTGGCAGTTATGTTAAACTCCAAAACTGATCAATTTAAAACTCTTTCTGAAAAGGTTTTTAGGACAGAGGCTTTTTATTTATGTTCCTGCATAATCTCTTCCTGTTGTCTTGTTTGGGCTCTGATAAGGAACGCTATTTGCTTTTTTTGTAAGCATGTAAAACACTGACTGCTATTTTGATGTATGATTGATTTTCAAACAATATCACTTGGAGATACCGTGTGTGTGTGTGTGTGTGTGTGTGTGTGCGCACACACACACACACAAAGATACATCACAGAAGCAACTTAAGTAACAGCCCCAACCCCCACCCACCCAAATTATAGATTATTTATAGCACCAAACTTGGTTATGCTGCTTCCTTAAGAAGAATGTGGAGGAAATGGCCTGGCCATGAAATGTAAGTTCTCTATTTAATACACAGATGACTCTGACCTTAAAATATATAAACTGTTGATGTAGTACTGTGCCCTTTGAGAGCAGGACCCTGGCCTTCCACGATGCCAGAGCTTGAAAGGTAGAGAAATACACCCCTCTGGCTGAAACCTTGAGAGCTAAGGGTTATCAGGTCCAGAGACACGCACGCATTGGAGCCTTAGGTGCATGGGACCCCAGTAACGATCGAGTGCTGAGAGAATGCAGAATTGGTTAGCACTAAGCTCGGCTGATGCGGCAACTCATGGTGTTAGACGCAATCAGGTGGTCGAGGGACATCTACATAGATCACATAGGCAATGCCAGGAGGGATGAGCTGGAGTGCCGATGAAAAGCGCAGTCAGGAAAGTAACATACTTTGCTCATGGATTTTTCCTCAGTAACTGAGGATTAGGTTGGTTGTCTATTTAGAAAATACAGTCTCCACTCATTGATATATTTTGCTTTCCACAACCAAATCCCTGTACAGCTTTTCATGAGTGATGTACCTGAGTATTCGGATTCTAATATCTAAGCTGTATTGTTCAATCTATTCACCTAAATTTGGGTTATTGCTGATCATATACTCTGTATTTCATATGACTTTTAAAAACTAACTTTTATATTTGTGGATAATATAAGCACTATACCAGTGGTTCTCAAACTTTTTTGTACTGGTGACCCCTTTCACATAGCAAACCTCTGAGTGTGACACCCCCCCCCCCTTATAAATTAAAAACACTTTTTAAAATATATTTAACACCATTATAAATGCTGGGTGCACAGCGGGGTTTAGGGTGCAGGCTGACAGCTCGCGACCCCCCCATATAATAACCTTGTGACCCCCTGAGGGGTCCTGTCCCCCAGTTTGAGAACCCCCGCACTATACCCAGATGTACAGACACTCTTTTCCTAACCTATATATTATATAATTTTTTTAACATTAGCTTTAATATTTTACAATGTGTGCATTTGGCTATCCAGATGCACAGTCTCTACAAATGTAGATAACTTCTGATTCTGGCATGGAAATGTGGCTGGAGGGTTTTGGAAGCTGGGGATCTATGATGCGTGAGTAAGTAGAATTAGTATAAAGAGATGCTTTTGTACTCTTGAAAACATAACTGCAGTAGCAAGCCACAAATGTGACTTCCCTGCATCTTTCTCCTCCTGTGGGTGCCCCCCCTTGCTTTGACCTAAAAGGTAACCCTGACCTCAATAAGTGAACTGCACTGTAGTGATACCTCTTCTGACCGATCACTAGTCAATTAATTCTCATGCAATCCGGTATCTTAAAAGCTATCGGATTTAGCCATTCATGTAAAAACTAAGGGTACTATGCTGACTACAGTAGCAAAGATTAATGTCTGAAAACATAGACTGGTCACGGGTTAGTGCTGGTAAGATGGGGAAGTGATACATACTTGTAGGTAATTTTGTTGTTCACATGAAACTTGAGAAATTACATCCACATCTTGTACTCAAGTCAGTTGAAGGTGAATATTCACACTTCTGATTTCATTTGTGTTATAGTAACATGGGAGCATTGTGTTAGTGCTCTTATTTTGACCAGGAATGGGAGGCTTGGAAACAGGATCAAACCTGGAAAGATCTTCAGAGTTGAGTATTGGTGTGTCTTGCAATATAGTAAAAAGAAAAGGAGTACTTGTGGCACCTTAGACACTAACAAATTTATTTGAGCATAAGCTTTCGTGAGCTATAGCTCACTTCATCGGATGCATTCAGTGGAAAATACAGTGGGGAGATTTATATACATAGAGAACATGAAACAATGGGTGTTACCATATACACTGTAACCAGAGTGATCACTTAAGGTGAGCTGTTACCAGCGGGGGAGGGACCTTTTTGTATTGATAATCAAGGTGGGCCATTTCCAGCAGTTGGCAAGAATGTCTGAGAAATGGTGGGGGGGATAAATGTGGGGAAATAGTTTTACTTTGTGTAATGACCCATCCACTCCCAGTCTCTATTCAAGCCTAAGTTAATTGTATCCAGTTTGCAAATTTAATTCCAATTCAGCAGTCTCTCGTTGGAGTCTGTTTTTGAAGTTGTTTTGTTGAAGTATTGCCACTCTCAGGTCTGTAAGCGAGTGACCAGAGAGATTGAAGTGTTCTCCAACTGGTTTTTGAATGTTATAATTCTTGACGTCTGATTTGTGTCCATTTATTCTTTTACGTAGAGACTGTCCAGTTTGGCCAATGTACATGGCAGAGAGGCATTGCTGGCACATGATGGCATATATCACATTGGTAGATGTGCAGGTGAACGAGCCTCTGATGGTGTGGCTGATGTGATTAAGCCCTATGATGGTGTCCCCTGAATAGATATGTGGACACAGTTGGCAACGGGCTTTGTTGCAAGGATAGGTTCCTAGGTTAGTGGTTCTGTCGTGTGGTTGCTGGTGAGTATTTGCTTCAGGTTGGGGGGCTGTCTGTAAGCAAGGACTGGCCTGTCTCCCAAGATCTGTGAGAGTGATGGGTCGTCCTTCAGGATAGGTTATAGATCCTTGATGATGCGTTGGAGAGGTTTTAGTTGGGGGCTGAAGGTGATGACTAGTGACGTTCTGTTATCTTTGTTAGGCCTGTCCTATAGTAGGTGACTTCTGGGTACTCTGCTGGCTCTGTCAATTTGTTTCCTCACTTCAGCAGGTGGGTATTGTAGTTGTAAGAATGCTTGATAGAGATCTTGTAGGTGTTTGTCTCTGTCTGAGGGGTTGAAGACTATGCTGACTGCTTGTGCCACACGCTCTCAAAGAAACTGCAGAACCACCTGATCAACATCTTCTACAGCAAACAGGGAAAGATTAAGAATGAGCTCTCAAAACTGGATACTCTCATAAAAAACCAACCTTCCACACAAACTTCCTCGTGGCTGCACTTTACAAAAACTAGACAAGCCATTTACAATACACACTTTGCTTCTCTACAAAAGAAAAAGGACACTAAACTATCTAAACTACTACATGCCACAAGGGACCACACCAGTGGTTCCCTTAACCCACCCAGCAATATTGTCAATCTATCCAACTATACTCTTAGCCCAGCAGAAGAATCTGTCCTATCTCTGGGCCTCTCCTTCTGTCCCTCCACCCCCACGAACATGATACAGTTCTGTGGTGACCTAGAATCCTATTTTCGACGCCTCCGACTCAAGGAATATTTCCCGTACACCTCTGAACAACATTACTAACCCACAGAGAGCTTCCTACCAAGACTACAATAAGAAGGATTCCGGGTGGACTCCTCCTGAAGGTCGAAACAACAGACTGGACTTCTACGTAGAGTGCTTCCACCGACATGCACGGGCTGAAATTGTGGAAAAGCAGCGTCACTTGCCCCATAACCTCAGCCGTGCAGAACACAATGCCATCCACAGCCTCAGAAATAGCCTTTTTGATTATGATGTCAGAGTTGACAAAGGAGGTACTGCTGTCATCATGAGTAGGTCGGAATATGAACAAGAGGCTGCTAGGCAGCTCTCCAGCACCACTTTCTACTAGCCATTACCCTCTGATCCCACTGAGGGTTACCAAAAGAAACTACAGCATTTGCTCAAGAAACTCCCTGAAAAACCACAAGAAGAAATCCACACAGACACACCCCTAGAACCCCGACCTGGGGTATTCTATCTGCTACCCAAGGTCCATAAACCTGGAAATCCTGGATGCCCCATCATCTCAGGCATTGGCACCCGAACAGCAGGATTGTCTGACTGTGTAGACTCACTCCTCAGGCCCTACGCTACCAGCACTCCCAGCTACCTTCGAGACACCACTGACTTCCTGAGGAAACTACAATCCATCGGTGATCTTCCTGAAAACACCATCCTAGCCGCTATGGATGTAGAAGCCCTCTACACCAACATTCCACACAAAGATGGACTACAAGCCGTCGGGAACAGTATCCCCGATAATGTCATGACAAATCTGGTGGCTGAACTTTGTCCTCACCCATAACTATTTCACATTTGGAGACACCTTCAAACCAGCGGCACAGCTATGGGTACCCACATGGCCCCACAGTATGCCAACATTTTTATGGCTGACTTAGAACAACGCTTCCTCAGCTCTCGTCCTCTAATGCCCCTACTTTACTTGCACTATATTGATGACATCTTCATCATCTGGACCCATGGAAAAGAAGCCCTTGAGGAATTCCACCATGATTTCAACAATTTCCATCCCACCGTCAACCTCAGCCTGGACCAGTCCACACAAGAGATTACAGCGCTAATAAGCGATGGTCACATCAACACCACCCTATACCGGAAACCTACTGACCGCTATTCCTACCTATGTGCCTCTAGCTTTCATCCCGACCACGCCACATGATCCATTGTCTCTGTCTGAGGGGTTGGAGCAAATGCAGTTGTATCGTAGAGCTTGACTGTAGACAAACACCTACAAGATCTCTATCAAGAATTCTTAACACTAAAATACCCACCTGCTGAAGTGAAGAAACAGATTGACAGAGCCAGCAGAGTACCCAGAAGTCCCCTACTACAGGACAGGCCCAACAAAGAAAATAACGAACGCCACTAGCCATCACCTTCAGCCCCCAACTAAAACCTCTCCAACGCATCAGCAAGGATCTACAACCTATCCTGAAGGACGACCCATCACTCTCACAGATCTTGGGAGACAGGCCAGTCCTTGCTTACAGACAGCCCCCCAACCTGAAGCAAATACTCACCAGCAACCACACAACAGAACCACTAACCCAGGAACCTATCCTTGCAACAAAGCCCGTTGCCAACTGTGTCCACATATCTATTCAGGGGACACCATCATAGGGCTTAATCACATCAGCCACACTATCAGAGGCTCGTTCACCTGCACATCTACCAATGTGATATATGCCATCATGTGCCAGCAGTGCCCCTCTGCCATGTGCATTGGCCAAACTGGACAGTCCCTATGTAAAAGAATAAATGGACACAAATTGGACGTCAAGAATTATAACATTCAAAAACCAGTTGGAGAACACTTCAATCTCTTTGGTCACTCGATTACAGACCTGAAAGTGGCAAGTCTTCAACAAAAAAAACTTCAGAAACAGATTCCAATGAGAGACTGCTGAATTGAACTTAATTTGCAAACTGGATACAATTAACTTAGGCTTGAATAGAGACTGGGAGTGGATGGGTCATTACACAAAGTAAAACTATATATATTTCCCCACATTTATCCCCCCACCATTCCTCAGACGTTCTTGTTAATTGCTGGAAATAGCCCACCTTGATTATCAATACGAAAGGTCCCCCTCGTGCCCCCCACCCCCGCCCGCTCTCCTGCTGGTGATAGCTCACCTTAAGTGATCACTCTGGTTACAGTGTGTATGGTAACACCCATTGTTTCATGTTCTCTGTGTATATTAATTTCCCCACTGTACCTTCCGCTGAATGCATCCGATGAAGTGAGCTGTAGCTCACGAAAACTTATGCTCAAATAAATGTGTTAGTCTCTAAGGTGCCACTAGTACTCCTTTTCTTTTTGCGAAAACAGACTAACACGGCTGCTACTCTGAAACTTGTAATATAGTGTGGTCAGTTATCATTTTTCATTGCGTTTGATAGATATGCTTCTCTGAAGGAGCAATGACTATTTGTTCTTCACTGGTTTTTACCAGCCAGGAAATGCATAAATCAGTTCAACAGGTTGAGGCTCTAATTCTCCTCTTCACTTCCCTTCTCTTCCCCCTCCCTCCGCCGCCGGCTTCTTTAGCTTCAGCATGTGTTATGGGGCCAAACTCAGTTAGGAATGCTGGGGCAGATAATACAATCTGGTTAGGATAGCATTTTCTATCCCAGTTCACTCCATATGTACTTTTCTGACCATATCAATGAGGTATGTTAACCTCTTTGTGGCTGATGCATGGGTATGGGTTGACTTAGCAAGTTGACCAAGCAATTATAGCTCTGCTTGTTGTGATTCTGCCATGTTGATTGCAGAGACTAGTTTTGCCTCCTTTAAGGCAATAATGCAATCATGTAAGTGTCTGCACTATTGGCAGAGGAGTTCAGAGTTTTGTGTGGGGGTTTTTCTTTCCTTTGCACCAATGGCTTTCAAAACCTCTTCCTCTGCACTTCATTTCCCACAGTTCATCTGTGAACCTTGGTGATTTTCTTGGTTGATGTGGAGGGCTTGGGGTGAAAGTATCTGGATTAGCTTATCGAACCTTGGCCTTATATTTAGATGAGTTGAAAACCTAGGGAGTTCTGGAATCTTTAGGGACAGACCAGCTTTGGTTGCTTACTGTCCTGGTAGGAAGGATTTTGACACCGGCCTGGATGAGATGATCAGATCAGGAGAGTGGTATGTCAGTGACCTCACCAATATTTTAGGATGAAGATAAAAGCCAGTATATGTGTGGCTGCATGTGTAGCTCCTGAGTCTGCCTGGGAGAATCTTATGGCTTCCATGTAAGCCAGGAGATCAACTATTGAACCATTAAAACTGTATGTGATGGGTGAGGTTACTGGGCCCAAGAAATCTGTGGTATTCTGGTACCATGTTGGGTTGCAGCTCCTAGTCCTTCCTGGAAGGTGATATGGCTTCCATCTGAAGGCCTGTCCACCCCTAAAAGGGCTAGTTTCCTGTTATTCATCACTTCATAGCATATGCATGCACTCAAATGTCTTCTGTAGGAGAAATGGGGAAGTGGACGAGGACTTCTCCATATTTTTTTGTGATGCATTTGGAAGTGTGCTGGGGGGACTAGCTGTATTAGGGTAGGGTTGGAGACATGTCTCAGTATTGTGAGAGTCCAGGTGCTTCATCCAAAATCAGCCTAGGTTGTGCTGGTATTGTTGACTGCTAACCTTACAGTCAGTAGTAGGACCCAGGTGGTCACTTTCTTCTTATCTATTTTGTTGTACCAATAAATTAAAAACCAGCAGGATCTTATTAAAGGGAAAAAGGCAAAATACCACATTTATTGTGAATACAGAAAGAATCATAGTAAGCAGTTAGTTACAGCTGTAACATTCCATTCAATCTCATCTTTATTCACTCATTCATTCATACACACACACACACACACACACAGGTTCTGCAAGGTTGTTATCATAGTAAGCAGTTAGTTATAGCTATAACATTCCATTCAATCTCATATTTATTCACACATTCTCACACACACACACACACACACACACACAGAGGTTCTGCAAGGTTGTCATCATAGTTACCAGCCTTAGAGTTGCTCATGCCAAGCCACTGGCCAGGTGGCCTGGACATGAGGAGGGAGCAGGGCCTTGTCAGATGCTCATCTGATGCTCCTGGAAGTTGGTTTGCAGAATCAGACCCCAAAGTTCTCACTTTTTAAGAGTCTATTTTTATAGGAATTTCTTCCTATGCCAGTCTATGGGAATTGCTTCATCATGCTGTTGCTGAATCAATCAGCAGATAGCACATTCCTGACGGCTCCAAGAAGTTATCTTGTTCTTTGGTTCTCCCATTCTTGAGGCTGTTGGGTGGATTCCAGTCTGCCCTCCGGGGGTCCTCTGGTTATTTCCACTTGACGCCTTCTTCAGCCGATGGACACTGGATTCTTAGGCTGGCACCTCCCTGATCATTCAGTTGTTATCCACACCAAGCATCCGTCCACATACATCCTCTATCTCTATTTTAATCACAATTGTTAATACAACAAAAGGGCGGGGAGTCTCTGGGTGCTGTTTCTGTTGTTAGAGTATTGCTTTGAGTCTCTGTGAATTGCTTTGAGAACAGATTCTGTCTTAGAATGTACTAACACAATTAGCAGCTTGCAAGTTTCACACATAGAGGGAGAGAAACAGTACCAAAACCCAAGAGACCTCTTAATTAGTAATACCCTGGAATTTAAACTATGGGGAATCAAACTCATTTGTGATTTTAATACAGAACTTCTTTAATATGATCCAACAATTTAAGGATGTTGCTGATTGAGCAATTGGCTACAGATGCCTAGCTTTAAGATTTATCCTACTGTGGTGTTCTAAGGGGGATAACATCAGAATCTACTGGCGGGGAGGGGAAGAATTTTGGAAGGTGTAGCGTAATGGGATTCTAGATTCTTTTAATGGTGCTGGTGTCCTAGTTCTATAGATCCTGAAGTCCTGGCAGTGTTGTGTTATGGTCCAGAAGACCTGCATAATGGCCCTTAAAGAGACACAACTGATAAGCTGTTACGAGCAGGACAGTGGGGTGGGAGGAAGTTTTGTTTCATGGTCTCTGTATGTATATAATGTCTTCTGCAGTTTCCACAATATTCTATGCATCCGATGAAGTGAGCTGTAGCTCACGAAAGCTCATGCTCAAATAAACTGGTTAGTCTCTAAGGTGCCACAAGTACTCCTTTTCTTTTTTCTTTTTACGAATACAGACTAACACGGCTGTTACTCTGAAAATTGATGTAGGGTGGTGGTAGAAATTTCTTCTCTTTTTACCTTCTTAGTCTTCATCAACTGGCACTTCTAATTCCCATTCCTATGTGGGCTGCTGTTGAAGGGAGGCTGAGAGGGCCAGGTGGCAGTAGGAGTGGGTAGCCAGCAAGGTGGGATTAGCCCTTGAAATAGTCTAGATGCTAGAGTTGTATATAATCATAGGATTAATGTGATATTTCACTTCATATTCTTTATGAAAATATGCTTATAATATGGATGTAACATAACTGAGGTACACAAGATAGCTCATGTGAGATTTCATTGGAAAGGTTATGATTTACTGAATGTGATTATCAAATTTCTATGCCTGTATCATTTCTGTATCTGAAGATAGGAATATTAACGATTGTATCTGTATTTCAAATGTTAGTTTGAGTACCGCCCCCCCCCCCCCCCAACCAGCCCTTCGGGTACAAGAATGGAAAAGCCAGACAGGGCTAATAGGCCATTGGCAGAGACAATGGACTGTAAAAGAGTTTACTTAGTCTTCCTTTGGTCACTCCAGACAGCCTAGGAATAATAAGAACAAGGAGTACTTGTGGCACCTTGTTCTTTTTGCTGATACAGATTAACACAGCTACCACTCAGAAACCTACGAGTAATGGCTGCCACAGCCCTGCAGAGACATGGGTCTGAGTCACCTGGTACTGGACCCACCCCTCGGAGTGCCATGTTCTTCCACTGGGAGACAAAGGGTTCCTGCCATACACAAGCTATATAATGCAGGGGAGTGACATCATCCAGGTTATCTCCTCTGTCTTCCCACCCAAAGAGACGCTGAAAAACACCTGGAAGCAAGAACTGAACTGGAGGGAGAAGGCTTGAGCCCAAGATGGAAGGGTGTCTAGCTTGTGAATAATAATACCTGAGGTCTCAAGCTGGAGACCAGTGCAGCTGCCTTTTCAAGACTTTCTTTAATCTGCCTGCAACAATATCTAGGATGACAAATTACTATTTGTAACCAATTTCTTTAGGGAATCAAGCTTAGTTTGCATGTTTGGTTTTATTTGCGTAGTAATCTGCTTTGTTCTGTTTGTGGTCTTTTTAACTACTTAATCTACCTTTTGTGGTTAATAGACTTATTTCTTGTTTATAATATAACCCAGTTTATGTAATTTCTAACTGAGGGGGCAAGAAGTTGTACACATCTCTCTCCACATTGAGGAAGAGGACAGGTTTTTTTTTTTTGAGTTTGTGCTGTGCAGATTTTTCTATACAGCACAAGACAGTATTATTTTGGGTTTATCTCCCAAAAGGGGTGTGCACGTGAGTGCTGGGGGGTGGGGGAGGGAGTCCTCTCACACAGAGCTGACTTCAGTCTGTGTCTGCAGTGGGGTGTGGTCCTACCTCTGTGTGTGCTGCAAGAGGCTGGAGAGCCTAATTTAGCAAAGCAGGGAGAGGGAACCCAGGCTGGTTGCGCAGGAGAGGCTCAGTGAAATCCCAGTACATCAGGTGGCATCCCGGAAGGGGGTCAAACCCATCACAACTATAACCAAATTTAAGGAACGGTTATCTTCTACCTGTGAATTTACTTACTAGTAGGCCTAGCAGAACTGGGTTTATTTGTTTTTAATGTTTAAAAATATAAGCACTTTTTTTTATTTTTCTCAATTTATTCAGTTACATGAAATCTTGGGAATTATGGGGTTCAGACAATTATTTAACAGATGTTGAGAGTTGAAAAAGTAAACCTTTGTAATGGTTAACAAATTAACATGTCAAAATATACAAAGTAAATATCTTTAAATCAAACTGTCCTCAGGCAAAAATAAAAATGTTGCTTATCTGTAAATTTTAACTACCAATGGAAATACGTTCTTAGCTTTTGTGTGTACAATGAAACATCTACCAACATCTTTTGTGTATACATCTATGTTTACTGATAATCTAATTCTTTGTATCCAACGTGTTAGGAACCCTTCTATAGGCAACACCAGTGGTTTAACCAAACTGGTGCATGAGCACCCTTAAATTCAATTTAAATGGCTTATTTTAGGTTAGATTAAACATGTTTATAACAGGGTCAAGATGAAACAAAATAAACCTGGTATAAATCAAAATAAGCATGCACACTACCTCTTGTACTAGTTTTTGTATAAAAATAAAATTTTAAATAGTGCAACTCTGGGTAAACAAGCCCCAAATTGTTGTAAAACTCAAAGTTAATCTGACTCCTAATATCTCAAACCTGATTAATGGACAAACCTCAATGGGTTGTATGGGTTCCTTAAAACAAATATTCTGTAAATTCTCCTAAATGTGTGTGCAGCATAAGAAGATTAATTTCAGGTAATCTGGAGTACAATTAATTGAGTAAATTTAACTTTTTTAATGTCTTGGGTAACTAAAGGGACAATTAAACTTTCTCTAAAAGTGAAAAATACATGGCTGCAAGTGCATGGCTAGTAACTTCCACCAGTTCAGTTTTGGCTTTCTTGAAAACTTGGCAGCAAACATTTAATTTAAACCATTCTAACATCTTATAGTGAATGGCTTACTATAGGTTGTCATAATTTCAAAAATAAGTTTTAGTATTTAAAATAAAGCTATAATTTAAATTTTTAGAAATGGCTTTTTATCTACCCTATCTCAAGGGGTTAAACTTAAAAGCACTACATGAGAACCTCTAACTGCTAGCTAGCCCATGCATAGAAGTACTTAATAGAAAACATTTGTATTTGAAATTCTAAAAGCAGTATTGAGCAGAAATTGGGGGGTGGCAAGTGAAGTAGGAAACTTTCCCTGGCAAGGAGAGAACTGAATCAATCGTAGCATCTACAGACACTACGGCCATGTCTGTACCAGCGGAAGCCCTAGTGTAGTAATGTTGGTTAATGGGGTCTGACGCTTCCATATCTGCACAAGCCCTAATGTAAATGTAGCTGTACCAGCAAAAGCACTTTTCTGCTAGTATAGCTACATCTAACTTTGCTTGGGCAACTGGTATAAGGTATGCTGGCAAAAGACTTTTGCCAGTATAAACTGCTTCTACATGAATAGGGTTTTCCAGTATAGACCTGGCCTAAGACTTTTCTCTTGGTATATGTTGACTTGCACATACTTAAATGCATCGGTACCTACTGAAGACAAGGCCGAAGAGAAGGATTCTCCTGCAGTTGGCCTTTTTGGGCTCAGGACCCATTTTGAAAACCTTGGTGGCCACCCAGAGGCCTCCCACAGGAGAACTGGGGTGGGAGGGGGTACAGAGCTAAGATTCCAGCCAGATGTTAACAGATGGGGGAACCCCCTCCACTAACAAGTGGGTCTGGGTGGTGAGCTGAGACCTCCCCCAAAATACTTTCTCTCCTCCTCCTCCCCCCCCATGGGATGCAGGGAGCTGTGTAAGGGTTGGGGGACAGAAGGGGCTGGGGTGCAGTGGGGGAAGATCTAGAGGCTGGGAGTCACCGAGTGGGGGGTAGGGCAAGTTATATGGAAGATGAGGGTGTTACATGGCTAAGTGGGGGGTTGTGGTGTTGGTACATCAGGGGGACAGTTATTACCAGAAATGTCACCTGCAAACGAAAGCAGGAGACTACTCTTCCCCATACCTGTGGAAAGAAGGGACAGGTTAGGGGGAGCAGCCAGGGCCCCCAAAATCCTGACCCACCCCCCACCATCCAAAGCTGCCATATCTAATGCAAACAGATCTACCACTTCCCCCTTAGCTCCTGTCCTGGGGCTTCCCACTGTGGGCTCTGGGACCTCTTGAGTTGCAGCACAACTCATGTTTGGCCCAACTGCCCCATCATGACGACAGGGGGCTGGCCAGGCCAAATTTGTGAGAGTGGTGTTACAACTTGGTGCATTGGATAATAATGCTACTCATGCAAAGTTGGCCTGGTTGGCCCCTCCATCCTCATGATGGAGAGGCAGCTGGCCCATGCTTGAGCAGTGATGCAAACCTGTGCACCAGGTTGCAGTGCCTATAGCGGGGACCTGGAGCCCAACCAGCCCCAACACCTTTTTATCTCATTTTGATGACCCAATTTTGTGTGGAATTGAAACCCAGCTTACATACATGAGCAACATACATGAGCCATAAAACCCTTTTGCTCGTTGGGGCAGAATTCCCCTTGCAACCCTGGAGCAGGGGTCAGGAGGGAAGTTTTCTGTTACTGTAGGCTTGGCCAGATTCAATTTTAAATAGTCATCACAGGTTAATTTCACCTGGCATGCTGAAACTGAGGGGAGGGGGAGAAAGGGGGTGCCTTGGTAACAGTTGACCAAGCACTGCCTCCCCCACACCTTGCATCTGTAGGTATCTGGTGTTACTAGCTGCCCAGGGAACCCTCTGCAGGCCTGTTATCACAGCTCCACCTGCTGGCTGGGTGAGCAGGGACCATTCCTGGGCAGGAGCTTTTCAGCAGTGGGGTCGTCTCCCTCACAGGTAGGAGTCTGTCATCCTCCTGGCTCTGGCTAGGGATCTGCTCTGTCCTGCCAAGATTGCAGCATTTCTTGTGCCTGCAGGGATCTGGTGTCTCCAGCTGTGTGTAGAGCATAGCGCTGCTGCAAAAAGGTATTAAAATAGATACAAATCAGGAGTGGGGGAAGGCTAAAAATAACTGATATTAACCATCAGATTTACAAAAACAAATTCTGCCAAGCCTAGGTAATAGGGTTTCTCTGTTGCTGTGGCCTGTAGAGCAGCCCCCAGGCAGCCTGGGACTGCTATGCAGTAGGGCAGTCAAGGTTCTTTGTGTTGGGAGCATCCTAAAATTGGAAAGGGGCTTGCATCTCTGCACCCTCCTTCCCTAAGACGACGACTCCTTTCTGTGAACCTGCAGGTGCAGCCTAGAATCTCTACTTTTATTCTTTTGCATTTAGCATGGCTTACAACAAAGTGAATCAGTAAAACTTCTAATATAGACGAGACCTTGAGTCTCTTTACAGGTGACCCTATCCCTAGAAGACCAGACTTCCTGGTTCTTCAAAGGTAAAAACAAAGCTGGAAAACTGTCATCTTAACCAAAAAAAAAAAAAAAAAAAACAGGCCACAGATACTCATAAAGTACTAAAAAGGCATGTTCCTAACCATGTTGGTTTCTATGAAGAATCTTTACAGTTTCTCCTTAAAATACTTTGCTAGTTCTTTATAGCTGCAAAGAATCTCTTAAATATGAAATATTATGGTGTATCCAGATTCCTCAAGTGGAAGAAGAACTAAATTTGAGAGAGAAATCTGCTTATTTTCCCTGATGTGGCTGTCTATATCACTGTTGCTTGCCATAGCTTTGAGTTGTAAAGTGGCTGGAGGGATTGATCTCACTGACTTAAATTACCTGGTTTTTTAAATCTATCCTGAGTCTGGTTGAGGCTCCATACATCTAATCTGAACTTATAATTGTTCAATGTTACATTTCAGTTGCTGATTTTAATCAGTTTACAATCTGTAAAGCAGGGAACCTTGATTTAAATAAGTGACTTAAATCTTGTTACAGCTGCTACTGAGTTAGTTTGTATCTGCAAAAAGAACAGGAGTACTTGTGGCACCTTGGAGACTAACACATTTATTAGAGCCTAAACAGATTAATTCTCGTTGTTTGGTATAATCATTAAAACTCATCAACTTGCAACTAAGAGTAGCCTTTACTCTAAATTTGATACTTCTTGCGAAGTAGGAGGATAAGCTATATAACTGTTTAACTTACAGTGCATTTATATATAGTGTAACACACTTAGACTACTTTTTTACTTTTTAATGTTAAATGGTGAATGACATTTCTTATTTACTAGATTTTTTTTACTTTGAATTTGTCAAGCTACATTTAAATGGCGATCAGAATCCAATGAAACGCGCACAAGCAGCATTTTAAAACTTTAAAAATGTAGAACACAAGAATCTCCATACTGGGTCAGACCAATGGATCCAGCTAGCCCAGTATCTTGTCTCTGACGGTGGCAAATCTGGTTGACTTCCCGTTTTGTGTAATGGTAATCTGAAAACTGATTCAGCACATCCATATTAACTGTGCTGAATCTTGTTTGCTCCACATCCCTAAAATGCACAGGGCAGAACTAGTATGGAACTCTGAAGGGGTGCTGGTGCCCTGAAGGGACGGTGGGGGGGGAAGACAAGCTGAATAGTTCCAGCTAATCTGTGTCCACACTAGAACTAGAATAGTTGTGGCTGAAATGGTTCAGACTGTCACTATTGGCCCTAATTGAAGCATAGTATACTGGAGATGGTGAGATTTTGGGGAATCTACCTGTACGATGTAGGAATTCTGCATGAGATTTTGAACTATTTTGTACTCAGATTTTGACCATACTAGACTCCATTTTGGATATGGGTCTCAAGCAGTCTGGAGTGGCTCATGAGTGTGAGTACCAACCTCATGGTATACTGCTAAGAAGCAAGGCACAGACACCAAGCTGAGATTTCACTAATCATGTATCAAGTGTGACTTCTGAAAGCATTATAACAGCCTTAACATGGAATCACAGACAGTCCCCTTAGGTATTCTGATCTATTTTGCCACCCAGGGAAGCCTGTCTTTGTGATAGATGGTCCCTAAATCACAACAATATTCAGGTTACTCCTAGTCTCAAAGGACCATTCGCTTACCCCAGGTCAAGTGCACCTTTTATCTCTCACCAAAGACAATGCTTGTAGCCAGTCCTATAATTAAAGATCTTTTAACTGGGAAAAAGAAATGAGTTATTTATAAGGTTAACGCAGGTGAACATACATGCACATACAGATGAGTTAGTCTTAGGTTTCAAAAAGTAATAGAAGCTGCTGTAGCATGCAAGATCTGTATGTCCTTCAGGACTAACCCAAGCTAAACAACTGGGGATCCCTTGTTTATGCTTAGAAATCTTGTCCATGCCCTGAATTCCAAGCAGGACAGGGATTTTTATTCCCTTCCCGCAGAGCTCAAGATGATGGGATGAATGTTTATCTCCTCTTCATTGGTATTGAGGGAGAAATCAATGATGTCTTTTGTCCATTGATGTGCCACAATGGCTTGTCTGATGTTTACAGGCTTTCTTTTGTTGGTCAGGAGATGACGCCTCTTGTGGTAATCTAGTATTTCCCACTTGGTAATTCTTCTCTCCTCACTGTGAATGTATAGTTTTAGAGCAAACACTTAAATATTTACCTATATAACACGTGGTACAGAGGTTTATAAGCAAGCTTAATACATGCAGCATCCTACAAGCATTTCATAAAAACTAGGGAGACCATATTTCCCTATGCTGAATACATGGCACCTAGTAAAATTACTTGTATTTGGGCAACTTCAATGGCAATCAATCAGAACTATGCAGTACAAACTTTCAAATTGCTAAGCCCCCGCCCCGGGGCTGGCTGCTGTGGAGCCTGCAGGTTCAGGGCAGGAACAGGCTGGAAATTACTTTGCCCCAGCAGGAGAGGGAGCACATAAAGAACCAGTGGGTCGACAGTATAGGTGACATGTAACAGGCCACTGCCTGGTGCCTGCTGACATAACCCAGCACTCAGTAGCTATCGTGGCTCAGTGTGCAGCCAGTGCTGGCCAAAAATGGGATGGGGAGCAGGGCCCTGCTGGACGAGAGCCGGCATACAGTAGGAGCTGCACTGATTGGACCAGCGGGGGGAGCAGCCAACCCCATCTGCTGCATCTTTACCCCACCACCAACCTTGCACCCCCCCATCGTCGGCCACTCCTCCACACACTCTCCCCTCCCCCTCTTCCCCCCCCCCCCCCCGGTGGGTGGGCAGCTGGTGAGCAAGGATCTGGCCTGCAGTAGGACCTGCTGGTACTGATTGGGGGGGACAGAAAATACAGGACAATTTGCCAGTTTTTAAGAAAGTCAGGACCCCTGCAGGAGGGCTTTAATACAGGACTCCCCCCTTTAAAAATGGGACATCTGGTCACCGTGATAAAGACTAAACACATTCTTAACTCTATCTATTTTACCAATACTAACACACAGGGGAACCAGACAGGCCTCCAGCTAGGCATTTGTCAGTGTTCATTTGAGGCCTAGGGGCCTTGGCATAAGCTGATGTCTGGTCTGGCAGCATCACTCTTGGTTTCTTTACTTTTGTCCTGTTGAACTAGATTTCCAAAGGCTAGTGGAAAAGGGATAACAAGAGAGGAGTTGATTTAAATGTTCTGCCACTGAAATATAATAATTGTTGACCAAAATTTCTCTCCCCCCAATAAACCAGTTCTCCTGGTTCAGAGCCAGCTTGCTTAGCAACAGTCACCTGGTAAGCAGTAAGGTCACCTGGTCTGTCTGGGATCACCTGTGGAGGCTGACCAGGGACTTGTTTGTAAGGGGCAGAAGCTACTCTATTTAGTCTAAAGCCATTTTTTACCAGTTTAAGACGAGGGAAACAGTGGCAGGGAGAGGGGGACCCTGCCTGAACCGTCTCCCAAGGGAAGGGTGAGCTAGTCAGAGGAAATGTATGTAGGGTTTATTTTGTAGAGACCTGTATCTTTCTCATGCTGTTAAAGAGCAATGCTGTGTTCAAGTCTGTATATGCTACATCTACTGTGTTTCCCCCTGAGAAACTTAAACTGTAACTTAGAAGGCTCTCGCCTTCGGTAGGAGTCTGGGATAAGGGTTATTTAAGTTACTGAGGTACCTTGAGGGGGTTCAGCGCTGGACCTGGGGGCCAGTGCTTAGGGGCCTCACTTCCATCAAGGGGTAACAGATTGAGAGTGGTGGGATGCAGGGATCGAGAAGTGGGATTCCCCTCACAGCTGTCTGGTTGATAAGTCATAGGGACCAGATCTGTGACCTTTTCAAGCATGCCACATCTGAAGTATTACATGTGGCCACAATGTTTTACAGCTCTAATCTAGAGGGAATAGATATTTAACATAACAGACTTCTAGCATGGACAAGGCATGATATTCTATTAACTTGTCATAGGATAATCATGCTAAAATACAAATTCTAACCTCGTCCAAAGTAGACGTGCTTAGTATATGGCAGCAGGCTACTTCGCTTTTCTCTATTCCCTGAGCTGAAAGCAGTAGCGTTACGTCTTGTGTTTTTTGTAGTTCTTTTTCGTGGTTGAGATTTCAGTGTGGTTGAAGAGGTGTTCCACTTCCTTTAAATGTGGAGGTGTCAGAAATCTCAATGACACTCAAATATTTGAAAAGTATTTTGAAGACTAAAGCCCATCAATAGGAGCACAGCCATTCTAGAAATGGCCAAATGGTATGATCTCTGTTCTTAATGATTAATTTGTTAAATTACTTAATTCAGTGTTCTCCCAGAAAGTTATAGCTGCGTGAAATTTTGTGGTACGAGAAGATGGCCTGCCTTGGAAACACCCATTGAAAGAGTAATGTGGAAAAATTAATCTGAAACTCATGATTAAATTTCAGGGTTCCTTGGAGATAACGCAGAGCACAGAAGATGATCCTCTACTCGATGCACCACTTCTTCCACCTCATGCATTACATTCCCAACTGAGACCGAGATTCCATGCTATTCCTACAGTCTTGATTGCCAACTTTCTGTTGCTTATAAATGTAAGTTTTGGGACGAATCATCTTTTTTAATTTTATTAGCTTGGGTATGAGCGGATAATGGGAAATTCTGGTTCTCCAGCTGTGATGTATTGGCTCTAAAGCCGGGATTGTGGGGACAGAGAGAAGTAACTTTTGTGTTGCATACTCCTCTTGCCTTGTATTTTAAACATTCCATCCCAACACTGCAAACTTTCCACTCACATGGATATGGCAGGTAATCTTGAATCTAGTCCAACAAGAAGTCACTTGGTTTTAGTGAACTGGATAATGTCAGTGCTACAAAATGACATTTAAATTAGGATGTTGCCTCAGGACCAAGAAAACATTCCTGTACTTAAACTTGTGTAGAGTTGATTTAAAAGATTTAGTAATTCATATTAAACACTAATCCAGTCTACATTTTTGACTTGCCTCTTCATTACTTCTAGTAAATTTAGCCTTGTCTGTACTCAGCTAGTGCCTGGTAAAGATTCCTGAGTTGTCCTAGCCCACCTTCCATCTGCTCAGGTTAGGAAAAAAGTCTTAGGCCTCCTATGTAAGGAAACTTGGACTGACGTAACTGCATCAGTGCGTTGAACAGAATTTGGGTAGCTCTAATGTGGACAGTGCATTAATGTCACATCTGTAGCGCTCCTTCTCTTTTTTGTTTTAAAAGCTCAGTCTACATACAAACTGTATCAACTAAACCAGTTTCCTAAAATGGACTTCACTAGATTTGAGCAACCCTCTTGTGTGGAGTCTCTTAAACCAATGTAAGAGTGCATAATGTCAATTTAGAAATCAATGTAGTTGGTGTAACTTCTGTATGTAGACAAGCCCTAACCTCACTGCATGTTGGTAATTAGAAACATTTAAAATATGGCTTCTGTCTGACAAGCTTTAGCTAGTGTTCTCAAGCACAGCTCCATCTGAATTTTTCTCACCATCCCTTTCTCACACCGCCCAGATACTCATCACTTGGGACAGAGAGGTCTTCTCAAGCTGTGGGGAGAAGGGCAGGAGCCTACCAAGGTTTTTGGGGAAAATGGTGGCAACCAAACGAGCGTCTTAAAGATCATATCTTCAGGGCAGGAGGGAATAGGGAACATTCATTCCCCAGTAACTTGTACATGTAGCTCTTAAGCTGCTAAAGAGCAGTTTGGGGTGCAGAAAAGGCCGGGGGCGTGTAGGGAGGGGAAAAGGAAGGAACACTCAATCAACTGGTGGTCTGAGGGAGTCCTGCTACTCAAAACCAGATGTCCAGAATGCGTTCCCTCCTGTCAGTCCTCTTGAAATCAGTGTTCACAAATGTGCATGCTGAAAACCTCGGACTTACTCCCTTTGCAACCTTCTTTTTGTTTTCCAGAGACTCCAGCTCCATTTTCACCTTAACTTTCCCTTACTCAGTAAAGGTTCAGTTTTGGGGTATGTCAAATTGATCGGATGACCTTCTGGAATATTGATCTATTTTACTCCATTACCATATTATCCAAGCACTTGACAATTTTTAATGCATTTGTCCTTGCAGCATTCCTGTGAAACAGGGAAGTGCTATTCTCCCCTTCTCACAGATGGGGAACTGAGCCACAAAGTGACTTTCTAAATGTCACACAGGAAGCTTGTGGCACAGTCAGGAATCAAACCCAGATCCTCATCACCATAAACATTAGGCTATCCTTCCCTCTCCAGTCAATTCTGAGGATGTACGCACTGTATAATATTTGCTCAGTTTCCATCTTAATCCTGGTCATTTAAAATACACATACCTATAGTTCCATGTTGGAATACCTGAGAAACAGCAAAGGTATTAAAAACACAATTTAAGTAACTGGACAGAATAAAAATGACAGTGGCATTCTAAATTACATGACTAGTGGACAAGACACTTGGGCTGGGAGATGGAAAATCTGAATTTTATTCCCAGCTTTGTCACTGACAGGCTGTGTGACCTTGAGTAAATCACTTAATATTTCTATGTGCTTTTTTAAAATCTGTAAAATGGCAATGAAACTTTTTTTAGTACTCTGAAGTGTAAGGATGAATTTGGAAATGGAAGGATGAAGAGCTATGTTTAGGTAGTTTAGTTTAGGGCATATCTTTCTCAAACAGATGCAGGGTGAGAAGTGATATCCACTCTCCAGACATAAAAACAATTTCTGGCTGATCTCCATTTTAATGAGTGGATCCAGTTCAAGTGTTGTATAAAACAAAGTATTGTACTTGTCCAGAATTAATTACCTGGGTTAAGGTAGTAGAGGTAGTGTAGTTATTGGACACTTTTTTTTTTAATTAAATATCCCAGACAAAAATAGCTAGCTGCTATATCTACCTCCATGATTTCTAAACTGAAATCACTTGGATTATAAACTTAAATTAACTCGTGGCACCATCCCTTAAAAAAATGGGAATCCTTAATGGTGAGGTTTTTGGTGAAAAGGAAGACTAGAAACTATCTGCATGCTTTTAAATATCAAAAATTTGCAGAAGTATGTCCTGTTAGTTCTTTGTATAAAATGCATGGGCTTATACTGTGGAGTATTATTGTAACAGGATATACACTACTGTTTGATATATGGAAGATATAAATCATGGGAGGGGGGAAAAAAACATGTAAGAGGCATTTACTTTCTTCTCTACAAACTTAAGAAGATCACTCTGAAATGGACCTACTATTAAGTGGCTGATTAGTATTAGAAGTACTTGTGGATAAACGTTTGGAGAGCTTGGAGTCCAATGGTGTGTGTTTGGTCTCCTCAGAATTCAAAACACTCTTGTTTACAATTTTAGAAGATCAGGGAGGCTTAGAATCAAAACCTCTGTCTTTTTTTTTTTTTTTTTTTTTTTTGGGGTGGGGGGCATTTAGTTTTGTAAGTGCCTAGGTATAAACTAAAACCAACCATGTTATCTCACAGGATAATTATATTTGAGCACTCTTACAGGATTGTGGTCCGTTCTCCTACAGCAAGTTTACTGTTGACTGTGTTGACAATCCCATAAGAGGATAAGGCAGTAGAATAATAACTTAAACAAGGCTTAAATGCCTTCTTTTAACTAATCTATTTTTTTTAAAAAGCCACTATACCTATCCTCTTCCGCTTTGTGAAAATAAATGCCTGAGTCACCAACTTAGTCTGCAAAAAATATCTTGTAGACAGTACAACGAAGGATGTTTGACTTTCCTTAATACCCTTGACTAAAAAGCTGTGTCCTCTTATCTGATTCTTCAGCCACTCACGACCTTGGGCCACTAAGCTGCTTTCTGGTGGCTTTTTGCTTTTTTTAAAAATAGCACTAATAACAGGACTGGAAGTTGGTGGTTACCTACAGATCAACTGTCATGACCTGATTACATTCAATATGGGCAACCAGAGGACAGTCCCAAATGTATACCTGGTGTTTCAAAAGGGCTAGTTTCCCAAAGCTGAGGAAAATTATGAGCAACACTGATCGGGAGGAAAAATGTTGAACAAGAGTCCTTTAAGAGTTTATTAGGTGGCCAAAAAGCCACAGTTTTTGGGTAGAAGCGCATCCTGGTGCAGTGAAGGCAGCAATTATAAATGACAAAATCAATATAGCACATGTAAAGAGAAATAGATAGCAATTGACATAAACTAGAAATCATGAAATGTATAAAATAAGGGAAGCTAAAGGCATCTGGGAAAAATCCATCACTGGTAAGGCTGAGGACAATAAGTAATCTTAGTACTGTGTGCTAGGAACAAAAAAATCTAGCAATGTTGTTGGTCCATGAGTAGATGGAGGTGGTAAAATTATTAATGATGCAAAAAAGGCAGAACAAATATTTCAGTTCTGTATTCAGGAAGAAGACGCATGATATACTTATTGTACAAAGATGAAGTATCTTCTAGAACAGTGGTCTCCAAAGTTTTTTGGATCGTGCAACCCCACGGTGCTGCCAAAGAAAGAAGGAGGGAAGGTGTGCCGGGGGGGCGGCGGGGGCCTGCTGCAGGCATGCAGAGCCGCTGCTGAAGAAAAACAACGGCCGAGTGCTGTCTGGTGGCGCTCCTCCTTCTGCACACCCCCTGGGGTGTGTGCACCCCACTGTGGAGACCACTGTTCTAGAAAACTGCATTAGGGATTCTAGGGATCTTCTTTTTTTTTTTTTTTCCTTCCATTTGAACCAATCCAGAAAATAAGGCACAGTAGTTAAATTTTGGTAATATTGCTTATATTTTAACTATTAACCTTAAGGTCTGTCTCCTCTCTTTCCCTTCTTTCACAGGTTGCTTTTGTTGTCTTAGTATTTTTAGCAGGTATATATTGTTCTTATGTAAACCCAAATGAGGACGAATGCCCCGGAAACTACACCAGCCCACTTAAGGTGCAAAGTGTCATAATCATTGCAAAGGTAATTCTGTGGATTCTGCATGTTGTCTTTGAACGATATCTTCAGCATCAGCACAGTAAAGTCAGATGCAGAGGATACCTCATGATCTACCGATCAACAAGACATCTTAAAAGACTGCCACTCCTTATACATTCTACAGGTGAGAGAAACCGATTTGCATTTTTTTCTTTTACGGATTCTGTATCAAAAAATACCGTGAACTGAACTACTTCATCTACGCTTTATGAACTCATAACTTTTAAGTTTGTGGCACACTAGTTTGTTTGAGAGTGCTATGCTTAATAGTTAAATACAAACCTCCCTGCTCTTGCTTTTATTACTGTAGCAGCAGGCCAGAATTCAGCTGAGTTGAAATAGATTCAGAAATAGTAGCCACTGACTAGATGTCTTGTCCCATCAACTAAATCTGGTAGCCATAATGTCCTTGGAGCAAACATGTGCTGCATTTGGCTGCTAGTAATTTTGCCCTGTTTCTGACTGTTGGCTGATAAAATGCTGACTTGCATGCATCCACAGGGCCCCAGGAATGCTCTTGGCTGACTTTACTTTCTGAAGCCATTGTAGGCTTCATATAGTAATAAGAACTTGCATTACTTAGTCAGTGTGCTCGCTTCTGAGCTTGAGTCTGCAGTCAAACTCCAGAATTTAAGAGCAAAGGGTGTTCAGGTTGGAGAAAAGCAGTCATGTAACATGCCCCATTTTACAAAAAGGGCTGGGGTGGGGAACAATTATGTGGTCTACTCTAGGTCCTCATGAAACAGTACAGACTTTCTCATTTGCTTGTATGGAGAGATCATGTGCATTTGTGGAAAGTGTTTCCAAGGGGTGCATTCCATAACTGCAAAATGGAAGAAAAGAAAGTCTGAAGAGGTCTCATCCCCTTCACCATTTTCCACATACTCCAACTTCTAATATGACTTAGACCATATGTACACTATAGCAGCACAGCTACAGCACTGCTTGTGCGCTGCTGTAGCATAGATGCTTCCTATATTAGAGATAATGAAGGAAAACCCTTCCACCAAGGTGGTAGCTAGGTTGATGGAAGAACTCTTCCGTCAGTCTAGCCATGTATACACCGGGGTTAGGTTGACCTAACTGTGACACACAAGGCATGATGGTTTTTCACAGCCCTGAGTGATAGTTAGGTTGATCTGATTTTTGAGTGTAGCCCAGGCCTAGGCTGCATGTTGCTGAAGTTTCAAGCAAAATAAAACTCCTTAATTTGCAGCAGGATTCATGTTACGAATGCTACTTCATCCCTACTTTTCCTGGGGAGAAGAGGATTCTTGGCAGCATTTTAACTCTGTACATTCTTTAGTTTTACTTCCTAGTGGCATCAAGCATAGGAGGTGTTTAACGAGCAGCAGCTGTCCAGCTTTTTCCAGAAACTGAACTTAATTCTTGACTAAAATCATATGGTCATGGCTCTTTTTTAATAGGGGGCCTTTTTATTGGAAAGCAGTGATTGTGGAGAATAAAACCTAAGCTGAGTACATAGTGTGCTTCAGATCGCTGAAATGGAAACTTCTCTCAATTATCGTGTGTATGTGTGATCTTGCAGTTTGATGTACTGATTTCCTTATGTTCGTTAAACGATGTCCCTTTTGCAAGCTTAGGGCTTCTAGTATATGTAATGGTTAAAATTCCAAGTGTGTAAACACCCAAGCAAAACTTCCTTGTTGGGGGGTGAGGGTCAACTTCCCTCAAACACTACTGAGAAGTGAAGGTGGAAATGAAATGGGGATGCCACATTTCATAAAGTGGCAAATTTGGCCTTGACAGTTCAGTCATCCAACACAGTATCCTGTTCCTGCTCTGCTTTAAAGGAGTATATGAGTTCTAAACCTACCTCACAGCTGACATGTCTTATGTTCCCTAGAATATTGTAAAAACTCTACAGCACAAAAGAAGGACATGGTACCTACTCTGAAGAACTTAATTTATTATTTTATATCTGACGCAAGAAGTGCATGGGGAGGGGAATGATGACAAATGGGAGGAGAATGGGAATTCAAATATCTCTTCTGCCTGCTCTGAATTAAATGACACTAGTGCCTTGGTGGACTACTACACTGATGTACTGAAAAGTCAAATATTAGACAATAGGTACAACATTCTTGTCAATCAATGACAACGTTACTGATTCATTGTATATCTTAGCTGTCACTGAATTTTGTGCATTTGCTTGAAGGCTTCAAGAACTATAGAATGAAGCATTCTGGTCCTGTAGGACTTAAGTTTCACAAATAACTGTAATTATGAACACTTGTCTCTTTCTTACTCTTATGCAATTTAAATCACACACCAGTCATGTTTTTCCATTCCATAGCTATAATCCATCTAGCCTAACAAACAAGAGTCCACTGGGATGTAGGTATTGGAGGAGGGAATTTTTGAGCCATTTTTGGTTATTAGCTAGACTAAAACACGTAAATGTCATGTCTGTTTTTTTTTCTTTTAAGGAAATGCAGCCCTGCTTCTGATACTTTCAGCTCAGCATTCCTTTCCTAACTACAGTAAAAAGTATCTCTACCTTATCCTTGGAGTCTTGTGTCTGGAGCTGATTTCTTCTTTGACGTGCATAGTCGTTTACACAGGTGAAAACTGCAATTATTGCCTTGTTGCGTGGCCTCCTTACAATAGCTACTAAACTCTATTTTCTCAGCATAGTACAATAATTTTTGGCACCAGAAGACTTGTTTTACAATCATAGCTGCAAACTGGGTTCTCAGTATCTGTACACATTGCAGACAATCAGATGTTCTTGTTTAAAACAAACTGGGAAGTCATTGTCATGGCTTAAACGCTAAATGTTGCCAAATAAAAACTAGGCTAGTTGTTGGAGTTTAAGGCACTGTCCCATGAAGTTAGTGATGTAGTGAAACTGCAGTAATTAAAATAGAAGTAAATGTCTAGCACAGATTGCTAGTGTGCTTTCATGACAGTTTCGTCAGACAGATGTGCTGAATGTTTTTGTTTTTTATTTTTTAACTGTGACTCAAAGAACTAATTATTCTTCTTGCCTAGTCAAACCTACTTTCCTTTGGCATGTGGAACTTAAATATTTCAGCTGGTATATGGCATGTCTCAATCTTCAAACTTGCAATTTCCTTCCAGTTCCTCTTCTCTCCCTCTTTCCCCAATCTTATCACATCTAGTATTTGTTGAAGGTTAATAGTTATAAAGTGACACTCAGACTTTTGGAATCCCTACTTAATTATATGAAGCAATATGTATCTCTAGCCCACGTTCACTAGAACACTAACAGCTAGTACAAAATAATTTAATGTAGAATACTATATAGCATTACTGACCTGATGGGTTTGGCCTAATCCTCCAGGACTATGTTTTGTTTGTTCTATTAAACCATCACAATAAAACTCAAATTTAGATGACGAAATTGCTTGTATGCCAAGCTGAAAGATCATAGGAGTGACCTAGACAACATGAAATAAACGTCTACTCCTGGCTACCACCAGTAAGGAAAACAAAAGGTGTTAAATACCACAAACCCAGATAAACTAGTGTTCTGATTTTTGAAACCAGAAATTAGGTCTCCTGCTCTTTAAGCTGAGAACATAATCTTATTTAACTTCCACTCTTGAGCTGTTGCACATGGAGTCTTTATTGCTACAGTGAAATACACAGACAAATACTACAAAGTGATATCTGTTTTTATATCTTGCTTTTAAACACCATGTAAATGTCATTGTCCTTTAACTCCTGGGAATCTTCATTTTCTTTACACTTTTTATTTTAATCAGAGGGGTACTGATTGGTTTTATTTAAAAACATAGTAGGCTTTCATCATCTGTACTTACTTCTTAATGGGCTGATGTAGACAGCTTAGTGTGAAGTGAGACAGACCAATAGACTTCAGGGCAGCTCGGTTCCTGCTGGTGTCTCCTGCACAACAAAATGAAGGCTGACTGAAGTATCAGGTGGCTGCTAGTAGCTCAGCAAAATTACTGCGGTAGTGGAATTCAAGTTCTGGGGTCCTCTAGTTAGAAAGGAGACCAATTACAAAACTTAAAGTGAAGTGTTGACAAAAGAAGGGAAGGGATGAAAAGAGGTTGAGTTGAAAAGAGGAACAAAGTAGTTTCAGGGAGGGGAGAGGAAACAGCTGCTGTAACATTATGCTGCTGATTCTCATGGGACAATGCTGAAAGCCAAAGCAACTTCTAGATAGCCAATGTTTGTCAGTAACTGACCCATAAGGTGTCTCAACTTAAAACTCTAGGAGAAACTTCATGACTAGAGAAAAGCCTAGTTAGTGACTTGCTATAAAGTTGCAGAGTATAGTTTATTCCCAGTGTAATGGTACTCTACCAAGATCTATAAAAGCTTTGAATACAACAATTTCAAGATCTGACTTATCTATTTTCTTGTGCTTGTAATAGTATTGAGACTACCTCAAGAAATGAAGCCTCAAATGTACCAGTCTACCTCCCTTAGCTATAATAGAGGCTCTGACACTAGATTTGTCTACATGGGGAATTTGACCAACATAGCTGCAGCAAAGTATTCCTGTATAGCTATGTTGGTATAATTTCCTCAGGTGGACACTATAGTCTGGAGTAAATGTGATTTTGGAAGTAGAGTAATTACTCCAAAATAAAATCACTTTTATAGCAGAATAGTTATTCTGCTGTAGTCGGTATCTTTTCCATTGTGGATATCTACTTTTTAATAAGTGGATATTGTTGAAATAGTTTTTCTCCATTTTCAGCATAGTATAGTAAATAAAATATCCTAATGGAAAATTAGTGAGAGTTGATTTTAGTGGTGTGCTTTTAGCTAACCCCTTCCCCCCCCAGCCCCCAAAAGGCTGGAACATAGTTACAAAGACCTGCATCACAGAAACAGCCATCATCCACTGCCTTGAAAACTAAAGCACGGATAGTGCACTAGCAATAAGATTTCTACCACAAGCAGAATAACCCAGTGGGATGCCATTGCTCCCCCTCCATTACCCAACTTGCACCTTTCATCCTGGGTATGGGGGAAGGGAAGGTAATGAAAACACCATACAGGTCCTGTTCTCGTGGTGGTTGCCTCCACTCTGTTTTGATTTGGGCTTTCCACAATAGCACTTGTTTTTCCTAACCGTCTTCTGAACGGTCACATTCCTCAAACTTCTTCAAACTGCTCGATAGACCGAATAGTTTCTTACTGCAAATGTTACAATCTAAACAAAGTACTCCATTGCTTCCCTTGCACACACTGATATTCAAAGAGCAAAGAATTAGGTATTTCTTTCTCAGCCTTGATCTCTTGTCCTATTCTAACTGGATAAACAACCAAGAAAATGTTGGTCTCCATACTAGTGTTTGAAGCTGAGCTTCATTCTCTAAACCTGCATGTGCTTAAAACAAATATTCATTGAAACTGAGCTTCACACCCCTTTAAAAGATGAGGAGGCTCTGTAATCCCATCTAATTGATGTCAGTTCAAGATATACTGCAAATTGGTAAAGGAAATGAGGGCTTTTTGGGTGGGGGGAGCAGGAGAGACTTAAATTGATACAGAACCACACATAGTGACTTCATGCGCAAATTCTGTTAAAGGCCAAACTCCTGAAGTAAAATGAATTTGGGATGGGTTACAACACTGAAAAGGCATAACCTAAATGGAGGGTCCATCCCACCATTTAGATCTTGGTATTTCTGACAGAGCACTACCTGAGTGCAAGCATTAAGGCTCTCTGGCAGGATGTTTGGTTTCTTATCGCGGAACTTGGAGCCTTTTTCTCTCAAATGTTTGAAGTCCCCCTCCAAAACAAACACTTGCCTGGAATTCTTTCTAGTACACAGATGTCTGTTAAAGTATGTGGCTCTAAGATGAAAGCAGTGTTGATTAACATTTTAAGTCAGTTTGAGGACAGGTCTATATTAGAAACTTTTGCCAGTATAGTAACATAGGCTGGAGGCATAATTTTCTTACAACAGGTGTATACCAGCAAATCCTCCTAGTGGAGTTGCAGTTTATACCAGCATAAAATGTTTTTGCCAGTACAGCTTTTCCCTCAAACTAGCATAAGCTAGTATAAACTGCATCTACACTAGGAGGATTTGGTGGCAAAACTGTACCAGTCACTATAGTTTCAAGTGTAGACCTGGCCTAAGGAACTCTGAAGTCTCTCAGGTTCGGTAATTCTCTTTTGGTAAGCTTTTCTTCTCCCTTCCAGAAGTGTTATAGTTTAATCTGTTCTGATATATTCTTATTTGTTTTTAAACTAAAGTGTTTTCACTAATTCAGCTGAAAGATCATAAACAATCTCAAACAGGGTTGTGCCATATTTCCTCTTCTGGCACCAGAAAGTAAACTGTCTTGTTCTGGCTCTCACCTGTTAAAGATGGGTGGGTAGATTTTGTATTGCTAGCAAACCACTTGCACTGTCACTTGAAATAGTCCCACAACATTGGCTATGGATTCTCTTGCAATTGTCCTCAAAATATACTGGGGACTGTACCAATTCCAAACATTCCCTGCCCTGAAGAGTTCACACGTGCTCAACTTAATTTAGCTCTAATGGGGCATACAGTAACTAGACTGGCTAGTCATAAATGTCTCTAGTCTGCATCTTTTTGTGCTGTGGAGTTGCAGTGGGGGAACCTATCCACCAAGGCCTTGTCTAAACACACAAGCTGTACCACTTTAACTACACTGACAGAAAAATCACTTCCCCCTAACCAAAATAGCTACTTACTTGTCTGCAGTTTTATGGTAATTTCAGTCCTTAATTAGGTCACTGAATGAAATGGTGACAACTTACTGTCAATGCAGGGCTGATATAAAACATAGTGACACATAACTGAGACTTGATATCTGATGCTCCTGAGTTTAGCCTTGTAGCATGGGGAGACCAGGGCGTTAGAGGAAATTTCAAATCTATATTTAACTAAAATGAACTCTTCTTGGCTATTTTCTCTGCTCCTGGCAGCAATGGGAGGCATCTTATGATTTGTGTATATTGTCAGCAGAGATATATAATTCTTTCAACTCTGCACGTATAATACTGCCAAATAAAAGACTAATATTCTCACAGACAAGTCATGTTGGAAATTCCTGGTATCTCCTTAAGCTGTTTTTGCCTGTGTAATACGGTGATAGATGTGATAATTTCCTAGCCTGACATGGCTAATCTCTTGAGGGTCTTGTTTTATTCTAGCAAAGTGACCTTTTAATAAACCCTATCACATTCTTGACTGGTAAAGGACAATTTCTTCCATATAGAGTTAAGTGCCAGAGTAGCTTGACTCCTTTTCATAGATCCAGATTGTGATACCCTTCCTCATGTTAGGTAATGCCTTGCTCCAGATAGTCCCAGTTACCCTAACATTACTCCACAAGCAACCCTACTGAAGTATCTGTCTGGCCTGTAATCAGTATATTTTCCTAATGGTCTACCTCTGTTCAGAGTGTAATCGTGCTAAGATCTACACATCCCCAGCTCCCATTGATTTCAAAGAGAATTGAGGGTGCTTGGCACTTGCAAGATTGGGCCATATGTGAGGGATCAGAACAAAGCTTACTAGGCATGACAAATTCTACACTCTTCCTCTCAATTCCATATTATTCTATTCCCCCAATTAAATATAATGAAGATGACCATTTGAAGGACTTATTTTTCCTTCCTCAGTACCTTGAACTTACAATAGGTTTTAAACTTCATTCACACACTTGAATGACCTGTCTCAGATAAAGTTTGAGGTAGAAGCAGACCACCCAGGGACAGTCTGGTTTGACTTTACAACTTGCTGAAACACTTCTGCCTTAAGAAAAGGAGTACTTGTGGCACCTTAGAGACTAACCAATTTATCTGAGCATAAGCTTTCGTGAGCTACAGCTCACTTCATCGGATGCATACTGTGGAAACTGTCTTCTGCAGTTTCCACAGTATGCATCCGATGAAGTGAGCTGTAGCTCACGAAAGCTTATGCTCAGATAAATTGGTTAGTCTCTAAGGTGCCACAAGTACTCCTTTTCTTTTTGCGAATACAGACTAACACGGCTGTTACTCTGAAACCTGTCACTTCTGCCTTAGTTACTCCTATGATCAGTCAAGCAACCTGCTTCTACATAACAGGTGGCTTAGTAAAACTTTGAGGGGTGAGAGAGAAACATCTTTTCCTCGCTAGAGAGGCTGGAATAGAAGAGAATGGACCATTACATAAAGTAGGGTTTTAGGTATATCCTAGAGGGTGTCACCCAAACTCTTATTTTAATGTCCCTTCTCTAACCAGAAATACACTGTGATACATCTCTAGCTTAACCAGGGTCTAGGTCCACACTAACCTGGATAGCCCAAAAAGGATCCGAGACTGGGACTCAGTTCACTTTCAAGGGGTAGTGTTTTCAAAAAGGTCTGTTATAATTATTAGCTTCGTTTTTAAAACTGAATGTTTAAAGTCATTTTGATGTCTCTATACTTGAAACTGTATCTTAGTAGAGATTATACTTTCACATGCATTTGCATGATACTGCAGTATTTGAGTTGCAGAACTGCTGTGGAACAGTATTAAAAATGTCTTTAAACTGTCATCGAAAAATTAGTATAAGTTATACATGCTTAATTATCATGGGGGACTATTCTTGCACTTGAACCAAATTGGCATTTGTAACCTAATTATTTCTGGATCTGTTAGGAAGTATAGATTATGGACCTGTTTTCAGTTTCCAGCTGGCACCATTAATGGCAGTCTTGTCAGCAAACCACGTGTGTATTGATTTTTAGGCATGAAGACTGAGCTACCATGTTATCCCTGTAACTGGTCCTCTAAGATCAGATTGAGGCATACTGACCCCAACTTCACTACCCTTCCCTGTGTTTAAAAGTGATAGCAGCTTCTAACAGTTGTTGCAGCCAATGTGAATAGGATAAAGTGCATCAAGAACTGACTAAAGCCTGCTTTTAGTTTAAAGCATATTCAGCATGGACTATGATAATGGAGACTCATTTGAGTGGTGACCTATAAATGCACACATGGGGTGCACAATCATAACTCTTCAGGAACTGACACAGTCTGAGCAGCTAGTAAGTCCTTAAATAATGTGCGTTAACAATACAGAGTGAACTGCCACACAAATATCAGGACTTTCATGGGGATTTTCTGAGATTTTAATATAGTTATTAGGACTGGTTGATCATAACTATACAGCACTCCCACACAAGAACTGTTGTATATGAGATTGGAATGCTGCAAATAGAAAAGGGAAATGACCACTAAAGATACAGACAATGTGGCTCCTAGCCTGCTCTCTAAAGTGGTGTTTTGTAAACTCGGCAGATTTGTACACAATTAAGAACAAGACAATACAGGCAGCGGAGAGCAAGCAAGTGAGTTTTTGTCATCTTTTGGGGGGGGGAAAAAGACACAGGAAGTTTTCTTTTTCAAAGAGCCTCTTATCACTTCAGGAAATGTAACATTCCCCACTGCTTGGGGCTCTCACAGCTAGTGCAAGCTCCACAATTCTCAGGCATGCCCTTATGCAATTTTGAGCAGTAGGATCAAAGGAAAAAATGCCAATTCCTAATGTGTAACCTGACCCTCTTGTTGGGCTCCCTGGTTATCTCCCCTACCGATACTTTTTGAGGCAGGTTTGAACCCTGTGTAGGACTCTGAGTTGAGGGGAGAGACCGCGCTATTAAAAACTCTCCATTAACTACCTCTTTTTATTTCAGTGAAAATAAGCAATTTCAACAAGGCAAGGCCAAGGCCTGATATAATTGAAGAAGAAAAGATGTATGCTTACCCCAGTCACATTACTTCGGAGATTGGATTCAGGTAACCTCTTCTGTTAGCTTCAGTTAGTTTTATTTGGGTAACTCTGTAAACACTTAGCATCAATTTCTGTACAGAATGGCATGTGGGACCTTAAAGCCATAAGGAAAAATAGAAAGGTGATATTAAAATGCCTTAATGGACTTCTGTAGCATTATGGCTGCTATATTATATTCACAAAAATCAGAAACTGTAAAGAGTCCCCCTCAGCAATGGTAACTTGGTAGAATACAAAAATACTTAATCATGAAAAGGGTATGTCATTGCCTTAATAGGTACATAGGGGCCATGTGACAGTTATTGGTGAAATTTTATATGAATCTCTACTATGATGTTCTAAACATAACTAGCTGTGCTTAGTCTCCTAACATAGTTGGTTTTAAGCAGTCTGTGGAGAAATACTGATGTCTTGGATGTCATTTCAAATGTGTCTTTGTATAAACCAAGGAACTCTTGCCCAGAAAGTATTGGGTTGATAGCTGGGAGGGAAGTAAATTGCATGCTCCTTGCTAGACAGTAAGAAGGACTTCTGCAGCTTGAGGTCAGGGATTTCTCTCTTAGGCTGGGGTCAGGAGTATCTAGCAGCTAGTATGGGGTTAGAAGTAGAATTCCTCTCCAAATGTGGAAATACAGATATATTGCATATTTTGTGTGTTGGCAGAGGGTAGAGAGACTATGAATAAGCCTATTTGGAGAGACCATCATTCAGCCTGCTCACGTTAACCTGACAAACGCCCTGATCCATGTACTTTTTTGACTACTACATATTTCAGCAACTGGAATGTGTTTAAACGTTTGATCTATTCAAAGATTAGGGTACTGTATTGGGGTGGGGAACTACTGTTCCTTGCATCTAAGCTAGACTGCATGTGTATATCAAATCTGTGACTCAATACCCCATAGTGTGTGAAACACTAGCATGGAAGTAGTCTGTTGGTGTGGTGCTGAGAACACAGCAGAAAGATCTAACAATTCTGCTAGTCAGTCTCTTCTGAACCTTTAATGTTCACAATTTCAAACTTCCATGCACTTTCTGGAGAAACTGATGTGTGGCCCTCCCCCCAAATATAACTGAGCAGCACAGAAACCCAGGATGTAGGGAAGGTCTTCAGTTGTGTTGTCCTCTTATCACATTGGAGGGTGTGTGGGGGGGGGGGGGTGTATAGTACAATCTGTATAAGGGATCACAACCCTTATTGATTCAGCTCCCCTCTTGACTCATTCTCAAGCATTCTGAGAACATTTCTGCACCACTTCGTAGTAAGACCACCTGTGCTGAGCAAGAGACTTACTAACCCCTTGAATAAATTGTTTAAAGAGCAGGTCTACTGTGAAAAGTTCTGTAAAAGGAAGACAGAGATTAGAGAATTCCATGCTTTCTTGTTCTCTAGATCAGATGTCTCCTTAAGAATAACTTTGCAGGGCTGATAATCCAAGTTGGGATCTGAGAAGAGCTGTTCCCTTCCTTCTCATACTTGCCCAGTAGTAAAAGTCCTACAGGCCATATTTTGCCCTCAATAACTTGTGCAGCCCTGTTGGCTTAAGTGGGTTTGTACTGGTGTAACTGACAGGCCCTGGAACTGTAACTATTAAACAACTCTATTGATGATGTACAAGAAGAGAATGCAGCTCTGGTTCTGTAGGGTTAACAAGAATACAGACTAGGGAAGCTTCTTAAATATGGCAACTTCTGTGCCAAGTTATTCTTCAGAGTAGAACTGCACTCTAGGACACATTGTATTGTACTTGGCAGTCCACCGAAGATTGTATTTGGGTCTATGTGGACAAGACTATATGCATGTTCAAACACCTGTTTCAAGCTTTATAAAAGCCTTAAATTTATTAGAGCATAAATTCTAGGATTTAAGTGTGACGTGTTCCTCCTAATGTGTTCTTTGGAAATCCAAAGGATTTTTTTTATTTAGAAGTCCTCTCTAGGCCAACAAGAATGTAACTTCAGCCAGCATGTATGACTGTTACCTGTCTGAAAAAAGGTCATTGGGTGGCACTACTAGAACCAATTATAGTTAAGGTTGTACAACTTTCTCCATTAAAGACCCTGTTTTCAGTTGTATAACTACCAGACTTTTGCTGTTTGGGCTGAAATTCCAATTCAGCCACCTGCTTCTGAACTTTTGGAACATTTTTCAGCAAACATGGTTCAGCAATCTTAGAGAGAATGTGGGAAAGAGTCATCTTATCCATGGCTTATGTGTAGGAATTGCATGGCTGACAAGCTGTAGCATCTCCATGCTCTGGAGGGACTCAAAACTTGGCATTTTACTGGGGTTTTGTTGGTGGGGATGATAATGCATACGCACAAGGAGTTGGGTTAAAGTTGAACCAGGTAACCTTACATCTGGCACTGGCTAATTCTAGAGTGCTTGACTTTGTAACTTTAATGTTTAAATATAGTTCTTTTAATTATTAGCATAATGGTGTCAGTGCTGAGCTGCAAAGGAAAAACTGATCCAAGTAATCACTTAGTATGGAGGATACTGCTTCTTGAAGTCTCCTGTGAACTATTTTCAGCTGCATCATACAAACAAGTGCTCTTTGTTATTAGTTTAACTGTAAATTGGAATGCATTTTCCTGGGGTCTAAGTGAGGCTAATGGGCTCTGGCAATGACTACTAAATTATAAACCTTCCTATCTATTCTTGACTCTTTATGGTAAGCAACTTCTCAATTCAGGGTATAAGAAGAAGCCATTACAGCATTCTTTAGTACAAGAAAACTGGCTAAATTCTAGCCAACAGCCAAGCACTTTGCATTTGATACTTTTGCCTTTTTATAGAACCTTTTCTTAACATCAAGCCATGTAGTTTATTTAGATACGTGTTCTATTTTAGTTATGGTTTGACAGTCTTTGAAATGCCTCCAAATATATTGCTTATATCCAGAATAGAGTATCTCAGTGCAAGTACACTACATGGCTTGAAGCTTAAAAAGCTGTATGCAAACCAGAGCAAACAGTAAGCCAGCTACAACAAAATGAAATGAACTTGTTTATGTACACTATTGAGGCACCAAATCTTTGAATGAGGAGTACAGCACTAGCATAACTTTAAGTTTATAGCTTTTACCAAAACTCTTCTGTTCAAATAACTTCTGAATATTATTTTAACGTTGTCTCATTACCATGTTAAGTTTTAGCAGAAGATGTTTAACACTAAAGTTAAACTATTTATTTGCCTGGAAGAGGACCTGCGTTTAATGGCTAACTCCCTACCCTTCCCCTCTGACCCTTTCCCCTTAGGGTAATTTAGTTAAATTTGAGAGACCAGGTGGATTTTTAACCACTTTATTGAAAACCACAATAGAATCCAAAGGAATGCTTACTTTACTTTCTGTACAGCATCCTGGGATCAATTTCACTCCCTTCTGGGTGGCCTGGGCAGATGAACCTTCCTCTCTGTTCAGAATCTGTCTCCTCTCCACACAGAGAAGCTTTTAACTTGAGAGAGATAGAGTGGGGTTATGTTTGTGCCTTGTAATTGTCCTATGCATAGCCTTCCCAGACAGGTCCAACCACGGCTTCCCCTACTACCGAAAAATATGGAATTCAGACGTACTACAACATTAAACAAAACACATGGTAAAACAGCGATGGGGTGAACATCATAACTAGAAGGGTAAAAGTGCCTTGACAAAAGGATCTAAGGGTGCTGCCTATATGGGGCCTCTCCAATCCCCTATCACCCACATAGTTTTGCTAAATGTTCAGATATTCCTCTTATGGCCCAAACTATTGTCTCACGGTAGGAAGGTAATCAAGAGGAACTAAACCAAAGTCATGAGAAGAGGTTTGTAGAACTATCATCAGTTAGTGCAAATCTCTTCTGTGTGTAGTGATAAAAAGTTTGTAATATACTCCTTTAACACGAATTGTGAATGACTCTCCTCCTTTTCTTATGTCTTCAAGGGAAAGCTCAGGTTTGGAAGAAATAGTTGAAAAGCAAGGAGATGTGATAGACTATCTCCAGCGACACAATGCGCTGCTCAGCAAGAAACTACTAGCACTAACATCACAGCAAATCAGAGGCTAGAAATATCCAGGAAGCTGCTGCTGCATTTCAAGAGGAATCCAAAGCAATGTAATTTGATTTGGAGGACATACAACTCCACTTGATTACTGTCTCTAATGGAAGTAGTATAGCTCTCAAGTTGGAAGTATGCATTCATATTAGAAATGTAAAATCTGCAGCTGGAGATACTGACTAGTCTGAGCAGACACTTTTCTTTGAGGACATTAACTTTTGCTGGGCTGAAGTTGGACCTGAGCTCCTTGACTAAACTTTGTTTTTATGTTGTTCAATTGAGATTTTTTGCACAGCTGTAACAAACTCCAAACTACCGAAGTCTTCTGTGCTTCTAGAACCCAAACGTTTGTTTTCCAGAATGAAACATTGCAAGGTATGGACCCTCCTGACTTTCTGGGTTTCTTATTGTAGAGGTTAAGATGAAATCAAATATTGTAACATGCTATAACTGTGCTCCGTGTCTACCATGTTGAGTTTTTAAAGGCTATTTGTTTCAATATTCCCTAAACACACGTCTACAGTTGGAGTGGAAGAGTCTATAGAGTAAATTGAAGAGACTCTGTTTCTGGATCAGTGTCTCTTGCTGTTGTGATGGGTTTTTTTGTTTAGTTTCTTTTCCCTTTGACCTAAAAAGGCTGACTACGCAAATGGGGAAATGAAGCAAAGATGAAGAATCAGGTGTCTGGTCTAAAACACATCCAAGTCTCTCCTTTTGTGTGCAGGAAAAGCAGGATTTCACTTCTCTAAGCGTGGTATGAAAAACTAGGCTTGCAGACACTTGATCAAATTGATGGCTGATCAAGCATCTAAACAGAATTTCAGTGTAAAATGTCTAAATCCGATTTTTAAAGCTGTCCTAAGTACTTGTGGCTTTTTTGCTGAACTTTTTCCAAAAACTATAAATAGGAACTGTTCTACATACCAAAAAGCATCAGCATTTAAATATTTATATTTGGAGAGAGCTTTTTTGTAAACTACTCTTTAAACTTGTTGTGTTGACACTTTAGTTCAATACATGAGAATTTACAGTGGTGTGTTTTTTCTTCCCCTTAGGATGGTGCACTGTTAAGTTAGAGTCTGTAAAAGGTGCTACTGTTGCAGTTGCAATGATAGCGGCTTATACAGTTTGACGACCTTTCTCTAAAGTGTTGTCATTTTGACTCTGAAGCCAATGGGGGTCATACCATGAATGGGAATTGGATTAGAATTTTCATTACTCAAAATGTCTGTAAACATCCACCTCTATGTACTTGGAGTGGATTCTCTAGAGAAGCTGGTCCTTAAGCCTGAACACCTGCCTGCTCAGGTGACAGTGGAGCATACCCAGACCACTCCCTGAAACTTGCGTTAAAAGCCAGAGAACCATTCTCTTCTGAGTTTCTGCCACCTTGTTTTCCAAACCTTACCCTACCCATTGTGTATCCTACTCAATATTTCATGGGGAGACAGGCTAACCTCTGAGCAAAGTAGGAAGAATCTCAGTATAATGCTGGGAGTGGTGGTCATCTCAGAACACCAAAGGAAAATTACCCCATCCTGTCTTGGTTCTGGGACACAACTAGGTGTCCAATTCTATTGTAATCACTCGGAGTAATGAATAACACACAGTTCTTGTAGTTGAGGGACAACAGGAAAATTGGAGACTTGCTGCTATCTAACATTATTCTTTTCTCCCTAGCTGTATTTTTTAAAATACAGCTGATTTTATACTGGATATTTGAGGGATATATGAATCTTTGTTTTTAGAACACTCGGGTTTTGATGTAACTGCATGTAACCATTTGTACATATATCTGTCTGAAAAGCTGAGAATGTGACTGAAGTTCATGCACAATAAATGCAACTAAGGAAAAGCTTAAAACCTTTCATTACAATGATCATATCTACTTTTCAAATATTTAAAATGGGAATCTCTTAATTTAAGGATTTTGGACCAGTCTGGAAAAGCAAGATATTGCCATTTAATCTGTACTGCCAGATAGCAGCATTTAGATGGAGAAGGCACTTTCCTAAACTGCTGATCACAGTAAAACCCTGCAAAGAGGAACAGGATCTACTCATTTATGAATACTCCAGATGCCTGTGTTCTAAAGGTAACATGAGGAGGGCTAGTAAAAACTTCTTAAGGGCGCCTCTCTCCAGCAAGTTCCTCCAAAGGTGGTGGCAGCCTTATCTATCTATCTAAATTCCTGCTGCCTGGAAGAGTAAGTTTGGGTTAGCTTGATGCAGCTGGTTCCTACTGGAGCATCCTGCTGAAGCTAGCTTGTAGCAAAGTAGTAGGTAATAGCATCTTCACTCACTTGGCTGTCCTTAAAGCAAACTTCTCCACTGCATCAGTGGAAAAAGCTAATGGGCCGTGTGCAATAGAGTAATACTTGGTACTAAGCCATGTGGGAAACCTGCCTAAGTGAGAGGATAGCCCAAGCAGAGCACCTCATGGCTTCTCTTACAGTGAATCCTCTAGCTCCACACCAATGGAGAAACTTTAAGATCTGAATGCAGTGCTTGCAGACCAGAATCTAGCGCTTCTTCACAATCTCACTGGAACTAGGGCTTGGTCTAAACATGGAATTTATGTTGGTATAACTACATTGCTCAGGGGTGTGGAAAATCCACTCCTGGTCAACGTAGTTACAGCGATCTAACTCCCGATGTAGAGTGCTATGTCAATGGGAGTGCTGCTACCACCTCTTGGGAACATGGAGTTTCTACGCCAACGAAAGTAGCTCTCCCATTGGCATAGGTCGCGTCTTCATTAAGTGCTACAGTGGTGAAGCTGCACCACTGCAAGTGTAGACAAGCCCTTGGTTTTGCTATTGCTGTCTAATAATAGAGCACAATCTTAAATTCAGATTTGATTCAGCTATAGCTGCCTTCTGTGACCTCAGTTTCTTTTCTGTCCCATTTTGAGACTTAATTGCTCAATCTCCAAGAAGCTTCCTTTGGAGGATCCCAGGAAAACAAATCATAAGAGGTCTCTGAGCCTTGCAGGGGTGAGTCTGATGGCTCAGACAGTGGCGGGGGCAAAAAAGGGCCAGGGTCAGGTACCACGAGATTTCCAGCCCCAGAGGATTTCCAGAGTGGACTGGAGGTCTTAGAACCATGATAGGAGCTCTGTACTTAGGGCCACTTCCTATTTTGTTGGTTTCTAGTAGTCAAGGAAGACCAGGGTAACAGATAATCACATGGATTACAGGCAGCAGTTTGGCAATGACCAAAACCAACTCAATTATGCAGGGCATGTGGCTGGCCAACTGCAGCATTGGGACCAAGAACCTGTGGGGCAGCAGGATGGGCTAACAGACCTGGGGCAGCTACTTGATGCAGGGGCCTGTGTTGCCTATCCCAGGTGGGGAAGCAATGGGGAAAATTCAGGAAGGCAAGAGGAAACAGCAAAAGGCCAGGAAGGGAACCACATCCTAAGCATCCTGGAGATGATGTGCAGCTGGAAAACAATGTGCAGGGCAATGTGACACCTCTGCCTTGCAGCAGAGTGATTTCACAAACAATTGGGGCCCACTGTGAGGGCAGGGGGGCAGGCCCCAGGGTTCTAGCCTCCTCAGTGGGTATTGTCATAACCATACAGCTAAGGGTAGCCTAGAATTCCTCCTTACCTGTAAGGGATTAAGAAGCTCAAATCTGGTTGGCACCTGACCAAAAGGACCAATGGGGAAAGAAGATACTTTCAAATCTGGGGCGGGGAAGGCTTTGTGCTTTTTGTTTTTGTGTTCTCTTGGGAAGCAGAGAAGCACCAGGTGAGAAAACTCCTCCTCCTATAAACCATCCTAAAGTGAGTCTCAATATTGCAAAAAGAGTAGTAAATAAGGCAGGGTGCGTTCGATTACCTTTCATTTTCAACTTCTGAATTTTCCCTATGCTAAGAGGGAGGTTTATCTCTGTTTTTTGTAACTGTAAATTTTTGCCTAGAGGGGAATCCTCTGTTTTGAATCTGATTACCCTGTAAAGTTACCTTCCATCCTGATTTTAGAGGCGCTTCTTTTACTTTTTTTCTCTCATTATAATAAAGTTCTGGGTTTTTTTTAAGAATCTGGTTTACCTATTTGGTTGGTATATTATTCTCAAGTCTTCCCAGGAAGGGGGTGTAGGGCTTGGTTTGGGCGGGGGGGGAGATATTTTGGGGGAATAGGAATTCCAAGTGGTCCTTTCCCTGCTTCTTTGTCTAAATCACTTGGTGGTGGCAGCGTACCATCCAAGGCACAAATCCTTTGTCCTTGGGGAATTTTTTACTAAGCTGGTAGAAATAAGCTTGGGGGGCTTTCATGCAGGTCCCCACATCAGTACCCTAGAGTTCAGAGTGGGGAGGGAACTCTGACAGGTGTGTTTTGCAGTTCAGCATATTCCTTCAGTGTGGCCTTATGGTCTCAGGTGGGTGCTTCTGGTGGAAGTAATCGGAGGGGCGCCAGGTGCCTTCAGGGTCTGGCCTGCAGGGAACCATAAGACGAATGTGAACAGCAGGTCAAAGAACATACTGGCTGTCTTCAGGTATTGGGGATGGAGGTGGGGGAACCCAAGGCCTGGGCCTTCCAGCATCTCAACTTCTGTCTCCCTCATTCCCAACTCTACAGTCTTGGGTCCTCTCTGTGTGTCTGGGTTGGTGTCCCCTCTTTCTCTCTTCTTTTCTCTCCCCCCACCCCCCCCCACCCCGCATTGGGCCATAAGAGTGGCCATACTGGGTCAGACCAGTGGTCAATCCAGCTCATTATCCTGTCTTCCAACAGTGGCCAGTGCCATATGTTTCAAAGGGCATGAACAGAACAGGGCAATTATCAAGTGATCCAAGCCCAGCTTTTGGCAATTGGAGGTTTAGGGTCTACTAATATTGGTCTGAATCCAGTGTCATCTTACACAGCTGTTTCTGATCAATGGGGGCCCATCTTCTCCAGACAATATGAGAAGATACGGCAGGCTGAGTATATGGACAGCAGCTCAACTCCACTCAAGGGTGGCTGGGGCCACACAGCTGAAAAGAGCAACATATCCAATTAACTTGGGGTAATTCCTGAAAGGGGGGCTAAAACACCCAGGAAGGAGGATTCCATATTGTGGGGTTTTGTTCAGGGTTTCAGGATCCTGTATGAAGGGGAGAGGGTGCATGTAATGGCAAATAACTTCAGATCTGATTAAAATCATGGAGGACACTGCCAAGGATAAAATCCAGAAAGGGTTTTTTTGAGCAGGTTTGTGTGTCCCTTTTGGCTATTGCCACAGCCTAGTCTCCATATCTTTCCCTTGGGCCTTGTCACGTAAGTGTCCAGTGAGTGTCTCCTTATTCATGATCTCTTGTACCCAATAGGAGAATTATTGACAGATGTGATTAACCCCAAGCTGTGCACTGTGCCTTATGTATCACTTGATGCAATGGTGCATGTAGTCAGCTTGTGCACCAGTGTAGCCTTGCTTGCAAAGACTGACAAAATTGGCATTCTACCTCCTCCCAGTCTACCTGGCAGACTCTGATCTCTTGGGCCTTTCCTTCAATGAACAGTTTATGTGGACAAAGCAATGCCCATGAGCTGTGCTATTTTGTGTGCAGTCTTCAAAAAAAAATTCAGTACAATTTTGGACAGGACAGTTAGGAGTGCAGGATGCCAGCAGGCTTACTCATTCCATATAGGGTCTGCAACTATGGCTACCCAGTTGGGTTTGGGTGCATCAGATGTCCAGGTTATAGGACACTGGTAATCCAGGCCTATAAATTCTTCATGTGCCTGCCTGAGGGGAGGTGGATGCAGGCAGCGGGGCTGTAAGTGCCACTGGCTTTAATAGGGTCTACTACATTCCTATGTCTGTCATGTATATAATGCACCAGTACAGTCAGTTTACAAGAGTGTGTAATTCAGTGATAAGCTTGTAGCTAGGCCTTGCCTGGGATGTGATTGTTGGCACAGCAGCTGGGGCATGTGCTGGGAATAGCTCATGTCTCTCTTACATGGGCTGGCATGCTGAGAGCACATGTTGGCCATCATTGTTCTCCTCATAATGACCTGAGAACCTAATCCAGTCTCAGACTGACTTGAAAGATCACTGGGATGTTGGACTGGTGGTGGATGTTTCCTGGCATGGGGATGGTGTTGGTGGTGGTTCGTGGATAATCTTGCTAATGGGCTGCCTGAACTCTTACGTAGTGCACATGTGTGCACCCTACCAAGAGCTTTCTGGCTATGGGATATTCTTGGGCAGATTTTTCAGTATCTGTTGTTCCACTGGGCATAAACTAAATATGCATGGGACCAAAGACAGTGACTATAGCCTAGTGGTTAGAGCACTCTACTGGGAGGTGGGAAGCCCATGTTCAAATCCCTGCTCTGTCAGGCAGTGAGAGTCTCCCACATCCTTTCGTGAGTGTTCTAACCCCAGGGGAAGAGGGAGGGGGCTTCCCACCTTCTCCTTTGTGTGGGTACACATGCTACCTAATCAGGCCCTGCAGGCAAAATAGGCGGGGGAACATCTAGTTTGAGAATCCCACTGGGTTTTAGGCCTGAGACTAGCAGCTGGGTACCTAGACTCAAGCCTGCTCCGCACCCACCCCGGCCCTGCCATGCTGCCTGTTCGCCACCTCCGGGCCCCGGCTCGCTCCTACGCCAAGGCGGCTGCTGGCCCGGCCCAGATGTCCTTCACCTTCGCCTCACCCACGCAGGTGTTGTACAACGGAGCCACTGTGAAGCAGGTGGATGTTCCCACACTGAGCGGCTCCTTTGGCGGCTCACGTTCCCACCCTGCAGGTCCTGAAACCCAGAGTTGTGACGGTCTTTGCCGAGGACAGCACATTGACTAAGTACTTTGTGAGCAGTGGTTCCATCACAGTCAATGCAGACTCCTCTGTGCAGCTGCTGGCAGAAGAGGTGACCGCTTTGGACATGTTGGATCTCGCTACTGCTAAGTCGATGTGATGCCTAAAGCAGTAGTTAAGCACTTAAGGCTTTTGTGGAGCTAGCCCAAACTTAATTTTCATAGCCATTTATGCCCACTTCTAAGTCACATTTGTTTAACATCAATAGGAACATTTAAGCTAATGCTGAGCACCTCGAAAATCCCACCAACAAATTGAGCTTCAAATAAAACCAAGGCTAGCATTGAATGTTGGAGCAGTGCAGTGTGGGTAGCTGTCCCGCAGTCCCCGCCACCCATTGAAATTCTGGGTTAAGCTCCCAGTGCATGATGGGGCAAAAACATTCTCGTGGGTGTTTCTGGGTGTGTTGTTAGTCGCTCCTCCCTTCATGAAAGCTATGGCAGACAATTGTTTCGTGCCTCTTTGGCGTGCAGACGCCATACTGCTTTCAGCAGACGGTGCACCACCACTCTCCTGCTACTATGAATCCACCTCTCATTTCCTCTCCTCTTCCTATGTAATCTGTACTATCTATTCTCTCTTTTTCATCAAACGCTTCCGCTGCCAACTCTGCTTGGCCATCGTGAACCGAACAGCACAACTTCCGCCGCCAGCTCTGCTCTCCCGCTATTGCTGCGCTTCCGAGCTTCTCCATGTTGTCTGTCCTAGGCTCCCACCCCCGTGAAAGCAACAGAAGACAACCATTTTCTGCCTTTTTTTCAGCTGCCGTGAACCAAACAGCACCTCTTCCACTGCCACTCTGCTCTCCTACGTTTCGCGCCCTTTTTCCAGGATTACCCATGCAAGCGCCATAGCCACGGAGCCCAACCAGATCTCCGCTGCAGTTTTGATCATTGTAAATACCTTGTGCATTATCCAGCAGTATGTGCAGTGCCTGCAAAACCAGGCAAGGAAGCAATGACGGCACGATTACGATAGTGATGAGGACATGAACGCAGACGTTCCTAGAAGCACAGCATGTGGCGATTGGGAGATCATGGTGGTGTTGGGCCAGGTTCATGCCATGGAACGCCGATTCGGGACCTGGCAAACAAGCACAGACTGGTGGGACCGCATAGTGTTGCAGGTATGGGACGATTCCCAGTGGCTGAGAAACTTTCATATGCGTAGGGCCACTTTCATGGAACTTTGTGACTTGCTGTCCCCTGCCCTGAAGCGCAAAGACACCAAAATGAGAGCAGCCCTCACAGTTGAGAAGCAAGTGGCCATAGCCCTGTGGAAGCTTGCAACGCCCGACAGCTACTGGTCAGTCAGGAATCAGTTTGGAGTGGGCAAATCTACTGTGGGGGCTTGTCAAGGTTCCTTCCCCACTCTGAACTCTAGGGTACAGATGTGGGGACCTGCATGAAAACCTCCTAAGCTTACTTTTTACCACCTTAGGTTAAAACTTCCCTAAGGTACAAACTATTTTACCCTTTGCCCCTGGACTTCCACTGCCACCCTCAAACTTTATTTGGGTTCCTAAGAAAATGTAGTTTGGACATGTCTTTCCCCCAAAATCCTCCTAACCCTTGCACCCCACTTCCTGGGAAAGGTTTGGTAAAAATCCTCACCAATTTGCATAGGTGACCACAGACCCAAACCCTTGGATCTTAGAACAATGAAAAAGCATTCAGTTTCCTTACAAGAAGACTTTTAATAGAAGAAGAAAAAAGAATCACCTCTGTAAAATCAGGATGGTAAATACCTTACAGGGTAATTAGATTCAAAACATAGAGAATCCCTCTAGGCAAAACCTTAAGTTACAAAAAAGACACACAGACAGGAATAGTCATTCTATTCAGCACAGCTATTCTCAGCCATTTAAAGAAATCATAATCTAACACATACCTAGCTAGATTTACTAAGTTCTAAGACTCCATTCCTGTTCTGTCTCTGGCAAAAGCATCACACAGACAGTCACAGACCCTTTGTTTTTCTCCCTCCTCCCAGCTTTTGAAAGTATCTTGTCTCCTCATTGGTCATTTTGGTCAGGTGCCAGCGAGGTTACCTTTAGCTTCTTAACCCTTTACAGGTGAGAGGATTTTTCCTCTGGCCAGGGGGGATTTTAAAGGGGTTTACCCTTCCCTTTATATTTATGACAGGGCTGCTATGCTGCAAGTAACCAACGCAATCCTTGACCAGCTGCTATCAAGGGTAGTGACTTCGGGAAATGTGCAGGTCATACTGGATGGCTTTAATGCGCTGGGGTTCCCTAACTGCAGCAGGGCGATAAGGATATGTGTTCCGTCTATCTTGGCCCTGGAACACCGGGGCGGCCAGTACATAAACCGCTAGGGGTACTTTTCCATGGTGCTGCAAGCACTGGTGTATCACAAGGGACGTTTCACCGACATCAACGTGGGATGGCCGGTAAAGGTGCATGACGCTCGAATCTTCAGGAACTCTGGTCTGTTTGTTTGAACAGCTGCAGGAAGGAACTTACTTCCCAGACCAGAAAATTACTGTTGAGGATGTTGAAATGCCTGTAGTTATCCTCGGGGACCTAGCCTACCTGTTAATGTCATGGCTTATGAAGCCGTACACAGGCACTCTGGACAGTAGTAAGGAGCAGTTCAACTATAGGCTTAGTAAGTGCAGAATGGTGGTAGAATGTGCACTTGGACGTTTGAAAGCACACTGGCGCAGTTTACTGACTCAGTTAGATCTCAGCACAACCAATATTCCAATTGTAATTGCTGCTTGTTGTGTGCTCCACAATATCTGTGAGAGTAAGGGGGAGACATTTTATGGTAGTGTGGGAGGTTGAGGCAACTCACCTGGCGACCACTTTCACACAGCCAGACAACAGGGCAATTAGAAGAGTGCAGCAGGGCCCACTGCACATCAGAGAAGCTTTGAAAGCCAGTTTCATGACTGGCCGGGATATGGTGTGACTTTTTTTTTCTCAAAGTTACCCACCCCCTAAAAATATAAAAATTTTAACGGAAATAAAGTCACAATTGTTTAAAAACCGTTCTTTATTATTTGTTGCATAAAACAGAGAAATCAGAAGCTGCGGGGGGGAGGGAAGGGGATTGGGTTAAGGAGGTGGAGGAGGAGGGAAGGACAAGTCCAGAAACCAAATCAAAATTTAGGATATGTCATTTTTCTGCTGCTTGTGCAATCCTCTGGGGTTGACTGGGTGAGTCCCCGTAGCCTCCCCCTTCCGTGTTCTTGAGCGTCTGGGTGAGGACACTATGGAACTTGGGGAGGAGGGAGGGCGGTTATACAGGGGCTGCAGCGGCAGTCTGTGGTCTTGCTGCCTTTCCCACATTAGATCCACCATACAGTGGAGCATGTCATTTTTCTCCCCCATGAGCTTGACCATAGCATCCTGCCTGCTCTCATCGCGCACGTCCCTTCTCTCTTTGTATTCATGTAACGCTGTAAATTCAGGGAGGGATAGCTCAGTGGTTTGAGCATTGGCCTGCTAAACCCAGGGTTGTGAGTTCAATCCTTGAGGGGGCCCTTTGGGATCTGGGACAAAAACTGGGGATTGTCCCTGCTTTGAGCAGGGGGTTGGACTAGATGACCTCCTGAGGTCCCTTCCAACCCTGGTATTCTATGACTCCGCAATTGTTTGCCTCCACGCATTCAACTGGGCCCTATCAGTGCGAGAGGACTGCATGAGTTCAGCAAACATGGCGTCCCGAGTTTGTTTTTTCCGCCTTCTAATCTGGACTAGCCTCTAGACCCTGAAGGGGCAGCGTTGAAACATTTGCACCTGCTGTGGGAGGAGGAAAAAGGGAGGGTAGTATTTTAAAAGATCCCTTTGTTCTCCAAAATATGACACTGTTTCTCAGTGAAACAGGCAAGTCCTAGTACACAGCACATATTTTTTCTGTACAAGGTCTCATTTTGCCTCTTATACTGAAGTGCCTGCCATGGTGTGAGTAAGCCATCACACGTGGCCAGGCAACAGAATTCAGTTTGCAGGCAGCCATGGTAAACCCTAGGGGCACGCGGGGTTCTGCTTCTTCCGCATTCATTTCAATGCTTTCAAACTGCCAGGCCCCTTTTCCCATAGCAAGCAATGCCTGGTGGGTTTATAAAAGGAGGGCCTGCCATATAAAAGGAGGGCCTGCGGGCTCTCTGGGACGATCACTTCACACAACACCCTTCCTCCTCCCCCACCACCGACCGCGTGGCTCCGATGAGGCTCTGAGCAGGGATGAGCCCTTTAAACTAAGCGCGAAAAGCCCAGCATGGCTGGGTTTCTCCCCACCGCGTGGCTCCACTCAAGCTCTCACTCACCAGCAGTGCCTTCTCCAGGGTCATGGTCCAGGAGCGGGGGGAGGCTATTGGCTCCAGCATTAAGATTAGTTCCTGGCTAGGGAGGAAAACAGATTCCCTACTTGCCGCCTGTGCACTGTCATCATCCTCTTCGTCCTCCAAAAACTCATCCTCCTCGCTCCATTCTACTCCCCCCCTTGCAGGTGTCCACGGACAGTGGTGCGGTAGTGGTGGTGTCCCCTCCCCCCCATAATTACATGGAGCTCATGGTAGAAGCAGCATGTATGGGGCTGTGACCCAGAGCACCCATTCGCCTCCCTGGCTTTTTGGTACACTGTTCTGCATCCCTGGAGTAGCCTCTTTCCGTCATGGCCCTGGAAACTTTAGCATACGTATTTGCGTTTCTTATTGTGGAACGTAGTTCTGCCGTAACAGATTCATCTCTCCAACATGCAGTGAGATCCAGTACCTCCTGTTCGGATGATGCTGGAGCTCGTTTCCGAATCTGGGACTGCGTGGTCACCTGTGATGGTGGCCTGTGCTGATTGCAACCAAACAGGAAATTCAAAAGTTCCCGGAGCTTTTACTGCCTACCTGGCTAATGCATCAGAGTTCAGAGAGTTGTCCAGAGTGGTCACAAGGGAGCATTCTGGGATAGCTCCCGGAGGCCAATATCATCAAATTGCGTCCACAGTACCTGTACTGCGATCTCGATTTTAATGCTACTCCACTTACTGAGGTGGAGTACAGAAATCAGATTAAAGAACCCTTTAAATCGAAAAAACTGGTTTGGTCGTGTGGACAGAATCAATTTTATTTCGAAGTAACTCGGCTAATTCCGAAATAACTGCATACTGTAGACCAGGCCAAAGAGGTTAAGGGGTGGCTTGATTGCAATCTAAGTACTGCTTGGGGAACAAATATTAAACAATAGGCTCTTCAGTCTAGCAGAAAAAGGTAAACACGATTCAGTGGCTAGAAGCTGAAGCTAGACATTCAGACTGGAAATAAGGTGTACATTTTTAACGGAGAGTAATTAGCCATGGGAACAACTTACAAAGGGTCTTGGTGGATTCAGTATCACTGACATTTTTAAAACAAGACTGGATGCTTTTTAAAAATATGCTCTAGGAATTATTTTAGGGAAGTTCTATGGCCTGTATTATCAAGAAGGTCAGACTAAATGAGCACAATGGTCCCTTCCAGCCTTGGAATCTATGAATTTATAACACTGTTTTACAGATTAGTGTAAACAGATTACTTAACCTTTTAATTATAAATGCTCATCACAGCAGCTTGATGTTTATTTTTCCAGAATGAAGAGGGCTCTGCATATATATACGTATGCTAATATGAAGCACACTAGTGGAAGTGGTTAGAATACCCACATAACCTAGTACCACAGTCTATGGGGACAAAGCTAAGGCTAGCGTGGACTTTGCAATTTACACCAGCACTCAATGTCACATGCATTCAAACACAATGTGCACTGAATGAACAGGTCCCATCTCTTTCTATAAGTAACTAACATGTAATTGTTAGACTTGTTTTACAAAATTTGTTCCACTAACCATTACTTTTCTCAAATCTAGAGTTACTCAAAACATATCTAAGGATTGAAACAAGTTGTCTAAATTAATACAAGAGTTAAAGTAGCTGTTTTCCCTTTCAAGCAATTTATTATAGTGACCAGATACACAAATGTAGTGAATATCACTGAATAAAGACATTTATGTCCAAGAAAAGTTTTGGAGTATTTTTTGTATTCCTGTCCATTTCTGATTTTGTGGCAGGTATTGTGATGCTTTTTCTTCAGCTTCGTACTTCTCTTACTTTTCACAGAGAAGTCTATTTCTCTAAGACACGATACATTTAAAACTGCAGGAAGGGGGAAGCAATCTAACTAAAAAAGGGTACATGTGACAGTAACACAGAAGAAAAATGCTCATATAACTGCAGAACAGAGCTGTCCAACTCAGGATGTGAAATGTTCACCCAAACTAATCTAGCTCGAGTAACAGATGAGTTAGTTCTCTTCGGTTTTTTTCAGATCTCTTTCCTACTTGAAACAACTGCCATCTTTGGTGACCAACAGATATGTTGTTCAAAATCACCTGCCACCACATTCCTATCCAAGTGCTAATCTGCCAGGGAAAAAGAATGTTAGTCAGACCCTACCTCTGTGAAAAAGGCCCTGATCCTAGGCAACATCAACTCTTAATGAGGTCATGGGTTGGTGGAGAAAAATTTAAAATTATCTTCCAAAACTCCAACTAGAAATTTAAATCCCTAATTGGATGAAGACCATCCAGGCAGAGACAGAGTACTTCAATGGGAAGAAAGGCTCTAAAAATCAGACTTTAGTTATGGCAGTGGGCTACTTTGGCACATTTAGACTTCTAAATTACCCAATCAAGGAAACATGAATACATTTTTGAAATTTTTTTCTGTAACTTTAAAATTACAAATTCAAAATGCACAAGTCATTCACTCATCCATGCAGCACAAATATGCCATTCACAATTACTAGACAAATACATGCAGCAAGGTATATTTTAAAACTTTTGTGTGTTTGAAAGCAAGCACTTAAATAGAAGTGACCTAATTTTCACATAGAGTGGCTACTACACCTGCTTAGGACTCCCTTACAGTAAAGATTTTAGAACATGTATATAGAACCAGGACCTTAAATTGGAGCTGTGAGTGCTCAGTATCTCTGAAAATCAGGCCCTTTTATTTTAAGTGCCAGCCAGCTGGGATTCAAATTTGAGAATTGTGCAATGCTGGTAAGTTAATGTTCTTTTTCAAGTAACTGCATATGTCCATTCCCCTGTAAGTATGCATGTACTTCATGAACAGATTTTGGAGATTTTTCTCTCAGGAGTTCATGCTGGGACAGTGTGAGTGCCCTTCTGGTGCCTCACAACAGTGCATGTGGCTAGAAAGGGCCATGCTTCCCCCAATGTCCTTCAGTTCCCTCTTACCACCAGCAAAAGTTGTTGGAGCTGTGATCTTTGTACCTGTAAGTCTCCCTTCTTTTAGTGTATACTATACCTTCTACGATAGTATATCTGTACATAGTTAGCTACAAGAATAAATTTAGAATATTATTTTCTAAAGTACAGTTCCTGGCTCCCAATTGGGTACACTCTTCTACATCTGCTAGGTGCTAGGAGCACCTGCAGTAGGGTCACCATCTTCCCTTCCCCCACACCGCAACCAATGCCATGCAGGGGGAACCACATGCTCAGGACACTCCTGGGAAGAACTGGGGGAAGAGACCTCCTCAACAACCCGTAGCCTCTTTGGCACCTGATGAGGTGGTAGTGACAGTCTATTTCTTCCCCTCCTGATTAGTTCAGAGCTCATCAAAACACATTAAGGAGGCTGGCTGCTGCTCTGGATATCCAACCAGAAGAGGTGTAGGAAAAGACTCCCAGACTCATGGACATTTTAGCCTTTGCAGAACCCTCTTGGGTAGCTCTCCCTATTAGGGTACGCTGGAACCTGAGAAGATTTTATGGCTGACCTCATCTTCCCTGCCTCCCTCTGCTAAAAGGGTGGAGAAAAGAGATGTCTCTTCACAGGGATTAGCACTTCTCTAGCCACCCTTCTCCATGCTCCTTGCTAGTCACTGCTGCTAATGAAAGAGAGAGACAGGAACACCAGGCTTCTGCTTCCAAAAGGAAAGAAGCTAAAAAGCTAGATCTAGTCAGCTGGTAACTTTATTCCACAGGTTTACTGTTTAGGATCAGGATTTGCAAACCAAGAGGCTGTGCTGAGTTGATACAATTGCAGCCTGTGGGATAATATCCTGAAGTTCAAAGACAAGCTTCTGGACAAGGCAAAACACAAGTTCCCTGCTATGGTATAAGAGGGAAAATTACTAGCCAGAACAGCATTGCAAGTAAGCCTGGATGCAACAGACTCTGTGGATTGAGCTATTGCTTCTGTCATTGAGATGCAGTGTTCATCTTGGCTGCAGTCAAGTCTTCCCCTGATGTGCAACAAACCATTCAAGACCTCCCATTTGAAAGCATCTGGTTGTTTTCCAAGAAGGCTTTATAGTCTTAAGGATTCATGGGTGACCCGTAAGTCTCTGGAAATATATACACTGTTGCCAAAAAGAAAACTACAGCAATCCCAACAGTTTCAGCCCTTCTTGTCACATACCCAAAAAGAGGAGCAGAAGTTACAAGAGGCATCTTCCTTCTTCCCCCTCTTGTGCAGCTGCCAGTTCTCCTAGGCAAACTGGGTTCTCAGTCATTTTGACCTGTTAGTTGAGAACAGTCTACCCCTTATCAATGAGTGCCATCTTTCCCCACCCCAATTTTTCTAGCTGCCCTTCCCACTTCTTAAGTGCTTGGACCTGTTATGCTAAGAGGCAATCCTCCTCTTGGTTTTCTGCCTCTCCAGTTCCATCAACCTGAAAGCAGCTTACATTCTGGGAATTCAAAACACTCTGGCAGACTGTCTGAGCACAGAGGTGAAGCATAACTGTTGATGGGGGGCGGTGGGAACATATATTTTGAACCAACTTCCCACTAAAAAAAGAAAAAGAGGAAAAAAGGTATAAACCGTGGCAGAAATCTGGGGGCTGCCCACCCCACGTGTCGCCTCTGCTTGAGTCATGTGCAGGTCACTGAGTGGTCTCTTGACCCAGATGTATCCAGGGCCATTTTCCAGTAGGGAGGAATTCCCCAAGTGGATCTATTTGTAACACGAGCAAACAAAAAAAATGTCTTTTTTGTTCCTGAGGAGGTCACAGCCCAAGTTCACTGATAGATGCTTTCCTCATATCCTAGTCAAAAGGCCTGCTCTGTGCCTTCCCTCCAGTTCTGCTCCTGTCCAAAGTCAAGCAAGGGTCTGCTCTCCTTATTCTAATAGCCCCAGCATGGCCCTATCAGCATTGGTTTTCGTCTCTACTACCTCTATTGCTCAGACCTCTGCTGTTGTTCCCAAGAGATGTGGATGTGATCTCTCAGGGCCCCAGCCACCTCCTTTATCCCAACTTTCAGTCAGACCCTCCACCTGACAGTGTGGATGCTTCATGGCTAATCTCAACATATTTGCTCTAAAGAATGCACAAAGCACTGCTAAATGGTAGAAAACCTTCAAAGTTTACTTAAACTTACTAAATGGAGGAGATTCTCTGTCTCGTACAAAAAAGTGCCCCCTCCAGCTCAGGCTCCGATGTGCCATATCTTGGACTACCTTTTGTTTCTAGAACAGAAAGGATTAGCTTTTAGTTCCATCAGAGTCCATCTGGCAGCTATCCACCCTCCTGTGGATAACCTATCAATTTTTTCAAAACCTATATCCATCAGATTTCTAAAAGGGTTTTCTCAGATTATACTCACAGGTTCATAGCCTGGTTCCACAGAGGAGTTTAAAGTTAGGGTCTAGCAAAGCTTGTGGGTCCCTTTTGTGCCTTGTTCTGTTCCCCCTGTCTATGAAGGTGGCTTTCTTGGTTGCTATGACTTCAGCCAGAAGCTTTAGTATCAGAGCCTCTCTATACAATTTTCTTCATGGACAAGATTTTACCTTTGACCCTAAATTCCTATCTGAGATGGTTTCTGATTTTTCACATAAATTGCTTAATTAATTTACCAACTCTTTCCAAAGCTACATTCAAGTAAAACAGATGAAAAATTCCATACTCTACCTGTTAGAAGAGCTTTGGCTTTTTACTTAGATCAGACTAAGCCATTCAGGTCTTCATCGCCATTTCAGACAGAGTAAGGGACCACCCTAAACCACCCAGAGGAACTCTTCCTGGATTTCCACCTGTATTTGTTTATGCTACTGATTGATTTACGTGTCTCACTCAACCAGGTTGCAGGCAGCTTCTGCATCCTTCCTGTACCTATATTGAACAGTTGTAGGGTGGCAATCTGGTCATCAGTCCATACATTTGCCTCCTCTTATGCCATCTCTTATCAATCTAGACACACTAAAAGATTTTGATGCATGGTCCTACAATCCCTGTTCAAGTAGACTCCAAGCCAACGGCCAGTTCAAACTGCTTGTGAGTCACCTACAGGGGAATGCATATGTAAAATCACTCCAAGAAAGAAATAGTTATCTACCTTTCCTTACGTGTTCTTTGAGATGTGTTGCACATGTCCATTCCAGTCTTTCTGGTAGGAAAGAACGGAGGGGGGTAGCATAGCCCTTTATACCTGGGTGCAGTGCTGTGAGGCATCAGAGGGCACTTACACATCCCCGATGGGTACTGCCAAGGGAAAAAATTTCTGACAACTGTACATGAGGAGCACATACACCCACAGTGAAATGGACATGTGCAACATCTCTAAAAACAACAGTTAAGGAAACACAGGTAACTGTTTTTTACAAATGCTTAGCATGACTCCATCTACCCCTCATTTTTGTGCATATTTAAATTGTGACCTTACTGCTGCTTTGATTTAGGGGTTTTTCCTTCGTTTGGGGGGGGGGGGGGGGAAATCCATGAATGTCATAGCATTCCTGTAGCTCCAAATCAGACTTAAAGGTCCATGCCGCATCAAAAATAATGGAATGAGGAGGGATAAATCCTCAAATAAGAGTATCCACATAGCAGTTTATACCAAAGTCACTACTCTGTAATAATTATTTCAGAGTGGGCATTTTGATAAGCTTCCAAGTGTAGACGAGTCCTAGTAGACCACTTGGATTCTCTTGCTTTCTTCCTTTTTCAGTTTACCCTAAACACAGAACCTTCTGTAAGATTTGGGTTTTTTGAGGAGGGAAGAGGAATAGTTGATGCTGTGAATGTCAGTCTGATTATGGTGAAACAGTTTTGTTAAAATTTCAGTTGCAGGAACAAATTCTGCCTTCAGTTACATATGTATACAAAACCTCCTAAAGATAACTGAACTGGATTGTAATAGGATTATAATTTAATCTGCAGAATCTTTATTATGCCTAAAGAAGAGAGAACCCAGATTGATGGTCAGTGCCCAGATTGAGTTTGCAGGACTGACTATTTTTTTAAAAATAATAAAAAAAAAAAAAAAAAAAAAAAAGCCATTTTATTAACTTCTAAACTGAGCAAATTTAGTTTAGAATTAGTAAAACACATGAAACCCACGATACCATTTTACAGTCACCTGAAACTAAAACCATGTTTTAGGGTAGAAAACAGTCATTTTATCCCCAAACTCTCATCATAACTTAACAAGTTGACAGATTTTCCCCAACTTTACACACAAAAAATCATTTAGTCACAAAGGAAATTTTTTTATGAAAATCATGAAAATTTGAAAACAAGTTATACTGGAAGTCTAAATACAACTTTAACTGCAGTTTGCACTCCCAGCAAAAGTTAACACATACCATTCCTCTAACAAAAAAGCCATAGTAGAAATATAGTAGCATAAGCTCATCTAACTTTCTATACATCACTGTTGTGTATAAAACTTTCAAACAAACAATATCCTCTTAGATCAGTTTACTCCTTGATAACCTGGGCTCTCTCCTCCGCTCTGGAGAAGAATGGGATATCTACTAGCAGATAACAAGCCAATTCTTCCATTCCGTAAAAGAAAATATGCCTTCGGATTGTAGAAAGAAATTACTGTGAGAAGGTGCACAACTGTTCTAATGGTTTTGAACTCTCGGTTGTTGAGTTCAATGTGTGGGTACTGGGTGGAGCTGGTGGCCTAGGATATACAGGAACTCAGACTGGATGATCTGATAGTCCCTTCTGTCCTTAAATTCTAGGATTAAACCAACAGGTCTTCACTCCATTACTAGAAGTGAAAAGGACCACTTTAAAATAAAATAAATAAATTTAGAAAACCAGAATTTTTTTAATGTCTTGATTTCATTATTCCCAATCTGTAACTGGTCGGATTATCAGAGGAGTTGTATGGACTCCGGGATAGAAAAAAGGCCGGAGTTTCTCTGTAAAAGTTTCAGTGAAAGTGTAGATGTGAGAATGGTCATTCAGATTGTAAAATGAAATCTCACCCAGTTCATAATCCAGGAAAATCCCAATCCGTTTAGGCTTCACTCTCAACAGTAGGGGTGTGGGACTGGAAGTAAGAGCTGTGTAAACATCTTTATTCCACAGCCTGAGTCTCCAATATCCATCCTCAGGTGATGGTGTAATTTTCCCTTTCCTAGTCACAGAGTCCCTACAAACTCCCAAAGTCCATTGAGTCTTGTCTCCCACCTCCACCTCCCAGTAATGTCTTCCTGAGACAAATCCCTCCGAGCCCAGAACAAATGGGTAATAAGTAAATCGCTCAGGATTGTCAGGCAGATCCTGCTTGGTCTCTCCGAACCTCACACTTTTGCGGTCTTCGGACAGTATAAGGTTAGGATGAGCTGTTTTGGGATCCAGAGTCACATCTGCTTTGAATTTCTTTATCATTTTCTTCAGGGCAAAGTGCTGCAGTGGAAAACTGCAACTGTCCTTCTTCAGCTCAATGGAGATGGCCTTGGGGATCTTGATGTTTTCACACCTGTTCAGGGTGCTCTTTATGCCCTTCAGTAGGTCAATGGCTGGCTGCTGGCACCTCTCCTCAATCTCTGTGATGAGTTTACTGAGGCTGGTGCTGTGGTCAGCAAGCTTGGCAGCGTTCTCACTCAGCCTCTGCAGAACCTCCTTCTCCTCATCCTCCAGCCGCCGAAGCACAGCCTGCTGCTCCTCCTGCAGGAATTGGTGCAGCCTCTCAAACTCGGATGCAATTTTCTGCCGCCTGCTCTCAACTTTCTCCCTCAGTTCAGCTGGCTTCTTCTGCTCGCTGGAGAGGAATTTACGAGCATCTTCTACCTGCCTCTTCAGGGGACCCAGGTAGGCACGCAGCTTCTTTTTATGGGCCAGGGCGGCCCTGTCAAGGGGACCCACGGCATGGTCACGGTGGTGGCAGGAGATGCGGCAGGCTAGGCACACAGCCTCCTGGTCTTTCTCGCAGAAGAGACTGAGGACCTGTTGGTGCTTATGGCACAGAACCCTGGCGGCATCAGGACGGGGACGCCGGTGTCGCTGGCTGCGCTTGGCACGGAGCTGCCGGGCAATCTCGGCCACGTTGCCCAGCTGGCGGTTGGTACGGAAGCAGCGGAGGTGGAAGCGCCGGCGGCAGACAGGGCAGGGGAAGTGGCTTTCCAGCTCCTCCCAGCAGCGGGAAATGCAGCCCCGGCAGAAGTTGTGGCCACAGTCAATGGTGACGGGGTCACTCAGGTAGTCCAGGCAGATGGAGCAGCTGGCCTCCACCTGCAGGCTCTCCAGGGCCTGGGCCGTCGCCATGCTCGGCCCCGCCCAGCGCCCGCGTGCTCACCAACGGCCCCCAGAGCAACAGTTCCTGCGACAGGCCCTGCCACGTGACGCTGACAGCGTGGCGCCGAGTCGCGGAGTCTCCAGGCTTTAGCTCGCGGCGCCGCTCACGTTTGCCTGGGCCCAACACCTCTCCCTTCCCCTGGGGAGACGTTGTGGCCCGCAGTCAAAAAGGGAAGGACTTTCCACCCCTGCATCCACGTCGGCATCGGGCCCTGTACCCAATCAAAATGGAGAGAGGCCGGTGTTAAGGGTCTTTCTTCCCGCCCCTCGCTTTCCTTTCAGCCAATCAGACTAGAGATACGCTCTTCCCTCCTCCATGCCTCCCCAACGCAGCGGAAGTTGTCAAAGACACAGACGAGCATAGCTGAGCCTTCGCGGCACTCCGAATAACGTCCTCTCCGCTCGGGACTGCGACGGAGCCGCGCGCCTTTCCACGGGGAGGAGATTACAACGGTGACACTTCCGTGCGCCGGAGACTACAGCTCCCGGCATGCAACGGGCACAAGCCGCCGGGCCCGTGGCCGAGCATTGCCTCCCGGGAGTTGTGCTCTCCGCGCGGCGGGGAGCTGTGGCACGCTGGGAGCTGTAGTCTCAGCGAGGGCTGCCGGAGTAACGTTACGTTCTCTGCCCGCCGCCGGTCGCTGCTTGGCTGTCACTGAGCGGGCGCAGTAACCTCGGCGGAGCGGGCTGCCTCGGGGGTGCTGGGCGCGGGGCTAGAAGGCGGGCAGAGGGGCAAAGCTGGGGCGGGGGGCTGACTGCCCAGGAGAAGGGCGAGCACCGGGAGGAGGGGCGGGGGCAGGAGTCGGGACTGTGAACTAGGCACTGGGGACGGCAGAGGGGATAAGTTACCCCGGCTGGCGGGGCGAGCTAGCTGCAGTGGTTGCAAACATTAGATGATGAGGACCAGGGGCCTGTTCTCACCCTCGCAGGATGGTGGAGCTCAGCACCCCGTGCCCAGACAAGGCAGCTCTGCCCTGTCGGAGGTGATGTCGGAGCTGTTCAAGGAGACCAGTGAAATAGTTTACATACATTCTCCCTCCCCGGCCAAACATTATCACATTTATACACGGTGTTGGTGTTTACAAGTATCCTTTATCAGTTTCTAAGACTGCATAAAGCCTCACAGCAATCCCAAATGCGGGGACTCTCAAACTTTTTTACTGGTGACCCCTTTCACATAACAAGCCTAGGAGTGGGACCCCCCCCTTATAAATTAAAAACTTTTTAATATATTTAACACCATTATAAATGCTGGAGCAAAGTTGACAGCTTGCAACCCCCCCCCCCCCGGCAATAACCTCACAACCCCCTGAGGGGTCCCGACCCCCAATTTGAGAACCCCTGCCCAAATGCATTTGAGCTGGTGTTCTGATGGCTTGAATTGGATTGCCTTTTTCTTGTGATGCACTGTAAGTGTGGTTTCGCTCCTTTAACTTGTTTACTGTTTAAAATGTATTTCTTACTCTTAGCACTTCATCATTTACATTTATTTACATTTGTTACTATTGGATGGATATAATTGTGCATAGATTTAGTAAGAATCATTGAAGTTACTGGGAGCTTCAGCAATCACATCTGGTATAACACTTCCTGTTTATATTACTATATTCGTTTTTAATTCTAAATGTTTGGGCTTTTTCCCCATTATAAAAAGAGTTGTCCCCTCTTCTGGGGTGCCACCTGATGTTCTGGGGTTCCACTGAGCCCACCCTTTCCACCAGCCTGGGCTCCCTCACCCTGTCCTGCTGCGCACACACACAGGTAGGGACACTCCCAGCTGTAGCATCATAGAGTCTGTGCGGGAAGACAGCTCAGGGATTGCCCAGCACTCAACACCCTCTGGAGTGTAAACCCCAAATTATATTGTCTTGCTCTGTATAGAGATCTATCCAGCATAAACTCATGAAATTCGTTCCCTCCCTCAATTTGGAGGAAGATATGCAAAGTTTCCCGCCCCCCTCCAGTTATGAATTACACAAACTAGTTATAGAATAAACAAAAAAGTTTATTAACTACAAAAGGTAGATTTTAAGTTATTATAAGGGATAGCAAACAGGACAAAGTTGATTACTGAGCCAATAAAACAAAACACGCAAACTAAGCTTATTACACTAAATTAAATAGTTAATAGTAGCAAGTTCTCACCCTACGTGTTGTTTTATACAGGTTGCAGAGTTTCTCAAAGGTAAACTGCACGGCTTGAATGCAGCTTAAATCTCCAGATATTCCTTTCACAGGCTAGACCTTTTTCACTTGAGCTCAGCCCCTGCATCCTGCTTAGTTCCCTTGTTTTTTCAGGTGTTTTCAGCAGTCTTCTTTCTTGGGTAGGGAGGCAGTGGAGAAGAACCAAGATTAACTCAGTCCCCAGCCTTAAATAGGATTTGCATATGGTGGAAATCCTTTGTTTCCCAGTTTGACCCCCACCCCCTCTTAATGGAAAAACACTAGAAGTCCAAGATTGTGTCCAGTACCAGATGACATGATCACCTGACCCTGCACTGTTAAAGCAGCATCCCTGAAATTTCTCAGGAAGGGAGATTAGCATCTTTAGAGTCCTATTGTCCTTCCTAATGGCCCATCCAGGCTGATTGCATACTGTCTGGTAGGCATTCCCCAAGTGTAAACATGGTTGTACATTGTTACATAGTCAATATTCCTAACTTCAGATACAGAAATGATACGTGCATACAAATGAGATAATCATACTCAGTAAATCATAACCTTTCCAGTGATACCTTACGTGACCCATCTTGCATAAAACATATCTTAGTTATGCCATATCATAAGCATATGTCTGTGAAGAATATGGGGTATAGGGTCACACCATGCACAAGGACAGGTTTCAGAGTAGCAGCCGTGTTAGTCTGTATTCACAAAAAGAAAAGGAGTACTAGTGGCACCTTAGAGACTAACCAATTTATTTGAGCATAAGCTTTCGTGAGCTATAGCTCATTTCATCGGATGCATGCACAAGTTTATTCTTGGGGATGGTGTGACTTTAAGGCTGACTGATATCCTGGGTTAGTCTCAAAACTTTTTTTTTGATTCACCAGTGGATATTGTTTTTGTCAACTGTTATCTTGCCTCTGTCTAGCACCTTAGTGTTTTTTTTCACATGTTGCAATTTGTGTGTAGAAAAATATTCACTAATGACCAGATTTTTAAAGGTTAAAAGCATCTAGATGCTTTTGAAAATCCCTCTAGTTGCCTAAATACCTTTAAAGATTTGGCTCTGTCTTGTATAAAAATCCTTCTCAAAGGCAATTTTATACTGTAATTTTTATTAAATATAGATCTAAAACCCCAAGATAAATTGGCAACCATAAGAATGAAAAAATCACGAGTTATACACATGAAAGTCATGAAATTAAAAAAATAAATACATTTTTGGTTTCTTTTAATTTGCCTTTTTGTTTCTGAGTCTTTAGGGTACATCAACTTCATACTTCTGTTACCTCTCCCAAAGAATTTGTATACTTAGAACAGTTGTACTTTCCTACAATAGTTAATATCATTTTGGGTATCCAGTAACGTGATTCCCCCCCCCCCCCCCGGTCAGTTGATCAGGGGAACTAGTTTTAAGTGCAATTTACTACCCCGATGAGCCACATGATAGAATAATGATTGTAAAAGTATTCTTTTGTCTGGTGTTCTTCAGGGAAAGTGGAAACTCCACCTTTCCCCATCCACCAGTACAAACCCGGATGATTGTCTGAAATCATAAAACAAGATGTTTGATCATCTTTAGTTTGGCCAGCAAATCCTCTTTTCCCTTGCTAAAAATACAAATATGACCACAAATGAGGGACTAAAAAGAAAACTGTCTAAAATACTGTAGTGGAGAAATACTAATTATACTGAATCACTGCTTTATAAACCCCACAGCTGCTGGCTTTTATGCTGAATCAGCTGGTCCATTTCTTCTTCTTTCTGGTGCATTTTACATTTAAATAGAACTCTTCATTCTAGAATACTCTGCTCATTTCAACTATACACTGCTCATTTCATCTGCTGTTGAAGTGCAGGCAGTTTTGGAACCAGACATGCCAGCTGTTTAACAGTGCACAATTGAAAACACAGAAAGTATTTGGTTAGGCAGAATGTCATTAGAGTTTATTCATAACAGCCAGGTGAACACCTGTGCTTTTGTGAAACATGCACTCGGATAATTAATGACTGCAGTGGTCATGCTCTGGTTTTAATATTTTAGCCAAGACAGAAAAAAATCCAACAAGTATGGGGGCATAGTTTCCATGCTTACACATGGGCAAGAGTGTCATTTAATGAATTACAAATATCACTTTCTGTTGTACTCTACTTGTTACTTAGAAATCTCCTAACTATTTAGCCCAACTCAACTTGGCAAGATCCTGCCAGCACTTATACACAAGTAACTTTATGCACATGAGTAGCTCCAGAACTCGCTGGCACTAGTTTTGTGTATACAGCTACTCACATGCATAAATGTTTGCAGTTCTGCGGCCTTAGATTGTGCGATCTGTAGGATCACAGCCAGAGCAGTATGAGCATAAACATTAATAATTAATCATTAACACTGAAGTGGTGGCTATGAAGTAAATTACATAGTATGTATTTTCGTTTGCAGTTAATAAAAGCTTTGTGTCTTTAATGATTTTTTACAGTTTTTTAAGATGTCTTTATTTCTCCAAAAAATAATGCTATAAAAACCATGCTAAAAGTACATACAAACGCTAGTTGCACCAAAATGCACATATTCTATTAATATTATTGTTTGTTATTTTATTATAGTTTGTTTGAGGTACTGCTCAGATACGTTAAGCACTTTCTAAACATTCAACAAGGGATATTCACTGCCCAAAAGAGCTGTCATGTATGCATGCTAGGTAAAGCAAAACAAATTTTCCCCCAGTAGACATTGGTGTACAGTTATGTCTTTCTCAATAGTGCATACATTTTTCTACCTAAATACAGTTAATATATCTTGAACTATCTCTTGCAATAAATGATCTCTTTCACCAAATCTCTACTGTTTCAAGACTAAGTAATCTGCTCAGGACTAATCCAATTTAATGAACAGTAATCAAGGAATAAAGCCATTCAGCTGACACGTCTATCAACAGCCTAACCCTGAGAGTTAGGCAAAAAAGCACCATCACTACTGGACTTGGCATTGCTCCTGAATAAAAAGGTATGTTACAATGTTTTTTGTATCAGAATTGTGCTATGGTTGACAAATATATTAGTTGATTGCTGTTATTAGAAAGAAATAAGATAAATATTAGCAGCATCAATAACAGCAGATCAGTATACAAAGTACTGGTCTGTATTAGTTTGTGTTTCACTTGTGCACTTGAGTTTTGCTTACTAAACCTAGCATTTGTGGGTCAAATTCTGCTGTAGGTTATATTGGGGTAAATGTACTGCAACCCAGAGCAGAATTTGTCTGTGTATAGATTTAGGACATTTGTATATTGTGTGTGTGTGTGTGCGTAAAAGAGAAGTATTACCAGGCTTTATTCTTCTATAATTTCCTTTTTCTATACTGGAAAGGGAGGATGTGAACTGTTTATCATTTGTGAACATACTGCTCTGCTGTTTCTCACCACAGCCTGCTATTTCCTGCTGACCTGGTTTTATATCATTTTGTATTTTACTCTAAATAGCTAATGTAATTTAAAGAGTTGATGAAAAATTTGTTAAATAAATGGTCCCATGTAATTTCAGATTCCTTCTCTATTTTGGGATATTTATTTAGGTTTCAAAAACCCACATGTTGACTGTGGCAGCTTGAGAACTAAATACTTCTTAGTTAAGGTTTTTTAAAAATCAAGTTAGGTTAGTTCCTTATGTAACTGAGTTCTGACTTTTCAGCAGCTTCCATTTGTATGTGTGCAACCCTGCAGGTATACACACAATGGCTCTAATCCTGTTAACACCCAGGCAGATGACTAATTTGGTTCAGTTTAGTCGGATTACTCATGCGGGTTTGTTGTGGCAGGATTGGGGCCCAAATGTCTCCTATGCTTGTAGGTGATACCAGATTCTCACATGCAAAAGCCCATTTGTCTAAATGGGCTTGCATGTGTATATTCTACACTCTCAGTGAAAGTGCACTTTAAACAAAACCACAAAAAACCCAAACTGTATGTAAGTCAAGGGCGATTTGAGGCTCAATTGAATATTGGGCCGGTTAGTCCTAATTCTGCTGTCACTAAAGTTGATGGCAAAATTCCTGTTGACTTCAGTGGAAGCAGCACTGGACCCTTAATTCTCGTGCATGAGTCACAGTGGCTACTGCTAATTTTTTTTTTTTTTTTTCATTTTAAACTCAATTGAGCACCATATTGTTATTTACTCGTAGTATTCGTCCTTTCCAGGAATGAGTTAATGCTGATTTTGGCTTTGCTCTCAATCTGGAAATAGGACCACTTCTTTTACTGCTGGAGTTGCTGCTTGCCCTAAAATAGGGCAATGACATTTCATTTTATTTGCAGGAAAATTTCAGTTTTCAAGGTCCAGTGCCATTTATAGGACAGTTAAAGACTCACATTTATTTCAGACTTAGAGATGTGGAATCATGTCTGCATCCCAATGCAAATCACATTGTGTTACCATTATCAAGTGACATGATGCAGTGTAATGCTTTGACTATATTGTCCTATAGGTTAAATACAAGAAGCTCATAATAAGTTGATGAAGTTGATGCATCCGATGAAGTGAGCTGTAGCTCACGAAAGCTTATGCTCAAATAAATTGGTTAGTCTCTAAGGTGCCACAAGTACTCCTTTTCTTTTTGCAAATACAGACTAACACGGCTGTTACTCTGAAACCTGTCATAATAAGTTGTTTCTGTGTATCAACATTACTAGAATTATTTTAATACTTTCAGAATGCAAAGAAAAATTTGGGGAAAAATCTGCTGAAAATGTAATGTCAAGTGAACAACTGATTTTTATATAACTGTATGTCAGAAATTGAGTAGGAAAAGTTTTACATTGATCCCTTATGAAATTTAGAAAAGAAATTAGATAAATTCTTAAATTTTCTTTGGGTGCAGGACCCTTTACACATAAAGAATTAAAATTAAAAACAAAAATTGTACAAAGCTTATTTAAAATGAGACATTAATGTTATTGAAGAGCATAATTATTTTTTTACAAAATGTACAGCCACATAGGTATTTTATAAACATAAATAACCTTCAAAGATTATGACCTATGTTTTTACGGTATTCAACATGACTTAAAAACAGAGCTAAGACATTCAGGATTCTTTTTTAAAGTCTAGATTGAACATTTTTGCTTCCTAAGAGAGGTTAGCGGTTAACACTTTTTCTATCCATAAATGAATATGCACTTACAACTGTCTGATAGATACATTATGCTTTTCTTAAGATTATAGTAAAGTTAATTGCATAATTATGGCTACATATAAACATCCAATACTACCATAAACATTAAAACCTATATATTTGTCCATAAAATGTAACTATTAAATATTTATCTTTTACCATTCTTTTTCATGTTCTTTACTAGGTATTATATCTAAATAGAAATACACAGACATGTGAATGGTAAATAATAACTATTAAAATAATAGCTCTTTCAGCGGTATAATGTTGGTCTAATTTTTGAAAATGTTCAAAGCTGCAATGCTTCGCTGTTTCCCACATGACTATTTGTTGGTATGTAGAAAAGAATGACTATCTTTTTATGGCACTGGTGATTTTCCAAAGTTCCTGAAGGGGTCATTTGTGATTCCATTGTTTTTCCCAACTTAGAGAAATCTGAAACTCCTGTGAAGTTGTTCCAGTAGGAGTCTGATAAGGTTCTGAATGTGGTGACGGCTTATACATGGACACCTGCGCTGATTAGAATGCTGCACTATCACATCGCATTTTCTTGACTGGTTTCCTCTTTCATTCTTCTTTCTGTTAGAAAGAATGGTTTGGGAAGGCAAAAATCACATTTGATTTAAAATCATTGCACTCTCCATTCCATTAATCTTTAATGAGGGTCATGGATATTCAGTAGCTCCCTACATTTTGACACGGAAAAAGTGTATTGACTTTACAAGGCCACCATAGTTTTTGTTTTTATTTGTAATAGTTAGTTACCAGAATATCATCTCATTATTTGATTGCATGAATTAGGCACCTCACTTCTGATGTGTCGTTGCAAGGAGCTGTGAAGTGTGTGGGTTTAAAAAAATCAAATGCATTCTTGACCTCTGGCCCAGGAAGGAATGGCTTTCTTTTTATTTAAGTTTCTCTTTCACTATGGTGCCACATTCCCAATAGTGTTTTCCTTTTAATTAGAGGACCTGATTACTATAGAAAATCAAGGTTAATCAAACAATGATTTTCTTCGGTGGTTTGTTTTTTATTTGTACTGGTTGAACAGGGTGTTTGTAGTGGAAGCCAATATCCTTAAATGCAGTTGTCATAGTTTGCTTATTCTGCTTCATTTGAATCAGGTAAACAGTAGATATCACCCAGGGGGCCTCATTTTGTTTAAATCTGTTAAATAAGTAAATCATTCAACAGCCATTGCTGTTTGTGTAGGCTTGGAGGAGCCTGTGAGTCTCATAATTATGTTTCAAGAGGTCTGCTAGGAAGGCTAATAGATCCAAACTGCTGAATTCCCAGATACATTACAACTGTCTCCTGTGACAGTTCAATTTCCAGAAAGCAAATGGTAAGCTTTGTAATAACAGCTCATTAGATAGAAGGAAATATGGTCTTGTGCTTAAGGCATTGGAGTGGGACTTGGAAGATCTGGGTTGAATTCTGCCCCAGATTTTTGTGCCCCAGTGGACAACTCACTTAGGGCCAGATCTACAGAGAGATTCAGGTACCTAACTTACACTTTTAGGCACCACTGTGAGCCACAAAATCCCCACTTGGCCTCCACCTAACTCTGTAGGAGCCTAAACTCATACAGGCCTAACTTTTGCTGTAAAAAAAGTCTCCTGGGTGCCTAAGTTTCTGCCTCTGGGCATGCACGCTGCTGCCTCAGGCATCCTGGTGCCTGTCTATCTCCCATCTAAGCCCCAATGCAATTCTCAAATTAGGGAAGATATGTGCCCATCCTTCTAGCTCGCCTGCAGGGCCTGATCTAGTGGTTTACTTAGAGCACACCTAAGGGCTGGTCTACACTGGAAACTTACATTGGCATAGCTACGTGTCTCAGGGGTATAAAAAATCCACACCTCTGAGAGATGTAGCTATGCTGACCTAACCCCTGGTATAGACCGTGCTAGGTCAACAGAAGAATTCTTTTGTCAACCTCATTTCTGCCTCTTGGGGAGGTGAATCAGCTATAGCAATTGAAGAACCCCTTCTGTTATAGTAATGAGTATCTACATGGAAGTGCTCCAATGGGGTAACTGCAGCATTTTAAGTGTAGATGACAGCTAGGGCCCTACCAAATTCACAGCTATGAAAAACACGTCACGAACCGTGAAATCTGGTCTTTTGTGTACTTTTACCCTATACTATACAGATTTCACAGGGGAGACCAGCATTTCTCAATTTGTGGGTCCTGACCCAAAAGGGAGTTGTAGCTGGGTTACAAGGTTATTTTAGGGGGTCACGGTATTACCACTCTTACTTCTGCGCTGCCTTCAGAGCTGGGTGGCTGGAGAGTGGCAGCTTTTGGCTGGGTGCCCAGCTCTGAAGGCAGCTCCCTGCCAACAGCAGCACAGAAGTAAAGGTGGCAATACCATACTATGCCACCCTTACTTCTGCATTGCTGTCTTCAGAGCTGGGCAGCTGGAGAGTGGTGGCTGCTGACTGAGGGCCCAGTTCTGCAGGCAGCAGCGCAGAAGTAAGGGTGGCAATACCATACCATGCCATCCTTACCTCTGCGCTGCTGCTGGCGACGGCTTTGCCTTCAGAGCTGGGCTCCCGGCCAGCAGCCGCCACTCTCCAGCTACCCAGCTCTGAAGGCAGTGCTGCCGCCAGTAGCGGCACAGAAGTAAGGATAGCAGTACTGCACCCCCCCTACAATAACCTTGTGACCCCCAACAACTCCTTTTTGGGTTCAGGCCCCATAATTACAACACACCTGAAATTTCAGATTTCAATAACTGAAATCATGAAATTTATGATTTTTAAAATCCTATGACTGTGAAATTGACCAAAATGGGCCATGAATTTGGTAGGGCCCTAATGATAACCTAACTCTGTGTAAAAGGGTGCGGGGAGGAGGCAACAGCTGTGGCTTTCCTTAAAACTGTTAGTCCAGTGGTTAGGGCTCTCACCTGGGCTGTGGGGGACCATGGTTCAATTCCCCCTTCTGCCTGATAAGGAAAAGGGATTTGAACAAGGATCTCTCAGGAGAGTGCCCTAACCACTAAACTATGGGATATTCTGATGTGGGTCTCTCTTGTTAAAGCCTTTCCATTAAAATTAAATATTAACTGGGCGAGAGAGTGAAGTATTCTGCAGACCAGTGGTTACAGTATTCACCTCCTCATCAGGCACAGGTGAGAATTGAAAATGGGGTCTTCCACATCCTGGTTGAGTCACTGGCTTGTGTAGAGGCAGTCAGGTGCCTAAGCTGGGTGTTGCAAAAACCGGCTGTTTCAAGGCCTAACTTGCCTGATTCCAGGAAGGAGGTTTCCAGCTGTGAATCACTAGCTGGATTCCTCCCTGCAGCTGGATTTAGGTGCTGAACACTATCGGGGCAGGGCTTAGGATACACCCCTCTTGTCAGCACCTCCCATTGGCTATCTTTGGCGACCTCTGCCCAGCATGCTGGCTTTTATGGATCCCTTTCTAAAGCAACTATCTCTCCCCCTTCCTTGTATAGGGACCTTAGGTACCTCACTGCAACTTGTTGCATCCGATGAAGTGAGCTGTAGCTCACGAAAGCTTATGCTCAAATAAATTGGTTAGTCTCTAAGGTGCCACTAGTACTCCTTTTCTTTTTGTATATCCCAGTGATTTTCAAGACACCTAAAAGTTAGGTTTTGCAACACACCACATTGTATCACTTAAGTCTCTCTGTGGATCCAGGCCTCAATTCTCTGTCTGTAAAATGAGAATAATAATACTTTCTTTGTCTCTCTTGTCTGTTTAGATTGTAAACTCTTTGGGGTTGGAACTGTCTCTTACTATAGATGTGTCCTGCTACAATGTGGTCCTGATTGTGGTTGGGGTCTCTAGATGCCACTGTAACTAAATAAAGATGCTAAATTACAATTTTAGTAAATACACAAAAATATATGTCCAGTTTAAAACTGGAAAGAAAATGGCCCACTTAGGATATAAGGCGTGATTTTTTTCAGAAGCACTGAGCACCCACAGCTCCTGCTGAAATCAGTAAGAGCTGAAGATGCTAAACCCCTCCTCCCCACCAAAATCAAGCCCTGTAGACTTCTAAACAGCTTGACAGAACAGTATTATAACAGTCTTTAGCTAAATGTCGATACAATTGGTTATGAATTAATGAGTACCCTTTTTTGCTATGTCACTGACTTTTTTGTTACTAGAAATCAGCTCCCTGAATGAAAGCAGATAATGTTGAAAATACCTTTTAGTCTGGCAAATTGATATACTGTACAGGGAAGAAGGGGGAAAAAAAACAGAGTAAGTGCATGTTTATCACCCAGACGGTGCAATTTGAAGCCAAATACACTATTTCGGGGGCACATTAGAGAAAATGTAGATAGCCTGTGCACAGGCTATCTCTAGTCTATAGATGCAGGATTGGGGGGAAGGAGTGTTGAGTCCACTATCTTAATGAGAACTGAAGCAAGTCATTCAGGAGTGACTCAATAAGCCCCCTGCTCCTAAACTAAATTCCACTATCCCTCTCTATCATTCAACTCACTTAGCTCCTGCCTGCCTGCTGAGTGAGCTGATCTGATTGCTTAGCTGGTTATGTTTATGCTGATACTGATGAGGGATCTTGTCTTGACTGTCTCTTGTTGAAATGAGCAGGCAGGTGGGCCTCTGTGCTCAATATTGAAGCACCAGTTAGGCAGATCTATCTTTAAACATCTTTATACACTTCAGTATGAGCATGCTTTTAAACCTGCACCCTGAAAATATTCTAGTTACTGCCTCGATGCAATGTTGGAGTAAATCTGGGGTTATGCTGAAGATATCTTAATTATTCCTTAGGCGTTCAGTTTTCCAGCTTCTTGTACATATGTCATATACACATACCATTGTGTTAATAGATCAGTGCAGCCAGTTGCTACTGAATGGTGGTGGTAGCAGGGAAACAAGGATGCCCTTAGATAGGTAGTGGTGTGTATTTCCTTTATGCAAGATAGAAATGATATTCATGGCATTGTCAGAAGCTCTGCTTTGGTTTTTGTTTTACACAGTCATATGCTTACTTAGCAAATTGAAAGCTCTTGGATCCTCCTAGTATAGATTTTGTCATTATTTATTAATTATGCTGACGTGCCTGGGACTAGCACATTATCTGGACTGTAACAAAGAGTTTAAAAGATGCAAAACTATTGACGGCATGTTTTATTAATTCTTAAATTGCATGCTTCCCTGAAAGGGAGTCTTGGTATCCTTTTGATGCCTACCTACTATATTTACATATGCTACCTGTATGCTTCTGGAGTCACTGGAATGTATTTGAATGCGTATTCTGTAATCCGCTATAGAGCATTAATGTTTTGCACCTGCATAGCCTTTCATCCAAGGATCTCAAAGCCCCTTGCTGACATTAATTAAGCTTCAGAATCCCCTTGTAAGTAGGTAAGTGGTATCTCCATTTTACTGATGGGGGAACATAGGGCAAAGAGTAAGAGAGATCAAGTGACTTGCCCCACCTCACACAGCAAATCAGTTACAGGTATTAACTGAGTACTCTTCGTGCCTAGCCTAAAGTTCTCATCACTGGCCAGTGCTTCCTTTTTAAACATTTGGGGTTAGTTTTTCATGCAAAGAGAAATGTATTCAGAACTACAGTAGTACAGTGGGAAGTGTTTCTAACCCAGCAACGTTGCAGATATAACAGATTCAAGAATTTTCAGCCTGTATAAGGAGAGGAGGGAGTTTGAATTTGCCTAGGGGGAGAAGTATAAGGGAACGCTAATATGGGACAGCCCATTATCCAAAGGAGCTGATTTCTTGTGCAGAATCTGCCATACTGAAAACACTGTAATCAAGTCCAATAACCCTAGCACATCTGGGATCCTGCCATGGAGTTTAAATAAAGCATATTTTTTTCCCTCCTGCTTTTTCAAAGCCCTGTTTTCAGAACAAAGAAATCGCAAGGACTCGAGACCAAATGAAATCATGTTTGTGGTTTGGTTAGTAAAATGCAGCGCAAACGGTTTTGAAATGTAAGCAGAATTTGGAAATGTGCTTATTCTGGACAGCCTGTTCAGCAGTGTTTCCAAAGAAATGTATAGGGAAGCTTTGATAATTACATCCTCCTTGGCGCCTGGATTTATTACCGAACTCTCCTAACTTTAGCAAAGCCAGGTTGGATTTCAGATACCTCAGGGGAAGGGCACTCTGGAGTGGAGAGGCATACATCTCCTGTGGGAGCAGTTGTGTCTGTGCAGCTTTCTGCGCAGGGCCAGGTTAGCTGAAAGGCAGAAGCGGGAATTGAAACCACACCGTTTAAATCGAAAACTTCAACAATCAGACAATTACACTTGTCTATAATACTGAGCACACAGCATGCAAAAGAACCTGCTATCCAGGCGTCACCGCGGGCATTGATGTCCTACACCGACCTATTTGTTTTTGCATTCCCCTCCTCCCGGATTTCTAAGCATTTCTGGCTAATGCTATTGGATATTAAGCAACAAAGCGAACGGAAAGAAAGACAAACATCTTTTCACTGAATCATGCTGCTTCTTCCATACTATTCGTGCTAGTTGTCCTCACAGCCTCCCCCCCCCCCTTTTTTTTTTTTGTTGGTTAAAAAACATCCCTTAAAATTCTAGATTTCTTCCCATTTCAGAAATAGCGTGTCCCCCCACGTGCCATAAACTTGTTGACAAAGCATATTCAAAAATGGCAGTCACCGTTCCGGGAGCAGAAGGTATAGCACCCCAAACATTTTGAGCAGTTTCGTAAAATAAATGCTTTCTGAATCGGGGCCACAGTGCCCTCTACCTTACAGGATGAATCCCTTCCTTATATACTTTGTATATCAAACCCTTGTCTACATGCTCTAATTTCAAGTTAGGGCGCAATCTGGCTCTACAGCGGGCGACTAGCAGTCAGTTTGCGTTGATTTCTGCACCGACGAAGACAGCCATAGGGTCACATTTGAGATGTGCTCCCTCCCCAGTTGATAAAACTTCCCCTGAACCAAAAAGAAGAGTCAGAAATGCAATTAGCAGTGGGGCGCGTTGTTACCTTCTCTGCTCCTGCTGACCCCTTTCTTTAGCCTTAATCAGGAAATAGAGTGAAATGAGTTTATGTTGGTGTGGTTATCACAATTGCCTAACTTAAAGACTATAATGATACTGCTTGGAATTTTGCTTCCATATTTTGTTCATTCAAAAACCTCGGTTACGTTTTCTTTAATAGGTGTGTGGAAGTTTTGAATGGCTGGTTGTTTGAGAGCCGTCTAACAATAATTGTACAGCAAACCGCTTCTTTTTTACTACCGCTTTTTATGATAAATATGATCAAAGCAGTACTTTAAAGTCGTCATAGGAAACATTAAAATTGCGATCAGCGTAGATACCAGATCTGAATGCTAGGTTACCGTCAATGGTAAGGAGTAAACAAAATTGCCTCGCAACGAGTGTAGAACTCTTTCCCTCCCCCCGCCCCCCCCGCATCCAATATTCGCAAAGATGCTACTCCAGACCTTTTTTACGTATTGCTCCGTAAAGTGATTATAGCTGTTGACGTGTCTTAACAGCTTCATTTTGTTTCATCGTGATTTTTATCAGGGCGTAAACTCAGCCTAGTCAAGTCAATCATCAAAGCTAAGTGCTGTGGATGCTACATACCAAGGTACGTTTGATGTAGCTGATGTAACATTCGTCTGATCGTGTCTTCTCAGGAGCAGGCATGGAAATGCAACATCTTTAGATCTGGTTTAAATCTTAATTTCTTTAGACCTTTTGGTAGTTACTCTATATACATGTATATCTTTATTACTATTAATATGTCTCTAGACCCAGGACTTTAAAAATTCTGCAAAACAAATAGCAATGGAAGTACAATAACTAAGAATAAGTGTTTGGAACAAAGTCAAAGCAATAAACTTAAACTGTATAGTCGGTACTCCTATAAAATATACATATTAACATGTAATGTGAGGACACAATTCCTACCTGGCCTCTGTCCATTGATAAGGAGAAGACTCATCATGAGAAAAAATATGATGTAAAGGAGCTGTTGGAATCTCATTTTGCAGTCACACAAAATAGGTGAAATATTTATAATACTTGCAGCAAATAAAAAAATCCTTAAAATGCCTCTGCAGTATCTGTGTCTCTGCTCACATCCTAATGACAAGCTCCAGAATGAACTGCCAGTTGCATTTTCCAGCAAGGTTAATGATCACATAAGACAAGGTTATTGGGTGGTTCTGCACTGTGGTCAGTGCCTCCCTCTTCTCTCTCCCTTTCCCTTCTCTTTTTTGTCACTCCCCCTTATTTTCCATAAGCAAACAATGAAGGGATGAAAAGTCCATGTAAACAGTAGTTTCTGTCAATATATATGGTGCAGGGAGCCCTGAACAATGGAGCAGCTTCACGTTAAATTCAACCCAGTCAGGGAGAAATATGTAAAACAAGGCACGATGTTCCCTCCCTCCATTTGCAACTGTTTAAACTCTGCATTGCCCATGCTTTCTGCATGTTGGTCCCACATGCAGAAAGCAATGGAAATGACAGGAAGTCCCCCCCCCCTTTGTCCCTTCTGAAAGAATGCTGAAGCACAAACTTAAGCTCCCCCAAAGCATTGTAGTCCTTGTTGCTGCCCAATTTTTTTTATCTCTTCTAAACTAGCTGCAAAGTAGTGTCTATTCAAAGTGAAACTGTAAACTGTTAAACCTAATGTGTGGCTTTTGTATCATCAAGTGTTCCTACAAGCTCAGAATATCCTGGAATGAATATATAAGACTTTTGACACTTCTTTTGGTAATATGAATCGGTAGAGCTATGACTTTGTTAAATTATATTAACTGTGCTGCAACAATTTGAATATGGGGAGGAGATTAAAAAGGATTTAGTATTTATAAAACCCACCTAGATATTTATTATGTTCTTTACTCAAATAAGGTGATAAACTACCTTTAACAAAACTGTGCTGAAACAGTGTGATATACAATAAAAACACAGCTATGTAGAGCTCTAGAGAGAAAAGAGAGAGTCCTAAGGACTACCGTGCAAAACCCTTATTGAGGCACATAGTATCTTTGCAAAAAGAAAAGGAGTACTAGTGGCACCTTAGAGACTAACCAATTTATTTGCGCATAAGCTTTCGTGAGCTACAGCTCACTTCATCGGATGCAGTGAGCTATAGCTCACGAAAGCTTATGCTCAAATAAATTGGTTAGTCTCTAAGGTGCCACTAGTACTCCTTTTCTTTTTGCGAATACAGACTAACACGGCTGCTACTCTGAAACCTGATAGTATCTTTGAAATACTGGTATGAGTTAAAATTTGATTAGAGTGATCCTTATTATTTATTCTCAACCTGCTGAATTCCTAGAGTGGAATACAGACTAGTACCATAGAAAATGGAATTATGACCCTTAAGGAAAATATCCTGTAGAATTTATAGAGAGACTTTTCTACAGAAAAGTTTAACCCATTCTATTAAATTTAATAGAGAATTAAATCCCTGTTAAATAATTCTCTAGGATTCTTTAAAAACTGTATTCAATTTCCCTCCTATTCAATTTTATAGAACTTTTCTGTAAGAGAAAGGACATTGTTATGGGATGAGTGATCTGATATGAATACGGGATATGTGTGTGTAAACAATGTAGAATAATAAAAATGTAACTTGCAGCTTGATTCAAATAATTATTTGAAGGTTGAAACTTATTGAGGAAGATGCTAGACTGACAGCACTAGAAAATGAAGTCCTCTGTTGTTGGATAGGTTTCAGAGTAGCCGTGTTAGTCTGTATCCGCAAAAAGAAAAGGAGTACTTGTAGCACCTTAGAGACTAACCAATTTATTTGAGCATAAGCTTTCGTGAGCTACAGCTCACTTCATCGGATGCAGATGAAGTGAGCTGTAGCTCACGAAAGCTTGTGCTCAAATAAATTTGTTAGTCTCTAAGGTGCCACAAGTACTCCTTTTCTTTTTGTTGATGGATAGAATCATAGAGCTGGTGTACTACCAGACATTGTTAACTTCCCCAGATTGCTCTTTAAAAGTTAGGGTATATCTATGCTATGGAAATGATGCCCACTATGGCAGTGCAGTATAGACTCAGCCTACACTGCCAAAAGGAGTTTTTCTGTTGGTATCAGAACACCACCTTCCCCAGTGACAGTAGCTACGCTGATGGAATACTTCTGTTGAAATAGCTGCATTGATACTGGGGGTTAAGTCAGCAATGGTCAGTGGTGTGTTTTTCCCCCCACACCCTGACCAATATATCTGTGTTTTTTAAGTATAGACCAGGCCTTAGAGGTTAGTTCATTCTCTCTGTCCATTCAGTCCTTAACCCTTTAGATTAGACTTCCAATTATTATTATTAATATTAGTGCCTAGAAATCTCAACTGAAATCAGGGCCACTTGTGCTAAATGCTGTATAAATCCCCATTGGTAGATACTCCTTGTCCAAGGGTTTACAATCTAAAAAGACAGAGCTGAATGGGGAACTGATTTGCCCAAGATCACACAGCAAATCAGTGGCAGAACCAGGATTAGAAATCAAATCTTCTAAATCTCAGTCCAGTACTCTATCCACAGGGCCACCTTTTTGGTGGTGTGTATATCTGCTCACTAGGAATTAGAACATTGTGTCTGACTCCTTTTCATACAGGCTCCTAAAGGATAAAGACTTTCAATCAGAACTGACCTGCATTTGACTCAAACCAATAACTTAGAGGTGAAAAGCGCTTAAATTCCAGGGTGATAGGTACTTTGTAAATACTTAAAAAGATAGAGAGACCATTGCCAATTTCCCCAGGCTATGCAGTCCTTTCAGGCTGTAGAACAGAGGTGGGCAAACTACGGCCTATGGCCACATCCAGCCTGCGGGAGCCTCCTGCCCGGCCCCTGAGCTCCTGGCCGGGAGGCTAGTCCCCAGTTCCTCCCCTGCTGTCTCCCCTCCCCTGCAGCCTCAGTTCACTGCGCCGCCGGTGCAATGCTCCGGGCAGTGGGCTGCGAGCTCTCTCCGGGCAGCGCAGCTGCAGAGCTGCGGCCTGACCCAGTGCTCTGTGCTGCACGGTGGCGTGGCTGGCATCAGCCAGGCGGCATGGCTGCCTGTCCTGGTGCTCTGGGCAGCGCGGCTGTAATGCCGTCAGCTGCCAGTGCTCCAGGCTATGCTGTAAGGGGGTAGGGAGTGGGGGGGTTGGATAGAGGCAGGGGAGTTTGGGGTGGTGGTCAGGGGGTGGGATTGTGGATAGGTGTTGGGGAGGTCAGAGGATGGGGAACAGGGCCGTTGAATGAGGGCAGTCAGGAAGGAGGGGGGGTTGGACGGGGCGATGGGCAGGCAGGGGTTCTGGGAGCAGTCAGGGAGAAGGGGTGGTTGGATGGGACAGGGGTTCCAGGAGGGCAGTCAGTAATGAGAGGAGGGGTTGGATGGGGCGGCGGGGGGGATCTGGGGGCGGTAAGGGGACAGGGAGGGGTGGATGTGGGAGGGGTCCGGGGGGGGGCAATCAGGGGACAGGGAACAGGGGAGGTTGGATGGGGCAGGAGTCCCGGGAGGGCCATCAGGGGGCAAGAAGCAGGGGGGATCGGATAGGGGGCAGGGGCCAGGCCACACCTGGCTGTTTGGGGAGGCACAGCCTCCCCTAACTGGCCCTCCACACAATTTCGGAAACCCAATGTGGCCCTCAGGCCAAAAAGGTTGCCTGCCTCTGCTATAGAACCTACAAATATTTTGAGCAGAATTACTTAAAGATACAACTGAAATATTTGAGGCATAAAAATAATATACAGCATTCTAGGCTCAATATTCTTACCTTTTCTGACTGCATTGTTTATTCAGTATACTATCTAAAATTATACAAAAATTAATTTACATGTCTGGTCCACGCCTCTATAATGTGGTTATCATAGCTCTCCGAGGAATTTGTCTTAGATTAGAGAGTTCCTTGACACGCTCCTGCTGTAGAAATTGCTGACAAACCGATAGTTTGAGTTTTGATGTACAATTTTTTTGAAAATTAGATTTATTTCAAATCTACCCTTAATTCTCTTATCATAGCCGGTGCTTGAACTGACTCAAACAAACAAAAACATGATAGTGTATTTCTTCTCCCCATCTTTTTTTCTTTTTTTTTTTTTAATTGGCCCAAAAGAAATGGGAAAGCATTTAAAGGTGCATCGGAGATCTGGACAAGTGTAGGGTATGTTGCTGGCAGATGCTCTGTGCTGTAGGGATTATTCCCTGGATCAATGGATTTCTACCCTCAACCCCTTTAGTTGTTGAGAAGCAAGGAGCAGAGGTTGACTTTGTCATTCATTATCTGTGTTGTTGCTGGTACTCCAGCCCAGGGTTCTCACATGTGAAAAATGGGTGAAGTTATTTGCTCACAATCAATCAGGAAGTAAAAGTGCAGTTAGTGTTAGAATAGTGGAGACTAGAATAGGTAACTTTTTATTTATTTTAAAGAAAAGAACAAGGCCTGTCTCTTACTTCCCTTCTCTGATCTTCCTTTAATATCAATATCATTATAGACAGTGCAGGTTGCAATGCCTAAAGTTAAGGTTGCCTGACTTTTTCCAGTATAAGACCCTGTTTTCAGTTGTTTAAAGTTTTCCCAAACTTAAACCATCTGGCAGAAATTTTTCTATACTTGGCTGTCTGCCTAAGACTGATTTTTTTTTTTTTTGTCACTCCCAAAAAGTTTCAGCTAAAATGGTTCAGCCATTTCTGAGAGCAAGTTTAGAGGAAAATACGTTAATTTGCCTATATTTTAAAAAAATTACAGGCATTTCACTGAAAAGCTCTGGCAACTCATACTTTGGAGCAAGGGCTTAATATTTGGCAGCGGGGGAGGACCACCCTACTGTTAGATAGGTGTCTCCTTTGTAAAGAGCTTTTGAAATCTACTGATGAAAAGTGCTATATAACAGCTAGTTATTTATTATTTTACCATCTCCATGAACATACGCCCACATTTGGCCAAGTTATCAGCCTCTGAAGAAACCTTGTACGCAGTAGAGACTTAGTGTTCAGTGGCTACATTCTCTGAATATTTTTACTGCACTGTGATGACCAGATTGAACATGAACCATCCCTACTGTGCAAGGGTTTCATCTCAGATCTTCAGGGGCTGAGCAGGATGCTGGAACAGGTAGCAAGAAGACTGTTTTCTGTTTTCACTGCTCTCCCTGCTGGCACTCAGAGAATGCTGAAAAGAAGTATGAGGCAGCCTGACATGAATGCAGAGGTATGATGAATGGTGCTGTACATAGGTAGGTGGGTGGGTGGGGAACTCCGAGTAGGAGATGTAGAGTGAGGGGTTGGGAGCAGAAGCCGTGGAGAGGGAGACAATAGAAGCAGAGAAGATAGGAGCAGGGGAACAAAGGTGTGGGGTGGGGGAACAGACAGGAGTTGAGGGGAAAGCAGTAGGGAAGGGATAGAAGTGGAGAGGAAGAGAAGGTGGGCAGGGACTAGGGGAGGATAGGAGTAGGGGGAAACAGGGATACAGTGTGGGAGGATGGACAGGAGTTGGGAGGGGATAATAGTGGGGAAGGGAGGGAAAAGGAGTAGGACCTGAGGAAACAGGGATTAGGAGCAGAAGGGAACTGGGAGAAGGTGGGTGGACAGGGCGAAGGGTCTGTAACCGTTAGAGAACACTCCTATGGTGTTGAACCCAATTCCTGAGTTTCAACATTCCTTTGCTAGCTAGCAAATAGCTGTGAAACCCACTAGCAAAGGGTCTCCTTCCCCTTAAAGGCAGGTCCACATAGAAGATAACCTTCTATTGCTATCAGTTATTCTGTTAGCTCAAGTGATAAAGGACTGTTCTGTGGGGATCAGAATGATTCTACGTGGTGTAATTTAATTTTTATGTTTTTAAACAACTTAGATTTTTAATGTAATTTACTATGTTAAAGAACGTTAAGGTTGCAGTGTCAAGCCTTCAAAACTTGTGCAACCTTAATGCAAACTCCATTGTGTGCAGTGGTGCTGGAACACTTTTAGTAGTGGGGATGCTGAAAGCCATCCCCCCTACCCCTATCTGTCCTCCCCCCTCCGTTCCCCCGAGCTGAGGCTGGGAGCAGGGCTGTGTCTCTGGGAGGGGGAGACCTGGACAGGGGTAATGGGGCCAAGCCTTTGGCCACAGCTGGGGGCGGGTGTTGGGCCAGGAGCGGAGCCCCAGGCAGGGGCTGGCAGCCTGAGCTGGGACCTCACATGTGGGGCTAGGAGCAGAGCCCCCGGCGTGGGCCCAGGCGCTGGGCCCTGGGAGCGGAGGCCTGGGAGCAGGGGGTGGGGCTGGGCACTGGGCCAGCATCTGGGGCTTCAGGAACAGAGCCCCAGGCGCGGAGCCAGGAGTGGGGGCCCTGGGCGCAGGCCCCAGGCACAGGGACAGCATCCGGGGTGTGGGGCCCGTGTCCAGGATCCGAGCCCCAGGTGGGGGGTTGGGGAGTGGAATGTGGGGCACAGAGCCAGTGGCCGGGGCGCAGGGTGGGGAGCAAAGTCCCGGGCATGGAGCCAGCAACTTGGGAGTGGAGCATGAGGCTGGCCCCAGGACCTGAGCTGGGGAGTGGTGTCCCAGGTGCGGGGCCCGTGGTCCCTCATAAAACCTGAGGGTGCTACAACACTCCTACTTCCTGTGCCTATGATTGTGTGTATGTATTATGATATCATTTTAATTACATGATCACATAGTATTTTTTTCCACAATTCATTCAGTGCACAGAACTGAGTGTGCTAGGAAGATGAATCAGGGTTGTGTAAGGAAGAGGCTGTTGTCTGTAGGATCCCTGCTTCATTTGTTGCAGAAGTTGAAGGAGTGTAATGAATGAGGCAGAGAACTGAAGGAAGAAAAGGGATGGCATCCTGGTTAGTTCAATGCATTTCCACTGAATGCATCCAATGAAGTGAGCTGTAGCTCACGAAAGCTTATGCTTAAATAAATTTGTTAGTCTCTAAGGTGCCACAAGTCCTCCTTTTCTTTTTGCATCTGGTTAAGGCAGTCAGATGCCTGGATAATCCCTGCTTTTGCCAAAATTCCTGTGTGATGCCGGGCAAGTCATGTAAATCAAACTTTTGAACAATGACCATTATATGTTCCTTATTTTCTGGTGCCTAACTTAAGCAAACCCCAGGTGTCTCTGCAGAATTGCTGTGCACTCACAACTGCAACTAAGATCAATGGGAGCTCAGTTCTGGACATGTGAGATGCTATAATGCTTCAGTTCCCTATGTGTAAAATGGGAATATCATCGCCTTGCTTCACAGAGGTGTTGAGAAGATACATTCATTAGTGTTTGTAAAGATCCAAGATACTATGTTGAGAGTACCATAATTCTGTTCCAAAGAGTCATGGTACAAATGGAGGTCCATATTTATTTTGTCTCCTTGCCTTCAGATCAGTTGGTCAGTTTACATCAAAACTGATTTTCTAATTCTCAGCCTGGGAAGTGAAAGACTAAAGATTTTGCGATTGGAATTCAGTTAACAATTCTGTTGACGTGGAAGCCAGGCCAGAAGTCACCTCGCTGACCAACAGAAGTATTTGGCTCTATGATGCTAGCAGGCGTGAAAATTGGGGGGGTTAACCAAATATTCAACCAAATAATTAGATCTGATGCTGAGTATTCTCCAGGAGAAGCTCTGAGTAAGGAGGTGCCTCTTTGACATAGCAAGAGGGCATATGAATTGTGCAACAAGGGAACAACAAAAATGCAGTGGGCCTTTCTGTGGATTGCAACAGTCTGTAACACTAAGACCCTCTACAGTGGAATTTTAACTCTAGGGACATAGTCTAGGGTATTTCTTAAAGATGTGGTTTTGAAATAGTTTGGGCCTCATCCACACTGGGGCCCAAACCTCATTAGAAAGCATTTTAGCAAGAACTATCCTTTAACTGAGTTTTTAAGCATGGTCCTAAAATATATTTAAAGCCCAGGGCATATGGGGCCTAAAAGAACCATGTGTAGGAGACTGTGTACTAACATAGGTTGTACTCCTAAGCATTCACTTGACTGATATTCTGGTGTATGCTTTCTTTTGGGGAGGGAAAAAAAATGCACTTTCAGAATTAGGAGGCAGTACAAATTAAGGGCCAGATTCTATATAAAATCTAGATGGCAGAAAAGCCTAGGCAAAGTCTGAAAAGTTGGCTTTGGTTTGTACGTGGCATGGATGGACTACTTAACTGTGATGGTTCTTGCATATGTGTACAAAATTAAACTGATGACCAAATTTAGGGTTGGGAAGTAATTTTCTTTCTGGGCCTTACCAGCAGGAACTCAGAGGTGTACTGGAGGGGATCTCAAAAGGCCTTTGTTAAAAATTCCACCACCAATCTGAAAGGAGAGTTAGGGATATTTCCTACCCTCTGATAGAGTCTCTCTCTCCATCCGGAAGAGAGCGTCATCAAATCATGACTAAATCAACTCTGCCAGAGATGACCTCATAAAAATACTTCTAAAAATTCAGTGGTGTTCTTTGGAGAAGCTCACGTTGCTCCAAATATCAGGTAATTAAAAATATGTCCCTGAAAGGGGCGTGGAATATTGCCCTTCTCTCACACAAAGATCTTTACACAACACCAAATTATACAAGTGGAGCACTGTTCTATCAATATATGCAATGCACATTTCGGGAGCAAAGTATAAATGTTGCAGCAAAATACAGCAAATATTGCCTCCTTCCTTGGTTATAATTATGGAGAGTTTTGTTTGTTTGTTTTTTTACATAAAAATGGGTGATCATCAACTTGAAAATCGCACTTCCATCAGAAATGTTGTACCTACAAGTGCCAACTAAGACTACTTCTACTGCATTTTGAGCTAGCAGTGTGATTCCTAGCTCACGTAGACATACTTGTGCTAGTTCTCATCTGAGCTAGCACACTAAAAATAGTAGTGTAGCCAGGTAGCACAGGAAGCAGCAGTGGTGGCATGGGCGAGCCATCCTGCATACAAACCCACCCGAACCCTGTGGGTATATACTTCTGGCAGCTATCCCATGCTACTGCAGGAATGCGACTATTTTAGTGTGCTAGTTCAGATGAGAGCTATCATGAGTATGTGATCTGGGAATCACACCCCCAGCTTACAGTGTAGATGTAGCTTAAGGTGACTATAACCAAAGAAGATGAGGGGGGAAAAAAATCTCTTCCCTGCTCCCTTTTCTTGTTTTTCTTAGCTTTGTGCATTTGGAAGCATTTTGGATAAAATCAGTTTCACTGCCTGATGGTCAGCTGCACTTCCTGTCCCAACATGAACTAACATCATGACCTCATGCTCAGGTGCTACTCTGGGGAAAATTCATTTTCATAGTGTTCCCCAGGCCCTCAAAGTAACAGCAGTGACAAAGCTGAAACTGAAGATGCAGTAGCAGAGTACCAATTGGGGGGATGACTCAGCAATGGGGTGAAACCTCTGGGTTTCCCATTTCCTTTGGAGCACTGAGAAGATACCAGTGTAAGGAGCAGGCAGGTATAATTTACACATAGTACACTTCCTGCAGTTGTGGATTGTAAGCTCTGTGAAGCAGGGACTGTCTTTTGTTCTGTGGTTGTACAGTGTCTATCACAATGAGGTCCTGGTCCCTGACTAGGGCTTTTGGGCGCTACTGCCGTACAAATAATAAATAGTATTAATACTAAATGAAAGGAAACTCTGGTGAATCACAGTCCTTCCAGTTTCAGAGTAGCAGCCGTGTTAGTCTGTATCCACAAAAAGAAAAGGAGGACTTGTGGCACCTTAGAGACTAACAAATTTATTTGAGCATAAGCTTTCGTGAGCGACAGCTCACTTCATCAGTCCTTCCAGTCTGTCACTTCTTTTGTTTGTTTGTGCAGAACTGATATTTTTATATTTGAATCTAGACAAAATATTTACTAACTGTAAGGGCTCCTATGAAGACATTAGGGTTTCTTAGGTAAATTATGAATGCACCTATCTACTGAGTTGTATTAATGCTTTTTTTCCCCCTTGCCTTTTTTTAAGGAAAAGACACAGATACATTAGGGCCATATTAATTTGTAACGAAGATTCCTGTAAAATTTTCAGAAAATATGTCTTTTAGGTTTTTTTTATTATTAGGTATTTAATTAGGTAATAATACTTAAAACAACAACAAATAAACCCCTAAAGAAAATTTAAAAGCAGACACTCCTCCCTCACCTGCAGAATGACCACTCATCTGTTTCTGCAGTACTCTCTGCTCTCACTGGTTTGGAATCTGAAATCTGCTTCTTAGAAGGCACTAGTCATAATTCTTTTAGCATTTTCAAATTAAACAGACAATTGTTGCTTGACACTAATATATTCCATGAAAAATGCTAAGCTTGTGCAATTCTGGATCTGATCATCCCTCGCTTGTTAACCTTCAAATGTGCAGCCATCCCATGAGACGCACCTTAGGTCTCTGGGCTTGTCTACACCATGCAGCTTTTAGCGACTAGGCTGTGTTGGCACAGCCTTGTCGCTAAACGTCAGCGTGTGTAAACACTCTTTGTCGGTACTTTGCCGACAAAATACTTCCAGCCCCGCAAGCGGCTTTAGCTTTGTCTGCAAGAGAGTGCTCCTGCCCACAAAGCCACGTTCACACTGCCACTTGCATCGGCAAAACTTTTGTCTTTCGCGGGGGAGCTTTTTTAAGTACCTGTGAAAGACAAAAGTTTTGTCGACAACTTCACAGTATAGACATACCCACAGAAGGGAAAGTCTTTAAACAAATTATCATTATACTATAGTGAAATCTGTCTTGAATGATCATCTAAGGGAATGGCAAAAAAAGTTTGCCTTGTCGAGATGATCTTTAATATGGTTACTTAAGGCAGGAAGTTTCTTATTGCAGACTTTAGTTCAACTTTGATTCATATTTCCCAACAAAAAAATCAGTGAATAATTGCAGAGTTTTTTACTCTTACTCCTAGTTTTTAGGGCTGCTTAGAATAAAAATGATTAAATACTTTTACAATGATATGTTGTTCATCTTGAGTATACCTGATGTGTGGCTACAAAGTACCGTAATTATTTTTTAAAATGAATTTATTTACGAAGTTTGAACAGGTTTACAAATCCTTGCCCTGTAAATATAAGAAACAATACAATAATAATTACAACAGTGAGTACAAAATAACTGTTTTTAATAAACCTACTTTAAATCAATTAACTTCTACAGATTTCAGCTACTTTTCTAAATTGCAACTTCCAAGTTCTTAAATGCCATTTTCTATTTAAGACATCCCTCACCCACCTTGTCTCTCTAATATCCTGGAACCAGCGTGGCTACAACAACACTGCATATTTTCAAACTCATCCTTTGTCTCTTCTGGATGTGGTCGGTCATTAGCAGGTACAACTTTCAGTGGGGGAAGAGTTAGGATATTCCTGGTGAATTTCTTGTGTAGACAGGAACAGACTAAAGAGGAGAGTAGTTATCTGAGAGACCATTTCAAATGATTCTCTCGGGTTCTTTGCTTGTTTACAATTCTGATTTTGGAGACCAATTTGGTTTGCAGATTTAATTGAAACCTTTAAGTATTGCTGCAAATTATCATAGGGAATATTTTTGTCATAAAGCAACACTGTAGTAACACATAGACATTTAATTTCCCTACTGAGTCAAGCATGGTGTACTCATATTAATATTTTGACCAAGGACTTTAAGTCTATAAAAGTCTATGCCAGTCAATTTGAAATATTAACCCTTTCAAAATCCTGCAAACAGTTGCCACCTCTGCACCAAGGTGCTGTATGTATTTTACATATGAATCTTCTTCCTGGGTTGTACCAGGAGCATCCTGATGTTTTCCTTTAACCTCTTCCTCCTGACAAAATGTGGATTGAATCTTTGGCTTTATTACTCTCAAATCAACTGCTGAACATCTCTCTTTTTTTTCTGTTTGATTCACTTATTTAGCTGCCATGGGCAAGAAGGTTTTTTTTTTTTTTTTTACAGCTGACACAGCAGGAGAGGAGAAAATTGCAAAGGCAGAAGGGAGGTGTATGATCTTTTTCACTTTGGTGACCTCTCTTCTCACTGAAAAGCAAAAGCTTCTCATTCCTTAAAAAGTATAAAGAAAGGAGGATCCAGGTATAGATCCAAATAAAATAAACATCTAAGAGAGAGGGCACAGGCAAAAACTGCAGTTCTGTGTAGTAAAGCGTTTAATGCCTTAAGAATTACTGAGTTCCTCTTATCCTTTTTTCTGTGTGTATGCATATGCTGCTAAGCTATGACTACACGACACTCTGTTGGCAAATCATATGTCGCTCAGGGGTGTGAATATTCCACCCCCCGAGCAATATAAATTACCCTGACATACGCAATTCTGTGCATGGCACTAGGTCAGCAGGAAAGCTTCTCCCGCTGACTTAGCTTCTGCTGCTCAGAGAGGTGGGTTTGTTATGCCGACGGGAGAGCTCTCTCTTGTTGGCATGGAGCATCTTCACCAGACGTGCTGCAACAGCAGAGCTATATCACTACAGCAGCGCTGCTGCAGCACCGTATGTATAGACGTATCCTTATTATGGAAAGGGACAGTGCCTTAAAGGTAACCTATTAAATATCCTTGTTTAATGAAATGAGTCAGATTGCCCACTTTTAATTTGGATAGTAGCAAAGGCATGGTAACTAGCCTAGTAACAGCTCCCAAGTGGTGCAGGGGTTTTGTTCGCTGGTGTGGATATTTCCTGTTTCTAAATAATTATGGATACAGCCTCACCTTCTGTGTATCCAGTTCAAATGGATTCCAGGTAAATAGTGACCGCAAGATGTTAACATCTGAGACCTTGTCTGTGCTAGACTATTCTGGTTCATTTTGATTTTTCCTTAAAATTGCTTACAGCTCCTAACACTGGAGTTATCTACCAGTGATGGCAAGTGGCTACACTATTGTAGATTGCCCACCAGCAGCTGTCAGTGTTTTAACCTCCAGATTGTCTAGACCCGCTGGGAGCAACAGTGCTGGAGCGGTACTAATAGCAGCAAGGGAAGGAAATCTTGAGGGAAGAGGGGAGTCTCGTGCAGACAGAACCTTACAATCTGCTGAGCCCTCCCGTAAGGTGCTGAGCTCCCTTAAAGCTGATGAGAACTGAGCCAATCAAGACTCTGTAATCAAGCTCCAGGGGCTTTTGGCACTAATGGGTATCCATGTTAGCTGCCGCCATTGAGAGGCAAAAGATTGAATCGGCATGGGCATTGAACTAGATACTGCTAAAATGCCCTAGTGGTGGGCACAGTATAAAAGCATGAATAGAATTGGCTTTCACATATTTTAGGAGTGGTGCCTCCGGAGTTGAGGCATGGCAGGTAAAGGTTTGTTTCTGGAAGGGGAAGGGTGGCGTTTCTACTGCTCCTGCTCCTGCTGTACCTGTTCTATGGATGAAGGGCCCGCTCAAAGACCATTGAAATCGATGGGAGTCTTTCTTTTGACTGCAGAGAAGTTTGTAACTGGCCACAAGAGAGGACTTCAGTCTCCATGCTAGTCAAAGATTATTTTTATGAGAATTACAAAATAAACAACTAAATACAGGGATAAAAATCCAATGCACTGGGGACCATGAGTGTGTGTGGAGGGAGAAAGCAGGAGGGGGGTTACATTAGGTTACACTGCAAAATTTGATTTAGCATTAGGAAATGCAGTTCACGAGACATATTGCATCACATTTTTAGAGAGAGAGTTGAATTTGGCAGTTACCCAGTGGTGTTCTGTTTGGTTTTTGTGGTTAGTAAATACTCTTAGATTGCAGATTTCTAGTAAATAGTCAGCAAATTGTGTGGCCTGAGGCCCTGAGAAATTCTACCTTATAAAGTCCAACTTTTTTTTAAAAAAAGTATATTTTGTAAAGGAGATACAGTTCCTTCCCCTTTCATCTTGTCCACTTTTGTGGCTTCTGCATCTTTTGAGAAATACAAGGATGTTTGCTATTAGTACAAAAGATAACTCTGATGTACACCAGATCTGCAGGCTTTACTACTTTATTTTATTTATTTTCTTTTTTTAAAGAATTCTTCAATTTGGTAGTAAAAGTGTCTGAATAGATGTGTATCCCATTCATACACTGAGTCCTTACTATAATTTTTGGACATGTCTTTATAAAGGAAATGCCCTTTCCGTACAGAAAGGGAAATCATGTTTTCAGCTGAATTTCTTCTTGTTGATTGTTCAGATGAGAAATCTGCATTAACCCTCTCTACATCCCACCAACAATTAAATACTACGCCAGAAATGTTTACAGTTATACAGCCTGAAAGGCTTATACACATTCTCAGCTTCTTTGCACAGTCAAGCATGTAAGTAACTCTTTGCAGGACTGAGACCATAGGTACCTCACAGTGTATTGGCCTGATTTTATCTGATTTTATAGCCTTCAATCATGTGAATAGTCTTTTTACTCACTTATTAATTTAAATAGGACCATTTGCATTCCTGATGCTTGCAGGACTGGGTTTTATATGAGGTTTGCAAGTATAGTGGAGCAAGTATGTCCTAGCAAACAAATTAGTTAAGGAATCCTTCAAATTGATATGCATTAGCGATCAGGGGCTAATTCTACTGATCAGATCACACAGTTCCTTGAATCATTATTCGTCTTTCAAGTGTATTTAATAAATAGCCATTCTGGTTTGTTTTACTCTATGGATTGATCATGCATAGTCTAAATAAAAGCTGCATTGCTCAGTTGTTATTGGTCATATAAGTCAGATAATATTGTTTGTTTTCATTGATTGGGTAAATACACAAACACTTCGACAAACGCTAAAATCCGGTTTGAAATTTGCTTTGCATGAACATTTGTATCAGTAAATTTGGATTGTTCAAATGTTTGGCAAAAAGTTGACACAACGGAGTTCAAAATGATTTCATTTAAAAAAAAAATCAAGCAAATATTCATAAGAAATGTATTTGCATTTTGCCTCAGCTCTAAGTAAGAGCGTATGAATTTCATTTAGTTTAAGCTATGAAATAAGATCACGTTCTTAGAATAATTTTCAAACATAGTAGTATGATTTACAAATACATTGTAATTGAAGTGACTGCCTATATTTGAGGTTGCACAAGCAGTTTCTATCTTTAAGCTCCTGTTTCATTGGATCGTAGCTTTCTGAGACTATTGCCTCTAAAAGAACCACTGTCCTGAATTGGTTTCTACCAAAAGATAAATTAATTTATTTTAAAAAGATAATAAATGGGAGAGAAATAGTGGAGGAAATTTTTTTTCAAAACAAACAAAAAAACAATCTCTCTTGTGACTGCTTTCTGAACAGCTCTATAGTTTATAATTAGGAATTGACAGTTAAAGCCTAGTACAGAAGTAGACCTAATTGAAAAGTGCACTTGAATGTTTGTTTGAAAATTAATTTTGATTTGGCTAAGTTTTGAGCCATACAAAGTTGTGTGCCATGTATAGTATAGTGTGTTGAGTATTTTTTGCACAGTTTTCTGTTGTGAGGGTGTGTGTGTGTGTGTGTGTGTGTGTGTGTTGCTAAGCTTGCAAGGTGTACAGATCGGAGGTGGGGTTGAACAGGTGTAACTGAGGGCATAATTTGGAGACAATGGGGGTTGCATGGGTTAGATAAGAGTGCACTGTAATGGTCTTGGAGCTTTATTAATAAGCCATAGTATATAATTTTCTCAACATACAGTAGATAGAATGGCAGTGCTACGGTATACAGGTGTGAGGGTAAATTTTGGAATGTCTGTACTATGGGGAATCTGTCTTATGAAAAATCAATACTTTTTTTTTTTAAAATCCAAACTCAAGACTGAGGCTTGCTTTTTTAAATCAGCATTTCTTAAATTTTGAGATATCCAATTCACCAAAAATTTTAATGATCAAAAGGATAATCAAATAGTTACTTTGGATTTGTTAGAATTGCAATATCTGGTTGAAATAAATCGTTCAGAATATCGTTACATTGCTGCAACTGTTACACATTAACTAGTGGTGTCATAAGGGCCAGGTAAAGATTTGAACAGAATCAAGTTGAGATCATAATATGCAGAAAGGTTCTGAGTGCCTGTAGTTCCCATTGACTTCACTGTGTACTGCAGGTACTAAGCACCTTCATAGATCTGATCCGGCAACACACTTAAGCCTCTGCGTTACTTTAAAGCAGCGGTTCTCAAATTTCATTGCATTGTGACCCCCTTCTGACAACAAAAATTACTACAAGACCCCAGGAGGGGGGGGGCCGAAAACAGAGAAAATTGTTATACCAATAAATTAAAAACCAGCAGGATCTTATTAAAGGGAAAAAGGCAAAATACCACATTTATTGTGAATACAGAAAGAATCATAGTAAGCAGTTAGTTATAGCTATAACATTCCATTCAATCTCATATTTCTTCACACATTCATTCATATACACACACACACACACACACAGGTTCTGCAAGGTTGTTATCATAGTTACCAGCCTTAGAGTTGCTCATGCCAAGCCACTGGCCAGGTGGCCTGGACATGAGGAGGGAGCAGGGCCTTGTCAGATGCTCATCTGATGCTCCTGGAAGTTGGTTTGCAGAATCAGACCCCAAAGTTCTCACTTTTTTAGAGTCTATTTTTATAGGAATTTCTTCCTATGCCAGTCTATGGGAATTGCTTCATCATGCTGTTGCTGAATCAATCAGCAGATAGCACATTCCTGACGGCTCCGTGCTGCTAGATGTTATCTTGTTCTTTGGTTCTCCCATTCTTGAGGCTGTTGGGTGGATTCCAGTCTGCCCTCCGGGGTCCTCTGGTTATTTCCACTTGACGCCTTCTTCAGCCGATGGACACTGGATTCTTAGGCTGGCACCTCCCTGATCATTCAGTTCTTATCCACACCAAGCATCCATCCACATCCATCCTCTATCTCTATTTTAATCACAGTTGTTAATACAACAAAAGGGCGGGGAGTCTCTGGGTGCTGTGTCTGTTGTTAGAGTATTGCTTTGAGTCTCTCTCTCTGTGAATTGCTTTGAGAACAGACTCTGTCTTAGAATGTACTAACGCAATTAGCAGCTTGCAAGTTTCACATACAGAGGGAGAGAAACAGTACCAAAAACCAAGAGACCTCTTAATTAGTAATACCCTGGAATTTAAACTATGGGGAATCAAACTCATTTGTGATTTTAATACAGAACTTCTTTAATATGATCCAACACAGGTACTAAGCACCTTCATAGATCTGATCCGGCAACACACTTAAGCCTCTGCGTTACTTTAAAGCAGCGGTTCTCAAATTTCATTGCATTGTGACCCCCTTCTGACAACAAAAATTACTACAAGACCCCAGGAGGGGGGGGGCCGAAAACGGAGCCTGCCCGAGCCCCACCGCCCTGGGTGTGGGGGCAGTGGGGCAGAAAGCTGAAGCACTAGGGCTTCTGCCCTGGTTGGGGGGCATGTAATCTGAGCCCTGGACAGTGGGGTTTGGGCTTCAAACTTGCTGGGGCCCAGAGTCAAATCCAGCCATGGTGACCCCATTAAAATGTGGTCGCGACCAGTGTTCCCTCTAATTTTTCCCACCCATGTGCAGAATGAATTTTGTTATGTGCACCAATATGGAGGTGATGTGTGACACATCACCTTCATAGCGGAGCACATAACAAAATTCATGTGGTTGGGGTGGGGCTGAGGGGTTCAGAGCGTGGGAGGAGGCTCAGGGCTGGGGAAGAGGGTTGGAGTGCAAGGGGTATGAGGGCTCTAGCTGGGGCTGCAGGTTCTGGGGTGGGGCCGGGGATGAGGCGTTTGAGGTGCAGGAGAGGGCTCTGGGGCTATGGCGAGGAGAGAAGACTCCCCCCAACTCTATCTCCCCACAGCAGCACCTGGGCTGACGGGGAGGGGCGCCTCATCACGCTGCGGCAGCTCCGGGACTGGGGCTGCAGGATACGTGCCCAGCCCCCGCAGGTCTGGCTGGGGCTGGGTCATGGCCGGGCCTCCCAGGTTCCGGGCCAGGCTGGGCCACCACAGCTGGGTTCAGGCCACACCACCTGGGTTCAGGCTGGTCTGTCCTGGCCGCGGTTGTGTCCAGGCTGTGCTGCACTGCGCCACCCCAGTCGTGGCAGGTCCGGGCCACAGCATAGTTGGGGCTGGGGAGCAGCTCCAGCCACGGCAGGTCTGGACTGTGGCATAGTTGGGGTTGGGGGGGCCGCCCTGGCCGCGGCAGGTTGGGGGCTGGGCTAGGTTGGGGCCGGGGAAGGGATGCCCTTCCCCAGACCATGGCAGGTCCCTGGGCTGGTTCCCTGAGCACCTGCACGGCGCAAAATAGGCTATTGCACGGCCGTGCAGATTACAGGGAACTTAGGTCCCGACCCACTTTAGGATCCCGACCCACAGTTTGAGAACCCCTGCTTTAAAGCATGAACAACCCTATAGGCTTAAAGTTATGCACAGGTCAGAGCTTTGCAAAGTTGAGGTGAGAGAGAACAGAAAAACAGCTATTGGGAAGGTTTCAATGTATGTGAAGAAGCTGTTGAAAACTAAGCATACTAAGTTGTGGCTCACTGATTTGTATTATCAACATTTGATTTACATGATTTCCTCTTAAAACTGTCTTTTGATTTGACTGCCGCATACAATAGCACCATAAACCCATATTTAATGCTATCCGTGTACCCTTGCCTAAAAATTATGCTTTGAGCTGATGCATTCAATGCCATGAAAGTAATGAAATTTTCCCAGTAAACATATTTCTTCTCATGTCAGCTTCTTAATACAAAAACACTCCTGCATTTCAGTCATTATGAAGGGATATTTTGCATTCATCTCACACTGTCTCTGGTAGTTTTGATATAATTTGGATTGACAGCTACTACTGCATTGCAGGTTTCAGAGTAGCAGCCATGTTAGTCTGTATCCGCAAAAAGAAAAGGAGTACTTGTGACACCTTAGAGACTAACAAACGATGAAGTGAGCTGTAGCTCACGAAAGCTTATGCTCAAATAATTTTGTTAGTCTCTAAGGTGCCACAAGTACTCCTTTTCTTACTGCATTGCAGTGGTTGCTAACAGGAAAGCAGGAGGATGTTAAGCAACACCCATAAAAGAAAAGAAATACAATCGTAAATGAGAACTTATAGGAGAAATATCTTCTTCTGGACCACTTATTTGGGGGCTGGAGGAGGAGAGGTGCTGTCTGAAATATTTTTTGAGGGCAGTCTTGGTACTGAGAGTTGAGGATGTCAAAGCCTTAACACTTTGATGCTGGGACACTGACCACCCATGCATTACACAGGACAACATATTTAATGCAAATGGAAGTTACTTAGATATAGTATGCAGACCCTGCACCGGTGAATGGTAAGAGGCCACCAAGAAATACTGAATTTAAAAAAATTATTGAATCCTCCTTCAGAGACTACCAGATACTATTAGGTATCTCACTCTCACTTCTTTAGTCAGCTGGAAGTAATGCCTCTGCTGTAGTGGCCCCTAAGGGGTGATCCTCTCTTGACCCTTTGTATCAATCTCATCTTATCTATTCCAACTTCTAGGGCTTGACATAGAAGTTAGCCTTGAAGGAAGCAAGCTGTATCCAAACTCTGTTTAGCATGCATATAGAACATTGGGAACACAAGGGGTGATTTCTTGATTCCATTGAAGTCAATGGCATAATTCCTGTTGGCTTCATTGGGGCCGGATTTCACCCAAGGTATGTTATAAGTGTGCTAGGGGATATGTTGTGGTTAGTACAGTATATTTCTCTAGTCCAGACAAGCTATTATATTGTAAGCTATTCTGGGCAGGGACTCCACCCTCCTAGGGGTTTGAACAGTGGCAAGCACACTAAGCTCTACTGTAACAGATTATACTAGTGCAGCATAGATGGAATGCTGATCACCTAGAACTAGTCACTAAACTTGTCAATTTAAAAATAAAAGTAATTTCAGTTATTAAGCTCTTGTGCTATCTTTTCTGGGCGGTTTTACAATTATATGTTTTTATTTTTATTTATTCTGTCCCCTGTTGCTGTGTGAAAGACCTGTACAACAGGAGAAATGGACTAAATATGGGTGAGATACCGTAAACACTTAATCCCATTGATTTCAATGTATATTTCTTTACATAAAGTTAAGCATGTGCATAACTGTTTGAGATTTAGGGCCTATATACAAGGGAAACTCTACAGAGAACAGTCACAAACAAAATGGAAAAAAAAATCACTGACTTTTTTTAGTTCAATCCTAGGTATTCATGTAATAATAATGAATGAAGCATTTTCAGACAGAACTGTGATTTTTTTTTAAAGTTATCAGTTTAAGAGCATAGTTTTATTTTTCAGTATTTCTGTGCGGTTTTTTAACATTCTATCCTGAGTTCATGTACAGTACCATGTGTGACAGGTTATGAAACTCTATATAAATAGGTTTATTGTCATCAGGAAAGAAAAAGAAATACATGCAACATATGTGTATTTTTATTTTTACTCTTGGGAAGGTATAATGGGTCCTATTTTTGCAGGACCATATCAGACTGGAAAGCCTTGCAGAGAAGAACCTAATTTCAGAATGGTTTCATGTACTACATATAGATATTTTCCATAAATCTGGCAACCAAGGTATAACTCATTTAGGGATCTAAATAGCACAGTAAAGATGTTTATTTGAATTGTACTTAGATTTTGAAGTCATTCTACACACTCTCTCTCTCTCTAAAAGCATTAGCTTTGCTTCTTGATTGTGCAAGATTTCTTAGTCCCTTTCCACCCAAAAGCCCATTGGACATATATTCAGATAACCTCATGGTGTTGCCTCTGTTTTCAATTTACTCTGCAGACATTTCCAGCTAATAACAACAGACCAGCCTGTAGTAACCTTTTGAACACTGTGTGTACTCCTGTGTTCATAGATCCAAAACACATTCCAAAGCTGACAGAGCCTGTTTTTGTCCCATTGACGTATATGTTTAATTTATGCAGCCTTATAAATCTTGACTTCATGGGACTATGTGCTTTACAACCTAGAGTAGATGAAGAGTGCCCACTTTCAGAGCTGATTTTGTAAATGCTGAGAAATGATGAAGTTCTCTCCCCCTAACTTCTAACTCACCCCAGTAAAATACTCTGCTTTAAACTAATGAAGTATCACATCAGTACCAAGCATCTTCATTTTACAAGTCAATACAACCTGCCACCTACATTGTTTTTCAGAAAATAGCACAGTACTTCAGGACAAGTGGCTGGGAGGAGCAGGGAAGAAAATCGTAGCATGGTAACCTTTATGGAAAGTCCTGTAGAATTTTTAATAGAAAATAATAGTCTTTGTATAAGTGCTGGGGTGTTTTTGTTTTTTTTGTTTTAAGCCCTTCTGTAGAATTAAACGGAATTATATCCCTGAGTGTCAATCCCTATTATATTCAGTAGGTTTCTATATAGGACCAGAAGTTCTCATGTGTATTAGTTGTGCTAACATTTATCATTTTTTTTTATGTATACTATATCCTGTCACAGTTAGGCCTTGTCTACGCTACAGAGTTTTGTCAACAAAAGTCATGTCGACCATAAAAAAGCGCTATAATAAAACTAGGTATTGCATGTTCACACTCACTCCCTCTGTTGGCAGAGCATGTCCATAGTTGGGGCACTATCATCGACAGTGTGAGCAATGCACTGTGGGTGCCTATCCCACAGCACAGCTTGACATCTTCTCCTGCTCTTGTGGGAAGGCAGAGTGGATCGCAGAGCATGTTGGGACCGGGCTCAATGAACCATGATGCATTGCTCTCTGTCCCAGCATTCCATGGGCTTCCAGCTTTCTTTTGTGGCATTTTTCAACGGCCCTTGTTTGCTGTGCACTGGGGCATCTTTGTGAGAAGCGATGGATCCCACACTGCTCTCCTATGCTCTAAAAACTGTCATGAAGACATCGCGGATGGCAATACAGTTAATCATGAAGTTCCTAACTGAAGAAGGCTCCCAGTTGCCTGACATGCTGTGTGATATGGATAGGAGCAACTTTCGATTGCTTTTGGCATTCACAGAACAGCTGTAGATGGTGGACCGTCGCTTTTGGGCTCGGGAAAGAAGCACTGAATGGTGGCATCGTATAGTCATGCAGGTCTGGAATGATAAGCAGTGGCTACTGTTACCAGCTTTGTCCGTTACTTTGGGGTATGCTCATTTATTAGGGTTACTCTTCGGGGTGGGGGAGGCTGTACTTCTATCAATGTACTGCTTGTGTCACTTGTGTTCTCATACGGAGCTCTACTTCTCCCTGCTACAAGTTCCATCCCAATGGAGCTATCCTGTAGGACCTAGGTTCCCTAGTGCTGGGTTCTTCCAGCCCCAGAATCTCTCTCTCTCTCTCTCTCTCACACACACACACACACACACACACACACACACACACACACACACACTGACAGAGCGCATCTGAGAGGACTGGGTTAATCAGCACTCCCCAAGATGACCACACACACACACACACACACACACACACACACACACACACACACACACACACACACACACACACACACACTGACAGAGCGCATCTGAGAGGACTGGGTTAATCAGCACTCCCCAAGATGACCCCTTATATGTCCCTGGACTTAGCAGGCTGGGTCGAGCAGCACTTCCAAGCTGTCACCCTCAAATGCCATGGACACCGCACCGGAATAGAGCACGCCTGAGCAGGCTGGGTCGAGCAGCACTTCCAAGCTGCCACCCTCCTCTGTCCCTGGTTCAGCACGTCTCTGTCCCCACTTTCACATTACAGTTGTTCTGGTAGTAACCCACTTGATGAGCAAACCCCACAGGATTTTTGAGCACCGCAGGGATCTTTTAGCTTAGGTACGAGGAGCGTTCCTGCAGAGTGAATGAGGAAACCAAAACACACCCACGGGAGTGGGGCGGGACAGAGAAGCAACCAGCTTACTCATGAAAGTTATCAATTGCCAGGTAATAACCATAGGGGAGCCAAATAAAACAGTTATAATAAATGTAAATTAAACTTGATTATAAAAGTCAGGTTTACAAAACTAAAACTGATCACAAAAGTCAGGGTCAGAAAGCTATACCGAGAGAGAGAGAGAGAGCTGGGTTCTCACCACTCCATGAAGCTTGAATAGATCGGGGGTCCCAGGTGGTGGTGGTAGCTGAAGGAGGCAGGCAGAGCCCCGAGCATGATCAGTCGGAGAAGATGAAGTCCCAGTGGAACTGATGCAGATTTTGGATCCAGGCATCAGACCACTTACCTGAGTATAGGTAGGAGTTTTTGTAGAGAAACAACAATGGTTCAAGGGAGAACACTAGATTAGTTTGTGTAAACAAGGGAGAATACCAAAGTTGTTTTGTTCAGGCTAGACCATGCGAGCTGATCATTCCTGGCTTTGGGCAGTGTTCCTTGGAGGGAGCTCACAATGCAATTGGGGAGCTTCACTATTTTGGATACCAATAAAGGCTTTATTACTAGAATTGATCTGATAACTACTGAGCTGGGTGTGTGCAGGTGTGGGTTCATTAACATCTGGAGCAGAGATCCCCCATCATGCAATGCTTCCCTGATTTTCTGGTCCCAGAATTCCATGCAGTTCTTGTCTTGGAATCTCTATTCTCCATTCTGTATGCTAATGGAGATGCCTCCTTGTCCCATCTTCGATGCAAATGAGGCTAGGGGAGTTTCCTTAATTCTGTCATCCTTATCCCAGGGTGTGTGTGTCCAGCTGCCTTTTCATTGCTTTTTTGTACGTCTTACTTCTGATACAGATTTGGTTCAAGCAGGGGTGGGGGGGCTTTCGTGAGTCAGACAGGCTCGTTACTGCGCCCTGGTTCCCCAGGAACACAGAGCTGCTAGGTAACACTACAGAACTTTTGGGTGCGGAAAGCTACCTTCCTGGAACTGTGTGCAGAGCTCGCCCCAGCATTACAGTGCAAGGACACCAGAAGGAGAGCTGCCCTATCAGTAGAAAATAACGTGACAATCTCTGTGTGGAAGCTGGTGACTCCAGACTGCTAACAGTTGGTCACGAATCAATTTGGAGTGGGGAAATCGACTGTTGGTGCTGCATTAATTCAAGTGTGCAGGGCAATTAATCGCATCCTGTTACAGAGGACCGTGACTCTGAGAAATGTATGTGAAATAGTGGACAGCTTTGCAGAAATAGGTTTCCTTAACTGTGGAGGGGCGATAGATAGCACACACATTTCAATTTTGGCACCAGACCACCTTGCGATGGAGTACATCAGTAGGAAAGGTTATTTCTCCATGGTGTTGCAGGCTATTGTGGATCACCGTGGGGGGCATTTCACTGACATCAACGCGGTTGGTTCAGGAAGGTGTATGATGCATGCACCTTCAGGAACACCAGCCTGTATAGAAAGATACAAGTGGGGACTTTCTTTCCAGACCAGAAGATTACAGTGGGGGATTTTGAAATGCTGATAGTGATATTGGGAGACCCAGCGTACCCCTTACAGCCGTGGCTCATGAAAACTTACATGGGAAACCTGGATAGCAGTAAGGAGCAGTCAACAACAGGCTGAGTAGGTGCCGGACGACAGTGGAGTGTGCCTTTGGCAGATTAAAGGCACGCTGGCAATGCCTTTATGGCAGGTTAGACCTCAATAATATTCCCATGCTCATAGCTGCGTGTTGTGCATTGCATAATCTTTGTGAAGCTAAGGGGGAAAGGTTTGCTCAGGGGTAGAGTGTTCAGGCAGACCTCTTGGCTGCTGATTTTGAGCAGCCAGATACCAGGGATATTGGAGGGGCCCAGAGGGGGGCAATTCAAATCAGGGAGGCTTTGAGGCAACACTTTTGAAAATGAGAGCCAGTAATGTCTATCTCTGTGATTGGTGCTGCAATGTTACATTACATGTAGTTTTCCTAGGAAGCAATGGAGAAATTTGGGGCCTTACGTTCCAGTAAGTAAATGATTAAACTGCCTGTGTATGTCTTTGGTGGTGCCTGCTATCTCAATTTGTAGGAAACAAATAAAGATGAGTTACCATTCAAAAACTTTGCTTTTATTGCACAAGAAACACACACACACACACACACACACGAAAAGGAGGTCCCAGGGAAGGGCAGACTTTCAGAGCTGTGTGTAGGTCCAGCTATCATTATGAAAGTTGTCCAAGAGGGTGGAGTGAAGGGGAAACCGAGAAGTCCTGGAAGGGGGAAAGGAATATGTGGGTGGAGTTTGGGGGAAGGGGGCACAGAAAAGAGTTCTGAATGTGCTGACTTTCTTTTTTGTCCTGCCTTTCGACTTCCCTCCGTTCCTTGTGTTTCCTTTTCTCTGCATTGAAGAAGTGCAGTGTCTCCCGAAACATGTTGTCTTTGCTCCATCTTGGGCGCTTTCTTATCTGGCAGAGATGCTTGGCTGGTGTGTGTGGGTGTTCCTCAAAGGCCACAGCACAAGGAACAATGCACAGAAGCATAATTGTTAAGTTCACACACAGCATTGAAACATTTCAGTAAAATATACTCTGGTAACATAGCAATCACTTTCTCACTGACCCTTGGCAAGCACACATCTTGGCGAACACCCAAAGCATGGTGAATGTTGGCTGGGTGTGGGGGTAGGGCACTCTACATGGGGAAAAGAGAACTCTGAAAGGGTTGCAGTGCAGCTGACTAGGGAAAAAATTATAAAATTTTCCCACACTTTTCCACAGGCAGGGGTTATTGTAGCAGATATGTTTCAGAGTAACAGCCGTGTTAGTCTGTATTCGCAAAAAGAAAAGGAGTACTTGTGGCACCTTAGAGACTAACCAGTTTATTTGAGCATAAGCTTTCGTGAGCTACAGCTCACTTCATCGGTAGCAGATATCTCACTGTTGAGTGTAAGCAGGGAAGCGAGGGTACATCTACTACACATTTGTGGCTTCCTCCCTGGTCCCTATGCTGCTCGCCTATGTGCTGCTTTGGTCCCTGCACAAGTGATTGCCGAATGGCGCAGGAAAGTTTCGTACCATGGGGGAAAGAACAAAGGATCTCTGCCAAGGAACCTTCAGCAGAGGATTGCTGAAAACCTCCAGGAAACTTCCTAGAGATCTCTCTGGAGGATTCGCATGAGATCTCAGCATGCATCAACACCCTGTTCTGCCATACCGATTAGCGGCACAGGGAACTGTTCAGCTCACAGAAACACAGCCATCCTTGTACATTTCTATACCCTGAACCCACCTCTGCACTACACAAACCACAGCCACCTACCAGGCATCTCCTCTCTTGCTTCTTGCTTGCCGGAGAGTGACTGCTGAGACTGGCTAGACACCTCTGGAGTGGTGAACAGTTCCTGGCTGCTTGCCCCACCGGGCAAGCCCGCTGGGAGCACCACATCGTCATCTAACTCCACCTCTTCGTCAATAACTTTGTCCTTCAGGTTAAGTCCTCTTTCTGCCGCTTCCAGGCCTGCTGACGTATCCATGGGGCCCTTGGCGGTGGAGGTGGGGTCGCCACCGAGGATAGTGTCCAGCTCCTTATAGAAGTGGCAGGTCTTAGGTGCAGCACCAGAACGATGGTTTGCCTCCCTCGCTTTATGGTACGCCTGCCTCAGCTCCTTGTATCTTCGCTCTGCACTGCAGCGTGTCCCAATCATAGCCTTTTTCGCACAAGCCTCCAGAAATCTGTCTGTAGCCTTTCTATGGCTCAAGCGCAACTGAGACTCCACAGCCTCCTCTCCCAGTATACTGAGCAGATCCAGCAGCTCCGCACTGGTTCAAGTGGGAAAGCGTTTGCTGCAATAAGCCACCACGGTCACCTTGAAAGATGCAATGAGACCTCTCCACGCCGAGTCAACAGGAAATGGAATTTCAAAAATTCCTGGGGCTCTAAGGGGGAGGTGCGGATGGTTGTTTACCTGGCTGCAGGGCAGTGGTGTTCAAACCGCTGACTAGAGCGGTCAGGATGGGCATTGCGGAACACCTCCTGGAGGACAACTAAAGGGATAAAATCAATCGTGGTGTCTACATTGGCACTTTGTTGACAAATCTTTTGCACAAAAAGTCTTCTGTCTCTTGTTGGGGTGGTTTTATTTTGTTGCCAAAACAGGGCATTTTTGCTGCCAAAAGTTGCATTGCAGTGTGTAGGCGTTCACTGTTTTGTCGACAAAATCTGCCTTTTGTCGACAAAATCTTGTAGTGTAGACAAGGCCTTACTTTGTCCTCCTTCCCCCATTTCCCCAGATCGTTTGTTACACCTACTTTTTTCCTCTTGTCTTTAGGTCCTGTCCTTAAAAGAATTATGCACGTATGCAATTTTATATTCCATGGAACTATTTGCAGCGTGTAAAGTTAAAAGTGCATAAAACTTTGCAGGATTGGGGCATCAGACTGTAAATATTTTGGGGTGGAGACAATCCTTTAGTACATATTTGTGTAGCATCTAGCACAATGGTAACCCAATCCTGACTTGGGCCTATAGATGCTACCATAATTCTGACCTTTTGTGTCTTTATTCCACCAAATTCAATTTAAAAGACGTGCTTGTCTCCCCAGCCAATGCAAAACTTAATTCATCTCCTTTTTCTTTGATGTATAACAAAGTTCAGAGAGAGTGTGTATTCTACTTGGTTTCTACTCTAGAAATTCAGATTTTGTTTATCCTGGAATGCACTATGGATAGCTAGCACATTGGAAGGATAACATCAGATACCAAAGAAGTGAAGCCTGATTAACTGAAAAGGGTATAAATTTTTTCATTGAGAATGTTAAAAACCTATTTTTGTTAACACTTTGTTAACTTCACCCTTTGGCAGAAAATGCCCTTTCACCATCCGCACCCTTTTATCTGAGGTATGACAGAGTTTCCAGTGCACTTTTCTAGTCATCCAAGAAGTCTTCTAGCCAAAAAGATGAGGACCAGATTTACTATACCTATGTCAATGGAAAAATAAGCATGGGGAAATAAACCCTAAATCACGTGAAGTAAAAACAATAACCTCTTAAGCAGTCTTCATATCTCATAAAGAAGCAAAAAAAGGACAAACATCAATTATTTCTTCATTTTTCAGGTCACCTTTTAAAAACAAGTTTGTGGTTGTATGTCTCCTGGTTCCATTCCTTCATTTACTAATTTACAAATCTCTACAGTGTTACCCATCTTGACAACTAAACACTTTACTCCTTTCAGAGATTGAGCTAAGTGTTGTTTTGCAATAAGCCTTGTCTCTAAACAAGAGTTGTACTGATTTAATTAATTGATTCGGAAACTGATGTAGTTAAATTGGTACCACCCCCTCCACGGACACCCTTAAATCAGTTTGAGTAGCTTTTTATTAATTTAATTTAAATTGGGTTAGAATTAGAAATTGATATCAGATTAGAATTCCACTTTTTTTTTTCTTTGCTTGTGATTAATTTTCAGATTTTTGGTAAAATGGAGTGACTGCTCCTTGGCTGTACTAGATCAGAAATCATTCATTACTATCAGAAGACACCTTACTTTACAGCTATCATAGGAATTACCTAATGAGAACAAATCTGTGGTCTGTCTAGTCCTGTTTTCCACAGATGCCTAGCCTGGATCCAGAAGAACCATATAGAATGGAGATGGAAAAGAACTATTACATCATCTAATCTAGTTTCTTGCAAGTGCAGATTTTCTAACTCTTGATTCAGTCTGTTTCAGAAAAACACAAAACCAACCTCACCTGGCCAATTGAGCCACTAGGGCAGGGGTCAGCAACCTTTGGGAAGTGGCGTGCCGAGTCTTCATTTATTCACTCTAATTTAAGGTTTTGCGTGCCAGTAATACATTTTAATGTTTTTAGGAGGTCTCTTTCTATAAGTCTTTAATATATATAACTAAACTATTGTTGTATGTAAAGTAAATAAGGTTTTTAAAATGTTTAAGAAGCTTCATTTAAAATTAAATGAAAATGCAGAGCTCACCGGACCGGTAGCCAGGACCTGTGCAGTGTGAGTGCCACTGAAAATCAGCTCGTGTGCCGCCTTTGGTATGCTTGCCATAGGTTGCCTGCACTGCACTAGGGTGTGGAGTAAAGATTTATTCTTGATCGCTGCTGGTAATCATTTTATACTGTGATACATATTCTGTGTTCTTTTTAGCTTCACTAGTGTAAATATAGATGTGATTCTTATTCCTGTCAGTGTTTAATCTTACTAGATCTTCATTTCCATAATATTGTACAACTGTGTATGTATTTCCATGTCTGCATTTTAGCTCCCTAGATTGTTAAAATATCAGTAGAAAATTGTGGAGTGAGATCCACAAAGGGGATTTGTAAAATCCAGCTCTCGGAATTTTCTAGATAATTGGCATTGTGGCCCCAGACTTACTGTTCAGCCAGTGAAAGTTTATTTAGAATAATAATAATTATTATTCACACAGCAACTGCAACTTGCTTGGCCCATTATAAAACAAACAAACACACACTGTCCCAGCCCAAATTGCTTACAGTGCCATTGGATTTATCTACATTAGAAAAGTTAGTATCTGTACTACAGCAATGGACATCAGTAATACAGCTGAACTCGTGGTAACAATTGTCTAAGCACTATTATGGACAGGACTCAGGTATTTTTACCATTGTGTCATGAAACTGAATTCAGAACAGGCATTTCTGACATGTTAAAAATGCCTGAACCCTGTTTATCTGATCAGCCTAACACCAGTGCAGCTTTACTGGCTGATATTGTAATATGGCTTCTGGTTTTTCCAGTATAGATGCATCCGCTCCTCTACAAGCAAAGCAAAACAGAGCAGACGCATAGCATGCGGGCTGGTATGAGCTGGCAGTGGTCACTTCTGAAAGGTTTGCAGAAGAGTTGAGTTTGAAGGAGGAGAAAGCTGGCTTGGTATTCAAGAGGGTGGAGGATGTTTCCACACATGAATGTGGTAGAAGGAAACATAAGGGAAGATAGGAAGGAAAGACATTGATACCGTTTTATGACTATTTGTGTGGTTCGAGCTTGTAGTGCTTGACATGCAGAAAATACAACAGAAAATTGACTCTTGTGCCACAGCTCAAAAGAGCTGAATTAAACAGTAATTACTGTAATTACTGTATGGTGACTACCTCATCCAGGCCTATTCCGCGTTTTCCTGTATATTTGATGTTCTTCGTTTATCAGTTCTGAGCTCGTCAATTCTGGTGCATAAATACTAGGAACTCTCTTCTCTCTCATGTATTCCATTTCTAACCCCTAGTGTCATGGATGCAATGGTGAAATAAATTACACTGAGTAAATAAAGCCAAATTACAAGAAATTAACACCAAGGATAGGCTCACTGAATGTAAGAATGCAATGGGACATTATTATAATTCTCTAAACAGATACAATTCCTTTCTGCCTCTTTAATGCATTCTGACACTTACTACAGCACAATGTGATCTGGTTATTTTAAAGGTAAAATGTTAAATTTTCTGCCAGATGGCTTAGTGAATACATCAGTGTCATAGATTATATTTACCATTCATCCATTTTTTTGTGTCTCTTGCTTTGGACATGTATTTCATTAATGCTTTACTCTCCCATTTGTATTGTTTCACATGTCTTCATTATGCTTCAGTTAAGAAGCTATGAAATATGAGTGTCATTAATAAATGGCTGTATAGAAATTTGCTACGATGTTGACATAGGTCTTTGCAAAAGGTTTTTTGTTTTGTTTTGTTTTTAAACAAGTAACCTGAAATTAAATGCCAAGACATTTCATTTGTATTGTTGCGTTTCAGAATAAATGGGAGCAAAGAAATGTGGTGTTTGTGTAGTGCCAACCATGGGGTCTGGGTCAGGGATCTTTGTGTTCATATTTGCCATAAAGAGGGTAAATTCTAACTGAACAACAAAGAAGGGAAGACAATAAAGAAACAATAAAAGCAATGTGACTAAAGGTTTGTGGGGGGAGCACGTACATGCTCTTTTTGGCTTCATAAGCTTTGCTGAAGTGTGTTTACAGGATATACTGGAAGGAGAAGGTAGATGTTTGTTGAACCAGGTCAGGGAGTGAATTCCAGGGTCCTGCATGAATATAAACATGGGAGAAAGTCACAAAGGGAGATGTTAGTCCTGCAGCTTCAGCAGGCAAGTGAGAGGCACTGTAGAGAGTGCTGAAGCCAAGGACAAGGAGCTTAAATTTGAAGGACTAGCCATGGAGAAGCCAGTTAAGGGATTTGAAGAGGGTCCCAACAGCCTGAACAGACTGGAGGGGGACAACACAGAATAAAATGCAAAAACTTGGGTCTGATGATCAGTATACATCATTAACACGCAAAGAAGGGAACCAATGTGATTGTCAAACTTGCTTGGAATCAGAACAAGCAAGCCTCTTTGAGCATATCAGTCAAGAGAACTTCAGATTTAAAATTGGCAATTTTAAATATATTGTTGTTCGCCATGCAAGTTATTAATAGTCATTGTTGAATTTTTATTTTAAAAAAGCTATCGGGCCAGATTTTCAACCGGGAAGATCATGTATTGATTAGAGTTTCATTCTTGGAATGATCATTGAAAGGTGACAAACACTGATTTTATGAAAGCATGTCATGATTCATTTTGGAACATCTTTAGTGTTATGGTATGCCAACAAAAATATTTAACATAATCAAGTCTTTATATCAACGTGCTGTTTGCCTACATAAAGTAAACACAGATTTGAGTGGATGGTTTAATGTAGGCACTGGTGTCAAATAAAGTGTAGTCTCTCTCCTCTCCTTTGGCCTGGCCACTGATTTTATGATGAGAAGAAAGTGTAAATGGATATAATGCAGGCATCACATGGTTTATCAACTGTGAACTAGAAGACTTAGATTTTGCTGACAACATAGCTCTTCTAAAGCGACAGCTCACCCAACATGCAAGCAACGACTGAAAGACTGTTCACCACAGCAAAAAAAGACTGAGTTAATAATCAATTATTAAAAAATATATATATATATATATATATATATATATATATATATATATATATAATGAGAACCCCCCAAATCCCAAATCAAGTGTTACATTAGAAGACAAACGAATACAAGAAGTGAGTCAAGTCACATACCTTACAGCAACAAGCAGACAAATGGGGACATCCAGAAGGAAATTTATGTCACAAATTGGCAAGGTGGCAGCTGCATTTGCCAGATTAAACTCTGAAAATCTACAACCTAAAGACCAAACTACAAACCTTCAACTCTTATGTTTTATTTCCGCTTTAACACTGTGATGCTGGCAGGCCAGGTGCCAGCTCATGCCTAGGCCTAATTGAACACTGACAAATGCATAGCTGGAAACCAGTCTGGCTCACTCATGTGTTAGTACTGTTAAAATAGATATTAGAGTTATTAGACTGTTTAGACTTTATGAAATGCTTGTAGGATGCTGCATGTGTTAATCTTACATGTAATATCTCTATGCCATGTTATTAGATAATATTTAAGTGTTTGCTCTGTAACTATAAACATATTTTCTAAGACTGTAAACCCCACAGTCAGGAGAGAGGCATTACCAATTGTGAAATACTAGTTTACCACAAGAGATGTCATCTTCTGCCCAACAAAAGGTCTGTAGACGTCAGACAAGCCATTGTGGAACATCAGTGGACAAAAGAAAGACTTTGTTGATTGCTCCCCAGATGCCCATGAAGTGGAGACATGCACAGACCCTCGTCCCATCGGTTGAGCTCTGGAGGGAAGGAGATAAAAATCCTTGTCAAGAAAAATTATCACTATGCTGCTTGGAATTCTGCGAGGGCAATATTCTAAGCATAAGCAGGGGATCCCCAACCTTTTCATTTTGGGTTAGCCCTAAAGGACATCTAGAACTTGCACGTATAGCAGTTACTGTCACCCTTTGGAACCCAAGACTGTAACTCATTTATGTAGGTACGTGTACCTGCTTTAACCTTGTAAATAACTTTCATTTCTTAGTTAATCTTTAGTTAATTATAGGATTGGCTACAAGCATCTTTGGTGAGAGATCTGGGGTGCAATTTACCTGGCATAAGTGAGTGGCCCTTTGGGACTGGGAGTAACCTAAGTATTGTTGTGATTTTTTTGGTGAAAGGGATCATCTATCACAAAGGCAAGCTTGCCTGGGTGGCAAGATAGACTGGAGTACCCAAGGGAACTGTCTATGACTCCATGTTAAGGCTGTTTATAGTGTTCTAAGAGTTCACACTTGTTTGGTGAAATCTAATTATAGAACATAGAGTCAGTTTGGAGTTTGTGCCCTGTTCCTTGACAGTCTGCCCTGAGGTTGGCATTCATGGCTGTGAACCACTCCAGACAGCTTGACAAACATATAGCTGTGAAAGCTGACAATTCACTAAAGGTATAGATAGATGTCTAAATGTCTTTGAAAGCAAATGCCTCAGGAAAATACTAGGTATTAAATGGAATGAATTTATAACAAATATTGAAATTCATCAGAGTTCAAAAACTTATAGATATTATCCAAAAAGAAAGATGGAAATATCTGACATGCGTTAAGAACAAAGCCAAAGTGTCTGCCATGACAGGTATGCTACTGGGAAGCTGAAAGAATGCACAAAAAGGACTAACCAAAAGAATACATGCCCTAATAGCAACTATGTGGGAGAAACCAGACAGTAACTGCACTCTTGAATGTATTTACACAGGAAATTAATAAGATGGAGAACACCCTATCACCCGTAGATGAGCACTTTTCGCAAAGTGATCACTCTATACCTGACCTATCAGTCCTCATCCTCAAAGGAAACCTGCACAACACTTTCAAAAGATAAACCTAAGAGCTTAAATTCTTTGCAAGACACTAAAAATCATGGACTGAATAGAGACACTGGATTTATGGCTTATTACAACAATCTATAACCCACTAACATCTTCTCCCTCCCCGACCCCAGCTGTTCCCCAGACCTTCCTTTACTCCTTGTGACTTGAGGGGCTACTTCATCTTGAATGGTACCCAAAAATACATGTTAACTACTTATGCTAACAATCAGTTCCACCTTGTGCTCTGTGCTCCACAGCTAAATACATTTCCTAGACCTGAAGAAAAGCTCTGTGTAAGCTGGAAAGCTTCTCTCTCTCACACACACACACGCACATCAACAGAAGTTGGTCCTCACCTACCTTGTCTCGCTAATATCCTGGGACTGATATGGCTACAATAACACTACATATTTCTATTTCAGCAGACTGGGAGATAGTTTAGTCCCTCAGTGTGTCCATTACTACATTTATATGTAAAGTGTGTTCCAGATTTGAGTATCATGTTTATATAAAAAAATATTGGCATCCTCTGGATTTCAGTATGCTTTGAATATGTTACCTGTGTGGCTTTTGGCAATATTTGGGATGACAAGAGGTCACTACTGTGCAGTGGAAACTTTACACCCATGATGTTGCTGTTCAGAAGTAGACAGTGGATACAGTGTGTAAATTATTTTGAGGATATTGTAGAGGGTTACAAAAACAGTCTATGAGATTATGTGGCCATTTCAGATGGTCTGAATTATGGTAGGCTATGTGGTGTCCAATGCTTGAGAGATCTTGGACAAGGTCTGGTTCCAACTGCTGTGCATAACAACAAGAACTTTATAGTGCTCTGGCCAGAATCTGTCTGGGCATCTCAGCCCTTAAAGGTACAGTCCCCAATACCACAGGCTTTACATTAGAAGCACTGCAGCACCATAGCTTCAGTGCTGCAGCATGATAGTATGGACATGTAAGCAGAGTCTGAACGAGCTCTCCCCTGACATCTAGTGGTGAGCTATGGAAAAGGACTTCAGGAACTGATCTCGTTTGCATGGACCCACCCACCCTGCCTAGGTGCTCAGCATGTGAGATTGCTTGCCCAAATGATCACTTGTGGCTGGTGTTGGATCCCCAGTCTCTTTGTTATTGGGGCAGGAGTAATAAAGGATTGTTATCCTTGTTGTGTGAACCAAGGGCAACAGAACTGTACCTGGCATACCCCAATGGAGGGATTCACCCGCAACTGAACAGCACTCACTAGGCAGGGGACATGGGTTCCAAAGCCCAATGAGTTGAGAGAGGGTGGGGACAGGTACTTGTACTTGGTTGTGTGGGTCCTAGACACCACTTGACCCTTCCTCTCTCCACGATATAATAAAAGAGCTAATTTTTAGTAACAAGACTTTTGAGTGAATTGAGAGTCTTGTTACATGCTGCCGAGCTAAAATCACTGATATCTAGGTCTAAGTGTATTGATTGCAAGAGACTGCCCAGTGTGCACCAGCAGTGAGGCTCCCCCACTAACAATCACTGAGACCTGTGTTAAGTGGGGGGCCCTGAAGACATCTTGGCGAGTGGTCAGCTGGGCGGAGAGGTGCAGCTAGCGGGGCAGCTGGTGGAGAGGCACAGCAAGCAGCTGTCAGGGCAGTGGGGTGTGTAAGGTGCCTCCTCACCCTCTCTTCCACCCAGGGTGGGAGGTGAGCTCTGCAGATGAAATTCTAAATTCTGGGGCTGCACGTGCCAAGGACAGCAACTGTGAGTGGAGTGCAGAGAAGGGCTGGCCATGTTAAAGGGAGTCTTGAGTTGCTGGACTTAAGAACCTGAGGGGAAAAGGACACTGCCCAACTTACTTAGGGGTGGGTCTTTTGCTTCTGGTTTATGTTTATGAACCCGAGTTGGCATGTTTTCCCAAATTAATGCTGAGTTACTTCCCTCCTTTTATTAAAAGTTTTTGCTACACTCAAACTCTGTGCTTGAGAGAGGTGAAGTTTTGCCTCTTGGAGGTGCCCAGGATGTTGTGTGTAATTGTCCCAGGTCACGGTGGGGGAATCAAGCTGGTTTTGTGTTGTATTGTTGAAAAGGAACCCCTAGATACTGAACCCAGCCCTTGGTGCTGCTGGCTCCACCTCGCAGAAGGGTTACAGACACTTACTGCAGCGATGGAAGGGTTTTTTCTATCGCTGTAATAAATCCACTTCCTTGACAGGGAGTTGCAGGATTGACAGGAAAATTCTTCCATCGACTAAGGCCATGTCTACACTATTACTTATGTCAGCAAAATTAATGTCGCTCAGGGATGTGAAAAAACTTCCCCCTCAGTGACATACGTTTCGCCAGCATAAGTGGTAGTGTGCAGAACACTATGTTGGCGGGAGAGCTTCTCTCGCCAACATAGCTACCGCCGCTTGTTGAGATGGTTTAATTACGTTAATGGGAGAGCTCTCTCCCGTCAGCATAGAGTGACTTCACGAGCAATCTTACAGTGGCGCAGCTGCATCGGTACAGCTGTGCCGCTGTAAGGTCACTAGTGTAGCCATGGCCTTAGTGGTGTCCAGGTTGGACATTGATTAGCGTTCATGTTGCGCTCCCCGACAATACCCAGCCGAACCCGGGGAACTTAATGATCCAACCAGTGGACCAAATTCGGTGATGAATCCTGGTCACGTACCACCTGAGGCATGTTGTGCATATACTAAGTCAGGGGTCTCAAACACGTGGCCCGCAGGGGTATTTCCTGCGGCCCGCCAAGCTCCCCGTGCCCCTCCCCACCTACCTCCAGGCCAGGGGTGGGCAAACTACAGCCCACGGGCCGGATCCGGCCCATGGGATTACCCCCCGTGGTGCCATGAGCCCTGCACCACTCCCCGAAGCAGCCGGCAGCACATCCCTGCGGCTGGGGGAGAGGGCTCCGTGCATTGCTTTTGCCTCCAGGCACTGCCCCCCACAGCTCCCATTGGCCAGGAATGGGGAAGTGTGGCCAATGGGAGCTTCAGGGGAGGTACCTGGAGGAGCAGCAAGAGCAGCGCACGGAGCTCTCTGCCCCCCCACCCCCCACCCACCAGGGGCCGCAGGGACATGGTTCCGGCCGCTTCCTGGAGTGGAGCGGGGCCAGGGCAGGCAGGCAGGGAGCCTGCCCTGGCCCCGGTGCGTGCCACTGCCACCCCGGAGCCGCTTTAGGTAAGTGGCGCCGGGCTGGAGCCCGCATCCCGAACCCCTCCTGCACCCCGCACCCCAACCCCCTGCCCTGAGCCCCCTGCCGCACCCTGAACCCCAACCCCCCTGCCACACCCTGCACCCCTCCTGCACCTCAACTCCCTGCCCTGAGCCCCTGCTGCACCCCTCCTGCACCCCCTGGGGGCAGGGAGGGGGGAGAGTTGGGGTGGGGACTTCAGGGAAGGGGTTGGAATGGGGGCAGGGAAGGGGTGGGAAGAGGCAGGGCAGGGGCCGGGCCTCATGGAAGGGGTGGAGTGGGGGCGGGGCCAGGGGCAGCGGGGGTGTGTGTCAGTTATGTGGCGCTCAGGCCAATGCACTAGGCCTCATGTGGCCTTCATGGTCATTTGAGTTTGAGACCCCTGTACTAAGTGGTGCCTATACTAGAGCTTAGGTTGGCTTAACTATGTCTCCCATGGGTGTGCTTGAATAATTAACTGCAAATAATATTTATTGCTAATGTAGGCCTCTTTTTTTGACTAATTTTTCACAATCAAATGTTTCCATATTTTATCAGGTCAATGCAAGGATTTTGTAGCTTTTGTAGCTTTTTATACGTGGAATGTATAAAGTTTTTTATTTATAGATTGCTTCTATCATATTATAGACACAAATTTGTGTACCATGTATAGTTGTATTCCAGGATCACTTTTATTATAAGACATGTAAGAACACCCTTTTCTTAAAATTCGAAAAGAACAAGAGTCTGCAAAATAACTGGCAAATACTGACTGCAAATTATTGGCTAATTTGCTCCCTGGATGTACCCATCCCAGGTAACAATACTTTTGGTGAAAACAGTTCCTGACAACAATGGCCTGTGAAGAATTTGCTTTTTGAATGCCAAATAGTTCTCTTAGTCATGTAAAAAGAGCTGGATGGCAGCAGAAAGGCCTGAGGCTGATCCATATCTCCCCGTGACAAGGTATCTATAAAAGATTAATCCTTAAGGAAAAGTATGTTCTTTCATCTTAGAAGGGCTTCTCTTTCATCTTAAAAGCTGCCTACTCCTCCAACAGATAGATTCTGATCTTGACCCTCTGTTTGGTCACTTTTATCACCCTGCTTTCAAAACCTGACAGCTTCTAAAGTGTTTTATTTCAGAAGGAGGGACAAATCAACAACCTTTCTGCTGAGTTCATGCAGATAAACAGCAGTTTCCATCAGATCTTGCTCATGTAAAACCCTTGAGATGTGGAGCCCTTCACCCAGGGAACCCACTATCATTATTGTCTGCATGAAAAATGAGACTCGTTTTCCAGACCTCTTGTGCATCAAACTATGCAGTATGTAGCCTTACCTGTGGAATCCTGGATAGGTTCTAGATAAAACATTTCTCTTGGATAAGCCATTGTTAGATGAATTCATGAACATAGCAGATACAGGTTTCAGAGTAGCAGCCGTGTTAGTCTGTATCCGCAAAAAGAAAAGGAGGACTTGTGGCACCTTAGAGACTAACAAATTTATTTGAGCATAAGCTTTCGTGAGCTACAAAGTGAGCTGTAGCTCATGAAAGCTTATGCTCAAATAAATTTTAGTCTCTAAGGTGCCACAAGTCCTCCTTTTCTTATAGCAGATAGTCTTTCATTCCTAGTACTTTTCCATGGCATCCATATTGTTATTGGTTATACCAATATTTAGGGCCAGATTCTGCCACCCTTACTCATGATGAGTAGCACCTTCTTTTGAGTTATAAGGCACTAATTAATGTGGAATAAGACTAGCAGAATCTGACTCTTGTGAATTATGTTTTAAATAGCTTTCACTTTCTTTATTACTTAATCCTCCACGGTAGATTTTTATTCAAGTCAGTGGGAGTTTTGTCTTCATAGAGACAACGGTGTCAAGACTTCAGATTCTGACTGCTTTTGTGCAGTTCTTAATCTTTAACTATTTTGACAGGTTTCAGAGTAACAGCCGTGTTAGTCTGTATTCGCAAAAAGAAAAGGAGTACTTGTGGCACCTTAGAGACTAACCAATTTATTTGAGCATAAGCTCACGAAAGCTTATGCTCATATAAATTGGTGAGTCTCTAAGGTGCCACAAGTACTCCTTTTCTTTTAACTATTTTGAATGCACCAGGAAAAAAATGTACACAAAATGCACGGACTATAAATTTTTTGCCTTACAGTGCTTTTCCTAAATTCATATTGTAGGCCAACAGGGTGTCAAAGATACAGCCCTTAGGCCTGTTATGGGTCCCAAGATGTGTTTATGGGCCTGCATGACCTATTGAGATTCTCTAGAATCTTAACTTCATTTTTAAATGAGGAAGTTTCTAGCCCTCATGATTGTAGAGATTATTAGTTTTAGTTTAGTTTTGTGATAGCTCCTAGGAACCCCAGTCATGGACCAGGATCCATCACTGTAAAAACACAGAACAGAACATGGTCCCAGCTCCAAAAACCTTACAGTCAAATGTGAAGTGAGTGTAACTGTTTGAGTCTGCAGACTGCCTGAAACAGTGACTCACAGGCATACACTCCCCTGTTCGCTATTAATCTGACTGGAGTATCAACTTTATAACCCAATGATGTCAAATGTTTCAGTGTCAAAACCAACTGTTTTAATCACTAATCATTATAGTGAATGGAAGGAGGAAGGAGGTTGGAGAGGAAGTCAATGGGTGGGGAATTGCTACATCGAAGGAAGCGCAGATTAAAGAACAGAAGATACTCTCAAAGACAGGGAAGGGGACAGAAGAGAAAGAAGGGTGGGGAAAGGTTAGAAACAAAGGGCAGAAATAGCAGTGGGCCCAAAGGGGAGCAGGTTTTCTCCTGGATGATAAATACAACAATAAGACTGAACAAATAATAACGAAGTGTTTAGTTACTACATCACAGCCACATTCTTCTCTTGATTTTTATGCAAACCTCCTACTAACAGCTGTGGACATTCCCCTGTGCATTGCGGAGAGAAGATAGCCTAGAATTTATATGTCAGCCCACAGGTCATGATTGTACATAGAATTTGACCCTCTCCTCTGAATGAATTTGACATCCCTGTTATGTTGTAGGCCCTTTGATGCATGCGCCTAATAGAGGTGAGGGGATGGGGTAGAAAGAAACGAGCAACAGTTAACTTACATTTAATTTCTGTAGCAATGAAGAAAATAAATTTTCTGCACACTGTCAACTCTTCAGCTCTCAGACTCTCATATAAGGGCAATGCCTCGTAAACGGAGAGATTTATAGCACTATGCTTCTTAAAGTTACATCAGCTCTACAGGATAGTGAAAAGAACTATTCAGGAGACAGAGGAAACAACAGTGAGGGCCAGTAATTTATCAACACAGAGGGAGACAAAACCAGTCCAAGGTGTTCTTTCTCAGATGACCCGAACAAACCCATTAAATTGGATATTAAAAACAGCACTAATCTGATGTCTCTAATCATCTGGTCACGAAACATGAATGTTCAGCATGGTCAGGAAATCATACACTTTTGGAGAGCCCATACTTTCTGTAGGCATTGCAAAACTTGGCTCATTTATTAGGCAAATTTAGTCATTGCAAGAAAGAGACAAAGGATTTGTGTAACACTTTTGCCACAAAACGAATGAAAACGCCCATTAAATTACATCTGAGTCACCATTTATTGTAACTATTATATGAGTTTTTACCACCTCAGGATCTTGAATTTAGAACCCAATGGGAGAAGGTGAAAATGTAAGCAGTAATAAGGGCTGGTTATTTGAGGATTTAACTTAATTCTGCTGTCATCATTCATGATCATACGGTTCAAATCTATCCAATTTCTAATTGGACTGTATGTATTTTCTTCTTTGCAAAAGTAAGTCTATGTGACTAAAAGTGCTAATGGTCCCGGTAGGGTTGCCAACTCTGACTGAAGCTATTCTGGGATATTCCCCCTCCCCCAACATGACATAATGTGATTTTTCTTAAAATAGCCTATTAACGTCTCCTGGATGGCTTTCAATAGTCACTGGGAGAGTGATGCCAATTCCAGGAGACTCCAGGCCAATCCTGGAGGGTTGGCAACCCACCCAGTGTTAATGTAAAAAACTACAGAGATTGCTGCAGCAGTACACGTACCATAGAGTCCCCTCTTCAGGAAGATACTTACAGAATGGGACTACTCACCTGTTTAAAGCTATGCACAGGCTTACGTACCTTCCTGAGCTAAAGCCAGTTTGCTAGCACTTAGGGGTATAGCAAGCTGTAGATATGTGCAGTATTATTAAGTCTATTCGCCAGGCAGCAGCTTCATATCCTTGGCATCCTACTTGTTTTCCCCCACCACAGGAGCTCCCAGGCCTCATAGCCTCTCATGGTTTCACCCTACCAGTTGCTACAGCATCATGTGATCCCTTCAGCACTACCACAAAATGTCTCACCATTCTCCAGCACTGCCTTCCTAACACCCAGCCCCAATGGCCAGGCAGTTGTGATACATCTATTTATTAAAATGCTTGGATTCTTTTGTTGTTTACTTTGTCCTCCCTCACTTCTTTGTTTTATCCTCTTCTTGACTTGTTACATGTATAGAATGTAATGACTTTGGGGGAGGGATTTTCTTTATCTGTATCTCTACAGTATCTAGTACAGTTGGTGCCTCTAAGAACTATTGCGATAGAAATACATACTTAGAAGAATGAGAATGTAAATCCTATTGACAACTAGCAAGACTCCTGTTTCCTAATTATGGGTCCCATCCTGTAATCTGACCTAAAAAATCCTTACCGAGGGCTCTTTTTCACAGTGCTGACAATATAGTCTGGATTTATTAAAATTGGTGAAAAAAATGCTAAACAACTGAAGAACTTGAAAGCTTGTCATTTCACGAACAATAGTAGTATCAAATCAATTTGTCAAAAATACCCTGCTCAGTACAGTCCTCTTTGATGTCATAACTCTAATCATCCAGTTGGATAGCTGTCCTATCACTTGCCTGAAAATCAAATGTAAGGGTAAAGTATCTTTGGTTCCTCTTATAACTGCAAATCTACATCAACAGTGTCTCAGACAACAAAATTTTAAACATTAAAATTGTACATGAAGTTCCTTGTTAAATAATTAAGTGCTGCCAGTTGGCTTGGCATTGTGGAAACATAAAGATGCAATCCAGGCCCCACAGAGCTTCACTCTACATTGGATACATAAATACAATTCTCACACAGACCATGAAAATGTAAAAACACATTCTCAATAAGACTGTTCTGTGATACCATCAGAACCCTAAGCTGCCTATGGCCTTATGGGGGATGGTGACCTGTGTTGTTTTCCCATCTCTGGAACTCTCAGGAGGATCATTTTAACTCCCTCCTCTATGACTTCAAAATCTGATTTCTCCAGAATCCTGCTCATCTCCAGGTTGCCTCCCCTCTCCTCTGTGTCTGCTGTAAAGTCCTTGGTTTGTGGCGCTCTCTCTCACCGTCCCTTCCCTGCCCCAGCAGGGACTTCTGCCATCCTCCTTCACTGACTTTCAGTGTATTTTAAGTTCCTGTTCTAATTTGACCTCTATTATAAAAGCTCTCCCATGACTTGTTCATGGATCTTTGCTCTCTCACATGCACTCTCTCTCCTCCCAACTCCACTCACCTTTCCTTTGTGTCTCTGTATAATCTGGCCCCTGTATCCCAAAATGATTTACAGTGTTAAATATTAAATAAGAGAGGGCAAGCCTTCTCCTCTGTGTCTCCTGTCATCTGGAACAGCCTTCATGCCCTTGCCATATCTCTGCTGAAGACGATACTTTTTCCTTGCCTTTTTCTTTCCCTCTTCCTCTATTGCTTATATCTGACTTTGATTTATTTAATGCTGTAAATCCATTTTGGATAAAACTCCACTTTGTTTTGTGTCGTTATCTACATTATGCAAAAAACAAACCAAAAATCCTGTTAATAATGCTGGTGGAAATTAAAAGTTTGTCATTAGCTCAAATATTTACTGTATTGAAAACCTATCTTTACAAGTGAAAATGGAGCTCCGTTTCCACACATGAATCACCCCACCCAGTAAGCACTGTTCTGCTTTCTTGCCATAGAGAAGAGCCAGGACTCTCTTGTAATGTGTGTAAATGGAACTTTTCACTGTGGCTGCTGGACACACACTTTACAGTTCTTTATGGCTTTCTTGCTCCAAGGCTATGGTACCTAGAGTCACTGCATAGGGTTGTCTTACATTCTTGCCTGGATGGTGCAGTTCTTATATAGAAACATTAAATAAGACTAGGGCTAGTAGACCTCATAAGCCTGAACCCGGCAAAACTATTAAAACACCTTTGGGGGCTTGGTATTGCCTCCTGGGCTCTATATAGCCATTTTAGAGACTCTTGTTTTCCTGGGTGGGCTACCTGTGGTAGGTGATAGCTGGTTGAATTACTACTTCTGCTATTCATCATATTTAAAGAAGATCTGTCTGTCTCTCTCTCTCTGTCCCTCACACGTCAAAAAATTATTTTGGTGGGGTTACTGTGAGAAGGCTAGGCTGAAGCGTTGTTTGCAAAGGAGGTCTATGAATTCCCTTGAGCGGTATTGTCTTGCTTTCAAGCTCAATGGTGAGCTGGGGATTTGAAGATACACAATTTTGCTAAGTAGTAGATTCTCTTTTCCTCCCCCAGGAGGTATGGGGCTCCATGTGGTGGCCCTAGAGGGCCAGTGGGCTGCTGGAATCATTTGCTTGACTCATCCCTGGAAGCACTCCTGCCCCATATGGTGCCATTGGAAAATGCGGGATGGGAGGCTGGGTCCCATGTGCTAGGTCTGGGGCCAGGGAGGGGAAACGTGGAGGGCAGGCAATGTCAGAAGAACTCTTTCTCCCCCACCAAATCCCTGCTTCATTTGCTCTGGCAAATCCCAGTCACTCCCAGCACAGTAGCTGTTGCTTTGGTGGCTGCAGGGCTGGGTTTGGGCTCCTTAGAATAGCCAGTGATTTTTAGTGACAGAAAGAAAATGCTTTGTGTGTATATAATAAGATCTTCTAAACTTTCCACAGTATGCATCCGATAAAGTGAGCTGTAGCTCACAAAAGCTTATGCTCAAATAAATTGGTTAGTCTCTAAGGTGCCACAAGTACTCCTTTTCTTTTTGTGAATACAGACTAACACGGCTGTTACTCTGAAACCAGAAAGAAAATGGTGACTTTACTACTGTACAGCTCAGCTAAATCTGAATGGAATTTCACAGGACCAAAATAGAGGCACTTCTATATAGACTAAGGGTTCTCCTTGCTGAATATCAAAGGCCTGATGCAAACAATGGAGTTGTTTAAGGCTTTTCTGAGAACAGGTGATAAGAATCTTTTATAATGGAAAGAGTTAGGCAACCTGCTACCAGCTTACCCTATCATTTCATAACAAACACTGTGTTTTTGTTGTAAAGTCATTGCTGGTGTCATAAAAATAAAGGGAAGGGTAACCACCTTTCTGTATACAGTGCTATAAAATCCCTCCTGGCCAGAGGCAGACCCTTTCACCTGTAAAAGGTTAAGAAGCTAAAGATAACCTCGCTGGCACCTGATCCAAAATGACCAATGAGGAGACAAGATACTTTCAAAGCTGGAGGACGGGGGGGAGACAAAGGGTCTGTCTGTGTGATGCTTTTGCTGGGAACAGATCAGGAATGCAGACTCAGAACTTCTGTAAAGTTAGTAAGTAATCTAGCTAGAAATGCATTCGATTTCCTTTTGTTTAATGGCTGGTAAAATACGCTGTGCTGAATGGAATGTATATTCCTGTTTTTGTGTCTTTTTGTAACTTAAGGTTTTGCCTAGAGGGATTCTCTATGCTTTGAATCTGATTACCCTGTAAGGTATTTACCATCCTGATTTTACAGAGGTGATTCTTTGACCTTTTCTTTAATTAAAATTCTTCTTTTAGGAACCTGATTGGTTTTTCATTGTTCTTAAGATCCAAGGGTTTGGGTCTGTGGGCGCCTGTACCAATTGGTGAGGATTTTTATCAAGCCTTTCCCAGGAAAGGGGGTGTAGGACTTGGAGGGATATTTTGGGGGAAGACTTCTCCAAGTGGGCTCTCTCCCTGTTCTTTGTTTAACATGCTTGGTGGTGGCAGCATAGGGTTCAAGGACAAGGCAAAGTTTGTACCTTGGGGAAGTTTTTAACCTAAGCTGGTAAGAATAAGCTTAGGGGGTCTTTCATGCAGGTCCCCACATCTGTACCCTAGAGTTCAGAGTTGGGAAGGAATCTTGACAGCTGGTGAGTAAATATATGCTTATAGAATTGAAGAAATCATATGATTGGCTACCTACTTCCCTTCTTCTGCACAGCTGAACTGTGTGAGCATAAGGGTCTGAATACAGGGATGAGTTTGCAGGATCAGGGCCAAGTTTCTAACTTGTGCCATGTTGAGATGGTTACTATGCAGGTAAGAACAAGTTAGTCACGTTGTCCTTTCTGAGATCAATAAAGACAAATAAAGCAAAACTTTTTTAAAGAATTATTTTTTTCTCCCTGATTTTTAACTTGTTTCACAGGAGACCCTAAGATTCTAAGACTCCTTAGTCTCTCTGTTATTTTATTTAATAATTTACATTGAGTCTGACACCCTTTGCATCTGGGAGTTGATATTTTAAAAATAATCAAGGTTAGATTTATCAGAGTCAGGGCTGGCCCTAGACCAAATGGTGGCCCAGGTGAGGAGTGTCTTCAGCACCCCCTCCTTCCATTTGTTAAACTTTTGAATACCTTATTTTTTATTGCATTTGTAGCCCATTTCATGACTTTGATGCATGATTTGCATGCATAATTTATCCCTGTCATATAAGATGATAAATGTGCACCCTAGGATCTGTACAACAAAAACAGCACCCCAGACCCAAGCCTTGCACCCCAGGCAGTGGTCACCTTTCCCCCTAAATCCAGCCCTGATCAGGCTGAAGCCACTTTGAACTGGATGGTTGTCATTGGAGATATTTAAAAACAAACAACCTTTTATTCTACTTACAGCCACTGCAAATCAGAACTTAGCTCAAGATAGAACAGATTGTTGAACATGCTGCATGTGTTCAATTACTTAAGCAAAATGATGCAAAAAACCCCTTCTTTTCACTGCAGGCAGTTTGATGGCATTAATTTTTGTAAGCTGTTATATCACTGCAGCTTTTTATACATTTACATTTTTTCTCTTATGTAACTCAGTGAAGTGTCGTTTCTTCAGCCTCAATCCAGGCTACTAGTCTGGAACAAAGGACAGTTGCAGTTGAAGGATGTTTTTTTTTTAAAGGGGTTGGAGGTGCAGAGAGAAAGTCAACAAAGAAAGAAAAGGAGTACTTGTGGCACCTTAGAGACTAACCAATTTATTTGAGCATAAGCTTTCGTGAGCTACAGCTCACTTCATCGGATGCTCACGAAAGCTTATGCTCAAATAAATTGGTTAGTCTCTAAGGTGTCACAAGTACTCCTTTTCTTTTTGTGAATACAGACTAACACGGCTGTTACTCTGAAACCTGTCAACAAAGAAAGTAAATGGGTCCTAATCTGAAACTGTAGAATGTTACCCAAATGTCAAGGAGAGAAATGCAATATTATTACTACATCCTTCCTTGCTGCCATTGTCACTGAGGAACTGTGAAGTAAAAGAACAGTTGTGACTGACTGACAATATTCTGAATAAACTTGAGTTTAATTAAACCTAACTGAATTAGGGTTAACACCTTTGTGGGACAGTGTAAAAATGCAGTTGTGTGTGTGTGTGTATTGTTGTCATTTTATGTACCTTCTCTTGTAGAAAGGGGGGGATGCTATCTCGGTAGATATGCATGTACTAGTTCAAATTGGATTCTCCAGAGACCAACAGATAAAGAAAAGACTTTTGGATAAATGTCTTAAATGTTTTAAACTGACTCAGGGCCATCTTCCATATCCAGCAAATGGACCAGATCCTCAATCCTTAGGGGAGGAGTGGAAGAACTTGGTCTACTGAGGCCTTATAAGACTGGGTGCTGGTTCTGAGCTGAAGCTGTGAACTTATAAACACAAAGAAACTTGTAGTGTGGGGTGATGACTGGTAAACTTACTAGCATGTGTGTAGGTTCTTTTATTGTTTTTAATATGTTTTCTCTATCATACTTCTTACCTTAAGAACAAAGGAGTCTTGCATTGGAAGTGCTGCATGGTAACTTACATCTGTAGCGATTAGCAATCACTCTGTTATCAGTCTCTGAAGAGAAGGCAAGCAGGCCTGGTTAGACAGACGGTCTTTGTTGGGAAATACACAGTGAAGGCAGGAAACTGTTCAGCATGGACATACCCTGGAAGGGAGTGAGATGTGGGTCTTCACCAAAGAGAGGCAACAGCAAGGGAGCTGGAAGCCAGGGAATGGGGGACTTTGCTGGGTCATTAAGGGGAAATGCAGGTGCAGTTGCCCTGAACTGTGGCACCTAGGCCCCAGTTCTGCAGTCCATCCCTATTCAGCAAAGCACTTAAGCATGTGCCTAAATTCCATTTACTTCAATGGAACTTATATATAAGCTCAAAATGAAGCACGTGCTGAAGTTCTTTGTTGAATAGGAACCAACTGAAACATGCTTAAATGCTTTGCTGAATTGGGGCCTTATGGTCTGAGCCTGTGAGGCTGATTGAACTTCTCATGAAAGTTGCTGAGTGCTCTTAACTTCCATTGGTGACAGGTTTGGTCCCTTTCACTCAGGGAGACAAAGGGGTGGTACATAACTTCTTGGAATGTGCTAACAGGTTGTCAGGGAAGACCTGTTTGAAGTCCATCTTCTTCCTGGTGATTGAGTTGCTGGCCAGTAATATTATGAGGAGAAGGAGTGGGATTAATCGTAGGAAGCCTAAAATGAAGGCATGGGTGTATTTTTACTGGTCAGCTCTTCCTCTTTTCTTAACTGCTTCTTGAGGTTGGGGAGGTCAGTTCCATATACAAGCTTCTCCAGGCTAACAAAGCAAATGCATACCCACACTTAGATATCCAGGGCCATCTGTGACCACAACTTCAAAAACTATCTTAATAAAATGATAATGCTGCTTATAATCCCATAGTATCTGGACATATTCATTTAAGCTGCCTACAATAGCCTGCACAAACAGGATATCAACAGAAATACAAGATAAGAAAACAGTGCAACTGAATAATGCCATAAACTCATTGGGGCTTTCCCTTTCCCATCCACTAAACAAATAGGGGAGAACACAAGAGATGTCATGGAGGTAAAAACTAAAGACATTGCAGCGGTGGTTACATGGGGAAACAATGGGCATTATGATGCTCCTCTACACATGTATACCTAAAGCTTTAGCCCAAACAATCTTCTTTACAAAAGGTAGAGAATCTAATAAGGACCAAAGGTTGAAGGGAGAATAGTATACTTGGCTCAAGCACTAAGCCCACTGTGGAGGTGGATGAGTGGAAGTGGCACCCTTCTTTCTCTGCCGCATCTACAGATCATACCTTCCTCAGGCATGCAGAATGCCACATGCAATTTGCTTTACTTGGGATGACTTGAGGGGCTTCATTAGAAATTAAATCCACCGTACCAGTGACCCCTTCTCTCTGCTCAACTTTTTCTTTCTCCTTTCTGTTTTTTTTCCTCTTCTCTAGTTTCTTATCGTCAGTGTTTCTGTTGATTTTAATGATGCTCTGCTTAGGCACATGACTATGCTGAACTTGTTTTTATTAACTTTAAAAAAGGAAAGCAAGTTTGCTTTCCAGTTGTTTTTCCTCAGTGCTGACAGCTCCCGATAACATGGCACCAACTGTCAGGGAAGTGTTATGCCTGGCTGGAATTAGTGAAAAGCCGAGCATGTTGCATTTGTTTAGTGAGCAGAGAAGCCCTTGCTTTAGAAATCCAAGAAACGGGGGAGGAAAGCATAAGAATTGAGACAAATTGGAAAAAAAAAACGGAGTAAATTTGGGAGATTAATTAAATGATACAATGCAGCACTAATTCTTGTTTAAAATAGTTGAGAAACTCCTCCTCTCCCCCTCCCATCACCAACTCTTTCTGCGGAGACCACAGTTAACTAGAAAGCAGCCTGGGCCCAAATTCTCTCCTCTTTTCTATCTGGCCTTTTTCTTTGCCCATTTTTCCATCTCTCCATATCCCCCACTCTCTTTATTCTCTCCATTCCCTCCATCCATCATTCCCTTTCTATCTTTATTTCCTCTTCCTAGTTTTCTCCTTCCCCTCATTCTCCCACATTTCACCTCTCTTACTATTCTTCTACATTATTTCTATTCCTTCCCTTCATTCCCTATCACCAGGGCTCTGTGTGTTTGGTTGGGCCAGGAGCAACAGCAGGAAAGGGAGGCTACTCAGGACCTAGCGCTGGCTCCATTAGCTGGAGCATCAAGATGGCGAAGGAAGAAGTAGGAAGCCAATCCAGGCCATATGCCCATTTTAGCTGTGCTGGAAGCAGCATTTGGTCATGGTATCTACTCACTGGACACTAACCCCAGGGTCTGACTCAGGTTTGAGCCCAAGTCCCCCATTCATTCACACACAAATCAGTCTGGTTCTTGTCAGCAAGCACTTAGGACCCAGGTCCTAGGAGGATGGGTCATTGTAAGGGACCAGTCAAGGTAGAGTAGCCCATTAACACCTCTGCTCTCATAGGACAAAGAGAAGGGTTAGTGGGTTACAGATGGTTGTAATGAACCATAAATCCAGTTTTCAGAGTAGCAGCCATGTTAGTCTGTATCCGCAAAAAGAAAAGGAGTACTTGTGGCACCTTGGAGACTAACACATTTATTTGAGCATAAGCTTTCGTGAGCTACAGCTCACTTCATCAGATGTATTCCGTGGAAAATACAGTGGGGAGATTTATATACACAGAGAACATGAAACAATGGGTCTTCTGACAGAGCCAGAAGAGTACCCAGAAGTTACCTACTACAGGACAGGACCAACAAAGAAAATAACAGAACACCACTAGCCATAACCTTCAGCCCCCAACTAAAACCTCTCCAACCCATCATCAAGGATCTACAACCTATCCTGAAGGACGACCCATCACTCTTTCAGATCCTGGGAGACAGGCCAGTCCTTGTTTACAAAAAGAAAAGGAGTACTTGTGGCACCTTAGAGACTAACCAGTTTATTTGAGCATAAGCTTCTTCAAAAGCTTATGCTCAAATAAATTGGTTAGTCTCTAAGGTGCCACAAGTACTCCTTTTCTTTTTGCGAATACAGACTAACACGGCTGCTACTCTGATCCTGGCTTACAGACAGCCCCCCAACCTGAAGCAAATACTCACCAGCAACCACACAACAGAACCACTAACCCAGGAACCTATCCTTGCAAGAAAGCCCATTGCCAACTGTGTCTACATATCTATTCAGGGGACACCATCATAGGGCCTAATTTCATCAGCCACACTATCAGAGGCTTGTTCACTTGTACATCTACCAATGTGATATATGCCATCATGTGCCAGCAATGCCCCTCTGCCATGTACATTGGCCAAACTGGGCAGTCTCTATGTAAAAGAATAAATGGACACAAATCAGATGTCAAGAATTATAATATTCAAAAACCAGTTGGAGAACACTTCTATCTCTTTGGTCACTCGATTACAGACCTAAAAGTGGCAATTCCTCAACAAAAAACTTCAAAAACAGACTCCAATGAGAGACTGCTGAATTGGAATTAATTTGCAAACTGGATACAATTAACTTAGGCTTGAATAAAGACTGGGAGTGGATGGGTCATTACACAAAGTAAAACTATTTCCCCAGTTTATTCCCCCTCCCCCCAGCTGTTCCTCAGACGTTCTTGTCAACTGCTGGAAATGGCCCACCTTGATTATCACTACAAAAGGTCCCGTGTCCCTCCCCCCCCCCCCCCCCCGCTCTCCTGCTGGTAATAGCTCACCTTACCTGATCACTCTCGTTACAGTGTGTATGGTAACACCCATTGTTTCATGTTCTCTGTGTATATAAATCTCCCCACTGTATTTTCCACTGAATGCATCCGATGAAGTGAGCTGTAGCTCACAAAAGCTTCTGCTCAAATAAATTTGTTAACTCTAAGGTGCCACAAGTACTCCTTTTCTTTTTTCATAAATCCAGTGTCTCTGTTCAGTCCATGATTTTTAGTGTCAAGGAGAGTAATGAATTTAAGCTCTCAGACTCGTCTTCTGAAAGTGTTTGTGCAGATTTCCTTTGAAGACGAGGATTGATAGGTCAGTTATAAAGAGATCACTTTGTGAAAAGTGTTCACCCATAGGTGATAGGGGTTTTGTCTTTTGTCATTTTCATCTGTGAGCTCCTCTGAGAGTGTAGTGACTGTCAATGATTGCCCCTTGCAATGTGTGCTAACTACTTATCCCAAACAATCTGTTCCACTTTGCATTTTGCTGTGACACTGGGAATAACTTTCCCAGACCTGAAGAAGAGCTGGTGTAGCTCGAAAGCTTGTCTCTCACCAATAGAAGTTGGTCCAATAATAGATATTACCTCACACACCTTGTCTCTCTTTTTACTTTTATGTCTGTAAGCCAGAAAGTGACATGTTTATTGGATAAGCTCTATGGCACAGACTATAACAATTCCCAAATAACTAACACTCAATGAATATATAACAAGCTGAAGCCTTTAATAAACAAACAATTTATGAGGTATGTAAAAACTACACTGCCACAGGATTTGAACTCCTAAGGTGTAGGACAAACAATGTATATTACATTCTTTTATTATCAGGTTGTTAGGTGCTAGTGTCCTGCAGAGAGATGAAGATCTACTTTGCTGATTCATCTTAGTATCCAGACTGCGTAGATACTGTTGGCTCCAACTCAGAGATACAAAAGGGTTTGAGTGTTTCACTGAGGCATAGGGAACTAGGGGCAGGGACATAGAACTTCAAGTAAATTTAGGAAATATTTTCTTTAGTATATAGGCAACCTGTGGAATTCATTGCTGCAGGAGGTTAATGAATCACAGATATTGTGACTAGGTTGAAAAGATCTTTAGATTAGATTACTTTTATAGATTTAGTTTGCATAACTAATCATAATGCAGAGTGCAGGTCAATCATCCACAGGTTCAGAAAGGAATTTCTCCCATACTTGCATGCATAATTGTCTCAGTGCATTATGAGGTTAATTGCCTCCTTCAAGTTATTGTCTCTGCGGGTGCGCCATTTCAGGTACATGCATGTGCTCATGCGCTGTTAAGTGGAGATTTTTGTCATCCGTGTCCCTGAGTCTGTGCCTCAGCCCTACATCTCCTTGTGCTCAGTCTAGACAGAAAGTGTACATAGGAAGGGGTGGCCCAACCACCACTCCAGTTCCTTTTCAGCCACCTGCGGCTAGAGCCAGAACACCACGGTTTCCACTAATTAGCTTTTGTAGCTCACCTGTTTTTATCCTTTTTATTTTATTAGCTTTATCCTTTGTTTTCCAGCGCACTTATCTTAACCCTCAGGAAAAGTCTTTTGGCTTCAATTTCTTCTTGCCATAAGTAAGGAAAGAAATTTACTCTTTTCCTATCCACCCTTTTAAAGTTCAGACTTCTCAGATGATGCACTTCTAGCTAAAGAGGTCATAGTGAAATCGGTGTCCTAATTAAAATTCATGTAACAAATATGCAGAGCATGATGTGTGAGTCACAACAGGCTGGAAGATTAGGGTCAGATAAGCATCCAAACATCAGAGTCTTCAGTAATGGCCTGGAAGTATCATGCGAACAGCCCTTTTGGTACTTCAGCATATCTGCTTCTAGCTGAAATCACCTAGTGTAAAGTTGTGGAAATAGAATGAAATATCCATTAAAACATTATCATATTTTTTTTTCAAACCTCAAAAAAGGTTCATGTAGAATTTGGTTTGACTTCTGGGAAAAGTCTTGGGCCAGTTCTTATTTCATACCCATATGGTACATTATGGGATTGTTTCTGAAAATCCTTATTCTTTTGAGCAGTTCCACTGAATTTAGATGAGTGTAAGTAGCATTTTGGTACTACACAAACAAACAAACAAAAAGCCCATTAAAGAAAACAAAGGGAAATGAATCGTCATTCATCTCCACCTCCAATATCAACTAGTTACACGTAAACGTAGCGCAAACAAGAAGATCGTAGTCATTTGGTTGACTTTTTTATACTTTGGGGTTCAATCCTGCAAAGTGCTGAGAACTATGAGCCCAGTTCAGCACAGAACTTGAGCATATGCTTAACTTTAAGGATATACGTGGTACCGTGGAAGTTAATGTGACTACATACATGCTTAAAGTTAAGCATGTGCATAAGCGCTTTGAGGCCAGAGTGCTCAGCACCTTGCAAGATCATGTCCTATTCAAGTCTAAGAATGATTGATTGCCAAATGGAGTCATAGTCATCCATTGTATCCTTTCCCACAAACAAAGCCTCCTAGTAATTGCCCCTATTCAATAATGCACTAATCTGCAATTCTGGGGTTGATTGGCTTTCTCCGGTCACGAGGGTGTCTTTTTTCCTGTCGTAGTTCTCAGGAACTCTCTCTTTTTAATTATGTATCCAAGAATACAGCTGGCTACATTCCTTTATGGAAGGTTAACTCTCAGGGAAATTTAGAAAATGACAAAATACATCCTCACAATAGAAGGAGACAAAGTCCAGCGGAGGTGACTTTTTTCTTTATCAAATATAAGTATCCACGTGTTTATATATCCTAAGGGGAGATGTGGATGGGCAGGTAGTGCCCTCAGAATCTGAGGATCTGAGGTGTTTGGAATGTGGATAACTTTTGTAGAAGCTGATCTGGAAAGCTCTTGGTACAGACTGTATTGAATCTATCAAGCGCCAACTGGGAAAGCTCTGTGTAGTGCTTGAAATTTTTAAAGATAGTCTGGTACTGGTTAAGGTTCAGCTGGTGTAAAATGTCATAGTTCTATTGACTTTAATGGAGCTATGTAATTTACACAAGCTGGGGATCTGCCCCATTGCATTTAAACACCTTCTGGATGCTCCAACTTATCAAAATACTCAGCTTGCAAACACACACTATTCATTTGTTCACTCTTTAGCACAAGGCCATATGAGACTAGCTGGAGTAATGAAAACACTCAGGCTTTGCCTGAACACTAACCAGTTGAACTAAAGCTGTATATTTAAACTCATTTATGTAAACCAAGTAAATTTATGTATAGATAGGTTTATTTTACTTCTTTTTCTTAAGAGGCAGGATGGACCAGGGGTTAGGGCACTAGTTTAGGCGTTGGAAGACCTGGGTGCTAATCTCTGCTCTGCTACAGACCTTGTGTGACTTCAGGCAAGTTGCTTAGTTTCTCTGGGTCTCTCTTCCCCCATCTATAATATTGGGTTAATACTATTTCCCTTCCTCACAGGAGTGTTGTGAAGATAGATATATTATTTATTAATTAAACCAGTGTAAATTTGTGTATAGACAAGACTTCAGTGTGGGTTTGATCCTAAATTGCTGAAAGCCAGGGGATTTATAACATTGGATTCTTCAGGAGAAGACCCAGATATTCAAAGGTATTGAGCTGTTTGATTTCAATGGGAGTTAGATGTCTAGATGCCTTTGAGGGTGTGGGCGTAAATCCTTTTCTTATGGAGACAGTGTGGACTTTTTAAATAGCACTTTTCTTTGGCTGGTTGAAATAGATATTCCCATGAATTTACCTGAGTCAGTTACATCTTAATAAATAAGTTAAAAGTTACATCTTCATAAATAAGTTAAAATAAGGCAAAAGTTAAATTACGGAGCAGACAAAAATATAAATGAAGGTTTTAAATGGACACATTATATATAAAATAGTCTCGAGAACATAGACTAAAAACTTCCTGGAATGGAACCATTGCAAGGAATATTATAAATAAAAGAAACAGGTAGCATATTCAGGATATACAGAGAGAGTCTACTTAGAAAGCATCAGTCAAAACTGTCTCTACATTTCATTTGGCACCTCTTTCTGGTGAGCATGAACTCCAGCTCAGGCTCTGTGTTACATTGTAAAATCACCTTTGAAGATGCTATTGATGGAATTTAATCAATTCTCTATATACCAGTACTTTGACATCCTGAATTTGTTACATCAAAGGGTCTCACTTGAGAAGACAAATAATTAAATGACCTGTAATACACATAAATGGTACTTGTGGGGTCAAAGGAGTTCCCTATGAATACTCTGGGTGTTCTGTTTACCAGACATAAAGATGGTCTGTTATCTGCAATAGGTATAGTATAGCACTTGTCAGTTAATCAAGGAAAGGTTCCCCAAACAGGATCTCCCTGTTTGTGTTCCTAGTCTGAGACAATATAAATCTATTACTAACTATATAGGCAAAAGAAAAGGAGTACTAGTGGCACCTTAGAGACTAACAAATTTATCTGAGCATGAGCTTTCGTGAGCTACAGCTCTAAGGTGCCACAAGTACTTATTTTCTTTTGTGAATACAGACTAACACGGCTGCTACTCTGAAACCTAACTATATAGGGAAAGTATGAAGATAGGTACAGTACTCTGTCATGTCCATTCATTTTGCTTGGTCACATTGGCAGTTTCATGCTAGGGTTATGAACCACTTTGGAATTAAGTGGGAACCAACCACCAGTAGACTATTTTCAGTACTGGCAGAAGTGGATTATGGAAGGGTGCTACTATAACCATGTTTGTAAGCAATGGATGTGTCTGTCATTGCATAACATCAGACTTCTGCTGTATTCATTCCACTTTAATTCACTGTCACTGTGAACACTTTCCTTTTGGAAAGTAAGGGGTACTTAATTCAGTTGTACACAATAATACCCCAAATACCAAAAGCAAATGAACTTTGTGTGATGCATTTTATTGATGCATCAAATTAGTTGGGATCTAGGAAGCCAAGAGAGAAAGAGCAAACTAGGAACCGTATCAGTGTTATGAAGTAGTTCTGCCTCGTGATTATTGGCTTTATTGAGACTGACAGCTATGAGAGTCATTCTCCTAATTTGTTTCAGAGTGGTAGCCGTGTTAGTCTGTATCAGCAAAAAAGAACGAGGAGTACTTGTGGCACCTTAGAGACTAACAAATTTATTTGGGCATAAGTTTTCGTGGGCTAAAACCCACTTCATCAGATGCATGGAGTGGAAAATACATTAGGAAGATATATATATATTCAGAGAACATGAAAAGATGGGGGTTGCCAACCAACTCTAACGAGACAAATCAATTAAGGTGGGCTATTATCAGCAAGAGAAAAAAAACTGTTGTAGTGATAATCTGGATGGCCCATTTCAAACAGTTGACAAGAAGGTGTGAGTAACAGTAGGGGGGAAAATTAGCATGGGGAAATAGTTTTTAGTTTGTGTAATGACCCATCCACTCCCATCTTTATGCAAGACTAATTTAATGGTGTCCAATTTCAAATTAATTCCAGTTCTGCAATTTCTTGTTGGACTCTGTTTTTGAAGTTTTTTTGTTGAGTAATTGCGTCTTTTAAGTCTGTAACTGAGTGTCCAGGGAGGTTGAAGTGTTCTCCGACTGGTTTTTGAATCTTATAATTCTTGACGTCAGATTTGTGTCCATTTATTCTTTTGCATAGAGACTGTCCGGTTTGGCCAATGTACATGGCAGAGGGGCATGGCATATATCACATTGGTAGATGTGCAGGTGAATGAGCCCCTGATGGTGTGGCTGATGTGATTAGGTCCTATGATCGTGTCCCCTGAATAGATATGTGGACACAGTTGGCAACGGGCTAGTGTTTTTGTTGTATGGTGCGTGGTTGCTGGTGAATATTTGCCTTAGGTTGGGGGGCTGTCTGTAAGCAAGGACTGGCCTGTCTCCCAAGGTCTGTGAGAGTGATGGGTCATCCTTCAGGATAGGTTGTAGATCCTTGATGATGCAGCTGGAGAGGTTTTAGTTGGTTTTAGTTGGGGGCTCAAGGTGATGGCTAGTGGCATGTAGGAAAGATATCAGGAGGGCCAAATCGCACCTGGAGCTGCAGCTAGCAAGAGATGTCAAGAGTAACAAAAAGGGTTTCTTCAGGTATGTTGGCAACAAGAAGAAAGCCAAGGAAAGTGTGGGCCCCTTACTGAATGAGGGAGGCAACCTAGTGACAGAGGATGTGGAAAAAGCTAATGTACTCAATGTTTTTTTTGCCTCTGTTTTCACTAACAAGGTCAGCTCCCAGACTGCTGCGCTGGGCATCACAAAATGGGGAAGAGATGGCCAGCCCTCTGTGGAGATAGAGGTGGTTAGGGACTATTTAGAAAAGCTGGACGTGCACAAGTCCATGGGGCTGGACGAGTTGCATCCGAGAGTGCTGAAGGAATTGGCGGCTGTGATTGCAGAGCCCTTGGCCATTATCTTTGAAAACTCGTGGCGAACGGGGGAAGTCCCGGATGACTGGAAAAAGGCTAATGTAGTGCCAATCTTTAAAAAAGGGAAGAAGGAGGATCCTGGGAACTACAGGCCAGTCAGCCTCACCTCAGTCCCTGGAAAAATCATGGAGCAGGTCCTCAAAGAATCAATCCTGAAGCACTTACATGAGAGGAAAGTGATCAGGAACAGTCAGCATGGATTCACCAAGGGAAGGTCATGCCTGACTAATCTAATCGCCTTTTATGATGAGATTACTGGTTCTGTGGATGAAGGGAAAGCAGTGGATGTATTGTTTCTTGACTTTAGCAAAGCTTTTGACACGGTCTCCCACAGTATTCTTGTCAGCAAGTTAAGGAAGTATGGGCTGGATGAATGCACTATAAGGTGGGTAGAAAGCTGGCTAGATTGTCGGGCTCAACGGGTAGTGATCAATGTCTCCATGTCTAGTTGGCAGCCGGTGTCAAGTGGAGTGCCCCAGGGGTCGGTCCTGGGGCCGGTTTTGTTCAATATCTTCATAAATGATCTGGAGGATGGTGTGGATTGCACTCTCAGCAAATTTGCGGATGATACTAAACTGGGAGGAGTGGTAGATACGCTGGAGGGGAGGGATAGGATACAGAAGGACCTAGACAGATTGGAGGATTGGGCCAAAATAAATCTGATGAGGTTCAATAAGGATAAGTGCAGGGTCCTGCACTTAGGATGGAAGAATCCAATGCACCGCTACAGACTAGGGACCGAATGGCTAGGCAGCAGTTCTGCAGAAAAGGACCTAGGGGTGACAGTGGACGAGAAGCTGGATATGAGTCAACAGTGTGCCCTTGTTGCCAAGAAGGCCAATGGCATTTTGGGATGTATAAGTAGGGGCATAGCGAGCAGATCGAGGGACGTGATCGTTCCCCTCTATTCGACACTGGTGAGGCCTCATCTGGAGTACTGTGTCCAGTTTTGGGCCCCACACTACAAGAAGGATGTGGATAAATTGGAGAGAGTCCAGCGAAGGGCAACAAAAATGATTAGGGGTCTAGAGCACATGACTTATGAGGAGAGGCTGAGGGAGCTGGGATTGTTTAGTCTGCAGAAGAGAAGAATGAGGGGGGATTTGATAGCTGCTTTCAACTACCTGAAAGGGGGTTCCAAAGAGGATGGCTCTAGACTGTTCTCAATGGTAGCAGATGACAGAACGAGGAGTAATGGTCTCAAGTTGCAGTGGGGGAGGTTTAGATTGGATATTAGGAAAAACTTTTTCACTAAGAGGGTGGTGAAACACTGGAATGCGTTACCTAGGGAGGTGGTAGAATCTCCTTCCTTAGAGGTTTTTAAGGTCAGGCTTGACAAAGCCCTGGCTGGGATGATTTAACTGGGAATTGGTCCTGCTTCGAGCAGGGGGTTGGACTAGATGACCTTCTGGGGTCCCTTCCAACCCTGAGATTCTATGATTCTGTTACTTTCTTTGTTGGGCCTGTCCTGTAGTAGGTGACTTCTGGGTACTCTTCTGGCTCTGTCAATCTGTTTCTTCACTTCAGCAGGTGGGTATTGTAGTGTTAAGAATGCTTGATAGAGGTCCTGTAGGTGTTTGTCTCTGTCTGAGGGATTGGAGCAAATGTGGTTGTATCTTAGAGCTTGGCTGTAGACAATGGATCATGTGATATGGTCTGGATGAAAGCTGGAGGCATGTAGGTAAGTATAGCGGTCAGTAGGTTTCCGGTGTAGGATGGTGTTTATGTGACCATCACTTATTAGCACTGTAGTATATTTACCCATGCTAATTTTCCCCCTACTGTTATTCACACCTTCTTGTCAACTGTTTGAAATGGGCCATCCAGATTATCACTGCAAAAGTTTTTTTCCTCCTGCTGATAATAGCCCACCTTAATTGATTTGTCTCGTTAGAGTTAGTATGGCAACCCCCATCTTTTCATGTTCTCTGTGTGTGTGTGTGTGTGTGTGTGTGTGTATATATATATATATATATATATATATATATATATCTTCCTACTGTATTTTCCACTCCATGCATCTGATGAAGTGGGTTTTAGCCCACAGAAGCTTATGCCCAAATAAATTTGTTAGTCTCTAAGGTGTGACAAGTACTCCTCGTTCTTTCTCCTAATTTGAAATCTTTCAGAGGCACCAGAAAAGGATCAAAAGGGCAGCTACCTAGTCAATTGTTCTGGTTGAGAGAAATAATATTACTACCCCTTTTGAAAGTTGGGGTCTAGTAGGTTGTTCCAGTTAGGAAAAGAAATTGGTGATAGGTATTTTCTTTGATGCAGTTTTATTTTATTTACACAGAATGTACATACAGAGGGAATCCAATAGAAGGAAAGAGCTTCTTTTTCTAACATTACAAAGAACACTCTTTTCAGTTTGCACTCCTGACCCAAAAACCTCTCCCCAGGATTCTGGCAGGGTCAGACACTGGGCTTTGGCTGCTCCTTCAGGCTGTCACCCTGTCTCTCAGTCTTTCCCATTTCTTTGTCTGTTCAGCCCTCTCTCTCTCTCTCTCTCTCTCTCTCTCACACTCATACACACCCACTACCCAAAACAATACTCGCTCAAAGCTCCTGAGTGGGTTCACATACTCCTTTTGCCTTGGGAGGGGGATTAGCCTTACAGTTATGTTAATTCAAGAGTGAGTTCACACCTATCAATCCCATTAAGGTTTTGACTCAACTCATAACAAGGTTTCATTTAGCTCATGACAACATAAAGGATTATCAGAGATGAGCAAACTCTCTTGCTGCAAGATCATAAATGCCTGATGTAGAAAAAGGCAACTAGGCAGATTGAAAGAAAATCAGTATCAATGTAAAAAGAAAGCACAAAGGTGAAAGATAAGAAAGAAACTGTAAAGTATAATAGTGTAAAATAAATGATAAGGATGTTACTTAGAAATTCAGAGCTAAATCCCCAGTGGGGCAAATTAATGTACTGCTATTGAAAATCATGGTTCTACATCAATTTACATCAGCTAAGAAACAAATGCTGAATATATATATTATATGTTGTTATCATATATTAAAAAAATCCACAATCTGGAGGAAATTTTGGACAATTTATTAAATACCTTCTGTAGTATTCAAACACATATTCAGTTATACGAATGGATAATAATACAGAGTATGCCATACACACATTCCATATTGCTGCGAAATAAACCTGTTATGTTTTGTTCTTAAGTAGTTTATATTTATTGTGCATATACATTATTTAATTTCTTGCCAGTTTGTTTAATATTGTTATCACAGTTGGTGGTTTAATTCCATATTTTCTTTGTCAGACTGTCCTCACTACAATTTATAGTCTCAGTTAATTAATGATATTCATTCTTTCCTCTCATTTTCAATTAATAAACTATTTAAACTTAAGAAAGGGATCAGCAAGAGCTGCAAAATTAATGTATGCAGAAACTGTGTATTTTATTAGTATACTAGGTGGTACTGAAAAGCAACAGTCACTGAATTTTGGAAAAACAGTATTTATTTTACCTGGACAACATTTGTGTTTTGAATGCATTAATCCTTCTCTGTAGCCACTTTTATGGGAATTTTAATTTTAAAACAGGTGTAATTCACCCCAGAGTAGAACACTCATACAAGTGCCTTACAAGCCACTCCCAAAAGTAGAGTTCTCCTCCCCTATCATGAGCAACAGGACTGCAGATATGGGCCCATAGGTGCAAGTCTTATTTTGACTGAACTCAGTGGGAGAGCTCCTCCTGACTTCAGTAGGATTAAGAGGGATTTGAGGGCTGTGGAGGTCTTTGTTTGGGCTCTCTGCATCAGGAAGAACTTGGACATGTGTGATATACAATAACCATAGTGTTAATGGCAAGAGGAAAATAAATATGGAGCAACAGCACAAGATAGATTCAGAACCCTTCAGGGTTAAAAATGACTATATTGTCTCATTACGGAACACTGGCATCATAATTTAAACCTGTGGTTAATAATAGAACAGAGCATAGAATTTTAATCTTGTAAGGTAATATTCCATGTCATTAATAAAATATGCTTCCTCTATGCTATAATATATGGTTGGTTGCTTCCCGTGTCTCTTAATGGTTAGGTGATTAATTACTTGATGATTGCATGGCTCTTTTAATCTTCGAGGTACTTTATAATGGCAAAGCACTAAAATGCATATATGTGGGAGCAGGCTAATAATATGGGTCACAGTTGTGCCCCTCTGCAGTAATACCTGGCAGTATTTGCCTGAAACACTCAGGCCTTGACTGCACAGGATAGTCAGACCGATTGAACTTAAGTCAGGTTTTAAACCAATGCAAAGCCCTGTGTGGACACTCTTATATGAGTGTAAGAGTGGATGTTTCCATTTTTGCTTAATTCTGGTCTCAACCAATTTAGGGTAGAACAAAAAAGCCACTTTTGTACCAAAATAAGAGTGTACATAACAGGGGTTTTGCACTGGTTTAGCGTTAGTGGTTTAAATTCACACCTTCGAACAGAGGTTCCCAAACTTGGTTCACAACTTGTTCAGGTTAAGCCCCTGGCCGCAAGACACTTTGTTTACCTGAGCGTCCGCAGGTACAGCTGCTCGCAGCTCCCAGTGGCTGCGGTTCGCCATTCCCAGCCAATGGGAGCTGCGGGAAGTGGTGGTCCAGAACGGGGTGGGATAACTTATTTTGCTTAAATTTAGAATCCGTGCAGAAACTTTGGGCTGCAAATTTAGAACAAAATTTGAAGCTTTTGAGATACAGTTTCCACTTGGGATCTGACCAAATGTGGGCTGCTGCATGTTCTCTTGTCTTTATGCCCCTGCTGTGTGCTTTTCTCTTGTTTATCCCTAGCTAGAAGCATTGCAAGAACTGATTTCAAACAAGAATGTTTGTGGTTTCATAACACTGTTTTCCCTTTTGTTTAAAATAAGTGCTTTGTAGATTACATTTTCTCAAAGCATCATTTAAAAATTTTTTAATAAAAGATCAAGCCCTAATAACATTTTTAAAAAGTGCTAGAGGGTTTGTGACTCCCCAAGTCCCATCAGGTTTACCCACTCCAGGGCTCCTTGGTCTCTGAAAACACAAACATTTAGTAGAACACTTTTCTCAAGAATACCTCTACTATTCTGGAGACTTCAGATGTTCTTGGAGGAACTGTCAGAGGCGCTAGCTAGACTCTGTCTCCAATTTAAATCTCTGCAGAGTGATTTTAAGTGCAGCCATTTATTTCTTGGCTCTAGCCCCTCCCCACCACACCCTCCAATAGTTAAGGAATAATGCTAACAGACTTTGAATGGAGGTCTGTTCAGTACCCCTTTAGCTAGAAAGAGATGGTGAAGAGGGAGTATGGATATAAGATGGGGAATTTGGGACAGCCTCAGCTGCCTCATGGGAGTAGGCCACTCATAGACTTTAAGGTCAGAAGGAACCATTGTGATCATCTAGTCTGACCTCCTGCACAACGCAGGCCACAGAGTCTCACCCACCCACTCCTGTAATAAACCCCTAACCTATGCCTGAGTTACTGAAGTCCTCAAATCATGGTTTAAAGACTTCAATTTCAGAGAATTTACACTAGTTTAAACCTGCAATTGACCCGTGCCCCATACTGCAGACGAAGGCAAAAAAAATCCAGGGTCTCTGCCAATCTGACCCGGGGGGAAATTCCTTCCCAACCCCGATCAGTTATACCCTAAGCATTTGAGCATTCCCCCTATTCCCCTGAAATACACTGACAGTTTCAAGGTTTGGATGCTGTTTAGGCCAATTTATTATTTTAAACTCTGGGGTGTAACTAGGCCAGTTCATTTGTATCTGTGTTGGATGCCATGTTAATGCTATGGTATCTGAAAGATGGTCCATGGGGTGAAATGTTCTGATTTCATCTTGGTATATTTAAGTAAAGATTATATTAGAACTGCCTTTCATTGAATCTGAATTCAGTGTAAAATATAAACTTTAGTGCTGTGTGGTTCAGGGAACTGCTAATATAATACGGAACCTTTTACCTGTAAGTGCTGATCTCATCCAGGTTGGTACTGAGAAAAAGTTTTTAACATCTATAAACTCTTTAGTGGCCTGTGTGCACGTTGCTATGATCAGTCCAGTTTCCACCATTACAGTTGACATTATCTGGCAACCAAATTGGCACTCTCAGCAAAAGGACTCAGACTGAATTGCCCTACCAGAACTGTTCCTCCCACGTCAGGGTTGAGGTACAGTCATGTGTCACGCCCAGTTTGGGGAAGGTTGTATTGTTGCATTAGCTATACCTGTTCTATGGATAAACAGAAGACATCGCTCTCCAGGCTTGTTAGTCAGGCATCTTTCACAAGCAAAAATCAGCTTCATATTTTTTTCAATGTAAGATGTAAACTTACAAGTTATCTGAAATCAAAAGCAGTACCTTCTGTTAAGACCAGACATTTCACTGAAGAGATGGGTTTTTTTGTTGTTTTTTTTTTAAAAAAATGATTTGTTTATTACTCTTCAGTCAGGTTCAGCTGCTACTTAAAATAAATATAAATTAAATATTTAATTTCTGCAATAATGCTATACAAAATCCATTAGAGATATGGAATCCTGCTCTTTTACGTGCATATTAGAGATATAAAAGTGAACACATTACAACGAAATATACTCTAAACATAATAGGCACAAAGAGTGAAAAACTGGGAAAGAATCAAATGTACCTCCTGCAGTTAAAGTTTTCTCCCTTCAGAAGCTGGAGCAGATGTGGTCTGTAAAAAGCCCTGATGGTTTTATTATTATTAAGGCCATGAAGTGGGGTTATAAAAAGGTGCTGAAGCCGCTTCGCAGGTCACGGTTCATTAACTATTATTATTGTCATGTCTGGATTCCATTTGATCAATGAACAGCTCCTTCCTCTCTCACTCACATCCTTCATTTCACTGTGTCCAGGTACCCAGCTTCCACATCTCCCTTTATCAGGAGTATTTCCAGCAATGGGTCTGAGAAGTACTTATCCTAAATCACTTCAACCACACTTGCACGTGTTGTCTTTTTCTTGTTGGACTTTCTCCTTTTCCTTTTCTCTTCCTGTTGGCAGCATTCCATGTCTGGAAAGCATGGGAACAACATTAACAGGAAAAGCATTCATCTGTATATTTTTAGAGGTTAGATTACATCAAAGGTTTTCCTGTAAAGAAGCTTGTTTGTTTGTTTATTTTGGCTAATTAAATTATCACACGTGAGGGGAAAAAAGGTGTAAAAGTCTGATCAAGCGCTTGATATGTTGTGGGTTCAGGCTTGACATGAGGGACTGAAGAATTACTGTGTTAAAGGCCACCCTCATAATTTATAATACATTGGCCATCTCTGAATTTTCCAAATTCTGGCTTATTTAGTTAACGGTGTGTCAGAAGCAGAGTGTTTTCTTGTACAGAGATAGACGATAATGGTAGAGGACTAGATGGGGAAATGAGATAAAGAGCTGGCTGGACTTTAATGCAGGTTGTCTGGGACTGAAAGTTGTCTCATGGCAGTTTGGTGTCCTATGAAAATGAGTTAGTGCTCTCAAACCAATGTCTGGGGATACCATTGCTTGAGTGATAAACGACTGAATTGGCATGAATACTGAATTACTTTCCTATTAGTGGTCCCCAACCCTCACACTCAAATTCTAAAGATTTTCAGAGTCACCCTTAACCTTCTCTTTGTTAAGTTAAATAGATTGAGCTCTTTATATCATTATATAATGTCATTATAATTAGTGATATAATCACTATTAGATCTTTTCTAATCTTTTCTAATCCTTTAATCATTCTCGTGTCTCTTCTATGAAACCTGTCTAGTTTATCAGCATCCTTGAATTGTGGGCACCAGAACTGGATAGAGTATTCTAGCAGCAGTCATGCCAGTGCCAAATATACAGGTAATATTATGTCTGTGCTCTGCCTCAAGATTCCCCTGTTTCTGCTTCCCAGGATCACATTAGCTCTTTTGGCCACAGTGGCTCACTGGAAGCTCATGTTCACCTGATTATCCACCATGGCTCCCAAATTCTTTCCAGAGTCCCTGCTTCCCAAGATAAAGCCTCCCATCCTGTAAGTGTGGCCTACATTCTTTTTTCCTAGATGTGTACATTTGCATTCAGCCATATAAAAACGTATTTTTTGCTTGTGCCCAGTTTACCAAGAGATCCAGATTGTTCTGAATCAGTGACCTGCCCTCTTCATTATTTACCACTCCCCTAATTTTTGTATCATCTGCAAACTTTATTTTGCAAAACCCAGAACTCTTTTGGAGTCTCTGATCCATAATTTTAACCAATAAACCGTATCAACATAATTTAAGGAATAATCATTCATTACCTGCAATTATGTATGCGTGTTTTCTGGTGTGAATAAAGTGCCATAACATCTGACAGCATGGAGCAGGTGGTAGTGGTTTGCTAGTTGGGTGGCAAAAATCTACTACACAGCTAATTGGGTCTATGTTTCAAGTCTTCCATATTATATGATGGACCATATTTCCTGCTGACAAGAATTTCTACCCTCTTCCTCTTCCCCAGAAATGTTACTAAAAAGTTTCTCTCTTTTTTTGAAATAATAATAAAAATACTATGTTTAAACATTAATTTGATTAGCTCAGTGAGTGGCTGGAAGATGGAATCAACTACTGAAGTCAGCAATAGCAGTAAGAAGCATAAATCACTGCAAGAAGAAGCTGGACACATTTATGGAATTAGGATGATGAAATACAGGTTTAATGGTATTTGAGTTTATAAGGGCAAGCCTTTATATACCATATGGTCACCTTCCATTGACTCTTAATGTTGTTATGAGAGTTGTCAAGAATCTTTCATTTTAACTCCCAGATGTCTGATAGATTAAATTATACCAGAGTAAAAAAAATAAGTTAATAACAAATTGAAAAGTAAAACAATCAAAATAGCCTATCATTACAAGTTTTAAAACCTACTCAATTTTTTAGTTTTTAGATCCAAAAGTTTTGTATTAAACCCTTTATTTTTTTAATTTATTTTGTCATTATTAAAATACGTGAAGTTTCCTTCAAATATTAATCTTATTCATAACCTGCATTTGCTAACTTCAACAGACCCATTTGTGTTTGGTAATGCCATATCATTGTCAGTGTATTTATTTTGTTCAGATTCCAAAAAAGGTATCCTTTCAGACCTTAATCAGATCATAATTACTCCAGGTCTTCTTCACTACCACTGTGTCCAGCAGACCACAACCTGTAATATTATTTACGTATAGAAACAGGTCACAGCCAGCTTCCCACTTGCTTCTAGAGCAGGGAACAGTAATAGCAGCATCTAGTCCTGCCAACTTCAGCCTTCTTTCAAGCTCCCAACTCTTCTCCACCATTCCCTTCCTGTCTTTTTATATAATCCCAGTTGCTGAGGTTACTCCCATCAATTAGCCCTTCAGTTGTAGTGCTACTCAGTTAGTAGACATCCTCTGTCAACTACCTGTCTTCCAAACATATCCCAATTAATATATACCGGTGGGTAATAGAGCGACAGGTTCTAAGTTAGCTCCAGACTCAGCACACCTAGTTCCACATACAATATAAAATATACTTGATGTTGAGATATATGCTATATAAACCCCTTCGTTTTCAGTTTAAACTGATTTTTACCAAAAAATTCTTGGGTTTTACAAAAAGTATTATTTATTTTTTTCTGATTTTCACCCTACTTTTGTATCATTCAAATATATAAAAAATAACTTGTTTTATTAGGAAAATACATTGCATGAGATATATGTTTTATGATAATACATTGGTTTGTGTATATATGCAAAGCTGCCTGTTGAGGTAAGGCTATGTATTAGTCTAGAAGATGCACACAAGAAACAAACAGGGTACGCATGCAAGCTCTGAAGTGCGTATGCATCTGAATGTACTGATGAATCTTACCGCCCACCATGTCCACATTTCAAGCTGTTAGCAGATAATGGTTTAAAGATTTGACACAGTAAAATGGGAAGAAAACAAAAATCTGTATCAGAATACATTTCAGAACACAAGGAAGTATTTGAAAATTAAAAAAAAAAAAAAGAAAAACGGGAGAAAAGGATGAAGTTGAGCATATGTGCTGCAAGTGGTGTGGCCCACTTATTAAATGTAAATATAGGTTAATAGTTCTAGGTCTACAACAGTAAACTGTTTATTCAAATGAAAGTTTTATTTGGGGATTAGAGATATATTGTTTCCTTAAATTCCAAAACCCTCCTCCAAAAGCAGTGTTTTTAGGAAGGGCCACTTTACTTTAGCAAAGACCTTCTCGGAGTCTAAAGATAATGGTAGATCTCTATTTCTTTTTATTCTGAATATTACGAATTAGTACTATGATTCATCCAATGTTATCACTGAGTTATTTGTTATGTAGGAAACTTGTTTGATCAAATGTGTATTAACTGAAAAATAACAGTTTCTGATCTTCTGGAAAGAGTCTCTGAAAGTATTTTCATGTCTACATTAAGTGAGAGTGGCCCACATGAGCCAGATAGCACCTTGTCTTTTTGTAACTTTGGTATTTCTACTGTATCTGCTTCTTTAATTGTATTGGGAATCTCATTGCTCTTTTAAAAAACAAACAATTCAATAGAGTAATTAGTTTACCAGCAATTATATCTGATGTCCTCTTATAAAATTCTGAGAATCCATCTGGTCCTGGAGATTGTTGTGCCGGTGCAGATTTATTCACCTTTATGAACACCTCTTCCACTCTTGGTCTTTCTAAGTATTCCTGTTTGTGTGTTAACATTGGCATGAATATATTCTATAATTTTATCCCATTGGTTCTTTTGAGGCATAAAGATTTGTTTGAAGCTTCCTGAATTCTTCAACAATCTCCCTGGTCTTAAATTTTACTTCTGATTTTGAATTTTTATTACCTGAATTTGACTCTTTTCATTCCTTTTTTCTTAATCTGCAGGCAAGGAGTTTACTAGCCTTATTGCCCTCTCCTAAAATATCTGTGTCAGCTAGCTGAGGGCCTTTTTAGAGTTCTCTAGAAATATGGCATTTAGTTGCCTACTGAGGAAGGCATCTCATTATTTTATGCAAAGCTTGCAGTTTTTAATCTCCATTAGTAATTTGCTTCTGCTTCCCTTTCTTTTTTTCCTTTGGGAAATTTTTTTCCTGCTATTACTGCTTTCATATGCATTCTAGGCAATGGTTATAGAGGTTTGACCTTTATCATTAGTATAAAACCCCCTTAGTTTCAGTTTTGATAGCATCAACCAAAACCCAAACCCAACAAAACAAAAAATACCCCAAATGCTTTATTAGGGAATCATTCAATTTCCAAGTCTTTTCTATAGGATCACCACTATTAATGTTAAATTGGGTCACAGCCATTGTGTCCACACTTGGGATATGATATCTGAGGTATGATATTTCAGTCTGTTATCTTCTACCAATTTATGATGAGGACCAGATGCAGCAGATCCCGGTGTATAAATTTGCATGATTAGAAAAAAAGCTATACTCTTACTGTGGAGGTGTTGATGCCTCTATGTGTCATGAAGCCCAGTTTTATTTATATTTTTCCTTCACTTCTGGCTTTCTCTTCCCATTCCCACTTCTCTCTTTCTTCCCCTATTATTGGCTGGTCCTCACTGTCCATGGGAACCTGAGCTCTCTTCTCTTCCTATAGGAGTGTGCTGGATCCCTGCTGAAGGGATCTATATACTTAACAAAAACCATGCCTTGTCAAATGTTCTTTTAACGCACACCATTATAAGATTGTGGTATAACTTGAGTTCATGTATTCTTAAAATTTTCACGGTAAATGACCCTTTTTCAATGAATATCACAAACATTCTCATGTTGATAACTCAAACATCAAATATACTTCATTAGGGGAAGAGAGCTAGGTCCCCAGCTAAATCACTGTTTACGTTGTCTATTAAATCCTATGAACCACAGCATTAATTTAGCGATAAATTTGTATCTATTAAGTACACTGCTTCCTGGGTGCTGGACAGCCCATTATCCACATTGCTATAAAAATATAATATCTATTACTTAGAATAATGACTTAACCCATATTCTAATCTTGTTCTTCTATGTCTGGGCTACTACTGATCTCAGGTCTGTCCTGTTGTCTTGTTGCATCTTTTTATATTGTTTTCTTTCTCTTTGGTCTCACTGATTCCCAGTTGTTTCGTGGTGACATGTAGGTCCAACTGCTTTTTTCCCATTGTGTCTGTTGTTCCCTACTTGAGTTGCCTCTTCCCATTTCCATTAGTATCTCTTTCCCTTCCTTTGGCTCTGAAAAAAGACACACATCTCTTCATTTAAAGGACAATTTAATGCAGTGAGGGGCAACCTGCGTCCAGCAAGACGTTTTGCTGATGTTGGCTGTCCACAGGTGCGACCGTCCACAGCTCCCAGTGGCTGCGGTTCACCATTCCCGGCCAATGGGAGCTGCGGGGGGCCGTGCCTGTGGACAGTCAACATCAGCAAAATGTCTCGCAGCCCGCAATCAGATCAGCACAATCAGATTACAGTACGGGTAGTGATCAATGGCTCAATGTCTAGTTGGCAGCCGGTATCAAGCAGAGTGCCCCAAGGGTTGGTCCTGTCTCTGGTTTTGTTCAATATCTTCATTAATGATCTGGAGGATGGTGTGGATTGCACCCTCAGCAAGTTTGCAAATGACACTAAACTGGGAGGAGTTGACAAGGACAAGTGCAGAGTCCTGCACTTAGGACGGAAGAATCCCATGGACTGCTACAGACTAGGGACCAAGTGGCTAGGCAGCAGTTTTGCAGAAAAGGACCTAGGGGTTACAGTGGACGAGAAGCTGGATGTGAGTCAACGGTGTGCCCTTGTTGCCAAGAAGGTGTTAGCCGATGGCCAAGGATGTTTGGTGAGGTGCCAGCTATGCCCGTTTTATACCATCCGTGACTTTAACCGCTAGGACGCACTGTCCCTTCGCGGCGGGCAGCCCGGGCTAGGCTGACGGATGCCCCAAGGTCCTAAACACCCGTGACTTTAACTGCTAGAGCTCAGAGCTCCTTCGCAGTGGGCAGCCAACACTGACTGACAGGTGCCCCAATGGCAGCACTAAGAGCCTCTCCACACCCGTGACTTTAACTGCTAGAGCTCAGAGCTCCTTCGCAGTGGGCAGTCAGGATTGACTGACAGGCGCCCCAAGAGTTTGCCCTGTGGAGGCGGCACAACTCAATGCTAGGCTCTTAGTACTCTCACCTAATGGCCAGGCTTTATAGCCAAAATGGCTGAGGTTCTTTAATTGTGTTGTCTGCTTTACAGTAAACCAGAGAAACAAGTCAGGCTTATGCACAAATGGTTACCAAAATTTATTAAACTAGATTCTAATCATGTGGTTACAAAATTGCTAGTGCCTACTTATTTAAATGTAGAGATGTTACACACACAAACAAGTTACAAAACTGAAGCCACAATCCCAAAGAAAGAAAACAAAGTATAGAGCTCTATTTCAAAATATGTGTACACTAAAGATAGGAGATCAGGTCTGGGTGCTTCTTACCCTCCTTGCATCTCTCGATTCCAGCGGTGCCAAGCCAGGATCGGTCACTCAATTCCGCGGAAAGACAAATAAGGAACAAGGCTTAGGGACCCTCTTAGCTGCAGAAGCCTTGGGAGGCTGTCACTTATCTGACCAGCAGATAGATAGTGAAAAGCACTCAAAAATCATGGTGCTGTAGGTCCCATACTTATACCTCTGTACTCCTTTATTCTCTTTCTCCTTTCTTATGCCAAATTGGGGCTGGTCTGTCTGGGTGACGCCAGCTCTCGCAAGAGTAGTTTACACTTGCAAGGGAGAGAAACAATAAGTTTCGACTACTGGACATTCCTTTTATTAGGGTAAATATTTTCCCACCTAGGATGTTGGGGTGTGTGCATCACGCTATTTAGTAGGGGCTAAGAACCATGTCTGTCACAGCTTCTCTGTCTGCTGTGAGCCTAATCGTTGTATATGTTCCCAGAGGCACATTGTAGCAGCACACCTGTGCTTCTCACAGCTTCAAAGGCTGTGCTGGAATTTATGTTAAGTGCCCTGTTGTTTTGACTCCCTTGTGTTCCCAGCAATGCTGGTCTGAGAGGGGGGGGCTGGCTGTCTGGCTACAGAAGGCTAATGGCATTTGGGGCTGTATAAGTAGGAGCATTGCCAGCAGATCGAGGGATGTGATCGTTCCCCTCTATTTGGCATTGGTGAGGCCTCATCTGGAGTACTGTGTCCAGTTTTGGGACCCACACTACAAGATGGATGTGGAAAAATTGGAAAGAGTCCAGCGGAGGGTAACAAAAATGATTAGGGGGCTGGAGCACATGATTTATGAGGAGAGGCTGAGGGAACTGGGATTATTTAGTCTGCAGAAGAGAAGAATGAGTGGAGATTTGATAGCTGCTTTCAACTACCTGAAAGGGGGTTCCAAAGAGGATGGATCTAGACTGTTCTCAGTGGTAGCAGTTGACAGAACAAGGAGTAATGGTCTCAAGTTGCAGTGGGTGAGGTTTAGGTTGGATATTAGGAAAATCTTTTTCACTAGGAGGGTAGTGAAGCAGTGGAATGAGTTACCTAGGGAGGTGGTGGAATCTCCTTCCTTAGAGGTTTTTAAGGTCAGGCTTGACAAAGCCCTGGCTGGGATGATTTAGTTGGGGATTGGTCCTGCTTTGAGCAGGAGGTTGGACTAGATGACCTCCTGAGGTCCCTTCCAACCCTGATATTCTATGATTCTACCCTGATGGGCTGCATGCAGCCCGTGGGCTACAGGTTGCCCACCACTGGTCTAATGGGAACCCCCATTTTCTAAGGATTGTGGTTACCTGGTGCAGTTCCTTTTATTTTCTAAAGGCTGAGGTTACCAGATCTGGAAAGATTTTTATGAGTTGGTGAAAGTATGATTTGTGTTTCACATCTCTCCCTCATAGCTCTTAGTATGTTTTCCCTACCTTAGCAGTAATGTAAACAGACAATCACACATCTGTCTTGATCCTACTGGAGACTTGGGAAAAGGGACCTGTGTACCCCTTCACTATAAATGCATACCTGGCTGCCCAATTTTAATATACCTTGAAAAATCTCATTTGGCATTTCCAGAGGATTTCTTCCTCAAGAATACTTTTAATCCTCACATTGTTTCTGTGATCCCTATTCTACATGTCCTGTAATTTTAATTCTCTCTTTAAAAAAAATATTATTTACAGTCTTTGACCTAGATTGGTGGTAGTTTTCAACTACTGTTTTATCCTATTTCAATCTCTTTTTTTTTTTAAATTAACCTCACTGATTTCACTTTTGATGTCCATAATATTGGCCTGCAGTTCTTCTTTCATCTCCTTATTCAGCTTCTTATTTTCTGCTCCAGGTCCTTCAGGCTAGCCTTAGTGTCTGGTGCTTCTCTTTCTACCTCTAAGATTAAACCATTGAGCAACCACCTTGTTTGCTGGTTTAGCCACCAAATCCTTTATTTTAACTCCTAGATATATGATTTAAACTATGCCACATGACTGACTGTGCTAATTGTGATAAACTATGTGGTGCTGACTGAGCTAAGAATGCATGGAAGGTGACAAATCTGCTAAGGGTATTTAGGCTGGGGACTTGATCCCTTATAGGTGGAGTAATATTTACAGATTAATAGCATTAGAAAGCACTTGACTCAGACTCAGGAGACCTGGGTTCTTTTTCTGGCTCTCCCACTGGCCAAGTTATTTCACCTCTCTGAGGAAAATATCTTACAGTGAGAGGCTGTTTGAGAAAAGTTTGAGGTGACTTGATAACTTGATAAGGTAGAAGTGCCTTCATGGGGAGAAATTACTAAAAGACTATTTCACCTGTTGTAGAAAGGCATAACAAGAATCAGTGTCTGGAAGCTGAAACTAGGCAATTTCAAACCGGAAGTGAGCACAAGTTTTTAACTGTAGAGCTGATTAAACATTGAAACAAATAACCAAGGGAAGAGGTGGATTCTCTATCTCGTGATGCCTTCATATTAACACTGGATGCCTTTCTGGAAGATATGTTTTCATCAAAAACAAGTTATTGGGCTCAATACAGGTTAAATTTAATAGCTTGTGATATACAGGAAGTCAGATCTAATATTCCCTTCTGGCTTTAAAATCTGCTACTCTAAGATTTCCAGCTGAGTAAAGCTTAGCATAGTTCTGACTGGTTTTGACTGCTGAAGTCTTCCTTTGTTTAGCTCGTCTAGTAAACTTGCTGTTGTAGCTGATGGTCTTGTTTGAGTGTCAGCTGCATCGGTAAATATGTGGCATATTCCATACACAGGCAGATATCCATGGGCTTTACCAATTGGCTTCAAATTCTCCAATGTGCCTATGGATGTAACTCTTATTTCTCCATCCCATTTCACGTGTGGCTGCTTTTTTGCATATGAAGTATTTATTTCTGCATTTGAGTATTTGTGTGAGCAACTGCCTTTCTCAATCTGCTCTAAAACCAAGGCTCACATGCTGTGCAGAGTTTAATACTATCTCCAGTCTCCCGCCCTCATTTCCCTTCCCCCAGTTTGGTATTTAAAGAGAAACTCTCTACAGGGTTGGCTGCTTCCTTCCTCAGAACTGCTCAGCCATCACCCTAAGTTCTTTCTCTGTAGACAGTCTCTGCCACCTCTTTATATCTGGGTGGGGGTAGTGAACCATCTGCCTCAGTGGGTCAGCAGAAACCATTTAACTCTTTCCAAGCCGGGTCACCACCTGAGGACAGTGACACGTTAAGACAAACCTTGCCAGTCCATTATAGTTTGTAATACTAATTTCTATACCTAGACTCTCAGACGACTGAGAGATCCCTTAATCTTGGAATGTGAAAATGGTCTAAAAATAAAGATATAACTGGTGACATGTTGAATAAAAAAGTCCTTTTAAGTCTGGGCTAACGTGCTAGCTCCTTTCATGAAAAATAATAGTTTCTGAGCAGGATAAATAATAAAACTGTATGAAATTCAAGACTTAATTTCCAAGGGAATCCTGGTGTTTTTAAAATTATGTTTAAAGTGTACTGGATGGCCACAAAAATGTTTCTTTACCGATTATTGTTCAGACAGTATTGCAATTTCCTTGTCATTATTCATTTCCCATTCCAAGCCCTCATGAGCATGTAGGACATTACCAGTGTCTCTTGGAGAAGACAAAGCCATTTATACACCTTTTATGTTGATCCCATTTGAAATATTCTTTGTACGTACTTACCTGATAATGGTGTTTTAAGGCCTGCTTAATTAGTGTTTCAGAGCACACTGAGAAGCTCTGATGAAGGGAGCTGTGTAAGTGCAGCAAATTATTATTTTATTTCCTGAGAGACTTAGGTAAACTAGGTCACTGGTAAAGAAATAAGAATAACAGGCAAAGCTGTAAACTTGCTTTGAGCAGAGGTAATCAGTCATCTATATGAAGAACGCAGCATAAGAGCCAGGCTTGCTTTGTACTCAGCATATCCTGAAAGGAGAGATGAGAGCTCTTATTTTTTTTTATAAAACCAACAGTTTTTTCCAAATCTCAACCTTGCAGATCAGGTACTAATGTAGTTGGTACAGAAATCTGGGGCATAATTTGTAATGCCCTTACAGCTCCCCATCCAACCAACCAAAAGCAAACCAAAGTATACAGGGAAGTAAAAAGAAACACTTTATTCTGAGCCATATTTCTACAGTTCCAGCCAGGTCACAAAAGGAATGTTGCTGATGTGCCATTTTAATAGTCACCAGCCAAGCACTTCAAGGCAGAGGCAGACAGTTGGAACAGTGACAGTAGTGATATTACTGGAAATCTAAATAAGTGTTTTTTAAAAACCCCGAACAAACCTTGTATTAGCATATGTTCTGTGGTAGTTTCACTGAAATTTTTTGAAGTGCGCTACCACAGAATGTCTTGACTGTATCTAAGAAGAGCAAGCATATAGCTCTGTTACAGTTCGTACTCACTTCTTTAAAAGACAAACTACTTAACAACCAGCACAGTTCCACAGTAGAAATAGGCTGCGAAAGCTAATACAAGGGATGACTCACAACAGAGTTGCTGCCTTTCATAGCAGGCTATACGTGCCTATAATTTGGCTGTGGAATATTTTATTAAACATGATCACATGTAGTAGTAGCAATACCAGATCAGAACTGATATCATGCTCGGCACATGTGATTTCTAACAAATGATTCTAGATATTATTGTCAAAGAGAAAATAGTATATAGAATCTTAAAAAGTATAAAGTGATCTGACCTCATCCATCAATTGCAGTGGGAACAAAACCACGGAGCTGATTTTATTCTTATAGACACAAAAGGGAGCTCAGCTACAGGGTAGTAAAATATTCATGCTGTTCTCTAAAATGCATGTCACTATTTGATAGGATTTTTAGGAGCAGAGGAAACTGTGACATAGCATACACACAGCATCTAACAAACTGGTATATATCCAGGCAAAGGGGGGAAAAACTGGTTTTCATTAATGTTAATTTACCATTATTGATTTGCAAATATCTATTCTAAAATTTGTTGCTACTGCTTTTGTGTCATAATGATTACCAGTCAAATTATCTCAGATTATACATTTACTGTTTTCAGTTTCTAGTGGTTCACCTTATCTAAACATGCAAAATATCTGTGCTAGGATATTTATTTATACTCATTATCATTACAGTCAGTAACAGTAGAAATGTAGGAACTGGTTTGTAATAAGGATATGAGATAGTAGGGCTGGTAAAATACTCCTCTTCACTTCTAGGCTGTAGATTAATGTAAGGCTTATGCTACTATTAACATTTATTACTGTTAATTTTTGATTTATTAACACTGCATTGAGGGTACTAATGTTGAATTGAAAGTGAGCACGAGAGAAGAAATTAGATGCTAATGGGCTAACACTTGGAGCTTGATGTGTGTTGCCTGAATTTATTTCATTAATTTTTAGTGTTGGGGTGGAATTCCTAAAAAATCGCATTCACTTTAATTCTAAATTAACCTCAGTGAGGGATCTTGTTTCTTTCTACAGTAATACATTCTAGCTCAGTACAGACCACAAAAGCTAAGTACTGCTCTCTTCCTTTAGTTTTAATTCTTCTTTGGCCTCTTCTGTGTTCACAGTTGCACCAGTTTCACTTTGTTGGTTAACAATCTGATTTAGTTAAATGGATGCGGAACCTTGTCTGAATACTCTTAGTTTGATTTAAATCTGGTTTATATTAATTTCACTTCACAAGAAATCAAGTTAGACTGCACAGATATAAGGCAGGTTTAAATCAAATTAAAAGTATCCATCAAAGGTTTTTCACAGGTTCAATTAAATCAGTTTAAAATCACATTGTTAGTTAAACTAATGCCTTTTTGAATATAAATAAGGCATCAGATGCTGATTAAAGAGTTTTGTCTAATTCTGAATCTAAATAGATTCTTCCTTTTCATAAATACAATTATTTAGTAACATTTATACTCAATGTTAATTTCATTTTATAAAACATAATGCCTTTTAACAGTCTGTGTATATTTATAATATACATTCACATAGCATAGAAAGGCAGTCACTAGAATTTTGAGCTGACCTATATATTTTGGGATACATAGATCATAATAAAATCTTTCATTTTTCCCCTTTCAAAAATGCAATTTCCAATTGTGCATAATTGAATTCCAGTTGAATTTGGGTTTAACCTAACTGTTATTCCCTCACGATTAGTAAAAATGAAAACTATTTCTCAGTTGTACTGTATTGTTTTCTAAGACTTTTGATTTATTGTTCACACGTATACATTCCACTAATATGGGATCTGTTCCACATGGGAGAATAAATGATGGAGAGTCATATCAACATAAAGCGATTAGGCTCCCAAACATTAAAAAACCCAAACCTTAAGATCAAATGCAAGATTACAGAATTAATGCAGTTTTATAATCTAACCCACGATAATGGAACTAGGGTTGCCATCTTTCCACTCGCACAAAACCAAACACCCTTGCCCCTCCCCTGCCCCTTCTCTGAGGCCCCGCTCTTCTCCGAGGCCCTGCCCCGGTCACTCCATTCCCACCCCACTCTGTCGCTCACTTTCCCCACCCTCACTCACTCACTCACTCATTTTCACCTGGCTGGCTCAGGGGTGGAGTGCGGGAGGGGGTGCAGGCTCCAGCTGCGGGTGCAGGCTCCGGGATGGAGCCAGAAATGAGGAGTTCAGTGTGCCAGAGGCGGCTCCAGGCTGAGGCAGTGGGTTGGGATGCAGGAGGGGGTGAGGGCTCCAGCTGGGGATGTGGGCTCTGGGGTGGAGCTGAGGAAGAAGGGTTTGGGGTGCAGGAAGTGGCTCTGGACTGGGGGGTTGAAATGAGGGGTTTGGCGTATGGGAGCTAGCTCTGGGCTGATGCAGGGGGTTGGGATGTGAGATGGGGTATGGGCTCTGGGATGGAGGTGCGGGTTCTGGGGTGAGGCCAGAAATGAGGGGTTCAGAGTGCAGGAGGGAGCTCTGGGCTGGGGCAGGGGGTTGGGCAGTGAGGGCTCCAGCTGCAGGGTGCAGGCTCTGGGGTGGGGCTGGGGATGAGGGGTTTGGGGTGTAGGAGGGTGCTCCGGGCTGGGACTGAGGGGTTTGGAGGGTGGGAGGGGGATCACGGCTGGGGGAGGGGGTTGGGCCGCGGAGGGTGGGAGTGAGGGCTCCAGCTGAGGGTGTAGGCTCTGGGATGGGGCTGGGGATGAGGGATTTGGAGTGTAGGAGAGTGCTCTGGGCTGGGATTGAGGGGTTCGGAGTGTGGGAGGGGGCTCCAGGCTGGCTCAAGGGGTTGGAGTGCGGTGCGGGGGGTGAGGGCTCCGGCCACGGGTGCAGGCTCTGGGGTGGGGCTGGGAATAAGGGGTTTGGGGTGTAGGAGGGTGCTTCGGGCTGGGATCAAGGGGTTTGGAGGGCAGGAGGAGGATCAGGGCGGGGTGGGGGGTTGTGGGAGAGAGTCCGGGTGGCACTTACCTCAGGCAGCTCCTGGAAGCAACAGCATGTCCCCACTCTGGCTCCTAAGCAGAGACGTGGCCAGGCGGTTCTGTGCCCTGCCCTGTGCACAGGCCCCCTCCGCAGTTCCCATTGGCTGCGGTTCATGGCCAATGGGAGCTGTGGAGCTGGTGCTTGGGGTGGGGGCAGCGTGCAGACCCCTGGCTGCCCCTGAGCTTAGGAGCCGGGAGAGGGGACATGCTGTTGCTTCCGGGAGCCACACGGAGCCATGGCATGCAGGGAGCCTGCCTTAGTCCCACTGCGCCGCCAACCAGACTTTTAACGGCCCGGTCAGCAGTGCTGACCGGAGCTGCCAGGATCCCTTTTCAACCAGGCGTTCTGGCTGAAAACTGGACACCTGGCAACCTTAAATGGAACTTTCTACCATAAGGGGTAAAAGAGACAGAGCTTTCTCAAAGGCCAAATTGAGATGGTGGAACAAATTCCCACAGGAACTAAGGACCATAACAAACCTCACCACCTTCTGCTCCAAAAAAGGAGGTGCTTTTCTTCAAGTTTGCCTTCTCTAATATAAATACATAGCAGCATGTACCACTAAAAAAACGAACACGCCACTGTACACACAATTGCATAGATGAAAGAATGAACCATACATGACAGATGTTAGTCATGTCTCTTAATGCACTACTGGAAGGTGCTCACATACTATTTGGTGATCAGGGTGGAGTGAGATCCTATATAGATTTATAGACTTTAAGGTCAGAAGAGGCCATCATGATAATCTAGTCTGACCTCCTGCACATTGCAAGCCACAGAACCTTACTCTCCCACTCCTGTAATAGGCTCCCATAGTAGTTACCAAAGTCCTCAAATCATGGTTTAAAGACTTCAAGTTACACAGAACCCACCATTTGCATTAGTGTAGCTTATCCTTCCATACCCTCCATAAATTTATCAAGTTCAATCTTGAAGACAGTCAGGTTTTTTGCCCCCACTACTCCCCTTGAAAGGCTGTTCCAGAACTTTGAATAGAATAGAATGACATGACAAAGTGAGTGCAGTGGACTGGTTCTGGGCACCTAACTTTCAAAGGTTCCAAATGCTCCCCTCAAGGATGATCAGTGTGAATCTAAGCATACATTCAGACAGGTGGGCATGCAAAGTTTTAATCTTGCTGCTAGAATTAGGATGCAAAAAATAGAATTAGGAGACAGAGGGAGAAGGAGCTAATTGATCATTGTCCTTATTTGCTGCCTCCTCCCAAGCCTAAGATGTTAGCTTTTTAATTCATTCCCGAATTTCTCTGTCACCTATTGTAATATGTATTTAACTTACAGCAGTTACCTCTCAGAGAGAGCAAAGCAGCAGAATACTTCTGAGTTCAATGAGGGAGTCATCCACTCTAGGGTTATTATCCTATAATTCAGAAGCACTCCTATGAGTCCAATATGGAATGACTTTAGTCCTATAATCATATTTTACACCTCTCTGGGGGTTCCTGGGAAAGACTTGATGTTCAGCTCCAGCTCCCACGTTGTTAGTCTGACAACCTATGGCTGTTAGTCTCTCTCTCCCCTGCTCTTGTAGTCATTTTCAAAGGCCACTTATCTTCCCTGTTTCTGACACAAAAGGGAGGTAGCAGACTTTAAAAATTACCTGTTGAGGAGGAGAAGGAGAGATATGAGAGTTTCTTAGTGACTTTCAGTTCTCTTCTCTTAGGAAAAAAGCTCTGATTGATCAGATCTCCCCAGAAGGTTTCTCAGAAAAGTGACAAGATTTATCTTGCTACTAGTGACTAAGGTCTGGATGCATAAAAGACGTTAGGCACCTAAGTTCCTGTTTTAGGCCTCCAAGTCCCAGTTTAGGGACCACTGCAATGCACAAAACTCCTGCTGATCCCTGTGGGCACCCAAACTCACTTGGTGCCTAAGGTTTTGGAGTAAAAGTTCCCTAAGGACAATGTTTCTGCCTCTTGGCATGTGCACTGCTGCCGCACTCTAGAAGTCCAGACACCTGTCTCCTGCCTAAGCCCCAAAGTGATTCACAAACCAGGGGAAAATAGGTGTTTGCCTGCTTCAGTCGCATGCAGATCCCGATCCTGTAGATGCCCTCTGAGCATGGCTACTGGATTGGGCACCCAGGTGAGTTCACACAAAACATACGGGAGGGGGAAGAGGCTCCCTCATAACTTTAGGGTGGCTATGGTTACTCACCTGGAATGTGAGAGACGCCCCAGATCAAGTCCCCCCACTCCACATGAGGAGACAAAGGTTTTGAAGAGGGATTTGTTTCCTGTTAGCTCAGTGGCTAGAGCACTTTTCTATGGGATGTTTGGATATGGGGCTCCCTCAGTCTCTCCTGTTGAAGTTATTCCACCATGGATAAATAATGAAAGAATGGTTGGAGCAGGGGGACTGGATCCTGGGTTTTCAGCTTCCTGGGTGCGTACTCTAACCACCAGGCAATAGAGTCTTTCCCATGCTTAAATAAATTTGTTAGTTTCTAAGGTGCCACAAGTACTCCTTTGCTTTTTGCGGATACAGACTAACATGGCTGCTACTCTGAAACCTGAAATTTCTCATGCTTGTGCTCTTGCTCAAAGGATTTTCCAGCATCAACAGCAGAGACTAAGAAAGCCCACATCAGAATATCCCATAGACCAGTGGTTAGGGCCCTCACCTAAGAAGTGGCAGTGCCCTGTTCAAATTCCATTTTCCCCTCAATCAGAGGGGGGACTTGAACTGGGTGTCTCTTGCTCCCAGGTGAGCACTTTAATGGGTTGAAAGTTCTGAGGGAGCTGCTGCTTTGCACACCCACCCCAGCTTCTTGTTAAAATGGCATAGGGGCCTAACTCCAGGAGAAGATTCACAGCTGAGAGTTGCTACCAGAGATAGGCACCTCTCTGCAGCCTGGACTTAGATGCCTATCTCTGTGAGAGGGGTGAGGTTTGCCAAGCACCTCTCTGCTCAGTGTCCTCATCCGGTATCCTTATTTTGAACCTTTGACCCTCACTCCCGTCCCTGTTTTTCATTAGTTGTCCCCCGTAATCAGTTGGTCCCTGGGTCCAGTGGTCCCTCCCGCTAGGCTGGGGGAGGGGCCTTTAGCAGTGGGTGGGCTTGCGCCCACCCATTTCCCGGGATTTTCCAATACGACCTTTCTGGTCAGCATCTCCCATTGCCTAATTTAGGCAGCTCCCTAGAATATGGCTTTTGTGAATATGGCATCTATCTGTCCCCATTCATTATGCAGGAGCCAAGGCACGTCACTCAGGCTTTGTGAATCATAGTGATTTTTCTAAGTGCCGTGACATTCAGTGTCACAAAGTCTAACTGCTTTTGTGCCTCTATGCCTAAGCTTTTTATGAAGCTTGTAATTTGACATTATGACTTTATTTTAATAAAATCATTTGCAGTGCATTCCTTTTAATGGTCTAATGATTATGCAACATTACAGCTGAAATCCAAGCCTTCAGTGATGTAGTTATTCCTGGCAGAACAGTGTTGGCAGCATGTTTGACAATAGAACCATCGTGCTGGTGCAGGGAAGCATAGGTCAGAGTGAGTTGGAGGGTGAGGCAAAAAGCGCTGATGAATGCTGTTTGGTGCTGTGCCAAAGTGAAATAGCATGCTGGCTGGGTTCCACATGGCCTGCCAGAAGTGTGCTAGCCAGCTTGAGGCTTGGCCGCACCTCCAGCAATGATCTTATTAAAGCCCAGGCGTGCAACAGACAGGCCTCCATCCTGCTGCTCTTGAATGCTATTTTAGGAATCCTGTCTTGATGCCTCATTACTGCATTAGGGCATGGGTATGTGTCTCTATCCCTACCATCCCCCCCAAAGCCCTGTAGCACTTCTGTGCAACAGAGGGCAGAATATGGCTCTATGTAAATAGATTACATTATATCCATTCTATATTTCTGCCTGGAAGAGTTGATGGATAATCCAAATCTGGATGCTAATTTTGGCAAGTAATAGGCAAATACAAAGACTCAAATGATTTATAACCTTCCTTCCTTATCCTCTGTCATCTTCTCTCTCTTGCTCTCTCTTCCTGTTTACCTCCATTTCTTTCACTAATTCAGACAGCAGCGGCATCAGAGTCTGTAAAGTCAAGACTAAATTGCATATATATTCGAACCAAGCAGTGGCATTATTGAAACAGTTTCAGGTAGAATAAATTGCCTTCGGTCATTTACCTATTCTTGCAGCTACTGCATGTATGTGCATCTGTGTCACTGTTCCCATTATGCAGCCTGATTTTTTCAGGGATTTCTATTTCACCTGCGAAATCCACTGCAAACTGTAATATCCCAAATAAGCTGACCAGGAAGGAGGAATTTCTTACAAACAAATTTGAAAGGCCATTCTGTTTGGTCATTTATATAAGTACTACAAATCCCCCCAACTTGGAAGTGTTAGTCATGTACAATTATTAAAATGCTTCATTTTTAAATATGAATTTAGGGAAGTGATTGGATTACAATATGGACTAGTTCCTTTAGATGCCTGTTAGAATGCAAATGCTCGAGATATTTACATTTTAACAGTGGCTACTGCAAATGTTGGAGATGGACTTTCAGTTTTACTATGTGTAATTTTAATCTTAAATATGTCTTTGCCTGAGCTAGTCATAATGGCCTTTGCAGTAAAAGTGGTCCTTCTAAACAAGTATCACACAACCCTTGATATTTATACTGGAGTCAATGGAATTTTGATGCTTGTATACAATGGTGATGGTTGCCATAGCAATGCCTAAAAATAAATATATTACGTTTACTATTGCCATTCACTTTAATAGGGCTAGGGTTTAGTCCATGAGCAGAAAGAGAAAATCATGAAATGATTCTGTGGAATATTGCAGTCTGACAGAGTGACTTATGCCCTTCAAGAAGGCAAACAAGTACTATTTTAACCTGAATAAAACTGGCTGTAATGTTGCTTTAAAATTTGAAATGCAGTTGTTTTCTAAACCTATATAGAACATTGCATTATTCATAGAAATTCTGATATTGTCCCTCCTGAGGGAGACAGAGAGATATTAAACTTTCAGATGAAACTAGGTCACTCTAAATGTTATTACAAAGGCAGTGAAAGGGGGTCTCTTGTGGGTTAAGGAAGGTTAAGCATTCATTCCCTCGGGGTTTCCTTTTGCAGATCTCTCCTAGCTATATGCTTTGATTTTCTACAGTACGTGTATGGCCAAGTCTTTGTTCCTAAAAACATACTGAGGTTGTTTGTAGGTAACACAGGATTTAGCATAAAACAGTGTGGTTGTAGGTATGCTTTCAGCTGGGAAGGTTCATATTACGATAGTTAACTCTTTCTTTCATTTTCCTCCGTGTGATTGGATTTAATCAGTGATGAAAAACAGATTAAATCCCTCTAAATGCTGTTTCATTTTTCTTTCATGCTAGGTTCAGGACCTTGTCCTTATCACATTCTTCCTATAAAGCAGTAATTGCTATGCTGCCTTTCTTGTCTCTTTTGGGTTGGATTTTGGAGGAGTTGCTTTATACCACTTTTCTAGATATAAGGCATGCTCTGTAAGTCTAGGGCCATTTAACTAGTGTGAACATTTCCTTATAATAAACATAAATTGGTCAGGGACTTGCCTGCTTGCCAGGATATTTAATACCCAGATATTTTGTGACCTCTCAAGGTTTTGTAGAAGCTCTAATTGATGATCTATATGACCCTAGCAATAATTTTGCAACTCTTCAGACACTGTGTTAGCTTTCAGAAGTTACACTTTGGATTCATTTAAGTGCAAATGATTCTCAGCTTTATGCACCCCTTTCACCAAGGTTAAACCACAACACCTATGGTTTCCAGTTTGCCCTCTGCAGCAAACTGTGCTGCTAACATGTCTTTTTTTATTGTGTAGAGATTATGGGACTGATTTACCACTGTATTATTCTAGCTGTATTCCAGTGTAACTCCACTGATTTCATGCAGCTTCAGATCATTGATCAGAGCTTCTACAAAACCTTGTAAGGTCACAGAATATTTGAATATTGGGCATCCCAAAGGGCAAATGAGACTCTGATCCATTTTGCTTTAGTGCATAAAATGATCATTCTGACACTTATTCTGTGGCTAAAATTGGGGCTCCTTGCGCTGTTCATTTAGCCCCTTTAACTCTCAATTGGGAAAAATGAGGGACCTGATTTATCACAGTGTTACTTCAGGAATTTCTATGATGTCACATTGTGACGCAGAGGCTTGTTCGTATTTCACTATTCTGTGTCAGCAACTCTTGTCAGGCCTCACATACTCACTACTGCTAATACGCTGTTGCCATGCTATGTACCTGAAAGGTGGCATGTAATATATCATTGGAATACTTAATAACTCGCTCATCATTACTATTCTTGCATGGCAAGCAATGCATAAGCACATTCTACTCTGGACAAAGGAATGTGGATTTGCTTGTCTGACCCACCTGGTTATCAGGAGGGGACAATGAAGGTACATTTACATATAAGGTAAATAAAGCACTCAAGCTAACAAGCAGTTGAGAAGACAGCATGTCATCTATACCCCAGCAGGAGAGAGAAACACTTTAGAAGAACACATTTCAAAGGTTTACAGGACTATAAAGACAGGGATTCTGGACTTCAAATGATCAGCAATTGAATCAACTAATTGTGTACAATAGTACTGTATTATAAAAGTGTATTGAGTAAGGTCCCTTATGAAAGCCTGTGACTCAATGGTGATTAAGATCACTGTGAAATGTTTGCTATATAAGGAATTGTGGATACTGATATTATGATTTAAAGGCTGTGACCAAACACAGGGAGAGACAGGTTTTATCCCCTAGAGGAGGAAAGGCAGCTATTTATCTGTCTCCAATGTAAATTAAGCATTATGGAATCAAAACAATGGAAGCCCCATTTACATACGAATCAGCTGGGGGATGGGAAGTCCAATAGGAAGCCATCCTGACTCTTGTAACTGGATCAAAGAACTTTGGGAGATATAAGCAGAAACAGGAAACCATTTTGGTATCCATCATTTTGGGAATTAAAGAGGCTACAACTCTTGAAATCACAGAACTTTGGATCCTTCAGCCAAGGAGGTGAAAGTCTCTGGGAACTGAATATAGGTAAGAAATCTGCTTAGGCAAAGATTGTAACTTGCTGAAGTTAAGTTTTAGGCTATGTCTACACTACAGATCTTACAGCTGCACAGATGTACCACTACTGTACGTGTAGCCTTTTTTTTTTTTTTTTTTTTTTGCTGGTGAGAGAGAGATCTCCTGCTGGCATAATTAAACCACCCCCAACAAGCAGTGTTAGCTATGTCAGCGGGAGAGCATCTCCTGCTGACACAGCACTGTCCACACCAGCACTTTTGTTGGTGAAACTTATGTCTGTCAGGGGGGTGTTAGCCCACATGGTCTTCCCTGCAGCTCCCATTGGCCGCAGTTCCACCTGCTGTGCCTCCACCTAGGAAGAACCAGGACAGGCCGCTGCTTGCCAGGAGCCGCCCGAGGTGAGTAGCCCCCAGCCCTGGCACCCCGAGCCCCCCCCGCACACAGACTCCCTCCCTTTTAGTTAACTGGCATTTTTCACTTACCAGCACCCCCCATTTCCCCAATATGACGGATAAAACAGTTTTTACTGTACTTGATGTCCGTTAAACCTATGCCCTTTTATTTAATAAGCTTGTTTTACTTTTACTTATAAACTAGTTCAGTGCTGTGAGTGAAATAAGAGTGTTTGTCAAGCCCCAGTTAAACTAATGAGCTTCAAGTGTTTTCTCTCTTAAAAAGAGCAATGAACTTAATAAGTTCTGTAAGTGTTCAATAAGGGAGCTAGACACCACACCACAGGGCAGATGGTTTTTGGGAAATTCAGGACTGTGCGGGGTGTTGAGGCTGGAAAAAGGATGTGACCTGCATGCTTGATGCTGGCAATTGGTGTCAGGACTGTGAGCCACAGTAGCATAGCATTTAAGGCACCAAGAGTTGCAGGGCAGGTGGTGATATGCACCCTTACCTATGTGAGTGGAACCCCAAAGCATCACACACACTGATAGAAAAATGGAATAACAGAATGGTAAATCAGACTCTATTTATTTTTGAATTTGGCGTTTGAACAAAGGCTAACAGCAGCCTGGAGCTCCTTTGTTAGCCTCAGAAAATGCAACATGGATAGGGCAAGCCTTCCACACGCTGCCCCCAGGGCCGGATTAACCTTTTGTGGGCTCGATGCCAAACATATTTGGGGCAATGGAGCATGGTGCAGGGGGGTCGGTCCCCAGAGTGAGGGGCCGGCCAGGGGCATCGTATGGCAGGGGTGGCCCATCTCCGCCCAGCCCATTGCAAGGACACTATTTACAAACTGGCAGTTGCCAGATGCACAGTGGCCCACCCGGCCCTGTGCTGCCAGCATGGCCCTTCCCCTCGGGGGCAGGCCATGCTGAGCCACACATCCCCCTCTGCCCAACACCGGAACACTCCCCCTGATTCCCTATAGCTAGAGCCCCCTCAGACCTGCTTTGCCCAGGGCTCCCCTCAAGACCCTGCCACAAATGCACAGCGCCCTGCACAACACCACCCCTGCCCAGTGCACCCCTGGCCACAGCCCCACCACAACTGCCCAGCACTCCAAACAGAACCCCCACTCCCTAGTGCCCCAACACACACAGTTCTTCCCTGCCCCCTCACAGCCAGCACACCCCCACTCCCCACAGGCAGGGCTGGCTCCAGGCACCAGCTTTCCAATCAGGTGCTTGGGGCGGCATTCAGAACGGGGCGGCAGTCCATGTTCTGCAGTGGCAATTTGGCAGCAGCTCTGCTGCTCTTCCTGCCATGGCGGCTTTTGGGTGGCAGCTCTGCCGCTCTTCCGGGCGTGGCTGCAATTTGGCAGCAGCTCCGCCGCTGTTGCGGCGGTGGCAATTCGGTGGCGACTGCTTGGGTCAGCAAAATTGGTAGAGCCGCCCTTGCCCCCAGGTTCCCCAGAGACCCACTCCCCTGAGTCCTGCCTCTCAGCCGCACTCACCAGCCCTACTGGGAGGCGACTATGTCTGCCAGTCTGAGCTGCCAGTGCAGCCAGGGCTGGTACTGGGGCGGGGAATCGCTCCGGCCCCTCGGGAGTGGTGCTATCAGCCAGGCCAGGGCCTGTCCCGGCTGGGCTCCCTCAGGACCCACTTGCCTGGAGGGGCCCAGTCAAGCCCTTCACTCCCCCTCACCCCACTCTTCCACCCCTCCCACAACCGGCCAAGACTGGCCAGGCTTCTGCACCAGTTCCAGGCGGCTCAGCTCCAGGGAGACAGGCAGGGCCTCACAGGCAGTGGGAAGCAGAGACTGCCCGGAGCCGGAGGTGCACTGGCATCTGGCCAGAGGGCAGAGAGGAGCCAGCACCTGAGGCCAGGGAGTGGAGAGGAGCCGTTGATCGGTTGGCAGGCCGAGAGGAACAAGTGGTGGGCAGGGGGTCTCAAGGCACAGTGCAAGCAGAGCAGGCCGGGGCCCCTTCTGAGCATGAGCCCAGCTTCATGGCGCCACTGGCGCCATTGTAAACCCGGCACTGGTTGCCCCACTAATGTCTTCTAGAGTTCTGGAGGGAGTATCTCTACTCTGAGAAGATGGTACAGTCTACATTCTTATTGAATAAGAACAAGGATGCCAATTAACGCCCATGATGGCAATGTTTTTTGTGATGCAGAAAACTGTCCATTTTCCATGTATGAAAAAAGAAGAAAAACATACTTTGAAAACCTCTGTAGGGTTCTGCAATCAGCAAATATTTCTCCTCTGTAGCCTTCTTGAGGAGGCATTAGGTAAGGTAGGAGGTGTGAGGTTGCCAACCACAGGGAGCCCAAGGATCATGGAGGGAACGCTAACAACATGAATCATAGAACATCTACTGGTAGCAGTTGTCCCTGAAATCATCCTCCAGTCCCTGGCGGTATGTCTGATTTAAGTGCCATGCTAATATTGACTTCCCAGCTGCTCCTGTGCACTGCCTTTCCCACCAGCAGGAACTGAAACATGGAAAGGGAGTGAATGCTGAATGACAGAACATTTCCTAATGTGGCAATTTGCCACATCAAGTATGTTTAATTTGGAAAGGGAGCATGGCGCACAAAGCGGCTACTCCCTAATTATCTTCTGGTCTGTCATAGCCCACCAAAGTCAGGTATTCCTAATCAAGAAGAGAGGCTTCAGGTAGCTGGAGTGTGGGGAAGTTTTCCTTTTTTTTTGAAGTCTAATGTCTGAGTTTCATACAATCAATACATGTTTGTTCCCTTCCATGCTTTCAGCAGAAGGTGACTTCTGGCCCCAGAAGAACACAGATGTAAAGTGGCAATGCCCTTAAAAACTGAACAGGGGAAACAACAAATTAGTTTTATGCAAAACTTTTTACACTCCAGGCAGCCTCTTTAAAAGGGAGTCTGCCTTTGTCTGAAAGCAGGTTTTCCAGAGTCCTTCCAGTTTGGCAATTTATTAGTGTTTTATCTGTGACCCAGAATTCTACAATCATAGGAAAGTGCCATTAGTTTTGGCTCACTTTTTAATAACAATAATTAATTCATATTTTATTATTCGACATGTACAAGAATACTTGCCACTTGAACCTCTTAAACTGGCTCGAGAATGGTGATAAATTTAGAACAGGTGTGTGTATCTTGGAATTAGCAGAATGTTAAGCTCTTCCATTGCTTTTGGTTAAAACAAAAGAATAGAAGATTGTGTGACATCTATGTGGTCTTTAAAGAAAATTTGATGAAAAGCTTAAGTCAAGATGCCAAATGAATCAGTCTACAATCTAGTCTTTAAACACTTTGGCCTTAATTCTCCCTTTTGTTCAAGCTCAGTCCAGGTGGAGTAGGGAAGGGGGCAAGAGTGGAATGCCACAAGGAGCTGGCTGTGGTTCCCTGATTCAGAACTACTGGGCCCCGTCTCAGGTTGTGGGTGCTCTTTCCATTAATGCCTGAAGCTTTCAAAGTTATAGTCCAGGGTCCACAAGAGCATGACCCTTAGCGGATTAAATTGAAAATACTAGTGCCCTTACAAACTTGTATTTACCTCATTTAATGGTTTAAATACTTACTGTGATATTTGCTACAATTCCTCATTCTAAGTATAGAGAATATCTCAAATACTGTAAGTATCCTAAAGAATGCAGCAAATAGCAAGTTGTAAGGGAGCTAGTGTTTATTCTTAGATCACTTGTATCACATTGTGCCAGTGTTTGGGATTTATAGGGGCATCTTTTTAAAGAGGCATATATGAAAATCTGAATTTTTAATGACAGGTTTCAGAGTAACAGCCATGTTAGTCTGTATTCGCAAAAAGAAAAGGAGTACTTGTGGCACCTTAGAGACTAACCAATTTATTTGAGCATGAGCTTTCGTGAGCTACAGCTCATGCTCAAATAAATTGGTTAGTCTCTAAGATGCCACAAGGACTCCTTTTCTTTTTGTGAATTTTTAATGCCATTTTTAGTTTTTGTTAAATGTCAAGTATCGAAGATGTATTAGAAGTAAATGTTATATTCTCTTGTTTTCAAACAATGGTTTATATAAGCAGTTCTTTCTTTCCTTGTCCCAATGTATCTAGTTGTTTTTTTCTCTCTGAAGATAAAGAAAAACACGTTTGTAGATGGAGGGGAATGGAGGTCACAGAACAAACTGAGTTTCATGTTGCTTGTTTCTTTACTATCTTGCCTCTTGGATTTTGCTGTGGAAGTGGAGCAAGATGGTAACCTTATTCCACTGAAATTCAACCCATGCATGAGAAATCAAGTTTCCCTGAAGCAAAAATCTACAACTGAATAAAAGTGCACCCTTGCCTTTGTCTGAATTCAGTGCGGCTTGTCACGCATATGGAGATGTGGGTTGCAAGAAAGACATTTTAATTTTCAAACTTATCATTTCAATTCAGAGTGAGACTGCTGGAAACAAGCCTGCCAGTGAAATCACAGATTGCTTCTGGAGTCTGCAAAAGAATTTTTCTATAAATAGAGCAGATAATGGGGTCATGATGACTGGAGAACTCCCTCCAGTGGGAGATTTATTGCATGAACTCTACTTGAAACTCTGCTCTTCTCACAAGTGTGTCTCCTTGGCAGCAAATGAAGTCATAAGCTATGAATGTGTTCTGCTCCCTAGCAGACACCTTTTGCCCTTTTACAATAAATTCACAAGCATTTTTCACTTAAAATAAAACTCTCTAAAGCACACTGTGTTTTGCCTCTAGGAGCTGACCTCTGTAAAAGGAGGTAGAAGAGACATTAACTAGGAACAAAGGGCTGGATTCAGGAAAGGGATAAAGGGCAAATATTTAGAACTGGGCTGTGTCTGGCCCTATCTAGTGTGTATGAGGGAAGAGTGATAAAAAGAGCACAGGACGCCTCTCTCTCACAGGACAGCTGTGATGTGGCTAGCAAGTGGAGACACTGTTCCATGTTAGTTTTGACAGTGGTACTACTAGCCTCCCCAAAAAGAGTGTCTGGGTGGCTAGGGAGGGGAGAGCATGCTTCACCCTCTCCCAGAGTGGCAGAGCTACCATCGCAGTACATACTCCCTGGGAGCAGTCTGTATTTTTGGCAACTCTAGCTATAATGGGCCCCCCACACCTCCTGCAGTGTAGGTAATGCTGTCTGCTAGCATGCTAGATTTGTGATCCAACATGATCGGAGTGTCAGGACATACCTAGAACAGTGTATTTGACAGTAAAGAAGGGTGTATCCTGTAAAATGTGTTAGGTATATTCTAGCTTTTATAGCTCTTCTTTCATCTGCAACACTCAAGTAGCTACCATACAACACAGTTCCAGTGATAATTTCCTTTTTATTTTAAATGTATGTTGTTCATTCAATGTTGTGCCCATTAAGAGTGATGGCTTGACAGCTCTGAGGACTGAAATTCTCTCTTTAGGTGCAGAACAGCTATATCACAGGCAGCGGCAGTAGCAGTTTACCCACAATGCTCCAACTGTGGGTTGGACTGACACCATCAACCCATTCTGTGGTTTGAGCATTGGCCTGCTAAACCCAGGGTTGTGAGTTCAATCCTTAAGGGGGCCATTTGGGATCTGGGGCAAAAATTGGGGATTGGTCCTGCTTTGAGCAGGGGGTTGGACTAGATGACCTTCTGAGGTCCCTGCCAACCCTGATATTCTATGATTTCCCCCATCTCATTTCACTCTACTCAGGCTGTGCTAAACAGTTTTCTCAGGGTCAATTTGCATCACAAGTGATGAGGCCTGTATTTTGAGTAGTGACATATCTCATTCCTCTTTGCCATCTGTGGTGTATTTAGGTACATAATTGAATGGAAATTTAATTCTGTTTTCTGTTCATTGCACCTTTAAATACAGATGATCCTTGCTTCTTGTTGCAAGACAGCAGCCATTTTGTTTCAGTTCAGAGGTAATTATTAAAAGGGGTTGTTGTGTTTTGTGCTCTCATGGAGAATTATACTTCTATTTGTTGTCTTTTCTTAATCTGAAATAAATCACCTAGCCTGAAAAATGTGTTTTGCTATATGTGTATGGGAAAAACATAGCCACATCCAGACCATCTTGTCCAGTGTCCTTTGTGCAAAAACCAGACTCCTTCCCCCGAATGACTACCTGCTGAATTGGAATATACATGATGATTCCATCTATACCTGTCATATATGTATGAAAAATAACTTAACCTGGAGATGAAAGGAGATTCTGATGCTTTTTAGTGTTTAGTGGAGGATACCTCCTTACAGCGGTATAAGATAGAAGAGAGACTAAAATGCCCCACGGGGACTGTAGAGTTCTTGAACCCACATTTTATGGTATGTGTCAGCAAGCTGGCTCTGAAGCAAAACATTTATTTCTCTTCTTCCTTGCATTAATCCCATAAAATGGAGTCCATGCTACGAGTACTCTCACTCCAAATTACTTTGTTCAATGCCCTATCCTTTATCTATTTATTTATTTCCAATGTTATAACAATAATAAAATTAGTAGAGGGAAGGCACGAGGCTCACATTCTTTGATTGAGTGTCACTGTCGCTTAGATAGCTGGCCTTTCTTTTAAGTCCCTGGCGTCTGAAGGGTTGTGTGTGTATGTGTGAGAATTCAATCAAAGTATTGTGCTTCTGTATAGATTGAGCACATTATAAATTACTCAACACTCAGCTAATGGAAAGATAATTGCCTGACTCTGTTGGCAGTTCCTGGCCTTCCTTTGAATTTAGAGTTATGCAGGGAAACAAGAGTTAGTGGCTGAATGAGGCAGGAGACATTGCTGGAATATTCAGTGAATATTACATTGGCATAGTAAATTGGATTTACTTCCATGGGGGTTAAGTCAAGATAAAGTGAGATATGAGCTCTAGTCCTGTGGTGTATGCCAGGAGTAACAGTACTTTTGGCACCTGGGAAACCCTATGGAAGTGAGATTGTTCTAATTCAGAATTTTATTAACAAAAAAGTCAGTTTCTCATTCCAGGCTGATGATATTGTTTTGAGGTTGATGAATTCCTGGCAAACAAACAATTTGCATGCAGTTTCTAAACTGACAACACAGTGGCAGCAAATCAGCACTGATAAATGCTACATCATAGTAAACAGATTCTTTGGGGAGCAGTGGAGCTCATCTTTTCATCTTACCACTGCAGAGCCCACATACTCACCACCTCAGAATCCGAAAGGTTCAACAACCTTCTCTTTTTAAGCTTTTAAGGCACACGCAAGACTTAAAAGCATTAGCACATGTCCATGCATGCACTTCTGCACGTACAACAGAGATGCTAAATTTCCTATACCTGTAGCCCTCTCAAACTTTCCTCTTGTACCTTCATCTGTGGGAGGGACAATGTCTTTGTCCATGGAGTGTTGCTGTACTCTTAGATCATTACATGCTCCTCCCAGGAAACGTTGTTTATGTCCATGCTCTCTAATTGAAGTCATTTCTCATGGCAACGACATTTTCCCTACAGAAATGTCTATTGTTTTTCCACACTTTCCACAATTATATAAAACCCAATGGAGCAGAATGGATTTTTTAAAAAAAAACAGTTGGAATGCAAATAGCAAATCCGTGAACACTTATTTACTTTTCATGCTGATTAATATTGTTACACAAACACCGTGAGACCTGTGCAAGAGATCACTCTTATTAAGCTGCTTGCTGTAATATGAGACCACCCTACACCAAATCCTTGTTGCTAAACAACACATTAAAATGATAAAAGATTATTTTTTACACAATTCAAAGTTAACCTGTAGAACTCATTGCCATAAGATATTGTAGAGACCAAGGATTAGATCACCTGGTGCATCAGAGCACTATGGGTAACTTTGTAATATCTTTGAAATCATCTCTCGATCACAAGAGGCTGTCGAGGGCCAAACTGGCTCCTAGCACAATTTAAAGTATTTAAAGGAGCTGCTTTGGTGATCAGGATTGCTAGAACTGTGCTCTCAGTACAACCCACAATACTTCTTATAGTAGTGAGTGGGGAAATGAATGACAGAGGGCTAACTATGCCTGCTCTGCACTATAAAAAGGGTGTCATCAGCTGCTTTCATCCCTTCATAGAGCTGGGAGAAATCTTTGCATTTAAAATTTTTCAGCCAAAAAAAAGGACAACATTTTCATAAACATTTTCACAACATTTGCACACCATCCTACAATTTTCAATCAGATCCACCTCTTTGGGCTGCTACAGCAGTACAATCGAGATCTGGCTTGAAGAGCTTGGCAGGTTCAAAAGGGGAATTTTACACTTACGTGTGTAATAACATCATTTCTGTCAGGCTAAACATTTATAAGTGATATAAACCCTCCTACTTGAGCATGAGCCAGCTGCCTGGACCTAGGAAGAATCTTCCCCTGTGGCTCAATTATTCATTATGGGATTACTTGCATTTTGCTCTGAACCGTTCGGTATTGCTCATTCTTAGAATCAGGAGATGAGACTAGAAGGGCTTTTGATCCGATCCAGTAAGACAGTTTCTGTGCTCCTGATTTTTGTTTGTCCCTTGACTGGTTGCTGTAATCTCTATTTTGTAGGAAATTTAACAATGTTGCAGGCCCATTTGCTACAATGGTCTAATGACAAGATTCAGAAAATAACATATAGCAAGAACATCAGGCACTAGATTTCTAAGAATTGTAGAACACTATGTCTACATTGGATTATTTTATTTACCTGCATTATCTTCATCAGGGTCACTGTAGATGGAAGCCAGGATAAACAAGGAGAAAATGACAAAAGCCAACAAGATGAAAGCTGTTTCAAGGTTTGTGAATGGTAACTCCATGAACTGTTAATGCCTCTTCACCTACAATAAAATGGAAACGTTTACTTGACATACTTTAGAAAAAGCATGGTCTGATCAGTATAGTAGCCTAGTTTTTAGTCAAGAGGATATAGATCCTGGTCAAACTGGTTGAGTGACTTTAGCTGGCAAGGAAATAATACTGTTTACTCTCAAGAAGGCAGCAAATCCTATCCCGCTCCACATAATATGCAGTAAATTGTGTCATTCTTCCTCTTGCTATGGCACATCTAAAGCCTGGCTCATGCTATTCTGAGAGCAGCACTTAAAACTCCCCATAACTGAGAATAAATATAATGTAGACTCCAGCGAGAAACTGCTGAATTGGAATTCATTTGCAAATTGGATACTATTAATTTGGGCTTGAATAGAGACTGGGAGTGGCTAAGTCATTATGCAAGGTAGCCTATCTCCCCTTGTTTTTTTCCTACAAACCCCCCCCCCCCCCAAGACGTTCTGGTTAAACTTGGATTATTGCTGTGCACATTGTAAGATGAGCTATTGCCAGCAGGAGAGTGAGTTTGTGTGTGTGGTTTTTGGAGGGGGTGTGTGTGTGGGGGGGGGGGTGAGAAAACCTGGATTAGTGCTGGAAATGACCCACCTTGATTATCATGCGCATTATAAAGAGAGGTTTCAAAGAGGGATGGGCTATTACCAGCAGGAGAGTGAGTTTGTATGTGTGTCTGTGTGTGTGTGTGTGGGGGGGAAGAGTGAGAAAACCTTGATTTGTGCTGGAAATGGCCTTCCTTGATGATCACTTGATGATCACTTTAGATAAGCTGTTAGCAGCAGGACAGTGGGGTGGGAGGAAGTTTTGTTTCATGGTCTCTGTGTGTATATAATGTCTTCTGCAGTTTCCACGATATGCTATGCATCCGATGAAGTGAGCTGTAGCTCACGAAAGCTCATGCTCAAATAAACTGGTTAGTCTCTAAGGTGCCACAAGTACTCCTTTTCTTTTTTCTTATTACAGGAAGGTAATTCAGGGTCCCATACACTAATAAGTAAAACCCAGCTAAGAGAGAAAAATATCTTGGTAGAGATCTACAGAAAAGCATTTCCTAATAGTAGGGCAGAAAGTTTAATATGTAAGAGGAAAAACCTCTAGCCCCGTGAACAGAGGAATCAAATCCAAACCAATGGCCCACTCCTGAAGTCAATGGGAATTTAGGATGCTTAGCACCTCACTGGATTTAGTCTTAAAAGGCAATCCCGCCATCAAAAGCCAAAGACTCCAATTAATTGGTATTATACATGCTCAAAAACTCTGAGGCATATTTTTAAGAAAGCCAAGGGAGAAGCAGAATAAAGAAAAGGAAACACTTACTGACTCTGGGGATTTGGTGTGTATATTCCAGTGGGATCTCTTTTTCTGTGGTTTCAAAATCACCACATTTTTATAAATGACTCCACAGCATTGTCTTGAGCCAATCACTCAGATTTGGGAGTGTTTAGTGTAATGTGGTTTCCTGGTGCCTTTCAGTTGCTGCCTTCCTCATGCAAGGTACAATATACACATCATAATAAAGGCTCCTGGAATCAAGCAGTGAAAATGCTAGAAAGTTTTCACATCTCAAGTGTTTTTTGTTTACCTACTTACAGGATGTCAGTAATGCTAATGAAAATAGCAGCAACAGACGGTGCAAAAATGCAGTCTGGGCAGTCAAGACTGAGTACTGTACATTGTAAAATACTTTGAATGGTAACCTTTAGTGAAATATTAACATGGTAAGAAAACAGGATGCAGTTTTATTGCTAAGCAATAAAAGGATGAGAGAGAACATTAAAGCTGTACTCTAAATACAAAATAGAGTATTAAAACACAGACCTATGCTGATACAAATAACAATGATGCTTTGTATGGATATAGTTCTTTGATGGTCTTCAACATTAACGGAATTTAAAAAACCTGGGGGTTGGGGCGGCGGCGGCTGGGGGGCAGCTGGAGCGAGTGAGCTGGGGCTCCTGTGGGCAGGAGGGGAGGGCTCGGTTCTCTGGCGGGTGAGTGGGGTCTCAAGTCGAGGGGCAGGGCCGGAGGCTAGCCTCCGCAAAGGGGGAGGGTTTACGTGGCGCCCATGTGCAAACATTTATTTTCCTTTGTAGTTCATCTTAATAAGACTGATCATATTTTATTTAATTACGTTTCCCTCTTAATTCTTCATTAATCAAGTCCCATTGATTTATACCAGCTGAGGCTCTGGCCCAATATTTTTAGGTTAAAACTGATAAAATAATTCAAATGCTGAATTTGAACATTTTACCTAAGTAAAATGTATCATGTTTTTAATGAGATTTCAAGTTTGGTTGATAAAGATAATAGTGTTGGTGTAATATACTCATACTTCTGTAAGGTGTTTGACTTTGTACCACAAAACATTTTGATTAAGAAACTAGAACAATACATAATCAGTATGGTACATATTAAATGGATTAAAAACTGACTAACTGACAGGTCTCAAAATGTAATTGTAATAATGGAATCCTCATCAAGCTGGTGTGTTTCTAGTAGGATACTACAGGAATTTGGTCCTGGCCCTACACTACTTAACATTTTCATCAAGGACCTTGGAGAAAACATGAAATCATTACTAATAAAGTTTGCAGATGACACAAAGATTGGGGAGAGGGTGGCAAATAAAAAAGGAGAGGTACCTGATACGGCGTGATCTGGAATGCTTGGTAATCTGGGCTCAAGCAAACACTGCACGCTAAGGCAACTAAATTCATTATGAACATGTTGATTGGCATTCTTAGGCTAATAGTTTGCCTACAGTATATTCATCCATGATTATGTAATCAGAGCTGAGAATATTGCATAATTAATGTTTGGTTATTGAGAAAGATGTTTGTTCTGTGATGCTATCAGTCCCTGAACTTTGATTGGCTGTGTGATATTTTAGCCTATAGGAGTACAGGGAATTGCTTATCGTAAGGTTATTGAGGGGGTGGGGAATAGTCACTGTGCATTTCAGACCCTCTTTACTAAGCAGGGGCCAGGGAATTATATAATTGAAAAATATGTATTATTAACTGTGAAGCATGTCTATGCTGCTGATTGTTTAAGACAACCCTATCATTGCAAAAGAAACAATATAGAGATAAGGGGTATCATGTGATTGAGAATATGGGTCATTTTCTCCTGTATAGGTTCCCAATGTTGGGGATCCCCAACATGAGGCAACCCCAAAACATATATTTATAATCTTGATTTGAATAAGAGCATCAGTAACATAGTTTAGAATCACACGGCAAGCATGTACATTTTAGATGGAGTACAGAATATTCTACATAATATCTGGTTTGTTGAAAATAGAGGTATATTACCCATACAGATGAAGGAAAAGCATGGAGGAGTCATCCTCTCATGCAGACTTCTACCCTTCAGTGGATACCCTGAAATTTGTGGGTGTGACAGAGTATACCAGACCTTCTGAGGCCCCCCTGCAGGCCCTGCCACACCCCACCCCAAAAAAGGGCAGTGGTGAGGGTCCTCCAAGCTGCCTAGAGTGGCTGTGTGGAATGAAGCCAATCGGGGCCCAGCAGCCTAGTATAAGAAGACCTGCAGGGACAGAGGGGGAGTTCAGTTCCTTGCTGGAAATATAGGAGTGTGGATGGCTGGCTGGTGGAGCTAGAGCTCTAGACAGAGCAGTGCTGCCGGAAGCCAGGGAGAGTGAGAAGGAGCCCTGAACTGCTTTCTGGGTCTCCATTAGTACAAGGCCCTGAGGTAAGGATGAAGATGGCATGGGGAAATGGGCCAGGGAATTAGAGAAGCCATGTGACATAGTTAAAGGGACACAGCAGATGGCTGCTATCTACAGGGTCCCTGGGCTGGGACCCAGAGTAGTGGGTGGGCCTGCCCTTCCCCCTCTCCTGCCACCTCCATTAGCCACTGGGGGGAAGTGGCCTGGACAGTAAAGAACACCAGAGGGGGAACTGAACTATAGTGGCCCCACTAGAGAGCTGCAGCCAGAAAGCCAAAGAGGGCGAAGACATTGTCTCCAGGGAGGAAGCCCTGGGGCACTGCTCTATCCTGGACCAGGGACAAACTGAGAGAGAGAGAGTGTGCAGGCACATGTACTTGGCCAAGAGAGCGCTCATGAGAGGTGAGTGTGCCCCGTTACAGTAGGCTTTTCAGGTGATCTTGAAATATTCCTGGGATTGATGGAACATTTCTCCTATCACTCCATGGGGAAGCAAATCTGAGTCTTTGAATAGAAATCAGGGGGTCTCAAACTTCATTGTTCTGTGACCCCCTTCTGACAACAGAAATTACTACACAACCCCATGAGGGGGATCGAAGCCCAAGCCAGCCTGAGCCCTGCCATCCCTGGTGGGGCCAAAGCCCAAGCCCCACTGCCCTGGGCGGGGGGGTTGGGGGGGTGAAGCCTGAGCCCAGCTGCCCCAGGCTGAAGCCCTTGGGCTTTGGTCCTAGGTGGTGGGACTCAGGCTTTGGCTTCAGGCCCGGGCGGTAGGGTTCGAATCTTCAGCTTCAGCCCCGGGCCCCCGCAAATCCAACACCAGCCCTGGTGACCCCATTAAAACAGGGTCATAACCCACTTTTGGGTCCCAACCCAAAGTCTGAGAACTGTTGGATTAGATGATTCCTTGGAAATTCTGGTAGGAGATCATGACCTGCTGCTGAAGTCCAAAAAGCTCCAAGACAGTCTCTTACCTGTAATCATCTTCAAAATTTAGTCCTATCTAAACTTGCAGTTACCCATACCAAAAGTTAAGAAGTGTGCCTAAGCAAACAAGTTGAGTCTGATCCTTTTGTTCACTGCGAATGATTCCAAATTTGCAGCAAGATCCCTGTGTATTTGTTTAACTCGAGAATTTAACAATCTGAAACAAGTTCAAATTCTTCTTGATTTTGTTTTAAAGATGGAATTCATTCATTTTGGCATATTTGTCTGAAATAAATAAATATCTGCTTTTTAGATGGGTATATTTAAGCTCACCTATCAATCCTCTTTGATTTTGATATCTGAATTGGATTTATCAATTTTTTATGACTCTATAAAGTAAATGGGGGGGCTGAAGGGGAGGAGGGCAGATGGAGATGATGCCACTTTCAAAATTATCTTGGGTTTAGTACAATACAACACTTCAAGTTTTTTTTATTCTAATCACTGATTATTATCTCATTGCTCAAAGTGAATCATAACTCATTCCTCACCATCACCTAAACATATTTAATAACGTTTGTTTACAAGGTAAGAGACAGCTAATAGGTATCGGAGTAGCAGCCATGTTAGTCTGTATCCGCAAAAAGAAAAGGAGAACTTGTGGCACCTTAGAGATGAAGTGAGCTGTAGCTCACGAAAGCTTATGCTCAAATAAATTTGTTAGTCTCTAAGGTGCCACAATTCTTCCTTTTCTTTTAGGTAATAGGTAGTTTATGAAAGACTTTGGAGGAGACTGAATAAGAAACTGGATTATTTAAAAAAATTCCATAAAACAGTTTATTTCTAATAAATGGTGATTCCACCAGTAGCATTCCATTCATTATTAAATATCTCATCATTTGAAATATGAGTGGTACCCATAGTTTGTACAGGTTTCAGCCCAGACAAGAAACCCCACACAAGAAAAATACAAAGAAAATATGTTTTAGGTAAAGCTGATCAAAATTTTCCAATTTTTAATATTTCAACAAATTTCCATAAGTTTTGATTTTTTATGAAGAAATATTTTAAAATCCCCTAATTTTTTTATAATTTTGGAGGGTGTTTTTGGCCTGCTGTAATGTTGGGAATAATTCCCTTATATTCCCACACCTTTCAGAAAGCCAAAGAAAATTATTGGTGTGTGTCCAGCCCTTGCAGATCACAGGTACCAAACCAGATTCCTCTCCCTAAAACCAGACTAAATTTGCAGGTGTCTGCTCATATGTTGAAATCAGATGAACATTATAATAGGGTTTGACTGACATTTTTATTAGAACTCATGGGCCATTGCAACACATTTTAATTTTAAAATAGTTCAACAGGAACACATTTCTCAGAGGGAAGAGTGAGTTTAAAATACAGACATTCATGATGAGACTGTAATCTCATCCACAATTTAAGAAAATGACTGAGCTAAAAGCAATTGCAGCGACTGCACTTAAAAGGCCTAGGATGGGAGTTTACAGCTCTAGGAGAAAGTGATTTGCAGAATAGCTTCCTGACAATGAATGACATTCCAAGAAAAGAGGAGAGAATAATGCAAAGTGCAGAAGTGAAATAGATTCAGAGTGTTTTGTTGTGATCTGACTTCCATTGGTTTAAATCAAGAGTAATTTAATTGAAGTCAAAGGAGTTATACTGGTGAAACCAATGTGAGTGAAGTCTGAATCAGGCCCTTACTTTTTTCAAAGCTGTGTGCGCACAGGTAGAATCAGCAGTTTGACATTGGGTCCTAGACACCTTTTTGTGGGTCATTTTTGCAATGTACAAGTGCAAAAATACTCATTGCCCATATCTTTGACAGCTCAAAAAGATAGTACTTCTGTTTATTGGAGACTCTCTTGACTCGGATTAATAAAGAAAGAGAATAAATAATGAAATATGGTGTCTGTATTGTTTCAAATTGTATTTGAATTTAGATTGTAAGGTGACAAGTACAATAGAAGTTATGTCAGCTTAAGTGGATTTGACTTCTCATCGCAGATATCAATGAGTTATCCTTAATATAGTCAACCTGCCAAAACCTCTGATTGCTGCTCATAGATGCTCTGTACATATTTAATGCATGTGGTGCAGGACAAAGGAAAGGTTGAATGTTAATTAGTCCAAAACCTGAACAGAGTGAGAGAGAGAGAATGGAAGGTTAGTGTGTTTAGATTCTTTAGAAGAACATTAGTGGTAGACGTTAAGTGTTTTGCCAGATGTTGGTAGTAGATGCCAATCTATTTCCTAGAGCCTGGAAAGCTATGAAGTTTAATATCTGTGTCACATTCACACAACATAAGCTGCAAGCCCACAATCCGATGCGGTATGATAAATCACGCTGGCACGAATAGCATGGGATGGTTGGTTTTTAAATATCACTAATATCTTGAGCTGGCTGGCATATAAAATCACCATGACACTCATAGCCTGAATTTAGCACATTTTTCAAATGTATGTGAACTCTGATACACGCAGAAAAATCCATCAACATTTTTTTTCTTCTATGTCAATCTGACCCTATTGTTCAAATGACTTCGTATATTTACACTTTTTAAAAAGTGTATTTTGTAGTGACTGGCCTTCAGCATCTCATATCACTTTTGCAACTTGTTATATGTTGTTTCTTTTGGGGAAGGATTCAACAACCTGTGCCTGCCTGTTAACTGTCTTTTTAACCTGTCTTCCTTCCTGTCTTTCTAATCACAAATTCAAGACTTCTACTCTGCCAGATCCCTTCCTTAGTAGTAAGGCCAAATCAATATTTTATTAATGATGATAGCTCTTAATTTGCATGGTTTGTACAAAACAAAACAAAACCCAAACAAAACCCAAACAAACCTGGGAAAACTAAATTTTGTTTTTCTAAAATGGTAAAAAGATCATTGGATGAAATTAAACAAAGGAAAATTTAGGCTGTGTTGGAGTCCTGTCAGATGGTGGAATAGCTCCCAAGACTAGTGGTGGAACTCCTATTGCTCACGTCATTTAAAATTGAACTAGACAAAGCATTGGAAAACAGCAACATTGATTGGTATCAATCCTTTTTTTGGTAGCGGGATGGACAATGGAATCTAATAAGTGGAGTGAATCTTGGAAGTAGATAACCACCCATCTGGGGAGTCAGGAAGGATTTTTTCCACTGATCATGCCTTTTCCCACATCCCCGAGTATTGTTTTACTTTTGTTTACATTGTTAAGACTGTGTTTGGCCTCCCATAGCACAACAAGTTTATAAAAGTTACCTTACTGCTACCACTTAAGTCTATGGTAAATCTGTCCTAATAGGGTAAAGATGGCAAAATGTTGTCAAAGAACTCTAGGCACAAAGTCCCCATGATTTGCTTTTAAACACCAGTATTGTTTAAACCTCATGTCCAACCTTTCCCTTTGTTTTCTTCTCCCTCTCTTCTCATTTTGTGCCATTTTTTGGTGCCATTCTGCATGTATGGAATAGTATCTGTGATCGGATGTGTGAAATGACCATCCCTTTCTATTCAAATTCCTCCTCAAAACACACTTCTTCTGGCCTATCAGCTCTAGTCCTCTGTTATAAAACTCAGTGCCTCACAAGTTGGATGTTTTGTTTTGTTTTTGTTTTAAAGAGCATCTAATGTTAAATTGCAGCCAACTTCTTTCTGTTGGTTGCTGCAGGTAATTACGGCCTGAATGCACAAAAGGAGCTAAGCGTTGTGAATATTTGTTAATGCTCTGTGGAGGCTTTTTAGATGACAATAGGCACAGATTTTGGTCTGAGGCCTACATTGTTGTCAAAGCAGATAGGTGGCTAATGAAGTACAGTAACTCCTCACTTAAAGTCATCCCAGTTAACATTGTTTTGTTATTAGGTTGCTGATCTATTAGAGAACATATTTGTTTAAAGTCATGCAACGTTCTGGTACAAGGTGTTTGGCTCACCCCGTTCCGCCCACCCAGTGCTCCTGCTAGGGAGTGGGGTTGGGGCACGGGGCCTTGCCCCATTCTGCCCGCCCAAATCCCCTCCATTGCTAAATGGAAACTGTGAGCAGCACCTCCAGGAATTTCCAAGGCTCTCTTCCCCCTTACCCCAGTATGATGTGCATATAGAATCATAGAACTGGAAGGGACCTCGCAAAGTCATCTAGTTCAGTCCCCTGCACTCAAGGCAGGACTAAGTATTACCTAGAGCATTCCTGACAGGTGTTTGTCCAACCTGCTCTTAAAAATCCACAATGATGGAGATTCCACAACCTCCCTAGGCAATTTATTCCAGTGCTTAACCATTCTGACAGTTAGGAAGTTTTTCCTAATGTCCAACCTAAACTGCCCTTGCTGCAATTTAAGCCCTATTGCTTCTTGTCCTATTCTCAGAGGTTAAGAAGAACAATTTTTCTCCCTCCTTATAACAACTTTTTATGTACTTGAAAACTGTTATCAAGTCCCCTCTCAATCTTCTCTTTTCCAGACTAAACAAACCCAGTTTTTTCAATCTTCCCTCATAGGTCATGTTTTCTAGACCTTTAATCATTTTTGTTGATCTTCTCTGGACTTTCTCCGATTTGTCCACATCCTTCCTGAAATGTGGCACCCAGAACTGGACACAATACTCCAGTTGAGGCCTAATAGTGCAGAGTGGAGTGGAGGAATTACTTCTCGTGTCTTGCTTACAATACTCCTGCTAATACATCCCATGTTTGCTTTTTTTTGCAACAGCATTACACTGTTTACTCATATTTAGCTTGTGATCCACGATGACCCCCAGATCCCTTTCCGCAGTACTCCTTCCTAGGCAGTCATTTCTCATTTTATATGTGTGCAACTGATTGTTCCTTCCTAAGTGGAGTCCTTTGCATTTGTCCTTACTGAATTTCATCCTATTTACTTCAGACCAAATGATCTGGACCAGTTTGTCCAGGTCATTTTGAATTTTAATCGTATCCTCCAAAGCACTTGCAACCCCTCCCAGCTTGGTATTGTCCGCAAACTTTATAAGTGTACTATATGCCATTATCTAAATCATTGATGAAGATATTGAACAGAACCGGACCCAGAACCAATCCCTATGGCACCCCACTCGTTATGCTACTTTCTGGGTAGTCTCTCAACGATAACTACTCTCCCATATGTCACTGTGGCTGGGGAAGAAATGTAAATCAGGTTTCAATTATTGAAAAATCACTTCTGAGCAAGCTCAGTGTTTGTCTGCTAACGTTTTATCAGATCCCACTGAAGCCCCACTCTTTCTTATAACAGCATACAGGTAGCCTCTCTCTGACAGGCACAGGGAAGTGCAGAGGTAATTGCAGAAGGTTAATTTATAACCGTCTTATTGAAGCACACTCTGCAAAACCCTCCAAAAAACAGCCTAAACATTATGGACAGGAAGAAATCATAGCTGAGAACAAATTGTGGATCTCATGATTCCAGGGTCTCAGCAGTCTTTTCTTCTGTATTCGTCATATTTGCAAATTCTAAGCTTTCACTTTCACTTTTTTCCCTCTCTGCTGTAAATATGTAGTCATAACAATGTTTGACTTTAGTATGGCATAGATTTCACCCTCAGAATATGATTACTCTACCATTTCCAGTAACTTACATGGGACTACTCACAAAGTAAAGTATTATTTAACATGAGTAGAGGTGTTGGAATCTGGCCAGGAGGAAGGAAAGAAGAGAGAAAAGAGGAGAGAAAGAGAAGAAAAAGAATGAAATATGTATTTCTCCAAGTTGGACATACAACTCAAAAAGTTAGAAAAATCTGAACTTGATTTAGAAAGAGAACTCCTCCTTCTTGGGAGTTGGACAGGACTACATCTATTATTTCATCGTTATGATTTTTTTTTTCAGTTTGATATACTTTCTTTCCAAAAGTCTAGCTCATTACTTGGCTAAAGAAAAAAAAAAAAAGAGTTCAGTGTTTTTTATCAGCGTGACATGAGAATGATAACAATACAGAGTTAAAAATTAAAAAACCTAAACACTAATATGGAACAGACAGAAAAAAAGCACAAATTACTATACTAAAATGTATATTTCTACATACCAACATACGGTATTCCTGTCATTGGAAAGAAATGCTGGTAATTAGTGGAAATCTCATCCATGATAGCATCTTCTGTACTTGATGTGAAGTTCTGAAGTAATTAGCATACAGACATTTCCCAACACACAAAATCGTGTGTCATTGGTCTTTTCCCAAATTGAAACTGTATCATGTAGATAATGCCCCCAGTTCAATAGAAACACTAGAAAAGTAATGGTACCGGTGGCACCAAAACTTCTTTTATATCCTACTTAAATCATGCACCTCTGGATAACTTCCAGTGACCGCTAGATATCATGCAGCCCATTCTGACCAAATCGAGTGAAGTACAAGGTTCAATAGGTAACGTATGAAAGCATGACGTACGCAGCTTCAACCCAATTATTGCTAGTTAAAACTGATAACATACAGTAACTACTCTACGCAATCCTGGCTGAATAAATATGATCTTTGTAAGCAATTAACTTGTTAAGCTGCTGTTTATCTTAAATGCCATGGGAATATAGAGCATTTGGTTGAATTCTACTTTGCATTGCTCTCTAGTCTTTTAATCTATCACATTGTCAGAAGGTGACTGGTCCTGGAAAAAAGGAAGCAGGGTCTAGTGTACCCAGACTTATTACTTGCTGTCCAATTGGGTTTAAAGGAAGGCACCTGGGTCTTATAAAGCAGCTGGGTTAGTTAGATGCCTTGCAACATTACAGGATCTAAGAAGACTCCTGCGGGGTCCTCAGTCAGTAGGGGGAAGATACCAGTGGGGGAGGCTTGTGGAGAAGGTCGAACTCCAGGCAAGAGGTGCTAGAGAGCAGGAAGGGATGTGCCTAGCTTGGGTTTAGGGCAAAAGAAAAGAACATCCTTCCAGAGGGTAAACCCTCAGGAAGGAGAGATTGGGCCCAGCTGAAACTGGGAAGAAGACTTGTAGGTTTGAATTCTAGTTTAAAAGACAATGTAGGATTTAATAAATTGGACCCCAGAGGGGAAATGATTTGAATATTTGGACTATGTGACTTTTTAAAGGGCCCATGAGTGAAGGGGAAACTGAGGCAGGCCTCAGCAGAGCCGTGCTTGGCTAGCAGGGGTGCTACAGGATGGGTGTACCCTTTCACATTCTCCCTTATTTTTTCTGTCTTTTCAGGAGTGAGATGACTAAAAATTCAACTCTTAGACATTTTATAGCTAGTAACCAACAACAGCAAAAAAATAGCATGAACCAGACCAAAGCAGGGCTCTGTAGCTCTTCATTTTCAAGTGTAAAATATAGGAATAGAGATAGTAACATGGCTGTAAAGATTCTTATTAGAGCTGTCAAGTGATTAAAAATATTAGTCGCCATTAATCGCACTGTTAAACAATAGAATACGGTTTATTTAAATATTTTTGGATGTTTTCTACATTTTCAAATATATTGATTTCAATTACAACACAGAATACAAAATGTACAGTGCTCACCTTATATTTATTTTTGATTACAAATATTTGCACTGTAAAAAACAAAAGAAATAGTATTTTTCAGTTAACCTAACACAAGTACTGTAGTGCAATCTCTTTATCATGAAAGTTGACCTTACAAATGTAGAATTATGTACAAAAAAATAACTGCATTCAAAAAGAAAACGTTGCAAAACTTTAGAGCCTACAAGTCCACTCAGTCCTACTTCAGCCAATCACTCAGACAAACAAGTTTGGTTACAATTTGCAGGAGATAATGCTGCCTGCTTCTTGTTTACAATGTCACCTGAAAGGGAGATCAGGCGTTCTCACAGCACTGTTGTAGCCATCGTTGCAAGATATTTATGTGCCAGATGTGCTAAAGATTCATATGCCCCTTCATGCTTCAACCACCATTCCAGAGGACATGCGTCCATGCTGATGACAGGTTCTGCTCGATAACGATCCAAAGCAGAGTGGACCGACGCATGTTCATTTTCATCATCTGAGTCAGATGCCATCAGCGGAAGGTTGGTTTTCTTTTATGGTGGTTTGGGTTCTGTAGTTTCCGCATCGAAGTGTTGCTTTTTTAAGACTTCTGAAAGCATGCTTCACACCTCTTCCCTCTCAGATTTTGGAAGGCACTTCAGATTCTTAAACCTTGGGTTGAGTGCCGTAGCTATTTTTAGAAATCTCACATTGGTACCTTCTTTGCGTTTCGTGAAATCTGCAGTGAAAATGTTCTTAAAATGAATGTGTTGGGTCGTCATCTGATACTGCTATAACATGAAATATATGGCAGAATGAGGGTAAAACAGATCAGGGGACATACAATTCTCCCCCAAGGAGTTCAGTCACAAATTTAATTAACAAGTTATTTTTTTTAACAATTGTCATCAGCATGGAATCATGTCCTATAGAATGGTGGCTGAAGAATGAAGGGGCATATGAATGTTTAGCATATCTGGCATGTAAATACCTTTTTGCTTGCATTCTTTTATACCTTTTGCTAACATGCTTTTAATCACAATTAATTTTTTGAGTTAATCGCGTGAGTTAACGGCGATTAATTGACAGTCTTAATAATTAGGTCTTAAAAGCCTTTTTGAAGAGCATATAAAGTATACCTTTGTAAGCAGATGCCTTTCCCAGAGTGATGTAAAAACAGTCTATACTACATGTAATCAAAAATTCTCCACCTTCCTAGGGGTTTGGCTTTATTAACAAATAAATCAACACTAAGGTATCTCAAAAATCAACTCAAGCCTTCTTCCCAGGTTTGGCTGCTCCAAGAGTTCCTGCCTAAAGACTTTCTCAGCCTATACCCTGTGTTCAACTTTGTTATCTCAGCAGAGAAATGAGACATTTTGCTATAGTGAGTCAGCAGCACGCACACAACATTTCCTGCAGGATCATCACCTACTTGTAGTTGGGGTTTTCAGACAAACACTGCTGGCCTGTTACAGCATTATTATGGGGCTTTTCTATGCTAGCAGTTGCTGAACATGACATCCTTACTTCTATTTGCAGCTAAACCTAATTCAGCTGTACCTTTTGTTGACAGTAGTCGTCGATGACAAGTAGTTTTTCTAGCCCATTGTGTCCAGCTGAACCTGCTTCTTTGCATTCTAGATGTTACTATATTTTTTGGTTGCATGCCAGGTATATAGCTTATATCAAGCATCTTTAGCTTTGCCATCCAGTTTTTGTTTTGTGGGTTTTCTTACCTGCTGTTGTGTATGGTTTCTTAAGTTAACTAACAAATGAGCAATGTGGGTGTACTTTATGTCTGAGTTATCAATGACCTTATAACGCATCAGCAGTGGAGCAGAAAGTTGTCAATTATGAAAGGTCATGAGTAACAGCAAAAATAAATATTGTATTCACAGTCACTGAATATTTTTTATCTTGCCGGCCAGCAGCTTCTGCTCTTAAATCAGTGCTTATTATATTTGAATGGCATAGGTCTGGAATGCTGATACGTGTGTTCTGGGACGTTGGATGAGCATTGACTGAGCAGAAAGCAAATGCAGAAATGCTGCAAGTGTCTGAATAACACATTGATGAAGTATATGTATTTATTTGTATTTATCTATTTATTTGATAGATAAATGTATCCAAATTTGTTGTCATGATAGCATTTTATTGGTGAGTGATGGAAGATGGTAAAAATAAGGGAATATTTTCAAGACACATGTCTGCACTCAGTGTTTTGTGTGTGTGATTATATTAAATATAGAGAAAAGGTTTGGTATACAGGTTTCATCAGCATGTGTTGGGATGGATACAATAACTGCTGAAGCCACAAATGAGTTTTGTAAGTCATCCTTAAATGAGTGTTGACAAATCCCTTTTACCACACCAAAGTCATCATTTGTTCTGTGTATGGGCGCACATGTTAGAGAAAAACTATTTTTATGAATGGTTTAAAGAGTGCAGTATTTATTTTATTGGAACTCATTTTTGTATCCCTTGGCCTATGAAGGCAAGAGCTCTAGTGGTCATAGGCCTAATTTTCCTATAAATTATACCAGTGTAAGTGAGAAGAGACTCTGGATCCATGAGTTTAGCTGTACTCAGAGGACAATAAAAAAAACTCTAAATAAGATCCAAAGATGTTGGTGTTCTATAATCTTGGATCCCTTGAGCACTAGAATTTAATACTAGATCCCATTGTATAACACTCCTGTTTCTCGTCCTGCATGATGTGAGGTATGGATTTTAAAGCTGTGACATGTTTATATACAGAAAAGCTACCACTGACCCAGAACTAAATATTGTCTATACTGAGCTTCAGACAGGTGTAATTTTAGGTAGAGGGGGGAAGAGGAAACACTTTAATGACAAGTTGACTTTTTAAAAAAACAATGGCACTCTTTTAAGCTGCTCCAGGGTTTGGAGTGTTAGAATGGAACCTAAGGAGATGGATCAGTGTGTTGTGGGGAGTGTCATGATTAATGTAGCTGGAGTCAGAGGGCCAATATTCCCAGGAGGAACTGTTATCGAGGGGACACCAAGGAAACAGGGAATGTCAGAAATTGGGCTGGAAGCAACACAGCCACATGCACAGAGAAGTGCACAGGGTTTAATAAAGTTCAGCTTAACCTGCATTCAGCTTCACTCAGTGCTAATGAAAAAGGGAGGGGAGACAATCAAAGCTGCATGATAAATTCATTTAACATGGAGTCGTGCATTTTATCACACTAACTCTGAACTTGTACGTTAAGCCATGCAGTCAGCTCCCTGTGTCCATGCAGAACCCCAGTGAGAGCACCTCTACACATACAGGATATTTCATATATTATATACGATTATTGGAAGTAAAAGAGTTGATTGAAAGGCTGACCATATTAACAAGAACAATCTATCTGGGGTTATCGTAGGCTGAATACATCTGCTTGCATAAACAAAACCAGGAACAACGAGTGTTTGAGAATGTATGTATATAATGTATTCACAATAAGAGATTAAGGACCTTACACCTGTTTTAAGGCCGAGCAGTATAAAATGGCCTTAGTGTAAATGAGAATCAGGCCCTACTTTCAGCAAGCTGTTCCTGAGGAAATAACATGGGATATTTTTGTGAATGTAAGGTGCAGGCATATATTTTATGTGCTAATAAGACTTCAGATCTTCTAATTTTTACTTGTTTAATTGTACCTAACTGAAAATACTATTTTAATAAGTATATAGTTGTCACTGTGAATAAGAGGGGTTGAATAAAATATAAAGAAAATTGCTCTATGTAATGTTGGGATAAATTCTGTGTTTAAAGTCTCCACAGCCCCCTTTCACTCATCTTGTCCATTGCATTGTAAATCTGCTTTTAAAGGAACTGCTCTTTATTTGTGACTCAGATGCTCTACTGTATTGGTGGGTCTTTGATAGATTTCTTTCAATGAGTTAGAGCAGGGGTGATCCTCTGAGCCGTATACGATTAATCTTTAGAAGTTCGAGAGCCAGGCAGGCCTGCCAGGGCTCAGGGCTTCAGCTCTGTGGGGCAACCTTCTGGGGCTCAGGGTTTCTGCCCTGTGGCGGGGCTATGGACTTCTGCCCTGCAGGAAGGGGAGCCTCAAGGCTTCAGCTCCGCAGGAGGCACCTGCTGGGGCTCGGGGCTTCTGCCCCACTCCGGCTGAAGGAAAAACCCCAAGTGCCCCCCCCATCTGGTAGGCAGAGAATGGGGAGATGGGGCGGGGAGTGGGGGCTCCATGAGCCGCACTTTAAGTGTAAAAGAGCCGCTCGCAGTTTGGCCACCCCTGAGTTAGAGGATATTGACTTATTATTTGCTCCTCTGAGTGAGGAGAAAGTAATTAGGTGGTGCTGTTTCCAGATTTCTAGGCATGGCTGCATGTCACCTTGTTTTTCCTTTTCATCTGTACCTGGTAAAAGGTCCTGCCCCTTTGTCTTTTCATTTATTCTGTGTGAATTCTGTCTTCCTGGGCTAATTGGCCCTTTAAGGCAAGCTGGGCTCAGTCTGGCTCATGGTCTAGCAGCTACCTTGTCCTTGTCTTTGCTCTGCCCTTGATCTAGCAACTCAGGGGGCAATTAGTGATCTCAGCTGTATATAATCGAGTTACAGAGTAACAGCCGTGTTAGTCTGTATTCGCAAAAAGAAAAGGAGGACTTGTGGCACCTTAGAGACTAACCAATTTATTTGAGCATGAGCTTTCGTGAGCTACAGCTCACTTCATCGGATGAAGTGAGCTGTAGCTCACGAAAGCTCATGCTCAAATAAATTGGTTAGTTTCTAAGGTGCCACAAGTCCTCCTTATAATCGAGTTAGTGACTGACCCCAGCTGCAGAGCTCTACTTAAGTAGAGCTGGGAACTTAGTCTAGGGGCGAGACTGTAGAGAAGACAGGACTCTGAAGGAGGAAGCAGGGTAGGCTCTTAAGTGGGGAGCCCTGAGACAGGGTCTACAAAGATCAAGGAGACCCCTATGGGAAGCTGCCAGAGTCCCTGGGGAAGGAAGACAATAAGGGAATCCTGCTGGGGAAGAAGCAAAATAAGAGAAGCTCTGCAGGGGCCAGGAGAAGGGGCCAAGAAGCAGAGGACTTTAGCGGAGCCCAAGAAGAGCAAAAGAACTATTAGTTTAGGTGTTTGATCTGGACTTTCAGTTCGACCTTTTGTTACCGCAGAATTGCACGGAACTTTGTGTCTTGGCTGGAGGTCCGAGCCACAGAAGACCTGGTGAGAGGCAGATGACCCGTACAAGGCACTGGAGATGAGGGCCCCTTGCAGCATCACATCCTGACACAAAGGGGCACTATAAATGGTGAGTTCCCTACCTTATGCCATCACTGTGTAAATTTTCTTGAATGTTTTAAAAACTCAAGTCAAACTCTTGACTAAACAGAGGTTTTCCCCATAGGCCATAGAATCATTTCACAATCTGCCAAGCCTAGAGCCAAATAAAACAAGAAATTGGAAAGACAAATAAAAGAAGCCCTACATATGACAAATAAAGTCTCCACTGAACAACCCCCCCGCCATCACAAACTAAACTCTTCCACTTGCAACCACAAAGTGGCTGACCACAATGAGAATTTTTTAAAAATAAAGTCTATAAAGATGAAAAGGAACTCAAAATAGTGCCAAAAACCAGCTTGCTCATCTACCTGATAACAATGCCTATTTACAAGTAGAAATACATTATACTATACTACATAGCGTCTCAAACTGCCCTTATCAAAATAGTACCTGAATGCCTTCCGGTAGTGCATTAGGCCATGTGCCTAACAACTTTCATGTGTGGTTCATTCTCAATCTCTTCGTCTTCCTTGGAAAAAATTGTGCGTGCAGTAGAGTGTTTTGTTTTTAAAATATAGCACGCTGCTATGTGTTTATATTAGAGAAGTGTAGCGAGTGGGTGTGGCCTCCCTCCATGACAGACTGGGAGAGACCCGTGACTGCCCTGCCGGAAGCAGAGGGGCAGGACAGGAACCAGAAATATAAAAAGCAGGCCTTCCAGCTCCGTTGGAGGAGAGCTGCCAGAGGAACAGGACATCTTCCACCCGCTGCTGGAGCTCAGACCCAATGGAAGCTGCTACAGCACCAGAGACTGCAGGGCTTCCAGGCATCGAGAACACCGAGGAGCTGTTGGGGCTACCACTAGTGGTTTACCTCGGTGTGACGAACACGACCCTGGAACCCCAGGTACCCCCTGAATGGGAGAGTAGGAAGGAGCCCAGGGAAGTCGAACAGGGTTTGGCTGCATTGACTGCAAGACGGCCAGCATGTTGCAGTCAGATTCCTTGCTGACCCAGTGGCAGACCCTGGCCTGGGACACAGTGGAGTCAGGTGGGCCTGCGTCCCCCTTGCCCTGCCACCACGCCCCACGGGGTAGCAGCCTCCCCACCTTTAGACCAAGAAGCTACATTGGTCAGTCATCCATACGAGCTGGGATGCCAGACGGGTTTGCTGTCTTCCCTGCCAGAGAACTGATTCCCCTAGACTGCTGTGTTGCTCTGCCCTGACTAAAGGCCAGAGCCCCTTATCTGTTGGTGTCCCACCCTGCTCAAGGGCCTGGGTCCCCCTAGACTCACTGCTGCTCTCCCTGACTGCTGGCCAGAGCCATTAACTGTTTGCTGCACTGCCCTGACTGAGGGCCTTGGGCGCTTAGACCCATTATTGCTCTGCCTGACTGCAGACCAGAGCCATTAACTGTTTGCTGCTCCACCCTGGCTGAGGGCTAGGGCTCACAGACTCAATTGCTGCCCGGCCTGGACTGCAGGCGTGGCCTACTGATTGTCGGCTAATTCCCCTCCAGAACTGAGTCCCTCCAGAGGCATTGTAGCAAGGGGATGTGGCCTCCCTCCCTGACGGACAGGAAGAGAGCCGCGGCCGCCTTACAGATAAGACGAAAAAAGTGTGCCTAGGTCTTGGAATAGAAGGTGGTGAGGTTTGTGGTGGTCCTTCGATCCTGTTGGACTGCATTCACTGAAGAGAGGTCTAAACCAGAACTTTGGAATTGCTCAAAAGAAACATCACGCTGACCTTTCCCAAAGTCCTCGTGCTGGTTTTGTATATCATGGTAGGGTCACAGAACATGCCTCGCAACATCCTTGTGAGTAGGTCAGCCCCCAAATGCTAAGGCTGGATCTAATCAGAGAGATATTGCAAGGCTTAATGAGAGCAGACCCATTCATAGAATCATAGAAGATTAGGCTTGGAAGAGACCCTAGGAGGTCGTCTAGTCCAACCCCCTGCTCAAAGCAGGACTAATCCCAACTAAATCATCCCAACCAGGCCTTAAAAACCTCTAAGGAAGGAGATTCCACCACCTCCCTAGGTAACCCATTCCAGTGCTTCACCACCCTCCTAGTGAAAAAGTTTTTCCTAATATCCAACCTAAACCTCCCCCACTGCAACTTGAGACCATTACTCCTTGTTCTGTCATCTGGTACCACTGAGAACAGCCTAGATCCATCCTTTTTGGAGCCCCCTTTCAGGTAGTTGAAAGCAGCAATCAAATCCCCCCTCATTCATCTCTTCTGCAGACTAAATAACCCCAGTTCCCTCAGCCTCTCCTCATAAGTCATGTGCCCCAGCCCCCTAACCATTTCATTGCCCTCCGCTGGACTCTCTTCAAGCTGGACTCTCTCCAATTTGTCCACATCCTTTCTGTAGTGGGGGGCCCCAAAACTGGATGCAATACTCCAGATGTGGCCTCACCAGTGCTGAATAGAGGGGAATAATCACTTCCCTCAATCTGCTGGCAATGCTCCTACTAATGCAGCCCAATTGCCATTAGCCTTGGCAACAAGGGCACACTGTCACATTCCTGTCAATCAATGACAAGTGTTGTTTGACTTAAATATGAACAGGCCAGAGCCCAAGATTATGGCTGAAACCAACAATGTACTAAGCACTCTCCACTTTAATTACTTCAATGGAAGATGAAAGCACTCAGCACCTCAGAGAAGGCTTTCATCACTTTGCTGGATTGAGCGTAAAGTATCTGTGCAGTGCTTGGAACAAAAAAGGGGCCATATAAATGCAAAGCTGAAATTCTTATCAGCCTGGCTATTTATTGAAGAGCTTTTTAAAAAAAATTGAACTGCTCTGGACATGCCAATCAAATGTTCATAGATCTGTAGATAATAGAATGGATTCTAACTTTTCCAGTTCAGCTTACTAGTTTCTAACTGGCATCGTTGGTAGGCCATTTGTATTTCTTCATGGTAAAACAATGTGTTTACTTTGAGCAACTTGCCTGAGCACAAGTTTCCTCTACAAAGCTACAGCTGGGATGACAAGTGGGATTTAGCAAATGAAGTTTTCTGTTGGGTCCTTGTTCTATTTCTGTGGTTTTTGTACAGATGTTTGGAATTTGATTTTCTCACAAATGCTGTGAACTGAGAACAACACTTTTCATCTAGGAAAAATCCACAAATACTCTACTAGTCTGAACACTGAAGTGTATAAATATAATCTAACGTGCAGAGAAAACACAATTGGCAAATGATGCGTCCTTAGAAAGCAGGCAAATAAAATAAGTAAATGCATAGAATATTAAAGTTAGGAATATTCATATATAAAACATTTTATTATGTTTATTGTATTACAACAATGCTTTGGCAGTAAAAAGGGAGCTGAAGGACAAATTTGGTTTTGAACTGGTGGTTAGTGGAAAATAGATTTTACTTCAGCTCACATTCAGGGCTGGATACTCTGGCCTGCTAAGCAGGGTGGGACAAGGCAAATCAGAATTCCTCAGACAGACCTTTTCTCAATGGTGTGAGCTAGAGCTCCTCGTCCACAGTTCTACCTTTATGCTGGGACTGGGCAGTATGTCATCCACTATCTGCCTACCAGTCCCCTCCACTGTGTCCGATCTTGCCTGTCCGATATCCTCGTGCACTCTTATTGATGCTGATGCATAAAGGAATAGAATTCAGTTCTCAGTCTGTTAACTGAATTATAATTCAACAGCAAATGAAGTTTGGTATATGTAATTTGACTGTGACAGTATCTGCTGTAGACATTATCTGACCTGAATTTTTGCTGGAGAGTTTGGAATCTGATAACAGCAATAAATGGAAGATGCTGAACAATATGCAAAATTATTTGGTCCTTCAATACCACACTTATTTCCTCATCTAAACACCTCTCTTTATAAACACTGTCCTATCTGTCAACACTTACGTATCTTATTTACAACCAACCTAAGTCCTGTCAAGGCTTAAGGAGATATTTTAGGAGCTTACTTTGCATCGAGCACCATCAGTACTGCGTAGATGCAATTCTTTTGGACATTTTAATGGGAAATAAAACTGATAAAGAACAGAAACCCCCTTCTTAGCTTCATTTATCTAAGCAAAGTGCAGTTTCTCTGATGCTCTGGGGCCCTAAAGGCACTTAAGAAATAAATGTACTGTATCATTTGAGAAGCAGGATTATCCACCATCCTGCATTTCATACAATTATCCTAAGAGTATTATGTGGAATAGCAGTCCTGTCATAAACACATACTTTACAATTCTCCTCAGCACTCCAGGAAATCTGTAACTTACCAGTATAACTCAATCCCATGCTTTGTTAGGCTGATATCCCAAGTAAAAGTAGCTCTCTTTCCCAGCTCCCTTAATTAGGGGTTTTAAAAGTTTCTTCTTGCATGTAAAATGCTATCTATTGATTTTTATATTCGTAACATCTAGTCTGAGTTGTTTGTAGTAGCCCTATTAACTTTGGCTTACTCCCCACTTAAATTACTGAAAATAATGTGTACATCAGAAACCAACCAAACAAAAAAACCCATATAAAAGTCTTGGAAGCAATGCAATGTGTGTTCAGCTTCACCATCCAATTGCTTTGCTTTTTTGTTGTTTCCTTTTTTTACCCTCCTTCATTTTGTGGGTTGTCTATTTTTGGCACTGATCCTGGTCTGAGGATCACATGGGTAGAACCCTATACCCATACAGAGCCTCACTGGAATCCTTGGTGCTCTGGATGGGCTGAGGGTTTCACCAACATAGTTGTCAGTCCAGGATTGGGGCCTTAGATCAGAGATGGGCAAACTACAGCCTGCAGGCCACATCTGGCCCGCGGGACCCTCCTGCCCGACCCCTGAACTCCTGGCCCAGGAGGCTCGCCCCGGCCCCTCCCCCACTATCCCCCTTCCCCGCAGCCTCAGCTCACTGCGCTGCCGGCGCAATGCTCTGGGTGGTGGGGCTGTGAGCTCCTGGGGCAGCGCAGCTGTAGAGCCTGGCCTGACCCGGTGCACTGAGCTGTGCAGTGCCGTGGCTGGCTCCAGCTGGGCGGTGTGGCTGCCTGTCCTAGTGCAACAGCGCTGCCAGCCACCGGTGCTCCAGGCAGCGCGGTAAAGGAGTGTGTGGGGGGGTGTGGATAGAGGGCAGGGGAGTTCAGAGGGTGGTCAGGGGCTGGGGGTGTGGATGGGGGGGCAGTCAGGAAGGAGAGGAGGGGTGGCAGGGAGCAGTCGGGTGGGGATTCTGGGGTGGTCAGGGGACAGGGAGAAGGGGTGGTTGAATGGGGGCAGGGGTGCCAGGGGGGCAGTCAGGAAGGAGAAGGGTTGGATGGGGCGGCGGGGGGTAGTTGGGGTGGGAGGTCCGGGGGAAGGGGTTGGATGGGGTAGGGGTCCCAGATGGGCAATCAGGAATGAGAGGAGGGGTTGAATGGGGCAACGGGGGGCAGTCAGGGGACAGAGAGCAGGGGGAGTGTGTGGATGGAGCAGGGCCCTGGGGGGCTGTCGGGGAACGGGGGGGAGGTTGGATGGGGCAGGAGTCCTGGGGGGGTCATTAGGGGGCGAGAAACAGGGGGGGTCGGATCGGGGGCGAGGGCTGTGCTACGCCTGGCTGTTTGGGGAGACATCACCTGGTCTTTTAGATGAACTAGCTGCATGCTGCCTTTTTTATATTAGCTTTTGTTTTCCTAAGGTTCTGCACTGTAGTTTTAGAGAGGCCAGCACCATATACTTCCTCATCCAGAATCTCCATCTTCAGAGTCAGATTCAGGTTCAAGAAGGTATTTGGGGCTGAATTGTCACCAAGTTTTTTGTTGTTGTACTGGTAACCCCAGTGCTCCGCGACCTACATCACAACATCAGAGATTTCTTGGCCTTTTAAAAGAATCATGCCATTTTAAGTCATGCATAAAAATGAAAATCCAGTTAAAGAACCTGCTGATTTAATACGGCCAACTCTCGGTCTACTCTGACTTGTAGCGTGCTTTGGGATATCTGCCTAAGGTACACTAACATTACACAAATGATTACTTCATTCAAGGTCAGTCAGTTTAAATTTCATATAACGGATGACATTGGCTTGGAAGTAACATTTGGATGAGACCTTTAACTAGAATGAGACCTTTTGGGAAGAGAGGATAAGGAACGCAGGAAAATGTTTAGACTGTTGTTTAGATCTGGTACGCAGGTAGGGTGACCAGATGTCCTGATTTTATAGGGACAGTCGTGATTTTTGGGTCTTTTTCTTATATATGCTCCAATTACCCCCCCCACCTCCTGTCCCGAGTTTTCACATTTGTCTGGTCACCCTATATGCAGGTTGCTGAGATAAGCAAGTGATGCCCACTGCCTGCACCCTTTGTTGCACCTATTTTCCCAGACCACACATATGGGGATATGAAAATGAAAGTATTGATGCACCCACTGATCTTTACATGGACAAAAGTGTTTTCTTCTGCCTTACTGACACAGATAGATGAAAACCAATAAAGTCTCTCCCCCCCTCACTTTTTTTTTTTAAAGGAATTACTTGAGAGCGTAATTATCAAAGAATCACCAGCTGTCTTTCTGTTTGGATGCTAAATGACCTACTGGGCTGGAGCAGCAGTGATGGTTGAAGTGGTTAGTGTGTGTGTGTGTGTATGAATATGTGTTTTAAAATTAAAGTGCTTTGAAATTTTTCTGGACAAAAGTCATTATTGTGAGTAAATCCTAATTTTTTTTTCTGAAGCTTTAGTCTCCATGTTTTCAAAACCCATATCTCACCTGATATTTTTATATTCGATTCTTTCAGTTTTATGACTCCTTGATTTTTGTGAATGTCCCTGGTGTCCCTAGAACATTTGTAAAAATTGAGGTAAACATGGAATTTCCATCTTAGTTTTTCAGGCCCAAAAGTTTTGAATAGTTAAGACAAACATACAGATTTTAAAGTTATCTGAACAGAACCAAGACACTAATGCTTGATAGATGGCCAGTCACTTATTGAAGTAGGTATAAAGTCAACTCATATACTGTAGGTTTCAGAGTAACAGCCGTGTTAGTCTGTATTCGCAAAAAAAAAGGAGTACTTATGGCACCTTAGAGACTAACCCATTTATTTGAGCATAAGCTTTCGTGAGCTACAGCTCACTTCATCGGATGCATACTGTGGAAAATACAGAAGATGTTTTTATACACACAGACCATGAAAAAAATGCTGGTAAGGAGAGTGGGGTGGGGGGAGAGAAAACCTTTTGTAATGATAAACACCCATTTTTTTTCATGGTCTGTGTGTATAAAAACATCTTCTGTATTTTCCACAGTATGCATCCGATGAAGTGAGCTGTAGCTCACGAAAGCTTATGCTCAAATAAATTGGTTAGTCTCTAAGGTGCCACAAGTACTCCTTTTCTTTTTTCATATACTGTAGTTTCCAGTCTCCAAATCAATGCGATTTCAATATAGTGTCACAAGGGGGAGCCATTGTCAATGCTATTACTCTAAGTTCATTAAATGTAATTCTGTTTACAGAGTGACACTATTCACTTTGTGAGAAGAGCGCAAGCTCTTATCTACCTGTGCTGATAGAGATTAGGGAGAGGTTTTTCTAGAAAATTTTACAAGACTAGCTAGTGCTGGAGTCAGGACTTAGCCTCTGTAGAGTGAAATAAAAGAGAATTCAGCAAAGGTTGGAGAATGTGCCCAGTAGCACCAGAAATTTGTATCTAAAGCAGAGAGTAAAGATTCAGTGACAAAAGACTTTAACCCTTAAATTCCTCTAACTCACTTTCCCCCCATTGCCTAATGCTGATGAAGAGCCTTACTTAACTCCCCTTTGACACAGAATGTAGCTGTGGAAGTGAGGTTTTTGGTTGTCAAATCTAGACCGGGAGTTGCATTGCCAGTTAGTGTGCCTGACTGCTCCTTTACACAGTTCCACCAAATCCTGTAGTATTGAATGCTCCTTCTCAGCACTCAAGTAGTGAGAGACTTTTGAAGCGATAGTCAATCTTCATAGGAAATTATCTGCTCTTTGTAATGTGTCTAAATGTATGCAGAGAGGTCACAAACACACTGTGTTAACACACAGACAGAGACAAACTCTCCCCTGGTTAAATCTATTGCCTTCAGTAGTATTGCATCAGCATTCGATTTGGCCCAATGTCTCTATCTTGATTGAATTTCATGAACATTTATTATAACTGACCAGGCATGAATGATACATAGTACAGAAATTCATCCTTCTCTATAAGGCTGTTTAATCTGTATCCTCAGGCAATATGTCTTCCCCTTTCTCAGTAAGAATGCTAAAATGAGAACAAATATCCCATCATATGGGCACCATCTCTCCATCAGTCAGAGAAAAGAGTTCCTACTTCCTTGCCTAGTGCAAACAGCCTGATTCTTTAAATATCCAGGATCCAGAATGATGTGGCTAGAGTTAGACCAATGTCACTCCAAGGAAGCAAAACCATCTTTTGTAATCTGCACTGGCTTTCAGTCCCAGTCAGAACTGGCTTTACTATTTTCAAAACTTTCTATTAGCTTCTTCTGCCCAGCTTCTGTCTGTCTCAGGTCCATCTGCTCCCCACCCCATTCACTTTGCTTTTCTGTGCCCCTTTCTCATGACTCCTCAGAGATACAGGTGGCTGGGCTGGGGGTCATACTTTCACTTCTGTTTCTGTATTCTTTGGAACTGTTTCACTTTCTTCTAGCATCCCAGTGAGTCACTTCCTCCTTCTAAAACTCTCCTTAGAAGCCTCTTCTTTCGTTTTATTTGGTTTGAGACTAAATCTTATAGTAAACCACTTTGTGTTTTATGAAGGAAATTCAAAATCAATGGCATTGTATCATGCTCTTACAGAGCACAGTGTTCAAGTTCTCTGTCTAGCACTTCTGATACTGTAATGATGTAGAGAACAATCTAATTGTTGTCTCTCCTTCTGCATATTAATTTTTTGTTTGACATAATTCTTGGCCACCGTTATATAACACTTTTCTGTCTGCCTCTCTTCCTTCTTACAATGGGATGGTGTTTTGGATTTGGCCCTGGAAGTGAACCTGAATTAGGAAATGAATCAACAGGCTATATGAGCTATTGCAGTATACATCGTGTTGTGCTGCTAAGTAAGATGGTTGTGGTCCAGCATATGCACGCCCTTAAAAAGGCCACAGTTTAAGGAAAACTCCCCGTCAGTCTTTCAGAGTATGGGTGTGAGCAGGTACCTTTCCCAACTTTCTCTGAAACAAAGTCAGCGTTAGCCTTTTTTTCTTGAAAAATTCCCATTGTTGGTAGCCAATGGTGGGAACACTTATTAGGAGAGCCAGAAGCATCTGAAGCTCTGTGTTGTCCTATCCTGCAAGCCTAGACCACATAGGAATTTGAGTGCTGGGGCTGCTAGCATGTTGTCTACAGTAGCACTTCCCCCATTGGTACCAAAATGGAGCTGCACCAACGGTAGCATCAGGTAAATGGTAAGGGGGAAAGGGTCATGTAGACAAAGCCAGCATGTAAGGTCAAACCTCATCCCCTTCCTGAGATTTGCCTTTATTAGCAAAGTGATTGATAACAACAAAATTCAGTTCAAGTCTTCTCCTCAGGCTTTGCTCCTCTTAGCGTTCCTACTTCAGGTCTACTCAGCCCACACCCTACATCCTTTATCTCTAGAAAACCACTTCCACCTCCATTTGTCTGGGTGAGGTATTACCCACAGCCTCTGGTACAAAACTCTGTGATGACTGTGTGTTGCCTTCCTGCTTATTGCTTCCTGTTCCTGCTTGTTTCCTGGCTCCTGCTGCCTGAACTCGGTGTTCCTGTGTGTGTGTGCGTGTGTGTGTGCATGTGTAGTGTTGGGTACGTGCAGTTACTCAGGGCCTGCTGCTACATCCCTGCCATTTGGACTGTTATATTTTGTTCAGACTGTTGCTGACTTAACTGGTTCATGGTTATTACATGTGTTGATTGACCATCCACTTACATGCCCTGCTTTGATTTCCTTGTGTTTTGGAATTGCTGTTCTGGAGTGCATCAGAGCATAACACATGCACATTCCAGCATGAGTGTCTTTTTTCTGGTTAAGCTTAAATTTCTTCCCAAGTGAGATAAGATAAACCAAAAAAAGGCCCTCTTTCCCTGGAATTAGGATATCCACATGGGGGATTATAGCAGTATAGGTATCTCTGTTAAACGGAAAGAACTTTCTGTTATAGACAGGCCAAAGGATTAAGGAAGACAATTTGATTGGGGATAGACAGTGATTTCAAATTCCTCTTCATTTATTCTGGTTGCTGTAATACTCTAGTTGTTGTGATTAGGTTGATGAGATTTTAGAAATGCATACAATTATAAAAACATATTGATTGGAGCCTGAGTGTTGGAACTTGTTACTAATTGTATTTTTTTTTTTAAATTAAATAGGCTCAGAGGCTTGTATATTATGCCCATATCTTCTAAATGAAGATAGAATAATAATAATAATAGTAATGTAGGGCCTGATTCTCAGCTGGTGTAGATTAGTATCACTTCATTCACAAGAACTGTACTGATTTACACCCAATGAGATTTATAAAATGCAAACATAATTTTTAAAATAACTTCTGGCTTCCATTTAGGAACCCAGATGAAGACAGAGAATGTTGGAATGGTGTGGGAGTAGCAATGAGACACCATATGGCCCCTCATTAGCATGGTGTCCTGGATTTTGAATGACTTTCTTACATTTTTGTCATGTGCTACTTGATATAGCTGTTGAGAGGTGTGAGCCCTAGACGCTTTCAAATTACATCAGCAAGCCATTTCCATAATTCCACAACTTCTTTTCATCTCTTTCTGCTCTGGAAGGAATTGCATTTGTGTATAATATATTCTGGGTTTAGCACCAAACTGAGACCTCAGATTGTGATTCATCATAATGACTTTTAGCTTTATAAAAGAGGGCTGTCCACCAGGGTCCATGATACATAAATAGCACTGGAAGCTTACTGGGTTTCTAGTAATGATACATCAAAGAGAGGAGGTGAATGATGCTTTACATATTAAGTTAGTTCCAAGCAGCATGTACTTCACCCAAGTCCCAATCAAAATTCTTTAGAATCAATTGTTGTAGAATGACTACCAGGAAGTAATAGATCTCTGACACTTGGGAACTGTTCATAAATCAGATGCTCCCCAAGTTGGTGACTCTTTCAAGTAGATGATTAACCCTTTATGAGATGATAAATCTGAGGGCTGAGAACACAGTCTTGAGTGATTTTTAATTTTGATTGGTTAGCAATCGAATTAAATGAGGTATAATCTGCTACTAAGAAGTAGAATCTATATCCGGCTTATTATTCTAACCTGACTGAACTCCAAATCAAATGTATACTCTTCTTGAATTTTGCTAACACAACTGGTAGGGAATTATTGTTGTTTAAGGGCATAAAAAGGAAATAAGTTTAGTGGCCGGGGGGGGGGGGGGGGAAGAACCCCTCCACACTAATACAGCATTCAAGCTAAGATCTTGCATTCACACATATCAGGGAATTCATTATCACAGTTGCTACAGCAACTGTAACTTGGGCACATAGCATATATAGTAAGGTATGTACAATAGCACAGAGTACTGCAATGTGGGCTAGAAATTTGGAGTTAGGAGCTCCTGAAGACATTCATTTTCTATGTATTAATTACTATGGACTTAATCCTTCACCATTGAAGGCAATGGGATTTTTGCCATTGGATTGTATGGGAGCAGGATCAGACCCTTTATGACTTTGAGCAAATCACTTATGACCTAATTCTGCAAAGATTTATGCCTATGTTTATCTTTAAGCATATGAGTTGTCCCATTGGCTCCAATGGGACTGGTCAGGTGTTTAAAGCTAAGCACATGCAGAAGTCTTTGTAGGTTCAAGACCATAACCTGTATGTAGCTCAGTTTTCTTATCTGTATAATGGAAACAATTATACTTGCTTACCTCAGGAAAATTGTGAGGCTTAAAGGGTTTAGAGGAGGCAAAGTGCTAAGTATTCTTACTCTTACATATGTAAATGGGAGCTGAACTATGGTTGTATGAGATCGATAACGTTGAATTTCTTCACATTTTGTGCATATAAAATTTTAGCCATAATATGACTTTTTCCATGTAAATATAGATAAATATTCCTTGAGGCTGAACCTGTCTGACAAAAGGAGTTACAAAGTCCGTTAAAATAACTAGACAGAGCATTAAGTGACAGTGTTTTACAGCTAATTCTAGGAAGAACTCTTAGGGATGTAAAATATCCAGGCTGGTTTTGCTTTAAACAGAAATACCTCAAAACTCAGGTGCTACATTTGATTTCTTATCAATTTAGCCCTTATTTTACTTACTAGTTTGCATTTTGGTTTAAAATTAAAAATCACAAGCTGTCTATGGAAACCTAAATGATACCAGTGTGAATATTTAAATTGTACATGCTAAGAGGTTTAGTTCTGGACTGATAAAGTGACAGAACCTAGGAACTGGCGTGGAGGGTGGACTGGGGTTGGGGGGGAAGGTTCGCTTAGGCCTTAGTCTGGTTTCATTTCTCTGACAATGTGAACGGTTAAACACTCCAGTAATCCAGCTGGGCAGCTATGAAATACTTTACTGTGTTGATTGGACAATATCCCAGATAGAACAGACAGTTTGTAGTGAGTCTGCAGATTCACCACTTACTGCATTCCTTAATCTAACCACTTTCTTGAGTGGGCATAGGCGCCGACTTCTGCTGGCCCTGGTGGGTGCTCGACTCCCCCTCTGCCCCCGGCCCCACCCCCTCCTACCCCTGCCCCACACCCATTTCAACTCCTTCCCCAAAGTCTCCGCCCCCTCCCTGCCCCTATTCCAACCCCTTCCCGAAATCTCCGCCTCCTCCCCTGAGCGCAAGCTCCTCACTCCCTCCCGGAGCCTCTTACACCGCAAAATAGCTGTTTTGCGACGGCAAGTGCTGGGAGGAGAAGCGGGAATGTGGCACGCTCGGGGGAGGAGGTGGAGGTGAGGCGGGGGGGGGTGGGGAAGGGAGCTTGGCTGCTAGTGGATGCAGAGCACCCACCAATTTTTCCCCTTGGGTGCTCCAGTCCAGGAGCACCCATGGAATCGGTGCCAATGTAAGCGAGGTCCCATCCCTTAGAGTATCAGAGATTCTGGTAGGTTTCAAGTTTTATAGCACATACAGGGGTCTCTCCTGTGTGTGTGTGTTTGTGCATGCAGTTCTTGCTTCTTCCCTATCTGGTGGTTTTACAGGAGAAGCCCAACTTTCTCTTTCAAAGAGGGTATGCTACGTCCTGCAAGCATTTTCTACATCTGCAGAAAAGGACCTAGGAGTTACAGTGGACGAGAAGCTGGATATGAGTCAACAGTGTGCCCTTGTTGCCAAGAAGGCCAATGGCATTTTGGGATGCACACGTAGGGGCATTGCCAGCAGATCGAGGGACGTAATCGTTCCCCTCTATTCGACATTGGTGAGGCCTCATCTTCAGTACTGTGTCCAGTTTTGGGCCCCACACTACAAGAAGGATGTGGAAAAACTGGAAAACGTCCAGTGGAGGACAACAAAAATGATTAGGGGACTGGAACACATGAGTTATGAGGAGAGGCTGAGCGAACTGGGATTGTTTAGTCTGCGGAAGAGAAGAATGAGGGGGGGATTTGATAGCTGCTTTCAGGTACGTGAAAGGTGGTTCCAAAGAGGATGGCTCTAGACTGTTCTCAGTGGTAGATGATGACAGAACAAGGAGTAATGGTCTCAAGTTGCAGTGGGGGAGGTTTAGGTTGGATATTAGGAAAAACTTTTTCACTAGGAGGGTGGTGAAACACTGGAATGCGTTACCTAGGGAGGTGGTGGAATCTCCTTCCTTAGAAGTTTTTAAGGTCAGGCTTGACAAAGGCCTGGCTGGGATGATTTAGTTGGGGATTGGTCCTGCTTTGAGCAGGGGGTTGGACTAGATGACGTCCTGAGGTCCCTTCCAACCCTGATATTCTATGATAATACCATGGATGGTGGGGGAGGGTTTCTCCCTACCTCTCTTATGCTCTGACCTATGAGAACCACTAGTTTACTCCTAATTTATAGTCATCATCTGTCTAGGTCCTCCAGTGACTTGTTGACAGAGCTGACTCCAAAATTGATTTTTTTTTGATTGGGAGAAATTAAGCTCAATATGAGCCTTTTTTAGATAACCAGGATGTCGTAGTTTGAGGACATTCAAAGGATACAATTTTTTTTCTGACTTCACAAGAGATAGCATGAAAGCAGTAGCCACACATAGCACTTACATGGGGAATTCTTCATACTGATATTCATAACAGATTTTATCACTAATAGGGGATAATAGAACATCTCTTAAAATGTGAGATTATCTGTTTCATTGATTCCATTGCTCTCTGTTACTGTTTAATTCACAGGCTGAAAATCAGTTGTCCATGACCAGTAACCTTGGACACTCTGCAGTGGCTTTAATGGTTCATGCTAAATCACAGAAATGTAAATACCCTGAACTTTATGCTCAAAACACTGTAGACATATGTGAAATGTTTGCAGTGAAATCCTAAACCACAAGAAAATCCCCTGGTTCCAGGTTTGGTTCCAAACTCTAATCTTGGTCCAGGTCTGTCAAAAGGTTTGCTCATGAACTTTTTGAGAAAACCAGAGCCCAGTTTCAAATGAATTATCCCCATCTTACAGATAGGAACAGTGAGTGACTTGAAGTCATGCAGGAAATCTGCAACAAAGCAAGGAATTGAATCCAAATTTCCTGAGTCCTAGTCCTGTGCCTTAACCACAACCACCTAGTGGTTGCAATATACTAGTGCCTGGAGACCTCAGACAAACTTGAGAATCCTTTGTGCTAGGCACTGTAAGGATCCATGGGTCTAGAACCAAGCATTCCAGAACCTCAGGTGACTGACATCTTCACATTGCCACTGGGGAGCCAGGTGAAGCAGCATCCAACAATTACTGGAGGGTTAGCCACCACAGGAAGCACCATCCAAAGAGCCCAGAGCGACAGAATACTGCAGCCGCTTGACTGGTCCACACCAACTATTTAAACCAGGCAGTTGCACCAGGGCGCTGTCTGTAGTAGCAAGCCAGTGTCTGCAGGGATGCTGAAACAATTTGTGTAGTTGGGGTGCTCAGAGCCTTTGAACCATACTATGAACCCTGTATATGATGGAAACAACTTCAAGCCAGGGGGTGCTGCAACACCCCTAGTTCCAACACCTATGGCTGTCTGAGTAATAAGGCAGACACTGGCTTGCTACAGCTACAGATTCCGTCTTGCTCTTAACTCCTGCCTTTGACCATGGCCCAGCTTGACCTTGTTTGCTGACTCAGCCTGGTAACTAGGGGCCTTTGACCCTAGACCAATAGACATTACTGGCCCAGCCACCTAAACCCTAGCCATTACAGGCACTGTACAAACATCTAGTAAGAGATGATTCACTTATCCAAAGAGATTGCAAAATAACTTTAGATAAGATGTAACAAATGGGTGTGACACACGAAAAAATGAAGGAATGGGTGAGGGGGAGAAGAAGTGATAAGAAACATGGCTATATAGGTGTTAGACTCATAGACTTTAAGGCCAGAAGTGACCATCAAAATCATCTAGTCTCATCTTTTGCACATTGCAGGCCATAGAATCTCACCCACGCACTCCTGAAATAGACCCATAAGCTCTGGCTGAGTTACTGAAGTCCTCAAATCATGATTTAAAGATGTCAAATTATAGAGAATCCACCATTTACTCTAGTTCAAACCAGCAAGTGACGTGTGCCCACTCTGCAGAGGAAGGTGGAAAACCCTAGGGTCTCTGTCAATCTGACATGGAAGAAAATTACTTTCTAGTCCTATATATGGCGATCAGTTAAACCTTGAACATGTGGGCAAGACCCACCAGCCAGACATCTGGGAAAGAATTCACTGTAGTAACTCAGCCTTCCCCATCTAGTGTCCGATCTCCAGCTGTTGGAGGTATTTGCTACTAGCAGTTGCAGATGGGCCACATGCCATTGTAGGCAACCTCATCATACTATCGCCTCCATAAACTTATCAAGTTCAGTCTTGAAACCAGTTAGTTTTTTTTGCCTCCATTACTCCCTTTGGAAGGCTGTTCCAGAATTTCACTCCTCTGATGGTTAGAAACCTTTGCCTAATTTCAATGTTGCATTAATAGCGGGCTTTCAGTCCAAATTATTTTTAAAAAGATATTAATATTTATTTATTTATGATATAAGTAATCACTATTAGCCATCTGCCTAGCCTTTATCATATGGCCGTTTTCCATAGGTGTCATGGTAGAAGTTGATCTTGAAGGGATTTGAATGTCAGGAGAATGATTATATGGAGAAGGGCATTCCTTGCATCAGGGGTGGCATGAAAAAAGGCATGTGTAAGGGAAGTGGCGAAACAGGTGACAGAGACTGGTATTATTGGCAAAGCAGAGGAGACTGGAAGGGCAAAGATATGATAAGATACAAAAGTGAATAGGAAGGGAGCAATGATGAGCGGCCTTAAAGCTGCAACAATTTTCTGTAGCATCAGATGTTCCTTGCATATGTTAACACATCCGAGTGTTGCTGAAACTAAGAAAGTTGTTGATTAATATCCAAAACGACAAGGGATGTGACAGGCTCCTAGGAAAACAAATTAATATACATGAAAGGCAGAAAGAAAGAACCAGTTACTTACACTTGATTAGTCAAAAAGCAGATATTTTTACATCCTATTGGATTTTTAATTCGTGCCCTCCCACTCCTTTAACTCAGACAAGAATGCCATAAAATGAATATAAAAATTGCACATAGTCAAGATAAATGAACGTCTGCTCAATTAGAGGGAGGAAGAGAAATAGGGTTGCATAGGGGAACCAGTTGAAGACTGAACCATCTTTTTAAAGCACCTTATTTTTTACCTACTTTTTTATGGAAACATCTTAACATTTCAGAACTTCCCCCATAAAATACAAAACTACAACACCTGTACAATTTTCTTCAGTACTCCTCCCACCCCCTCAAGAAATGGGCCAACTGACACAATAAGCAGAGGAAGTAATGATGAAGTGGTGAGGTTGCTGAATTTTCCACACTATTTCTTTATAATATGTATGCACAAACATGCGTAGACCAAGTCCGGAGCCACTTCCTGTGGTTGTCTGTTGGGCTGACTGCTTTTCTTTCTTTCTTTTTTTTTAAATGCATGTCCGGGAAATGAGACTGTAGTTCTGGAAAATAAACCACACACATGGCAAGAAAAAATAGTGGTGAAGTTTACACTCAGCTGCATATACTTTTAGTTGGCTTTCATGAAAGCCACAAATGTATGCCTGAGGGCAGAATTTAATAGTGTTTGTCAGTGGCTGTTGCCACAACTGATTTGGCCAAAGATATCACAGAGATAGAGTATGCGTCCGATGAAGTGAGCTGTAGCTCCCGAAAGCTTATGCTCAAATAAATTGGTTAGTCTCTAAGGTGCCACGAGTACTCCTTTTCTTTTTGCGAATATAGACTAACACGGCTGCTACGCTGAAACCTGTCACAGAGATATGAAAATTCTACACATTGTCTTTATTTCTGTAGGCCAGATTCTGCCACCCCTACTGATGTTGAAATGTATGTTATTCCAAGGATGACACAATCTAACTGTATGTTTCTTCACCTCTTCATGATAGAGAGGAATGATTTAGGTCAAGCAGCTGCAGAACTTAACTAAGCACTGAAATTGTCCAGCAATTTTGTTTGCCAGAACCCCTTATTATTCTGGGATATTTAACTTGATTAGCACTACAGTATTTAATTCAGCTCTAATTAAAACTGCAACTTGTTCACCCTGTCACAGTTTACAAGGCAAATTGCTATATGCATCCTAGTCATTTAGATAATGTCTTTCTGCATTTCTTGTAATCGTTTTATGTTTACTGTAAAATCTCTGTCATGGTGCAAGCAATGAAGATTTTTAGGTGGTTTAATATTTCTTCTGTACAATGTTATCTTTTCATAAAGGAATCAATTAGTTATGGTCAATCAATGGCAAATCTATTTCTTTTGAAACTAAAACCAGCATATAAACCTTATCTAGGAGAATTCAGAAACGAAATCATCCCATGCTATGAAACCCATGCTAAGAATATCAACATATTCTTGATATGTTATTTGCAGGAGCCATTCCACTGTAACTCATAGTTTTCACCCCTTCTAACTTTTACAGCAACAAAACCACCAATTTGGTCAGAAATGGTGCTTAAATGCTACTATGATAGATGCGTTAGAAATATCTTACATAGAAATGACTCATGCTTAACCTTAGCCTAAAGGTGATACTTGTTTAAGGGAAAGTGTGAACTAAATCAAGCAGATTATGTTTTTTGGTTTTTGGGGGGGGTGGGTTTAAGTGTTTTGTGGTGGGATCGGCTGGTTTGGGGATTGGCAAGGGCCTATAGTTTTTTACAGCTACACTGGCTTTTTTGCCTCCGTATTCACAGACAAGGTCAGCTCCCAGACTGCTGCACTGGGCAACACAGTATGGGGAGGAGGTGAACAGCCCTCAGTGGTGAAAGAACTCTTTAGAAAAGCTGGCCCTGCACAAGCCCATGGGTCCAGATCTAATGCATCTAAGGGTGCTGAGGGAGTTGGTTGATGCGATTGCAGAGCCATTGGCCATTATCTTTGAAAATTGGTGGCGATCAGGGTCGGTCCTGGACAATTGAAAAAAGACGAATATAGTGCCCATATTTTAAAAAGGGAAGAAAGAGAACCCGGGGAACAACAGACCGGTCATCCTCAATTCAGTCCCTGGCAAAATCATGGAGCAGGTCCTCAAGGAATACATTTTGAAGCACTTGGAGGAGAGGAAGGTGATCAGGAACAGTCAACATGGATTCACCAAGGGCAAGTCATGCCTGACCAACTTGATTGCCTTCTATGATGAGATAACTGGCTTTGTGGATATGGGGAAAGCGGTGGATGTGATATATCTTGACTTTAGCAAAGTTTTTGATACGGTCTCCCACAATATTCTTGCCAGCAAGTTAAAGAAGTATGGATTAGATAAATGGACTGTAAGGTGGATAGAAAGCTGGTTAGATTGTCGGGCTAACCGGGTAGTGATCAATGGCTTGATGTCGAGTTGGCAACCGGTATCAAGTGGAGTGCCCCCGAGGCAGCCCTTTAATGTGGCTGTGTAGTCGTGGCACCAGTGCTGGGAGAGAGGTTTCCCAGCACTGTAAAAAACCCATCCCCACGAGGGGAGTAGCTCCCAGCGCTGGTGCACTGTCTACACTGCCACTTCACAGCACTGAAACTTGCTGCGCTCAGGGGAGGTGTTTTTTTCACACCCCTGAGCCAGAAAGTTGAAGCGCTGTAAATTGCCAGTGTAGACAAGCCCTCAGAAGGCAATAGGCTGGTAGTGCAGATCATGAAGTACTGGTGTTATGTGCTTGTGGAGAAAGATACCCTCCTCAGTAAGTGGGCAGTTTGTTGAATAGAATTGAGGTGTAGTCCTTGTACACTACAAAAATTACTCATTTGCTCAGGGGGGTGTTTTTTCACACCCCTGAGCAAGAAAGTTTCAGCTCTGTAAAGTGGCAGTGTAGAGCTGGCCTCAGAGTGTCACAGCTAAATACAGAATGGAACAGAATCTTTAGCACAAACAGTTTACACATTTCAAGGGAACAATGCACTTTGACTGGTCCCTAGAAATATGTGTTAACTACTTATGCTAAACGAGACCATCCAAGGTGCAGTGTTCATTTGAAATATATGTTAACTACTTGTGCTAAACATTCTATTCCATCTTGTATTTCTCTGTTACACTCTGAGGCCAGGTCTACACTACAGATCTATATTGCTATAACTGTGTCGATCAGTGGTGTGAAAAATCCACACCCTGGAGCGACGTAGTTATACCAGCCTAACCACCCATGTAGACAGAACTTATGTGAGGCAAGGGGATTTAGCTAAATGATTTGTATTTCTATTAATGGGAATTGATGTGGTTAACCGCCATTCAGGCATCATGCCTATTTACTCATGTGCTTTTGTAAAATGTCTCTACTTTTTATGTATTAAAGAGCTAAGGAGTAAAGCTGGTTGAGAGGGAAATAATCATCCCAAAATATCTTTACTTAGAAAGGAAAATTTTTGCAGATTGTTTTTTTTAAATGAGAAACTGAAATGGGATTTTTTTTTTCATTTTTCCATAGAAAAGCTAGAAATTTAATTTGTTTTGACAATTTTCACAGAAAATACCATGTGTTTGCCCAGCTCTACTAATGACCACACCAAAGTATTTACATCTAGCATCTGATCTGTTTTAGGCTAGTGTTCAAGGTTGAATGAGGGCTAAGGGTCACATTCAATAACTTCACATTTTTTTAAGCTGTTGTTATACAATTTTGACCCCAACATAGCAGAAATCTTGCAAGATCAGTGATGATCTAGGGGACAGCAAGTTATTGCACCTGTTTGTAACATGCATTTTACTTCCCCTTCAGGCCTGCTCAGCTCTGCTGGCCAGTGTGATGCTGACAGGCTTCAGGCTTTGCCCTCTCCCAACCCAGATGCTAGGCAGACCCTGCTCTGTTTCCCTCTCCCCACAACCAGGCAAATCCTGGGAAGCTGCACATGAGGGTGGCGATTGCCTTGAGTCCCCTTATTTCCCTGTGCAGCCATGTGAGACTACATGTGAGTTACAGTCTGGCTCACTGGGGTAGGCAATGTTACAAAAGTAAATAATTTCAGTAGTGGAACTTGGTGTTAATACTTTTGTCACATAGCTTCATCCTAATTATACATTTGATTAAGTTGCTATTTGTTAACTGTTGTGATATAGACTTCAAAATTATGATAACTTGGGTAATTAATGCAGCCCCGAGGTAGCATAACTTAAATAAAGATGATGGTTTTATGACAATGTGAGTGGTTTGTAGTAAAATCCTGGGAACTTTGTGGGCGGATGTGAATGAGTGAATCTTTCCATTTCCTTTGTAGTGGTGATCTCCATTGTTTTTCACCCTACAGCAGTGGTTCCCAAACTGGGGTTCATGAAATATTACAGGGGGTTCTCAGGAAAAAATTCCCTAATGGTGGACAGAACTGTCCCTAAGTACCCCAGGCAGCACGGGCCAGCAGCCCGAAGCCCCTGGACTTCCAAGAGCTATTCAGATCAAAGCAAGCATATCTATCACACTGAGGAAGTTTAAACTTCAAGACTCCTTATAAGAAGTGGAAAGGAAGGTGGATATTTTCTGCTGTTTTTAAAATTAAATAGGCAGCTAGTATTGTTTTTAAAATTATTATGAAGAACAAGTTTAAGCTTTGTTGTAACGTGCGTTGTTTGCCTGGACTGCTCAAGACCTGAATGCTTGTGTAGGAGGAACTCTTTGAGTTGGCTTCTTAAATACCTTCATGCTGTTTTACATCTGATACTCCTTGATGAACCGTAGGAGTCTTGTCTTATAACAGGCTTATTCAAAGTGATACAAGCTACAAAAGTGAGATCTTGGAAGAGTGTTGCCATTTTCATAATGTAATAAAAATACTGTAATGATAAATAATAATTAATAATAGTGTGTAATAAGCACATAATAAAAACAAATTTTATATTTCCAAGATCACTGCATTTATAATTTATACTCAGGTAAAGGAGAAAATCCCGGGAAATGTTCATTTTTATGAGGAGGTTTGCGAGACGTGACATTTTAGTGAAAGGGGTTCACGGGTTATTAAATTTTGGGAACCACTGCCCTCCAGAATGCAGTGACATTCTCATGATCCCATGGAAGGTGTTTATTATTTGTATTGCAGTAACACCTACTGGCTACTGTTGCTTCTGATGGACTTTGATTTCTGCACAAGTTTTCAAGCCAGCCTTCCCCTGCACATGCAGTTGAACATCATCTTTTCATCTTCAGGTAATCTAATAATAGCATTATTGGAAGAAAAAATATGGTTTGCTCTTTCTCCTTTAATCTTCTATACAAGTCAACATTTTTAATCTGTGACCTGATGGGTGGCCCTCAAAAATATTTGTGAACTAATAAAGGACTGGATTTTGATCTCGATTATGCTGTTGTAAATGTGGAGTAATTTCTTTTAAATCAATGGATTAGTGTATGAGATCAGAATCCAGCCCCTAAACATACAAATGCAGGAAGCTTATCAGTGTCACATATGTTGTCATAAATATAAAGGGAAGGGTAAACACCTTTAAAATCCCTCCTGGCCAGAGGAAAAACTTTCACCTGTAAAGGGTTAAGAAGCTAGGATAACCTCCCTGGCACCTGACCACAATGACCAATGAGGAGACAAGATACTTTCAAAGCTGGAGGGGGGAGCAACAAAGGGTCTGGGTCTGTCTGTGTGATGCTTTTGCTGGGGACAGAACAGGAATGGAGTCTTAGAATTTAGTAAGTAATCTAGCTAGATATGCATTAGATTATGATTTCTTTAAATGGCTGAGGAAATAAGCTGTGCTGAATGGAATGGATATTCCTGTTTTTGTGTCTTTTTGTAACTTAAGGTTTTGCCTAGAGGGATTCTCTATGTTTTGAATCTAATTACCCTGTAAGGTATTTACCATCCTGATTTTACAGAGGTGATTCTTTTTACTTTTTCTTCAATTAAAATTCTTCTTTTAGGAACCTGATTGCTTTTTCATTGTTCTTAAGATCCACGAGTTTGGGTCTGTGGTCACCTATGCAAATTGGTGAGGATTTTTATTAAACCTTCCCCAGGAAGGGGGGTGCAAGGTTTTGGTGAGGATTTTGGGGGGAAAGACGTTTCCAAACAACTCTTTCCCAGTAACTGGTTAAACGTTTGGTGGTGGCAGCGAAAGTCCAAGGGCAAAGGGTAAAATAGTTAATACCTTGGGGAAGTTTTAACCTAAGCTGGTAAAAGTAAGCTTCAGAGGTTTTCATGCAGGTCCCCACATCTGTACCCTAGAGTTCAGAGTGGGGAAGGAACCTTGACATGGTGGCAGAGTGGTGGGATTAACTTGAAATCATTTTGAGATCAATTTGAGATTTTTTGAACCAGAAACACAGATTTTAAAAGGGATTTTATTTTTCCTTTGGGTTGCTGGAAAGCAAGTTTTAAGCTGAAAGCAGTTAGAGTTTTTTTGTCTCTGCGTGGGGGCCAGAGCAGAGACAGAAAGGAATTATCTTTTGTGAGCTGGAGTTTTCTCTACCTAAAGGCAGGGTAGTTAACCTCCTGCAGAGAAATTCACAAGTCTTCACAGACCTGAAGTTTTTTGTTTTTTGTTTTTTTCTTCACCTAAGAGCAAGTAGAGGGGTTTTCTGCCTATTTGCCTGGAGACAAAGGTGTTAGGTTTTTTTGGTTTTTTTAGGATTTCTCTGTAGGCTGACAATCACTATCAGAGAACATAGGTATCCGGACAGCACAGCAAAATTTTACAAGCCAAATTTTTTTTGTTTTGGTTTTCTTTCTAACTCTCAGGTGTAAAGTTAGTTAAAAACAGAGAGGTTAGGATGACAGACTGCACGGTTCAATAAAAGCTGGAATTAGCCAGATTTGAGGCTGAGGAAAAACAAAAGGAATATGAAAGACAGACAGAACTCATACGGAAAGAAATGGAGGCAAGGGAGAAAGAAAGGGAGGCTGCCCACAGGAGGGAAATGGAGGCAAGGGACAAAGAAATGGAGGCAAGGGACAAAGAGCTGGAGGAGAAAGAAAAAGAGAGGAAGCATGTGGAGGAGGAGAAGAAAAAAGAGAGGAAGCATGCACTGGAGATGGAGAAGGCAAAGGCTCAGCAGAATATATCAACAAACCCTAGCAATCCTTCTCCAGGTACCACTTCCCATTCTAGAAAGTTCCCTACCTACAAGGCAGGCGATGATACCGAGGCCTTCTTAGAAAACTTTGAAAGGGCCTGCCTTGGGTACAGCATCTTTACAGACCAATACATGGTAGAGCTGAGGCTGCAGCTCAGTGGACCCTTAGCTGAGGTGGCGGCTGAAATGCCTAAGGAACACATGAACCAGTATGAACTGTTTAAAACCAAGGCGAGAGTCAGAATGGGGCTAACCCCCGAGCATTCCCGTCGGCGATTCAGAGCCCTAAGGTGGAAACCAGAGGTGTCATTTACCCGACATGCCTACCACATTGTGAAACATTGGGATGCCTGGATATCAGGAGCAAGTGTTAAATCTCCAGACGATTTGCCCTTCCTAATGCAAATGGAGAAGTTCTTAGAGGGTGTTCCTGAGGAAATAGAAAGATATATCCTAGATGGGAAGCCCAAAACGGTAATCGAGGCGGGGGAGATTGGAGCCAAATGGGTGGAGGTGGCAGAAAAGAAAAAAACTGGTCACAGTTGGAGCGGATACCAGAAGGGACAACCTCAGATCACCCCCTACTACTGGGGGCAGCCCAAGGCCCCAACTAACCCCCAAGGACCCCTCCAGACACCTTATCGTCCCGCCACACCGTTCTCCAGCAACCCACCTCGCCCCAGTGACCCGTCAGCTGGACAATGTTTTAAATGCAATGAGCCGGGGCATGTAAAGGCCAACTGCCCCAGGAACCCCAACAGATTACAGTTCATTGCACCAGAATCACCCCAGAGGTCCGCAGGCCCAGATGCCTCCCAGATACCCTTGGAGTGGAGGGAAACTGTGAGTGTGGGCGGGAAGAAGGTCACCGCTTGGAGGGACACTGGAGCACAAGTGTCGGCTATCCATGCTTCCTTAGTGGACCCCAATTTAATCGACCCAGAGATCCAAGTCACGATTCAACCCTTCAAGTCCTACTCTTTCAATTTGCCTACAGCCAAGTTGCCTGTCCAGTACAAGGGCTGGTCAGGAACGTGGACTTTTTCAGTCTGTGATGATTATCCCATCCCCATGCTGTTGGGGGAAGACTTGGCCAATCACGTGAAGCGAGCCAAGAGGGAGGGAATGGTCACCCGCAGCCAGGCTAAACAAGCCATGATGCCTAGCTCTGTTCCAGAAACTTCTACCAGGACCCGGTCAGAGGTGATGGACCTGGATCCCAGGCCAAGGTCTGCAACAGCAGTAGTGGATCCAGTCCCAGAGACCCAGACAGAACCAATCCCAGAACCGGAACCAGTGGAACAACCAGCACCAGACCCATTGCCAGCACTGAACCCAGTACTTGCAACCCCAACACCAGAGGGCCCCACCGAACCTGAACTGGCAGCAGCCGATAACCCTACACAAGAGGCTCAGCCGGAGCCCGAACCCCACCATAGTGCACCAGTGGAGAGCCATTCACAGTCAACGGAAACAGCCCCATCCCCTACATCACTTCCAGAGGGACCAAGCATAGGTCCACAATCCAATGAGCAACTGATGTCTCCAGCATCTAGGGAACAGTTCCAGACCGAACAGGAAGCAGATGAAAGCCTCCAGAGAGCTTGGACGGCGGCACGGAGCAACCCACCGCCTCTCAGCTCTTCTAATCAATCCAAGTTTGTTGTAGAAAGAGGACTTTTATACAAGGAAACTCTTTCTGGTGGACACCAGGAAGACTGGCATCCTCAGAGACAGTTGCTAGTTCCAGCTAAGTACCGGGTCAAGCTCTTGAGCTTAGCCCACGATCATCCTAGTGGCCATGCTGGGGTGAACAGGACCAAAGACCGTTTGGGGAGGTCATGCCACTGGGAGGGAATGGGCAAGGATGTTTCTACCTATGTCCAGTCTTGTGAGGTATGCCAAAGAGTGGGAAAACCCCAAGACCAGGTCAAAGCCCCTCTCCAGCCACTCCCCATCATTGAAGTTCCATTTCAGCGAGTAGCTGTGGATATTCTGGGTCCTTTTCCGAAGAAGACACCCAGAGGAAAGCAGTACATACTGACTTTCATGGATTTTGCTACCCGATGGCCGGAAGCAGTATCTCTAAGCAACACCAGGGCTAAAAGTGTGTGCCAGGCACTAGCAGACATTTTTGCCAGGGTAGGTTGGCCCTCCGACATCCTTACGGATGCAGGAACTAATTTCCTGGCAGGAACTATGGAAAGCCTTTGGGAAGCTCAGGGGGTAAATCATTTGGTTGCCACTCCTTACCACCATCAAACAAATGGCCTGGTGGAGAAGTTTAATGGAACTTTGGGGGCCATGATACGTAAATTCGTAAATGAACACTCCAATGATTGGGACCTAGTGTTGCAGCAGTTGCTCTTTGCCTACAGAGCTGTACCACATCCCAGTTTAGGGTTTTCACCATTTGAACTTGTATATGGCCACGAGGTTAAGGGGCCATTACAGTTGGTGAAGCAGCAATGGGAGGGATTTACACCCTCTCCAGGAACTAACATTCTGGACTTTGTAACCAACCTACAAAACACCCTCCAAACCTCTCTAGCCCTTGCTAAAGAAAACCTACAGGATGCTCAAAAAGAGCAAAAAGCCTGGTATGATAAACATGCCAGAGAGTGTTCCTTCAAAGCAGGGGACCAGGTCATGGTCTTAAAGGCGCTCCAGGCCCATAAAATGGAAGCGTCATGGGACGGGTCATTCACGGTCCAGGAGCGCCTGGAAGTTGTTAATTATCTCATAGCATTCCCCACCTCCAACCGAAAGCTTAAGGTGTACCATATTAATTCTCTAAAGCCCTTTTATTCCAGAGAATTAAGAGTTTGTCAGTTTACAGCCCAGGGAGGAGATGATGCTGAGTGGCCTGAAGGTGTCTACTACGAAGGGAAAAGTGCTGGTGGCGTGGAAGAGGTGAACCTCTCCATGACCCTTGGGCGTATGCAGCGACAGCAGATCAAGGAGCTGTGCACTAGCTACGCGCCGACGTTCTCAGCCACCCCAGGACTTACTGAACGGACATACCACTCCATTGACACAGGTAATGCTCACCCAATTAAAGTCCAACCTTACCGGGTGTCTCCTCAAGCTAAAACTGCTATAGAATGGGAGGTCCAGGATATGTTACAGATGGGTGTAATCTGCCCCTCTGGAAGTGCATGGGCATCTCCAGTGGTTCTAGTTCCCAAACCAGATGGAGAGATACGTTTTTGTGTGGACTACCGTAAGCTAAATGCTGTAACTTGCCCAGACAACTATCCAATGCCACGCACAGATGAACTATTAAAGAAACTGGGATGGGCCCAGTTCATATCTACCTTGGACTTAACCAAGGGGTACTGGCAGGTACCACTAGATGAATCCGCCAAGGAAAGGTCAGCCTTCACCACACATGTCGGGCTGTATGAATTTAATGTACTCCTTTTCAGGCTGTGGAATGCACCCGCCACCTTCCAAAGACTTGTAGATGGTCTCCTAGCGGGATTAGGAGAATATGCAGTTGCCTACCTTGACGACGTGGCCATATTTTTGGATTCCTGGGCAGAACACCTGGAACATCTACAAAAAGTCTTCGAGCGCATAAGGGAGGCAGAACTAACTGTTAAGGCTAAGAAGTGTCAAGGTTCCTTCCCCACTCTGAACTCTAGGGTACAGATGTGGGGACCTGCATGAAAAACCCCTAAGCTTATTTTTACCAGTTTAGGTTAAAACTTCCCCAAGGTACAAACTATTTTACCTTTTGCCCTTGGACTTTATTGCTGCCATCACCAAGCGTCTAACAAATATATAACAGGGAAAGAGCCCGCTTGGAAATGTCTTTCCCCCCACAAAAATCCTCCCAAACCCTACATCCCCTTTCCTGGGGAAGGCTTGATAAAAATCCTCACTAATTTGCATAGGTGAACACAGACCCAAACCCTTGGATCTTAAGAACAATGAAAAAGCAATCAGGTTCTTAGAAGAAGAATTTTAATAGAAGAAAAAGTAAAAGAATCACCTCTGTAAAATAAGGATGGTAAATACCTTACAGGGTAATCAGATTCAAAACATAGAGAATCCCTGTAGGCAAAACCTGAAGTTACAAAAAAGACAAAACAGGAATATACATTCCATTCAGCACAACTTATTTTATCAGCCATTTAAACAAAACAGAATCTAACGCATATCTCACTAGATTGCTTATTAGCCCTTTACAGGAGTTCTGACCCGCATTCCTGCTCTGGTCCCGGCAAAAGCAACACACAGACAGAGAGAACGTTTGTTTCTCCCCCCTCCAGCTTTGAAAGTATTTTGTCTCCTCATTGGTCATTTTGGTCAGGTGCCAGGGAGGTTATCCTAGCTTCTTAACCCTTTACAGGTGAAAGGGTTTTTCCTCTGGCCAGGAGGGATTTTAAAGGTGTTTACCCTTCCCTTTATATTTATGACAATGGTTTATTGGGAAATTGCACCTCCAAAGATTACATCATTTAATAGAGGGAAAGGGAAGGAAGGAGGATACTTTTATCTATAGCACCCATGTAATAAAACACTAAATGTTGCTGAAGTTTAATTTTTCTTTAAAAATGTTTCAGATACATTTTACAATCAAAACGCTAATGCAAAATTATAATGGTAAAGGGCTGAAGATTTCTGGCCATGTTGCAGTAAGTGCCCAGTCTTGCAAAGTGCTAAACAATGGAAGTGGAGGGAACTCAGATGTGCTCAAGAGTGTGCATTCTTCTTACAACAAGAATATTTCAGAAATGCTAAAACTCTCGTATTTCAGCCTAATGTTAAAATTAAAATAGCCACAGATCAAAATGTTATGAAAGCTGCTCCTGTCAGTTTCTGGAAATCGTAATTTGATTTTGCAATAGTGTTTTAGCAAGTCAAGAGAAATTTAATCCACAAAAAATTAAAGGATGTATTTTCAACTGTGCTTCAGCTTGGCTTCACTAATATGCACCTTCAAAATTTTTGGGTTTGTTCGAAAGCTGTTGACTGAAGGCCTTTGTGTAGCTGTGGAACAGGTATGACATGGGCAACGGCTGCACGTGCGCACCTGTGCCTCTGCCCTGACTCTTCTCAGCTGAGAGGATAGTTCCTTCTCCATGCCCATTCAGTCCCTAGCTTTTCTGTTGAGACTAATGCTGTAGGGTGCCCATTAGTGCCGTAATAAACTTGTAAAGGCTTTCTTCTTTTTGGTGTCCGTGATCTGACATGAAGGTTGTTGGTGAATGTCAGTGTGGTTATTTTCTGTTTTGTTGCAATGCCAGGAATAATGGAGTAGAGCTATATTACAGAGGAAAATAAGGCAACATACAAAAAAAGTGAGTGATTTTTTCCAGTCATAGATGGGGAAAAATCAGGATTTTTAATGAAGAAACTCACTTTATATCTATAACCATATTGAGGAAGATTTTTTGGGTGTGGTATAACTAAAGAATATAATATAGATGTGTGACGGGATCCCTGGGGTACAACCTGGAACTGGGGTACCACGGTGCCCCCTTAACTCTCCAGCCTGGGCTGTCTCTCATGATGCTTTGCTAGTGACAAGCAGCAAACCCCTCCAGATGCTGTTATCATTGAGTACAACAATATGTGCAGCCCCACACCCAGTTAGATTACATGAATGCTCCCAGAGCCACTCTTGAATCTCACAGAGAAAGGCACCAGCAAATCTCCGAAGCCCCCAGCCTTGCACCCCAGAGCTGTACCATCTTGTCCTGATCAGAAGCCTGACCAGTGTAAGTTCATTACCAGACTGCCCCTCCCTCGATGTGGAGAGGACACACGCTAGCCTTTGTAAGCTGAGCTGAGATTTCCCAAGCACTTCAACCAAAACACACTGTTTTAGGTAAAATACAAAATAGATTTATTAACTACAGAAAGATAGATTTTAAGTGATTATAAGTGGTAGGCATAAAAGGTCAGAGATAGTTACCACAGAATAAAAAGTAAGCATGCAGTCTAAATCCTGAACCTTATTAGACTGAGCACTATTTGGATCAAGTAGTTTTTTTCTCACCCCTCTGGATGTTACAGGTAGATTATGGTCCTTAATAAACAGGCTTTCCCTTTCAGCCTGGGACCAGTCTCCTCAGTTCTAGTCTTTGTCTTCCCAGCATTCTTGTTGCTTCCAGAGCAGGTGTGGGGAGGAGAAAGATGCCCTCATGATGCCACTGTCCCTTTTTTTTAGTCTGTTTGTCCCTGGAAAGGAACTATCCCAGGCATGCAATCCCTATTGTGTGGTACTTCTCTTACAGAATTGTAAATCCCTTGCTTACAACTCCTCTGCTGATTGATGGTTATTTAATGCCCACCTTGGTGTGGATCACCTCCTTTGTTATCACTGGAGAACTAGCAATGGATGACTCCCAAACTTATTTCAATAACAGCCATACAGCAAAATCTCATAACTTCATACACCATGACAATATATGGAATTTGACAGAATGGTGGGTTTCAGCAGATCATGACCTTTCCTATGATATCTTACATGACATGCTTCATATGAAATATCACAACCACATATAAATGATGAATATGGGGGTTACAGGGTGCTACTTTAAGGTATGGTGTGTCACAAGATGTTAAAGTAGAAGTCCAGAACCAGAGGAATCGAGAGCAGAGGAAATGAAAAGCAGAGATGAGGTTGGCTGAACACACAATTTAAAAAAAAAAAAAAAAAGCAGAAGAGCTGAAATGAGCTAACTATTATGAAATTTGGTTGCATGTTTAATAGTTAAATTTCCTGTTTTCCAAAAGCAGGGGCAAGCCAATCATTCCTTAGCCTCTGCCACACATGATGCAAAGTCTGCTTTGTAATCTTTACATCCAACGGATCTGCCTTTTTGGCAATCTTAGTTCTTGTTTGTACAGTGAGCAGATGCTGAACAAGTGAGTAAGAATATCCTGAGACTAGTGACCAATTGGAAGATACCATCTGTTCAGTTAGTTTCTCATACTCTGTATTCTTTTGCTAGTATATATTTCCCAGTAGTGAAAGAAAATGCAGATCATATTATAACCGATTCTTCTGTGGAGAAACTTAACTTTTGTCCAGTATCTGTAATGAAGAGAGAATTTTGGTTATCAGTCTTGAACCAGGCTATGTCACCAGGTAAATTTTTAACATGCAAAAACATTTGGCATGAAGAGTATAGAGTTAAAGAGACTATGGGCCAAAACCTTAGCTTGACTTCAGTGGAGCTACATAAATTTACATCAGCTAAGGATCTGGCTCAATCTTTTGAGGTTAAAACTGACAAAAATAATCCAAATGCTGAATTTGAACATTTTAGCCAGGAAACTGTCAGGTTTTTCGTCAACCAAACTTGTAGAGTTGATGAAATGTATTTAGACTTCTGTGAGAGAGACAAGGTGGGTGCGGTAATATCTTTTATTGGACCAACTTCTGTTGATGAAAGAGACAAGGTTTCGAAGACACAGAGCTGTCTCTCTCTCACCAACAGGAGTTGGTCCAATAAAAGATATTACCTCACCCACCTTATTGCTCTGATATCCTGTTATTGACATGGCTACAACAAAACTGCATTAGACTTTTGTAATGCATTTGACTTGGTACCACACAACATTTTTTATTAAGAAGCTAGAACAATACAAAATCAATGTGATACCTGTTAAATAGAATAAAAACTGCCTAATAGGTGTAGTAATGTAATTTTAAATGGGAAATTACCATTAAGTGGATGTGTTCTAGTGGTTCAGAGAGAGGTCATTGGTCCTATGCTATTTAACAAGTTTATGAATGACTGGTCAATGGCAAATGGTAAATGACTGGACATTTGACTGGTAAAAAATGACTAGTAAATAATGTTGAGGACAGGACACTGATACAGCATAATTTAGATCACTCTGAAAGCTGGGCACAGTCAAACAATGCACATTTCAATACAGAGAAATGTCAGGTCATGCACCTAGGAACAAAAAATTTAGGCCATACTTACAGGATGGGGAGACTCTATCCTGGAAAGTAATGACTCTGAAAAAGATCTGGGGAGTCATGGTGGATAATCAGCTGAACATGAGCTCCCGGTATGATGATGTGGCTAAAAGGGTAATATGATCCTTGGATGTATGAACAGGGGAATCTCAAGTAGAAACAATGAGAGGTTATATTACCTCTGTTTTTGGCATCGGTTTGACTGCTACTGGAATACTGTGTCCAGTTCTAGCACCCACAATTCAATAAGAATGTTGAAAGACTGGAGGGGGTAACTAAAGGACTGGAAAATATGCCTTGTAGTGAGAGACTCATGGAAATCAAACTATTTCGCTTAACAAAGAGAAGATTAAAGGGTGACTTGATTACAGTCTATGAGTATCTACACGGGGAACAGAAATTTGGTAAGAGGGATCTTCAGACTAGCAGACAAAAGGATTACATGATCCAGTGGCTGGAAGCTGAAGCTAGACAAATTCAGATTAGAAATAAGGCATAGATTTTTAACAATGAGGGTAATTAATCATAACCCAGGCTTACTCTGATATAACTCCATTGATTTCAGAGTTACACCACTGGAAGATAAACAGAAGTGAACTAGGCCACAAATCATTTTTAAAAAGAAAACTAAATTTTCTGCTTACCATGGTGGTGACCTGTATTTTCACTGTAGATTCCAAACACAGCAAAGAGGACAAATACTAGCATGGAAAAGAGAATGACTGCCATTTCCAGCCCAGCATATGTATAGCCCATAGGATAGGCTTCCCAATGCTCTGTGTTGAAAAAGGAAAGGGGAAAAATGTTCTTTGTAGTATTGTACTTTTATTATATTATATTTTTATATATACCGAACTCCCTATTTAAAAATGAGGTTATCAGGCAATGGTATCCAAATTCCCTTACTTATTTCCTATTCTAAATGAAAGAAATATTGCCATATCTTAGATACAATTCTGCACACCAGCTGGGTGGATGCTATAGCCTATGTTTTGCAGGAGGTCAGACCAGATGATCATAATAGTCCCTTCTGGTCTCAGACTCTATAACTCTCTAATTTACAATCTCACTCACAAAAAGATTAGCAGCTAACTGGCTAAGAGTATTAATACACCAGCAGAGTTTGAGGCTAACCTGATGTGATGATGATGAATTTCACCCAAAAATAAATCCCAGTCCCCTCCTCTCTCACCCCATTGGTTCTACTGTGACAAATTTCTGTTACCAATCTGCCTGAGGTGTCAGGTGATCAGGCTGAGGCCACAGGATCGTTAGGGAGGAGATGGTGGAGCACACCACGTAACTGAGTTTTAAAGCTTTATTGATAAAATAATAAAATAACAGTGGAGAGTGATGGTGCTCCCCACGTCACTCAGAGGAAGGAAGAAAGCATTAGTGCCCCAAGCCCTAACCCACTTTCACACTCACACCTGCACTACCCGAGGCTGGCCAGTAAGAAGTAACATAAGAAGAGGGGAAGGGGTGGACAGGAGTTCTGTCCTGTGCACACAGGCCATCCAGGGTCCGCTGCCAATCTCCAATTTGCTTCAGCTCTCAGGAAGGTTTAAAATCTTAGGGTCCTTTTGGGGGAGTCTCAGTCCGGGACTTCTGCCCCCCTTCTCTTGCCCCCCGTGCTCTTTGTACCGGTCTGAGCCGGCCTTTCGTGGCTTTTTCAGTTTTCCCAAAACATCCTGGCTTTAGGGATGCTACATCAGTTGTTTTCCCCCCTCATCGGCCTTCACTGTCTCGCTTGGTTTTGCAGCTGGAATCCAGGCCCCCCCGTCTTTCTTGGCAGGCTGCCGAGTGTCGGTTGTGTGCTGTGGCCTTGAGCTGGAGCCAGTATCTTATCGTCGGACTGAGCTTGCTAGCTGCAGTGTTGAGTTAATCCATTCTCTTTCTCCTTCCCCCTTTGGCCTCTTGCAGCCTGTAAAAGACTCTTCCACTCACAACTTTGACCCTTCCCAAATTGTCCTGCGATGCTTGCAACAGCGTTAGCAATATACAATGCAATATACAATGCTGATCTGCCTCCCCCGGGGACCCCCTGAGGAGAGGGGGCCCTTGGGGTGTGACACTACTACAGCCATGGTTGGTAGCAAACCATATGGAGTAGTGGAAGCAGTAGGACAGGTAGCTGAGTTTTGCCATTTCCCTGCGCCTCTTCCAAGCAGTATTCTTCAGTGTTAGTTGTAAGAAAGTGTCAGTGGAGAAAGGGCAAGGAAAAAAACCCTGGACTTTAGCTTCAGATGGCAAGTTCGCACAGGCGCCAACGTTTTTCTGCGCCGGTGGGTGCTCGCGCCCCCCCCCCCACCGCCGCCAGCCCTGCCCCTACTCCACCTCTGCCCCAAAGTCCCCGCCCTAACTCTGCCTCTCCCTGCCCCTATTGGACCCCTCCCCAAATCCCCACCCCAGCCCTGCCTCCTCCCTCAAGTGTGCCGTGTTCCCCCTCCTCGGCTTGCTGTGCAAAACAGCTGAGGGGGGAGAAGCAGGATGCGGTGGCGTGTTCAGGGGCGGAGGCGGAGCGGAGGTGGGCTGGGGCAGGGGGGCGGGGAGCGGCCAGTGGGTGCAGAGCACCCACCAATTTTTCCCCGTGGGTGCTCCAGCCCCGGAGCATCCGCGGAGTCGGCGCCTATGCAAGTTCGTACCAGTTTTAAACTCTAAGTCTTTCATATCTGTCTGTCTTCTTATATGGTTCCCACAATATATATAAGCAGTGCACTCCATACTGGATCAAAACTATAAACAGATTTTCTTGTTGCCAAGAACCTCTGTCCTGATAAATGGAGCACCACACAGAAGTAAACAGGTTTACTGGCTGACTAGGATTTGTCACGGAGATTGTGTTGAGAATTAAGGCATTTAGAATACCCTATGTCACTTTAATTACCCTATGTGATGGAGTGTGTGTACTGCATCCTCAGCTGACCCATGAAAAGTCCATCCGCTCTCTTAAGCATCTAGTCTTGAGAGAGGCTAACAGCTGTGGCCCATTAGGCAGCTGAAAGGTGGATCAGACAACTATGCCTTGTTAACAGGGAAGCCATAGAAAGCTACATTTTTTCAATGGGTTAATAAAGTGGTTCTGTCACAACCTCAGGGATTCCCTTGGGAAGGCAGATCAGCACTGAATGCGGCTAACACTGCTGCAAGCATCGCAAAGCAGTTTGGGGAGAGTCAAAGGTGCATGTGTATTGCAGAATACAAGAGGCCACGGGGGAAAGAAAGAAGAAGAGCAGGGAACAGGTTAACTCAACACTTCAGCTAGCTCGGTGTGAAGATAAGACGCTGGCCCAGGCCCAAGGTCATGGTCTCGATGAGAAATCAGCAGCTGCCCAGCCATAAGAAGAGAAGAACTAAGTTGAGCAAAGCTGCAGAAATAACAGCAAAAACAGTGAGAGCAAATAAGACGGCGACAGCAAAGGCCAATAGAAGGGAAAACAAAGTCTCCAGTGCCGGGATGTTTTGGGAAACCGAGGAGGCCACAGCAAGCTGGTTTGGACTGGCACAAAGAGCACCAGAAGCAGAGTGGAATACCCCCCAAGGAGCCCAGGACTTAAAACCCTCCTGAGAGCTGGAGCAATTTGGAGATCAATAGCAAATCCTTGGACAACCAAGTGGGTTAGGGCTTGGGGCGTTAACACTTTCTTTCTTCCCCTGAGTGATGTGAGAGCGTTCCCAGCACTCTCTGCTGTTATTTTATTATTTTATCAATAAAGCTTTAAAATGTAGGCACTTGGTGTGTTTCGTCATTTCCCTCCACCCCTGCCCTCTCCCTCAATGATCCTGCGGTGGCAGCCTGATTGCCTAACATGGCGGCAGATTGGTAACTGAAATCCGTCACAGTTCTAGGAAAGAGGAGCAGAACTTAGCTTCCTTCCATCCATACAGGACAGCATGAAAGCCTGGGAAAGGGACCAATACTCACTACTTTATTCACCATCTACCTGACATAGGGAGGACTGGAACTATATGGTCATCCTACTGAAAGGATGTTTCCTATCATTTTAGTTAAGCCTCCCCAGTAAAATGGGAACAGTGAGAGAATAAATGTCTCCCAACCCAAAAAGGCTCTTAAAGTGTGTTTATTTCCCCTTGATTTACTTTCCTAACCTGGCATAAAAGAGTGATCCCATTAGAACTAGTGTCAAGCAGTGGGATGCATCTAACCCTACTGAATGTGGGATGCCCATTGTTACCAAGCTGAGGCTTGTATTGTATTGTGTTTCTCAGTAACCCATAAAAGCAAATCCCAGGAAGGTGGTGCATTTGGACAGTAACTCAGGGCCTGCATGCTCTTGTAAAGATGGTAGAGACTCCTGTTCATTCCTTTCAGTGCACTATTCCACAGCAGATTATGGTTAATTCTCAGGCATATCATGGTCTATAGGGATGCCGTCGTAGATTCAGGTGACATATCTACATCCTCTTGAAATTTGATCAGCAGTCTAGTGGTCAGCTTCTGAGACCTGATGTTCAGAACTCAAGCAGAGTGCTTGTGTGTGATTAAGTGGAAAGGAGATAGTTGATTCAGAAGTTCCAATTATTCATAAGAAAATAAGTTTTTAAAAGCCTCTCGAGGCTGGTGGGGAGAAAAAGGGAATGAAGAAGAAAAAAGAGAGTTAAGGGAGAACAACATCAGGTCATTGCTCATGCTACCCTTTTCCCTCCCACTCCAGTATCATTGTTTCCTTGCTTGTACGAAAAAGGATCAGAACTCCTTCTCAGAGCCCACTCAACATCATGTTTGTTTTTCCTACAAGACTTAAACATAGCAAGAAAAAGAAGGTAAAAGTAGCAGAAACCATGAAGCACAACAGGGGAGGGAGTTCAAGGTGCTCAGCTCTTCAGAGGATTGGGCCTTTACTATATATCAGAATTCTATTGACAAATATACTTCAAACTACATACACTGTTAGAAATTCTCTGTATCTGTCAATAGCCATTCTTAATATAATATGTGGTGCAGTTGCTCCAACCTGTTGTATTGTGCCTGGTTTTCTCTATGTTGACCCATCTGAAGATAGGAGTTCCTAAACATTTATATTTTTACAATATTAACAAAAATACAACCCAGGAACACTGAGGACTGAGACCTATTTGGTATCAGTGGTATTTTAGTATATTTGGAACAATTATTCCTCTGCATCCTAGGGTCTGATAATCATTTAGCAATTCTTTAATTGCTACTTTTCACCATCCCTTCAAATAAAATGATGGTATACCTCAACTCTTTCTCAACAAGGTTTTCTTATATGCAGCTTTTACCAACTGGCAGCATTTAAAGTGGGGGGTTAGTATAACTATCTTTGTCCCCACCCTCAATTTGAGAACTGTTATGTACCAAATCACTATGAGAGACTGAAATGTCTTTTCCCTTTCAGACTGTAGCATACGTATGTTAGACACAGTGATATAGTACCAATTTATAGATAGAACCATTAATCCCTTAGAAATAAATACCATTGAACTATCCAGTTTGTACACCTTGATGTTTTAACCTTTCTGTCACATCTATTTCTTTTATAATTTCACATTACGTGTGTGGGGGGTGCAGGAAAGGGTCTTCTTTTCAATGATCACATTTAATTCCCATTTAATTACAGTATGTATGTTATACAAGCAAAGCATCAGTGACATCCAGTGGCAGCATGTATTAATGTCAGGCATATCATCTTCTATAGAAGTGGTTTTTAACCTTTACTGCAGCCTGCACCCCTTTGGTTCTCAAAATATGTTCTTGCACCCCTTATCAAAAATCGTTGAAGTAGGTCAGTGTTTTAAACCTAGATATATTTTTTGTTTGTATATTACAGTAATCATTTAAAAATGTATAATGTTAATAAATACATAGGTTTGATGAAACAAAGTAGTTGTACTTGTGTGCCTGTGCTTAATTTGTGTTTTCGATGATTTACCTTCTAAAAAAATCTGGCATGTCTCGCACCCCAAGAAAAGGCATCTCGCACCCCCAGGGGGTGCGTGCACCCCAGGTTAAGAACCACTGTTCTATAGGGATAGCTTCATAGATTCAGCTCACAAATATATCTACATCCTCTTGCAATTTGATCAGCAGTCTAGCGGTCAGCTTCTAAGAGCTGATGTTCAGCACTCAAGATGACTGCTTGCATGTGATTAAGTAGAAAGGAGATTCTCATGTTGCTCAGTAAGCAAACTCTGGTGGAAGCAGCAGCAGTCCTTAATCTGGACAGTCTCCATACAGTGAGCCTGAGAGTTCAGGAGGAATAATGTCAATGGATGCAGATTGAATGACATTTTAAAACATGGAGATTGTAGCTTTTTAGGGCAGAGACTGTGTTTATCTGTGTCATGAACACTGCTAAGCACATTGTCCATGCCCAGTAAATAGCCTTTAGTAGTATCTGGGTAACGTCAATCTGTTGCTCAAAACAATGTACTGTGCCATCGAAACCCCTTGCCAAAAGTTAAAAATACACTCAAATGAACATTAAAGCTAGGAGCTTTAGTCTCAAGGAGATCAATCTGTTCATCTTAACAAAGAGAAGGTTAAGGAGTGAGTTGATCATAGTCTAAAAACATCTACATAGGAAACAAAAACTTGATATTTGACTCTTTAGTCTAGCAGACAAAGGTATAACAAGATCCAACGGTTGGAAGTTGAAGCTAAACAAATTCAGACCAGAAATAAGGTTCATATTTTTTACAGTGAGGGCAATTAACCATTGGAACGGGTTTATGGTAGATTCTCTGTCACTGGCCATTTTAAAATCAAGATTGGATTTTTTTTTTGAGATATGCTCTAGTTCAAATAGGAATTAATTCAAAGAAGTTTTATGACTGCTTTGTATAGGAGGTCAGGCAAGATGATCACAGTGGTCACTTCTGGCCTTAAACCAAAATATGACTAATCATCACAAAGTTAAATACAAACAGTTCCCACTTCCCCACCAATATAAGTCTTTTTTATGTTCCTCCAACCCCAAAGCCTTATTAAAGAGGTAAATATAGTCATGTACCCCAAAGCTCAGCCAGTTCAGGCTATTTTAGAGAATGTGGGGAGCAGGTTCCAAAAATGAGGTCCTCTCATCTCCTTTCCTTTTTATAAAAAAGGGGCTCCAGCTCAACAGTCTCTTTTTGATCATAGCTGCAGTTGTATGATATGGGAAAACTCTGACAGGGTAAGCGTAGAGCTGAAAATTCCATTCCATGAAAGATTTTGGATCTTTTTTTTTTTGTTTTGACTCAACATGAAACCTGAAAACATTGAGGTTCTTCATGAAAGAAATTTAAAAATAAATTTCAGATTGATCAAAGCATTTTGTTTTGACTTTTTTATTTTTTATTATAAAATAAAGATTGAAATATCATTTAAAGTGTTTTGTTCTGAAAATGTTAAAACAGGATATTTCGACAATGTTGGAATCTTCCTCTTTTTAACTCCAAAACAAAATTTTGGTGAAATTGATATGTTTTCTTGCAGCATTTTGATTTAGACGGAACTGTGTTTCCTCACAGAATATGGTTCTGTTGGCTTTTCTGATCAGCTCTGTTAAGGAGGACTAAATAAAAAACCCTTCTATATCTGGCCTTATGTTTCTTATTCTGAAAAATTAAAGTTCAGCAAATTATGACAAACTGTAAGTGAGATATTAAATGAGATATCTTCAGCCATGCTGAGGTCCATCCTTCCTGCTTGTGATGAAAATCTGAGTGGTTGCACCTCTAAATTCCTGATTAACATTTACAATCAGGTAGTTAAATGTGCATCTTCTCAGATTTATACATACAAATAAACTACAGTCACAAATGCAGGTCAAAAGTTTGCAGTTGGAAATGCCACCTTCAAACAGAGGCTATATGTATATGTATATATATATATATATATGCCCCTAATTTGATTTTAAAATGATACTTTAGTTAGACTTTGGGAACACTTATTTTTGAAAAACTGTAGACCTCTAATATGAAAGATACACACCATTGGTTTGTTGATGTATGAATCTGTTGTACTCAACCCTTTTTCTCTTGTATCCCTTGTACTTACTCCTAATGTATTTGCATAGCACAATCGTCTGTCAAAGGACTGTCAAAAGACACTCATTCATTTATTAAATAATAACTAAATACAAAAGGCTACAGAAAAACCATGAGAAATATAATAGTAAAGTATTTAAGATATTATCCTTTATGTACCTCTTCAGAGGTTCAGAACCACCACAGCAGTCAATAAGTGTTGTAGGTTTTCAACCTCTTTTTGGACCAAGACCTACCAGCAGTGGCTCAAAGTAACTTAAACTTTAGTCCTGCCTTAGGATCAAGTTGTATGAACCTTTTGTGGAGTTCCAGGGGCCTCCATAACAGCACCTCTGCTAGTAGATCCTAATCCAGCATTAGAGCATCAAACATTACTCAACCCTCATTGGAAATTTCTTTAGAATTTAACAGAAAAAGTTTCTGTAGAAAATGTAAACCTGCATAAAGATTTCTATAGCAGGTATTTTCTATTACATTCACTTAACTCCTATTATGTTCAATAGGCTGGCCTAAAAAATTTATAGAGCTCAATAGAAATTTTATCCCTTCTACTAGCTTTCAGTGTAATTTCTTGAGAATCTTGTTGGTTTCATCTCTGTTAGAAAGGCTGTCAAATAATAAATATTTTATACTCATGATTTTATGAATATATATATATGAATATATATATTTATTTATTTCTGAGCAGACAAAAATGTGTTTGTTGAGTCTCGCAGAAGATTTTAGTTTTTTTACAACTTTGTATTGTGTATCACTTTACCGCTATTGTATTGGCAGAAAGGGACATTAATGTCCGTAACTCCTTTAACATATTTTATTTAAAAGACTGACAATTTACTCAAAAGAAATTTTAAAATCCTATACTTCAACCTCTTATATCAAATTCTATATAAACTACACTGTATCGTCCTTGGTCAATAAAACAGATGGGATTTTAAAGTAGCTTCCAGCGGCAGCAGGTCTTAGCAATATTTTTCAAAGCTGTTGAAAGGTACTGGAATAAATGAAAATCTTAAATGGTATATAACGACTCTAGAGTTCAAACAGAGAAGGTTCCCTCGTGCAGGCGCCTTGGCATATATGCCTATTGAATCAAATTTGCAATATATTTTGTTTCAACAAGGAGAACAAGAAAAAAAAGGTTTCAGAGTAACAGCCGTGTTAGTCTGTATTCGCAAAAAGAAAAGGAGTCCTTGTGGCACCTTAGAGACTAACCAATTTATTTGAGCATGAGCTTTCGTGAGCTACAGCTCACTTCATCGGATGCATTCTGTGGAAATTGCAGAAGACATTATATACACAGACACCATGAAACAATAGAAAAAAAAAGATTCTGCCATATTTGACAGATTTTTTCCAACTATTAAAATATTTTTTCCAGGTGATGCTACCAAAACATGTAAAGATTAAGGTTGGAGATGGGGAGTTCCCTAACTGGTACTAGCATGAGAGTCCCTTTGCTATTAAGAACAGGAAATTTTGCAGTTGATTTTAATGCCTGAGTAGCTACAGCAAGTCAAGCTCACATTCTTCCCAACTGTTCCTGCAGTATGTACACACTAACCTTATAAATGAACCTTTCTTGAAACAGCAGAGGTTGGATTAAATGCTCTTAATAGCAGTCACCAACAAAGTGTCTCCAATAAAAATCGGTGTGCTCTTTTGACTGTTAGTGGCAAAAGCTGGAAAAGACTTGGTCTCTGACGTGATCAGTTATCTCTACTTGCATCTGTTGATTTAAAGAACTAGTTACCAAATTGCATACTAGAATTCTGAGTCATCCTGTGTTGTTTTGTGGTGACAAATGCATAGGCATAGGAAGAAATGAAACTTTGCCAGAGCTAGTATGTGAGAGTGCAACATAAATTGTATGGTTGTTTGCAAAATAAGCCCAAAATGTCAAGGCTAATGAACCATTTAACTACACCTGTGAAAGAATGAAATATGTTGCTAGGTCCAAATATGATATTTCCAGAATTTTTGTTCCATTGGAAACTTTGAAATTTTATCCTTTCATTCTAATTCAGAAAGAAAACTGAATTTTAAAATGTTAAAATTTCCAGCAGAAAGGAAATTCCATTTTCTGACCAACTCTACTGGAAAGGCTTAGTTTCCATAAACAAGTCACAAGTTTGTAACCCATTTACAAGGGAGATACTACAACTTTTAACTGTGTTGTAACTAGGTTCCCTGACTCCTTGTTAGTCAGTTTTCCTGGTCTCTTAAAATAAAAAACACTCCTCAGCATTATAGTACCTATGCAGACATTTTGTCTCTGCTGGCCTTCTTTAGGGAATAATTAATTATCCCACCATGTGGCCTACAATCTAGATGTGTTGCCTCATTTCCTTTAGCAGTGTGTTCTAAGAAATTGTAGTTGTAATGCCCCCAGCCTATGTCCAAGTGCCTCTGCTCTTGGCAGTAAAAAGAAAAGTGTTTATTCCATAGTCTTTCTGCCTAATACCAGTCCTTAATCTTTTAGAAACCAGGAATTGTTGCCTATTGTTCCTGTCCCGGTGTTGAGGATGACCATCCCTGGCACTGACACAGAGATGTTACATCTCTTCTGTACTTCCTCAGCATAACTTTGTCTGAGGAAGACTGAATTTCTCAGGTTAGGGAAAACTGAATGCATGTGTGGCTAATTCAGCTACTTAGGGAACCTGTATATCGTGTTAGGTATTGAATAAGCAGTGATATGGAAGAGTCAGTATTAGCTTGTCCAACACCTCTTACTCCTTCAGTGTTCTGGTCACCTATCCCATTTTTTACACTTTTGAAAACTGTGTCTCCATTATCTACACAAGGAGGAAAAAGATTTCAATATTTAAAAAAACAAAAAACGAACAAAACTAGAAATATCCATCTTGTCCTCTGCTGCTGCTTCTTGACCAAAAATAATCAGTAGTTCTTACAATTATCAACCACAAATCTCCTTCTTTGCAAAAGAAATTTGGGTATTTCCTACAGAGTATGGTAACATTTTCTTATACAATGGGTAAAGAGGTGATCTTGAGTATCTAATTAACTCCCAGTTAATATGGGGTAGAGACATTCTTAGCAATTTTTTATTCCCTACTAGCAAAACACCATCTGGCATATTTTTCTAAGAACTTGAGACACTGCCTTTAGAATTCTCACACACACACACAAAACCACTTTTAGTAATAGAATTTGAATGTCAATCATCATGGAAAAAGAACTCCTTTGGTTTATCCAAGTTCCCCCATTTGAAAGAATGTCTGTCAATCAGCATTGTTGGATATGGTTAGTATTGTAGTGTGACAGCATTGGCTGGTGGGACTAGGTAACCTTTCGGTGGGACTAGGTAACCTTTCAGTGGTCCTTTTTTGTAGTCCTTTTCCTTTTCCACAGGGGTTTTAAAAGAGACAAACTATTTGTATTCTGAGGATAATTTAAAAGTTCATATTCACATAGAATGTCACTGTTTGTTCAATGTATAAACACTTAGGTAAATCAGATTCCCAAAGGGTTTGGGAATCCAAACAACCCTTCTGCTAATAACACAAATACTGAGTAATTCATCATACCTCTCAAGGTTTGTTATAGGCATTTTAGCCACAAAGGGGCATTGTTAGTTGGAATGGCGGCCTTGCCAGAGGCCGTGCATATTTGCTAACATCTGACAGAAGATGCTGGCAGAAGTATTTCCCTCACCTTTCGCTAGCAGGTATGAACAGTATGAGTATGTGTAATGACAGTCCCCTGGGTCTTTGCTGGGGATTAAACAAGAACCTCCAGAGCCAAATCCTCATATTATATGAGAATATTGATACAATAGACATCATAGAAACTTGGTGGAAAGAGGATAATCGATGGGATACAGTAATACCAGGGTACAAAATATATCAGAAGGACAGAATAAGTCATACTGGTGGGGAAGTGGCACTATATGTGAAAGAAAGCATAGAGTCAAATGAAGTAAAAATCTTAAATGAACCAAACTGTACCATAGAATCTCTATGGATGGAAATTCCATGCTCTAATAATAAGAATATAGCAGTAGGGATATATTACTGACCACTTGACCAGGAAGGGGATAGTGATTATGAAATGCTCAGGGAGATTAGAGAGGCTACAAAAATAAAAAAACTCATCAATAATGGGAGATTTCAACTATCCCCATATTGACTGGGTACATGCCACCATAGGATGGAATGCCAAGGTAAAGTTTCTTGATTCCTTTAATGACTGCTTCTTGGAGCAGCTAGTCCTGGAACCCACAAGAGGAGAGGCAATTCTTGATTTAGTCCTAAGTGGAGCACAGGATCTGGTCCAAGAGGTGAAGATAGTTGAACCACTTGGTAATAGTGACCATAACATAATAAAATTTAACATCCCTGTGGGGGGAAAACACCAGAGCAGGCCACCGTGGTAGCATTTAATTTCAGAAAGGGGAACTACACAAAAAATGAGGATGTTTGTTAAACAGAAATTAAAAGGTAAAGTTCAAAAGTGAAATTGCTGCAAGCTGCATGGAAACTTCTTAAAGACAATATAATAGAGGCTCAATTTAAATGTATACCCCACATTAAAAAACATAGTAAGAGAACCAAAAAAGTGTCACCATGGCTAAACAACTATGTAAAAAAAAGCAATTGGAGGCTGTCAAGGTTCCTTCCCCACTCTGAACTCTAGGGTACAGATGTGGGGACCTGCATGAAAACCTCCTAAGCTTACTTTTACCAGCTTAGGTTAAAACTTCCCCAAGGTACAAACTATTTTACCCTTTGCCCTTGGACTTCCACTGCCACCACCAAACTTTATCTGGGTTCCTGAGAAAACATAGTTTGGAAACGTCTTTCCCCCCAAAATCCTCCCAACCCTTGCACCCCACTTCCTGGGGAAGGTTTGGTAAAAATCCTCACCAATTTGCATAGGTGACCACAGACCCAAACCCTTGGATCTTAGAACAATGAAAAAGCATTCAGTTTCCTTACAAGAAGACTTTTAATAGAAGTAAAAAAAAGAATCACCTCTGTAAAATCAGGATGGTGAATACCTTACAGGGTAATTAGATTCAAAACATAGAGAAGCCCTCTAGGCAAAACCTTAAGTTACAAAAAAGACACATAGACAGGAATATTCATTCTATTCAGCACAGCTATTTTCTCAGCCATTTAAAGAAATCATAATCTAACATATACCTAGCTAGATTACTTACTAAGTTCTAAGACTCCATTCCTGTTCTGTCCCCGGCAAAAGCATCACGCAGACAGACCCAGACCCTTTGTTTTTTTCCCTCCTCCCAGCTTTTGAAAGTATCTTGTCTCCTCATTGGTCATTTTGGTCAGGTGCCAGCGAGGTTACCTTTAGCTTCTTAACCCTTTACAGGTGAGAGGATTTTTCCTCTGGCCAGGAGGGATTTTAAAGGGGTTTACCCTTCCCTTTATATTTATGACAGAGGCAAAAAGGCATTCTTTAAAAAGTTAAATCCTATTGACGAAAATAGAAAGGAGCATAAAATCTGGTAAGTGAAGTGTTAAAATGTAATTAGGAAGGCCTAAAAAGAATTTGAAGAACAGTTAGCCAAAGACTCAAAAAGTAACAGCAACATTTTTTAAGTACATCAGAAGCAGGAAGCCTGCTAAAAAACCAGTGGGGCCACTGGACGATCGAGATGCTAAAGGAGCACTCAAGATAAGGCCATTGCAGAGAAACTAAATGAATTATTTGCATCAGTCTTCATGGCTGAGGATGTGAGGGAGATTCCGAAATCTGAGCCATTCTTTTTAGGTGACAAATGTGAGGAACTGTCCCAGAGGGCTGGACAGTGCAGAATACACATTTCGGGGGAAAATTTGGGATTGGGGTCACCCTGCAAGTGGTAACCAAGAATGGTGGAAGCCAGAGTGTGACTGGAGTGTGCTGGCAGGCTGCAACTATAAACAGACACTCAGGGTCTGACCTACATGCTGTTTGTGAGGAGCCCTGGTTGGGAGCTACAGCAGCAAAGCATTTTGAGGCAGTTCAGGTGTGTGTGTGTGTGTGTGTGTGTGTGGTTCAACTCCTCACTGGTCTGGATTGCACCCCAGAATGTCATGGAGGGTATAAGTGACCATTTGAAAGTCACATAAGTGCTCTGGAGAAGAACTAGGAACCTAGATTTCTTTACTCCCAGGTCTGTTCTTTAAACAAATGATTGTCCTCCTTCCTCTAATTTATCTTACATTTTGAAGGATAGTCTTACCAAAGACATTAGTTTTGAGAGTTCAGCATGCTAGCCCTTCATTTGCTGAATTTATGGAGACTTGATTAAAATGTTGGGGTTTTTTGCTACAAGATCTCAGAGTTTGAATTTAAAGTAACTTTTCAACCTCTGATAGCATAATCTACTTGCTATGGGCATCATTCCAGTCCCACTGAAGTCTGGCAAAAATCCCATTGACTTCAGTGAGATCAGAAGTAAGCCCTGCATGTGGTTTTAAAAAATATTAATAATATCTTCCCTTGTATCATGTCTTCTATCCCCAAAAGTCCCACAGTGCTTTTTTCAATAAAACTGCACTTTAAAGAAGCACAGACAGAGCAATGTGATGATACACAACCAGCAGAGCTGAAAAGGATTAAATTGTTACATGGTCATTCCAGTGTAATAGCGTTCACAGCTCGTAATTTGCAATGGCTTCTGCTATCACTGCCCCTAATAAAAAAAATGATTATCTTCTCTTTTGAGCACACAATAACAGTGTAGATCAGGATGTAGTGTTGCAGTCCTTCTGTGAAATGGTGGGAAACCCCCTCTTGTTCCCATTGAATTAAATGAGCAGCCCAGGGTGTCTTGCTGTTCATGCTGTGGATAGTGGTATGGTCTCTCAGTCAGTATTATGTATCTCTGTGAGTCTGACTTCCATAAGCTGCTTAGAAACTGTAGTGTATTTGAAAGCTTATGTTTATAGGAGATCAATGCATTCTCCTAATGCATTACAAAACCTGAAGGTAGATTTAGTTGGTGCAATGACTTTTATTGAGGAATCAGTGTAAAAATCTAAGGAAGAGTAAAAGAGACATGAAAGTTAATGAAATAAGAATCTTTAAAGGTTTGGCTTAAAGAATAAGATCCCCAAGTTTTGGTCATTTATCCCGAAAATCTGAACTTCTTGAGGTTGCAGAACTGAGCTGTGAATCTTGTGAGTCTTTCTCATGGCATTTGTGGCATTTCCAATTCTGGTTCTATACAAAACCAGAAAGTGCAGAGGTGGAGTGCAATATGGAAAAATGGTCACATTTTATTCAGGGTACATTTGAAATCCTTATAAAGGATCAATAAATGATGAATAGATTTCTTAAATGGTTAAAATAGAAATTATAGAAATATAGGACTGGAAGGGGCCTTGATAGGTCATCTAATCCAGTCCCCTGCACTGAGGCAGGACTAGTATTATCTATAATCATAATCCAACTGGTCACGAGGTTGTTTATAACAATGGCTTATAACATCTATAATCTCTTCCACTGATATGCTTATAATCATCTCTAACATATATTCCTCAGGCCTGTAACGTAACACTGATTAGTCATTTATTATCCCTTTATAAACTATTTATCAGTGTACCCTTAGAATATAGTGTGACTGGAAGCATAATTATCATGGAAGCATTTTTGAAGCACAGGCTTCAATCATTTGTCAAATCAATTTGCCTGTCCCCAGAAATAATGTGCACTGAAAATACTCAGCTAATAAGGATTAGAGCCAGTCAAAATATGGGATTTTTTTTTGAGGAAAACATTTGTGAGAAAACAATTTCCCTGTTTTTGTCAAAGAATTTCAAAATTAATATTTTTTTTAACCTGGTCTAGCAAGACCAGGTAAAAAAACTGTCTCTTGTGCATAGCAACAAAGGGTCGAATTTAACCTTGACTTAAATGGATGTGCACTAGAGATGAATTTGGCCCAACATTTTTAGAAATCATGACAATTATTCCATTAGAATAGTTACAAGGAAGTGGTTACAGTCATAGCCAAGTTCCCCATTTGGTTAAGTGCTATGTGGTGAGATTGTCTCACACTGCAAACCATTTCACAATATTTTCCATTTTAAGTAACAGCAGAAATTGCAAGATGCATTTGTAGTGGATCTCCTCCCAGAGATGTGGCTCACCTCCTTACATTGTCCTTATTCAATCTTGAATATTTCTGTGCAACCTCCAGTGTAAATGTGATTTCCACCTGGCCACACTCCAAGACTGACTGTCCGTACTCACCAAGACAAATCTTTTCCCACTGTGATCGCTATTGGACAACATAATATCAGAGTACAATCTTCTGTTATTCTTGAACATTACAAGCTGGCAATCATAGCCATTATCCTATTCTAGACTACCTGTTGTGAGGAATATAGATGACTACCAGTACATTGGAAACACTAACTGTGAACTACTTTCCAAGCATGTAATCAATTTTAAAGGAGGATTTAGCAGTGATTGAATTTTCATTTTTTTCATATTAAAACTTCTGCAGCTTTAAAGTTGAACGATACCTAGATCTGTCACTCCCAGGAAGGGACATCCTAGTGTTACTGTAGTTGTGGATACGTTGGAGTCTTCTGATATCAGCCATCCTGTTTTCTATGGCAGCTATCCCATTTAATTATAGCCAGCAATTTATGTCTTGCCTCATTTAGTGCTCCCTTTCCTGTGGTAAGCTGGTGACAATGTATTTGTGTCTGCAAAAGAAAGACGGAGATTTATCAGCCCTAAACTAAATAATATTCTAGACACATACAGTGTAAGGACATTTATTGCTCCTCATATTTTACTTTTGTTAGAATTTTAAATCTGAATGATGGAATAATAAAAAAAAATTACGACACATAGATTATTTACTTTCTAATGGCAGCCTCAGGACAAAGTGATTTTTTCCCCTCTTGTTCCTTGCCAGATAACTTGCACAGTCCAGAAGCACACACTAAGACTGCTGTAATGAAGCATCTGTCAAAGTTTTCCTTACAAACAGCTTTCAGAGGTTTATAACTTGGCAATTAAATATTGGCCCTGTCTCAAACCTGGCATAGAGGTGCTCACTTCAAAATCAGGATTTTAAATATCATTCTAAACATTGATTTCACTTATACCCACCCTCATACCCTGAGTTTTGTGAATGAATATCTTGATGATCTTCCCACCATGATAAAGTTGAATTCTAAGACATCAGTTTTTAGTTGCATATACATTTTCAGTCTTTTAGCTTTCTCGATGGAATTTGACAAGTTTTGTCCTCAGTCTGAATTTTCTTTTAAGTTTGAACCAAAACAGTTCAATCATTTTAAAGAATGAAAACAGTGGGGAAAAATAACACAAATAAAACCCTTTTCCTCTTGTGTAAACATATTGAACAGCTCTGGCATATCAGTGGTAAACAATAGGAGCTTAGTATGTGGTAGAGATATGATCCATAAATTGAGAAGATAGGCTTCAGAAATATTTATAGGTTAACATGATCATTGTTTCTCTTTTCACTCTCTTTGGATTATTTAAAACTTGAACCCAAAATAGGGTTCAGCATAACAACTCTAAGAGGCCAGGCTGAGTTTCCAGGATGCCAGTTCAGGAAAAAAAATGTTTTACTTAAAGGTGATAAACATGGAAATGCATGCTTCAAGTCACTTTTCAGACTAGGCTCATGTTCACTGACCAAAGCTGAATTTTGTATGTCTTTAACATCTATTGTAACCATGGTATGATTAAGCATGTTGCCTCGTGTGGTGTAGATAAGAGGAAAGGAAAAGAAAGCTTTTTACTCCAGACCACAAATGTCACACATTTCATTTACGATACAAATTCTCTTTCTCTCTCATATGTCTTTTCTGTTTTGAGAGAGAACACCTTTGTTCTAAGGAAATGTTCAGCAGGAAGAAAACAAAACTGCACACCCTTCACCTAGGATTTCTCACAGTTCTCAGAGTTGCATTTATGACACCCTGGGAAGGGAAAAATGTGAGGAAGTGTGATCTAAAGGCTAGTGAATGGGGACCATAAATTGCAAACTCCTGGGTTATAATAACCTCAGCTCTTTCACTGACTCACAGTTTAGCCATAGGCATATTCTTCAGCTCTTCCTGCCTCAGTTTACCAAATTGAAAGTGAATGTGGTAGCATTTACCTGCCATATCATACAGGTTTGTCATAAGACTTAAATAAGTTCTTTCCTGTTTGCTTCCGTCCATTGTACTGATCGAAGGAGAGCAAAACCTCAGAAAACACTTCAGCAGTGCAATGCAATGTGGAAAAGAAAGTACATGAAAGGCTTCCTCACAAAATATTATTTATTATTTATAATTTAATTTGTTGGTAGCTGAATGGGTATGGTAATCGGGCCAAGTCTCTGTGCAGTCTCCCTCAGTGAAATTGTTGTATGCAAATAAGCTGTGGAGTAAGGATAGTGACTGGTTGTGTTACCTTTGAAATTACAATGATTTAGGATTCTTGGCATGGCGTACATATCTTACCACAGCTGAAAGGCCATGCTGTCATATGGGTGTAATTCATGATGTCAAAATGTCTGAGAACTCAAAAAAAAAAAAAAAAAAAAAAAAAAAAGAAAAGGGATAGTAACAGATCACAAATGCCAGTGATGATTGAAACTGGTGATATTCAAAATACAATAAGCTTCCAGCCATGCTTGTAGCTGTTTCTATTTTTTTACACCAACCCAGCAGACACTGTAGGCTTCAGAGTGGCACACAGACAATAACAACCCTGGAATGTTCTTATACAGATTACTTATTTGTAAAATCAGTGCATCAAAATTGGGATGATTCAGGGAGGCTGAGTGGCTGATTGGGATGCAACATTTGTATGATATAGTTGAAGTATGACATAGGGAACTCCCTTGTTTTTTAAGCTTCAGCATGGAAAAACCTTTCTTTTCAAGTATTTGCCATCTGTATTCAGAGACTATTTCTGTGGAATTGGCTTTAATATTATGCCAAACAAGTTGTTGTGAATTTTGCATTATTGTGATGATTCTTGAGCATTTTCACATACCTTTCTGCTACAAGACAGAATTATTTACATATTTATGCCATCTATCATAACAAAATAAACACACTGCTGTACCACAGCTCATTTATGGTAGTCTTCATAGGAAAACACAACACAGTATATGAGATGTAGTTTGCATATTGATGCACATATTCTTTGAACATGGAAAGAGCTATATAATACTAAATATTTTGAAAAACCCTATATAATACTATGTACTCTGAAAACTCTGGTCTCAGGTGTCTCAAATTAGGCACCCAAAATTAGTGGATTCTTCTGACATTAATTTCTCTGTGCCTCAATTCCCTGACTGTAAAATGTGGATAACAACATCCCCATACCTAATAAAGATGTTGCAAAAATAAATTCAGTGTTTGTGAAGCACTCAGATACTATAGTGATGAATGCCATAGAAAATCCCATGTGGAAACAAATAATTCTGCCTTGAGAACAGGGTTTGAATAGCATGCAGTAAATAAGACCTGGGACTAACTTTGAATGGCAAAGTGAAAACAAAATATTGAATAGCTGCTCACTTAATTGAACACCATTCATCCTTTTTACTGAATGAGGCAGAGAACCTTTGGAAGAATAAAGAAAAGGAGTACTTGTGGCACCTTAGAGACTAACAAATTTATTTGAGCATAAGCTTTCGTGAGCTACAGCTCACTTCATCGGATGCATTCTGATGAAGTGAGCTGTAGCTCACGAAAGCTTATGCTCAAATAAATTTGTTAGTCTAAGGTGCCACAAGTACTCCTTTTCTTTGTGCGAATACAGACTAACATGGCTGCTACTCTGAAACCTTGGAAGAATAGTATGTGATCATGGAAATAAAGACTTTGTCATAATGCATGTACATAAGGGGGCAGGGGGTGAATTAAGGTTGCACAGGTGATCTTAATTCTGGCATTTCCTAACTTTTGAGTGCTTGACTTTGCAACCATAACATTGTGTGTGCGTAATAAATATACGAACTAAAGCAGCTGAAGTGTGACTCTCCAGTGTTTTTATTGCAGTCCACAAAAGTATGCAGTAGTACAATCAAAATAGCCACGTGCACATCCTTCAGCATATTAATAACTATAAGAAAGTGTAGGAGCTCTGAAATCCATTAGTACTCATGTGCTTCTTACAATGAAGCAGTTAATTTGTGATATGTGAACCAACAGACATGCAAAGTTGTTTCATGTATTAGGTGTGCCACACAGGATGATGCCATGATAGTATAAAAATGTGCACTTCAAATAGGAGAGAGGCTCTCATTCAGCAAAATACTTATCTTTAAGTACATGTTTAAATCCATTCTTATATAGCAAAGCTTTTTAGTATGTGCTTAAGGCTCATTGAAACAGTGGGACATAAGTACATACTTAAAATTAAGCACACATGTCAGTACTCTGCAAGTCAGAAACAAGTGAGTGTTTCATCCAATAAAGAGATTTGCAGAAGTAAATTTACCGACAAGCGGGCAAGTAAAGTGTCAGTGTCTGAGGCTAAGCAATGTGTTGGCAAGAGGCAGGAATATTCAAAGGGCAGCTAGAGTCCTGAGAGTCTGACTCTATAATCAGTGTGCTGTTCCTGTGTAAAAAGGTTTAACTACTCTTGGTATCGTCTCTTTCACACCAAGCTTCTGAATGAATGGAAAATGAGATCATTTTTAAAATTGTCTATCCAGTTATGCCATGCTGAAGAGCATAACATCTTTTAGTCACACATTTTTGGGGCTCTGAATGCTCACAGTGAATGGGAAAATCACAGAGAACAAATTAGGTAATGTGAATACATTAGATACCTTTTAAGGCCCAAATTGCCTATTTCATGTAATTGTTCAGCATAAAAGGTGAATTATTACATGGTCTCTCAATAATGCCACTCTGATTAAATGTTTTCGAATGAGGCAAATTTTAATTAATAGGGAAAGGAACACATTTCACATACTGAGAAATGAATAAACATGTGGTTTGACCTACCTATCCTTAACTAAGTAAATAGTTTTACAATCAATTAATGCTACAGTAGAGCATGTCTAATGTTTAAATAAAATATTTCCTTCTCATGTTTGGTGAAAGAACAAGTGGGCATTAATGTAGAGATTTAGAGTCCAATTTCCCAAAGTAACCTCTAAACTTGATACCTTCAGTTTTAAGCATACATGTTTTGGGTACACAGCTTTGTCATTGCAAATTCCAGGTACCCAAAATTCCCAAACTATGACTTTTGGTACAATTCTCAGATCACGGATACTGAGGCCCAGATCCACAAAGGGACTTAGATGCTGTGACTGTGAGCATTGCAATGAATAACTTCTACAAGCCTGGAAAATCACAGAAACAACGCTGTGATCCACAAAACCTGTATTAGGTGCCTGAGCTCCCTCTACAATGAATGGGAAGAGATAGGCACCTTAGAATGAGACCCACAAAAGCCAGCATGCCAGGTGGACAGCCACCTAAGGTAGCCAGAGGGAAATGCTGATGAGGCGTGTGTTCTAAGCCCTTTCCCTCTGATGAAGCTAGATGCCTATCTCTGCTAGTGATCCACAAACAGGTACCCCTCTCCTGGAGTCAGACAGCTGAGGCACCTAACCTAAGTTGTTTCTTGTGAGAAGGAGTGATATAACTGCCTCACTCTACACAGGAGGAGGTAGTGGTGCTGCCAGTGCTTCCTACATTATAACTTTTAGCCCAGTGGTTAGAACACTCACCTGGGGTATGGAAGACCCAGGTTCAATTCCCCGCAGCGCCTAAAGGGGAGAAATGGTTTGAACAGAGGTCTCCCGTCTTTGTACACACACACACACAGAGAACCATACTGTAGCCTGGTGATGGGAGACCCAGGGTTCGCTCGCCCTGCTCCATCACTCTTTAATTATTTATCCTAAGTGCAGCAGCTTCAACAGGAGAGACTGAATACTGGAATATCCCATCGCTCAGTAGTTAGAGCATGCTCATTAGAAGTGGGAGACCCCTGTTCAAATCCTTTCTCCCTCTCAGGCAGAGGGGGTGGGGGGCTTGAACCAGAGTCTCTTATAGCCCAGGTGAGTGCTCTATCCACTGAACTGAAAGTTATGAAGTCGGTGCTGCCGACTGGAACTGTATTCAGTAAATGGTTTCTGAGCACACCTGCTGTCGTGGGCCCTGCACATAAGACAGGCAGATGAACACCCAACTACCCTGGTTCATGGGTTGCTCCTGGGCTTAGGTGGGAGATAGGTGCCTGGACACCTAGACTGAGGTGGAAGTGTACATGTCCAGAGACAGAAACTTAGGCACCAAGAAAGTTTCGGTGCTTACAAGGTTTGACGGGAGCTTTGTGGATTGCAGTGGAACCTAAAACTGGTATGTAGGCACCTAAACCCCCGATTTAGGGGCCGAAGTACCTTTGTGGGGTGGGACCTGATGTTACAGACATTTGACCCTGCAGTGGGTATTAACAAAGCAGCTGGAGGGGATTGGCCAGTAAGTATGAGGGATTTTGGCTTGAGGCTGCTGCTGCTGCTTCTTTTTTTTTTTTTTGCAAGCATGTTCCTGCTAGATCTGAAGTCAGGAAGATTGCACAGATGAATGCTTCTGAATGAATAAGCTTGTTAGAAAGCCAATGGATTGGTGTTGCCTGGTACTCTACTCATTCTGGATTATGGGGTCTTTAATTGGTATTTTCTTATGAATCCCATCATCATGGACTTCACAGTCAACAGAATTAACCAAGTAATTCTGTTTGAAGGCTGTGACACTGGGTTACTACGGTGCTATAATAACTTTGGGGCAATAATATTTGTGTTCTTATTTTTTCTATCACAGATTGTAAGTGTGCGTTTTGTTCAACTCAATCTCTTAAAGTGATTCAGACTAAAATTATCCAAATAGTGTAAGATGAATAGCTTATATGGGAATACAGCCACTATATATAATTTCAAATGTTACATTTCAAGAGGGTTTCATTTTAATAGGTTTTATAGTAAGGTCTTCTTATCAAGATGAAGATTTCAGAAGATAATTTTTTGACCTATAGTCTAGTTCTAAAATAGGAAGATAGAAGAAAGAAGGAAGAAGAAAGTGGAGAGATGAAACTCATAATAAGTTTGAATTGATTTTTAATTGTGCTGATGATAGAAGATTGAGTGACTGGGTTTTTTGCTAGAGGTTTTTACCAATTAGCTATTTTATAGGATTTTTATATTAACTTTGCATTTACAGAAAGTTATAGAACTTCCACTAAGATAAGACAGTGCCAGTTTCATCAAATGTGGTCTTATGTATCCAGACTTTTTATGGGGGGGGGGAAGTTGTCACAGATTTACAGCCTCTGTGGTAAACAAAACATAAAATATCTTTAAATTTGCTAATTTAATTCCAAACTGATGCTAGCCATGATGACTTAATTCGAACCTGATTGAACCAAGTTGAATGGCTCCAATTTAGGACATGAACGTGATTTGTCAAAAGACTTTGGAGGAAAGGTCTGTAAGGTTAAATAAGCAAAGGTCACAAAGTATAAAAATCAAGGATAAGACTGAGAAGCCTTTCCCTTCATCAGGCTACCTGTGGCAAGACTCACATTCCAGAATCTCCAAGAATGATCACATTGGGGAGAGGAAATTATGACATCAACAACCAGGTAACTCCAGCCTGTGACCGGTCATTCCCTGAACACAAAGAAGACCCACTAACAAGAAGCACTATGCCAGCAGAACATCACCCTTTTGCTCCTTGTCGACAGTTCCAGCTCCTACAGTATGAGAGTCCAGAATACTGTGAGAGCTGAAGATTTTTCAGACCTCTGTTATCTTAAGTATCTTAATTTTCCATTTTTCTATTTTTGTCTTTGTTTTTTATTGACTGGGAGACATCCCAGACATCTGAAGTGAAAATGTGGTTGTGTGCATGAATGTGTGTGAGTGCTCATCAAGAGCACATGGAGAGGGTGGCTGAAAAAAATGTTCCTTAGGTTTAAACAGCCCTAAATATCGTCTCATAAAGATGCTCAACAAGGTGTGCTCTGTGTTTAAAAGTCCTACGAAGCCTGGGATTGTCATTTGCAATTTCTGGTAACTAAGAATTGTCAAACTTCTGCTAATCCAGAGTGATCTGTTAAGGTCCATATTACAATATTTCTGCTGGAGAGATGAGGGGAGGAAGATGAAGGTTAGCAATCACATAAAAACTGAATTCTAAGACGGAAGCTTTATATTTAGGTTGTGGTCCAGATAGTTGGTGTTAGTCTAGTTTCAGTATTAAGCTATTTAACAATTCAAATTATAGAGTTTAATGTCATGAACCTGAGGGTGCAGAGTTCCTGGTGTGTCATCATGCTCCAACCCCCCGCCTGATAACTTGCTGGCATCAGCTGGAACTGGGACTCTCTGAAGCCCAACTCAAATAAGAGACTCCACCCCTAGTCCCCACTTGGTGGCATACCGGAACTCTTGATTGACCCATTCTCCCTACTTAAGCCTCAAGGACGAACAGAAAGTCGTCTGTACAACTGGGCTCCACCCTGCTTTGGACTGCTCACCCAGTGCTACCTGCTCTTGTCTCCTGGTCCTGATGATCCAGTTTCCTGAACTGACCTGGTTCCTGGTATTTGACTCACAGTTCCTGACCTCTGGCTCATCATCTAATACCAACCTCCTGGTCTGTTGACTCGGCCTGATTCCTGGTATCTGACTCTTGTCTTCTGATTTTCTGGTTCTGAACCCTCCCTGGCAGGGGGACCTGGATCTCTACCCTGTACTAACCACTAGGCCGGCTGCCTATGTCCTGGCCCTGACATTTGATTCACTTTTTGTTCTTTGTTGGGATTTATAATCAAGAAGACAGCCACCTTCTTAGAATTTGTGTAAAGATTGGTTATTTTCATTATTAATTTGATGATTTAACTCCAATATGATTGGATCTCAGTTTGATTTTTTTGATTGTTGTCATGATTTATTGTTCAATTTAATATTATTAATAGTAGCTTAGCTTTGGTGATATACTGATTTTTGTTTAAACGCTTGAATAAAATTTATAGAATGTTCTGAGTCACATTTCTTTAAATCAGTAACATGGCAATCTTTCCCAGCATTGTATACTTCTTTAATCTCCCTTCCTCTATTATGATTCTCTCTATCCTTCTCCATATAGCTTGTCTCTCCATTCTGCAGCAGAAAATGTCATGAAATATCGGCATGCTGATGTTGCAGATTTGATACAGCCATTTGAATAGTCATTTCTATTTCAGTGTTTGCAGATTTTTGGCTGCTAATTCCTTTGAAGTGTGAAATCCATTGTTCTGCTAGTATACCTAGAACAATGCAGGGGGGAAAATATAATTGTAATGGAATTTTAGCTTGCTGATTCAAAATTGTAGCAATGGACAGATATGTAAATAATGGAGTTATTTATACCCTCTGTCACTCCACCTTATCCAAGAAATAATTCAGTAGTTCTTACACACAGTTGTGCCTGGTACCTATTTTGATGGGTGATAACTGTAAAACATTGCCAGTGTCAAGAACTGTACATATTGATGTCATTTCTTATTTTAATGGATCGGAAAGTGCTGAGAACAAAGGTTCATACATGATGCAAATCTTGGACTTGATTAGCATCCATTCTGGAAGTATGTAGCACAAGAGAGGAACTGCACAGCTTTGTTTCTAAGAGTCCATAATCATATGCACAAGCAATTTGTAACTGAAGATGAAAAGGAAAAAATATCTTTAATGTTTTGGAACTGATCAGGCCTGCATCCAACTGGTTGCAGGCATTCTTTGTGAGCATTAAAACTGAACATTCAGAGAATTTTAAATAAGTATGCGGCAGATTTGCCAAGTATCTGTTTTAACAACATTTTATTTTTCCTCACATTTAAAAATAAATCATCTTTTGTAAACAATGTGATTCATTCCAAAAGGTGTTTTTTAAGTAAAATGTTTCCAGAGAGCTAAAGGTTGCTGTATTTTTGGAACATGTGCTCCCACTGCTTTATCATCCGCTTCTTGTTTTGTTTTCCTAGGGCCATTTACAAGAGTCTGTTTTTATTTCCTTTCTTCTGTTAAACTGGGGAGAGCCTGCGTCTGTCAGACACTATAGAAAATTATTAGTTTTCGAATTGTGATCACTGTCATATACATACCTTGGACTAAACCCTTAAATCTGGCTGTGCCAAGGGTCAGGAGTACTCCCATATATAGCAGCTCCACACCAACACTGTTGATCCTGAGAACAGTCTGCTGGTGGGATGTGGGATTGTATGGACTCCATATGCGCTCCTCTGGAGTAGAGGGCAGAGATTGGAGACGAGTGAGAATGAGAACTTCATGTGAATTTGATCTCAATCATCCCAAGCAGCTCTCTCACAGATACAAACAGCCTGTGGTCATTATTGCCTGTCTGATCTCCGTAGAAAATTGGACAAAATTGACATGTTCCTGATGGAAACTCACTGGTCAAGTTTTGTCCAGTTCTACTTTTAAACTCTTTTATTTAACCATACTCACATTTTATAATCCAGACCATGTCTACACCACCAAACTCCTGTCAATTTACTTTTGGTATTCCAGGCCTCCCTATGGCTTTCAGTACCTTGGAGAGTTCACATTTATTCAGATTCCCTTTGCAATGTCTTGTTTCTTAGGCCAAAGTCCAACAAAGCACTTAAGTGTGGGCAAAACTTTTACCATGTGAATAGTCCCATTGATTAAGTTTGTAACTGTATCCTTGATTGGGTTTATACAGATGGAGGAGTTTTATGAAAACAGGTCTGAACTGGCTCTTTCCATCTTAGAGTGTTTGCCAGCACTCCTGCTCATGTGATAGAAATGAACTATCATAAAAAACCAGTTAACTTTATTTTCCTTGTTTTATCAGCTGCCATTTTTTGGTCTGGATTGGAAATTTTTGTCTCCTTACCCCTATGGAGCACCCTACTGCAAAGACCCAAATCTTCAGGCTTTTATTGAGGCTTTGCATAGGCATGAGGATTTGGGCCTGTAAGCAAAGTTTCATCTGAGTTCACTCAAAAACTGTAAGTGTGTGTGTGTATTCTGTAATTGTCAATCAACTTAAAATAGATTTGATGTTAATGTGAAGAAAGGCAAAATTGATTCTGTTAATATATTATATCTATGTTATTCACACACACTGAACAATGTGATGCACAATTTCTTGTTTTCCTGTGCATTTTACACAGGTAATATGGTTGCAAGCTTTCCTTTGGACTCCTAAAAAGTAAGGTTATGATTTCAATTTCTTCCTTTTTTCATTAAGGCCTCAGTACCTCATGGGCTTGATTTCACCTTTCTACCCTCTTCTAAAATCCTATCCCTTTGGTATTTTTAAAGTGCCCCCTGTGATGGGTTCGGTCACAGAGACTCCCTTGGGACTGTTACCTGATGTGCCGAAACTACCTCTGAGCCTGTTTTCCCTGCCACCTTGGGACTCCAGAACCCTGCCTTGTTGAGCCAGACATGCTAGCCTGCTGCAACACAGACCCAGGTCTGGTCCATGCCCCCAGAGCTGCAGACTTTAACCAAAAACTGCTCAGCAAGTCACCTATCTCCAGCACCCAGACACCCAGATCCCAATGGGACCCAAACAAATCCATTTTACTCTGTATAAAGCTTATACAGGGTAAACTCATAAATTGTCTGCCCTCTATAACACTGATAGAGAGAGATGCAGAGCTGTTTGCTCCCCCAGGTATTAATCACTTACTCTGGGTTAATTAATAAACAAAAGTGATTTTATTAAGTATAAAAAGTAGAATTTAAGTGGTTTCAAGTAATAACAGACAGAACAAAGTAAGTTAGCAAGCAAAATAAAACAAAACACACAAGTCTAAGCCTAATACATTTAGAAAACTGAATACAGGTAAATCTCACCCTCAGAGATGTTCCAATAAGCTTCTTTTACAGACTAGACTCCTTCTTAGTCTGAGCCCAATCCTTTCCTCTGGTACAGTTCTTGTTAGTTTCAGCTCAGGTGGTAACTAGGGGATTTCTATGACTGCAGCGCCCTTTGTTTTGTTCCACCCCCTTTTATATCTTTGGCGCAAGGCGGGAATCCTTTGTCTCTCTCTGAGTTTCCACCCTTCCTTCTAAATGAAAAAGCACCAGGTTTAAGATGGATTCCAATATCATGTGACATATTCACATGTCCTGTGAGACTTCATTACTCACTGGCTGGCACCCACGTATACAGGAAGGCTTACAAGTAAACAGCCATTTACAACCAATTGTCCTGGTTAATGGGAACCATCGAGATTCCAAGCCACCATTAATGGCCCACACTTTGCATAATCACAGTAGGACTTCAGAGTAATACTTCATATTTCTAGCTTCAGATACAAGAATGATACATTCATACAAATAGGATGAACACACTCAGTAGATTATAAGATTTGTAGTAATACCTTACAAGAGACCTTTTGCATAAAGCATATTCCAGTGACATTATATTCACATTCCAAGCATATTTTCATAAAGCATATGGAGTGCAACGTCACACCCCCTCCTATGTCAGATAATACAAACATTTAAAGGTGATCATTGTGGACTTAACAACTTTCTCCTACCCATTGGCTTTAAGTGGGGAAGGACTACCAGTACTGTTTTCAACTTTTACTTTTGATGTATTGTCTGCTGAACATATCAGGAGAGTCCCTGGTTATCTGTAAAAATGTCAGTATCATCCTCTCAATGAATTAATCAAGTTCCAAATGCAAGCTCTCCTGAGACCATTATTCTAGATCGCTTGTTTGTTTAATTTTAGGGGGGAGGAGGAGTGGACTGTTTTAAGATATCATTATAGGAAGATTTCAGTGTGTGCGTGATACAATAGTTGAAAGCCAAGGAGACTTCAATTAGGTTTTTTCATACATACAGAATGAACTCTACTGCTTTCAATAATGAATCATTACACTGCTATGCAGGTTTCCCCATATCCTCATAAAGATGCTATACATAGCTTTCCATTAATAAATCTTTGACAAAGTCACTGGGAGGGAAAATGTATTTAAATAATGGGCCTCTGTCCTACTGCTCTATCTGTTATGAGTCCCAGCAAGGCATTTTGCCTTCTATATTTTATGCTAAATAACTTCTAAACAAGAGAAGCCAAAGCCTGGAAGGACTGAGAACCAGCAACTCCCAGAAGGAAATGAGCTGCAGGTGCTCAGCCTTTCCCAGATTTGGCAGAACTAGCCTTTTGGAACCTCCCAACAGGCTTTTCTTAAACTACTAGGCAGCAGGTCATCAAGTAAGGAATGCATAGTTTTTCAGTTATCACCCCATTTTTATGTCTTGCTGAATAACTCTATCCATTATGTCTGATTGCTAACTGGCAAGATTTATTAAAGTGAGGAACACTACATCTTTATTAAAAGAGAAGCAGAGTGTGCTTGCTTTATATCAGGTCTATCTTTTAGCAGTTTATGTTTGTGCAGGTGTATATAGGGTTTTTTTTTTCTGACTTGAGTGATACATTTTTTTTAAATCCTCAAGAGTAATGGACTGAAGAATACAAACCACTGTAGGAGTCGCATGCTAGAGACAGCCCATTTGGGGACAGCTGGAAGCAGTCTGGAAGCAGACTACGATAATACCCTGGAAGTGGAGAGGACTTTAATGTGACTTGGCCAGAGGGTGAAGCCATGAAGAGGAAAGGTCTGCAGCTCTGGCAGTGTGAGAGGCCATGGAGTGAGCGAGTGAGATGATGGTCTGAGTAATTGCAGGATGAGGCATCAGACCAGGCGGTGAGCTAATTCCCCAGATGAGCCATGAGGAGGCTCTGCTGAATGGTAGGTAGAACAGACTTTGTGACACCCTCTAAATACACAACTCTTGCAGGTTTAGAGCATTTCTGGTACTTTTTCTATTTGACTGACTGCTAATGGGAAGGTAGCCCATGATTAAACTGAGAGACAAAAGTCCCATCTGGTTTTCTGAGCTCTCAAGGCTAGATTGTGATGTTTTGTTGTAAGGCCTGAATAGGGAGCAGAGCAGAGCTTCAATGCTGCAGGAAAGGCACTGGGGAGATGGTGCATCAGGTAGCCACAATCTCCATAGTGCTGTTCTCCACAAATAAAGGTCAGCCTTTAGGTAGGCATAAATTATTCTTTCTGGTGCACTGGCTGTACTGGGATGGTGCAGAATGAATGTGGTGCCAGAATCTTACACTTCCGGGTCCCCTTTCAGTATTGCTATTTTGTCCTGCTTTTGAGTCATGCCATGTAAATGCAGGGGGAAGGACAGCTGGGGTTTCCCTTGGAGTTGTTCAAAGCGTACAATAATCTATAGCTTACACTAGTGTTAATACCTGGGATGGCTGGGAAATCATAACAAATCCTGAATGTTTTCATGATTTTTTATTTTTGCTTTCAGTCAGCACTTCAGAGAGTTTTTGAAAATTTCACATTAGCTAGAAAGCTGGTTAGTAACTAGAAAAAAGAATGAATGAAACATTTTATGGAACACTTTTTGGCCACTTTTATCCAAATTTGGTTTCACATATTTAGGAGTTGGCTCCCCCTTGTTTAGAGGTTATTTACCATAAACTAAAGAAAACAAAATGCACGTAAAAATCTTGTTTGGGGCATTTAACAAAATTTGATTAGCTGTAACTAATGCAGTATTTTGAGCTACTAATGTAGAATATGGTAGTGTTTATTTCATGAAGGAAATTTTCTGTCTTCTGAACCCATAAACATCACTCACTTGTTGTGAAGTGTTTCCATTTTTGTGCCTACTTCAGTGCCTGCTTGTTCTCATTATTATAGTACATACTATGTCATATCAAGCACAACTGTACTGAAAACTCCAACAAGGAAAAACCAAAAGGACTTCAAGGAGAGATTTCTTTGCTTCAAGACAAATTTACTTTCTGTATTTTTCCCTTACATCTCAGTTATGAATAATAAGAATGTTAAAGCAGCAGCCACAAAAAAGGCCTTATGGGCTAGCTGTCTCCAGAATGTTGTCTGAATAGTTTTGCACCGGTGAAGTTTTGCTATAATATATCATCAAAATGCAGTTTCTCTGATGTAGCTGCTCACCAAATACTCTCATCCTAGGAAATGATCTCTGGTTGTTTTCATCTGAGTGCGTATTTGGGAGTGAATGTTAGCAACTGGACCATAAGCCTCTCAGAAAGTTTGAACTCTGTAATAGAGCGGGGTGAATAGTATGTAATAATCAAAAACAAACAATCCATTCAGTTTTTCTCGTTTTCTTGAATTGCTCAGAGTGCACTTTTCTTGAATTTAGTTGTTGTTTGAAATGGCTTACCATCAGTGAAATTGATCTCAGTGCAGGGGGCCAGCTCAGTGCCTATGTACTACGTAAAGCTCATTTAAGTATGGGGTTAGTGTTTGGTGTGGCTGTTTTGCTTTGAAACCTAGGTCACATTATGCATCTGTTTCTCTAACTGGGTGAGTGCAACTCTTAGCATCAGATTTCCATGATGAATTTGCAAATAAGAGATTGCAGAATTTTTGAATATTCATCTAAAACTCACTATTCTGGTGAACTTTTCTGCTTTTAAAATTATTTTGTAACATTTTTGTAGAAAGGGAACACAAAAGGGGTCACCAACACAATCCAAGTCAATGCACACAGAAATTTGAATGAGCATCTGTGAACACCTTTTTTTAGTCTTCAACCAGCTTCCCTCTATGCACATTTCCCCAGCATATGCTGTGGTGAAAGCAAAGTCAAAGGAAGATCTCTCCAATTCCTGCTTATGGGCTGCTCTGGTGTAAGGGTGACTCCTGCAGGAAATGATCATATGTGATCGTTTTAATATGACATCATTTTAAATTTAAGACATGTCTTGTTTTCTCATACTGCATCTGTGTATAATTCAGGCTGTGTTTCAAACCCAGGGTTGCAAGTGCTTTGGAGGACAGGATTAAAATTCAGAATGATCTGGCCAAACTGGAGAAATGGTCTGAAGTAAATAGGATGAAATTCAATCAGGACAAATGCAAAGTATTCCATTTAGAAAGGAACAATCAGTTGCACACATACAAAATGGGAAATGACTACCTAGGAAGGAGTATTGCGGATCTGCGGGTCATAGTGAACCATATGCTAAATATGAGTCAACCGTGTAATGCTGTTGCAAAAAAAGTGAACATCATTTTGGGATGTATTAGTAGGAGTGTTGTAAGTGAGACACGAGAAGTAATTCTTTCGCTCTACTTGGCGCTGATTAGGCCTCAACTGGAGTATTGTGTCCAGTTCTGGGCGCCACATTTCAGGAAGGATGTGGACAAATTGGAGAAAGTCCAGAGAAGATGAACAAAAATGATTAAAGGTCTAGAAAACATGACCTATGATGGAAGATTGAAAAAATTGGGTTTGTTTAGTCTGGCAAAGAGAAGACTGAAGGGGACGTGATAACAGTTTTCAAGTACATAAAAGGTTGTTACAAGGAGGAGGGAGAAAAATTGTTCATAACCTTTGAGGATAGAACAAGAAGCAATGGGCTTAAATTGCAGCAAGGGAGATTTTTGTTGGATGTTAGGAAAAACTTCCTATCAGGGTGGTTAAGCACTGGAATAAATTGCCAGGGAGGTTGTGGAATCTCCATCATTGGAGAATTTTAAGAGCAGGTTAGACAAAGACCTGTGAGGAATGGTCTAGATAATACTTAGTCCTGCCATGAGTACAGAAAACTGGACTAGATGACCTCTCGAGGTCCCTTCCCTTCCCTTCCTATGATTCTATGATTCTCCTAGTAGTCTATTCTGCAGACTCAACCAGAGAGAGCCCAAGATCAATTCAGCTGGTTCCAGTCAAGGCCCCACTTCCAAATCCTTTGTTTTATCAGCAAAATGCTCACTCAATCATTTTCATATCTCTTAGGCTATTCCTTCTGTATTTGCATAAGGAATAAAATTGGCATTAACTTGAAATTTTCATGCTTTTCACAGAGGTTTTTTTTTTCATGACTGATGGTCAATTTAATGTTTCAACTGAACAGTGGAAAATATTTCACCCTTGCCAATATTAAACAGTTTGGTGCTCTGATTTCAGTTTTTTGTGTACAGTTGAACACAGCACATCACCTACCATCTCAAGGATTAGTACCTGAATACAGGGACTTTCACTGCTAAGTCATCAGAAATTCAGAGTCTACCAGTATCTGTAATGACCAAAATTCACCTATGAAATGTAGCTATCCCAGATAATCATGGCATGATCTTTTATGGAACATGAATATATTAATTATTATTTGGGGGCTGCTAGAGGCTTTGGACCATAGTCCAAATAACATGACCCTGGAAAGATAGAATAAACTGAACAATAACTAATTAAACTCTTATAACGGGTTTTTGGTGACTATATATACACCAAGAGCAAAACTTAATTTACTAGAACTCTGAGATAAAAGTACAATTCTAAATTGTATGTACAATTTGTGTTGTTTTTTTTAATAGTATTTATATACCAGCTTCTTTTCTGCCTTCTCCAGAAATGCTGTATTTAAAGTTCAATATTTGGATCAACAAATTCTATCTTTTGTTTTCTCTAATGTATCTGTTTGATCTCCTATATATCTTTTTTTTCTGTCATAAAATATTAACGGTGGGTACCTTTTGAAGATGTTTTGATGCAGCATAAAAACAAAAGCACGTCTCAAATATTTAGTGTTTTAAATTTAACGTTATTCCTGTAACATTATGGTTCATGTCATCATCTTTTGTGATACATTGAATTTGGGTGAGTATTATGTCAGCTTCTGTTGTTGTAGACTCGGGTGTAGAGGTCTAGTAAAAGAAAATCTACTGGTGTGTTTTCTCAAACTTTCTCTGTCAGAAGTCAGTGAATCACACAAAATCAGAATTGCTGACTAGGGAGGGGCATGGCCAAGACAGTTAGAGGATGCACTGACTTCTATATGCTCTTATTCAACATTATGTCCCACTGATGAAGAGCTCTGCGTAAACTCAAAAGCTTGTGTCTCTCACCAACAGAAGTTGGTCAGTAAAAGACATTACCTCACCCACCTTGTAGCACTTACTACTCACATGCTTATATATGTGCTCAAATACCTTATGAAATTGGGCAGAGAGCTCAGGCCATAATTTAATGCTCTTTCTCTTTGGTAGACACCCAGTGGAGAGCGGCCAGACTTGCCTTTCCTCAGGCTCAAACCCTGCTGGGGTATGGGAAGAAAGGGCGCCAGCTAGTGTAAGGAAGGGTAATTTAACCCATCTTCTCTTCCCCCCTGGCACCACCTTAGCTGAATTCAACCTTTTATATCATTACAATATGTTACCAAACAGTCTGTCTGTTCTCTCATATACTGTATATCTGTTAATTTGAACAGTTAAACATAAATCCATGAATTTGCCCAGGATTTGTTCTCTCCTCCTGGGAAGCCCAGGAAGACTCGGTGAGAAAGGAGGGCATATAAGAGGAGGGGAATGAGAATCTTGGCCTCGAACCGGAAGTCTACACTTGTAGGGGAAAGGGTTGGCCCAACTGACAAGGGGACTATGCAGGCGGTCGACGAACCCGCAGCCGGATCCAGTTCCCTGGGGACTCCCCCCGAGAGGGAGACAGAAATAGATCCCCCTGAGTTTGGGCAAATTGGACCTTCACTGGAGAATTTTGGGCAGGATCAGGCCAATGATCTGATATATAACAATATTCTCAAGAAAGTAGTTGAGGTGAATGGGGTCCCTGTGGAAGGGAGAGCCACGGGCCTAGGGCCATGTTATATGATAAAGAGGGATCTGCTACACAGACTTGTCCGGGTCCAAGAGCAAGTCGTGGAACAGCTCTTAGTACTGCAGAAGCATCAGAGGGGCATGGTGGATCTAGCTCACAGCCATCTGTTGGGGGTGCATCTGGGGTAGATAAAACCCTTGATCTAATTCTGCAGAGGTTTTTTGGCCCGGAATTTATGCAGCGGTCCAATGATATTGTGCCTCCTGTCCTGAATGCCAATTATATGGCCCCTGACCACACTTAAGGGCCCCTTTGGTACCTCTGCCGATTATTGAAGTCCCATTAGAGCGAATAGCTATGGACCTAGTAAGGCCACTGGCGAAATCAGCTTGGGGCCATCAGCACATACTGGTTGTGCTAGATTATGCCACCTGATACCCCAAGGCTGTACTGCTACGGAACACTATGTCCAAGGCCATAGCTAAGGAATTAATCCAAATTTTTTCTAGAGTAGGGGTACCCATAGAGATCCTGATGGATCAAGGAACCCCCTTTGTGTCTGAACGAATGAAGGATTTATGTGCAATGCTCCACATATGGACCATAAGGACGTCAGTCTATCATCTGCAGACTGATGAACACTTTAATAGAACATTAAAGAACATGATACAAAAGGTGATGAGCCAGTACAGGAAGAACTGGGACGCCCTTCTGCCATACCTAATGTTTGCTATAAGGGAGGTTCCTCAGACTTCAACTTGGTTTTCCCCATTCGAGCTGTTATATGGTCGCCACCCCTTGGCATACTGGACATTGCCAAAGAGGGTTGGGAAGAACAGCCAAACCCAAGAAGAAACATCATTGAGCATGTGTTGCAGATGAAAGACAGAAGAGCCCAAGTCGCCCCCATAGTGTGGGAACACATGGAGAGGGCCCAAGGGGCCCAACAGACATGCTATAATCGCCAGCGATGATCCGAAAATTCCAGGTGGGAGGTTGGGTAATGGTGCTCATACCCACAGCAGAGAGCAAGCTCCTGGCCAGGTGGCAGGGGCCATATGAGATAATAGAAGCCATTGGAGAGGTTGACTATAGGGCAGCTGACAGCCTGGTCGCCGGAAGCTGGAACAGATCTATCATATAAACCTGTTGAAACCTTGGCAAGACAGAGAACTCATGTGGTCACTCTAGGGTTGCCACACCCTGAAAGCAACCAGCCCGGCCAAGTGGGAATATCCCTGGAATTGACCTCTGACCAACGAACTGAAGTGATCAACATGATCAAACACAACCAGGACGTATTCTCAGAAAAGCCATGCAGGACTACTGAGGTTCACCATCACATCGTCACAGAGCCTGGAGTAAGGTGAATGTCAAGCCATACCGGATCTCAGAGGCGAAAAGAGAAGAGATCACGACAGAAGTCAGGAAAATGCTGAAGTTAGGAGTCATTGAAGAGTCTCATAGTCAATGGTCAAGTCCAGTTGTCCTAGTACCTAAGCCTGATGGCAGTATGAGGTTCTGCAACGACTTCCAGAAACTGAATTAAGTGTCCCAATTTGATGCATACCCTATACCCCGGATAGATGAGTTAATTGACCGATTTGGAAAAGCATGATTTTTGTCCACCCTTGACCTGACCAAGGGTTATTGGCAAATCCCCCTGCCAAGGCTGACAAAGAGAAGATGGCCTTTTCAATACCAGAGGGACTGTATCAGTACACTGTCCTTCCTTTTGGTTTACATGGGGCTCCCGCAACCTTCCAACGACTCATGGACAAACTGTTGCATACACATGGGAAGTATGCGGCCACCTATCTTGATGACGTAATTATACATAGCCCAGACTGGGAGACGCACTTGGAGAAGGGGGAAGCAGTCCTGGACACCCTGAGGAAGGCAGGGCTTACTGCAAATCCGTCCAAATGCGCGATTGGGCTAGCAGAAGCCAAATACCTCGGGTAGATAGTGGGGAGAGATGTGGTGAAGCCCCAACTCAACAAGTTAGAGGCAATACAGAATTGGCCCTGCCCAGTCCGGAAGAAACAGGTCAGAGCATTCCTGGGACGAGCTGGATACTATAGGCATACTACCAGGGCATGCCCATTAACAGACGTAACAAAAGCCCGTAGCCCAGACATAGTAAGATGGACCAGCATGGCCGAGGAGGCTTTTGTAGATCTGCAGACTGCTCTCTGCACCGACCCAGTGCTGGTAGCTCCAGACTGGGAGAAAGAGTTTATCTTGCAAACCGATGCCTCTGAGGTTGGGTTGGGAGCGGTTCTTTCGCAAATGGTGGGAGAAGAAGAGCACCCAGTCCTGTTCCTCAGTAGGAAACTCCTGCCCAGGGAACGTAAATATGCTGTAGTAGAGAAGGAATGCCTGGCGGTAAAGTGGGCTGTAGAAAGCCTATGCTACTACCTACTTGGACGGAGGTTTACCCTTGTCATGGACCATGCACCTCTGAAGTGGATGCACCAAAACAAAGAAAGAAATGCAAGAGTAACAAGGTGGTTCCTGTTGCTACAACCCTTCCACTTCAGAGTGCAACATAGGTCTGGAATCAAACATGGCAACGCTGATGGCCTGTCAAAGGTGCACTGTTTATCAACCCAAGTAGCCCAACCCCATAGTATTGAGCAGGGGGTGGGAGGGTTGCGATAAACTCAGGACAGACAACTGCAAGGGTGGGGTAGAAAACAGCCCCAGAAGGGTAAAAGGCCATCCTCCCTATCAACTGAGGAGGGGTGACTACAGGTCAATCAGGTTCAGCTAAGAAGGGGTTACCAGAGATCAATTAGGATCAGCTGAGAGGGAGTTACCTGAGGGCAATTAGGATCAGCTGATTCCAACCAAGGGCTGCATGAGACCTTTTTAAACCCTCCCCTGTGGGGGAGGGAGGGGGAGTCAAGCTGCCAGTAGGCGAGGAGCATCAAGACAGCAAACCTCACCAGGAAGGGAGTCTGCGTTCCCTCCCATAAGGGAGAAAAACCAACCTAAAAGACTGGCTGAGAGAAGGAGCGGACTGCCTCTGTGCAGCCAAGAGGGACTGTTTTACCCTAAGCCCATCTCACCATGGCTAAAAACAGCTCAGGCTGGTGAGACCGAGAAGGTGCCTTGCCACAGATGCTAAAAGTAAAATAGGACCTATCCTGCTTTAGCTCAAGTTAATGCCAAAATTTCCACTGAATACAATGGGATCAGGATATTCAGTCCATTCTAATAGTATTAATAAAACCTGCAGCTGTACTTCAGTCTCCTGTGTTCTGCAGCAGTACATGCGTCATACTTCACTGGCTGAAGTTTCTGGTGTCAGCACAGAACAGTGTGAATGAATTAATCTCTTTGTACTGATGGAGAAAATGGGAGAGGCCTTGGGTTTTGTATATTTTTCATCAACAGTAGCAACTTGAAAAAAAACCACCCTCTACTCATGAACCTGCATTTCTCAGGTGCAAAAATAGCTCAGCATCATAAGAAAAATAACAAAAGACCAGATTTTAAAAAACAGATTTCATCCATATGGGTTAGATCAAATAATTATTACTAAACTTCTTATGGAAATGGTAGATGGATGGCATTGGACAGAGCAGAAAAAATTCAGGCTTCTTTGATAGTCCCGCAAGTCTATGAAATCCATTATATTCAACAGGCAGATGCACTGGACAACAATAATATTCTTCCATATATGCACTCCATCAGACAGTATATGCACACCTGGGGTATTTTATTCCATTTAGAACATGGTCACTTAGGCTGGGATTTTGAAAGGCGCCTGAGGGAATTAGGCACTAACCTCCCATTGAAATTCAAGGTGCACCTTTGGCGCCTTTCAAAATCCCAGTCTTAATTTTTGCCCTGAAATATGAGGAAGAAAGCATGTTATGAAATGATGTATCCTGTTACGAAAAGTTGATCTTTTTTAAGACCCCATTTGGAACAGTGTACATCCAGAATTGCTTATGAACCAGGATCCTAATTTCTGTGATAAAAAAAAAATTCTCTGATAAAACATAAAAATCTGCATTTTTTCCCATGATAAAAATGAAACACTGAACTTTAGTTTCCCTAGCCACAATATATTTAGGTATCAGTTGAACACAATATTTTGTTGATATATTTACAGTTGTAAAACATCACAGTATATTGTTGTTGATGGCCCCACTGTTCCAGTCTCTTGTTTTTGTTTCTTTTCATTCAGTTTATGTTTATTGCTTTCCATGTGTTCTTCAATTGTCTGTCTATGGCCTTGCTGTGTATAAGGTACAGAGCACCACACTACCATCCACATGAAATTTGTCCTGGCCAAACTCAGTGACACGTTTTTTAGGGGTGATTTTTAAAGTTTTCAGCATCTTTTCATAACTCTAATTACTCACATCTGGAGGCTGAAGTGAAATTTGAGATGCATTAAAACACAAACCCCTATATGCCCTTGAGTAACCTATGTATGCTGGAAGCAGTTTATTGGAATATGATTAGCTATGTAAATTTAAAGCGCATTCAAAAATCAACCACAAGAGGGAGAGGTTGTGCACATTGAATAAGTCACATTGGTACTTTCAGTAAAATGTAGTTAATAGTTAATATGTTTTTATTTTTTCCACAAAAACTAAAGATTCTCTGTAAAAATGAAAATTCTGCATTTTTTCTGTGGCAAATGGATTTCCAGCATCCCTGCTAATGAAGCTGGCAGAATGCAGGATTGAGTCCTAAACAATACAGGAGGAGTTTTGCCATTCATTTCAGTGGGGTCAGGATTTCACTCTACATTTTTAAAATAAAAATGCTGCTTTCTCAGCATAAGCAGGAGATAAAATAAGGTAAGTGGGAGTTTGAGAAGGGAAGCTCTGGAGAGGAAACAGGAGAACAGCAGAGGGGTATTTTGGGGTTAAGGCAAGACCCTGATTCTAATTAACTGGATTTGTCAAACCATTGTGATGGGTTAACAATGGCAGCATCACAGGGACCTGTGAAAAGAAAGGCAGCTGTGAGTCAGACATTATACACTTGATGAAACTATTACAATTTTAATAGAAGTTTTTCACACCTTTTTTAGTTTACTAATATTACTTTCTCCAAGAGTGGTGAGTGGGGCAATGAACTGGCTGCTCAGATTTTCATAGCACTGGTGTTTGCATTAGCTGGGAGATAATTAAACCAGTAATTTTTGGGACTGTCTTCATCCTGTCAGAATTCATCATCTATTCAAACCATTTTAGAAGCAGATCATACCATCTGATATCCATGAGTGGAGAGGTGCTTTCAGCCCCTCTCAGTGGAAGGGGAACTCATGTGCCTTTCTGAGAGTGTTCACCCTCCTTCACCACCCAGACCCCGTGAAGGTCTGGGATCTATATGGGAAGAGGAGTAGGCTGACCAAGGGCAGGACTAGGGTGGGAGCACAGTATTCTCCCCTGTAGCCTGGCAGAAGTTATTCAAAATTTAGTACAGTCCCAGGGTCCATGGGAGCCTCCTCTCCCTTGGAATGGGAGGAATTGGGACGGAAGGGAAGAAATTGCCACTTCTGGGGAGTGTGTGATGGTACTGTGTGAGTACAGGGCCTCCCACACACAAATGTCTCTGGCCTCTCAAAAGTCCACTGGGATCTGATGGGTTTGCGGGAGGCTTTTCTGGAGGTGGGGGCAAAACTCACTCCTGTGATGGGAAAGGGAGAGGGAATCTCTGCAGGGAAGTCCTTAAGGAGATTTCCCACTAAAATGTTGCATCCCCGTGTCCCTCCCCACCCCTAACTCCCCTGCAATGGATTTTGCTGTGAGAAGGGATGATCTGACCCAAGGACTATTTTGATGAATTCCAATGACGCCTAACTGGGAGATGCTTATAAAATGTAGATAAATGTCTGCTATACATCTTGAGACCAAGACATTCATTTCACTTGTGATTTAAGTCAAACCTGAATCCAGGGGTGAAATCAATGGGAGTTCTGAAGTGGACTCCAGGATTTCATCCCAGGTCTCCTGAACTGAAAAGCGACTGCATTAGCCACCTTGCTTCCCCTGCTCTTTCTTTAACTTACATGAAATACAAGCTCACACCTGCATTATTTATAACTTTAGTATTTAAATCACCTACAGAGTTCATTTAGTCTGAATGTATTTTTAAAAGCCCTCAGCTGGGCTTTCTTGGGTAACCATCATACCCAGTGAAAGTACCCATCCATCATTGCCCTATTTACACCACTTGTCATTATTGCTCATTGAAACCATTTCTTTAAACCACAAAACCAGATGTTCTCTTTTATAGATGTATTTTAATTGGGTGAAAGAATGAGGTGTAGGTTCCCCTGGAGAGTCATGATTAATACAGCTAATTTGTTATGTGCCCAAAGCAACAAAAATGTCAAAGCGCTAGGGAATAGCATGTATGCTTTTCAGTCTTAGAAAAATAGGCTGCACTTTTAAATATTCTACCTGCAAATTACATTTTTTATTTTTATACTTTCTGCATTATTGGAAACAAAGAAAAAATGTTGAGTTTTGCATTCCTATATAAAGAACCGGAATGCCTTCTAATCAGCTATCCTCTGCCTTTGGGTGTAAATTTTGAATAAACAAAACCCAGACAAGATGGGTGAGGTAATGTTTTATTGGACCAATTTCCATTCGTGATTGAGACAAGCTTTTGAGCTTAAACAGAGCTCTTCTTTAAGTCTGGGGAACTTAATCAAAGTGTCTGTTCCCCAGACCTGAAGAAGAACTCTGTGTAAGTTTGAAAGTTTCTCTCTAACACCAATGGAAGTTGGTCAAATAAAAGATGATATATTACCTTGTCCACTATCACTCTAATATTCTGTGACTAACACAGCTACACCAACATTGCATACAAAGCCCAATTACTTTTACAGAGCCAGATCATGGACCAGCTCTTGTGGTGGTGCAAGAATGTAAAGACACTTAAGGTGTAGGGTTCTCTCTCCTACCGTTTTCCCACCCCACATCAGGGAGAATTCAGAGGCTTATTGTAACCCCAGAGTCTGCCTCATGGTCTTCTCCAGCACACTATCTCATGCTTAGGGCTTATGACAAAGTCATGATCAAGCCAACAATGGCCGTGTCCCATTTATTTCCTTTAATTTTTACAGAATATCAGTTGAAATATGCCCAGGGCTCGGGCAGCAGGGCTCAAGCGGGGATTTAAAGGGCTCGGGGCTCCAGCAGCTGCTACCACAGCAGAACCCCAGGCCCTTTAAAGCTCTGCCAGAGCCCCGGGGTAGCGGTGGCAGCCGGGAGTCCCCAGGGCTCCTGAGTGATTTAAAGGGCACAGGGCTCCACTGCGGTAGCGGCAGAGGGAGCCCTGGGCCCTTTAAATCGCCCCCGGGGCTCCCAGCCGCCTCTGCAGCTGGTAGCTCGGGGGTGATTTAAAGGGCCCCGGGCTCCCAGCCACCACTACCGCAGCTGGAGCCCTGGCCCTTTAAATCAAGATTTAAAGGGCCCGGGGATTTAAGGCAATGCCTCTTCTGGTTGAGGCCACGCCCACTGCTCAGGACTCCGGCGTACCAGTAAGTCCTCTAACTTACTTTCATCCCTGGTGGTCACCATCTTTCATGATCAACTCTCACCCTGGTTTATATTCATATTTCTGCACATCTGTAAATGACAGTGTTTTGTTATGCAATCTCAGTTGTTCAAGGAGACATGTTAAAGTTGGTGTGTCTGTCATTTGTGGTTTGCTCTCGTCAAAATGCTAGATCCTGTTGAAAAACCATCCAAGGGAAGCCAGACAACCTGATGCCATTTATCATTGAAGCAGGAACTAGAGGATAGAAGGAACAAAAAAAGTCTCCAAACTTATTTCTCAGCTGCAATTCCCCTGGCAAGTTTTTATTTTTTATTTTTAGATACTGAACATGTGAACCAAAATTTGTGAACATAAGACTCTCTTTGTTTAATGGCTGGGGATGTGAAGAACCCTATATATTGCAAAGAAGTAAAAAATGCTGTGAAACTCCTCAGGATTGAGGTGATCCGCCCTGCCAAGTTGCATTAGCTTCATTTGTCATCTGCTGTCATGTCACAATGAGCCATAACATGATGTGACTAAAGCAATCCAATGTGGCACCTCAACTTCACCTCTCAATGTGACACATTAGGTGAAAAGTGTGAAATCTGACTGGTTTTCTGAAAAGTGAGAGGCCTTTATTTAAAAAAAATACATGTATCCCAAAGCCTTTTAAAATGTATTTATTGCTAACACAAAGAAAGCGACCACCCGTCCAAGCCTTTGTGTTTTCAACTGAACTAATGTTGCAAAAATAACAAGCTAACAGGTTTTCTCTCCAGGTTCAGATACTGGGGATCTTCTGTCATTAAAATTTCTGCTAAGCTGTTAAGAAGGTTTTTTGTTTGAACAGTTTGTTCTGGCAGGAAGAATGAAATGCTTTGCACAAAATAAGATTTCCTTAACTCCTTGAGCAAAGTGTTGAATAGGTTTTAGCATTTGGACTGTTGTAGAGCAAAGTATAACCAGTTTAATTGGTTTCACAGAAATATAGATTGCCCTTAGTGCTGCTTCTGCTAACTCAGCATTGCTCCATTGCCAGCAAAGGTGCAACCCAGCACAGTTTCTGAAAATGAACCATAAAAGTACAGTGTAGAATCATGTTTTATACACTTCATGGAAATGCCCAGGAAGCCAGAGTTAAAGATCCCGCAGCAACCTCAAATCTGCCCTTTTTCTAGAAGGTATTCTGGGCCAAATCCTGAGCAACACAAAAGACGGTGTAAAATTGTTTAGCTTTCGGTGAATAGGTTGTGGGGCAGAGGGATGGAATCCTGATCTCCAGCTGGCTCAGGTATTTCTCATAAGAAAGATAGGGTGTGACCGCGGTGGCTATACTGAGAATGCTCAAATCGGGGCAAACTGAAAAGAACAGGGCTGACAATCCCGAAAACAGGTGGTTTATTTTATAATTAGATTTCATCAAGCCAATAACAAAACAGCTTCTCTAATGCCTTACTGGTTACCAAGAAGCCAAAATACAGTTCCCTTTAAGCAATCCAGCCTTTGGCTCCCATCCAGACAGCCAACTCTAATATAGTGAGTCTAATATTATTCACCATATATAAAATTCTATCAGTACCAAGAGATTGGACGTTACCCACCAGGTCAATGAATATTTTAGATCTTACCCACATACACACTTACAGCCAATCCTTATTAACTGAAATCTAAAATGTATTAAAAAAGAAAAGAAAGTGAGTTATTGTGGTTAAAAGACCATTATACATACAGATAGGAATAACGTTCTTAGGTCAGTTTCATAGCAGAGATGGTGAGGTTGCTGATTTGTAAAAATCCTCTTGAAATCAGTTTAAAAGGTTGTTGTCCAATAGGCGGTCCATACACAGAGTTTGTGCAAATTCTTCCATGAGAAACTGCAGGGATAATCCAGAGTAGACATGGATCCCTCAGTCTTGTGACTTAGACTTTCCCTGACAAAGTTTAAGCAGATCTGAAATAGCAGGATCAGTCTTTTATGGCCGATTTTCAGTGGATAAGCCTCCTGTCAGCAAATGATCACAGCAGGCATTTGTTGGATGAAGAAAAGGTAATGTACATTGTTGCTTTGAAGTTAATCTCTGTTTCCTAGGCATACACCAGTAACTAGTTGCATTTATTAGCATAAGGCAATTAACTATTCAGACAGTTCACAGGTAGTTTTTACAATGTGGAGTCACAAATTTCAAAGAGAAATGAAGACAATAATATTTTTATACCACCAGTTCCACCTAAATGTTAATATCCCCTTTTGATCTCTGAATCAATAGAATATGTAATGAAACATTACAGACAGGAACAAACGTTTAACAATGTGATCTAATTAGCTTGTAGATGCTAAGCTTTTAACAACATATAGGTAAACACAGACAAATACAGTTAGTATGTACTCCTTGATTCTCTGATAATATAGGCCTACATTTCAAGGACTGTACTCTATTTAACGTGGCTTTGCTAATATCTATAAGGAATGGCCCTATTTACCATTTCAGTACTCTTCTAATGTGTCTTTAAGGGTTGTTTTCAGGTCACACAGCCTGCTGGTTACTTAACCTTCACTGGCTCAGTGTCACATAGGGTATAAAATAAGCCTTTGTTAAGCAACTGCTTAATTGATTACCCATACCACCTTTCTTAGTGTTCTTTTAATTTTATTTGCTTAACTAAAGAAAAAGGACTCAAGAGTTGAAATTAGTTTTACACAGTTTCAAACAAACTTATAAAAACAAAAAATTAAAGGATGGGACAGGCTGGTGGATGCATCAGGGTTATGACTAGCAACTAATAGTATAGGATATAACAAGGTAAAAATGATATTGGACTCTGATTTGGCAACAAATTAGAAAATTGACAGATATAATTATTTAGGTTTTCAGAATAACATTACACAACCACAATAGAAAATAACTGTCGTAATAGAAAAACACAAGACAAGTACTGTCTTGTTTATACTTTGTTTAGATTTTTGACTCAGAACTGAGACCTTCACAGTAGGGCCTCACTTATGCAAATTAGTTATCAACTCCAGTTTTGCTAACCCAACAGAAGAAAAACAATCCAAAGCTGGGTCACAGAAAAATTTGGTTAATTACTTACATGCCAGTTCACCAAGGTCTCCTTCCCAATTGACCTATAGTTACCAACTCTTTTAATCTATTTCCCAATGAATGATATTAGTCCCAGGATCTGACTAAAACTCCTAAAAACCTAAAATAAATTCCTGCATTTGTGATAGACTGAGTGCAATACAAGAAACTTGCACACTTGATCTCAATTTATGTCTGTATACATCTAGAACTTGAAAGACAGCATGATACCATTAACTATGGTAAATATATGTACAGTTCCACCGCTGTAGTCAACAGTAACTTGTTCAGTTTTAAAGATGCTTTACAACAATCTTGATTGTCACAGAGTTGCTGTATGTCTTCATTTTGGTACAGGTTCCAATCTTTAGAGCACATCCACAAGTGTGTACATTTCCTTACTAAGTAGGTACTCCATTTCAGGAAAGGGGACCCAAGAGAAAGTCTGTGTTCCTTATCACCAGATCTTTGCCTAGCCATCAGCTTTCATCTCAGTTATTGTTCACAGCAGCAGTTGACCCTGGAAATACAGGTGGAATGAAGGATGTACACAATTATAGTCTTTTCCCAGTGTGCTAGCGATGTCATGTCCGACTTGTACATGGTAGGTTGCAAAGCTGCTACTGCTAGGTCAGGCTTCTGTACCAGGTATGGACTGGCTCCACAGCTTCCTTCCCAGAGAAATGCACAAGAGCTGTGATCACCTTAAGACACTTTAAGGTACTGCCAGGAATGGCTGGTGTGAGCTTAAGTTAAGGCATGGTGCACCTGATACCACCTAGTCGCTAAATAACATAATACAGTTGAGCATTCTATTATGTCCCCCTTTAAGTTTTACATTCATAGAATCATAGAATCATAGAATATCAGGGTTGGAAGGGACCCCAGAAGGTCATCTAGTCCAACCCCCTGCTCGAAGCAGGACCAATTCCCAGTTAAATCATCCCAGCCAGGGCTTTGTCAAGCCTGACCTTAAAAACCTCTAAGGAAGGAGATTCTACCACCTCCCTAGGTAACGCATTCCAGTGTTTCACCACCCTCTTAGTGAAAAAGTTTTTCCTAATATCCAATCTAAACCTCCCCCATTGCAACTTGAGACCATTACTCCTTGTTCTGTCATCTGCTACCATTGAGAACAGTCTAGAGCCATCCTCTTTGGAACCCCCTTTCAGGTAGTTGAAAGCAGCTATCAAATCCCCCCTCATTCTTCTCTTCTGCAGACTAAACAATCCCAGCTCCCTCAGCCTCTCCTCATAAGTCATGTGCTCTAGACCCCTAATCATTTTTGTTGCCCTTCGCTGGACTCTCTCCAATTTATCCACATCCTTCTTGTAGTGTGGGGCCCAAAACTGGACACAGTACTCCAGATGAGGCCTCACCAGTGTCGAATAGAGGGGAACGATCACATCCCTCGATCTGCTCGCTATGCCCCTACTTATACATCCCAAAATGCCATTGGCCTTCTTGGCAACAAGGGCACACTGTTGACTCATATCCAGCTTCTCGTCCACTGTCACCCCTAGGTCCTTTTCCGCAGAACTGCTGCCTAGCCATTCGGTCCCTAGTCTGTAGCGGTGCATTGGATTCTTCCATCCTAAGTGCAGGACCCTGCACTTATCCTTATTGAACCTCATCAGATTTCTTTTGGCCCAATCCTCCAATTTGTCTAGGTCCTTCTCTATCCTATCCCTCCCCTCCAGCGTATCTACCACTCCTCCCAGTTTAGTATCATCTGCAAATTTGCTGAGAGTGCAATCCACACCATCCTCCAGATCATTTATGAAGATATTGAACAAAACCGGCCCCAGGACCGACCCCTGGGGCACTCCACTTGACACCGGCTGCCAACTAGACATGGAGCCATTCCTACCACTTAAAAATATTACGGTATTATGCTATCTTTAAAGTTCAGTATGGATCAGTCTGTTAAGTTTGAATCATAGTGGTTTTCTAATTACATTAGAACATGTAAAAATTTGGTTATCTGGCTTTCCATTAGTTGCAGCAACTGTCTATGGTTGCTGTGGAATCTGAGTCATCTTCTTCTGCATCCACCATCTGCAGAGTTTTCTCTGTTGATTGTTCTTTCTGAGGAACAACCTGTAGATATTGATGGTTTCTGCTGAACTCTGCACTGTTGATCACGTATGATCTGGGCAATTAATTTTTTTCCCTTACAACAGCTGCAGGTCTCCACCCCTTTTCTCCACCTATTTTGACACAAACATAGTCATCAGGTCCTAGACCCGGCAGTTCTCAGAGTACCATCTGTTATAAAAGTGTTTGTGAGCCCTTTTTTGCCTTTTTATCTGATTTGGCTACTCTCCATGTCTGGCCACTTTGGACACAGGTTTTTTCCCAAAATCAGAACAGTAGTTCTGAGCTGTCTTTCCATGAGAAGTAGTGCTGGACTATATACAGGAGCTGCTATTGGTATTGATCTGTAGCTCAGAAAAACAAGGAATGAAACTTCCTGCTGTAGGATTTACTTGGCTGTCTGTACAGCTCTCAGCCTTTCCATTTGCTTGTGGGTAATGCAGGCTACTTGTAATATGATCAAAATCAGATTTTGTTTGGAATGAATGACATCACTCTCCTGAGGATAACACAGAGATATAAAGAACGGATGTTGTTTGAATGCCAGCAAACATACACTGCAATGCTTTGTTCTACAGTGATTCCCGAGTACGTGCTACTTGCCTGGAGTGGTAAAGTGTCCTACCATGGTGGACGGAATAAGGCTGCCCTCCCCAGAAACCTTTTGCAAAGGCTTTGGGAGTACATCCAGGAGAGCCGCAAATGCCAGGGCAAATTAATCATTAAACGTGCTTGCTTTTAAACCATGTATAGTATTTTAAAAGGTACACTCACCAGAGGTCCCTTCTCCACCTGGTGGGTCCGGGAGGCAGCCTTGGGTGGGTTTGGGGGGTACTGGCTCCAGGTCCAGGGTGAGAAACAGTTCCTGGCTGTTGGGAAAACCGGTTTCTCCGCTTGCTTGCTGTGAGCTATCTACAACCTCATCATCATCATCTTCCTCGTCCCCAAAACCTGCTTCCGTGTTGCCTCCATCTCCATTGAAGGAGTCAAACAACACGGCTGGGGTAGTGGTGGCTGAACCCCCTAAAATGGCATGCAGCTCATCATAGAAGTGGCATGTTTGGGGCTCTGACCCAGAGCGGCCATTTGCCTCTCTGGTATTCTGGTAGGCTTGCCTCAGCTCCTTAAGTTTCACACGGCACTGCTTCAGGTCCCTGTTATGGCCTCTATCCTTCATGCCCTGGGAGATTTTGACAAATGTTTTGGTATTTCGAAAACTGGAACGGAGTTCTGATAGCACGGATTCCTCTCCCCATACAGAGATCAGATCCCGTACCTCCCATTCGGTCCATGCTGGAGCTCTTTTGCGATTCTGGGACGCCATCATGGTCAGCTCTGCTGATGAGCTCTGCACTCACCTGCAGCTTGCCACGCTGGCCAAACAGGAAATTGAAATGCAAAAGTTCGCGGGCCTTTTCCTGTCTACCTGGCCAGTGCATCTGAGTTGACAGTGCTGTCCAGAGCGGTCACAATGGAGCACTCTGGGATAGCTCCCGGAGGCCAATACCGTCAAATTGCGTCCACAGTACCCCAAATTCAACCCAACAAGGCTGATTCCAGTGCTAATCCCCTTGTCGGGGGTGGAGTAAGGAAATCAATTTTAAGAGCCCTTTAAGTCGGAAAATAGGGCTTCGTTGTGTGGACGGGTGCAGGGTTAAATCGATTTAACGCTGCTAAATTCGACCTCAACTCCTAGTGTAGACCAGGGCTTAGTTATACCAGTCTGCTCCATTCTCTTTAATTCCATTTCTACTTCATGAAGTAATGGGATAAGAATCCTGTGAGGTGAATATACATTATGTAGTTCAGCATTGTCTCTTAAGGTTATTTGTACTAGACGTCCTTGCAAAAGTCCAATATCATCAAATAGTTCACTGAGTTTTTTCACCTTTCTCACTAGGCCAGTGGTCCCCAAACTGTGGGACACCCCTCGTGGGGGGTACAAAACAAGATTAGTAATTTGTTATTCAGTGTTTCTGCCAGAAACACCAAAGGCTAGGCTTTTTTCTAGAAGATTCTAATATACTGAGCTTGAAGTGGAGTGGGGTCTGGCCATTATTAACATGTCTTGACTGATTAAGCTGAGTGAAGCATTAATAAAATAAGGTGACTAATGGCTCTGCTTATATGTTTCTTATTCTCTAGGACATCCATTCATTTTCAAAATAAGAGCAGTTAAGGATAAATGCTGTTAAAAATCAATAACACACCCCTTTTATTTTTCATACCCATGTGTTTGAAGTGACAGGTTCACTTTATAATATTAAGAGAAATAGAGCCTCAGACATTTGTTTTACATAAAATTGAATTCATAAGTCAGTTACAGAACTACTTAAATCTTTTCCCTAGTCCCTACAGCGACTTAAAATAGCTAGGAACAGATGGTTCTCCTAGGCAGGTGATTCCAACAGAGGCAGGAAACCACTAGGAGTTTTGATTTGCATTTTTCCCCTGGAATAATGCTGAGTTGGCTCCTGACCCCATGGAACTGACCAGTTATTCCCTCTCCTAAAATCATGGATCATCTGTGCTCCATGCTGACATCATGGGTGAACTGCAAAAACACCTCATTCATGTGGAAAAAAGTCCTGTGTCTGTTCACTGGAGCCATGCCCCTTTCAGCTCATTCTGTCTGCTGTCAATATGACTCCTGAAGTATTTCTGTTGCCTGGAAGCTACAGAGGCCACGAAAGCTTATGCAATCTGATGAAGTGGGTTCTAGCCCACGAAAGCTAATGCCCAAATAAATTTTTTAATCTCTAAGGTGCCACAAGGACTCCTCATTGTTTTTGCTGACACAGACTAACACGGCTACCACTCTGAAACAAGAATAAGTGGAGAGGCAAGAATAAGAGCAGGACAGACAGATGGGCAGGAAAGGGTCCCTTTGGTTTAAAGCTGGCTGGTCAGGTCAGTCCAAGTGTGATGGTGTGTTCCTATTTGTTCCTGATCATCAGATCTGGTCATCCCCTGTCATTGATTCATGTGGTCCTGGAAAACTCAAACCTGAGAAGAAAATGTCTTTCTGATCCAGAGTGTCTGGTCTAAGGTGCACCCCTGCAAGCATCACTGGAGTTGAGTCGATCTCTTCAGAACGTCACAATAGGCTCAAACTGACTTGGGCATTAGATAGCACTCAGTGAGATATTTGAGGAAAGAGGAATCTTGAACTAAAAATAATAACCTTTAAAATAATAGCCTGTACATACAGAGATTTTTTTTATCTAGAGAGTGCTATTTAGTTAAGTACACTTAGTAATCAGTTACTGTGTGTGTATTCAAATTGAAGAATATATACAATAAGAACATATATTTAATGTTGTAGGTGGAATCCAGTTCCTTTGTTCTAGTTTACATCCCATTTTTTGACAACCAGTTGTATTATTTTGTGTACCATTAAATAACCTATTATCACAGTGTAACACAGCCACCCTCTTCCCTGGGATCTCATCGCTAAATAAATTATATCACCTCTGCTATAGACCATTACTAAATCTCGGTCAGTGGTATAGGGACAGGGTGACTCTCAGATGTATTTCAAATTATAACACAATAGCCCTACTCTGAGGGGTCAGTTTACATTGGCTCCACAGCTTGCTTCCCAGAGAGATACACCAGACGTGTTCACCTTAAAACTCTTTCTTGTACTGCCAGGAATGGCGGGTGTGAACTTAAGGTCTGTTACACATGGGCTACCTATTGGCTGAACAGCATAATACAGTTTAACATTCTATTACATCTCCTCTTTTAAGCTTACATTCCTACCATTTAAAAATTAGCATGATTTTTGTGTAAGATAATGTATCTACAAAGTTCAGTATGGATCAGCCAGTGAAGTGTCTCTGAATCATATAGGTTTTCTAATTACATGACCTGAATGTGTAACAACTTGGTCATCTGGCTGTCCATTAGTTGCAACAACTGGCTGTGATCAGTCCAGAATCCTTGTGTTGTTGTCTTGTTCTGCATCTGCCATCTGTAGAGTTTCCTCTGCTTTTTTCTGAGGAACAAACTGTAGATGTGGATGGTTTCTGTTGAACTCTCCACTGTTGGTCTCAATCATCAGGCAGTTCTTTGAGTGATGTCTGTTATGAAAGTGATTGTAAGTTCTTTTTGCCTTTTTATCTGATTTGGCTACTCTCTTCATGTCTGGCTACTTTGAAGATAGATTCTTTTCCAAAGTTGGAACAGTAATTCTGAGTTGTCTTCCCATCAGAAGTTGTGCTGGACTATATCCAGTAACTGCTATTGGTGTTGCTATGTGAGTCAGAACAGCAAAGAATCATCTGTACTCCTCTCTCAGACTCTCCATGCACTTGTAGGTAATGTGTTTTTTGTTTGACAGACAATTTTGTTTGGAATTACTTAAATTATGCTTGATGAATTGTGGTGCATTGTCTATCACTAGTTGTTCTGGAATACCAAAATGAGCAATAATGCACTTTAGTTTCTCAATGCGGTGACACGCTGTCTTTCAAGTACATGACTATATATCTGGAAAAATAGTCCACTATGACCAGGTTATGATATACTTTGAATTAACTTAAATTGGAAGCTAGTCTCTTCCAAGGCCTGTCTGGCAGAGATGTGCTAGGTCCTTGGGCCAGGACAAGATTCTGTTCTGGGTACTGGCCTTCTTTTATTGGCACAGCTTCCACCCAAAAGTTCATAATTACTGTGTCTCAGTCCCAGAGTAGCAGTTGGTTGCCCCACATGGGGTCCCAAAAGCACCCCTGAGTCCTTTTCCATAGATAGAAACTCTCTTTGACTGGACAAGGATTGATAAACCCCCTGGAGAGGAGTTCTTCAGGGCACCAGTACATTCTTGTGATCACAGATTGTGCTACACAATATTTGAAGGCAGTATTTCTGCATTCCCCAGCAGCAGCAACGGTTGCCTCTTGGCTCATGAAACTTTTTGCCCAGATAGGGAACATTTTCAGACCAAGGGACCAATTTTTTCACATCTGGTTAATGCAAGAACTATGCATCCTCCTGAAAATTAAGTCCTTCAAGATGTCTGTGTACCGCACACAAACGCCATGACTGAGAGAGTCAGCCAAACACTTAAGAGAGTGTTGAAGTGTCATGGGCAAGTTCCCTTTGGGGCAGTGGAAGAGGTGTTGCAGCTTCGTGGCTGAGTCTACCTGATTCCCCTTAGCCTCAGGGTGGTATGCCTTAGGAGCCAGAGTAAATACAGCTACCCTACCTTGCAGGGCTGTGGGGCCTAATGGCCAGAGTCAATATGGCTGCCCTCTCCCATTGGGCTGCATCGCCTAACAGCCAGTGCGGGGTGGGCCACCACCAAAGGGGGACATGACCAGGTAGGGGACCCGGACCCTCCCTACTGCACCAGGTCCCAACTCAGGGCCGTGTCAGAGGTGGGTGTACTCACCACTGTGTCAGCAGGGATCCGACTGAAACACGCTGGCTTAATTCCTGGTCCTACAACCTGATGAATGGCTAGTCCCCCAGGGTTACTTTCTACCCTGTCTTCCAATGGTGTGGTCCACGTGTCTCTGAGATTTCTGGCCTGTGGAGCTTCCGACGGTTATGACACCTGCTGGGTGTCCGCGGGTAGCTGGGTATCCGCCCGGGTCTTGGCAGGCTTCACCTCTGTGGTATGGGGCTCCGGCAGCTCCTGGGTGGGAGCCTGCAACATGTGTCCTCTGTCCTCAGCACTCTGGCCATGATTTTGAGAGCTACTGAGCACATTCAAATTATTGGCTTTTGTGGCTGCTTAGGAAGTGTTCAGTACTTTTCAGAATCAGTGCAGTGAAAACAAATCATCATACGTTGCAGTTAAACAGCACCACTTTTTTCATAATGGCAAAATTGTATCTCTTCTGCTGGTTTGTGTAGCAAAAATGGCAGTGTTATGCTTGCAGTCCTGTTCTGTTTACTAAAAAGACGATCTTAATGTAAAGACTTGACTGGACAGATTTTTAGGCCTCCAAATCTGATTTCCCTCTAATAATGGATGGTGCCATTCTGCTACACTCAGGTCCCATGTTTTGCTTCTGGAGGCCCTGAATCCTTGAATTACCTTGCAGAATCTCCCAGACTATCATAACTCCCAATGTAATTCACTGAGTAAAGGACAGTGACTATTCAAAGAAGAACATTATGTGATCATTCAGAAGTCCAGCTATATCACAGTGCTAATGTGATGGGTATATATCCCACACTGGCACTAAAAGGGTTAACTGGAGCTAGAGAGTTCAGTTAAGGCACTTGGTTGCACCAGGAAGCTGGGGGGGGACAAGGTGGGGACGGCAGACTCAGCTAAAATTAAGCCCAGTTGGGGAAGGAGCTGGATGGTGACAATAAATGGAGGAAGCCTTGATGCAAAGGGGGTTGTTGGAGAGAGAACTCTGTAGTCCCTTTCTGGCTGCTAGAGAGTGAAGAAAGGGCTGAGAGAGGTGTAGATATACAGTAAGCCCAGGGAGGAGCTGTGGAAAAGGACCTGCAGGAAGGCCAAAGCAGGAAGAAGTCTAGAGATGCAGCAAGGAGTCTGAGGGAGCAGACCCTAGCTGCATTCCATGGGCTCATTCGACTGGAACCCAGCGGAGACAGAGGGCCTGCATTCCCCTATCAGCCACCAGGAAAGGTAGTGCAGAAATGCTATGACACAAGTGGGAGAAGGACTCTTGAATTTGGAGCCAAGCCTCTAAGGAGAAAACCCCTGTGAGGTATCACACTGAATATGAGGGGGAGGACAACTCTGTAGAGCCTGGCAAGTGATGAAGAGTCTAAGTGGATCTGGATGAAGAGTTATGTATGTTTGAGTTTAGTTTATTGGACTCTTTGTTTACTCCAGAAGGGGTGGGACTAAACAGGACATGGCTCGGGGCTAAGTTACAAGAAGAGGCAGACAACCCCGGAGCCAGAGCAGCTGTCAGCAGGGGTACTAAGTGAGGAGGGCCTGCTATGTTACACCCAACCACAAGGAAGTGAGCTAGCAGTGAGTCTATTCTTCTATAGGTAACATCAAAGAAGTTGTTTTATTTTTCTCATGAGGAGTTTTATGGACACCTTCTGCGTCTGTTTGATTCCAAAGGGGGTTAAATTGGGCCTTTAAAGATAGAGGTTCCTGTCTTTTTGATGGTGTATGATAGATAATCTTAATCAGTGATACCCAGACCTCAGTGGCTTAGAAGCTAAATCCATAATCAACATTACCCAAAAGACCCTCAGCAGTGTGAATTCATTGTTTGATTTACTTTGTGTGTGTGTGTGTGTGTGTATATATATATAATATTCTTGTTATTCTAAGCATTATTATTTTATCAGCTACAACTGGTTAATAACTAGAATATGCATCCTGATTGGTTAATAACTTAGATTAGTTAATAATTAAATCACGCAATGTTTTAATATTGTGTGCTGCAAAGAGCTGCAGGAGACACATTAAAGAACCACTTGTGTCTCCCAAGCCTCAGGCCTTGTCTGCACTGCCACTTTACAGGGCGGCAACTTGCTTGCTCAGAGGTGTGAAAAAACACCCCCCCCCCCCCGAGTGCTGCAAGTTTCAGCGTTGTAAAGTGGCAGTGTAGACAGTGCACCAGCGCTGGGAGCTACTCCCCTCATAGGGGTGGTTTTTTTTACAGCGCTGGGAGAGCTCTCTCCCAGGCTGGTGCTGGGACTACACAGCCATGTTAAAGCGCTGCCGCAGCAGCGCTTTAACGTTGCTAGTGAAGACATGCCCACAGTCTGAGTATCACTGATCTTAATCTTTCTTCAGTGTGGCCTACATCTTAATGGAGAAATTGCCCTATAGGCCACCACCCTTTCCTTTCATGATTGTGACGATCATCTCATTACATTTTTGATTGCATAACATTCCGGTGGCAACGACAATAACTGCTAACGTGGATAAATAACTTTAGGGAAAAAAGTAGTGTTTCGCCTTGAATATTTTGAGTGTAAATTGTGCTGCTTCACTAAATAAAGGTTCTTTTATTTAGACAGCTACTTAAGAAATTTTACTGATTTTTGAGATTGGTGAAGCACATGCAGACTGAGCTTTAGTTAGTTCAGATACATAAAACTGAAATCATAGGAAAATAAGAGTATGAAAAACATAGCAAAACGATCACCTAGATTGGGCATACTTACAGCCTTAGTTTAGTACAAAACAAAGCAAATCCCCAATATTGACATTCTCAGAACCTAGTGCATACTTACAACCTTATGGAGGTCCTTAGAAAGAAAGATAGAAGCAACTGTCTGTGGAGCACACTACAAGGAGATGACTTTTTGGGCTGAAACCCACTTGTGATCATTCATGCATTGGGTTTTATATTCCCTCTTTCATACATTTATTTATCATGACTATATTTACTTAGGTCTCAGCTTATCCATATGTGGCTTTCCACGTATCCATAACTGGGGTTCCAATTGCTGATATAAGCTTTTTGTGTCAATACTGCATGAATACATTTCCCAATGTTTTGTTAGCCAAAGGGGTACATTTTACTCAACAACTCCCCTCCCTCCCCCATGCCATTAGGATTTCATTACTTCGTTCTCTTGTGGTTAACTTGTTATAAGAACCGTGATTGCTAAACCTTATAACCCTAGGTCACTTAGTTATGCTAAGACCTGTTGTTTATTATGTTAACAAACCTATGACTACTAGGCCTCATGTAGGCTTCACCCTATTGCCAAGCCTACCTTAATGTTAATACTGGGTTGTATGTCTCAGCTAAATGTGCTTCACTCTTAAATATTAAAAAGCAATCACATGTACACTATATGGATTAAACTCAAGCAATCAAATTAAATTTAAGCAATCCAGAATCAGGTCATGGATCAACAAGTAGAACTTTCAGAAGTGCATAAGTGACTTAAAAAGAAAAAAGAAAAGGAGTACTTGTGGCACCTTAGAGACTAACCAGTTTATTTGAGCATGAGCTTTCGTGAGCTACAGCTCACTTCATCGGATGCATAGCCCGATGAAGTGAGCTGTAGCTCACGAAAGCTCATGCTCAAATAAACTGGTTAGTCTCTAAGGTGCCACAAGTACTCCTTTTCTTTTTTCTTTTTACGAATACAGACTAACACGGCTGTTACTCTGAAATAAGTGACTTAGGAGCACAAGTCCTATTGAAAGTCAAAGAGTCTTCTGCTCCTAAGTAGCGTAGGCTCTTTTGAATATCCGACCCATAATATATTTTTTGCTGTTTTAAAATGAGATTTTGGCAACTGGAAACAAACCAACCAGCTCTATATAGACACCAGAAGAGCTTCCGGAATCACAGTTTGAGAGTCTATAACGCAGGAGTTTTCTTTTATGATATCATTGCTCGTAATTCTATTTATGAAGAAATCTAACATGGAAACATAGGCAAATTTATGCTTAATCTTTTTTCATTTTAATATTAAAGATGAAAAGCACAGAAACTAAATTTGATTTTTCATGAAACTGTGCACTATGAACTAGGGACCAGGAATTATTTGAACTCTGTACATCTAATATTCAGTTTCTTTTATTAATGTTTTCTTTGTAATTCCCAATATGTTTTTGTTGTATGCAGGGAGCAATAGGGGAGCCCTCCTGTAGTTAATTTAACACACGTAAATTCCCATAGATGGTAATAAAAGATTGCAATCTGCTGAACAGTGTCCACTTTTCACTGCAAAGATAGTGAGTTAGATCCTTGCAGGAGGACTGCATTTTTATGAGGCATTCTTCATCTGTTTTATTCTCTTAAGGTCAAAATATCATTAAAGCTTTAACACTTAATTATCTTTATCATCCAAAAGTAATCTCCATTAACAAAAACATTTAATCAGTTCATTTCTTGAAGAAGCAAACAGAATGCACGGTAATATACCTACTCTTCATGAAATTGTGTATGCAGTTAGGTCCTCTTATGAACTAGAGTACAGGCACTGTTTGAACTCTAGAGCTCTCTTTTTATTAATATTTTCTTTGTAATTTTCAATATAGTCTGTTCAGGGAACAATAGAGACAATTTCAACATCTGAAAGGTCTGATAAGTTATTGCGAAAATATAAACTTTTCAAAGGGCCATCACCTCAAGTCTAATATGAATGCAATGCAAGATTTTTGGCTCAACGTCCACACAGCTATACCTTCACTTCAGTGGAAGTTTTGCCTAAGTAAAGATTGGATCCTCAAGCCTTTAAGTAGGAGCTGTGTGGAGTTGTTGCTATTGTTATGTAAGGATGTGAGTGTGGTTCCAGAGACCAAAGGGTATCCTCCAGTTTGGAAGGTGGGTCCTCAGGACAGCAGTGAGCTGCAGCCAACACTAGGCTCTGCTGCTGTTGTTAGTCATGTAATGTTTCAATAAAAATAAATACAGGCTCTCCATACCTTAAGAACACCACAGTGGCATACTCTCAGCAGTGGTGCCAATTCAAATATTTCTTTGGAGGGAGTTGCAAACCCTGCTCTCCTCCCTCTCTACCCCACAGCCAGCCTTGCTGCCCCATCCTCCGTGGGAGGGAGTTGCCATCACAGCTCAGAATGGGCAGGAGGATCATGAGGATCAGGCATCCCGGCCCCAGCAGTGCTAGCAGCACAGGTTACCCCTTTATCCCTGCCTCAGCTCTCTGCTGGACTGGGCTGCTAAGGGCTCATTTCAACACCACCAGCTCTTGGGTGCTGCTGCTGGGGGAAGGGACGAAGCTTGTTGTGCGCACTGGGATGGGACCACAAACAGCTTCTCTGTGCCCTAGTAAATGCCTCCCCCTTCCCTCTCCTTACCCCTCCCTGCTGGTTCGAGGCTTCCTGTGGCACTGAGAGGAGCTGCCATGGATTGCAGCAGGAGGGCCCAGCAGACAGAGTGGGACTCAATTGCTGGTTGTGCTCCCTCCTAGGAGCCCCTGCCTCCCCCACCTTGCTCCCTACCCCTCCTCCCTAAGGGCTCGAGGCTTCTTGTCAGGCCCTGGTGCCCAGAGGAACTGCAGTGAGTTCCGGCAGATTGAGGGCCTAGGTGCCAGCCATGCAAGATGTACAATAAATATCCTGTTTATCAAATGCAAAAACCGGGGGGGGGGGTCCCCAGCCCTCCTCTAATTGGCACCTATGCAAATGCTGTCTGTGCGTAATCAAATTGATGTTAAAAATCCAGCCAGCCTATGTTGGAGGGAATATGGACAGAGGCATGCAAGAGCGCCTCCTGATTATACCTCCTCATAGCTAGCATCTGTTAAAACTATCCCAACCAACTAAAGAGGAAAGTCTATCCAAATTATAATGGAGGGAATTCCATTTGACAGTTCCATTGGATAATATACACTGATCCTGCAGAACGGGTTTGAAAGGGTAAAAGTCCCCTTAGCCTTTCAATTGAAGAAAGTCGGACACAAATTTGGTGCATGGTGGAAATTGACGAATAATGTATAACTAATATTTAAAGTACAGTAACACCCAGAAACCCCAATCATAGAGCCTCATTGTGCTAGTGTATTCAAACACATGTGAAGACACACCCCTATCCCAAATATTTTACAACCTAAGTCCCTAATTGTGCAGTTGGAGCCATTCTGTCAGACCCGCAGTAGAACTCAGTGTAGGGGCAAAGATCTGCCTACACAGATCCAGTTGTGGGGACTGGAGTTTAAGAATGTACTCTAAAATGTGCTAAGAGACAAATCCACTCTTCCTGTGTGAAGCCTAAGTGTGCATGGCTTAACGTGAGGATGACATAAGGGTTTTACTTTGGGGCTGAAAGGGGAAAGGAATACACCACTCAGACTGAGAGGTACCTCTCCAGTCTTACCACAATCCTGAGACTGCAGTACTGCCACATGATCTTCTAGTGAGTTGTAATTATGGGTTGATATCATGATCATTTTAATCAGTAACCCTATTCTAAATTAGCCTGTGTTCATACAAATCACATCTTCATATATTTGAAATATTCTTTTTTTAACCAGGCTTGGGTTTTTTTGTTCTATTTTATTTATTTATTTATTTTATTTTTGTGAAATGCTTTGGATCAGGCATTAAACACTGCAACACATTGAGACTACTGTGCACGTAACCTTTTATATCAAGTTAAATCCCAGTAGGTTCAGAACTTTTGTCACTCCAGTTTGATAAGAGCTAACTACATACATCTTCCTTGATCTTTCTATCATAGTGAAGAACTTAGATCCGAAATTTGCCAGCCGGACCTCTCTCCTCTTTCACTCAGACTCGCTCTCTTCACTCCCCTCTCCTCCTTCACTCAGACTGTCAAGGACTTTATTTACCACTGTGATTGAAAGCACCTTCTTTTCTGCTGTAGGGCTTCTATGCATAATTTTGACAAGTTGCTCTTCATCATAGAAATTGTGTCAGTCTTTAAACCTGCAGTCTTCCTTATTTGGTTACAGCATCTGAATACCAAACGGCCCAGGGAGCAAGAAAAGCCACAAAATCTAAACAGAATGTAAAAACGAAAGAAGGGAGGAGGTATGTGCTTTGACATAGGTGTGCTCTATGTTGCTGCTTTGCCTTTCAATTATAGCTTCCATTGGGCACCACCTCTGTACTGTTCTCACAGCTCTTCTTGCTGCTCTAGTTGCCTTGCTGCCATCAAAGCAAATGAGTAATTTTTGTAATGTACAAGGACTACACCTGAATTCTATTCAACGAACAGCCCACTTATTGAGTAGGGTATCTCTCTTCACAAGCACATGACACCAGTACTCCATGATCTGCACTACCTGCCTATTGCCTTCTGAGGGCTTGTCCACACTGGCAATTTACAGCGCTGCAACTTTCTGGCTCAGGGGTGTAAAAACACCCAAACCCCTGAGTGCAGCAAGTTTCAGCTCTGTAAAACACCAGTTTAGACAGTGCACCAGCACTGGGAGTTGCGCCCCTGGTGGAGGTGGGTTTTTTTTTTTAAAGGGCTCTGTGACCACACAAGGCCTGTTAAAGCACTGCTGCGGCAGTGATTTAGCATTGCCAGCGTAGACTAGCCCTAAGACAAGGTGGGTGAGGTAATGTCTTTTATTGGGCAACTTCTGTTGGTGAGAGAGACAAGCTTTCGAGCCACACAGAGCTCTTCTTCAAGTCTAGGGGTTTGGCTACACTGGCAGATGTAGAGTGCTGGGAGTTAAACCAGCCTTCGGAGACCGCAGCAGGGAAAACGCTGCCGTGTGTTTACACTGTCAGCTGCAAGCGCACTGGCGTGGCCACATTAGCAGTTCTTGCAACGCCACAGAGAGCAGTGCATTGTGGTAGCTATCCCAGCGTGCAGGTGGCTGCAACATGCTTTTCAAATGTGTGGGGCGGGGTGGAGTGTGAGAGGGAGTGTGTTGTGTGTATGTGGGGGAGAGACAGTGTGTTTTGGGAGAGTGTGTCAGCATGCTGTCTTGTAAGTTCAAACAGCAGCAGACCCCTCTCCCTCCCACCTCTCTCTCTCACACGCACACTCACAGCAGCAGCATTCCACAGTAATGGTTGCTTTGTCCTGGAGCAGATAAGCATGCCAGCTGTCAGAAACAGAGCTTTGAAAGGGGATATTCACATGTCTGCAGCCAATTTCAAAACAATGACGAGAGTGGCCAATTGACTTCAGGGGATTATGGGACATTTCCGGAGGCCAATCAGAGCGCAGTAATGCAACACATTGTCCACACTGACGCCGTGGCGTTTCAGCCGGGGCGCAGCAAGCTTTATGCTTCTCGTGGAGGTGATTACCAGGAGTGCTCCAGCTGCAGAGTCCAGGCGCTCTACGTGCCTTGCCAGTGTGGACACCTCAGGAGTTAGGGCACCCGGGGCTGATTTAATGCGCTCTAACTTGCAAGTGTAGCCAAGCCCTGGGAAAAGTACTCAAGCATCACAGCTAAATGCAAGGAGGAACAGATTGTAGTTAGCACATATTTTAAGGGACCATTCCCTTTATATCTGACCTATCAGTCCTCATCCTCAAAGGAAGCCTGCACAACACTTTCAAAAGATGAGCCTGGAAGCTTAAATTCATTAGTCTGGTAGGCACTAAAATCATGGACTGAACAGACACACTGGATTTATGGCTTATGCATCCGATGAAGTGAGCTGTAGCTCACGAAAGCTTATGCTCAAATCAATTGGTTAGTCTCTAAGGTGCCACAAGTACTCCTTTTCTTTTTGCAGATACAGACTAACAGGCTGCTACTCTACAACCGTCTGTAACCCACTAACTCCCTCTTTTTGTCCTATGACTGCAGAGGTGTTAATGGGCCACTCTACTTTAATGGGCCCTTACAATATGTGTTAATGACTTATGATAAGCTGTTCCACCTTACATTTAGCTGTGACACTGGGAGTACCTTTCCCAGAACTGAAGAAGAACAGTGTGGCTCAAAACCTTGTCTCTCTCACCAGCAGAAGTTGGTCCAATAAAAGATATCACCTCACCTGCCTGGTCTCGCTATTATCCTGGGACTGACCCAGCTACAACTACATTGCATATTGCCTTCTGGTGGAGTTTAAGGTGGTGTTTTTGGCCTATAAATCCCTATGTGGTCTGAGACCTGTTCTGCCTCTTTCTTCTGACGTTTTACAGCCACAGGTGAGTTCAGTGGAGATGCTCAGAGTGAACCCCTTAATATACAAGGGAAGGAGCTGATGGAAGGATATTCTGTGGCTCCATTTTCAAGAAAACATATAAGTACTGAAGGAGGTGCTATTCAGGAAAGCACTTGAACACTTAGCATGGGCTGAATTTCCATCGATTTAAGCATGTACTCTAGTGTTCTCTGAATGAGGGATGCTTTCCTGAATCAGGGCCTCTGAGGGGTGTTCTCCTTTGCCCTGAAATAGCCTGAGTCTGACCTCTGCAAAGCCTGTTTAATGGAGTGGGCATTTGGAGACGGCTGAGATGGGTGTGGAGTGGTATTGTTTGGGAAAATGGGGATGTTTTGTTATATTTTCCTACTTAGCTGTCTTGTGATGGATGGGAACTAACATTGCTCTGTTATTTTTATAGATATGAATTGTGTTTTTAACAGTTGTCAGATCACCTCAGGCCTTGAATAAGTATATTTATTAAGGTTAAATTAAAATAAGTAAGTAAAATTGAAATCTGTCAATTTCAAGGGCAGACAGCTACACAGTAGTAGCAAGTTTCTTTTTTTGATTTTAGTGTGGCAACTCCAAAAGCTAAACTGTGACTTTGATCCACATAGAACTCCTGTTGACGTCAGGAGATATTATGAGCATGACTCAGGAGCATAATATAGCTCTTGGAGTGAAAAAAATTGAACAAGGTGAGCAGGACAGCTGATGGAGTGGTGCTGTCATTCTGCCCATTGCTAACTGAACAAGGACATATAAAAAGTTAAAAGAAAAATATTGCCACAAAAATCACTGAAAACAGAGGTTGCAAAATATTCTAGAAGTATAAAGTTCCCTTTTAAACTCACCTCCCTCCTTCTCTCCACCCCGCCCCCGAAATCCCCAACCTTCTTGGCAAATATTATATTCAGTTGCAGATCATTTTGATTGTTTGCTTCTACGCGGGTTTTTGCTGAGGGAGGGTGGGAGGGAGAGGGTGGCAGTCCTATCACATATACGTATTTTCTACCTTTAAAGTAATTTGTATATTTTTTACATGTTAAGTGTCATTTCTTAATATTTTCAGTTATCTCTCAGATACACATTACACTTAGTTTTGTGGGAAACGCTGATTAACATTACTCCTGTCAAATTTCATTTCGCAATGACACCAATACAGCGCCATTAAAACCAGCTTGTAGATATAGAAGTGTGTGCAAAGTGTGCAGTGTGTGTGCTCTCTCTCGTTTTGTAAGCTCTTCCAGTAAAATAAAGTCAGAGCAACATTAAAAGCCATTTTGAAACTTTTTTTAAAAAAATTATAATTTCAGTATATTATTGTTGTCCTGGATTGGTAACCCTCTGCATTTCCATCCCCAGGGCACTGAAACCTCTCTCTTTGGTGCTATATATTATTTATTTGTTTGTGTCTTCAAAAGCAATTCAGGCTCAGTCACAAGGAAATTCTAGCAGTTCCTTTTGCTGATATGAAATTTACCTTTTAGTATTGGGAGGGAAATCCCTTGATGAGATTTTCTGATCTTCAGCATTGTAGGGCAGGAAGGGCAAGAGGGAGAGAGAACTTCTTTGCACAAATGAAGTAAATCTTCTCTGGCAGCTTCCAAGGCAGTTGCAGAGACCATACCACATCGAAGTCGGGGATGTTCTCCTGAGTCAGCATCACTCTCTCTGATTCTGGGATGTCTGGTCACTCCTACAGAAAATAGGAAAAATACTTGAGCTGTCCTTTTCCCTTTTAAGATTCACAACTTGTGCTAACTTTGGCATACACGACTGGTAGCTCTGTCTGTCTGCAGCCTTAGCTCCCATACTTAAGTGGGTGATGTAGTAAAATGACAGTGCTAACTAATGTTATAGATCATCTCAAGGTTGGCAAGTAAACAACAGGTCCAGGATGTAAACTTTAGTAATGGGAAACATTTTAAACTGACCGTTGGACTCACCAAAAATCTACATCAAGCCTACTGGAGTGTTATCACCAAATCCAGTACAGTGCTTCAGTTGTGGTCCCAGACATGTGTGTACATGTGAGGATATCCTTGTGTTCTTCACATCTTCTCCATTCTAGTCAATAGCGAAGGTAAAATAATAATAATAATAAAAAGGTTATTTATCAGTAACTTTGAGCGTATTGCCTAGTCAGGGTCATACTTGTGGGATTAAGGCATCTGTGCTATGAACCTCCATTATCTCCTGGTGTGCATTGTCCATTAGGGCCTCTCCACCCCAGCCTTCTCCTCCCCTTGAGGAGGGTCCTGGGGTATAAAAGAAGAAGTGAGCAATTTTCCATTGGAACTGCTGAAAATGTAGCAAGCTCATGCCACCTGCACTATGAATACCTGCAGTATGAACACCTGCACAATTTTCAGGGCCTTCTACTTGGTCCTTGGAAGGAAGCAGAAATGAGTCTGGAAGAAACAGCTCGGCATGTACACTGCTTTAATGTCCAGGAGTGTGTCCATCATAACAAACCCAGTTCTTTGACTGCTGCTTTGTGTATACTTTGCGTAGATGAACTCAAAGAAATTCAGAGTTTGGCTGCATCCCAGCCACCTGTGTGGTCAAGCATGACCCTCAAGTGTCAGGATATAATTCATAAAAGCAATATTTCAGTATTACAATGCAGTTGTGAGTGGACCTTACAAAGGCAAGCAAAGTAGGCAGAAACAGGGATTAAGAGAGGAGAAATGAGGGGACGCTTCTGACTCAGAATCTGGGGCCATAGTTCAGATTTCTAAAATGCTTAACTCTGATCATATTTAGGTCAGGAGGCAGACACCTTATTTCAGTTCATAACAATATCTGGGAAAAGCACATGTGCTTATCTTATCTTATCAGTACGATATATAATTAACAAAATGATGTTTTAGCACCCCCCCCCCCACCCACCAGTGCAACATGAAGTAGATGTAAAACTACACAATATGGGCATCCTTTTGTTGCAGATACATACTGTACTGACTATCAGATATCATCAGTATCACCCCTTCTTGTCCACTGTTAGGAATAGGCCACTTCTACCTTCATTGAATTGGCCTCGTTAGCACTGACCCCCCACTTGGTAAGGCAACTCCCATCTTTTCATGTGCGGTAATATATATACCTGCCTACTGTATTTTTCACTCCATGCATCCGATTAAATGGATTTTAGCCCATGAAAGTTTATGCCCAAATAAATGTGTTAGTCGAAGGCAAGGATTCCTCGTTGTTTTTGCTGATACAGACTAACATGGCTACCCTTCTCAGACTTATTTAGCATCTTTGTTCCTTCCCTTGCTCCTTCAGTGATCACTAGAGCTGAAATCAGAGATGGGTTGGTCTGCGGGCTGAGTTTTAGTTCTGGTGTGGGGACAGTGATGTGGTGAAAGGCAATGCAGAGGATGCATCCGCAATGAGGTTCTACGCTAGTTAATTAAATCACTAAGAGCTGAAATCATTAAGAACTGGGCTAAGTGGTGAAATATCAGACCATAGGGCTGCAGCTTAAGGCAGCAATAGAGGTAGAGGTGACAGCAATGGTGACAGTGGAAAGCAGCAACAGAGGGAGCAGCGGCAGCAGCAAAGGCATTGTTCAACAACCCCTCATGAAGGGTGGGAGAGGAATGCACCTGAATGCACCCTGGATCTTGGGCTTTGCTAGCCTACGACAACCAATTGTGGGTGCAGGTCAGCAGAGGGAAAAGGGAAGTGGTATAGTGAAGGGAAATTCATCTATCACAAGGCAAAGGCCTACTGCCTAAGATACTGTGGAGCAGGTTTTTACTGATTGTTTGCATACTTTTTGTTGGACCCAGTAGTAAAGGAGATCACTGTGTTTAAATTAGTACCTCTTTTATCTATCTGCTATTGTTACCCAGGGTTCTTTCAACCCAAAGCTCTTGGTAACTTTTACTCTGTGCGAGGTGGTGTCAGGAAATAAATCAGGGGAGACACGGCTGTCTGACCAATAGATGGCTGGCACAAACAGGACAACACACGAGTGCTTTCACTTAAAGCTAAACTTTACTTAGTCTCAAGCACTTATACACATGTCTGCAAAAGGTTAGTAAAACATCCCCAACCCTTGATAATTACCAAAGCTGAGTGTGGCTCTTGAGTGGCACAGCGGCCGCTGGGAAACACAAGATGCATCCAGAGAGAGAGAGAGAGTCAAGTCCTGAAGAGTCCCCCCTACCTCAAACTTTCCCCCCTTATTTATACATTAGTAATAGAATGACATGTCCCTTAAAGAAAACTTGTTAAGCAAGCAGTTCCAATGGGCAAGTAAGAGGTTCCTTCTGATTATCGATTAACCAGGTGTGGGTTTTTCCAGAGTTTGCAGCCTTGAGGCCCCAATAGACATTCCTGGGGCACATCCTGCTCTTCTATGATGCATGTATCAGCAACTTCAACACAATTCTTATCAGGAAGGATGCGGGGGTCAAGCTGCCCTCTCTGTGGCACCCAAAAAACCCCCTCCCCTCCTGCCTTGGTTAAGCTAAGCCTGCTGAATTGGTTAATTTACAGCCTGCTGACTTGGCTGCTTTTAGCAATAAGCCATAGTGGTTTCAGGCACTTTACTCGTTTGTCAAAGTCTCCCCATACACAATGGTGACTTTATTTTTCTGGCAACAAACAGGAACCAATGGAAGTGAGGCTCTACTTTGAGGTAGGACCATTTAAAGGGGCAGGATATCACATTCCTCCACCCTTCTTTAAAAGACTTCCCAAAATACACACATTATCGTTTATGTGGTGAACATAAAACATAACTAAATGCTGCTGGTGGCAGGCCCACTCAAAGGGCCAGAGAGGCCCAGGCCACTTCCAGGTTTTGAGGCCCCTAACCATAATAAAAATAAAAAATGACAACACATGAAAACAAAATAAGGCACCAAAAAAAGTGAGACATATAATTTGAATATTTTTTTATTTAACAAATGCTTTTCTAGCCTTTCTGTGCAAATGCACTAATTATTGAGTAAAAATCTAGCTTTTGTGCAATGTCACAGCTGCTATTAAGCATGGCGAGCCCATTCAAATGTTCTTGTCCCATAGGTGAACAGTGATAGTTCTTCACCTGCTTCAACCCTTTGAAGGTGAGTTCACCTGAAGCCACTGGTGCGAGCAAACTGACAAAAATACGCAATGCAATTGTGATATTAGGAAACACCCCAGAGAGTCCAAGTTTGAGTATTTCTTGAAGCAATTCCTTTGGCTTGCAATCCAGTTTAAAGTTCTTGGAATATATTCGTTTGAGAATCTTTTGAGATTTCTTTGTTGTACTGTTGCTGAAATTGTTCAGCTGCAGAAAGTAGATCTTCATTACTCAGTCTGTTGAACTGCTAAAGAAACCCAAAAAGGGTACAAATTAGTTGCAGTGACTCAAATCGATGTGTAAGACCTGATTGACCCTATAATGCTGCCCAGCATCGGATTCAGTAGGGAAGTTGCGAGTGATGGAGAACTCAGATGAAATGCCAATATTCTGTGTTACTAATTTGGACTCAGTCAGGATTGCATCCCATTGTTCATGAATCTGTTGAATGTCATTGATAAGACTTTCAGTGTTATCCCTCTCAACATCAAGTGTAGTATTGCATGCTTCCATTACCAGATTAGTTTGGTGGATCATTGTAAGTAGCTTCATCCATAAAGATGACATCAGAATGCATTCAAATTTGGACATATGTTTCTGAATAGACTGAAGTTCAGTTTGAGTCTGTGCAGTGAGATTGAGAGATTCAAGCTCATTTAAAGCCTCTCACTGAATTCAAATGCTGTACAACTGGTTGAACACCATCAATCCGTGCAGACCATTTAGATTTGGACGTCCCATGCAGTGAAACAGGAAGATATTGCTTCAGAATTTCCCACCTTTGTGGACTGCTACTGAAGAGATTGTACATTTGCTGAACAGTTCCAAAGTAAATCTTTGCCTCCTTGCATGATTCAGCACAGTCAACATCTCCAAGGTTTAGTGTGTGGTTTCCACAGCTGGAGAAAATACAGTTTGAATGATGCTCAAGCAGAACTGTTTACACACCTTTGTACTTCCCAGCCATATTAGATCCATTGTCATAGGCTTGACCAATGCAGACTTGAAAATCTAACTTAAAACCTTCTAGAATTGCTAGTACTCGAGCAGCAATTTCTTTTCCAGCTTTTCTCTTGAAATTATCAATCAAAATAAACCTTTCTTCAATTGAAAATTTTGAGCTGTCTGCAATCTTAACATATTGAATAACCATAGTAGTCTGTTCCTTGTGAGAACAATCTGGAGTGGTATCAACAATGATTGAAAAATACTTGGCATTTCGAATCTCATCAAGAATTGTTGTTTGTACGAATGACCCACATAGCTCAATAAACTCATTTTGTGTGCATGTGGAGAGATAATGGACTTGCCTGCGCTTTTGACTCTCTTGCAATTATCATACATGCTTAACATGCTTTGACAAAAGTGGGTCATATTTGCTGAGGAGCTCAACTATGCCTAGAAAGTTTCCATTTCCATGATCACCAATATTTGACTGGAACCAAAGAAAGCCAATCCCCGCTCAGATGGAAAAAGTATGACATTCAGGATGTGCTCAAGAAGTTTTTTCCAGTATTAGTTATTAGTTTTTTTTATTAGTTATTAGTTTCTGTAGAGAGTTCAGTCAAGAGTAAATTCTCAACTCAACTTTCAGCTGATACTTCCCTTCTGGCTGATTTCCATGCAATATAGTTTTCTTTGTGTGACATTGAACTCTCATGTGATGGTATTTGGTCTTTCAACTTCCTCCAAACTCTGTTGATGCTCCATCCTGATTGATCAGAGAGAACTGATGCATTTGCATCACTTTTGTTCAAAATGAGGGAGGGTGCACAGTACAGAGATTGGTTAGGCTGGAGTACAGAAGAATAGTCTTTTGTGCAGGTCTCACCATTTGGAAGAGTTTTTGTCAGGAGACGAGTAAGGAAAGCATGATTATCAGCATTTTGTGGAATCTTACTTGGCATTTCAAAACAACTAATTTGAAGAAAAGATTGCATTTGGGCAACATTGCTCTTGTCAATAATTCCAACGTCAGTCACAGTGAAACCTGTAGTACTCATGAATTGCTCTTGCTGCATAAGATCTACATCGTGATATTCCTGTTGCTGTTAACTTTCTTGATCGTACACAGGATCTTCTGCTGCATCTGTTACTGTTGGCACATCTCCTTCTTGACTACTGACCTCATGTTCAGGTATTGGTATTGAAATATCACAGACATGGATACAGGGAGGGATAATGTTCAAAAATTTCAAACTTGTGTCCTCTTGAAACTCACTGTACAAGGTTGTCCTCACAAATTTTCACCTTGAATCTGGGCCTATAGACTATGATGAGGGCCAAGCTACCAAGTTAGGGCTCAACCAACCAGTCACCTCTTATAGCTACCATATGAAGATAATAATGAGGAATTCTCACACATAAATAATTCCTTAGTCAACTAGACGTAAAGACACTAAAATGTAACAATTCTCTACCTTTCAACACGCACTTGATCCAGCACCAGCCACTAGAAGTGGTTTGTTTATATAATCAGCTGATCTGAAAGGACACTTTCATCACGGTCTAATCTTGTGCCATCAGAACAGATATATTTTTGTTATTATTTATGAACATTTTTAACACTTTAATATGACAATCAGTTAAAAAAATTATGTCTTTTACCAAATCACATCTCTAATTTGCAGCTGTAAACTGAGAATGTGTGTCACATTTTGCTCCAATAGGGTTGTGCATAAAAAGAAGTTGTGAAACTTATCAAATGCCAAAAAATTAACAAGTGTCTAAATTTGAGGCCCCCTTTGAGCTTGAGGCCCAGGCCAAATGGCCCTCCTGCCCCCCCACCTTCTCCGATCGGCACTGGCTGGTGGATTACCACAGACTTTCAAGTTGCCCAGGATTATTCTGCCCTGGAATAGCAACTTGCTAGCTAAACATCATAAGGTTCAGAAGCACCTCTAGTTTTCGCACTCTCTTGGGATAACGTGATGATGGTGATGCAGCATTGTTCTGTACAACAGGAACAGTCGGTGTCAAGGAATCAGCTGGAACTGGTTCCAAAGTCTCTTCCAACAAATAATTGAAATTAGGATTTGTAGTGGAAAAGGATGTTGGAACAGACAAACAGAAAGTCCTGCTGGAACATCCATGGACTAGTCCATAGATCACTTCCATAAAGTATTGTCAGATACTTTTACCCCAAACACAGGTCTGATGCATTTAATAGGTTCTCCAAATAGCCATTTCCCTCCACAACCATAGTTGCAAGTCTACATTGTCTCCTACTAGAAAAGAACTGCACCCATGTCATATGGTGAAGAATCACAAGCCAATTACAGTGGCAGCAAGGCAAGAAAGTGTGTAAGAACTTGGGCTGATGTCAGTAGTTTTTGCTTCCTTAAATGAACACACACATTTAGTCCATTTCCATTTTTTCCCCCTGAAGCTGCTCCTGGAGCTGTTGCCAGATTAACCTGAAATTTACCATAGTAGTTAAGCAGCCCTAAGAATGAACATAACCATTACACATTCTCTGGTGATTTCCTTAAGCTTGTGGCATCAATTACACATCCAAGGTATTCAGCTGAAGGTTCGAAAAATTCAAATTTGTCTCAATGTATTCTCAGTCCACAGTCTTCCAAATGTTACAAGACAGCGATCCTCTTGATCCTTTCCTGTAACAAGGTCATCCAGCTAGTGCTGAACTCTGTTCAGTTCCTTCAGGATTCCATCCTTGTGGCCAATGTTATATTTGGACATAGCAGTGAAAGAGAGAGACATGGGGGAGCTGATTTAAACATAGCAATCTGCTGTGGTGACTTCAGTGTTCTAGCAAGAAACAAGAACAAGTGGAAGTTAAGCTCTGCTCTGAGTACAGCATACCGAACCATTTAAAGCGGTAGGAGACATCACACTTTTGAATCCTTATTCAGGTGTTTCCCCAAATTAATGCTGTCAAGGCTGATTCCCCACTCTGGCACTTTGAATGCAGAAGGTGGGGGCCTGCAACAATTCTGAAAATTAATACTGGCCACTCCAGGCTTGTATTAAACTTCCAAGGTTACATCTTTTCCTCTGACCTTGGATGGGTAGATGCTGCCACCACCCAAGTGCAAAATCCCCTTTGAGAACCCAGGAAGGTGCACATGTGAATTCCTTCCTATGGGGTACCCTCAAGCCCTTTCACCCCCACCTCCGGGGAAGAGCTGAGAAAGAAAACAAAGGAAATCTGCTGTTTCCACCAGCTAATTAAACATGTGCATAAACCTCTTAAGACACAAAACTCCAATCCTGTTCTTAAAAAAGGTCAACTTTATTTTAAAAAAAGGAAAAAAATACATCTAAAAACTCATGCTATTGCTAGATTTAAAAAGAGCAAATACAAAATTAAGAAGCAAGAATAGCTTTCTTAATGTCCAGCTTAAAGGTTACAAGCAAAACAAAAGCATCTGGGGTTAGCATAGAGGAGTCCACAAGCCATAAAGAAATAAAAGAGATAAACCTAATCGCGTCTTCCTAGACATTTCCTGATCTACTTATGTATCTGGGGTTCCAAATGAGTAGTTTCTAGGTATGATCTGATGATTTTTCATACCTGGCCCAAGCTCTTACAGCATAGTTCCAGCCCTGTCTCTGCTCTCCGGGAGAACAACACAGACAGACAAATAGGGTGACCAGACAGCAAATATGAAAAATCAGGATGGGGATGGGGGGTAATAGGAACCTATATAAGAAAAAGACCCCAAAATTGGGACTGTCTCTATAAAATCGGGACATCTGGTCAACCTACAGACAAAGGAGAAGTTTTCCTCCCAATTTTAAAAAGTTCTAGCCTTCCCATTGGCTCTTTTGGTCAGGTGCCCACTCCGTTCCTTTTACCTATGGACTTTTTAACCCTTCACATGTAAAGCAAGTAGAGAACAGCTACTCAGAGGGAGTTTATAACTAACTGGCTGGCTAGGTATCCGTAAAAGAGAGCTACCCACCACTTAATTTATCACAAATGCTGTGTGCCCTTTCCTTTTATTATTATTTTTTTGGTTGTACACAGACTCAGAGCTTGTGAGCGGGAAAGCATTGCCTCTTAAAAGCACCCTGGGTAGTGGTTAGTTAACTCAGATTTCTGGGTGGGTGCTCAAGCCAATTCTGTTTTGTAATGTTGAAAGGAACCCTTACATATTGAACTTGGCTCTTGTTGCTGCTGATAACACCTGGCAGAAGGGTAACACATACATGACATGTAATGTAGTAGTATTTAATCATCTGTTCAAACATTAATTAAATAGTGAAGTGTAGGTATTTCCAGTATTTACCCCACTTTATTAAACCCAAAATTTTAGGAGTGCATTTAGTACTGTAGATTAATAATTGGCAGTAAAAGTCATTGCCCTTTTCTAACTTCCTGGCCTTGTTATGGTATATCGTATAGTTGCTCTTGCTGTCTTTTCGCCAATCAGCATTGTTCAACTGAGCAAGAAAGCTGCTCTGAGAAATAATTCACTAGGGAGAATTTTCAGGTACAAAAATAAGGCTCTTGATGATCTAAAGTGTATACTAAAGCAAAGTGAAGAAAAATAAAAGTCACTATTGGAAAATTGCTGAAAAATAAAGTTACTGAACCAGTATTAATGTAGTATTCAGAAGCAGTTTTGTTGAAATCTTTCTTCGGTGATTACTTTCCCATGGGTCAATGACCCAGTGTCTTCATGATATACTGCACTAGAATTTTTCCCACTGCTGCTTGATAAAGATATGTATTTCACAACAGAGGGATAAGCAAAGACATAATTATGGTCAGGTTAATTTGATTGTTACTTAAGACAATTGAGGTTCTACAGTAATTTCTGAATTGGTTTATCTAATTGCACAAGATTGGGTTAGTGAAAGCAGTGAAACTGATAAACAAAGATGCTGAAACCTGCCTAACTTGCATATACAAAATTTACTATTAATAGTTATAACTAATACAGATGTATGTGTAGTGTGCCTATTCCATGTGCTGTGTATGTGTCCAACAATTTGGAGAAAATTCCACAGGAGAGTCTTAGGAATTTTCCTCTCCTAAGATCTCAACGTAGGGTAAGGCAGGCCTAAGAAGACAATTTTTACCTGGATCCTGAAATGAATGGGGACCAGACAGGTTTTCAGGAGTGAGATGGCTAAAAATCCATCTCTTAGACATTTTATAGCTAGTAAAAAAAAAAAATAATAGCACGAACCTGACCAAAGCAGGGCTCTGGAGCTCTTTATTTTCAAGTGTAAAATATAGGAATAGAGATAGTAACATGGCTGTAAAGATTCTTATTAGAGCTGTCAAGTGATTAAAAATATTAATCGCCATTAATCACACAATTAATCGCACTGTTAAACAATAGAATATGGTTTATTTAAATATTTTTGGATGTTTTCTACATTTTCAAATATATTGATTTCAATTACAACACAGAATACAAAATGTACTGTGCTCACCTTATATTTATTTTTGATTACAAATATTTGCACTGTAAAAAACAAAAGAAATAGTATTTTTCAATTAACCTAACACAAATACTGCAGTGCAATCTCTTTATCATGAAAGTTGACCTTACAAATGTAGAATTATGTTTAAAAAAATAACTGCATTCAAAAAGAAAACATTGTAAAACTTTAGAGCCTACAAGTCCACTCAGTCCTACTTCAGCCAATCGCGCAGACAAACAAGTTTGGTTACAATTTGCAGGAGATAATGCTGCCTGCTTCTTGTTTACAATGTCACCTGAAAGTGAGAACAGGCGTTCTCACAGCACTGTTGTAGCCATCGTTGCAAGATATTTACGTGCCAGATGTGCTAAAGATTCATATGCCCCTTTATGCTTCAATCACCATTCCAGAGGACATGCGTCCATGCTGATGACAGGTTCTGCTCGATAACGATTCAAAGCAGAGTGGACCAACGCATGTTCATTTTCATCATCTGAATGAGATGCCACCAGCAGAAGGTTGATTTTATTTTTTGGCGATTCGGGTTCTGTCGTTTCCGCATCTGAGTGTTGCTCTTTTAAGACTTCTGAAAGCTTGCTCCACACCTCATCCCTCTCAGATTTTGGACAGCACTTCAGAGTCTTAAACCTTGGGTCGAGTGCTGTAGCTATTTTTGGGTCTAGTGCTGTAGCTCACGTTGGTACCTTCTTTGCATTTTGTCAAATCTGCTGTGAAAGTGTTCTTAAAACGAACATGTGCTGGGTCATCATCTGAGACTGCTATAAGATTAAATATATGCAGAATGTGGGTAAAACAGAACAGGAGACATACAATTCTCTCCCAAGGAGATCAGACACAAATTTAATTATCGCATTATTTTTTTAACAAGTGTCATCAGCATGGAAGCATGTCCTCTGGAATGGTGGCCGAAACAGGAAGGAGCATACGAATGTTCAGCATATCTGGCGGGTAAATACCTTGCAACACTGGGTACAACAGTGCTGTGAGAACGCCTGTTCTCACTTTCAGGTGACATTGTAAGTAAGTAAGTAGGCAGCATTATCTCCCATAAATATAAACAAACTTGTTTGTCTTTGCAATTGGCTGAACAAGAAGTAGAACTGAGTGGACTTGTAGGCTCTAAAGTTTTACATTGTTTTGTTTTTTGATGCAGTTATGTAACAAAAAAAATCTACATTTGTAAGTTATACTTTCAGTAAAGAGATTGCACTACAGTACTTGTATGACGTGAATTGAAAAATGCATAGACTATCGGTTCTTCATCAGTTGAGACTGAGCCAATCAGAACACGTCTTCCAATCTTCTCTCGCTCTGGCCATCCTTCGCAATGCTTGTCCATATCTCTTTGTTAGGAAATCATCCCACCTCTTTGGAGGCCGACCACGTGGCCATTTCTGTTCTTGCAGATACCACTTGGATATAGCTGCAGTCCATCTGTTGTCGCTGAGTCGGGCCACATGTCCTGCCCACCGCATTTTGCTGAGTCTGCTTTCAACAACAGCATCTCGCACTCCAGACTGCTGCCTAATTATTTCGTTGGGGATGAGATCGCTAAGCGAAATGCCCAAAAATGTTCGTTCCATCACCCTCTGTGTGTCAGACAGGTGATGTTCTTCAATCTTTGTCAGCGACCATGTTTCGCTGCCATATAACATCCCTGGAAGCACGGTCGAGTTAAAAAGATTCGCATGAGTTGTTTTGCTGATCTTTCCTTGGAGGATCTCTTTGATGTCATTGATGTCTCCTTGATGCGCACCATCCAGCTTTTTTTCTGCGTGACAGTTTGTCTTTCTGATTGTGGCACATGTTGACTTCCTGGCCCAAATAAATGTATTTATCAACCTCTTGGATCTGCTCTCCTTCAAGAGTTATTTGGGTTCTTGGCAGAATATCTGATCTCATATATTTTGTTTTCGACCAGTTCATTTTTAATCCGACTTAACTACTTTTCGCGTTCAGTACTTTAAGCATTCTCTCAAGCTGGGCTGTATTTTTGGCTATCAGTACTATATCATCTGTGAACCTGAGATGGTTTAGCCGCTCGCCGTTGATATTAATCCCGCCTTTCAAGTCTGCTCATCAAAAAACCAATTCAAGACAGGCAGTGAATAATTTTGGTGAAACTGTATCTCCTTGTTTCACACCTTTCTCGATGGATATTCGGAGGGGAGTATCGAACAGCGATATGTCTATTCTGCATCCAGAGTTCACTTCCTTTAGTAATGTGATATATTTCGCGCTGATGCCCTGTTTTGAAAGAGCTTCAAGAATGGCGTTAGTCTCTATGCTGTTGAATGCCCTCTCGTAGTCCATGAAGGTAATGCACAAAGGGAACTTGTATTCCCTTGAACGCTCTAGTAGTTGGTTTAGAGTGAAGATGTGATCTATCGTGGTGTAATTCCTTTGAAAGTCGGCCTGCTCTCTAGGTTGCTGTTCATTCAGGTTTTGCAACAGTCAATTTGTTATTATTTTAGTGAACAACTCAGATATGCGAAAGCAGGCAGATGGGGCGATAGTTCTTTAGATTTCTCGATCACCTTTCTTGTGCAGCAAGATGGTATTGGACTCTTTCCAACTGGACGGTATCTTCTGGATTTCCAGGTCGTGGCTGAACCTTTGGGTGAGAGCTTTCCAAATTTCCTGACCTCCCGCCTTAAGCACTTCTTCTGTCAGACCGTCCTTGCCTGGAGCCTTCCCCTCTTTCATTTGATGGACTGCGTGATGGACTTTGCTGATGAGAACTGGGAGTATGTGTTCATCAGTTTGTTGAAGTGATGGCACTGGGACGTCTATACGGGATGCAAACAGCTGGATGTAAAAATCCCTGCAGATTGCCTCCATCTCTGTTTGATCAGTTACTGATTCTCCGTCCCTGTTCTTCAAAGCTGATAATGATGACCTGTACAACGCCAGTTCCCGTTTGCATTTTTTGAGACTTTTATGATCTTCAGCAGCCTTTAGGAGCTTTTCAGTTCGAAATTTCTCAAAATCTTCCTTCAACTTCATTCGTATGAGCTTGCAGAGAAGGGAGTACTCAAGCCTGTCGCTGCCATTTCTTTTCATTTTCCTCCTCTTCTCCAATAAAGTCTTTGTATTCTCAGAGATTCTTCCACTAGCTCTTCTTGGTCTTTCACGCTCAGCTGATTTCACACACCGTTTCAGTCTCTTACTGAGGTTCTCATAATCATCGTCGCAATTGTCCAGGAGGCTCCAATCTTCCCTAGAAATGTTTTCCTTCAGGATTGTCTCATTGAAAGCTACCAGTTGGTGCCTTCTGTTCACCATACTATTTCTTTATCATTTTTACAGTGCAAATATTTGTAATAAAAAATAATATAGAATGAGCACTGTACACTTTGTATTCTGTGTTGTAATAGAAATCAATATATTTGAAAATGTAAAAAAATCTAAAAATATTTAATAAATTTCAACTGGTATTCTATTGTTTAACAGTGTGATTAATCATGATTTAATTTTTTAATCACGTTATTATTTTTTGAGTTAATCGCGTGAGTTAACTGCGATTAATCGACAGCCCTAATTCCTATAAAACAAAAGCTAAACAGGTGTCAAGAATACAGATGAGGATGTAACCTTGTGTATTCATGAATGACTTTTTAAAATCAGGTCAAAATCAGGAACCACAGTTCTTTCATAACTTTGCAGGTTATGACTAACTTCTCCATTTGGACTAAGCATGAATAATGTAACACTGTTCCTAAACAGCTAAGAGATAATTCCTTACTGACATGTCAGCGTTTGGGTCCAAAAAGAGAATTTTCTGCACTGAAATGATATTGTAAAAACACTATGAGAGATAACATGACAGAGTCCAGGTTCTAATGAAGTGCCCGTCAAATGATCATGTGCTATGTGTTTATATGGACAATTAGATTTCAGTATATTAGTGTAATAGGTTAACTGCAACCTAATCTGTTCCAAAGAGATCGCAGCAGAATCAAGAGAATACCCATAAAAACACAAATAAGCCAATACAGCTGGCAAGACAGAATGTATAATATATTCAACATTTTACCCCAAGAGTACCAAAATATGGAACTTTACTCTGTTTGTTAGTTGCACAGAGATCTAATTGTTCTCAGTCAGATTGTTCCAGGGGATTAATAGATGGAAGCCTGCTTTAGCCGCACTGTTCTCAGGTCACACAGAAAAGCTTCCTTATTGTCAGGAGTCCATTAGAGTTACATTCCCAGGGAGCCGAAGGGAGTGGGGGATGACCGGTGTAAAGACAAGGGTTTTGTGCTAATGGCTTGGCCTTCCAAGGCAGGTGGTGATCCCTGAGTTCTGGAAATAGCACCTTCTTGCTCCATAGGGGCAAAACTTTCCCTGAATATCTGAGAATCTAGCAGTTCCACCTCCCATAGGTTTTTCCTATGGTGCTGTGATCTGGCCATAGAGTGACTATACAAAATAAATAAATACCATATTTTTAGGAAGAGAGCAGAAAATGATGAGAAACCTACAGTAAGCAGGGAATGAAAGAATAAAAAAAATAGAAGAAATGGGGAAAGACTATAGAACAGTGAGAAGTCAATAATGTTTGAAGTATACATTTGGTTAGAAACAGCAGTTTGAAATATATTGTGTTGAAAATTGAATAGAACCATAAGATGCAATTGATATTGTTCACATTAGAGAGAAAAGAGGAGCTGAAAAAGTACCTACAGTGCAAGTGCTGGGCCACTGCTTAAAGTGAAACATCTTTGTCTTTGTAAAAAGCATAAATCGATATCCATGCGATATGTGAGTGTCAGAGTGGCTGACACCTTTAAATGAAGTAGGTCCAGCTCCCCTGTGCCAGGACAAGTACTCCTATTTGGCCAGTTAAGAGGACAGAGCAGCACCTGGGAGTTATAAAGGATCAAGGAGAGACTTAGTGAGAGGGAGCCCCAGTGAGTCAGAGTAGACTGGTTCAGTCAAGAAGGGAAGATAAGAGCTTCCAGAGACCAGAGAACTGGATGAGTCACAGAAGGAAGCAGAAAGTGGTTCCTGGAAGAAGGCTGAAGGCAGGAAAGAAAGCAGCAAGAAGGGTTTGCTGCTTGGTGTTCCCAAGCCAGAGAACCTGGGTTGGAGGGCTGAAGAGGGCACAGGGATTTGTATGATAACTCTAAACTGGACAGCTGGAGCCAAGAGCTGGAGAGGATTGAAGGCAGGGGAGCAGTAGAGGAGCTTACTTACTGGTATCTCCAGGGCCAAAGAGCTGAACCCAGAGGAACCATGAGAGGACCAGGGAGATTGGGGGATAACCCTAGCAGAGAGGCTGTGGGGGTTCCTGCTGGGAAGAGTGGGGTTGCACTCCAGTTGGAAGGGCTGGGGTGGCTGAGGACTGACTGAGATTATTGGTATGTTGGAGAGCATCAGTGTGTGGTACATGGGGCATCAAGGGATGAGATGTCTTGAGTTTTAATGACTGCTTGTGCTGGGGTGATAAATGGACTATATAGCTGGGACTTTGGTATGGACTGTTTGGACTAACAAGTTGTAATACACCAGCCCTAAGGAGAGATAGTATTGTACCAAAGGCCGTTTTGTAGTTGGTCTGTTAAAGAAAGCCCTTTTAAAATGTATTCCAGATGTTTTGTCTTTGTTTATATCCACAGACCAGCACCATAGTCTGGGTTATGACATCCCAATCATTTTCACAGAATCCAGCTGTAATATTGCAATACTGTCTACTGAGTTCATCATAAGCAGTGTCGAGAAAGAATGCAGTACACTTACATACATGCTCAACTTCACGCACATTGGCCATCCCACTGAAGTCACTTACGGACTCTTGGAACATTCCATTGGTGTCACTGGGACTACTGATGTTGTTATTAAGCACATGTGTACATATATGCAGAAGCAGGGCCATTATGGTAACATTTCCAGAGTAGACAGCCAAGCCACAGAAAGGACTCAAAGTTTCAAACGAAAGCAAAATGTTGTATGATAATGTAATAATCCAGCAAGCATAGTTCAGTAGTTTAAGCATAGCCTTAGAATACAAAAGTTGCATTGAAACCCATGATAAAAATCTGAACAGGTCAACTCAATCCTTAAGCCTGCCAAAAGGTAAGTTTAGTCATCAAGAGGGTCTTTCAAAGGAGATTTTCAAAACCATGGTCTTACCTTTTACAACGGACACTGCATATCCTAGGCTTTTATATTGTGCACAAATTTGCATAGGTGGTTGCATTTCAGTGGTGGCAGTATATATATAGAATTTGTGGAGTGCTCTAAAAGAGTATTTCATCTGGAAACATAAAGTATCTATTATCATTCTAATAAATTTTACCTTTCATTGGCTCTTGTGTAGTATTATCCCTTGGAACAACCACTGTTAGAGGATCGTTGGCACCTTTGTTAGAGGAACCCATGCAGCACAGATTCACAATTTCCCGTTGTTGATCCAGTAATGATTTTTTACATGCTAAGTAGTGCCACATCGCTCTTAGTTAGCATTTGGCAGACAAGGATGGTGGATTCAGCTTTCAAACTTCCCACTGTCCCTTCTGCCAATAACAGAAAACTCTTTGGTGCTTTGATACCAGTGATTCCTATAGATTAGCAATTACTGGATGGCAGCTGTCCTACAGGATGTTCCAGGAGCCCACAAATGAGAATAAATCCAAATAGCTCACTGTCTTGGCCAAGAGTACGGAGGAGGATGCTTACTGTGTTTGAACTGGCAGATGTGTACTAGATAGCAGCACAAAGCTTGCCAAACAGTTCAGAGCTCTCTGAAATGTAGAGAAGTAGTGTTTTCATTTTTTGTCAGTGAGATCAGAAGCTAGGGAGTTCATGGCCACCATTGCCAATAATGTATGTGATAAATGTTTTGATTCAAGTTGTCCTCTTCTTCTCGCCCCAGACAGCTGTATTGCATTTGGAACATTTTTTTACATTAGTATGCAGAGTGAACCACTGTTAGAGAGCTTATTCCTTCACTCTCCCACCTTCCCTGGTCCTTCTCGCATGAACAGAGAGCAACAATACCCGAAGTCCAAAGGTGCAAACAATTTGATGTTTATTGGGGTGAACTTCCAGCAAGCTTAAATCCAAGTTCCTTTTTCCTTATTTTCGAATCCCAACTTACTTCCTGTTTGCCCCAATTTATATAGTAATATTCTTAGCTATACCTTAACCAATCATTCTACTGAAATTTACCTAACCAATCCTAACATATTGTAACATGATTAGCTAACCAATTATATCCCACCACCTTAATTAGTTTACACCCAGCAAAATTAATTATACAGCAGACAGAAACAATCACAGAACCAGACAGAGACCATGCAAATAAACAATAGCAGAGTGGGAACTATAATGACAAAACAATACAGAAGTGAGGATTTCACAACTACATCTATAAAGACATAAGGGTTTCCCAGCTGTGTCTATTAATAAGTGAGTTCTTACCAGACAGAAAATTATCAAACTAAATTTCTTTTTACATCTTCTAGGCTCTTCCCTTTCTCTGGAGGTGATAGATCGGATCACCTTCAAAACAGCCCCATATTGACTAGTTTGGAATGTGAGGATGTGACCGTACGCTTCCCAGCTTATGGCTGCCTCTGCGGCTTAACCAAAGGCATTGGCCTAAGAACAGGGTCTCAGACTGTCACAGTGAGAGAAGGCCCTTACAGAGATTCTTTCTTGTATACCTCTATTACCAGCTAAATGATAAACATATACCTACATTCTTAAAGTATAGGCCTTTTTACAGGCAGGCCTGAATATCTATATCCTAACAACCCCCAGTTACATTCCTTGTATAAGAGTACTCTAGCAATCAAATAGTCAGAATTTGTCTGTGCGGCAAAAATTGAAGATGGACTTACTATAAATGTGTAAGAGAAAGAGGAATTTTCCACCTCAAATGTGGTAAAAAAGAATTCAAGGTCTTTAAGAAAATGTAAAACATTAGTTTCCATGTTATCCATTATTGTAGAAACTGTCTAGACTCCTCAGCAAATTCACACTAAATCCAGGTCACTGGTATACTGGGGCTTGATCCTATCAGCTGCTGAGCACATTGACCTAATCCAGAAAAGCACTTACAGGCATTTTAAAGTTAAGCACATGCTTAAATTGCTTTGCTGGAAGTGGGGCAGAGTGCTTAGCATCTTGCAGGGTCAAGCCCCTGCTGAGAAGGGAATCTAGAGAGCCTCTTCCCTTTGTGCAAACAGGCTCTCCAGAATGCTCAAGAGAGTGTCAGAGAGATCTGGCTAACAAGAACCACATCCCCAAAGGCATGTTCTCTGGGTTATGGTGCATGTCTAGCCTTCCACACTGGCTGGCACCCATGCCACTATCAAATGGAGGGTAGTTGTGCACACTGCTCCTGCTTAGAAGATCAGCAAAATGCACCCCTAGTGCTGTGTCTTGGATCACTAGGCAGCGTCTCTGCTCCCACTCACTGGAATGAGCAGGGTAGTACTTAGCCTTTGGTCCTGGATAGGTGATAAGAGATATTTTATAGGTTGGTTAGAGTAAGTACAGTGATCCAAATGATATGAAAGTTGAAAATCCTTACGAGGCACTGGCCCAGAGGCTTAGCAACAATATAACATGCTGCCATATGGGGTTTCAAATTCAAGTCCTTAGCTCCATCCTATTCCTTGTGCCAAAGAGGTCTGGAAAGGTCCTGAATTGCTCTGTACACTCGTCTCCAGCAGACACCGACTGAGGGGACTTCATCCAGCTTTTCTTGGCCTGAGTGCAGGTGGCAACAACAGAGACTTTGAAGGCAGAGGAAGCAGAGATGGGGAGCTATGAGACTCCTACAGCCACAGTAGCACCTGTGAACATTTTTTGGGCAGAGGGGGGGTTCTTTGCATATGGACTAAACACTTCTTTAATCACAGATGAGTAAAAGCTGTGAAATTCATTTCCAAATCCAGATTTGAGCTTCCCCAAGGTTCAGGAGTGCTTGGGTCAGAAATTTTTGGCTTAGGCATCTTTCTTTATAACTTGAATGTATTGCCAGATTTGAATTTCCTTTTGTTTTTCAAAATACCAAAACCCTTGGGCCATTTACATGTGCTAATAAATTGCCAACTGTCATTTCTATAAACTGAAATTTGGCCTTTGTATATTTTTTGTGTGGCTCGCAGCTAAATCAACATTGTCAGGGATGATTAAGCAGTGAACAGAGATGAGCTGAACACCATCTTCATTCTCCTTTCAATTTAGAGACAGAATTTTAACAAAATGTGTTCTATAGCTCCTACCATTACATGATTTAAGTTGGTCTCAATGTTTCCAACAAGAAGTAAATGCTTTTGAGTGCTACACAGGGTCATGCAAAGGAAGTCTATCATACTAATTTATTTTCTAGCACATTTTTGAAAGTGAGCATATTCTACCAACGTTGTCTGGCTTGTGGAAGTTTCTGTAGTACTGGCAGAGTAAAAACAAAACAACTCCCCGTCACAGGGTTGATATACCCCATCACCCCACGGGGGCAGGAGAGAGGTGCGCCACAGCCCTGCGATCGAGTTTGAAAGGGTGGCATGGCTCAGGGGCCTCCGTCCTTAGTGCGGCCCTTGATAGCAGGGCAGTGCGGCCTATTGGCCCAATGGCCAGAGTCAATACTATAGCCCCCACTGTTAGGGCAGTGTGGCCCAATGGCCAGAGTCAGTACTACTGGTGAGCTGGGCCACCACCCTGGTGTGGGTGGTGGCCAGGATAGGGGGACCCAGGCCCGCCCTCTCCACCAGGTCCCGACCCAGGGCCCTGTAGGTGGCAGGTTTACCCCCTATCAGCTCAGTGAGGGTCCGACCAAAAGACACCAAACTTTGGTCAGGTTCTGTCACTGTTTCCCTACAAAACCTCCCTGGGTCACTTCCTACCTGAGTCTCTGGAGTCCTCCATCTCTGGGATTCTCCAGGCTCTCCTCTCTCCACGACATCCTGTGCCAGTGTGTTGGGGTCCATCTCTGACAGGCTGGCCTCCGTGTCTTGGGGTAAAGGCAGACTGAGCCACTCTGCTGGCTTTTAAATCCTGCTTCCAGCTGGAGCATGCCCAGCAGAGCAGAGGGAGGGGGCTTGTGGCCTCCTCGGCTAAGAGAGAAGGTTAACCTCTGCTATGCCAGTGTGGGGTTGATACACCCTGTCACACTCCCCCCAAACCTCTGAGCTTTTATGTAACAAATGGCTGGCAGAAACAAACAGGAGTAAGTGGTATCAGCTTGCTAATGTAAGTACTTAAACTTAGATAAAACTCAGGTTGATGTCTTAAAATTAGCCAATGAATTAATTGATCACTATTAAATTTACTGTTAAATTCAGAGACATACAGATTCAATGATCCCCAGTCTGAAGCAAAAGCATGCCAATAAAAATCAACAATCTTTTCAAGATCAGATACAAAATCCACTTCAAAGACTGAAGTTGCTTTTGAGCAGAAAATTGGCTGGTTTGCAGAACTTGAAGGTAGTTTTTAAAGTTCTTGGAAATCAGTCATCACTGAGCCAGCTGCCAACAGACTGGTGTCAAAGCAATGTATTTCCATTTGAAGATACTTTGCCATGTTTGGGGATTAAGCTAAAGAGCTGGGTTTACTGTCTAGCCCAAAGTGGCTCACAAGGCATACAATAAAGCACATGGGGCAAATCCTCTTCTCTGTACACGTACTGAGTAAGCAGATTATGTGTTGGGGAGGTCTGCAGGTGTTAGAGCAAGGAGGTAATCTTCCTCCTCACACCGCAAAGTCATAGTGGTGCTGCCCCTCCTGAAAATGGATAATTTTGGATCCCACTCAGTGTTTTGCCAAGGGTGTTCAAGTCTTGGTTCAAAGACTCAAATCCAGCTCTCTTGGCTGTATAAAACCCTGCACTCACCACTAAGTACTTTTAAAAAGGGACTTTCCTAGGCTTCATTAATTAGCGCATCTTAGTCTATCAGCACGGCTTCTGAGTTCTCTATAGAAATAACTGCCAGATTGCTTAACACTTCTTGTCCCCTGGTTGTTCTTAGGTAGGTCTTGATTAATTTTAGCTTGCTGAAATGCCGTTTGTTAGCAGTCATAGTTACTGGAAGACATCAAAAATACACAGTCCCATTTTTGTGTTAGAGAATCTCTCATCTAAAAACCTTGTGTGGATGTAGCTAAGGAGATCAATGGGTCCCTTTGTTTCTAAGTCATCCTTAAAGACTTGTTTGCAAAAATTGGTGAAGAGCTCAGTCTTGTACTCGGTTCCAGAGTAACAGCCGTGTTAGTCTGTATTCGCAAAAAGAAAAGGAGTACTTGTGGCACCTTAGAGACTAACCAATTTATTTGAGCATAAGCTTTCGTGAGCTACAGCTCACTTCATCGGATGCATACTCAATACTCTGAGTTAAAAACCTCAGAGTAGCTGCACGGTAAATTTTGAGCACGCCTCTAGGTTTTTGCTGCTTTTCAGTTTTGCCTGTCAAAACCCCCAAACTTTTCTATGAGTTCATTGTACTTATGCATCCTATTGCCCAGTTATCTTAGTGTTGTCTAAAATGGGGCTGGAAATCTCACATTCAAAAACTTAGAGGATCTGATGACCTTTGACCTTTGCAAGTTCACCGGCATTGCTTCTCTCCTGTGGGATGGAAATATCGATGAAGTTCAAAGGGACACTAATGTTTCGGCCTGTGAAACAGTAGCTTTCTTACATGGAATAAACCCAGAAGATTGTAATTCCAAGAAAGTGTCTCAAAGGCCAAGTAAATCGCGAGCTGTTTGAATGTCAAGATCTGGACTCTGCAGACTTTTGCTCATGACATCAATTTTTGATAAGATAGTATGCCACATCTGGGTTAAAACAAGAAATGAAAATTCTCAAACGTTATTTTGCAAGGTATCAGCTTCTGACTTACATTTTGGTGTAAGATTGTGTGAAGCTTTGATCTCATCTTAAAACATCTAAAAACACCTTCAACCTGATTTCATAGTAAATGGATGGCCTCTATCCTTGCTGACCATCTTGTTGTTCTTTTTCAACACACTCAACAACTAGTAGAAGTGGAAAACAGGCAATACAATCTTTGAACAATTCCAAAAAATGGGAACAACTTGAGGGACAGACATTGCAGCAGCTTTTCAAACAAGATTCAGTGAATGGGCAGCAGTTGGGATGAAAGTAACATACTGATTTACTTGCTGAATTCAATTTTGAATGCTTTTGTTTGCCATGTTAGCTCCATAGTCATAGCTTTGTCCTCTGAAGTCAGCCATATCTAAACCATCTTTTTTCAGCTTCTCTAAAATAACTGCCATAATATTATTCTCTGGTTTGGTGTAGGGATCAGTGAAATGTATAAAGCTGTCAACTACCTTCACTCCTGTTATGCTATACAAAGCACACGGGATCCTTTATAAGAGAAGGCAAATACGCTGTTGTCAAGGTTCCTTCCCCACTCTGAACTGCAGGGTACAGATGTGGGGACCTGCATGAAAACCTCCTAAGTTTACTTTTTCCAGCTTAGGTTAAAACTTCCCCAAGGTACAAACTATTTTACCCTTTTGCCCTTGGACTTCCACTGCCACCACCAAACGTTTATCTGGGTTTAGTTTATTAGGAAAGCGTTGTTTGGAAACATCTTTCCCCACAAAATCTTCCCAACCATTGCACCCCACTTCCTGGGGAAGGTTTGGTAAAAATCCTCACCAATTTTCATAGGTGACCGCAGACCCAAACCCTTGGATCTTAAGAACAATGAAAAAAAACATTCAGGTCTTACAAGCAGAATTTTAATCGAAGAAACAGTAAAAAAGAAGTAACAATAAAAAGAATCACCTCTGTAAAATCAGGATGGTAAATACCTTACAGGGTAATTAGATTCAAAACATAGAGAATCCCTCTAGGCAAAACCTTAAGTTACAAAAAGACACACAGACGGGAATATCCATTCTATTCAGCACAGCTTAATTTCTCAGCCATTTAAAGAAATCATAATCTAACGCATATCTAGCTAGATTACTTACTAAATTCTAAGACTCCATTCCTGTTCTGTACCCGGCAAAAGCATCACACAGACAGACCCTTTGTCTCTCCCTCCCTCCAGCTTTTTAAAGTATCTTGTCTCCTCATTGGTCATTTTGGTCAGGTGCCAGTGAGGTTATCCTAGCTTCTTAACCTTTTACAGGTGAAAGGATTTTTCCTCTGGCCAGGAGGGATTTTAAAGGTGTTCACCCTTCCCTTTATATTTATGATAGCTGTATTTATTGAAAATACAACAGTTACCATATGCTTTTCAGTCATACACATCATATGCACAGTCCTGCCAGTTGGTGTTTTTATAGTTACCCGTCTGGAGTCTGGATGAATCTAGTGGCCAGTCAGATTGGTCGTAGAGGGGAGCTGGGCTTTGTTGGTCATGATCAGATGCTCCTGGAGTAGTGGCAAGATGAACCCAAAATCCCATGGCAAAGCACCCTAGTCTTATAGTTCCTTTTCTCTGTTGAAGTCTATGGATTTTGCTGTGTCAGTTTGTGACAGGTTACTTCTTAATTGGTGTTATCTTCTGATGTAAACATTCCAATACACCTCCGAGAGGGTTATCCTGTCCTGGTTCCAATTTAATCAATTGTCCTGTCTTTAGGAGTGCCAGCCTTCACCTCATGGTCGTCAGTTTGCCCTTCCTTCATTATGGATCCGCGTTGATGATTTTCTGGTGTCGTCAAGTCTCTTTACTCCTTTTTTCTTGACCATCTGGCTATAACAATGGCCTTCACACGTTATCTTTTCCTGATGCATACATTCCTCATTCACATAAACAGTCTTTTTTACAGAGACCTTTGAGAATACAAACAGTGTCAGTTTATTTTGAATCTCTTTCACATAGACACAATACAAGATCCTGTCTTTTACTTACTAAACCTTAAAAACAATGTAATGTATATTTAACTAGAGTGCCTAATTTGTACTACATATAGGAAACCATAGTAGACATTATAACTTATCCTAAAACAAAAGGGTGATCATAATCAGTCATAAGGATTGTTCTGCTCTGTCCCTGCCTTAACATCAGTACAGACACTGGCAGTCTGTCAGATGCATTCCTACCAATGTCCCAGAGCGTCATTCCTTTCTGCTATTCAAAAAGGGTGGCTGGTAAAATGAAATCAAGACATACATTAGTACCTCTATTCTTATAGTACAATTATAAAATCCTGCTCATACACTCCATCTTTCAAAACCTCAACATAGTTTAATACCCGAGACAATTGTTCCATTCAAGAGAGGCCTGCAGTGCAATCAAACATAATACAGAAGTATTTAGCTTTCCTAACCTTGTCGAAAATAGTCTACGATATTTTTCTTGTGATTCTACTGATAAATTCATTTTGTATTTGGTTTGATAAGTATGTCACCTTTGCAGTACTGGCCTTAAGAGCTTTCTCATGCTCTCCCAACATACTATATACCTTGCCAGAGACTTAAGTAAACCCAAAAACTAATCATGATGAAAACTGTCTGATGTTTAGTTTGAACCTCTCAAATCTGCAGGGGGAACAGACCCTCCCCTGCTGGCTGCCCAGCACCTTGTAAAGATAGGCTCTGAGTTGGGCCAGTGTGGGTGATAGGAGAACAGAGGCAACAGCCCTGGCAAAGGACTCAGACCCACCACCCCCACTGTCACTGCACCTCCCCAGCCACAGAGAGACTCCAAGATCACTGAATCTCACTGGACCCCCAGGCTTGTATCCCCAGAGAGATCTCCAAACCCAGTGAATCACAGTGCATCCCCTAGCAGCCCCAGGGAAACCTTACAGTCCACTGAATGTCACTGCACCAAAAACCCCTTATCCACAGAGAACCCCAAATTTGAGAGCTCCCCAATACCAGTGACATTCACTGCACCCTTGTCCCCAGAAAGGGCCTACCCTGCTTTAGTGTTGATATCAATGGCATCTACAAAGCACTAAGAGGGGGCCCCCCGAACACACCATTCAAAACCCTAAATGGAGGATGCTAGGCCTCATGATGGAAGAAAAGAGTGAGATGTAAAAGAGTAAAAACACCAAAAAAACAAAGAACGGGGCCTTTTATGGTTCCACTGGAACCATTTGAACCCCTTTGCATGACCCTGATCCAATTTGCTTCATACTAAATAAGCTCCTGTGTGCAGCAGCTACAGGGCCCCATGGACTACAGCTCTCTGATGCACAGGAGGTAGACAACTTCTGTCTTACACAAGCAGTCATGGGTAGTAGAATCTGGCTTTATTGCGCAATGATTTGGTGCAATTGAATCTATGAAATGGAAAGGGAGTGATTTGGTCTATTCACACGTAGTTAATGCTTGTGCCATCACAGTTCAGTTAGTTGCTGCTCTTTGTGTTTGACTTTGTAATGGAAGCCTAGCTTCCAACAGCTGTGTTTTCTACTAACAGTAGCTCTGTGTAGCTTCATCATGTGGAGAGGGCAAGAGCTGTCTAGCATCATTAAATAGCATCAAATCACAACTTTGTTTGCCTTGTAACAGTTGGTCTGACAAAATGGCAAAAGGATGATATGCACTTAGAGAAAAAGTATACTTCTCCAAAGCCCCGCCCATCCCAGATATTTGCTGGGAGGTGCTGATGTTAACGTATCTGGGATCCACGAAGGGGCGAAGGTATTGTGACTCTGAGGGTCACAATGCTGAACACGGCAATCCACAAAGCTCAGTTAGGCATCTGGGTTCCCTAATCCAATGAATGGGGAGAGATAGGTGCCTACGGATGCAGTCCACAAAAGTCAGTGTGCTAGGTGGGGAGCCACCCACGCAAGCCAAAGGGAGATGCAGAGGAGAGGTGGATGTGTTAAGTCCCATCCCCTCTTGGAGACTAGCACCTATCTCTGCTTAGCAAATAATAGAGCTGCACTAAAGGGATGCCTGCAGTCAGACAGCTTAGGCATCTAAAGCATTTTTTGAAGGACTGAGTTGGGTGTTGTGCACAAAACAGCTGGAGGAGGTGGTGCTGCCCACCTTATAACTTTTAACATGGTAGCTAGAGCTAGATGCAGCTTCAGTTCCCACCTCCTCTCTGCCAAAGGGGAAGAAAGAATTTGCAGTGGGTCTCCCACCTCTCAGGAGAGTGCTCTAACTACTGAGTCATGGGATAGTCTGATGTGGAGCTCCCTCCGTCTCTCCTGATGAAGTTGTTGCACATTGGATAAATAACGAAAGCGTGATTGGAGCAGGGGGACTGGACCCAGGGTCTTTCACCTCCCAGGTAGTGCCATAACCACTGGACTTGTCTCTCTCTCTCTCCCCCACTCCCTCCCCCCCACCCCACCCCATCCCACTCCTTCCTTCCTTCCTCCCTGCCCAGTCACTGTTCCACTGTGGATAAATACTTACCCAGTTGTTCTAAATGGGACATGATCCACTAGGAGCTTAGGAGCAGTATACCACAGTGGGCACAAATGTGACATAGGCCTTTGAACGCCTGTCTTTCTCTGCATCATAAATCACCCTGGGGCTTGGGTGGGAAACAGGCAACCAAATACCTAGAAGGAGGCAGCAGTGTGCATGCCCAGAGGCAGGAACATAGGCACCTAGGAAACTTTTACTTTGAAAATGTAGGTGCTGAGTGAGTTTAGGTGCCAACCGGCTTTGGTGAGTTTTGTGGATCGCAGTGGAGCCAAAATTAGGACATATGCACCTAAACCTAAGACTTAGGTGCCTAAGTCTGGGATTTAAGTGCCTAACTACCTTTGTGGATCCCACTCTAAGTATTTCCAATAAACATTGTCTTACACTTATTACAGAGGAGTCTAATGTAAGTGGTACAAAGGTTACAAAACAAATCTAACTTATTTAGCAATGCCAGAGGCCCTGGTTTGCTCTACAGTAGCAAATTTTTATTTTATTTTATTTTTTTTTAAATAAAAGATAGTGGAAGCTTGCTGCATAGTGATACGTATGGTGTGCCAAGGGTTGGTGCTGGCATGGAAGAAGGCACACATATATGAGTTGGAAAGAAGGGGGTGGGAGGGGCAATCATGATATGTTGGCAGACCAGAGCACTTCAATTTCAATCCACAGGTAAATAATGAATGAGTTGATTTTCAATTTTCTAGCCACCATGACAACCATAGGCCTATCTCTGGCGGTTATTGGCTCAACTCATACACTTGGCCATGCTTTGGACCTGCTTTTTGAATTCAGGTTGAAGGTTAAGCAACTGGACCTTAAACCTGTGTTATGGACTGGCCATTTTCTCCTGTATTTAGGGATTGAGGCTCATCTCTCCTGTGGCAAGGAACCCATTTTGAAAGGTTCCAACGAGAGACTGCTGAATTGGAATTAATTTGCAAACTGGATACAATTAACTTAGGCTTGAACAAAGACTGGGAGTGGATGTGTCATTACACAAAGTAAAACTATTTCCCCATGTTTATTTCCCCCCACCCCCCACTGCTCCTCACACGTTCTTGTCAACTGCTGGAAATGGCCCACCTTGATTATCACTACAAAAGGTTTCCCCCGCCCCCTGCTGGAAATAGCTCACCTTACCTGATCACTCTTGTTACAGTCTGTATGATAACACCCATTGTTTTATGTTCTCTGTATATATAAAATCTCCCCACTGTATTTTCCACTACATGCATCCGATGAAGTGAGCTGTAGCTCACGAAAGCTTATACTCAAATAAATTTGTTAGTGTCTAAGGTGCCACAAGTACTCCTTTTCTTTTTAAAGAGATCTAAGAGAGTCTCATTCCCCTAACAGAACATTAACTGCCTTGATTGTTTGGTAAGACTTTGTAATTCCCATAGAACAACCCTGGTTTACAAATATTGAGAGAGGGAATGTGGCATTGGAGCATTGGAGGCAGAAGTCTCATGCCAAGGCTGATCGGTTGCAGCATAAAGATTTTTTAAAACTCTCATACTGTGGCTGAGCAAGAGGCAAATAAACATTCCTCCTGCTGTGAGGAAATTTCTTGTTATTTTTGCAGATGCAATTGATTAGATTAGGAATGAGCTGTCTGCTCCCATGATGGCAGTGTGTTCTTGGGGGGAAAAAAAGCCATTGAGGTATTGAGATAATTTTGTCCAAGAACCCATTCTTTGGATCTGTGTGCTTGGCTGCTGAAGGCCAGTGGGGAGGTATTGGGTCTTTTTCTTGTGGACACTATCCACACCTCTTTCAGGGTATGTTTACACTGCAGGTTGGAATGTGACTCCAAGCCCAGGTAGAAATACACATGCTAACTCTGTTCAAACTAGCATGCTAAAAATAGCAGTGTGGCTGTGGTAGCATGGGCTAACCACCCAACCCGACCCGACCACCTGTGCCTGTGATGCAATGTTCACACTGCTATTTCAGTGTGCTAACTCAAGCAGAACCAGCAAGTGTCTGTCTATCTGGGCTTGGAGTCACACTCCCAGCTGCATTGTAGACATATCCTTAAGAGGATGGTGGTCTATTGCTTTAGCGTGGCCTTTGTTCAAGAAGTCATGGCTTGACACTGACAGTGTAGCTAATTCTCAACCAGTACCACATCTTCCCTTCTTGGGTAAGATTGTGGAGTAGGTTGTGGTGTGGCAACTTTCAGTGTCTAGATGCTTCTGATATCCCTGATGCTCGTCAGTCTGGGTCCATAGGCCTGGCTTTGGCACTGAGATTGCATTTATGAGGTTGGTCAACGATCTCTTCCTGGTGATAAAGATCAAATGTCCAAGCTGATGTTCATAGATTAATCAGCTGCCTTCAATACAGTCGATCATGAGGTGGTGTTGGCTTACCTGTGAGCAGTGGGATAGGACAAGCCTGGTCTTAAGTGGCTTTGTTCTTTTCTGTTGGAGGGATCTTAACAGGTAGTTGTGGACAATCACACCTCTTCCCAAAGAGCTCTCAAGTGTGGGGTGCCTCTGGGAGCCATTTTGTTACCCCTTCTGTTCAAAGTGTATATGAAGCCATTGGGAGGGTTGGTAAGGAGGCACGGGTGTGGCGCTTCCCATAGGTGGATGACAGCCGACTGTATGTCTCTATCTTGTCTGACTTGGACAATACAGTTTTGTACCTCAGCCAGCGTCTAGCTGAAACTAGAGAATAGTTGAGAACAAGCTGGTTGAAACTCAACACAGACAAGACCGGTAGGTGAATGGTGATGGAAGGTTGTGGGGAAGCAGCTGGAGGTGATGGTAGAGATAATATGAGTCTTATTATTTAAAAGACTGAAGTGTGTTCTACTTGGGGCCACACTTTAAAACCATTCAGAGACTGAAGCTGATGCAGAATATAGTGGCTCACTTACTGAGTGAGTCATCTTGCTTGGAACATGTGACACCAGCACTCCAGGATCTCCACTGGCTGCCGATTGGTCTCTGGATGAGTTTAAAGTGTTGGTCATTATCCATAAAGTCCTAACTGCCCTGGGAACAGCCTACCTGAGGAATTGCCTCTCTCCCACTGCCACAGGTATGGTCAGCAGGGGCACTTGACTTGGATCCCTGTCATTATAAAAGAGGGGGCAGATGGTAGGGCATGAGGGCTCAGGGTTTCTGGAACTTGCTCCTCCACTGGTATGGAATAGCATGAATTTGGTGACCTTCCAGGCATGCTGCCAAAAACATCTGTTTCACAGGGTTTTGGAGAGGGCTGAGTGTATGCCCCTGGAATGATGGAGTGGGAAAGAGCTATTTTGTAGGTGGCTGACTAGCCAAATTTCTGTCTAATTGATTGTTTAAAGCTGCTGGTGGTATGTTGTAATATTAAGTGAGTGCTAGGGTGCCCAGAGTCTTTTACAGGCTTTTTAAAAACTATTTAAATCATAATAAATGAATAAAGGCAGGAGTGGTAAGAAATGCGATCATAAATGCAGCTTGAGGTCAAATTGTGCAGAGCTTAGAATGTGATGGCAAGGAGATTAAATTTTATACAGAAGGTGAGGGTACACCAGTGAAAGGATTTAAGAGGTGAGTGACATGATCAGTGTATTGGGCAGGTGTGATTATTCTTATAGTGGCATTTAGGACAGATCATTGATAACAGGAGCAGCTCTGGGGAAATCATTGTTACTGTCTGCTGATAGCAAATTTTTGTTGTTGTTTTTTGCGAGTACTACATATGCAGTCAGTATCTTTAAAAAGATCTCAGGCTAATTTAAAGTAATATTGAGTTTCTTGAAGAACATCTCATTCAGGTAATAATAACAATTTAAAATAAATAAAATTTAGTCCTGTGTTACTTGATAGTGTCATTTTTAATTTAATCATCCTTTGGTGAGCTGAGGTCTCATGCTGTGGTTTTTGTTTTTTTGTTTTTTAGTTTTGGTCAGGATATATGTCTATCTCAGATTCCCTGTTCTCTTGTAGTAAAAGGGAATGATTTACTCTTTAACTAAGCACTGTTTAGCTGAAAAATAAAACATAAGAACACATAAGAACATAAGAACGGCAATAGTGGGTCAGACCAAATGTCCATCTAGCCCAGTATTCTGTCTTTCGACAGTGGCCAATGCCAGGTGCCCCAGAGGGAATGAACAGAACAGGTAACCATCAAGTGATCCATCCCTTGTTGCCCATTCCCAGCTTCTGGCAAATGGGCTAGGGACACCATCCCTGCCCATCCTGGCTAATAGCCATTGATGGACCTATCCTCCATGAACTTACTGAGTTCTTTTTTGAACCCTGTTCTAGTCTTGGCCTTCACAACATCCTCTGGCAAGGAGAGCCACAGGTTGTGCATTGTGTAAAGAAATACTTCTTTTGGTTTGTTTTAAACCTGCTGCCTATTCATTTAATTTGGTGACCCTAGTTTTTGTGTTATAAGAAGGAGTAAATAACACTTCCTTATTTACTTTCTCCACAGCAGTCATGATTTTATAGACCTCTATCATATTCCCCCTTAGTTGTCTCTTTTCCAAGCTGAAAAGTCCCAGTCTTATTAATCTCTCCTCATATGGCAGTTGTTCCATACCCCTACTTATGTTTGTTGCCCTTTTCTGAACCTTTTCCAATTCCAATATATCTTTTTTGAGATGGGGCGACCACATCTGCATTCAGTATTCAAGATGTGGGCATACCATGGATTTATATAGTGGCAATATGATAGTTTCTCTCTTATTATCTATCCCTTTCTTAATGATTCCCAACATTCTGTTCGCTTTTTAGACTGCTGCTGCACATTGATTGGATGTTTTCAGAGAACAATCCACAATGACTCCAAGATCTCTTTCTTGAGTGGTAACACGTAATTTAGATTCCATCATTTTATATGTATAGGTGGGATTATGTTTTCCAATGTGCACTACTTCGCATTTATCAACACTGAATTTCATCTGCCATTTTGTTGTCCAGTCACCCAGGCACATGATGGTATACCCTAATATGCAGCTCTAAAAAATCCAACACAGTATAGTGCATGTGTTCTTGGCATCTTGAAATTGTTTTAAAATACTGTCTGCTATTGCTTTGGGTGAACTCCTTGGATAAAACCTGACAGAGATATACATTTTCCATATATTCCACCAGATTATATATTTTTGTTAGTAGGGTTGTCCTGAGGAAATAAACTTTAAAGAGACACTCACATGAAAAAACACAGGCTTTTTTCCTGTCCTTGGTCCTGAAGGGTCTAGGAGACATACAGAAAAAAGAGTATTGTGGTAGAGAAGAATTGAAATGCCAAAGTTGAATCTAGACTTCAACCCTTTCAAAGTTTGGGAAGTATGGATCTATTTTTATCAATATAAACACATAGGTTTAATCAGCACAGTATCTAGGTGCCACTGAGGTTCTAGATCAGCCCATTATAAAATTAAGGAGCAGTCACAAATTTTGCATCAAGATATTGCTTCTGATTCCTAACTCTACGAAGTTGGAGGATGTTTTGATCCAAAGTATGGGTTCAGGGTTATATGTAATTATAATTAAGGATAGGTAAACTATCAAGTTGTGCACTCTGGCCGTGGAAATCTGACATGAAAGAAAAAAATAATAGTTCAAATAAATAAGTAAAATACTCTGGAGCATGTGTGAAATATTGTACATATTATGGGATTTATTTTATGACCGAGAGAGTTACAAATTTCATGGCAATTGATAAACTGTTTTGCATATGAACAGGAGGGATCTCATTCATTGGGGTCTCTGAAATGTAGACCTTATGAATATGAGAAACCTTACAACCACATTCCATGTCTAGAAAACTTAAAAAATAGCTAAGATATTTTTATTAGAATAAGCATCTTAACTAAGAATGTGGTAATTACCAAACGCGTGCTGCGTAAAAAAAGATAAAAGTGACTTTTTGCCTAGAAAGATAACACTAGTTGTAGTTTCAGGTAAGCACCTGCAGAGTACTTAGTGAATTTAACAGCTGGAGATCTAGCGCACATTTCTCTTCTTTGAGTCTTTAATCCTTTCTTCCTGATCACCGACTATGGCATAATGTAGTATAGTCTTGCTCCAACAACTTATTCTCAGGCCTTCAGATTCAATTTAAACTTTAGGGTCAACATTTATAAAAAGAAACAAGAGAACCACTCAGTTCAACATGTCTGAGCTGGGGCAACTGATCTTCTTTTCTCCCCTTCTCCCTTCCACAAAAGCTGTAAGTATAATACCAGTTCCTTTAACTTCCTAAGTAAGTCCATCTTTTTGCAGCATATCACTACAGACCATTAACAATGGGATAGTCTCAAGTAATTAGCTAATATGAAATAATTCCATGTCCTTGAAGATTAACTCCTATGAGATCATCCTAGACAACTAAACTATCACCTATACAAGATCCCAGATATTCCATGGTATGCCAGACCTACATTCTGGCCAAAGTTCCTTAAAACCTTAGCAGTCACTTCAGCAGTGTAAAGGTAGAATATCTTCCCAAATGCATGGAATGTGTGAAAGTCATATATGCTGATTTGTTGATCTAATTGATATAAAAGTACATGATGTTACTATTATAGTTTTGCAAATGTATATAATTAACAATGTTAGACACACTGTGTTCAAGTAATAAACATGAAAATATTAGCCTATATAATAAATCTACAGAACACTTTTAACTAAAATATTAAATTACAGTCAGGCTACTGAGTGCAATTCAAGAGAAAATATATAATTGAAAACATCTTTTAAAAATAAAACAGAACACCCATCTAGAAAAACTTCAAGCTGTGGAAAATAAGACAAGGTCACATAAACAGTTTTGACACCAACATTACCACTCAGCTTATACTTATGCTCATGCATGTGAATAGTTTTAATCATTAGTAAGTGAAAACTATGTATCCTAGAGTTAGGAAAAAATTTACAAAAACCTTCTAACTTACTTTACTGGCATTTCCAAACAAATCCATTACTCAGAAAAAGAATTATGGGTGAAGGAGAAGGACCTAAAAAGAAGTTTCAATGGAACTCTTACTGCCACCTTAGCTGCGGTAGAGTCACCCCTTGGGTGCAATATAGGAGTGTATGTATTTATTCGTCAAAATGGCTGTAAATTCTCCAGGCTCCTGTCACACAATTTCAGTATGCAGTGGGCTCCCATCAGAGTGAAAAAACAACATGGTGTTATACACTAAACACATAGAGAGAAGAACCTGAAGAACACATAAATATATTGCTAGCACAATTTTTCACCCCTGTTCAGAAAGTGACTTGCCAGATTGACAGGCAACATGGTTACAGCAGATGGCTGAATACTTCCTCGAAAGAAGCCAAGGAGAAGGCCTGAAAGATAATCCTAAAAAAACCCCAAACAAACAAATAAAAAAGCCTCGTAGTGCATCTCTCTACAGTCGCCCAAGAACAGATCTCTGTATTTAGCAAAAACTTATTATACCTCACAGCCCAACATCCTGATCTGCAATGAATGAGGAAGTTATTTCACGTACAATGCCAATATACAAGGAAGATGGATGTGTCACTTAAAAATCCTATCAAATAAACTACCAAGAACAACATTATCTGACCCTGAGGGTGCTGTTGATTCTGCTACACAGAACAGCAAGTATGATCTCAACTCCAAATCAATCAGTGAGATTTATGATAGGCATAAGAGGTAGTCATCAAAAAAATGCGCTAAGCACCTGTGGCATCAACAATGAAGACCTTATATAAAAAGAACCCCAGAAATGAGAGAGATTTATTTTAGTTCAGTGCTATAATAGAGGAAAGTATCTGAAAATGAGTAATGCTAAAGCTTCCTGACAATCTAGAATAGCAACGAAAACTGGCAAGAATGTATCATCATGCTGTTCCCACCCGTTATGTTCGCCATAATGATCATGAACAGCTCTTTTAACATTCCTTAGTCCAGAAGAAGGCCTGAGTAGGCTGGATTTCTACATTATCATTTTACGGATGACTAGATTTTTATGTGCTGTAACAGCCAATGGAGAAGCACTGGGAACTCTTCCAGGAACTATTCCCATGCTTCATTAGTTTTAATGCTACCTTCAACTACATAGACAGACAATGCTTGCTTGTGAAAAATTCTTATTCTCTATGCTCAAATGAAGAAACTCTTAGATCTTTGAGCATTTGTATTCTGTTCCAACAGTACATCCTGTTTCTCAGTTGAAACATAGACATTTGTGACGGCCTCTGGAGTCCAACAAGGCTGGTTGTAGCATTCAAATGTTTAATATATGTCATTTATATAATTGGAAAGTGGCAATGAAACTACCAGATGTAAAGACAGATTTACAGCCAGTAATATCAGTGATTAAATAGACAGCATTATCATTGTCACTTTAATTGGAAGCACAGTTGTGATAACAAAATTAGTCAGACTTTCATGAAGAAACATCCAAGTTTGGGTTTTGATTGTCTAGTGGGAGTATAAGCACATTAGGAGGATAACCAAAGAAGCCTCAACAACAACAAAATACCCACCTAGGATTTTTGCATTTTAGTAGAGCTGTTAATTAATAAAAACAGTCTTGAAACTAAGGTGGACAACAAAACGTAAAAGCCATCTGTAGTGGCTGATCATCAAATTTCCCACATGACCTGTAAGGACCAATTTAAAACTGAGAATGCAATTCAATCCAATGTGCATTCAAACACTGGCCTCTCTGCTAAACTTGTCAACAAAGACATCAGTTACTTTAAGTTGTCATGATATTTTTGTGTTGTGGACATTGATCTGCTAGCAGCTAGAGTGAGACCACAAATTCATTTCACATAGGCCATCAGAAGGTCACCAGTATTCCTGGACTGTATCTGAATCTGTTATCTGGCAGTGAAGAGCTCTATAATCTCAATACCAATCCTTTGGAGTCTTCTAGTCTCCCCTAAACAATTTTCTGAGGAATTTTATTTTTTAAGCTAACCTATGACATATTGCTTTAATGACACCAAAAGACACAGCTCTTATTTTACCACAATCTGTTTTATTTATTTTGGTTTTCACTACTATATACCAAGAGCCTACCCACCTACACAATATTCACAGTGAAAAGCTGAGTTCTGCAAGCCTTTTATCCTGATGAAAATGCCTGGCGCCATCATTTACCTTAGTTACCAATGTGTTCGTGATGATTTGTTTAACCACTATGGTTGCTATTTTAGGCTTGGGGAACTGTAGGAGGAATGGATAGCAAAACCTATATTTAGGTTATAGGAGTTTCTTTGAGAAGATCGTGCCCTTCTGCTCTTTGCAGCAGGCCTTTGATATATGGCAAGGGGAATCCTCTTAGGAGACAGAATTGACTTTTCTTTATCCAATGATTTGTCCAAGATATAAAGTGTTAAAAATTGCCACTTGGCTTCTTTTGTATGGGTTAGTTAGGGAGATGTTGGCAGGATGCCAAAATCACGGACCATTCTCAGGTTTGTGCCGCCCCCCAGAGCAGCAGCAGAAGCAGCCTACACTGGCCTGGGAACACCAGCAAGTGGCCAGAGCATAGGTGAGGGGGAAGGAAGGGGTCAAAGAGTCAGAACGGGCTGCCCACCACTGTAAAACTCTGGACCCTACATGTGGCCTAGGGGTCCATTTATCACCCCCTTACACAGGGTCCCCAGAAGAGGCAGGAGCTCCCAACTCTTGTGTGGGAGGGTCAGAGAGAGAGAGAGATGGGGGCTGGGTTTTCCCAGCCACATCCTGGACTCAGCAATCCATCCCCTCTCCGGGAAAACAAGACTTTTCCCGCAACTGTCCAATGTTGATATTTCTTACAGGGGGCTATTACATTTGCATATGATAAAAAAAAAATAAAAACAATCTTCAAAGGAGTTGCACATACAGAGAGAGAAAGTTAGGTTAAAAGAATGATATTCAGGTTGCCATGAGTATTTGTCATGGGTTGCCATAATGTGGCATTTCCTAACTTTCAAGGTCTTGACTTTGCAAATGAAATAACATTCTTTTAACGGTGTGTGTTAGGATTGCCAACTTTGTGATATTTAAAACCAGACACTCCAGCAGGAGTGCCGGAACCTCCCCTGCCCTCCTCTTCCCCACAAGGCCCCGTATGTTCTCCCCAAGGCCCCATCCCTTGCTCTCTCCCCTTCTGCCCCTTCCCCCATTGCTGGTTTTCCTCCCTCCTCCACCGGGTGCCTGGGTCGGGAGGGACTCGCCTCCGGAACTGGGGCTGGGAGCGGCAGCTACCAGATGCAGGTAGAAGGCGGCCCTGGCTGAGTAGGGGCTGGTGCAGGTCCTCCTCCACCCACAGTAACCAGATGTTGGGTGTCCGGTAGTAGCACTGTCAAGTCCCCTTTTGACCAGACTTTCCAGTTGAAAACTGGACACCTGGTCACCCGTGTGTCTGTGTGTGTGCATGCGTGCAAGTATGTGTGTGCAGGGCTGGATTAATCTTTTGTGGGCCCTGGTGCCCGGACTGTGGCTTCGCTCCCTGCTCCACCCACGCTCTGCCCCAAGGCCCTCTCCGCTCGGTCTCTTCTCCTATGTCTCTTTTAACTCCATGATTTTTAGTGTCTAGCAGAGTAAAGAACTTAAGCTCCCAGGTTCATCTTTTGAAAGTGTTGAGAGGGTTTCCTTTGAGGATGAGGAATGGTAGGTCAGATGTGGAGTCATCACTTTGTGAAAGGTGTTCACCCACAGATGTTGGGGTATTTTTGTCTTTTATCATTTTCCTAGGTGCATTCATTTGAGAGCATAGTGATTCATTACGCTTCTAGACACTAGAATCATGGACTGACCAGAGACACTGGATTTATGGTTTATTATAACAACCTGTAGCCCACTAACCCCCTCTTTTTGTTCTGTGACTGCAGAGATGTTAACCGGCCACTCTACTGGCCACTCTACACTTCCACCTTGCATTGTGCTGTGATGCTGGGAGTATCTTTCCCAGACTTGAAGAAGAGCTCTGGGTAAGCTTGTCTCTCTCACCAGCAGATGGTCCAATAAAAGATATTACCTCACCCACTTGTCTCTCTAAGGCCTTGTCTACACTGCCACTTTACAGCGCTGAAATGTTCTTGCTCAGGGGTGTGAAAAAACACCCCCCTGAGTGATGCAAGTTTCAGTGCTGTAAAGTGGCAGTGTAGACAGTGCACCAGTGCTGGGAGCTACTTCCCTTGTGGGGGTGTTTGTTTTACAGCTCGCTCTCTCCAAGCGCTGGTGCCGCGACTACACAGCCGCGGCAGTGATTTAACATTGTTAATGAAGACATGCCCTAATGATCGAATATGAAGTAACTGATATGAAGGGCTAGATTCTTTTATTTTTGATGGGGTTTTTTTACACGATTTCTTTAGGAAGTGTTAACAGGTTTACAAATCCTTGCCATGTAAATGCCAGAAATAAAACAGTAATAAAAACAATAGTTTTTGAGCTTTTGTTTAAAAAGACATTATACAGTAATCTAGTCTTCTAGCTGTTTGTTTTAAGCACATCTCCTTAAAAGGGCATCACCCATGAGTAGGCTTAGGAGGCATTGGGCCTCAGAGACTTCTCTCTGAATCACATTTTCCTCTCTTGTTTCCTCTGTGCTCCCAGGGGTTAGTAATTTCTTGCTAGCATATGCCAGCTATAATATGTCAATATATATAATATAGCCAATGAATGTCTAATCCCCGCACTGACTCAGCTCCTTTAGGGCAGGTCTACACTACAATCTTAAATTGACCTATTTTAAGTTGACTTACAGCTACTGCAGTAATTACTGTAGTGGCTGATGCCCACACTACCCTCCTTTTTGTTGGTGGTGTGCATCCTCATGAGCAGCGCTTTCACTGACTGAAGAGGGGCAGTGAGGGGTGGGTTGGGGTGGGGGTGGGGGTGGGAAATGGGGGAAAGCACTGGCTCTCAGCTCTGTGTAGCTTGCCACTGGGAGCCCAGCTGCTCCCGGAGCTTTTTGCCTCCCCACTCTCAGGTGGGAGCGGGGGGGAAGCTGACCAGGTCTTCTCGCCCCCGGTGGGAAGATCTGCACCCCGAGTCCAGTCAGCTGCTGTGCTCCTGGCAGAAAGTGGGGAGCCAGGATGCTGGGGGCCAGTCTAGCTTGGAGAAGAGATTCAGCAGCAGCCCAGCTGGGGAGCTGGAGCTGGCTTTCTTGTCAATTTTGCAGCTTCACCAGAGCCATGAAATTGACAACACAGTCAACAGCCGATGTAAGGAACACAGTGTCTACACAAACGCTACATCACCCCAAACACACCGATATAAGTCCTACGCCTCTTGTGGAGCTGCCTTATGTTGACCTAACTCTGCAGTATAGACCAAGCCTTAGTCAACGAATGGAGGAATACAGCAATGCTTGGCCCATTCCCTGCCTCTTACCATGCATTCCCTGCCCAGTCATTCCTTGGAGAAAGTGGGTGAGTAGCCCCACTTACTTCTATGCAAAGAGATATCCGTGCTTCCAGTTCCCCCCTGTGCATGTGTGTAGACTGATTCATAGTCTGGCATTAAGTTAGCAGTGTTTCTATTTTATTCATCATTATTCAGTGGGAAAATTTAGGACCAGTGCTAATTTTTCCCCATTTCAATGTGGCCATTTTTGTGTACACATTCCATTGTAATTGTACAAACTGGGTACATAATTAAGCACCTAGCCTGTTTGAACGTCTTCCTCTTGAAGTGCCATCATTAGGCTTAAGAGTAATAGCCCCTTAAGAATAGGACAGCATGAACTTCTCAAAGCTGTGCTTTCAGGCTGCCTGCAGACTCTAGAAGACAGCTACCTCAGTTTGGCATTAACTACACTTGATTCATATCTGGAAGATTTCTTCAGAACTAAAAGGGCTAAAAACTTTTTAAAATTATGATGATGTTGATACCTACCTCTGCATCTGTAGCTCTCAGGAAGACAGATTGCATTCTGAAGGATCTAAATCTGTCACGGGGTTGAATAAGTACCACAGATTTACAGCCTGCAAGGCAAGAGTTTCACACCACTCTGTTAAAATCTATTAACAACAAGCATGAGAGTAGGAAAATGATAATCTTTAAGGCTATCTTTCCCTACTCTCTTTTGTGTACCCAGTACAAGCAAGAAGTAGCATAATGTGGCCTACCATTTCAGTTGATCTTAGAGAAAGTTTAAAAAACCCAGACAGCATGTTTCATGAATATGAAGGCACTTACAGTCGAGTGCTCCATTATAATTCTGGGTGTCACAGTATAAAGAGAAAAGTATAGCAATTATATCAGCTGCATGTCTAGCATTCTGTTGACTCTAAGGTTTAGCCTTCTTATTTTTGCATGTTTAATTGTTTTAAGTGGTTCTACCTCTATGAAAAAGCCTCTGTTTTTATTTTTGCTGATGCTTCCTAGAGTTAAAATGGCACGATATGCTGAAATATTTTAACCAGGGGAATAAATGCTTTGACACCTGCCTCACCGAACATTCTGCCAAATCATAAACCATAATCACAATGATTAGACTGAATTTTTCCTGTCTGGGTTGTACAGATTTCCTTTTGCTAATTGTGTCAGAAGTATTATCTGATGACACTAAGCATAACTGAAACTGCTATTTCCATTTTGTTTAATGTATCAGGCTATAAAACAAGATTTTAGAAATCCCAATATACTCTAGCCCAGAAATCTAATTACATTTACACATAGGATCCCTTATGGATAGCAAGAGGTTTTAAATCACCAATTACTATAATTTGATCTTTGCATCCACACACTACTAAGGAACTCTGACAGATCAGAGTGAGAGTGACTTCATTCTGATATGTTTTGGTTCCCAAAGTCCCTGTCAGTACATCTTTGGCTGCACTGAATTTGTTCACTTGACTGAAATGGAGTGTGGCTCCGATAGCAAAAAAGTATCAAGTATGAAATGCTAGTGACCATGTCAACACAATGGATACCAGTTGCTTTTGATTCAACTTTGGTCTCTTTCTGCCAGTATGTACCGTGATGTAGTCTGCCTCATCGTTGTTGGGTATTTTAGCCATTCCAGTATGGATTTCTTCCCCCACCCCAATACTATTTTACTTATCAGGTGGGGCCCCATTCCATTCCTATTGATGCTGGTGACAAAAATCCCACTGGCTCCACTAATGCAGTATCAAGTTTCTACTGGTCTGTACATTCATATCGGTGTATAGCAGGGGTGGCCAAACCTACTGGACCTCCAAGCCACATATGACATCCTACAGAAGTTTGAGAGTCGGGGCAAGCCTGCCGGGACTCAGGGCTCCAGCCCGCAGGAAATGCCTCTGGGGCTTGGGGCTTCAGCTCCGCTACTACTGAAGCCCTGAGCTCCGCCAGGCACGCCCTGCAGGGCTGAAGCCCCAAGACACACACCCCTCTAGGTAGAAGTCAGAGGTTACACATGGGGAAGGGCATGGAGGGGTCATGTGCCCCCTCAATTTTTGCCAGGATTTGCTGGCCCTGCTAGTCACATAGTGCCACCAAGCCCCCTCCATGCATGGTAGATGCTGGAGTCAGCAAGCTAGGAGCTGCAGTCCTGAGGAGGGGCAGTGGCAAACAGCAGGGTGAGACACTGCTTTTGCTGCTGTCTCTCCCTGTGGAGCTAAAGCAGCGGTCCCTCCCTGCAGTTCCCTGCAGTTTCTTGCTGCCTCTCCACACGGAGCTAACACCTGGGAGATGCAGGGAGGGCCCGCTGAGGGTAAGAGGTGGGGTATGACTCAAGCTGTTGCTAGGGAAGGGGGGGTAGGGTGGCGGGCAAACCTTTAAATTGTGCCCCCCACTGTCAGCAGGCACCAGTCGTCTCTGGCAAAAGCCCCTACCCCCACCACCCCGCTGCAGGGCAGAAGCACCAAGCTTCCCCCTCCCAGTTTGTGTGCTGCACTTTAACTGACCACCTCTGGTGTATAGTCTGATTCTCCACTTGCTTGCACTGTGTAGTCATTCCCACCTGTGCAAATCGAGTGTACTACTGTTCTGATCAGTCTCACACTGGACCACAAGCTAAATATGAGTCAACAGTGTAACACTGTTGCAAAAAAAATGAACATAATTCTGGGATATACTAGCAGAAGTGTTGTAAGCAAGACACAACAAGTAATTCTTCTGCTCTACTCCGTGCTGATTAGGCCTCAGCAGGAGTATTGGGTCCAGTTCTGGGTGCCACATTTCAGGAAAGATGTGGACAAATTAGAGAAAGTCTAGAGAAGAGCAACAAAAATGATGAAAGGTCTAGAAAACATGACCTATGAGGGAAGATTGAAAACCTTGGGTTTGTTTAGTCTGGAAAAGAGAAGACGGAGAGGGGACATGATAACCATTTTCAAGAACAAGCTTTCGTGAGCTACAGCTCACTTCATCGGATGCATACAGTATGCATGAAAGCTTATGCTCAAATAAATTGGTTAGACTCTAAGGTGCCACAAGTACTCCTTTTCTTTTTGCGAATACAGACTAACACGGCTGTTACTCTGAAACATTTTCAAGTACATGAAAGGTTGTTAAAAGGAGGAGGGAGAAAAACTGTTCTTAACATCTGGGGATAGGACAAGAAGCAACGGGCTTAAATTGCAGCAATGGAGGTTTAGGTTGAACTTTAGGAAAAACGTCCTAACTGTCAGGGTGTTTAAGCACTGGTATAAATTGCCTAAGGAGGTTGTGGAATCTCCATCACTGGAGATTTTAAAGAGCAGATTAGACAAACACCTGTCAGGAATGGTCTCGGTAATACTGAGTCCTACCATGAGTGCAGGGGACTGGACTAGACGACCTCTCGAGGTCCTTTCCAGTTCTATGATTCTACTTCAAGCAATTAAACATCCACATAATGTCCACGGCAGTTGATAATGCCTTCAGCCAGTAGTAGTCCTGCATCTCAGACAGCAGATCATGGATTTCCAAGTTAGGATTTGGGTTTGTGTCCAGTGATGGCACTGCAGTGTTCCAGAAAGCTATTGCATCATGACAAGTGTCAGCCTTCAAATGAGTCCTTAAACTGAGGACCTCTCTGCCCATCTGTTTTGGCTCTTGATGTGGAAGATAAACATTCCATGGCATTGTTTGAAAGAGTAGATGTTCTGGTCAATATTCCCTTTCTCAATAAAACAGGTTCTATTTTTCCTATGGCTGTGTGCTCCATTGAGTGCATAATGATATGAATGCTCCTGCCTACATAATCTTTACTTTGCCAACAGCCAAGTATTTTATAAAGTGCTTTAAGAAGCTATCATAATTATGAAAGGTGCTATATAAAACAAAATCTGTTCTGATGTATACTACACTCCTAGATTCAGTCCCATACAGTTTAAAAGTCCCCATTAACATCATGCAAAATGGCTTTATAGTAAACCAAAATCCAACTAAATTGGGGACTAGTCACACAACCTAGCTTCTTTCCTGACCCAGCACACACCTTCTTCCATTCCTCAATCTCCAAGATTCCATCCTTATCATTAAACTTCTTAAGTGGGACCCCAGCCTGCCTTTGGGTCCTCCTAGCAATTGTACACTAGAAACTGTGGGCCTGTAATGGGTTAAACATGGTCCGGTTTCAGACCCAACTGCTGCCTCAGTTTCCCATGTCAGCAAGGAGCCATCAGCTCCCATGCTGGTTAAGTCACTCTCTAGCTATATCACAAAAGTTCACTCCTTCCCAAGTTAATCAAAGCCCCAAAAGTAAACACAACCCAGTCTTCCACCCCAGGTTCTTGCCAGGAAGAGCCCTTTGTCTGAGGGTGTGTCCTCTTCCACCACAGCCTTTAGCCCTTCTTTTAGGTTCATGTCACAGCCTTTTTGGGCTCCAGTCAATCCCTTCATCTTCTCCCTTATTGGCAGGATTAGCTCGACCACCTCACAAGGTGGCAGCATAGGGGGAACCTATCTCCACCGTTGGTTATCGTCCCTTGGATCCTCAATTATTGGGTTAGCTGCTCAATAACTCAAACTGACCTGCTTTTCCTTCCCAAAGCTTCTTCTCTTCTTTTTTACTCAGCAGAGGCTGTCCTGATATCTCCCAACAGGCCTGGCACATGCTCCCCCTTGTCACGTGACTCCTACACTTCTTCCCCTCATGTAAGGAGGATGCTAAACCTGGCACAGATGGAGCTATGTCTAACGTTCTTCACTGGCCAGCTCACTGTGTGACAGGGCTCCTTCTCCAAAAATGTTCTGCACATACTACCTAGCTGTATTTAAATGAGACGGTATCTATATTTTAACAAATACACAGCTTTTCCCCCTACTTTGGCCATCCAGAAACCCCACTTAGTCCAATGCATTTTAATGTTGATACAAGGCATGTCTCTATTTGTTTCCATAAATGCTCCCACTTTATGGGTTTTCAGTGATGATGGTTATGCTTTTTATATTTAAACAAAGAAATTAGTGCTGTAAATTGCAGCACGTGCCTTGTGTAGAGTAGCACAGAGGTACGGTGGCTAATTTCACACCCTTCATGAAATCTTGTATAATTTGTCACCAGCTCTCATGCAGCAAGTCATCATTTGCATTGGAAATAAAGGGTTGAAGCCACAGTAACCAATGGTAACTCACAATATAAGCAGTGCAAAATCTCATGGCAGGAGTGAAATTAATAAGCTCCTGTCACTGCTGTGTGCTATCAAGACATAGCAGACAGCATCAGCTTTACAGGGGGGAAAAACCTTTCACAGCAATACCATCATGTCCATTTAATCAAACAAAAATGCAATAACAAGGGGTATGGGAACAAAGATGATGCTTTTTACATCCAGAATATTTAATTCAGATCTTTAGGATGTTAAGAGTTGATTTTTAATTAAATATGGGACAGTTTAAATCCCTTCTCAGAAAACAGACATGCTATGGTGATTATTAAGATGAGCAAGAAGGAGGTCTGTTTCTTCTATAATGGAATAAATATAACTTTTATTAATTATCATACTTCTTATCTGTCCTCTTTTAAAAAGTTTTCAAGTAATTAAAAACCAAGGGGCAGATTTTCAAAACATTACCTCTATTTATGCATATTCTAATTTGTGTGTGCTCTCAGTTAAGTAAGCCATTTTATGCGCTGTCAGTTGTCTGTGCAAAAGATGGTTTCCGTATACATACAAAGCAATATGAGGTTTGCACATACACATTTTATCATACATGCTCACTAGATAGTTTGCAAAAAAAAAAAAAGTATGTGCAAACAATTGAAGGAAGAAAGGCGCGCACACGCACACGCACACACACACACACACACACACACACACACACACACACACACACACACACACACTTTGAAAAGTTGCCCCTAATAAGGTGAACTGATCAATTGTTATTATGCAGTCAGTGTTCAGCACTCGTAGATTTTCAGCTCATATAACTGATGGCATTGGTGATGTTTACGAAGTATAGGAATGTGGCTGATACAAAGATATGATTTTATTTCTGAGGATTCTCAAATGTTCTTATTTGGAAAGTTTTTCACAAGGAGAGAAATATATTTCTACATATACTGAATTTATATTAAAGAGAAATTAACTTGTTTAGCATCATACCTTTTTAATATGCATATATGTATTATGTTTTTCTCATTGCAGAAAATTCATTAGTATATTTATTAAATAATACAAAGCTTCCCTGAATATCTGTTACAGCATAAGGAACTACTATTTGGAATCCCAATTCATTAGTCTCTAGACTCATTCCTCAGCTGGGAGTGCCCATGGAGAGGAAGAGTGAGCTTTATGTCCGGAGCCAGTGACATTTGTAGCTGATCCAGAGGTAGTGTTGATGGGACCCAGAGGGTGTTTTCTTCCAGTCTTCATTGATGAGGAGTCTCCACCATGTAGGACCATAAGGAGGGGTTCTTGGGATTCTTTAAAAGGATCCCTTCTTGTAAACGAATCAAACTGGTCCATAAATATTGAATAGATCTCAAAACAGTTCAGAAGTTCAATCTGGTTAACGTTCAGATGACTAGCTCAACAATCTGAGCATCAGCTTTAGCATGACCAGATGTCCCGATATTATTGGGACTGTCTCGATATTAGGGGCTTCTTCTTTTATAGGAAACTATACCTGCCACTCCCTGGAAAAAAAAAGTGTCCCAAATTTTCACACTTGCTATCTGGTCACCCTAATCAGCCTTCAAAAGAGGGCTGGAAATATGATAAGGTAAGGTTTACTCATGAGATATCTGGCACTTCCTGATTTTGCTGGAAATACCATGAGAACAACCTTTGTTATGGTCTCTTGGCAGCTCTGTTCTGGTTTTGGAAGGAACTAGGCATTGCAGACATACATGAAAATGAACAATAATTATAATAGTGGTAGCACCAACAATAGCATTAACCATTCTTGTTTAAACTTAAATAATATGCAGGTAAGGTTCGGTATTAGTTTTGGGTGGAGACTGGAGTACTTATGTTTTCTGAACAACTTTTCCCATCCCCTCTATTGCCCCCCTCTGTCCTCTCTTCATGGGCAACTACAACCCCCACCTTACCATTAATGGAGTTTGGAACACATTAAGGGGCGAATACTCCAGTAAAAATCATCCACTCATTTTCAAACCAACATTCAGAATGATGGCATAAATGGATAGTAATAAACAGAGAGAGTGTCTCATCTTACCCACTGAAGTATTAATTCATCTCAGTTGTTAGGCATATCAAGGGCAGCGGTAGTTTGTATATTTAAGACAGATTTAATTAAATATAAAAATACTTTTATCTTCCTCTAACTAATTTATTTTAACTGATTTTTCTCCCTCCCTACTGTTTATCTCCTTCACGCATCCTTCAATAAGTACAGTGAATATAGGCATAGCTTTATTTATTTTGGTGAGCAGAGTTGGGAGATAGTATATGGATGTGACTGCAAAATGCCCAACTACCCAGGTGCAATATCCAAAGCCATACTCTAGTTCAGGATAAAAAGAGACACAAAGCATTCACAATCTCTGAGAAACCAGGAGAATGTTCACAGGATTTACATCAGGTGAGGATCTGGCCCTAGATGTGTTGCTCAGAACTTTTTTGGAGAGATCTTATCAGCAAGATTATGATTAAAACTCAGATCCATGGTGATCTAGTTGGCTAGATTGTCGGGCTCAACGAGTAGTGATCAATGGCTCCATGTCTAGTTGGCAGCCGGTGTCAAGTGGAGTGCCCCAGGGGTCGGTCCTGGGGCCGGTTTTGTTCAATATCTTCATAAATGATCTGGAGGATGGTGTGGATTGCACTCTCAGCAAATTTGCGGATGATACTAAACTGGGAGGAGTGGTAGATACGCTGGAGGGCAGGGATAGGATACAGAGGGACCTAGACAAATTGGAGGATTGGGCCAAAAGAAACCTGATGAGGTTCAACAAGGATAAGTGCAGGGTCCTGCACTTAGGACGGAAGAACCCAATGCACAGCTACAGACTAGGGACCGAATGGCTAGGCAGCAGTTCTGCGGAAAAGGACTTAGGGGTTACAGTGGACGAGAAGCTGGATATGAGTCAGCAGTGTGCCCTTGTTGCCAAGAAGGCCAATGGCAATTTGGGATGTATAAGTAGGGGCATAGCGAGCAGATCGAGGGACGTGATCGTTCCCCTCTATTCGACATTGGTGAGGCCTCATCTGGAGTACTGTGTCCAGTTTTGGGCCCCACACTACAAGAAGGACGTGGATAAATTGGAGAGAGTCCAGCGAAGGGCAACAAAAATGATTAGGGGTCTGGAACACATGACTTATTGGGAGAGGCTGAGGGAACTGGGATTGTTTAGTCTGCAGAAGAGAAGAATGAGGGGGGATTTGATAGCTGCTTTCAACTACCTAGAGGTGGTTCCAGAGAGGATGGTTCTAGACTATTCTCAGTGGTAGAAGAGGACAGGACAAGGAGTAATGGTCTCAAGTTGCAGTGGGGGAGGTTTAGGTTGGATATTAGGAAAAACTTTTTCACTAGGAGGGTGGTGAAACACTGGAATGCGTTACCTAGGGAGGTGGTAGAATCTCCTTCCTTGGAAGTTTTTAAGGTCAGGCTTGACAAAGCCCTGGCTGGGATGATTTGATTGGGGATTGGTCCTGCTTTGAGCAGGGGGTTGGACTAGATGACCTCCTGAGGTCCCTTCCAACCCTGATATTCTATGATTCTATGATCAACTTGTGGAACTCACAGCCACGAGATATCATTGAGATCCAGGGCTAGAGCCAGAAAGGGATTTAGGCACCTACCTGCCACTTTAAGAGCCTAAGTTCAAAATTTAGATCCACAAACCCTCCTGCTCAGCTGACACATAGATTAGAAGGACCATTGGTTTGATTCAATAAGGCAGTTGCTATGTTCTGAAATTTAGTTAAAAGCTAGTGCCCACAAACATTTCTTAATGTTTAGACTTAAATAAATGCAAAAGTCAATAGGAAATGTATTCCACAAACAAGAGGTCAAGAGAAAAATGCTCAGATGTATTCTGGTGCTGAGTATGCAAGGAAACTTTGAAGGGGGAGCTAATATAAAGGACTGTATAACGCTACTCCAAAAAGTCAAGTCCTAGGCTTCTCAGAGTGAGCACCCAAAATTAGAAGGATACTTTTGGCAGTTCGACTCTAATCTCTGTGCCTCACTTTCCCATGTGTAAAATGGGATAACATCCCCTCATCTCAGAAGGATGTACTGAATATTAATTTATTAATGTTTGTAAAGAACTAAGGTACTGTGATGAGAGCACCACAGCAAACTCCAGGAGGAAATTAATAATTCTGTATTCAGTGCAGGGTCTGGATGGTATGCAGTAAATAATGCATCCAACCACTCTGATTGAGGATGGAAAGAAAGATTTAATAGGTACCCATTCAGAGGACACCATCCGTTCAGTGGGCTGAATGAAGCAGTGGCCTTTTGGCAAAAGTTAATATGTGATCATGTAACTAAAAATTGTATCAAAATGCATACACACAGGAGGGGAAAACTAAGGTTTCATGATTAAACTTAATTTTGGTATTCCTTAATGTTGAGTACTTGACCTTTAATAGTTTTCTAACACAGCTTTTTAGGATGTAATATACATTAAACTAAACTTGTGGTGACTGAAGAAAAGGAGAGAGTTAACAGCTGCAGTGTAGTGGGCTAAAGACACTACAAGTGTGTTGGCTTAAGTGGCAAACAAGTGTGCATAACTAAAGCAGAGAGGGAGCAGAGCAGGATCTCATAAAGGAACAAAGGATTCAGGCACAGAACTTAAAGTGAATAGAGAGGTAAATAAAATAATTTACCCTTTTTACAGCTAGTGTTGTAGTTGGTGGGAGTGGATGGTTGTGGCTTATACTACTTGAAGAAATCTCAGGGAAAATCCAGTAAATTGTAAGACTATTTTTAGCAGTTTATTTAACAGCAAATGGTTTTTCTTGTAGTGCTGTATTGATAAATAGTTAGAACTGCAACTGGTTGTCTTTAGTGTGGAGAAAAATCTGAGGAGACTGTGGGGTAGTTGCTATGTCAAGTTTGGGGGGCTTTTGGATTCAAGTAAAGGGGAGTAGATAGGGATGCAAGTTAGTGCTGGTTTAGCAGAACTGTATTACAATGATGTTAGCAGTGGAAAACAAGGGTTTCTGTGAGAAGCTTTTCCATGGCACCACTCTGCACAGAAAACAATGATGGCAATTCAACCACTATTCTCAGTTTGTGCTAGAATAAGGGCTTTTAAACATTGAACTGATTCCTGCTGTTCATGAGGCTGTGTATCTGTTATTGTGGTAAGCAGAAGCTGTTTGAAGAAGTGGAATATTTCTTGGCTGTATTCTGTCCTGTGCTGAAGCTGGGATTAAAGTGCCTTGCTCTGCGCTGCCATTTCTGGGAAGAGAGACTGTGTTTTAGCTAATAATGATGACACTTATCTAGGGCTTTTTCTCCACACTAGCAAGAGGGACATACTATGAGAAACTAGTGGCAAAAAATACAGAAAACTTCTTATGTTACAAAGCAAGGCAGAGCCTTTCTGGACACAAGAACAGTCCATTCAGGCACTTCTGCCTAATATTACCTTTTAATCAGATATTGATTTTGGGTGGATGGCATCACATCAGTGATTTAGCACTTTTATTTTTTAAGATAACTCTTTAGCCCTTCTAGTTAGTATCAATCAGTTTTCTCCCTTAATATAATGGCGGCTGCTGCTCCTCCCTCTGTTAGAGGCTGTTTGCAGACTGACAGATGTGACCATGCTGAAAGGTGACCTGGGTATAATCAAACTGTTTTCCTTTGTAACCATGATGGGTAGAAACATGTGTATAGCTATATAACTCTTTTTAAATGAAAACTTTGATTCTGGGACCTCACGTACTTTGCATATCTGGACAATGTTGTGAGTAGCATCTTAGCCCTGTCTACACTATGGGTTTAGGTTGAATTTAGCAGCGTTAGATCGATTTAACCCTGCACCTGTCCACATGACTAAGCCATTTTTGTCAACTTAAAGGGCTCTTAAAATCGATTTCTGTACTCCTCCCCGATGAGGGGATTAGTGCTGAAATGGACATCACCGGATCGAATTTGGGGTAGTGTGGACGCAATTCAACATTATTGGCCTCTGGGAGCTATCCCAGGGTGCTCCATTGTGACTGCTCTGGATAGCACTTTCAACTCAGATGCACTAGCCAGGTACACAGAAAAGCACTGGGAACTTTTGCATTTCGTTTCCTGTTTGGCCAGCATGGCGAGCTCATCAGCACAGGTGACCATGCGGTCCCAGAATTGCAAAAGAGCTCCAGCATGGACCGAACAAGAGGTACTGGATCTGATCGCTGTATGGGAAGACGAATCCGTGCTATCAGACCTCCGTTCCAAAAGATGAAATGCCAATATATTTGAAAAAATCTCCAAGGGCATGATGGACAGAGGCTATAACAGGGACCCGCAGCAGTGCCACATGAAAATTAAGGAGCTCAGGCAAGCCTACCCAAAAACCAAAGAGGCAAACAGCTGCTCTGGGTCAGAGCCCCAGACATGCAGCTTCTATGATGAGCTGCATGCCATTCTAGGGGGTGCCCCTACCACTACCCCACCCCTGTCCGTGGACACCTGCAAGGGGGGGGAGCCTCACGCAACAGGGATGAGGATTTTGGGGATGAGGAAGATGATGATGAGGATAGCGCACAACTGGCAAGTGGAGAAACTGTTCTCCCCGACAGCCAGGAACTGTTTATCACCCTGAAGCCAATACCCTCCCAAGGCAGGCTCCCGGACTACGAAGCCAGAGAAGGCACCTCTGGTGAGTGTACCTTTGTAAATATAATACATGGTTTAAAAGCAAGTGTGTTTAATGATTGATTTGCCCGGAAGACTTGGGATGCATTCGCGGCCAGTACAGCTACTGGAAAAGTCTGTTAATGTGTCTGGGGATGGAGCAGAAATCCTCCAGGGACGTTATTAAGGGGACATTCAGAGTTGGCCGTTCCTGCTGGGCTGTTCGCCTGTGTCTGAAAAGAAATCATCCCCACTTTTAGCCACACGGTGGGGCCGGGGGGGCGGGCATTCACGCTGAGCTGTTTGCATTTGGCTGGCAGGGATCTTCCCTGATACTAGTCGCATGGTGGGAGGAGGGGTGAAGCAATCATCCCAGAGAATATATATGTGTGTGTGTGTGTGTGTGTGTGTGTGCTGCATGTTAACCCAAAACCGCAGCCCCTCCTTTTAAATGGCCAACCCAATTGGTGCATGGTATGGGAAAGGAAGGCACTGCTGTTTGAAACTATTCCCACATGTTATGAAGGTTGAAAAAGCCAAAAGACTGTGGCTAACCATGGCTGCCTGCAAGCAGAATCCTCTTGGCCGGCCCTGCGTGTGTGATCTCTCACACCAAACCAGCAGGCCCTCAATATAAGAGGCAAAATGTGACCTTGTACCAAAAGCACATGAGCTATGTAATGTTAACAGCTTGGTTCACTGTGAAAGAGTCTACCCATTGTTCTCTAAAATGTATCTTTTAAATACTACTCTCCCTTTTTTTTCCTCCCACAGCTGCAAATGTTTCAATGCTCCCCCTATCATCTCTGTCCCAGAGGCTAGCGCAGATAAGAAGGGGGAAAAAAAAACACTCGCGATGAAATGTTCTCTGAGCTCATGCAGTCTTCCTGCACTGAAAGAGCTTAGCAGAATGCATGGAGGCAAACAATGGCAGAGTCCAGGAAAGCAGAAAATGAACGTGAGGACAGGAGGGACGAGCAAGAGGAGAGGTGGTGGCAGCGTGATGAGAGGAGGCAGGATGCAATGATGAGGCTACTGGGGGATCAAACTGATATGCTCCGGTGTCTGGTGGAGCTGCAGGAAAGGCAGCAGGAGCACAGACCTCCTCTGCAGCCCCTGTGTAACCACCCGCCCTCCTCCCCAAGTTCCATAGCCACCTCACCCAGATGCCCAAGAACGTGGCGGGGAGGGCGGCTCCAAGCACCCAACCACTCCACCCCAGAGGACTGCCCAAGCAATAGAAGGCTGGCATTCAATAAATTTTGAAGTGCAGTGTGGCCTTGTGCTTTCCTCATCCACCACCCCACCTGGTGCTTCCCCCCGCAGGCTACCTTGGCAGTTAACCCCCTATTTGTGTGATTTAAAATCACGCATTCTTTATTAATTCAAACAACAATGACTTTATTGCCTCTGCAAGTGGTGATCAAAGGGGGGAAGGCAGTTGGCTTATAGGGGAGTAGAATGAACCAAGGGGTGGGTTTTCATCAAGGAGAAACAAACAGAACTGTCACACCGTAGCCTGGCCAGTCATGAAACTGGCTTTCAAAGCTTCTCTGATGTGCAGCATGCCCTGCTGTGCTCTTCTAGTCACCCTGGTGTCTGGCTGCATGTAATCAGCAGCCAGATAATGTGTCTCAACCTCCCACCCCACCATAAATGTCTCCCCCTTACTCTCACAGATATTGTGGCGCACACAGCAAGCAGTAATAACAATGGGAATATTGGTTTTGCTGAGGTCTAACTGAGTCAGTAAACTGCACCAGCGTGCTTTTTAAATGTCCAAATGCACATTCTACCTCCATTCTGCACTTGCTCAGTCTATAGTTGAACAGCTCCTTACTAGTGTCCAGGGTGCCTGTGTTTGGCTTCATGAGCCATGGCATTAAGGGGTAGGCTGGGTACCCAAGGATAACTATAGGCATTTCAAAATCCCCAACAGTTATTTTCAGGTCAGGGACGTAAGTCCCTTCCTGCAGCTGTTCAAACAGACCAGAGTTCTTGAAGATGCGAGCGTCATGTACCTTTCCTGGCCATCCCACGTTGATGTCAGTGAAACATCCCTTGTGATCCACCGATGCTTGCAGCACCATTGAAAAGTACCCCTTGCGGTTTACATACTGGCTGCCAAGGTGGTCCGGTCCCAAGATAGGGATCTGTGTTCTGTCTATTGCCCCACCACAGTTAAGGAATCCCATTGCAGCAAAGCCATCCACTGTGACCTGCACATTTCCCAGAGTCACTATCCTTGATAGCAGCAGCTCGGTGATTGCATTGGCTCCAAATTGATTCCTGACTGACTGGTAGCTGTCTGGCTTTGCAAGCTTCCAGAGGGCTATCGCCACTCGCTTGTGAGCTGTGAGGGCTGCTCTCATCTTGGTTTTCTTGCGCTTCAGGGCAGGGGAAAGCAAGTCACAAAGTTCCATGAAAGTGCCCTTACACATGTGAAAGTTTTGCAGGCACTGGGAATCATCTCAGACCCACAACACTATGCAGTCCCACCAGTCTGTGCTTTTTTTCCCGGGCCCAGAGTCGGCGTTCCACAGCATTAGCATGCCCTGATGCCACCAGGATGTCCAAATGGCCGGGGCCCATACTTTGAGAGAAGTCTGTGTCCATGTCCTCATCACTCTCGTCACCACGCTGCCATCTCCTCCTCACTTGCTTTTGCATGTTCTGGTTCTGCACATACCGCAGGATAATGCATGAGGTGTTTACAATGCTCATAACTACCGCAGTGATCTGAGTGGGCTCCATGCTTGCCCCAGTATGGTGTCTGCAGGAAGTGGTGGCTGATGACAGATGCCATGAGAATAGATATTTATAGAGAACGACGAGAGGACCTGCGAGGTGGATTCAAGAGAGCAGAGTTGCAGTGGAGGATGATGGTTAGCACTACGCACATTTCCCAAGGAAGAACACATGTACCCAGGAGCCCATGACAGACAACATGGAGAAATTAGCTATTGAGACAATAGCAGCAGAGCAGAGTTGCAGCGGAAGCGGTGGATGATGACAGTTAGCAGTCCTACTGCACCGTCTGCTGAAAGCAGTATGGCGTCTGCACAGAAAAAAGGTGCAAAACGATTGTTTGCCATTGGGGCAACTGACAACATGTACCCAAAACCACCCGCGACAATGTTTTTGCCCCATCAGGCATTGGGAGCTTAACCCAGAATTCCAATGGGTAGCGAAGACTGCAGGAACTGTGGGATAGCTACCCACAGTGCACTGCTCTGTAAGTCGATGCTAGCCACAGGAGTGAGGATACACTCCGCTGACTTAATGTACTTAGTGTGGACATATGCAATCGACTGTATAAAATCGATTTCTAAAAATCTATTTCTATAATATCGACCTAATTTCATAGTAGACATAGCCTTATTTAGCATCACAACTGGGAGCTTGGCTTTGTGGGAGGGGCTGGGAGAGAATACCACTCTATTGTGTGGCCTACCTACATACTAGTTTGAGACGTGCTTTCCATTGTACTGATCACACTTCTGACTCCTGAATCTCTGATACTTCAATAGATGACCTGAGAAGCTTTGTTTAGTGTTACAAATACAAACCAACTTGGTTTTGGTGACTGCACTGTTTCCACTATGAAGTGAACTAAGTCAGTAAATGTATCTAAAGGAGGAAAACTTGCTGATGGCCCTTTTTAAGAGTCACAAAAATAGTGACTGGGCAATAAAACAATGGCTTCTTTCTGTTAAAACTGAGCACTTGTCATGTAGCACTTTGAAAAACATGGCACTACTAGCAACAGGCAAAAGTGAGTGTCTGAGCAAAGCTGTCCAATTGTGCAGCAATGAACCAGGGTGAATTATTATGAGGTGTGAGTCATTCAATGTAGCAAATGCTGCAGTAGAATGCCAAAATTCTCCTTGAGCAAGTAGAAAAGATAGGAAAATATTTGTTTTTATAAAACACTATTTTAGTCTTAATACATAGTCTATAAAATACATAGTCTATAAAATATAATGTGGGTACTCTACCCCAGCATAAGCACCTTAGTTAAATATACACTTTTCTACTGACCTGCCTGTGGGTTGCCTCTCAGTGCCCCATAAATAATACTTGTGAAATCTGACCTATTAGTTTCCTTTTTTCTGTGTGTGTGCACAGAATGAGTTAAACACTTATGTAGACTTTGTATTTAGTTTAAAAAAAAAAAACTGATCTGGTCACTCTGTTTCACAAATAATATTTGTGCAAAGATGGGGGTCACAGGGATGAGTTCCAGTACAATAAGGAAAAGGGATGGAGAAAATCTATTAGTTCCTCTCCCTGACTTTTTTTAGTCACTTTACATTTCCTAGTGTTTTGTCTCTTTCAAATGAGACAATGGAAGGAGTACTCTTCATTTCTCCTGAGAGACTCTTACCCCTGCCTCCCGCTAAGTCACTTTTTTTAATACAATAACAAGACTGTTTTTTGATACTATGCAACTACCTACCTTTCTGGTGGGACTCTAAACTCCTACTTTGAGTTTATTCTGGTCTTTTTGTTTTTTGATATCCTTTTGATAATGCCACCAGTCGGAAACCCAATGTCAGGTCCTGCTGTGTCACTATTCTAGATTTGTCTATTGCTAACCTCTGAGCTGGCTGGAGCAGTCATGCATCAGTCATGGCTAGGTAAGCGTAGATTATTTCACCGATATCCACTTTATTTCTAAGTCTCTGTTCCTCTAATCATAGAAAACAATAGTACTGGAAATGTGACCTTTTTTAAAACCAGCTGTCCAAGACCTAAAGTTCAGCTATAAACTAATGAAATTATTGTTGGGCATGATTGGCCCAGGATTTCCTTCAGCAGGGCTTGTGTAAATGGCCAAAGTCAGCGCTCTACAATAATCTGTATTGCTGGGTAGCTGTAGTCAGTGTAGCTCTGTCTCTGTGGTTTCTGAACAGAACAGCAATCATACTCTCCAAATGGTATGTGTTTAAAATAAAGATCAAGGGCCAAATTTATCCTGGTGTAAATCATGTCACTAATAGAGTTATATGGGAGACTAATTTATTTCCATGTGTGTACCTTAGACCTTGTCAGAGAATGTATATATGCTGAAGTTTCCCAGTTGGCTCCTCTATACAGTTCTATCTGTCTCAGACTGCATTGTCACCTTAGTTCTCAGTAATAATTACTCTGCTTCAGTCTACACAGTGCAAAAGGAAAAAACAAACGTCCCATGGCAGCAAGTCTCAGTGTCTGGGTCAACTGACTCAGGCTCACGCCATGTGGCTGAAAATAGCAGTGTAGAATGTTCCTGGCATGAGCTGAAGCCTGGGCTCTGAAACCCCATCAGGGTCTCGTAGACCAGGTGCTAGTCTGTGAAAGAACGTCTATGCTGCCATGTTTAGCTCTGTAGCCCAAGTTAGTTGACCCAGGCTTTGAGCCTGCGAGCAACAATAAGTTCATCTTGCACTGTGCTAATATGAACACCATCTTGGATGAGAGAAGAATGCAAAGTGCCTAATTGCTAGGTTGAATAGAATGTTGATTATTAAAATAACTGGTAATATGTCATCTCTAGTGACAACAGTAGATTGTCACACACTAACATTAGCCTGGAGTCCTTAGAGAATATCCGCTATAGTGTAAGTAAAAAATGTTAATTGTAAAGTTTAACTTTTTTCTTCGGGACTTTTCTATCACAGGCAAAAGGAAAAGACTGCACTGTGGGCCAAACGGGCTTGCTTATTCCCTACTGTGGGTTGCTCCCTCAAACAATATGAAATGAATTGCATTTATGCTTGTTGAGGATTTTTTTAAGAATGGCAAGGTTATGAATCATGGTGATAGACTTCAAAAATGATTTTTTTGATCTTAAGACATCTTGAAGAAACTCGGCAACAGCCTTCTGAAAATCAGTCCCTTTTATTTCATCTCAAGACTTGGGCGCACACAAACTCGTACTCAAAATCACTTGTCACTTCTGAAATACAGGATAGTAAGATTCTATCCTAGATTAGTTGCTAACCCCCCTGAAAACTGCAGAAAAGCAAGGCTAAGAGTTTGAGATGTCTAAATATGGAATTAAAAGCTTAACTTTAGGTGGCAATTTTTGAAAATATTGCCATATGTGTGCAGTGTGTGCTATTTAGGTGTTGCTGCATCATGTGGGATGCAGTGTTGGGGTTGGGATGTTTCTAAGGGGTTGGGTTGACCCGTGTTTTTGTTTAGCATGATGCTCACTCCCTGGTGACCAACCCTTACTAGTGGAAGACTCTCCTCTCTCACTGGGTTTTAGTTAACAATCAAGGGTCTTGTTCTCCCTTGTCTTGCATCTTGTGTAGTCATTTACCCATGCAAAGAAGGTGAAACCGCACTAACATTCTGATTCCCTCCCCTCCCCGCAGCACTGAAGTCAGTTCTTCAGGTTAACAAAATGTTAGACCACCTGATGCCTAAAAACATTCTATTTAGAGAAAAGTCTGTTTTCGTAGCATATTTTATTCATTTGTTTTTATGTGATTTTTATTCAGGACGTTTTCAAGAAAACAATGTCTTTATTTCAAAGGCAGTTATCTGTTCCTCCTACTTATTTCTGACAGAGAATTATGGCTTCAGATGATGAATAAGCAGCAGAAACAGATGAACTCCTCAGAGAAAATGCTTCTGTTTTTATGCAAATATTTTCTGTATTTCTCTTGTGCATTTTTAAAAATATTGTGAGGATATCTGCTATTATAAAGAGCATTGTTTTTCAGTAGACTTTGTTTCAAAGTTTCTCATGAGGTATCAGTGGATCGTTTAAGTTTTTGCTCCTTCATCTTTAGAACCGGAATCTTAGATGTGACGTCAAACCTGTCTTTCAAAACTACCCCCCAAAAATAAAATAGCATGTGGAGTTTTACCATGTTCCCGAGACTGTTTTGGGTGGGTGCCTATTTTGATTGAAAACTCATGAAAATAGTACTCGTGAATTGGGTGTGTCTGTCTTGGTCTCTGTTTTTTAAAGGAAATCTGAAGACTGAACTAGTGATCACTGAAATAGTTGATGGCCCAATGGCCTGAGTATTTCACAGATGTAAACACCCAAGAAGAGAAGTATAGTTCAATGAATTGCTTATATCCAGCTATGCAACTGAAAACCTTGCCCTTGTTGATGCAGCAGAAAGTCTTCACCAATGATATTGCACAAATGAGAGCGCTTAGTACATGCCAGGAAAATACAATAGTGCCCCACTCCCAAGTCCCAAAATCTATTTTGGGTAAAGTGGTATGGTATAGGCAAACAAACATAGCGAGTGCATCATGACCCTGGGACTAAAATTCTATACAGTCTCTGAAGATGATTTGCCTCTGAGACTGAATCGGTTATACTTGCTGGTCTACCTCTTTGCTATGTATGGCTGATAAGCTATTATTATCCCCTTCTGACCTGAGCAGCTAGCCAAAAATTTGGTGGTTCCAGTTAAGAGGAGAAATTGGTGACAGTTGGGTATTTCTTTGTGCATCTCTTGTAAATAAACAAGATTACACCAAAGTCCTGTGTCTCAACATAGAAGGAACCAAATAGCAGAAAACCACTTATTCTGCTCATAGCACCAAGAAGGTGTGATGTGTGGGTTTGGTTTGTTTTTAAAGCCTGCATCCCTGACCCAAAAACCTCTCTCCAGGGTTATGCACCATGCTTTCAGCTGCTCTTTCAGGCTGTCTTTGTTTTTTCTGGTCCTCCAGTTCTGCCTTTCTTCATACACACCGTACCCAAAACAATGCTCAGCAAAGTTGGTAAGTAGGTTCACATATTCCTGTTATCTTAGGTGGGGTGCTTATGCTTAAAGTTGTTAGGTGAAAACATACCCTTCAATTATCAGCCTCAATGAGGGTCAACTCCTTTTGATAACAAGGTTTCATCCACCTCATAACACTATCTGTGGAGCTACGCTTCTTACCAGCTTTTATGAGACACACAGGACCAAATTCTACTCTTACAACCCTGCAGCCCCTGCTAAAATCCCATAGAAGTTAGGGAGATTGCTTGTGTGCAACTGAGAGTACAATATAATAGTACATGTATGGTTCTAAGCTTCACTAACAGCCCCTGTTCATACTCTGCACCTTCTTTTTGAACATACATTTTCACAATGGGAAGCCAGAATTTGTCTTAACTCCATCTCTAGAATTTTCCACAGATGAAGTCCACTATATATCAGATGCTTCTGAAAGTTTTTGGTGATTACTACCTAGCTTAGCATGAGAGAGTATTTGTTTGTTAATAGCAAGTAACTAGATGGGAAAGTTGGGATATAAAAGCTATAGATGGAACCTATAGATTGAGGGCAGAATTTGGCCAGCTCTTGCTATGCATGCTCGACTCCTATTGAACTCAAGTCCTGCAAATGGGTACATCTCTGCACCCATATTTGTGCACCCCTTACTGAATACCTGGTGCTTAAATAAAGTGTGATTGTTTTATGTGTGCCCATTCTTCTTTCCTCCAAGATGTGGGTATACACAAAGCATGATCGGGCCAGATCTTCAGCTGGTGTAAACTGGTGTAGCTCTATTGACTTGTGCCTGCTGTTGGATAAAGGTTTCATTGGTATGCGCCATGTGGCTATGTATTGTGCCATATTTCTAAAATTTGTTTTTAACAAAACTTCAGAGTGAAAATGTTCTGTACTGTTTTTGGTATTTGTCCTCACATGAAGTCTGTCTGTGTTGGTTTACTAGAAAACTGGTTTATTTTGGGTTCTGAGATTTTGGGATCCCTACAAGTGTGTGGTGGTGGTGGGGAGTGTACTTCTGGGTGAAGGAAGTGACTTTGAGCAAGGAAGTAGTGCATACAAGAAGCCAAAGTTAAATATCTGCTTTGTTTTAAGGGCCCAAAACTGTAGCTTCTGCCCACCTTCTAGTAGAGGTTTCCTGTAACTGAGTAGCTTGCCTCTAAACTGCCAGCCTGCCCTATTTCATTATCAGGCTTTCTGCTGGGAAGAGGTCAGGTGGTTCATATGAAGGGCTGAGAGTGCTCACCTGAAGAGGAAACTGTTGGAAAGTAGGTGGCCTCTGGGGCCTGCAATCTGCTTTGGTCAGGGGAATAGTTTTGTGTGTTCATGCTTAAAGAATAAGCTCTGCCCTGAAGGAAGAGCCTGACCAGACTTTGGGGGGAAAGGGTGGTGTTTAGTCCTTCCTGGGCAGGGAAGAGAGGGCAGTGGCCTACAACTCCCTTTCCTTCATGGCAGCAGGATGAGAGCTAATTGTACACCTCATTTGGAGAGTCTTTGATCTGTATAGTTGAAGACTGGACCAGGTATTTATTTGGAGACTCTCTTGAACTCATATTGTGCTTGGAGAAGGTGGAAGGGTTTTTTCAGCTTAACTGGAAAATTAAACTAAATTACCAGGAGAAAACTGAGGCAGGGCAAAGCCTAGCACTTGGGAGGCAAGCAAACCATTACAGTCCAACATCTGGTAACTTACCTGGATTAAAAATTCTGCTGTACCATTTGGAGAAAGATATTCTGAGCTTCCTAATGGTATATAGCGGGGTAGAAACAGGAGCTGGGCTGTGTCTGTCTTTAAACCTGTCACTGGTTGAGGACTTAATAGTGTTGCTTGTTATGGGCCTGTAGCCAGTGTAACTTTAGGGAGAAACTTTGCCTTTTGGAAGGGTTAAGGAGGGCAAGGAAGGAAACCTTTTATCTGAAGCAATTTACCCCCCCCCCCCCCCCAAAAAAAAAAAAAAAAAAGCCAGTGTGAATCTAAGAAGCTTTGAATGTTAAGAGCAATCCCTGGAAGATGAATTGGTGGACAAGTCAACCCTTAGTATTTTGGTAATGAGAGACAGGTGGGAATATTTGCTGCTTATCAGAGATCTTAGGACTTAGAGTAAGCAGCATCTTTAATAAAACCTGCTACTTCTCTCACTATCATGTGAGCAACAGCTGGGGACAACTGACTGACTTCTCCTATAAAATCATCAGCTTTTCTGTTTGTCTTACTCTGCCCTGGCCAGATCTGCTCCTCTAGTTGCTTTTCCTAACTGTTGGGTAATCCATGCATTATGTGAAAGATGGGTGCTTGTTAGCTACTGAAGCACTTGATTTTTATATAACCATCACCCCAGCTGTATGTCTATATAAACAATACACATCCTTACAGGTAAGGCTACTGTTTCTTTTACATACTTCTATATGATCAGGATGTCCCCAGTAAAAGTTCCAGTTTACATGTGCTACAACAGATGTGCTTTAAGGATGTGTTCTTAATTCTGCACTGTAATTACAGTAATTTCACATAATAGATGGTACATTGAGTACAAAACAGAATAAGACTTCTTGGTGGCATGAAGATCTGGAGTTACCTGCTGCTTCACAAATGCCTGGGATGGAGCTCCCATTTTACTAAACAAGGCTTTAAATGCGATGATCTAGTCAGACGGCTCCTCCACTTAAAAACAAATACAGCATTTTCGAAGTGTCTAAAACACTACAGCTTACAATACTGTTCCAATCGCTGTCTGGACTGTTACTATAGTTACCCTCTGCTTTCCTTAGGACTTCACAAGATTAGTAGGTCTTATTCATTCTGTGGCCATGAGCACTTCCTATGGAGGGCAGCATGGGGGAACAAAGTCCTCAAAGAAAACCTTTTCTTTCTTCTTTGGGGTTTGTTTTTGGGGTGGGGAGCAAAACATCTGCTACCTGTTTATAAGGTTGAAAACAATTTTCTTTACACTTAAATCAAGATGATGCAGTTTTTGGTTTATCCATTCAAATGTCCTGGGATGTGTGGCATAGTCCAGTGGCTTTCAGCCTGTGATTTGTGGACTTCTGGGGGTCTGCAGCCTAAGATTTCCATAGGGGTCTGCACCTCCATTTGAAATGTTTTAAAGGTTTGAAAATAAAAAAAAGATTGAAAACCCCCGGCACAGTGTGATGTTCCCCTCTGGTGCAATCTGCTAGGCCTCTCCAATCCTTGGCTCCGGGAGCCAGCCTTACCCTGCTCTGCTGTGAGGACCCCGACTCCTGGGCTGTTCACGCACAGCTTCTGGCATGTAAGTTGCTCGCAAGTGAATGACACTAGCCAATATCTCCAGTCCCAGACACAACCCTAGGAACCTCCGTCTTGCAGTGTCCAGTTATGCACACTGCAAGCTTATATGAGTTAGTCAATTTAACAAAGAAATCGATATGTACCAGGCTTGTTCTCCCAAGGAGAGCCTCTGACACACTTCAAACGAAACGCACTGCTTCAGGTAGAACAAACAGATTTATTAACCATAAAGATTATAAGTCAAAGCACAAGAATTCAGCGTGGTTACCAAAAGAAAAGAAAATATAAGCACACAGTCTAAACTCTCAACCCTATTAGACTGGACAGCAACTGATCAAGCAGTTTTTCTCACCCTACTGGATACTACAGTCCTTTGGCCCAGGTTTAAGGAATAAACCTGAATAATCTCCTGTGTTGGAGTCTTGTTGTCTTCTCAGTGTCTTGGTTGCTTGCAGCATAGGTCAAGGCAGGAGAAGGGCATAGTATGTGTCCACTCTGTCTATTTTATACTCTCAGTCCATGTGCTTGCAGAACACAAGTCCAGGCATGTCTGTGAGGCATTGCTGAGTCTCTCCCAGCAAGGTTGAGCAATTTCCCTGGTGTGGCATCATGCAGGTGAGTCATAGCATTGTAGCTCCCTTGCTGGACAATTGCTGTTGATGGGTTGATTGACACCCTGACTGGGCGTTGGTTACTTTCCTTGCTGTTGCCTCTGGGGAGCCAATATCTGGCTGATTGCCCAACTTACAGCATGCTTCAGTGACTACCATACAACACAATTCTCATAACTTCATATGCATTAATGAAGCGCACATATGGATAGAGAAATGACTTTCAGCAGATCATAACCGTTTCCCTGATACCTTACAAGGCATGGTTTATATGTGAGATCACATTTATATGAAAATGAAGAATATGGGGGTTACAATATGCTCCCCCAAAGTATAGAATGTCACACATAGTCTGTCAGCAAAATCATGCATCAGCCCCAGGAATTGTAAATGCAAGCTGTTTCCTCTAAACACAGTGGTTTTCAGCAGTTGTGGAAAAGATTTACTTCTCTAGAAGTAAAAATTGTAGCTTAACTATGTAGTTCAATCACTATCCAATGCTCCCTGTGGTTTGTTAGAATAATAAGGGTTGTCTTAGGGACAAACTGAAAGAGAAAACAAGATCTGTACACTCTGTGAAATTTGATCCATCACTTGATCCAACTGATTCAGTTGCCTTTTTCAGGTAAAATCTATAAATACATAAAATGAAAGCTTTTACAACAAGGTATGGGCCTTCCTCTGTAACACGCTTACTCCTAATGAGTATGCAATAGGACTTCCCCCAAAAGGACTGTCGTGGCATAAAGTATTACTCAAGGAGTATGGGTGGCATAAACAAGCCCTTAATCACTTCTATCTGTTCTTCCTCTGCTATATCCCAGAAGTCTTTGCACTGGTGACTTCAGTGTTTCAAAGGATGTAGAAATCCCCCACTGTTGCCAAATATTTGGTGCAGTAGTTATGGGGAACGTGTGCTGGTGATGGTCTGCCCCTTCCTCCCTGGAAACTGCTGGGAATCACTTTAGGATACAGAGGCCATAATGGCCAGTAGCTGAGAACTGATGTAGATAAACTTGGCTTATATTGTGAGGGAGCACACAGAGACCAATTAAGAGGGGTTTGTTTGCTTGCCTTTTTTAAGTAGACCGTAAAGCTCACTTTTTGGAGGCATATATACCCAATAATATCTATGATTCAGAAGGAAGTACAAAGCCTTTATGTTGCAATAGAAACTAGAGACAGTCATCAAATCAGTTATTGAAAGTATTGCATTAAGTTTTTAACAAATAATGAGAACTGCTTTTAAGGAATATGACAATTTCCAGAGTCAGTGTCTAAGTACATCGGGTACTATCTGAAGTAGTAAAACACTACTTGCAAAAAGTGATGTTAGCTTTCTATCACATGTATGAAAACTACCACTAAGCCAGACTCTGTACATAATGACAGAGTTTGTCTCAGATGTGGGAGTGGGGAGGAGTTGTACTGAATTATCATGTAAATATCAAGAGAACTCCCTGTGTATGCCGACAGCCGCAGTGTCATTCTCTCAGTAGATTTGAGGAAAGAGGTGATATTTGACATTGTTTCCTTTAGCTGCACTGTTTAAATCTAGCAAAATGGGTTTAATAATATTTAAAATAAATATTGTTGCACATGGCTCACAGAAGCTTTGATTTCTACACTGGTATGCTATAAGCCGGAGGAATGCTAACAGCTCTGTGACAGAGTGCAGAGAGGGAGCATTGGATCCTGTATTCTGATTACTGAGAAGCTAATTAGTGCCCCAGCAGAAGCTGATTGGGGGCAATGATCTAATCAGATTGGTGAGCTGAGTGGGGTAAGAACTTAATTGGCCCCAATAGCCCAATGCTGATAAGAAGCATAGGAAGGAAGTGCAAGGGGGGGGGGGGGAGAGAGGGAGGGGAATGGGCTAGCGTCACAGAGGGGTCAGAGTGGGGAGACTTCTTTTCCCTTTTGGATCCTGGTAAGAGAGCCAAAAGCTTGGCTAACATTGTTAATAGGCTGTTGCATGGAGACTGTAATGATGCTAGTGGAGGGAACTAGAAATAAAAGGTCAGTGAGTGCACATCTGGTGGAGCTTGTGTAGTTTCTGCAGGGAGGAAGATGGGGGCGTTACTTGCTCCAAGGTAGTGACTTAAAGACCCTGAAAATTTAACCTGATTCAAAAACTTGAAACTAATTATGGCTCTTTCACCCATTCCTTTATTTGGAGCTATTGTTGCCCCTTCTGAAGTGGTAGCAAACTTGGGGCCTTGCAAGTCAGTTTTCCATTTGGAGGAGAAATTAGTGATGTAGAGTTGAGCATCACAGTGTAATTTATTTAAATAGAACACACACATCCTTTTTCCTTGAATACATAACTCTTTCAAAAAAGATCTCTGGCATTGCTGCATTGTCCCATGAAGCAGCTGCTTGGCGGGAGGTACGTGCAAAAAACCTCAAAACAAATCCAACTGTTTGTTTAAACTGTCATATGCCCCTCTTTGTCCCTAACTTTAGACCTGTGAAAACCAAGTCCAGGGCTATTTTCAGACTGCAAGACCTGGAAAAGGTGATCTACCCATTAACCCTCCTTTTTGCAGATACTCCTTTGTGTCACAGAGTATCTCACAGGTCTAATGGCCCAGTGAAGAATTGTGCTGTAACCCACTCAATACCCTTAACAATAGTGATTACTGGGAGTCTGACAAAACACTCTTGTCAGACAATGTGTATTAATCAAAACCAAAACTTTTCAGGGAAGCAGATGCCTCATCTGAGGGAAACCCCATTGTGTATTAGGACACTTTGTGAGATATGAAATCCCCAGATTCAAGTCCCAGCTTTGCTGATTTATAACAGTGACTTCAACCTGACTCTCCCACATCCCAAGTGCCTGTACCATTGGGGTATACAGTCAGTCTCTTTGGCTGAATGAATATTTAGTTATTTAGGCTATGTGTACATTACCACTTACGTCAGTTAAACTTATCTCCCAGGGGTGTGAATAAGCCACCCCCCGAGCGACATAAGTTACAGTTGTGGACAGTGCTGTTGGGAGAGTTTCTCCTGCTGACATAGCTACTGCCACTCATTGCGGGGGGATTAATTAAGCTGACAGAAGAGCTCTCTCCCGTTGGCTTAGAGTCAGGAGTGATGGAAGCTCTCAAAGTGGGAGCGAGGGGCCAATGGCACCAAACTGTGGCCACTTCTCCCTAAGCCCCCTGCCCTCATGCCACCCCTGACTCACTCCACTCTGCCCCTCCCCCTGTTGCTTGCCCTTATGGTCAGTAAAAAGTGATGGGGCCATGCCCCCCCGCCCCATTCTGGTGCTCCTGATTAGAGTGGCTACACTAGAGAGCTTGCAGCGGCACAGCTGCATTGGTACAGCAGCACCACTGTAAGGTTTCTGGTGTAGCCATAGCCGTATACAAAGTGGAGCAACCTCAACATGGGAGAGACCCACCCCAGAGTACCCCATAGCATGGCAGTCAGGTTTCTAAAAATGTGGGAGACCCAGGTTCAGGTTGTTGCTCCAAATTAGGCAGTGTAGGGACTTAAACTTAAGTCTCCCAGTGAATGCCCCAGGCACTCTGTTGACATGAGACAGTCACCCCAGAATAGCCATGTCAAGAAAAACTTCAAGAGGTCATTTTGTTCCAATGCAGAACAAACACAAATTTTGACACCAATTTTTTTTCACAAAATAGTAATCTTGTTTTCCTGGCAGCCCTACTTAGCAGCTCTTTAAAAGCAATTTATTGCATGGCCTCTAATTCCTTTTTTTTTTCTTTTCTTTTGAGGAGAGTATCCTCTGTGGTGCTTGTATGTCAATTGCTCCTAATATGCAAACAGTTAGCAGCTTTCTCTGTAACACTGTTGATGAGTTCTGCCCTGTCTCCACCATAGAGTTGTTTGCAGTGTTGTAGCCATGTTTGGCTCAGGATGTTAAAGACACAAGGTGGGTGAAGTAATATCTTTTCGTGGATCAACTTGTGTTGGTGAGAGAGAGACAAGCTTTCAAACTACACCAACCTCTTCTTCAGAAGAAGCTTGAAAGTTTCTTTCTCACCAACAGAAGTTGGTCCAAGAAAAGATATTACTTCACCCCCTGGTTTCTCCACCACACAGTTCATTTCACTCTCCACTTTTAAACTGCCAAGAGGAAACTTTGCTTTGGTCAGGAAGCCATCTGACTAAAGTTCAGAAGAAGTGGCTTCGAGTCAAATGGTATCCTGAGAGAATCCGATTACTTTACTTTATTTCCTCCATGTGTAATTACAAGGTAATTCTGGAGTCTTCCGGTTCCACCTGTTCTTCAGGAAAACAGTGGTGCTCATAGGACAGAGGCCCCGGCAGGACAATTGACTTCTAAGGCTCTAGGACTGTGGTGGTAACAAGCCTCATGCAACTAAGCAGCATGGTTGCTGTTAGCCCACTGAGCTGAAATTTTGAAATGAATGGGGTTATTAACTATACAGCTTTATGGATTTATACATGCTAAACTCACTTTATGGAAACTGAAACAACAGTTTATCATAGATCCCTAACAGTAAGAGGGTACTGTAGACTGCCTCCACTTTACCTAGTAGATAAACCTCTCAGGTAGTTAAATATTCTCTAAAACTGATACAAAGACCACTGCTACCATTTTTGTACATGTGGGAGGAAGTTCTCTTGAAGGTTGGATGTTGCCTTCAGAGCAGGAACTCGCAAAAACTTGCACCATTTTATTTCACCAGCTGAGCCAGAGGGCAGGAAAATCAATCACTGGCATTACTTAAAAAAACAATAGCTATATTACAATATGAAACTGATCCTTCTGCAGACATTGTTTTTTGTAGTGAAAAGTAGAGTATATATGCCAAATATAAGACTTGCATACACCACTTTGAATCAAGGGAAATGAGTCCAGATTTATATTTCAGTAACTGCATTCATAATTTGGCTCCATTTCAGTGCAATCCCTGCCTGGAACACATACAGGTGGCCACAATGGAGATCTGACTAACTGAAATTGAGGCCTGGTCTACACTACGTAGTTAAGTCGGCAGAAGGCAGCTTACGTCGACCTAACTATGTAAGTGTCTATACAAAAATTTCGCCCCTGCTGATGTAAGAGCCTGCTGCACTGACTTAATTATTCCACCTCGGCAAGAGGCGTAAATTTAATGTCAATGCAGTGTCATTGTAGATGCCGCATTGCTTACATCAACTGTTAACTGGCTTTCAGAAGCCATCTCCAGGGGCGCCATTTCAGATTTTGGTGTGTGTGTGTGGTGGGGGGGGCTTTAACCACAGACGCTACTTGGGCACCTGAAAATTCTTGGTTTTTTGCAGATAATTTAGATACAGTGCTCATGTCAGATGATACTGTCTGATTTCTAATTCCTATATAAAGAAAGAAAATTAGTATTAGAGCTGAGTGGATCTAATAGTTAACGTTCTGACGTCTTGTGTCAATTCACTTAAGGGACACTGGTTAGGTTTAAAAATTTAATGTATATTCTTACTTTGTTACTAACTCTTGAATACTACAAGTGTTTCAATTGTAGAAAAATCTAGATTACTTTCTATCACTTTTTCGCAGTTCATTTAACTTTTGGCAAGGCTCCATGAGTTTATACTGCACCTGCCTGGGGCTCTAGGGGTGTTACCTCACTATAAATAACAGACTAGAAACTGACTTTAAACAGGAGTGAAGCTGACACTTTCAAGTCACTTTCATAGTATTGCCACCCCCCAAATGTTCAAAAATCATTAATCAGGCTCACCAAAAATCATGAGATGGGTTTTGAAATAATGATCAAGTAAAAAATAATAGATTTAGTGTTCATTTTATTTACATTCTGCTTTTTTGATCCTTTAGGGTGCACTGGGTTCACATTTTGAAGCTTTCTCCACCACCACAAGGGATAGAAACTTCATTTTTCTTTAAGAATTAAGATTGAAATAATCACACTTCACTTGACTCCAGGAACTGGGGCTTTAAAGAAAACAATAATTAGCATGAGACTCATGACAAAATCATGAGAGTTGGCAACACTGCTTTCACTTCTGTTGAAAGGCTAGTTACTTTCCAGAAAGGTCTTAAATGCAACACTACAGTGATTGAGTTGCAGTTTTCACAGGAGAATATTTTAAACCAAACCCCAACAAAATTTCACATTTTCAAGGTGAGAAAAAAATCCAGATTTCTGAGCAATATCGGGGCCACTGCAGGCAGGAAAGAAAAAAAACAAACTGGCAAAGGAGCTCTGGGCAGCTCTTCCTCTTGAAAGAAAGTTGGAGAGTCAAATCTTCTAGTCCTTAATCAAGTAAAGCTTCTATTGCCACAGTGCCTCACTCATAGATATTCACATCACAGTGAACATGTGATAACATATGTGGTCAATAACTATACACTTCATACTTAAATATCTGAGCCATTGTCTCCAGAATTACACATCTTGTGTCCATTGGCTCAGGGACTACATTTTCTGGCATATTCTGAACAGTGCTGAGCTCACAGCTAGTGCCCAGTGAATAATACAAATCATAACAATAATCATTGACTTTATGGACTGTGCAGATGCAATTTCTGTTCTTTGTTCTGGAATTGGCCTGAATACAGCTGAAACCCTAAGAATGTGAGGTATAATAACTTCTGATACTCGTACGACACTGTTTCATTCCTTCCTTTCTCAAACTCAGAACAAAAAATGATGACAAGATTAAATGATTTTCACTTAAAATCTAAAATTTCACAGTAGGCATTGCTGTACAACCTTGCCTGGGGCAGAACCTGCCACCCATTGACAGTTTAAGTGCTCTTCTCTCATCTGACTTTTTCTTGTTTCCCCCCTCCCCCCCCCGCCCACCCTTCTTTTTGTCTTCCTCCTTCCCTTCCTTTCTCCCCCCATTTCCTTCCCAGTCACCTGGGACCAATTGCTGGAGTCTCAGAGAAGGGCCTTCTTGGCTGAGAGAGAGAGAGAGACAGATACATGTGCGCGCACTCACACACCTGGGTTCTAATCTCCCCACCACCCATGGACTTCCTTTGACACCTTCCTGTATGACCTCCCGTTTTGTCCCCTTTTTTTCACCGTTACCCCAATAGGCGCCAGCTTCCTCCAGGCCCAGGGGATTTCTCAACCTCCTGGTTCCACCCCAAGCCTCTGCCCAGTTCTGCCCCTGAGCATGCCGCCACCTCCTCCCTCCCTGAGCCTCCTCCATGCTGCAAAACAGCTGATTGCAGTGGGTGGGAGGCACTGGAAGGGAGGGGGAGGAGTTGATCAGTAAGGTGCGGGGGGCAGGCGGAAGCAGGGGGAGCTGGCTACCAGTGGGTGCTACGTACCCACAGAGTCGATGCCTATGACTACCGCCCACCCCACATCTCCCTCTTTTCTGAATGTAACCTTGGCTCAGAGGGCTAAACTGTATTTCTTCTGAGTCCCCTGCATTCTCTCTTCAACACTCCCCCTTCCCCCACAGAGGGATTCCTGTTTTACAGGTTTCAGAGGGGTAGCCGTGTTAGTCTGTATCAACAAAAACAACGAGGAGTCCTTGTGGCACCTTAGAGACTAACAAATTTATTTGGGCATAAGCTATAACCCACTTTTTTTTCCACTTTTTTCCACTGAATGCATCCGATGAAGAGAGCTGTAGTTCACGAAAGCTTAGAGACTAACAAATTTATTTGAGCATAAGGTGCCACAAGTACTCCTGTTCTTTTTGCAAATACAGACTAACATGGCTTCTACTTTGAAACCACTTCATCAGATGAGTGGAGTGGAAAATACGGTAAGCAGGTATAAATATACAGCCCATGAAAAGATGGGAGTTGCCTATATTCACCCCTTCCTGACAACTGTTGGGAATGGTCCACATCCACCCAAATTGAATTGGCCTCGTTAGCACTGACCCCCCCGCCCCCCGACTTGATTAGGCAACTCCCATCTTTTCATGTGCTGTATAGTTATACCTTCTTACTGTATTTTTCACTTCATGCATCTGATGAAGTGGGTTCCAGCCCACAAAAGCTTATGCCCAAATAAACTTGTTAGTCTCTAAGGTGCCACAAGGACTCCTTGTTGCTGTTTTACAGGTTCAGGCCCTCCCTAATTGGCGCCCTTGGTCATTCCACAATGCCCTGCACTGACAGTACAGTTGGTACAAGCACTCCTGGTGAGGATGCACACCACTGACACAAGAAGCGTAGTGTGAACACGCGCACGTGACTTAATTACTATAGTGGCTGTGTGCTGACTTAACTCGAAGTCAACATAATTTTGTAGTGTAGACATGCCCCGAGAGAGTTACTGAAAGTCTGTTTACAAGTAATATTCTTAGGGAAAAAAGATTGGATACACTAGAGACTTGAAATGTTTTAAGTGCTCTACCTTCTCCAAAGGACTTATCTGGATGGGTAAAAGGCTTCACTCAAAAGCCTTTACAATTAACGTTGTCTACAAAATCAATTCTACATTGAAGTTAGGTATAGGGCATTGTTTGCAGGATCAGGGCAAGTAACTGTAAACTCTCTTGTACAGAGGCTAGTACACTAGGACCCCAATCTTGAATGGATCCTTCAGGTGCTGTCACAATACAGTAGTAAAATACTTACAGCCAAGCTTAGTTGTGGTGACTCTTCTTCCAGATGGGAGAGCTGAATGCTGCTGCTGCTGCTACTTTTTAAATTTTTTTTTTTGAGTTTGTCCTTTATCAAAGAGACCCAATTTTGGAAAAAAAAAACAGACAAAACCTCAGGAAACCCTTCCTTGTTTTTCCCACTTCATGCAATACCATATGGCGTTAGCAATGTTCCTAGTCACCACTAGCTTTGGGGCTTGACTTTGATCCCTCCCAGTCCCCTAGCTTATATCCCATGCATGAAATCCTGTTGTGGTATCATAAAATCAAATCTGGGTATTGCTTTAAATATTTACAATTGGGAAACTTTTAGAAGGCATTAAAAATGTAACACATCTTCCTGGCTAGGCTTGAAGTTCTAGAAAACGTAAGGGGCTAGCAGGGTTCTTTTGTGTGAACTTGCACGATGTGAAATAGATTGATTTGCACAGACTTGCTGTTAAATCACCCATTCGACCACCTACTGTGCATCAGACCTTGCCACGTCATTAATCTCAACTACTGTACGGAAACTGGAGTCTGTAAAAAGACTGCTTACCAAAGGAGCTGTCCCTAGGCAAATGCATAGGAGAAAAGCTCTCATGTATTCAACCAGCCTATTTACAAGGGGAATTTTTTTTCTCCAAAGCAGCAAAAATATATATTATGGGGGGAACACCCAGTGGCCATGGGTATATAAATGAAAAAACCCAGTACCACTGGGTATATGCCATCAAAGTCGTGACAGATAACTGCATACACCAAGCTCGGGCTAGGTGCTTGGTATTACAGAAACCATTACTGCCTGTGCTTAAACCTCTTCACCTTGAATAGTCCCTTAGAATATGTTGTCACTATTTATGCTCTTATCTGTTTGAGCTTGTATTTAGCTGTGACATAGAGTACCCTTCCCAGACCTGGAAAGAGCTCTGTGCTGCTTGAAAGCTTGTCTCCCTTACCAACAGAAGTTGGTCCGATAAAAGTTATACCTCATCTCTGGACTGAAACCAGGCATTCAGTACCACTGCACTAGCATGAGTTAGAACAGTTTAGTATCTGCAAATTAAGACCAATGAGAAGTTCAAAACCTGCCTTATTCAAGGCTAGTGCAATCTTTCTTGCAGTCTGTTGCAACACGTTAGTCTTTCCTAAGTGAGACACTTGATATGTGGCAAATTCTGCAGATGGATAAGCACTGGTGCACGTGTGACATGCAGTGTCCTGATCAGAGAGATTTCCAGATGGTATTTCTTTGCTGGTGAGTAGAGTTTTTTTTTTTTTTTCGTTTGGAATACAATATCTTGTCTAATCTATTTTAGTTTTTATACACTCCCTATTGTTATCATATCTCTAGGGCTAGCTCAGTCAGCTATTATGCCTAATGTAAAGAATGGGGCACCAGTACTAATAGTTCTGATCAGCAAACATGAGCCCAAACAGTGTCATAACTTGATAAAGTTTTCATTGCAACACTTCATACTGTGATACCAGCCTTTAAGTTCTGTGTTTTGCAAAGCCCATTTCCCTAGCTCAGATGTTAATAAGGGACTATATGAGGGAGAGAATGGCCACCCTTTCCTGCCCATCCTGCTTTGGGGTTGAACTCTACAAGCAAAAATCTTAGGATTTTACCAGAATCTTGAGCTTGTCTTTCAGACTTGTAGTGGATCAATTTGGATAGTTCCAGAGTTGTTTTTTCTTAGAGTTAATCTACAATTTCACAGGCAATTTAATTATAGCAATCATCTATCACAGTTCAGTACTCTAGCCAAGCTTGTCACTTAACTTGAATACCATGCTGATGAGTTGTATAAATGCTTAGATAGCTAGAATGACTATTTGCTCTCATAGCAACTGGGCAAAGGTAGAAGATTTTCTACCTTGCTCTATAGCTTGGTGATTTGGAGTATTTTGGAGGAAGCACAGTCTGGGAAAGTACATCTTTAAGATGATGTGCTGGGTAAGAAGGCAGCTGGGTAAAAGAGAGGAAGAAGGGTCATAAAGCAGTTGATGATTGGGTCATGGAAGTAATGGAAAGGACAGCTGGGAGAAGCAAGAAAGTGGGGCCCTGCTGGGACCCAGTTGTTGAGAAGGTGCGTGTGAGGATACATAAGACATGATGGGATAGGATTGTTCCTTGAGTATTGTTGTTGAGAGGTGTTTGGGGCGGGGGGGGGGAGGTTAAGGAGCAGGATGTGGCTTGGATAGGTGCCTATTCAATCCTTCCTGAGCTATCGCCAGTTTAGGCGGAGATTGGAAGTTATGTATGTGTGGTGTTACAATGAAAGCGGTATCTGAAAATGGTGTTGCTGCTGTCCCTCTGGTTTCAATATGGGGAGCTGTAAATGACGTATGTACAGGGAATGAACCCCTGTCCAGTTGGTGCATGCTCACGCCAGTGCAGAGGCCCTTTATAAGGTGGCCTGAAGCATCAATGAAACCCTTAATATGGGACTTAAAAGGGGTAAAGTGGTGTGTGTGCCCTTGTGAAGATTCTCTGCACTGGAGTAAATTTTGTGGGTAGCAAGTACAGCATTTTATTTCAATAAAAAAGTACAAAACTGACCTGTTCCTACTACATGTTAAACAATGTGGTTTGTGGCTGTCATATTGCCATAAGTGAAGAGGGAGGGAAGCTTCAATTAGACTGAGAGACTCCGAAGTCTGTAATAACTGCTTTGGAATAAAGACCTGTGAAGAGTTAATCCTTTGCTAATGGTAGCTTTTTTGTGAAATCACTTGGTTGGACACCACCGTATACTTGTCTTTGATACTCACTAGTACTATTTCCCCTGTTGGGCTGCCTTCCCCTCCTCCTGCTGGGTAAACTGTAGAATTTGGGGGCAGGCTCCTTCATCCTCTGTGCAATCCCCTCACTCAAACTTACCTGGGGGAAAAACTTTCCTCCCTCCAAATCCCAAGACAAAACTTGCTTAAAGTAGCCAACGCAGAGACATGAAGTCAAGTAGTCTTGCCCTTTTGGGGAAGTGAGGAGTTAAAAAAAAAATCTTAAAGCTTTCTGTTTCCTACCACAATACACAATGGCTTTCCCACCTCAAAATGAGAGACAAACTGAAATTGCTGCCCAGAGAGCTATACACTAGTTTTGAAAACAAAACAAAAGATCTACAACCTAGGACTTCCCTATAACATTACTGACTTTTTTGTGGAACTATGAGATTTTTTTTGAGCAAAGGGCACAGTGAGTACAAAGTATTACTATCTTTTATATAATATGTGGCTTATGTAAGACTCCCTCCACGGCAAATTCCTCCTAGCCCAAACAAGTATTAGCAAAAATCACCTAATGTTGCATGGAGGGCAAGATACTTACTTTGCCTACAGGTGGGGAAAGGCTGGTAACTTCATTATTTCAAAGTGGTAGAAACTTGTGGATTTGAGAGCATGAGACTAGCTGTGCCTCAGAATAGAAACTTCATCTAGGAGCAGGCTGCTATAGAACCTACAACAAAAGGAATTCCATGAGTATACACACTGAATATACTTAATTGACTTATAGAGGAAGGAAGGAAGTTAGTATCTTGCATACACTGACTAATATATCTCCTGTGTATTACTGCATTGTCTGCTTTGACTATTACATCTTTCGTGTGCAAACATAAGTCTTCATAACTTGAGAACGATGCCATGTACTGAACTTAGCATTGACTTGCAGAAGGGGAGACCTTTTGTCCCAGGCCGGAAGGTGCATTGAGAGAAAACCAGGATGGGAGCTGTGCACCTCTTTAAATAGCCCTTCCACTTCTGTGCATTGGTGTATTACCAGAATTAAGCTAAATATGCAATACTGGGGTTTAAAATTTGAAGAAAGAACAAAACACTTAGTACAGCAGTCTGAAGGTGGATTACACTGAGTGCAGACAGTAAATAAAGAGAAAAATGAGAGATACATAGGTAATATATGCAGAGTATAATCAGTTGAGTGGGCAGGTGTATTCCATGAATTGCCTCTAATGTGAATAATACCTTAAAACACTTATTACTGGAAGCCCGTGTCATGTCCTCGGAACAGGTGCTGAACAGGAAGCCGTGTAAGTCTGAGTTAAAATCCTAGCAGACATGTAATATGAAGTACCTAAAACTGAATTAAGATTCCCTGTTGTAAAACTTGGAGAGAGAGAGTCATTCTATGGCTTTATGGGTTTTTAATAGTGCGTTCATCCCCAAGCTATTTTTATGCATTTATTTCTGATTTAGGAGCTCTTTGAAGCACCATTAGGGACACTTCCAGAAGAGGATCTCTTCACCTAAGCAACTAAATATGAAAAAGAGAGACTCTGTTTTAATGCGACAAAGGCGACTTGGTCTTCTTCAAAACAAAACTTATAGCAAATATTTCCTTAAAGCCAGATACTTGCAGTCCCTTAGGCTTTTGTAGCTTTATTTCATATCAGATCAAAGTTCCAATGTTTTGGTCCTGGGTCTTTTAATGAGGTAGTTTACAGAAACAGAAAAATGACCCTTGGCCCGCGCCACTTCCCGCAGCCCCCATTGGCCTGGAGCGGCAAACTGCGGCCAGTGGGAGCCGCTATCGGCCGAACCTGCGGACGCGGCAGGTAAACAAACCGGTCTGGCCTGCCAGGGGCTTTCCCTGAACAAGCGGCGGACTGGTTTTGAGAACCACTGTTCTAGACCAGTCCCCTACACTCAGGGCTGGACTAAGTATTATCTAGAGCAGGGATGGGCAAACATTTTGGTCTGAGGGCTGCCTCAGGTTTTGGAAATTGTATGGAGGGCCGGTTAGGGGAGACTTTGCCTCCCCAAACAGCCAGGCGTGGCCTGGCCCCCACCCCCTATCCCCCGCTTCTTGCCGCCTTACGGCCCCCACGGGATTCCTGCCCCATCCAACCCTGATTGTTCCTTGATGGCCCCCTGGAGCCCCTGCCCCCTGCTGCCCTATCCAACCCCTCCTTTCATTTCTGACTTCCCCTCCAGGACCCCGTCCTATCCAACCACCCCTTCTCCCTGTCCCCTGACTGCCCCCATTCAACCTCCCTGTTCCCCACCCTTTGACCGCCCCGACCCTATCCACACCCCTGACCACCACCCTGAACTCCCCTGCCCTCTATTCAACACCCCCTGCTCCCTACCCCCTTACCGCGCTGCTTGAAGCACTGGTGGCTGACAGCACTGCTGCACCAGGACAGGCAGCTGTGCCACCCAGCTGGAGCCAGCCACGCACTGTGCAGCTCAGCGCACCGGGTCAGGCCGGGCTCGCAGCTGTGCTGCCCCAGGAGCTCATTGCGCTGGCAGCGCAGTGAGCTGAGGCTGCGGGGCAGGGGGAGACACCAGGGACTAGCCTCCCGGGCCAGGAGCTCAGAGGCCGGGCAGGAGGGTCCCACTGGCCAGATGTGGCCCGCGGGCCATAGTTTGCCCACCTCTGATCTAAACCATCCCTGACAGATATTTGTCTAACCTGCACTTAAACCTCCAATGATAGATTCAACAACCCCCCTAGGCAATTTATTCTAGTGTTTAACTACTGGAATTAGGAAGTTTTTCCTAATGTCCAGCCTAAATATCCCTTGCTGCAATTTAAGCCCATTGCTTCTTGTCCTATCCTTAGAGGTTAATGAGAACAATTTTTCTCCCTCCTCCTTGTAACAACCTTTTATGTTCATGAAACACTTTCAGTTTTTCAATAAAAATGAAACTGAAACCTTCCAAAAAGTGTTTTTTCCAAAACCGTTTTCAGTTAAAGTATTTTTGGATTTTGAGAATCCATGTAGTTTTTACCAAAAAGAGAACTGAAAACTTAGTTGGAAAAAATGGTTGTAAAAGGAAAATTTTAATGGAAAAATTCTCTCCTCTTGGCCAAGAGGCCATTTTTCATTCAAAAATTGTTCTGAAGAAAACAATTTTTTTTTGAGCAACGTGGGTTGCGTCACAAAAGTGCCCAGAGGAAGGGAGAGGGTGTAGGTAATACACAATGGCTGAGATTCTACTATGATTAAGTCGGGAGGAAAGGCTCAGTATGTAGGATGGCTTGATCTGTCCTGCTGTGGAAAAATGACCTCTATGTGCAATAATGCTCCATTTTTATTCTCTCCTGTTCTCCATGCCAGTTCTGTTTGTTTCAATGAGCATTTTTCCAAACTCAGTTTCAACCTGTAAGTATTGAAAACTTTGCTACTGGTAATAGTGTGGGGTTATGAAGCTATTTTTTTGTTTGTTTACAACATCTTTCTGGGATGTGCCAGGCACCAGCTCAGTGACTGCAGCCCCCTTGCAGGAGTGCTGTCTTGTGGCTTACAGAAAGGTGATTTAAGTCCTAGGGTTTTTTTGCAGCCCACATCTACCCCCTGCTGCTGTCTCGGCAACCTTGGTTGCCTCCAGGTGTACTGCCTGTGTGTGACATTTACAGCAGGAGGCTACCGCTCTCTCTGCTTCTGCTCTGGATTATTCCAGCCTTTGAGCATGGCAGATTGCTACTGGATGACATCATGGGAGCAGTGTGAGAGCCGGCACAGAGAGGGGGACGCGACGAGGGGAGGGAGAGAGGCAGAGCCGGGCTGCCTGGCACTCGGCTGCTCATCGGCGAGGTCTGGAAGAGTGCCTGGCAAGCAGCTGGCAAAAAGATGGGGAGAAGATGCCAGCGCCCCGGTATACAGTGAGCAGCGCCGCTTAAGCAGGCTGCTCACTGAGAAACTTAACCCTGCGCTGGTGAGTGATTTCCACACGCGTGCAATTAACACAGGAGGCGAAAGCGAATACACATACCCCTGCACGATGCAAGTAACCAGCGCTCAGGTGCAGTGTCAGGGAAAGATCTCGGATGCTTAGTGCTGGATCCCGAATGCCCGATCCGATCCCCCTTGTGCGTGGGGAATCCCCAGGAAGCGTGCGAGTGAGAGATGACAAACCCAGCTATGCCCCAGCGTGGAGGGAGGTGTGTCCTGTGCGGGCTAGCTCTGGATAGCTGGTCTTTCATTGTGCGACGTGGACTCTCCACTGCTTGTTGGTTGGTTTTAGTTACTGATCGCTTATCTTGGGTCCATGCTGGTCAGTTAATGTGACTGGTAGAGACTCGGGGCACCTGGCTAACCACGGGTACAGCACCTGGCTCAGCTGCCTGGTTGTCCCTGGGAAGCTTCCAAGCTGATAGGACGTGGGGTGGCTTAAACAGTCCCAGCCCCTGCGAACTCCGCAGCTGCACCGAAAGTCGCAGCCGCCGGTGGGGAGATCAGATTTAACCAGCCTCTCGCCTCCCCTCTAATTCTTACTGCTCATTTTCTTGATCTTGCAGAGCCCCTCAAAGCGCGCGCACACAGACCCAAGCTTCTAGGTGCTTTAGTGAATGGTAAGGGAGGGTGGGGTGCAAATAATTCCCTGACTGTAACATTTGACTATTACAGGTTTGCACTGTACTTAGTTAATTGCCACCACACATGTGACTGGTTTGTTTTGACTAGTCTTGTCTCCTTACTCCTGAAGTTTGTTGGGGTTTGCACTTTTGATAAAAATTCTTGTTTCTGATTTTTGTTTTACAAGCCCATTGACTTCCCATTTGAAAATGTGTATTTTGCTCCCACACGAATTCGGTTTCCAAAAATTGAAGAAACCGGTTACGAGGGAAGAGATTCTATTTGGCTAAGTTGTATGTAGGTATTCAGATATGCTTTTTTGGTAAGGCTTTTCCCCACTGTCATTTTAAACACTTTTTATATAACTATATTAAGGGGCAATTTCACATGCCTCTGTTTACAATGTGATAGATGGTTTTTGAATGTTATGGAGTTTCTGAATAAGTGTAGTATTCTGGCAACAAAAATGAGCCTGGTAATTTGGGAGAAACAACAATCATAAGTCTCCAGTATTCATACTAACTTGTGTGTGTGTGTGAGTGAGAGAGAGAGTTTGATTAGTTGGTGCTTACAAAAGTGAGAGACTGAAAGCTATAGCAGCTGTCGGTAGTGAAGACAGGTATTCATATTTGCCCACTCAGATCTGCCAATGCACCTTTCCAAAATCATCATCATTTGGACTATTTTAGTTCTGGATCTCTCTTGAGCAAGATGGTAGATTCCTCATCGTATATGAATTGAAACCTGTGTTATCCCAATGAATTTTCTCCTTCTCCCTTATTGTATGCCCCCTTATTCTTATATTGACATTTGTGCTTTCAGAGAACACAAGCTATACATTTGGTCACTTTTTCCCATTTGTTCTCTGTTACCTTACAACCATTGGTGAGCTGAAAAGAGGAGAAACAACTGAATAATAAATCCAAACAATCTTAAGAGCAATTTAGAGCATCAAAGAGGAAGGTGAAGTTTCTCCTACAAATGGGAGAGAGGGCAATAAGCTACTGTGAAGACCAACTTTTAGGTCTAAAGACTGTTCTCTGGAAACCTGATAATTATTTCAGCTTTCTTTCTTAATTCCTGTGATAATTACATGAATCTAAGTGCAGCATCTCCAGTGTAGTTGAACAAGATAATGAGCTTATCTTGCAGAAAACTTCACTTTTAGTACTGAACAGCTAAAGTTAACCATGGAATAGTACTCATTAAATAGTGGAGAACTAATTAGCTGTTGCTTAGAGTTCAGGTTATAATTAGGGTTTCCAGATTAAAGCTGCACCAAAACTATGTCTCATTTCAGATAACTAAAATAAGAGAGGAAAATTTTCTTCTAAAATTCTGACTGGCCTATGTACCTAGATCTATGGCTGCGAAGCTTCTTGTTTTTTATCTACAAATAGGAGGGAGCTGAATAGTGTTGAAGCTTATAGCTCTTCCTGTGTTAAGCTATTCTGGCTTTCTGTAGCATGACAATTACAGGTCACTCCTAACTGGTATGTTCTGCAAGATTAGTTCGCAGGATGCTATGAAAGTACCAAATATACTTGAGACAAAAGGAGCCTGACATAAGGATATGAGGAAGTTTGAATCATGAGGTCATGCTGTGTATTTTATCTTACAATGTGTGTCCAAAGCTAGCAATCTCAGCCATGCTCAACCGTGGAAGAGGAGGAAAGACCAGATGATGTCCATTCAGGGGGGAAAAAATGCCCCTTGATTTCTTCTTCAATAAAGGCCATAAATACACTGTAGGTTGATCCTTGAACATTCACTGTTTAAGTAGGTTGTTTTAGGAACTGGGTGTACTCCAAGAATGGGAGGAAGCTTCTGGTAGTTGGCATGTGGGCAGGTTGGAATTCTTTCTGGATCTTGTCCTGTTGATATCTCCCCAATTCATGGGCATGCATTCCACATACAACCCATCTTTCTGCTGATGCTACTTGACTGTTGTGAGGTTTATTGTTTGCATGTATGTACATGGACAAGAAAGGCGGTGGCAGAGAGATGGAGTGGACAGTAGTGAAAAGGCAGATGGGGAAGGGAGAACATTGGTTGGGAGAAGTGCCTGGTTGTGATGATTTTTGAGGGATGGGATTACGGGACAGTGGTGAAGATCTGTGGGGATCTGGTCTCCTAAGGAATGAGATGGAGAGATCAATAACTACAGGGAGGGTTAGAAGTGGAACAGGTCAACAATTTTTTTTTTTAAGTTTCTTCATTTAAAAACTGGGGGTTGGTTGAAAATGAAACTTTTCACCAAAAAAGCTCACATTTCATTAACTATAGTTGGGGCTTCATTTAAAAAAACAACTTTTTTTTTTTGCAACCCAGAAATGAAAACAAAAATTAAGCTAAAAACATACCTCCCCCCAGTTTTCACAGGAAAAATTCCCACTTCAAATTTTCATTGGAGGGAGCAGGATTCTTGACTAGCTTTAGGTGGAATGGTGGGGGAGAGTGGTGAACTGCCAGAGTGAATCTTCCCTTCACTTTACAGTAATTTACAGAGGATCTGTGGAGCTCTTAGGGCTCATGCTCTGATATGGAGGAGGGTGGTGACTGCCCCAGCAAGTCTTTGATTTGTGGGCAATTGCAGACCTCGCTGAAGCTGATCAGTATGCTACCCACCTTTAATTCAGGCTAAATGAGAGCAATTAAATGCCCTTTGTTTCCACTACCATTAAACAATAGAAGCTACCATCCCGCGCATGGACCAGCATGGCATGGCCTGAGTAGCTGACCCATGCGGCCTGAGTGGATTTCCTGGAGGCTGATAGCAAATGCAGGGACTGGGGCATTGATTTAGTTGCATCTGAGTGATTGTGGAAGGAACCAGGGAGCCAGGAGAAAGCTGGAGAGGTACTGGTAGAATGATTGTGGGAGGGAGCAGAGACAGAGCTCCTTTGGGCACAGGACTGGTTGGAAAGCGGGCTTCAATTTCTGAACAAGGAAACTGCGTCGTGTTTGATCCTCCTGTTTTCAGGGAAGCAGAACTTTGTGTACACCTGTGTAAATCAACAGTGTTGCATCAGAAATGTCTGACTCATATAATTTTTTTTTCGACTCATGGAAACAATCTGGAAGAGTCACAAATATTGTCTAACTGGTCAGGCCAACGAACAACAGCTCATTGTGAATCCGTGAAGATATTCATAAAGGGTGTGTGCACATGCATCCAGGTGCATGTGTGCAATGGAAATAAGGAGCATAAAGAGAGGCTTCATTGATCCAAAGGTCTCTTCCTATGTACATGATTATGTCCTTAGAACACAAGAAATCACCTGGTAGTCCCAGTTGTTTCTAGAGGTAGTTAAATCTGAGGTGAAAGGGCTTTTTGTTCAATGTTACTCTTTGAAATGGAGTAGCTAGCATACACAACCGAAGTGAAACTTTTTAATTCATTCTTTTAGTTGTTGTTTCCTAGTGTGGGAGGAAACCTCGAACATTACTGCATATTCGCTCCATGGAATCAGATGTAGCTTGAAATTTCTATCTGATTTGTAGCATCCCATGTTAAAGAATGGCTGTAGTCAATTTAACTAAACAATAGTGTCTCAAGAAAGAATTGAGTTATAATTCATATTAGGGGTAATCAACCTAATTATTGCTTGGCTCTGCAGAAAACATGCACACACTTCCCTAAATCCCAGCCATACCACTGTAGCTCTGTTACTAAAATGCAATTTTGGAGCTACAAATTTACTGCAAGTATAAAGAAGATGGCTAAAGCAGTGGTGCCAATTGCATGAAGCAAACAGGTTTCCCTCCCCCTCCCCCTCCCCCTCAAAGTTTTTTTGCATTTGCTCAAAGTTCCACAGGCCTCAGAGCTGAGGGAAGGGTGTGATTAGACTGCTTTACCCAGTGGTCTTATGCTAAATCTGTCGGAGTGCTGCTGGAGCAGTTTGGAGCGTTGCCCTAGCTGCGTGGTCTCAATGCCATTGAAATTTGCCAGAAGAAGGGGCTGCCAGGCCAAATTTTAAGTGAGTGGCTTGTGATCTGGTGCATAGGGTTGCAATGTCACTCAAATTTGGCCCGGTCGTGCCTCTGTCCTGATTGAGGGATGTTTGAGCCCAATGGTGGTGTGACCTGGAGTATGGGGGAGTCTGTTCCCGTACAGCGAAGTGAGGGGGAGTCCATCAGAAACATGACTCTACAGTGCACTGCCACCTGTGGTAAGAGAGGGGAGACTACTCAGCTGAGGGAGACCCGGCATCCTGGCAGGGAGGGGCAGGAGCTGAAAGTTGCCCCCTCCTCTTACTTCCTCCACCCCAGAAATATGTGAATTGATGCCATTGGCTGGCTGCGTGTGGAGGTCAGAGTGGGAATATTTTAGATTCTCTGCTGAAGTTAGGTTAAAAGGCTGTTGTCACACTGTCCGTGCCCTCAAGTTGACTTCATTTAACCACAAATGCCAAGGAGGATTCCTGTAAATTGATGTGTAATATTTATTTGCAAAAAGAAAAGGAGTACTTGTGGCACCTTAGAGACTAACCAATTTATTTGAGCATGAGCTTTCGTGAGCTACAGCTCACTTCATCGGATGCATGAACGAAAGCTTATGCTCAGATAAATTGGTTAGTCTCTAAGGTGCCACAAGTACTCCTTTTCTTTTTGCGAATACAGACTAACACAGCTGTTACTCTGAAACCATTTATTTGCAGTAACATGCTGTATTCCTGGGGACCCAAACAATGAGAATTGTGGGTGCTCAGCACCTCTGAAAAACAAAAGCTTTTATTTAGGGCCCTAAAGATGAATTTACAAGTCTAACTGTAGGTGCTGGAGTTTGGAAATCTTGGCCTTTTACTGTTTAATACTTTGAGTATACCTATCAATCAAGGAGCATATATGGATAATATCCTAGCAACTGGATGTATTTCTTTAAATCAGAAAAGGACTAATGTCCTCAAACTGCAGCTACATGACATTTAACTTCCATATTAAGGAAGGTATATTTTGAAGCCCAAGCATATTCATTGTCTCTGTGCAAATTAAATACTCCCTTTGCCTGGGTGGTGTAATGGGGCACAAAGCAGTACTGAATGAGTGGAAAAGACAAAGTCAGAGGAAGAATGCTGGCAGGGAGCAGTGGCTCTACAGCACACACCTTCCTTCCTCCAGTATATTGTGGGAGACATCTGTGTTGATGCCATGTGACGGGGGAACATATCGGGGAAGTAGTTGCTGCATGTGACATAATCCCTTTTGGGATATGTTGGATTCCTGATAGGAAATCGGTGTTGAAATTATTGGGGCATTAACTCCTGTTTCTGGTTTGTGTTCTTCATGGGGTGTGGAGAATGGAAGAGAAAACAGGGGCAAAAGGTCAGGGATTCAGGGCAAGAGAGTAATGAAAGGAAAGCAGGCTATTTCTAGGTAGAGATGATCTATAACCCGTGGTGGTGGTGGGGGGCACAATTTAAAGGTGGGGGGGGGCATGTGACCACCCCATGTCTGATAAGGCTGCACATGTAACTGAAAGTAGACCAAAAAAGCTGACATTCTAATAGTAACATGAACTGTGTGAAATCAGATTTTCTGCAACAGCACTCATGAAAGTCTCCTGCAGTTGAATACTGAAATTTTTAGTAGCATTCCTCTCTAGTGGTTCTCTATTACTCAGCCACTTCTGAACACAGTTTATTGGGAAAAGTAGTCGTCTGAGCTCATACTCTTCCCCTTTGCCTCTCCCCCAAACACTCCCTTCTGAATTGCTGGTATAGTGGTGGTCTGCAGTTTTTTTTTCTGTCACTTCACCAGGAGAAGGTAACAAGCTGTTTCTCTCCATGAAAGTTGAAAACAGGATAATCTAAAACTGGTGTTTATTTTAGAATGGGGAGGGGAAATTAACTTTTTAAAAGAAGCAAAGAGTGAATGGAGTTGAGCACAGGAAGAAAGATGAAGAGAAATAGCAGTGAAGAATAAGGGGATCAAGACTGTTCAAATGAGAGAGTGGGTGAAGAATTTTGAGAGAAAACATAAAGGAATCTCTTGAAGAGGAGGAAGCATGAAAGATTTAGAAAATGGAAAAAGGCCTCAGGAGATTAAAGGGAACAAGAACCAATAGACTAGAGGGAGAAAAGTCTCAGTGAAAGCTGTTGAGATGAAAATTGGAACAAAGAGTAGATTTAAGGGTGAAAAGGAGCAGTAGAAATGGAGCATATATCAAAATCAAGACCCAAGATACGTAACAGAGACAACTGCGTGGATGTAGGATGAAAGAAAGGTACAGAAAACTCAGTGTAAGTTGTTGAGTGAGTACCTGAACAATTATTCGTGAGAATTTGTTCAACTTTTAAAGGAATTTGCAACCCCTTTATGTTCATTTTCCAAGACCAGTCTAAAGAACAAATTTACTGGCAGGAACATTTTGCTGAAACACAAATTTTAAGTACACAATATACAGGAACTGTGAATTTCAGTTTAGTAACTTCAAATATTTATACAGAACCTTATTTTATGGCCATCCTACCATGGAACACAAAATGTTGACTTCTGTGTCCAAACAAGAGTCTGAATTTTGATTACAACGTTGGAAGAGAGAATTCCAATAAAAAGAGTAGTAAATAATGTTCAAACACTTGTTAAATATTTTTGAAAAAGGATAATTAGTGGTAATTTTAACTCTGGGGGGGGGAATTGGGATAAATTTGATTCATTGATTATTCCTCCGCTCATAGAACCGAGTTCCAGAATTTGTTTGAGGAAAAAGACTAAGTTTGTTTTTTGTAATTTCTTTTTGCTTCTTTAATAGTCATGTTTCATAATTCTTACAATCTATGTACTCTGACAAGCCCTCATACAGGCAAGCTTGAATCAAAGGGAAAGGATGTGATCTTATCCATCAGCACAAAAATACTGTCTTTCCGATGTTGTGAGGGCAGCAAAGATAGAGACCAGTGGCAACAAAATATGGCTTCTAGGGCTCCACTGGTTCCTGAGCTGATTGATGTAGTGTTGGACCAGAAGCAACCTTTAAAATAACGTTTTATTTATTTTATTTTTAGACAGGACCACACACAGAAAAACCTGAATAAGTCAAGCAAATGTGAAGCTACCAAAAAATGAATCTTGAGAGAAATCTGGTGTGGTACAGAGCCAAAAGTAAAATAAGCTTCATGTGACACTGAGTCAATAGTGCAATGCTCTGAGGAAAAGGCGGCAGCAGCACCACCCAAGTTAATTTTCCCCCACAAGATAAAAGTGCTATGATAGGGTGCACTTACAACTTTCTGCATAAGATATGGGGAACGGATTTAAAAAGTTTTAAAATAGTGGTAACGGTGTGAGGAGTTGAAAACAAAACAGTCAATTTTAAGGAGACTGAAACTTGAAGAAAACATGAAAAGTCTAGATTTAAAAAAGAAATTATGGGCGGGGGAGAGAGGGAGAAGAGGCTTTGTTGGTATGATTATATAAAGGACTAAAATGAAAAGATTGAGATACCTTGGAGAAACAAGTGCAATCAAGAAGATGGAATAATTAAAAAAAAAAAAATCTAGTAGTAAGCTGAAATAAGAAAGTGAGTGAAATTTGTCCCTGGGCAGAGGACTAATGCAAGGCCTTTATGCCGCTTAAGCCATACTTCAGCCTTGTTTTGATGGCCTAAATATGTTTGGTCCTCTGCTCATGAGTGAATTGCACCAAAAATGAATGAGCTGCCTAGCATTGTATTATAATAATCAAGCAGAAGATTTCCAATTCCAGATCGGATGAGGAGCTCAGGGAAGATTGGGAAGAGGAGTCTCTGCCCAGTACAAGTCACTGTCTACCATAGGTTGGAATGGGAACCCAAGCACCTTGGGTCTCGCCATTGCTCTCCTGGCAGTAAATATCTGTGTCCCACCCCACTCAGTGCTGGTCCAAATATGTCCCACCCCACCCAGTGCTGGTCCAAAATAGATGGCCACCTACTGCTGTTATCTATTACGCTGTTAGCTCAAGTGGCAGAAATCATCTGTGTGATGGATCTAAAGGCCATGTTGTGTGTATGAATTATGATAGTCTTTAATTATGTGATCACACACACTTTTTCCTCCTCCCTACAGGAACTCTGCCTAATTCAGTGGAAATAGATTTTGTTTGTGAAGCACTTGGTTAGTATAGTGATGAGTGCCACAGAAAAAGCCATGAGGAAATTAATAATTCTGTTTTCAGAACAGAATTTGAATATTGTGCAGTAGATAGTGCCTGGCATCTCACACTGACGAACCAGAAGAAAACAAAATATTGAACTGAGAACCATCCAATGAGAATGCTGAATGATGCAGGGATTCTGGGGAGAAAATAGGTAGGTGATCATATGCATATAGGGCTGAAAAAGGTTGCACAGACATTAATTATAGCACTTTATATAATTTTTGTGTTTATGCAACCTTAATATTTTAAACAATTTTTTTGCGTGTAATATCACTAATATGATGTAGCTCCTGCCCCCAAATAATACACAGTGTATGGCTTTTGCAGTACTGATATATATCAATATGTATTTCTGCACCTGTGCTCCTCCACACTTGATACTTGTATGTCATCTAGAGGACCCATCCAAAAAAATGCAGATTGTCTAAGAACAGAATACCAAGAAATCTCAGAATGGGGTGAAAGATCTTGAAAACAGTTCTTACTCAGATCTGTTGGTAAGGTGCTGGAACTGGAGTGACACAGGGAATCAGTTTTGTTTTCTTAACTCGTTTTCTTTTTGTTCTAAAGACAGCTAAGCAAATTCATTCTGTGACTGACTATTATGGTGAGCATCTTTTGGTGAAATCCTGCCCTGTTTGTGCAGTTGCACCTCTTCCCCATATAAAGCCTGTTGCTTCCTTCTTTGAAATTAGTGACATCATCCCATTGACTTCAGTGGTATAGAATCAAGCCCATAGTGAACCTAAAACAGGTTAGGAATATTCTTCAGATGTATATAGTTGGATCCTTTAGTGGTACATCTTGTTCTTTCAGTGTTTTCTGTTGTGAAAATATGGATTTTAGAGCTCTTATCTCTTGATTCCACTCACTACATGTCACCTCGTGTATTAAACTAGCAGCTTCTGGTATAGAATACATTCCATACTGCACAGAATAAATTCCTACAATTAAACCTAGCTTGAGATGGATAAACACCTCTATTTGTGTTCAAGGATGTTTTCATTTCCTCAGTCATTTTTAACATTTTTCAATTTAAAATACTCTGCCCCAGAATGGGTCCTACATGTTTCTAATGGCTTCCTAGCATAAAGAAACTAAATGTGTTCTCCAGCTTAATGAGTTCAGTAATGAAATCACCTTGTTTGATTTTACAGAAATCAGATTCTTTCCTAGTGAGGTGAAATGTTATTTCTTTTTTTAATTTTTTTTTTTTTTGCGGGGTGGGGGGTGTAATTAGGGAAACAAATCTAACAAGTAACTGGTTGCAGGTAGGTTATATCTTAAATATGCCTGACAGAAGGAATTTTGGGAAAAGAAGCGTTTTATGCTTCAGCCCAGAAGCACTAACTTTCATGGGAGTCTTGCCTTAGTAATGTCTTCATAGGAACTACAGGATTGCATCATATATGCATGTCTTCTGGAATTCTTAATTTTGACTTTCCCATTTACCCTTACATACCATTGCTGAAAGATGGGGTGCTTCAACTGCAGAGCACAGAATACTCAAATTCCAGTTTGCCACTTTTTTGTAGCATTAAATAGCCATTGCTGTGTGCACGAGTCACATACATTGAGACTCTTTCTTGGTTTGTTTAGAGAGGTTCTTCCATATCTTGTGGGAAGACACTTCCGTCACACAAGCTAAGTATTCTGGTAATTAATTATTTTTCCCTGGTGCTGGTGATTTGGACCAGCTGATAATTAACTAGTGTTAAATTATTCCCAGTATCCTTAAATAAGAAAAGGAGAATATAGACCATGACCTGCTCTCCCCACTAATATAGTCAAAAGCTTATGGAAAATCTTTAATAAGAGGGGCTTTCGTAATAAGAATACTGTAATATAAAAATGTACTGTAACCACAATATAGCTGCAAATTATGGGGGAGTAGGCTGTTTTTAGCTCAAGCTGCAAAGATTCATGCTTTCACCAAGGGAAGTGTAGCTTCTCCATCACTTGAAGTCCTTGTCAAATAAAGACCGCTTTTAGAAAGTTATCCAGTGTTCCAGCTCTACCAGATGCTATGGGATCATGCATCAATTCTTGGGTAAAATTCTGTGATTTCATTTTATGCAGGAAGTCAGACTAGATAAGAATGGTTCCTCCTGGCCTTAAAAATTGATGAATATGTAAAAGTCAAGAATGATACTGAGAATTCTACTCATTCTAACTTTTCATTTAGTCCCAAACTCTGTTCTCGTTTATATCCTTGTCACACCGTTCAAGGTCATATGGATGTTACTCAAGGTACTTTGACTTTTAGGTTGAAACCCCATCCCATTGCAAAGGACCTGTAGAAGTGCCCTTGCACCACTTCAGTCCTCAGTGCCGTGCAAGTCCTGTGTGGGACATCTGCAGTGGGGTAAATTTCACCCTTACTGCTTTGAAATAGGGATGGTATGGTTTGGAAAGTGCAATATACATGAATGCCATGCCTCACTGTTTTAAGTTAAAGGTGATTTGGGCGGGATGTTCTGGTTTGGCAAAAAAAAACCCCACCCGTTTTTGTAATTTCACAGAGCATCTTTTGGCTTTCTGAATTATTCTAATGCCTCTCACCCTCTCTGTGGTAATGTTTGTGAAGTGTAGAAAACTCTTCCTTGTGACTGCAGGACCAATAAATTATATTCTTCCCTTGTACTATAGTTGGCTAACAAGCTATTAAGGATTTCAGCAGAAAGTTTTGCCTTTGGGGCTAATAATTGGAAAGTTTGGTGGAAACAAGAAAGAGCAAATGGGAACACAGCAGAAATCTAAGAATAAAATAATTAGACTCTTCTGAAAATAGAAAAACTCTCTGCTCAGTGGTAAACAAAAAGAAAATTAGTAATAAAAAGGATCAGTGCTGTTAAAATGAAATGCACTTGCTATCATGTATTTACCCGGGGGGAAAAATGACTTGCATCACTCAACTCCTATGTGGGGAAGTGTGTATGTGACAAGAAGTAAAAGCATATAATGATTTGCATAGAGGTTGAGGGAGTAACTGGCTAATTTCTGGCAATTGTAACTGAAATTGAAGAACAGCCAATTGGAATGACCCCCTCAACTCTCCAGAAATGGCAAATGTACAACTGTTAACCATGACCAGTCTTTAGAATGTCGAGCCATTTTAAATTCTATCACTTTCAGCAGAACAGATAAAACAGGCCTCTTTTTGACAACAGAATCCTATGTACTGCTGAGAGTAAACTTATTTAAGGAAGGATGGCATGGAAGAGCTTGGTTGCATTCTTCTTCAAACTCCTCAAAAAAAAAAAAAAAGCTTCGAGAAACCTCTCATTCTCTTCTAAGCCTTGTGTATTTTACGCTGTAATCTTATTCAGCTTGCCTGAAGATGGTGCTCAAATGTGTACACTTATGTGATTGGCGCGTGGGGAAGTGAGATTAAATAGCATGCAATTAAAAGAAACAGTGCCAAATTCTGCCTCTGAAATCAAGGCATTTGTATTAGATGAAAGTCTCCATGAAACAGTTTTCCATTTTGGAGAAACAAGTTGTGGCCCATGGAAAATAAATGCTGTAGCCACTCCTCTGAATAAGCTAAAAAGTTTAAAAGCTAACCACAGCAATAAGTGTCTTACTGAGCAAATGCCTTTGTGTAATTATTTAAATTGTACACTTCGAAATTTGTCATCTTTGCCATATGTAACCTTAAAGTGAACAGACAGCCAATTAGCAACTAAAACAGAGTAGTGTTTTCAAAATCAGAGCAGTTATTTGAAAGAGTATCCCAAGACACAGTTTGGTACAGGTACTGCGATCTTCAGAGACAAAATTCCAATTTAAATCCATTGGCATTTTTCCTGAGTGTAAGACTGGACCATTACTTCGTCATAGACCTGAGTAAGTATGGACAGTACATAATTTAAAGGTGAATTGTAAAAAGGGGAAAATCTTGGTGTTGCAACCCTTAATTTTTCTGTACAATGTACAAAGATTCAGTTCATTTTTTCTTTTCAAAATATTTTTTATATTTTTGTTGGGAAACTAGCATGTGGTGATGAGATAATCAAACTGAAACCTGAGATACAGCTTTCCTTGCCCTTAATAAATAGGTTAAATAATTATTGCAAAAGTAAGGCATGTTATTACTCTGTTCTAGTAAGTATTCAGTATTGTCAACCCCAGATGTTCAAAAATCATGAGTCAAACTCACCAAAAATCATGGGATTATGTAAAAATAATATATGGTGTTCTTCCTATTTGCTTTCTGAGTCTTTAGGGTGCACTGGGCTCATATTTTGAAGCCTTCTGCACAGCCCCAAGGGCTGGAAACTTCTTATTCTTTAAGCATGAAGGCTGAAATCATTGCATATTCACTTGACTCCAAGAGCTGGGACTTTAAGGAAAACAATAATTCTCATGAGACTCATGACACAATCATGAGAGTTGGCAACACTCAGTATTTGATGTGAAGGTTTTCATAGAAACAGTTAAACAGACAGTATCCTCCACAAACTTTGCTTCAGTAAGTGTACATGGATTGTTGTCATGTGAGTTTTGCAGAATGAGCATTCTTTATTTCACTGGAGGTTTGCAGATAAGCTAGCTTTGAAGGACAACAGGTGTGGTCAGATCTTGCAGAGAGTTTGTGTTGCAAAGCAACTCAGCAAAAGTGGGGGCTTTTTCTGTTTTTCTGCCCTGGCCCATCCGACCTAGCCCAAGTTTTTCACAGAGAACAATGAGGGCAATATGACTTTTGGCTGAGGATTTCCATGTGAGAGTCTACAAGACTGCCATGTGGTTATAGATGTTAGGATATAGATATTCAGGCCTGTCTGTAAAGGCCTATACTCTAAGAATTTAGGTGTATTCTTATCACTTAGCTAGTTATAGAGGTACAAAAGAGAGAATCAAAATCACTGTCTGCCAGTGTAAGGGCCTTCCCTGACTGTGACAGTCTGAGGCCCTGTTCTTAGGCTAAGGCCTTTGCCTAAGCAGCAGAGGCAGCCATAAGCTGGGAAGCGACCGGTCACCTCCTCACATTCCAAACTAGTCACATTGAAAGATGATGCTATTGGGCTGCTAGGAATACAATCCTGTCCTGATAATGCCCATCACCTCCAGAGAAAGGGAAGTGCCAAGAAAATGTAAAAGGAAACTTAGTTTGATAGCATCCTGTCTGGCAAGAACTCACTTATCAATAGCTGGGATGTGAAATCTTCATTTCTGTGTTGTTCTATCATTGTAGTCCCCATTTCCCTATTGTTTGTCTGTATAATCTCTGTCTATGATTCTGTCTGCTGTATAATTAATTTTGCTGGGTGTAAACTAATTAAGGTGGTGGGATATAATTAGTTAAATCATGTTACAATATGTTAGGCTTGGTTAGTTAAATTTCAGTAAAATGATTGGTTAAGGTATAGCTAAGCAGAACTTAAGTTTTACTATATAGTCTGCAGTCAATCAGGAAGTGAGGGAGGGGAATGGGAACAGGGAATGGAGGTGGGGAAATTGGAATCATGTTTTGCTAAGGGGGGGGAATGGGAACCAGGACACAGAGAAGGCTCTGTGGTGTCAGAGCTGGGAAGGGGGACACTAAGGAAGGAAACTGGAATCATGCTTGCTGGAAGTTCACCCCAGTAAACATCGAATTGTTTGCACCATTGGACTTCGGGTATTGTTGCTGTCTGTTCATGCGAGAAGGACCAGGGAAGTAAGCAGGTGAAGGAATAAGCCCCTAACATCTGGCTTGCTGCTTTTTGGACTAAGGGGCTGGACCCAACTGGTAGCTTCGCTGGGGCTACATATGTATAGCCTTGCTCATTTTGCCATTAAAGGTTAACAAGACACATCTTGTGAACATTCATCTGTTGAGATGAATGGGGCACTTCAAACCTCTCAGAGCTATTGTTCCAGGCTCTCTGGCATCTCTGTACACTTCTCTGCTCTATTAGTCTCAAAATTTTGAAGTTACCTGTGCAACTGTAATGGCTAGAAACTTTTTTTAAACATAAGATTTTGGAGAACAAGGCAGCAGCTTGAGAGAGGTGCCAATACACAGTACCAGATAACTTGGAGCCATGATGAATGTAGTGTTGCAAAGATATGAAAGTTTGGGATGCAGACCCAAACTACTTCCTTGAATTCCAAGACAAGAACTTCAAAGTGAGTTAGTTTCCCTTTATTGCCTCATTACAAAGAAACTTTAGGGAGGCTACCACTTGATTACCCCTTCATTTGAAGACTGGAAATGCACCAGCTTAGGTTTTTATAAAGTCACTATCCTGTTCCAGTCCACCGGGTGTGTGGGTGAGGATAAAGGGACAGACAGGGTTGGACTCTATTCTAAAAGTGTGTTGTATTACGTATTGTAAAGGAGCAATAAAGGGTACAAACTACAGTCGGTCAAAAATTTTCCAACGAGACAGTTTTCCATTGGAAAGTGCTGGTTTGTCAGAATCTCAACATTCCATGGGAATTGTTGATTCTGTCAAAGCTTTATTTGGAAATCTGGAAAGTAGGCTGGCTGGTCAGTCAGCCTGCTTGCTTGCTTTCTTATCAGCTAGCTAAGCCAGCCTGGCTCCCCCTCTGCCTGCCTAATGGGCTGGCTGGCAGGCTGCTGTGCTCTCCTCTGTCTGCCGGGTGGGAAGCAAGGCAGCTCACCTGGTGAACAGAGCCTCAGGCAGGGAACCTGAGGAGTAGGCTAGTGTGGCAACCCAGGCAATTGGGGAGTGCATCAGCCTGCTAAGTGGGCAAAAGGGGAGGTGTAGGGAGCTGGATGGCAGGGGCTGCCAAGGAATATATTTCATTTAGGTTGCATTGAAATATTTGGTGTCTGATTTGAAATATTTTGGCATTTCTGTCACATGAAAAATTGTGGAAACTCCATCTTTCATGGGACAGAAATTAGTTTCCTGCCCAGTTTTAGTACAAACATGGCTGTTTCACTTTGTAACTTGTCTTCTAGACAAAAGCAGTTTTGAAAACTGGCTTTTTTCCAAGTAGTCTTGATAGCAAAACAAATGTGATGAGACAACTGATTTGCATGATAAACGTTGGTGGGGAGCAGTGCATCCTTCGAGGCTTTGCTGTTTTCTTAGAGTAGCTACTGAAATTTTCCCTCCAAATCAATATAATGTACTGGCATCAATTCACTCACTACTTGTTTTGATCCACAGGCACTAAAAAATGACCTTTCTGCACGTGTATCACCAAAAGAGTGAGACACAATTTAATGTTTTAGCCTTTGTCCACACACCTCTGGTACTTCTTATTTTTGGACGTGGTTAGTGTATTCTGCTTCCTTTTTCTATCTTAGATTTGGAAGCGTTAGTCTTCTGGTTACATGACTGATTTCAATTACAGTTCTGGACCATAACTCTGATAACTGATATTATTGCTGCATGTAATGAACTACGATCCTTTAGTTCCAGTTAATTCTGTAGTAGCTAATTTTCTTTTTACAGCCCATTCTGTACTGGAGGAAAAAGGGGGAGACTGGCATTAATTGTCAGTAATTTCACTGGCTTCACTGCTCGTTGAAACATATACCCGTATTAAATGTTACCTGGGTATTAATATGCCAGTAGGGCTTCTGTGGCATGCCACAATAGTTTCACATTTGTATATACTTGACAGACATACGATATCCAACAGTGTTAAAGGTAACACATTACCTTGTAAGTTCTGGGGGCTTTTCTCGCTGTCTTTTAGGATGTCTACTCAGGAAAACCTGTACATGGGCTAGCTTACCTGAGCTAGTTTGAATGTAAGAGTAGCGAAACCAGTGTAGTGCGGGCTGGTGAGCAAGTAGGTACCCAGGGACCATACCAGGTTTTAGCTTAGTAAAGAAATGGTTGCAATTACAATTACAGCATCCTTGCTAGGTCACCACAGAACTAGGAGCCAGGCTTTCTTGAATTCTAATCCTGACGAATATTACTGGCTACTCCCTCTATGGCCATAGATAAGTCATCTGGCCTGTTTGTCTCAATTACCCCATTTGTAAAAGGGATGCTGAAAGGTTCGCTTAGGGTGACCAGACAACAATTGTGAAAAATTGGGACGGGGGACAGGGGGGTAATAGGCACCTATATAAGACAAAGCCCCAAATATCGGGACTGTCCCTATAAAATTGGGACATCTGGCCACCCTAGGTTAGGGTAATGGTTTTTAAGGCCCTCTGCAGATGAGAAATGTTAACTTATCTTCCCCATTAGATCAATCAAAACAGCAAAGCAGGCATTTTCACCCACTATTTCTTATGTTGTGCTTATCCTAGTTGGCCATTGTTGTGAATAGATTTAACCCACTTCGGTATGAATATGCCTGCCTTTGTTTTTAAGCTGCAACTTCCCCTTAGGTTTCAGAGTAGCAGCCGTGTTAGTCTGTATTCGCAAAAAGAAAAGGAGGACTTGTGGCACCTTAGAGACTAACCAATTTATTTGAGCATAAGCTTTCGTGAGCTACAGCTCACTTCATCGGATGCAGTCTCTAAGGTGCCACAAGTACTCCTTTTCTTTTTCCCTTAGGGCAATTACAGCATCCATGCTAGGTCACCCCACAATGTCTTATTTAAGCATGAGAAGAGAGACACACAGGCTATAAAAACACACACAGTTTAGGAGCCATGTTGTGTCAAGAGCTCACTGCCCTATAACTTTTCAAGGGCTTTTGCAAGTAAAGTGATTTCCTTGCCGCAGCTCTTGTTACTTCAATGTCAATCACTATCCTTGTTTGATGCACTGAAATCAGAAAACTTCTTACTACTGCAACTCTTAACTCAGAATGCTAGGAATCGTACCACAGTTTGTCTCAAATTTTTAAGCTCTGGTTTCATGTTTTTTCCTGTAATACTATGAAGACTTCAGAAATGGCAGGCACTGTGTGCTGTGAAATCCATGCCACCTTAGCTCGTGAAACAGTTGACAACCATTAGAGGTTCTGCCAGGAGGAATCCTTCATTGGAAGTTGTTCTGTGTCACGAAACCTGTGAATAGTGTTTTGTACCAGTGAGGGAAATGATTGTGATTCTGATACCAAACTTCACAAATAATGTGAAAGTGAACAAATTATGGTAACTTACATTAATGAAAAGGGTCCAGCTGGAATCACAGGGCTGGTTGCTGCTCTGGACACCAGTGTTGCTGTGTATTCAAGTTGAGTTGAGGAACAGATTGGTGGTCAGTATGAGATAGCTCAGGCCTTCCTGGTCTGAAGAGGTGGTGTGGTTTTTTTTGTTTTAAAAATAGATCACCTCTAACAACTGTATCAGAATGCTGAAATACAGGTTAGTGGAAGAGAGAACAGAAAAGAATCTGCAAAAAGAAAAGGAGTACTTGTGGCACCTTAGAGACTAACAAATTTATTTGAGCATAAGCTTTCGTGAGCTACAGCTCACTTCATCGGATGCATGCAGTGGAAAATACAGTGGGGAGATTTTATATACACGGAGAATATGAAACAATGTTGTTCTCCGTGTATATAAAATCTCCCCACTGTATTTTCCACTGAATGCATCCGATGAAGTGAGCTGTAGCTCACGAAAGCTTATGCTCAAATAAATTTGTTAGTCTCTAAGGTGCCACAAGTCCTCCTGTTCTTTTTGCAGATACAGATTAACACGGCTGCTACTCTGAAAAAAGCATCTGTTTTTTTGAGCAGCATTAATGCAGGTTGGAGGACTGGGCCTTATTACTCTCAGACTCTTCTCTTGAGGTGAGGGTTACATGTGAGTAAAGTTTGTATGGTTACGTCCTCGGACTACCCCTTTGTGGGGGTTGGTAACATAGGACCAACTCTGTGAGTGTTCCAGGGCTGGAGCACCCAGGGGGAAAAATAGTGGGTGCTCGGTGCCTGCCAGCTGCCCCACCAATCAGCTCCTTCCCCTCCCTCATTACGCTTCTCGCGCACTGTGGATGAGGAGTTCAGCGGCATGTAGGAGGCACTGGGGGTGGAATAGGGAGGGAGGAGGCGGGGGTGGGGTGGGGTGGAGTTTGGGGCAAGTCGGGGTTTAAGCACCCCCAGGGAAATGAGGAAACTCAATATAAAACAAACTGGATTTAGCTACCCATTGCTCCCACTGTTTGGCAGTAATACTTAATAGAGCAACCATAGTACCAGAGCCCAGTTAGCTGCGAAATACCCACAATTCTGCTTAAAACCATCTGACCCATCTTTGCTATCTGTCCTGGACAGTAATGGAGAGCACAGTAGTCTGCATTTATGATACCTGTATGTTTACTGAAACATAGCGTACTTGTACTGTTTGAATTTTCATAATGTTGAAGTAAAAAAATGAGCAAATGTTCCATTCATATGAAGATGAGTCAGCTAGAAGTCAACAGGTACGCTAAGCTTGTCTATTTTGCTCAGATAAACATGCACCTTACCTTACTTCCTCACTCTATGCCTCCCTCTAACAAATTCTTTACAGTACATGTGCATGGTAACACTTGTACTTGTATAATCTGTGCATTGGCTATAATGCTTTTAGGAAGTTCTTAAAAACATAGATGCATAGAAAGGTAATTGCACCTCATCTGTATGTATTAGGGTTGTGCCTAGAGGCACCAACCAGTTCTTGGGGCCTGGCCATTTGTAGGCATACATAAATGAGCAACAGTCACCCTCCTGAGGAGCTTACAGTCTCACTCCTTGTTCCTGTAAAACAGCTGCCTAGCCAGATACCCACACCTCTGAGCAGTGCTATTTACTTCAGTGGGGCTGTGCAGGGATGCTCTAATGCAGTTGCCTTTGCAGGATCAGGGCCTAAATAAAGACAGAAGAAACATGTAAGCATCAGGATGGGGTGGGGGGAGAGGGGAGAAACCCTCATTCTGACATAAGTGGCGGTTGTCTGTCCAAAAAAATCAGCCATTATCATGACCAGTACTGTGCTTTGGCATTTAGTTAGTTGGTGGAAGCATGTCTTATGATCATCTCAAGCTATTTTGACGAATCGTTGATCATTTGTTGAATATCCAAGAACTATATCTGCTGCCTGACCGCATGAGAGCTGCTATTGGAGTACAAAGGGGCAAAATACAGCAGAATAAACCCCCCAGGATATAGTAAGAGAAATCCAGGTCTCCATTCTACAGGGTGGCTATAGATCAATGTTTGTTGAATCTTGATTATCAGGCACTGATGCGGGGGTGGTGGGGGGTGGGGATGGATTTCAGGGGCTGCAGATCCACTTTATAGATAGCCCCCATCTTCCTGCTCATTTGGGAAACCAGCTCTCTCCTCCTACTTGATAAGTGCTCCCCCTACGATTTCAATCCACTCTAAATTGATTACTGATTACCACGTGAAAAGAATGTTTTACAAAGCCCTGTATGCTTTGTCATTCTGTCACAAACTGGTGTACTGTGTCAGTGAAGTCCTTCTCCTTATTAAGTCAAAATGTGCTAGAGAGGCTCTTCTGTGCTACTTGTACATTTTCCACAAGATGGCATTGTTATTGAAAGGTAGAGACACATGGAAATACTACTTATTTTTGTTCAATGACTCCAATCCAGTGAAAAGCTGTCGTTTTGGCTTCAGATACTTATTGGCATTGTTTGCCCTGTTTTAATGAGATTTGAAGTGTTTTTATGGAGCTGTTACAAGCCTAGAGCTCAGTGCGTAAAAGTCCTTTGGCCAATTTTCAGAGGAACCTGGTGTGCTTAAGTAAATTGTAGAATAATTTTTTTCCCTTTGTTTGCTTTATCTTCATTTAATATTTTTAAACTGAATTTCAGTCTTTGTGAAAGGGACCAGATTGGCAGAACTAGACAGCTCAGATTTTCTATATATCCATAGAAAAAGTACAGTATGGGCAGTATCTGTGCGAACTGCCCCCACCAGGGACCTCAGTCATGAAGAACCATCTGTAGAGGTGAAAGGCTAACTTGCTCTCTCTGGCCATCAGTCCTTGACTTTTCTGCTGAGACTCTTAGGAGTGCCAGTGGACTGGAGTGAGGTCACTGAATAGCCTGCAGATAGGGACTGATCAACTTGTTTCATATTCATACAAAGCATTTCACCTCATTGTTTCTGGTATGTGGATTATTTCTTTAAAATGCCGTAATTGGAGCCCATCCATGCTTTGCCCAAACAAAATGACACCCTCTCCCATATATGTAGAGTGCCCGTCTTTACAAATGAGAGAGAAGGGATTCAGATGAAAAAAATGTGCCCCCTGACTATCTGATGTAGATTGTGTATTAAAACAAGCCTAGAATGTTACCAGAATAAACACTATGTGGGAGATGGTGTTACGTTTGGAGGGCAATTATTCCTACAATGGGGACTGTCTTAACTCATATGGTCTGAAGCTTTGAATTTTTTCCCCTGATACTTGAAACACTGTCACATTGCATGGAAGCTTTACATAAGTAATGAACTAGTACAAACCTCTTACATGTGCTACCATATATTGGCAATAAAATGTATAGAGCTCTGTCATGGTGACACAGCAAGCTGCACTTTACACCCATTTCAGTCCCTCTCAAGTGCATCCCTAAGGTGATAAGCCTGGGTTCCTGCACCTCTCTAGGATGGAACCATGTGGTCCTACCACTTTTACACTGGATATCTGGATGACAGGGCCCACATGGAAGGCTCAGCTGGTTTGAAACCTAGAAATCTGTTCCCCCCCCCCCCCCCCCGAGGAGCAGCAGATTAAAGTCACTCAAATAGCTGTTTTAAAAACAAAATATTGTTTGTTCATTTCCCAAAAGCACACCACACATATGATATAGGCCTTTCTTTATTTCACCCTTTGTTCTATTTCCCTGACCCCTTACCTAAACATTTAGTCTTTCCTTGAAAGCTTTAGTAAGTTTCATTTAGCTCAGTTACCTCCATCTCTGCGTTCAGGGAGAGAGCCTGCTTGCTGTAGTTTCTTTCTCTTCAGATCCTATCCAGTGGCTGCTTGCTATCCACTCAACCCTCCTTCTCTAGGCCAGTATCTTTAAGATATTAGTATCCCCTTTTTATCCTAGGCTCAGGCCAGGGATGAAAAGACCATGCCAGTTTAGTTAAGCGAGGCAGGGGTATTCCCCAATTCATACTTCCCCCATTGTTTCCTCAAGGACCCCAGTATTTTCCAGATTATACCTTATTTTTACCATTATTTCATTTCCTGCTTGTTTTTTCCCCTGAAACAACATCCTTTGATTTAACACCTAGCAGTCGGGCAGGATAATATCAAATAGGTGAATGGTGGTGCATGTCATTTTATGTGGGGAGTTTTTATAACTCCCTAATTTCTCCATAAACTCTTTCCCTTTGGTGATTGTAAGCACAGTACAAAGAAAAATATCTACATTTTCAGAGGGGCGAAGTGAGGCACAAAACTTAAGTCACTTATCAAAATCTCACAACAGGTCAGTGATGGACCTCATGGTAGAATCCAGGTATTTTGATTTCCTGTCCCACATATTAGCTTCAACGCAGCTTTACTTTTTTGTCAGAATGCCTTCTTGAAAAATATAGTATACAGTAATCTGATCTATTTTCAGGTTTTGAGACTAGCCCTAGAATTGTGTTCTAATTATTCTTGTATTATGGTGGTATTTATTCAACTTCATTGAAAAATAAGGAGAGAGAGAAGCCATCTTTTAGCATTATTTAATGAGGTCTTTCATGCCTTATTAGGGGACTCCTTGTATATAGGATGGAATGGCCAAAGGTACAATTTCTGTGTGCGTGCGTGCGTGCTACACCTACAAATCTAAAAAAACCCCAACCTTCCAGTATTCATTTAAAGATAGGGGCAGAAGAATATTTTAACTGGCATGGGGTGGAGTAAAATAAATTAGGACTGTAATGAAGTTGACAGTCACTCCATATTTAAGAGATTCATAGAATTTAAGGCCAGATCACCTAGTCTGACCTCCTGTAATATGACAGATCACTTAATATCACCCAAATATCCTTATGTTGAGCCCAATAACTTGTAATTGGCTAAAACATATGTTCCAGAAGACATCAAGATATGTTGGATCATCCTCTAGCTAGGTAGAGGGGCAGAAGGAAGGGGTCTGCTGAGTGCATCTCCCCATATTTGGACTGAGTTTAATTTGTGTTCCATCTAAGTTCCCCAGCTCCACTCTGAAGAAGTTGAGGAGGTATGCATTAATAAGGCTCTCTTCTTCACACCTTCGGAGGAAAGAGTGGGAAAGGAGTTGGGGGAATCCGCCCCCCCCCAACTCCTTGAATCTCACTTGGCCCCATTCTGATTGCAGGGCTTTCTTTAAAATTCCCAGACAGAGATTTGTTAAGGTGAATCTTGGGTTGCAAACACTGTGATTTGAGTATAGTACTGTCAAGAACTAAATTGTCTTAACTGAGGCACTCACTGTAGAATATTTTGCTCAGACTTTGGCTCTAAATTTAATTTGAAAACTTAAAAGAAATAAGTTCAGAATGGTGCTTTTCTCAGAAAAAAGCATAACTTCCTTTTATCTATCCTGTTATCTAGAAGGTTTCTGTAAATAAAATGAATGGAAGAAGGTTGTAAAATGTATGCAATCCACTCCATGATTTAGGGAAAAATAAGTGCTTGCGTGGCAGGCTCTTGGCATGTTCTGGGACTATGCACTCTTAGATGAAGGCCCATAAACTTGGAGTGCAACACCACAGTTCCACTGTATTAGTGCTCCTTTGCTGAATTTTTACTGTTTAATGTGTAGAGGCACTCCAGATTTTGCTCAGTGCTCATCAGCATGCTGAAAGACAGTGAAATGTGAACCAGTTATGCTGGAAATAACAAGAAAATTAATGCCATCTTTCATGTCTGTGAAAGTGATGCCCCCTGAGAAACTGTCTTTTTAACTCGCTTGCTGAGCAAAGTGATGTGATACACATGCCAACCTTAGAATTAAACTTGAGATCAAAGGTTAGTGGATGGACAATACTTCAGAAATGAAGGGTGGTAGGATAGTGACCAGTGGTTCAAAATGTTAACAAGAGTCTGTTAACCCATTTGGGAAGAGGTTCCCTATGCTTGATTTCCTGTTGACGTGTCTAATCAGGGCATCCAAGATTCTCATCTTTTTCCTCACTCTGTGCTGTACGTATGATTAGGCTGTTCCGAATATCCTTGCAATACCATGAGCCTAAGGTAGAGCACATAAAATAAGCAAACAAAACTTGTACAAATGGGATTTTGGATTCCTTATGACATATGTCTAATCAGGTAAAAAATTATAATCTCCCTGAATCAATTCAGTTCCATTTGATCTTAGATTATTATTAGCAACCGGAAACTTTTCTGCAAGATCAGTGTTTAATGGCATTTATTCCATCTAGAAGCTCCAATACTTAATGACGAACAGGTGGTCAGAGGAAATGTTTCTGTAGTGATATATAAGGAATGTCTAAATTTTTCCATTCTGTACTGTAATGCTCTGTGGCAGCAGTCGACAATATGCATAAAGAATAGAACTTGTAATCATCTTCTCCCAAAACACTGGCTTCTGTACTTTTTGGGCTACAGGTAAATTTAGAAAGGCTATGTCTACGCTACAGTTTGTCGCTCAGGGGTGTGACAAAACCATGCCCCTGAGTGACATAAATTATGCTGACATAAGCACTAGTGTGGATAGTGCAGTGTTGGTGGGAGAACTTCTCCTGCTGACATAGCTACTGGTGCTTGTGGCTGTGATTTTATTATACATCTTCTGCTGCAGGACATCTGATGCACAGCTGCAGCACTATATATGTAGACAAACCCTAAGATATGCATCTTCTTTCTAGACTAGAGTCTAAATGGCAAGATCATCATGACCTAGCATATGGTAGAAACTTTCTAAGCCCTGGTCTACACTAGGACTTTAGGTCGAATTTAGCAGCATTAAATCGATGTAAACCTGCACCTGTCCACACGATGAAGCCCTTTATTTCGACTTAAAGGGCTCTTAAAATCGATTTCCTTACTCCACCCCTGACAAGTGGATTAGCGCTTAAATCGGCCTTGCCAGCTCGAATTTGGGGTACTGTGGACACAATTCGACGGTATTGGCCTCCGGGAGCTATCCCAGAGTGCTCCATTGTGACCGCTCTGGACAGCACTCTCAACTCAGATGCACTGGCCAGGTAGACAGGAAAAGAACCGCGAACTTTTGAATCTCATTTCCTGTTTGGCCAGCGTGGCAAGCTGCAGGTGACCATGCAGAGCTCATCAGCAGAGGTGACCATGATGGAGTCCCAGAATCGCAAAAGAGCTCCAGCATGGACCGAATGGGAGGCACGGGATCTGATCGCTGTATGGGGAGAGGAATCCGTGCTATCAGAACTCCGTTCCAGTTTTCGAAATGCCAAAACCTTTGTCAAAATCTCCCAGGGCATGAAGGACAGAGGCCATAACAGGGACCTGAAGCAGTGCCGCGTGAAACTGAAGGAGCTGAGGCAAGCCTACTAGAAAACCAGAGAGGCGAACAGCCGCTCCGGGTCAGAGCCCCAAACATGCCGCTTCTATGATGAGCTGCATGCCATTTTAGGGGGTTCAGCCACCACTACCCCAGCTGTGTTGTTTGACTCCTTCAATGGAGATGGAGGCAATACGGAAGCAGGTTTTGGGGACGAAGAAGATGATAGCTCACAGCAAGCAAGCGGAGAAACCGGTTTTCCCGACAGCCAGGAACTGTTTCTCACCCTGGACCTGGAGCCAGTACCCCCCGAACCCACCCAAGGCTGCCTCCTGGACCCAGCAGGCGGAGAAGGGACCTCTGGTGAGTGTACCTTTTAAAATACTATACATGGTTTAAAAGCAAGCATGTAAAAGGATTACTTTGCCCTGGCATTCGCGGCTCTCCTGGATATACTCCCAAAGCCTTTGCAAAAGGTTTCTGGGGAGGGCAGCCTTATTGCGTCCTTCATGGTAGGACACTTTACCACTCCAGGCCAGTAACACGTACTTGGGAATCATTGTACAACAAAGCATTGCAGCGTATGTTTGCTGGCGTTCAAACAACATCCGTTCTTTATCTCTCTGTGTTATCCTCAGGAGAGTGAGATATAATTCATGGTCACCTGGTTGAAATAGAGTGCTTTTCTTCAGGGGACACTCAGAGGAGCCCATTCCTGCTGGGCTGTTTGCCCGTGGCTAAACAGAAATGTTCCCTGCTGTTAGCCACAGGAGGGGGGGAGGGTTGAGGGGGTAGCCACGCGGTGGGGGGAGGCAAAATGCGACCTTGTAACGAAAGCACATGTGCTATGTATGTAATGTTAACAGCAAGGTTTACCCTGAAAGAGTGTAGCCACTGTTTTATAAAATGTGTCTTTTTAAATAGCGCTGTCCCTTTTTTTTTTTTTTTTTCTCCACCAGCTGCATGTGTTTCAATGATCACAGGATCTTCTCCTTCCCAGAGGCTAGTGAAGATTAGAAAGAAAAAAAAACGCACTCGAGATGAAATGTTCTCCGAGCTCATGCTGTCCTCCCACACTGACAGAGCACAGACGAATGCGTGGAGGCAAATAATGTCAGAGTGCAGGAAAGCACAAAATGACCGGGAGGAGAGGTGGCGGGCTGAAGAGAGTAAGTGGCGGGCTGAAGACAGGGCTGAAGCTCGAATGTGGCGGCAGCGTGATGAGAGGAGGCAGGATTCAATGCTGAGGCTGCTGGAGGACCAAACCAGTATGCTCCAGTGTATGGTTGAGCTGCAGCAAAGGCAGCTGGAGCACAGACTGCCACTACAGCCCCTGTGTAACCAACCGCCCTCCTCCCCAAGTTCCATAGCCTCCACACCCAGACGCCCAAGAACGCGGTGGGGGGGCCACCGGCCAACCAGCCACTCCGCCACAGAGGATTGCCCAAAAAAAAAGAAGGCTGTCATTCAATAAATTTTGAAGTTGTAAACTTTTAAAGCGCTGTGTGGCATCTTCCTTCCCTCTTCCACCACCCTTCCTGGGCTACCTTGGTAGTCATCCCCCTATTTGTGTGATGAATGAACAAAGAATGCATGAATGTAAAGCAACAATGACTTTATTGCCTCTGCAAGCAGTGATCGAAGGGAGGAGGGGAGGGTGGTTAGCTTACAGGGAAGTAGAGTGAACCAAGGGGCGGGGGGTTTCATCAAGGAGAAACAAACAGAACTTTCACACCGTAGCCTGGCCAGTCATGAAACTGGTTTTCAAAGCTTCTCTGATGCGTACCGCGTCCTCCTGTGCTCTTCTAACCACCCTGGTGTCTGGCTGTGCGTAACCAGCAGCCAGGCGATTTGCCTCAACCGCCCACCCCGCCATAAACGTCTCCCCCTTACTCTCATAGATATTGTGGAGCACACAGCAAGCAGTAATAATAGTGGGAATATTGGTTTCGCTGAGGTCTAAGCGAGTCAGTAAACTGCGCCAGCGCGCCTTTAAACGTCCAAATGCACATTCTACCACCATTCTGCACTTGCTCAGCCTATAGTTGAACAGCTCCTGACTACTGTCCAGCCTGCCTGTGTACGGCTTCATGAGCCATGGCATTAAGGGGTAGGCTGGGTCCCCAAGGATAACTAGAGGCATTTCAACATCCCCAACAGTTATTTTCTGGTCTGGGAATAAAGTCCCTTCCTGCAGCTTTTGAAACAGACCAGAGTTCCTGAAGATGCGAGCGTCATGTACCTTTCCCGGCCATCCCACGTTGATGTTGGTGAAACGTCCCTTGTGATCCACCAGAGCTTGCAGCACTATTGAAAAGTACCCCTTGCGGTTTATGTACTCGCAGGCTTGGTGCTCCGGTGCCAAGATAGGGATATGGGTTCCGTCTATGGCCCCACCACAGTTAGGGAATCCCATTGCAGCAAAGCCATCCACTATGACCTGCACATTTCCCAGGGTCACTACCCTTGATATCAGCAGATCTTTGATTGCGTGGGCTACTTGAATCACAGCAGCCCCCCCAGTAGATTTGCCCACTCCAAATTGATTCCCAACTGACCGGTAGCTGTCTGGCGTTGCAAGCTTCCACAGGGCTATCGCCACTCGCTTCTCAACTGTGAGGGCTGCTCTCATCTTGGTATTCATGCGCTTCAGGGCAGGGGAAAGCAAGTCACAAAGTTCCATGAAAGTGCCCTTATGCATGTGAAAGTTTCGCAGCCACTGGGAATCGTCCCAGACCCGCAACACTATGCGGTCCCACCAGTCTGTGCTTGTTTCCCGAGCCCAGAATCGGCGTTCCACAGCATGAACCTGCCCCATTAGCACCATGATGCATGCATTGGCAGGGCCCATGCTTTCAGAGAAATCTGTGTCCATGTCCTGATCACTCACGTGACCGCGCTGACGTCGCCTCCTCGCCCGGTATCGCTTTGCCAGGTTCTGGTGCTGCATATACTGCTGGATAATGCGTGTGGTGTTTAATGTGCTCCTAATTGCCAAAGTGAGCTGAGCGGCCTCCATGCTTGCCTTGGTATGGCGTCCGCACAGAAAAAAGGCGCGGAACGATTGTCTGCCATTGCTCTGATAGAGGGAGGGGTGACTGACGACACGGCTTACAGGGTTGGCTTCAGGGAGCTAAAATCAACAAAGGGGGTGGCTTTACATCAAGGAGTATTTCAGGCAGGACTTCACGGAGGGTTCCAATAAGAAATGGTGCACCTAAGTTATTGTTCTTATTGGAACAAGGAGGTTAGCCTGGCCTCTGATTGATACATGGCTAGATTTACCTCGCTGCACCTTCTCTGTGAGTGACTGCAGTGTGACCTAGAGGAATGAGTCCCCTAAACAGGGGAGGGGGGGAAGCAAATGAGTACAAAACAAATCTGGTCTATTTCTTGTTTTGATCCACTCCATCTATCTTTTACATCTTTGGCTGGCAGCAGATGGTGCAGAAGGACTGCATGCCATCCACATCTCTTGCCTGCCTGGCAGAAGATGGTACAGTATGACTGCTAGCAATCTGTATTGCCTGCCTGCTCACCATAAGACGGTTCAATAGGACTGACTGCAGGACTAAAGAGAATGACCTGGTCAAGTCACTCCAAATTTAGTCCCTGCGCCCATGTCTGCCCAGGCGCTCCCGGCCGACGTGGCCAGGAGCACCTCGGACATGACGATGACGGCTAACAGTCGTATTGTACCGTCTGCTGCCAGAAGGCAATGGGTTGCTGCTACTGTGTAGCAATGCCGTACCGCGTCTGCCAGCACCCAGGAGACACACGGTGACGGTTACCTGAGCGGGCTCCATGCTTGCTGTGGTATGGCGTCTGCACAAGTAACTCAGGAAAAAAGGTGTGAAACGATTGTCTGCCCTTGCTTTCACGGAGGGAGGGAGGGAAGGGGGGCCTGACGATATGTACCCAGAACCACCCGCGACAATGTTTTAGCCCCATCAGGCATTGGGATCTCAACCCAGAATTCCAATGGGCAGCGGAGACTGCGGGAACTGTGGGATAGCTATCCACAGTGCAACGCTCCGGAAGTCGACTCGGTACTGTGGAAGCACTCCGCCGAGTTAATGCACTTAATGCACTTAGAGCATTTTCTGTGGGGACACACACACTCGAATATATAAAACCGATTTCTAAAAAACCGACTTCTATAAATTCGACCTTATTCCGTAGTGTAGACATACCCTAATTCTCACCTTCCCAATAAGAAAAGCATTCCCCCTCTCTCCAAAATATCATCTGACTGCTCAGGAAAGATATCTAGTGAGAGAAAATATTCAAATATGGACTCCTAGTACTCATTACTTTTTACACAGTATTCCAGAATACATTTACTAGTATGCTATGACGTATTAAACTACACTTATCAAAATAAATGAAGAAAATATATTCTCCGATATAGTACAGGATTATTTAGTTGATCAGGTGCTTGCTTGGATTTTTTGTTTACTGACTAATTCCCAGTCTACACTGGATCATCTGATATGAATGTTGGGCCTGCTGAAGTATAGAGAAACCTAATCTTTTAATGTAAATTTAGTGCTTGTGAAAAGTGCTGGATGCAGAGCTGAGGATACTGAGATCTATTAAACGTTTGTCATAGGTGATGGCAGTTCAAGTCTCTCCTCTAGTCTGCTCCCAAGACTGGGGCTGATTTAGCTGCCTGGATGGAAAGACCTGCAGGATGAAGTAGCAGGATTTATACATGATCCTGGATTTGAGCATCTGGAGAGAATACAGAGTCAAAGATGCCACCCAGGGTGTGGGCCTGAGTGACCAGAAAGATGGTTATCTGCAGTGACTGAGGAAGAAGGAGGGGGAGAACTGAACGGGAAAAATTAAAAGCTGTGTCTTGGCCACATTAAGCTTAAGCTCATTGCTGGACAGCCCCAAGGAGCTGTTAGACGGAGATCTCAGTTTGGACAAAAGAAGGTGATGGTACCCAGGATTATCTGAACCCATAGCTATGGTAACTAATCTGTTTTCCAGTCGGTCAGGAAATAAATCAGCTGGGAACACAGCACTTCCATCTAATAAATGATTGACACACACAAGAGTCGTCATCATCATCATCATGTTCCTAATTCGCCTCTGGCGTTTAGGGCAGTGACAAAGCTGCTCCACTCCTTTCTGTTTCTGGCAAGTCTTTCAATGGTTCCCCAGCTGTGCCCCAGGTTTTTCAGCTTGGCTTCCACAGCTCTTCGCCATGTTGGTTTTTGGGCGGCCTTGTTTTCGCTTGCCTTCAGGTGTTCATCTTATTTCTACTCTGGTGATGGAATCAGTTTCCATCCGAAGCACATTACCGTTCCGTCCCCAACGCCTCCTGGCAATGATGGTGCTCAGATCCTCTTGGCTGCACTGTTAATAGATCTTGGTTTGAGATTGTTCTGGGCCAAAAGATACAGAGGATTTTTCTGAGGCAGGTTGTATGGAATGAAGACCATTTGGACATGTCATGCTTTCTCATTCCCCAGCATTCTTCACTATAAAATAGTGTTGAAAGTACACAGCTCTGATAAATCTTGAGTTTGGTTTTGGTGTTGTATTTTGATGATTTCCAGACTGTATTTAAGCTCCTGAAAGTGTTCCTGGCTTTATTGATTTTGTTCTGGATGTCCTGGCTTGTTCCACCATCCTGGCTGATTGTGCTACCCAAGTATGTGAATGTTTCTACATTGGTGAGAACGTAATCCTCTATCTGTACTGGTGATGATGAGGCAATATTAAAGGTCATGATATCATCTGTCTTATTGCAGTTGATTTTTCAGTACAATTTGCTGGCTGAATGTGTTGAATCAAGCTGTTTTTTCTTGTATATGGTGTTGGGTATGTGATAGGAGAGCGACCTCATCTGTGAAGTCCAGGTCTTCAAGGGATGAGAAAAGTGTCCATTTAATGCCTGTTGGCATGTCTTCTGTTGTACGCCACATTACCCAGTTGATGGCAATGTTGAAGAGGATTGCAGACATGACACACCTCTGACGTACTCCTGTTTTGAAGTCAAAACTGAGCTCACTGTGATCAACACTGCATGTAAAGTTGAAATAGTAGCTTCTGATGATGTTTATTATATGGAAAGGAATTCCATATGCCCGCAGAATGCGCCATAGGCTGGTCCTGTGAATGCTATCAAAAGCCTTCTCAAAGTCTATGAAATTTATGTAGAGTTGCTGTTGCTATTATAAGCACTGTTCTATATGTTTCATAGAGTGAAGATCTGGTCTGTGCATCCACGTCGTTTCCGAAAACCCAGCTTGCTCTTTTCTGAGAACGCTATCAACTGCCTCTGATATTCGCTGCACTATGATCTTACACAATACTTTGTTTGGCACAGATAAAAGTGTGATACTATGCCAGTTATTACAATTACTGAGAGTTCCTTTCTTTGGTGTCTTCACCATAACCCCATTGGTCCACTCATCTGGCACTTTTTTTCCCTTTCCCAGACTGATGTAAATAGAGGGGCCAGGATAGATGCTGCTGATTTAGGATTTACCTTGAACAATTCTGCATTCAAGTTATCCTTGCCAGGAGCTTTACCATTTTTTAAGGATTTAATGGCTTGGATGATCTCTTCCTTAGTTGGGATGTCTGCGTTGGTATCAAGATCTTCTTCTGCCTCCTGGATGTTTGCTTCCTCTTTAGGTGGCTCCCTGTTCAGCAATTCTTTGAAATGCTCTGTCCAGCACATTTCTTGTTCTTTTTCGGTTGTTAGTAGGTGTCCTTGTTTGTTCCTGATGAGTGTGTGTTGGTGTCTGCTGTTTACCAATGATAAGCTGTGTCATTTTGTAGACCAGTTCCTTGTTCACCACGAGCAGCTGCATCCTCTGCTTGTGTTGCCAGATTATCAATATAATGCCATTTGTCCGCTCTCACAAGGTGTTTGACCTCCTGGTGTGCCTTGCTGTACTGCTCGTGGTATTTGTCATTTAGCTTCTAGGATTTTGTGTCTAAAACTTTTTTCTTCAGGGCTCATCTCATTTCTATGGCATTCCGTGTGCTGGGTGTAATCCACTTCTTCCTTCCTTTTCTGCCTGTAGCCTAGACAGGCTTCACTGCTCTGTCTATAAATTGCTGTTGTTCTCCTCATCTGCATTCCCCTCCTCTTCATCAAGGTCTGCAGTGAAACCTGTTCTTTAGCTGCAGAATGAAGGCTTTTTGTATTTCAAGGGACTTTAGCTTGTTAATATCATAACATCTGTTCCTTTTTTGGTGGACCCACACATCTCAGTTTTAGCTTGATGGAAGCTGTCACAAGGTGGTGGTTGCTGCCAACATCTGCAGCCCTTCTCACTTTCACATCTGTCAGTGAGCGTCACCCTTTGCCATTGATCATGATATGGTCAATCTGGTTCTTATTTCTGCTATTTGGAGAACACCATGTCAGCTTGTGAATTTAACTGTGTTCAAATAGGGTTCCACCAATGACTAGGTCGTTCATATTACAGAAAGTAATATTACAAGAGTGCTTCCCCCCTGCCGCCCCAAATCCTTGTTTTTATTGAATAAAAAGTACACATCTAAAATAGCAGTAGTCTAGAGCAGTGCTACTCAAAGTGGTGGTCTGCGGACCGGTGCCGATCCGTGAGCCATTGGCTGCCGGTCTGCGCACACATTGGAAAAAAAATTGCCGGTCCCTCATATCAGATAGCTTGAGAAGCACTGGTCTAGAGCACCCTAGAATATAGTTTCCCAAAGTCTGAGGTGGTGTTGAGTGGCAGCAGCAGATTTCAGGTGGCCAGCCTTCTTCCTAGCTGGGGAGATTAATATCCATGTCATCTTGCTCATATACTTTGGAGAAGTTTGGATTTTCTACACTCACTAAACTCTCATAAAAAGAATTTTTCCAAATCAAGCACACAACTCAAGATAACATCTAATAAGCTGACCATTTCCCTAGCAACAGCAAATAACTCATAATTTCTACTTATCAGTAAAGCAAATCCTAGCAAGAAACTTACAGGCACCCAGACCAAGGTCAGCTATCCATCCTCCCTTTTTCATTCTCATGAATCTATAACACAGCAGCTGTGCAGTTGTTTTTATCTGCCTTAGCAAGGCCAAATTCTTCCTCGCTATGTGGTGTCCTTGCTTCCAGCTTATGGTGGTGAAGTGCGCAAGATAGCTGCGGGTTCTGTCAAATCCAGTTTTCTTGTAACAGTGGCTCCAGGGTGGAGGAGTCTTCCCAGAGAAATTCAAGATTCCTGAAAAGAACTTAGATAACTGAGTAAAAATACTTATACATGCTCCTGGCATACATAAGTTCCCTGAGAAGTGACATCACTAGAAATGTGGAAGCCAGTTGTTTTGTTGTGGTCAAAGCAAAATGACAAATCTCTTATGTGACTATCCTATCATAAAAGAATAAATACATTTTTTTAGTATGTGACACTTACTTCCACGTAATGGCATTTGGGTGCATTTAAATCCTATTTCTCATCTATGTCTCATTATGAAGTAAATGACTCATTTCAGACAGCTTTGTCTAACAAAACCAGTAAAATAGCATCATGTTGAATACAGGAATAGTGGGCCAAATTCTCTGTGTGTAACTTAACTAAGTTACATCCAGAATGACTTTAGTCAGTTGAATCTTAGAGGAAGGAGTTCAGAGCTTTTATTTTTAACTCCTTCAGTTAGGACTTTGTACAATTTTAAATGTTAACTTCACCCGTTTTGGGTTTCTGTAACTTGAGAGCGTGGGTTATGCATGTTTCAACTTAGCATCATAGTTTACACCATTCTACAATAGCGGTGCACATAATTTTGTAAAGAGTTCTTTCATGAAGAATCATTTGAAGCAGTGATGATTATACTGTGCAAACAACGTCCATAACCTTAACTCAGTTCATAGATCCTAATAATTAAAACTGCTTTATTCAGTACATCTTCACTGGGCTGAGTCCAGAACAGTCCCCATAACTGACTGTTTTTCCAACAGGATAGTAAATTTTTTAGAGGTTGTGTGCAAATGGATGAATAAACCTCCAATAATTGAGATCTGAAGTTGTCAGCCAGGAAAGTATTAGTACATATGCTACCCTATTGTGGAATTACTTGAGAATTAATTCACAGGTTGAAATAAGATAAGGAAACCTGTGGATAAATTAAATTAAATTTTTTTGTCCCTAATAAAATGCAGGTCCTTTTGGAGAGTATTTGTGCAGTATGCAAGAAAGAAAGGAGGAGGGTTGGAACACTAGCTTGATTTTTTTATCTATTGTACTGTGCACCCAATGACAACTTGTAATGTATTGGCTTATTGTTATGGTCATGTGAAATCACCAGTTTTTGTTTGAATGGGTGTTGAAACCAGGACATACACCCCCGAGAATCACTTGGAGTTGCCCTATCAGGTTTGTGATTAAGGACCAAACCAGTGCATTTTAGCATCCCTTCTCACTTTGCCAACAGCACTGGTCCCACCCAGAAACCTGTGGAAAAACTAAATACCCTTTCCTGGGTGTTCTTAACAGGCAATATTTTCCTTGTTCACTAATGCTGAGTCAGCATATAAAACAAGGAAAGACTTTATTGGGGATAAGAAGACACAGTGTCAACTTGGCAAAAACACAACAACTAACTAACTCTATAATCAATCTCTCTCTCTCTAGATATATAGAATTGATATTAAAATGCCCACTCCCTGGGTATCTTTAGCAGTAGTCTTTTAGCTCAGTTCTCCACCCACTGGTGTGAAATGTCTGATTAACAAATGTTTCTTTAACACATTTCTTCCTCCTGCCCTATATGCCACTCATATTTTGGTGTCAATGGGTTGTGTAGTCTCAAAGTCTGGGAGTGCACTTGAACAATCCCATCTTCAGCCCCTGGGGGAAGTGCTGCCGTGCCCACCTGAGGCTCCTCCACTTCATCCAGATATAGGAGTTCAGCTTTATTGGTGCTGGGTAGGGGTGCCCTGACCTGAGTTTACTTAACTCCATTGCTACCCTCTGGGGCTTCAGAGGGTGCTTCCTCTTGCGGAGTTGCCTTTGATGGGCTGTCATTAGTTGCTTCTGCATAGCCTTTTTGTAAAGTGGAATGGATGGAAAACAATCGCATGTAGGGCTGTCAAAAGGTGGGGGGAAGTTTGTCCGAGGCCTCCTATTCGAGAGAGCTCCCCAAACAGAGTGGTGTTGCAACCTAGAACATGGGGTTGAAGCACCAATCATGTTTGGCCTGTCCACACCTAGGGATGGATGGGCCAAATTTTGAATGGCGTTGAGACTCCATGCAGTAGTCACAATGTCTGAATAGGAGCCACAGGGCTGCGCTCTCCCTCCAACCTGCCTCCCTGGGACTCCTCAGTGTTTTTGCCCCTGTGGTTTTTAGGTGTGGTGGGGCCTCAGTTTCAGATTTTGCCCCAGGCTCCCAAAAACCTCTGTGCAGCCCTGCCATTGAGCAGTCTTTGCTGAAAGGTACGAATCTCCTTCCCGCTCCCCAGTCTCTCAGTTCATTCCCGCTCCCCAGTCTCTCAGTTCATTCCCGCTCCCCAATCAATTCTGAGCTCATGTAGAATTCCGGTGAGTCCCAAAGTGTCACTTGGAGGATTTCTGGCTACAAAGCTTGTGAAAATAAACTCTGTAGTTGTACTTTCCTCTCACCACCAGTGAATGGTTGTTGAGAGCTCCTTCCTTACAGAGCTTCTGTCCATCTGGAGTTCTGGGTGAATAGTAAAGCTGAGCAAAATTCAGAATTTCCTGCAGGACAGTCCCTGGCCAGACTACATCTCCCATGATGCACCACACATAACTTGGTCAGAGGGAAATCCACATTGTATTATGGGAGATGTTGTCTTCCAGGGAGCTCAGCTCATAGCAGAGAAATGGGCCCAAACTACAACTACCATAAGACAACACACTAATAGGGAAATGATGTTTAGTATATTTTTGAAGTGATTCAAAACAAAAAATGTTTCAGGTCAGTTCCACAAAAGGATATTTTCTGTTTTCGGTTGAACACAAAATGCTAAAGAAATTTGGGAAAATCGAAATGAAATTTCAAACAGATTTTTCACATAGAACACCTTGACTTTGCAGAAACTGCATTTTTTTTTCTTTTTGGTTGGAAAATCATTCCAGTAAAAATTCCAAAGCTGTAGTTAGGAACTTTTTTGAAGAAATTGTTGGCAACTCCCTCCCCTGTTCACCAGTGGATGGGGCAGAGAACTCTGTTCCTGCCCCTCTGTCTCTTCTCTCTCTTCCCCCGCCCAGTAAACAACAGATGGTGATAGTGAGCTTCCTATCTTCTGTAACTTCAGGCCACAGGACTTACACTTAGATTGTGAGCTCCTTGGTCAGGGACCTTTGTTACATCTTTTTTACTGTGCTAACACAATGCAGCCTTGATCTATGGCTGGGGACACAGTAGGAGCTACTGCAACACAATAGGTAAACCTTGGGCCCATGTCTGACTGTTGCATATGGCTCTTCTTGTGGCCAGCTTTGGTTCAGACAGTCCAGGTTCTCTTGAACATCCAAAATGTTTCAGACCTTTAAAGTTTCTCATAGAGAAACTCCTCATGCCTGCCAGTGATTATTAGGGAACCTCTGAGTGACGCCAGGTTTGAACATACTGTACTGTATATAGAAACGTAATGGTACCTATACTGCAGGTATACCTCTTCTAAAACTGTATGATTGCTCTTGAGAGGCCTCTCCTTGGTTGGCACTGAGAACAGATTACAGCCATCCACGTCTTCCTATCCTATCCTAATATGGTACTTTTTGGTGTTGGTATCACATCTTCCCTTTCCCCGCCACGCTCCCGAGAATGTTATTAGGTATAGTAATGAACGTACTAATTTAAGTGCTGTCTATCAGATACTGTTTTCTAATATAGACCCCATCCAAATTACTACTAATATAGACACTATCCAAATCAGGAGTTGCATCTAGTGAGGTCAGTGGAGTTTAATCTGTTTTTAAAATCAGTCTAAGGGCTGGTCTACATGAGAAAATTAAATGGACCCAACTATGTGACTCCACAATGTGAAAAATCCACACCCCTGAGTGAAGTAGTTAAGTCGACCTAAGTTTTCCTTCAACCTAGCTTACCACCTCTCAGGGAAGAGGATTATGTACACTGATGGAAGAATCCATCCCATCAGCATAGGTAGCATCTGCACTGAAGCTCTACAGAGGTGCAGCTGCAGCCATGTCGCAGTAGCATTTCAAGTGTGGACAAGCCTAAGTAATCCATCGCACTGTTTTTGTGAAGAACAAATGGTCAGATGTTGCTATGTAGGGAGGAAATCTTGTTCTTGGTACTGAATGTTACATTTTTGTGAATTGAGAGATTCTCAGCCTCCTGTTATGCTCTACACAAGAACATGCTGCTTAAGACTGTTTTTTTCACTCTGGCAGACAGACAGTGCACTTAATTAGCAGTGTTTTGACCTAGTAAAGAAGCAAATGGAAAACGCACACAGAGGTAGTCGGCCTCCCATTTAATGATGGCAGAAAAATGAGTCAACTTGGCAGAAGCTACTCTGGGGTTGGACAACACTGAATTTTTGCAAAATTAATATTTTTAATATAGTACCTAAAGCATTGAAAAATAAAGCATGGTTCCTTCCTCAAGCAGTTTATAATCAGGGTATAGATATAACATAACAGATGAAGATAACAAAAATAGGTAACACTAAAGAAAAGGAAACAGTGGTGCAAGTGGAATCCATTTCTTACTGGTACATGTGTCCCCCCCCCTATTTTATTCTATTGCCTGCAGGTATTTTATGAGATTTATAATTTGACTATTTTTGTATAGGCAGAAAGGCCATGATAATCCAGCCTTAGGCACGTGTGTTTGGTATTATTCAGTTTTAAAAATCGGGTCACAGTATGTAGACTGTTTTAGTCAGAAACTACAATCAGCACAATATCTCTATATTGCATCCTCAGACCAGTTCAGTTACATATTTCAGCAGACTGTCACTGTGATCCACACACTTTTACTGGAACATCTAAATATTTTGGTTTGATTATCTCAAAACATGCCCAATGGAGCATGAATCTCCATTATAAACTTAGAACATTCCCTACAGTTCTCATAAATAAGACTATGATACATTTGAGATAGTGAGAAAAGTACATATGGGATGGGATTTTCAAAAGCATTCAGCATTGACCTCACCCAGCTACCACTGAGGTCAGTGGAATTGACTCCAGTAGAAAGAGAGTTAAAACAATGCTGAATGCTTTTGAAAATACTGCCCCTTGTGTCATCCAGTTTCTCTTCTGGAGCTGATTCAAAAATTGGCCATTTTCTGGATTGCATGATTGGGGCCTGTCTACACAAGAAAGGTAATCCAGAATAAAGTGGGGGCAAGGATTTAACATGGATTAACTATTCATGATTGATTAACTCCATGAGCGGATACTCTTGTTCCAGAACGAGAGAGCCAGTGAATTAAGCTAATTCAGAATACAGCACTCTAACTCCATGAGTGGATGCTCTTACTGCAGAATGAGTGTTTTATTCTGAATTAGCTTAATTCACTAGCGTGCTCATTCTGGAACAAGAGTATCCGCTCAGGGAGTTAATCAGGAACAGCTATTCTGCAGTAACTCTCTATGTTGACAAGTCCTTAGACAGTCAAAGTTGTTCTCTCAGTCATGCAGATCATAAGCTTATCTGTACTGAAAGAGACACTTTCATTTAGTTAGAGGCCTTTTTATGGTACTCATGATAGTAATATTTAGCTCAATTTCTGACTGATGATTTGGAGTTAGTTCTATAATATTTGAACACCTCACAATCATTAATGAATAAAGAAATCTCAGAAGAAAAATAGAGAACTGGAATGGTTATTATCCATTTTACACATAGGAAACGGGAAACTGAGTGAGAAATTAAGTTACTTTTCCAAGGACACCCAGAAAGATGGTGACAGAGCTGGGAATAGAACCCAGATATCCTGATTTATAGTCCTATGCATTAACAAGGGTATCCTTGGCCTGGTAAGCGTTTCTTGTGAAGTTGCTTGACTGAGTTTTGCTCTTAGATGGTCGGCTGACGTTACCTCAATACAGACACTAGTGAATTGCAATTGATTGATAGCAGACACTGGAGAATCACCGCCCTGATCTTCAAGCATTTAACTTTCTGGCTTGGGGGAGGAGGGGAGATGTAAAACTGCTGGAAGAGCAGTCAGCATGGTGGATGACTCACCACCTAAGAATGAGGGTTTAAAAAGGTCAGCCTGGGCCTGGCCACTCCCTTCATTTACTCAGAACAGGCTTGTCAGCACCCACCCTCCCTGCCTGTGTAGGTCACAAATATGGCGGGTGTTTAGCTATATCTGCTGTGGGCATTACGCTAGCCGCCCTGCTAAGGGGGGCTGGGAAGGAATTTTTCCCTTACCACCATGTTGACCAGGTGCGGGGGAGGGGTGTGTGCGTTACCTTCCTCGCAGCAGGTTCAGGTGGGCTCTGTTCATGATAGCATGACAGGTGGTAGGCCATACCTGGCAACTCTTTATTTAAGTGTATAGCAGATGTTCAGTGCAGGTACTCCATAAATTAAGGCACAAAAGAACTGAAAAATGGCTTGGAAAAGAATTAAGGAGAGGTGTTTGGTAATTGAGCAAGCCTGGGGCAGCTGGGGACTCCTCTGATTGGTACAGCAGAGAGCCAACCTCCCCATCATTATAGTCCACCTTAACCCCTCCTATAAGTGGGGGTGGTCAGTAAAGTCCTGGCAAGGGAATGGCTGGAGGGACCTGATAAATAGTGGGGGAGCTGTGGAAGCCCCCTCCCACAAAAAATTGGCTGGAATTGGAGGGTCCCAGCAGTGGATCTGCTGGAGGGACATAAAATGTGCAGTGCAGGTGCAAAATGTATCTGCCAGGTTAGTCCCAGACATCTAATAATAAAGTTGCAACCTGATTAATCTCATATCTAATGCCTCCTATCATTCTTTCGACATAGCCGGACAATAAAGCTGAGCTTCCTTAGCTTGTACTTTAAGATAGATCTAGCTGCTGATTTTGTTAACAGCCTTGGGTCATTTGGAATTACAGACTTGTTATCTGAACATATGACTACCCTCTTAAACTCAGTTGTCTCCATTTGAAAAAAATACAGTGAGGATAACTCGTACACATTCTGTGCTGACAGTGTTCAAGATTTTATTCTATGTAGATTTGATTAGTGCACTTCTTTCTGCTGTTATACAGACATTCTCTGTTTCTGTTATACATCAGCAAAGCTTTCCACATAAGTTGAATTTTCTGATCATATTACTCCTGTGTTTGGGTCACTTTAGGTCTTTTCATGTCAGCACATTAATCTTTAAATTTCATCTGTCAAGTACTGAATATTGTTCTACATGGTCTAGCACCATCCTTGCTGAACTGTGTACCCTGTTCAAATCTTTACATTCTTCTGGTTGGGACTTTCCTTTAGCGACCAAACTTTTCTCTTTGAGTGAGCTTTATTCACACAATGTTCCTGCACTAATCTGGTAGTGCCTTTCATGGAAGGACCCACTCTAAGTGATTTTAAGAGTAAGGGCAAAGGTTCCCCTTTCAATTTAGCTTACAGCTGAGCCGTGTCAGCAACTCCTCCAGTGCGGTTGCTGTACCACCCGCAGCCCTGTCCTCTGGCGCATCTGCTGCTGGGAGCCGGAGGAGGCACAGCTCCATGGAAGGGAAGGGGGTGGGGCTGGGGCTGGGGTTCTGCTACTTTCCCCACTGCAGTTCCTGGGAGATCCCTGTGGTTCAGGGCTGTTCCGGGAACAGCAGCAGGAAAAGGAGCAGAACATGGGGCCACCAGATGGCCCCAGGCCCACAGCTTCTCCGGGGCCACTGTACCACTCCAGTGGGGCTGGCTGCTGTGCAGAACAGAGGCGACCCTGTGTGGAAGGGCTGGGGGAGGTACAGTGGTGCCGGAGGAGCTGCGGGCATGGGGCCTCCCAGTGGCCCCATCTTCTGCTGCTCCTCTTTCCGGTACGCCATATCATCTATAAATATCTTGCTGATATGGCATACCATACCACCCTACTTGGACTGCTGAAAAGAATTGACAATGGCTTCAGTTATGGACACTTTCTTTTTGATATGTAGTTTGTAAACTAAAGTGATCTGATAAAATAACCCTTTTTTAAAATGACATCTGTATGAAATTTGCTCAGTTTATATGTTTAAAGATGACTTCTGTCACTGAACCTGGGATCTGAGAGTCAAGCTGGTATCTTTCCTTCTAAATGCAACCTCACCAGCTAGTGGAGGCTCAACATTCCAAATTGTGACCCTTGTTACATCTGTGTGACCCCATTGCCTTCAGGAGACTGTTTGCCTGACAAAGATTATTGGAGTATTTTTTGAGAAAGCAGCGGGATGGTTAAACCAAGCATGTCACTGCAGTAGGAACTGGGAGATGCTCTTAACAATTGTGCAGGTGGCTTGCAATGGGCTGAGGGAAGATAAGTGGGCTAGAGCTGATCAGGTTTTTTTTTTTTTAATCTCCAAATGTTTTTGCGGGATAGGAAATGTGTTTCCCACCTCTCTCTAAATGGAACTGATGTAGAAAGAGGAATGGATGGCAAGTGTCACACAGCATCTCTCTCGCTACCAAATGTACTCCACTACCTGGCCAGTGTGGTCTAGCAGTCAAACATACACCAGGTTGTTTTCACCAAGGTGTGTTTAAATATTGTTAACTAAACTATTCACAATACTGGATTAGTTTTGAACAAGGAATGAAACAAGTTTATTTAACCGTAAAGAGAGGTTTTGAATACAAGTATAAGGCATTAAAGTCAGAAATGGTTACAAGAGAAATAAAGATAAAACACTGCCTAGTACTAGAACTTAGCAAACTAGATTTGGTTCAAGGTGAAATCCCTTACCATATGTTCTCAGTAACATTGCTGACTGAATTCTCAGACCAGGATTTGCTCCCAAAGGCTGTTTCTTTTGTTTTCTGAGCTGAAAGCGAGGTGGATAGGGAGGGATCCTTTGGGTGTTTTTGTCCCTCACTTTATAGACCAGTCCCCCTTCAAAATGCATTTTTTCCTGAGGGTTACCCCTAGATAAAGCTAATTCCTGCTGTGAGGATGGAGATGAGTCCCATGGTGAAAGAGGATCCATGATGTTTGCTAAAATGTAGATACATTTTGTTCCTGCTCTCCCCCTCTGCCTTTTTTGCCAAAGAATTGTCACTTGACAGGTGATTGCCTGTCAACTTTGATACCTAGTTAGAGGTATCAGCTTGCTGGTTTACCTAAAGTTGTCTGGTTAAATCAAATTCAGACCTAATTTCAGCTTGTTTATTACTTTACATATAAAATTGCTACATATATTTCACCATGATATTACTGGCCAGTTTTTGTTTTTGAGTTTTCAAATGCTACCTACAAGGCATATTTTGTACAAAGATGATTACAATTGTGTGTAGGGTGTGAATTCGGTTAGTAATGCAATGCTCAGCTTTGCAATTCTTAACTTTTAGGTGCCTAGAAAATCATTGGGATTCACAGACCAAGTAAGTTTCTAGGGTACTTATACAGCACAATGCCTGGGGGGAGAGAGGCACCCGAGAATGTAATCCACAAAGTCAGCATGCTAGGCAGGGAGCTGCTCAAATTAGCCAATGGGAGATGTTGATGAGAGAGGCACCTGTCTCTGCTTGTTATAAATATCTGGGAGCCCCTCTCCTGGAGTGAGGTGGCTTAGGCACGTGTGGTGTTTCTTGGGAGAATGAGTCAGGTGCTAGCTTAACTCCATACAAGTGGGGAGGGGCGGGAGGGGGATGATGGTGGTGCTTGTGCTTCTGTTGCCCACCTTCAACTTTTAGCCCACTGGTTAGAGCACTCATGTAGGAGACTGGGGTTCTCTTTATCCTCTGCTTAAAGAGGAGAAGGAATTTGAAACTGAGTGCCCTAACCACCAGTCTACAGGATATTTGGATGGGGGGCTCCATCAGTCTTTATACACAGTGGAAGAACTGTGGAGGAAAGACCTATGCAGTTATTGGGCCAGAGGGGGTGAGGTGAGAATGACTTTCTAACCCAGTGGGTTTGGGTACTTGCCTGAAAGGTGGGAGACCCAGAGTCCAGTCCCCCTGCTCTAGTGATTTCATTTATCCAAAGTGGGACAGCTTCAACATAGCTCAGTAGTAGAGAGCACTTTTCTGAGATGCCTGTTCAAATACTTTCTTCCCATCAGGCAGAGGGGGGAATTGAACTTGGGCTTCCCACATCCAGGGTGAGCGTTCTAACCACTGGCTAAAAGTTATAAGGTGGGCACTGCCACCCTCCCGATTTCAAAGGGGGCCTCATCTGAGCACCCTACTGGATGTGGCCCTGCAGGTAAGATAGGCTCTCCTCTAATTATCTTCCCCCAGGTTGTGGATTGTGCTGGGTCTTAGATGGGAGATAAACATCTAGATGCCTAGAACGAAGCAGCAGTGCATATGCTCAGAAGCAGAAACTGAAGTGCCCAGAGAAGTTTTACCCTGAAAATTTAGCTATTGAGTGAATTTTGCTGCCTACAGGTTTAGCAGCAGTCAAGCAGGGATTCTGTGAAAGGTAATGGAGTCTAAAATTGAGATTTAGTTACCTATATCTAGGTTTTAAGAACCTACATACTTCTGTGGATCTGAACCTCAGTTATTAGCAGGTAGTGGTGGTCACTTATTGACAGATAACAGAACATTATCACTTGTTGAGAATCATGTGTGAGGTTATTAATATGCAGGTATTGTCTAGACCATCCCTGACAAGTGTTTGTCTAACCTGCTCTTAAAAATATCCAATGATGGAGATTCCACAACCTTCCTAGGCAATTTATTCCAGTGCTTAATCATCCTGACAGTTAGGAAGCTTTTCCTCATGTCCAGCCTAAACTTCCCTTGCTGCAATTTTAAGCCCATTGCTTCTGGTCCTGTCTTCAGCGATTAAGAAGAACAATTTTTCTCCCTCCTTCTTGTAACAACCTTTTACGTTCTTGAAAACTGTTATGTCCCCTCTCAGTCTTCTCTTTTCCAGACTAAACAAACCTAATTTTTTCCAGTCTTCCCTCATAGGTCATTTTCGTTGCTCTACTCTGGACTTTCTCCAATTTGTCCAAATCTTCCCTGAAATGTGGTGCCCAGAACTAGACACAATACTCCAGTTGAGACTTAATCAGCGCAGAGTAGAGTGGAAGAATTACTTCTCATGTCTTGTTTACAACACTCCTGTTAATACATCCCAGAATGATGGTTGCTTTTTTTGCAACAGTGATACACTGTTGATTCATATTTAGTTTGTGCTTCACAATGACCCCCAGATCCTTCTCTGCAGTACTCTTTCCTATGCAGTCATTTCCCATTTTGTCAGTGTGCAACTGATTTGTTCCTTCCTAATTGGAGTACTTTTCATTTGTCCTTATTGAATTTCATCCTATTTACTTTTAGACCATTTCTCCAGTTTGTCTGGGTCATTCTGAATGTTAATCCTATCCTCCAAAAGCACTCGCAAGCGCTCGCAGCTTGATATTGTCCACAAACTTTAAGTATACTCTCTCTGCTATTATCTAAATCATTGATGAAGCTATTGAACAGAATCAGACCCAGAATTGATCCCTGAAGGATTCCACTTCCCGCTTGAGTGTGAGTGACATTCCCCTGGTGTTATCTGGACCAGTGATCTGCTAGATCACTCCAGTCCTTGACTTTGGGAGCCAGCCTTACCCTGCTTTGCTGTAAGAACCCGCACTCCTGGGCTGTTCGCGCACAGCTTCTGGCATGTAAGCTGCTCCTTGGATTGTGCAACCGAATGACGCTTGCCAATATCTCCAGTCCCAGACACAACCCTAGGAACCTCCATCTTCCAGTGTCCAGTTATGCTCACTGGATGCTGCAAGCTTATATGAGTTTGTCAATTTAACAAAGAAATTGGTATGTATCAGGCTTCTTATCCCAAGGGGAGTTTCTGACATGCTTCAAACCAAACATACTGCTTCAGGTAGAATAAACAAACAAATTTATTAACTTCAAAGATAGATTTTTAAGTGATTATAAGTCAAAGCACAAGTCAGATTTGGTCAAATGAAATAAAAGCAAAACGCATTCTAAGCTGATCTTAACACTTTCATTGCCTTTACAAACTTAGATGCTTCTCACCACAGGCTGGCTTCTCTCTTGACTTTGCCCCCGCCTTCATTATCACATCGCAGTCCCAAACTAACCAAAGGAAGGTGGGTGATTCACTCGAAAGTCCAGCAGATCCTTTGTTGCTCCCTAGGCCAGTGTCCTTTGTTTCTGTGAGGCTGGGCTGGGTTTGTTCAATACATGCCCTGATGAGGTGTGAACTGTCCCTCTGCCCTTGGAGAGTTTCGCCTGGGCTTGTTTTAAGCCACGAGGACACATTTTTTAGCCTCATAACTATATACATGAAATTACCTTTCACAGAATCCCTGCTTGGCTGCTGCTAAACCTGTAGGCAGCAAAATAATGTTACTATAACAACAATGCTCAGTGCATCATGAAACTCTCTGGCTTCAAGATTAAACTCAATAAGTTTATGGAGGAGATGGTATGATGGGATAACATGATTCTGGCAATTAATTGATCTTTAAATATTCCTGGTAAATAGGCCCAATGGCCTCTGATGGGATGTTAGATGGGGTGGGATCTGAGTTACTACAGAGAATTCTTTCCTGGGTATCTGACTGGTGAATCTTGCTCATATGCTCAGAGTTCAGCTGATCGCCATATCTGGGGTCGGGAAGGAATCTTCCTCCAGGGCAGATTGGAAGAGGCCCTGGGGGTTTTTCACCTTCCTCTGTAGCATGGGGCACGGGTCACTTGCTGGAGGAGTCTCTGCACCTTGAAGTCTTTAAACCATGATTTGAGGATTTCAGTAAGTCAGGCATAGATTAGGGGTCTATTACAGGAGTGAGTGGGTGAGATAGCCTGCAATGTGCAGGCTGTCAGACTAGATGATCATAATGGTCCCTCCTGGCCCTAGTCTCTATGAATCTATGAACCTTCCAAAGACACCCGACATGGCAAACTTTGGATTGGATACCATTTTATACGGATGAACATGGGGGCGTAGGGTGTTCCCCTGAGGTACAGAGCATCACGGTGTGAACCACTGATAACTACACTTTGGGAATAGTTTTCCAACCACTTATGCACCCACCTTTATAGTAGCTCCATCTAGGTTGTATTTCCTTAGTTTTATGTATGAGAAGGTCATGAGAGACAGTATTAAAAGCCTTACTAAAGTCAAGATAAACCACATCTACCGCTTATCTCCCCTCTCCTCGCCCATCCACAAGGCTTGTTACTCTGTCAAAGAATGCTGTTAGGTTGGTTTGATGCTATTTGACAAATCCATGCTGACTGTTACTTATCACCTTATTATCTTCTAGGTGTTTGCAAATTGATTGCTTAATTATTTGCTCCATTATCTTTCTGGATACTGAAGTTACGCTGACTGGTCTGTAGTTCACTGGGTTGTCTTTATTTCCCTTTTTATAGTTTGGCACTATATTTGCCCTTTTCCAGTCCTCTGGAATCTCTCCTGTATTCTAATGGCTCAAATATCTCCTCAGTCAGCTCCTTGAGTATTCTAGGATCCATTTCATCAGGCCGTGGTGACTAGAAGACATGTAACTTGTCTAAGTAATTTTAACTTGTTCTTTCCCTGTTTTAGCTTCTGATCCTACTTACATTTTCACTGACATGTTAGATATCTGATCGCTAATAAGCTTTTTGGTGAAAACTGAAATAGTCATTTAGCACTTCTGCCATTTTCACATTTTCTGTTATTGGTTTCCCCCCCCGAGTAATGGGCCTACTCTGTCCTTGGTTGTCCTTTTGCTTCTAAAGAAATTGTAGAATGTTTTCTTGTTACACTTTTATGTCTCTAGCTAGTTTAATCTCATTTTGTGCCTTGGCCTTTCTAATTTTATCCCAACATAATTCTGAATGAGTTTAAATACATGGCTTTATAATGTTATTTAAACTCCTTCTGTCACCTATGCATTGTGCTAGAGCTGTATTATAAGTTGGTTTAGGTTGAATTATTTCAAAGATTAGTCTTTTAGAAAGAGAAACTGCACTGATAGCAATATAGCATCTCTTACTTTAGTAGCTTTTCTTTTTTTCCTGATGTTTCTTTTCATGAAGAAGCTGCATAAATTAAGATGACGCCTTTTATTTTAACAAAGCTTTGCTTTGGTGTTAATTTTTTTTTTACATGTCTTAATTGGTCTTAATTAACTTTAGGTTAACTGAACTATTTTATATGGTGGTTCAACCTATCTCTTGTGTTAGAAAACCAAATAGTTTATAATTCTGCTACATGTGTTTTTTGTTGAGTATATTAGCAAAAGTGAACCTGGATTCCATTTATTTGGATGTTGTGATACTTTTACTCTCTGAACTCAACTTTAAATTATGTGCAAGTTCATGAAATGTTACTAACATATAATGTTGATTGGAAGAGGTATGAAAAAGACAGAAAAACTGAATTAGTCTAAATACAAGGACCTCCTGATATAACATGAGGACTCAGTTAAACTCATGCTTGATGGACAAGAAAATAGATGCAAAAATTAGGAAACCAAAACAGGTGTGTTTTAAAAATAGGCCTCGCTGGTGAACAAAATAAGCAGATGGGTTATTCCCTCCATCACTCATTTTTTAGGTCCTTTTAAAAAAAACAAAAAAAACCCCACAAAACTTCTGAGGGAAAGTATGGAAGAACAGATGGAGGCTACTGGAGCAAGCTTCCCTGTCAGGGGTGCCACCATCGAAGACAGTGATCTCAAACTGAGAGGTGTGCCCCCAAAGGGGGACATGGAGGAACATTTGGGGGGGGCACATGGTGGGTCTCAGGCCAGCTTCCGTGGGGAGGGAGTCAACTGTGCTGTAATGGAGCATGGGCAGTACAGATCGATTTCATTACTGTTAAGTGGGGGGCATGTCAGGAAAAGTTTTGGCACCACTGATGTAAGAGACTGTCACGCAGGGGACTTTTCCTTCTGAAATTCTTCAGCTAAAGGGAACAAGGGATGCTTTTAAAATAAAGACCTTATCTAATATTATATTTCAAATGCTTCAACTGTTTTTCCTTCTTTTCTTTATCTTTTAATAAAAAGTTAAAAGGATTTTTAGTGGCACGTTTATTATGGTACTAAGCAGGCTGAGATCTCTGTGTACCAAACCCTGGACCTTGTTAACCCTGTTTACGTTGGGCAATGACTGGGTTAACACCTTTTGTCCCATTTATTCCATCTAAATTAATTCAACAGTATCAATAGATGAGGGGTACCCACCGATGCTACAGAATCAGAAATTGTGGGAATTCTGTAAAATGTAGTCCAGCCTTTTGAATCAAGCAGGAAAGATTTCACTTTCCACTTTCTACATGCAGTACTTATAGGGTTACCATATTTGAACATTCAAAAAAGAGGACACTCCACTGGGGAGTATTTGCTCATGCTCCCCCGGCCCTGCCCCTTCCCCAAATTCCCGCCCCAACTCCACCTCCTCCCCTGAGTGCGCCACATTCCCCTTCTTCCTCCTCCCTCCCTCCCAGCTGCGCAAAACAGCTGTTTCGCGGTGCAAGCGCTGGGAGCTAGGGGAAGAAGCAGGCACTCTCTCAAATGATCAACATTCACTCTCTTTCTTGAATGATTAACTCTTCTTTGGGGAAAAATAATAATGGCAAAATCCCGGACGTTTTTAGATATTTAAAAATTCCTCCCAGACGGCAGTTTAAGAACCAAAAAGCTGGGCGTGTCTGGGGAAAATACGGACGTATCATAACCCTAGTACTTAACAAGGCAAAATTTTCAAATGCATGTGCCAACCCATTGCACAGGTTTGCATTCTGGCAGAGGATAACTTGGTGCCTGTATTTGAATATGTGGTACATGCTATCTGATTTCAATTGAGTAATTCTACTGTCTGCCAAAACTGTTATGCAAGTTGTTCTGCCATCTTACACCAAATGTCCTCAGAAAACATTCCCCAATTTTTTCTACATTAGATATTTGTAGAAAAACAAGACAGTAACGTTAGCTAGCCTTTTTCCTTCTGAACGTGATGATCCTTATTATTCAGACCAAAATTTGGCAAACTATGAACTTTGGATATCACTCCTATTTGCACTTGGGTCATTTGATTTTGTGTAGTGTAGCAGGTAATGTAGCAATTAAAAAAGAGACCCTCCATGGAAAAACAAGGATGTTTGCACTATGTATAAAGGGCCATTTATGTAGTAACCTATGCAGATATAGTTAACAGGCATAGGATGCCACAGTGGTTAAATAACTAAAACCTATAGCATACAAGTGCACATACACATAATTGTACAGTCCATACTTGCTGGCAGGATCTTAATGTATGTGCATGTATCTGCAAATATGTAATCAGATATGAGAAAGCAGATGATCCATTTTTTTCTGCCATGAAATTATGTCACAGTGTTCATGCCAGAATTTGTCTGTCCTTCCAGGAATAGAAATACACATTCCTAGTCCTGTAGCACAGAGATAAGTGTTGAAGAATAGAACTGCCTCATCTGAGATGCTCTCCAATTTGTCTATTGTACCCTGTACTTTCCAACTCCCCCAAGTGGTAATTCTGCAGCATGTGTATCAATTTTATAAAGTATATGTGGTGCTCCCCAGGGATATCCAGAGTTGGAAGGCTCCTCACCACCACTTCTCCTTAGCATGAGGAGGTCTCATCTGTGCCTGCTGTGGATAAGCTCCCTGAAACCAACAGCCTCTGGCAGCACAAGCAATTTCTTCTAGACCTCACTCTTTCTGTACAGATAGTAATAGGCACACTCTAAACCCCAACCACTCAGCCTTCCCTGCAGTGTCCACACTAACTTGTAAGATTCAACTCAGGGCCAGCACTTTGCTTAACACCACAGTACTCAGTTATAGTTATGGTGAAAATGAGTCCCCATTCTTTGATAAACTTATTCTTAAGTGATTGTTTCCCATATTCTTACTCACTAAGGGTTACATATAAAACAAAACTATAACATGCTTTCTAGAGACTAAACGTAACTAACAGATTACTCTCTTGTCTAAAGAAGCTTATTTCATCCAAAATTCTCTCCAGTGTTTTCAATCAAGCCTGGGTGAGACTCCTTTTTATTTCCTCAGTAAATGGTACATGGGTTTCCCCTTTGTCGTTCTCCCTTCCTCACCTCCCCCCCCAAGTATACTCAAACCTTTGATATGCACCTCAATATAAGGTTCTTCCGCCACTGTTCTTCTCTTCTTGTTAGCTTCTTTCTGAAGTTTCTACAATTTTTCATTTGCCTCCAGTTCAGATTGGTGATAGGGGATTGTCGTAAACATACAGCTAAGGGTAGCATAAAATCCCTCCTTTACCTGTAAAGGGTTAAGAAGCTCAGATAACCTGGTTGGCACCTGACCAAAAGGACCAATAAGGGGAGAAGATACTTTCAAATCTGTGGGGGAAGGTTTTTGTTTTGTGTTTCTTTGTGTTCTCTCGGGAGGCAGAGAGGCACCAGATCAGGGAAATCAATCTCCTCCAAACAATCCTGAAACGAGTCTCTGATATTACAAAAAGTGTAAGTAAACAAGGCAAGGTGCGTTAGGTTAATAATCTGATTGGTTTTTAGTGTCCTAAAAACCCAAGGGTCTGGTCTGTGCTCACCGGGTTTACCTATTTGGTTTGTAGATTATTCTCAAGCCTCCCCAGGAAAGGGGGTGAAGGGGCTTGGGGGGTTATTTTAGGGAAACAGGAACTCCAAGTGGTCCTTTTCCTGAATCTTTGTCTAACTCACTTGGTGGTGACAGCAGTACCCATCCAAGGACAAGGAAGGATTTCTGCCTTGGAAGTTTTTAATCTAAGCTGGTAGAAATAAGTTTAGGGGGTCTTTCATGCGGGTCCCCACATCTGTACCCCAGAGTGCAGATGAGGAGGGAACCCTGACAGGGATCCATTGTGAACAAGCCAATACTCAATTTACATGTAGAAGAACAGACATCTCCTCTTTGACAGAGAACCGGATTTTTAATCTATTGCTGGTGACTAATACCTTGGTATAGAATTTAAGAACATAATTTCAGTATATATACACAACTCCTTCAATAATATCTGTACATATATTTCACCATGATATTGATGATCAGTGTGTGACTGGCTTTTGAAACCTCCGATGTCATTAGCTGGTGAACTAAAATGTACATATCAGACTCCGAAGATAGACTACTGTAACCCCTTTTCACTACCTTGCTGACTTCCCTGTTGGCATTTAGGGGTCCTTGGGTCACAACACATTTACCTTTTCACTACTTATCCCTATTTTTCTCATATTCCACTACTGACTTGGCTGTGCAGTTCTGTGTACTTGTGGCAGTTCACTCTGCTTCTTAGCTCAAACCTCAAACTTTCTGGTCTTTGTTTGAATAAAAAAACTGTCACCTCAACATAAGGTTGGTTGGTTGGTTGGTTTTTACCTTGTCATTTTTCTTTTTGACCCAATTATTTGGTGCTGGTTTTTTTTTTTTTTTTTTTTAGTTCAAATGTGGTGCTGCAGATAATTGACTTGTTTGGCTGCTGTCATACCATGGCCATTTCTTGGCTCACCTTCTGCGAACACCCACAATCATCAACTTGTGCTTGATTTTTCCCCCCCTCTCCCCCAAGAATGGAAAAGGTTTGAGTTAGATTGTAATTTTTGGACATGACAGAATTCCCACATGCTCTCACACAGACTTAAAAATATGTGGTGTCCACTAATCCGTATGCTCAGGTTTTACTTCCATCTACTTCAGGCTTTCAGTTGTTTTTCTGTTTCTCACTCTAATATTCTAGTGAATATTGATAGAAGGGGACTTAAGATGAATTTATTGCATCCAGCCTACTTCTCTTATAACAGACACTGGGACTCCTGAGTCCTTGGTCTGCAACTAACTTTTGTGGGGTCTTTAGATAAGTCTCTGCTATAATCTCTCTCTGGTTTTAGTTTTATCCATTTTCAAAATAGGCATTTGCAAGAAAGATATTCCTATTTCTATGTCAAACGTAAGTATTATTTAATGATCTCTGAGGTGCCCGGATGAAAAGTGCCAACAGAGACAAGTTGACAAAACCTGAATGTGCGACTCAAAATAATATAGCTACTAAATGTTTCCAAAGGAAGAATGGAGGTTCAGAATTGCCTGGTCAGAGTGTAGAGAATCCCAGGATAGATCCTAAATTCTAGCTTTTCATGACAGCATTCATTTCTCAATATTTGGCCACTTTTAACGGGGGAGGGGGAGGGAGAGAAGGGGCAGGAGGTTGGCAGGGAAATCAAGCGCCTTTTAAAGTGTTTCTGGTTGAGCATCAAAAATCACTAGTCACTTTTTTGAAACTGTTCAATTAAGCACCTAGTCACTTATTGCTTCTATTTCAGACAGTAACCATGTAAATAATCAGTGACTTGCTGCCTTTTACAAGCACTACATAAAAATACTGAAATTCACATGCACAAGTGAATTAGGTATAATCTTTCTAAAAAGGCACTGGTTATATTAAAGGTGCAATACTCTATGCCTCCTGACTGCAGCATTGTAAATACTGAGAATTCGTGCACAGCCCACCTAGTGGGCCGTAGGTTAGTGATCTCTGTTAGGGTTATGGGAGTAGGAAGAAGTGGGAAGTGGTCGCAGAGTTGCTCCAAGGTTGCTCTTGGAGTTTTGAGGCTGCAGTAACTTTGATGCCTGCAGCCCTGGTTGGCTGGAGGACTGAATTAACCTTGTCATGCCCTAAAGCAATGGATCTCAAACTTATTTGATTGTGCCTCCTTTTTCGTGTCTGTTTACACTGCCATCCCCACCAGACAAGTATATATACCAATTAAAACCAAAAATCAACACACAACTCTCACTAAATATTAAAAACAGTAAGGCATTGATTAAACAGAGCCAACGATCCATTTTAACGAGCAAAAACAAAACTGCAATTGTGGTCGATGCTTACAATTAAATGTGCACCTAGTGTTGTAGCAAACTGATTAAGGTACAGATGGCAACTTTGTAAATCCATCAAAATGCACAGCACCATCTGAGGAGCTGGTATGTCTGTCTGGAGGAATTCGCTTTGCTAGTTATTCATTGCTGTGGGTAAAATGTGCACAATGTGGTTTTTTTTTTTTTTTCCCTCTAAAGCTTCTCACACTCCCCTAGGGAGCTCTCCCTCCTCCCACCCCATTTGAAAACCTCTACTCCAAAGTTCACTTGCTCATGGCCATGCAGGTGTGTCTAAAGAGTTGAGATTGATTGTGTAGTGGGGTACCTGGACTGTGAAACCAAGCTGCACCTGTTGCTTACTGGGATTGCTGTAGTACTAAGGGGGGAGTCAGATTTGCTCTTTATTGATTTAATACATTTGGACGAGTATGCTGACAAGATGAGTAATGGGCATGGCACTTGATTTTTGCTTACTATGTTATATTGCACATGTTATATTTTCTATCCTACCATGTGCCGTGGTCTCTTTTTTTTTTGGTGGGCCCCCAAACCTATGCGTGCATTTATTTATATAATACATACAATTTAAATTTCTTGTTGTAGTGACAATTGCTTCTAAACCCATTTTTGTAAATTATGTCTGCTGTAATCTGGTATGAGTCCTCTGATCTAACCCCCGTCAAAATAAATTAGGCCAAACAATCTTTGACAAGGCCCTTCTAGTCGATGCATTAAACGGTTGCATTTTTATGCATTTTATGCACCACAACTTCCTGGTTTTTGCATATACTAATTAAAATGTTGATGCAGTAGGTACTCTTTAGTATTAAGTGAAATGAATATGTATCATTTATGCAATCACACTTTCTATAATGAACCAATATTTGGCCTTGTGGCAGATTTGAACTCTATACCAACTTAACATTTTCCCTGAGCTATAAATATTTTTCATCATTACCTGTCAATCTCTGTAAGTTGTAGTAATGTGGGTTTGATAAGTCTCTCCTCTTACCAGATCTCTACTTTAAAAATGGAATTTAAAATGAGAATAATTGACTATAGCTTGAGACATTTTTTTACAGAGACTCTAGTACTCTATCTTCTGATATATATCCTATCATTATTGTGTTCTCAGTAGTGCTTCCTAATGTGGAATTCTCTTTGAACTACTAAATATATAATATTTCCATGTCTCTGCTTTGCCTTCAGGTACTCAGAGCTACTTAAATCAAGGCACCAAGGGTGGGATTTTCCAAAGCACCCAATTACTTAAAAGCATGCATCCCTTTGAAAGTATCCTGGGATTTCTCTTCCTAAATAAGTCGTATTGATTTTCCATTTGACTTAGGTACGTAAGTCACTTAAGTATTTTTGAAAATCCTACACTGAAACTCAGTAGGTATGTAATTACAGTATAAGCTATATATATTTTTAAAAAAAATCACATGTGAACTGTGTCAATGTCTATAGAGTATCCATTAAACTCAGTCCTGTCCCACGATAGAGTAGGCTAAGTTTTAAAGCCTTGGAAGGATTTCCTGGGGACTTTCCATTCGTTGTTTCAAAATCCTGGTAAGGAATCTGCTGGGGATGTTCTTAAAACATTGGTTACCATTACTGAGGCACTCTAATAAGAATCTGAAAATTGTTAATTTTTTGGGGGCTAATTGTAATATCAATTTGCTGAAAGACCAATAGGAAGATTTCAATTTTGGACATGGTAATACCATACACTGTTTGTGTTCTCAGATAATAGAATGGTATCCAATCTTGTTTTTCCTCAAATCTGTTTTATTTCATTACAAATGGCTTCTGCTCCTAAACAGTGTTCAGCCCTAAAGATGGGGCACCCAAGCCAGTGGCTGTGGCATTCTCACGGTGAGAGGAACAGCAGATGCCAAATCTTAGCCTCTCTCTAGTGACATCTGCTGGTTTGAAAGCTGATGGGATACTGTGGAGCATTCACTTAGAATGTCATCTGGGGACAGGGCTGGAAAACAATGGTGGTAGTAGTAGTTTCTTGTAGGCTAACTGGTTTTTTTTTTAATAGTTGGTCCCACTCCAGTTGAAGTGATGCCAATATGGGGGACCAGACTAGATGCAAGCAAGCTACATTTGTATCACTTTATGGAATGATGGTGAGGGTCAGGAAACTTTTTTTCTTTTTGCAGCTGCATTTGAAACTGCACAATAAATATCTTCTCACTGGTCCATCTACCTGCTGAGAGAGTGCTGAATCCGGGTGTCTGGATTAGTAATTTAATTAGCAGAAACCCAGTTAACAGATAAGGATATAGTATCATTTTTGTGTTCATCTGTCTCCTGGACTTAGACTCAAAATACTGGCAACTTTTCTAAAATCTCTAGCTGTCTTTTCTTAACATATTGATTTCTAGAAACCTGTCACATGCATTTTAATGAGCAGTTTCCCTGCATGTGTCTTTTTGTATACCAGCATCCAAAAAAATAGATATTTTGTCAAGTCCGCTTTGACAGTTTTGTGTTGATTTTCCTTTCCTCCTTTCCTGTGCTTATTTTTCATTCTAGGCTTTCAAGAGTTTTCGCTATCACACTTCCTTGCCCCCCACTACTTTTTCTTCTTGGCAGTCTGCACAATGACATGGTACAAACTCCATCTTTATTTCCCCACCCTCTCTTCTCTGCAGTCTGCATAATTAACACAACCTAAGTCTGTTTTCCCAGATTGCTAAAGTCCTTTCCCTGTTGTTTTTTTTATATGGCTGTTACTAATATTATTGGACAGATTTCTACTTTCTTCTGTTTTCATTCCTCAGAATTAATTCCTTGAGTGGTTATTTTTGAGATGTTAGCTTCTGAAATGGAGTCTAAACATGTTTAGACACATGGTGGTGGTGGTGTATGAGGGGTATTTTTGTTTTTTTTTAACAAAAATGTTTTTATCTGTGGAGATGCGTACTAATCTGATTTCTTTGCTAAGAAATTGTTCCCTGTTTGTTTTCCCCATGTCTTTTGTGCAGCAATATAGCTATTCCTACTGTACCTATAGCTTTCCAGACCCTTGGGCAAAAACCTACAGTCCCTTATTGCAAGTACTGCAATTTGGCTGTGAAGGGTTGTCGAACATACGGCGCATGGATTTAATCTTTCTTTGTGACATTTTCTGTTCTGTTCCTCCACCCACGTAGCACTCCTTTTTTTAGACACTCTTAAACCTTCTATAATGCAGCTAACTTAAGTTGCAACTTTGTTTCTGGACCAGTTTGAATTTGTCAATTATATAATTCATGTCACATTTCTCTAATTTTCTGATTATGGATAGGCAGGGTATTACTGCTGTACTAGCTAACTTAATTATATTAAATCCCAGGCTTCTATTAAATTGTATCGGATAATCCACAGAGATAGGCTTTAATTCTGTGTGTTTTCAAATGGCTTCAAAATCAGTCACAGGAACAATGGTATGAATCATGACTGCTCACAGAGTATCTGCTATAATGATTTCAGTGGAAAGAGGTTGTATAGGGAGTTGTTTGTCTCTTGAGATGCCAAATGTAAGGACATATGCAAGTCCAAAGTTCAGACAAAGGATGTAATGTATTTTCAAATGAAAATTTTTGGCTTTTACTGTTCTTCAGTATATTCACAGTCTGTCGGAAAATGCATATTAATGCAATACCAGAAGGAATCATACATGTTCTGCTGGCCTTCTGACCTGATAGCAAATGGAAGAGATTTCTCTTCTTGTCTTTTGGCTACTTCTTAATTCAGTACCCATCACCCCCTATGCAATTAATCCTTGATCATCGTTCCTTTTGTATCTGTACTCTTCCTCCAGCTGGAAGCCACTTCCTTGGAGGACTTCAAAGGTTCAGCTTCTTGGATTATCTGCAGGACAAGACATTCTATTAACAGGGGAATCAGGTCCTTTTAGTGTAATTCCTACTAAAATTACACCTAGGACAATTTTATGCCTTTGGTGCATGTGTGTTTCCTCTTGAGCTCAATGGGAGTCATATGCATCCAAGCTAAATTTAGCTCCTGCTTGTTACCAGGCACAAGAATCCTGAATATGGCTCACAGCCCAGTTCTCTCGTGCTCATTTCTTAGGCTGTTAGTTTAGTTTGCTGCGCTTTCCTATCCCTGCTTTGGTGTGCTTCTTATTTCATAATAATGAGAAATTAAACCCAATTCACTTTCTGGCTTATGATCCTAGACGTAGTGAGATTTATTTGAAAGATTTTAATATCTTAAGGACAGATTATTTTAAAGAAGCAATTTGTTATTCATTAAAATAAAATGCTGACAGAACTGTAGGCAACGATGCATCCATCCTCACCACAATTGACTGCTGGAATTCAATCACTTGTTTACAAATGTAATAAATCATCTATAGCATCAACAATAATCATAACCTAGAGTGACACTTTTTGACATTTAAGGTTAAACTTGAAGGATAAAGGAGGTTTCTTCACTTAGTGTGTGCACCTTTGAACAGCATTCTACATACCATTTCCAAATATATATATTTTTTAACCTTCTAGTGTTACATGAGCAGCATCTCCACTGAACAGATTCTGTGGCGTTACCATTTTAACCCGTGTTAAAAATGCTAAGTAGTCACTTCCTTGTAATTTTCATTTTAAATAATATTGTGGTTAGCTGATATGACTTGGGTATTAGAATCTATGTGGCAGACAATTAGCTTACCATTAGGGCAAGATGGTAACTTGTCCTGTGTGCCTGCATGGGGAAGAAAGGAGGTTGTGTACAATACCACCTACTGCCTGTCTGTGGGCTATCTAGACTTCCTGTGTATGGATAGTCAGTTCCATGGGGCTGCTATTTTATTTCTAACCATGTCAGGGGGTAAGAAGTGGGAGGAGTCTTAGTTTTGCACCCCCTTCTCCCCCAAGTGTTCTGGCCAATGCAGATGAGCTGGCACAGGTAGGAGAAATATTCTGTGTTTGATAAAAGGATGGTATAGATGACTTCTCACTTGGAACAAGGGGGTTGGGATGTATAACCAGGGAAAACTTGTTGTGATCTATGGGTCTCCAACCCGTCCAGATCCACAGGTTCCTAGGTCATCATGGTCCAGTCCTCCACCCCATCGCTTATTGGGATCAGCTAGAACCGGGACTTTTTGAAGTCCAGCTCAGATGGAAAGCTCCATCCCTGGGCTCCAATTGGTGGAACACCAGAGGTCCTGACTGGCCTGCTTCCCCTACTTAAACCAGAAGAGGAACAGGAAAGTCATCCATTCAACTGGACTCCGCACTGTTTCAGACTACTCACCCAGTGCTACTTGCTCCTGTCTCCTGATCCTGACGTCCTAGTTCCTTGACTCAGCCTGATTTCTGGTATTTGACTCTTGGTTGCTTACCTCCTGGTTCTGAACCCTGGCTGATGTGGGGACCCAGACCACTACCCTATGCTAACTACTAGGCCTGGCCTCCTATGTCCCAGCCCTGACAGAACTGAGATTCTCTTATAGACTTTAAGGCTGGAAGAGACAGTTATGATAATCTAGCCTGACCTCCTGTACATCAGAGGCCACAGTGGACCTCACCCACTCTCTCCTGTAATGGACCCATAACCTCTGGCTGAGTTATTGAAGTCCTCTAATCTTGATTTAAAGGCTTCAAGTTACAGAGAATTCACATTTACTCTAGTTCTCACCAGCAAGTGACCAGTGCCTCCATCACTGCAGAGGAAGGCCGAAAACCCCAGGCTCTCTGCCAAATTGACCTGGGGAGTAATTCCTTCCTGACCCTAAATATGGCAATAGGATCCTGAGCATGTGGGAGAGACCCACCAGCCAGACACCTGGGAAAGAATTCTCTGTAGTAAAATCAGTGCTCTCCCCATCTAGTGTTCCATCTCTGTCTATTGGAGATATTTGCTAAAAGCAATCATGGATGGGCCATATGCCATTGGAAGCTCTTTGATCAAACCATCCCCTCCATAAACTTATCAAGCTCAGTTTTGAAACAAGTTAGGTTCTCCTCCCCCCACCCCCCGCACCCTCACCACACACACACACTGCTCCCTTTGGGAGGCTGTTCCAGAACTTTACTCCTCTGATGGTTAGAAATCTTTGTCTAATTTCTAGCCTAAACTTGTTGATGGGCCAGTTTATATCCATTTTTCTTGTGCCAGCACTGGGCCTTAACTTAAATAACTCCTCTCTTTCCCTGCTGTTTTATCCCTCTGATGTATTTATAGTGAGCAAGACCAGTCCTTAAGGAATTCTACCAGTGACCTCCCTCCAGCCTGACAGTTCACCTTTGAGTATGACCTGTTGTTGTCTCCCCTTTTATCAATTCATTACCCACCTTTTGATTGCTGTATTAAACCCCATCCTCTCCAATTTAACTAGTGTCAGCCCCAATGCTCCCCCCCCCCGCGTAGCTAAAGCCTTGAGCCCTGGTGAATGTGCCCCCCCGCTGAAGCTGGGAGACGAGCCATGGGGAGTCTTGAGCCCCGGCACCCCCTGTGAGGCTGAAACTGGGAGCACAGCTGAAGCCCTGAGCCCCAGTGCTCCCTCCAGGTCTAAAGCTCTGAGCTCTGGTACTCCCGCAGGGCAGAAGTCCTGAGCCCCCAGCCCGGAGCCCTAGCACCCTGAGGGTCAGAAGCCCCAACTCTCTCCCCCACCTGGAGCCCAGATGTCTTTCCCCCTCTCCCCCCCTCTCCCATGCAGTCCTAACTGCCCGGTGTGGCTGAAGTCCATAACCTCTTCTTCAGAGTTACGGAACACTTCAGAGTTAGTTAGACAACCTTCATTCCTGAGGTGTCAGTAACTCTGAGGTTCTACTGTACTTTCTCTTTCAGAATTGCTCTTCCTGTACGAATGTCCAAAGACAGTCTCTCTTTCTACCCCATACTTAAGAGAACAAAACCAAACAAATTTTCTATTATGACCCTTTCAGTTGGTTAAGGTAGTCTCTGACATCACATGCTAAACCTGTAATGTAGGCATTGTGGTACAGCCAGTAGATTTTAGGATTTGATGTTTTGTCCTCGATAGACATTCCACTCTGTACTCAGACATGCCAGACTTGGTCCCATGGTTCAATTTCCAGGACATATAATAAAGGTTCAACATCATAGCCACTCACAACTTGGAATGTATGAAATGCTAAATTGATACCCTAAACTGGTGTATTTGTGTCATAGGCCTTATAGAAGTAGGAGTAACTGATCATTGTAATAGAAAATTTTAAATCCTAGTTCTAGAGTTGTTGTTTTGTTGAAAATTAGATAATACTGACGTTTTTGAAGTATAAGGTACTGGATTAGCTTTCAAGTGTTGCAAGTATAGACTTCAGTTGGCTGTTCAAGTACCCTAAGCCTTCAATTTTTGCTTAAAAGGAATTTTAGGATGGGGGGGGGAGGCGTTTAGAATATGCACTTACAAATGTTTCTGGATGAAGAAGTTGTACCATAAAGAGAGGAGATTTGGGTTTGGCCACAGTCTGCAAGTTTATTTGAATAAATTCATCCATAGTTGGTGATCTAGTGACCATGTCTAGGAAGTGCTTAACTTTTAGATTCATTTTGAAAAAAAAGCCAACAGTTAAAGTGGCTTAAATGTTAATCTAAGCTGCTCAAAATTTGTAAGTGGTTATACTTTGGAGATTTACCAATGGTAGACAGTCCTTTCAGCATCCCATCTTTGAAAGCTGCCATCCTCCTGTGCTGCAGAGGAACTGAGTAGCTCACTTATTCAAAAACTCCATTTGAATTTTGGCACTATACCAAGCTACCTGATTGCCTTTTCCCATTTTTGTACACTTTTCCCTAAGATAGGATGTTGTCTGATCTCCTTTGGGAGCTGTAATGATGCTGGTTCTGGTGGGACCCAACTGAGAGTGCCAATTCAGGACAAATTGCTTAAAGCAGGGCAGTTACAGCCCAAGGCTGGGGTTTCTATGCACACCAAGGCAAACCAAACCAGCCAAACAGAGAAGACTTTGGTTTCACCCCACTGGCTAACCACAAGTCACACAAGCAATTCCCTTAGACACTCCAGTTTCCCAGTATCACCACCAGTGCCACTCGTTATGGGGACAAATGGTTATGGAAACCAGTACCCCAGTAAAAGAAAAAAAGGTTCTCTCCATCCCAAAGGACCAAGTCCGAGACCCAGGTCAACATACAAATCAGATCTTGCCCACAAATCACGCCAATCCTTTAGAATCTAAAGTTTTATTCATAAAAGGAAAGAAATATATATGAGAGCTAGAACTGGTTAAATGGAATCAATTACATACAATAATAGCAAAGTTCTTGGTTCAGGCTTGCAGCAGTGATAGAATAAACTGCAGGTTCAAATCAAGTCTCTGGAGTACATCCACAGCTGGGATGGGTCATCAGTCCTTTGTTCAAAGCTTCAGTGAGGCAAAGTTCCTCCAGAGGTAGGAAGCAGGAATGAAGACAAGATGGAGGAGCTGCAGCAGCTTTTTATAGTCTCTTGCCATGTGGTCTTTCTTTCTTTGTTCCAAAGATAAGCTGTCCATCACATGGCCTGGAAAAACCTCAGAGTTCTGTCCATAGGCAGGTCCCTGCATGCCTTGCTGAGTCGCAAGGCGTGTCTGCCTTCTCTCAATGGGTCAATTGTATAGCTGATGGTCCTTTAATGGGCCATCAAGCAGGCTAGGCAGGGCTGACACCAACTTGTCTGGGGTGTTACCCAGAAGCATAGCATAAGTTTGAAATACAGACAGTATAGAGTGAATACTTATATCTTTAAATACAAAAATGATACATGCAAACAGATAGCATAATCATAACCAGCAAACCATAACCTCATTTTAGACACCTTATTTGACCCCTTTATACAAGATTTGGTGCCACTACAGGACCTTGGTTGCAACAATGTTGTATACTGTCCCAGTTCAAGTCAATAACTTCACAGGAGCGAAGTGTCTTTGCTATAAATCAGGTTAGAATGGACAAAAAGAGCAATAAGATGCTTCAGTGCTCTGCCATGTGGGGGTGTTTTGGCGCTTCTGTAAAATGTAACCAGTTCCAAAAATGTCAAATTACAGCTGTTCATTTATAAAACTTCCAGGAAGAGAGGTGAACACCTTAACAAGCGGATCATTGGTTTCTTTCCATGCCATGTAAAACTCAAGCATTTTCTATCTAGGTCCCTTGCCCTCCACCTTTAATGCTAAATAGGTATAAATAGTAGAAGTTGAAGAAAGTACAGTGTTTGGGGAAGGATTATTAATGTTTTTCAAATAAACTCAGTTAAGTGTTGACAATGGTAAGTTGTCGCCTTTTGAAAGTCATGATCTAAAGTGTGCAGATGAGGTTGCATATTTAGTGTTGGTTTAGCTCAATTGAGTGAGAATTGTACCCCTATATTCTCAAATCCTCCGGGCCATTGGCATGGAAAATCTAATTAGAGATTCTCACTGGAACCATGCTTAAGAGCATTACCTCTGACTTGGTCATATTTACAGAAAAAACAGACATAGTGCTTTGAGCCCCCAAGAGTTCTTTAAGATATTGAAAGAAGGCTTCTATTTCACTGAGATAAAGCAACTGTCATCTGCAAAAAGAGCAGGGTTTGTTTGTTTTTTTGTCATAGACTGTGATTCTCCAGTCTCTGCTCCATCTCTGATTGCTGTTGCAAGCAGTTCAGTGGATTCATAGAGCAAATAGAAAAGGTGATAAAAGAATACTTTTACCCCATGCCTCAATTTAGGAAGAAATTCTGATCACAAACCATTTTAAAAGAAGTAATGGATATGTGGAGTAGTTGGATGGAGTTTGTGACTGAAGGTCTGAAATTTTAATTTCCTCAGCACCCTCTCTGCAGCTAATGCTAGAAGAAAGCCTCTTGTATTCGTTTATTTAATGTGAAACTGATGATGATCACTGAATATCATAATTTTGGCTTTCCCTTGAATACAACCAGACTGGTCAGTGTTGGAAAGAACTTATCAGGCTGAAGAGGAGCCAGTTTGCCAAGGTTTTTTAGGCAGTATTTTATTGTGCAGACTGATGATACTGGTCAGCAGATCTACATTCTCTAGGACTTTTATCTTTTTGTTGGAGTATGGCTATGCTGGTGTCCAAACAGGAATTCAGCAGTTAGCCCCATTCAAAGGAGTGACAAAATTATAGCAAGTATTTGATGGGCTAGAAGCTGCTGGGAGGAAAAAAAAAACTTACAGAACTTGCTGCCAAATCCACATAACCCTGAAGATTTGCCATTTGGAAAGTTCTTTGTAGCATTTTGTATTTTCAGTTCATTTCTGTTTCAAATTACTCTTTCTTTAGTAAGATGGGGGGTTTAGGCTTCAAAAAACTATTGTGGTTACGGGCGCTCCTGAGGCCAGGTCTACACCACACATTTATATCCGTATATCTATATTGCTCAAGGGTGTGAAATATCCACACCCTTGAGCGATGTGGTTCCACCAGCCTAACCCCTGCCGTAGACAGGCTATGTCAGTGGGGGAGCTTTGCCCATCGGCACAGCTACTGCCTCTCGCAGAGGTGGATTAAGTGTGCCAACGGGAAAGGCTGCACCGATACAGCATTTTAAGTGTAGACCTGCCCTGAGTCTGCAAGTTTTGGTTTTGGCCGATCTTTTGTCAGAGCTTAAAACAAAGAAGTGTTGGTTTGTTTTACTTTCTATGGTTTCTTTTTAATGATTTTTTTTTAAATTTCTTCCATAACAGTTAAGGATGTATTGAGTGGGGCATTGGTTTGAAAGCATTCAGCTTCCTTTATTTCCAAATTAAAGTGGGGGAGGAAAGTGTGTAGGGTGCATATGAGAGCACTGTTTGTGGCATAGAAGCAATGCTGGCAAATTGCCCCATAATTTCTTATAAATCAGCTTTTGTTTCTCAGGCAGCACCAGTACGTAGTTGTTTGAAGACATTTTAGGGGTTCCCCCCCTGAACAACAATTGCTCTTGGTATTTATCATATATTTAGATAATGGTCTCCATTTTATGTATGTCTAAGAGGCCTGACCAGTACTTAATGAAGTTGAAATTTAATGAGTGCTGGCTCAGGCAAAGCCTGTGCAAATACTGCTCTATTGCTATTTATTTCAGGTACGCTATGTTCACTGATTGAACAAAATATTTCTTTAGTGTATTATAGAAGAATCTTCTTCTGCGTTTCTGGTCTCTGATTCTAAGCAGATATACACTGATGTGTGATTTTGAAATAGATATCACCTGATACCTGTCAAAGACGTGAAGACACTACGGCAAAGATCTTTAGCCAAAATCCAATTAATCTAATGGAGGGATCATGAAGTTTGGAATGGGAAGTGAGGAGTGATGATTTTTAAAATAAATCTTTCATCAAAAGCACTTCAAGCTTGTTGATCTTTTTTGCTAGATCTACTTTGATTGGAAGTTTTAAGCACACTTGAAAAAAAAACCCAAAGAAGCTTTAAATTAAAGATATGCCTACCTACAGACATCTTTCAGCAGTAAAAGCCAAATTCTGACTTTTTTTTTGGTGCCAAAAGTCTATGCTTCTCAAATAATAGTGGAATTCAGTGCACATTTATGTCTTTTCTCTGAGTTGTAGGTACTATAAACTATAACATATGTGGAACCCACTGAATATGGGGCCTACCAATATAGTTTCTTCCTCCAGGAATGATTGTTATAACCCTCTGAATCTTTGAGACCTGTTGACTGACAGCTTCTTTTCCAGTTCATGACCTCTTTCCCAAGACTCCTGCTTTTCATCTCTGCTTTGATTTATTCGCTTATGCCAGCTCTAAGCTCAAAAAAATATTCTCATATAATGTCAAACTCTCTGGCTCAAGTAATACCAGAACAAGTTCTGGACACTGAACTTGGGATAGGTTTGCTTTGTGGGGAGGAGTAGGTTGTGGGGTGTGTTAGATACCATAGTGATGAATGTGGTGTAAGTGCCAAGACAGAAAAGTAGGTAGAGTTTTTTCTTTTGGAGGGGGCCCTCTAAACCGAAGTCCATTTTGTCCTCCCCAACAGGCCCATATAGGGGTGAGGAACAGAAGCATGACTGCAAATACATGGATCAACAAAACAAAACTGTTCTCTGAGTGGGAACGGCACTGGCTGCAATAAGACTGCTGTTGTCATGGGCTGTCTGGCAGGGAGTACTTTGTCCCATTGAACCTACAGAATATCTTTTTACATCTATTTGGGTTTTGTGCAGGAAGCAGGATTTGGCCTATGGTGAGTCTGTACATATTTTGTTGCCACCCAATATGGCTAGGGGTATTACGCTCTTTTTATCCTGCCTCATCAGATGTAAAAGGAGTTGGCATTTTGCTTGTTTTACTGCTTACTAAGATTCAGGAATAACTGCATGTCGAAGACTGTACCCAAGTATAATCATAATAGGTCACAGTGTGGGTTTTGGTCATCTGCTTTGTCATAAGGTAACTTGAAATTGGGCCTTATATATTCAATTGAATTCAAAATGAAAATTTGATTTGATACAAACTGAGGACCTATGGTACCCAAACAAAAAAAATTGACTTTCAGATGCTAGGTATCAATATATGAATGCACAAATATCACCTTCCCCTTTTTATGCTGTGATTGTATATACAAAACATGACTTAGTCCCATAGACTCAGAATGTACTGTGAGGCTGTGAGACTGAGCACTAAGCTTTGTGATGTTAATTTATACCACTAATTAATAATGTTCATGTATAACTAATATATACCAACTGCATGTCTCTTTTGATTATTTATTCTTCAAGCTATTTGATTCCTAGCCAGGGATCAGATCCCATGGGTACCATTAAGCATATGTTAAAACAAAATGCTATCATGGTGGGGTTGGGGGGTGAGAGAAATTTCCCAGACATGGTAGGGTAGACTTTAAAAAATGTTTTAATTTCATGCACAAAACCTGAATTTGCTTGTTGGCATGGATTAATTCTGCATGAGTGTTCATTTGAGGTAAAGTTCTACTCTTAAAACATGCACATTTTTGATGCCCCTTCCACAAAAGAAGGAAGATGGGAACAGTGTATCTGCGGGCAATCTTAACTGCATTTCCATGTCTTCAGAGATTAGGATTTCTTATAAGTTTAACCATAATTGTGAATTTCCTGGATTGCCAACTTTTTTTAATACTTCCACTCTTTTTGAAAGAGTCTCCTATGGCACAAAACCTTAACTCACCTTCACAGAGACTTTGTCTGGAAATTACAATAGAGCTGGCCAAAATTTTTTGTCTGTACAATTTTTTTCACTGAAAAATGTTAATTCAGGTCAACCAAAACTTTTCATGAATTTGTGTCGATTGTGGAAAATTGTTTTGATGGGGAACAAAAAAATCAGAAATGACTGATTTGTTTTGGCACTGAGAACAAAACATTTCTGATTTTTGGTCAGGATATATTCACAGTGGGATTTAGCTGACATTAACAAAATCGAAGAAGAGGCGCTGATAGTGGTTACAGTACCACCAACCCCCCCCCCCCCCCCTTGAACCATTAGCCCAGTGTTTGGAGCACTCACCAGGGATGTGAGGAAACCAAAGACCAAATCTTGAAGACCAAATCTTGATCTTCCCACTCCCAGGCAAGTATACCCAAAACCACCAAGCTACAGGCTATTCTGAAGTGGGGGTCTCTGTCATGTTGATGCTGTTCTACTCTGTATAAATACTTAAATATTCATTGGAGTAGGAGCTTGGGTCTCCCACATCCTAGCTGAGTACTCTAACCACCAGAGTCTGTAGTAATTCTCTCTTTTTCTGGTCCAGTGACTATTCAAGTATTTTATACGAGGTAGATCAGTTTCAACAACCTTTAACGTCCTTAGCTTTGATTTAAAAGGTTGAAAATGCCTCCAGGAAATGTGTAGTTCAACCTCCAAAATTGTCTTTTGGGAATTTTTTTCAATTTCACCAAAATATTGTTTTAGTTTGACCTGAACAGAATTATTTTCCTACTTTGAACTGCCAGCAAAATAAGGTATCCAATGTAGTTGTAACCTTGTTGGTCCCAGGACATTAGAGAGACAAAGTGGGTGAGGTAATATCTTTTATTGGCCCAACTTCTCTTTGCTGAGAGTCTTGTCTCAAAAACTTCTCTCTCACCAACAGAAGCTGGCCCAATAAAAGTTATTACCTCACCAATCTTGTCACAGCAAACCAAAATTCACACAGCTCTATAGAGGATCAATATATGATAACATTAACTGTGCAAAATGTAATACATGAAGGCTGAAGACAATCTCAATCTCCCTGCCCCACCCACCATTGCCTTCAAGTTATTTGCCTGCACATTTAGGAGTCAAGAATAATGCAGCATGGAAAGCGAGGAGCTCATTTGCACGTGCTAGTTATGCTGCGAATATTTTCCAGCCTTGCAGAGTTCTACTTGTCCACTTTGCTGGGGTGAGTTATGTTTATATTAAAAAGTATGTTGTGTCTATAAATTGTTGAGATGACTAAAACTGTTTTTTTTTTCCACATGTTAAATGATGGGCTGACATTCTCAGGACAATTTTGCAAGGGTGACTTTACTTATGTGTGTATATACCAGGGGTGGGCAAACTTTTTGGCCCAAGGGCCACATCGGGGTTACGCAACTGTATGGAGGGCCGCGTAGAGAAGGCTGTGCCTCCCCAAACTGCCTGGCCCCACCCCCTACACACCCCCTCCCACTTCCTGCCCCCCTCGGAACTCCTGACCCATCCAACCCCCCCTGCTCTTTGACCCCTGACCGCCCCCTCCCAGGACCCCGCACCCCTAACCGTCCCCTGGGATCCCACCCCCTAGCCAACCCCCCTCCCTCCCAGCTCCCTGTCCCCTGACTGCCACGACCCCTATCCACACAACCACCCCCCGGGACCCTACCACCTATCCAACTCCCCCGGCTCCCAGTTCCCTGACTGCCTCCACCCCATCCAACCGCCCCCTGCTCCCTGACTGCCCCTCGGGACCCCCTGCCCCTTATCCAACCTCCCGACCCCTTACCATGCTGGAGCCAGCCATGCCGCCACACTGCCTGACAAGAGCAGTGGGCCAGAGCGCTGCCCACACGGCAGCGTGACTGCGTGGGAAGGGGGGACAGCGGGGGAGGGGCCGGGGGCTAGCCTCCACAGCCGGGAGCTCAGGGGCCGGGCAGGATGGTCCCGCAGGCCATAGTTTGTCCACCTCTGGTATATACACATACTCTTTTTTCCCCCCTTTATCACACCTGTTTTTTACTGTTGCAAATCCATTCATTTCTATTATTTTATATATTATTTGGATTACATTATTACTTAGTCCTCAGCTGCCACTGGAGTGCCATTGTGTTATGCTCTGTATAAACAAATACAGTACAAAAATGGATCAGTTGTGTTCTGATCATATGTCAAGGTTCCTCCCCCACTCTGAACTCTAGGGTACAGATGTGGGGACCTGCATGAAAAACCTCCTAAGCTTATCTTTACCAGCTTAGGTCAAAACTTCCCCAAGGTACAAAATATTCCACCCTTTGTCCTTGGATTGGCCGCTACCACCACCAAACAAATACTGGTTACTGGGGAAGAGCTGTTTCGACACGTCTTTCCCCCCAAAATACTTCCCAAAACCTTGCACCCCACTTTCTGGACAAGGTTTGGTAAAAAGCCTCACCAATTTGCCTAGGTGACTACAGACCCAGACCCTTGGATCCTATGAACAATCCTCCCAACACTTGCACCCCCCCTTTCCTGGGAAATGTTGGATAAAAAGCCTCACCAATTTGCATAGGTGACCACAGACCCAAACCCTTGGATCTGAGAACAATGAAAAAGCATTCAGTTTTCTTACAAGAAGACTTTTAATAAAAATAGAAGTAATTAGAAATAAGAAATCCCCCCTGTAAAATCAGGATGGTAGATACCTTACAGGGTAATTAGATTCAAAACATAGAGAACCCCTCTAGGCAAAACCTTAAGTTACAAAAAAGATACACAGACAGAAATAGTTATTCTATTCAGCACAATTCTTTTCTCAGCCATTTAAAGAAATCATAATCTAACACGTACCTAGCTAGATTACTTACTAAAAGTTCTAAGACTCCATTCCTGGTCTATCCCCGGCAAAGACAGAATATAGACAGATACACAGACCCTTTGTTTCTCTCCCTCCTCCCAACTTTTGAAAGTGTCTTGTCTCCTCATTGGTCATTTTGGTCAGGTGCCAGCGAGGTTACCTTTAGCTTCTTAACCCTTTACAGGTGAGAGGAGATTTCCTCTGGCCAGGAGGGATTTTAAAGGGGTTTACCCTTCCCTTTATATTTATGACGACATATTTATCCAGATAGCCTGGGGGACATCTGAAAGTTTCAGAGAGCTGGGCACTGGCTAAATGGAAGTGCTATTAACTAACATAGGGGAGAGACTAGGGGTGGCAGAATGAAAGTAGTCCTATTCCCATTTTATAGATAGAGGACTCAAGAAGCAAGAGATGACATACATTTCCTGCATGACCTTGGGAAAGTTATGGCAGTCAAGATTTTAACCCAGATCTCCTCAATCCCAGTTCAGTGCCTTAATCCTAATACCATGCTTAGTCTCTGACCACAGATTTACATCAGTGTAAGCAGAAAGGAAATCAGGTCCAAAATGTCTTACATTCTGATATTGGATAACTAAATATGTTGCCCCGACTTTAAAAGATAAGGGCATCTGGGGCACCCTGAATGTTAGGAGGGGAAATATGAAATGCAGGGAATTGAGTGCTTGTAATATACTCATCCCATCAATTAAATATATTTTTAAAGGAATTGTTGCACAAAATGTGGGAGAAACCATTAATAACAGCTAGTCTAATTTAAAACAATGTTTTATTTTCAGCCTTGAGTGGTTTTTCAGAAGGAGTTGCTCTTTGCTTCACTGCATTCCTTTACATATCATGTAAATGCCCAAATTCAGATTCTCTGCCAGGGTTTGTTCTGAGAAAATAAGAATGAGGACATGTAGGTAGTGCTGGAAACACTGAACTAGGTGCTTCAGTTTGCTGTATGTTTTCCTGTTCAGGAACAGAATGAACGTTTTGCACCCCAAGGGTATGCTTACACTGTAGTTGGAGAATAACAGTGAACACTGGGCAGCACAGACTATGGTATGGGTTGAGTACACAAGTTCATGCCTTGAGTTCCAGGCAGCCTGATAGAGCCTGCACTGAAACTCATGCCGTATGTGTCTTCACTGCTATTTTTAGCCATGCTAGTTAGATTAAAACGAGCAGTAGAGTGCAACTAAATCTCATTACCTTGTAGTCTTACCCAAAGTTGATGACTGGTTGTCTATTCCTAATTATTTAGAATAGTGAAAATGCTGACTGGAAGGATTCCTGTCTCCATACAGCTGCCTTATGCTGCCCTAATCATACACTTAATATTCTTAAGCATGTGTAGTATTGGCTAGATGGCTGATGACTCTTAATTTCTTGTTTATGGTAAATGCAACTGTACAGAAGTTGCTGGGAGGAAGCTTTTTTGTGTGACTAGTTATGTGAATTTAAATGCTCAGTAACTGTATTTAACAGCTGTGGGTGTGGAAGTTTGGGGGGGGGGTGTGTGTGCGCGTGCGCCAGGTGTTTGTGGAGATAAAACTTCATTTAACAACCTGTCAGCTGACGATGGAACACTTCAAATGCTCTGCAGCTCTAAATTGATTACTCTTCTAATAAACAGGGGTGATATTTATTTCAATTCAGGTATATTCCCCTTTTATTAACTCTAGTTTACATAGAAAACTTAGCATTTCTATCCATTTACTAAGACATCCATGTCATTTTCTGTGAAGCTCTGTTCAAAAAGTGATAACTTTTCAAGGCAGTATGTGCTCTCCAGCAAATTGCTTGCAAGTGTATATTTAAAATCTAAATGTATTTTTAAGCCACCATATAACAGTGACCGTTGAGGAAAAACGGGCTCTTTTCTGTTTACAGCTCTCCATGAATAATATTCATTGATTCATTTTTGCTTTGTAAAAGCTATTATTTCCCATTTCTCTGATATTTAATAATACTCATAGTTGTGTAAGGCTGAAGGTCTGGCTTGTCTATATACAAACCGTTGACTCTTTGGAAGCTCTTTGAAAGAAGCGCTGCCGGGAAACTTCATTAAATTTTAATTGCCAGGAGTACTGAAATATTACCTTGATTACTGAGAAGTTTGTTTTTTACCACTCAATGAGAAACTCTGGACCAATTTTCCAGATCAATGTGGTACTTCATGTGGTTGGAGTTATTCAGTTATTTGCAGGTCCACATCTCATTTAAATCTTAGGATGTTTCTAAATTTGGTGTACCAGAGGGTTGTATAATCTACTTACAGGTGCAACTGCAAAACAAATTGCTAAAGCATTCTCATTAGAATGATTTACCATTACTTTTACACTCTTTCATAGGAAAGACATTTTCATTAATGTTGTTTTGTTGGTGTTGTCAAATTGAAAATCCAATTATTTAAAAGAAATGGCCAAACTAAAAAATCATAGTTCTGTTTATGTCCAGCTGGTTCTAGTGCCAGTGCACAGAGAAGGCAGAGCCATGTTTCCTTTTCTTTCTTGCTTCTCTGTTTATCAGAATAACAATAAGGTCTGAAACTTGATCTTGGAGGGGAAAACCTGCTGTGATGATTTTATTCAGCCACCCAGGTGGGCTAAAGGGGCCTTATTCTCTTCTAACCTTACCAATGGCATGAAAATGCCCAATTAAAAAGATGAATACGTTATTGTATCTGAAAGCATGCTTGTACCATAAAGGTTTCAATACTAACTAAGCTATCTTAAACAGTGAATCTTAGATGAGGGGAAAGCAAGTAAACTATGCTCTTATTCTTTGAATAAGCATCTTTTTTTTTTTTTTTTTTTTTTTTTGGATAAACGACGCTTCACTTCCTTTCAACTAGAAAATGAAGCATCAATACTGTATTTTTTTTACATTTGAGTAGTTTAAATTTTGAAAAGGTAGATGAAAAGCTTTTTCTCCCTCTTTCAAGAGGCCCTATGAGGTCTGTAAGTGTGTAATTATTCACTTTTGCCATCTATAAAAAGAGGCCTGAGAGTCTCTCTCACTTGTTCACAAGCCATATAAGTAGTCAATAATAACACCGACCTTAGAGTTTGAAAGTTCTGGCTCCCACTGTTCGGTGGTCTTGTGATAAGGCTATTGGATCATAGCCTGTCTTTCCTGTGGAAACCAAGGGCTACCTTGAATGCAATATTGAATATGGAAAATGCCATTAGTAAAGTGATATTTCTCTATATGACGCCTTGAGAAGGTATAGCTGGCTGTAGGTAATAGTTGATGCAGCTTAGAAAGGTTACTTAAATATGGTGAGATACAGTCTTGCCACTTTTTGGTTAAGTTCAATTAAGCAAACCTTAAATTGCCTAAATATATTGTATCGGAATGTCATTCTGTTTGGCTTGGCAAAAGGCAGTTATGCCATGTTGGTCCTCTCGCTCCTAGTATCTACAGAGAGAATACTAGGGGGACTGATCCAAAGCCCATTGTAGAGTCTTTCCACAGACTTCAATGAGCTTTGGAATAGTCCCCAAATGAAACTGTGAAAATAAACCAAAAAATACCTACTGCAAAATCTTTTCAGCATATGTCTAAGCCATGAATGAATTGTCCTTTTTGAAATAATCCAAACATTCTGCAAATAACTTTTTGATAAAAAGTTTAAAATATAATTGGCATTTATGGTTTGAAATAAAACTGGATCCAAATCAAACGTTTTACTGGATTTCTCACTCCTAAAGTATTGTCTGGCTATGCCGAAAGAATGACAGTAGACATTAGATATGGATTTAAACAGGTTGCAACTTTATTATTAGATGTCTGGGATAAAATGTGCAGTGCAGCTGAAAACCCCTACAATCTACCATGGGGGAGGAGTGAGTACTTTTTTTAACCTTCCCCCCAACTTTTCGTTCATGTCCCTCCAGCAGATCCACTTCCGGGACCCTCCAATTCCAGCCATTTCTGGGTGTGGGGGGGGGAGAGAAAGGGCTTCCACCAGCTCCCCGCCCCCCCTTTTCATCCAGGTCCCTCCAGCAATTCTCTTGCTGGGACCTTAATGACCACCCCCGCTCATAGGAGGGTTTAAGGTGGACTATAATGATGGGGGATTGGCTCCCTGCTGTACCAATCAGAGGAGTCCCCATCTGCTCCCAGCTTCCTCTGCTACCAAGCACCTCTCCTTAAGTCCTTTTCCAAGCCTTTTATCTGTTGTTTCATGCCTTAATTTATGGAGTACCTGCACTGAACATCCGTCACAAGGAGGCACCAGCCATTAGCTTGGCTACCACCTCCTCCCCACCCACAGCCGGGTTCCCAGACATCTTGCAAGGCCTTTTTTGAGAGCCAAAAATATGGCAGCACCTGAGTCTGACAGGTTCACCCCATCCTCCTGAAATAACTGTGGTGCCCCATGGAATATGCCAGGATGTGAAATTACTGTGTCCCCCCGCCCCCCAAGGGCAACAAGAATTTGGCCACTTCCCTGTTCACATACTTCCTGGTTCTGTCCACCCTGGCAGGGTTCATGGCTCCCCGCTAGACCCTGCACTGAAGCATATTCGACCAGACAATGATAATGTCCGGAAAAATTGCCAGGAGCTGGATCAGGTCCCTCCTAGTTCAAAGCATTAACTCCACCCCTTTAAGTGTTTTCAGATCATTTTCTCCGAGGTGTATCACCAATATATCCGGTGGCTGCTGACGTGCCCGCACAGCATACAACAGCAGTATCAGCTGATTCCATAACATGCCCCTCTGTGCGTGCCAACCGAGTAATGCTTCGCCACCAAATACCAGCTAGGAGCCCTCAGGCAATGTGGATGGGTGCCTATGCACCCACAACACAATACTGTGCCCACAGATCCACACCCTCACATGCATAGCCAGCTGTCCCATAACTGAAATGAGAACACAACCGATTAATGTTGATTTTCCACCTGTGATCTTACATAAGTTCGGTATGTATTAGACCGCCAGTGCCCGATTGCCTGAATAGCCTCTGCTTGCATACCTATCTGTGCTGCTGCCATAGCCACCCCTATTCTGAATGAGTGGTAACCAAATTCATGGGCGAGCAGCCCCAACCTTGTTAGCCCCCATCTCAATGTGGTAATCAACTGATTTGCCGTAAGGGGACTCCCATCTCCGTGTGCAAAAGGAGGGCTTTCTGCCTTCCACCATATTGCCATGAAGGTCCTCAATGCCCGAATGGTGCAGACCCCGGGCTCGCCACCCTCCCATAGGGTGACGAATGCACCCCGGCCAACTTGATCAGTCTTTGACCTTCGCAGGTGTAATATCACTGCATGCTTGTGCCAGCTTATGTCACAAAATTCCAAAGCCTTTGCCATAGAATCCCTCATGGACCCAGGCACTAGATCACTGATCCTGAAAGCACCAAAAAATGCTGTCCAGAATGCTGCCTTGAATAGGGACACCTCCTGTGCATGATTACAGATGACACCGAGGATGTGAAAGAGGTCCCTGAGCATGGAAACCCTGATGGGACGACGGGAATCCTCCCTGAGTCCACTGGTACGTGACCATCCCACCAAAAACCTTCGTACTGAGAAACCCCCGCAAGAATCTGGGTAGCCATTTAGCCAGGGCTGGCTCCAGCTTTTTTGCCACCCCAAGCCACGAAAAAAACCCCAAAAACGAAAAAAACCAAAATGGTTGAGCTGCTGCCGAAGTGCCGCCGAAGTGGAACGGAGGGAATGAAGGACCCGCCGCCGAATTGCCACCGAAGACCCGGATGTGCCGCTTCAATAACTGACGGAGTGCCGCCCCTTTCTATTGGCTGCCCCAATCACCTGCTTCCTTCGCTGCATTTAGCTTACTGACAAATGTAATAGCTGAAAGGTGATTAGAAATTGTGGAGGACTCCAGTTGACGAATTGGCAATGACAGCATGTACTGCAGCACCTGTTCCTCTGTAATGGGCCACATTGCTGACTGGCCTTCCTGCTCCTGAAATTGTATGAATTCATTAAAACTTTTCTCATAGCTGTGCCATGTACGTGGTGCCACTGATGTCTGGACCACACTGACAACTGTCCTATTCCAAGGTTCCCTACTGTGAACAGCATTTGTCTGGGCTCGTGGATGGCGCTTCCTGCCCTGTGCGTCTAACGTTGCTCCTGAAATCACCTGAGCAGGATGTCCTGGATTTTTGTTCTGCTTTGTACAGCCTGTAGTGCTGTGGAAACAACCTCATACACAATACATTTAATTAATCGTATCAGCTCCAGGCTAACTGGCCCCAGCATCAGACGCTGCTAGCTCAGCTGGGTGAGCGAGAGCTGCACCTGGAGCCTCCACTTCTCCAAGCCTGATAGGCCGTCTGTGACAATCCAATGCACTCGGGTGAGCAAATGCTGCGCCTGGTGCCCCCATTTCCCCAAGCCTGATAGGCTGACTTTGATACTCAGGTGCACTACCCCAAGGTCCCCCAGCCACTTGCCCTTGCTGTATGGACTCTGCCTCTGGCTTGCCCTGGGGCCAACCAACTGCACTGGGTCCACCCTGTGTGTGACTTGATTGCTTTCTGGGTTCCTGTGGTAACAAAACTAACTGGCGGGGTGGGGTGATGCAAATTCCCCCCCATCCTGTTGTGTTCTGGCTACAGCAGGGAAAAACTGCACCATGATTCCCTAAACATTCATATATACTGCAACCACTATGGGAGCGGCCCACTGCCCCCCTCCTTTTCCTTCTTGTACCTATACCCCCTCTAATGAACTCTACCTCCCTTTGTGAATCTGTTCTCCTATTGCTTCCCTGTTCCACTGGTGCCACAGGAAAAGGAGAATTAAGCCTTCCCTTTTGTGCACCCCTTGCTCTCCCCTTTTGTGTCCCCCTGGAGCCATGCTGAGACTGTTTACCAGCTCCTGCCCCTTATGCCTCCTTGACTGACACTGGGAATGGCTTTTAGCCCCCTATCCACTTCCTATTCCCCAGTCCAGCCCAACCACTGCTTTCCGAGAGAGTGGGAGGTTCCTTCCCCCCCCACCAACCCCTGCACTGTATGGGCTATATGCAAAATTGCGTTGGTTTTAGTGCCCTCTTTCCCCTCCTGTAGCGATTTGTGGGGGGAGGGTTCCTGCCTTTCCCTACCTGACACAGTCTGGCTCTATGTGAGAATGGATTGAGCAATTTTCCCCCCATCCCTGCTGCCTTGCAGTTGTGGCTAGGGAACACAAGGGGTTTCTGCTGCCCCTAGCCACTATGTCCCAACTCCACCCTGTTTTTATGGCCTGAATTGGGGAAGGGGCTGTTCCTGTTCGTCCTCCGGACTGATTCCACATGGGGAGTTCTATGCAGCAGGGAACAAGTGCCTGCTCCCCCCTGCTGCTGTGTCCCAAACTGCTGCCTGATTTTATGCCTTGCAATAAGGGAAGGTGGTGGTCTCCTCCCTCCCGATCCCCCGCTGATCATCCAGACTGCTTCCACATGGGGGTTCTGTGGAGCAGGGAACCTGTGCCCACTCCCTGCTGTCACTGTGTGCAATTCCTGCCTGTTTTTTATGTCCTGAAATGGGGAAGGAGTTCCCCCCTTACAATGCCTGCTCACTGTTTGACTGCACATGGTCCGGCAGCAAGTCATGCATCGGAGCCAACCTGTTCCGAGAGAATGAGGGGAGGGGCCAGGCCCAGGCTGACCTTTTTAAACCCCTCATTCCTAGGTGGTGAGTTATGCACCATGCTGACTGCTCTTCCAGCAGTTTTACATCTCCCCTCCTCCCCCAAGCCAGAAAGCATTGCCCTCTTCTTCCAGCCAGCCAAACAACACCCCTCTTTATCCCCCCGCTTAAAGTGCAGGACGGTGACTCTTGGGCTTGGCTACACTTGCGAGTTACAGCGCAATAAAGGTGCCCCGAGTGCACTAGCTCACTACCCGTCCACACTGGCAAGGCATGTGGAGTGCTCTGACTCTGTGGCCGCGGCGCCAGCGTGGACGAGGTGTTGCATTACTACACTCTGATCAGCCTCCAGAAACGTCCCATAATCCCCTTAAGTCAAGTGGCCACTCTTCTCATTGTTTTTGAATCACTGAAGGAATGCGGATATGCCCTTTGAAAGCTCCATTTCTGACAGCCGGCTGCTTATCTGCTCCGAGACAAAGCAACCATTAGTGTGGAATGCTCTGTGTGTGTGTGTGTGTGAGTGAGAGAGAGAGAGGGGCGGGGGGGGTCTGCTGCTGTCTGAACTTACAAGACAGCATGCTGACATGCTCTCAGCCTCCCAAAAACCCATTCTCTCTCCCCCCACGTACACACAACACACTCCCTGTCGCACTCCACCCCAGCCCCCATTTGAAAAGCACGTTGCAGTCATTTGCATGCTGGGATAGCTGCCTATAATGCACCGCTCCCAATGCCGCTGCAAGTGCCACAAATGTGGCCACGCCAGTGCACTTGAAGCTGTCAGTGTGGACACACGGCAGCGCTTTCCCTACTGCGCTCTATGAAGGCTGGTTTAACTCAAAGCGCTCTATATCTGCAAGTTTAGTCATGCCCTTAGGGTATGTCTACACTGGAAACTTCAAAGAGCTGCCGTGGGAACGCTCCCACAGCAGTGCTTTGAAGTACGAGTGTGGTCATGCGTGAGCGCTGGGAGAGAGCTCTCCCAGCGCTCCTGGTAATCCGCCTCCACGAGGGGATTAGTTCCGAGCACTGGGAGCGCAGCTCCGAGAGCTCGGATCCTCTCTACACTAGCGCTTTAAAGCAGGCTTGCTGCATTCAGGGGGGTGATTTTTCACACCCCTGAGCCAGCAAGTTAGAGTGCTATAAAATGTAAGTGTATACAAGCCCTTATTGCACACACCCATACTTTTAGAAAGTCTCTCTAAATGTTAAATCATACCCATCTTACACAAGTGGTTATAATAGTAGTAGTAATTTACCCGTTGTACAGGGCTGTGTACATCTGTCATTGTGTACATAATTAAAGACCCTAAGTAAATAAGGATCCTTGACCTGAAAAGGCACAATAGAACAAGCACATAGCTCCAAGTTTTATTTTTAGCAAGAATCCACCATGAAAGAGAAGACGGAAGGAAATTAGTGAACAGTCTGTTTTTTCAAATGTAAGTGGCAGAATGAGAGAGGCATGAAGTTAGGCATGGTGAAGGAGATAAAGGAAGCAATTGAGAGAAGCTTGGAAAGCGCAAAGAGAACAGGAGATGATATGGAGGAAATGACTTAGAATACTTACATACAGAGCCTTGACAGAGAGGAATACCAGCTTGAATTTGATATGGAAAGTTAATGAAAACCAGGGAAAGAACATGTAAAGGTGTGAGATATGGACACACCAGTGGTGAGTGGAGAGAGAGAATCTTTTTGAGGCAGTGTTTTGGATAGACTGGAGGAGAAAGAAGAGCAGAAAGATGTTAGTGGTTATGACAGCAGGTGGCAAAAGGATAGATGGACCAGAATTTTAGCAGCAGGAATGGAGTGAGAGGATGAGAAAAGAAGTGACAGGAGTGGGACTTAATGGAAGCATTCATCTAGGGATAAAAAGAGAAGCATAATCAAAGATGACCCACAGATTGTGAGTTTGGGTGACACTGACAGGAAGGATGGTGAAGTTGTCCACAGTGATAGAGGGGAAGGAAGAACTTTGATGGAAATATTTAAGATCCCAAATGAATATTTCATGGTTACACAGTGAAGATAATTCTCTGGATTTTATTTTTGGCATTATTGCCTGTGAGGAAAACTGTGCTGAAAAAGTTCATACTACTCTGTTGTCTATCTTTCTGCACCACAATTTGTCTAGACAAGTAACCATTGTGAAGGCTTGTGATTCACTACAGTATAATTGAATGGATTTGCTCTTCTAAACTTATTTTCAGACCACTCTGTGACGGGTTACACCCCCCACTCCAAGGTGCCACCTCGTACTGGGGTACGACTGGACCCACCCGTTCCACCAACCTGGGCTCTCTTACACTGTCTTGCTGAGCCAGGCCCTCATGCCTCCTCCAGCACACGCACACAGGTAGAGACACACCCAACTGCAGAAAGACACTGAAATCAGTACTGCATGAGAAGGCTAAGAAAGTTGGCATTCAAGTGCACACCCCCTCTGGAGTGTAAATCCCAAATTATATCATCTTGCGCTGGACAGAGAACTATACAGCGTAAGCTCATGAAATCCACCCTCTCCCTCAGTGTAGAGGAAGATATGCACAGCTTAACACACTTGATAAGTAGGATATAAATTAGCAAATTCTCACCCCGAGTGATAAACAGGCTGACAGACTCATAAGGCACAAGTTGCCTTGGGTTTCCCAGGTTTTCATATGCAGTCCTTCTAGTCTGGGACCATCAATTCCCACAGTTCAGTCCTTGCCCCTCAGGTGTCGCAGGTGTTGTTGCAGGGACAGCGAGGTCCTTTCATGATGTCATTGTCTCCCTTTTAACCCTTCTTCCCACTTGCTGGAAAGTTCTTTTGCTGTGACCTGGGTCAAACAGTTCCCATTGTGTAGAGCTATCTTGGAGAGGTTTCTATTGTACACAATTCCTGGGATAATCCTTGTGCTTGTGTGCATTTCGTCAGTAATCCATTAACATTGTTTGGCCTTTTTACAGTTGTACCTGACAGGCTGCTTGGGGGTGTTTTCAACCTCACAACAGGTTTCAGTAACACATACATAGCCTAACTTCACATATGACAATAACACATACAATCCAATGAGATATTAATGTCTAGCAGATCAAGACTTTTAGAATGATACCTCACAAGACCTACTTTGTACAAAACACATCCTAATTGCATGTTAGTGGTGAATATTGGGGTGCCAGGGTATCACACACTCAATAACTGGGCATCCTGGGTTGACTATCAATTTAAGTTTTGTTTCTCTTGAAATAACTATATTGGCCTATTAGAGGTAAATGTATGTGTCTACATAATAATGAGCTCAGACCTAAATCTGAGAGAATAGTGGTTTATGTACAATACAGTGAGAACTATGTACAGCTGGCCCATTAGTGCTCTGCAGATCACTTTTCTGTGCAGCCAGAAATGGTTTTCATTCTATCAGTGACTCTTCTCTGTACCAGGTTTCATTTGGCTCCTGCACACTAGCCCTCAAGCTGTATGCAAATGTATATAGAAATCATTGCAGGTTCACATTGTGGAGGTGCTTCTTTCATATTTGTTTTAGTTACATCACTGTCAACACTGGCACATCAATCACACATAGATATGTCACAAACTATTGTTAATGTAAGGGACAGGGTTATCAATCAGAATGCAGTCTTGGATCAAAACTTTTTAAATACAGCTCCCTCCAGTGGCTGAAGCTTGGACACTTTGAAGAGAGCCAGGTCATGACCAAAAAGAGCATGAGAAGAATAATTGTTTTTAATTAAGTGAAAAGTGTCCTGAAAAGTGTCCTGTAATGCATCCAACCGTAATGCATCCAACCATCAGCCTGGTTGGATGCATTATATTTTTCTACATTAATCACTTAAATCAAAGCATGAGGATACTGTATCTTGTGTTTTGAAGCCAAAGAGTGCAATGTCATGTCTTACTCCCCAAGGTTGGGATTGTTACTTTATGTAAACTATGTGCTTCGTTTGTTTTATGCCCAATTAAGAAGTGGCAACCCTGCTAGTATTGAATTAAAATATCTGGATTACAAATTTTAAAACATATGAAGATAAGCTTGGTGCCCTCTGTGAGATGAATGCTGGAAGCTGCAAGGTCTATAAATATCTGCCAGAATATGCTGGAAACTGTAAAACAAGACAATGAAACCTTAACAATGAAAATGGAAAACATCTGAGAAGGTTTAGAGGTTACAACTAGAGAAAATCTCAGCTTTGAGAGAAAGCTTTACATGGTAGAATATAACATCAGAGCTAAGAACTTGAAGGTATAGGGTTTGCAGTCCTCATCTTGGCGTATGCACAATTTGCCTCAGGTGGTATATGACCGGGATTCATCACTGAATTTGGTCCGCTGGTTGGATCATTAGCTTCCCCGGCCTGGGTCGGGTACTGATGGGAAGTGCAACGTGAATGTTGATCCGTCCCCCCTGGGTTTGCAGTGAAGAAATGGACCGCTCAGATGCAATTAATTAGGGTTAAATTCTGTAACCCTTACTCATGCTAAATAACACCACACTCACATGCTAGTTGACTGGGGGGGGGGAGGGGGTAGTATTGTGGTGTCAGTTTTCTAATGTTCTGCTCTGCTTTAGGCTATGAGAACTTTTTAGCAATATAAATGGCATAATAGGGATAGTCCTACATTTTCCTTTCAGAAGTCCCTAGTAATAGCTTACGAATGTTTATAAGATGGACAATTTATAATACCTATAAGCAACAATTTAAACTAAAAACAAGGGAAGGAGACAAGTGTTAAAAGGCTTCAAGCCAGAGTTGGGGACAATAAGCTTGATATTACCTCACCCACTTTGTCTCTGTCAGTTAACACACCGAAGGAATAAAAAACAAAAGAAAGCATAAGCAAAGTCATGCAATCCAGCAATTCCAAAGCTAAAGGAGTGTTTGTGAAACCCCCTACTATACTACTGGCTTCTGAAATATAGTGTATGCATAGCAATAGGAAACTGTATTTATTGGGATTAAGCAACTGAAGTGACAGCTGGAGTAAGGCAAAAGTGTATTATGTCCCCACTATAGTCATTGGTCCAAGACTATAACAGGTTTCAAAAAAGAACTAAAGTTCATGGGTGACAGGGGATGGATCACTTGATGGTTATCTGTTCTGTTCGTTCCCTCTGAAGCACCTGGCATTGGTCACTGTCAGAAGACAGGATACTGGGCTAGATGAACCTTTGGTCTCACCCAGTATGGCTGTTCTTACTCATGACATGGTCATAAAGTAATCTCAGCAGACAACCTAGGTATTGTGTGGACAAATGATAAAGCAGAATTGAATGACCTTGTTTTTGCTTATGAGCTGTTCCTGCTTAGTTCAACACCTCACTTAATGGAAGAAAAGACCCAGCTTTTGGCAGACACAGCAAAACCAATTCAGTTGTTCATCAACAAGAGGAAGACAAATATGGTTATCAGTGCCCCAAAAGCAACCATTAGAATAGAGGAAGAAACACTAAAGGAAGTAAGTTATTTTTCCTATCTAGGGAGTGAGATGTGCAATGACAGCAAAACCATGTTAGATGTCAAGCAAACAACTTTCATAAGCTTGAAAAGATTTGGAAAAGTAACATGATTGGCATGGACACAATTTTGATTTTTTTTTTTTTAACATTGGTATCATGTCTATCCTCTTTTGTTGAACAGAGCTATGGAAATCTGGAACAGAAATTGATAGATAGCCAACTCATTCCAAAGCAAATGCCTCTGAAAGATATTCAGAGTGGAAAGAGTTTTCTTGCAACATCAGAAATTCAAAGTAGACCAAACCAACCTAAAGCATCAAATGTGGTAAGGCTTTAAGGATGCCACCCACAAGATTTCCACATCAGGTGATGATAAGGATACTAGCTGGGTGACCTAGAGAAGCATTATACAGAATAATAGAAGAAGCAGCCAGATTCATTGTGACACACAAAAATGTGAACAGACCTTCACAGGACTGAAATAAATCACAGAAACTGGTGGATGCTTTACTCACCCGCAGGTGCAAGAGGATAAAGGAAGAATAAGCAACTAGAACCAAGGTATCTGATCAATAAAAGTGAGTTTTATGATGGAGTACCTCTCAGCAAATTATGAATTAATCATCCTTGTGTAACCTAGACCAACTAATTAGTTTTCAAGCAACTCCTAATTCAAAATGTCATATCATTATTGTAATGAATGTTGTGTTAGTTATTAATTAGGAAATATTTGAAATGAAAAACTAGAAGTGCATACGTTTTTTTTTATCCACATTATGCAGTTAAATAAAAAAAGACATTGAAGATGATATATCATACCTGGAAAGCAAGTTTACAGACCAAGTCAAACAAAAAGCAGCATTTATTGTAAAGTCATCTTAGATTTGACTGTAGTATAACTTTTTTCAAAAGACACCATCAATATGATTAGATTTTAATTACATTTTTTTGTTTCTTCTTGAAGGCCAACGTTATTGCTTCTGAAAATATGTTAAGAAAATACTTTTTTGGTTTCTCCTAACAAATGAAACTCTTGAATGAAAAAATATTGAATGAACTGGAGTATCACTTGGACAGTTACTGGCCATTTACAGAACATTTTTTTTTTTTTTTGGCAAAAATGATTTGGTCAGTGTTGGTGTTTGAAATAAATGTCTTGTTTTAGCAACAAATAATGCCAAAATCAGCAAACCTAAGCAAATCTTAAGAGCCAAAACAGTTCCATCCAAAATGCCTACATTATTTCTTCTAGCCTATCAGTAAAAGGGTACAACACATAAAATGGCCATACTGGGTCAGAAAAAAGGTCCATCTATCCCAGTATCTTGTCTTCCAAAAGTGGCCAATGCCAGGTGCTCCAGATGGAGTGAACAGAACAGGTAAACACCAAGTGATCCATCCCCTGTTGCCCATTCCCAGCTTCTGGCAAACAGAGGCTAGGGACACTATCCCTGCCAATCCTGGCTAATAGCCATTGATGGACCTATCCCCCATGAACTTATCTAGTTCTTTTTTGTACCCTGTTATAGTCTTGGCCTTCACAACATCCTCTGGCAAGGAGTTCCACAGGTTGACTGTGTGTTGTGTGAAGAAACACTTTTGTTTGTTTTAAACCTGCTGCCTATGAATTTCATTTGTTTTTTGTGTTATGAGAAGGAGTAAACAACACTTCCTTATTTACTTTCTCCACACCAGTCATGATTTTATAGACCTCTATCGTATCCCCACTTAGTCGTCTTTCTTCCAAGCTGAAAAGTCCCAGTTTTATTAATCGCTCCTCATAAGGAGAAAGTTCCATGCCCCTAATAATTTTTGTTGCCCTTTTCTGAACCTTTTCCAATTCCAACATATCTTTTTTTTTTTTTGAGATGGGCCAACCACTTCTGCACACAGTATTCAAGATGTGGGTGTACCATGGATTTATGTAAAGGCAATATGATATTTTCTGTCTTTTATTATCTATCCCTTTCTTAATGATTCCCAACATTCTGTTTGCTATTCTTACTGTTGCTGCACTCTGAGTGAATGTTTTCAGAGACCTATCTACAATCACTCCAAAATCTCTCTTGAGTGACAACAGCCAATTTAGACCCCATCATTTTATATGTACAGTTCGGATTATGTTTTCCAATATGCATTACTTTGCATTTATCAGCATTGAATTTCATCTGCCATTTTGTTGTCCAGTCACCAGTTTTGAGAGATCCAGTCTGCCTGGGACTTAACCATCTTGAGTAGTTTTGTATCATGTGCAAATTTTGCCACCTCACTGTTTACCCCTTTTTTCAGATCATATTAACACAAATTGCGTAATTCATATTGTACACTTGTATAGTCTCACTTCCTGATGTCTGTCTCTTATTATCACTGTTAGGCTTATGCTTCAGTTTCACCTTTTAAGTAAAGCTCATGTAGGTAATCTTTCCACTGACTGACTAAAATGTCTCTTCAGAACTCACCAAGTTGATAGTTAAATGGAAGATTTGATTTAGTTTAATGCTGGTACAGTAGATATTTCATTCCTGAAAGCAGAGTATGTCCCTGTGTTAAGTAAGTTCCAGAAAGGGTATAAAATATTGTGCTAAGGACTTCTCTCTCTCTCTCTCTGCTTATTTAGTCTAGCCTGCACTTGTTTGAGCACCCTAAATGTAATACAAGAAAGAATTATTTTTGACTGAACCTCTATTTCAAATCTGCATTAAATACTGGTCACCTTGAAACCTGGTCCTTCCTTCCCCATTCAAATTGTTTTACCCTGTGTGACATGGTGCAAATCGCTTAATCTCTCTGGATCAGCTTTTCACTTGTAAAATAGTGCCACACAAGGGTGGCATGAGGATAAATTAATATTTGTGATGTCCTCTGACACTGCAGTGATGGGGTCCATGTAATGATTTGGATGACACAGTTCAAACTTAACAACACAGGGAAAAATACTGGAAAAAATAATTTCACTGTTTCTACCAATCTGGATACATATTATTAGGTACTTTTTTTTTTTTTTAAAGGATATTTTTTGGTGGTCTGGTGGAAGAGAAGGATGTGGGTAGTGGGCTAGGAACCCTCCTTTTGAAAGCAGGAACCCTTGAGTATATGAGTTTTTTAGTTCAGTGTTAACTTCTACAGTCAATCTCACAGATGTCAGAGTAGCAGCCATGTTAGTCTGTATTCGCAAAAAGAAAAGGAGGACTTGTGGCACCTTAGAGACTAACCAATTTATTTGAGCATAAGCTTTCGTGAGCTACAGCTCACTTCATCAGATGCATGCAGTGGAAAATACAGTTTTTCCACTGCATGCATCTGATGAAGTGAGCTGTAGCTCAGAAAGCTTATGCTCAAATAAATTGGTTAGTCTCTAAGGTGCCACGAGTACTCCTTTTCTTCTCACAGTGTTTTTCTGAGTATATGGACAGATGGTGATATAATATCCAAGCAAAAATTCCAGATATAGACTGTAAACTCTCTAGAATCCATGAAACAGGCATACCACCACACTAACAGTTTGACTGCTCAGGATCATACATTGCTCTTAAATAAAGGATAAATACAAGTGAAGATAAATGGCTAGCAGTGCAACAAGATCCTTTTCCCCCCCAATAATATTCAATACTGAAAAGATTTATTTTAACATACCTGAAGATGTATGAAATAAACTCTACTAGCTTTTTCTTTAATAATATTACATAATTTGAGTATGGCCTGTTGAGAAACTTTCATGAAAGTCTTTTGAATGATGGAAATGTATTCTTACTGGTAGGGATATTGCTCATGAAGGATCAAGTCTGGTCCTCCTGAAATCAACGGGAATCTTGATGTTGGTGTGTCAAGGTTCCTCCCCCACTCTGAACTCTAGGGTACAGATGTGGGGACCTGCATGAAAAACCTCCTAAGCTTATCTTTACCAGCTTAGGTCAAAACTTCCCCAAGGTACAAAATATTCCACCCTTTTGTCCTTGGATTGGCCGCTACCACCACCAAACAAATACTGGTTACTGGGGAAGAGCTGTTTGGACACGTCTTTCCCCCCAAAATACTTCCCAAAAACCTTGCACCCTACTTCCTGGACAAGGTTTGGTAAAAAGCCCCACCAATTTGCCTAGGTGACTACAGACCCAGACCCTTGGATCTTAAGAACAATGAACAATCCTCCCAACACTTGCACCCTCCCTTTCCTGGGAAATGTTGGATAAAAAGCCTCACCAATTTGCATAGGTGACCACAGACCCAAACCCTTGGATCTGAGAACAATGAAAAAGCATTCAGTTTTCTTACAAGAAGACTTTTAATAAAAATAGAATTAGAAATAAGAAATCCCCCCTGTAAAATCAGGATGGTAGATACCTTACAGGGTAATTAGATTCAAAACATAGAGAACCCCTCTAGGCAAAAACCTTAAGTTACAAAAAAGATACACAGACAGAAATAGTTATTCTATTCAGCACAATTCTTTTCTCAGCCATTTAAAGAAATCATAATCTAACACATACCTAGCTAGATTACTTACTAAAAGTTCTAAGGCTTCATTCCTGGTCTATCCCCGGCAAAGACAAAATGTAGACAGACACACAAACCCTTTGTTTCTCTCCCTCCTACCAGCTTTTGAAAGTATCTTGTCTCCTCATTGGTCATTTTGGTCAGGTGCCAGCGAGGTTACCTTTAGCTTCTTAACCCTTTACAGGTGAGAGGAGATTTCCTCTGGCCAGGAGGGATTTTAAAGGGGTTTACCCTTCCCTTTCTATTTATGACATGGTGTCTGTAGGTTAATGATTTCACTCTAGGTAGACACATTCATCATTCTCCATTCGTGTTACTGCTTTTTGATTTTGTTTTGTTTTGAACATGCTTCTTTTCTTTTTCTTTAAGTAACTGCTACTTGCAATTGAATTAAAACAATAAACATTCAAAGCACCTGTAGAGCCCGGGTCAGCTGTCACTTACACAGGTGTTTGAAGCTAAATAAGTTGCTCTAGATTTACACCACTGTAACTGAAAGCACATGTAATTTAAGAAAATTACTATAAAAAGAAGCTATATAGAATTGTTTAGGTTTTTTTTTTAAAAAAACTTGACTAATTACATGACGTTTGTATAAATTGCTCTGTAACTGTTTTCACATTCTGGGCAAGATCTTCAGCTGAGTAATCTGGCATTTTTCCATTCAAGTAAATGGAGCTATGCTATTTGACATGAGTTGAGAATCTGACCCTATATCTTTGGTATTTAATATTATAGGTCATATAGGGTTACTAGAATTTCACCTTGGAGTTTGAGGCCACATTTTAATAGTACTAAGTGTCATAACGTAGTGTAATCAGTTTTAAACAGTTTTTGAGGGAAAAGCTGTGTTATATGAAATGAAACACGTTGTGCTCTGATCGATGGTTTCATGAGAATAATTTTACCCTTTTTAGGAATCATTTCGGAGCAAGTTGGCTCCATTTTGTGCGTAACTTTCTTCACTCAAAGTCCCTGTGCAGCACTTGAATTGTCAACTACCCTCAACACAGGGTCTTGTGCTCATCTTTTGCACAGGGGTGAATGTCTCCCAATGGGAATAGTGGAGAGATCTCAGATTGGACATATCTTACACCATATTGTCCAAATAGAAACTGCTTCTCTTCTACAAAATAACCAAGAAAAATTTGTTTAGCATTGTGAAAGCTTAGAAGAATAAGTACCTACTTCTGCTGTAATAGTAATATTTTCTCCTTTCTGGTGCTTATACAATATTTGTTGTTAAGGTCAAAAGACTGTGAAGAGCATCCTATCCTGAAAAATGAGAGCTTAACATTCAATGCACCAGAGGCAACAGTAGTGACTCAATAAGGGCCTGACCCAAAGCCTATTAAAGCAAACAGGTGGCAGGCCCTAGGTTAGCCATGGTTGCTTTGTGGCACAAAGTCTTGGAAGACAAATCCTAAAACATCAATAGAACGTAGGAGGGCCTGTATTGTGACAGTAGCTGGGATGCCATAAGTGAGTCACTGAGGAACTCAAATACAAGTAGGGAGTGAAATATTGTTGTTCATGAATATACTTCTTTTGGGAAACTAAGGAAAAAACACGGTATTTTTCCTGATGTTAGAGGAATGCCTATAAGTGCACTGTAAGACATTCTATAAAGTACATAAGATGATAGCTGGGGAAAGGAACACCAAATGCATACCACTTTAAGAATCTTAATTTTTCCCTGTTTTTTGTGTCTTACAAGTAGAACCTGTATTTCAGTGTGGCTTAACTGTACATTGGATAAGTTTGCTGTTATACCGTAAATCAGTACAAACATATTGGCTAATATCAGTTTTATGTAACTTAAGCTGGAAAGGTGTTTTAAAAACCATAAATGAACTATTTTTTTTACTCGGCTCCTGAAAACATGAGGTGATGGCTCTGAAATTAATATTCCACAACCCTGATACTTTAGGATCATCTCTCATTTCAAGGGACATGTCTCAGTTTAGTTTCAAATTTAGTCATGATACCACACATCTATTGTAAATTATTTTACCTCAGAAGTCCTGAACGTGGAAAGAGTGATTGGTAGGAAGTATTTAAGAAAGATTTGAATCCCGTATGACTTGACATTTTTTTTTTACTTTCTTTTATTCTTGTGCTTCCAGTTCCATTTTACTCCCATGTAGCAGTCCACATTCGTTCCCAGATATATTGAGAATTTCCATGCAATTAGGAACACTAATACCTTAATAAAATAGAATATCCACGTCAGTAAATTGATCTGTATTTTGAACATCCTGGCTGTTAAAAGCCTGATAAAATTCATTGTCGCTGCTTTCAAATAGCACCCTAATGCCATTTGTCTTCAGAGTCATGTTAGTGCCAGAAAAATGAACCAAGAGAGCAGCCCCCTTTATTATTGGAAAACTGTATTAAGTGGCTTTTGAGATAAATTGGAACAGATTTAAAAAACAAATGATACACTGTATTGAAAGGGCATCTAAATATAAAGCGTTGATCAAATTAAGATTTCTACCATTACTTTAGAACATTTTGCTAATGCATCATCATTTAAATGCCACTAAGATTTTTTTAAAAAAATATGTATCTTTAGCGCTCTCAAGTTCTGACACCGCAGACAGTAGGATAAATTAAAAAGGAGACAGAAAGAACAGAAAGCTAATTCTTCACAATCTAGTAATATATTTTTAAATGCCAAGTGTTTTATCTAGTTGTCAAAAAGACTTTCGTCAGTGTAAAGTCAATATTAGATCATGACAAATTGTTAGAGATTGGAGAATTGGAAAGAAGACAAAGCATGGATCACAAAAATTTTAAACCGTTAAGTTTAAGAGACTTTCTCTCTTAGCATCAGCGATGGCCTACTTAAGATGTCACTGACTCGCCCCCCACCCCCAAATCTTAGAGTGTATGAAATCAGTGGGTTTAAGTCAATGGCCTATATATAATATATATATAGGCCATTGACTTAAATATATATATATATAATATATCCTATACTTTGAAACTTTGTCAAAACACATATTTTAATTCTGCAAAGGAGCATAGTATGATCAAAGCGTGCATAGCATATTGCTGTGTAACGAAGAATTGTTACTCATGAATAGAAAGATGCAGAAATGTCAGGAAGAGCACTACTATGGTAACACACTTCTCCGTAATTATTAAGATCTTTACTGCAGTATGTTTTTTTTCCTGACCGGTATAGTTACTGAATTTGGCTTTAAATATATTCAGTCTCCTAATAACTACTGGTGTTGAACATAGCCCAGTAAGCATTTGCCTCATTTACCTAATGGATATAGACATTTTTGTTACAAAAACACCTCCTTACAACATGTAGAATGTTTTTTTTCCTCAAAGGATAGTGTTGCAAAGAAGAAGGATAAGATTTAAAGTGACTGACAAATTTGAAAATAAAGCCCCTTTTGAGGTGTTTCATATTTGAAATACAAAGGTTGAGTACTCAGCCTGTTGTGAAAATCAAGCTCCAGAAAAAGGCATGTCCTGTTTAGCATCCAGTTATCAGTAGTCTTTGTAGGCATATTTATGATTATTGAAAGGGGGGAGGAGTGGGTAGCGTAATCTAAGCACAGGATTAGGAAATAAATTCCTGAGTTGTCATTTTGCTGTGAGTCTTGGACAGCTAATTTGGGGCTTGATTTGGCACTCACATAAGTCTGACATCAGATTAACAGTTTTATTCACAAAGAGTAAAACTGAATGCAGGTTAAGTTGAGCAAATGAGTGTATCCATGTTCAGTGTTACATGGCACTGCTGGCATAAGCGACCAGCCCCTCCTGCAAAAGTGCTACACCCAATTCTTTCCCCAATGCATTACACTGGAGTGTCAGTGGCTCTCCTGTCTTGTAGTACTTCAGGACAGAGGCATCCATTATCATTTGTTTCAGCATGTCAGATGCTTGCTGTTGGGAACCTGCCCAGTCCCACTATTCCTTGTGAGCTGATGTATGGGTTCTGCTTCCCCAGCCAGCTCCAGACGAATTTTCTGTTGAAGGTCTCTCATTCCCATGAAGTGCTATACCCCTTTCACATCAACTGGCATGTCTGTGACTGCCTTGATCCTGTTGTGATCTACTTTCAGTCCCTCTGCTGGGAGCTGTTGTCCAATGTAGGTCACCTCATGCTGTCTGAGTTGCATTTTTTTCTGGGCTGAGTTGTTCTTGTCCCTGCATTGCTGTAGAAAAGCTTGGAGCTTTCTTTCATGGTCTCCTTCAGATTTTACATCATTGCTCCTTTCACTTACAATGAGGATAATACTTGCAATTATTTTCACCCCATGCAGTCCTTCCAGCACTTTGGTGAGTCTCCTCTGGAACACCTCTGTGTTATACCCATCAGCCTGCACATCTATCTATAGCAACCAAATGGAGTTGCGAAGATTGTCAACATGCCATACTCTTTATCCAGGCTTATGTGCCAAAGCCCATTCCTTACCTAGCAGACTGTAAAGATTCTAGCTTGGTAAAGTTCTGGCAAGATGTCATCAATTGTGAGCATCTTTTCAATGCTTGCTTCAGAAACTTTGAGTCTATGTAGATGCATCACACGTCTAATGGCTTTTTTTACCAACCACCATGCTGCTTACCCAGGCTGTACTGGTCTCTGTAGCTGGCATGATACCCCTACTCTGCAGACTTTTGAGCTTCTTGTGTACTGGGTTACACAGTGAAACTGGAATTTTACTTTGTAGCAAGCACACAGGTTCCACTGTGGGGTCTACTTCAAGTCACAGCTTTCCTTTGAGGCACCTGTTGTCCATGAAAACAACATCCCCATATGCTTTTAAAATGGTCTCCGTTGTCCATGGGACTCCCTCTTTTTTTGCACTGTACCCTAATCAGATCCCTGGCTTGTATGGCTGTATTCCCCAAGAGGGGTCTGTGGTGCTTATCCACCACCACAAACTTCAGTTGGTAAAGTCTGTTATTTTTTCAGTTTAGTTACTATGACGTCACATTTTACTCTGGGCTGGATTATGCTCTCATTGTACAATATTGGCACGTGCCTGCTTTTTGTCATGTGGCTGAGTCCAATTCAGCCCAAGCAATCTCACTGCAGGAGGCCTAGCTAGCCAGCTGAAATTGCACATTTCCCTATTAACTTTATTGCATGCATGGAAGTTGGTATTGTCCTGGGTTGCTTTCCTGTCCCAACAATCTGAAACTGATATGCTCTAGGACTGAAGGAGCATCATGAAGTCATTACTGCTCTCTAACAGGCCATTCCCCTCTTGTACATGACTGACAGGTCCCAGAAAGATTCATTCTCTGCTCTTGCACACTCTGCTAAAGTGGTTTAACTTGCCACATTCCTTGCAGTGCTGTCCTAGTGTGGGGCACTTCTCCTTTACCTGGTCATTCTGTCTCCCACTGTAAATACATCTCGCTGTGGGTGTGGAAGCCCAGGGTTCCTAGGATTGCTGTGAGGCTTGAGGCAGTGGTGAGCTTGAGTGCTGCGGCCCTTTCTGCTTTGTTCCCCAGTAACGCAAAGTAACAGTTACACTTTCTTGCTGCTCTTGTCCTACTGCATAGCCAGCTCTGTGTGCTGGAGCTCCTCTTTCCCACTGGGTCTGTTGCTTGGCTACATTTGTATCCACAAAATCCAGGGCAGCTTCAGATGGTTCCATGTCTCACGCTGCCAGCTGCTGTAGTGCAGAGAATTTACAGCTTAGACCGCCACCATTCACAGAGTGAAGCAGAATGCAGTTTAAGTTGAACAAGTGAAACTTTAACTAATCTTTGGCACTGCTCTGTCCATGTGGCTGGGTTGCTTCCAGCTTTTCTCCCAGCATTCCCTGTTTCACTGGTGTGCTGTCAAATGTAATCCTTTCGGGGTTGGAACCTTTACATACACTGAACACACCTCTATCACTTCAGCTAATGGAGTAACTGGTAGCAGTGGTACGTTATCCTCTTTCTGTGGACCAGTGTTAGAGGGGGGTGCAGTGGTGCTGGAACATTTTTAATTGTGGGGGTGCTGAAAGCCAGTCCCCTTACCCCTGTCCACCCCCCACAGCTGAGGCTGGCAGCCAGGTGTGTGGGGGGCTGGTGGACAGGACCCCGCACCCCTAGTTCCCGCCCCTATGGGGGGTGGAAGTCTTTGCCAGTGGTGTTCATTTGCTGACAGCAGAGGAATGGGAAGATGCAAGAAACTTGGGTTCCATTCTAAGCTCTAGAGGGGAGGCTGCTCTAGTGGGCATAGATTCTTCTGACTGCTCCTCTCCCAAACTGGATTCCCTCCAACCTGTGCTAGTCCTGTCTCTCTTCCCAGCCCTAGCTCCTTATCCTGTCCCGGTCTCCAGGTTTCAAATCCCAGTCTTTCTCCTTGCTGTGTAAGTGCTCGTTTCACCCCTGCCCCAGACTCCTTATACCAGTCCCAGTCTTCCTCCCCATCAACCCCCATTCCTTGTCTGCCCTCATGTGCTTGCAATCTGTCTCCCACCCCCTGCAATATTCCCTGTCCCAGTCTTCCTCCATGAACTCCTTGTCCAACGTGTGTCACGCTTAACCCCCTGCTTCCTTGTCCTGGTCTCTTTGATCAGCCAGTCTCAGTTCTCCCTCCTATATCACAGCCCCATGTCAGATCACTCTCCTTTCCCTCCTACTCCACGGATTCAGTCTCTCACTCTCCATTGCTCCTTACCAAATCTCAGTCTCCTAACTACCACTAGCCCCTACTTCCTCTCTTACCTTGCAGTTCCAGTTCTCTCCCTAGGCTTCTTGCCCCAGTCTAGTCCTCTTGCTCTTCCCTGAGGTCCAGGTCTTGTCCCTTCTGCATCTGAATCAGGCAGTTTCTTTCTCTGTGCTATCTGGGCCAAGCAAAAGACAGTGACTTGAGAGCACAGGAGAGACAGTCTCTTTGGTCATGCATTGGCATGATCATGGTCTCAACCCAGACCTTAATAGCCTAGAGCAGCAATTTCAAGGAAAATTCTCATCAACCCACAGCTGGAGAATGCCCAGTGTACATGGAATCTTCATAGAATTTAACTTTGATGCTGTAGCAGGTCTCTGAGTATGAGTCATATGTGATCTTTAAAAAAAAGACTTGGATAAATGTCACTGGATTTTCACAGGGATGGCAAAAGGCACATCACTGACAAATGCCAGTGCCCTGCCAAATTACAAGTCTCTGCTCCAAAGCATTAGGGTGCTTGAAAAGGTTACTGGAATGTTTTCACATGGGCAAAACAATGTGTTTTCCCCTAACCATTTTGTCTAAATTCACAGAATCATTTTGGCTGAAATTTAAAAAAAAAAAAAATCCTTTTGGAGTCTGACATCCAGCTCACACAATTTCAGCCCAGCCAGTTTAATTTGGCAAAGTTGTAACCAACTGAAAACAGGGTCTTATAGGAAGTGTCAGGCAACCTTAATAATAGCAGTGCTACCAACCTGCCTAGAATATCTTGTTACTTTCTCCCTCCTTCTTTGACAGGGAGCCAGCATTGAAGTTGGACCATAGGGATACATTTTGATACTGATGAAACACACATATGCGTCTAAATTCTCACAGCTCACTGAAAAAGTATTGTGAAGTATAGCATATTAACTGGACCAAACTCTGAATAAGTCAGGACACAGTTTGGCCGCTAGAGGTGAGTTGAATGTTTATGTATTATACTACATTGAAAACATTACAAAGTATACATTTTGTGGGATTTTAAAACATCTTTTATTACATAGTCTTATTAGGAGTTGTATTTTGACTATGAGAAGCTTTTTAATTTGTGCAGTACTGACAATAGTGACGTATATAATCCAATTGAGAAATAATGATATTTATAATCTATTTTAAGGTTAGTTAATGTTTTGTTGGCAAAACTAGATAGTGTTCCAGAATGGAACACAAAGTGACATGGATTCCTTTGAGTGAAAGCATGACTTAATTGTGTAAATACTTAATTGTGCAAAATTTGTAAGAAAGGAAGACAATGTTAAACTTATGCGGTACATAAGTAAATACTTGCCTGTAGTGGTGGTCAGCTCAATATCCATAAAACCCAAGCCTGGATCCACAAAGGGGGACATAGGTGTTTGACATTCTCGGGTACAATTCAGACCAGTGAAGGGTTGTCACCCTTGTCCTGCAACCTGGGGTGCTTCGCTATCCTTTGCTGCTGTAGCTCCCAACCTGGGCCCCTCACAAACAGCCAAACCGCATGCACATCACACCCTGAGTGTCTGTGCATAGCTGCAGCCGGCCAGCACACTCAAGTCTCACTCTGGCTTCCAACAGCCTTGGTTACCACTTGCAGGGTGATCCCAACGCAATCCCAGTTCCGAATTTTCCCCCAAATGTGTATTCTGCACTGTCCAGCCCTCTCCTGGGCATTTCAGATATTTTTAGGTCCATTGGCCCTGTGAGGGAACAATATCCAACGGTTTGTGACTTTAAATGTTGTTAACCAAATAATTCATAATACTGGATTAGTTTTGATTAAAGAATAAAACAAGTTTATTTAACTGTAAAGAGAGGTTTTGAGTACAAGTATAATGCATTAAAGTCAGAGCTGATTAGAAGAGAAATAAAGATAAAACATTGCCTAGTACTAGAACTTGGTTCAAAGTGAAATTCCTTACCATATGTTCCCAGTAACATTGCTGACCAAATTCTCAGGCCAAGATTTGCTTCCAGCTTCCAAAGCTATTTCTTTTGTCATCTGAGCTGAAAGAGAGGTGGATAGGGAGAGGTACCTTGGGGTGCTTTTGCCCCCCACTTTATAGAGTGCTGGGGTTGCTGCAGCACCCCCTGGCTTGAAGTGGTTTCCATTATAGACCGTCTTTACAGTTTGATTCAATAGCTCTCAGCACCCCCACTGTAAAAATTGTTCCAGCACCCCTGGTGCACTTTATGAACTAATAATTACATACATAGACAGGAATTCTCTTCCAGCCCGAGACCATTACCTCCTTGGGGTTTGTACAGCATCTAGTATATTGTAGACACTGTTGGCAGCATTTCATAATCTGTCCCTGAAATACAACAGCCTTTGCAATGTCGATTAACTGTGCAGCCAGGTAACAGATACATGATAAGGGAGAGAAGGATTGTGTAGCTTCCTATATGTTACTTCTGAAATTTTACATCAAACCCTGGGCCTGCTCTGTCCAACTATGGCAGCTACCAAACTCTGCCCTCCTTGCCCATAGGACAGACTCTGTGACTCCATTTTCTGGGTCTTCAGGGATGAAATTAATGGACAATTCCTAGCTAACTCTTCATCAGCAGGATTCAGGAAGCTGTGCTTTATGGCTAATGATCAGTAAAGCATTAACTGCATCCTCAGTAACCTTCATTCTTGGTTGATCATTCTGAAGTCGACCTGGCAGCTGAGCAAGGGATGGGGGCCATTGAGTCAGCATTCCTGCTTCTAGGAGAAATGCCTTATTGGTGGGGGTGGAAAACTGATTTCATCTCACTCCAATCCAGCAGCTGCCCTAGCCTAGATCTTTTTTGCTGGGAAAAGAAGCATTGCTACAGCCTCTTTTCCTGTCTCTTCCCCCTCCCCTGTCCTCTGAACCTAGAATCATAGGATTGGAAGGGATCTCGAGAGATCATCTAGTCCAGTCCTCTGCACTCATTGCAGGACTAGGTATTGTCTAGACCATCCCTGGCAAGTGTTTTGTCTTACTTGCTTTTAAAAATATCCAATGATGGAGATTCCACAACCTCCCTAGGCAATTTATTCCAGTGCTTAACCAGTCTGACAGTTAGGAGCTTTTCCCTCCATGTCTAACCCTCCCTTTCTGCAATTTAAGCCCATTGCTTCTTTTTCTATCCTCAGAAGTTAGACATTTTTTCTCCCTCCTTCTTGTAACAATCTTTTATGTACTCAAAAGCAGTTATCATGTGCCTTCTCAGTCTTTTATTTTCCAGAGTAAACAAATGCAATTTTTTCAATCTTCCCTCGTAGGTCATGTTTTCTAGACCTTTAATTATTTTTGTTGATCTTTTCTGGACTTTCTTCAATTCGTCCACATCTTTCCTGAAATGTGGCACCTAGAACTGGACACGATACTCCAGTTGAGGCCTAATCAGCAAGGAGTAGAGCAGAAGAATTACTTCTTGTGTCTTGCTTACAACACTCCTGCTAATACATCCCAGAATGATGTTAGCTTTTTTTGCTGAAGTGTTATACTGTTGATTCCTATTTAGCTTATGGTCCACTATAACTCCCGGATCTCTTTCCTCAGTCCTCCTTCCTAGCCAGTCATTTCCCATTTTGTATGTACTGTATCAACATATTTTATTGTGCTGGAGATGGTTTTCTTTGTACTGTTGCTGATGAAACAGTGGGCTCCCTTTTCTATGCTACCAGCAGGTGGCGGAACTGTCTTCTTGTAGTTGGGAAGTAGAAGGTCCCAAAATACATTGAGCATTTTTAGAGGTAATTAAAGAAAAGGAAGTCCAAACATATCTAATACTTCCCTTGACCTTCATTAATATCAGCCATATTGCATTCAAGTACAGTCATGCTTTCAAACACTTAAAAGAAATGCTCAGTTAATCAGGGACATATATAGACAATGAGTGTTAAAATGGGTGATACAGTAGATATTTTGTATCTGTTTAGGAGTGGGAAGACTTGGGCTGAAATGTGTTTGACGTAAAAGAAATATACTAAAAGATCAAGAAATTACTCAGATTGCACTTCAGAGCATCCAAAGCCCTGAATTTGTGGAGGTCTAGGCAGTGCTAATGCTTCTAATGCTTTCTGTGGAAGCTAATGATTTTGTATTATATATTCAGAAAGGTGGCAACCCTACCTAGCAGCACATTCTTATCTGTTTTCTTCACAAGAATAGAGAGCATGATTAATGTAGCTTGATTCAGATGCACAAGCTGTTTATTATGTTTCAAACATGCAAACTATTTGTGGGTGGCATACTTTCTCTTATTGTGCTTTTGTATCTGGAATCATTTGCCATTTGATTTGAACTTCAATTTAGTCAGCGCAGCATTTCAATTTAGAGGAAAATTGGACACTCTTATAAAATAACTTTGCAGCAGGATTATAGATATATGGAAATGTATATAATTTATATTCTTCTTGTTATGCAACAAATTGTAGAGTAACGTTTTGACTTTGTCCCTCAGAATTGTTCAGCATCACTTTAAAAAAAAAAGACTCAATTTTTTTCAAAAATATTAAGGAAGGTATTCCGTGGATAATGTGTGGCTTACAGGGATGGCATTTTGAAAGAGGCTTTTGTATATTTGCTCTCATGAAAGCAAATATACAAGTGACATGAAATTCTAAGTAAAGAGAGAAATTTCCCCTTAACTAGTAGATGGAAAGTGACCTCAGGTGAGTTAAAAATGGAGTGTCAGCTGTAATTTTGAATTTCTTGGCTTTGAATTTTATCGTAACACCTTTCCTGAATTCAGGTATAAGGTATGGAGACAGCTGCATGAGGTGCTACACGCATGTGGTACCAAAACCACCTTGGGACTGCTGTGATTCCTCTCCTGAGCCTTTTTTCTCCTTCTGTGGACAATATATCCACCAGGCTAATTGACTTCAGAAGCATTTATTTGTCCCTTTTGTGTAACTGTTAATTTCTTCTCAAACATGCTCCACGTGAATCTTCTGTGTAGTGCCCTTTACGTGATAAGGGTGTGTGTGAGATGAGTGCAGTGGTTTGCCTGCTAAGCTGAGGGTGTAAAAATGTGAGGGGGGAGGGCAGAATGATGATGATTTATAATCTCTTTTAGATGCTACTACAAATATTCAAATCAAAGCAGAAAGGAAAAATCACTCACCTGAAACAATGCTTATGTAAGGTGTGGTTCTACTTCTATCAGGATGCAGCTTTTGTAGCAGAGGGGCTTATATTTAAACCTTGAATCCAAATTCACCTAACTGTGCTTGGTGGTTTGGAATCCAAACCAACTTTTGGATCTACAATTCACTTTTGGGACCCCTACATCTACAAAGGGCCAAACCATCCCATCTTCTAGTAGGACACCCTGAACTTTTTAATTGGTGGGGAGGGGGCCAGACACTCATTTGAAGGGCATATGTACACTTCAAACTTAAGTCCACATCCAGCCGCCATAGTAATCAAGTCGATAGTGCATGTCCACACCACACTCCTTGTATCAGTGGATTGTGTTCTCACTAGCAACACTTGGTTTTTGCTAGGTTTTGGGAAGGGCTTGCAATGCCTCATGGGACCAAAACATTTTCTCAGGGGAGGCTTAGAATGTGGCTTCAACGTCCCATGATGCAGTTTTCACCCCCCTCCCTTGATCTCAACTGCAAACCATAATATTTCGTGCCTTTTTTTCCAAAAGGCTGGCATAGCCACATGTACGCCATCTCCTGAGAAGCATGGATCCCACTCTTGTTGTGAGCTTTACAAACACCATTTGCCTTATCTGCAGTATTTCCAGAGGCAGCAGAGGAGCCGCCACATGGCAATGTCCTTCAAGCAGCCCTGCTGGAATTCATAGAATGAAACAATTCCCGGTTGCTGCTGGCAGTCATGCAGCAACTGGACATGGTGGAGCTCCATTTCTGGTCCGCAGAAACAAATACTGACTGGTGAGATTGCACTGTTCTGAAGTTATGGGATGACTATCAGTGGTTGCAGAACTTCTGCATTCACAAGGCCACTTTCCAGGAACTATGTGCAGAGTTTTCCCCAGCCCTGCAGTGCAGTGACCATAAAATGAGACCTGTTCTGACCGTGGAGAAGCGAATGGCGATTGCTGTGTGGATGCTGGCAACGCCAGACTGCTACCAGTCAGTGGGGAATCAATTTGGGGTTGGTAAGCCCACTGTGGAGCTGTTGTGATCCAAGTCCACAGGGCCATTAATTGTCTTTTGGTAAGAAGGGTAGTGACTCTTGGCAATGTGCAGGATATATTGGATGGTTTTTCTCTAACTGCAGGGGGGTGATAGATGACATGTATATCCCTATCTTGGCACCAGACCACCTTGGCAAAGCATACATAAGCAGAAAGGGATACTTTTTTTACTGGTGTTGCAAGCATGGCGGATTACCGGTGGGGCGTTTTACTGACATGAATGTGGGATGATCAAGGAAGGTGCGTGATGCCTGCATCTTTAAGAACACAGGTCTGTTCAGAAAGCTGCAAGCGGGGAATTTTTTCTGGAACACAAAAAAATCATTGGTGATGTTGAAATGCCAGTAGTAATCCTGGGAGACCCAGCATACGCCTTGCTCCCATGGCTCATGAAGCCGGAAACCTGGACAGCAGCAAGGAACGGTTCAACAATAGGCTGAGAATGGTGATTGAATGTGCCTTTGGCTGTTTAAAGGGTCGCTGGTGCAGTGTACGGTTAGACCGCAGTGAAAGCAATATCCCCATGTCTGCTGTGCTCCATGTGTGCTCCATAATATCTCAGAGACAAAGGGTGAGAAGTTTCCATAGGGGTGGGGTGTAGAGGCAGATAAGCTGGCTGCTAATTTAGAACAGCCAGGTATCCGGACAATGAGAAGAGCACAGCATGGAGCATCGTATGCGCACCTTTCATTGCTAGTACCCTCCCCTGACATGGAGTGGAAGGGATATAGCTCTCCCCCGCCCCCCACCTCCTGGAACATTTGGGAGAGGGGGAATACAATGATGCAGGAATGCTGTTCTGCAGGAACTGCTGAGGAAGTCTAGCTTCAAGGTGTTTCTCCTGAATGTCTACCAGTTGCCCCAACGTGTCTGTCTCTTCTTTTAGAATCCCCAACATCTCCTGCTGCGTGCCACACTCATGCTCCTGGTCTTCTCTCTTGCTTGCAATGTCCATGTCCAATTTTTCAGAGAGAGAAATCCTCCACGCCCTCTGCTTGGTGTCCACTGTCCCAGAGGCATTCATAAACATGTTATCAAATGTTCTTTTTTGCATTCTTCTAATGTGGGACAGACTTTCCTCTGGTGTGGAGGATGAGCTGAAGGCCATACTTTCAGTTGTAAGATATGGAAAACACAAAGCAATCATTGTCCGTGCATAACCAGGGTCTAGTGCACAGCTGATGTATAAAAATCACTCCCCTTATTCCACTGAAGTAAAAGGTAGAACATTTTCATTTACACAAGGCAGTCATTGACCTGGCTTGCTCTACCAGGCATGGTGAATGTGGTCTGGGGACAGAGGTGCTGGATTTTCTCTGCAGCTTTAGGTGGGCAACCCGTGATAGGAGCACAAGTTTAATGGCCCCCGGCCCTTTGTTACATGGATGTTGTGTGGCAATCAGGAACCACTGTTGACTCTCCCAAACTGCAAGCCTTGGCAGAGGCAGTGCAGGAGGTCGGTTTATGGTGGCGAGAGTGCACAAGCAAATTTCCCTTCCGCCAGAACCCCTTCCCCCATTTCTCTGTTGCTAGCTTTGGGCCAAGGCTTGCAGCTTCTAAGCTCGATGACGATCCCTGCCACCCCCATTACCGACATGTCTGGGAAACCCGTGAAGGAGCAGAAAAGCACAGTGGAGGTGGAATCACATGCACTACTGTTTGCAGTCCAAGAAATTGAAATGAAAATGGCTGCCGTATCCCCTGGGTTGACCCTATGTGATATCAGCCTTCTGAGGGTAACAGAGGTGGGAAGAGAACTGATGCTGCAAACATCCAGGTAAGAACTCGATCCTTATGCTATGTATTGCAGTGATGCCAGCAGAACTAGAGTCATAGAGTGGCTGGCTCCCTTTATAGGAGATGATATGATGGGATAGCCTAATTTTGGCAATTAATTGATCTTCAACTACTAGCAGTAGATATGCCCAATGGCTTGTGATGGGATGTTAGATGGGGTGGGATGTGAGTTACTATAGAGAATTCTTTCCTGGGTGTCTGGCTGGTGAGTCTTGCCCACATGCTTAGGGTTTAGCTGATCGCCATATTTGGGGTTGGGAAGGAATTTTCCGCCAGGGCAGATTGGCAGAGGCCCTGGCGGGGGAGGGGGGGTTCGCCTTCCTCTGCAGCGTGGGGCCATGGGTCACTTGCTGGAGGAGTCTCTGCACCTTGAAGTCTTTAAACCACGATTTGAGGACTTCAGTAGCTCAGACATAAGTTAGGGATTTGTTACAGGATTTGGTGGGTGAGATTCCTTGGCCTGTGTTGTGCAGGAGGTCAGGCTAGACAATCATAATGGTCCCTTCTGACTTTAAAGTCGATTCTGTGACCCCTAATCAGAGAAGCCCCATCCCCTAATCAGGGCTAAGCTTCTCTCAGCACACTGCCCCTACCAGCCTCTACAAATGCCTTCTCCTCCAACAGAACTCCCACTCAAACTCCCCTGTTTAAAGCTCTGTTTGCTGGCTCCTGTGCAACTGCAGCAATCTGTCTAATACTGGAGTGGCAAGGGAAAATGTCCTGCTGTGGAAGAAATAAGGCAGTCCTCCCTGGAAACCTTCTGCACTGGATTGTGAAACTTTCCTGGAGATATCCCCCACAATATTTTGGAATTGAATACTCACCAGAGGTGCCTTCCCTGGTATCATGCTCAGCCATATGCTGTTCTGTGACTGGCTAGACTTGGACTGCTCCGGGGCTTCAGACAGCTCCTGGCTCTCCAGGAGAATGGATCCCCTACACACCTGTATCCCATTCTCCTCTTCCTCATTCAAGACCACCACATCAGTGTTGCCTGCAGTGGGTCAGGACTCTGACTTCTCAGAGGTATCTATGCTGGTCTTGGGGGTCATTGTGGTGTCTCCGCTGAGAACTGTATGCAGCTCATTGTACAAGTGGCATGTCAGTGGTGCAGAACCAGAGTGACTGTTCGCATTTCTTGTCTTCTGGTACACCTGCCGAAGCTCTTTCATTTTCATGTGGCACTGCTGTGTGTGTCCCTGGTGTAGCCCTTGTCACCCGTGCCCTGTGCAATCTTTTAGTAGATGTCTACATTTCTATGGCTGTACTGGAGCTGTGCCTGCACAGACTTTCCTTCCCACAGACCAATAAGATCTAGCACTCCCTGTGTACTCTAGACTGGAGCGTGTTTGGGATGTTGGTTGCCATGATCAGCTGTGCTGGCAAGCTCTCCACGCTGATGAAACAGAAAATTGGGAATTCAAAAGTTCCTGGTGCTTTAACAGGGGAGGGTTTGTTTCCTGTGTACCTGGCCACTGAGCAGAGACGATGAAAACATTCACCCAGAGTGGTCACAGTGGAGTATTGTGGGATACCACCTGGAGGCCATTAAAGTTGACCTAAGCAATGCACTGTCTTCGCTGCTTTGTCGTTGACCTAATAATGTGGATTTAAGTGCTATGGCTCTCATGCAGGTGGAGTAATTAAGCCAAAGTGGCAGGAAAGTTACGTCTGTAGAATGGTCCTGGTAATGGAGACACAGACATTTATAAGGCAGCCTATGTCAACCTAACTCTGCAGTGTAGACCAGGCTTAAGTGACTCAAGCCCATTTTGAACTTGCATGCTGGTATATATGGATTATAGCATTCTATGCCTTGAGCTTTGTAAGTATTGCTGGTTTGTGAAACATCTAGGTGAAGACATTGATTAGAACCAAAGGATGTTGAACTGAAATGCTAATGATGCTGAATGATTAAAATTAGGTTATATTAAAATTTGTTTTGACTTTGCTCTTTCTGAATTAATCAAGCTTGTCATGCTGCTGGTTGTGTACTTTTTCATTAGCAGGATGTCTGTATGAATCTGATAGGAATGAATATATTTTCCAGAGTTTACTACTGGTCAATCCATGATATTCTCACTATAATAACTAAATTATTGTCACAGTACATAAAGAAGGAAGTGAGTGATGAAAAATGTCACTTTCTTTATGCCATGCAAAACTTGTATTTAATTTATATACATGAAAACTAATTACAATTAGCAAATTTAAAGTAATATAGGTTTGCTTCCTAATTAGCCAAAAGGATTGTGAAATGTATTCTGCCACATAGCAACTTAGAAGCCTGCGAAATATATTGCAGGAATCTGTGGAAGGCAGCAAGATATACTGGACTGATGACTAATAGACTCCAGGCTGTCATATATCCCTGAAGAATATTTTAAATCATTTCCCCACATCCCTTCAACAAGGAGAATGTTGACAGCCTCTCTGTAAACCTGGGCTCATGAGCTCCCTGCACATGAAAGGCTAAAAGGGCAGTGTCGTAAATGAGCTGCATCAACACAGTGTGTGTGTTGAAGTGTTTAAGTGTGCAGTTAGAACGAAGATCTGGCTGTGGTTTCACTACCTAGATAATTCATGTCTATGAAAAACAAATCCTTTCATTAGTGGTGTTAGTTGTACAGATGTGGCTTCTATGATCCTTTTTAGATGAGCTTTAAATAAGTCAACGGGATCACTTAGAAGGCCTAAAAAGAGAGATTCAAGGCTTCTAAATAAGTGTCTTTAGGAGAACTTCTTACTAGTCTGTAGCAGGGCATTTATGCATAGTTAATATAGTAAGACTTTATATAATACATTAGGGCTTGCTTCAGCTCTTGGAAGTGGAGTGCTCAGAGTCTGGATCCAGATGAAGAGTTGAATGTTCTTAATGTTCAGGGGATGATTGGATTAAAGATTTTCATTTAGGGCCATTAAATAGTACAAGTAGTAACTAGCATTCCTATTTTACAGCTGCAAAAACTGACCTGCAGGGCCAAATTCTGCTCTGTTGCTCTGGAATTATACGGGTGTAATTGTGCAAAATCTGTCTTATAGAATTACTGATGCAAGGCCACGTAGCAAGGCAGTGCCAGATCTAAAAGTGAAATATTTGGAGTACCTGAATTCTAATCCCATGCTATTTCTCTAGTACAATATATTGAGTCCTAACCTTGCAAATACTTGCAGCTGAACATAGTGCTTATGCAACTCACACCCCTTTTGTGTATGGTGTTCTGACCCATCTAGTGGCACCGAGACCACTTCAAGTTAAAATGAGTCTGCTCTATAGCCTTAGCTAAGACAAAGTTGGCTTTTAGCTCATGCTGTAGAGGCTCATGGACTAAGCTCCAGAGGTCCCGTTGTTTGATCCCGCCCACTGACGACCGCGGTCTGTCAGTGTTACATGGGGGTGAAAGTAAATGGAGCGACTTACCGGTACGCTGGGGCCGGGTCTGGCCCCCGGAAGGGGCGGGGCCTAGGGCAGAAGGGGCGGGGCTGTGGGGGATTAGAGCCAGCCCACCCTGTAAGGTAAGTGCCCCACCCCTCCTTCTCCTCCGCCTCCTGCCCCCCTCCCCCACCGGGGTAGCAGCAGCAGCCCGGGGCTCCGGGGCCTATTTAAAGGGCCCGGGACTCCCTTGCTTCTACTGCCCCGGTCCTTTAATTAGCTGCCAGAGCCCTGGGAAAGCAGCGGGGCTCCAGCAGCTATTTAAAGGACCGGGGCGGTAGAAGCAGGGAAGCCGCAGATCCTTTAAATTGCCCCCTGGGGAAGCCGGGCTGCCCCAGTACAGTGCACCGGCTCTTGCTGGTACGCTGTACCGGCTTATTTTCACCTCTGGTGTTACAGTTAGTGCTGAAAGTAATCTCACTAAAATGAAATCCCAGATGTGGCTGCAAGGTAAAGTACTTGACAAGATGGGTGGAAGCTGGATTTTAGTGTCTGGAGGGAAGAGGGACTAGGCTGGGTCAATTTTGATATGAAGAGGAATGACTGTAAATTAGAAAAAAGGTTAAGATACATTTTCTTGGGCTTACATTAGTTACTACTATCCAACATGCGTGATACCTGTTTATTGCTCTTCCTATCCAAATAGTAGATTCAGAGCAAATGAAGACCCATGCAACTGGAAAAAGTAGCATTGTATTCCTGTACATTGCAGGTCTTTTCCCTTGTATACAGTATCCTTTTTCAAAATGTATTATAAACAGTAACACATCATATGAACACACTTGCTTTTCATTCCCTCTTCTCCATCACGCAATATGCAGAGATCTAACCATCCTGCTGAGAGTTATTTCCTCCCCAAAAGCATATGATTGATTTAAAAATAAAAGGGGGAAAAAACTTTGTGTGGTGGTTTAACCTCAATGCCTATGAAAAATGGAAACCTCCTAGTTAGAACTTTTGGGTGGATACATTTCCATCACAGTGGGATAAAGCACTGTACTGGGACTCAGGAGAACTATTTTGTATTCTCAGCTGTGCCAGTGGCCTGCTGGTGAACTTGAGCAAATCACTTCACCTTGCTGTGTCTCCTTTATCCCCATTTTACAGAAGGGAGAAAAGATACTGACCTCCTTTATAAAGTACATGTTTTTGTAATAATTATTATTACATTATATAATGACTGCTTCATATAAGGTGAATTGAGGTTTTTGTTGCACCTAAGAGTTTGTTTCTTCAAATACAAGGGTCAGGGGAATTCTCTTCTAGTAACCGAGGGCAGAATTTGGCTGTAAAAGCTAAAAGGATCTTCCATATGCAAATACCCAACTACCTCCAATTGCAGATTTCTTGTAGTGAGGTTTTTTTTATATGCAGATCTTGTGTAAGTATTAAATGTTCATTATGAGTCAGCTGTTTTTTGTAGTGGCCATATGTCAAGGTTCCTTCCCCACTCTGAACTCTAGGGTACAGATGTGGGGACCTGCATGAAAATGCCCCTAAGCTTATTTTTACCAGCTTAGGTTAAAACTTCCCCAAGGTACAAACTATTTTTTTCTTTTGTCCCTGGACTTTATTGCTGCCACCACCAAGTGTCTAACAAATATAACCAGGAAAGAGCCCACTTGGAAATGTCTTTCCCTCCAAAATCTTCCCAAGCCCTACACCCCCTTTCCTGGGGAAGGCTTGATAAAAATCCTCACCAATTTGCATAGGTGAACACAGACCCAAACCCTTGGATCTTAAGAACAATGAAAAAGCAATCAGGTTCTTAAAAGAAGAATTTTAATTGAAGAAAAAGTAAAAAAAAATTACCTCTGTAAAATCAGGATGGTAAATACCTTACAGGGTAATCGGATTCAAAACATAGAGAATCCCTCTAGGCAAAACCTTAAGTTACAAAAAGACACAAAAACAGGAATATACATTCCATCCAGCACACTTATTTTATCAGCCATTTAAACAAAACAGAATCTAACGCATATCTCACTAGATTGCTTATTAACCCTTTACAGGAGTTCTGACCTGCATTCCTGCTCTGGTCCCGGCAAAAGCAACATACACACACACGCACCCCTTTGTTTTTTCCCCTGCTCCAGCTTTGAAAGTATCTTGTCTCCTCATTGGTCATTTTGGTCAGGTGCCAGCGAGGTTATCTTTAGCTTCTTAACCATTTACAGGTGAAAGGGTTTTTCCTCTGGCCAGGAGGGATTTAAAGGTGGTTAGCCTTCCCTTTATATTTGACACCATATAATAGCACAGGTAACCATATTGCATTACAGTAACTGTGAATACTCATCTCCTTGAAGTTACACACTGCTTTAGGGTTTTACTAGATCAGGACTCTAAACATGTTTACATGTTGGACCTACTAGTTTACATACATAAGCACCTGCCTGAATGGGTGTGCAAGTGCAGTGAATGGCTGATCTTATGAGATCTTTGTTCCCTCCCAGTGGAGGATGGTTAACACTTTCTAGGAGGCATTCTGCACTTTTGCAGTAATGGAACCTAATTGCACACATGATACATAGGTGCTATGATGGTAGGGGCCATCGAAGAATGGCAGAAGTTAGTTAATATTGTGATCTCTGAAAACTTTTGCCTCTGCCCTATGTAAAATCGGGGGGGAAGGGAGGATGGACCTTTTTACTGGACAACTAATAGCAGGTAAAGGGAATTTAGAATATTTTAAAAAAGATTTAACTCTAGTTTCACCTTTTTAAACACCTCAGTCCATGTGAGGAGTTGCCATTGATACTTGCGGAGTTCTGCACATTTGGTCAAAAGTAGTACGTGACCCTTAATGAATAAATTATAACAAATGCATCTTTAATCAAAATACAGGTGGTGACAAAGTATCAATTTGTTTGAGAGGAAGAGTAATTTCAATCTTACAAAATAGTGCTAGCAAGACTTCCACAGACAAGTCTTGTTTGTCAGAAAAGTGACCTCTGGCATGGCAGTTTTCTTGTGAAGGATGGGGAGCTCAGACAGCAGGTTACTTACTTGAGGGAATTGTAGCTTGATGGTAACATTGTAGATTAGGACAGTAACGTCCAAAGAGAATTGGTTGTCAAGGCATTTTGTATGCTGACATATTGCGTAACACTTGACAGTGAAAAGAGAAGGCTTTTGCTAAATTGATTCTTAGAAAGGCTTTTATTTTCTTCATCTGGAAGATTAAACTTTGAATTCAGGCTTAATCTATTTCTTGACTCTTCTTACCGTTCATATTTCAGAAGGCAAATTCCTCTATAACACTTGTATTTTGGACATGAGATACATATTTTAAAGATTTCCACCCCCACCCCTAATACTTATGACCCTCAAATGCTCCTGTTTACATTGCAGCTTATCTTTCAGTTAATCATGCCAATCCCATCCTGATTTAAGAATATTATCCTCTGTAATGCTTCACATTAAATTATGTTCTCATACAAAATGCTGCTTCTGCCTGGCTGTAAAATAAATGGACATCAGGACTAAGATGCTTGGCCAGATAGCTACAGTTAATTTTCTAATGGCAGAAGAGAACCACAGAATGCATGTTTATGTACAATCATGAAACATTTGGGTAATGAAAGTTACAGCCATTTCTTGATCAGTAATTAACCTAATCCCAGACTCTGTTTCCTCAAATGAAAGGCTGACAGAGAATTTCAGTCTTCTTTTGTTTGGTTTCGCTTTCCAATCAACTAAATTTGTACGGTTTGTTTTGTTCAGATCTTTTTTTTGTGTGTGATGCAAATAATTGTCCCCTCGCTGCTTTGCATATTTCTTTTTTCCCCTTTTTTCTGTGGTAGATACTCTTTTCATTCCAAACCAGAGGATCTAACCAAAGTGCTAATAGCATCTTTACATGTAATGGATTTTTTAAAAATAGTATTCTGCGGAAATGGGTATAAGCAAGGTTATAATTCTATGTGTCATTTTTCTTTGCTTATCTAATGACTGCTTCTTCTGCAGAATAGACAAGTCAATCTTTTATGTGTCTCTGCAGCTGTATCATGTGACTGTTTTGATACTTTGAGCCTATTTCTTAATACAAACTCTATACTAGGCACAAATACCAAATGACTTATGGAAAATTTGCCTCAATTTAAATAAATGACCCTCTTGTCTGACTTAAGATGTTCTCTATATATCATCAACATCCACCCCCTCTCCACTTGAGCTTATTGCTTACCATATTCTTGGTGTGATTTCACCAGGTCTGACAGTCTGTTCAGTACTGTCTGTAATCTTAAAATCATGCATGATACATAGGTCTTCCAAAGCTGGAAGCACATAATTCAGTCTGTGCCACTAACATGGAGAAGTGAAGCCACAAACTGGGGGGAAAGGTGCCAGCCTAAAAGAGGGCTCTTGAACTGTGGTAACTCAGGTGGGCCATAAACAAGAATTCCATTTTGTGAAATATTTTGAGGTTTTGAAATTTTGTTTTCCTTCAGCTTTAGAACAAAAGGACTCCTCTTTTTAATACTTTCACCAAAAATATGGTCCCACCACAGAATAATCAATGACCTGATGATTAGGACACTCACCTGGTATCTAGGAGCTACTTGATTTAGAGCAGGGGCTTGAACCTGGGTCTCCCATGTAGCTGGTGAGTGCCTGAATCACTGGGCTATTGGGTATTCTGGCACAGGGATCTTTCACTCTGACCAGAAATTCCATTTTGCACCTGAGAAACCTTACCAACAGAATTTAAATGAAACCAATATATTTCCAGTAAAAGTTTCAGCTTTGACAAATCAGCATTTTCCAATAAATGTTTTGTCAAAAATTTCCACTCAGCTCTACTGGTGACTAGAATGGTTTCTGCATATCTGCAAAAGGAAGGAAATCTAGGAGTGGAATTAGATATAGGGAGCAGTCTCAGGGGAAAGAGAATGATGGGGAGCTAAGAAATGAGAAGTGGAGTCGCTCAGAGCTGATCTCACTCAATAGCGGAATGAAGAGAATGAGGCTGGAGAAAGGGATAGAAAGGAAGGGCAGAAATGGAAGGAAAGAGGGAGAAGATTAAAATACCCCTCAGTTATACTTTCTGGCCAGTTCTGCCCTTTGTATGTGGGTAACTCAGACGGAAAAGAAAGGGAGCTGTGAGCACGTATGAGAGCAGAACTTGGCACCTGACATAAAGGAGACTTATCCAGTCTGAGACTTGAAACATTTTGAGACTTGCTGATCACTAATTATTCTGAAGGGTTTTTTAAATAAATTGAGACACCAACAAATGATTGTTCACTTGCCTTCTTAATTTTGTGAAGTCCAGTCAATTAATGGTAAACAGCCAAATTCTACTGTTTACCCTGCACTAAATTTAAATAACACCAGTGGAGCCAAGATTTCATCCAATGAATTCAATGGCAAAATAACTAACTAAATACAATGGAATCAGGATTTCACCTACTGACTCTGTTACACCAATGTAAATCTGGAGTGGCTTAATTGAAGCCAATGGACTTAATCCAGTTTTACACCAATGTAATGGAGAGAATTTATCACTGAAATTGGTGATGATGTATCCAAATTCTTCACTGATTTTCTTGAGTCAGTTACCTTAATTATACCAAAGTTTCATCATTTCCAGCAAAAGTTGTGAATTCCAGTCATTACCGTTTCAACGTATCTAGCAATAAATTCAATCATTTGGAATAGTGTACTATCATGGGGTCAAAGAAGTACCTAGATAGGACCAAATAGTTTTAAAACTGTTTATGTAATGTTGTGGATAGAATTCAATTTACTCCTGGGGGAATTTGGTGCAAGAAAATTAAATTCTACATACAAGCACAAATTCTGCGCACAATATTTTAAAATTCTGCAAAAGTCTGCAAATTTTATTTGTCAAAAATAACACTACATAATCCTGCCAGTTTCAATTATTTTGGTAATTTATTTCAAAATACTTGTCAGCAAGTATGTCTGTAACAGTACAGACACACACACACATTCCCTTAGGACTAGACTTAAAGAAACCCTTATGACAACCCAGTTCCTGTTTTTCCGCCGCCATCCTGCCCTCCAGAGCCCAGTTGAGGAGCCAGACACCCACAACTCCTCCCCGCCTAGAGCCCAGACACCGAGCCCACCCAGCCAATACACCCAAATCTCCTACCCCCGAGAGCTTAGCTGTGAGACTCCCCAGCCCAGACACCAGCTCCTCTCCCCCCTGAGCCCTGCTGTGGTGTGCCCCCCACACTTGCCCAGATACCAGTCCCCCTACCCTCCCAGAGCCCAGGGATCTGGAGGAAGAAACAGCCTGATGCTCAGTCCCAGGTCTTTGTGGAATTTCCTGCATGCTGCCGCCTCCTTACCTCAGGGCGTGCTGGGGGGGGGGGGAAGGGCCAGAAGCTGCCACAACAGAATAAACTGAAAAATTGAATTGTGAAGTGAATTACACTGTTACACAACCTTACCAAAAAATCTGTTTGGTCAGCATTTTTCAAGGTACATTCTCCCCGCCACATCTCACATCAAAACTATATTTTCCACTCATCCGTCTCATGAGACGGATCAGTAGCAAGGTATTGGTTCTGGTGTCAGTTGCCTTGCACTGGAATTTAAAAAATGGTGGCTTCAAGCTTGCTTTTTAAAGAAAAAACCTATGATTTTTTTTTTTAACTTCATAGGTATTGATGCTGAATGAATTGATGCTACTTTGTGTGGTTGAAGGGGAGAGGTAGTCACATCGAAGTGTATCTTAGGTATTGTAGCACATATTTCAGAAATGTGGCAACTTTAGTCAGTCTCCCAATATCTGTTTAACTATGAGACCATGCTTACCCTTCCTGAAGTTCCCAGCTTCATTCACTACACACCTTCCAGCGTCTGCCACAAATGAGGATGGGATCCTACAGACAAAAACTTCCTTTGATTCATTCCTAGAGCAAAGCCCATCCTGGGCACTGAATGAGGCAGGAGTCGTGTGGGGAAAAAATAGCATGTGATCATTTAACTGAAGACTGTTATCACGGCATGGGCAACCTTAATTGAGGCATTTTCTAATATGAGTTCTTGACTTTGCATCCTTTGTTCTTTAACAGTTTTTAATGTAATTTTCTACTTTTAAAAAATGTAATAATTGTAAATGCAAATTCCATCATGTGGAACCACATCAACTTCCCACACAGTTTAGCAGCAGAGTTTGGATCTTCAGATCTAGAGCATAGTCTTCTCCCACTTGAGCTAAGGGAGTAACAGGTAGCAAAGAAGGCAATTCTCCTCTATGTGGATATGCCATTAGATGAGGATGAAGGCACATGCTTTGCTGGTGGATTTCACAGCTATTTGCTAGACAGCAAAAGAATGCTAAAACTCAGGAATAATGGGCTCAATTCCAGGTTCTTGAGGGCAGTGTGTTCTGGTGGGTACAGACCTTTCTGCCCTATTCTCCCCACACTTTTTTCACCTCTCTTATTCTGCTCCCATGGTCCCACCAGGCAGGTTTCAAATAAGGCATCTCTAGATTAGGGGAATGGAGGGAAATGGTCAGAGCAGTTGATAAAGTAGCATATCCCCATTGTAAAAAGCTTATTCAAATATTGAAGGCCTTTCTTTTTTGATAGAAATGCAGCAAAATGTTAAGTCTGCAAATCATGACTTCCGCCACATAACCCTGAAACACGTGTAGTATTTAAATACAATGAATACTAGTCTGTGGGTGTATATATGTGTGTATATATTCAATATTTTGGTATTTGAATTAAGAACTTTCAGCTAGAATGAGACCATGTGAAACTGGTACCTTATCTACCATTCATAAACACAGCAGTTAGAGGTAATAGTGTTGATTTCAATTATGTGAATCAGACTGGTGTCTTGTAGTAGAGATGATTCCAAGATGTGGAATTAGAATCCAGATTCATTTCTAAATCTGAACTTTCCAAAGCTAGGATGAGTTTCAGTATGATTTCATTCTCATCTTTATATAGCCTAAACATAATCTTTGACTAGTTAGTAGTAATGGTACAGAATCTGACCTGTTAATGACCCACTTATCACATTTCAGGTTTTCAACTTTTATTTAAAAAGTAAAGATCTTAAAAGTAAAACAACCCGTTTACTGCTTTTCCTGGATTTTAAAAAAGGTATTTTAGAGAAAAATAACATTAAAGTTCAGGTGTGCCTTGCCCAGCCCCAGTGCTGGGAGGATGCCTGAGGCAAGGGGGGCTCTCATGGGGTATACAGCTGCTATGCTGTCCCAGCTGCTAAAGGGGCCACAGAGAAATGAGTTGTCTCCTGAACTGAGGCTGATTGGTGGTCCAGCAACAGTGAGGAAGTTTTAAAAGGTTGCAGGTCAGAAGAGATGGGTGGCTGCCAGAGATTCTAAGGAACCAATGGGAGTGGCAGATTTCAATAACAGACTGATGGGAAGCTTCCCAGGAAGCATGGACCCCCAGAGGAGGAGGATCATAGAGCATGAGTCTGGGAAATAGTGTACAAGAGAGGTGGAGTAGGGAGCAGTCATGGAAAGCAGTAAGGGATTGGGAGAAACTGATCCTAACTGCTTGATACAGGGTCCCTGGATGGGAACCTTGAGCTGTGGGCAGGCCTGGGTTTCTCTACCAACCCCAGAAGAGGGCTGGAAACTGTTGACCCTTCACTGAGGTTACTGGCCCTCTGACTCAAGAAACTCTGAACCACCCTGAGAAAAGAGAGACTACTAACAGCTTTACCAGCAGGCTAGAATCATAGCAAGAAACTACCAAACAAGAGACTGAACAGTGATTGATTGGCCAAAACAAAGGAAAAATTAAGGCAAATTTTCCCTAACTGTGCCTACTCAACTCTAGGGCGGCACCGTTAGCTGAAAGCAGCTCCAGACAGAGGCCTATCTGAACTTGCAAGGAACAGCTAATCTTTAGTTAAGACAATGTGCATAGATCTCCTTGCAATAACACTAAATGAACGATCCTACAGCTTTGATTTAACTGCTTTGTTGAGCAAAATGTCTTTACTTAAAACAAACAAACCAAAAACATACAACCAAAGAACTCCTTGTAGGGCCCTTGAGAGCATTTCCTCTTGTGACAGACAGAGACTGTAGTGTAAACTACTTTGCAGATAGGTGAGGTAGTTAATCATTTTATTACCCCTCAGAAGTTTGAAATCACATAATTCATTTTCTGTTTTCTTTGGACTTATTAACTGGTCAGAAATTATTTAGGAACCATTTACATTTTATCTCCCATTATAATATATTGAAAATGTCATATGGAACACGTGAATTATTTGATAGGCTGGTGATTCAATTGCATTCTAGTAGAATTTATTGTAGGGTGACAGCAAATAATTAAAAGGTGAAGGCCATGGGTGTGTGTAGTTAATTCAATGAAATATAGTTTGACAGACACTACGTATTAAAATTTTTAAAATGAATCTTTTTTTGCATTTTAATTATGTTTTATTTAATTGTCTTTGCTATCAGCTAATAAAGAGCTTCTTGGCATATAGGAATCTTAGTTCCTGAATTCTATTCAGAGATGTACATTGAAACTCACTATGTACCTCCAACTGTGGTGCCCTTAATATGTTTCTAACGTGATCTCAGAGATTAGGATGCTACTGCTGTATTAAAATATAATAAGTCTTTGCATGAGTCAGTATAGACAACAAAGGAAAAGAAGCCCAGATTACAGATACAGTTATCATACTGCTCTATTCTTGTTGCTTCTTGTGTGGGTTGCGAATGTGCATGGTGTATAAAATAGTGAAATGTAGCTATTGTAGCTCTGGCTTCTTTATCTGTGCCTTCAGGTAGGTCCACCTCTCTGGACTGAAGGGTAATATTCATCTCCAGTGCCTTTATTTGGATGGATAGCAATAACAGTAAGGGGAAGAAAAACAGAGCACCTGTCTCCCTTAATCTTTTATTTTTCCTTTCCCCTACTACATGCCCATTGTAACTATCTGTTGTGCTTGAAGCTTTTCTGTTACGTCAATTACATATTTTCATCGATATTATCAACGTGCAGAAATATTTAACTTAAAAGAAAATGAACATCCTGTTTGGGACTCAGCTGCTCTGTCTGTAGCCCTACAAATGTATGAGCATCAGACTTACAGTGCTGAAGGAGTTGGTGGATTGGAAGGCTAATAAATGAGGTTATCTTTCTTAAAGAGATTGTTGCAAGGTGAGTAACACTGAGAAATAATTGTATCTGAAGACATTATAGAGGGGATTAAAGATCCTCATTCAGTGGTCTTCCCCCCCCCCCCCCCACTGTCTGATTCACTTCTGTGTAGAAGTTGCCGTTGGCGATGGCTGGCAAAATTGGTTACATGAGAATAGTAAAACTATAAGGGATGGAGGGGAATGATATAGTAAGAGGAGGTGGGTGGGCAAAGGGGTCTGTTAAAGATCAGGAGGATGAATGGGTGGCATGCTGAGATGGGGAAATAGTTTTTATTAATACTGTCACTATGTTCAATGAAGCAGGTGGCAGTCAAGTCAATTGATGATGGACTCTGGAATCCTGCCATTGCTAGAAGGAGACTGGGCTGGAGCAGGGGGCTTCTGAGACCACCTTGCAGGTCAGATGGTGTTTTTTGTGGTGAGGAAGAGCTGGACAGTTGACTAAATGTCTTGGGAGTGCTGGTATAAGGGAGGCTTGAGATGTGAGCCATTGTTTAGGGGTGTGTGGGGAAGGGAAGGCATCTCAGCTCTCTGAGCAGCACTTGAAAAAATGGATCTGGAAACTTGTAGCCTTTGCACTGGGCACGTGCTGTGACTGAGGGTGATGAGAGGGGGAGCAAAACTAGAAGAGGAGACTATCCTGGAGGCTCTGAAAGTACATTTCCCTTTTCCTTGCAGGGCTGGTGCCACAGGAAGATATTCTCCAGGGAAACAGGCTTTACAAAAAACTGCTGTTGGAAAAGCCAGCCCTATCGGTGCTAGAGGGACCCCAGGTGGAGTTTGTAGGGGGAACAGGTTTCCTGAACCTTGTGTTCCTGGAGGACTCCTCTGATAGATAACAGGGAAAAATTAGCACACTCCTGACTTTTCCTGGTGTCTCGATTAGTGGTTCCACATACCTAGTACTCCTCTTGTAGCAAAGAAAAAGGTTTCTGATGGGACTCAAAACAACCTCAGTGCTCATCTTTGTATTCCTGTCTGAATTGTGAAGTTGTTTGGAGTTACAACTACCCTCTATCTATCCCAGCACAAAAGCAACATAGTACTGAGATATCGTGATCTGTGATTTAGGAATGCATAGCTTCAACCTAAAGTATTGATCCATCATCTTTCTCCAGTATAGATGAATTGCTAGAAAAAAATTAACTGCTTCCTTATGTCCAGCATAGACTTATCTGATCATGTGCTCAGAAATCCATGGCACCTTACTGCTGTTGAAAACTATAGGGTTTGCAGAAAACAACAAAATACAGACTACCAAAGGTAGTGTACCTCAAAGAAAATCTATGTATAGGGCAGTGGTTCCCAAACTTGTTCCGCCACTTGTACAGGGAAAGCCCCTGGTGGCTGCGGTTCGCTTCCAGCAGCTCCCATTGGCCTGGAGCAGCAAACTGCAGCCACTGGGAGCCGCGATTGGCCAAACCTGCGGACATGGCAGGTAAACAAATCAGCCCGGCCCACCAGGGGCTTTCCCCGCACAAGCGGAGGAACAAGTTTGGGAACCACTGGTATAGGGGAATGAAAGTGATTAGCGTCCAAACAGAAAATTCTTCTACACAGAACGTTGCAATTACTGTCAGCAATGAGGGGATTCGTTTCTCTTATGTATGTATGTTTGTGGTGAAGCAAACTCTATGGCCCAAAAGAGTGTGGGTGTGTGTGTGTCTGCTGGCTAAGGGGAAAATGTGATACTACTGTTTGCTTGCTTGCTTTATTTGCTCTGAGGTTTCTAACGGAGCGATCTCTCTGCAAGTAGGTAGAAGAAGCTCTGACGTACAGAATATAACTTTAAAAAGAAATTCAAACAAACAAAAACAGGGCCTTACAAGGAAGTGTTCCCCTATTTATTTTTACAATATATACCAGGGGTGGCCAACCTGAGCCTGAGAAGGAGCCAGAATTTACCAGTGTACATTGCCGAAGAGCCACAGTAATATGTCAGCAGCCCCCCAGCAGCTCGCCCCCCCCTCCTGTCCCCCACGCCTCCTCCTCCCCTGCCATGCATCCCGCCTGCCGTGATCAGCTGTTTTGCATGCGCAGGAAGCTCGGAGGGTTAGAGGGGAGGAGGGAGCGCACAGCACATTTGGGGGAAGGGGCGGGAGCTTTGCTGGAAGGGGTGGAGTGGGGGAAGAGCATGGGGCAGAGCAGGGGGTTGAGCAGTGAGCACTTCCCGGCACATTGGGAAGTTGGTGTCTGTAGCTCCAGCCCCTGAGTCAGCACCTATACGAGGAACCGCATATTAACCTCTGAAGAGCCACAGGTTGGCCGCCCTGATATATACTTTTCTAGTAGTTGAGCTGCTTTTGCCAACTTAGTAGTAACAGGTCAACTGTGACCTGAATAGAGATGCATACAGACCTACAGTCTCCATTCTCAGCACCTTCTATAGTTATTAAAATCTAATAGGCTGAATTCTGCCATGACTTCATATTGTACTATTGACATTTATGGGGTCAAGGTAAGTTTGATGGAGCTACATTGAATGTAAGGTTATGGCAAAACAGTTTAGTGACACAGCAACTTGGGTGAGAAAATGTGGTCACGTGGCTACAGAGATAGAAATACAGCTGCAATTAAGAACTTCTCCAAAACAATGTTTTAATCTCCAAACAGAGGGATTGAACAGTTTAATGTAGGGAGGCTTTTGTTTATAATATTCAGGACCTGAAATTCTGTATGCTATATCAGGCTGTAATGTACAGACTTCGTGTGTATGAGTGAATATGACATTGCCTTAAAAGTTGGTCCACAGAGAGGTTATGAGAACTATTCTTAGGTAATGGCTTTCTTCTTAAGCTCAAGAAGTAGAAGACTATATGGCTGAAGTGAAAGGATGATGGTTCTAATCTCAGATCTCTTTGTGTATATGAGAGAGAGATTTATTTAGTAATTCAGTTATTTGACCTGTATTTGATACAGGGACATTATATTCTTATTGAAATATATCACCTAGTATTAGTAACAGAAACAATGATTACAATGGAGCTGCTAAAAGCAAAGAGATTGTTGCTCATGAGACCTCCAGTACATCTTCCGATTGTGATTCAGAGAATGTTAGCGTAGATGAACACTGGCATTTGGGAACTGTGAAAATGAAGATTTCAATATAGCTGGCTTTTAGAGGAGGACACTAAATCCAACACCTGGGCATATATAGTTACTAGAATACTTGTGTTTTTCCCCTTATCCTAAAAGTACAATTAAGAAAAATGTAGTGTATGTTAGAATGTCAACTAGGATCTCATCTGTAGGGGAAATGGTAAGTTCTACCAGAAAATAACTGTTTTGCATGTGGATGGATGGATGGGATACTAACTTAATTTTTGCCTCCATATCTTATCGTTTTGCATTTTTCATGCAACTGACTTCTGTATTTAGAATGACACAGTTCTAGAGATCAGAGCTGCTGTCACCCATCTGCTTTCCAGAATTTACCTATATGAAACTACTTGCGTAAAACAATATTTCACTCAATATTTGATACATAAATTTACCTTTTTAACACTCAAGCTTTGTAAGGCTATGCAGTTCCAATAAGGGTATCAGTGATGGGAGTGCTAGCTTAGTTCAGTCTAACCACAGTGTCATTGCATCCTGCTTTGAGCAGGAACATGGTGAGATGACAAGGTGGCTACAATGCTGGCAACCACTGGTGACCTATCTACATTAGCATTGCCACTAGCACTTGTGGAGGTGCAACTGTGGGAAATTTAAAGGAAAATGCTGGTGCAGGCAATATTACATCACTTCTTTCCTTAAAACAAGCTTATTTTTGCACAGCAATCTGGGCAATTTCTCACTTTAATACTCCTAAACCCAGCCATGCTTTTTCATTAAATGTTAAAACCCAGATCTTTGCCAGCTATTCTTTCCTCAGTTGACAGGTTTCAGAGTAACAGCCGTGTTAGTCTGCATTCGCAAAAAAAAAAGGAGTACTTGTGGCACCTTAGAGACTAACCAATTTATTTGAGCATGAGCTTTCGTGAGCTACAGCTCACTTCATCGGATGCATACTGTGGAAAGTACAGAAGATGTTCTTATACATACAAACCATGAAAAAATGGGTGTTTACCACTACAAAAGGTTTTCTTTCCCCCCACCCCACTCTCCTGCTGGTAATAGCTTATCTAAAGTGATCACTCTCCTTACAATGTGTATGATAATCAAGGTGGGCCATTTCCAGCACAAATCCAGGGTTTAACAAGAACCTCTGAGGGGTGGGGGGGGTAGGAAAAAACAAGGGGAAATAGGTTACCTTGCATAATGACTTAGCCACTCCCAGTCTCTATTCAAGCCTAAGTTAATTGTATCCAATTTGCAAATGAATTCCAATTCAACAGTCTCTCGCTGGAATCTGGTTTTGAAGTTTTTCTGTTGTAAGATAGCGACCTTCATGTCTGTAATCGCGTGACCAGATTACAGAGATTGAAGTGTTCTCCGACTGGTTTATGAATGTTATAATTCTTGACATCTGATTTGTGTCCATTTATTCTTTTACGTAGAGACTGTCCAGTTTGACCAATGTACATGGCAGAGGGGCATTGCTGGCACATGATGGCGTATATCACATTGGTGGATGTGCAGGTGAACGAGCCTCTGATAGTGTGGCTGATGTTATTAGGCCCTGTGATGGTGTCCCCTGAATAGATATGTGGGCACAGTTGGCAACGGGCTTTGTTGCAAGGATAGGTTCCTGGGTTAGTGGTTCTGTTGTGTGGTATGTGGTTGCTGGTGAAATTAGCCTTAGTGCCTAGCATCTGCATGGCAAGAAAAACCTTAGGATCAGCGGAGTGGCAGATTTATTTCGCTCTGCCCTACCCCTTTCCACTTCACCTGTCTTGGCTCCGGAATGAGTCTGAGCACAGAATTTCTAGGATTACTCTTGGAGTTGTATGCTGCAATGCAGATTCCCTGCACAGAATTCTGTTATCCTGCCCTCTTCTCCACCCCCTGCCGTACATCCACCTGCCCCCCAGCAGCCTGCTACGTCTGAGTCTTCCACATGTGTGGAATTGGGGTGGGATAAAATCCATAATGTGATAATGAGTTATTTGTACAGTCTGCATGGAAAGGGTTAGTCAAGGGCATTTTTCATTTGAAATACAGCATACATGGAAATAAAACACGAATATTGGGTAATCTAGTACTGACCATAACCAGAAGTGTTGTACACAATCTTTGGACAAAGACTGAATCATCCTCTTAGCTGTGAAGGTAGATCTCAAATCAGCACTGCCAATAGACACCCACACCCCTTAGAAGTATCTCCAAGAATTTCTGCCTCAAACTCAAGTTGTAAATCCTGATGTAATATTAAACTGATTCTAGTAAAAAAGCCCCCCTCCAGAAGATGAACATTCTTGTGTACTTCCTTTTTATGTGAATACTGTTTATTTTTTGTTCTTGGCATCTCCAGCAAGAGGCAGATGTTCTGGGATGCATCTTTGTGAGTATGGGTGGAACGGGACTTGCAGCTGTCAAGCTTCTCCTCCTAGTACGGTTGAAAAAGATGCTATCTCAATCCCTAACACTAATCTCACTGTATCTCCCTATTTTATCTGGCCCAATAGCTATTCCTGAATTTTTGAAACACTGTGCATGATTTCATCCTAGCTTAATCAATATAGGGATGAATGGAAAAAACTACTGGACCAAATTTATCCATGCTGTACTGCCGTTTCTATCATTGGAGGTACAGTCTGGATTTATTTGGCTCTATCTAATACTTACAGGCTTCTCAATCAAAATCAGAACCTTATGGGATGTTCATACAAGAAAGAGTTTTACAACATTGTGGTATAATTAGTCCTGACAATTTTTTTTAAAATTGATGGATAATATCAATGTTTATTTTTAACCATTTTAAATTTTCATAGTTGGGGGAATGAGTCCAGACAATTATTTAATGACAGTAGCTGTTGAGATTCAAAAAGTTAAAGCTTGATAAACTACTAAAACACAAGCTGTCAACATCACCTGTCAAAATATATGAAGTAAATATGCTTAAATTAATGAAGTATACCTGTTGTTACTGTTCATTTGCTAGTCCATTTGTAACCAGCCTAATTCAAAAGTTTAAATCACTGGGTTTTGACTCTTAAGTTCTCAAGCAGCGTTTTTTTTCCTTTTGCCTATCTGTAAATTTGAACTATATCTACAATATTTACTGACACGTACTGATCTAATCCTTCCAAGCCTAGGTGTAATCTTAAACAATAACAACAGAATCAAGTCTACCGGCATACAAACAAAATTCAACCTGATGTACTATACCTGCTGACAGTAGGTTTGCACTTGTCCTTAAAATTTTACCATGTGTATTTGACTTTACAACCAAAGAGAATTTGAATAGGGAGCAATGTACTAAACCAACAATAAGTTCTGGTATAATACAATCTCTTTGCATGTTTATATTCATGTTTAAGTTACTGAAAGGTTGAGAAATGCCAATGAAATTTTTAAAATAATTTCAAGTTGGGACTGAGTTTATTTGAAGTTGATGAACCTTTGAGTTGGCTAAGGGAGAAAACCTGAGCAGGGTGAACTTGAACTTCCAACAGAATGATGAGTGACTAGTTTTGCTTGTTATAATTGCTTGGGGTGGTGTGTGAGTGTGTCTGTCTCTCTCTCTCTCTCTCTCTCTCTCTCTCTCTCTCTCTCTCTCTCCCATTGGTTATCTGAGTGAAGTACCAATTCCAGGTGCAAATTCCAAGACAAGTTTATATTCCATGTAGAAGGGACTTTTCTCATTCAATTTTTAATTGTCGCAACAAATGTCATTGGAAGTTGTTGCACACAGCCTTTGTTGTAGGAGTCAGAGTGAATGCATCCGATGAAGTGAGCTGTAGCTCATGAAAGCTTATGCTCAAATAAATTGGTTAGTCTCTAAGGTGCCAAGAGTGAAAGCAAAATGCCACATAACTTACGAACATACATACAAGCCTCTTTCCCCAGCTATATGTACAAACATCCAAGGAATTCTTTTCCCCCTGTGGCACAAAGATAGTAACCTACTATCCTTCTCCTATATGTTTAAAAAAACAACCACCACCAAATAGGAATAATATTTAACAATATACTTCACATGCATGAACACACAAAGCCTGATATTGTCCACTTATCCACAGAGAATAGTACCTTACTGCATTAGTAGCTCCACTGACCTGGGATTTCTTGCAGAAAATGCGTAGCTGAATTGGGTTCACTGAGAACAATTACAAAGTAAACACTTATCCCGAGTTACCATACAATAGTATTGGAGATGATTTTATCATCAGAAATATATTTATGGTGTCTTGAATAGAACTGTGTGAGTAAATTTTAACTGTATAATGGCAACCACTGTGTAAGGCCTGTTTTTTATGACTTTGTTAATTTATATTAACAAAGCAGGCTTTTTAGTCACAATCTTAAACAATGAAGCAATCTCCTATGGTGTAAATAAATGACCATACTTTCTGAAAATATTACCTCTCATTTAATCAAAACGTATTTTCTGCACAAAATCATTAGTTTGATAATGTGAATAATTTGAACCTTGTGCAGATTTAAAATTCTATGTGTATATATAATATCATGCATGCTTTTATCCTTGGGTATGTGCACAGGCCTCAACTTAAAGTCACTGGTAATCATGCGTGTTCATCTAAGGGAGAATTTGGCAGTTCCGAGAATTTGAAGTCCAGGGATGTGCAGACTAAAGTTAAGAGGGGTTGGACACTTTCTGGAGACGGTTTTATAGTAAAATTCATCTTATTGTCAGGGAGCTCTTTCTAATATTGAACCTACATTTCCCTCCCTCACCCTTAATTTTCCCCTGTCACTCCTGGTTATACTTGTACATATCTATATTGTTTGTCTTTCTCTTTCAGGTGAAATCCTGACCTGGCTGAAGTCAACGGTAAAAGCCCATTGACTTCATTGAAACCAGGATTCACCGTAGCTGTCATCCCCTTCAAATATCTGTAAATTAGCATGTCCTCCCTTAGTTGTCACTTAGCCTAGTCATGCACATTCAGTGCTTTCATTACTCACCCTGCACTATTTTAAAATGTATATAACATATTCAAGAACAGCCTATTTTACAGTAACCCCATGTTTTTTTTTTCCCTTTTCTGTGCTTATTCATAATGCATCACATGAACCATATATCAAAAGATCCAGCCTTTAAAAAGAAACGCTGTGGCTTCCATTTTTTTAAATGTTTAAAATCTTGTCTTTGCAAATTGCAGTTGCTTATATTTTAAGTAAGTTAGCAGCAAAGAATTTGAAAGCTTAGGAGTAAAGAATGAGAATCATTATATCATGGGGTGAGGAAAATTAAATCTTGTTGTTTGTTTCTCTATGAGACTATTCATTATAACAGAAAATGTTGGGTGAATCATGGGAAATTAGAGCTGGAAAAACCCTCTATTAAAAGATATATTCCAATTTCCCTCACAGGATACAATTATTTTGTGTGCTTTCTTTGCTCTTACATTTAATGTCTCCGCTATTTCAGTTTACACCACTTTCCTTGAGACTGTTGTACAGTCTCATCTCACTATTAGAAAGTTTTCACTGACATTTAGACTATTTGTTTCTTAATTTCAGCCCATTATTCCTAGTTATGCAATCTTGAAACATCCTAAATAATGACTCTCCCTGCTTGCTGTGTACTCTTGAAGCACATGTAGAAGGCTATCATATCCTTTAATCATTCTATTTCCTGAGAGTCTCCTGGTATGTCACTCCTTCAGGCTTCCTCCTCATTTTTTGTTGCTCTCCTAACTGAACAGAGTACTGAGCTATCATTGAAGTATTTTACCAAGATGCAACATTTCTTAGTTTCATGTACTAAGTTAAAGTATAGGCAATAGTTCTGTTCAGCAGCCACGATGTTGCTAACAACAGAGGGTTGTCCTTTTGAAACAAGAAATGATCATTTTGAGTGTGATAGTATTGCACCTTTGGAATGTAGGTGACAGTGTTTAGAGCTTGGAGGATGCATATTGAAACTGTGATGCCTGCAGAAAATGGTATATTTTCTTGAAAGCCCAGAATTTCGATTAAAGCAGTTTTTGGATGATTGGATTATAGAACTGAAAAATAAAGCTTTTAGCTGAGCTTTACGCTTGATTTGGGCTTTGGCAAAAATTTTGTTAGACTGAGAGAGCTCCCTCAACATGGGAATACATTGTTATAATTTTCTGTATGAAATAAAGATACCAATAGAAAAAATATGAAAGACAAACACAAAAAACACTTCAAAGGGTAGAACTGTGACTGTTATGACAGAGGTCTTTCTGTTTAGTGATTTTTTTTACAAAAAATTATGCATAATGTAGAATTTCTTTATTCTAAACCACTGATGATTTTATATGTGAGGGTAATTAACAATTGGAACAATTTATTAAGGGTTGCAGTAATTCTTAAATTAAGATTGGATGTTTTCCTAAAAGATGTGCTCCAGGAATATATCTTGGAGGAGTGCTATAGCTTGTGTTATAAAGGATGTTGGACTAGGCACTAGGGGATCACAATGGTCCCTCCTGGTCTTGAAATCTATGATTTACTCAACAGTGACCTAGTCAACTAAGCTGTGTTTCTTTGTAGAATTCAGATTGCTTAATACTATGCAGAACAGATGATGTATGATCCAGCAAATATATTCTGTTTAAAGTGTTCATGTTTGGAAAATATATGTTAGGGGAAATAGAATAATTTTATGCCATTCAGTATGATTCTGATAAGTTGGACATGGTTCCATATAGACAGTAACTATCATGAATGTATATTTCATTCTGGTTAGGCACTAGGAGCCTGAATCCAGAGTCCACTGAAGTCAATTAAAAGACTCCTATTATTTTCAGTGGGCTTTGGATCTGGCCCACATTAGCTTGGAAAGAGTTATGATGGGCAAGATCTTAAAAAATGAGTGATTTTTTTTTTTGGTTGCCTTTTTCTTTGGGTGCTCAGCACTTTCTGAAAATCAGGCCCCTTGCAATGTATCTCAAAAATTGGGACCCAATAATTGCGGTACCCAAAGTCACTATTCTTTTCTGAAAATCTTGTCAATGGACTATTGACAAAAAACAAAGCTGTCAATCATTTAGAGGATCCTGAAGAAATGAAATGACCTGAAAATGTCTGACCTAACCATTAAGGTGAGGCTTGCTATGGAAAACAGCCTAAACCTGTTTAATATATGCCCAACCAAAATAAAATATCTTCTTAATAACTGCATCTCTCTTGGCCTCTTGAAGAAGTTGGTTCCTCTGTGTATTCACTACCAAGCATAGCTTGGCATATGAGGTTTGTGTGTAGTTTGGTCAATTATTTTTTGCAGTTTTGGTTTGCAAGCCTCCTTGAATTTTGCTTTATACTTTTAAGAAACCCCAAAATAAAACTGATATGAAAACATATTTTTCATTTTCTTCACCATAAAAGAAACCAAAAAGGATATTAAAACAGAAGAAATATTGCAACAAAATACCAAATAATCATTCCACTGCAAGTGGTAGAAAGTGTTAAATTTCAAAGAGCTGGTGCAGGGCAACCTGCTGAGGTAACAGCTATACCATGTACAAAAAGGGTTGCATATCTTCACCACCTATGAAGATCAAACCTACAGGCAGGAGAGAAGACATTCGAATGAAACCAAGGATGATACTGAATCTGTTTCCTGAGAACACGTGTGATGCTCCTGGTACAGTGCTCCTGTGTTGAAGGAGTCATATGCCCACCCATTCATGAGGAGAAGTAAACCTACCCTCCAGATAGTGGGTCCACCTGAACAGCTGAACAGAACACTGCAGAAGAAACTGTTTTGAGAATAAGAAGACATTATGATCAGAAAATCATTGAGATTTTGAGAGAGGTTATTGACAAATGATCAAAAAAAGGGAGAATAATCCCCTTGTATTTGAAGTGGGATCGGGTCATCTTATGCCAACTAGCCAGTGGAGTTGGTGTGTGTGTATATATACAATGTGTATATATATATATATGTATACAATCTTCAGTGTGGTGGGAGTATTAAGCTTTTGTAAACTTGACCCATGTTATGTGCTCAGGGCCAGAAAATAAAAATCAGTCACTTATTGACACTCTTATGTGTCACACCTTCATTTAATGCACCTCTGCATAAAATGCACTGCTATTGCAGGCAGCAAAAATATGATAAAAGAAGAGCTTTTTACTCTGCTTAATGCCAACTAGCATTAGTTCTCTGATCCATGCTTGGCTTCCTGCTCTGGCCTTGGTTTTTCAGGCAATGTAAAGAGCTGATGATTACAAGAGTGACTGAGACCGAAGAGCATGCATGCTGCTGACACAGTTGAGATAAGGGCAATCAAGAGAGAATTGGAACAAAAGACAAAAACACAGGATGAAGTAATGGGGGAGTGTGACCTAGTGCTGGAAGCTAACAGGTGAGCTAGCATCTCATGACTTAGGAACAATGAGTTCCCATAGAGAAGGCTGACGGGTAAGATACAGCTAATTAGCTCATCAGGCTGGGGTGTAGGGGAGCTGATGAACCAATTAACCATCAGCTAAGGGGTATAAAAGACACAGGAAAGAAGTGAGGAGGGAGGACCTGGGCTAGCTGAGCACAGTATGTGCTGAGATCTCAAGGAAGGGAGAGCTCTGTTCCTCCCTGTTCCTGTATGAAAGGGCTAAAGGGCAAGAAACACTGTAAATACTTGGCTGCATGAGACTGTAATGAGGACAATGAGGTGCCACTTGCTGGAGTCTGAGAGATTTCTGGAGCATCAAAGGATAGGGATGGAGCCTGCCCTCTTACAGGGAGAAATAGGGATAAAGGAAGTGGAAAATTCTAATCTCCATCTTGCCTTTGGGTTCAGCTTTGCAGCTAGCGCTGGTTGGAACTTGGGATTGTTGTTCCTTGGGAAATTCCCAACTTCCATTATTTTTTTTCCTGTTCTGAACTGGGACCAAAAATAGAAATTTCTCAGGGAATGAAATACCAGCTTTTCATTTTGAAAAACTTGATGACCTTTTCTTTTGATAAGGTCAAAATTGTTTCACTTTGAATTTATAGCCTTGGCTAAATTTATAGTATTAAGTTGAAATGTTTTTTGGCTATTGTATGGTCATGCCATTTACCAATTAGAATACCAGTTGAACAAACCATGTACCAATTGCCAATTTCCTCCCAGTATTATAATGAGGTGTTTGATTTAGTGTACTATGATGCTTTGGGGTTCAACTCAGACAAGTAACAGGTTTTGTCACCCTCTGCCTGTTAACCCTGGTTGCCTCTGTGCTGTACAACTTGAGTTCAGAGTACTGACACCAACAGCATTATCGGAGCAAACTAGCCTCATCCTGGCTTTCACCAGCCTGGTTACTCCTTGCAGGATGACACCAACAGCCCTTTGAGTCCCGAGGTCTCCCCAAAAAGTCTTTCTCTGCAGTGCTTATCCCCTCTGACTATAGCACTCGCAAAACTTTATCAAGTTTGTTGCTCCTTTAAGATACTGTATACAGCACCAGCCTGTTAAGCTGAGGTTTTTGCACTTCAGTTTGAAATACTGCACTGAAACATGTAATAAAAGAATATAAGTTTATTAACAAAAACTGATATTTAAGGGATACCAAGTACAAGGGATAGGGCTAGAAATGATTACAAACAATCAAAAGTAAAAATATGTTTCTAAGACTAAAGTCTAACTTAACAAAGTAGAGTCTTTTGTTCAAGCAGGTTTCTCACCTATATTCAGTTTCCAACAACGTTCAACCCCCTTGGTTGAAAGGTTCCACTTTTCTCAGATATGCAAGAGCTCTGGCCTCTTGTATCTGCCCAGTAATGGATGCCAGAATGGCTTTGTGTTCTTGCTTAAGTCTTCCAAAGTTCAATGACCTCACTGCTGGAGGCAGGAAGATTTCCTGGAGCTGCAGCTTCCATCCCTTGCTTAGAGTGTTAATGGCCGTCCTCTGTTCTTGTTTGGCTGATGGCTTTGTCTACCTTGCATGTAAATGTAATTTCATTATCTTTCTCCTTGATCGATTTACATTGGAGACACATTCAAGCAAGCAGAACCACATTCCTTTGTCTAGATGGGGGTGACTTTTTAGCCCCATCTGCAAAACATCTTTTAGGAATATATTTCGGGCACCTATTTAAAATTCTTCATTGAACACCCATATGCATGCTGCACAATAATATTGACGAGTGTGTTACCAGTTTGCATATGATATCTTACATAATACCTTTTTTGATACAGATTATGACAACAGTTGAGTTTGGTGTACAACTGAGCTGGTCAGTCCAGCTGCGACTCATTGTTAAATACAAGGGAGTCTCTTCCCCTCTGGTGCTGGGGTGCTCTTATGGATACACATGCCTGCTGAATTTCCAACAACTGCAGCACCTAGTTTTTCCTAATGGAGTCTTATCTAAAGAATGAGTTGGCCTGATTCTGCTAGGCTTGTGAGATCTGATGGGATCAAGCATGAGGTGGTATGGCTGCAGGTCTCAAATTGACCAAACCAGGGAAATCAAATACAAGCCTCCAAAACTGTCCTTAACTCACTGATATGATACAAACAGCACAGAACACAATGATGTGAATTAAGTTTGAAAAGTTCTCCTTTGTTTTATTATGCTCTGACATTTTAGAAGTTCTCTGTTCGTTCTTGCCAAAATAAGCCTGTTTTTCTAATTTGGTCAAGCTTTGGTTTGTGAAAGGAAAGCCATTTGAAATAAATTGGGGGGGGTTCTTTTGGATGGTTTGGGGTTTTTTCAGTTTACAACGTTAGTGAGATTGCACAGACAATCCAGGAAGTTTTTGGAAAGGGTAGGGGACAATTTCCTGGTGCAAGTGCTGGAGGAACCAACTAGGGGCAGAGCTCTTCTTGACCCGCTGCTCACAAACCGCGAAGAATTAGTAGGGGAAGCAAAAGTGGATGGGAACCCGGGCGGCAGTGACCATGAGATGGTCGAGTTCAGGATCCTGACACAGGGAAGAAAGGAGAGCAACAGAATATGGACCCTGGACTTCAGAAAAGCAGACTTTGACAACCTCAGGGAACTGATGGTCAGGATCCCCTGGGAGAATAACATGAGCAGGAAAGGAGTCCAGGAGAGCTGGCTGTATTTTAAAGAATCCTTATTGAGGTTACAGGGACAAACCATCCTGATGTGTAGAAAGAATAGTAAATATGTCAGGCGACCAGCTTGGCTTAACAGTGAAATCCTTGCTGATCTTAAACACAAAAAAGAAGCTTACAAGATGTGGAAGATTGGACAAATGACCAGGGAAGAGTATAAAAATATTGCTCGGGCATGCAGGAGTGAAATCAGGAAGGCCAAATCACACCTGGAGTTGCAGCTAGCAAGAGATGTTAAGAGTAACAAGAAGGGTTTCTTCAGGTATGTTAGCAACAAGAAGAAAGTCAAGGAAAGTGTTGGCCCCTTACTGAATGAGGGAGGCAACCTAGTGACAGAGGATGTGGAAAAAGCTAATGTACTCAATGCTTTTTTTGCCTCTGTCTTCACGAACAAGGTCAGCTCCCAGACTACTGCACTGGGCAGCACAGCATGGGTCAGAGGTGACCAGCCCTCTGTGGAGAAAGAAGTGGTTCGGGACTGTTTAGAAAAGCTGGACGAGCACAAGTCCATGGGGCCGGATGCGCTGCATCCGAGAGTGCTAAAGGAGTTGGCGGATGTGATTGCAGAGCCATTGTCCCTTATCTTTGAAAACTCATGGCGATCGGGGGAGGTCCCGGACGACTGGAAAAAGGCTAATGTAGTGCCCATCTTTAAAAAAGGGAAGAAAGACAATCCTGGGAACTACAGGCCAGTCAGCCTCACCTCAGTTCCTGGAAAAATCATGAAGCAGGTCCTCAAGGAATCAATTCTGAAGCACTTAGATGAGAGGAAAGTGAACAGGAACAGTCAGCATGGATTTACCAAGGGCAAGTCATGTCTGACTAATCTAATTGCCTTCTATGACGAGATAACTGGCTCTGTGGATGAGGGGAAAGCGGTGGACGTGTTGTTCCTTGACTTTAGCAAAGTTTTTGACATGGTCTCCCACAGTATTCTTGCCAGCAAGTTAAAGAAGTATGGGCTGGATGAATGGACGATAAGGTGGATAGAAAGCTGGCTAGATTGTCAGGCTCATCAGGTAGTGATCAATGGCTCCATGTCTAGCTGGCAGCCGGTATCAAGTGGAGTGCCCCAAGGGTCGGTCCTGGGGCCGGTTTTGTTCAATATCTTCATAAATGATCTGGAGGATGGTGTGGATTGCACCCTCAGCAAGTCTGCAGATGACACTAAACTGGGAGGAGAGGTAGATACGCTGGAGGGTAGGGATAGGATACAGAGGGCCCTAGACAAGTTAGAGGATTGGGCCAAAAGAAATCTGATGAGGTTCAACAGGGACAAGTGCAGAGTCCTGCACTTAGGACTGAAGAATCCCATGCACTGCTACAGATTAGGGACCGAATGGCTAGGAAGCAGTTCTGCAGAAAAGGACTTAGGAGTTACACTGGACGAGAAGCTGGATATGAGTCAACAGTGTGCCCTTGTTGCCAAGAAGGCCAATGGCATTTTGGGCTATATAAGTAGGGGCATTGCCAGCAGATCGAGGGACGTGATCGTTCCCCTCTATTCGACATTGGTGAGGCCTCACCTGGAGTACTGTGTCCAGTTTTGGGCCCCATGCTACAAGAAGGACGTGAAAAAAATTGGAAAGAGTCCAGCGGAGGGCAACAAAAATGATTGGGGGACTGGAACACATGACATATGAGGAGAGGCTGAGGGAACTGGGATTGTTTAGTCTGCGGAAGAGAAGAATGAGGAGGGGATTTGATAGCTGCTTTCAACTACCTGAAAGGGGGTTCCAAAGAGGATGGATCTAGACTGTTCTCCGTGGTAGCAGATGACCGAATGAGGAGTAATGGTCTCAAGTTGCAGTGGGGAAGATTTAGGTTGGATATTAGGAAAAAAATTTTCACTAGAAGGGTGGTGAAACACTGGAATGTGTTACCTAGGGAGGTGGTGGAATCTCCTTCCTTAGAAGTTTTTAAGGTCAGGCTTGACAAACCCCTGGCTGGGATGATTTAGTTGAGGATTGGTCCTGCTTTGAGCAGGGGGTTGGACTAAATGACCTCCTGAGGTCCCTTCCAACCCTGATATTCTATGATTCTAAGTGGACTGTAGAGTTCTGTGAAATGTTTTGTATCTGAATGTGAAGTTGTTGATAAAGGGTTGCATCCAACCCCAGCTTCCACTGATGTGTAAGCCAAAGCTCTGGTTCCTCTGAAGTGGAAAGCCCCGGTAACATGATGAGCTGCAGTGTCAAAGATTCCTGTAACCCCTAAGCCCAAAAGCAAGCATAATGGGTTTGGGCGGGGGTGTGACCCAGGTTCCAGGAAGATGTGCTAATTCACCATTGTCCTGAATTTAAAGCTATCTTTTCCAAAGTGGGACCCTTTGGGAGAGTCAACCCCTGTTGGAATCTATGAGCAGCTTACACCCATCTGTGCACTGCAGGAAGGCCAAATTCATCTGTCATTCTATTGCAGTTCTCAAAACTGAAATAAATGGAGTGACAACAGGGATGAACTTGGTCCTGAATCATTGTGCTTAATCAGCTGCCTGCAGTGGTTTGGATTATTAACACAATAGCGTGTACTAAAGAGTTAGAATTAAAGGTGACAGGTTTTCTTTACCTTATGTGGAAATACTTCAAAAATAAGCTAGGGACTTTCTGTATTTGACATGCTCCTTTTCACAGATGTTTTCTGAAAAAGGTTTAGAGGTTCGGGAGAGGGCAAGCGAACAAAAAGAAACATGTATTTCCAAATTGCTGAAACAAGAAACTTAACATGGCACCTTTTGTGGCACTGCTTTCTGTGCCCATTTTGGAAGCAACAGTTGGATTGAATCAAGCTACTATTTTACTCTACATAAGTGGTTCTCAACCGTCTGCCCAATTAGCACACAGCTGCAGCCCAGCTCTGTGCTTAAAAAAATTCAAAATTTGCTGCTCTGTCCTGGCAGGAGGCAGGGCTGGCTGAGGAGGGGAGAGAGAGTGTAAGGCAGCCTGCAGGAGTGCTCCTGCCAGCAGGGTGCTAGTGAGTGCTGCAGGGGACAGGACATGGGAGAGTGGGTCTCTGGGCTGGTTTGGGGGGAAGGGGAGACTCTGGGCAGTGACAGGATGGGGCACTGGGAACTAGGGGTTTGTGGGGGGTGCTGCAGCACCCCCAGGTTTTAGATAGGGCTCTGCTCCAAGCCCAGTGCTGGGGGCCCTAGCTGCGCAGTGGGCCTCGGGTCCCAGCTGCTGGGCCCCGTGCCCAGGGCTACCTCCTGGCCCCACTCTGTGGAAGGATCATAGAATCATAGATTCATAGAATCATAGAATATCAGAGTTGGAAGGGACCTCAGGAGGTCATCTAGTCCAACCCCTGCTCAGAGCAAGACCAGTCCCCAATGTTTGCCCCAGATCCCTAAATGGGCCCCCTCAAGGGTTGAACTCACAACCCTGGGTTTAGCAGGCCAATGCTCAAACCACTGAGCTATCCCTCCCCCCAGAAGTGAAAAGTGATCTCAGGGCAGAGGGCGGGGGGTATAGGGAACTGTGGAGGGTTTTTGGGGAGTGCTGTGGTTCTCAACCTGCGTCCCATGTAACACATTGTGGGCCACATAGGCAACCCACAATGATGAGCAGTGGTTCTCAACCTGTTTTACGTAATACTATGACAATACTGTGAACAATGTGAGCTTAAAAATAAACATTGGGTCACCTTGGGCCAGCTCTCAGCAAGGAAGCAGGATTTTTCTATACATTAGGCCCTCAATTGTTTTATTTTCAATCCTTTTAGTGATGATCCTCCAATGACTTGCCTAAGCAGATCATTCCATTGTCTTTTCTGTTAAGAAGTTTTCCGTAACTCTAACTTCATTTCTTTTTTTAAACTTCAAGTCAGAACCTATGTTACCAAATTTTAAGAACTTTTCACTGTGTAGACCTGTAGCCAGACAGCCAGCCCCCCCCTCTCAGACCAGCATTGCTGGAAACACACGGGAGCCAAAAACCACAGGGCACTTAACATGAATTCCAGCACAGCCTTTGAAGCTGAGAGAAGCACAGGTGTGCTGCTACAATGTGCCACTGGGAACATATACAACAATTGGGCTCACAGCAGGCAGAGGCGCTGTGACAGACATGGCTCTTAGCCCCTACTAAAACAGCATGATGCACACACACCAACATCCTAGGTGGGAAAATATTTACCCTAATAAAAGGAATGTCCGGTAGTCGACACTTATTGTTTCTCTCCCTTGCAAGCGTGAACTACTCTTGCGAGAGCTGGCGTCACCCCGACAGACCAGCCCCAATTTGGCATAGAAAGGAGAAAGAGAATAAAGGAGTACAGAGGTATAAGTAGGGGACCTACAGCACCATGATTCTTGAGTGCTTTTCACTATCTATCTGCTGGTCAGATAAGTGACAGCCTCCCAAGGCTTCTGCAGCTAAGAGGGTCCCTAAGCCTTGTCCCTTATTCGTCTTTCCGCGGAATTGAGTGACCGATCCTGGCTTGGCACCGCTGGAATCGAGAGATGCAAGGAGGGTAAGAAGCACCCACACCTGATCTCCTATCTTTAGTGTACACATATTTTGAAATAGAGCTCTATACTTTGTTTTCTTTCTTTGGGATTGTAGCTTCAGTTTTGTAACTTGTTTGTGTGTGTAACATCTCTACATTTAAATAAGTAGGCACTAGCAATTTTGTAACCACATGATTAGAATCTAGTTTAATAAATTTTGGTAACCATTTATGCATAAGCCTGACTTGTTTCTCTGGTTTACTGTAAAGCAGCCAACACAATTAAAGAACCTCAGCCGTTTTGGCTATAAAGCCTGGCCATTAGGTGAGAGTACTAAGAGCCTAGCGTTGAGTTGTGCCGCCTCCACGGGGCAAACTCTTGGGGCACCTGTCAGTCAATCCTGACTGCCCACTGCGAAGGAGCTCTGAGCTCTAGCAGTTAAAGTCACGGGTGGTTAGGACCTTGGGGCATCCGTCAGCCTAGCCCGGGCTGCCCGCCGCGAAGGGACAGTGCGTCCTAGCGGTTAAAGTCACGGATGGTATAAACGGGCATAGCTGGCACCTCACCAAACATCCCTGGCCATCGGCTAACAAGACCCCAAGATTTTTATTTTTATAGCTACTAAATGAGATTTTCCTTTATGACATTTTAAAGCATCAAAATGAGTGCAAGGGTGTGTGTTTGTGGGTTGTTTGTGGGGTTTTTTTGTTGTGTTTGCTGTGCTGAAAAATTAAGGAATTATTAGTATAATTTTAATGCCAAAGAAAACTTAAAGATGTTTCTATTTAAATACTGTACAAAAGAAAAGCATAATTATTTTCATAAAACCACATAAGATTTCAGATTATTCTGGGTATTATTGATTCTAAGGTTCATGAGAATGTTTTTTAATCAGCGTAGTAATTTGACTTCTTAATGAGACTAGTCCTGTGAGAATTTGGCTCATATATAGTATGTTTATGAATCTAATCAACCAGATGTTATCAAAAACAATTAAAGATACTATTTTTTTTAAACCCACATGAGAGCAAGAACTGAAATATTGGAGTTTTGCTTATCTGATAATTAAAACTTGGATTTGACTGAACTGAAATAAAGATGTATAATGACAAAATTCAAAACCCACAAAATGAGCTGCTTAAACAAATATCTGAGCAAAAATTATTGGTATGGCAAAAGCTCTGGAGCTGTGCTTAAAGCCAAGTGACAGTCATACTCCATATGTGTTTTTTAATAGGGATTTATTAAGCCACAACAGGATTTTCATTAATTGCATCAGTTGCATTATGAGAGATGACAATGAAGGTGGAGTACCTTCAAAACCCAAGAAGTATCTCGGTACTCTACTAATGTACTCCCTTTCATGGCTTATTACCATTGTGGTGTGGCTCACTAACTTTAATTTTTTATAAAATCATTAGTTTTCCACCATGAATAATAGTTTCTGGTGAAAATGTATGAGGAAATTGGTATGGAAAAAATTACCCTGTTTTTGAACGTTAAGAAAATATAAATAAATACATTTTTGGAAAAAAAAAATCCTGGACCAAATAGAGCCATCCTTACTCCTCCTAGTCTTCAATAGCCCAGTTGCTCCTTTTTAGCAGGAGTTTGTGGCCTGGAGGCCATTAACAGCTCACTTTATACTATTAAAAACCAAGGCCCCAGTCTTGCAATAGTTCTATTCTAGGAGTTCTCATATAACCCTCCTTACCATAGTATCCAAGGGATTTCAAGTAGTGTGTTAAGCAATGTGGCCAACATCTGTCTTGTCATTCGTTCTTCCTCTCATCCTCTCTGCAGGGGGAGAATTGTGTGTACAGTGGAATGTTTTGCTTTGATAGGATGTCTTTTGTTTGCTTGTTTTTTAAATGCTGCTGTATGTTTATTTTAGAGAAGGCAGGTCAAAGAAGTGTGCCTTATACTAGGGGTTGGAACTGGTGAGGTTTGTGATGGTCTTTAAATCCTGAGAGTTCATTCCAGGGTTTTGGACTAGCCCATGAGAAAGCTCTGCCTCCTGCACAGATGAGCTGCATGCGCCCTTGTGGTAGAAAATTCTATTGTGCCTGTGGAGTAGGATTGCTGACCCCATCCCTTATTCTGGAGTTTTAGGCAGTCTTTTAGACATGCTAGGCCCAGATTTTGTGCCTTGATGATATGGGCTGAAAACTTGAACTTGATTTGATATTCTATGGGAGGTCATTGTGGGGAGTGAAGGACAGGTTTGATGTACTTGCAGTAGTCAGTGACTTCCGTGGAGCTGTCAAGGCTGATTCCCCACTCTGGCACTTTGAGTGCAGAAGGTGGGGGTCCGCAAGGTTTCCAAAAGTTAATACTGGCTACTCCAGTCTTGTATTAAACTCCCAAGGTTACAGCTTCTCTCTGATCTTGGATGGGTAGATGCTGCCACCACCCAAGTGCAAAAAAACCCTTTGGACCCAGGAAGGCGCACTTCGGTATTCCTCCCTGTGGGGTACCTCAAGCCCTTTCACCCTCCCTCCGGGGAAGAGCAGAGGAAGAAAACAAAGGAAATCAGCTGTTGCCACCAGCTAATTAAATATGTGCACAAACCTCTTAGGACACACAAATCCAATCCTGTTCTTTAAAAAGGTAAATTTTATTAAAAACAAAAGAAAGAAAATACATTTGGAATGTAGGCTTTTTGCTAGACTTAAAAAAAAAACAATTACAAGAATTAAGCATCAAGATAGCTGCCTTGAGGTCCAGCTTAAAGGTTACAAGCATAACAAAAGCACCTGGGGTTAGCACAGAGGAGTCCACAAGCCATAAAGAAATAAGAGATAAACCTAATCACATCTTCCTAGACATTTCCTGATTTACTTACATACCTGGGGTTTCAAATAAGTAGTTTTTAGGTGTGATCTGGTGATTTTCATACCTGGCTTAAAGCTTTTTACAGCATAGTTCCAGCCCTGTCTTTGCTCTCTCCTCTCTCTCCAGAGAACAACAGACAGATAAACGGAAAGTTTTTTCCCAATTTTAAGAAGTTCTAGCCCTCCCATTGGCTCGTTTGGTCAGGTGCCCACTCCCTTCCTTTTACCTATGGGCTTTTTTAACCCTTTACAGGTAAAGCAAGTAGAGAACAACTACTACCTGGGATTTTACAGCTAACTGGCTGGCTGGGTGTCCATAGAAGGGAGCTATCGCCCCCGCCCTTTTTTTTATCAACTTACACCAGCCCATGAACATTTCCCAACTTATGCTGGAAGTTGGTTGAGAATGGCTAGATCTCCATGTGCTCTGCTGCTAAAAGGGCAGTGTGGTACACTGAAAGGAGAGAAGACTTTAAAACTGTCACTCTTTCCTTCCAGCTCCTCCCTAACCTTTTATGCCCTCAGGCTGTCTCTGTTATCTTTGTTCCCCCCATTAACTCCTCCTTCCTATTTAATATAATGTGTATGGCAGGGACCTCACAAAATACATGTGCTCAACTGTGCCCCATCAAAAAAAATAAAACAAAACCCAACTCGCCAGTCATACTATGCCTTTTTGGATAAGGTGTGTCCTCTGCTGTGTCTAAGCAGTTTCATTGCACAGTGTACCATTAAATCAGCCATGAGAGTCATGAAAGTTATGAAAATTTGCCAGCCAAAGCAAAACCCCCAAAACTCTTGTCCTGCCCCTTACTATCATGATACTGATGGTGCTGAAAAAACGAATAATATTTGATATGCGGGGGTGGGGGAATGAAGTTACTTGCATTGGGCATATAGATAGATAAAATTTTGCAAGTCTGCATTGAACAACAAATTCTACTTCATGTAAACAGGATACTTTTTAAAAACTCTACAGTCCTTTTATTTAAAACAGACATTTACTGCTCATGACAGGTGCCAGGCCGACAGCACTAGAGACTGAAATCTTCTATTCTATTAATATTATAGAACTGAAGGAATGCACTGATTTAGAGGGAGGAGATGTTCAGTCCTTATGCCCATTTAGCCCTTGGCCTCTCTACTAAGAGAGCTGATAGGTTGCCTGTCAGTGGCAATTACAGTGGTGGTTTTTGTGATGTGTCAAATAGGAACTGGAATGAAATAATCAGCTCCCTTTTAAAATAGTTCAGATTTAATTCATGTGAGCCAAAATAGGAAGACAACTTGCAGCCTTTATAAATGGCATAGAAAGAGTTTATTCAAACATTTCCACGCCACATGATCAAAGTGCTACACAGTGTTTGAGTTGTTATGTGCAGGGATTGATGCTGAAATAATTACTAATGTAGTAATCTCAAACCTGTCAAGACTCAGCATGACATTCTTAAGAACGTAGCTAGATAGCATGCAGTGCTGCAATTCTGGAAAGAGAATACCAGAACCTATTTGGAGGATATAAGCAGGGAGTGGAGAGCAGGCCCTATTAGAGGGTTATGAGTCGGGTGCTAGGATGGAAGCTCAAAACATTTATATAAGCTTCTCGCAAAATCCAAACCTTAGGACCTTTTAAAAGTTACCTATCTGTAGTGATGACATCCTCCTTGTGTTAGTGTGCAATAATGCATTTATACAGGTGCCAAATCACTATTTTAGTTCAACTGAGGAGCTCATTTGCATTGATCTTGGTTAACACAGTAAAGTTACTTCAGCTGAAATCCTTGATTGCTTTAACAAATCAGTTCCAGAAAACTTTGAAAAAAGAAACCAGATGATAGCATCATATGTCTTCTGTAGCTGAACAATAACTTTAGTTTAGAAACTTCTGAATATATATATAGCACTGGCTTGTAATGATAGTTTGAGGTGTTTGCTTCACTAGCAAAATCTGTGTTCTTTGAAAGGATGAACAGTATCTCTAGATGAGTAATGTACATCTGTGCTGTACTATATCAATATGCCCTTTATATAAGTACAGTGTTGCAAGAACTTGTGTGAAATAGAAGCAGGTGCTAAATACTGTCTTTTGGATGGTGATGTTCTTCAATTTTTTTTCTGAATTCTCTGTGGATGACATTTCATGTTTAAGATAGGCACATTAGTTAGCTAATTTACTACAGAAACTGATACATTAAATCTCTGCTATGTTGATTATATTAGTTAGAGGTGAGCTTGTAAGAGGCTGGCAGAGTTTACCTGAAACACCCTGTGCTGATAACCCTTTCCCAACAGGATCAATACTTGTTAAGTTGGTTCTACTGACTAAGGGAGGCAGGTGCCTTAGGATCTCACCTCGGTTTATCGGAAGCGTGAGTGGCTTTATGGAGGAGAGAGGATGAGGATGGGCTAAGCAGTTAAGAGAGCAAACCCTAGGTGCAGCCAAGCCTGGAGAGAAGGTTTGAGTGGATCCTTATATTCTTACTGTTGCTTTAAAAAAAATAAAATAAACCCAAACCCCAGGAAAGGGCTGAATTTAGACTTTTTCAACTGTGTGGTCTAGGTGTGTAGAATACATTGGAAAAGACGTCTGGTGAACCAAACCTTCAGTTTACCAGGCATCTATGGCAATTTAGATTCTGATCTGAATTCTGCAGCTTGGGCCCATCTGTACTATAATTGAATCCCTTTTCCTTTATCATTAAAACAAGACACTGATTAACTGAGCTGGGCTATCAATCAGTGGTTTATGTCCATATTATTTAAAAAATTGTCACAACTGATCCACACCACAGCAATAGCAGAAACTTGAGGCAAGTTCACTTCAGCACTGAAACATATTACAGTACGTACTGGGGGATCAAATGAAACACATGTTGAGTAAAACATGATTCTCAGAATATGCAGTAAAAAGACAGCGAACATTTAACACAACATGTTTGTAAAATATATAAGCTTCGTTCCTATTTTGTATATTTTTTTAAAAGAGAAGATGGTCATCAAAGACCTGAACTCTCGTGAAAACCTATTACGTATTTGATGTAAATGTGAGCGTATGAGGTGTTCTCTTACACTAACATTTAATTTAATCTTAAAATAAAACCTTAAAGATATGAACAAGACAGCTGAGCTGCTGTTCAATACATCCTCATTTTGAAATACAGGTAAGTGTAGCTTAAATATGGTGAAATCCTAGTCCCATTGAAATCAATAATAAACTCCCCTTGACTTCCTTTGGAGACAGGACTACATCCAAAGCTTCTAAATATCCAGAGATGACTTTGGGGAGAGAAGTTCACTGATTTGGGTTTAAAGATGTAGTTCTTCCTCATTCTGTTCTCTGTCATCTGCTGTGGTTTGGAAAGTTTTCTGAGTCAGGAGAGCGCAGTTCATTTCCATTCTTGAAGGTCACTGACTTGCTGTGTGACCTTGAAAATCAGTTACTTAACATCTCTGTACCCATCTGCAAAGCTATGTTGCTTTCACAGTAACAGATTTCATGCATCACAATTGACCATTTGTGATAAAACAAACCATAAAATCTAAGGGCTAGATTCTGAATTTAGGCATGTTCTGAGCAAGGCTTTGTAAAAAGCATAGCTCCCAATCATAATTCCTTACCTATGTCATCCTTGCTCTTGTCAGTGGTGGTAATTTACTGCTTGTCTACACGAACCTTTTGTTACTATTCAGCAAACACTGGCTCAGCTAGTCTGGCCACTTAGTGGGGGAAGAGGCTGTGGAACTAAGACTTTGTCCCTCTTCATCCACAGCATGCCCACCTGCTCTGAGGAGGGAGTACCTGGATTAGTAACCCCACTGACTTTAGGTAGTTCATTTACGAGTGAAAGAGGTTCTTCCTCTCTTTTCTTTCATGTGGTGGTACAGAGTCCAAACCACACTCGAGCTCTAAGTGGGGGAAGGTAAAACTGAAACCTTGTGCTAGTATTCTTATTTGATTAGTCTAGGTAGAAGTATAAAAGACATGGATGTTGTCAAGTGAACAACCTCACTGATGGTAAGGTTGAGAATGCTTGAGGTGGTGAGGCAGGCTCTGGAACCAGCTAGCCTGGTCATGAAAATCAAGGAGTTTAAAATAAAGGGAACCCAGATTTTTCCTCAAGAAACCATCACTATGCTCAAGCTGCATAGAGCAACTGAGAGGGAAACATATCTTTTTGTTCCATGATTTTATGCTGTTTAATTTTGTTCAGTGCTTAGATATTGCATTCATAGGGGCTCAAAACAAAAAGCTAAGGTAAGAGAAAGGGAGCTCAGCCCTGTCTAAATTCTTGTGTGTCTTTTTTTTTCCCTCCTCCCTCTGATGATCTCACTGACCATGACTTCAGGGGAAATTAAATCATTGGGAAGTGGGAGAGAGGAACAAACGTTGAGAATTTAAGAGAACAGTGACCCTCCTCTCTCAATCAACTTGAGAAAATGTTTGTTAGCAATGAAAGCTCCTCAAACTAGAAGGCATGGCAATGCATCCATACTGCGAGAGAAGTTGTAGGTAGATAAAGGTTAGTTAACGTACTTAGATGTACATACTTTTTGCCTTGAGTAGGACCTTATCCTCAAATAGCCCCACTGTGTTCAGTGTGGGTAAGGGTATCAGAATCTGGGTCTATGTGACTAGACCAAGATCACACAGCCAGTCCACTGAAGAGAGAGAAACAGAACCCAGATCTCAGCCTACTCCTATATCTTAGCCACTGAACCATGGGCTGGCTATGTTAAATAATACTTTGTACCAGTTTCTTACAATGTTACATGTTTAAGTTAGTAGGAGATAGTCTCTGTTGCACCTCTTTTGACCTCTAGATATTTCTTGTCATGTCTCAAATTCAAGAACTGTACAGCTCTGACTTTCTTTCGGTTGATTATTTATTTAAATGCTAGTCAAATGTATTCAGAGTTCATGGAACTAAAACATCAAAGGAGGTTAATGATGAGTAATTTATCACCTAAATTGCAAAATAATCTTCATGTAACTGTGAAATACAAAAACAAGAGGTACAGCTTGCTTAACAGAGAATTGCAAATACTGACAAAACTGTTTTCAGATAGAGGAGTAAAATGCTAGGTTTTTGAGTTTAGTCTGGAGTATCAAGTGTGACTGGGATTTAGTGATTTCTTTTGTCCAATTACGTTTTGCTAGATCAGTGGTTCCCAAACTTGTTCAGCCGCTTGTGCAGGGAAAGCCCCTGGCGGGCCGGGCTGGTTTGTTTACCTGCCGCGTCCGCAGGTTCGGCTGATCGTGGCTCCCAGTGGCTGCGGTTCAGTGCTCCAGGCCACTGGGGGTTGCGGGAAGCCGCGATTGGCCGAACCTGTGGACGTGGCAGGTAAGCAAACCGGCCAAGCCAGCCGGGGCTTTCTCTGCACAAACGGTGGAACAAGTTTGGGAGCCACTGTGCTAGATAATGAGGGGCAAATATTGTTGCTTTCACCAAGACTGAATAAACAGATACAACTAGTCCAGTCTGCCCATTGAAACCTGAGTAAATTTGAAATCACTTTACTGAGGACCTAAATGAAGGCCAAATAAAACACAAAAACAGTGTGACTATTCCAATAACTAAAGCACAGCATGATTGGCCCCAAGGGGCCTAAATTGTCCTTTATATATATGCCAACCTAATGGACTTTTATTGGCTATTGCAAACGTAGCATGTATTGGAGGTCAATACTTAACCTGAAGAAGTGGTTGAAGGCCAATAGTATCAATCACATGAGAATCCAAAAAGATGACACAGATGTCAACCATCACACAGTAAGTAATATAACATGAACAAAAATGTTGAGCCTTTAGCGTATTCCTTTCACCAATGTGCAACTTCAAACCAAATAACAGCAAAACACCTGGCATTTCATTTTGCTATGTATGAGAGAAGCCCCACAATTTTTGTTTTGTTTTAATTTTGAAGGCACTTAATATAACTCATCTTAAGTGAGTCAAAGATGGGTTCCCCTGAAATAGGGCTGATAATGGCCCCTACACACAAACCAACAGCGATGGAAGCATATATCTCTGCCAGAATAAAGCTTTCTAATGATTAGTAAGATGCTGGAAAGATAGGACAAGGCATGTGTCCAGGAGGGAGCAAATTTCATACTGTGGGGAATACAAGAGCAAAAGCTCTCACCCATCATCTTAAAATGAGTTCTGCCAAGAAGGTAGGTGAGGTCAGAGTGCAGACACCCACCTCAATAAGATATATGAAGAAAGTTTTCAAATACTGCCATCCTAAAATCATCCTCTACATTACAGGCGGGCTGTGCAATGGTTGCAAGGTGAGCGTAATATTGTCACTGCTGCTCAAGCCAGTAAATGTGCAGGCTGCTATATTCTCTAGAAGTTACAAGCAGCAGAGGAACCCTGCTGAGGCCTTGCGAAGATTAAATTACAGTAGTCAAACTTGTGGTTATAAGTGTGTTGTGAGAGAAGTGCACAAAGTGTGCAAACTGCTCAGCTGCAAGAAACCTTTTCATAGTATTTCTGACACAAGACTGGCATTGGAATTGCATGGTCAAAAACCCACAAAGGTGCTTAACTAAAGAGTAAAAACCAAACAGTTTCCCACTGCTCATGAAATTCCTTTTCCTACCATCTGCAAATTCAGTTTGGTTAATACAAGCCTGATCCTGCAAACCTTAAACCCTGAAGCATTCTCATTGATTTTAGTAGGAGTACTTGCTTGATTAATGGCTGCCAGCATGAATAATGGTTTCAGGAGTGAACCCTGAATTTGTAATGGCCTTAGTATCCTAGAGAGTAGCAATATACTCCATATGGCCAGACTAAGAGGCAGAATTGCTGAACCCATACACAATGTTATTTGTACATACAAGCCTGAGTTTACATCAGTCTCCTGCAGTGATGCACATTCTCCATCCTCATTTGTGCGTTCTTAATACAATACAGTGAAAAGTTTTGGGTTTTTTTAGTTCAGAACAGTATAGTGTTTTCATCTGCCTCTGGGTACCCATTGGTCTTCTACCGATACACTCTCTTGTTTCTGTTTCCACTTGAAATAAAGAACAGTTTTTCTTGTGTGACAAATATTGTTTTTCTGGGGTATTTCATTTAATCATTCTTTTTTTCATGTGATGATCAGACACAACTGAGAGGATTCAGAGTAACAGCTGTGTTTAGTCTCTATCCGCAAAAAAACCCAACAACAGGTGTCCTTGTGGCACCTTAGAGACTAACAAATTTGCTTTTAGCCTCTATTCCAGAGTTTAGGAGCCTTTTATATTAATTAAAAATACAGCCACGTAAGAGAAAATTGGAAGCTTTTCTCTACAGAACCAGATAATTGTCAACCAAGGATGAAATCGTACTCAAATTATATCTCAACTAGCCCATAAATATCAGCCCTTAGTGCACCCACCCTTCAGAGGATTTCAACTCAAGACCTGTGCTGACCATACCTGTCACAGTATCACATAAGGAGAAGGTTGCTATCTAAACTAAATCATTCCCAATGCAAATCACAAAGGACTGGTGTCTTGTGCTGCCTGTGAGATATGCCATTTCATGGGCTGCCACACTCTACTCCAGATTGTTTCCAGGTTGATTAAAAGTGTAGCTTTATGCGCAATACACTGTAGTAATCCAGTCTTGAAGTGATTAAGCAATGGATTATGGTAACAAGATCTGAACAGGAAAGAAATTGTCATAATCTGCTGTTCAGGCAAAGGTGAAAAAGTCTTCCTAAACTCTGTTCTGTGATCATGCATCTGGAGACCTAGCAATACCCTCGGATTGTGAAGTTGAGTTGAAAATGGCATGCACAAACCCACAACAAATGGGCCGGATATAATCCACTCACTAACTTCTAGTTGCTTCCCCTAACCTGCCAGTATCACTTCAGTCTTATCTAGATTAGATGAATTTTTTGCCAGCTAGATCTCATCTATGTCTACGTCTCCAATTCCCTTTTCTAATCTATTGTGATGTACAGACTGGGTGGTGTAAAATAGAGATACAAAGCTGGCTCGGTGTCCCAGGCTCAGTTTGTCCTCAGTCAAACACACTAGTTTCTCAGATTGCATATATTTTCCCGTTTAAGATTCTACAGTACTTTATTGGAAGATTTCTCTCTGAAGGATTCACTGTTTGTTTGTCTAGTGTCTATGACCATCAGATGCCTTGAGAGTGGGGCAGTTTCTATAACCAGAAGCATATGTTCATTTGGCAGAGAATGTGCTTGGAAAAAAAAGCGTTCCTCTGCATATATAAATGGGCCTGTCTTGGTCCTGAGGAATCCCTGCTTCATGCTAAGAAAACAATTTGATTTCAGTAGAAACGCTGTTCCTTGGGAAAAGATGTTGGGCCTTATTTGCATACCAGTAACTGGAAATAAATCTTTTATTTTACAAACTAAGCATGATTAATAAATATTGGCCATAGCAATGGTTGATAGACTAGGTGGTGATAGAAAGGGTAGGGAATAGAGAATGCAGATACAAGTCTGATGCTTTACGAGTAGCAACATGAAATAAATACTCTCGCCTAGATATAGGCCTCATCCTTCAGACTGGTGAATGCCCTAAACTTCCATTGACTTTGAGAGTTGAGGGTAGTCGACGCTTTGCAAGACTGGGCCCTAGTCTGGCAGTAGATTACGTAAGTGTTGTAGTTTAAATTTGTCATAGTTCTGCTTTCTATTTATTACTAAATGGCACGCTTCATGCTTTTCATTACTCTTGTTCCTGTGTGTCTGCAGGCTCAGGAGAACAACACTGTGTGTAGTTCATAATCTGGTTCTATTAGAGGCTTTCTTCATAAGCTTAGGGTCTAGGGATATTTTTTAACTAACCATTTCAATTTAAGAATAAATTGATAGGGTTGTGGTGAGGTTCGGAAGAGGAGGATGGTATTTCATAAAAAGTCTCACCAAGCAGCCAGAAATTCTGAGCCTTTTTACATAGGCATTACTGAGGAACACTTTGTTTTCTTATATTTTTGTTTGAGAGGTGAAAAAAGACATGGTTACAAATGCACCATTCTTATGTAATCTATCATTAAAGGTCACTTGACCAAAACTAATGGTCCATGACTGGTTATTAATCATAACTTTGAAAAGTCAGAGTGTTTTCAGTGTTCACCTATATTCGCTGTGGCCAAAATACAATATGCATTGTTACAGAGACAAGAGTACATTTTCCAAATGTTCCTGGATTTGCCACTTACATTGATTTTAATGAAGTAGGTGGCTATGTTCTTGCACAACTTTTCAAACGTTTTGGGAAGACAGGGGAACCTTTTGGGATTGATTGACTGACACTAGGCTGTGGCTATGAGATGATACTCATGATTGACTATGACCCTCCAAGGCAGTAGTAACAAAACATGGGAAACTGGTGTTGCAAAAAAATCCAATTTTATTGGAGCCTATTGGAAATGCTGATCTCAATCATAGATAAATTTCAATGAAGTTCAAATGAGACCTATCCACAAATTCCCATTAATGTCTCTACATCTCACCCTGTCTCATCCTGGCAGAGATCAAGGTTCCATTGTATATTCTCTACTCCCTCAGCTGGTGAGTGCAGAGAATCAGAATTTTTTAAAGGAAAAAATGAACCAGATAGAGAAATCCTTATGTTAAATACCAGCTGGGGGTAATGGAGGGGCCTCATTCAGGTTCTAACTGACTCAATGTAATAGGTACCAAAAGAGAGAGGAGAACCCCATTCACCAGCTTGACCACAGTGATTCACTGAGGTCTTGGGTAAATGTTCCTTCCATGGATAAGGGATGAGTTCCAGTCATGACAGTCAATGTGTCTGTTAAAAGAAAAGGAGTACTTGTGGCACCTTAGAGACTAACCAATTTATTTGAGCATGAGCTTTCGTGAGCTACAGCTCACTTCATCGGATGCATACTGTGGAAACTGTATGCATCCGATGAAGTGAGCTGTAGCTCACGAAAGCTCATGCTCAAATAAATTGGTTAGTCACTAAGGTGCCACAAGTACTCCTTTTCTTTTTGCGAATACAGACTAACACGGCTGTTACTCTGAAATGTGTCTGTTGTTGTTTTCATAAATAAACTAGGAAGAACATGATTAGCCTTGCCCCAGTGTGAAAATCAACTTCTGTTCTGGGTGAAGCAAAGTTTCCTATCGCTGATTTGCACTGCCCATCAAGGGGGAGGTGAACACCAAGATTTACGTGGCAAAGTTGGGTTAGACAGAGAGGAGCCTACACCCAGAAATACCCTTACTGAGAAGTCAGTTTGGTGGGCTGGTGATTGACCTCTTTGCACTTGTAAACAGCAAAAAGTGCACCGTGGGCTCTTCTTATGTCAGGACCCAAGATGGGAGATAGTGAATGACATCTTGCTCGTCTGGGCAATGTCCTCCTACATGCTGGCCACATTTTCCACTGCTCCCCAGAGCCATACAAAAGATAGGAAGAAGAGAACAGCAGTGATACTGTTTGCATTTCTGGCTGAAGAGCCTCTCAGGCTTCATTAACCTAGCACTGGATCTTCAGATGTATCTATTTCATAGAGGACCCTGGTGTTGCTTTTTAACTCTTCTAGTTTGTTTTAAAATGAAATAACGTAGCTGTCTCTTCCTTTTTATCCTCTGAAAAGCTGTTCTTGAAAGTCAGGATTTTGTTTGTTTTTAAAAGGACTTAGTAGAGTAAGGAGCCAGAATGAAGTAGTTGGATATCAGGATTAGTGTTTCACAACCTCATATTTTACAAAAAAATCTATCTTGGTGGCTGTGGAGATATTATATTGAACATCTTTTATGAATCGCCTTTCATGTTTTTTTCCCTAGAATGACAGCTTTAAAATTGAAACTATCTCTAAGTTTAAAAAAAGACATGCAAATGTCTCAAAAGAATGTGTACATTTGACACCTGAAAATATTTGTTTATATAAATTTTTTACATATTTTCTTTCATATTAAACATACATCTAATTTATCAAGTTGTTTTGTAGGGGCACCATATGTGGACTTAGTCACATATGACTTAACATCATAATGCTGCCTGAGGGTTACAAGCCTTTTGTTGCTGTTTCATGTTCTAGAATCATGCTCTCAGTGGAACAAATTTAATGGAAGATATAATTGCAAAAAATGCAATCTTACGATGATGGATCGCTTTTTTCCCCCGTCTAAAATCATGATTTACATTACTTGAGAAGGGAAAAAATTCAAGTGTTAAATCAAATTAGCAGGAGCCAGGCTAATGTGAAAATGACTTTGACTGCTCGGAAGTCAGTGAAAGTTTTTTACCTGACTGAGGAATATGGCATTAGACCAAAGGAGCGTAAGTATTTCTGTATTTTTGTGTTGATGGTAGCTCAAAATCCTATTCCCTGATTATAGACTCATCTGGAAATCACTGGGTGTTCAGAGTTGGAAATAACAATCAACCCAACTGACCTATTATCTATATCAAGACACTTGGTCCAATCTTGCATTAAAGTCAATGAGAGTTGAAGGTGCTCAGCAAACGAAGGAGACACTCAGAACCTCCTAGTATTGTCCTGGATTCTTTCAACGACAAGTCTTCCACAGTGAATTTCAACTTTGTGGGCACTGTGGGAAAGACACAGGCCAATATAGTTGTCCTGTATCAAATTTTCTCAGCAGTCTCTGTGGAATATATATATTTTCACCTAAGATCAATATAATGACTTGATATTGTAATGCCAAAATAAAGGTCACTGTAGTCAGCATCTGCAGGGATGTACAAAAGAGACTATATAGCCCAAGGAGTTTTCCTCTGCCTTTTGTTACCCCTGTGCAGAGGCTGGTCAAAATCCCACAGTCTTGACTCCTTTCTCTCTACTCACATCTTTACTAGCTGTCTGAAAGGGAATGGGATCAGTTGGGGTCAGGGTCTGGGTATAGTCCCATTCCCATCCACAGCAGCTAGTGGACCTGGCCTGGCTCAGAGAGGAGAGCATGCTGCGTCTCTCCAAGGTTGTTGAAGATACCGCTCTGGCATAGGCACCACAGGAGGAATTTTGGCTAAAATTCCTTCTGGGTGGGGTGGGGGTTCCAGCCACAATTCATGTCCTTTGCACCATCCTTTAGCACAGGTTCAGCTTCCAGGGCAGAATATTACGATAACTAAATTAAAAAATAAAGTAATGCATGTAGGTTACTGGAGATTTTCTCCCCCCTTCTCCCCCTCCCCTCCATTTTCAATATACTATACTCTGTATACTTAAGGTGATTTGCGTGTGCACATGTACAAATTATATATGACAGTGAGGATTTTTTTCACATTTCTGGAGGTGATTAGTTTTTTTAAAAAAATCAGTTCCATTTTGTTTCCAATACATAGTCAATAAAGAGTCATTCTTACTGCAAAGCTACAGACCTGGCTATGCATACAGTAAAGAACTGTTCAAAATGAATATTCATATTATTTAGTATAGTAAACTAGAATAAGAACACCCTTAAATTAGTGTTTAGAGTGTGGAAATAACATCATAATCCCATCTCCACAAACAAAGATGATGATAATAAGCTTTGTCATCCTTCCCCTCAACATTATATAAAACGTCGACATTTTTAGTATTAATCTTAAAAATTGCAAACCAAACAAAAATATGGCAGAAACTGTTTAAAATTTGTCAATATGAAACTCTATTATACTGAACTAAAGATTTCTGAAACTTAAATTATTTTTTCATTGTACAGGTTACATTTTCAAAAATTTGTACCTACAGTGTTTTAGTCCCAATTTTTGCACTGATAGAATGCAGAATTTGGGTGAGCAGATGGCATTTGTGCATGTAAATGTGGCAGTTAGATGCTCTGATTCTGTCTAATGTAAGTGTAAATGATTTTGCATGCAAAATTGTGGCAGAAGCTTTGGGAGGCAGTTGGAACCTTCTTTTAGTTTGTCCTGATATGTGCAGTTGGTATGGCAAAGAAATATCTTGTGATGAATAGGTAACTGTAAATTACTCTATGGGAACTGAGAGAATGATATCCTTTTTCTAAAACAAGTTTGAAGGCAGCATGGAATTTCAACCCTGCTCTGAACACCACAAATACACAGTATATAAGGTCCAAACTTATCCCTGCCCTGGGATCTGGCTTTATTGGCAATTGAAATAACACAATATAAACTTCAGTCTAAACTTTCTCCCCAAGCTTGGCTATTGCAGAGGTCATCTCCATCTCAGACCCAGTTACCTGTTCTCCAGACAGATGTTCAACTTCTCTATTACCTTATTGGAGAACTATATGTTTGCCAGTTAGTATAATTCAGAAATAATTGCAGCACGCATTCATGTAGGGCTCATGTATTTGACAACACAAACACTCAAATAAGTCCCTTGCATAAGGATGCAGGATACTAGTGCCTCCCTTCTTGCTTTCTTCTAATAAGACTCAAACCAGCAGTCCTTCCATATGTAGAATTCCTGTCAATTAACGTTGGAATTACACACTGATCAGGGCTGAGCTCAGATCTGTACCATATTCAAGTACAGGATAGCTTTATGAAAAGTGCTACCCACTGGTTTGTATTACCTTGATTTGTAGTATAGACTAGATTTTCAAAACTGTGTTCTACCTTGCCTAGTGAAAACCATGTTTTTAAATTTAGTCTTGATTTGCCTTTTTGTGCCCTTTTGGTTGCTGTTGCTTACAGAAGAAGCAGTAAGAAGATAGATAAAGAGAGATTCTCCAGGAATCTTTACCATTTTAAAAAACTTTTTTTAATCTCTGGCTTTGATTTTTATGGTAGTATTGAAACCAGCTAATGGATTTCAGAGCGAAAAGACTGAGTTACTATGGCTACACAGCAGCCTGAAAGCTTAAAAGGACAAAAGGATAAATGAATACGGTACTGGCTGCTTAGCCATTCCCTGAATGGCTTATAATAACTTGAGAATTTTAGACTTTGACTGAGACAAAGTAAGAAAAAAAGGTTTTAGTTCTTTAAGAACTTATTTTCCATTTTCAGTTCAAACCCTAAGCTTTTGGAATTTTATTCAGTGCAATATTTCAATTTGAATATATTTCAGCATTAAAGTGAAGTCACGCGTTACTGTTAAAATAAGCACAATGCTAAAATTAAAACTTGACGATATCTAGAAAATGGGTAATAATGTAATGAATTTGCAATTGAAAATGGAATACCCCTCCTCAAGTTATTTAGGGCAGTGATTTCAAAATTTTTGTATTGGTGACCACTTTCACACAGCAAGCCTCTGAGTGTGATCCCCCTGCCCTCATACATTAAAAATGGGGGGGGGTTAAGAGGGGGCAGTGTTAATTTAATTTAATGGGGCTCAGGGCTGTCAGCCCCATGGAGCTGACAGCTTGTGACCCCCATGTAACCACATTGTGACCCTCTGAGGGGTCACAACCCCCAGTTTGAGAACCTCTGACTTAGGGAGTAGTTACAGATTATTAGAGATACTTAATTACAGGTTTCAATACATTTTCATAACCCTTTGTATATTTTTTGGTTGAAACATTTGACTAAAATACGCATGTAAATATGTGGTTATTAAACCATTTTACAAATCAAGTACTAAAATTTATAGTACCTATTCTAAAGGTAACAGACAAATATCCTTATCAACTCAAGAGCATATTTTGAAAGTATGTATATAGAAACTAGGTCAATTCTAAAATATTAAGGATATGGAATACTATGAATATAAATCTTTATCGCATATGTATTTTATACCTTATATTTACTCTGAGTTTCAGGATCAGATTTCTTACTTTAATCCAGCACCCCTTTGCCACTCTGGTGGCACAAAGGTGCCAGGAAGCCTGTGGATCTCTTCCACTGGTGATTGCCATACATGGGGGTGGGGGGAAGAGGAAGAGGTTAAGTTGGAGAATGGTCTGGGGAGGAGAAGGACTGGGTAGAGTACTATTATGTTCCAGCTATTCTCAGCTCGTGTATCAGCCATGAAAAACCATAACAGCTGTTGTATTTTAAAGTAGCCCTCAGGCTGCTCCAAACTGTTTTGGGGCTGGTATAGAACGGGGCTCAAAGTAGAGGAACTTACAACCAGCTCCTTCTCAATCACTCACGTCACCTGTTCCCAACAGATATTGGGTGCATCTGAGAATCTTGCCCATATTCTCATTATTCATTAGTTTGAGTTTATCAGGGCAGTTCTTCTCTGACTCATAGTGTGTGCAACACCTTGAAGGTGGTCTGATATCATGGTGATGAATGTCATATTAAACACTTAGGTCAATATGTTCAAAACTAATCAGTGATGTTCAGGTGTTTCAATTTTGGGTGCTCACCTTAAGACACCTTTTGAATGATTTTTTTTTCTTGAAGTACTCAGCACTTTCCATTGACTTAAGAAGACATTGAACATGGCCAGTGCTTCTGAAAGTCAGGCCAAGGTTTCTAAAGTTAGGCTCCCAAAAATTCGGGGCATCAGAATTGCTGGCTGGTGCTGGAAATTTTGGCTGACAAAAACAGAACAAAGTCAGTGGGGTTGTATGGAGTATACATCCGTGCACAACTTTGGCTCAGTATTTTCAAAAATAAAATCTTGCCAATATATTGTGTATGTATATTGTGAATTTCCCTCTAGAACAATAATGGGCAGGAATGTGAATATGAAGGCAGAGAACTGGGACGGTCTGTACGCAGTTTAAATAGTGCTATATTAGGAAGTAATTAAAGGTTTTAATTCTGGACCTTGTAATTTACAGCTTAATGGACTTTTTATTCTATATAACTCTTTGTTTTGCCAAATGTATGTTACTACATGTATAGTTAATATTTTGAATGGTTTAATGAACTGAAATTTGCCAACAGAACTGCAGCTGTTTATAAAATAACCCAGCTAATCCTGCTTTACAGGATTTACATATGATTCTCTCATAATGCTCTTCTAAAATGAAACCATTTAATTAAAAAGAAATAACAGCTAAATCTTAACAACTAGGACTTCCATTTTCCATACTGTTATTGAGGCTTTATGGAATGCAATGTCGCACACTAGACTTTGTTTAAAACAACAACAACAAAAAACTACTATAGAAACGAGACTACTTGAAATTCTGAAGTGGATCAGTCAGGAGGAAAGTGCTTCAACAGAAGACAGGGAACTGCATGATATTTAGTGTTGCCATGGGAGACAGCTTTACAAGAACATTTGCAGAGCAGATGGACCGAGGCTAAATAAAACAGATAGATACAGGTATTGAACAAGAGTTATGTAATTTTCTATGGAAGAACAGGAAAACATGATTGCTAAGCAATGCAACAAAATTCAATGGATAGTACTGTGCACATTTTGGATGGAGATGTCAGTAGATTAATTTTGAATGGTGACACTTAGCTATAAAGTTCTTTATCTGCTTTTCATTTCAGTAATTTTCATAATTTTAATTTAATAATTTGAGGTAAAACTACTGTATGTTGATGGCCAGGAAGAGGAAATAGCCAACTAATTCTTTTGATTCTCAAAAAGTCAGTGATCTTCAGGGTTCATCCTATTTGTTTTTTCAATTTACATCGGAAAATAAGTGTCCCTGATTACTCTATCTGTAAACTACCTTTCCTGTAGCTCTGAAGGCTGCAGATTTATACATCTATTGAAAGGAATGGAAAATCCTTTTAATTTCAGGTTTTCTGGTCCTGTTAGTTTAACTCCTTCTCTGTTGCCAAAAGCTCTTTTGTGGCATTACAAATAGATTTTATTGAGCAAAAAACCCAATCGTTTTGAAAATTAATTATCCCCTAAGACTACTTCAGTGGAAACTTAACCAACACATTTTCTGCATAAAGTCTAGCAATATGAAAGTGAAGATAATACATATGCAACCCACACTTCAGTAGTGAGTATTTCTAGGTAAAATACACACAGAATATCTATCTAATGGTATATCTATAATGAGATATAATTGTGTGTGTATTTCTTTGTTGAATACACTATGTTCAGTGGTTGGGATCTCTGGTGGTAGTGGCTGCAGAAGCTTTTAATGTTCTACTTTCTCCTTTGGGAAATAAATAGTTGGCACATTTACATTGTGTTTTTGTAGTCATGTGTTTGTGAAAAATTTGAATACTTAAGTGTAAACTTGTCTATTCTTTTCAGAAATTCTGCTCCCTTTTTGAAGATGTGTAAATTCTACTGGTGAAAGAATATTTTTTAATCTAAAAGATTTCTTTATATTGTGTCTTTTGTTGGGTCTGTCTCCATGCCTCTCTTCTCATTAAGATATTCAAAAATTACTATATAAACATTTTCCATGGGCCTATTCCAAGGAATGTCTTCTGTACGGTAGCCCAGTTCTTCAGTTAATTTAAACTGACATATCTCCACTGATGTCCATGGAGCGATGCCAATTTACACCAGCTGGGGATCTGGCCTGATTCTTTCTAATAACAGCATACTGAAGATTGATTGATTGATATATGGGACCTTGAGCAACATGTTTATTACCAGAGTGAAGGATAGTTTTCAAGAAAATTTAACATATTTAAGCAAACGCAAACATTTGAAATTTTATAAATTTCTACAATGAAGGAATATGTATTTATAGAAACATTATTTATGGGCCTAAAAAAAGGGCCAAAAATTTATAGAACTCTTTTTTCTACCTTTTTAATGTAAGTACCAAGAATAGGATCATCTAAAGGTAAGCTTGATGTAAGAATTACTGGGTGATAGTCCGGTTAGATAGTCAAAATGGTCTCTTCTGGCCTTTAAACCTACAGGTGAAGCTGTGGCCTCATTGAAGTTCTTGGCAAAACCTATTTGACATGATTGGGATTTCATCCTGTGAATCTATAAATTTATCTTTCATACCTGAACTCCTATATGTCTTATATAGTACTTAGACTATCCAAAGCACAATGAGATGGATTGATATAATTTTCTAAACGCACACAAAAAGGGTGGTTAATTTAACCTCCTTTCACTTTTATCTTCTCTTGAGCATGGACTAATTTCACAGAACACTTAGAAAATTCACAGATTTTCCTCAATTTAAAAATGGACTTTTCTACATTATCACATTATATATATAGGGTGTGGGTGTGTGTTTAGTCATTAATTGATTTCTGTTGTTTTCAGGAAATGTACCCAGGAAGAATCTTGAAGGGACACACACAGTTCTGCCATAGCAGCAATTTGCTAAGAGATTGCTTTATTCACAAGTTCCTCTTTGTCATAATTTAATGGGAAAATGTATTATCACAAGTAGAGGATTTATTTACCTTAGGAACATCTGCATTTTTACTGTATGTAAAGGAAATACCAATAAGTCATTTTCTCCACACTTTTTTACTATTCCTATATTGCTGAATTATAGTGGGTGGTGACCAGTTTCGTTCTTCTCTATTAAGGCTCTATGCTGACAGTGCATTTTATCCACCAGTTTTGTATATTTCATGATGTGCTAAACTGTAGTTACTCATTATACAGTGAAATACTCCTATTTTTAAAAAATGAATTTAGTGCTTGCAAAAGGTGATAAACACCAGACTTCACTTTCTAAAGTTATTAATGCACCAAAAGGTTTTGTAATAGAGACTAGCAATGCCGCTTCCAGTGTGCCTTAGTTCTCTTTTGGAGTGACTGCCTCTCTCCTGTGGCAGCCTATAAAAATATTGTCAGTGGTACAACTGGCTGAATCTGGCCTGCAGGATGATTCAATCTGGCCCTTGAGTCCTCCGCTCCCCCAGCAGCAGTTGCCTGGAACAGAGCATTGCAGTGCGTGAAATGCTGCCCAATCCACATGTGGAGACAAAATGATGTCCTGCGCCTAACATGACCTCGTCCGTATGGTGTGTGTGTGAGGACACCATTTGTAGAGTCCTCCATGCATGCACCATGGAAGATGCCATGTTGTAGAGATGGTCTTCCTCCGGCATATACGGCACAACATTTTGCTACAGCAACAGAGAGCGAGGGTAGCATTGTCAATCTGTAGAACCATCTCTCAGCTATCAGGGTAGGGCAATCCTTATTAACAGGGAACAGCCCTAACCAGCCCTGCACTCCGTTCTTCCTTCAATCCCCACACGCAGATCCCAGTCTCCTGTAGCACTCAGTCTGAGAGAGAGGACGGAGTAGTTTCTCTCAAGTGCAAGGGAGCAAGTAACTATAATAGCTTATAGTAAGAAGAGAGGTTGATGCAGAGAAGAATTGAGCATTTCAAAGTAAGTTGGAAGATGATGACTTGTTCACTGAAAGTAGTGGACAAGCATAATGCCTTGTGTACTTTTAATGTTGTTTTTTTTTTAATATGGCTGAATCCTAACTTTAATAAAAATCTGATCCTAGAATTTGGAAGTGTACTTTTGTATGTGACCCTGAGGTGCTCCAAAACTAGCATCCAGCCCACAGAACTGAAGAGGTTGGACTACCAGTAATGATTGTGGTGACTTTCTTTGAACTGGAGTGAAACCAATTGATTTCATATAGACCACAAAACAAACATTGGTAGGAAATTTATTTGGACTTCAATATTCAGCCAAAATCTTTCTGTGTATGTATTTGTTTCCCCCATAACTGAAGTATGTAAGGCGATGCAAATTTTGTCCTGATAACACTTCCGTGAAGGAAGGATTCGTAGCCCTATTTTATAGATAGATTGGTTTGCCCATGGTCACATGGTCTGTGGCACAGCTGGCAATTGAACCCCGATTGTCTTAGCCTCAGTTCAGTGCTTTAACTACAAAGCAAACCTGAAGTGTAGAGATGAAAGGCTTTATATCCTGTTACCAATCTCTTGATTTGCCCAGATCTTATATAATCAAATATGCATAAAATCATATCTTTGGGGAAAATAATAAACTCTCTCTATTATTTATACATTCTCAAAAGCTAGTTGTCCAGTAAACATTATCTACTTAATAGCCTACAACAATCATGTAAATCTTTAATATATTGAGACTTTTCTGGTATCTCCATTTATATCGTACTTCCCCTTCAATGTAGCATTAAGTTGTAAATTGCTGACTTACTCGCTAGACAAATTTGATTTCTTTACAGTGGTTTCCATGACAATGTTAGCATTTAACATTTTAAAATTAGGGTTACTGCAGGATCTGAGGTATTCCCAATACTAAATACTTTCAAATGGAAAGTACCACTGTACCTGGTATCTGTAATTTATTGGACAAACTGATGACTTAGATAAAAATAAAACCTCTATCCTAAACTTGCAAAGGCTGGTCAGTCCCCCAAATCAAACCTTTATGGAGGTTCAAAGAAATTTATTTATGCTTTGTTGTGTTTTTATATTTGTTCTGGTAGCACTTCTTGGTTTTATCTAGGCAGTGCTGAAATGATCCCAGAGACAGTTTTCATGGTATTTCCAAACTCCTGGCACAGAAACACAAATTGATAGAAATTTCATTATCAACTTTTTTAATATTTTGAAACCTCAGTTCTGTATGCAGTGTTGTCCCAAGGCAGTGAAACTTCATAGTAAGCCACACAACCTGTTTGTCATGTCTGCACTGTATTAATAGTCACATAGCACTGACTAACTGCCCAAAGACTTGTTCCTTGTCACCCAAGATTAAGTGTAAATCTTTGCCTCCATCTAATGCCATCTCCTTTTCAGTTGTGCCAAAATTGTGGTTAGGAACTTGCAGGATGTTCCAGGACACTTCATGCAGGCTTTCACATCTAGCTGGGAAAAGGAGAAGGGGAGGGCATTTCCTTTATGAGCACTGCTTGATATTTAAATATGTCAAGTTTTTAATATTGCTTGGTGAGTTTGTTTACTTAATGCAAATGGGATAGGTAGAGCTCCAACAACATACTACTAGGCTAAAAAAGAAATGGGGTTGAAGTTAGAATCAGCTTGCCTATTCCAACTCACTTACCATCTGTTATAATTGCAGTTTTCTGAGGGCAACAAATTAAGGAAAAATATTGTTGGAAATAATAAAAATGCAAAGTTGACTAGAACAGACCAAGGGATGTCATCAGAAAAATCTATATGACATGAGGCAAAACATGTGGAACCCATATTGTGCAAAATGGCATATTTATGGCATATTAGACAATAAATACCCAGCAGTTGCAATGTCTGGAGTACTGGAAATTGGTCTCTGTCTAATATTTAAATAGTGTGACCATGTTTGAGGGTGAGCAGAAAGAGTTGGAAGAAAAAGTCAGATATTGTCAAGTCCTTTATTGCTAGATAGGGTTTTAGTTAGGGCTGTCAAGCAACTAAAAATTAATTGTGATTAATTGTGCGATTAATTGCGGTTAAACAATAGTATATGATTTATTTAAATATTTTTGGGTGTTTTCTACATTTTCAAGTATATTGATCTCAATTACAGCGGAGAATACAAAGTGTACATTGTTTTGGTTCTGAGTGCAGTTATGTAACAAAAGAATCTACATTTGTAAGTTGCACTTTCACAACAAAGAGGTTGCACTACAGTACTTGTATAAGGTGAATTGAAAATACTATTTCTCATTTTTCATTTTTACAGTGCAAATATTTGTAATAAAAAAATAATATACATTTTGATTTCAATTACAACACAGAATACAATATATATGAAAATATAGAAAAACATCCAAATATTTAATAAATTAAAATTGGTATTCTATTGTTTAACAGTGCAATTAAAACTGTGATTAATAGCAATTAATTTTTTAATCGCAATTAAATTTTTTAAATTAATCGCGTGAGTTAACTGCTATTAATCGACAGCCCTAGTTTTAGTTTTAAGGGTTTGTTTTTTTCCTTAGGCCATGTCTACACGAGTGATCTTACAGCAGCACAGCTGTACCACTGTAAGATCACTCGTGTAGCCACTCTGTGACGACAGGAGAGAGCTCTCCCATCAACATAATAAAATTACTACCAGGAATGATGGTAGTTATGTCAGTGGAGAAGCTCTCCCGCCAACATAGGGCTATCCATACCAGCACTTCAGCCGGTGTACCTTATGTTGTTTGGGTGTGTTTTTTTTCACACCCCTGAGTGATGTAAGTTTTACTGATAAAAGTGGGAGTGTACACAAGCCCTTAGAAGTATTAGGTATGTCACTTGTGGTCTTCATTGGTTTGGAGCATGTGTACTGTGAGATTTCTTTCCTTGTTTGAAGACTCAGAAGATGTTTAAATGTCATGATGGAGAAAGAATATAGTTAAATAGATGTTCACAACTCTGATTTTCCTTTGCGTCTGTTAACAGTTTGATTAAAAGCCCTTCCCTTGTTAGTTACTCAGTTTTTGTTCTCTTGATTGGATGTCATAGTTTCACTAATTCTCCATTCACCGTTGTCTTATAGCATACGTTCCTGATTCCATAATTATTCAGGAGCATTCAACTGCCAGATCCTCGTCCATATGGACGGTGCCACCTGGAGTGATTGCAGATGTGTTCCAGTTGTTAGCACTGTCTTTAGCACTGCCTAAATCAGAGTGGACATTTGAGGTCTGCCTTCTGATTGGTACCATCAGCAGAGCTGCTATCTTCAGTACTGACCAGGACTGCAGTACAGACCACAACTTGTATTGCAGCAGGTGATTCCAGTGGTTTCACTTCAGTGGTCGTTTGCCTCACTAGATGACTCCATGATACTGGAGTCTTCCTCCTCAAGTGCCTCAAGATTTTAAGGAGCATCAGGAGCTTCTAAGATAAATGGCTTCAGCCTTGGGTCTTCATGTTGAACAAGAAAATATGCACGAACTGGTAGATATTCTTCAGTCCTCAGCCCTGGGGAGGGTGGCTCTCCCTATCCATAAAGCACTGTTAGAACCTGCTAAGTCTTTGTGGAGTACCTCAGTTTCACTGATGCCTACAGCAAAAAAAAAAAAAAAAGACAAGCATTACTCCGTTCCTATTCAGGGGTTTGAGTGCCTTTACTCACATCCTGCCCCAACTCTGTTGTAAAAGCAGCTAATGAGAGGTCATGACAAGGGAGATACAAATCCATGCACCAGGACAAAGAGTCTGGATCTCATGGGGAGAAAAGTCAACCTCCTCCTTGCAAATATTGCAACTCAGGAGGCGCTGCTGTTCAAATATGATTTTGTGAATTGGGAGTGGATAGCAAAATTCATAGACAATCTACCTGGATCCTCTAGGGAGGAGTTCAAAGTATTCATTGCAGAAGGTAGTGTGCTTGCCAAGGCAGCTTTGCAATCTGCATTAGACATAGTGGATGCAGCTACTAGAGTTATGGCATCTGCCTGTACAATGAGAGGCTTTGTGGTGGCAGAACTCTGGCATAGCTCCAGAGATCCAGTATAAGAAGACTTACCCAGTGATGATCAGTGTTTGTTCTCTGACAAAGAGATGGCTTAATTTGTTTAAGGCAAGGGTTCTCAAACTGGGGGTTGTGACCCCTCAGGGGTTTGTGAGGTTATTACTTGGGGGTCACGAGCTGCCAGCCTCCACCCCCAACATTCACAGAATCATAGAATATCAGGGTTGGAAGGGACCTCAGGAGGTCATCTAGTCCAACCCCCTGCTCAAAGCAGGACCAATCCCCAACTAAATCATCCCAGCCAGGGCTTTGTCAAGCCTGACCTTAAAAACCTCTAAGGAAGGAGATTCCACCACCTCCCTAGGTAACGCATTCCAGTGTTTCACCACACTCCTAGTGAAAAAGTTTTTCCTAATATCCAACCTAAACCTCCTGCACTGCAACTTGAGACCATTACTCCTCATTCTGTCATCTGCTACCACTGAGAACAGTCTAGATCCATCCTCTTTGGAACCCCCTTTCAGGTAGTTGAAAGCAGCTATCAAATCCCCCTTCATTCTTCTCTTCCGCAGACTAAACAATCCCAGTTCCCTCAGCCTCTCCTCATAAGTCTTGTGTTCCAGTCCCCTAATCATTTTTGTTGCCCTCCGCTGGACATTTTCCAATTTTTTCACATCCTTCTTGTAGTGTGGGGCCCAAAACTGGACATAGTACTCCACATGAGGCCTCACCAATGTCGAATACAGGGGAACGATCACATCCCTCAATCAGCAGGCAATGCTCCTACTTATACATCCCAAAATGCCATTGGCCTTCTTGGCAACAAGGGCACACTGTTGACTCACATCCAGCTTCTCGTCCACTGTAACCCCTAAGTCCTTTTCTGCAGAACTGCTGCCTAGCCATTCAGTCCCTAGTCTGTAGCGGTGCATGGAATTCTTCCATCCTAAGTGCAGGACTCTGCACTTGTCCTTGTTGAACCTCATCAGATTTCTTTTGGCCCAATCCTCTAACTTGTCTAGGGCCCTCTGTATCCTATCCCTACCCTCCAGCATATCTACCTCTCCTCCCAGTTTAGTGTCATCTGCAAACTCGCTGAGGGTGCAATCCACACCATCCTCCAGATCATTTATGAAAATATTGAATAAAACTGGCTCCAGGACCGACCCTTGGGGCACTCCGCTTGATACCGGCTGCCAACTAGACATGGAGCCATTGATCACTAGCCTGACAATCTAGCCAGCTTTCTATCCACCTTATCGTCCATTCATCCAGCTCAGACTTCTTTAACTTGCTGGCAAGAATACTGTGGGAGACCACGTCAAAAGTTTTGCTAAAGTCAAGAAACAACACGTCCACTACTTTCCCCTCATCCACAGAGCCAGTTCTCGTCATAGAAGGCAATTAGATTGGCCAGACATGACTTGCCCTTGGTGAATCCATGCTGATTGTTCTGATCACTTTCCTCTCCTCTAAGTGCTTCAGAATTGATTCCTTGAGGACCTGCTCCTTGATTTTTCCAGGGACTGAGGTGAGGCTGACTGGCTTGTAGTTCCCAGGATCATCCTCCTTCTCTTTTTTAAAGATGGGCACTACATTAGCCTTTTTCCAGTCGTCCGGGACTTCCCCCGATCGCCATGAGTTTTCAAAGATAATGGCCAATGGCTCTGCAATCATATCTGCCAACTCCTTTAGCACTCTCGGATGCAGCGCATCCGGCCCCATGGACTTGTGCTTGTCCAGCTTTTCCAAAATGGTCCCGAACCACTTCTTTCTCCACAGAGGGCTGGTCACCTCCTCCCCATGCTGTGCTGCCCTGTGCAGTAGTCTGGGAGCTGACCTTGTTCGTGAAGACAGAGGCAAAAAAAGCATTGAGTACATTAGCTTTTTCCACATCCTCTGTCACTAGGTTGCCTCCCTCATTCAGTAAGGGGCCCACACTTTCCTTGACTTTCTTCTTGTTGCTAAACATACCTGAAGAAACCCTTCTTGTTACTCTTAACATCTCTTGCTAGCTGCAACTCCAGGTGTGATTTGGCCTTCCTGATTTCCTGCATGCCTGAGCAATATTTTTATCCTCTTCCCTGGTCATTTGTCCAATCTTCCACTTCTTGTAAGCTTCTTTTTTGTGTTTAAGATCAGCAAGGATTTCACTGTTAAGCCAAGCTGGTCACCTGCCATATTTACTATTCTTTCTACACATTGGGGTGGTTTGTCCCTGTAACCTCAATAAGGATTCTTTAAAATACAGCCAGCTCTCCTGGACTCCTTTCCCGCTCATGTTATTCTCCCAGGGGATCCTGACCATCAGTTTCCTGAGGTTGTCAAAGTCTGCTTTTCTGAAGTCCAGGGTCCGTATTCTGCTGCTCTCCTTTCTTCCTTGTGATCCTGAACTCGACCATCTCATGGTCACTGCCTCCCAGTTTCCCATCCAACATTTATAATAGTGTTAACATTTTTTAAAGTTTTTTTTGTTTATAATGGGGGGTCGCACTTAGAGGCTTGCTGTGTGAAAGGGGTCACCAATACAAAATTTTGAGAACCACTGGTTTAAGGGCTCATGGACAACTCTGTGTTCTTTGGGGATTTATAACCCTGCCACAAAGAGGTTTTTTTTCAGATCAGCAGCAGCAACAGTGCCCTCAGTGGTATTTCACACAGGCACATTACCAGTCAAGGCACCAAGGCTACTCTGGAAAGGGGAAAGGAGTTGAACAAAAGACCATATCAATCTGCCTTTACCCAAAGTGAAATGTCATCAATTTTGTTCCCAAGTGGGACTCAGCCCTGGGTGCCTTCCATCTGAACTGGGGAGAAGACCTAATGTGTGCCTTTGCCTCCCCCTCATTCCCAAGGTATCCTCAAACTCAAGTTAGACCATGCGAGACTGACACTTATTGTGCTGGCCTGGCTGAGGCAATGTTGGTTCGCCAATTTCTCAGTCTGTCAGACTGATTTACCAGATCTTTTCCTCTTCTTCCCAACCTGCTGATTCAGGTTCATCCAGTGTTGTTCATCCAGCGTTGAGCAGTCTACGTCTCATGGCGTGAATGGTACTTGGCTAGATGAGAACAATGGGCAGTGCTTGGAAGCAGTTGAGAACATCCTGCTTAATAGTAGAAAACCATCTCCTAGGTGTATTTATTTGGCTAAGTTGAAGTGGTTTTAGATTTGGTCAACATAGAAGGGAATGCAACCCATGTCTGCTTGTGTTTCAGTACATTTTGGGTTACCTGCTACATTTCAAGTCTAGCTTTTATCTCACTGGAGCGTTTACTTAACTGCAATTTTCGCATTCCATTTTCCCATCCAAGGAAAGTCAGTTTCCTTAAACTCAATGGTAGTTAAAATTTTGAAGGGTATTGTTTGCCTGTTTCCTCCTGTAAAGGAAGTGGTTCTACTGTGAGACTTTAATAATGTCCTGGCCACACTCATCATATGCCCTTAGTTTGAACTGAAAGCAACCTTGTTGTGGTCTTTCCTTTCCCAGAAGATAGCCTTACTTGTGGCTATAACATTCAGAGAAAGAGTCAGCAAATTACAAATCTTAATGACTTGTAGCAAATTACAAGCCTCCATATATCCAGGTCTTCAAAGATGAAGTGTCCTTAAGATCACATCCAAAGTTTTTGTCCAAATTTTTTGCCTATATTCTTCCCTAAGACACACCCAGATGTGCATGAGCAGCATCTTCATACTTTAGATGTCAGGTCCTATCTGGCATTTTATTTATTTAGCATTCATCTCTTCAACTTTTTGTCTCCTATGTGGATTGGATGAAAGGTCAGACAGTCTCCGCATAGATGATTTCCAGGTGGATAATTTCTTGTATTACCATGCTTATGGAGTAACTCACGCTACACCCCCACCAACATTATGGACTCATTCGACAAGAGCACAGATGAGATTAATCATGGTTCTCAGCCTTGGCATCTAGATCAGATGCAAACTTTGGGCAGACTATTCTGCTATCATTATTTAAGTAAACTCCATGCCGCACCACCTATCAGAACTGCTTGTGCGTCACATGAATGGAATACACACTTACAACCTCTTGAAGAAGAAAAGGTAGTTAATTATCTGTTCTGAAAAGTGTTGTTCTTCAAGATGTGGGTGCTGAAGATGCCATTCCCACTGCATCAGTCTCCAGCCTTGCATTTTGATGTGAAGGAACAGAGGGGAGTCAGGGAGGTGCTGCCTTTATATTGCCATAGGAGGGCCTATGAGGGCCAGAGGGCACGAGCGCCTCCCTGATGGCTACTGCTAAACCAAGTTCTCCAGTTTCAGTGAGCTGGGCATGTGCACACCTGAATGGAATACACGAAGAACCCACATCTCAAAGAACAATAGTTACAATACAGGGAAGTAACCCTCTTATACACACAATAATGACAACTCTCTGGGTTTTCATGAGACCAGTGATAAATATTGTGAAGCTGTGATTTTACTCAGAATACAATCTGGACTGCTGAAGGGCTCTATCTCCTCAACTCTTCAACCTGAAGTGTACTGTACTGCTGTTTCTTTCTTCAGGTTTTAATTTTGTGAACAGCGCGAAGGAAGGAGAGTGATGTGTGTTTTCTGTTCTCATTTCTTATAGCCATTTTCCTCTTTGAAGATCATCTTCAGCTGAGGTTCAGAAGACAGGAGGTCTGGGGAATGGGAACCTCCAACTGTTTCTTTGCCGATATGTACATTTCTTGTTCACTCCCTTCTTCCTGCCAAAGGATGGATGCTTAACCAGGTGATAGTCCTTTTGATTCTGTTGACACTTGGCTGAGACATCAGTTTGCCTTTTGTTTCTGAGGAACTGGTTTGTGTGTGCTTTTCTAACCTTATGAATGCCGTCCAGTATAATCTTATAACTTCACATACGATGTTGCCACACACAGTTTACAAGGACAATAGTGTTCAGCAGATTGAGTTTTCAAATGATACTTTACAAGGCATACCTTATATAAAATTTATCATAGTCTTGTAAAATGGTACAGACTATCACAGAAGCCCAGTCACCACATCTTTATTCTGTATTCATTTCACAGAATAAAGCCAAAAGGTTCTTACAGATTATAGGAGTGACATTTGCTTCTGCTTCTCTTGTCATAATTCCTGTCATTTTGTCCACAAGTTTAAAACTACCCTAAAGCATGTGAATTAGTGATTTTTGTAAACCGCCTACATTTTAAGCTTTTTACTTGATAAGGTGCATTTCATTCTCATGTACTCTAAATCTAAAATTAAATGTGGATTTTCAATAATGTAGGAGATGTTTTTACTCCTTTTTCTGATACAAAGTAACCTGGAGTTTTTGAAAACCTCAAAGTACAAAAACTTTTAATTTGCTATCTCAGCAGTAACCTTCACTTCCTGTACATTTGTTTTAAGACTGTCAGATTCTGCTAACCTTGCACTGAGTAGCAGCTTACTTCAGTCTCTGAATTCAGTGGGACTGTGTACTACAGTATGAGCAAGGGTGGCAGAATTTGGGCCATAATCATTTACGATATGTACAGTGAGAGGGAAGTGTGGGGTTGTATTGAGCCAGGAGTAATGCTGGTAAGGAATAGTTTCTCCCCACCCCGATTCTTCAAAGAGGTAATAATCTGTCACTGTATTTTACCAATAGCAGATTACTATTCTCTTCTCATCAATATACACACTACACCTACTCAGTTGTACTCTCTCATGCTTTGTTGGGGTTGAGCCTTCTCTGAGAAGGATACAAGAAGTTCTTTGATTTTATTTTGAGACATTTGGGATTTTGGATATATTTCTGAATTTGCTCAACTGCTTGTCTATTGGAATTTCATCCACTTCTGACAACTACCTTTTGTAAAGTATTTTGCATAGCTGTTTTTACTTCAGGTATATTTTGTGAAAAGTCACTCAGTGCTTCTTGGGAACTATCCAACTGCTGCAATAATATATCCCAATAGAATGCTCATCCTAACATTCTTATGCTCTGTAGAGTACCAACCAGTAACCTGAACCCCATTCCTGAGAGAGAGAAAATGGATATCTATGCTACTGCCACTGTCCTTTTCAACTATCCTGAGATTTGTAGGATTTCCCCTTGTATCTCAGGCTATGGAAGTCGTCTGATATGCCGTTCTGGTAGCAGAAAACAGCTGGGGAATCCTCCGAGGAGAGTCACAGTATTGACTCCTACACCATCATCCTCCTTGCCCTTAGGTTGGGAATGAGAAGACATGGCCAGGAAGTCACACCAACCAACCTCACCAGGTAGAGGAATGGCTCTTGGGGGACATTGCCACAAGCTGTAAGAAAGATAAGCCTTGAGGCTTCTTTCTTTTAGACCAGGAAATGGCCTCACAAACACCTGGCTAAAGGATAGGTTGGGGAATGCAAAGGGGTTTCTTAAATCCACCTTTGCCTCTTTCCCCACACACACTTCACAGAGCACAGGTCAGATGTGGTCTAAAATCTGGACCATTATTTTTTTTTTATAACAACGGCCCCCCACCCCCCATATTTAATCATCACACCTGAACAGTAATATTGCAAGGAAAATGGTAAGATTCTATAGATGCATCCCTGACCCAACAAGTGTCCAACACACAGAGAAGAAACAGTTCAGCCTCCTTTAGGACTAGGTTCTGGTTAGGACTGTGTGCCTGCATAAAGGAGTAAAAACCCTTCCAAGTATTATGGCCCTGTGTGAGCCACCTAGTTCTTGCATCATGGCACTTAAGTGAGTAACTTTGCTTATATGCAGTTTGATCTTTCCCTGGAGTAGATGGGCAATGAATGAACAGAGGTTTGTCTCCACCCCATGTTCTTATGGGCTAGAGTATCTGAGCCACATCAGGATGGTAATAATTTACTGCTGGACTATATTAGATCCTCCCAGCTTTCTCTTCACTCTTGCTGGTAGCCTATACTACCAGTAACTTAGTATCTGCTAAGGAGGGAAGCAGGGGACATATTGTGAATTGGAGGTACTTCTCTGCCTCTTGATGCTCCTGGAAGGCAGGTTCAGTGTGTGCACCATCTCTTGCTGAGGACTGTGCCTAACTTCACAATCTAGAACTTTGAAAGATAGCAAAATGATTTGTCAGGTGAAATGGCGGAAGTAAACTCCTCTGTGTTCAAAAAGTTGCATGGAGATAATTTGTTTAATCTTCGTTTAAGATGAGGTTAGATTTCCACTTTGTGTGTGAACTTTTTTTTTAGACTGGAATAGTTCAGTGATAGTATTCATGAAGCAGTGCATATATTTTCTGAGGTTCAGCACTTAGTTGTGTTGTTACAGCACATATCTTATTTGATAGTTTCCTAAATGCTCTAATCAATATTAACCAAACTGCTTGTCATTGGCTTTATTATCCAAACTGAATAATTTTACCAAGCAGTTGTGAATTTTAGAGCAAGCTGATGACTGGTTCATTATGCTATTTTGGGGTTTATTATACTTTTCATGCATGGGGGATTTATGCACATAACTTCCATTAGCGTTAATGGGAGAATTAACAAGAGAACAGAATTCTTTGCTGGATTTTTCATACAGTTGGATTGTCCCGCTTTTAGCTAATGTCTGTTGTCTTCAATTTCTGTCATGTGCCTTTTACTAGTTACCTTTTAACAGCTTCGCTTAAGGACTATTAACAAATAATATGCAGTATGTTGGGAACATGCATACAAAACTATTTTGTCATGCAACACATGTTTAACAGAGAATGAACTCTCTCCTTTAAAAAATAAAGGAAAAGGTCTGATTCATTTAAAAGTCTTTCAGAGGTAAAGTTTTACCTATCATTACACCGGTCCAGGTGTCCAGTTAGATTTTCCAGGGTCCCTTTGATATTTTTGGTACAGATATTTTAGAATTTAACAAAAGAGTTGTGGTTCAAGGGTGTTTGCTTTGTATAGACCACAGATATATTGTCAAGTTCCATATTCAGGGTATGGAATTCTTAGAAGACACATCGAGCTATTGTTTGATGGGAATGGCAGTACAGCCTATTATTAAGATCCTGAATTCAGTTGGTTAAAGTTAGGCAAAGTTAAAAGCATTTGGGTTCAAATTTTACATGCTGGGTGTTTCCCTCAGGCTGAAGTTTCTTGAAATCTTCACCCAAAACAGTTAAGCTGTTTGAGAATAAGGTTAAGGAAAAATCTTTTTTGTCATTTAAAAAAAACCAACCAAACAAAAAAAACCCCCCAAAACCTGGAGACCTTTTCTTTTGAGAAGCTCCAGCTTCAAGCAGGGAGTTAAATTTTTTCATAAATGTGCCTTTTGCTGTTCCTATGAAAACCTGTCCAATAGGGCTGCCAAGCAATTAAAAAAATCAATCACAATTAATCGTGCAATTAAAAATATTAATCGTGATTCATCGTGCAATTAAAAAAATTAGTCACGCAATTAAATAATAATAGAATATCATTTATATAAATATTTTTGGATGTTTCCCACATTTTCAAATATATTGATTTCAATTACAACACAGAATACAAGTGCACAGCGCTCACTTTATATTTATTTTTATTATAAATATTTGCACTGTAAAAATAAAAGAAATAGTATTTTTCAATTCGCTTAATACAAGTACTGTAATGCAATCTCTTTATCATGAAAGTTGAACTTACAAATGTAGAGTTATGTAAAAAAAACTGCATTCAAAAATAAAACAATGTAAAACTTTAGAGCCTAAAAGTCCACTCAGTCCTATTTCTTGTTCAGCCAATCGCTCAGACAAGCAAATTTGTTTTCATTTGCAAGAGATAATGCTGCCTGCTTCTTGTTCGCAATGTCACCTGAAAGTGAGAACAGGTGTTCTCATGGCACTGTTGTAGCTGGCGTCGCAAGATATTTACGTGCCAGATGCGCTAAAGATTCGTATGTCCATTTATGCTTCAACCACCATTTCAGAGGACATGCATCCATGCTGATGATAGGTTCTGCTCAATAACTGTCCAAAACAGTGCAGACCAATGCATGTTTATTTTCATCATCTGAGTCAGATGCCACCAGCAGAAGGTTGGTTTTCTTTTTTTGGTGGTTCAGATTCTGTAGTTTCCGCATCAGTGTTGCTCTTTTAAGACTTCTGAAAGCATGCTCCACACCCCATCTCTCTGATTTTGGAAGGCACTTTAGATTCTTAAATCTTGCGTTGAGTGCGATAGCTATCTTTAGAAATCTCACATTGGTACCTTCTTTGCGTTTTGTCAAATCTGCAGTGAAAGTGTTCTTAAAACGAAGAATGTGCTGGGTCATCATCCGAGACTGTTTATAACATGAAATATATGGCAGAATCTGGGTAAAACACAGAGCAGGAGACATACAATTCTCCCCCAAGGAATTCAGTCACAAATTTAATTAACGCATGATTTTTTTTAACTAGCGTCATCAGCCTGTAATTATGTCCTCTGGAATGGTGGCCAAAGCATGAAGGGGTATATGAATGTTTAGCATATCTGGCATGTAAATATCTTGTAATGCCAGCTACAAAAGTGCCATGTGAACGTCTGTTCTCACTTTCAGGTGACATTGTAAATAAGAAGTGGGCAGCATTATCTCCCGTAAATGTAAACAAGCTTGTTTCTCTTAGCGTTTGGCAGCACAAGAAGTAGGACTGAGTGGCCTTGTAGGCTCTAAAGTTTTACATTATTTTGTTTTTGAGCGCAGTTATGTAACAAAAAAAAAAGTACATTTGTAAGTTGCGCTTTCATGATCAAGAGATTGCCCAACAGTACTTGGAAAAAATACTATTTCTTTGATCATTTTTACATTTGTAATGAAAATAATATAAAATGAGCACTGTACGTGTTGTATTCTGTGTTGTAATTGAAATCAATATATTTGAAAATGTAGAAAAACATCCAAAATATGTAATAAATTTCAATTGGTATTCTATTGTTTAACAGTGCGATTAATCGTGATTAATGTTTTTAATCACGATTAAGTTTTTTGAGTTCGTCGTATGAGATAACTGTGATTAATCGACAGCCCTGCTGTCCAAAAGTGTCCAAGTTTTAAGCCTTTGCAAAATTGTAGTTCGCAGAAAGTCAGTAGAGACTTCCTGGTATTCAGCAGGTAAAATCTGAGGATTCCTTCCTCACTAAGCATGCTCCAGCCCGTCATGTGTGACCAAATGGCATAGGTGCAATCCCTACAGAGCCCCTGGTAACAAGAATGAACCAGGACTTTCCATTCAGTTGCATCTCCTGGCTGCTTTCGGTTGGGGTGGCGGTGAGACCCAGAACTGCAAGCAGAAACCTGTCTTTCCCGTGCTTTCATTAATCCCCTGCTGGTGCCCAGACTTGAATCCAGAGTGGATAAGAGCCAGATTGCAGTGGGAGGGGGAGAAGAATAAAGGAGTAGATTGGAATTGGTAGCTGAGGGAGGGAGGGGAGGCTATGACTCCTTTATAAAGGAGATTGGGGCTGGGACTTGGGAGTGAGTGAGAAGAGATAGGGAGCTGGTGGAAATGGCTGAACAAGGAAACTGGCACTGGGAACTAGTAGCTGTGTAGAGAAGGGAGTGAGAAGGTGGAAGGAGATCTAGGGTTGGCTGGATAAAGGGACTAGGACAAGGAGCTAGGGATAGGGTGGAGATGGAGATTGAGGTTGGATGAGGAACCCAAAGAGTGAGAGGTTTGGAAGACTTGGGGGTGGAGTGTGGGGAGAAAACAGGAATGAGAAGGGGACAACTGGATGATGGGGAGAGTGACTGGACAAGGAGACAAGAGTGGGGAGCTGGGACTGGCAGTTAAGGAGACCAGGGTCAAGGAGTCAGGGCAGGGGGACTGGGAAACTAAGTGGCCAGGGTGGGGGAGGGGGAAGAGCCTGGAAGTGTGGGGGGGCTGATCTTGAAATTTGGAGAGGGAGCCAGCAGGGGAGACCAAGACTGGGATGAGAAGATTGAGGATTGGAGACTGGGAGTGGAGAGAGACAGGTGGAGAAGAGACAGAACTGGGACAGATTGGAAGAGGTGGGGCAGAAGGAGTTAATGGGGGCTGGGGAACAGACATGGGATCTGTGATTACTAGGAACATTCCCCTCCAGGTCATGAAAATGGAACCCAAGATTCCTGAGCCTCACTCTTCCTCTCCTGTCAGTAAATATCTGTTAAACCCACTGGGAAAGGGTGTTTCATACTTCTCTGTTGGCTGGTCCAATGAAAGAAATATAAGAATGGCAACATACTATTGTTCTCAGTTATTCCATTTCTCAAAAGACAGAGATCTGTACAGTGGATTTAAAGGTTCCAACCCTGCTGATGTCCTGTGTCTGTGTCAATATGATGTAAAGGTGATGAAATGTTTGTTTGCTTTTTTAAAAAAATTAGGAAATTATGGAGACAGAAAACTACATTAAAATAACATTATTAAGGTTGCACTTTCAAGTACTCAAAACTTAAAATATGACCAAATTGAGGTTCCCTGTGCATTCTTCCCCCTTGTATGTATACAATCTTTAAGTACATGAGCTCACAGTGGTTCTTTTTTTTTTTTTTGGTCAGCTCCGTCTCATTCAGTGCAAAGAATGGATTTGTTCCAGGGAATGAGCAGGATTGTGTCACAAAGGAGGCTGTTGTTGTCTGTAGGACCCTTGCTTCATTTGTTGCAGGAGCTAGAAGGTGTGTAGTGAATGAGGCACTAGGCTGTGGGATAATCTGGTGTGGGTCATGCTCAATCTGAAGCTGTTTCACTCTTATAGTGAATAAATAGTAATTGGAGAAGGGATTTGAATTTAGGTCTCCCACCTACTGGGTGAAAGCCCAAACCACCAGGCTATAGAGTCATTCTTGCTCTTTCTGTGGCCCAGTGATTATTCATTGCCATTCAGAGTCCGTCATAAACCACTCACCAAAAATTTGAATTCAGCATTGAATGAAAACTAATCAACCCAGCCAAAAATTCACAAATGTACTCTAAGAAACAGAACTGAAATTTTAACTGATAGAGAGAGATTGGGGGAAAATGATTGTTTTTGCATTTATGCAGATGTTCTGCAAACTCAAAAAGCACAGATTTATACTGTTTAAAATTATGACAAATATTTTGCACAGCTCTAGATGGAAGGTTTTGTTGGTTCAGTAGAGATGAGGTTGGCATCTTGCATCCAATTTCTATGTCTTCATGTCTTGTTAAAATTAGATATAGAATTAAACTTTAAGATGACACAATATTTAGCCCAGGGATCTTATGTTAGATTTTGTAAATGTATTCAAGGGGAGACTAGTTTTAATTTTTCCCTTTTTTGCATACGGTAAGCATCTTCCAGATCATAAGCTAGTACAAAGCTGTCTTGCAAACCAAGAAAAAAATGAATGATTGCAAAGGTCTTTCATCTATTGCTTCATTACTTATTATGTAGATTTTTTTTAAATAAAGGATATAATGGGGAATATAAATTGATATATCTAAACTGATGACACTAAGAAATGCAACATCTGTCGCTGGTGTTCCTGAGGATAATTTACTTCTCAGGCATAATTTCATGCCTTGTTAAAATGAGAGAACGCTATGACTCGCTGAAGGTGAAATAAGGGGACAAGCTCCACTAAAGAAAGATAAACTTCTGTGGTGTTTAGAGGATTTGATTATAACAAAATGTCTCCATAAGTGGTGGGGGGAGAGGAAATAGCTCTTGCATGTTAAAGCTTGTTTAGTTATTTTTTTGGAAGGGGGGAAAGTATTGACATCTCATTCCCTTGTCAATATGCTGACCTACTTTGCTGTTAACCTAATACTAATGAACTCATGTGCACTGATAAACCACCTTCTGTGTCTCCATTAGCCTTATACATATGGGAATTTCAGAGACTGCCCCAGGAATTAGTGCTGAGGCATCCGCAATCTCTTACACATGTTCAACTGCAGAAAGTGTGAAGAGGTACCAGTGGAAAGGTAGCAGCAGTAGGTGGGAAAGGATGGTTACAAATAAACTGTACAGCAAGTGGTGAGTGGGCAGTTGTTTTGATGAATCAGCTAATGTTTTGAGCTCCTCTAAGGAGAGAGGAAGGATATGGTGTAAGTGATGAGTATTAATGGTGTTTACTCCTAATTTATAGATTTTACAGTTTCTTAGCCTCAGTAAAATGGAAGAGGATTTCTTGATTTGTATTTTCAATATTTTATCATTTGTTTTTAAAAGGTCAGTAGTAGATTGCTGGATGCCCCCTCTGCACATGTCCTTGCTGGGCTTGGTGAATAACACTTGGCAGTTGATCTGGATGGCAGGGAAGGCCAGTTAGGAATAAGAGCCAGCAACAAGATGTGATCCACTGTTCGTGGAAGTGAAAAGCTTGGCTGATGTTGCATACTCTTAATTGTAGTCTGGCCTGCAAAGCTTTGGGAGCTGGGCACACTTTAATAACATTAGCCGTAATGGAGCTAGAGAATATTAAAGAGGGAATTTGTTTAAACTAGACCATATAACTTTAAGGTGTAATGCTTTTGTTCAGTACTTAGTTCTAAATGTATGCATCATTTGAAGATTTGAGAGATAGGAGAACATAGAAATGGGGATGATGCTGTATAACGTTGTAACAGACACACAAATATTGCTCAGGTCTTTGTAGAGCAAGGATTCAAATATTCCACGCAGGAGAAAGGGAAAGAAAAGTTCCTTAAACCAGATTTATCTCTTCTGCCAAGAATGCAGCTAAATTCTTCCAGACAAGGAGATAAATGGGCTGAGCCCAGTGTTGAGTGAAGCAGCAGAGAGAAATTAAAAACACTTGACTCATTAAGATGAGCAAGGAGAGAATAATGTTTCCACAGATTGCCTTTTAAGAAGTCGGCAACACTCTGCTTTACTTCAAAGAAACAAAAGCCTCAACTGCCCTGTAAAGATTAATGTAGATCTTCTTTGGATCAACTTCTGCCTGCATCAGGTAGTAGTTGTATACAGTAAAACTCTGAAAAGTCATTAGGAGATGAAATAATGCAATTTGTTATGGAGATGATATTAACTTACACTATGTAAATATTAGATGGGATGATGCAATACAGTCCATCAATGGAAAGTTCTTGCAGCTTTGGCCTAGATCTTGGCCCACACTTCATCTCCTTTTAAGCTGCTTCGGAGGAGCAGTTGGGACAGAATGATGGCAGCAGGGAGGTCAAAGAGTAAAAGCTGGCCTTTTCTGTGTCAGGTGCAATGAATGTAACTCAGGCACTCTGGAAAATCTGGCCTTTTGAGTTGAAATATGGCTACTTTTGCCACATTAATATGCACCTATTTTGGGGCCATTTCCAGAATATTTCAGGATTTGGTTCTTAGTTTGATTACACCACATTTGTTTGTGTTTCTAAACATCAAGTTATTTATTGATAGAGCCAGAAATGAAACGACTGTCTGTCTGTAAGAGAACTTTGAAGTCCTCACTCAGTTTTAGTCAAGCAAAACTCCTACAGAATCGTCAATAATGACCTCTGGATGTGGCCCTATTATTTTACAGCAAAAAGTTTGCTGGGATTTAGTCCTTTATTTTTGTGAAGTGCTTCTCCTTTTTAACTTAAGATAGGCTGGAGTATTTTACACTGTATTTCAATTACTTTATTACAGACAAGTTCAGACTCATGTCTCCGCTCCTATTGGAGTTGCAGATTCCATGAATCTAATGGTTTTACAAAAATATATTTGACTTTTGACATTTCTCGCACTATTCTGTGTGAGCAGATGTGATAGGAAACAATTGATGAAGCAACACTGAAAACTTGGAGAACAGCAAAGTTAAGTCCTGGCTGCCTGTTAAGCTAGTAAAGAAAAGGAGCTTAACAAAACTAAGGATACATTTTTCAAAGCACCTAAATCCCATTTTCAAAAGTGATTGAGGCTTTTAAGAGTCTAAGGTCTGGTCTGCACTAGGAACTTACATTAGTCTAGCTACGTCTGTCCAGGGTATGAAAAATCCACATCCCTGAGAGACGTAGTTATACAGACCTAATGCCCGGTGTAGACAGCATAGGTTGATGGAAGAATTCTTCCATCAACCTAGCTACTGCCTCTCAGGGAAATGGATTATCTACACCGATGGGGGAACCCCTCCAATCAGCATATCTAGTGACTACACTGAAGTGCTGCAGTGGCACCACTGTAGCATTTTAAGTGTAGACATACCCTAAATCCCATTGACTCTCAGTTAGACTTAAGCTTTTAAATGTCTGTCTCTTTTGAAAATGGCCCTTGAGCTCCAGTCCTAAATCACTTAGTCACTTTTGAAAATTTTACTCCACGGACCCAGAAAATGGATTCTCAAGCAGAGTTTGAAATCCCCAAGGATTAAAGAGAATTTTTCCTTCCTTCAAATATTTTGGGATAAAAAAATGATACTTTGTAGTGCTTGGTTGGGTTAACAAAATTTTGACTCCAGTATGGCAACTCCTTTATTACTTGTTCTCACGACATATGTACTGTTTTTATTTGCATTACAGGTTTTGTTTACCTAGATATTTCTTTGTTAAAAAAATAGTAGATTAAGAAATGTTGTTAGAGTGTTAGTGGCATGTTGTGTGACATGCTAAAATAATTTTTTTTATTTCAGTAACCATCAGAGTAAATGGCTTCACACAACTCCTACATAGAACAATTTCTCTGACACATTGTTTCTCTTTCTGGATGTGAATTGTCTACAAACAGACTTCAATCTTCTTGAATGTTTTTATTATTTAGAAGTACTCACTAAAATGTTTTCTGCTATGAATTCTTGGATTGTAGTTTGTTCACTAGTAATTTGCTGCGAAGTTTTGATATTCAAAAATTGAGCTGTTTTGATTGGCACACAGGTTTTTGTCCCCAATTGGATGAACATACTCCTAAAATCAGGTATATGATGCAAAAATTCATAATTATGAATTTGAAATGTGTTCCTCCTAGAATATTCTAAATATTCACTTAAAATTGCAGTTTAAATGAAAATCTCCACTGGTAAAATCACTCCCTGTAAAATTCACACAAACTGAATACAAAGTGTATACATTTGAAACAGATTATTTTTTAAAGTGAACAAATATTTGTGGCTTAAAAAATGCCAAACAAAACCCCCAGTATTCACCCAGCTTTATCTTTGCTGAGATCAAGCTGGCTTCCTTTTGCCAATGGTCCACATTTCCCTGGAAAAGGTGTAGTTAGTGTGCATACTGGAGGAGTTTGATCTTCATTTCCTGATCCTTTCCTGTTTTCTGCCTGCAGATCAAATATAACAGAGAATGTGACACTTGCTTACTAGACAAAAATAAATTAATTAATTACAATAGCTCATATTGTGTTACATGTTCATTACACTGTAAACTATTTTTTAAAACAACAACAATGATGTTTTGAACCAAACATAACTGACATTTGCTGCTGGAATAGTTTTGGCTTATTTCTCCTGTTATATTACAGTCTCTTTCACTTTTTTTTCTTTATGTAAGATCATTTCATGTTGACTGTTTTCTCTTTAAGTAGGATTGCTTCATGTTGAAGAATAGCTGAATTCTTAAAATAGAGAAAGGAAAGACTTGTAAAGAAGTACCAATTGAGGGGTAGAAGATGGGTGGGAGGAGGAGAGATCTGCCGTCCTTTCTGGTGCTATCCCTGCCTATTCTGCACACCTGGGGGTTTCACAGACTGGAGGGGAAAATGATCAGATTTCTCAGCTCCACTGTAGCCTAGGGAGTAAATACTAATTTATTCCTCTCTGCATGAGTTATTGTGCAGACAAGAAACATGTGGGCCTTACTCAATAATTCACAATGGGCCCTCCAATCAGGGGATGAATTCCTAGGATTGTCTGTAAGTCATGTTTTGGTCTAACCTTTAGACCTGTTTAGGGATATGGGGGAAGGAAAGAGGGGGCGCTTGTGCTGAGGAGCCAGAGAAAGGTGCAACATTGGTTTAAAGTAGCTGATGGGCTATTTTAACCTATGCATTTGTGCACTCTACTATTAGCTGCATTTCTTGCTAGACATCTCTCTTCTGGCTCCTTTACATACGAGTTACATTAACTTAGACTGCTTTAGACTAAATGGATCAAATATAGAATTGCTCTTCAGGGGGATGATGGTAGTTTCAGATTGGCAAGTGGGTGTAGTCTAATACAGTCTAAGGGAGAGTTGTTGGAGTTTAAGCTTGTGGCTCTACAGAGCCTAGTACAATGAGGCACAGGTTCTGAACTGAGTGTCTGAATGCTACCACAATAGAAATAATAATAAATACTAGTAGCAAATGCATATGACAGATGGAGAAGTCTGGGATTAGAAGAAATTTTTAACACCAATTTAGATTCATCTGTGAAATTTACCTACTCAAGAAGAATGGATCTTAATACCAGCTATAATTTTTTGACAACATAGTAATTTAGGAATTGCCATATGGATCTGACCCATGGTCCATCTAATCCAGTATCCTGTTTCTGAAAGTGACCAGCACCAGATGCTTCAGAGGAAAATACCTTGGAAGATGTGGGATAATCTAAGGAAGTCTCTTAGACCGTGGCTACTCTGTAGACACTGCAGTCAGCTCACGTAGGTATGACTAACAGTATAGATGGGGAAACTTGGCTTAGGCAAGTAGTGTGTCTGACATGACTAAACAGAGCCGTCCCGTCCATAGGATGGACTAGTGCAACCGCCCCAGGCACTGTGCTTTGGGGTGGCCCTGCGCTTGGGGACGCAGGGCCAAGGATGCCCTGGCAGGGGGGTTGCAGGGGGGCCTGGTGCCAGCAGCAGTGAGCGACCCAGACCCAGCCTGCTCTGCTCCACCCCACCAGCTCCCAGTGTTGCTTGGGGGAGGGGGCAGAAGCCGGGTGGGGGCTTGGGGGAATGGGAGTGGGGAGGGGGCGGAGCAGGGGCAGGAAGAGGCAGGCTGGAGCAGGGGCGGGAAGAGGTGGGGCAGGGGCTTGGGAGAAGGGGTGGAGTGGGGGCAAGGCTTGACCCGGGCCCCACACCCCTCTAGGAATGGCCCTGTGCCTGAATTCCCAGGTTACGTACCCTGCGTGTCTCTGTACATCCCCAAGCAGTGCTTCCCACAACAACACAGCTATTTTTAGCAATGTAGTGTCGCGCTGTCTCCTGCTGCAAGGAAAGGCTCTGGCAGCAGGGAGGCAATGGGAAAAGCTCCGGCAGTCTGCCGGAGGTGAGCCTTTCCTGCTGTCTTCCCACTGCCAGAGACTTTCCTCACTGCAGTGAAAGGCTCCACCAACAGGGAACTGCCAGAATCTTTCCCCACTGCCTTGCTGCTTATAACCCAAGAACCCCGCTATGCTATCTGGCAAGGGCATTACAGGAAGTTCCTGATTCTGGTATGTATGTGGTGGGTCACCAAGAACATTATGTGAGTTCTTCAGTGAAAGCTGGGGTCACGCTGCTCATTAATATCATTGTGAAAAGTATGTACAGATACTATGTAAGGAGTTTGTTTATATAACTCAATTATATAATTATATAAACAAACTCCTTACATAGTATCTGTACATACTTTTCACAATGATATTAATGAGCAGCGTGACCCCAGCTTTAAATATATATATATTTTCTTAGAGGCTGTATCAAGGTACAAGTCACCATCAGAAGTGGAAAAAACAGGTTTTCTGTAACACAAGAGATGTCTATTCACCTGTCTCTGTCGGATGTAATTTAAGGAGTGCAAGCTAACAGAATGGATAGCCATTTCACTGTGAAGTTTATTGAAGAGATGAGTACAGCCTTCCTTTCACTGTGACATGTAGCTACACGTGTAGTGCCTGTACTCTACATGGCGCTATAAGTGTAGATATAGTCTTCCTAACTATTAATAGTGAGACATAAACTTAAGCCCTGAAGAATCCCATCGAAGTGCACTCCAAACTCTATTTTTAGACATTGCATCTATAACATAGATATGCTTGTTATCAATGTAAAAGTCCAATTCCTCTCTGAATCTTGCTAAATTCTTGGTCTCAGGCACATCCTGTGCAATGCGTCACACAGTCTACTTGTATGTTATGGGGGAAAGAACTTCGTTTTATCAGTTTTGAATTTGCCACCTTTGAGTTATACTGGATGTCCCCTTGTTCTTCTATTCTCCCTCAACGTAAGTCCCCTGTCTACCTTCTGCATACCATCAATTATTATATATCCTTTTATTCTTATTCATCTCCTCTCTAAGGTAAACAATCCTGATCTTTTAAATCTCTCTTGGTATAAAAGACTGTCATAAATATAAAGGGAAGGGTAACCACCTTTCTGTCCACAGTGATATAAAATCCCTCCTGGCCAGAGGCAAAACTCTTTCACGTGTAAAGGGTTAAGAAGCTAAGATAACCTCGCTGGCACCTGACCAAAATGACCAATGAGGAGACAAGATACTTTCAAAGCTGGAGCGGGGGGAACAAAGGGTTGGTCTGTCTGTGTGATGCTTTTGCCAGGAACAGATCAAGAACGCAGCTCAGAACTCCTGTAAAAAGTTAGTAGGTAATCTAGCTAGAAATGCATTAGATTTCTTTTGTTTAATGGCTGGTAAAATAGCTGTGGTGAATGGAATGTATATTCCTGTTTTTGTGTCTTTTTGTAACTTAAGGTTTTGCCTAGAGGGATTCTCTATGTTTTGAATCTGATTACCCTGTAAGGTATTTACCATCCTGATTTTTATAGAGGTGATTCTTTTATTTTTTCTTTAATTAAAAGTCTTCTTTTAAGAACCTGATCGCTTTTTCATTGTTCTTAAGATCCAAGGGTTTGCGTCTGTGTTCACCTGTACAAATTGGTGAGGATTTTTATCAAGCCTTCCTCAGGAAAGGGGATAGGGCTTGGGGGGATATTTTGGGGGGAAGAAGTCTCCAAATGGGCTCTTTCCCTGTTCTTTGTTTAACACGCTTGGTGGTGGCAGCATAGGGTTTAAGGACAAGGCAAAGTTTGTACCTTGAGGAAGTTTTTAACCTAAGCTGGTAAGAATAAGCTTAGGGGGTTTTCCATGCAGGTCCACACATCTGTACCCTAGAGTTCAGAGTGGGGAAGGAACCTTGACAAAGACATTGTAAAGATTTCAAACTGGTCTATGAGAGAAAAAGGGTTGGAGCATTCCCCATGAGAATCACAATCCCATGTCAACCATCTGTACTATAATTCATTGTGCAAGATTCAAAAAAAAAAAAAAAAAGAGAAATTATGACTCCCCCCCCCCAAAAATTTTTCAATTTTTGTAATCAAAATTTTGGGTTTTCCAGGACTTTCTAATGAGCTCATCATATTTAGCCTGCTAGATTGTGCATGTAATATGCTTCCTTGATTTGTGTTTAAATGATCCATGGGAACAGTCTGATAGGATTGTTATAATAAATATACCCCAAGACCTGCCTGTTTAATGTAGTTTCATACTTAGTTGTGTTCTCATTGGAAAAAAGAACATAACTGTACTTTCAGATTGTGTTTTCAACATTATTCTTATGCAGAGAGTGGGAAGTAGGAATGGCATGAGGCACTGATTTTCTAGTTCTATCCTTTGAAATCAGTGTATTTACTTTCCTACTTTGTAACACTTAGAGTGTGGTTTTATTGTATTATGGTACTACCTAAAGGTTCCAATCGAGAATGGGATCCCACTGTGCTAGTTGTAGCACATATGCCTCACAGTCTACAAGACACACAACGGGTGGGAACAAACAGAATGCCATGCATGTAAAACCCTAAATTTGAATAGGTCACTTTCAAACGGATTTCTTTTCACTTTTGTGCCCAGGCCAGGTTAAATTGGTGTAAGTATGAGTCAGGGTCTGGTATAATCTGGTATAATCTTTATAATATCTGCAGACTCCAGCTTGTTTTGGGAAAGCAGCTATGTTGTATCTTGATGTCTTTTCCTGCAGGCACTTATTACAGCAAAATAAGTAACCTAATACAATAGTAAGTACAGTTCATTTTGTAAAAGCATGACAAGTCTGGCCACTTGATACAAGAGAAAGGAAGCAGAAAGGAAACTGGAGACCAGGGTAACAGATGTTGCCAACAGTTTGTGCTACATGCATCTAGATCAGTGCTTCTCAAACTATCTGTTGTGGTGGACCGGCAGTTTATTTTCCCCAATGTGCCAGGGACCGGTACCATATTTGCCAGGAATCGGTACCATATTTGTGCCATATCATTATCGTTTTCGCATAGGCACATAGCACATCAGATCAGAAAAACTAACATTCTTCACTGTATTAATTGGAACGGGAGTGTGGCGTACATGCGGAGATGTTCCCATTTAAATACATTGAAGACTGACTGAAAGGCTGTGCATCTGTGCGGATAGTATAAAATTACTATTATTTGTTTACGATCCAAGAAAATATTATTTGAACATTCGTAGTAATATTAATTTATATCAGAAACAATATAATGAATACAATAAAAGTTGGCAGACATTTTTATTTTGTTTATTTTGTAAACAAATAATACAATATTACAATACAAATAAAAATATTAAAAAATCAAACTAGCAAAGTCTCCTCACAAAGATATTATAAAAAAATTTATTAACACAATAATAGGCATGTTAAAACCTTAACATTTACTAATGTGAAAGGTGAGCCTGCTTCTTTGTCAGTTTATCCAGTCATGGTTCAATTGAGGACAGTGCCACATGCAATGGAGAATGACTATCCATACTGTTCCTGTACTTTGTCTTAATGACACTCATGGTTGAGAAGCCAGTCTCGCAGAGGTATGTTGAAGGAAATGGGAGAAGAGTTTTCAGAGCAATTTCAGTAAGCTCAGGATATTCTGCTTTCACTTTTATCCAAAAGGAAGCAAGTGATGTTGTAGTTTCGAAACTCATCTTCAATCTTTCGTCAGCAGCCAGCTCCAACAATTTATCCTCCATAGTGACAGTTAAGTCATCTTTCAGTGGAATAAACGGATTTCGGATCCATCCAGTCCCTTTCCATGGATCATCTTCTGCTGGAAAGTAAAACTCAAAATGTTCTGCCAAATTCATCAAGTGTTCACTGATGACATTTCATAGAGATGTAACATCAAGGTCACCTGCATCGGCGATGATTGTTGCTAAGTTGTGAAACATGTCATAACGATCTCTTGACACTCGACTCTTCCATGCTTTTAGCTTTTGTTTCTGTCCATCGATCTTGTCTGCCATTGTAAGACACGAAGCCATCCTTCCCTGCATGGAGGTATTGAGATCATTAAAGATGGCAAAGATATCAGCCAAATAAGCCAGCTTGACTATCCAATCCACATCTCGGAACAATTGTGACCAATTTGGTTTTTTATCATGAAGAAACTCTGCAAGCTCATTTCGGAGCTCAAATACTTTTGACAGGACTTTTCCCCTTGCTAACGAACGTACATCGGCATGCAATAGGAGCTGTTTATGATCAGCTCCCATATCATCATATAATGCAGCGAATAGTCTCAAATTTAAAGCATTCGCCTTTACCTGGTTCACAATTTTTATGACATCGCTGAGCACACTGTTTAGTTCTGTTGACATTTTTTTTGTTGCAAGACAACTTAAGAAGAAGTTACGCTTCACTTCAGCTACGTGAATAGACTAGACACGATAAATTGACCCCCGCTGGATTGATCAGTGCCCGCCAATACAGCGGGTAGTACAGACATAACCTTAGTGTTGAGCCAGACTCGGGAAGTTCAGGAATTTAGTTCATGTAAGCATCCAAAGTCCAAAAAAGTGGACTTAAAATGTCATGGGAACAGACTTTTTGTTTGTGATATTTTGGTACTTCCTGCTTCTGGTCAGGACGGAAATGCAATGTATCTATCCTTTCTCTGCATTTCCACTTTTCAGTTCTTTCAAGAACCAGAAAGTGAAGAGGTATGCATGGATATGAAAGTGAGTGGGGGGGTGAGAGGCGGTGCTAACTAAGATTTTGAAAATCTCAGAAAAGGTTTAATTTGAGTTTTGAAAAAGATTTTGCTCACTTATTTTATTTGAACTGGTTCTTACCATCACTAACATGAAAGAAATTTTCAAACCAGGTAAGCTGTATCTAGTCTGTGTTTCAGTATTGTTACCTACCTTTAGAGAAAACAAGCTGGCAAAGGAGCTATTAAGGATAGCACTTTAACCATATGCAATCTATATGTAATCCTGCAGTAAGTAAATGTAAGGGTCAACACTTTCCAATTTTGGTGCAATTAGGCATAGTGGATTTTCAAAGGGGCTTAAAGTAGGCACCTGTGACACTCATCAAAGGTAGCCAGCTTTGGGGAGTTTAGAGTGAGCCAGCCTTGTCTGTGCCTGCTGTGGATCAGCTCCCTGAAACCACCAGTCTCTGGCCACACAGCTACTACCTTCCCAGTCTCTGCAGACTTCAACCTCTCTGTGCAGACTCGCACTAGTCACACATCAACCCTGAATCCTCTAAGCACTCCCTGCGGTATCCAGCTCTGTCAAAGGACGCTCACAGAAATTACTAGGTAAGATATCCCCAAAGGAACAGTGTTCACATCAGTTTGTTTGATATAACTGAGGATCAGCTCCAGTGTAATATCACAGCACTGATATATATTTATAGTGCAGACATTCATACAATCAAAGGCTCAGATTTAAGAGATAGGGAATAAGGATAATAATGTAACCATTTCTGTTTCCATATAAAATAAAAAGTATAACACACTTAGAATCTAAACTCAACTTAAACAGGCTAAAAACCTTTGTCTAACGGAGCTTATCTCACCTAAAGCAACCTCTGAGCGATTCCAACCCTCATGGCTGAAATCCCCTTTTCATGAATGCAAAAAGCATTGTTCTTTTTGCTTCCTCAGTGAAGCATGAAGAGGATTTTGCCATCCTCTTATTCCCCCAAAATTCATTGTTTTGCCCCAGAGTCAGGATGATACCCCCACCTTAGGTTTATTCTCCATTGTCTTCCCGTTCCCCTGTTGACTCACATGTAAATTGGGCTTCTATTGTTATTGGCCTACAATGTTTAATCTCTATGGCCAACAAAGAGACAGGTGAATCAGCAGCCTTTGTCTGACCCAAAACTGTTTGTCAGCTCTGCCTTGGGTGCAGATTTTATATGTACAGAAAATGTGATTTACACACAACTTAAATGTCATCCGTGCATGTCTCTCTCAACAGTTATGGGAATCAGTATGACATGTGCTTTTATTAGATACCTCATTTGACCCTCTCTGGATAATTACTGTGAAAGCAATGTGTTTGGTGCAGTGAGTTTGTCAGGCCTGCCAGGAGTTACTGGTATGGAACAGTAAAACCTTTACCAATTAGCTTTAAGGGGTTCTTAGGGTCACTACTATTTAGTGAGACATGGGCATCTAACTCCCTTAGTTCCATTTTGAAAATCCAATATCTAATTCCAGACCCAGGCACTTAATAAGTGACCTGATTTTCCGAGGTATTGAGCAACCCCAACTACTGAATTGAAAGGGACTACTCACATGAACAAGGGCTACAGAATCAGACCTTGATAAGTTAGACCCACATGGACATTTTTTTGATATTGCAAAGAGCTCTTTATTTGGCAGTTTCTGTTTAGTTACTAAACTTATTTTTCCCGCTTTTACATAATGTGTTAGCATTGGTGGTGGTGTCCTAAGGCATTATTTTCCCTTTGAACCATTTTCATTTCAGTTCGTGTTCAACTTTCCTTGTCTGGAAAAATAGCTGTCATTTTGTTTAGTAAGTTGGTTTGCCCTTTTATTTTAAAGCAGATTATGCCATAGATAGGTTTTTAGAAGTCTGCACATCAAAGTGCCTGCTAGTTTCTCCAGGCAGTTTGAAATGATTTTCAGCTGGTATATTTCACATTGCTTAAGAGTGTGTTGAGAAAAAATATAAACAAACCTCCTCTTCTACAGATGAGCTCCGTCAGTACAGAGTTCTTGAAATTTGGTCTCTTAGATGATCTATTTAAGGTAAATGTCACTGGTATTCTGTTTCATGTTGTACATCTTGGTGATTACTAAGGGCCCCTGGATGAAATGTTTATTACTGCTACTAGGAATTCTCTTAAATTGAAGGCAGGATATGGTCCTGAAGTGGTTAGGATGCGTGTCCAAATTAGGTAATTGCAGTTTTCACTTGACCCCACATTAACCATGTAGCTTGTACAAAACCAACGGCACATTTTTAGCCCTGAATGAAGGAAACTCACTATCTGTATGCTGCGGTGACATGATTTTGACATGACATTTTTTTTCTTTAGTTGTACCTTTTAAAAAATAACTGAGAACTAAATAGATTGTAATTACTTGGAATCTGAGAAAGAAAGTGAGAGTCCTAACTTCCTAAGAGAGGAATTAGTTTGGCATAGCTCATGTGGACAAAGGAGGAGGTTAAAACTAAAAACTCAATGCCTTTCACTCAGAATGTAAAATCAAAGTCTTCCTTTGCAAACAAACAAAAATGCTCTGATTGGAAGGTGAAGGTACAAAATGCATTAACGTTGTCCAGTTACCATGTTACTTAGCTACTTACCAGCTATTTAGCCCAGATACCATGGTGATACATACGGTCTAAATGACTAGATGGAAAAGAAAATATTTTATCCTTTTTTTGGTAAAGTTGAGTTGAAAGCTTCATGTCAAAGACAGAATGTGAACTTGTGTGTGTAAATAAAGTCATTCTGATACCGTATATGTAAACCAGTCTTGAAATTCAGCCCTATGGGAAAAGGCCAGTACAAGGCCTACTCACCACTTAAGTCCCACTCAAACTGTGTATTGAGGAATCAGGGGTTCATAGGCTTTGTGCAGGCTTTTGCACAGAGGTAATATTTTTCTCTCTTCATTTTAGTATGACTAGTATGAAGTAAATAACTCCAAGATCTACAAGTAAGTCTAGGACCTACTTCTCTTCTGGTGATCTGCTGTAGTCATTTATTGTTGATAATTTTTAATGTTATTAAGTGATATCCCATATATGCTGGCCATAAATACACGGCAGTAAAATTTTTCATGATAGCTAAACACTTGGTGAGATATTCAGCAATAAAAATGAACCTTAACTAGTACACATCATGGAGCGAGAGACTGGTTTCATGGGATAGTATGAGGTAACAGTCTTAACGTATTCTGCTTCTACTAGTGATCCTGGTTTATCACTTCTAACTATCTAAAAGACCAGGCTTTCATTTTGTGTGTTGTGCTGATTTTGTCCATGAATACTCTCAGGAAAAATGGAATGAGACATATTAATGATAGAATGTCCTTTAAAGGTCAACTTTGATCTTTTCTAGATCATTTTGGATTGACCTGAAAAATTGATTGAAAGTTCTACTCAACAAAGGTGATGCTTCTATTCTGAGAGTCAGCAGAAGCCTCTTTAGATGGGTTTTAAGTGAGACTTAAGGGATACTTAGAACTTGGTGTGGATGCTCTGCTTAAGAATACGGAGTAAAATCCACCCTAAGTTTTTATGTTGGCCATATACCAAGATGTCTTATATTGTCTTTTAAGCAAAAAAAAATTCCAATAGACAAAAATTGTTTTGAGTAGCATTTGAAATCCTAAGAGAGCAAATTAATGTCATGGGACACTGAGATTCATCTTGTATCCCTGAAGAGTTAAGAGAGAGAGAGACAAGATGAGCGTAAACACCCTCTGGCCCTCATACTTACTCTAGTAACTTTTTGGAACCTGGCAATGGATGACATACAGAAAACTAGGACTTAAGAACTTTGGGCCAAATTGTACTTTGTAGAGATTGTACAGAAATATATGAGGTATACACGCCACATATAGATCTACAAAGATTTGTCAGATTTGAACACACATAATTCATTCAGCCAAATAAAGCAATGTTCTTGTACATCATTTCTAAAAAGGTATTGCTCCAGTTTATTGTGTTTAGATAGGTTCCAATATTCCAGGCACTCTTTATTTTTTGAGCACAAAGAGTGGCTGGTGGGAGCCATAATTTTATGCAAAATCAGATTTGAGAGTCACTTACTTGTCAGCCCAGTGTCTGTTGTAAGATTGGGTTTATCCTGGTCTTAAATACAGACATTTTTGAGAGCATCTTGGGGCATTATGACAGGAGATATGCTGGAAATATCATTCCTAGCATATGTAACTGAACTGGAGTCCAGTATGCTTGATGTACATATTTGAACTATATAGGTCTAGATTTCAGAATCAGAGGTCCCTTTTGGATAGCTTTGAGGTTTATATTCTAACATAGCTCAAAAAATCCCATGTGACATAATGCTCCCAGTTCTCAGTTCAAAATTTAGGAAGGGACAGAGGAGGTTTCTGTAAACAACCTTTTTATATATGCTAGAAACTGGCTGACTATTAACATGAATCATTGTCCTTGACAAATACATAGTACACTAGATTCTAATTGGTTAGGGATGTTTAGGTAAATATGTCATTAAACTGGGGATGTAAAATCCTATAAGTAACTGAGTAAATTCAGATTCTTACACTTTGTTCTCAAACAAAAATTGTAGATATGAAACTGGTTTTCAAAGTCTTATTCTGAAAAGTTTGAAAGGTTTGTTTCCTAATCCAAACTGTTTCCACTACATTTTTAAATTATATGATTCTGTGATAGAACTACTGAAATGTAACTTGGCAACATCCTGTAGAGGCAGTGTTTGCATAAGAATGTGGAGCATTAACAATAGGAGGTGTGGTGGTGATGGGAAGAAACTCAACAAATACAACAGTGTTGGGGCTGGTAGCCCAGGAGCTGGGGAAAAAATGGAGGGAAATAAGGAAGAGATCTGAGATAGTGGGATGAGATAATTGAAGTAGGGAGATAATGAGAGAGAGATCATGTGGGAAAAAGAGAGACCAGAAGCAGATTAGATTAATTACCTCCTTCCTTTCCTCTATCTGAGTGTCTTATAAATATTTGTCACCTGGAAATTCTGCTATACAGGCTTTTGTTCAGGTGATATCAGAAGTCAAGCATGGGTTTAAACCTATTTCTTACTGTTCAATTTAGCCTTAGCTCAGCAAAGTAATCGATCATGTGCTTAACTTTAAGCATGTGAGTAGTCTCCTAATGTCAATAGGGCTATTCACATGCTTAAAGTTAAGCATGTGCTTATGTGCTTGCTGGATCGGGGCCTTTGATAGCCATGTAAAACAAGACATCACAATACTGTAGTGAAGAGTTATAAAATGCAATAAGAATCATAGCTATGAGACAGTAAGCTAGATAAGAATATTTATTTTTCCTAGTGGCTACGTAGGCTTGAATGTGATGGGAAGTAACACAGCAGTCATTGAAGTGGTGTTACCATTATTGGATTAAATATCAAACCAAAAAAGATTTGCTAGTTCTTCTAGTCATGGAGAAGTATGTAGCCAAAAGTAGGAACATTCCCCTCCCCAACGTTGTTTTTTCTTTTCAATTTGGTTATCAGACAAACAAAAGATGCAGTGCAAATCTTAATTTGGAATATAGATATAACCAGGTTTTATCCTCTAATTCTTGAACAGAATTTTAAAATGGGGGTGGGGAGAGCTTGTTTTTGTATTTATCAACATGCTTCTATCAAATTCATGGTTTTTTGGTGAGCTTCTAGTGGTAGCTTATTAAAAAACCTATTCACTTTTATTGGAGAGACAAGGTGGATGAGGTAGTATCTTTTAATGGACCAACTTCTGTTGGTGAGAGAGACAAGCTTTAGAGACAGAGCTTGTCTTCAGGTTTGGGAAAGGTACTCCCTGCATCCCAGCAAAATGTAAGGTGCAATAAGTAGTTTAGAATAGTTAGCACATATTCTAAGGGACCATTCAAGGTAGAGGTGGTCTGTTATCAACTCTACAGTCATAGGACAAAAAGAAGAGTTAGGGAGTTACAGACGGTTGTAATAAGCCATAAATCCAGTGTCTCTGTTCAGTCCATGATTTTTGGTGTCGAGCAGAGTTACAAATTTTAGCTCCCAGGCTTGTCTTTTGAAAGTGTTGTCCAGGTTTCCTTTGAGGATGAAGCCTGATAGATCAGATACAGTGTGATCGCTTTGTGAAGTGTTCACCCACAGGTGATAGGGTGTTTTTGTCTGATCATTTCCTTGTGTGAGCTCATTTGAGAGTGTAGTGGTTGTCTGACTTCACCCACATAAAATTGTTGTTGGGGAATTTAGTGCCCTGGATAGGGTACACCACATGTGTGGGGTCCATGGCTCTCGAAAGGTGTGTTGTAGGAGGTGTTGATCATTGTAGCAGTGGAGATAAGTCTGCAGGTTTCGCATCCATTGTTCTGGCAGGGCTGGGCACTGCTTTAATTGGTGTGTCCTGATCTGTGGGGAGCTTGCTTCTGATCAGGAGCCTGGGGAGGTGGGGAGTTGTTTGAAGGCCAGAAGTGGGGGTATCGTGGGAACAGCATGGCTACAACTACACTGCATTGAAACTTCTATAGCTGTTAGGCAAAACTATATAAACTTCAAAAATATTTAGATATTTAGTAATTCGGAATTTTTTAGGAACTACAAAAAGAAAAGGAGTACTAGCTGTAGCTCACGAAAACTTATGCTCAAATAAATTGGTTAGTCTCTAAGGTGCCACAAGTACTCCTTTTCTTTTTGCGAATACAGACTAACATGGCTGCTACTCTGAAACCTTTAGGAACTACGTTTATTTTAAAAAAGTATGTGTCATGTTTTTCTGTGTGGTATGGATCACACACTTCCCAACTCAATTATTACCCCCAAAATATGTTTCATTTGACAAAACCAATTTTCAACGGTTCCTTTGGTTAAAGAAACAAAACATAATCAATTGAATCTGTATGTAGAGTTTGCTATGGGCTAGGCAATGTGCTTTGTTTGAATTCAGTCAGTAGCCCTTACAAAAAAAATGTTGAAACAACTTTTTGCTAGTCTCAGTGTTTCTACTACACTCATATGGCTATATGAGCTCCCTCTGGTGGCTCATTTACGTTAAAGTGCTTAGTTTTCCTTTATAAGTATCTGCATAACAGTGTGAATTAAGTTGCTGACCCTCATGTAGAAGACCATGGTCAATTTCTTGTGAACTTGTGTTTTTCATTGAAAAACATCATTAGTTCTCTTGAATGAGATAGATGCATTTAAATTTTCAGCTCCTTATTTTCTTAGAGGAAAAAAGATAAGGGAATTGACAAAAATCTGACCAACTTCTGATTTTTTACAAACAGACCCTGATCTGTTGCAATCACTGGAGAGCATTCATTTCCTCTATGTCATAATTTGGCCTGGCACAATGGTGTCCTAGTCAGTAATGCGCAATAATAGTATGTGGGGAGTTTGAATAACTTAACTGCATATTTGCTTGCTTGCTTGTGGCTTGAGTTGGTATGACATGTTTACCAACCTTCACTCAAAGTTTTTGGGGGTTTTTTGTGAGGATATATGTGTATATACCTCTGGGTCACAAACTGCAATGCCTCTTATAAAATATTATGAGTAGAAAAAATACAATTTCCACCAAATAGTTCTCATTTATGAATAGCATTAGAACGCTCAACCTTCATTCGCTCACCCATTTTGGGGGACTATGGTACAATAGATGATAAAGACATGCTTGTTGTTTAGTTGGTATTTACGTCAACAACCTAAAAAATGTGTGAGTTAGGAGTGAATTTCAAATGAGAGCAAATTTGGTGCTATTACTGGATTGTATGTGTCCATCATCATTTACATTATCATCATCTACAAAAGTGAACTCCCAACAGTGGATTTGAAAGGTACTGTTAACATAAGCAATTTTGCTAAATGTTTTGATCTTGGTGCTTTTAAACTCTGGTGGGCAGACAACAGATTTAATACCCACTGCTTACATTTTATACAATTTTAGCACTGTTTTGTCATTAACATAACTATCACATAAAGTCCAAGCTGCAGGTAGGTAAACGTTTGTTAGATTTTTTTATTATTATTATTATTATTGTTCTTTCATTGTTTTTACAGAGAGTTAAACTTTTGTGTAGATTAACTTATAATGCATACAGTTGCTGGGCACAAATGTCTTTCAAGGAGTCTAATTTTACATTTTTAATTATGTGATATATTTTAATTATCTATTGGTGTTAACTGCAAATATTTCTGGCTTGGTTCCTTTGGAAAGATAACAGTGATTTCCCAGGAGGCCCCTGGATTTACAGGTGTTCCAAGATCCCTCCAATCAATTTCAGGTTAAACACAGATTTGATTTGTGGATCTACTTCCTGGTGGATGGGGGCTCAGTGGAACTTAGATCCATTTGCGGTGAGGCCCCCCACTGTGGCATTACACCCCATATTCCTCCTGGTTATGATGATGGTTTTGATATAAATATGGTTATGATATAAATATGACCTAACAAAGATATATTTTATGCAAGATGGGTCTTGTAAGGTATCATTGGAAAAGTTATGATTTACTGAATGTGATTATCCAATTTGTATCCATGTATAATTTCTGTATCTAAAGTTAGGGATATTGACTATATAACAGTTACAACTGGGTGTGTATTTGGGAGACATCCACCAGAGAACAGGCCATCACAGCCTTGATGGGCCATTAGGAAGAAACCATAAGACTGTGAAGATACTAATCTCTCTCCTTCCTGAGAAGCATCCTGAGACATAGCTGTGACACTACCAGGTCAGGTGGTCCTGTCACCTGATACAAAATACCACCTTGGACACTGCTGGTACTTTTCCTATGTAGGGGGATGGGGATCAAACAAAAGTTTTCCTGCTTTAAGTAAATCCTTTTTAAGGCTGAGGAGGGGGTTAATTTGCATGCTCCTCCATTGCCTACCCAAGAAGAAAGACTGCTGAAAGTACCTGGAGGGACCTGTGGGGAAAGGCAGGGGTGAGTCCAGACTGAGACAGGGGTCCAGTCTGTAAGAAGAAATAACTGGAACTCTAAGCTGCAGAAACTCTGCAACTTGCATAAAATAACATTTGCAGTGAGAAATTACTTCTTGAAACCAGTCTCTTTAAGAACTTAAGTTTAGTATGTGTGTTTTGTTTTATTTGCTCAGTAATCTGCTTTTTTCTACTTGCTATCCCTTATAATTACTTAAAATCTGTCTTTTGTAGTTAATAAACTTTTCTTGTTTATAACATAACCCAGTTTGTTCAATCCATATCTGGGAGAGCAAGAAGCTGTACATATCTCTTCACATTGAGGGAGAGGGAGAATTTTCATAAGCTTGCACTGTGCAGATCTTTCTATACCACACAAGACAATATACCTTTGGGTCTGCACTCCAAGGGAGGTGGGCACCTGAGTGCTGGGGTAAGTCCCATAAGCTGGGTCTTCACAGAGCTGATCTCAGTCCCTGTGTCTTTCTGTAGCTGGGTGTGGCCCTGCCTGTGTGTGTGCTAGAGGAGGCTTAAGAGCCTGGCTCAGCAAGACAGGGTAAAGGGGACCCAGGCTGGCAGAAAAGATGGGGCCCAGTGGTATCCCAGTACGTCAGGTGGCACATTAAAGGGGGGAACCCGTCAGATCCACCACTAGAAAAGGCACAGGAGTTGAGGCAATCTCAGGATGTCCTCTATTGGCTCTGGTGTTTGAATTTAGACTCCTGTGATATTCATTATGACCTGAAAGAGAGCATTTGGGAGGAGGGCAGTGCATGTGGCAGGCCAAAGCACTGAGGCAGCTGGGTCTGCCAGAACATAACAAGTTTAAATGCAGCAGTGCCATTTCCAACCCCACCCTTTCTGAAGCATGCAAGGAAAATCCGCATCCACCCAGGACACAGCAAATGATGGTGGAGAAACACAACCACTACTGCCTGACTTGGAGGCCCTTCTTTGCTCCTTTCTGTACCACTCTTTGCCACTCCAGTCTGCCATTGTTTAGAATAAACTATGGCTGCCAGTTTCACTTTTCTTTGTATATAAAACACCAGACAAGTGTATAGTTTGTTCAAAATACTTCTTTTCACAATGGCTGAAATACAGAAAAAGGGAGTCAGCCTAGACATTGTGAGGTACAGTTTAAACCATCATCCTGCACTTGCAGAGCTGCATTAAACTATATATAGTATAGGGAAGTTCTAATGTACGTTGTGCCAGTGACTTCATAGTGTGATACCCAAGCTGACTGAAGGACATGATGTGCCATGGAAGTTTTATTGTTTCATTGCTGAAAATTACACGAGGGAACTTTTTGTCCTGCATCAATCCACTCTTTTTCTTGCTGTGACACTTCCTGTTGAGATACAGCTTTGCACTGTATGGTACTTAATGTAATGTCATGGGCCATCATATCATGCAACACGTCTTTGGGTTTTACTTGCACACCTTGTGTTTCCATATTTTCAGACTTGCTTTTTTGACTTACCACTTCCATGTCACAGTGGAGATGGAGAGATGTTGCAGGTATGCAATATGTAGGCACAGACCTCACAAGTGGCAAGTGCATTATTCTTCTCTGTAACTGCATTGATTTCCTTTTTAGTCTCTGTTGAGGAAGAAGAATTGTAAATAAACTAGTAATGCTGATGCTGAGTTGGTGTGTAGTAATGTACAATACATTATGCACAACAGAGGGGAAAAAACTTTCCAAAGACATTCATCTCAGTTGATTCCCGCATTTGTGTCCACACTTTCAGCAAAAGACCAGGCAGCAAATCCACATACCTTCCAAGAGCTGAGTCTCTGTGCCACAGGTGGCACTTCAGTTGACTTACTCGGCACTTCACCACCTTTTGGAGTTTAAGGCAGCAGGTTTAAAAGGAAGTATTTCTTCACACAATGCACAATCATTGCCAGGGACGGTGTGAAGGCCAGAAGTATAACTGGGTCAAAAAAAGAATTAGATCAGTTCATATAGGATAGGCCCATCAATGACTCTTAGCCAAGATGGTCAGGGATGCAACCGCATGCTCTAGAGTCCCTAAGCCTCTGATTGCCAGAAGCTGGGACTGGACAAGAGGGGATGGATCACTCAATAATTGTCCCGTTCTGTTCATTCCCTCTGAAGTGGCCAGTGCCAGATGCTGTCGGAAGACTGGGCTAGATGGACTATTGGTCTGATACACTATGGCCATTTTTATGTTCTTAAGGAGGGGGAAAGCTGCAAAAAAAAGCAGGAGCTGGTGATGTCATTGAATTCCATCCTGCCCATAATGTGAACAATAATATATAGTAACACAACATTTTTACATGCACTGCACTCAGACCCAGTGAGATCAGCCTGCCTGGAGCCTATGATATAGCATGTACATGTCATCCTAAAGCCCTTTGATGTTGTAAAGCTGATGAACAATAATGTTGTGAAGTGATATTGGTCATTTCTCTGCTGGAGAAAGATCTTTCCTCCATTAATGTCTAGTACAAGAAGGCTGATGATGAGGGGGCACTGTCATCTGCACACAGCAAGCACTGGACATTTCAGAGTAACCTGTGCATCAGTGACATCAGGCAGGAACATCACTATCCTGTCCTTGTTCCCGGATTTACAATTTTAAAACCTCCAACACTGTTCTCATGCTTGGTGGAAGTGAATAACCTTATTCAACACAATTAAAGTGTGGTATGGTCCAAGCATATCATGAATGTTCCCAACATCAGGTCAACCGATCTCTGATGGCATTTGGTGGCAGCAGTGACAGTGTGTAAGAGAATTATGTGGATAGTAGCCGTGAAGATGTTCAAAAAACCCAAACTGAACACAAAAAGAAAAGGAGTACTTTTGGCACCTTAGAGACTAACAAATTTATTATAAACACAATGTATCCTGGACACACAATTCTCCCCCTAAGGAGAATATGAGAGAGAGAATAAACCACCTATGACAGATGATAGTCATGATGCTTAATGCCTTACTGGATGGCACTAAAATACCATGTTGATGAGAGTGGTACAAGAACCTGTACAGCATAGTCTCTTCGGGCCAGTTTAGAAGAGTGGGACTTGTGTATATTGTCAGGGGCTTGAGAATTCCACAAAGGAGAGGGCCGCAAAGACTGTTGACCAGACCCTTCAGACCCTTCCGTTGTCTGCCAATAAATAACTGCTAATGGTATGTTCAGCTTGAGGGATTTGAAGCCTCAGCTACTTTAAGTAGCTATGTTTTATGAAGTTGACCATAATCTAGTACAAGTGTTCAGTTCAACAGCTCCTGCAGTGACCAACACGCAGACTTGCTTCTCCACCCAAGCTGTGCAAATGTGAGAGAAGCTACAGTTCACAGCAGATAACTTGTGCTCTGGAGTATAAACCCACTAAGATGCCAAGCCCCCTGTATGTTTCTCACTTGTTCTCCCTCTTTCTCCTTTTTGTTTTATGTAGCTGAATAAGAGTTATCTTTTGATACAAAAATCATCTGTTGGTGGGAATAATTCTATTTTTGCTTTGATTCTCATTACTTTAACTTCTATATCTGACATAATAAGTTGTGGTCTCCATCAGGCAAGTTTTATTATTTAGAACCAAGCAATATTAACTGTGGATAGCATCCTTTTTTTGAGAACCTGTCTGGGAATTCTTTCTAAATCTGCTGCCACTTCTATTGACCGAGCTTATTTTCTTATACAGTACTATTATTGGTTTATATGTGATCCTGGGAGCAGTGTCCTAGCCTTACTTACAAGTGGTTTAGTGCACACATTATTTTTTATTAAAATGGATATGTAGCAAGCTGGGAAACCTGTAACTCTTCTGCTGTAGCTGGCATTATTTCTAGTTATACTATGATTTACTCCTATGTAATTTTGTAACTGCTGTTTGTGCAGATCAGTATTGCCTTGATACACTCACGAATAACAGGGGAGAGGTACAGTGATTGCCTTTACACAAATTGCTATTTTACATACCGTCACCATGCCTCAGGGGTCACAGCTGAGAATACCAGGACAAACTGGTGGCAGACCCACCCCAAACTGGTGGTTATTCTTCCATAAGAAATACCAAGCCAGTAACAAAAGTAAACACACTGGTTAATAAGTCAGAAATGAAGTCTCCTTAGGTATCCCAGCCCTTGTTTCACCACGCAGACACTAGACTTTATGATGAATGGTTATTTAAAACAAATTTCATCAAACAAAGGGCTCTTTTAATCTCAAGAGATCATCCACATAGCCAGGTTAATATAGAACTCAGACCTTACCCAATAATCCTGCTGTTGCCAATCTTTTGGTATCTAATATCTAGAAGTTTATTTATAAGACAAAAGAAGGAGGAGAAAGTTAAAATGAACAAGGAAAACAAATAACTCAGTGCAAAGTTCTTGTATCAGGTTTGAGGCAGTGATGGAATAAATTGCTGGCTTGTAAAGGCTCTGGTAACTTCCAAAAGGTTGGAAAGTCCTCAGTCCTTTGGTTGGAATGCTCCTTTTAGTGTAAATCCATAGTCCAGCAATTAGAGCAGGAAAAAGGTAAAATGGAGATACTTCCAGGATTTTTTATGCCTTTTTCCATGTGCAGGGGATGCTCTCAGTCTTAGTTTGTGGAAAATTACAGGCACAAGATGGAGTCCAGGGTCACATGAGCAGGTCACATGTCTTTGCGTGCTTTGATGAGTCATAGGAGCAGCCATTACCCATATTCTGGCTAAAACATTCCCCAGAGAGGGTTACCGGGTGGGCGGGGGGAGACCAGCTTCTTCTATATCCATTGTGAGAGCTAAGTGTCCTTTAATGGGCCATTAACTTGAATAGTCTGTTCACAATGTGCTGGCTAGACTGGATGCAACTACCTTGAGGGTGTTACCCCAGGAGCAAATGTAACCCACACACCTTCTGGGTGTGGTGGTGTGTCCCATCTAGTAGCACCAAGACCACTTAGAGAGAAAGAAAATGAGTCTGCTCTACAGCCTAAGCTAACAGCCAGTTGGCATTTAGCTTATGTGGTAGAGGCTCATGCATTAAGCTCCAGAGGTCCCTGGTTCAATCCTTCCCACCGACGACTGGGGTCTGTCAGCGTTACAAGGCAGGGCTCTTCTGGGATTTCAGCTGGGAATATTCTGAAGCTCAGGACCCGCTTTCTCAGCTAGGGAAGTATGTAACCCACACACACATCCTGGGTGCAGTGTTTTGTTGTGTCCTATCTAGTGGCACCAAGACCACTTAGAGAGAGAGAGATAAAATGAGTCTGCTTTACAGCCTTAGCTAACAGCCAGTTGGCTTTTAGCTCATGTACTAAGCTCCAGTGGTCCCTGGTTCTATGCTGCCCACCGATGACCGGGGTCTGTCGGCGTTACACAGACACATTTGAAATAAAGGTATATAGTCTTTGTTCATAACTTCAGATAAAAAATTATACTTGCATATAAACAGGATAATCATACTTAGCAAATCATAACTTTTCCAATGACACCTTATATGACCTAATTTATACAAGATTTGTTGCTATTGTATAACAGTGGTGCCAACAATGATATACATGGTAATATTTTAATTATACAACATCACACATACTTATTACCTTAAATATAGTAGTTCTTTAAAAAATTTCAATTGCCTTTGATAACCAAATATTACCTGGGGATTTGTATCATCACCTGGATATTCCTTATACTATTGGGGAAGCAAGCTTTGAGGTCTGTAGAAATAGACTGCTGCTGTTTGATAGATGTGACAGTTTGTGCAAGACACCCAGAACTGTGAGCCACTGTGTTGCCACTTCGCCTCAACAGGAGTGAACTTTGCTACTTCTTGTCCGGTTTGCCAGGACACTGCCAGTCCAAAACCTTGCTTTGCAGGGAACAATTAGATATCTTTGTGGAGCAGAGGTCATCAGTGGCTATTAGGCAAGATGGTCAGGGAACCCCAAATCCCAAGTTTCCCAGACAGGTTTTCCTGCAGTGTGTAGTCCCTCTCACTGCACATTCACAGAAGTTAAGTTTGCTACTTCCAAAGAGACCATGTATACACCAACCTGTTAGGTTACCTGAGAACTCACTCTCCACTGTTAATACATAGTACTGAGATGGTTGTGTAATAAAAAAGAATGAGTTGATTAATAAAGAACAGATATGTAAGTGATAGGAAGCAAGAATCAATTAGACAGATAAGTTTACAAACAAAACAAATCAAAACATGCTTTCTAGTGACTAAAACTTAATTTCAACTAGTTTTGTCTTAACAGATTTCTCATTTACATCATGTTTCCAGAAACTCTTGCCTTCGGGTCAAGAGATCCAGCTTTCATAGGCTCAAAGGATGTTGTCCATTTATGTCCCCCTAAGTGATGGGTAACTAAAACGCTATTTTGCTAACCCCATTTTACTCAAAGTCCATTGTCTCTGCCTCAAGAGCCAGGAAGGCTTCCTGTGGAGCAGATTCTGTCCCCCAGTGTGATTGTTAAATGGTCTCTCCCACTTGTTTAGCTTGATGGCTTTGTTTACCTTATATGTAAATGTCTTTTCACTGTCCTCTGCTTGTTACCGAGCCAGTGAGACAGGTAAATACAAGTTCCTTTGTCTAGGACAGACCTCTCAAACACATTTTATGAACATATTAACAGCACACATCTATAACTCACTATGCACAACTACTACATACCTCACACCATGATTTTTAAGACGAGTGTGTCATCAGTTTAGATATGATCACTTACGTGATGCCTTTGGATATATATCTTATGACAACAGTGTGCTGGGGAAGTGAATGTGTCAGGCCTGATGTGAGTTACAGTAGGCAGGGGGCCCTCTGCCATTTGTCATTGAGGGTCTCCCAGGGTCACAGCAGAATTTACTAATTTCCTGTACTATAATTTGCTTGTATGGAATCCTGTCAGTTTATATGTGAAGTATTCAAATTTGCATCAGGGGAAAAATGGCAAAATAAAACTCTTATTTTTGGAACTTCTACTGTTGAAAAGAAGAAGTTTTAATAATAAGATCACTAGTAAATTAAATAACTCAAGTTTTCACAGTTCTTATAATTAAGCAAGCAAACAAAAACCCTTTAGAGATGGACTCTCCAAAATTCTTGGGGAAAAAATTCCATGCATTTGCCTTCCCTTCTTCCCCACCAGAGAGAGGTGAAAGTTATATTGTATTATATTTTATATTAAAGGAAAAATTAGTCAGTTCCTTCACCTTCTAAAAATATGGCTTTAAAATTTAATAAGTGTTCCCTCACCCTTCAAAGAGAATGTTCTGATTTGGAAAATAAAACATTCCACCGACAAAATTCTGAGGATACTGCTTTTCTCCTGCTGTCCAGTCACAGTAATGACCTATTTTCTCTGCCCAGGGCTGCACTCTGCCTCTGTTGATAGGATAGGTTAGCCCTCTGGTGAAACTAAATCCTCTCCTTCAGATTAAATGAATGCCCAAATGTGGGGGTGGGGGAAGGAAATCTTTCTCATGGCAGGGATTCTGTAAGAACCTTTACCCTGCTTGAGCCACAATCCTTTCCCTGGAGTTGGTATGTCCTAGTCCTTGCAGGGAAGCAGTCATTTCTTCCAGCCTCTGCATTCCATTTCACAATTTCCCTGGGCTGTTTCCAACCCTGGCTTACCGGCCTTTCTTTTAGGTCACTCTCCCTCACATCTACTATACATCAGACACGCTCCTAGCTCCTCTCCCCAGATCCCTTACAGACTGGAACCATGCTGATCTGTAGCCCAGATCACTAAGCAAACTGCTGCTCTTTCCAGGTTCCTTTACTGAGGAATAGGGTCTACCTTTGATTTTCTGTTTTCCTCATCCCAGCAGGCCTTGTTGTAGCCCATAATCTTCTGATTTGGGATACAACCAGACAGAGGTGAGCTCTTCTTGAAGGCCCAGCTCATTCTTAGCTAAAACATTATTTTTCTTGTTGATATTATTCAATAATGTTATGAAGATAAAAGTTACAGTCACGAGAGATCTTGAGTTATGCTGTTTTTTCATACATTTCTTGTTAAATACATGTTAATTTGTTTGCTTTAAATGATTTTTTTTTAGGTCAGTGTTCAAGGCTCGGTGGAAGAAGTGTCTCTTGAGAAAACTTGAGGGTAAAGAGTAGAAGTCAAGAAGGATAGGGGGAGCTCAGCGTAATAAAAGATCTGGAGTCACTTATGAGATGACAAGATCAGGGGAGCACCAGTTCACAGTAAGCTGGCAGAATGAAGAGTACGAGCAGCAAAGAAGAAATTATTGAGATTTAGGGAAGGGCAGATTGCTGTGCATAGCCTGGAAGATGAGGATAAAGAGTTTGAATCTGATGCTTATAGAAAATGGAAACCAGTTCAGAAATTCAAGTATGGAGAGAAGGGGGAATTAAGGGGTCCTAGACAGTCAGAGCAGTGAGAAAAGAAGATTACTTTAGCTGCAGCACACTGAATAGATTTGAAGGAAACAATGTCTGAATCCAGTAGGCCAGCGAAGGAGATACTGCAGTAGCTGAAGGAAGCGGTGACTAGGGCATGGATCCAGGGTTTTAGTGGCAGAGATGAAGAGGAAGGAATGGATTTGGAGATGTTATAAAAGAAATACTGCTGTGATTTAATCAATACCTTAGTTGCAGGGAGTAGGGAAAAAGGAAGAAGGAGCAATGTTTTTAATAAAATTTCAAAGTCTCTCTCTACTTAACTAACTAACCTCCTTCCCCCTCTCTATGCACAAAAAGCCCAAACTAGTCGGTATAGCACTTTCATGTGAAATTTTGGACTTCACTACTTTTTTCCATGTGAAAAAAGGCTATGTTGCCAAATTCTCATAGAAAAACAGCATTTAAGGGAGATAAAATAGTAGAGAGTAAAATGAGAGAGTTTTGCTACTTGTGCATAGCTCTTCTATTTTGCAAGTAGACCCTGGATATTTATGGAGCAACCACAGATTCCCTGGAACAAAATGCATAAAATTTTGGCAGCAGGTTTTCCCGTCAAACCCTGGAAACATCATCTGGGCTGCATTTATCTAATTCTTGTAGAGATGTGTTACTAAGTTTATTGCAGAAGTTTTAGGTAGTTAATAAAGAGAAGTGCTGACACAGAGTCTAAACCGACTTCTTCAGCATCTGTGAAGTTTGCCTTTTTTAAAAAAAAAATCCAGAATTTTTTCAGCCCTGCTGTGCAGTTTTTGGGGAGATGAAACTCATTCCTCCCAACTTAGGAATTCAGGCCATAAGGCTACATACACTACAACCTTTTCATGTCACACTCTTGCCTCCTCAGCAGTGTTCTCTTCCTGCAAAAATTTTCAGATACAGTGCAGAGTCCATGTCCTTGGGACACAGTAATTGTCTAGGTCCCCATATGTGGCAGCTTTACCTGTATGCTACTTTCAGCACAAATACTATATGGTTTCTGTGTTAGGTAAGCCATTCTGATGGGGTTCAACAAGGACAAGTGCAGAGTCCTGCACTTAGGACGGAAGAATCCCATGCACCGCTACAGACTAGGGACCGAATGGCTCGGCAGCAGTTCTGCAGAAAAGGACCTAGGGGTTACAATGGACGAGACGCTGGATATGAGTCAACAGTGTGCCCTTGTTGCCAAGAAGGCCAATGGCATTTTGGGATGTATAAGTAGGGGCATTGCCAGCAGATCGAGGGACGTGATCGTTCCCCTCTATCTGACATTTGTGAGGCCTCATCTGGAGTACTGTGTCCAGTTTTGGGCCCCACGCTACAAGAAGGATGTGAAAAAATTGGAAAGCGTCCAGTGGAGGGCAACAAAAATGATTAGGGGACTGGAACACATGAGTTATGAGGAGAGGCTGAGGGACTGGGATTGTTTAGTCTGCGGAAGAGAAGAATGAGGGGGGATTTGATAGCTGCTTTCAACTACCTGAAAGGGGGTTCCAAAGAGGATGGATCTAGACTGTTCTCAGTGGTAGCAGATGACAGAAGGAGGAGTAATGGTCTCAAGTTGCAGTGCAGGAGGTTTAGGTTGGATATTAGGAAAAACTTTTTCACTAGGAGGGCAGTGAAGCACTGGAATGTGTTACCTAGAGAGGTGGTGGAATCTGCTTCCTTAGAAGTTTTTAAGGTCAGGCTTGACAAAGCCCTGGCTGGAATGATTTAGTTGGGGATTGGTCCTGCTTTGAGCAGGGGGTTGGACTAGATGGCCTCCTGAGGTCCCTTCCAACCCTGATATTCTATGATTCTGCAGTCCCCTCTGCCCAAAGATAATTTCACTGAGTATAATTTAATTTAACTACTGTTAAAAGAAAGGGCCAGATCCTTATGTGATGTAAATCAGTGTAGCAACAGTGACTTCAACAGAGCTGTGCAGATTTTCACCACCTGAGCATCTAGCCCCAAATCTGTAAATCTACTACATCATCCCTAGCTTTTACTGCCCAAAAATGAAAGGAAGCCAAGAAAAATCAAATTGTTTTACTTACCACTACTATAATTTGCTTTGTTCTGAAATCTTTCTATCACATGCAAACGCATGTAATTTTTATAAATAATAGCAATAAGATAGAACATGCAAATAACCTTCCAGGAAAGCAATAGTTGTAAGGTTTCCTTGCAAATTGTGTTTTTAACTAATTTTAAAAGGGTATTAGTTTCAATTTTCTAACTTCTCATTGATATTATTTAGTATCATGATGTCACCCTGCAAGATAATAGGCCTAATTCTCCTCTTATTTCACCAAAGTTATTCTTGATGTAAAGGGGTATGAGAGGAAAATCATGTTTTTACAGTATAACGTAGAAACAGCGAGAGAACATAATTAGAATTCCAGCTCCCTCTTTTGTGCTCTCCAACCAGGTGTAAATTAGCATTGAAAAACATTCAGGCCACGCAAGTGTTCCTGTAAATCTGATTACTTGTACTAAGAGTGTGGTTGATCCAAGCCTGGGAGTGTAAGTAGTGGCCAAAGGAGCATTCATCACATCCAACCTCAATCATATGAATCACACTCCTTCTCCATAAGCCCTGACTTGGCATTCACCATCCAAGGCTCAGTATGTGGAAGAACGAAGCAGACCCTCTGAACAGTGAACAGTTCTGGTTTCTGTGGAGCCAGGATTGAGGCCTGACTTCTTGTGATTTATGGTTTCCTTTGTGTTCAAGGTTTTGGTCCCATGATGACTGGTCAGTTTAACAAGCACATACCCCAGCATACTGTTGAGAGCACTGGACAACTGGAAGTTCTAAAGCAGATACTTTGGTCCATCTGAACTGGGCAAAGAACAAGTTGAGGGAGGGATTGCAAAAAGTGGCTTAAACTTCCCCTTTCTATTTATCTTCTCCTGGAACTATTGAGTGCAAGGCTGGTCAAAGCAGCTACTAAAGATTTCAAGAAGCTGCAACCACAGCAGGAGGCTGAGGCAGTGTAAGAGCATCCTAGTCAGGCCCCTCTCCTATAACCACACCTTGTTTGGAAGCTACATTCCTCTTGCACTAGCATGGCCCTTTGAGCCTGGTTATGGTGACTACACAGCCAGAATCTGCTGGACATATGGCACAAAGCGGTGTTTTGATTTTTTTTTTTTTTTTTTTTTTTTTGTAAAAGCAGTGTTGTTAATTCCAATCTTCTAGCCTAGTTCAATGTGGGAAACTCAAGAACAGGTGCTGATGATCCTACTAACAACATCTTTTTCTATAAGTAGTCTCCATAAGGTTGCCAACTTTGTAATATTTAAGAACCGGACACTCCAGCAGGAGTGCTGGAAGCTCCCCTTCCCCTGAGGACCCGCCCCTACGCCGCCCCTTTCCCCAGGCCTCACCCCTGCTCCACCTCTTCCCCGAAGGCCCCGCTCCTGCCTTGCCGCTTCCCACCGTGAGGCCCCACCTCCTGTTTGCTCCTCTTTTACCCCTTCCCTCTGTCGCTCACTGCTTTTCCCCCTTTCCCTGCGTGGGTCAGGAGGGACTTGCCTGCAGAGCTGGGGCTGGAAGTTGCAGCTGCCTGATGCAAGTGGGAGGTGGCCCTGCCTGAGTAGGGGCTGGCCCGGTTGATGACCGTGTGCCTCCCCCACCCACAGTAACCAGACTTGGGGTGTCAGGTCAGTAGATCTGACGAGACACCCTCAAATCCCCTTTCAACCGGACTTTCCGGTAGAAAACCGGACATCTGGCCACCTTAAGTCTCAATGATTTCAGTGGGCCTGTTCATGGCATAAGGGTCTATTCAGGTTGGGGAAGGGTTTCCAAATCTCGCACACAGTTTACATGCCATCTACCTAATATTTCCCTTGTAGTTGCATTTCCTATCCTGCACTTCTCTTGTGCAGTGTTTAACCCCAGATGAAATTACATTTCAGTGAGATGTGAAGTGATTCTTGGGTGTATCTGTAAGTCTGTAAATCACTTCAGAAAGCCAAGAGTCACTCTGGCTAAAATACACTATAAATTCAAATCAATATTATCATTCCAAGAAGTTTTTACATAGGATATTGCTGTTCAGAGATCATGGGGTGTTCTTAGAAATAAATATTTAATATATTTTAAAATATTACATTTTCAAATTTGTGAACAAATACTTTACATAGTGCGAACATCAGCTCTAGACCCCACAACAGTACACATGGCAAAGAAGTCACAATAGGCTTCCTCTTATTAATGGGACAGCCACTGAAAGGGTAACATATTCCATCCTAAAATCTGTCATTGGCATTTCAGGAAAAAGAGGAGGATGGGGTGTATTTTAGTTGCAGTACAGCAACTAACCTGTGCCTATAAAAGGCATCTGCCTCAATTTTAGATCTGACTTTCTGTTTTAGAATAAACTGGGGGTTCATAAACTAAATAGGTTGCGGGGAGGGGAAAAAGTCAAGCTTACCAAGAACTGCTTGTCATACCCTATAAGCTCTTTTTCTGGCTAACTAAGAGAGATCTGCATGGGCTTTAATGGATTACTGGTTAACCTAGACATGTCTGATTTGAATCTCGATACAGATTCTTTAAAATGAAGAATTAGAGTGGTACTGCATCCAAAGCGAAGTTAGCATTTCTTTTTTTTACTTAAAGAAGCATATCTGGACTCTGCTCTTTACTAGAAAATTCACTTTCAAGTCCCTCACACAAATAATACAGTTCTGCTGTTGCTTTAAGAAGGAGGTGGATGACTTTCATGATAAAGCAGACCTAGATTCACGGCTTCTCTTAATCCTATAGATTTTAAGAGCAGGAAGATAGTTTGTCTAGAGGCTTAAAACTTTTGACAGGCTAATAAGGATTTGTTAACCTTAGACAACAGTATTACTTAATATGAATACACTAAGCTCAACAATATGGTATACACAGTATTACTTAAAGAAAAGGAGTACTTGTGGCACCTTAGAGACTAACCAATTTATTTGAGCATAAGCTTTCGTGAGCTACAGCTCACTTCATCCGATGCATTCAGTTTTTTTCCACTGAATGCATCCGATGAAGTGAGCTGTAGCTCACGAAAGCTTATGCTCAAATAAATTGGTTAGTCTCTAAGGTGCCACAAGTACTCCTTTTCTTTTTGCAAATACAGACTAACATGGCTGCTACTCTGAAAACAGTATTACTTGTCTCGAAATGCCATTAAAGTACTTGATCCATGTATAGAACTGTTTTCGTAAACTGTTTCTAGTTGTGCTTTGCTTAAAAGCCAATATTTTTCTAGTTTATATTCCAAGTTCAGGAAAGATCCCCCTCTGATGCTGTATGTGTTTCGAGGTCTGAGTTTTTCAAACTAATTTTAAAATGTAAAATATGTGGATTGAATGTAAATAGGTGGAAATCCAATAAAGGAATCAAAAGTTTAAAGGAAATTTGGGAGTGCAAATAGATTTCATTTGTATTTAGTGTAAATATGTCTCCACTGCATATTGGTATATTTTGTGCAGCTCCCACAGAAAGGGTGTAACACATATGTATGCCTTCCAAAAGGACTGCTAAGAGACTCATTCACCTTCACGTTATTCCAGTTTTATGCAAGTGTAACTCCACTGGAATCATTGGTGCACAACTGGAGTAATGCAATGGTAAACCAGGCCTTAACTTTTATTTTTGGGTTCTTTCAAGTAGGCTATTTTAATCCAGTAAAGTGAGAGATAGTAGTTGACACAGTAAAGAAAAAGGTGTTAAGAGAATCTCTTCAGAAAATAATAAATAATGTGATCCAATATATGTACATAAGCTGCCTTATTGATATAAGTAAAAACTCAACTACCTGTTTGAGGATATCTTGAAACACGTGTGGTACAGCCTGTTCACATATTACTTAATGTGTAAGTTGCCCATAAAAGATCGTGGTGCTTGCTCTGTCTAGATTTTTCTTTATTGCATCCATAACTATGTTATCAAAACACTGCTTAGAATATGATTTGCTCTGTTCTGGGCTAGTTGTTTCTTATACCTTCAGAAGTTTAAAAAATGTTTTTAGAAATAGATATATCAAACAAAGCACTCTTAGGAGGGAGAAATTTCTAAAACAGCTTTAATTTCCATACCCTTTTGTGCAATATGACACTTGGGGACTGCTTCTATTGTTTTGTAGTTTAAAGTGGGGAGAAGAAACCGTTCCCTTGGTTTTGTTTCTGGAACCTGAGAGGAGCAGCAGCTATTGGGTGTAATACATTCATGCAAATGATCTTTCAGAATGCATGTGTAAGTGTAAAACTGCCATGTGTGCTCTGCTCTGTGCCTGTGACTTATCCTGCTGAGCTTGCTTCTGGTGCTGTCTCAGAGAAAGAAAGGTATGGGAAAGGGTTAACTTCTTACTACCAACCACTGAAAGGCACATTTGCAAATGCTCCCGGTCTGGTCTTCCTTTGGCACCTCATTCGCTCACTGCTGCGCTTCACTTCGAGGCAGATCCTTTGACCTAAACAGATTATTGTGGATGCACGAAGGACACAGCAAGCTGTCCGTGCTTTTCAAGGAGGAGATTTGGCTCCAAAATAGGACACTAAGCCTTTCAGACTTATGCCTATTTACCTAGTCAGCTCGATGCAGTGTCTCTGGGTGCTTAGTGGACTCCTGTGGAATCAGCCAGGAAACAAAAGCAGAAGTGGCAGCCGCTGCAAATGTGGGAGTCTGTGCCATTAAAGGGAAGCAGTTGCTAATAAGGGCCTGTGAGACCTAGGTTTCCTTGGTTTCCATGACAGTTATTAGGAAGCATAGAAATTGAATGGTCTCCTACAATGCTCTAGGGGGGAGAAAGGGGTGCTCCAGTGGCAAGGCAGAGTAGTTATTACTCGCAGTAACTCGTCTGTCTGAGAATGCAAAACTCTCTGGATTATTATGTTGTGCAGTTTTTTTTTCTTTCCCAAATGTGGTTTGCTTTACTTTTTTGATGGAAGACTGGCTTGTGCTACAGTGTCTCAAATACTGTTTTCCCCTTTTTATTTAGAGACTGAGCTTGGCAAAACCAGGATATGAACAATTATACAGGTGGGCTACTCAGGGGGAGTGAAGATATAAGGCATCCAATCAGGTATTGGCAACCTGCAGCACTGTCAAAATGCCCCTCCAACAGATTTCTGTAGTCCCAGCGCGGGAGACCGCCAGCAATGGGAGAAGTTCAATGGGCAGAAACAAAGAGAAGAGCAAGGAAGTCGAGGTAAGAGGAAGGTTTTGATTTGATACAATAGGAAAAGCCAATCCACTGTAGCTCGCATTTCTGTCTGCTCAACAGGATGTACTGTGCTGTAGCTTTGGACCAGCACTACACATGATCACAGCATGCTTTAGTAGACCGAAATTGAATTCCTATAAAACTAATAACAATATACTAAAATGCATCTCTGAATTGGGGGGGGAGGGCGGATTATAAATATTTAGGGATTATTGCTGAAAGAGGAGGTTGCAAATTGCAGTGCCAGTAGCATGGTTTTTATTACGTTTCATTTAAATATTTAAATGTTTAACTCTTTTGTGAGGTATGTAGCCCACTAGCATTGAAAGACAATGGATATTATTCCGTATACATGTGCAGATTTTCAGATGTCAAGGCAGTTTGAACATTTTAGTTTCTTGTTCCTAGTTCTTGGGGGGGGGGGGGGGGAGGAATAGCCTAGAAAGAGTCCTCTTTAAGGGAAAACATATTTATTATGTTAACGTTAACGTCTGTTTCACTAATATGCATGTACTCCTTGTGTTAAATATAGGCACAAATTCTATAGCCTACAAATTAGTCTACATTTTCATTTAAAATGCATCCGTTTGTTTTGTTTTTCATCCATTGTCCCCTGCCTTTCATGAAAAAGATGATTAAAAAGCAACAAATATTATTCCACCAGTATTAATAATCAGGTTTCGCCTATTTAAGAGAATATTCTTGGATCATAATATAATGAAAAAGTAAAAATGTAAATGTAAATAAAATGTAAAAATCTCCACAATTGTTTCTAAGTTTTGAAAAGTGTTTTGTGCGTGGGCGGCAGAGATTCTAGCTTAAAATACCTATCAGGAGTAGGTGACACCTTACAAAACAGCGAGGCTGAGACGATATGAAAAATAAATACTGTAGCAGCTAAAGCTGCCCTGCCCCCTTAAACAATTTTTGCTTGGTATATATTCCCAATTAATCTTTAACAAACATTTTTTCTGTTCTGGATGTTAATCTTTCTATCTGGAAAACAAGTGTGGGTGTGGAGAAAACAAATGAGAATATTTTAATGATGAACTGGGAGAAAGGTAATAAAGTTCACTGAATTTCCAAAGAGAAGTGGTATTTACAACCTCCCTTTTTTAATCATTTATATGACTTTGTTCTCAATAAATAATTTTAGAGACTAACAGATGACTGATGTTTCCAGTGTTGTGTGTGATGGTGGAAAATACTGGTTAATTTATTGACTGATTTTAGACTGAGAAACTCTTTTGGTCTGGTAATTGGCTTAAGACAAATGTAGCAGTCGTTGTTTTCTGATTTTAAATTTCAGTGAAGAATATCCTTGACAATGTCTTTCCCCTAGAAGTGAAAAAAGTATCTTTTTCCAAATGCACTGTGCTAATCAGTGTTTATCAAACTTCATAATGCCTAGAGTTTTGTGTGCTTGGAACACATTTTAATTTTTTCCATAATAGTGATAAAGATTGAAGTGGAAGGTGTTCAAAATAAGATTTCATATATGAAAATCTAACATGTAAAATGATATGTAGAATAAATTGGCTTTCTTTAATTTTTGATTTAAATTATGATTTTGACAGAGTAACACATTTGTTTAACGTCCACACAGAGTTAATTAGAATCAGTAGAATTGTCTTGTGCTCCACTGTGGGTGATTTTTGTCCGGTGAAGGGCTGAATCAAATCATTTTGGAAAGAATCAGATACCTCTGAGTACAAATGTTTGCAGGTTTTTCATACAGATGTGTAGTTGGGAAGAGCACACTAGTTTGCAGAATTTATTAGGTTCATGAAAGTTTAATTAGTTTTTACTTTTTTTTTTTTACAAAAAATTGTGCCTGTTGCAGAGTATTGGTTAAAATGCATATTCAAAACTGCCCTCTGCTGGACAGCATGTCTGATCTGCTCAACTATATCGTCCTCCCTCTGTCCCGTGGCCACAATTTATGCAGGATAAAAGACCTAACACTACTAACTGCTAGTGGAGATTCTCCTTTAGATCATGTGGTAGGGATGTCTTTCCAGAGCTGAAGGCTGTTGAACAGGGCAATTGAAACTGTTCAGATAAAACCCTAAGCATATCTGAAATGTATGCTTGGTTTTGATTCTTCTGTGTTTGTGGGTATCTGATGAGGTTCACCAGCATTGTGCTAAAGTGGGCTAATATTTGGGTTCACAGAAAAGGTCCTTTGTCCTGCCAGCTGTTCTCTCTCTCTATCCTCTGTTCTCTCCCACTCTCACCTAGAAACCTTCCTCAATCCCATCCCAATCCACATCTTATTTTTGTCTCCAGTAGCAGCCTTCCCCTCCTGCTAGGCTCAAGAGGTATATTGATACCCTCTATCCTTCCTCTGGGTTTTTAGGAGCCTCTGAGTAGCTGCTTCCCCTCCTTTTCCACCAGCAGGTTGTGTTTTTTATTTGATGGGAAAGTGTCTTTGAAAGCCACTGTCCTCTAGCCATTAGAAAGATCTTCTTGGGTGGTAGAACCAGAAGGCTAGTTTAGTAGAACAGGGAAACGCGCCCTCTTATTCCCTGAGTAGAGTCCGAAAGATGCTCTATAATCCCTGGCTACTATGTGTGCATAAAAGGTGTATGTCCTCTAACAAGTGGTTGGTAGGGAATTCCCTTGGGTTCCCCAATTGCTGCATTAGAGATGATGCAGGAACCTTTCAGTTCCTGTCTATTCACGTGGCTGGCTGCAGTGAGAGAAGCCTCACAGTGTGTAGTAGTGTGAAGGGCAGCTGTATACTGGTTAAGCCAACAGAGGGACCTCAGAACTATACAAAGTTCAAGACTCACTGCTGCATGTTTCTAGTCTCTCCTGGGAGCACTTCCCCCAAATGTTTTATTTCAGTAAAGGATTTTTCACTTTTAAGACAGGTGATTGGCTGATACTGAGACATTCTCAATAATATCATTAAGTGCAGGGTTACTTAGAGCCCTCAACCACATGAATATTCTCGCAATATTGGGAGCACCAACACAGCATGCACATATGAGGACATGTTTGCAAAGTGGCCTGCCTCTTGAGAGCATGATGTGCAATTTCTTTGTGGTAAAAGTGTGGGTGCAATTCAAAGATGCTCAACTTTTTTTTAGCAACATAACACATTTTCTGGTCAGCTTGTCTCACTGTGTATTGTTGAAGTCATGGTTAGCAGTAGGGTTCTACGTAAAATGTAAATAATAAAGAGCCAGGTCCATTCTTTGTGCACACTGTGCAGTTCAGGAGAAAAGTGGAGGACAAAAGTGGCTTTGGGTCACTTTTGCACTATCATCCCAATCCTGAGGCCACGGGGCACTGATATTGTTCCGAGAAGCAATTTATCGTAGCCTGAAGGCTCCCCAAGGGCGGACAGCCAGGGATTTTCAGGGAATAGGGGGGACACAATCACACCCTCTTTTCCACAGCCAATCCCATGCACTTGTGGCATGGAGAGGTGGGTTTTACCGGAGCTACTACAATAGCTGTGTACTACATCTCCTCAAGGCAAGGAGAATCTTCCACTAGCTTTAGGGAGCTTTGCATTCAGGAATGCAGGACAGGCTCTGGCCCAAAAGGTTTAGTTGAGCAAGTTTTACATGTCCTCCTTCTCAATCTATTCCTCCACCAACACTGTGTAAAAAAGGGTACTTGCAAATAATGAGGAACGAATTGGTGGTTGTAGACAGCCATTGTAAAACTTGTAAGTGTGTTTTTTATATTCCGTGGTTACACTGATTTTTTGCAATGTACATTTTTCTGAAAAGCTGGAGTGCAAATAAATACTTTGCCTTTACGCCTGTGTGTGAGAACAAGCCAAATTCTTTCTGGATGTAATTCCATTGGCTTCAGGGAAATTGCAAGACAGATGAATTTGCTACTATATATTTTAGGCCCTGAGAGACCTATAGTTATATTAGAATTCTGATTTATATACAGAATATAAAATTTCTGTGCACCCATTTCAACCCCCCCCCCCAAACTCTAAGTAAACAAAAACCCCTAGGTATGCCTAACTTGTATGTGCAGCATCCCACATGTGAATGGGAAAACACTAAAGCCTACGTTTTCAGAGGAGTCCAGTTATGTTTTAGGCGTCAGTGTGTGTTTGTCCCAACTGAACTGTTAAAATCAATTGAAGCTGTGACTCCACAACACTCCTAAAAATCAGGGCCCCGCTATCTGATGTTGAGCACCGTAAACTTGTCAAAACTTTTGAAAATCTAGGCATCAATGAGTTGAGATGGGCAGAATAGACCTCCTAATGATAGTACTTGTGTAGCTGTGCTGGAGAGCTGTTGGGCTTCCTTTTCTGTGATGATAGGTTAAAGAAGTGCTATGGATGTGTCTCCAAAAACCCAGGGTAGATGAGCAAGAGATGCTTACATTCCCTTATGATAAATTCTTTTGACTAACCGGGGGCCGACGCTTAGGGTTACCCATAAGGAGTCTCCATCTGTGCCTGACTTTGCACAGGCATGGATTGCCCCCAGGGAGGAAAAAAGAGCTTGAAAATGTAATTTGTATGTGTTAGAGTAGTTTAGCCAAAGCAAGTAAATGAAGCTTATCTGACACAATATGTAACACCAATATAGAGCTTACAGAGAATAGCAAGCTACTGCTGCTACTGTGGGAAACAGACTCTCCCTCTTTTTGTTTACTGGGTGAATGTATGAATTGTGATTATAAAGGATAACGATAAGTAACATGATATGACCAGAAAAAATGGTAAACACAACCAAACCAAATTTTTTCCCTGGCATTGATACATTTTGTACCTATCTACTACATTTGTGACTCAGCTAATATTTTCTGGAAATAGAATATTGCAGAACATATAACATTAAAATGATTAACATAATGACTGCCCATCAGCATACATCAAAAATAACATGAGCTTATTTCTGAGTAACCGCATATGAAAAGATAACTTGATACATACAGTAAGAAAATGATAGACATCAGTCAGTCAATCTTGTGATCTACCGCAAAGTAACTTGCAAGTTAAATTATGCCATTGCTGTAAAATGTTTGCAATAAATTACTTTAAAAGTGAAGCATTGTTTTAAAATATATTGTTTAGCATGATGGATTAATAAACAAAAGATCCTGAAGAATGGTATAGTAGCTATCATTAAACAGTTAACATTTACAAGCAATTGCTATACCACATCATTAGAGCTTCCATGGTTATTTTCCATTCTTTGCAAAGAAGAAATACCATTGGTAGCTTACTGGTAAATGTTAACTTTATACTTAAGACTGCTACAAATTAATATTCCTGTAGACTATGCTACCCAGGCAGAGCTACAGGACAAAAACTAGTCCCCTGGACAAAGCTTTTCATGGAATTCCTGTAGAGCAGGGGTTCTCAAACTGGGGGTCAGGACCCGTCAGGGGGTCGCAAGGTCATTACATGAGGGGTCGTGAGCTGTCAGCCTCCACCCCAAACCCCGCTTGCCTCCAGCATTTATAATGGTGTTAAATATATCTAAAAGTGTGTTTAATTTATTAGGGGGATCGCCCTTGGAGGCTTGCTATGTGAAAGGGGTCACCAGTAAAAAAAGTTTGAGACCCACTGCTATAAAGAGGTTAGTGGTGGGGGAAGAAGAAACTTCCCTTCCTTTGCACCAATTTGACAACAGGGTATGGAACACCAGTATAGCTGCTCTGCATCTGTGATGACAACCCATGGTCTGTAGGAACATGTGCATCCATCTGTATAAGTGCCATCTCTCTTCCATGATTTATCATGGAATATACCAGCACGTTATTCTGTGGTGCAAAGGGGATGCTGAGTCCCCATTTGTGTCCCATCCATGCTTCTCTCCCTCTCTCATGCCATATAATCTCATATACATCAGAATGGTGACAGATCTGCAGCTTTTTAGCTCTGGCATGTTAGCAGGGGCAGAATTTGGCCAACAGGGAGCCTGAGACAGTATGATATTTGAATTTGAACATGTTATGTTTTTTATAAAGTCTGTATCTGTATTTTAAAAGAGAATTGCATTCTAATAAGTCTGTCACTGAAATGTTTTGCATCAATTTAGTGTAAAGAGCATATACTATTTTTCTAAACAGATCTCTTCTGTTCAAGTGAGAAATCAAGCTGACATCGAATGGTGATTGCAAATGCCAACCTAGAGTAATTGCTAACACTTATTTGAAATGCCAGGCTAAAGTAACTGCTAACATTTACCTTAAAGCTCACAAATAGCTTAGAAGTTATTGACAAGCTTTGTGAAGAGGATGCTGGTAGCTGAATGTTCTTTCTGCACATAAAGTGGATTCCCTTTACATAAGCTACAATTACTTAAATAAAAAGGAAGATTCCTTTTAAAAAATACAATGATAATATTTGGTAAGTAGCATATATTTAGCTACATTCTGAAGAAAATGATGTGTTCATGTGCATCAGTACCGTATTCTCACTGTTAATTGGGAACTACATACAGAACTATTTGGTACTCGAATCCTGTCACATTTTCAGCATTAATGAAAACAAGTACAGTAGTAAAAATCACAAATATATATGTTGTTTGTCAGTTGCAAAATTAGAATAAATTATATTTAAATGTAATTTTTAAGATGAAGAGGTACATGGTTTTACTTATGTAATTAAGTGTAACAACTATTTTAATGATTACTAAAGGGGAAAAATCAGAGCAGCTTCTGATATGCCTAAATTAGGTTATTGAAAATTGCGGATGCAATTAATCAGGTACTAATAAAAATGAGGTAATATCAGAGTACCATGGTCGTCCTCTCTGCTGGATGGAATCAGGCCTGCTAAATTGTTGATGCTTGTCACCTTTTAGCATGTGGGCAAGGATACCAAAGCCCTAAATACTACTGACAATTAATGAAATTATTCTTCAGCTTAGGTGGCAGATACTTGTGTTGCTGAAGTTCTTAAATTCTGTTCCCAGTGTTGGCATCTGTGTAATTTAACAGGCAGCCTTGTTGCCTTCCTACATTTATTGCCTGCTAACTCATACAAATTAGTTACCAGAAGTGTTGGAGTTTTTATTATCCTTGTAGACCAGCTGGTCGAGGGTTACAAAATCACAAACGCTCGAAGATGATTATTTTTATCTGAGAGGATAGAGCAAAGTACTCAGACATACTAACTAGGGTTGCAGAAAATGGTGTTGGCAACTCTAGGCAACACTATTTCTTTTTAGTCTATGGTGAGCAAATGCTCCAGCCTGGTATAGAGCATACTGTACTGCTGGAGGTGCCATCTTTTGGATAAGACATAAAACCAAATCTCTGACGTCTATTGTTGTCCTATGGCACTTCTCACAAGAGTTGGGAAGTTAGCCCAATTTTCTTGGACACATTCCAATTTCAACAATTACCTTGTTACATTGAATTCCATCTGTAGCTGCAATTATAAGCTATTCTCCATTTTCTGACCAAATTTGTATGTAGTTTTATGTAGCTAAGTTACAGTCACTTCTTGTAATTAAGGTGTAATTAAAGTAAGTATATTTTGTAAATTAGTTTGTGAAGTACTTAGGATTCTTCTAGATGTAAGGTGCTTTGTAAAGGTAAATCCTTCTTTAAACCTTCTGATTCGTGTCCTGCAGTTTTGGTATTAATATTGTATTGGTCAGTTATGGTGGGCCTGGATGTCAGCAAATTTCATGAAACTGAAAAAAGAAAACTTAGTTCTTTTGTTCTAACCATTTTTGACTCCTTGTTGCTGCTCGATACTCCTTTGAATGGCAAATAGTTCTTTGGTTAGCAGTAAGGAAATAGGAGATTGCTTGCTGTGCCTTTATTAGCTTCCTGTAGAACTATCACCATTCCTCACTTTGCCTGATAAGACTACATAAGTGCCAGTGGCTACCGAGTATGACAGTCAGGCTCCTTAGGAAAAGGAGGGGATAGCAGCACTTTTCACCTATTCGAGTCATCTTGTATTGGGGGTGTGCCAAATAAGAGTATCGATTTTTAAACTTGCGTTTCTCACTGATAAACAGTTGAAACTTTAGAGCCCATATCTCACTAGCTGCCTTCTTTCTCTACATTCATAGTCAGTGCTTAAAATCTGATGAGGCGTATTTCTTGCTGCTTCTAAAGTTTGCCTGCAAGCCTTGTGGAGAAAGTCTGTAGTTACAATTCCTGATGGCTCTGGAACTCCCAGTAGCATTCACTTGAAGTGGGTTGTTCAGTCTAAGTTTAAAAATGTATGAAGAACGCCTTACTTTGGATTTACTTTCATTTAGATTTCACTTCAACATTTGTCTGAGATTTTAAATAGTTTTAAGATCAAATGGTATTTTCCTGCTTAGTTTGAGATATAGTGTATTTTGGTGCTTTGCTGGAATAACAGTATAAATTGGTCAATGGTAAGAAGAACAATAAAAGGAAAAGTTTGCTTGTCCAAATATGCACAACAAATATTTGCTTTGCTGATAAATGGTGGAAGCTTTTCCCCCTCATTAGCTAATACATTTGTTTTTGTTTATATTGGATGGTGCTCTTTCATTCACTTGCGTTTCAGAGAGGTGCCTGATTATGGCCTGAAGTTCTAGGCAAGGGCATAGTTGAGGTCTACCCCAAACACTGTTCTGGTGCGTAAATCTGGCTCTTCAGTGGAGCTGTTTTGATTGTTTTGATCTGGAAATTGGAAGGCTGGTAATGTGCTCTCCATACTACCCACAATTCTTTCCCCATTATAAACAGCTTTGTTATGGAAACAATAACTCCAGCTTTGGGAACAAACTGGGAGGTTTGAATCCATGTGTTTGTGCTTTGCACCTTTGCTACAGAAATGGTGAGGTGTTTTTCATGACTTTAGCAAGATTATTACTTTTAAGGCTTTTCTATTATTTAATTGCACACATTGAAACTTCCCCACTAGAAGTGGGAAATTATATATAGCAATTACGTATATGTTTTTAAAAATCTCTTCAGTGTTGAATGATGTACCAACTATATAGGGGATTCCTGAAGTGCAGTTTCAAACCTAGTACACCTCATATTTTTGGAGGGTGGAAAAGTGCAGCTAGAACGCAAGAATATTCCAGAGAAACGAGAGTAAAAGGGGCCCTTTAAGGTTTCCCAGGTAAGGTTATTTCTGGGGGCTTCTACTCTGGTCAATCCGTCCTTCCTTTTCCTCTATCCCCATTCCCTGTGCTTGTGTTTTGTTTTGTTTCTAGAACAAGTTAGGCATAGCCTTCTCTTTGTTGCATTGGCCACTGAGCACAGCATTTAGTCAGCATCAGACCCTGCATTCTAAGATTCACTTTGAGATTGGTCTCTGATCTGGAGCTCTTACCAGGAAGCAACTGCCTCCGTCAGCTGAAAGTTTAGTAAGTCCAAAAATCCAGTTATGGTTAAAGGCAACTGTTTCAGCACTGACCAAGTGGCTAATTTCAACCATACAATTAATTAAATATCCGCTTCTGAGAGTCCCCAGAGGTTTACATTTATAAATATTTATTAAATACCCACAACCCCATAAAACATACTATGCGATCCTCACTTGTGCATCTTCCACAGTGTCCCTTCTTCTTCCTGTGTGTCTATCTCCTAGACTGTAAGATATTTCAGGCAAGCGCTGACTTTATTTTGTGTATTATATAGCAATGAGCACATTGTCAGCACTAAAAAAATTAATAATTATAATGTAATAAAAAAGTAGGGCTGTCAAGCGCTTTAAAAAAATTAATTGCGATTAATCGCACTGTTAAACAATCGGAGAATACCATTTATTTAAATATTTTTGGATGTTTTCCACATTTTCAAAGATATTGATTTCAATTACAACACAGAATACAAAGAGCACAGTGCTCACTTTATATTTATTTTTTATTATAAATATTTGCACTGTAAAAAAACAAAAGAAATAGTATTTTTCTATTCACCTAATACAAGTACTGTAGTGCAATCTCTTTATCATGAAAGTTGAACTTACAAACTTAGAATTATGTACCAAAAAACTGCATTCAGAAACAAAACAATGTAAAACTTCAGAGCCTACAAGTCACTCAGTCCTCCTACCTGTTCAGCCAATCGTTTAGACAAACAAGTTTGTTTACATTTGCAGGAGATAATGCTGCCCTCTTCTTGTTTACAATGTCACCTGAAAGTGAAAACAGGTGTTTGCATGGCACTGTTGTAGCTGGCGTCGCAAGATATTTATGTGCCAGATGCACTAAAGATTCGTATGTCCCTTCATGCTTCAACCACCATTCCAGAGGACATGCATCCATGCTGACGATGGGTTCTGGTTGATAACTATCCAAAGCAGTGCAGACAGCGGTATGTTCATTTTCATCATCTGAGTCAGATGCCACCAGCAGAAGGTTGATTCTCTTTTTTGGTAGTTCGGGTTCTGTAGTTTCTGCATCAGAGTGTTGCTCTTTTAAGACTTTTGAAAGCACCTTGTCCCTCTCAGATTTTGGAAGGCACTTCAGATTCATAAAGCTTGGGTCAGGGGCTGTTGCCATCTTTAGAAATCTCACATTGGTATCTTCTTTGTGTTTTGTCAAATTTGCAGTGAAAGCGTTCTTAAAATGAACAATATGTGCTGGGTCATCATCCGAGACTACTATAACATGAAATATACGGCAGAACGTGGATCAAACAGAGTAGGAGACATATAATTCTCCCCCAAGTAATTAATGAATTATTTTTTTAACAAGCGTCATCCGCATGAAAGCATGTCCTCTGGAATGGTGTCCAAAGCATGAAGGGGCATACAAATATTCAGCATATCTGGCATGTAAATACCTTGCAGTGCCAGCTACAAAAGTGCCATACGAATGCCCCACTTTCAGGTAAACATTGTAAATAAGAAGTGGGAAGCATTATTTCCTACAAATGTAAACAAATTTGTTTCTCTTAGCGATTGACTGAACAAGAAGTAGGACCAAGTGGACTTGTAGGCTCTCAACTTTTACGTTGTTTTTGTGTCTGAGTTCAGTTATGTAACAAAAAAATCTACATTTGTAAGTTGCACTCTCACGATAGAGATCACACTACAGTATTTGCAGTTGTGAATTGAAAAAAAACCTGTTTTTTGTTTACTTGTGGCACCTTAGAGACTAACCAATTTATTTGAGCATAAGCTTTCGATGCATCCGATGAAGTGAGCTGTAGCTCACGAAAGCTTATGCTCAAATAAATTGGTTAGTCTCTAAGGTGCCACAAGTACTCCTTTTTCTTTTTGCAAATACAGACTAACACGGCTGTTACTCTGAAACCTATTTTTTGTTTATCATTTTTATAGTGCAAATATTTGTAATAAAAGATAATAAAGTCAGCAATGTGCACTTTGTATTCTGTGTTGTAACTGAAATCAATATATTTTAAAATATAGAAAAATATCCAAAAATATTAAATAAATTTGAATTGATATTCTACTGTTTAACAGGTTGATTAAAACTGTGATTAATTGGAATTAATTTTGAGTTATCACATGAGTTAACTGCGATTAATTGAAAGTCCTAAAGAGTAACATTTTACGAATTATAGAAAAATATATGTAACCAAAAAATTTGAAAGGCAAACTATTAATTGATTGCATTTCATTACTCACCTTACTGTATGTAAATGGAAGGAAAAGTTTTTTTTTTTGTTTTGTTGTTTTGGGTTTTACCCTCTCCACTGTAGAAATCAGGTCTGAATCAGTGCTGAATCAGGCTCTAAACCTTTTGCCTAAGGGCAGTTTAGTGTTTTTTACAGGTAATTTACAATTCCTCCTTGAGTGGAGTTCATCTGGGATACTTATTCTTAGAGCAGAAGAAATCTCTGGAGTAAACTTTCACTTCCGTATACTGCAGCTTAGAACTGCAACATCTGTTAGTAATAATGGGTGGGAATAATCCACTGAGCCTGGCACTGAAAAATTTGTCTCTATATCTAATGCATTATCTTTTTCCGATGCAATGGTTTAAGCACAGAAGTGTGGTATATTCACCTTTTTCTCAGTGGAAGCTACCAATATGACATACAGCTTCCTATCACTTAGAGGTGGTTTGGGGTTTTTTCCTGCTCTTTTATGAGGCTCCATTTATTGTAAACCTGACAAATTCTACACACAAACATTTACTACTGTATGAATAATTTCAGCACGTTGGACAGCAATCAAGGTTTATCAGTCAGCCTCTGCTTCCCCTATCCCTAGTCTATTCTTATCTGTACAATTTGAAAAATGGTATTTGAAAAATATCTGTTGGCACATTTCATACTTTCTACTTAACATTTCAAGTATTTTTGCAATTTTTGTCAAAAGCTAAATATTTTGTGCTTTCATCTCAAAGATATCATAGTTTCTTTGTTTCTCATGGAAGACAGTGTAAGGAGCTAGAGGGGCAGTGGGGGATGAGGTGGGGAGGAAAAGGAAAGAGAGCGAGAGAGACAAACTGCTATTTTTCAATGATAATAGCAACGTTTTGCCTGAGACTACTGCATGAAAACCTGACTCCCTGCCAGAACAGAATTTTGTCCCTTTTGCTATTGTGACAAAGTTCCTCCTCTGCCTTGGTGGGTCCTGCGCTTATTGGCGGATTTGCTTGCCTCAGAGGTTCACGGCAGTCCTCAGTTTGGCCACTTTCGTGGCTCAAATCTGCCATTCACTCAGTTAGCTTCATCACTGGCCAACCTGGGGAAAAGGAAGAACAATAATATCCACAGTCTCTGCTGATCCACCTAGCGGATCGGGGAACAGGTCAGAGACCTTCCCCTCTGGTGGAACCCACAGTCCAGTTCAACTCCTCCAGTATCAAGTAGGGAGTTGGGGGGATGGGGGGAACCTGGGCCCGCCCTCTACTCCGGGTTCCAGCCCAGGGCCCTGTGGATTGCAGCTGTCTACAGTGGCTCCTGTAACAGCTGCATGACAGCTACAACTCCCTGGGCTACTTCCCCATGGCCTCTGCCCAACACCTTCTTTATTCTCACCACAGGACCTTTCTCCTGATGTCTGATAATGCTTGTACTTCTCAGTCTTCCAGTAGTACGCCTTCTCACTCTCAGCTTCTTGCACCTCTTGCTCCCAGCTCCTTGCACGCACGCCACAAACTGCAGTGAGCTCCTTTTTAAACCCAGGTGCCCTGATTAGCCTGTCTTAATTGATTCTAGCAGCTTCTTGATTGGCTGCAGGTGTTCCAATCATCCTGTCTGCCTTAATTGTTTCCAGAAAGTTCCTGATTGTTCTGGAACCTTCCCTGTTACCTTATCCATGGAAAAGGGACCTGCTTAACCTGGGGCTAATATATCTGCCTTCTATCACTCTCCTGTAGCCATCTGGCCCAACCCTATCACACTATGAATACAATATACTAGAGGAAATGGTGACCTTTCACCCTTGACCAAATTAGTGAATTCTCACAAACTGGCAGAAACTTTCATTTTTACATTAACAAAGTGGAAAATTGGTAGTTTTGCGCAGTATTCTCTGATATTTTTCCTTTTAAAAATCATTTATTTTCCCATTGTAATAGTGGGAATGTTCCTTGAACTGACTGGGTCATTTGTTCTGATGAGCGGGCCAAGTTTTTCCTACTAAATTTGTGTACATACTCATTTTGCACACAAACATGCTTGTGCTTACAAAGTAAGCAGTGTGGGCCTCAGTTTCTATTTTCTTACAGAAAAGTTGTATTTATGTCTAAATACAGTGGTCACACTTAAAAAAATTCTGTTTTGAAAGACAGTACGGGTTCCAATGTTACTTCTCATTTAAGGAATAGGGAATATCTCTTAAACCATTAGAAATTTTTAAAATGGAAGAAACATTTGAGGGAGCCCACTGTACCTGGGCATTCAAAATCTGTTGTAACAGAGTAAGTGACCACATTTGAAAACATGGCCTAAAAGGTTTAGACTTCAGTTTTTATTGCAGATGCTCATAGAACAGTAATGCAAACCGGTTGGAGTCGTTAGAATAGTAGTAAGTAAAAGCCTACTCCACTCACTAAGATGGTGCTTTTGACCTGAGCTGGCAGGACACCTTCTTGAAGCTTTGAAGGGGGTGAGGAGACCTTCATCCTCTTTTTTTGGTGTTAGGTGCTCCACATGGAGTTGGGTTAGAGGATGGGACGAACACTTGACCATCACACCCATGTTGAGTTGTGGTTGGCCATTTGCAATAGCAAGGGAGTTCATTATTTTGTGACTACCCAGAGGCTTATTTTAAATCCTTCTCCTGGGTATATCCAGTCATTGTTTGGTGCCTCTTGATCTATTGTGCTCACTGTGATTGGGTTGGTAGTTGCATGTTGATTATGTTTGTTTTGTCAATTTTTTTTAGTGTGCTTTGTGCTCAGTTATTTGCTGTTTGAGATCAGGCAGGATTCCCAACACCATCCCAAAGTGAATTTCACATTGTGCTTTGGTTGGTTTTTGCTCTTCAATCAGACTAGCTTGTTATGCTTTAATTGTTGCTGCTTTTGCATATGTCCAGTAGGGATTGTCATGTTAACAAAGCCAATTTTGGAGTTCGTAAACTTGTGCAGAGATTGCAAAGCATTTGGCCTGGGCAGATTGGGAGTCTAGAATCCATTTTAGCCCAAGATATTAAATTCCTCCACAACTTTTCATTCTTAGCATTCACACAATGAAAGAGTTGTGGGGGATTTTAGCAGTTGGGGCCATGTCTCTACATTTTGAATGAGGGAACCAGAGTTTGTCTCTCCTTACATATTTAAGTTCTGTCCGTTTAGCCAGTTTGAGAACTGAACTGAGCTAATGTTTGACAACTATGTTAGGAAGGTACCATTTAAACTCCTGTTTTGTTTATTTTGTTAAAAGTAGGACTGTTGATTAATCACAGTTAACTCACATGATTAACTCAAAAAAATTAATTGCGATTAATTCCACTGTTAAACAATACAATACCAATTGGAAATTTATTAAATATTTTGGATGTTTTTCTACGTATCTATTTCAATTACAACACAGAATACAAAGTGTACAGTGCTCACTTTATATTATTTTTTATTATAAATGTGTGTCCCACATTCTGCCATATATTTCATGTTATAGCAGTCTCAGACGATGACCAAGCACATGTTGTTCGTTTTAAGAACACTTTCACTGCAAATTTGACTAAAATGCAAAGAAGATACCAATGTGAAATTTCTAAAGATAGCTACAGCACTCATCCCAAGATTTAAGAATCTGAAGTGCCTTCCAAAATCTGAGAGGGATGAGGTATGGAGCATTCTTTTAAGAAGTCTTAAAAGAGCAGCACTTTGATGCAGAAACTACAGAGCCCAAACCACCAAAAAAGAAAATCAGCCTTCTGCTGGTGGCATCTGACTCAGATGATGAAAATGAACATGTGTAGGTCCGCACTGCTTTGGATTGTTATCGAGCAGAGCCTATCATCAACATGGAACGGTGGTTGAAGCATTAAGGGACATATGAATCTTTTCCACATTTGGCACATAAATATCTTTATGTAAACACCGGTTACAATAGTGCCATGCGAATGCTTATTCTCACTTTCAGGTGACATTATAAACAACAAGCAGACAGCATTATCTTCTGCAAATGTAAACAAATTTTTTTTGTCTGGATTGTCTGGACAAGAAGTAGGAACTGGAATGCAGTTGGTCTGGTCTAAGGGTTGGAGCAGTGTCTGTCAGGTCTAGTGATCAGGGCAGCACTGAAGGCCAGAGGCCGGGTCAGGAGTTGAACTTCAGGTGAGAGCTGGAGCCAAGAGTCAGAGCCAAAATTGGAGCTGACGTTTAGGATCAAGGTGTAGAGTATGAACCAGAGTTAAGGCAAGGCTCAGGCTCTGAGCCAGCAGCAAGGCAGGAACTGGATGGGAGTGGAGCAGGAACCAGAAATAGGGTTGGATGTGATCACAGCAGATAAGCGAAGAATGGGATCTGAAGCAGCAGAAACAGGGAGTCTGCACAGTTGCTCAAACCAGCCAACTGGGTCACATACTGGCTCAAATGGTGGGTGTGAGACAAACCAGCAACCCCAACTGAGAGCACTTCCTGTGGGGCCTCACCTTCCAGGAGTAGTAAGGTGCTGCTTCATTTGTCTCCCTTGCTGGCGGCGTGGGAGTGTCGGAGACCAGCATCTTCCAGAGCACTGGGTTCTGGACCTGCACCCTCAGATCCTTATATTGACACAGGGATTTAAGGAATGTCCAGGTTGCCTCTTACATTACAACTATGTCATGTATTGGACAAAGGAACTATATTTGATACTCCAACCAAGGCAGGATATCTTTAGGATATCTGTAACATCAGTGTAATTTAGAGGTTTCATTGCTTAGTGTGTTATGTGAAGAAAGATTTTGCCTCTAGCATAGCCCCAACCAACAGGTAATGCATAATCTGCACTCCCCCTGCCCCAGCAGTACCTCCAGGAAGCGTTCTGGCTTAGATACACCTCTCAGAGATCCAAATCTCCTTGCTCTGGGAGTAGTAATTTGCTGCTGGCCCATACCATATCCATTGTGCTAGCTCACCTGTGTTGGCCAGTGCATTGTGTGTCTGTAGAAGTGCTCTGGGGGTTGAGGAGTTTGCAAAACATTTTTTTTCTGGTTACTTCAGTTTGCTAAATCAATGGTGCAGAGAGTGGATTTTTGTAAGACTGATTGCCATATATTGTACATATTCAGGTACAGTAACCTAATGTGCAGATAAATCAAATACGAATGAATCAGGACTGATTATAACATAATTGATACTTATATCCTCTGTAGGACACTCTACATTTCCATGGACAGCATTATATGGAACCTAATCCTACAAGGTGCTGAACACATGCAAATCTCATTTGGCATTCTCCATCTGGCACAGGAGCACTCAGCCCCTTACAGGATCAGAGTAGCAGAGTGTGCAAGAAAAAAAACTTCATGCGCAGTAATATTGCATAATAATGTATTCTGAAAAAATAATTCTGCTAAATGCTTCAGTTTTTCCAAGTACAGCTAATCAGATGTATAATATTTAAACTAAAATTTGTAATATTTCTACAAAAGGCAATCATATATCTTAATATAGTAGGAGGGAATTTTTTTTAGATAAAATTACTGAAAAGTTGGTGATATAATCTTCTGGGAGAACAAAAGGTATTATGCAGGCATTACAGGCAGCTCAAATCCCTGCAGTTAAACACTTCCTAGTCCACCGAGCTGAGTTGACCTGGAAGCAAAGTTCTAGATTTACAGTCACGGAGAGGTGGAATTACTGACCTCTAGCGCTTTTACTCGTTTAACCCCCTGCCCCTCAAAACAGGCTGCCTTACAGTGAAAGACTGTTGGACCCTACAGCATCACTTTAAAGATTACAATTGTCATAATTTATAATTGCCATATTTCACGATTTTATATAGAGTTGATATATTTTGTGCTTTTCTTAAAGCTTCAGTTCCTGGAGTCAGTTGATCACATAACAATCTCGATTTCATTATTTTATTTAAATAAGTAACTTTCTAGCCCTAGCACTTATGGAGAAAAAATTAGAAAACATGAACCCTAATAGCTCAAAAAACAGCAAATAAAAAGAATCCAAAATGGCTTAAAATATTTTTTTTTAAAATACAATCTCATGATTTTTGGAATATGACTCATGGTTTTTGAACACTTTGGGTTCAACACTGCAGTTAAGGAAGAATTTGGCACTTTGGAAAAAACAGGAAAAGAAAAATGACAATTTTTTACATTTTTTTTTAAACAGACGGGTAAATATTTTTGGCATAAACTAGAGAACTGAGTTGTTGGTATTTAGATGTTGCAGAAATCTCCCACTGATTAATTATAGTTTTCCAAGGATAACAGGCAGCACATGACTATGCCTTGCTCACTAAGGCCTCAATCCTACAGTGGTATCTCCACAAGCGACTCACTGCATGGAGCTCACCCACATATGTGTTGCAGAAATTTGTGAACAGTGACCAAATGCCAGCTGTGAACTCTCAGTGAAGCTGAAGAGGGATAGACCGAAGGATTCAGAGGTTGGGCCAAGAATCCAAAAGTGAGGTGCAGAGCACCCTCAATGCCCACTGAATTCAACAGGAGTTTAGGGGACCAAATATGTTAATAATGTAAATGATGGTTTATCTTTCACTTGGTAAGGCCCCTCATCAGTCCACCCTTCTTCCAGTTGAGGGGTGCTCAATTTGGATTCCCCCTTGAGGCTGTCAGTGCTACTGTTTAACAATCAGGTTTTTAAAAGTACAGTTTTGTGCCTGTGTAAATGGTGCGTGTGTACCCTGTTATATATGTGCATACATCAGATGCTGCGTGGGCATAAATATGTTCATTTGAAAATCTGGCTCCAAGATTTTGAGATTGTAAGCACTTCGAGCAGGGGCTGTCATTTACTATATATTTATACAATGCCTAATATAATGGGACCCTGCTAGTTGGTCTTTCGTCGGCTATACAAGTATGATGTCTGCTAGGGGGAAAGTCATTAATGAGACTTAAGATGGCTGAGGAGTCCAATTTGTGCTTTACAGGTTTTTCCACATATGTGACAGGTGGTTGCTTGGAGAAAGCACAACTGCTGGCCGGGATGCTGTACCCTTTCCTTCTTCCTCTGCCATTTCTCAGCCTCTTGAGCAAGGCGATTATCTTCAAAACGGACTGAGGCTTGATGCGACACCATTGCAGTCTATTGCCAGCCAACTCTTCCCAATTCCTGGGGGAATTGCCTCCCTTCTTAAGACAGACTTTCAGGTTGTCCTTGTAGTGTTCCCTCTGTTCCCCGTGGGTTCTCTTACCATGACTAAGTTGAGAAAAGAGGACTTGCTATGGAAGATGAGTATCAGTCATCCGCACCCAATGACCAGCCCAGCAAAGTTGATGTTTCATAATCTTTGCCTCAACACTGGTGATGTTAGCTGCAGAGAGAACACTGGCATTGCTGTGACAGTCTTCCCATCTGATACAATATTCCTATGGCAGTGCTGCTGGTACCACTCCAGATGCTTAAGGTGGTTTCAGAATGTCACACATGTCTTGCACCCATAAAGAAGAGTGGGGATGACTACTGCATAGTTGACCAGGATCTTAGTTTCCATCCGCAGATCTCTATCAATAAAGATACAATGGAGCAACTTTCTGAAGGATACACTGGCGCAACGGATCCTATGTTCAATCTCCATATCAAGATTGGCTGTCTGGGAGAGGTGGATACCAAGGTAAGGGAAATGTTCAACGTTTTACAGGGGTTCACCGCTGATGACAATTTGTGGGAGAATAGGGACAATGTCTGCTGGGGCAGGCTGGTGGAGCACCTTAGTCTTCTCTACGTTGAGGGAAAGTCCCAGGCTATGATATGCACCTGAGAAGAGATCTAGGGTGGATTACAAATCAGCCTCAGTGTGTGCAAGGATAGCACAGTCATCAGCATACTGAAGGTCGGTAAGAACAGCCTTGGTGACTTTAGTTTTAGAATGAAGATGTTGCAGATTGAAGAGCTGGTCATCCATACAATACTCAATCCCAATTCCAGAAGAAGGGCAGTCATGAATAAGAATCAAGATTATGGCAAGATAGATGGAAAAAAGGGTTGGAGGAATAACACAGCTCGGCTTCATACCAGTACGGATGGTGAATGGTTCCATCTTCAACCCATCACTGAGGATGGTGACGGTCATCCCATCATGAAGTAACCATGAATGAACTTCAATGGACAACTGAACCTAGACAGCACCTTCCATAATGCTTCACGATTGATGGAATCAAAGGCCTTGTTAGGTCAGTAAATGCCATAAGCAATGGCTGGTTTAATTGTGAATCTGAAGTCTCAGCTGCCGCCATTGAGTCCATTCCTCGGCATTCAGTAATAGAACCTGGTGAGCCATCATTCAGACTAGAAACAACAAGGCGCCAGGCCCAGATGGCATCCCCAAGGAGGTCTTCAAAACTGGTGGGATAGTACTCGTGCAAAAATGTCATCAACTTCTTGTTAGAATTTGGGTTAATGAGGAAATTCCACCTGACCTAAAGAATGCCAATATTGTGACAATTTTTAAGAAAGGGGACGAGTCAATGTGCGGGAATTATTGAGGTATTGCTGCCCCTCCACTGCCGGGAAGATCCTTGCTCGTATCCTTTTGAACAGTCTCCTCCCTCTTGCTGAAGATGTCCTTCCAGAATCCCAATGTGGTTTCAGATCATCTTGGGGCACCAACATGATTTTTGTTGCATGGCAGATCCAAGAGAAGAGTAGTTGGTCTTTAAGCGGTATAGCAATATAAATGTTAAATAATAAACATCTAGAAGTGCTGCTGCTCCTTAAATAGCCAAAGGGCTAGCCCACATTGTTTTCACCTCTATTAAGTCATGGGATGGGAGCTACTACTGGGCCAAGAGCTAAACACATTAAGTACCATTTTGTGTACTGTGCGTTAGGACAACTTTACCAGTTGGCCACTTAGTGCACTATTAAGAACACAAAGGGCATACAGATTAAGCACAGGCCCTCACTTTTGCACCTCAAAATCAGGTATATAGAAACTTAAAATTCAGTCACATCTATAAATTACAAACAAAGGCAAAAGTGTGGGTGCAAAAACAGAAGCCTGATTAAAGTCAGGCTGAAATTCCAAAATCTTTATTGAGCCTTTTAGTTAAGCAGTTAACTCTGTCAAGCATGAAAACTATTCTATAAAGCTGTGCAGAAACTGGAACTTACATTCCATGGAAAATGTTGCATTTCTGAAATTTTTTACATTCTGAATTGGAATGAAAGTTCAGAAATGCAACTTTTTCCGTGGAATGGAAACTTTTGAAAAATTCCATTTCAGGAGAACTGGGGAGCCAGGCAGAAAATAATGCTCTTGGGACCCATTCCTCCTTGACATCAATGGACATTCTGGCAATGCTCTGAGTCATAGTATTACTTTTTATTAGTATTTTTCTAATAAATAGTATTTTTCTCGTCTGATCATTGGAGGGTGGAAGTAGGTGTGACTTCAAGATGCACGGTGAGCACAAAGAGGAGTGAATGCAACTAGACCCTGGTGTCGGGGTGCTACTCAGCCAGCATGTTGGACATGCACGTTTCAGAATCATTATTAGCTTCTATAAGTGCCAAAGGAATGATGTCTATAGTGTTGTTTTGACTGGCACTTTAAGGGGACCATTTCTGGAGGATGGATTCTTTCCATTATCTATTGTCATGAAAAGTTTGAGCATGTGAAGCTAATCTCTGAAACCGAATTCAGTTGTTCAGATTTTCATCTTTTAATGTGTAGCTTGTAAGCATGGACTCAAACTCTGAAAACAATTAAAAATAGAACAATGTCAAATAAAATAAAGCTGATAAAATTCTATGGAACAGGAAAGAATGAAGCTCATTATCAAGTATTTAAAAGGTTCACTTTTATTTTCATCTAGGTACATGGAATAAATAAATGGGAAACTTGTTGATAAGCATTTCTAAATGTCACCTCATTAGATTTCACTCATTCTGATTATGTATTTTTAATGATTTGCATAGAATCTGTATTCTACTTCCCATTAGTCCTTTTAGAAGTGGAACTTCAAAATACTGACTAAATTCTAGATATAGGTTGCAGACTTCGAATCAAGTGATTCAGGAAAAATAAGTAATGTATATTTATTTCACATTACTACTATCATAATACCTGCTATTATATCACAATATGGTAATTGTAAATATGTCCATCATATTAATTAGCTGCTGACCTTGAGTTTTGGATGCTGTGGTAATTTGATTTATGTATTTCACTGTACAATTTACAGTGCAAAATCTTTAGAGGATATAATGTATAGGGAGACAAATAAGGTTAAAGAACAAGATTGGGGGTTGAGATCTGGGTTCAGTTATTCTCAAGTTTGCCATGGGATTTCAGTGTAGACTTGGGCAAGTCTCTTAACATCCCTGCCTCAGTTTTATCATCTATAGAAGGGGAACAATAACCTCTTTCTATCTCAGAGGACCTTTAAAAACTAAATTCACTGGTGTTTTTGAAGTATACTGATGTCCTCAGATGAAAGGGCAAAGTTTTATTATTGCGTGTAAAAGATTATTGCTGTTATAGTAAGGTCAGAATGTTTCTTCACATAAGTGAATAGTGCCTCTAAAAGAGAAAATGCTATTTTTTAAAGAAGCCAGAAAATATACACACAGGTGCAGTTAGCAATGTCTATTGTTAAGGCTACCTAACATGTTCCATTAATAAAGACCTAGTTTTTAGTTGATGATAATGTTGCTAACTTTGTCTGGTCTGAAATTTTCCATGCTAGGTGTCTGCCGCAGGCTGAGCTTTTTTTTTTTTTCCTTTGCGTGGGGGTGGTGGTGGGGGGGGGAAGTCAGCTAAAATGGTTTGTCTGTTTCTCAAATTAAGGGTAAGCAGAAATATGTTTTGTCCACGTGTAAAAAACAAAATAAAACAGAAACGTACAACTGGTTTTTTTTTTGAGAAGCTCTAGTGGCATAGCTCTATGCTTTTGAGTAGGGACTTGAAATTTGGCAGCAGGTTGCCTTTAGGTCAGGGGCTTTTGCCATCCTCATGAAAATATATCCAAATTTGGGCAACTTGGAAGCCTGTGGAAAAATGGCAATTTATACATGCTCATTAGAGACTTGTTAGTTTGGCAGCTAAATTCTCTAACTGTCCTGTCTGCACTGGGCATGCTCTCGACTCCTATGTGTTGACTGGACTGCGTGTAAACCATCCCCCTGGACCGACTAAGATGTTTTAACTAAGAGGAGCAGGGTGTAAGCAGGCTTTTCCATGCAATTGTTGCTCCTGCTGCTATGGCACTAAACTGTGGAACTGAGAGCAGAGAGACTGTCTTTCTTGTGCTCTCACTCCCCCGTCTGCTGGTGCTCAGGTAGCAAGATGGAGGAAGCAAATTTACCTGAATGCGGAAGGGTGAGAAATGAAGTGCAGGGTGACAGGGACAGAAGCTTGAGGGGAGGGGAAGTAGGATTCTGGAGGTGATGGGAATTAGGAACTGGAGCTGGGAGAGAAGGCAGAAGATGAGGGACTAGGAAGAGAGGAGGGAGAAGGACAAGCTGTGGATGAGGGAGTGTGAGCAGGGTGAAAGGGGCAGAGCTGTTATGGGGAAGGGCAGAGATCGGTGGGTGGGGAAACATGGGCAGGAGCAAATGTGGAGGGAGGAGCAGAAGTCGAGCAGAATGGTGGATGGTCAGAAGCTTGGGAAGGGGATAGCGGTGGTGTTGACTCATTTTTAATTTTTAAAAAATCTTAGAAAATTACATTAAAAAATACTTGAAGGACATTAAGGTTGCCAGAGTCAAGCATTCAAATGTCTGAATAAGGATTACCTGTGCAACCTTAATTTGGTCCCTTTGTGAGTGTGCATTATGATAGTCTTAATTACATGATCACATGCAATTTTTTTTCACAGGACCCCTGACTCATTGAGTGCAAAAAATGGACTGGCCTCTGGGTGATTCAGATTAGTGTAGTGAAGGAGGCTGTTTTCTATAGGACCCAATCTCATCTGTTGCAGAGGTTGGAAGGTGTGTAGTGAATGAATCTGGGAACTACAGGAAGAGGAAAGATGGTCTCATGGTTAAGGCAGTTGAATGCTGCCCTGGAGAATTGGATTCTCGCCAAGCCTCTGCTACAGAGTTCCTATGTGATGCTGGGGAAGTCACTTAAGCCAAAATTTTCACAGGTGACCATGGTATGTTCCTCCTTTTCTGGGCACCCTGTTTGAGACACCTGGGGTTTGATTTGCAGAAGTGTTGAGCTCTCGCAACTGCAAGTGAGATCAGTGGGAGCTCAGCTCTGATAAAATGCTAAGTATTCAGAAAAGTGAGGCCCTAGATGTCTCAAAGTGGGCACCGAAAATTAGTTGACACTTTTGGCATTAATCTGAGCCTCAGTTTCCCACATGTAAAATGGGGGTAACACCACTTTGCCTCAAACAGATGTTGTGAAGTTAAATTAGTTGTTTGTAAAGAACTCAGATATGAGTAATATGGAAAAATTCATGAGGAAATTAATAATTCTGTATGCAGTACAGTGTTTGGGTGGCATGCAGTAAATAATGCAGGGGGCCATACATTGATTGAGGTTAGAAAGATCTATTGAATAGGAACCCATTCAATGAGTGCTGTCCATCCTGTGCACTGAATGAGGCTGAGATCCTGTGGAAAAATGATTATTATATAATTAGACAGTCTCATAATACATATGCACAAAGGAGCCAAATTAAAGTTGCATAGACCACCTTAATTCTGGCATTTTGTGACTTTTGAGTGCTGCACTTTGCAACCATGATGATGATGATGATAGTGTGTGTGTGTGTGTGTGTATAATATGCTATAGAATAGACTAGCTATCAGAGACTTACAGCTGAGTTGACATAGACTGTGACTCTTTTTCATCCTAGCCTTTTCTGAGTTTGTGAATGTATCATATATAAGTTAAGCATGGCTGTTCAGCATTCCATTGTAATATTAGTTGGATAACACAGCAGCTGAACAGCAAGAGGCAAAAGCCCTGCAAGATTTGTTAGATTTCCATATATAAGAAGCTTTCCTAAAATTTCGTATAGAAGAAAAACTGGTGGACTGCTGCATCCCTGGGGCAAAATTTGGCTTTGTTCCTAACTTTTTGCTCCCAAAACGAAATGCTCATTCTTCCGCAGATTTGCATTCTGACTTTTCACATGTTGATATTTTTAAAGTGGATTTTCTTAACCTTAACAACGGATGGGAGTTGCATGCTGATTGTAGGCAGTTTTGACTCATTTAAACAAAGTATTGCTTCCACCATTTTGAATAATGGGCGTATTTAGGAGCATAATCTTTACCAGATATGGTTTAAACCATATGAAACAAAATGCCTTAAATTATGGATTGTAAACCTTCAGTAACTTGTAATGTTTTATGTGGTTCTCAGGAGGAAAAAAACCAAAACACATCCTACAGTTAATCTGTTGTGAAGTGCGGAGTTATTTGTCTAATGTTAATTATATGGACACTTCTAGAGCATATGGTCTGGTACCGAACAAGCTCTGGACTGCTTGAACTGGCTTCAGATGTCCTGGAAGTGTATACTGCTGTCTCATCCATCAGTGCTAGAAAAAGATATTAATTGGGCTTTAACTTATTCCTGCAGCAGACCCTCATTCTGTATATTTTGTAATGTGATTTCTGCAGCTTGAGCTGATGCTTCTCCAGTATCATGTATAATTACTAAGTCTGAAGCCTAAGGGCATTTATTTGGTTGAGGGAAAAAAAAAGAATTATCTAATGGGACCAGTCTTAATGGATTTGGAATTCTGTGCTTTGTGTGAACGTAAAAGATAAACACAGGATCTGTTGCTGCACAATGTTTTTTCCTCCTAGATTATCAGGCATGTTGCTGATGTGTTTTGTTTTGTTTTTTTTACTTTGGCATTAAAACATAGAGACACTGTGCTGCCTCAAAACTAGGAATAGGCATAATGGACACTGAAAGTATAAACTGAAGGGAAAAATAATCAGGCTCAGCTCCATCAGCCAGATGCATAACAATAACTTCTTACACATCCAGCTGCAAAACCTAATTTTGAGATGGACTCTTGGATGAGGATATTGTTATGTCACAACTTCTAGGCCCTAGGGAAAGGATCCTTTGCATAGAATAACATGTGTGATTCGTATATTATTTTACTTCATTCCTCAAGTTTAAGGAAGTCAACTGAGACTTTTCATCATTGCAGCATAAAAGAGTGTTTTGTGTTGTCAGCATTTTTAATCCAATCTGTTTCTTGCTTTTGAATAACCTTCTGATTCCTTTTGGATCACAATGCTTTGAAGTCATTTGGGCAGAGGGGGAGCTGAGGATGGATGGTGTTGACTGGTAACCTTCTCTTCAACCCAGGATAGGCCCAAGGGGAAGGTGGGACAGATTTTATGCACCCTCAGGTGTAGCTGAGGCATGGCCTGACATGAGTGACTAACACATAGACTGAGGCCCCATTTCCTGAAAGATAGAATTTGAGAGGTAAACAGATCATCTGTTTAAAAAGACAGAATGTCTGGACCAGCTAAAATAAGAGGGAGGATACCCAGAGAACCATTTACTGCAAACAAGATAACAATGAACAAGATAAGATAGGAATGTAGAGAGGTGGTAAAGAGGAGGTCAAGTATGGACAGCACGTTGTTTTTTGTAAAGTAACTAAACCATCCAAAAATGTCTTTTGCAATTTATAGTAAATGCAATGAGATACGTAATCTATGTAACGGGGTAGAGTTTCTTTGTAATTTTGGAGCTGTGATGTACCCTGCATCCACCTCCCTGGTGTTTGAGCCTGATGAACTCAGCGAAGCGTTGCTATATGCCAAATAAAAATACCTGAGTGACAAAGTCTGGAGTCAAACTGAGTTTTTGGGAAATAAAGTGGGAAAAGGTCCCGGAGGGAATCCTGACATGAGGAAATCAATGGGAACTGGAGTATGGTAGCATGAGCTGGGAATACAGAGGTTGGAGAGAGGTTGGTTGCATGGGTTTGGGATACTTGATCGCTTGTGGTGGTAGGAGGAAACAGGTCTGGAACACATTATTGATGGGGTGGAGACCAGCTTATGGCATTTCCAACTTGTCCCTTCGTTTCTGGTTCTTAGGGTGTGGATCAATAGAGAGTCACCCCTTCTATGCTTATTATGTTATGCAAGTTTGCTGACCAAAAAATATTACTTGACTTGTTCATGGATCATGCCTTAGGTTTTGGTTATATAATCAAAATCATTCTGAATGATACTACAGAACTGTAATAGGCTGTCACTTTTTGCTTGAAATACCTAGCCCGTTTGCAGGTGTTGATACATTAAAATATTCAGCCAAACAAGATGTTTGGTAATTATAGCTATAGAATTACAGTATATAACATTTATCTACAGTCTAGAGCATATAACTAAAAGAAGTGTACAGTTTTACAACTCATCTTTTATAATAGTTGGAAGGAGAATATTTTCTAAATTAATACACATGTGACTTTCTCCATCCACACAAAATAATTTTGTTTTTTCAGTTTCAGATAAAACTTTTAAATAACCTATGCAACATTAATAACTTTTCAGTATACTGCTGTTTTTACTTAACCTTTTTTTTTCTGTGATCTAGATTCTATGGAGGTATTTATTTTCCCTAAACATCCTCGAAGTCCTAGGATTCACTTACTATTTATCCTTGGGATTCACCAATGCATCCTACTGTAAAAAAAAAATTGTTTAGTCTTAGCTGTTAATTGCTTTTCACTCTTATAGTATGTATATAAACAAGCATTGCAATGGATAATGTACACTGACTAGGGGATAATGGTCCTTTGGCTTCACCGTATAGTGGCAAATGTTAATTCCATAATGGATTATACTCTTGTGATTTGCTCCAGTGGTTTTTAGTTTGTTAAATGCCTAAATCCTCAAGGAGATTAATTTAGATAGTAAACATAGTTTAAGAAAAGTAGAGAGAATACCAAGGGAGTCATCTCCATTACTACTGAGAATAGTTGGCTTTCTGTTTCTCCTAATAAACATTTAAACTTTGTTGTCCCTCAATAACTAAAAACTAATTTAACACTGAAATAATCTTAAATCATGTTTGATGCCTCCATGACTGACTGCTGTTGAGACTAAACAGTTCTTTTAAAAAAAATTCAGTAATTTTTATAATTCTCATCAATTTAAAGATTAAAAAAATCCAGAGACAGTGTAGTATTCATTAAAATCCAGATAGTCTCCTGAATTTCTGGCTTTATTCAGCAAAATTCCACAGTGTGAAATGTACATTCTTTGCTGAATAGGGCAGTGTTGATATATCTATATTCAACAGAATGCTAGTTATACTTTGCATATTTTTCTAGTGAGTAGTAGCAATTAGTTTAATTTTGTTCTCACTCCCAAATTTGAAATGCCATTTTCTAAGTCTAAGCAAATTTCCATAATCTTCCAGTCTTGGTTACTTCCACAGTGGTGTCTCGCATCACGTGTCGAATGCTATCTTTTAAAGATAAATTATTGAATGGTGGCAAGAGTTAGAGATTATCCTGAATGAAGTTACAAACTAACCCCCCTTGGACTCAGGGAAAATTGGGAGATCCAGATCTGGATCTGAACTTTATATCTTAGACCTATTTGTAATGCAAATACATTTTAAATGACTAAATTGTAGGGCTTCCATTCTTGAGAAACTATTGCAATTCAAAGAATTCACGTTTAAGTTTAATAGCTACTTAATGTTCATAGAATTTCACATTTCCATTATGAACAGCTTCCTTGAAGGACAGCCTGTGATTCTAACAGCAGTTGGCCGCCTTGAACTATGGACTGTGGGATGAAAAAAGTTGGAAGCAGTTTCCAACTGATGTTCTGCTGCTGTTGTCTCTCTTGGCTGTTGATCTGGTGCAGCAGGAGTTTCCAGATGGCGAACTGTTTTCTGTGAGTGACTGTGCCAGTTTAAGCTGGCATTCCCTTTAGGAAGTAGAAGCCATTCTTAACAACCAGTGAGCTCCTTGTGGATTCTGCTGGTGATAGATTTTAGATGGCTATGATCCTTCTAGGTTCTTTTTTCTTTTTAAAAAGCTAATATTCCTGACAGAGGAGCTAGTTGGACAAGTATTTTGTATCTGGCTATCCTACAAGGGTGGGGGTGGATGGTAAGGTCCTAGCAATGGATTTGCCAGAGGGACATGGATGGAAAAAGAGGGGGAGCTGGTAAAAGCCCCCTGGGTAATTATGGAACAAACATGGGGTTACCTGCACTGTACACTGTTATCTGCCGGGTAGTCCCAGACCTCTAATAAAGTTGCGGCCTGATTAAACCCATGTCACATGTCTCCTGACTTCTTTCGGCATAACCAGACAATGGTCAGACAAGTTCCGCATGTGGAAATGTAAAGACAAACTCTCTCCAACGCCTACAGCCAGATACAATATACTTGTCCAACTAGCTGTAGGCGTTGGAGAGAGTTTGTCTTTACATTTCCACATGCGGAACTTGTCTGACTATTGTCTGGTTATGCCGAAAGAAGTCAGGAGACATGTGACATGGGTTTAATCTGGCCGCAACTTTATTAGATGTCTGGGACTACCCGGCAGATAACAGTGTACAGTGCAGGTAACCCCATGTTTGTTCCATAATTACCCAGGGGCCTTTTACCAGCTCCCCCTCTTTTTCCATCCATATCCCTCTGGCAAATCCATTGTTAGGACCTTACCATCCACTCCCACCCTCGTAGGAGGGTTAAGAATGTGGGGTTGGCTCCCTGCCATATCAATCATAGGAGTCCCAACCACCCCGCGTTCGTTCCTTTAATGCACACGTCTTTTTAAGTCCTTTTCCAAGCCATGATAGGAGTTTTCACATCCCATTCAGTAAACTTAACTGCTTCTGCCGTTATTTTATGAAGATTGATATTCTCTCTGTTCGTTTAAAATTTAAATGCTCTCAAGCATCAAGACCCAAGTCATGAATACAGTTTCTACTGTCATATTATTTCAAGACATCTAAAACATGAAATCTCACTGACAGTGGAGACTGGCACTGTTTAAGCTGAGAAAACTAATGGTGTCAAGTTTAAGAATGCCAGCTTACTTCACAAAAGATTGAAGCATTGTCAAAAAATCTGCTTAAAAAGGTGAACCGTATTTTGTTTATTTAGAAGAAAATTAATGCTAATGATTACTTCCTTGAACTGTTATTCAAATGCCTCCTTTCCTTTCCACCACCATTTAAAGGTGTACACAGGTGCCAATCAACGTTTCCAGGAGAAAACAATAGCAGTATAACTTTCTCAGCCCACTTATGAACATCAATATGAATTTACTGAGGATGTCTTCCTCTAAGTGAGAGAAACCACTGAAGCAAAAGAGCAGGGAATATACAGTATTTGGAATAGATAATTTAACAAAAAGTCATATTCATGTTGTGGCAGAGCTGAAACGCTGGAAATCATTCCCTTTATTTTGTATTAGCAATTGTACTCTGCAATATTTTCCCCTCCAAATCACCCTCTGGCTTCTCTAAAATATAACTTACATTATTTATTCCCATTGTCATCATCTTTGGCAAATACTATAGACTACAAATAGTGGTTACATTTGCTTTACTATTAACAGCTTATATACTATGCCATGGGCTTGCATAGCACATACAAAATACAGTCTGAGGCAAGATCCATGCTTTGTGGTAAGGTACCCCAAACTTCCCTGCAAGGGTTAGTTATATTACAGTGTACCACAAGGAGAAGCAGCCACTATTGCACATTATCTGCAGATGGGTCAGGAAGGGTTGGAGAGTGTCTGTCTGAAGCCTTGACTCTGCACATGTGCACATAGATGTAAGGTACTAGCCAGTGTAGTTGAACTGGCATGGAATAGAGAAAGGGGGTATAAGACAGAAACAGATTACTACCCCTGACCTTCCCTTGGGGCAGGGGTAGTACCAATGTCCAGATTGTGAACCAGATGCTTGGAGTCTACAGTCTGGGCCTTGGGCTCTTCCTGAAGCAGCACAACTATACACTGCCCCTTACTCTGTGTGGGTGTGGTGGAGCCGCAATCTATCCCTAAATTGGATGGGTACAATACAAACCAGTTAAAGGAAGAGATGTAAGGGTGAGTGTATGCAGAGTCTTAATCACCAAGTAAGAAAGGTGAGTTTTCATGAGTGGGGTTCCATTGTGTTAGGCACTGTACAGAACAAGAAACGATTCCTGACTCAAAGAGTTTACAGGGTAAATTTTTTTAATGTTCCTAAATCCCATTAACTTTCAGTGAGATTTAGGCTCCTAAGGGCCATATTTTTAAAAGTTATTAGGTACCTGAAGATGCAGATAGGTGCCTAAATGCTTTTGAAAATCACAGTAGGCAGCTTTCTGCATCTTTAGGTGTGTAGATACCCTTAGGCACTTAAGGCCAGGTTTTTAAAGATATATCTAGAATGCAGCTGGGAAGTGTGATTCCCAGTGGAGGGAGACAGATTCACACTAGCTCTGCTCAAGCTAGCACACTAAAAATAGCAGTGTGGATGTTGGTGCTTGGGTAGAGGCTCAGGCTAGCCACCCAAGCTGGGACCCAGAAGGTCATGGGGACTTAGACTTGGGTGGCTAGTCTGAGCCACTGCTAATGTAAAAGCATCTACACTTCTATTTTTAGAGCACTGGCTTGAGCAGAGCTAGCATGAGTCTGTCTACCTGGACTGGGAATCACACCTCCCAGCTTCAGTGTAGCTATATCCCAAGTCACTTTTACATCATAGTTGTGTGGTAGAGCCATAAAGATTTGGGGGAGAGTCAATACTCCGGGGTAGTGAATGTTTAGATTTCAGTTCTGCTTTGATAGTACCAGAGAAACAAAGAATTTTAATAAAGAACAGTCCTACTGAATGAATTTATTCATGAACAGTACACTAGATGTTATTATTGTTCCTATTTTCAAAAGTTTTTAAACAAATAAAAATGTATAGCACAGTAATCACGGTAAAGGAGGGGCTAACTATGGGCAAGACTTTTATGTCTTAGCTTGCTCCCTTGAAATGATATGTTGGAATGCATTCTGCAGGATCGCAAGATAGTTAAGTCCCAGGCAGACTGTGAAGAGCTACAAAGGGATCTCTCAAAACTGGGTGACTGGGCAACAAAATGGCAGATGAAATTCATTGTTGATAAATGCAAAGTAATGCACATTGGAAAACATAATCCCAAATATACATATAAAATGATGGGGTCTAAATTAGCTGTTACCACTCAAGAAAGAGTTCTTGGAGTCATTATGGATAGTTCTATATTGCCTCTATATAAATCCATGGTACGCCCACATCTGATGAGGTTCAACAAGGACAAGTGCAGAGTCCTGCACTTAGGACGGAAGAATCCCATGCACCGCTACAGACTAGGGACCGAATGGCTCGGCAGCAGTTCAGCAGAAAAGGACCTAGGGGTTACAGTGGACGAGAAGCTGGATATGAGTCAACAGTATGCCCTTGTTGCCAAGAAGGCCAATGGCATTTTGGGATGTATAAGTAGGAGCATTGCCCACTGATCGAGGGACGTGATCGTTCCCCTGTATTTGACATTGGTGAGGCCTCATCTGGAGTACTGTGTCCAGTTTTGGGCCCCATACTACAAGAAGGATGTGGAAAAATTGGAAAGAGTCCAGCGGAGGGCAAGAAAAATGATTAGGGGACTGGAACAGATGACTTATGAGGAGAGGCTGAGGGAACTGTGATTGTTTAGTCTGCGGAAGAGAAGAATGAGGGGGGATTTGATAGCTGCTTTCAACTACCTGAAAGGGGGGTCCCAAAGAGGATGGATCTAGACTGTTCTCAGTGGTAGCAGATGACAGAACGAGGAGTAATGGTCTCAAGTTGCAGTGGGGGAGATTTAGGTTGGATATTAGGAAAAAAATTTTCACTAGGAATGTGGTGAAACACTGGAATGCGTTACCTAGGGAGGTGGTGGAATCTCCTTCCTTAGATATTTTTAAGGTCAGGCTTGACAAAGGCCTGGCTGGGATGATTTAGTTGGGGATTGGTCCTGCTTTGAGCAGGGGGTTGGACTAGATGACCTCCTGAGGTCCCTTCCAACCCTGATATTCTATGATTCTATGATCTTGAATACTGTGTGCAGATGTGGTCACCCCATCTCAAAAAAGATATATTGGAATTGGACAAGGTTCAGAAAAGGGCAACAAAATGAGTAGGGGTATGGAATGGCTTCCATCTGAGGAGAGATTAATAAAACTGGGACTTTTCTGCTTGGAAAAGAGACGACTAAGGGGGGATATGATAGAGGTCTATAAAAACATTTCTGGTGTGGAGAAAGTAAATAAGAAAGTGTTGTTTACTCCTTCTCATAACACAAGAACTAGGGGTCACCAAATGAAATTCATAGGCAGTGGGTTTAAAACAAATAAAAGGAAGTATTTCTTCACACAACGCACAGTCAACCTGTGCAACTACTTGCCAGAGAATGTTGTAAAGGCCAAGACTGTAACAGGGTTCAAACAAGAACTAGATACGTTCATGGAGGATAGGTCCATCAATGGCTATTAACCAGAATGGGTAGGGATGGTATCCCTAGCCTCTGTTTGCCAGAAGCTGGGAAAGGGAGGCAGGGAATGGATCACTTGATGATTACTTATTCTGTTCGTTCCCTCTGGGGCACCTGGCATTGGCCACAGTCAGAAGACAGGATACTGGGCTCGATGGACCTTGGTCTGACCCAGTATGGCTGTTCTTATGTTATGTTTTATGTTGGGGAAGAAATTAAAATGAACAAGAGTGAGACTCTATGATCTGAAAAAACAAAATGAAACGAACAATAATAAAACACCCAACCAAATTATAGTCTATTCTCATTGGTCCACAATAGCATATTTCCAAAAGATTAGAGTAGGTGTAATTATTCTGAGAGGTTAAGCAACTCTATATCCCCATGAGTATACTCATATAACACACATTTTAATACCATCTCACACTAGGACTAACTTTAAGGCCCTTGAGATATGCAGACACCAGACATCACCTTTGCCTACATAATACCCTGAGGAGATATTACTTGCCGTAGCAGCAAGTATAGTTATCCTTCCATTTCCTCTTTTTTTCTGCATAGCTTTTTATGAGCAGTTATATTTTCCCATTGGTTTAGTTTTATTTTGCATCTGATCTACAGATGAGTTGTTGGTCTAAAACAATCCTGAAGGAAGGAGAGAGACAGGTTCTTATTTCGGGGGGGAGTGGGATGAGGAGGAAGGTGCAGTTTGGTGGTAGCTAGAAAATGTACTAATGTATCCTGAGCAGTGAAGGAAGGCTGCTGGAGATTTCAGTGGGCTAAAGGCTGTATGAACAAGTGACTATTGTGGGTGCATTCCCTTGCTGGTTCTCAAGAATCTTTGTATGACGTCGTCATGTAAATATTAGTAGTGAAATGCATACACTGGAATTCACGCTGATGTTAAACAACCTCCTGTAATTCCACAGCTCAGCTATCAGTCATTCACTGAAGTATAGATTTTAATAGCTGCATATGTAAAGAATGAAAGAAGGCTGATTAGTATTCTCTCAGCACAGTACTCAGTAGACTATACTCAGTGGCATGTTGTCAAAAACATGTGAGTGATGTGAAACACACTTTACAAAAGCTTAGTGGAAATATTTTCCTTTTCTTTCAACTGAATAAAAACCCCAAGGTTTAGTTCAGGCAGTTTGCTCTAATCTGACACACCCAGGATGTTTCAGGCATCTTATTTTTCATAGCACTTTGTCAGTCACGGACCCGAGCTGTCTGAGTTGTGGGGTATTTTTCTTTCCATTTATTTCTCATCCTAATGATAAAAAGGGATGGGTGATCCCTTTTGGATAAAATAAGAGTTGACCATAACCACTGTCCAAAACTCAGATGTTTTGTTGAGATTTGGAAAGGTTTGGTTAACTTTTTGTTGTTATTATTTTCCATTGCTATGCTGCCTTGTGGTTCCTGGTTATGGCTGAGGGCCAAAATACGCAAAAGAAGGCTATTCAGATGGTATTTGCAGCCTAACCAGGAAGTACTGAAAATTTTGAAGAAAAGCCTGTTCTCATGAGATTTCCAGCTCCATCTTATTGACTCTCAAGTAGGCACAGATAGGTGGATAACTTACAGAAAACTTCTAAAAAATCTTTGGCTGCTTGTCCAAACCTAGGACAGAAAAGCAGCTGTTCAGCATGTGGACCTCCAAGATAGATGTTTCCCATGTGAATTCAAATTTTGAGAACACTCTCATGTCCTGCTCTATTTCTTAGGGTCCTATTGTGTGGCAGAAGGTAAATAGTTAAGTGTCCAAGCAGTTGTTCTGATTCAACTTTCACCATTCTAAGATTCCAAAACACCTTCAACTTCACAAATACTCAATAAGGAGGTACTATGATTATGCATAGATAACACATGAGTGGATGACTGATAAATATCTAGAATGATGAAGACTATGACCTTTGCAACCACCTCTGAAATATTATGCTTATTTAGGGTCCAGTCCAGCTCCCATTAACTTCACTGGTCCCTTAGAACACAGTTCTTTCTCAACACCTATGATGTATTGTACATAGTGTAGAAACTCTCTTTTAATAATATCTCAGCTGCCTGCTACTGGAGAATTATTTCATGGTTCCTACTTTGCTAATACATCCATCAAGTTGTTTTGCACAGATAAATACAAGTCTATGTCATTTAACCTGGAGATAATGTGATTTTCATCACAAATACATTAGTTTGAATGACACTGGTAGAGATTGCTTGTTTTTTTTCAATCTGTCTCTCTGTCTAATTTTATCATAAAGTGCCTGGGACTATCTGTATGACAAAACATCATATTTCATATTGAATTGTAACTAGTGAGGCATGAGGGAAAATAATATTCTATTGTTTGCCACTGGGGAGGATATTAGTTGGTCTTTGGGTACCCTCACTCTTCGAGCTATAAAGCTTCACAGAGGAATACTTTTGCCATCACTAATTTTAGTGTACACTCTTCCACTGATGAATGAGTGTAACTCTCATTAAAATTTGAGAGTTAAGCATCATGCACTCGCAGTTACTCTAAGTATTATCTTACTCTAGTTTATGAATCTATAGTTCTGATGTGTCATGCCCCACACCCTGCAAATTCTTTCAGCTGTTTTGGTCCCGAAAAGTAAGTGACACATACTTTTGGTGTATTTTATCTGCTCAATTTCTTATTTTGAATTCAGCAGATTCCCACAGTGCTGCTGATAATGAACAACAGAGCTTTGATACAGAAGCTGCTGCAGATAAACACCTTGCAACACTCATATAGCAATTTTATATGAAACATTATGTTGCTGCGTTTTTCTCCTTTGATAAATTGGGTTTGCACATATTATGCAAGTTTCTTAAAAAAAAACCCCATAATGCTCTAAACCAAAATGTATGTTGTTTTAGTGAATAATCCCCCTGCTTCTTAAAGGGAGAAAATGTTCACTGTGATTATATTTATAGGGAGAAAATAGTATTCTCAAAATCATGTCTTGCTAACATATTTACTAATTTTTCTTTGAAAAGATGAAAAATAGTTGCTTTGAGAAATCAACAATTTAGGTTATGTTTGAGGTGCCTTTAACAGTCATTTTAAAATAAATTCTTTAAGTTTTAAGATCAACATTTTTTAAAGGGAAAAATATCCAAAAAGCTGCCACAGCAGGTCTAACTTACAAGAGACCTTTAGAATAATGACTCCAGGGAGGAAAAAAAATAATTTATTTCTAGCAATACATTTTTACAAATAAGAGTGTGGCAATCATCACTATGGTGACATTTTACTTTACTATGGTGACATCACTAAACTTTTTCTCCTTTTATAATAGTCATGACTAATAATGACAGGCTATCTCAAAATGACATTCTCACAGCTCTGAAATAGAAAACTATGTTGGATGATGCACAGAAATATTTGAGGCTGACATCTTGTGTTGTTAAATGTTTACCATAGGAGTCCCTGCTTAGCATTTCATTTTATCATTTACCCATCACCATCATATCTGGGTGCTGTCTGATACTACCTTCCGTGTACATATGCAGATGTGTGCATATACACAATAGAAGTACAAACTCAATGATTACCTAAAGTTGTTCATTATGCATATATAAAGATGCAATAATTTACAGTTCATACTGAAAGCTGAAAATGTTAATGTTACGCAAGTAAGCACTGAAGAAAAATGAAATGCCAAAATCAAGTTTACAAATTCAACCTTAACTCTACCCCCATGAACATATAAAGTTTAGAAATTTATTAACATAGTGTATTAGCCATAGGTCATTGAGTATAATACAATAAATCTTTTAAATTGACACAACTCCAAAAAAAAAATCCAAATTTTAACAACACAGATTAAAAACAAGATTAACACTTCCCTAAAATCAATTATTCCAGTAAAATCATCCCATCTACACCAATATGTGAAAATAAGATTTACAAAAATATTAGGAGTACACTATTCCAGTCAGGTCAAAAGTAGCCTCTCTTTTATGGCAAACCAGGTAAATAAGGTGACAGCCTGCACATCTGAAACATTTTTCAGTGTGTAGCAAATATTCTGATTTCTGAAGTGATATGGTTAAAGGTATCTGGGCCAGGAAGGGAGATAACCATTTATTTCTTGGGTGGCAGTACAGGTTACAAGGAAATAAATAGTGTGTTAAGTCTTCAAACTGACCAGACACACAGGGGCAAAGACAATTGCATTTCTCCATACCAGTACATCTCCCTTTCCACATAGGCTGTCTGCAGAGTTTGGAAATGGAGATCTGTAAAGGCCCTCCTTAACATACTGCTGTTCAAAATATTCAAATATTTCTCATAACATTCTTTAACTGAGAAAGCCAAAGAGATATTTGTTATCTGAACAGTTGTCATATCCAGTTTTTTTGCACACATCTTCTGCAACGAGCTTAATTCAGGTTTTCATACTTTTGTCTACTGTCCTAAGTCAAATTCCAAAAAGCGCAAAAGAATGGAGGGAATACTGAACTTGCAAAAGCCAAGGGAACTTTAGGGTATGGATATCGTTGAGCTCTTCTTCCAGACATAACCTTGGAATGTGCTGTTGATTCATATGTGGAATATGGAGCCAATGATTAATATAAAGGCATCGGGCTTTGGTCAAAATAGCGCATTCCCCTACCTCTGCCCCGATCTGGGATGTAATTTGGGAGGCCAAGTATTTTCTTCCAAAATTTGTTTGTCACAATCTTTACTTACTAAGATTCTTCCAGCCCCAGATTTCCACACCATAAAGTATTTGGGTACAGACATTAGCTTTGAAAACTCTAGGAGTTGGAGTGATTAAATTGCGCTCATCGACCCAAATAAAATGCAGAACTGCTTGCATAGAATGTAAAGCTTTTTCTTTGCTACCTCAATATGTTTATTGGCCGTTGGCCATTATATGCAAAACAAATACCTGAATAGTGGAAAATCTAACCTGCTCAATATAATGGCCATCAATCATCCATTTTAGGAAGCCTTGGCGTGCGACCAAGAACAATTACTTTAGTTTTCTGATAGTTTATGCTCAGGCACTCCTTCTGGCAATAAGAGATAAAGTCCTTTAACATTTGCTTCAAGCCTAGGGTAATTTGGGATAGCAAAGCCATGTTGTCTGCAAAAAGTAGGACTGATACAAATTGGTTCAGAATTTTGGGAGGGAAATATTACATCCCTTCTGAAGCCCTCACCTCATTAATATAAAAATTGAAAAGGAAAGGGGCCAATAACCAATACTGATGGACATCTTTTTGCAATGGATATAGGGTTAGCTAATCTTGCTGTCCTGACCTTGGCCACTATTTGGCTATAAAGAGCACTCAGGAGATAAAGTAGCCTAGAGTTGCTAGCCCCCCTCAAGTTTCTCTCAGAGATGACCTCTGTCAACAGAATCAAAGCTGATTTCAGATCGACAAAGTTTGCATAACATTTTTCCCATGGGGGGAACAGCATTTATTAAGCAAGTGAGTGGACAAAGCAGTTATCAATGGTAAAGCAGTCATTCTGGAAACTGGCTTGTTCCTTGGAAAATACATTACAATCTTCTGCCTGATCATCCCCAAGAGATATCCGGTGTAAATTTTAAAATCTACACCGGATAACAGGCTCCTTTGAGCATATGAAGTATGACACAGACTTTTGTCATATGATCATTGAATAGTATTACCTCACTTAGGTCCTGATTCTTCAAAGTGCATAACTTTAAGCACGTGTAGTACTTCAATGGAGTTACTTTGAATTTACATTTATGTAATTACACAGAACATTTTGCAGAATCATCAGGACCCTTTATCTGTTGCCTTATGTACTTTCAAATCTGTTAATTGAATGATGCATGTTTCTTTCACTCTAATAGTATGTGATCATGTAATTAAAAATTGTATCATAATTGGCATGTACAAGAGAGAAGAGTGATTCTACTCTGAAAAGGGAGTTAAAATGGGATCTTTTCACTCCACAGATGTGCTCTCTGCATGCATTCAGAATTGCATCCATTGTCTTTAGCGACAAAAATACATTTTACTCCCGTTTAAAATTGGCAGGAGCTAAAAACACAAGAGGGAGGGAGCTGGATTCTATTCCTTATTGTACATCATTAACTTTTTTTAACTAGCTCCAAATAGTAACACCTGTCAAAAACCATCAAAGACCTTAGAGTTGCAAGGATTTAACAGAGAGCATAATTTGGCTTACAATCTTTATTGCTGGTGTTGATGCATGAAAAAAAAGGACTTCTCTTCAGAGCTGAGGTTGAATTTGCGGGGTTGGCAGTTAGAAAAACCATCTTTTCACATACAAACTGAACACATTTCATGGCAAGTCATTCTGAAACAATCGGCATAGAATCCCACAATGGAACTTCAGAGTCACAGTTCAGAAGAAAACCACAGGCTAACTTTTTAGCATTTTTTAACTTTTGGTCACTTAATCTTTCAGCTTTCATGGTCATTTAATATATTTTCAGTATGGAATATCATAGGCTTTTTCTTTTAAGGAAAGAGAAAATCAAAAAGATGACAGATTGTGCTTTTTGTCTACACATTTTGACTTGACACACCCCCATGCCAGAAATGAAACCAGGATGGCATGTCACAGTGACAGATGTGTGCCTTGCACCATTTTCAGTAGTGCTAGGCACCCGTGTGAAATAGCTCAGTGAAAGTCTGACCCTGCGCCTTTGAAATCAATGGACCATTGACTTCAAGGGGTGCAGGATTAGATCCTGAATGAAAGAGTGCGTGCTAAACTGTGTATTAAATTAGCCTATTTTTCTGTCTCTTTCAAAGAAGGCCATGTAACTGTACCTTGAATGAAACAGAACTTACCACAATTTTTACTATGATTTAAAAGTATCTGTGCTTGAATGCCGTGAAAGCTCTTCTATTTATAATGTTGAGTAGCTATTGATCAAGTGTACTATTGTTAGAACTGGCTGGAAAACAAACAAATATAGTGAAATTACATTTTAATTCTGCTCAAAATTTAATTATTGTCAACATTTTCCTCTCCCCTTTGCTCTAGCTGTCATAGTAAAAATTAACGAAGTAAACCCTCCTGTGAAATCACCGTGTAACAATAAATCAGCCATTTCAAGACTAATACCTCCTCAAGAAAGGAGCATTCTCCTGACAAACTTCAGCATTCTATCTCAATTTGTTTTGTTACTGTTCAAAAATACATCATAAGCAAGTATAATTCTTTGTGTTCTAAAAAATGCCATTTTCCCCAGATTAAAAAAAAAAATCTGTCAGAAACTCTGAATATCACCTCAGAAGGTGAATATTTCAGATAGTTATGCGCAACTGAAAACAGGTGGTTATAATTACTTAGGGAATCACAATTAGAGCGTTAGCTAAAAAATCAGCTAAAAGAATATGAATGTAAAGAGCAGGTGTGTGTGAGAGTGTGAGAGAGAGAGAGAGAGAATGAGTGTGAGTGTGAGAGAGAGAGAGAGAGAATGTAAATGCCTGTTTAAATCAGGAGGACTATGGGGTGTGTTGAGCATTGACCTCTGAGCTTTTATGCTTCTCAGAGGCTATCACAGAAACAATGTTTTTAAACTTACATTACCAGAGCTACATCAGCGTATCTTCTCTTAGTGTATATTTTATTTTATTTTATTTTTTAAGGACTGGGAGTGTGAAAGTAATTTTATAAGCAGACTCTTATCATGCTCTATGTAAAAATAGAGGCTGGCTTTATCCTGTAGCTGTAGCAGAGAGATTCAGAAGATGATGCCCAGAAATATATTCATGCCACCGGTTTAATCTTGTTCACTGTGGCACAAGCTCCTTTGAAGTGATTTAATCTGAATTACACAAACACAACTTTATACTTTGTTAGAAGTCCTTAATTCTTCAAATGCTGTTCAGTGAGTTAATGATCTAATGAATTACATTACAGGAGAGAGTCCAGCATAACTCTTTTTATCTATGGAATCTGATTTCAACATCTGATGAAATATATAAACGTGGAAAAGCTGAGACTGGGGAGGTGTGCTAAATTAGACTCGGGCCCAATTCACTTCTAGTTAATACAAGAAAAAATGCTGATTTATATCAGAACTATTATATCAGAACTAAATGTAACTGTTTTCCCCTTAGAAAACATTTTATTGTTTGAAGATACGCTTTCTTAGTCATGTACAAAGTCCAATAGCAAAGGAAGTGTCGTTTGTATTGATCACAGTGGGACGAAGCTCATGGGTGTGTCATAACAAAAATACTTATTGTCCACATGAAATATGTATTAAAGTTAAAACTCTAACCATGATTGTGTGGAGATAAAGGTTGTATTATTTCCTCAAGGTTAAATACTTACAGTGGAGTCGCATCTTACGCGGGGGTTAGGTTCTAAAGGTAGCGCGTAAGATGAAAATCACGTATAGTCAAAATTACCCTTGAAAATCCCTTAAATCGCCCATAAAGTAAGTATACTTTACATGGTTTTGTGTATACAACCCTGTACACTATTGTGTATAAATGTATAATGTATACAGTAATGTACAGTATATAATAAAGTACATATGCAGAATATAATTTTACAGTACTGTATTTTTAATTACAGGGGGTTGTCAGGGCTTGATGTCGATCCAGGAGATGGAGGTGACGGAGAGCTTGGGTGATGGAGAGCGAGTCATAGATGAAGTGGTTGGCTCTGGTTCAGCTTGAGAAGTAGACTCATCTGCTGCTGGTTGTTTTTCCTTGAAAAACATGGTGATCGGCAACTGTCGCTGTTGTCTCTTGAGCTGCTCAAACATTTCTTGATACGGTCTCAAATCGTCCGTAATACTACATGTGATTTTGAGGCTTTGTTCCATAGAGGGATCGTATTCAGAAATTAAATCATTAAAGTGTTTCGCTGCTTGGAACACTTCAGCAAATTTATGAAGATTCCAACTTGCTGGCTCTTCCTGTTTGTCGTCATCATCTTCGTCTTCTGTAGACAATTTTATCAGTTCCTCTAACTCTTCATTAGTCAGTGTTTCTCTATGGCTCTCAATTCTTCAATTTCTTCCTCAAGGATGTCGACGAAGCCATCACCACCCACTTGCCTGGCCACCTGAACAATGCGTTTCACTTTTTTGTCAATAGTCGGGAAACCTTTGAAATCATTCACCCATTCTTTCCATAGATTTTGCCAACATGCATTGACTGTTTCAGGCTTGATTGCATCCATTGCCTGTTTAATGTAAGTGATGCAATCGGCAATGTTGAAGGACTTCCAACACTCCATCACATTAAGATTGGGATCAGTATCCATAGCGCTACGTATCCGTGAGAATGTAAGCCTCGTGTACGTGGCCTTGAAACAGCGTATCACACCTTGGTTGAGAGGTTGGAGGACAGAGGTGGTATTGCGGGGAGAAAGAAGACTTCAACGTCGTTATATGCAAACCGGAGTGCCACACGGTGGCCAGGAGCATTGTCTACAATCAGCAACACTTTAAAGTCAAGTCCTTTCTCTTCGAGGTACCGCTTGACCTCTGGAATGAAACACTTGTGGAACCAATCCAGAAATAATGCTGCCATCATCCAAGTCTTTTTATTTGATTGCCAGAACACAGGCAGGAGATTTTTGTTCTTGCCTTTTAGGGCACGGGGATTTGCCGTCCTGTAGAGCAAGCCCAGCTTTAATAAATGCCCAGCCGCATTGCCACAAAATAACACAGTCACACAGTCTTTAGCTGCTTTGAAGCCAGGGGCTTGTCTTTCTGATTTCAAAAATGTAAGTGCAGTTGGGCATATTTTTTCCAGAAGAGCCCAGTCTCGTCAGCATTAAAAACTTGTTTCAGAAGATAAGGAGTACTTGTGGCACCTTAAAGACTAACCAATTAGTCCTTTTCTTCTATGATTTTCTTTAATTGTTCGGGGTAGGCTTTTGCTGCCTCTTCATTGGCAGATGCAGCTTCACCAGTAGTCTGTACGTTTTTGCGGTTGAAGTGGTTCCTAAAGCTGTTAAGCCAACCTTGACTGGCTTTGAATTTCTTCTCATCAGAAGGCTGTCCCTCTTCTGTGGGAGGTTTGAACAGCGCGTAGAGGCTAAGAGCCTTTTCTTGCAACGTGTTGCCATAGATAGGCACACGTTTACAGTTCATGTCTTCCAGCCATAAGTTTAATGCCTTTTCAGTCTTCACTAAAGTCTTATCACGCACCTGGCTCGTCACCTTAGCGGTTATTGGAGCACTTGATGCCATGGCTTGACGAATTTCTCTCTCTCTAATCTTGATGGCACGGATGCTAGATTCGTTGTGGCCATATTTACACGCCACTTTGGAGACTGACATACCATCTCTCAACAAGTCCAACACAGCCAGTTTTTCCTCCAGCTTTGGAACAGATCGCTGTTTCTTCGGTTGAGCACCAGATGAAGTAGTTGGCTTGCGTTTAGGGGCCATGTTATACGAAATATATGTATCTTTAAATACTAGAATCACACTCAGCGTGGCCAGATGCTCACACAATGAGAGGCATGCGGGAACTGAGACCGACTGAGGGAACAGCAGATTCATGTCTCCCATCTCATGCTCACTCCGGGGCATACGCTTATTGAGTGGAGTGGTGGGCGGAATCGCCCGCACTATTTACAGGTATCTTTTGTTGTTCTTTTTTTTGCTGAGCGCGTATATTTGAATTTGCATAAGTTAAATGCGCGTATGATGCGACTCACCTGTACATTGTTCTTAGGACCACAGTGTCTTTAAATGTAGCAATTACCAAAAAAGATACAATACAGTGCAGTAAATTAAATAAATCCATGTTGTGTTTTTTAGAGACAGGTTATGTGGTCAATTAGGGTTTTTCCCCTTGCATTACAGAACTTGAAGCTCTATCTGAAATTATCCATGATGCTTTTATCCTTAACAGAAAGTTGTTGAAGTTAGAGAGAAAATAATGAAATGGCTTATAGACTTTATTGTCCCCCCCATATATACTGAGAACGTTCTTGATAAACTCCATTGGACCATTTCTTAATTCTAGAAGTTGATGATCTTGTCTTCTGGGGGGGGGGGGGAGTTTGGCATAATTTATAGGATGTGCTGGAAGTGGTGAAGTCTACATTTTGTTAAAGCTTGTAAAAACTGTCATAAAATCACCAGCTGTATTCCCAATAGTGTACAAGTGAAATGTCCTGCTCGCTGTGTTGGAATGACCAATTTCATCAAGTCATTTCTTAGGTTAGATAACAGAGTCTCGTAATTAGGCCTAACGTGATAGTGAAATCTGACATTAAATAACTTTTTGCTGTTCAAACTCTTAGAAACTTTTATTTGTTCTCTCCTCTTCTGCGCAAAAATGCAGGGAGGGGAACAAGCTAATTAAAAATCCAGAGATGGGTTGGAGCCACAGAAATACTGCTTCCTTCCCCGGTGTCTCTGTGACTAGTGAGAATGCAGAATAGTCAGGGGCAGGACCAGGGACTTCTGTACAGGGCCAAGGATCCAGGGGTATTCAAGCTACACATTTGTAGTTTCTAGACAGCCTTAAGAAAGGGTACACACATTACTGAGCATGACAGCACCGGCAGAAGAGCAGTCATTCTTAATGAGAGCTGCTGGTCCATAATCTATCATTGTGGTTTATAAGCATTGCTAGTCCTCTTGGAGTCTAGAGATATTTATATTTGAAAATACCTTTAATACCATATGGGGATTCACTCCATTCTGGCCTTAGACTGCTGCAGCAGCAAAAAGGGACCAGGAAAGCCCTTTTGCTGTCCTGGGGTATAATTCCCCAAACCAGGCATTGGCAGCCTTACAAAGGTCATCCCATAGTGTATGTCTACACTGGAGCTGGAAATTCCAGTTTGGGGAGGCGTATCTGTGCTAGTTTTGATGGAGCTAGTACACTAAAAATAGAACTGTAGAACTCTTTAGAGCATCACAGCTACCATCTCTGAAGAGTCCATCCATACTGAGCATGCTCCAGCTGAGGGTTGAAATAGACTTTCCCTGCAATTTCAGTTCCCTGCTGTTGTGTGCTGGGCTGTGCAACTGAGACCAGGGAGCTTGTCTCTCTTGTGCTCTCAGTGTGCTCCCTTCTGGGCCCAGGCAGTGTAAAGGAGGAACCTGCCTGATTTAAATGCAGAGGGGACAAGAGCTGGACCAGTGGGGTGAGGAAAAAGGGGATGACTGGAACTAGAGGCTAGTGGCAAGGAGAGAAGAGGGGAACTGGGAGTTGGAGTAAAAGGGGAGACTGGAACTGATTGGGCAAGGTTACTGGGACTAGAAGCCAGTAAAGTAGGTGGAAGGAGGTTGAAGGGAGACAAATCTGACATGGAGCAAAGGTGCAGAGGGAGAACAGAAATAGCTGGGAATAGAGATTGCATGTGGGGAACAGTTAGGTTGAATGAGGAATCTGGGAAGGGAGCACATCGGAACTGGGAACCAGTGGAGAGGGGAATGTGGGCCAGCGAGTGACTGGAGGATGGGTATCTGTGTAGAGAGTCAGCTCATATGCAGAGCCAGGGGGAGGAAAGGGGCTGCCTGAGTAATGAGACGAGGAGCTGGAGGTGGAAAATGAGTATCAGGGTAAGAAAAGTGAGATTGTAAAGTCAAGCACTCAAAAGTTAGGAATTGATAGAATTAGGATTACTTGTATGTATGCATTATGATACATGTTCACATACTGTTTTTTTCAATGGCATCCCTGCTTCTTTCAGTGCACATAATGGACCTGCTCAGGGGATCAGTCGGGATTCTGTAGTAATAGAGACTGGTCTGTAGGACCCTACTTCATTTGTTGCCAAAATTGGAAGATGTGTAATGAAAGAGACGGGTTGAATGAAGAAAAAGGATGATCTCATGGCTAAGGCAGTTGAATGCTGCATTAGGGAATTGGATTCTATCCCTGCTTCTGCCACAGAGCTCCTGTAGAATGCTGGGCAGGTCACTTAAACTTAACTTTTCACAAGTGGTAACTAATTCTATGTTTCTTATTTTCTCGGTGACTGACGTGAAACCCTGGGATCTGATTTACAGAAGTGCTGAGAATTCACAACTACAACTGAAGTCAATGGGAGTTGTATTTTGGGCACATTAAGTACTGTGTAATGCTACATGCTCTGAAAAATCAGATCCTAGGCATCTCAAATTGGGCACACAAAATTAGTGGACATTTGTTGCCTTCATCTCTCTGTGCCTCAGATCTCTATCTGTAAAATGGGGATAATCTCTCTCTCTCCTTCTCCAAGAGTATTGTGAAGATAAACAAATTCGTGTTTGTGAAACATTCAGTTACTTTATGATGAATGCCATGGAAAAGCCTATGAGAAAATCAATAATTCTGTCTTCAGAGCAGGGTTTCTCTTCAGAGCAGTAAATAAGGTGTGGGGCCACACATCAAACAACACAGAGAAAACAAAATATTGAGACTCTGCTCATTCAGTGGGTCTTGTGGAAAAAATGTGTATGATTATGTAATTAAAGATTGTATTATAATGCAATACAACAAGGAAGTTGAATTAAGATTGCACGTTAATGTTCTGTTAACGTAGCTCCCTCCCCTCCCCCGTGTAACATACTAAATAACAAATATACAAATAAAGGTGTCCTAGTATAAATTCTTTATGCATCTGTGAGTTAATCCTATTTCATACTGAAAATTGACCATCTATTCCTACTTACTGTTGCCTGTCTCTTAAAATTTCCTGTCCATTACAGAACAACTTCTATCACCCATTACTTGTTGCTTCAAAAGTCTTTTGAGAAGGATTTAATCAAAGGCTTTATGAAAGCACAAATATAGCCCCTTCTTTATCCATTATTTTCTTGATTTCCTCCAAGAATGCTAATATGTATAGCTTTCTTTAATTATTTTTTTTAGATAATTTACCTCCTAGTGAAGAAGGTTCGTTGATTTGTAATTCCAAAGATCACCATTAGCGTCTTTTCTTAAGGATAGGTACAAAAATAGCTGTCCTCTAAGATATAGTAGATTGTTTTAATGATAGATTACTATTTCTGTGTAATGAAATTCCTACCTGTGTGAAAATTTTCAAACACTGAAGTGAAAGTTAACCATGGGCTTAAATTCTTTGCTGGACTGAGGCCTAAGGCACCTAAATAAGTGGCTTGATTTTCAGGGGCCAACTACACTACTCACTGGCAACATGTAGGTGCTTGGCACTTCTGAAAAATGGGCCATTAGCTCTCTAACTTTCATCTTCCGAGAGTTGGACACAGTACCTGTAACCTCAGCTGCCTCTTATGAAGCAGGCTGATTTTTGTTTGTTTAACTAAATACTGTTCTTGAAATCAGAACGTAAAATCTTTCTCATCGTGCAGTGTAATAGAAATAACCAGCATCTGCTTTTGTGGCAACACCACTTCTTTATTTAATCTCTATTTAACCAACAATACAAAGGAAAATATCACATACAATTAGACATGTGGAGAAAATATGCCCCATAAGACCTACACAATGTACTCAGACAGGCATCCAAAGGTGGAGGAATAAGCAACAGTCTATATAAAATCTACACTTAAAAAATTATAAAAAAGGAGGCAAGACAGCTTAGTAGGGTATAAAAATCAACACTGAACACCATGTTCATTCTTATGCACAGTGAGCAGAAAAGTGGATAAAAGAATGAAGAGTATGTTTTGCTCACTTAGCTTGCTCTGTAGCAGAGCAATTGTTCTGTTGGTCCCACATCTGCTGAGTCCACAGCATCTCGGTTTTTGATGAAAAATTTATGGCAAAATCTATAGTATTAACTTTATATGATGATTATTTCTATAGCAGGCACATACATGTAATTAATTCTGAACCATGCTTACTTAGAGTTATGTCTCGGAGGCATTTGGCCAGTTACCTCAGCAAAACTGAAAAATTTAATGGCTTGTACCATATTTTCTTTTTAAATCTTTAAATGAATTTAGTTCTTATTAAAGAGGCTAGATTGGCAGCCTTTGGAAAATAAAGTTCTCTCTCAATCTACAGAACAGATACAGCAGAGGCGCTGGTACAGCAATCTTCCTCCACAGCTGGAGAGCCTCAGCCCTACCTGCAAAGACACCACCTAGTGTCATTCTCCAGTAACTGAGCTTTTTACTGAAACTAGTTCCCTTTGTGGGGCTGATTTTTATTAGCTGCTCCTGACAAGAGACACCATAACTGTTCCTTGGTGCTTGGATACCAGGATGATGGACATAGTATAGAAAACCAGGTAGATGGAGACTATTATGTATCTCCAAAGTCACTGAAAGCCTTTAAAAACAGCAAGAAGTCCGGTGGCAACTTAAAGACTAACAGATTTATTTGAGCATAAGCTTTCGTGGGCAAAAATCCCACTTCAGATGCATGGAGTGAAAATTACAGATGCAGACATAAATATACTGGCACATGAAGAGAAGGGAGTTACCTCACAAGGGGAGAACTAGTGTTGACAGGGCCAATTCGATCAGGGTGGATGTAGTCCACTCCCAATAATAGATGAGGAGTTGTCAATTCCAGGAGAGGCAAAGCTGCTTTTGTAATGAGCCAGCCACTCTCTGTCCCTATTCAAGCCCAAATTAACAGTGTTAAATTTGCAAATGAATTTTAGTTCTTCTTCAGCTCTCGCCCCCTAGTGCCCCTCCTCTACTTATGCTACACTGATGACATCATCATCATATGGACCCACAGGAAGGAGGCCCTTGAAGAATTCCACCTGGATTTCAACAATTTCCACCCCACCATCAGTAATGAGCTGCCAAAATCTGAAGAACTGGTCCTTTCGCTCGCTCCGGGTCTTCGGCGGCACTGAAGGGCATGCCACCGAAGACCCGGAGCGAGTGAAGGGCCCGCTGCCAAAGTGCTGCCGAAGACCCGGAGCGCCGCCGGGTGAGTAAAAATTAAAAAGGGGAGCTTCCCCATCCGGGAGTTCAGGCGGGCCGGACAAGATCATCCTGCGGGCCATGTGTGGGCCGCGGGCTGGAGTTTGCCCACCCCTTTAACAACCAGTTGTAAACCAGCTTCAAAATTTAACAACCAGTTCGCGTGAACCGGTGCGAACCGGCTCCAGCTCACCACTGCCCACCATCAACCTCAGCCTGGCCAGTCCACACAAGAGATCTACTGCCTGGACACTACAGTGCAAATAAGCGATGGTCACATAAACACCACCCTATACCAGAAACCTGGTTTTTGTGGATACAGACTAACACTGCTACCCCCTGATAATTGAAAGCCTTTAAGTAATAATGACTTTTAGTTACTACAATCCTGGGACAGAGTTTAACTTAGAAGTAAAAAGCTCTGAATACTATTACCAGGTTTTTGAGCTATTCCATTTCCCTCTTAAGAGGCATTAAGCCATATACTTCAGTTAATTTGCAGTTATTAAATCAAATATAGATTATTCAAATTAGCTTTGTACTGAGAACTGGAATTTGTCTCTATCCCCTTGTATCTAGGATCTCTTGCACAGAATGATGAGGAAACAGTAGACTAGCAGTGATGCCTTGTGATCAGTTAGAACGGCTGTTGGGGAATCAACCTACCCAAAGCTATCAAATCCCATGTTGTTTCTATCTGGTTAGTTAAGACCAATCAGAAACTAGACAGACTGCTTCATTTTCAGAAGTCTATTTCAGAAGCACAACCTGGTGTTTCACTGATGACTGAGGAAACAAGTTAATTAATCCTTACAAATAAAAAGACTCAGTAGTCAGTCTGAACCATCAGCAGGGGGTTTAAAGCCAGCTGCAAGTTGTGAGAATGGCGCTGTGGGTCTGTTACCTGCTAGTTGTTTATCTCGTAAGAAAGAGATTAGTAATTCAAGAGGTGCTTTTACAAATGCATGCAAATTGCTTTATGATGGAAATTGTTTTTCAGAGATTTTCTTATTGAGGAGGGCCAACAATTAGTAAATATAAATCACTTTAAGTCCTGGCTGATAAATTTACCACTGCTAATGCCATGTTCAGTATTTTGAGAGCCCATGATATCATTTTGATAGCTTGTTAAGTGGACTTCCTCAATAATGGTTGTCAATAAAGTGGCTATACGCTACTGTCTTAATATTTAATTTTATTTATATAATTAGCATCCTCTGGCTTTAATGTAGTCACTGGTATAGTATAGCTGTGGAGTATAGTATAGTATAGCTGTGGAGCCTAAGTGTTGAACCTCCACAGTGACTGAAGGTGTGCTTGACCTTAATCTCACCTACATGTTTTGATGTTTGTTTCACTAATCTCTGAACATTTCAAGCACACACGGTAATACTTCTGAGAACGTCTCCATTCATTTGAATGGACTCTGTTGTCTCCTTTTTTTTAAGCTGACGGTTGTTATTGGTAATAGCAATGAGAATTGCATGTTATTTTATCGCTTGTGATACCGTGCCTCTTTGTGCTTGCATTCTCTTTACAGAACAAGTTTCCACTCTGCTTAAGTGAAGCAGAACATATTCCATTATGCAGCGTGGCTAGTACTTGAAGCACTTATTTTTAATAATTTTAAAGTCCTTTTTTACTGTAAAGAACATCTGCTGCCTCATGGAAAATTCTGAAAAAGCATCCTTCTTTTAACAGAGCAGTAGCTTCATTGTAGTTAAGGTTGAGGTGGCACGTCGGTCTAAGACACTTCCATTCTAAGCCCCTTTTTTCTCGGGCTTATAACTTAGTGAGAGAAACTTCCTCTGCTGAAGTTTGGCATATGTATGTGGCTTCAATTTAGAGCTAGTTCTCTGCCTCCTCTGTAGTCACACAAATTTAACGGGATGAAAAGGTTGGTTGTTGAGTTATAAGAACTGTGAATTATGATGAAACAACCTGTTGATGAAACAGGGAACATCTGTGTAAGCTTAACTATATTCTGACAACTTACTCAAAACCTATTAATCACTACAAAATATCAATATAAGAAATGTTCTATAATTTTTAATCTTAGTTAATCATATATTTAAGGTTACATATTTTCCCATTAATCTGACTTATTGCCCAATGTAGTCAAGTAATTACATCCCCAATCATAATATGCATGTGCAAAGAAGGTAGAAGAAAGGTGCAAAGATATGGTTGATTTGACATGAGAGGTGGAAATGGGACATAAAATGAGGGATGTAAACATGTTGCTCACATGTTACCGAATTGCTGCTTGGATAAAGAAGAAACTAAGAAAAAGCAGCTATTCAAGAAGGCAGTGTTGTTTACTTTCTACAGTTTATAATTTGGATGGATAATCTAAAGCAGAAAATTTAGAGCCTCTGCTATTACAGGTCCCAATCAAATCCCCCTCAAGGCAGTATTTCCATTGGTTAAATTTGGAAATGTATTTACCTATTTCCATATGACTATCAGGATCTTGATCTGGATTTGTTGTCCTTTAGGCAATGAGACACACAGAAAAGGGAATAGAGGCTAAAAATCTTTTTTTCCATCTCTAAGATTTTTTAAAAGTAAATACTTTAGCAGCCAAGAACTATATACATTTTTTTAACCCATGCATCCCCTCTCCCCCTCGCTCCTCCTGAAATGTTGTGTTTTCTAGTTGGCTGGGCTGCAGTTAAATTTAGCTTTTAAAATAGATGTTAAAATTGAATACAGTCCAGCCACCTACAGATATGGTGTTTTTAAATCCAGGATTTTGCTTCAGGCTCATTTTGCAGTTGTTCATGTTCCCAAATGTAAATTTGATTTCAGTGGGACTACTCACCGAGTAAGGGCCTTTTTCTGCAAGTTATAACTGTTGATTTTTTTTACCTTTCAGACAAATATTTAACAAATTTGTTTTGAGCCCATTTGTTCAGCCATTTAAAAAAAAATGAAAGCAGTGAGGAAAAATATTATTTTGATTTTCTCATTTTGTGTGTGTGTGAGGTTTTTCCCCCCTTGAATAGCTCCAGTGCCTAAATGGTAGCAACTTGAAATGTGTCAGATATTCCTAGGTTGCTGATCTGACTTTTGGTGGTCTGGTAAAAGTTGGTTGAGATTTGTCCTAATTATAAGGGTTTAAAAATGTTCTTTGTGTGTGCTTACTTGGATATTGCAGTGTGGACACAACAGTCTGATAGTACGTTCACATGTATCTGTCTTAGGAAAGTTTGTTGGAAGTACTGGGTATTTCTCTGCATACACTGAAAGAAGCAGGGCTTGAAAGGAAATGTCCGTTCTTACCTTAGATGAGAGAAGTTTTCAGATAAAATACTACTTTAAGATTGAGTCAGTGTATTGTTAACCTTAATGGTAAATGACTGATTTAAAAAAATAGAAAAATCAAAGCACAGCAAACCTAGAGAATTTAGAGTTAAGATTAAACATTAAAGAGATTGAAAATGATCATTATATAAATTAAAAAACAATCTTCACTAGCTACATGTAGGTGGCCCAGTAGATTTGGGTTTTCAGGAAGGCTTTGAATGAGGAAAGGATAATGGTCCTGTGGACCATCTCAGAGAGAGTATCCGATATAGGAGTAACATTGAAGAACGTCTGATGTATTTGTCAGAGCAGCACTAGAGGGAATTGAAAGGACAAAACAAAAAGTGTCAGAGTGGTAAGTAGAAGGATGGAATTATGCAGGGTCTTGAAGGCAATGGCAAAATACTTGAAGTTGCTGCAGTGGAGAAGGTGCAGCTAATTAGGCCTTGATTCAGCAAGGTACTTAAGCACAGGGCTAATTTCAAGCATGTGAGTAATCCTACTTCAGTCTCTTTGCTGAATTGTAGCTTTAAACAGGGAGGTGACTTGTTCAGAATGACAGGCAAGGAAGCTGAGCTTAGTACAGACCAATGAATGGCATGGAGGCCAGAAAACAGAAGATTGTAATGGTAATGCAACATCTCTGGGTGGATTCTGAGCAGTAGGGTTGGAAACCAGGGTCTCTGGATCTAAAAGCATGAGCTTCCACTGCCTGATGTATTAGATCAAGGCTGTAGTATACTCATAAACCTTTCTGTGTAGCCAGCCACTAATGGGAAACATAGTTCCACACTGTGTAAGTGTGTCTTACATAATAATCAAGCCTTAAAGTTGTTCCTTCAGTGTTAAACCAGGGTCTAAACGTTATGGTTTCTGTTATTGCTAGTATGACTAATATTGTTGCTTTCACTGAAATGGTCATTGTGAGCTGTTGCAGGTTTAGAATTAGTAGTTGTAATTTAAAACTTCATGATCAAATGTGTTGATATCAGACATACGGGAAATGCTTAGAAGTTCATCTTACTAGTGCATAATTTAGATTTCAGGTAAACTGTCAAATATTAATGGATAAAAGACCATTTTATACCCTATTTAGGGGCTTCAGTTGGCAATAGCAAGTTGTCATCTTTCTGTGTGTTTTTTTTCCAAAGAGTGTAAATATTTTACAAAAATATTGCTTTTTTGGTTGATATCGTAAAATGGTTTATGCTAGGAATGGCACATGCTAGGGTATTCCGGTAAATGTGAGACCCACCCACGTGCCTCAATAGTTTATGACTAAGGAGTATGCTGCTTTTACAACAACTGTGTGCCCTGGCTTGTTTTTATCTGTCAAAACAAAAATGTAAAATTGACATTTAAAGTGGAAAATATTTAGTAAAGAATAATAGGTTGGAGCTATGCTGTTTTTGTTGCTTAATTGCATGGGTTGGAACATTAGATATTCAGACTGCTCCCTCATTCCTTCAGTCTATTTTATAAACCATTACAACAGCAATAAACTCTGGCTGCTTAATGATTATTTTATCCATAATAAATAGTACCTGCAATGAACTTGCCCCTAATAGTGCGCAGTACTACCATATGTTGTGCCTGAGGTGAAGTTCAAGGCATTTGGTGGGGCATATATGCTAGTGAAATACTTTATTTGAACGTTCATAGACAAAAAATTCAAAGAGATGGGTGTAGGACTCAGGAGATAGACACCTTTGAAGTGAGTGAGAAGAAAGCAATGCTGTTTGCAATCCTACTGAGCCCTGAGGTCTGGTATTATCACATTTACCGTCTTTACACAACATATTAAATATCCAGAAACAGCTGCTAAGGAATTTTAGAAAAAGGTCCTGTCTTATGGTATCATCAAGGATTAATTGGATATGTCAATCAGCTGCTAATAAATAAACTGAGTGTTGAGCCAAGTTGAGCTGGTGTAAGTTGACACAGATCCACTGAAGTCATCAGAGACTTTGGCTCTACATGTCTAAACTTATGTATTAATTCAGACCAAATAACAGAGATGTTAAATAATGTTACCATTTACAGTAAGATGGCAAGATGATTTCCAGTTAATGCAGCAGGGGTCGATTTAGCGGGTCTTGTGAAGACCCGCTGAATCGATGGCAGAGCACTCTCTGGTCGACCCCGCTGTTTCACCTCTCTGAGAAGAGTAAGGGAAGTTGCCCAGAGAGCGTTTCCCACTGATGCAGCTCAGTGAAGACACCAGGGTAAGTCGACCTAAGCTATGTCGACTCCAGCTATGTTATTCATGTAGCTAGAGTCGTGTAACTTAGGTCGACTTACCCTGGTAGTGAAGACAAGCCCTGGTCTCACAAACTTACTGAACCACTGGCAGTTATTTCTGAATAGTCTTGGAGAACCAAGGAGTTACTGGAGGATTAGGAAAATGCAAATATGAAACTAAGATTTAGTCTCATCCAAAATCCACTGAGACAATAGGAGTCTTTTGAATGACTTCAGAAAACTATGGCTCAGTCTTTAAACCTTTCATTATGGTACTGATCTTCTAAAAACAAGCAAAACGTTCAAAAACAAAGCCCATGCCAGCCAGCCAACCAACCAATGAAAAAAACCCGTAAAAGAATTGGCCTGAGGGGTACATAGATACCTATATATTGTAAATAATTTCAGGTGAAATAATGGAACAAATATTGGGAACCTATAAGCACCTAACAGAAAGTAGAACTATCTACAGTAAACAGCATAGTCATTTTTCTCTTAGAACAAATGACTAGAGAAATGCAAAGACGGAATATGGTGGATTTAAAGTAATCTACAGTGTCCTGGTTAAAGGAAAAAGTGAGTGTCATTTAAAAAAGACTGTCATTCTAGAATCCTAGCCCTTTGAAAATAAATCTTTTTTTTTTATTTCAGTTATCCTAGACAGAAAAAAAAAAGTGAATACAGGAATGATGGACCTTCCATCTCCTTGGGTGTTGGCATCTCAGCTTCATAACTTACTCCAGCTACCAGCTGAAATTAGCCAATGTAGCAGCAGAGCTAGTGTGACAGCCTCCAACCTTTGCACATCTTGGCTTGCCGGGATGGGAAATGGCATGTGAAGAGATCCTTCACCAGATTTAGCCAGGGAGCTAGAGAGCGGCCCTTAAAGGAGGAGAATAATGAGATTGAGAAATGGTACGTTCTGGTGCACAGTTTATAGACCCACCATTGTATGTTTTCTTCATCCACAGCTTCACTAAATCCCAATATCTCTTGTCAATGATCCATAATATGGACTCTTTTGCATGCTCTTTGTTTTGGAGAATTCCATCTCTACTAAATCTAATTTTACAAGCACCTTGAAATTTGGCCCATACTATTAATGCATTTCACACTGTGCTTCACAAAATCTTAATTCCAATTATTGACACTGTCAAATGAATTGAAACTGGCTGAAGGACACTAAAGAAAGAGTAGTGATAAATGACAATGTACCAAATTGTAGCAGGTGTCTAGTACCACATCTTTATTAATGATCTGCAAAAAAGATAATCACTCAATCTGTGAAAATAAGAATTTGAGTAAATCCCTTTCTACTTTCTTCTCCAAAATGCAATCAAAATTGCATTTAACAACATAAATTTTTTGATACTTCAGGGTTATTTGCAACTGTGTATGTCTCGGAGGGTGGGAGGGGCGGGGAGGGTGGAACAAAAGAGAGAGGCAGTTACTAAGCAATTCTTTACTGTGAGATGTTTGACTTATTACATGCAGTTCCCAAACAGATAATCTGGTCTAAACTAAAAAGTTCATATTCTCAACAGTTTAGTATCTTCAGCTTTCAAAATTCACACTATACAATTCAAAATAACAGATTGTGTCATTTAGAAACAACTTGAGGAGGGGACACTGGTTTACTCCCTGTCCTTTTTTCAGACAGGATGTGGGAAAACATGACTGGCTGTTGACATGATTGTGTCGGTGTTGATAGGTAATTCTCATCTGGTGTGAAATTGTTTGGCAGTAGCCAAGCCTCTCCAAAGGAGCTTAGTGCTTCTGCGGCTTGGCCTCAAACTCAAAATAAACACCTTCTGAGTGTGCGGGAGCACAAAGGTCATTGACAGGTCTTTCTTCTGAGTCATAACTAGGGCTATACCGCTAATGAGGTTAGGTATTGAGTCAGAAGTATGATGAGAGCTAGTAGGAAAACCGTCAAACACTCATCTCCACGTGAGGGAAATACTTAGAAAACAGTAATGCCAAAAAAGACAGAATTGGCAGTGGACATCAAAGCAGATATGAGGTTACAAGGCAGTATCACAACTGGGAATAGCAGTACTGTTTTTGGCTACATGCATGTGGTGTTTAGATGCTGCTTGTAATTATTTGAACTGGGAGCACTGGCTGTTGGGAGTCTGAAAGGACGGGAAACAGGAAGGAGGCGGGGGAAGTTGAGGAGGCGGAGTAAGAGCTACCGAGGATGCAGCAGCAGCTTGGTAAAGAGGTTTCTACTTTAAAAATAAAGCCCTGTTGAAGTTTGTTAGTACCTTGCCTGGTTGTTACAACAATGCACAAATGTATCATGTCACAGGCCCCATTAGTGTCCTTCCCAGTACATCACTGGTGAAACCAAACCTAGACTATTGCATGTAGTTCTAGGTATTTCAGTGTACCAGAAAAATGTTGGTAAACTAGAAACAATTTAGAGGAGAGGAAAAACAATGAATATAGGGCAAGGATAATTGATTTATGCAGTGAGAGTAAAAGAAATAAATATTTACATTAGTAATTATTTGTTTAGTTTTTGACATTGTACAAAGAAAAATAGACTAACTTTGTCTAAAATCCCATCTAGTTAACTTGCCTGAGTGTATATTAAGGTGGGTAGGATAAGTCTGTAAGTATTTTTAATTTCCATGGTCTTTCAGAATTCAGTGGTTTACAGTGATTGACCAAGATTCATGTCCTGAGAAAATCCACATATGGACTTTGTACAGTCAGTGAGTTTCTTCACAGGCTGAGCCCTGCACCTGCATTGTGCCCCAGTGATTTCAAGGAGTCCATCCACGCAGAACTATCTGCAGAAGCAGGGCCTAAGTATTGATTTTTGAACAATGCACCACTTCCCCACCTCTTCTGTGGGGAAAAATACTAGAATATGTAACAGCAAGATCTCATCCAGTATAACCAAGTTTTGATCTCACCTGAAATGTCTGAAAATGCAATGCTCTCAGAAGGAAAATTTAAGTTCATTCTCTATGGGTTTTTCAGGATGACAAATACATTTTCTTAACATCCATTCATTGGACCTGAGAGGTGCAGAGCAGCTACGTCTTCCCATTAGCTTCAGGAGAATGGGCTCAACATCTACTAGGTCAGGCACATTATGAATAAACATAATATTACTTCCAAAGAATGGGCATTAAGGCGAAAAGTTCTGTCTGAGGGCTTATTCCGGAATAGTTATTCCTGATTAATTCCATGTCTGGACAGTTGTATTCTGGAATAAGTGTGTCCTCAAATGGAGTTAATCAGGAATAGTTATCAATTTTAAATGTACACCTACCTTATATTGGATTAATTTTCATGTGTAGACAAGCCCTGAGAAATTTAATCTTCTGTATTTAGTTTGAGTTTTAATTAGGTAAACAGAAAAGAAAAATTGAATCTGTTAATGTTAGATAACTTCAGGGAAGTAGAAACAGTGGCTGTGAGAATGTTTTGTAACATTCTTAATTTTATTTTACTTTTTTAAGCCATTTGCTAAGTGTTTCGCCCACATCATTTCCCAAGTTCATCCACATTTGGGTTGCAGCTGTCACAGTTGTTTGTACTAATTGGATAAATGTGCACCCATACAGCTAATAGGAGCCCAACTAAAAATGCATGACAATTGTGATAATTTTATGCATAATTACAGGTGAACTTTGCATACATATTTGTACGCATAGGCGCCGACTCTGTGGGTGCTCTGGGTCTGGAGCACTCATGGGGAAAAATTATTGGCAGCCAAGCTCCCCTCACCCCCCGCCCCCTCCTCCCCTGAGCGCGCCACCACTGTCCACTATATAGGTTTCTATTTAGCCTATAAAAAAGGCACATCAGTTGAAGAAGTTTGAGTAGTTTATTGCATATAACATAATGGGCTAAAATCAGCTCTGCCATAATCAGATACATCTCTCATTGATATCAGAAGGTGCAGCATCCACATATATTAGGGAAGAATTTGGTCTGAAATATGTAGCCATTAGGTTGTTAATATCGATATTATCTCCCTTTAGCTAGGCGTTGTTTCCTTCTGGGGATTGCACTAAAGTTAAGAGTGCAATAATGATGCTAGAGGTTTTACTGGGAAAGGGAAAAGACCTGAATAGTTTCTATTAAGTGTCACATGAGATGAGACCAAACCTAGACTATTGCATGTAGTTCTAGGTACTTCAGCGTACCAGACACTGCATTCTAATTTATAATTGATTTGTTATACAAAAAAATATGTGCTCAAGAAATGTGAGGACAGATCTGCCCACATTTTAATGTTCTCATGCCTTCATTGTAACTGGGTTACATAAACTCTGAGGTAAAGGCTATTCCTCTCTGAGTAAGATTGTAAGAAAACCTGTAAGAATCTCTTCTCTTTTCTGATAGACTGGCTTTAAAGTATTTTAGAATGTAGGTAGGTAAAGAAAAAAATGAGAATTAGCTCTGTATGTTAAAAAAAATTCTGACTTACACTAGACCGTCTGTGCATATCACTGCTGTTTCTGCTATGTGTGTTTTTTCATGCAGTATTCCTCCTATAAAGACCACTTTTAACTATCTACTTTAGTATGTGTTTCAATGTGTGTACACACTTTTTGGCATGTTTGATATGAATCAGAGTGTCACTGATTGTGTCCTTAGCATGAGGGAACCACTCATCTTCACTTCAAGGTGAAACTTGTGAACAGGGAGAAAGACACTGAAACAGAGCAGATAGAGTCAAAGAAAATCAGAAGAATACTGAGACCATTTTTAACCACAAGAAATAAAATGATTGTTTCCCCAAACTTCTTATTTTGATTTTTGATTTCACCAACTGAACTGTGTCAAGTAATTAGTAGATTTGATCCAGTCCTTAGCCAGATCTCCCAACAATTTTTTCTTTCTTCCGACCTTCTTTTGAAGAAACTTCTTTTAAGTTAATCATACTTTTCAAAGTATGGTTTTGTTTGTTTAAATTGATTAATGGCAAGTTCCAGTATCAAAAGTTCTACTAGTGATCAAATATTACTAATGAATCCCAATTATTTTGGACTCCTACAAATGAGGGAATTAGGTGTTTTATCAGCTATCCAAAATAAAAGCTGAACTGGTATTTAATTCCATATAACTCATTTCTTAATTCTCTGAACTCATAAGTCAATGAATACAGATGTGCTATTTAGTATTAGTTGAACAGCTATAGAAAGCAGGGATCAAAAGAGTGACTTTCACTGAAAGTAAACACAGGAATTAAAAAGAAAATCTAGAAACAGCAGCATTGTGGGGTGTCAGCTTAGAATATCTTGAAATGAAGTTTGATTTCTGTATTAATTACATGATTGGTGCTGGTACACTTTGGACCATGTTCCATTGCTTTTTGTTTCCCTCACATTATCACATATTTTCCATGAGTAAGGTTTGCCATTTTGTTCTATTGTGTAAATTAAAGGGGGTGGAAATGTTAGGCTGCTATTTAATAAAGTGGCAGCAGGAATTAGAAATAAAAAAGCAATATATAACAAAAGTGGGGAAAAAAGGAAATATATAGTAGTCCGTATAAATTGGATGTTTTTAAATGCAGGACATTGATAAGGAAAGCTAAAGATGTCAGGGGAAATAATCATGGCTGGCAGGGCTACAGACAATAAGAGGGAGGTTTTTTTAAAGTATATTAGGAGCAAAAGAAATCCTAGCAAATGGTATAGGCCCTGGAGATGGACAAAATCGTAATGGTGATGCTGAAAATAGAGTGTTCACTAAATATTTGTGTTCTATATTTGGAAAGAAGCAGGATGTAGTGTGTGTATCACATGAGGATGATGAACTACTTTATAGTCCATTAGCAACTAAGGAGGATGTTAAACAATATCTACAAGGCATAAATGTTTTTAAATCATCCAGCCCAGATAACTTGAATTGGCTGAAAAGATGTCTGGCTCGCTGATGTTAATTTTTAATAAATCTTGGAATACCAAGGAGATTCCAGAAGAATGGAAGAGTGATCGTATGACTGCACTGCAATGTAAGACCAGGGTTAATAGAACTTGAGTTAGCAGACTCTGGATTTGTTAATTAAGGCCTGAGCATCTACATTCATTTGTAACCCCTGGTTAGGAATTGTTGACCCCTGGGTTCCAACCCTGGGCTCCAGCAAATACACTGCATTATGCAGGTCTGAGACTAATGACCCATATCCCAGACTTCCTAGTGCCCCTCCCTCAAAATTTGGCCACTCTAGCCCTTTGTTTGTGGAGTAGTGTGGGAAAACTTGACTGTCCACCAAACTTTGACTGTCCAGAGGACAAAGAAAGTTGGCTCGTAGGATTGTGGGATACTTCTGGTGGACTCCAGAGCACGAGTCCAGTGGGGCTACTTCTACACCTCAAAGCACTAGGGCTTGAACCTGGGGTCCCAGCTCGACTCAGGCTCAGACCCTCCATGTCTGTGGGATCCTGGATCCAAGCCCTGGGTTAGCATGATTTGCGTGTAGAGAGAGGGTGGGGTGTAGGCTTAAGCTTGAGTTTGAATTGTGGGCTTACATTGCAGTGTAGAGAGATTCTTAGCATCGTACCAATATTCAAAAAATTCAGTGGAATTTTTCAGGTAACCATAGGCCCATTAGACTGGGCAAAATAATGGAAATGCTGATATGGGATTCAATTGAAAAAGAATTAAAGGATAGGAATATAATTAATGCCAGTCAACATGATTTATGGAAAATAGGTCTTGTCAAACAAACCTAATTTTACTCTGTGATGAGATTACAAATTTGGTTGAAAAAGGCAATTGTGTCAATGTAATATACTTAGACTTTTGTAAGTCATTTGACTTCGTGCAACTTGAAATTCTGATTAAAAACTTAGCAGTACACAATATCAGTAGAGCACATGCTAAATGGCTTAAGAACTGGATAACTGACAGATCTTAATGGGGAATCGTCATTGAATGGGTTTGTTTCTAATGTAGTTCTGCAGGGGAGAGTACTAAGCCAACATGTCAACATTTTCATCAGTGATCTGGAAGTAAATATAAAATCACTGCTGATTTTTAATAAATTGTGGATGACACAAAGATTGGCAGAGTAGTAAATAATTGTGGGGATAGGGCAGTCATACAGAGCCACCTGGATTGCTTGGTAAGATAGGTCAATTCAGGTAAAATGTGTTTTTAATAAAGAAAAATTCAAACTTATACAGTGAGAAACAAGGAATGCAGGCCATACCTATAGGATATGTGTGAGTGCGGGGGCGGGGGACCTAGCCTAGAAAGCAGTGACTCTGAGAAGGGTTATGGGATTATAGTGGATAAATTCAAAATGAGTTCCCAGTGCAATGCTGTGGTAAAAGGGGCTAATGAAATCCTTGGATGTATAAACAGGGAAGTACTGAGGAGGAGTAGGGAGGTGATTTTTGTCTCTGTATTTGGCATAGGTGAGACTATACTGGAATACTGCCTACAGTTCTGGTGTCTACATTTTAAAATAGATGTTGCAAAATTGGAGAGGGTGCAGTAAAGAGCCACAAAAATTATTCCAGAACTGAAGAAAATGCCTTGCAGTGAGGAACACAAAGAGCTTGATCTGTTTAGCTTATGAAAAAGAAGACTGAGGGGTGACTTGATTACAGTGTACAAGTACCTTCACTGGGATAAAATACCAGATAGTAGAGGGCTCTTTAATCTATCAGAAAAAGGCGTAAAAAGAATCTCTGGTTGGAAGATGAACCCAGAGAAAATCAAATTGGGAATAAGCACACATTTTTGACAGGGAGGGTGATTAACCACTGAAACAAACTAGTAGGGGAAGTGGTAGATTCTCTGTCTTTAAATCAAGACTGGATGCCTTTCTGGAAGATATGCTTTAGCCAAACATATGTTGTTGGGCTCAATACAGAGGTCACTGAGTAAAATTTAATGACCTGTGACTTACAGGAGGTCACTAGATGATCTAATGATCGCTTCTTAAACTTTGGTTTCAGAGTAACAGCCGTGTTAGTCTGTATTCGCAAAAAGAAAAGGAGTACTTGTGGCACCTTAGAGACTAACCAATTTATTTGAGCATAAGCTTTCGTGAGCTACAGCTCAAACTCTGTGAATCTATTAAATATTCAAGCATGCATCTTTTGGAGGCATTTTTGATTACAAAAGGAGATGGCTTACCTTATGTTTTCAATGAGACTGATCACATGCTTAAAGTTAGACACGTGCTAAAGTAGCTTGCAGAATTGGGGTCTAAGGTGGTATCACTACTGACTAAGTAAAGGGATTGGAATCTGGCCTACGTAGTTTTTTGTTTTTGTTTTTTGTTTTATGTAGGATACAATTCCTATTAAGATGCAACATAACGGAAAAGGGGATATCTAGAAATCTGTTGATGTAAAGCCAGGTTTTTATTTGCAAGAATGTCTCATCAGTATGTACTACCTGCTTCATATTTAAAGTGATGTTATGGAGCAAATGAGGAAGAAGAGGGTATACATAGGTTTCAAGCTCATTGCACAAAGTAAGTCTGCTCTTTATGCAATTGGAAATGTCCCCAAAGACCCATGCTACAGTATTTTTTTTTAAATAACATACCATTTCCATCCATTATAAATTACATGACAGAGCCAATGGGTTAAGTAGATGTTTGAAGTTAGGTATGTGCTTAAGTACCTTGCTGAATCAGGGCTTTACTCCCCAAGTAGCCCCAATGGTATTCGCCCAGAGCCAGGTACTAATGATTGTGATTGAATGTATCACAATCAGATCCTTAGTTCTTAAAGAAATCAATTCATACTTAACAGTGCAAAGCAGTTTGACATACAGTATTCTGTGTAAGGAAAACTAGTTTGGCTTGACCAAACTATTTTGATAGATCATATCTCTGTGGGTATTTGATATTTTATAGCTGTTCTGACCATTCTCAGTGTGATTTATTTTTGTTGCTGGCAACCTGTGGTAATTTATTTGCTTATTCTTTATCTAAACATAGAAAGTAGCCATGAAGAAGGTAACCAAGGGTAATTCAAATTTTCTGGGGCAGTCATCCATTGAGGCCACTAAAAACCATATTAAGGAAGAAAGGAAGGAATTCTGATCTTATCTACATCTCAAAAAAGTATCCTTCATTTGGAGGATCAGTTGTTGTACTGGGGCTGTCATTAGGAGCTTAATGTTTATCAACGGTTACCACTGAGGGTATCTGGGTTTACTACAACTAATTCTTCTAATTATAAGAAAATTCACTACAAAACTGTACTATGGGATTTAAGGTATTACAAAACTATTGCTGCGTGTTGCATGAATTCACAATAGTGACTGTTGTCACTGACACACTGCATTAGTGAGATTAAAACTAGAAATGATCTTCAAACCTGAAAAATATGATTTCTTTTCAGAAATACAGGGCTGGGATTCACTGTTATGCTCTGGCTGCTTTGCACTAACTCCAGCAATGCAAGGCAGTCTAAACCAAGATTAGCTAGCTAGTTAAGTAAAATGTATGGCTGCTGTATGTCACCAGAAAGGCGCAATGCAGCTGGAGCATTTTAGTGAATCTGGCGAATTTTATTTGAGTCAATTAGAATAATGTGTGCATGAAAGTCAAGGAATGGTAAGGTGCAGGCTATAGACAGGCATAACCAACAGGTACTGTATTGTTCGCATATGGTAGCACAGCCAGTTCATCTCAGTATAGATTTAAGACACAATGTTGCAGCCCTGGGTCTCTCTGGCAGTCTTTTTTAAGTGTGCCAAGTCATGCAGTATGTTTGTGTGCTGGGCAAATGCCTTCACACTGATTGCCAGAGGGAACGTTACAATGCAAAGAAGGGAGCCATTTAGCTTATGCATGGAATAACACTGTGTGTGTGTTTCATTTCCTAATGTTTTAAGCCATTCATAACATCTCACCAAGGACTGAAATAGCAGCAGCCTCTGATATATTTTGTCTTAATTCAGCCTTTGTTAAAATGCCTACATCTAATTGTAATCCTGAAAGAGGTGTGTAGTTTTTTTTCCAGATTAGACAAACATTGATTTTGGCATGTTAGGCCTTGTTTCATATACATGCTAATTAGTCTGAAATACTACTTTCTCCTTAAGATATTTAAATCACACTCGTAGTATACTCCTGGGGGAATTCTGAGCCAAAAAGTTAAAAATTCTGTCAAAAAAATAAAAATTCTATGCACAATATTTTAAAATTCTGCAAAATTCTGCATATTTTATTTGTCAGAATAACAATATAATCATGCCAGTTTCAATTATTTTGGTAACTTATTTCAAAATACCTGCCAGCAAGTATGTCTGGAAGAATACAGACAAAAATAGTCAAGAATTTTTTTTTGACACATAAATTCCTTACGAGGCATATTAATACAGAACTGTGAGTTATAATTTATTGAAACTATAGTACAGAAACTTATTTCTCTTTAGCCGCAGTGCAGAGACTTGGGGGAGTCAGAGGTAACAGAGGAGCTGAGGGGGAGGGAAGTAATTGCTGAGAAGAAGCCTGGGAGTGAACCTGGAGGATTGTTGGGTGTGGCTGGGAGAAGTATGGAACAGGTTTTTTGCGGGCGGGGGGATTGTTAGGGATTTGGGGAGCCTCCCCAATCAGACCACAAGCCTCGCCCATTCACTCAGGCACATCTGACCTTGTCCCCGTGTGGCGGCCCTGCAGCCCCCTCTCATTCAGCTCCTGGCTCAATTCTGTCAACCCACTAGCTCCTGAGCCCATGCCCCAGTCTGTCCCCCCCACTAGCCCTTCTGAGCCCTAGTCTGTGACCTCCCCCAGCAGTCCCAGTTGCTCCGCTCTGTCCGTTCCATGTCTCCTCAGCTTGCCCTGCTGTGAGGAACGCAGCCTCTCCGCCAGCTGGCTGCGTAGAAGCCCCCAGTGGGTGAAAGGTATAAATGCAGCCCCGTCTCCAGCAGAATCTATATTCTGCCAAGAAAAAAAATCTGTGAGGGATATAAAATCTGTGCATATGCAGTGGTGCAGAATTCCCTCAGGAGTCACAGTGTAGTGATTTTAAGAGAGATACATTGTACACTGAACCACATCTGTGGCCTGTGTTTTATGGTCTTCTGTCAGTTCCGTCAAGGTCCAAATTCCAAGAGTATATAGTTGTGCACTGTAACTTTGTTTCAGTATTTCCCAGACTATATTATCTTTGAAGTTTATCTGTGATCATATACAAACTGTGTATTGTGATAGATAGCTTGTGTGTACCTGTGTTGTGTAGATTTGTATTTTCAGGCTGAATTGGCATCCTAAGCATGATGAGTACATGACTCCCTAGAGCTGTTGGATTTTTCCTTAATCCCATACACTTAGGAATCCCTGGAAAAATTCACTCTGGTAGCACTTCCACTAGGTATTCTTACAGAGTTGGCAGATGATATCAGTATAAAATGACCCTATGAAGTGTAATGTGGGCAGGGAATTAATGCCAAGGTAACTATCTTAAAACCAAGCAATATAAAAGCTTGATGAGATATTATTGTAACCTTAGCCAAAGTCAGACTAAAATAATTGTTTATTAACAAAAATAACTGAATTTTAGCCAGTTACATTTCACAGAATACAGAAGTTCATTAGTCAAGTGCTGCTTGATTTGAAATGAGCTTTCTTACCTAAATAAATGACCCTCCTTGATGTTGTTTACAACATAAGGTGTTTAAAAAGGCTTTGATCTCATACATAATTGTCATCCTTTTTGAGTATGCAGAGACAGATAAACTAGCATAATTTTTGTTTTTTAATAAATATTTTATTTTTCATTCTTGTGTGAATTCGGCACTGACAAAAGTGATTAACTCCTTCAGTCAAATTCCTTCTTAAGGCCCATGTTTCCATAGAACCTCACTAGATTTGTCTACTAATCACTGATGTCTTTGTATATCACCACATGTGAACTTTGCTCTCGTATTATTGTAAGATCTATAGAGTAAGGGCCATGTCTTAGTCTTGTAAAACTGTGTGTACATTGACAGTGCTTTATAAATAAGGATATGGTATAGTCTGGGTTCTTATACCTCTAGCAAAACAACTATGTCCAAGGCCAAGTCCTCTCAAGAAAATTTGAGAGGACAATTGAACAAATTTGACAGTTAATTGATACAAATAATTGTTCACTATTAAATAAAGTCCATCAAAAACACTTACTGTGACATAAGTATTCATGGTGAAATCCTGGCCCCACTGAAGTTAATGGGAGTTTTGCCATTAACGTCAATGGAACTAGGATTTCATCCCAGATCTCCAGGGTTGAAAAGACTGCATTAAACCACTGAGCCACGACACACATGCAATTTTCTTATGAGCTATCTGTATTTTGTATTTGATAAAGCCATACTTAAAGTGCATTTGTTTGCCAAAGCACTAACATTAGACTGTTAAAATGATGGATTAAAACTATTTTGACTAGGCTATTATTTTTCCCAGTATGGCACTGTATAGTGTGCATATGCTTTGTGTGAAAAGACAAATATAGGGCACGATTATGTCTCATTTACACCTATTTTGAAGCTACAGTAATTCCGTAGATTTCAGTGTAATGTAACTGGAATCAAAATGTATCTAATAGTTTGATTAATCAGGCACAATCTTTATTATTTTAAGATGTGAGATAATGCTGACATAGAGTCTTGTGAATTTGAGCCTTTAGATAATGAAACTTCCAACCTAGTTCTGTGATCTGACCCTAAGAGAACCCCTGCCGATTTTCATCTTGTCTTAGTAATAAAGAAATGTATTATATGCATTTGTACTTTTGCTCTCTTTGGTTTGAAAAATAGTATCAGACTGACATCCTGAAACAGGACAGGATAAGTTTAACATTAAGTTTCTTAGGGCATGGCTACACTTGCAGATGTAGAGCGCCTTGAGTTAAGCTAGCCTTCGTAGAGTGCAGTAGGGAAAGCTCTGCCATGTGTCCACACTGACAGCTTCCAGCGCACTGGCGTGGCCACATTTGTGGCATTTGCAGTGGCATTGGGCGTGGTGCATTTTGGGCAGCTATCCCAGCATTCAAGTGACTGCAACGTGCTTTTCAAATGGGGGTAGGGGTGGGGTGAAGTGTGACAGGGAGTGTGTTGTGTGTATGTGGGGGGAGAGAGTGGGTTTGTGAGGAGCTGAGAGCATGTCAACATGCTGTCTTGTAAGTTCAGACAGCAGCAGACCCCTCCTCCCCCTCCCCCTCTCTCTCTCACACAGCATTCCACACTAATGGTTGCTTTGTCTCAGAGCAGATAAGCAGCTGGCTGTCAGAAACGGAGCTTTCAAAGGGCATATCCGGATTCCTACAGTGATTTAAAAACAATGAGAAGAGTGACCACTTGACTTAAGGGGATTATGGGACGTTTCCGGAGGCTGATCAGAGCATAGTAATGCAACACCTCGTCCACACTGGCGCTGCGGCGCTCCAGCGGGGGCACAGCAAACATTATTCCACTCGCCGAGGTGGAGTACCAGCAGCTCTGTAGCTGCGGAGTCAGAGTGCTCTACGCGTGCCTTGCCAGTGTGGATGGGTAGTGAGCTAGTGTGCCCGGGGCTCCTTTATTGCGCTGAAACTCACAAGTGTAGCCAAGCCCTTAGTGTAGTAAGTAAATAAATAAATAGTGTAATAAGCTTAGTGTAGCTTATTAAAAACAAGTTAAAACTTAGTTTCTGTGATCACTAGTTGTGTCTCAGTGCTGCTTTCTTAACACACGTTTATTGACATTGTGGCTAGACTGTAATTAACGTCAATGTTTAAATACTAGCCTTGTAATCTACCTTTGAGATGGTGACTAATGTATTTAAACTGCCTGCTTTCCTGGCTTTTGTAAGTTTTTGTAGCCAAGGCTGCAACCGTGTAATGTGTCAAGCACATAGGGTAAGATTGTGAACCCTGTCAAGCATCTACTCATATAGGTAGTTCCATTAGTTTCAGTAGGACTACTCATATGAGTCACTGTTCTCCACTGGGAATTAGGGGTTCATGATCTGGCCTAGAGTGAGGGAAGGCTAGTGCCTCAGGGACCCAGCCACCAGTCATTTTATTGCTCTTAAGTTTTTTCAACTTATTCAAGCTGATCAGATAAGATCTACGTGCTTAGCTCTCTCTCACCACTATATAAATATGTTCATGCTCAAGGGCTCACTTTTTTGTTTCAGCTTTTTATATCACTCAGTACGCTTGGCCATTTATTCAGTGTTTAATTTGTAATGAAAGAAGTGCTGGGGCTCAAGCAATTAGGTACCAGGGCTCAAGCAATTTTTTTTAAACTTTAATAACTGACATGGCAAGTCCAGAGAGGCTGGGGCTATGAATTGCCAAGCCTAGAGGTGCCGGGGCTCAGGCCTGGTAAGCCCTGGCACAAGTTAAGCACTGCATTTATTAGTTGAAATCATGATAACTTTAAAATAAGATCTTGATGGAATGGCTGTGGGAATGAACAGCTTTGCCATTTACTTTTCTCCTAATCTGATCATTGAATTGCTCAAGTTGTATATGAATAGCCAGTGGAGTAAAGCTTTTTTTCTTTTTAAGTGACCATTTAAACTTCAGCAAAGGGTCAAATGTTATTTAGACACTTGGTAAACAGGGCTTCATGGATACAAATCTTGCTTCATGTTTACAATGACACACAATAAGTGGAACAGTGAACATTTTGGAACTGTTGAAAAGATTAAAAAAGTTGGCCTAGCTGGGACTTAAAAATGTCTGTGTACAAGCATTTAGGAGACCATAGATCTTGGGTCTAATGGACAATGAAGATTTCTGCCTCTACATCACTCTCTCAAATCCAATACAAGTCCACAGTGACTAGTTCTGATTAAAGAGGAATATCAGCTGAATCAAAAAAATTCAGAATTTTGAAATTTTTGTCATGAAATGAAATGTTAAAATTTAAACATCTTATATAAAAGGAAAAATTTCACCAATTTCAAATTGAAAACTGTCAAAAGGAAAAACATGAAACAATGAAGCAATTTGGTGATCGATTCCTACATTTCAGCCCAGAGGATAAATTGTAAGATAGGCCATTTGAGTTTATTTATTCAGTGCATCTGTGGGTAGGGGATGGAGAAAAGCCGGGTTGTTCCGAGGCTCCAAGGATGCATGTACGTATGTGGACACAGACACAAAATGGTTAATCAGCCAAAGAAACAAAATCCATATTCGTGGTTAGAGGGGCATGGCCGAGAAGTCCTAGATGGGAACCCCACTAGCAAATGATTCAACCCACATTGTGTAAGGCTTGCCCAGAATCCCCGAGAGACTAGCCAAGGGACAACCAATTTTAATGATCAGAGGAATTAAAAACAGCCCTGAATCCATTCCCTCTCTCCAGAGATTGGTGTAGAAGGGAATTACAGCTAAGCATCCTTATTGGAAACCGCACAGGCAAATGATCAGTCACACAGTGCACCCCAGACCAACCTCAAGTACCATTAAAAGGAGAGCAACAGTTCACCCTCTGGCACATGTAGGTCAACAGAACTAATTGCATTGTCACCCAGTAATTATAGGTACCCACGTCCAATCACAAAACAACACATGGCGCCATGTGACAAAACTCGGTCATTAATCGGGGTACGGCGTGGCAAAACATTTTTAATTGTTTTTTAAAAACAATCTTAAAAACTATACTGAAAATACAAGAAATTTCAAAGCAATCAAGATGTTTTCACAAAACAATTTTACTTTCCCTCAAAACAGCATTTTTTGACTAAATTATTGTTCTTTTTGTCAAAATTTTTGACCAGCTGTAGTAGGAATCAAGATTTGCTGCCGTTCCAAAATTGCTTGGTGAGCAGTGTGACCGGTATCTAGAACACCAGAAAATGGCATCATACATAACAACAATTATTAGCCTTACTGCATTGTCGATGAAGGCTTTAGAATGAACATGAACACTATGGATGGTCTTTTCATACCAAGAGGTAGTTTTCCCAGACTAGAGTTTGGGGAATGTTGACAGGATAGTATGGGGATGATTGCATTATTGCTGCTCATCCTGAACCTATTCTGTGTATGAATCCTTCAATCTGGTGTTTGGATAGGCACTAAAAATAATTTTTGGAAACTTGGAACTCAAATTGTCATTTTTAATTATCTAATATTTTAAGGACAGCAGCTGTTTATGCACCTGTAGACTGTTTTGATTGTTACATATTTTACCCTTTGGATTTAATAATAATTTGTGCACAGGACTGTATGGTTGCATGTTACTTTAAAGACACAAAACTGTGCCAATTTCATGTTACTTTTGACATTATTCAAGAAACATGATTTAAAATGGATAGCTTGTTATAAGACTTAATCCTGCAAGATGCTGAGCACTCTGATCCAACACAGCTCTTAAATAATACATATCTGTAAGCATGTAAGATTAACCAGTGCTTAAATGTAAGCAAATGGGTAAATCCTTTGCTGGATCAGACTGCTCATACTTTGAAGGACTGATCGCTAAAAGAGTTTACAAGAAAGATTTTTCTCTCACTAAAGTGAAAATGGATTCGACTAAATACATGTTACATTGATTAGATGAATATTTTATATTAATACTTTGCATTTCATGTGATGATCTCAACACACTTAACAAAGATTGGTAAGTATTATCATGCTCAAAGAGATTGTGATTTACCCCATCACAAGTAGGACAGAACTACAGCTATTACCCAAGTGTCTTGACTTAATTCCATGCTCTAACCAATAGAAAAATGCTGCCTCATTCATTTAATTCTTTTAATTAAGCATTAAATAAGGCAGAAGGTTTGGGAATGGTAATACCAGGATATGTGAATGCCAGCAAAATATTATGTCTTGAGATCTATTCTTGGACAACTGGTAGGTCAATAATTAGAACCCGAGAAGTGTGAAGATATAATCGTCGGCAGGTAAATCTGATTTACCTATTCATCACTTAGATACTACAGTGATTAACATTATAGGGAAATCTAAAATGGATAGAATTACACCCACACAGAGTTTTCTTTGTTGTTAAGAATGCAATTCTTTTAAACATTTTGGTCTTTATTTTCATGAAAGGTCTTTATCATTTCCCCATTTACATTGTTCAGATCCATTTAATTCAAATCATTTCTCATTAAGGGTAGTAATAACTCATCAATCTGTTAGCAAAAGCTTTTTTTGTTACTTTTCATAATGCTATAGAATGGCCTATTTTAAATCCTGAAATGTTATAAACCACCAGATTGTTAATTGCTTCAGATGCTGTGAAAAATAATTACTCCAAATTATTTTTGATATTTAATTGGCAGTGTAGTGATTTAACTAAAGACCTAACTATACCATTTCAAATTGGGCAATGTGGTGGAAAAGTAGATTGTAAAATTTTACAAGTGAAAATATTACATTTCCTGTAGACTTTTCACATTTAATAGAAAACTACCACTGATGGATCTCCAGTTATCTCCAAGATAAAAATACAATGTTCAGTCAAACAGCGCCAATATAGCTAAAAAAATGTGAGGTACAATTTCTGCTCCATACAGGTTATGTATTATATATAGCTAATGTATCTAAAAGAGCATGTGTGTTGATATTTTTGCTATTTGTAGTGAAAATTTCCCTTCCTGTCTGATGCAAGTTGTTCAGGCTGAGAAAGTGTGTGTGTGTATGTTCACCCAGTTGATTTATACTCACTTTGCTGCACACCTTTAAGGCTCCTGGATGAAATTTGATATCTGTTGATTGTTTCAGGCAATGTGGGAGCCATACGGGTAATACCATTCTCACAGCTTGGCTATAATATAATTCCTGAAAACAACCTCCCCTAGAAGGTGGCATGTTTCAGCAAGAGATATTTTTAATTTTAGATAAGGGAATTTTCTGGTACTGAAATAGTATTAGTGCATGTAATACATATCATAAGTATAAAGTTCTCTTTCGTCTGCATGGTTTATTTCAACTACACTTTTTTCTGTAAAAAATGTTTATTACCTTGTTTAGACACAGTCTAAAGCGCTGTGTAAAGGCATGCACGCAACAAACTTAAAGTGTCAATGTTTCAGGGAATGTAAATTATTTTCAGAATTTCAGAAATTGAGAAGGGATAAGTGGAAGGAGAAAATGTTGGGCTGGTGTCAAGCGATAGCTCGTAACCCTCACAGACTCCCAAACATCACAAGAACACCCGAGGTCTCAGGTGATGCTTCACATACCTCTACCTTGGTGAGTGAAAAGTTATGTTTCATGATGGTATGCAGATGAACCTCAAAACTGCTAAAATAAATTTTAAGAAAAGTAGTGTTTGTCATTCATCTTTTTATATTTGAATCAGTTTGGCATCATTTGCTATTTTTGGTTTTTCACTTGCCAGTTTTCCCTCTTTTCTGTCATGCATCGTCCATTCCATTTTTCATGCCACAATCTTCATCTTGTCTTAGTAATAAGAAAATGTCTGAGATAAACCTGTACTTTTACTCTCTTTGGTTTGAAAAATGGTATCAGACTGACAAATCTGCCCCACTGTGACTTGATTAAGGTCTGCACCTGCAGGTATTACTCATACAAGTAGACCCATTTAGGTCAGTGGACTATTCATACAGTAAAGACAATATAGGTTGCAGAGTCTGGCCCCTAGCCAAATGGCTCTAGCACCAATAAAAATAGTTTGGGTATTCAGTTCTTTTAAAACTGTACTGAACACTACCTGTCTATTAGAAGAGTATTGAGTTGAATATTTGATACACTGTGGATGAAATTTTAGAAATGCTTACAATTTCTCTTTGCTAAAATGGAAAGAGGACACTAGCTGGAAGCCCAGTTCCTGATGCAAAACAAGACCTGGCTCCTGCTGGATATGAATAGTGTTCTTTGCTGGCAATGAATCCTCTTAAATCAACTTATTTTTTCCCCCTTTTTATTTAATGCACTGTGGTTGTAGGTTTATTATTCAAAAACTTTGTAACAGTTAATTAAGTTTAAAATGAACATGTTAAGACTTACATTTGTGACACTCTCTCTCCAAGATGTTACAGTATGGTATATGCATTAGTTACGTGAAATTGAGTGTTAAATTGGCCTCCTTTGAAGTTTCATTCAGTCTTTGTCACTTGTTTTGACTTGGGCATTTATTCTATGAAGACACTTCTCTTTTTATTGAAATTCCTATTGTAACTTTTGCGTTAATGTGATGGAGAATTGCTCCTTAAGGGAAAACAAATGATTTGTTAGTTTTCCCACTTCAGGAATATTTAACATTTTCAGTGTTTTACATGAGGCAGGCATTTCAAGTCAAGCATTACTAAAGAGTTGTCAAGAAGAAACATTAGAACAGGGAACCAGAAAGAAGAGAACAGTTGTCGAAACATGGAGCTGACATCAAAACAGAAAAGCAAATAATTGTTTAAAACCAAAGGAGTACTTGTGGCACCTTAGAGACTAACCAATTTATTTGAGCATAAGCTTTCGTGAAGTGAGCTGTAGCTCACGAAAGCTTATGCTCAAATAAATTGGTTAGTCTCTAAGGTGCCACAAGTACTCCTTTTCTTTTTGCGAATACAGACTAACACGGCTGTTGCTCTGAAACATGTTTAAAACCAGGTTTCTTTACAGAGGCATGTGGGAGGTGCTGGAGGAGGAGAGGGAACATACAGAGCTGCAGCAAGCTACATAGCAGAGGTTCAAATTCTGGTGAAAAAGCCCCTTTAGGGTTATTTAACCTGGCAAAGTTCACTAGTTTCTTGGCATTCATGTACTATATTATGTTGGGATGAAAAGCAAGCCAGATAATTCCAGATTGTTATACTTAATGTTTATATAATTCCAAAGAATTTAAGATAGTTATATTTGGAGATGAAAGGAGAGAGGAAGAGAGAGTGAGAGAAAAACAAAACTTGTGAGCCCTGAATCCTATTCAAGTGTGTTTCCCCTTCACTTTGATGGCGGTAATATTTGGTGAACTCCAGGTGCTAAAGAGAATTTACCCCACCACATAACTTAAATGCATGAAAATCTGTATTTAGAGCCCAATTGTGTCCTTAATTCCTGTTACAGTTGTTATCAATTTGAATATCTCAGAGCAAAGCACTACGGTCAAGCAGGCAGCAGTTGGAACTTGTAATTGGGAGGTCTGGATTATATTTCCAGCTCAACTGATTAATGATAGCTTGAGGGGCCAATGAGGTTAGCTGGCACTTATTTATTGTATGTATCTATTTATAATTATTAAAAAATTACAGTGGTATATATCTATATGAGAAATGTATATGTCTGTAGATCTAATTGTATCGTACCCTCCCCCAATCCTTTTGTGGCCCTAAGCACCCGGTATTCACACCTACTGCAATGATTTTTGTACAAAAGATGCCTTGTGCAGTGTCATTTGAAAACCAATAACACACTTGTAAATAATATAATTGTAAAGTATGTGTAAGAATACTCTGTGTGAAATTATGGATGACTCACTAATAGGTAACTAAAAGGTGTTTAGACGAGACATGTCAGGTGGAGTTGGTAAACAGGTTTCTCTTAATAATTAAAAAAAAAAAAAAAAGGAAAGAGGCAGATGCCTGAAATCAAGCGGGGCCCAAATTCAGTGGGTTATTCACTTGTGTGGGGGATTGCAGCAGGCAGAGATAATTTGCATAGTAGTAACTACCAGCGAGGAAGGAACCAGCATGGAGACTTATCTTCCAGATCTCATGGCTCTTCTACTCACTATGAACTAATCAACTTTATCTGCAAGTACCTTTTAGAAGAACACATTTTAAAGATTCACTGAACTAAAAAGAGGGGGGGAGCAAACCCCTAAGTTATCCTTCTTTCACTTTAAAAAGATAAAGAAACCCAGCAATTTGATCTCTGTGATGGATCCTGGCTACGCCAGCCAATAAAAAGCTGGAGGGAAGACTGTGGGTGAGAGAAAACATTTTGAACAAAGATTGTATCTTGCTAGATTAATTGTTGGACTTTTAGATGCATGTTTTCTCTTTTATTTGCTTGTAACTATTCCTACCTTTATTTCTTTTCTTGGTATAGACTCATAGATTTTAAGGCCAGAGGGGACCATCATAATCTAGTCTGACCTCCTGCACATTGCAGGCCACAGACCCTCACTCAACTGACCCTGTAATAGACCCCTAACCTCTGGCTGAGTTACTGAAGTCCTCAAATCATGGTTTAAAGACTTCAAGTTACAGAGAATCTATCATTTAAACCTGCAAATGACAAATGTCCCATGCTTCAGTGTCTCTGCCAATCTGACCCAAAGGAAAATTCCTTCCTGACACCACATATGGTGATCAGTTAGATCCTGAACATTAGGACAAGGCCCACCAGCCAGACAGCTAGGAAAGAATTCTCTGTAATAACTTGGAGTCCTCCCTGTCTAGTTTCCCATCACTGGCTGTTGGAGATATTTGCTGCCACTAGTCGCAGATCAGCTGAGAGTCAGGGAAGGGAGAAGGAAGCAGCTGCACATCAACAAGCCTTGGAGCAGAAAGAAAACCCAAGAAAAAGAGAAGGAAAGGCTGTCTGCCCAGAGCATAATGGATAAATAGGGTCAGATCCCACTATCCCCAGGTACTCCCACCATCCAAGGAATGCTCAGCTGGGATAAGCTGTGCTGTCATAAATAAAAAGGGAAGGGTAACCACCTTTCCGTATACAGTGCTATAAAATCCCTCCTGGCCAGAGGCAACGTCCTGTTACCTGTAAAGGGTTAAGAAGCTCAGCTAACCTGGCTGGGACCTGACCCAAAGGACCAATAAGGGGACAAGATACTTTCAAATCTTGGGGGCAGGGGGTGGGGAGGGAGGCTTTTATTTGTGCTCTTTGTTTATGTGGTTGTTCTCTCTTGGGACTGAGAGAGGCCAGGCAGAAATCCGTCTTCTCCAACCCATCCTAATCCAAGTCTCCAATATTGCAACCAGTATAGGTAAGCCTGGCAAGGCGGATTAGTTTATCTTTTGTTTTATGTGAATTTTCCCTGTGTAAAGAGGGAGGTTTATTCCTGTTTTCTGTAACTTTAAGGTTTTTCCCAGAGGGGGATCCTCTGTGTTTTGAATCTGCATACCCTGTAAAGTATTTTCCATCCTGATTTTACAGAGATGATTTTTACCTTTTTTTTTTTTTTCAAATAAAATCCTTCTTTTAAGAACCTGACTGATTTTTCCATTGTTCCAAGATCCAGGGGTTTGGGTCTTTGATGATTTTGTAACCAATTAGTTAAGATATTATTCTCAAGCCTCCCCAGGAAAGGGGGTGTGTAGGACTTGGGGGGATATTTTGGGGGGAAGACGTCTCCAAGTGGGCTCTTTCCCTGTTCTTTGTTTAAAACGGTTGGTGGTGGCAGCATACTGTTCAAGGACAAGGCAAAGTTTGTACCTTGGGGAAGTTTTTAACCTAAGCTGGTAAGAATAAGCGTAGGGGGCCTTTCATGCAGGTCCCCACATCTGTACCCTAGAGTTCAGAGTGGGGAAGGAACCCTGACATGGTGGCAGAGTGGTGGGATCATTTTGAACCAGAGATCATTTTGAATCAAAAGCACAGACCTGAAGAGGTCTTTTTTTAAGCTGAGAGCAGCTAGAGGGTTTTCTGTCTATTTGGAGACAGAAGTGTTAGTTTTTTTTACAAAGGGATTTTTCTTTTTTGAGCTGGAGTTTTCTCTACCTAAAGGCAGGGTAGCTAACCTCCTGCAGAGAAATTCACAAGTTTTTTTTTTCCCCCTAACTCTCGGGTATAGCTAGAGTTAAGCACAAGAAAGCAGGAAAATGACTACCAGTGAAGCAGCTAATAAACTAGAGCTAGCCAGATTCGAAGCTGAAGAGAAACAAAAAGAGCATGATAGACAGAGGGCCTTAAGGTGCTTGGAGATGGAGGCAGAGGAAGCTGCCCACAAAAGAGCTATGGAGGAGAAAGAAAAAGAGAGGAAGCATGCAGTGGAGATGGAGCAGGCAAGGGCTCAGCAGAATGTAGCAACCAACCCTAGCAATCCTTCTCCAGGTACCGCTTCCCATCCCAGAAAGTTCCCCACCTACAAGGCAGGCGATGATACTGAGGCCTTCTTAGAAACCTTCGAAAAGGCCTGCCTTGGGTACAGCATCTCCACAGACCAGTACATGGTAGAGCTGAGGCCGCAGCTCAGTGGACCGTTAGCAGAGGTGGCGGCTGAAATGCTAAGGAACACATGAACAGTTATGAACTTTTTAAAACCCAGGCGAGAGTCAGAATGGGGCTAACACCTGAGCATTTCGTCGGCGGTTCAGAGCCCTAAGGTGGAAACCAGACGTTTCATTTACCCGACATGCCTACCACATTGTGAAAAATTGGGATGCCTGGATATTGGGAGCAAGTGTTAAATCTCCAGAAGCTATGCCCTTCCTAATGCAAATGGAGCAGTTCTTAGAGGGTGTTCCTGAGGAAATAGAAAGGTACATCCTAGATGGGAAGCCCAAAACTGTAATCGAGGTGGGGGAGATTGGAGCCAAATGGGGGGAGGTGGCAGAAAAGAAAAAAAACTAGTAGCAGTTGGAGCGGCTATCAGAAGGGGCAACCCAAAACAAAACTCTATCACCGGGGGCAACCCAAGGCCCCACCTACATCCCAAGGAAAACCCCAGGCACCTTATCGTCCCACCACACCACTCTCCAGCAACCCACCTTGCCCCAGTGACCAGTCAACTGGGCGATGTTTTAAATGTAATGAGCCGGGGCATGTGAAGGCCAACTGCCCCAAGAACCCCAATAGATTACAGTTCATTGCACCGGGGTCACACCAAAGGTCCTCAGGCCCAGATGCCTCCCAGATACCCTTAGAGCGAAGGGAAACTGTGAGTGTGGGCGGCAAGAAGGTTACAGTGTGGAGGGACACTGAAGCGCAGGTGTCAGCTATCCATCAATCCTTAGTGGACCCCAACTTAATCAACCCAGAGGCCCAAGTGATGATTCAACCCTTCAAGTCCAACTCTTTTGATTTGCCTACAGCCAAGTTGCCTGTCCAGTACAAGGGCTGGTCAGGAATGTGGACTTTTGCAGTCTGTGATGATTATCCCATTCTCATGCTGCTAGGGAAGACTTGGCCAACAAGGTAAAGCTGTCCAAGAGCGTGGGAATGGTCACCCGCAACCAGACTAAGCAAGCTTCCACACCTATCCCTGTTCCTGAGCCTTCCACCAGGGCCCTGTCTGTGTTACCAGAGACCCAGATGGAGGTGGTGGAATCGGATCCCCTGCCAACGACTGTAACGGCCGTAGTGGATCCAGTCCCAGAGACCCAGCCAAAGCCAGTCCCCGAACCAAAACTGGTGAAGCAACCAGCACCAGAACCATTGCCAGCACTGAGTCCAGTGCTTGCAACCCCATCTACAGCTCCAAAACCAGAGGGCACTACTGAGCCTGCACTGGCAGCAGCAGCAGATGACCCTACAAAAGAGGCTCAGCCAGAGCCTGAAATACCCGTAGTGCACCAGCAGAGAGCGGTTCATCATCAATGGAAACAGCCCCATCACCTGCATCGCTTCCAGAGGGACCAAGCCCAGGTCCACAATCCAGTGAGGAACTGATGTCTCCAGCATCAAGGGAACAGTTCCAGGCTGAACAGGAAGCAGATGAAAGCCTCCAGAGAGCTTGGACGGAGGCACAGAACAGCCCACCGCCTCTCAACTCTTCTAATAGATCCCAGTTTGTTGTAGAAAGAAGACTTTTATACAAGGAAACTCTTTCTGGTGGGCACCAGGAAGACTGGCATTCTCAGAGACAGTCGGTAGTTCCAACTAAGTACCGGGAAAAGCTCTTGAGCTTAGCCCACGATCATCCTAGTGGCTATGCTGGGGTGAACAGCACCAAAGACCGTTTGGGGAGGTCATTCCACTGGGAGGGAATGGGCAAGGATGTTTCTGCCTATGTCCGATCTTGTGAGGTATGCCAAAGAGTGGGAAAACCCCAAGACCAGGTCAAAGCCCCTCTCCAGCCACTCCCCATCATTGAAGTTCCATTTCAGCGAGTAGCTGTAGATATTCTGGGTCCTTTTCCGAAAAAGACACCCAGAGGAAAGCAGCACATACTGACTTTCATGGATTTTGCCACCTGATGGCCGGAAGCAGTAGCTTTAAGCAACACCAAGGCTAAAAGTTTGTGCCAGGCACTAACAGACATTTTTGCCAGGGTAGGTTGGCCCTCCGACATCCTTACAGATGCAGGAACTAATTTCCTGGCAGGAACTACAGAAAGCCTTTGGGAAGCTCATGGGGTAAATCACTTGGTTGCCATCCCTTACCACCATCAAACAAATGGCCTGGTGGTGAAGTTTAATGGAACTTTGGGTGCCATGATACGTAAATTCGTAAATGAACACTCCAATGATTGGGACCTAGTGTTGCAGCAGTTGCTCTTTGCCTACAGAGCTGTACCATGTCCCAGTTTAGGGTTTTCACCATTTGAACTTGTATATGGCTGTGAGGTTAAGGGGCCATTGCAGTTGGTGAAGCAGCAATGGGAGGGGTTTACACCTTCTCCAGGAACTAACATTCTGGACTTTGTAACCAACCTACAAAACACGCTCCGAACCTCTTTAGCCATTGCTAAAGAAACCCTACAGGATGCTCAAAAAGAGCAAAAAGCCTGGTATGATAAACATGCCAGAAAGTGTTCCTTCAAGGTAGGAGAGCAGGTCGTGGTCTTAAAGGCGCTCCAGGCTCATAAAATGGAAGCGTCGTGGGAAGGGCCATTCATTTTCCAGGAGCGCCTGGGAGCTGTTAATTATCTCATAGCATTCCCCACCTCCAACCGAAAGCCTAAGGTGTACCATATTAATTCTCTAAAGCCCTTTTATTCCAGAGAATTAAAGGTTTGTCAGTTTACAGCCCAGGGAGGAGATGATGCTGAGTGGCCTGAAGGTGTCTACTACGAAGGGAAAAGTGCTAGTGGAGTGGACAAGGTGAACCTCTCCATGACCCTTGGGCGTATGCAGCGACAGCAGATCCTGGAGCTGTGCACTAGCTACGTGCCGACGTTCTCAGCCACCCCAGGACTGACTGAACGGGCATACCACTCCATTGACACAGGTAATGCTCACCCAATTAGAGCCCAACCTTATCGGGTGTCTCCTCAAGCTAAAACTGCTATAGAACGGGAAATCCAGGATGTGGTACAGATGGGTGTTATCTGCCCCTCTGGCAGTGCATGGCCATCTTCAGTGGTTCTAGCTCCCAAACCAGATGGGGAGATATGTTTTTGCGTGGACTACCGTAAGCTAAATGCTGTAACTCTCCCAGACAACTATCCAAAGCCATTCACAGATGAACTATTGGAGAAACTGGGACAGGCCCAGTTCATCTCTACCTTGGACTTAACCAAGGGGTACTGGCAGGTACCGCTAGATGAATCCGCCAAGGAAAGTTCAGCCTTCATCACACATGTCGGGCTGTATGAATTTAATGTGCTCCCTTTCAGGCTGCGGAATGCACCCGCCACCTTCCAAAAACTTGTAGATGGTCTCCTAGCGGGATTGGGAGAATATGCAGTTGCCTACCTTGATGATGTGGCCGTATTTTCGGATTCCTGGGCAGAACACCTGGAACATCTACAAAAAGTCCTTGAGCGCATAGGGAAGGCAGGACTAACTGTTAAGGCTAAGAAGTGTCAAATAGGCCTAAACAGAGTGACTTACCTTGGACACCAGGTGGGTCAAGGAACTATCAACCCCCTACAGGCCAAAGTCAATGCTATCCAAAAGTGGCCTGTCCCAAACTCAAAGAAACAGGTCCAATCCTTCTTAGGCTTGGCTGGATATTATAGGCGATTTGTACCGCAATACAGCCAAATCGCCACCCCACTGACAGACCTAACCAGAAAGAAACAGCCAAATGCAGTTCAGTGGACCGAAGAGTGTCAGAAGGCCTTTAACCAGCTTAAAGCGACACTTATGTCTGACCCTGTGCTAAGGGCCCCAGACTTTGACAAACTGTTCCTAATAACCACAGATGCGTCCGAGCGTCGTGTGGGAGCAGTTTTAATGCAGGAAGGACCAGATCAAGAGTTCCATCCTGTAGTGCTTCTCAGCAAGAAGCTATCTGAGAGGGAAAGTTACTGGTCAATCAGAGAAAAGGAATGTTACACCATTGTCTACGCTCTGGAAAAGCTACACCCATACGTTTGGCGACGGTGTTTCCACCTGCAAATCGACCATGCTGCACTACAGTGGCTTCATACCGCCAAGGGAAATAACAAAAAACTTATTTGGTGGAGTTTAGCTCTCCAAGATTTTGATTTTGACGTACAACACATTTCAGGAGCTTCTAACGAAGTGGCTGATGCACTCTCCCTTGAAAGTTTCCCAGAATCAACTGGTCCAAATCGTCCTTAAGAAGTGGGAAATATTGTTAGTCTTTATACAGTTAGTATATGTATAGTACATTTAGACATGCATGTGTCTTATTAACTCTGTTTTCTCCTAGAGCTCCAGGAAGAAATCACAACCAGTGTTTCACCCTATCTGTGATTTGAGGGGCATGTCATAAATATAAAGGGAAGGGTAACCACCTTTCTGTATACAGTGCTATAAAATTCCTCCTGGCCAGAGGCAACACCCTGTTACCTGTAAAGGGTTAAGAAGCTCAGCTAACCTGGCTGGCATCTGACCCAAAGGACTAATAAGGGGACAAGATACTTTCAAATCTTGGGGGCGGGAGGGTGGGGAGGGAGGCTTTTGTGTGTGCTCTTTGTTTACGTGGTTGTTCTCTCTTGGGACTGAGAGAGGCCAGGCAGAAATCCGTCTTCTCCAACCCATCCTAATCCAAGTCTCCAATATTGCAACCAGTATAGGTAAGCCTGGCAAGGCGGATTAGTTTCTTTTGTTTTATGTGAATCTTCCCTGTGTAAAGAGGGAGGTTTATTCCTGTTTTCTGTAACTTTAAGGTTTTTCCCAGAGGGGGATCCTCTGTGTTTTGAATCTGCATACCCTGTAAAGTATTTTCCATCCTGATTTTACAGAGATGATTTTTACCTTTTTTTTTTTTTTCAAATAAAATCCTTCTTTTAAGAACCTGACTGATTTTTCCATTGTTCCAAGATCCAGGGGTTTGGGTCTTTTGATGATTTTGTAACCAATTGGTTAGGATAATATTCTCGAGCCTCCCCAGGAAAGGGGGGATATTTTGGGGGAAGACGTCTCCAAGTGGTCTCTTTCCCTGTTCTTTGTTTAAAACGGTTGGTGGTGGCAGCATACTGTTCAAGGACAAGGCAAAGTTTGTACCTTGGGGAAGTTTTTAACCTAAGCTGGTAAGAATAAGCAGAGGGGGCCTTTCATGCAGGTCCCCACATCTGTACCCTAGAGTTCAGAGTGGGGAAGGAACCCTGACATGTGCCCTGCGTACAAAGAAGCAGACTGTATTGAAGAATACCTTGCCATTTTTTATGTGACGTTCATAAAGTTCCAGAGGACAAGAAAGTTCCAACATTGATTAGTAAGCTCTTGGGTAAAGCATTACATGTGTTTAATGAAAAGCCAGTTGGTAAGGCTTTGCAATAAGATGACTTTTAAAAGACTGCATTCAAAGGTCTCAAATTACTCCTGAAGTGTATAGATTGAAATTTAGAGCCCTCAAAATGCAAGACAAGAGGAGTCAGAGAGAATAAGCATGTAAATTGTGTGATTTGGACAAAAAGTGAGCCAAGGGGAAGGAAGCAGGGAATTATGGACAGTTGCTTGATCGTTTTGCAGAGGAGCAGTTCCTGAGCATATGTTCTGAAGAAGTCAGATACACTGTTTGGGATAAATCCCTGGACTCTGTCCAAAACACAGTACATCTGGCTAATTCCTCTGAACAAGCCAAAATGTCAGACCTTTGTAAATTACTTGTTTTGTTAGACTGTAGAATTCTCGGGTTAGAGACTGTGTATTTTCTTGTATATAGCAGTTAGCATGCTGGGGTTTCACTCTGGATTGGGGCCCTGGAGTGTTATTGCAAAATAACTATTAAATAATTATAATCAGTCTTGGATTTCCCTTAACCTCTCTGCACCTCTGTTTCCCAGTCTGTAAAATGAGGCTATGGATCTTAAATACTTTTTAAAGCATAAAAAGTGATGAGAAGTGCTAGTTATTGTTATTACTTATTTAATTCTACTAGTAGGGTACAATTTGAGTCTTGGGGTGATATCCTACCTCCCCTGAAGTCAATGTAAGCTTTGCTATCAACTTCAGTGGTGCCATAATTTTATCCTTGTTTGGTTTAAGTATACTCATGGTATAACTGTTCCTTTGTGAGCTCTTTCTCTACCTTTTGTTAGAGAATGTTTAATTTTTCTACTTTTGTGGCAAAACTGTATAATGCAGAGGAGGTAGTGGACTCTGGGTAAGGGATGGGTTCCTCCCTAGCATATTGACAACTATAGAGACTGCCTGGGCCATATTGCTCAGATACAACAGCAAAATGGATCAGGAACCTGGGAATGGATAACCCATCAGGAAGAGGATAATTCTCAGTAGCCAGGGGAGGTAGATGGGTCTTTGGGACTAACCCTTTGGGACCCAACTCCAGTTACACTCCTCAGCTGCCTTTGCAAGGTATTTTGCAGGTGTTCATGGAACTCTAAGGCTGCAATGTCCTTGGGATCCCAGTGGAATAGATAGAACAAGGACTATTGGACAGTTCTTGATGAGTCATGAGCCTCATATCTGAATGAGCTCTACCTACTCAGCAGGGTTAAATCACGTGCATGGGCTCAATCCCTGCTCTATTGCTATTTTTAGGGTGGGGGGGGAGCTGGTGTGGGGGCAGGTTTTGTGGCAGTAAGAGCCATTGTTCCCCTGCATGTACTGTAGGGAATGACTTTGTTTTTGAAGAGGGAGTGGATTGGGTGATCCAGTAGGTCTTTTCTATCTTTTTATATGATTTTGTAATTCTGATGTGCATTTATGGTCCTTTATATTTAAATCCAATGCACCTAAAACCTCCTCACATTTTCTCTTTTAGAATTTCCTAGCATTGTGACCATGCTGAGAACCAGTACTCTGGTCACTGTAAATCCAATTAGCTCCCCCAGAGAGGGCCTGATTGAGGGAAGGAGTAGTTAATTACTAGATCAGCCAGGGCTGGGGAATGCTAAGGAGATAATTAGTCCATTAACTGCAAAAGTAGAAAAGGAGCACAGGAATGAAGTGCATAGGAAAGAGAGAAAAAGAAAGGCCAGCAGCATCCAGGTAAGGGAGATCTCTGCATGGAAAGATCTCTTCCTTCTCCTGTTTCTGGCAAGAAAGGGATGATGAATGTATGTCACTGTAAATAGAATTGCTGCATGGAAATGTAAAGGGTTAGTAGTTGATATAATATAAATAAATTACATGGCAGCAGTTACAAACCGGAGGTGTTAGAGCCATTTGTGCAGGAACTCAGGAGCAGAGGACACACCCTGTCACAATGATCATGATAAACGTTCATTCATATGCCTTGTTTGAGTAGTTATTATAGAGTGGGAAGGTCTGATTAAGAGTGTTACATCTTTACAAAAATGAATTGTTCCAGTCTAACTTTTCTTCTCCACTGTTTCACTTCCAACATTACCCAGCTAAGTGCTTCTTCGGTCAGGAGCCGAACTGCTGGTGGTTTACTGAATTTCCATCCAGTTTAACAAATCCTGTAAATCCATTCATCTCTCTGTACTCACTTCTATGAGTGTTGTGGATTTTCTTGCAGAAGATCGAGTATGCTTTAAATTGCTGATAGCAGCTGTAAGTATTCTCCCCAAAGACAACTATGGTACCATGCTTTGTGTGTGTGTGTATGTGTATGTGTATGTATATATGTGTGTGTGTGTGTGTGTGTTTGTATCCACATATGTATGTGTGTTACGGAGTGGCAGTGGCAGTTTCATTAGAAACTGCATTTAGCTTCCATTTTTAGCCCTATTTTAAATTCCCAGAAGATTAATGTTTCCACTGAAATTCTGCAGGCTGCATTTCATCACTGGAACTTGCTAGAATTCACAAAATTACTGTATTTTGAAATAATATACTAGCCCTTCCCTTTTTAAAAAATATTGCATTTTTTTGTCTATTTTCGCAAAAAGGATTGGCTTAGAAATTCCAAATATGTTCTGTTGGCTTTTCTAGGTAGAAATAGCTTTTAGTGTTTTGGAGGAAAGAGAAACAGGTTTATGTGGAAATTACAAATATATAATAAACATAAAAGCACATATGATACTTCTGTGACAGTCCAGTCAGGTTCAAGGTGCAACCTATATCAGTGAGGAGTTGTATCATCACTTGTCCTGCAACCCCAGGCACCTTACAATGCCTTGTTACTCGAGCTCCCAACCTGGGACTTTCACAAGCAGGTCACACCCTGAGTGTCTGTGTGCTTACACAGCTCTGGTTCAGCTGCTTTGATCCTAGCAGCCTCTTTTCAGCCCCATTCTGGCTTCCATCAGCCTTATTACAACAAACAAGATGACCCCAATGCACCTTCAGTCCCAAATTTTCATTGTTTCTGATTCTACCATGTTTATTTACAAAGAAAACAGGTAAATAGTCACCCTCCTGCCCCCGCCCCCCCACCCCGGTCTGCGTGGGAACTGTTCCTTCCTTTATTTGGCCACACACTTGAAAACATATCAATGAGTATCCATAATTCCTCCTGTAGTATTAATACATACATTTTATAATGATATTCATCACCAGTGTGTTATAGGCATTTGTAAAGGACCTTACTGTGACTGGGTGTCTGGAATGGACCACATTGAGAATGCCACACTCAGGGCAGATTGCAAGAAACAGGGCAGACAATCTCTCAAAACTGGTGGTGTATTCTGTAATTAGATTCACTAAACCAGTAACAAAAGAGCTTCTATAGCACCACACTGGTTAACAAGAAGCCAAACACAGTCCCCTTCAGGCATTCCAGCGCTTGGCTCCCATCCAAACAAATAGGTCTAATATAGTGAGAGATTACTGAAAACCCAAGTCACCATATATAAGGTTCTACCCAAGGGATCAGACATTTACCCCAAGGTCAACATATATTTCAGATCTTACCCAAATATCACACAGTCAGCCAATCCTTAGTAAACTAACTAAAGATTTTATTAGTAAAAGAAAAGAAGAGAGTTATTGAATGGTTAAAGGATCATATACATATAACATGCAACTGACGAAGAGGGTATTCACCCACGAAAGCTTATGCTCCAGTACGTTTGTTAGTCTATAAGGTGCCATAGGACTCTCTGCCGCATATACATACAAGTGATTTTTGGTGTTCATAGATCAGGATCATAGCAGTGATGGAATAGACTGCTGGTTTGCAAACGTCTGGTAACTTCCAAAAGACTGGAAGGTCCTCAGTCCATAGTTCAAAATACTTCTTTTAGTTATAAATCCGCAGTTTAGAGAATTGGAGGAGGAAAGAGGCAAAATGGAGATGTCTCAGGTGTCTTTTATCCTCTGCCATATGCATGGAAATTTACAGTCCCAAACAAAGCCCACAGCCCCTGTGTATGGAAAGTTACTGACAAAGATGGAGTCTGAGGTCACATGTCCATATCACATGCCCTTACATGTTTTGCTGAATCACAGGGGTCGCCATTGGTTTCACGCTGTCTGACTTATCCTCAGGAACAGCTATTTGGAGAGTTGATTTTTCTTAATGACCCACCAAGCTTGAATAGTCTATTCACAAAGGGCTGGAGAGACTGTATGTAAATTACCTTGTGGGTGTCACCCTAAGAACAGCCACATTTGAGATACAAACACATAGCTAATATTCATAACTTTAAATACAAAGATGATACATGGATTTAACCAGGATAATCATACTTGACAGACTAACTTTTCCATTGATACATTACATGATACACTTTGTACAAGATTTCTTGCAATTATAATGGTATCAATAATAATAATTTAAATGATCACCCATCTTTTATACAGTGTCACACTTACATGATGCATTAATATTGTATTCAATCAGTTGATTCAGTTGGTTATTATTTGAGGTTTAGATTCTCCTGTCTTTGTAGCTCAGATAAAGTTTCTCTTCCCTGCTGGGATGTAACCAGCCTGTCTCTTCCCCCTTCTTGATAGCTTTGTTTATCTGATACATAAATGTATTCTCATTGTCTTTCAACGTACTTTGGAAGTAACTGTCCAGTGGCAAAACTGCATTCCTTTGTCTGTGGCGGGGTAGCTCCTGTGTGAGTGGCAAACATCTTAAGAATTATAATTTATGTCCATAACTTTGAATCAGTTGCAACTACATCACACAATGATATAAATAAGTGGTGAGTTATAAGCTTTCCAGTGACATATTACAGGATACCTCTTAGATGCAAATGATAACAGTAGTGAGTTGGGGTACAGTGGGCTGGTCAGGCCAGTTGAAACACACTGCTAGACATCAGAGTGCCCCTTGCCTTCTACCCTTGGGCTGTTCTTAATGTCACAACTTCACACTAAATTAGTCAGGAAAGAGAATTACTAGCTCATTCAAACATGTCTAGGAAAGGAGGAGCTTAGAGGGGAAAAGGCAGAGGAAGGGCTTACCCAGCCTACGGGTCAGGAAGTATGGGGGAAGTATGAAACTCAAGGACTGCATTACTGCTTAGAAAAGATTTTTCATTAAATGAAGTTGAAGTAAGGTTAAGCTCTGTTTTGGTTGCTTGGTTTGTTTGGCTGAAGAAAGCTCTAATTCCATGTAGATTTTACCAAAGTAGACAAGTGCTACTTAAGAGACTTCAGTCAAAGAGATTGTTCTTATTATTTAAAGGAAGACTGTGTAGCTATATAGCAGCATCTGTTTAAAAAAAATTAAAACTACATATTTTAAAAGAATTCAGCAACATTTCGTCTTTGCAAGGGACCCTGGGTTCTCCTCCCTGCTCCTGTATATGATCTTCCCAGGCAGGATTAGCAGAACAGTTAGTAAAGAACAGTGAGATCCTTACACAATGAAGCATGCCATGATTATCATGTGTTGTGAGAATTACACTAGAATGGGGAAGAAGCTGAGAGAGAACCAGAGTGGGGATGGGGTACTATGAGGAAGAAAACCTTTCAGATTAAATATTTGCACAGCAGTTCAATTGGCTTTTTGCCAAACCTGTAAATAGGGCTATCTGTGAGGAGGATATTAATGTAGAGATAACTCTTCAGCAAATGTGGCATGCAGGTTGTGCACTGCATTGTGACATGGGAGACTGATGAAGGACAGGTGCAATGTTCAACTACTCCAAAAACCCGACAAAGACAAGGGATAGATGATATGGAATAAGATGCTGAGTTATTCCAAACGCGCTAAAGAGCGTTGTTCAGAGTAAATGGATGATATAAAATCTTACGGTTGGTGTAAAAACTAAAACTAAGTCTAAACAACATAGCGAGAAATAGAGATCATTAAGTATAAATCACTGGAGTTAGTAGTAGCTGCCCAAAGTAATCCATCAGCTGTCCATTTGGCAGTTCCTAGTTGGTCACAGAAAGCATCACCGTAGTTGTAACTCTTAAGGGAGTCACTTGGCAGAGATTGCAAGAGCTCAGTGACTCTGGACCCCAGTGAGGACCCTTTATGTTGGGATAGAGGCAGCCTGAGGGGGCCGTTTGTGCAAAAATTCACAAAGTAGCTGCCTACCCTGGAATTATTATGAAAGTATGGGGAGGAGCTTAGAGAGAGTTAATATTTCAAATAATGAAAAAGTAGTATTAAGGTAGTGACAAAAAAGAACTGATGGGAAATTCAAATGAAGGTTGAAATTTCTTTTAACTAGTACTCTTATAAAAATACTAGGTAGAATAGTGAACATTAAAAATAATGCCTCAGCCTTATCATCAAATTCACTAAATTGTGTTACAATTGTAATGTTATTTTAAAAACCACTTTGAGAACATTGTTTACATGGCCAAGCACTCAAATGCCAGGAAATCCTTATTCACATACATTATGATGCATTTTATAATTATAGGATTGCATACAGTTTCTCAAAAATACATTTATAATAGCTTGTAATTAATTTGTATATACTTGAGAAACATACAGTCTTAAAGTGGGGGAGAGGATGGTGCAAATGATTGCAGAAGGTCAGAATTTAAGCACTCTTTTGCCAACCAGCTGCTCTCAGATTATGAGAAATTGTAGTTTTTCACACCACTTTAAGCACTGGATACATATCTGGTATATCTTTTACTTACATTAATTTCATTGTTAGAATGATCCATTAATTGTGTTGATTTAGCATAAAATTTTCTGAAATGCCCAAATGACTTAGAACCTTAAGCCCATTTCAGAAGGGGCTTAGGCCATCGGTGCTCGAAAAAGGGGTACTGGGCGTGCTGCTGCACCCCCTGGCTTGAAGTGGTTTCTATCATATACAGGGTTTACAGTTTGGTTCAATGACTCTTAGCACCCACACTATAAAAATGGTTCCCGCACCCCTGAGTTAGGCCATCGGGAGTCTAACTCTCTTTGAAAGCCTGTGGGACCTAAGCTCCTAAGTTACCTAAGTGCTTTTGAATATTTTACCCTTACACAGCAAGTAGTGCGGAGTGGCAAAGGAAGCCATGAGGCTTTCAGATTCTTTCAGTAGCTTTAATAGAAACAGTATTTGATTAGCCACTTCACTATCCATTCTTCACCCCTCACCCCTTCACGTGCTGAGCCTGAGTCTATTTTTGTGAGGTGGGAAGGTGGAAGAAAAGCAGATTGTGTCTGCATTGATGGAGCATGTTGTCTGAGACACCTGAACAGAAATGTAGGGTGTGGAGTAGAAATGGTCAGAAAAAAATTGACCAAAAAAAAATGTTGCTTTAATTTGCCAATTAATCAAAATCAAAATGTTCTATGGGACCAAGTCAGTTTTAACAAAACTCCTTCAGAAATGAGCCCAACTGCCTAGCTTCATGGCAACCTGCCTGGCAGGCTGTTGGGAAGTTGGATCCTTGTGAGTCCTGGTTCCCAGGCTTGCATCTCATTTGCAGCTCAGCTCCCAGGGATTAAGGCCTCTCCCAGGCGCCCAAGGTTTCCAGCATCCCTGGTTCCAGTGCTTCTTCCCGGAGCAGGGTCTCCCAGCAAAGCTATGTGAAGAACAATAATTCTGTTCTGCAGATTATTTTGAAATCTCAAAAACCTGCTTGAAATAAATGCTCTCTGCTAATGTCTTGTCTGGAGGATGGTTTGGGAATAAACTTTAAAAATATAACTGACAAGATATAAACCATTGAAATTTTGCTTATATGCAACTGTATTGTCTATTTAGGCCCTGATTCTGCAAACACTCGTGTGTGTGAGTGGTCCAATTGATTTAAATGGGAATGTTCAGATTTGTAAAGGTTTCAGAGTAGCAGCCGTGTTAGTCTGTATTCGCAAAAAGAAAAGGAGTACTTGTGGCTCAAATAAATTTGTTAGTCTCTAAGGTGCCACAAGTAGTCCTTTTCTTTTTGCAGATTTGTAAAGTTACTTGTGTGTGTGTGTTTGCAGTAAGTGCTAGGGGGCAAAAGAGCTGGCACCATGTCTTCATGTGAATTTGCAATGCACCTAGCACACTTGGGAGCCTGATCCCAACTCAGGCCTTTGAGCATTTTCACAATAAAAACACTAAATAGTAATATATGATAAGTTCTCTTCTCTCTAAGGTATGTGTTCTAATAGTTCGGGCCTTGATTCATTAAAGCAATTATACATGTGCTTCCATCCCATTGACTTCAATGGGACATAAACCTTAATTGCTTTGATGAGCTGAGGCCTTGGATCCGTGTCCTGAACATTTTGTTTTCTTTCAACCAGCAGCACAGTCTTTCACATACATAAGTCAGAGGATGAGCCAGTTGATATCTAACTTATCTGTGCAGGCCAGCCTTCCTCTGATGCAACTGGGGATATGCTGTACTATCCACCTCTATCAGGCTGCTTAGCGTACAAGCAACAACACCAACAAAAAGATGCATATGTGTGAACTGAAAGGTCAGATGAGGGTAGTTTAATGCAGAAATGCAGGTCACAGATCAACATGGAAGCTGCAGAGCTTTTTCAGTTTATTAGGTATGATATAATAAATAGTAATGCAAAAAATACTGAGGGAAACAACATAGAACAGTTTCTTTCAGAAGGATTAGACTAGCAAGCATGCTGTAAACATATTATTTTAATATGTTAATTTGCTCAGCCTAGTTATTTGAAAGTACTGAATACTGTAACAGTGATTTAGTTTTAGATAAAGTATAAAATTTAATTTCAAAATAAAAATAAAATCTCTTGATCTGAACATGAAATAATTGGCTTACTGATTTCCATCAGGGATATTGTAATTACTTACCGACTTTCTTGTAGAATGGGCTCAAGTTAAGAGAATATAGCAGTCCAAGACTTTAGGTTTGTTTTTACTCTTTTTAGCATAACACCATCAATACTGAGTGTGCTTTGCCATAAGGAAATTCATAGAATCATAGAATCATAGAATATCAGGGTTGGAAGGGACCCCAGAAGGTCATCTAGTCCAACCCCCTGCTCGAAGCAGGACCAATTCCCAGTTAAATCATCCCAGCCAGGGCTTTGTCAAGCCTGACCTTAAAAACCTCTAAGGAAGGAGATTCTACCACCTCCCTAGGTAACGCATTCCAGTGTTTCACCACCCTCTTAGTGAAAAAGTTTTTCCTAATATCCAATCTAAACCTCCCCCATTGCAACTTGAGACCATTACTCCTCGTTCTGTCATCTGCTACCATTGAGAACAGTCTAGAGCCATCCTCTTTGGAACCCCCTTTCAGGTAGTTGAAAGCAGCTATCAAATCCCCCCTCATTCTTCTCTTCTGCAGACTAAACAATCCCAGCTCCCTCAGCCTCTCCTCATAAGTCATGTGCTCTAGACCCCTAATCATTTTTGTTGCCCTTCGCTGGACTCTCTCCAATTTATCCACATCCTTCTTGTAGTGTGGGGCCCAAAACTGGACACAGTACTCCAGATGAGGCCTCACCAGTGTCGAATAGAGGGGAACGATCACATCCCTCGATCTGCTGGCTATGCCCCTACTTATACATCCCAAAATGCCATTGGCCTTCTTGGCAACAAGGGCACACTGTTGACTCATATCCAGCTTCTCGTCCACTGTCACCCCTAGGTCCTTTTCCGCAGAACTGCTGCCTAGCCATTCGGTCCCTAAATTGTAAATTCTGTAGTTAAAGCCAAAAGCTAGTGCTTAGATGCTACTGTGATTAAGGCCAGATAGATAGGTGTTGTGTTAATTATTTTCTCATTTACATAATTAATTGGTGAAAGTAATTAGGTTAACAAGGCTGCAAAACAAGCTGCTGATTTTGCTGTATTAGGAGATCCACAAAAATTCCATGCAGAGACTGCTGTTTGAAATCCACTACAGGTAGTGCACTGATGGTGTGTAGGAACTTTCTTGCATATACAGTACATGCTGAATTCATCCTCGGGAAATAACATCATATTTAACAATTCAGTAATTCTCTAAGGATAAGAAAACAAATACCTTTCATACCCCATACTTCCCAGCTTGTCAGTTTCCACATACAGCTTGCCATTCACTCTGATTTACATTTCCCTATTGCAGTGTACAAAGAAATAAGACATCTTATTTCCAAGGTCAGAATGATTCCACCTATGGAAATCAAACAAAACGGCATTATTCAACAGACATAATAAATTGGACACTGTTTATCACCTTTCACCATCCGTATGTCTGAAAAATGCAAAATTCAGTTGAGTATGTCATGCTGTATTCATAATTGTGTAGTTTGGAAACCTAGGAGCCACCCTATTTAATATAGTTACTGCATGTTCCTATAGTTCAGCACCATTACTGCTGACTTATGTTAGGTAGCTTTTAGAATAATATGTGGAGCATACATAAATTCATAGGAATAAGAAAGGAGATAGTTTAACTTACTCTGAATCCCTCATGGTCCTTGGAACTACAGGTTCACACCCCAGCAGGGTTGATTCACCCTTCATTTTTCTGAGGCTGGTAAACTGGGTTTCATGCAGTTTACTGTATATGAGTTTTTCAGAGAGGACCTTAAAATTGAGGTTCTCTCTGCTTACAGGGACATTAGATCAGGCAACAATTTTTATCAGTTAGGTATTAGTTAAAGTTTCCAATTAACATGGTGTGGTTTGGCAGGGCTCAGCTGCCTTTAGATCAGCCACAATATTAGTTAGGTTGGAAGTGAGGACCCTGGTGTATGCAGGAGAGACACTCACACTTAGGGAAGACCTTCTGCATTTGTAACAGTTTTAAACACAATCAGCGATATCACAAACACTACAATGTAGCAAAGTAGACAGAGTGACTAGAGGAGTCAGAACTTGCATACTCATGCCATCCTTTGCAGGGAGCCTCATACTAGAGAAGATGACCTAGCAGTGGTCCTTGGCTTGACAGTTTCCGGGAAATCTCTTGGGAATTCATGGGTCAAGTGCCATCTTTTTAGCAGAGGTTATGCTAATACTTATGCCTAATGCAGATTCAGTAGCAGTTTCAGCCCCTTTCCTTATGTGTATTTTCTCACCCTATTAATGTTGGTCTGCTATGCTGCAGTTGGTGACTAGGACTTTTACTTCAGGCTTATTAGCATGTATGTCAGTCATTACCATGGGATTCTTGTGGTCAACATATGCTGATATTCTTAACTTAAAATATCTAAAGCTGGTGTAAACTGACATCTTGTAGTTATCTGTCAGCAGTTTAGCAACACTTGCTTATAACACCACTCTGTCTTGTTACACCTTGTCATATAAGGTCACTTACTGGGTAGCTGCTTATGTCAAGTCTTTAGGCTGTAAGTTATGGTTGATTTGGCTAAGCTATTATTTTATAGGCTTGAGACCTGTAGGCTTTTGCATTATTACCTTAATCAAGACCTGTACCCCATTTAGCATAACAACTGAGTATAAAATCCACACCATGTCTCAGTGAAAGTAAGAGTTTGTCCTGGTGTCCTTGCCCCAAAATTTCCCTTTTTCACTGTTATACACTTTGATTCCCATTGCTGCCATGTCCATCCCTAGGTGATTTTTGTCAGAATATAGGACCCAGTTTTGCAAACCTTACTCAAATGAATCATCCCATTGAAATGCATGGAATTGCTAACCAAGTAAAGATTTACAGGCTTCAGCTTGCGAAGAGCTTGGGATATTTTGGGATGAAAAGCTATGTAAATTAAGATAATTATTTACTAATTTATAACTGTTTATAAAAGTTTCAGTTCCTCACGTCTTTATTTGTAAGTCCTTTACCGCATCTCAGTGATATATGACAGAAACTTTGGGTTTGGGGAATGTGGGTAGAGTCAAATAAGAATCCAGCCCTATGGTGCAGTGTAGCTCTCTTCAGAAGATGCATTTTTATGTGACCATGTACAGGAGCTTTGTATTAAGTAATATCTAAATTTATATACAATAAAATCCATAAGGCTTCAGCCAGTTTTACTTCACTCATGAAAAGGAACACATCTCTGCTGTCTGAAAACAATTGTATGGTGCAGAAAAGAATGCTGTTACTTTATCTTAATGCAGGTAACCAAAAGGATGTTACAGGTGTTGACTTTGCTAGACGGTTGAAGAAGTAAGACAGGGCATTCCCAAGTGGTTATTCCACGTGGTCCAGCTTACAAAGAACTGATGGTTACTATGGGGCATTGTGAACTTTTGCTAATCCATTCATATTACTGCAGTGAGCTCACATTAAACAAAGATTTCTCTTCCATGTTAGATACTATGTTTTACTCAAGAGGCAATGAAGTTTTGTTCAGCTCCACAGCCTTCCATGGTACTTGTGTGCATTTGACTTAATTACTTATATATTTCCTTAAACAGGCTTTTACAGACTGCAGAATTCTTCAGGGAATATATTTAATACAGCGGCTGAATGCAGTTAGTTACAGTTACAGGAAAAGTGTCGACAAATGTTTTTTTAAGTGCTATAGGGCTGTCTGGTTAGACCATGTCTGACTTCTTTTCATTTCCTGTTCACAAATGTTGACATGAATATTTTGCACAGAATGTTTGGGTCATGGCTGTTCCTCACATGAGTGCTTGTAGTCACATGCAAACAAGGGTATTTGAGTGCAAACCAAAATATTTCTTATGTATTCTTTTCTATTTATCTCCTTTTCATTTGTTTCCCTTATTCCCTTGTGTAGCAGGGGCTATTCCACTGAAAAAGAGACAACTGGCATCTTTGTGTGTAAATGGTTTTAAATGTGTTGTTACACTTTTTGTCAAAGAGAAAAAGGCTGGACCATCTCAGCAGAGTTTAAACATTCTCACATTGAACCTTCAGGGCTTAGATTAATTTTTAACATATCCATAAAAATCCTGGATTCCTTTGAAAGCTGGGTAATTGAAAGCACACATAGCTCTAGGCTATACATGATAGGTTTATAGATGATAAAACAAAGAGGGGGTTACCAGGTCGCAATCTACCTGCTATCTGTGAAAATGAATTCGAGAAAATTAGTAAATCAGGCAGCGGCAAGCAATTAACTTGCCTGTTTGAAACGGTGAACCAGGTTATTCTCATTTTAGCTCCGTGAAGTCTTTTGTCCCATTGTACACAATTAATTTGAACACATGCATTGTCTTCCAAGCTTCCTCCTTACAAAGAGCAATAAAGAAGCAATTTGCATTCACATTTTACATTTACACTGCCAGAAGTAATACTAGCAAGAAAATCTGCTAAGCTACAGCATTCAAGCAGAGTGCAGGGTGCTAAATCTGTGAAATCTTGTAAAAAAATCTCAGATTATCCTGAATGCTTCCAAGTCACTCTCTTCTTAACTCATTCTATTGTGCCTAGGTGTGACAGAACATTATTACTGTTGTATTATATTTTGTGATTCAGCACTATTTCTACTGCAGTCGCATCTAGAGGCTGCAATCAGGATCAGATCCCCATCATGGTAGGTGCTGTAGAAAAACACACAAGATATGGTCCTCATCACAATCCATGACCCCAACAGTCCCAAAAGCAGTTGACTACTGTGATACATAAAGGTCTTTATTGATACGGTCGCCTACCCTTCAGAATAACGTCTGCTCCCGCCTTGTCCCAGAGGGCTATGGACCAGATCTTGTGTGGCTTGCCAGGAGTCCAGTGCTATCTGGACGACTTCCTGGTCACTGGAAGGAATGAGGAGGATCACCTAAAGAATTTAGAGGCTACCCTACAAAGACTGGAAGAGTAGAGGCTACCCTACAAAGACTGGAAGAGTATGGCCTATGAGTCCGTAAAGACAAGTGTGAATTCTTCCAGCCCTCTGTTGACATGTAGATCAGCTGTTGCCAGGTCATACCAGTCCTCAGGACACATCTGCAGTTGAGTTGCCTGACTTCACCACTTCCAGCAAAACGTCGAATCAAGAGTTACCTGTTCCCGACTTCCCCCTCCATTCCTGCCGGCAGGAGAGAGACCCCCCTGCCCAGAATGGGCTGATACGACATCCTCACCCATTAGCCCTATGAACCCTGAGTCCATTGTCAGGCTGGTGCCCAAGACACTTTTGGGTGCAACAACACCAGAAGTCCGCCGTAATACATCTAGAGACAGAAGGTCTCCATGGCTGGATCTTTAGCTCGGGCGAACCCACGGTTATGGGGCAAAATTATCCCCGGGGTTTAGCCGGGAACAGCAGCAGTCTACCCTCCTTCTTTAGTTTAGTGTTTGTTTTATTTAGGGGATGTTCTTATTAACCGGGGAGGAATATGTTGTGTATTTGGTTGTCGTGGTAATAGAATCTTGTTGCTATGGCAACTGAGTTAGATTATTAGGGATAACCCAGCCACTTTTGGCTGGTTTGGTTAGTTCAGTGTGTGGCAATAAATGGCTGTTTTTAAGGTTTACAGCTCTCTGTGTCTCAAGTGATTTCTTCCTAAAACTGCTGCCCCCAAGGCTACAGCAGACTGCACTTTGAGATGCATAGCCAGTCTGCATAAATAAGAACAGCACCAAGGATGCTTTAAACTAGGCCACAGTTACTGTAGAAACAGCCTCTGGATCATGGAACTGCAATCAGCTTCTTTGTAGCCCCTCCCTGTGTGCAGCAGAGACTGGAAGAAGCAGAGAATATAGCCTAATGTTTGCAGATGTTGGCAGTTTGGCTGGACCACATTCTATGGAAGAGTCTGGTGGAATCCACAGCAAAAATGGTGGGAGTTTAGGGGCAATAGAAGGTTTTGGAGCAAAGGGGAGAGAACAGGCCACCACAGTCCTTCCTTTTTCAGAACTACTGCCACAAGAAACCTTGAAAGGCAGTCAAAAGCTAATGGTTAGCGGCTGACTCTTCTGAAATCACTGGTTGCTATCAGTAGGGGATTCTACAACCTGGCTAGTAATCCTGTTTTCACATCTACAGAATCACACAGTCCTATAACCCCCTATAGTTGGGGCCCTGGTCCTGACTGAGCTTTTAAATAGTACCACAATAGAAATAATTTTTTTAATTAGACATGAGTTTACAATGTAAAGTGGCTGCAAAAAAAGCCCAGTATAACTTTGGATTGTATGTGCAAAATTACTCTGCCCCAGTGAGGAAGGTGATAGCCTTAGATGTATGTAGCTGTGGTGCAAATGCAGTTCTGGATACTCATTTCCAGAAAGACTGAGTAAAAACTGCAGGCAGTTGAGAGAAGAGCAACAGAAGGTATAAAACATGAGAGATTACCCTAAGAGGAAGAAGGATGATCTTGTATTTAAGGCCCTGGACTGGGATTTGGTAGAACTCTGTCCAATTCCCAGCTTTGCCATAGGCTTCTGTCCTGTGCAACCTTGGACAGCTTCTTGATCTACCTTGTGCCTCAGTTTCCCATCTATAACATAGAGAGCACCCAGTTGTGAGCATAAAATCCATTCATGACTGTGGCGTGCTCAAATACTACACAGGTGAGGACCATAACATTACCTGGATAGATGGTGGACAGGTTAAAAGAACTAATATATAGCTTGAGTAAGTGACTAAGGAGATAAGAAAAGAAACAGTTAAAAGTCTAATGCTTCAAAGATATAGACAGTAGAGATGGAATAGAATTCTGTAGTGTTTTGCATGAAGTGAGGAAGCAGTAATGGGGTAAAAGAAAAATCAGGCTGACTATCAAGAAAATGTATTTGGCTGTGGCAAATGTGGAGGCTCCATTACTTGGGAGTCTGAAAACTAAACTGGACAAAATACCAGGAAAGCAGTGAAGGGAATGGTGATGCAATAGGTTTTCTAATAGGTCTCTAACTTGTATGTTTCTGTTTTTCCTCATTTGTTCTTCCCTTAGAAAGGAATAAAATGGGTATATGGCATTGTATAATACTTGAATGGACTTATTAGGATTTAGCCAAGTGCTTAATTATTGGTTGATAGGATGATGGGTGACCAGATAGCAAGTGTGAAAAATTGGGATGAGGGCGGGTGGTGATGGTAATAGGTTCCTATATAAGACAAAGCCCGGAATAGCTGGACTAACCCTATACAATTGGGACATCTGGTCAGCCTAATAGGGTGTTTCCTTCTTTAAATCTAACTTCATTGTTCTTCTGTGAAGGGGTTTGTGTGTGCGCATGTGTGTGTGTGCATCTTCCATCCTTGCTCCATTTTTGAAATTCCTCCCCCATGGTCGCCCAAACTCTCCTCAGCAATATGCAATTCAATGTGGTTTTGAATGTGGAATAGAATCTGAAGGATGTAATGCAAATTTTTCATGGGATACTTTAAACGAGAGTTGTGTTTTGAGCTCTATTACTTCAAGTAGGGATAAACCCAACCATAATCGTTACTTCACATTTGTACATCTAAAAATTAACTGCGGAAGCTTTCCCATTATGCTGTCTGAGAGAATAGTTGGGATGTATGTTTAGCAAGGCTCTGCTGAATGTGAACAGTTGTTTTTTAAAATGTATTTTTGATTTAATAAACAATAACTAACATGAATTTTTAGAAATTAAGAAAATATTTTACCTATTAATTTATTCTTTCCTTTAGATGGTGTCATGAACATAGAGTAGGACTGTATTTGTAATCACAGTAAGACATCCTAAGATGTATGTGATGTGCATATTGCTAGCACAGTAGATTGCCACTTGTCAGTTGTGCCTTGTTCTAACAATACGTAAGGGTATTGTGAGATCCCAGACTGATGCAGAACCTCTGTTAAGGATTATTGCTAAATTAGAATATCTAACCTATTTCTTCTTTATCTCATTGTTGCCTTTTGTTAGGAGACCATAGAAGGTCCCCACCACAAACATAGTGCAACTTTGTTCTAGTCTCATTATTTATGTTTGTCTAGCAGTAGTGTGTCATGCCCCTCTTGTGCTGGATGCTGTACAAACAAGCAAGACAGTCTCTACCCCTTAGAGCTCATAGTCAGGTTTGATAAGGTGCAGGCTGGGAACATACAAATAGGAAAGGGGATTGGTGAGAGAAGAGGTAACAGTGGACTAAGCACATTTTACATATTAGGTGTTAGTCTCAGCTTGCCACCTACATAGACAATAAGGACTGAAGTGGTTGCAGATTCCGTGCCCTGAGTAGGTAGTAAAGCTGGGCTGACCATCACCTTTGCATACATCTCTGTAACAGAGGTTTGCATATAAGCTGGGGAGGGGAGCTGAGTAGAGACGCAGTGATGTGGCCAGTGAGTCTGTGGTCACACAGACCCAATGGCTCTCAAAACCACTGTGCATAAAGGCCACAGTCTCTAGTAGAGGCAACAGAGCAGTCTAGAGATGCCTTTTCCGTAAGCTGAGGCTGCATAAACTCAACCCAATGTAGTTCCAACAGACCAAGAGCATATACACAAATTGTGCGTTGGGTGGGAGGCAAGATTCAATCCACTAACATTTAAGAGTATACTCGTCTTGGCAAACTTCTCTAATTTAGAGCATAATATTTTGCTAAACTGAAATAATAGGGTTTATTTTTTATTATGAAAAGCTGAGTTTACTTAATCATGTTTGACATTTTGTTTGGGTAATATTTCAAAATGTGATAATTGCTCCTAGTAATTTCTATAATCTATAAATATTAATGATTATGCTGTTTTAATAGCAGCTGATAAAACAAAATGCAGAAGAACAAGCAATTCAATTAATCAATTTAAATTGATTTCATGACTGTATAGATAATTACCAAATTGTCAAAACACCAGTAATGGTTCCTGTTGAAATTAGTAGAGTAGATTGAATATTTTGTGTAATATAAATAAGATCTTCATGTGGGTTTTTTTTATGAAATAGTTTAAGGCCATTTGATTTCTCAGAGATAATAAAAGTAAAGAGACATATTAATTAAAAGCAAAATTAAAGGGCCAAGATGATTGGTAGATCACAAATATAACTTTTTACTGGTCTTTCTTTATAAATCACGTGCAATTATTCATATACATTTGCTTTTTTTTTTAAACAAATGCTTATTTGTTTTTATGATAAACATTAAAAATCAATGCCTGCATCCCAGTACTTTTGAGTAACCCTATAATCATGGAAATGTAGGGCTGGAAGGGACCTTAAGAAGTTATCTAGTCCAGCCCCAGGTAACCCTAGGCCATCCCTGACAGGTGTTTGTCTAATTTGGTGTTAAAAACCTTCAGTGATAGGGATTCCACAACTTCCCTTGGAAGCCTATTCAAGAATTTAACTACCATTATAGTTAGAAAGTTTTTCTTAATATCTACCCTATATCTCCCTGGCTGCAAATTAAGTCCATTACTTCTTGTCCTGTCTCCATGTGCATGGAGAACAATTGATCACAACCCTCTTCATACCAGACCTTCACATATTTGAAGACTGTTATCAGGTCCCCTGCTCAATCTTTTTTTTTTTTCATCAAGATTAAACATGCCCAATGTTTTCAGTCTTTCCGTATAGCTCAGGTTTCCTAAATCATGTTTGTCGCTCTTCCCAGACTCTCCCTAATTTGTCCACATCTTTCCTAAAGTATGACACCCAGAACTGGACACAATACCCTAGCTGAGGCCTCACCAGTAACAAGTAGAGTGGGAAAATTTCCTCCTGTCTCTTACATATAACCTTCCTGATAGTGCACCGCAGAATATTAGCTTTTTTTTTTTTTTTTTTTTTGCAGCTGCATCACATTGTGGACTCATTCAATTTGTGATCCACTATAACCTGCATAGCCTTTTGAGCAGTACTACCATCCAGCCACTTATTTCCTATTTTGTAGTTAAGGATTTGATTTTTCCTTCCTACGTGTAATACTTTCTACTTATCTATATTGAATTTCATCCTCTTGATTTCAGAGCAATTCTCTAATTTGTCCAGGTTCTGAGTACTAGTCCTGTCCTTGCAACTCCTCCAATGTTGGTGTCACCTGTAAATTTTATAAGCATACTCTCCACTCCATTATCCAAGTCATTAATGAGAATATGGAATAATAGCAGATGCAAGACTTACCACCTCCCAGTTTGAAAGCAAACCATTGAGTACGGTCTTTAAACCAGTTTTGCACCCACTTTATAGTAATTTAATCTAGACCATATGAGAATGTCATGTGTGACTGCATTAAAAGCCTTACTGAAATGAAGATAGATCACGTCAACTGCATTTCCTCTATCCACTGAGCCAGTAACCTTGGCAAAGAGGGAAATTAGGTTTGTTTGGCATGATTTGTTCTTGAGAAATCCATGCTGGTTATTCTTTATAACCCTATTACCCTCTGGGTGCTTACAAATTGATTGTTAAATAATTTGTTCCAGTATCTTTCCAGGTATCAAAATTAGGCAGACTGATCTATAATTCCCCGGGTTCTGTTTGTTCCTCTTTCTAAAGATAGGTACTATGTTTGCCCTTCTCTAGTCCTCTGGAATCTCAGCTGAACTCCATGAGTTCTCAAAGATAATTGCTATCAGTTTTGAGGCTGCTTCACCTAGTTCCTTAAGTACTCTAGGATGTATTTTGTCAGGTCCTTCAACCTGATCTAATTTTATCTATAAATATTCTTTAACCTGGTCTTTCCCTATTTTGGCTTGTGTTCCTTCCTTGTGAAGATTGAAGCAAAGTAGCATTAAACACCTCAGCTTTTGTGATGTCATCAGTTATTAGCTCTCCTTCCTCTCTAAGTAGAGGACCTACACTTTTCTTCATCTTTCTCTTGCTCCTAATGTATTAAAATAACCTCTTCTTATTGCCTTTTATGTCTCTCACTAGGTGTAACTCATACCTTGCTTTATCCTTTCCAAGTTTGTCCCTATGTGCTTGTAATATAACTATGTACATACACATTTAAAAAATGAGTCAATTTCATTTTCAAGCTTCCAAGAGTTACATTATAATCTAAAGGATATCTGAAAATTGTTGAAAATATCTCAGCAATGTCTTTTTAAGAACAAAGAACATTGTATTTAATTTATCAGCTGGACATTATATAGTATGCAGGTCCTCCTTCTTGCAGATCAATATAATTTATAATCATGATCCCACAGAACTTCACTGGTGACCACAGGGAAGTAATCTTGTGCCTATTGATCACCTTCAGATTTTATTCTCTCCTCTAAGGTGATTTTTTTTAGTGCCTTTCTAACAGTTTAGATGTAACTATGAACATCTGGTCCCACTGATTTTTACATCTCTTTTCCTTGTTTTTACTGTGGTATCATTGAAGTTCCAGGCATTCTTTTTAAAACTTGACTTTTATTGCTCACTTAGCAGAAATGAGACGAACCTGAATGCAATCTGGCTACCTGACAACAAAAGGAATCTGCCAGCTGCCTAAAGATAGAATGGGCATGGTGATGATATCCACACAATTTTATACTTGTAATGGGGGTCAGGTGGGGAACAACTTGCAGATAGACTTTTGGGGTGCAGAGGAAGTGGAAGGAAGCTTTCAGGTTTACAGGGTTATTGCTAAGTACAGATGTTCTTTTTTTTAATATTCTTGTGTCTAAGTTTGTCCCTGGATTAATTATTAAGAAACAGAATTCCGAGTGCTTTTCTGTGAGTCATGTCCCCTCATAGTTGAGTTAATGAAGTTGTAATGTGCAGGTGCTTTTCTAGTATACCATATACAGATATCACCATTGTGATTCTAGTTAATAGTATGTGTTACAAATCATGGAGAAAAGAACTCTCTGGACAAACTAGCACAACTAACCCTTTCCATATCTCCTTAGAGATGCCCCAGATGCTGTGAATTAGTAGACAGCTGGAAGAGCATTCTGGGTATTTAAATGTAAATTGGTATGCAAAGCATCCAACTGCTTCTTCAGAGTAGCTCCTAAGATTCAGTAGCATGATGCATTCTGAAAAGCAGTTAGACCTGTTAAAATAGTGCCTTCAGATCTCAAATACTTCACAAAATATGAATGCATTGAGCCTTTCAATACCTTGTGAGGTAGGTGAGTTTTATGCTCCCCATGTTACAGACGAACATTGTCATAGAAAGATTAAGGCCCACATTCTCCAATATGACCACCTACTTTGGGTGCTCAATTTTACATATCTTTACAGACCTGATTTTTCAGAGATGCTGAGCGCCTCCACCTCCCTATGACTTCAAATGACTGTTGATGCTCAATATCTGAACATCAGGCTCTGGGGGCCTACATTTTCAAACTAGGATGCCTAAAGATAGGCACCTAAGTTCACACTTAGTCTGTTTTTATGTAGGTGCTAGATTTTCTAAGGAATCTGGAAACGAGCATCTCCAAAAATCATATGTCTTTGATGTAGGTGCCCATATCTGGTTCAGAAAAGGACACCAAATCCATGGCTGCTGGAAACCTGTAGGTCATTAGCATTCAACCCCACCAGGGACAGGCTGACATAACAGTGGGATATTTGATCATTCATGATCTAGTGTTGCCCAATCTGGGTTAAAAACTATTTTGTGCTCACTGAGATTGCTGTGGAGTGCTTGAGCCTCTGGGGAAAAAGAATACACACAAGCTTAGGCGCATTCTTTATGGAATTATTTGTTAGTCTCTAAGGTGCCACAAGTACTCCTTTTCTTTTGTGAATACAGACTAACACGGCTGCTACTCTAAAACCTTCTACCTAGAGCTCATTACAAAAAATTTCAGCAACATTTTTCACAAAAAAATTATCATTAGAAATTTTTTACTTTTTTTTCATTATGGTGAAAATTTTCTTATAATTCAAATGAAAAAAAATTGTTCCAATTCAATTTGGTTCAAATTGAAACAATTTTTTGTTTTTCTTTTTCCCACCTAGAGGAGAAAAAGGAAGGCAGGAAAGGAAGAGAAGAGAAGGAGGAAAAAAACAAATAAGTGAAATTAATTTTTAATCTAATCAAACCAAATGTTTTTGATGACAATTCAAAAAATTGTTTAATTTTATTCAAAGTTTTTCCACATAAAATAATAGCCTATTTTTTTTCACTTCCACCATCTAGCTTGGCATAATTGTGTAAGGAATTCTGTGTGGGAGAAGACAATACAGTGAACCTCTTAGGCCATGCAAATGGCGGTGCTCACCTGACTGGATTTTTTTGAAATGGCCCTTGTGGGGGCATAACTCTAGGCATGCAAACTTTAGAATTTTGGTCTGTGTGACTAAAGCTGAGCATTGAAAATTACTGGCCCGTTTTGAAAATATGTGCCGAAGTTTCCACAGGAAGTCTATAGCAGAGCCAAAATTAGCACTGGGGTCTTCTGATTCCTGGGTTCTGTGTTTTAATGAAAATCATCCCTTTTCTCAGCTTGACCTGCACTCTGATCTACTTTATTTCTGAACATGAATATTTATCTGTTTGTTAGAAATCTGTCTTTCTCATGGATTGTAATAAATTATTTAACCCCAATGGATTCTATGAAATGCGATAGCAAAGCTTTCCTTTAGCAATGGATGTTGTCAACAGGAAGTTTTGTGCATATCTACAAAAAGCCGTCATATAACACTTGACTCTGGGCAGGAATAGAACAGGAGGTGCAAATTAAAACAACCCAACCTCTATTTTTAAATAATAATCTGTTATATCACAAGTAGTCTGGTTATCAGGGGATGTGACCTAATGCAGTGTTTGAAAGAGTCCCTGGCAAAGTTGTAAAAAGTAAAGGAAGATTACTTTAACATCCATGTCTTCCCCTGTCCCTCTGCATTCTTCTGACAGCTTCCCTCCCTCCCCCATACACTATGCTCCAAAGATGTATGAACACATACTAGATAATTCTTCCCTCAGATACACATGTTTCACTGTCCTAGCTTTCAGTGGGATTTGGGAGATTGCATCCCTCATCCAGGACAGAGTTAGGACCAAAACTCCTATTTTCAAATAATCGTATAAAATACTGTTGTCAGTATTTCCTGTAAAAATACTCATCTCTGGGGCAAAAGTAGTATTTTGAGGGTGTGGCAGAAACGCACACAGTGGGACATTACACTTGTCCTTCATACTCCAGAGCCCAACTCTGTGTTGACTCTGCATAGGAATGATGAACAGGGACGTGGTAGGGTTGGACTGTGGCCATTCTGTCACTGAATAGTGCAGAGGTTATGGTCCAAAACTGTATATTGAAGTAAGGGGAGAGATAGATATTGGGCTGCTGCTATTCTGTGTGAGCTGTAATTGCAGCCACTGTATAGTATCCGGAGTGCTTTGTGCCCCAGTTTTGGATTGGTGGCAAAGACTCTGATCACTTCAACACCTGCGCATCTGCCCATCCTCCCACCCTGCCGTTCCTATGGATGTTGCTCATAAGATGAGGATTTTGCTTCTTTGAATGCAATGACTTTTAAATAGTGTCATTCTATAAATGCTTGATACTGAACCCAAATTAATCTTTTGCAAAGAGATACTTTTTAAAATAATGCAGCAGGCAGTGATATCTGAGCTAGCGCTGTGTTCAGCCTCTGGCTGTCACTGGAAATATGTTACGTATTGGCTCCTATGATGTAGGAGGTTTGCAATGAGTTTAGTCATTTTGCGTGTTTATTTTCAATTCAAACTGTGTAGTAGATTAAAGAAATTAGGTGACTGGAAGCAACTTATGATTTTGTATATGAGAAAATTCAAGACAATTTGGTTTTCTGTTCTCAGTTTATTTTGGGACTGTAAGTGACTGCATCAGGGCCAGTGAGAGATGTACACATATTGGTTCATCAGCATTCAGAGGCGATTAATAAGTGTGGCTATATTTAAACGTGATGTTTGGTGTCTAGAATGTATTGTGAATTTTTAAAAAAAGCGTGTTGCTATTCAAAAACTCTACACTCTTTTATAACATCCCTGAGGTTTTTCAAAAAGAAAAGGAGTACTTGTGGCACCTTAGAGACTAACCAATTTATTTGAGCATAAGCTTTCGTGAGCTACAGCTCACTTCATCGGATGCATACTGTGGAAAGTACAGAAGATCTTTTTATACACACAAACCATGAAAAAATGGGTGTTTACCACTACAAAAGGTTTTCTCTCCCCCCACCCCACTCTCCTGCTGGTAATAGCTTATCTAAAGTGATCACTCTCCTTACAATGTGTATGATAATCACGGTGGGCCATTTCTAGCACAAATCCAGGGTTTAACAAGAACGTCTGGGGGGTGGGGGGGGAGAAAACCTGGATTTGTGCTGGAAATGGCCCAAGTTGATTATCATACACATTGTAAGGAGAGTGATCACTTTAGCTAAGCTATTGCCAGCAGGAGAGTGGGGTGGGGGGAGCGAAAACCTTTTGTAGTGGTAAACACCCATTTTTTCATGGTTTGTGTGTATAAAAAGATCTTCTGTACTTTCCACAGTATGCATCCGGTGAAGTGAGCTGTAGCTCACGAAAGCTTATGCTCAAATAAATTGGTTAGTCTCTAAGGTGCCACAAGTACTCCTTTTCTTTTTGCGAATACAGACTAACACGGCTGTTACTCTGAAACCTTAGGTTTTTGTTTGTTTTAGGGTCCAACTGTCCAACATTTTTTTATGATGTATGATATGTTACTATTCCACAAATTCAGATGAACTGCTCCCAGAGCAAAATCAGTGTAACGATGGAATAACAAAGTTCCAAATTCTACTCTCTCTTACACCAATTGTAGACCTGTTTGTTTAATACCACTAACTTCAGTGCAAAAAGAAAAGGAGTTCTTGTGGCACCTTAGAGACTAACCAATTTATTTGAGCATAAGCTTTCGTGAGCTACAGCTCACTTCATCAGATGCATACTGTATGTCTCTAAGGTGCCACAAGTAGTCGTTTTCTTTTTGTGAATACAGACTAACACGGCTGTTATTCTGAAACATAACTTCAGTGCAGTTACTTTGTATTCGCAGCAGTGTAATGGGAAGAAGAATACAGCCCCCTGTGCAGGTTTTTTTTATTCTGCAGTGAAGAATCATGAACTTACCACTTGCATTTTCTTAGCAATTTACTTACATTTTATTAGAATACAGATTTTTTTTCTCCCAGAATAAGAGCACTCAAACCATCTTGCAGACAGTTCTATCCCTATCAGCTCTCAGCACAGCTTTCTCTTTGTGTAAATTAGAAATAATTTCCAACTTGAACTCTATTTTAGAGCTGCTTGAAAAAAGGAGAAAACAGGTGAAAAAATCACTAACTTGTCCTCATTTGATTAAAATTTCAATTTTTTGAAAATTTTCAGTCTGCTCTAATTTTTGTAAGAATGTTGTAATTGGTATTACTAATTGATTAGAACATCAGACACATGAAACAAACTCAGTTAATTAGTCTGTTGTTGGTTTAAAGTAATATATGAAGAATAGAATTTTATTGCTCCTCTTTCCACATAATGGCATTTTTTTTTAATATGTGAAGACCGTCAAATCTAAAAGCTACTTGTATTTTCCGTATTTTTTCCCTAAAACAATTCCGTGCTAAGTTTGAGTGTACAGTATTTCATTTTCTTCTAAATACCTACAACTCACTTGCAAAATAACAACTTAGTTAAACATAATGGCATTGAGAGCACATACAACTAAGGTCATTGAGACCCCTCTTCGTTCCTCCAAATGTCTTTGCTAGTCTTTCGGTGTTGCAGCTCCAGAAGTCAACATCTTCACCATCACAGTATATATTTGAGTGCTTTAAATTTCTTCTCCTTTAAAACTGTCTACATTAGAACTGTGCCAGACTTTTGTAATGAGAGCTGAAAATTGGTGAAACTCCCCATGTCATTCTGCAGTATGAGTTTGGCAGACACTTCACTAATAATCAGCTCTGTGGGTCACTTGGAACTGCTCCAGAGACCACAGTTTGCTTGACATGAACACAAGGGATTACACAGTTCCCATTTTTATCTGCTTGTTTGTAGAAGTAATCTAAAAAAGAACAATATCTGTGTGTCACATATAAAAGTTCAGCTGTTTTTGAGGTGCTTGTGTTGCAATAAAAATATGGTATGTGGAGAGAAGATGGGGGGAGGGCTGTTTGTTTTTTACCAATAGGGAAAATATATTATTTTTCAGCTTCACATAACTGAAAAATAGAATAGATTTTTCTTCACAAGCTGTACTCCCCTTTCACTGCCAAAATTAAGGCCATGATTGGAACATTTCAGATCCCCAAAGGAATTAAGAACATTGTGTGTGTGGAAACATGGAGGTATAATTAAAACTTCTTTGCAGCCCTTCATTAAAACTTTTGTTGCCCAGAGATTGCTATAATTAGAGCATCAGACTCATGAAGCTGCATTTAAGGTTGATATAACTTTTCTATTGGAAACGGTTGATTTCTCTCACAGGATCACTTTTGTTGATGAAATCTCTCATGCACTGTTTTGGAAGAGATTTTATTATTTTTAATTAAAAGAAAATCATTTAATATTGTCTGTGTTCTTTAAGCTTGGAAAATATATTTTTACATATACTTAAGAATGTTTCAGGTGGTCTTTTAACACATGGATACACAAACTGGCTTTATTTTAAGAAAAGAACTGACATATTTGAATACATTTGTTACTTGAAAACCATGAACATCACAGTATCTTTACTGGGTTTTTTTCCATGTACCAAAGTGGAATTATTCACATGTTCATAGATGTAGATATCCCCAGTCACCACTAATTCTAAAAGGCTTTTCACTGGGGTCAGATGTAGTATGGATCTCTCTCTCTCTCTCTCTCTCTCTCTCTCTCTCTCTCTCTCTCAAATCTAGAGGTCTTAGTTGGTAACATTTAGCAAAATATCTCTGTGCTTGTACCACTTTATTCAGTGTTAGCACTGCTCAACATCACTTTCTGCTACATTCTGAACATGTCACCTACATGTTAATTTGCAATGTAACTGTAGCACCAACTCAAATAATGGTATTGTGGGTATATAGTTGTTGTCTGGAGTGAATACATTATTGGAATCAGGATCAATTGCAATTGAAAGCACAGCAGCTACAGATTTGAAAAATATGTGCTTTCTGGTCTGAATAGTCCTAATCTTGACTAATTCCTGAAGCACAGTAGGTTTGGGTGTAATGAATACTCATGTTAGTAAACTCTGTGCTTAGTGTTCTAGATTTGTGGTGAATCTTTATTATGGACCAGATTCTACCACCCTCCTTCACCTTCACTAATCTTATTCCTTTCAGGGGTATTTAATATATATAATATAATGTGCATACATTAAGGTATAGGAAAGGTTTAATATCTTTGTCTTGTTCATATTCTTTATCATTTGTTGATGTGTTTTCCTTTTATCTCATTCCTTGAAGTGTCAATGAACACAGCAGCAACAGCAACAACAAAATCTATTCTCTACAGCTATACTGCCGTGAGCTGTGATCTTGTCAGATCTCATAAGCTAAGCAAGGCTGGGTCTGGTCAGTACATGAAGATTGCCAAAGGAAAAAATAAATCTGCAGAACAGATAGATATTTTGTGCTAAGACTGCATTTATTTTATCTGCAGAAGCTATTCCTGGAGTTTTGGCTTCACTTTACCTACCATATTTTCAGTTATTTTTTTTCAGGTATGTTTCTTTAAAAATACAAATCAAAGGAAGTTGTGTTCATCTTCTATACCCCTGCATCTTTAGGGCTCATCTTTAGGGTTCAGAAAAATCAAGAAATTCTAAGATAATGCCAACACAGTAACTTCAACATTAGCTCATTTCTCTAAGGGTATGTCTACACTACGAAATTAGGTCGAACTTATAGAAGTCGATTTTTTAGAAATTGGTTTTATATATTCGAGTGTGTGTGTCCCCACAGAAAATGCTCTAAGTGCATTAGGTGTATTAACTCGGCGGAGTGCTTCCACAGTACCGAGGCTAGAGTCGACTTCTGGAGCGTTGCACTGAGCGTAGCTATCCCACAGTTCCCTCAGTCTCCGCTGTCCATTGGAATTCTGGGTTGAGATCCCAATGCCTGATGGGGCTAAAACATTGTCGTGGGTGGTTCTGGGTACATATAGTCAGGCCCCCGTTCCCTCCCTCCCTCCGTGAAAGCAAGGGCAGACAATCATTTCGCGCCTTTTTTCCTGAGTTACCTGTGCAGACGCCATACCACGGCAAGCATGGAGCCCGCTCAGGTAACCGTCACCGTATGTCTCCTGGGTGCTGGCAGACGCGGTACTGCATTGCTACACAATAGCAGCAACCCACTGCCTTGTGGCAGCAGACGGTACAATACGACTGGTAGCCGTCATCGTCATGTCCGAGGTGCTCCTGGCCACGTCGGCTGGGAGCGCCTGGGCAGACATGGGCGCAGGGACTAAATTTGGAGTGACTTGACCAGGTCATTCTCTTTAGTCCTGCAGTCAGTCCTATTGAACCATCTTATGGTGAGCAGGCAGGCGATACGGATTGGTAGCAGTCCTATTGCATCATCTTCTGCCGGGCAGCCATGAGATGTGGATGGCATGCAGTCCTTCTGTACCGTCTGCTGCCAGCCAAAGATGTAAAAGATAGATGGAGTGGATCAAAACAAGAAATAGACCAGATTTGTTTTGTACTCATTTGCTTCCCCCCTCCCCCGTCTAGGGGACTCATTCCTCTAGGTCACACTGCAGTCACTCACAGAGAAGGTGCAGCGAGGTAAATCTAGCCATGTATCAATCAGAGGCCAGACTAACCTCCTTGTTCCAATAAGAACAATAACTTAGGTGCACCATTTCTTATTGGAACCCTCCGTGAAGTCCTGCCTGAAATAGTCCTTGATGTAAAGCCACCCCCTTGGTTGATTTTAGCTCCCTGAAGCCAACCCTGTAAGCCGTGTCGTCAGTCGCCCCTCCCTCCGTCAGAGCAATGGCAGACAATCGTTCCGCGCCTTTTTTCTGTGCGGACGCCATACCAAGGCAAGCATGGAGGCTGCTCAGCTCACTTTGGCAATTAGGAGCACGTTAAACACCACATGCATTATCCAGCAGTATATGCAGCACCAAAACCTGGCAGAGCGATACCGGGCGAGTAGGCGATGTCAGCACAGTCACGTGAGTGATCAGGACATGGACACAGATTTCTCTGAAAGCATGGGCCCTGGCAATGCATGCATCACGGTGCTAATGGGGCAGGTTCATGCTGTGGAATGCCGATTCTGGGCTCGGGAAACAAGCACAGACTGGTGGGACCGCATAGTGTTGCAGGTCTGGGACGATTCCCAGTGGCTGCGAAACTTTCGCATGCGTAAGGGCACTTTCATGGAACTTTGTGACTTGCTTTCCCCTGCCCTGAAGCGCATGAATACCAAGATGAGAGCAACCCTCACAGTTGAGAAGCGAGTGGCGATAGCCCTGTGGAAGCTTGCAACGCCAGACAGCTACCAGTCAGTTGGGAATCAATTTGGAGTGGGCAAATCTACTGTTGGGGCTGCTGTGATGCAAGTAGCCCACGCAATCAAAGATCTGCTGATATCAAGGGTAGTGACCCTGGGAAATGTGCAGGTCATAGTGGATGGCTTTGCTGCAATGGGATTCTCTAACTGTGGTGGGGCCATAGACGGAACCCATATCCCTATCTTGGCACCGGAGCACCAAGCCGCCGAGTACATAAACCGCAAGGGGTACTTTTCAATAGTGCTGCAAGCTCTGGTGGATCACAAGGGACGTTTCACCAACATCAACGTGGGATGGCCGGGAAAGGTACATGACGCTCGCATCTTCAGGAACTCTGGTCTGTTTCAAAAGCTGCAGGAAGGGACTTTATTCCCAGACCAGAAAATAACTGTTGGGGATGTTGAAATGCCTATATGTATCCTTGGGGACCCAGCCTACCCCTTAATGCCATGGCTCATGAAGCCGTACACAGGCAGCCTGGACAGTAGTCAGGATCTGTTCAACTACAGGCTGAGCAAGTGCAGAATGGTGGTAGAATGTGCATTTGGACGTTTAAAGGCGCGCTGGCGCAGTTTACTGACTCGCTTAGACCTCAGCGAAACCAATATTCCCACTGTTATTACTGCTTGCTGTGTGCTCCACAATATCTGTGAGAGTAAGGGGGAGAGGTTTATGGCGGGGTGGAAGGTTGAGGCAAATCGCCTGGCTGCTGGTTACGCGCAGCCAGACACCAGGGCGGTTAGAAGAGCACAAGAGGGCGTGGTACGCATCAGAGAAGCTTTGAAAACCAGTTTCATGACTGGCCAGGCTACGGTGTGAAAGTTCTGTTTGTTTCTCCTTGATGAAACCCCCCGCCCCTTGGTTCACTCTACTTCCCTGTAAGCTAACCACCCTCCCCTCCTCCGTTCGATCACCGCTTGCAGAGGCAATAAAGTCATTGTTGCTTCACATTCATGCATTCTTTATTCATTCATCACACAAATAGGGGGATGACTACCAAGGTAGCCCAGGAAGGGTGGTGGAGGAGGGAAGGAAGATGCCACACAGCACTTTAAAAGTTTACAACTTTAAAATTTATTGAATGCCAGCCTTCTTTTTTTTGGGCAATCCTCAGTGGCGGAGTGGCTGGTTGGCCGGAGGCCCCCCCACCACATCCTTGGGCGTCTGGGTGTGGAGGCTATGGAACCTGGGGAGGAGGGCGGTTGGTTACACAGGGGCTGTAGTGGCAGTCTGTGCTCCAGCTGCCTTTGCTGCAGCTCAACCATACACTGGACCATACTGGTTTGATCCTCCAGCAGCCTCAGCATTGAATCCTGCCTCCTCTCATCACGCTGCCACCACATTTGAGCTTCAGCCTGTCTTCAGCCCGCCACTTACTCTCTTCAGCCCACCACCTCTCCTCCCGGTCATTTTGTGCTTTCCTGCACTCTGACATTATTTGCCTCCACGCATTCGTCTGTGCTCTGTCAGTGTGGGAGGACAGCATGAGCTCAGAGAACATTTCATCACGAGTGCGTTTTTTTTTCTTTCTAATCTTCGCTAGCCTCTGGGAAGGAGAAGATCCTGTGATCATTGAAACACATGCAGCTGGTGGAGAAAAAAAAAGGGACAGCGCTATTTAAAAAGACACATTTTATAAAACAGTAGCTACACTCTTTCAGGGTAAACCTTGCTGTTAACATTACATACGTAGCACATGTGCTTTCATTACAAGGTCGCATTTTGCCTCCCCCCACCGCGTGGCTACCCCCTCAACCCTCCCGCCTCTCCGGGGCTAACAGCGGGGAACATTTCTGTTCAGCCACAGGCAAACAGCCCAGCAGGAATGGGCTCCTCTGAGTGTCCCCTGAAGAAAAGCAACCTATTTCAACCAGGTGACCATGAATGATATCTCACTCTCCTGAGGATAACACAGAGAGATAAAGAACTGATGTTGTTTGAACGCCAGCAAACATACACTGCAATGCTTTAGTGTACAGTGATTCCCGAGTACGTGTTACTGGCCTGGAGTGGTAAAGTGTCCTACCATGAAGGACGCAATAAGGCTGCCCTCCCCAGAAACCTTTTGCAAAGGCTTTGGGAGTACATCCAGGAGAGCCGCGAATGCCAGGGCAAAGTAATCCTTTCACATGCTTGCTTTTAAACCATGTATAGTATTTTAAAAGGTACACTCACCGGAGGTCCCTTCTCCACGTGCCGGGTCCAGGAGGCAGCCTTGGGTGGGTTCGGGGGGTACTGGCTCCAGGTCCAGGGTGAGAAACAGTTCCTGGCTGTCGGGAAAACCGGTTTCTCCACTTGCTTGCTGTGAGCTATCTACAACCTCATCATCATCTTCTTCGTCCCCAAAACCTGCTTCCGTGTTGCCTCCATCTCCATTGAAGGAGTCAAACAACACGGCTGGGGTAGTGGTGGCTGAACCCCCTAAAATGGCATGCAGCTCATCATAGAAGCGGCATGTTTGGGGCTGTGACCCGGAGCGGCCGTTCGCCTCTCTGGTTTTCTGGTAGGCTTGCCTCAGCTCCTTAAGTTTCACGCGGCACTGCTTCGGGTCCCTGTTATAGCCTCTGTCCTTCATGCCCTGGGAGATTTTGGCAAAGGTTTTGGCATTTCGAAAACTGGAACGGAGTTCTGATAGCACGGATTCCTCTCCCCATACAGCGATCAGATCCCGTACCTCCCGTTCGGTCCATGCTGGAGCTCTTTTGCGATTCTGGGACTCCATCATGGTCACCTCTGCTGATGAGCTCTGCCTGGTCACCTGCAGCTTGCCACGCTGGCCAAACAGGAAATGAGATTCAAAAGTTCGCGGTTCTTTTCCTGTCTACCTGGCCAGTGCATCTGAGTTGAGAGTGCTGTCCAGAGCGGTCACAATGGAGCACTGTGGGATAGCTCCCGGAGGCCAATACAGTCTAATTTTGTCCACAGTACCCCAAATTCGAGCCGGCAAGGCCGATTTAAGCGCTAATCCACTTGTCAGGGGTGGAGTAAGGGAATCGATTTTAAGAGCCCTTTAAGTCGAAATAAAGGGCTTCATCGTGTGGATGGTGCCGGTTTACATTGATTTAACGCTGCTAAATTCGACCTAAAGTCCTAGTGTACACCAGGGCTCAGTCTTATGCTTTACCATAGAGCCGTGCTTTACATAACCATGTAAAGCAATATGGTACATGGTACTATCTGACATACAGAAATGGCCAAGCAATACAAAGGAATTTTTTACTTTTTCCTGTAATTATAGCAGGTACCAGTACCATGTAGTGTAGAGCACAAACTGATTTTATTTTTGTTCTTGCAGATAAAAGATGCCAGAATATGGACAGTGATAGTACTAATCCTGGTTAATTAGGTGTGGGAGGAACACCCAACTGTTACGCTATCCCAGGTCACTGGGAAGCTCCTTAAATCAAGAAAAAGAGAACTGATATGGAGGCACATAATTGAGCTTTACATGTCTGCATGCTCTGAGTATTAAGGCAGCACAGACTAACTCCCCAAAGTCCTGTTTGAACATGCACTGAAGGCACCTTCAGAGGTTCTGTAGATACCAACAACTATATCAAAGAATAGGAGGTAGAATTAACTGTCCCATTTTGGCAAATACGGTTTTCTAGAACCTATGTACAGTGCCTAGAAACTACTGTGGTAGGCAAATGAGAAATGCTGATAAAACTTTAACTGCAGAATGCTAATCTACTCTGCTGGAATTTAGCCATTCAAGAGTGTAATAGAAGGATACAATATTATAGAAGTACATAGTGTGCCAGTAGTGATAGATTGCCAGTAATTCTAGGGATGTGACAACAAATAGTCATAGAGACTGATAAGATAGTCCAGCTTCTTTAGTAATAGACTGTGGGAAGTTTAGAATATGTTGATAGCAAAATATGTTATTTGCTGAGGACATCAGGAAGCTGTGTTGTGAAAGAATGGAAGTTTGTTTTTAACTGTCAGAGTGCTTGCTGAATGTAACACAGTGTCTCAAGGCTGAAGACTAAAGTTCTATCTATGAATTTACTCCTGAGGGCATTCTGCGCCAAAAAATTAAAAATTCTGTACCAAAAAATTAAAAATCTGCTTGCAATATTTTAACATTCTGCAAATTTTATTTGTCAAATAAATGTGGAGGCTCCAGCATGGCATTGGGAGGCACAGGCCACTGCCTGCACAGAAGTGAGAGATCACTGTGCAGCTCCCTGCCAGGACACGGATTCAGTGGTGAGGCTGCACCCAACCCTGACACAGCGCAAGGGCCCTGCCCCTCTGAGTTAGGTGCACCAGGTGTGGGCAGACAGGCTCAGCAAGGCAGGATCCAAATGTGGAGGGGCCTAGTATAGGGGGATCTAGGTGTGGGTTGAGAGGGTTCTGTGTCAGGTAGTCTGGGTGCAGGCAGCTTAATAGGGGATCCAGGTGCGGGGGGATCTGGATGCACAGGGCTTGTTGGGGGGTCTGGGTGCAACGGTAATGGGACTCCACAGGAGGGTCCAGGTGAAGGTGTTTGGGGCTCAGCAGGGAGAGGTCAGGGTGTGGGGGGATAGAGCTCTGCAGAGGGGTCTGGGTGTGGGGAGCTCAGTGGGTGGTCCAGATGCTGGGGGAGTGGGGCTCAGAGGGGTGGGGATACAAGTGCAGCTGGTTGGGGCTCAGAGTGTGGATGGCTTGTTGGGGTGGTCCAGGTGTAGGGGGAGTGGGGCTCGTCAGGAGGGGTTCTGGGTGTGGGGGCAGGTGAGGCTCCATGGGAGGGTCTGGGTGTGAGGAGGTCTGGATGCATGGGGTTGGGTGGATGGGGGAGCAGCTCCCCATACAGTGATCCCTCCCCCTGAAGCTGAGGAGCGATGGGCGCAGGAAGCGGAGTGTGGGGGAGTTTTCAGAGTTTCTTACAGCCAGGGAGAAATCTGGCAGTGGGTCTGATACAGCCCCAGATGCCGTGCAGCAGAAGAGTAAGTCCTGTCCTCCCCAACCCAGCTGGGACTAGCAGGTGAGCCTGGTGCGGGGTAGGAGTTACAATCCCCATCCGGGTCTTTCCCAGTCCTGCCCCATTCCCCACATTGATTTATCTCTCTGCTGGCTGCCCTGGGCATCCAAAACTGCCAGAGAAGGTTGCATGACTGCTGTTGTGGCTTCCCTTTGCTTCCCCATCAGAAAGTCATTTTTCTGTGGGGAGGCAAAGAAATCTGCGGGGGACATAAATTCTGTGTATGCGCAGTAGTGCAGAATTTCCCCCCAGGAGTAATTAATGTATGACTAATATCTCTCATATGCACAGATGCTAAAATATTAAGTCTAAAAGCAACTCAAAGTCCATCCTAAGCCAATCTGTTTTGTCGAAGTGTTAGTGTCCATAGTGTACTGTAAAATTACCTAGAATAAAATTCAGCTTTCATTTACACTAGTGAAATCTCTGACTCAGCAGGACTTCACAGGTGTAACTGAGAATCAAATTTGGCCCATAATGCATGCAGACCTGGTTGCAGTATCTAAAGACCTTATGCTAAGGGCTGATTTGGGGAAGATGAGAGGGAAGGGGAGACACTTGTACCAGGGTCTCAAACTCACCCTCCACCCCCCCAAAAAACTCTGTGGCTGAGATAAAATGGGCGGTAGTGGGGTCCCAGGGAATATGATGTAGTGGGCCCCCAAATTTCTCTAACTATTGCTAAGTAAGGACCAGTTTTAAGTTTTAGCTTTGAATTTTTTTGTTGGTTGGTTAAATCGGACCCTCGATATTACTTCAAAGTAGTTATTTGTCTGTGTGGTATATTTACAGGGGAAGCAGACGTTCATCTGCTTTCATGAATTATTCAGACACTTGCTGAGTTACCATACAAAGATGGAAAAGGCTTTATGTTCAAAGGCTTAACTAGAGTCACTTAACATCGTTAGAAGCAGTCTCATTGGAAAATAATTAAAATTTCCGATGTGATTTTAATGTGATGAAAGGCCAAGAGGGAAAAGAGCGAGACATGCAGCTGTAAAGGAGGACAGGACTGGATGCAGGCTAAAAGTGAAGGCAGCAGAGAAGTACTGTCAGGTGGAAATGAAGCCCTGGAGCTAGGTCTGCAGGTGACCTATTTATTTTTACACTTTAGTTTCTTTATCAATCAACTTGTAGGCATGGTATTCCTTATTTCTTGACTAAAAGTATGTGAGCACCATGATTGTCTTCACCTGGCATATTACTTTGTAATTAATAATATGACCACTTCTTAATTTTGGTTCTATGCTCTTTTAACTATACAGTACAATATATTAGTTCCTGCATTATGTTTTCATTAGTATAGTTGAGATAATGGTTTTGCACAGTGATGTAAATATTTAACTGTTTCTTTTTATCTTCTTGTGCTATTGACCTTGGTGTACTTTCGAAGACAGATTTCGCTAGAGGATTTTTGTACTTCAGAAGATGCACATATATGTGTTTCTTCCAAGAAACATGTATTGAGAGGACAGTATTAAATTTGCTTTTCTTGGTTAGTGCTTTGTTCTCCTACCACTAAAAAGCACTCGGGTATACAAATGCAGCACATAACTGGTTAATAATAATTACATGTAGTTATTTGTCTGGATTATTCTGCTATACATTTTAATTTTTATTAGACAAATAGGTAGTATGAATTAGGATTTGTCAGAGTTTTCTTTTCCTGTAACCATAATTTGATTAGGTGGTACAACTCAACAAAATATGGAATTACATTTTTTTAAAAAAGGTTGACAGATGAAGCATAATTTAATTAATTATGATGATCATTTCCAATTAAGAGCAATAATGGACATCAGGCAGGAAATTAGTAGTTGTATATCATAATTTGATTAGTTGTATCTTGATACGAGTTAAATATGATTATTCACATGAGTAAAGTTAGCTGTCTGTTTACAGGATCAAACTGCTCATGTTTAAGGTCAAGAAAAACGATAACCCTTGTCAATAATTCAACCACCCCTCAAAAAAAGAATAAACCAACTAGCCACCTTTTAAGATTGCAAAGTAACAACTGTTTACTACCTACTGCATGATTTATAAAACTCCAGAATTTGAAAATCAAGAAATGAATAGTTAGAGTAATCATTCATTTTACATTGCCCACATAATAAATAAAAGCACAATGTCTCTCTCAAATAAAGTGGCATATGTATAAGGAGTGGTTAACAACGCTCAGTAATAAACCACACAACTCCAAAGGCAGGACAGTATATTAGCTCCAAGCCCACAGTTGAGCTTACTTTCTTTCTGCAAGCCAACAAAGAGCATCATGCTTGCACAAATATATTGGCACCTCATCTTGCTCTCATGATAATCCATGAATAATGCTCCTATTGACATCAGTGAGAGCCATAACACGATCCACGACAAAAGCCGTAACTTTGCATGATTGAATGCAGTTTTCTCAGACAGCCAATGCAGGAGTTTGCAAAGAGATTCAAGGATATGAAAAGTTTGGCAGGGTAGTAACAAGCCATTTTTGAACAACTATGAGACAAATTTTAACCAAAGGTTAAAATTTTAAATCGAGATACATTTTTAATTACCTGTTTATTTCAAATTCTGCCTACACAGTAAAACTGGCAATTTTCAGCCCAAATTGGTTTTCCAAGCTCAAGTTACTGTGGGCTTAACACTTAATACTTAAGTTATTAACGCTTATAATAAAAACTGGTTGCAACCTTGACAGTGAAGGCTGTCGTCTCTCCATAATGTGAGTGTATTTTCTTGATGAAAACAGACACTTGCTGTTAACTCATATGTTTCCACTAGTATTATGCTGTAGTTTCAAATGCTTAAATCAAGTCTAGATTGTTGCCCTTTACTTACAAATGGAAGAAATGGAACACAAATAATAAACCATTCAGATGGTTCAAGCTGAGCCTTTGCATTCCAAGCATAGACTTATCAACATGCAAACTGTTCTTCACAGCTTTTCTTTGTGTTGCTACAAAATGGGCTGAGATTTCTAACTTTATTTTCTAATCCGCACATCAGAAGTGAATGATGTGGCCAACAGCACCACACGACTGATGTTAACATCAAGTAAATAATGCAGCTATACGAGGGGGGCAAGATACAAAAAATAATGTAGTCCTGTAATCAAGCAGGATAAGTCAGTAATAAAACATGGAAGTGGGTACATTTATAATGTTACATGTATGTGAACAAGTCTCGCAGAAAAGAAGGAATTACCCACTAAACTTCTTTCCCTTTTCCCTCCTCCAAAGGAAAATTATTACTGTCGGTGTATGGATGACCTAAAGAAGAAACGTGGTCAAAATAAAATAGGACACTGTTTGTTTAAGGGACTGGCTGGCCTTTAATCTAACAACTTTCCTGCTTTGGCCGGTTTATAGAAGCATAAATCATTGTCTTCAGCTCTGTTCTTCAGAGTCTAATGCAAAACCCTAGAAAGTTCACTTCAGCTGTGGGAAGTCAAATAAAGGAAAAATAACAACACTTAAATGAGAGTTTCTGACAGATAGCCCTATAGCAGCTTAAATCAGGCTGTGTCCCAGGTTTTACAGGTCACTTGTCTGGAGCTTTGTTTTGAAATTTCTTTTGATTTAGAATTCTGCTCTTCTGTTTCAGTTGGAGCCAGGGACAAGAGGTGGATTTAGTCACACTGGCAGGGGATAGAAAACCCCTTGGGTCCTGCTGGGAGAATGGGGAGAGAGATACTTGTGTTTTTGTCTCTAGCCAACCAGAAGTGGATGGGAGTAGCTCATCCCACCTAATGAGACTGCCTGAGTACGTGCAAGGGAGAGCGGATTGGCTATTCCTCTTTGAGAAGTGTTCTGATTAGTTAATTTGAGGGGAGTCACTAAAGCTAATTGGCTTGTCTCCAGCATTATCCTCCTCTGGGCATACAGTATCTCTCCCAGGAGTGGGTGGCCATTCGGACCGCACATAGTTGCACCTACCCTTTCCACTCCTACTGTGTGTAGTGCCCTGGCTGGATCTCCAGGGATGCTATGGGCCTTGTTACATCACCTTGTCAGAGGTTAGGAAGAGATTTTTCCACTGGAGGAGAATGTCTCTTGTTGGATTGGGTTTTTTTACCTTCCTCACAGCATCCCAGAGGTCTAACCAGTTAGTTAAGGTAGCTAAAAGAAATTTAAAAAAAACAAAACAAAACAAAAAAAACCCTTTGTTGCAACCTGCAGCTAATGTCCAGTATCATAGATGAAGTTAAGTGCGTGACAGATCTGGGGGTAAACCTGAACATGGCACCAGCCTGGATTGTTTGGGGATGGAGAGTGGTTTTAAGTCTCATGCAGATTGTATCATTCTTGTGGGCACCCTCATCCCTTTGAGAGGACTGTGTAATGGATCCCAGCATGAGCTGAATCCCAGATATTGGGGGTAAGGCTGAGTTTTGTCACTCGTCTCTCTTGGTTAGATTGGATTGTCTAGCCATTATGGACCCACATAATACCTTAAGAGTTAAAGGGATGGTGGGGAATGGGGAGTTTGCACACATTCCCTCTGCCCTCCCCCGTTAGTTTGGGATTAGTTTAATAACATTGCAGCATGCTGCATGTGACCCATACCTGTTCTGTATAGTATTTCCTTCATATAAAGATCAATGAATCAAACCGCAATACAACTTTCTGTGCCGATTACCATGTTCCCGAAAATTGAGTTCTCTACCCAACGTCAAATGCAATATTTCCTGATAATCACCTATTTTGCTTCTTCACTTAAAATTAAATAAATAAATAGTCAAGTATAATAAGTCCTCTTCTCAAATTGTTTTAGAATACTGAGTTCAAATGGAACTCTCTGGCTAGCTACACGTGCAACTGAATATTCATTTCTTTTACTGAAGTAAGCAATTGAGTCTGAGAAATGCTAAAATATAGTGGGGTCCCATCAGTGCCTGACTTTAACTTTTGAAGTGAATGCTTATTGTATTTTAAAATTTCTCCTGGCATTTTGGACTACATTTAACAACTTGTAGATTTCATTTTGGGTGAAATGCTTATTTATGGATTACATAATGACAGGATAATTCTTCTAAAAATAAGTGCAGTAGAAAACATACTCAAAGCTTATTCTTGCATGTTCTGCAGTGTTAATTAGTACATAGAAGATGTTTACAGGGACAGAAATAACTTCTTGGGTTCCTATACAAATTTTGCTAACAGAATTTTTAAACTGATGACTGTTGTGCATAGCATAACTCTCAATTTAGCACCACTCTGCCTTCCATATTGCCTTTTGAAATATGTGTTGAAGACTAAATTGAAGGGTCACAGAAACTGCAAATAGCAGAAGGTAACATTTAAATTAATATGGAACTCTTTTATTTGATACATACAAAATGTTTTATATTCTCAATTATCACGTTAGGCATTTCTGATGTCGGTTACAAAAAGGCGGGTATCCGTTTTTTCTCCTCACCATGCAAATCATGAGCATTACAGGTGTAAAAGTTCTAATTGTATTAGGCTATTTAATATCTACCCTATCCCCATGACAGGGCAAGATGGCTTTTTACAGCACATTTTCTAATGCTTGGTCCAGTCTATTTTTAAAAGTCCCAAGCTTTTGCCACTCCTTTTGGGAAACTACTCTATCATCTAATGAATCTCATTTATTGAGTGTCTCCTGATATTTAACCTAATACTTTTCCTTTCTTAATTTTTAACACATGCTATGGTCCTTCATACTATCTTAAATAATCCTTTGCCCTCCTTGGAGTTTATGCCTTTGATTGTAATCTGAAAAATGACTCAGTAGAAATGGCTTCCTGGGGTTCCGTTCGTATTGTGTCTACATGACTCCAGATAAAATGTGCTCAGTTTTACTCATTGCAAGTAAAAATATGTTTCAGTAACTGCCAGCCCTGCAAACTCAAAGTGTGATTTGAAAGTCAAAATGGATTCTTTGTAGCTTGTGTTATCACCCTCAGTTACAGATGTGCAGCCTCATTATCTTCAAATTATCCAAGGTGGTTGCACAAGTGTAACTGAAGAAAAAATTTAACTGTAATTGAAACTTAACTAACAATTCTGTTGATAATACAGGAAAAGAAATAAAATCCAGTTAATTCCCTTTTAGTTTTATGTTGACAACACGTGGGCTTACTGGAGCAAACTTACTCCCCACATCCCCAAAAAACAAATTGTTGATGAAGTTAATGGATCTGATTCTTAATACAAACAGATAGCGGGCATCCTCCATAAATAATAAACTGCAGTTTAAAGTATCTGCAGAGTAGGTCAAAGAACGTTATTTCGCTCTTCTCGTTTGGAAAGTCATTAGCAGATGTGCACTGTAATTAATTTTACAACATTCTTTTTATGCATCTTATTAATTATACAGTGTTGTTATTCAGAGCGAGGGGGTTATTTCCTGACTCAAGTGACAATCCCATAATGCCCTGATATGATATTTCATTCACAATAACTGAATAAGTTGTTATTGACCATAAATTTATTTCTTAAAAAAAAAAAGTCCTGTCAAGATTAACCTGCCCCTGAAAAATCAAGTTGAATTTAAAATTAACAAAATATTTTGTAATAAAGGACAGGTTCATAGATAGATAAAATCCAAGGCCAAAAAGGACCATTGTGATCATCTAGTCTGACCACCTGTATATCAGAGGCCACAGATCTTACCCAAAATAATTCCATGACACTAACTTTTAGAAAACATCCAGTCTTGATTTAAAAATTGCCAATGATGGAGAATCTACCACAACCCTTGGTAAATTGTTCCAATGGTTAATTACCCTCACTGTTCAAAATTTATGCCTCTTTTCTAGTCTGAATTCATATAGCTTTAACTTCCAACTATTTGACTGTTATGATCTTTCTGTGCTAGATTGAAGAACCCATTATCAAATATTTGTTCCCCATGTAAGTACTTATGGACTGTATTCAAGTCACCTCTTAACCTACTCTTTAAGATAATAGATTGCACTCCCTGAGTCTACGAGGCATGTTTTCTAATCCTTCAATCATTCTCTGCACCCTCTTCAATTTATCAAAATTCTTCTTGAATTGCGGACACCAGAACTGGATACAATATCCCAGCAACCCTATACGGGGTAACATTACCTCTACTATTTAGAAAAGATGGATGAGCACAAGTCCATGGGGCTGGATGTACTGCATCCGAGGGTGCTAAAGGAGTTGGCTGATGTGATTGCAGAGCCATTGGCCATTATCTTTGAAAACTCATGGCAATAAAGGGAGATCCTGGATGACTGGCAAAAGGCTAATGTAGTGCCCATCTTTAAAAAAAGGGAAGAAAGACGATCTGGGAAACTACAGGCCAGTCAGCCTCACCTCATTCCCTGGAAAAATCATGGAGCAGATCCTCAGGGAAACAATTTTGAAACACTTAGAGGAGAGGAAAGTGATCAGGAACAGTCACTATGGATGCATCAAGAGCAAGTCATGCCTGACTAACCTAATTGCCTTCTATGACGAGATAACGGGCTCTGTGGATGAGGGGAAAGCAGTGGACGTGTTATTCCTTGACTTTAGCAAAGCTTTTGATACCATCTCCCACAGTATTCTTGCCAGCAAGTTAAAGAAGTCTGGGCTGGATGAATGGACGATAAGGTGGATAGAAAGCTGGCTAGATCATCCGGCTCAATGGGTGGTGATCAATGGCTCCATCTCTAGTTGGCAGCTAGTATCAAGTGGAGTGCCCCAAGGGTTAGTCCTGTGGCTGGTTTTGTTCAATATCTTCATTAATGATCTGGAGGATGGTGTGGATTGCACCCTCAGCAAGTTTGCAAATGACACTAAACTGGGAGGAGTGATAGTTACGCAAGGACAAGTGCAGAGTCCTGCACTTAGGATGGAAGAATCCCATGCACCGCTACAGACTAGGGACCGAGTGGTTAGGCAGCAGTTCTGCAGAAAAGGACCTAGGGGTTACAGTGGACAAGAAGCTGGATATAAGTCAACAGTATGCCCTTGTTGCCAATAAGGCTAATGGTATTTTGGGGCATATTTTGGGTAAGTGGGGGCATTGCCAGCAGATCGAGGGACATGATCGTTCCCCTCTATTCGGCATTGGTGAGGCCTCATCTGGAGTACTGTGTCCAATTTTGGGACCCACGCTACAGGAAGGATGTGGAAAAGTTGGAAAGAGTCCTGCAGAGGGCAACAAAAATTATTAGGGGACTGGAACACATGATTTATGAGGAGAGGCTGAGGGGACTGGGATTATTTAGTCTGCGGAAGAGAAGAATGAGGGGGGATTTGATAGCTGCTTTCAACTACCTGAAAGGGGTTTCCAGAAAGGAAGGATCTAGACTGTTCTCAGGGGTAGCAGATGACAGAACAAGGAGTAATGGTCTCAAGTTGCAGTGGGGGAGATTTAGGTTGGACATTAGGAAAAACTTTTTCACTAGGAGGGTGGTGAAGCACTGGAATGGGTTACCTAGGTGGGTGGTGAAATCTCTTCTTCCTCAGAGGTTTTTAAAGTCACGCTTGACAAAGCCCTGGCTGGGATGATTTAGTTGGGGATTGGTCCTGTTTTGAGCAGGTGGTTGGACTAGATGACGACCTGAGGTCCCTTCCAACTTGGATATTCTATGATTCTATGATACTCCTACTCAAGATTCCCCTGATTATGCATCCTAATGATATTAGCCCTTTTCCCCATAGTGTCATAATGGCAGCTTGGGTTCAGCTGATTATCCGTCTTGACCCCCAAATCTTTTTGCAGAGTCACTGCTTCCCAGAATAGAGTTCCCCATCCTGCAAGCATTGCCTATATTCTTTGTTCCTAGATGTATTTAGCCATATTAAAACACACATTGTTTGCTTGTGCCCAGCTAACCAAGCGATCCAGATAACTCTGAATCAGTGAGCTGTCCTCTTTGTTATTTACCACTCCCCCAATTTTTGTGTCTTCTGGAAACTTTCAGTGATGATTTTCTGTTTTCTTCCAGATCATTGATTAAAATGTTAAATAGCTTAGGGCCAAGAACAAGTCCCTGCAGGACCCCACTAGAAACACACCTGTTTGGTGATACCATGTTTACAATTATGTTTTGAGACATATCAGTTAGCCGGCTTTTAATCCATTTAATGTTGGCCTTAATTTTATATTGTTTGTTTTTTAATCAAAATGTCACATTTTACCAATTCAAATGCCTTACAAAAGTCTACGTATATTATGTCAACACTAGAACCTTTATCAACCAAACTTGAAATCTCATTAAAAACATATCAAGCTAGTTTAACAGGATTTATTTTCCCTAAACCTATGCTGATTGGTATTAATTGCATTGCCCTCCTTTTAATTCTTTATTAATAAAGTCCAGTGTCAGCCACTCCATTATCTTGCCCAGGATTGATGTCAGACTCAAAGGCCTATAATTAATTGGGTCATCCTGTTTACCTTTTACAATATTGGCACAGCATTAGCTTTCTTCCAGCCTTCTGGAACTTCCCCGGTATTCCAAGACTTTGAAAATAAAACATGAATAGTACAGTGAACTCTTCAACCAGTTTTTTGAAAACTCTTATATAAGCTATCCAGACCTGCTAATTTTAAAATGTTTATCTGCTGTTTAACATCTTCCTGAGATACTAGTGGAATGAAAAGTGTGTTGTTATACAATGAGACTATGTCATCTGTTTTTCTCCATATGCAGAACAGAAATGATTATTGAACACTTTACCTTTTTTGCATTATGATTGCTAATTCTACCATTTCCATGTAGCAATGGACCAATATCATTGTTGGGATTCTTTTGTTCTTAATGTACTGTTAAAAAAATCCTTATTATCCTTAACTTTACTGGCATAGGTTTCTTCTTGTGTCCCCTTGCTTCCCTCATCAATTTTGTACAGTTCTTAGCTTCTGATTTATATTCATTACTAGATGAGATGTATGGTGTCACAGGAGCAAAGCAAAAGAGTAATTGATAATACTTTTGTGTCTGTGTTGCATTACCTTTAAGTATTTGAATATAAACTTCTCTTGGACTATTAGAAGGTGGATGTTGTGCAGTATATTGTTGGAAACTTGTCTTCTCAGTAGTTCCACAGCAATTTAATTGCCGTCTGGTTGTTGAATCCTCAATGCACTTTTAAAAGAAGGTGTGTGTGTGTGTGTGTGTCTGGTCAAAATAAATCTTCTGTTTTCTTACAAAGTAAAACCATCATTTTCCATATCGGATGGACAGTCTCTAGTCAAGTCCACTGTCAAAACCTTATTACTAATTTGTGCCTTACAAGGAGGCATTGATGAAACAGGGCACAATAGTGCCCCTTTAAGAGTTTTTCAGAGTTATTTTTTTCCCTTTATACAATAATCCACTATACAATATGGTATCAGTTATCACCTAGTCAGATCGGCTGGAAGAATGATCTTTAAAGTTATTTAAATAAACAAGCTCTGGCCAATCATAAAAAAATCCAATTCATAAAAAGTCATGAATATTAACATTGTACAATACAATTTGGATGGCAAAATAAGCTGAGAAAGAGACACGTGTTATTGATTTTTGTTTATATTTTTAATTACTTACAAGACAGTTAGGTATTAGAATGATGGGGGCCATAGATATAACCAGATAAGTGTTAGAGGAAATTTTGCGGTACATTGATGTCATGTCATAATTAGGAATAACACACTTTCCTGACACTGAATATATTTTGCATGGATATGATGTCGCTTTCTTGCATGAAAACAGTTACACTGACAGATTATCCAGAAAGAAAACTTGTATATGCAAATGAATCAAGAATTTGAAGAACAAATAAAAATCCATTTACAAATAAATGAATTAATCTCATTTATTATTTTGAACAACAGATATGCCCAAAATACAATACAAACAGGTTACATTTTAGATTAGTAATAAGCCACCTGCACTACACTCCAGTGACATGATTTTTGCCAAAACCAATAAAAGCAACATGTAAGTAGAAGTACTGTAATAAATTATTAGATTTCTGTGTGCAGCGGGTGTGCTCAAAGTAGAGTGTAGCTGCAGCAGTGTCTTCGGTGGGAGGAGCTATCTGCCCTGAGTACGTATCTGTCCGAGCCCATGGGCATATACTTGAGGCAGCTAACCACTCCCGCCACTCGCTCAGCTGTGGCTATGCTCTATTTTTAGCATGCTAATTGGGTCTGAGTTAGTGTGGGTATGTCTCCTAGGGCGAGGAATCACCCCCACCCTGCTCAAAATATAGACATACCCTATGTAATAGTCACTATATTGCTAAAAGCCAGTGGAGATACTGTAGCTCAATTAGTAGGAGCCAACATTACTTAGCAGTGAGTATTGACATGTTGGGCCAGATGGACAGAGGTGTACATTTCTATAGCTCCACTGACTTAAAGAAATTTATACCCTCAAAGCATCTGACCCATAAGGATACTAATATGCCTTGGATGTGTTGTAAGGGTGCATTTTATGAGAAATGCAGGCTGTTCCATTTTAACTGAGTTACTGATATGTGTTCCTGTTTTTACAGTATAACACATGGCTTTGTTTTGTAATATTTGGGCCAAATGCCTCTTTCAATCAGTTGATGCATTAATATAAGTCACTGTATTAGTTTGCTTCAGATTCAACATCTCCCAATTTGAAATAACCTCAGTCCCAGGTTCACGCTGGCTTTTTCCCCACAGAAGGAGACCATTATTCTGTGACAAAGTATGTGTCATTTTTTTAGGTTTTCTTTAGTCAGTGTAACCAGCATGAATGATATATGGGGATCCTCTGATGGATTCTGTAATGTTGCTTCCAATGCACTGAACGCTGGTGCATAAGGCTATTGGGAGAGAATTCATTTTCCAGGTCCAGTCCTGGTTGTATATACCTGTTGGCATGCTTTTAACTACAACAGCATGCTGCAGGATCAAACATCCAGAATCTGTGAACTTGCCATTTCTAGCAATAATTTGCACTCTATTATTTACCCACATTTAAATGCATTTAATGGGTTAATAACTTCAGCTCAGAGTCCTAACCCAGCCACAGAATTCAAGAAAACAGCATATTCCTGAATGTTGTTGACCTCCAGAGCTATTAGAAGAGAAATATTGATTAAGAACAGGAAATTATTTCACAGATAAGACCATGATCTCAGGTTTAAGATTGAAGTCTGATCACTAAGGACTTGAATTACTAGATAACTGTAATAAACATATACAGGAGCACTCTGAGATGCTGGTAAGAACTTTTTTTTCTGGCCCCAGTCGCTTAACTGAGGTCAGAGTTACAAAGGTTAATTCCCCTGTCATCAGACAAGGGTCAGTACCCAGTGACTCCAGCGATTGCAGTTACAATAATGAAAGAGGCGGAAACTGAGATGGCCAATATTTTGTGAGGGAGCAGTGAAGGATTTTGTTTCTAATCATTTGGAGCCTAATCCTGGTCCCACTGAATTTAATGGGAATCTTGCCATTCACTTCAAAGAGAGTAGAATTGACCTTTAGTTAAGATATATGTAGAAAAGTTGAGTGAATAATTCACAGTAAATACTTTATTTGACAAGTTAGCCTTTTTTCTGTTCATGAGTTGTCTGTAAAGACTGATTCTTTTCCAATTCTTTCATAATTAAAAATTATTTTCCAAATAATGTTGGTGAATAATCCTTGGTCCATCTATGGTTCATGAGGAGTTCAGTATGAATATTCAAAATTCAAGCTGTGTTGATTAGTTTTGACTGGACACAGAGCTGACATGATGGTTCTGTTCCCTGATGTTGACATAAGTCTTTGGATCAAATTGTTTATGCAAATACCAGATTTCAAGTTAGAAATTCACTCTCTAAAAATTTCTTGCAATTCCCTGTCTACATACGTGTTGAACATATTTGTTAGACTATTTAACGAAAGTGGACACCAATAAGCACAGCTGAAGTGACTGAAATTTTTTTGTTGGAGTGAAAATGAACACTTTTTCAAGGCATTTACACAGCTCTCCTATACCATTACAGGCTTATTAAGAAATGAGTTTTGATGAGCAAACTTCTAAGATTTTATTGTCTGCTTATTCAGAAATTCCAGTGCTTATCTGAAGCTCATCTTGACTACTCAAATTGCTTTGAAGTCTCCTATAGACAGGTGATCTCGCAACATTTACCGGATCTTGCTTCTAATCCTGACTGAAAATACTGTAAAAACAGCATTTTTCTGAGTATTTCATCAATCTTAGATCCTGTCCTAGCCCTAGCATGGAGGTGAAAAGGCAAACAAAAATGAAATAAAAAGCCTGTTCAGACACTGCGGAAACTCAAGACCTTTGGTTTTAAAATGAATGAAGATTGGTTTGTGAGGGAGATTAGAATTCCTGCTATTTCTGATGAACCAGTTTGATTGTATCTAGAAATCAATCCATGTAAGTATAGATGTGATATATGATGATGATGATAATGATGTTAATACTTAGCACATGTGAATTACTACCTAGAAAGATAATTGTATTTGGGGAAATATGAGACCTAGTAGTAACACCAAAGATAAGTTTACAGGTCATACGGGAAATTTAAAATACTTAGTAATATGAAGGTACCCATCTGCGTGAGCATTTCAGTAACCCTAAATAGCTGTAGCATAGCAACATTTTCAGTACCATCATTAGTGAAACCTCAAATATGGTACTTCCAGAACTGATTTTGTACCTCTGTGAATGTTTGGTGAATATTATCGCTCCCAGAATTCTATAGGTTATCTCTTTCTAGAAGTGATATCATAGAATAGAGAAGCCTGAGGGTATTTTCACACAACAGCAGGTGAACTGGCCATCCATGACTTGGTTATATTCCACATCTGGCTCATCTCTCAATAACAACGTAATTAGATTTGAGAGATTCACAAGAAGCAGCAAGAGAAACACTTGTGACCTTATGAGAGTTCACATTGAGGAAATAAGACATGGCTTAATGCATTTTATTTAGAAATTTTTGTTTGGGGGAACTCTGGCAGTAAAGTTAAACATGCCTAAAAAGAGTTGGAGAGATTCCAAATGCAAATTGTTCCAGTTACGTTTTCAGTGCAGAAAGCAATGCAGTTAAATAGGCTGTAAAGAGTAGTACAAATAAAAGGTAAAAGCATGTTGAAAATATAAATGAGGTAGGATGGAATTTTAGCAGAGAGAGAGATTTAAGTATAATTGAGTAAAATGATAATTAGATGAGCAAAGAGAAATACTCAGTATGAAATAGCACAAATATTTCAACTAGCAGTAATAGGGTCTTTAATTATGTTTTAATAAATTGGTTACTAAAAACAATATAGTGGTTTGTGGAGTTGGAAAATGAAGAAGGGGCACAGCAGGTGGTCACTGAAGGTGAGAGGGCAAGGAAGAAGAGAAGAGCAGCTAGTCCTATAGGAAGAGGGAAAGAGTCAATGGAGATAACACCAAATATGTGCCCCAGGAGGATACGGGATGGGTTGCAGAGGATTGCAAGGAACAATAGGAATCGAGAGGACTTGTAGCCAGAGGGAACAGGGGACAGACTGGAGAATCGCACCATCACCAGGAAAAGGCAGGTCTACGTGGCTGGGGACTCCTTACTGAGAAGAATAGACAGGCCTGTAACAAGAGCTGATCCAGAGAACAGAAGGGTGTGCTGTCTGCCAGGTCCTAAGGTACGGGATGTGGACCTAAGGCTGAAGAGGATCCTAACAGGAGCGGGAAAGAATCCACTGATTGTCCTTCGTGTAGGAACAAATGATACGGCTAGATTCTTGCTGGAACATATCAAGGGAGACTATGCCAGACTGGGGAAGATGCTTAAGGAAATTGAGGCTCAGGTGATCTTCAGTGAGATTCTGCCTGTTCCTAGAGAAGGGCAACAAAGGTGTGACAAGATTATGATGCTCAACAGATGGCTCAGGCACTGGTGCTATAAGGAGGGCTTTGGGATGTATGGCCACTGGGAAGCATTCATGGACAGAGGACTGTTCTCTCGGGATGGACTTCACCTGAATGAGGAGGGAAATAGACTTCTAGGATGGAGGATGGCACAACTGATCAAGAGAGCTTTAAACTAGGAATCTGGGGGAAATGGTTCGGAGATGTCCAGGTAGTCTCCATGCTAGATTTTAACATTGAGAGGGAAGAAAATGAAGTAAGAAAGGATACAGCCATGGGTAGGAGAATGGACATAAGGAGGAACGGTAGTGTACATATCAGTCTAATAGGTGATACTGGCAGTAGAATGTCTGTGCCTAATCAGGTAAAGAATGTGAGCGAGGACAAACAGCAAAAATTAAGATATTTGAACACCAATGCGAGGAGCCTAGGTAACAAAATGGAGGAACTAGAGCTACTGGTGCAGGAAGTGAAATCAGATATTATAGGGATAACAGAAACATGGTGGAATAGCAGTCATGACTGGACTACAGGTATTGAAGGGTATGTGCTGTTTAGGAAAGACAGAAATAAAGGCAAAGGTGGTGGAGTAGCATGGTATATCAATGATGAGGTAGACTGTAAAGAAATAAGAAGTGATGGAATGGATAAGACAGAGTCTGTCTGGGCAAAAATCACATTGGGGAAGAAAGCTACTAGAGCCTCCCCTGGGATAGTGCTTGGGGTGTGCTGTAGACTGCTGGGATCTGATCTGGATATGGATAGAGACCTCTTTAATGTTTTTAATGAAGTAAATACCAATGTGAGTTGTGTGATCATGGGAGATGTTAACTTCCCAGATATAGACTGGAGGACAAGTGCTAGTAATAATAATAGGGCTCAGATTTTCCTGGATGCGTTAGCTGATGGATTCCTTCACCAAGTAGTTGCTGAACCAACAAGAGGGGATGCCATTTTAGATTTGGCTTTGGTGAGTAGTGAGGACCTCATAGAAGAAATGATTGTAGGGGACAACCTTGGTTCGAGCAATCATAAGCTAATTCAGTTCAAACTAAATGGAAGGATAAACAAAAATAGATCTGTGACTAGGGTTTTTGATTTCAAAAGAGCTAACTTTAAAAGATTAAGGAAATGAGTTAGTGAAGTGGATTGGACTGAAGAACTTGTGGATCGAAAGGCGGAGGAGGACTGGAATTACTTCAAAGTTGCAGAAACTATCAGAAGCCTGCATTCCAAGAAAGGGGAAAAAATTCATAGGCAGGAGTTGTAGACCAAGCTGGATGAGCAAGCATCTCAGAGAGGTGATTAAGAAAAAGCAAAAAGCCTACAAGGAGTGGAAGATGGGAGGAATTAGCAAGGAAAGCTACCTTATTGAGGTCAGAACATGTAGGGATAAAGTGAGAAAGTCCAAAAGCCATGTAAAGTTGGACCTTGCAAAGGGAATTAAAACCAATAGTAAAAGGTTCTATAGCCATATAAATAAGAAGAAAACAAAGAAAGAAGAAGTGGGACCGCTAAACATTAAGGATGGAGTGAAGGTTAAGGATAATCTAGGCGTGGCCCAATATCTAAACAAATACTTTGCCTCAGTCTTTAATGAGGCTAATGAGGAGCTTAGGGATAATGGTAGGACGACAAATAGGAAGGAGGATAGGGAGGTAGATATTACCACATCCAAGGTAGAAGCCAAACTCGAACAGTTTAATGGGACTAAATCTGGGGACCCAGATAATCTTCATCCAAGAATATTATAGAAACTGGCACATGAAATTGCAAGCCCATTAGCAAAAATTTTAATGAATCTGTAAACTCAGCGGTTGTACCATATGACTGGAGAATTACTAACATAGTTGCTATTTTTAAGAAAGGGGAAAAACGTGATCCAGGTAACTACAGGCCTCTTAGTTTGACATCTGCAGTATGTAAGGTCTTGGAAAAAATTTTGAAGGAGAAAGTAGTTAAGGACATTGAGGTCAATGGTAATTGGGACAAAATACAACATGATTTTACAAAAGGTAGATCGTGTCAAACCAACCTGATCTCCTTCTTTGAGACGGTAACAGATTTTTTAGACAAAGGAAACACAGTGGATCTAATTTACTTTGATTTCAGTAAGGCATTTGATACGGTTCCACATGGGGAATTATTAGCTAAATTGGAAAAGATGGGGATCAATATGAAAATTGAAAGGTAGATAAGGAACTGGTTAAAGGGGAGACTACAACAGGTCTCACTGAAAGGTGAACTGTCAGACTGGAATGGTTACTAGTGGAGTTCCTCAGAGATCGGTTTTGGGACCAATCTTATTTAATCTTTTTATTACTGACCTTGGCACAAAAAGTGGGAATGTGCTAATAAAGTTTGCGGATGACACAAAGCTGGGAGGTATTGCCAATACAGAGAAGGACCGGGATATCATACAGGAAGATCTAGATGACCTTGTAAACTGGAGTAATATTAATAGGATGAAATTTAATAGTGGAAAGTGCAAGGTCATGCATTTAGGGATTAATAACAAGAATTTTTGTTATAAACTGGGGACGCATCACTTGGAAGTAACAGAGGAGGAGGAGGACCTCAGAATATGCGTTGATCACAGGATGACTATGAGCCGCCAATGTGTTATGGCTGTGAAAAAAGCTAATGCGGTCTTGGGATGCATCAGGCAAGGTATTTCCAGTAGAGATAAGGAGGTGTTAGTACCATTATACAAGGCACTGGTGAGACCTCATCTGGAATATTGTGTGCAGTTCTCATCTCCCATGTTTAGGAAAGATGAATTCAAACTGGAACAGGTACAGAGAAGGGCTACTAGGATGATCCGAGGAATGGAAAACCTGTCTTATGAAAGGAGACTCAAAGAGCTTGGCTTGTTTAGCCTAACCAAAAGAAGGCTGGGGGAGATATGATTGCTGTCAATAAATATATCAGAGGGATAAATACCACGGAGGGAGAAGAATTATTTAAGCGTAGTACCAATGTGGACACAAGAACAAATGGATATAAACTGGCCATCAGAAAGTTTAGACTTGAAATTAAACTAAGGTTTCTAACCATCAGAGGAGTGAAGTTCTGGAACAGCCTTCTAAGGGAAGCAGTGGGGGCAAAAAACATATCTGGCTTCAAGACTAAGCTTGCTAAGTTTATGGAAGGAATTATATGATCGGATAACCTAATTTTGGCAATTAATTGATCTTTAACTATTAGCAGTAGATATGCCCGATGGGATGTTAGATGGGGTAGGATCTGAGTTACTACAGAGAATCCTTTCCTGGGTATCTGGCTGGTGAGTCCTGCCCACATGCTTAGGGTTTAGCTAATCTCCATATTTGGGGTTGGGAAGGAATTTTCCTCCAGGGCAGATTGGCAGAGGCCCTGGGTTTTTTTTGCCTTCCTCTGCAGTGTGGGGCACGGCTCACTTGCTGGAGGATTCTCTGTACCTCAGAGTCTTTAAACCACGATTTGAGGACTTCAGTCGCTTTTGTTTCAGGAGCGGGTGGGTGAGATTCTGTGGCCTGCGTTGTGCAGCAGGTAGGACTAGACGATCATAATGGTCCCTTCTGATCTTAAAGTCTATGATTCTATGATTATAGTGAGAACACTAGAGATGGGGGTTATTCAAACAGTATGTTTAATTGTTTTGCTTCCATCTGAATAGAGGAGGAAAGGAAAACTGCCTAAAATAATGACAACTTTTCCAGATACCATGGTATTTGTGTATAGAAAAAAACATTGGTTATGGAAAGTCTTGATCCTAGTCTGAAGTTGAGACACAGTACCAAGGCCAGACCCAGAAAGTCCATTTTTATGAGTTACAACACAATCTGTATAGTTTCTTTCATGAAAATTACAGCTGATTGAGAGGGAAAGGTGGAGGAGAGTGCAGGGGAAGGGAAGGTGAGGAATTCCTCATGGGGAAAAAAAGTTGATTTTTTTTGGTGAAAAATTGAAAACTGAAAATTATTTCCCCAAAACTGAACAATTTTGGCCAAAAAGTTTCAGTTGAAAAAAGAACATTTAGATTTGGAAATGCCATCATGGTACCTAATAAGAGTTGTCGTTCAGGTGTCTCGTGACCTGATTCTCCTGTATGGGCTGGACACAGAGTAAAATTCAGTGGTCAAGTGTCTTCATCATGGCAAAAGCTTACCAAGGATCAGTTTTTAAAATATTCATTAATGATCTACAAAAGGAGAGAAACAGTAGGCTAGTGAAATTTTCAGACGATACAAATGTTTTAGGTTAGTAAAGATTACGCTAAAAGTAGTGAGGGAATATCCAAGTGATTTAACAAATAAAGATAAATGGGCAACACAAAGGCAATTGAAATTCATTGTTGACAAATGCAAGGTAATGCAAATTGGAAACAATTATATAAACATCTCATATTCTTTGCTGCGTTCTAAATTAGCACTCAGGAAAATGACCAAAGTGTAATTGCAGACAGCTCAATGGAAACCTTTGATCAATGCATAATTGTGGCCAATAAAGCTAAGAAAATGTGAGTAAGTATAATGAATGGGATTGAAAGTAATACTGAAAGTGTTATGATGACACTATATATATCAATTGTAATTATCTTCATAAAGAATATTATGTTCATTTTTGGCACACTGTCTCAAAAATTATATACTAGAATGTGTATAGAAATGGTAAATTGGGAACTCATATTTACCCTTTTTCATTATGCAAGAATAAGATGACATTCAATGAAACTGAACTGCAACAAATTAAAGAACTGATAAAAGTAGATACTTTCTTCACACAATGCAAAATTAACAGGTAGTACTCACTGCTATAAAATATCATTGAGGCCAAGAGATTAGGAAGACTGGTAATGGAATTGACATTTGTATGGATAACAAAATAATCTACATCCTTTGCATAGGATTAAAAATAAAATACACATATGGATATAAACCATGATGCTTCAGGCATATGCCAGTTTTTGAAGAATGGGTTATGGAAGAACTTCCTCACTTGGAGGTAATCTCATAATTGCCCACTACTAGATTAACTGCACTTTATCCCGAAACACCTATTAGTAGCCCTGATGGAACACTGGTCTGATCCAGTACGGTATTTCTTCTGTTACTATTTTTCTAGCAAAGACAAATTTTCAAGTGAGATATGACATGAGATGGGGTGTCCATTAGGCAGAGAAATAGAATAGGTTGTCCTAGACCAAAAAACCAACAGAGGAGCCTGTTGTTACTGTAGTGTGATTGTGTGTGAGAACAGAAAGAAAACTAATAGAGCTGGTCAAAAAACTTCTTTTGAAACATTTTTTTTCAATAGAAAATGACTTTAGAAAAAAAATGTTGTAAAAAAAGCAAATCTGTTTTCTCTAAAACAAAGCAAAACACATGCATACACCACCCAGCAAATTAAAAATAGAAAATTTTCTTGGTGACCAAAACAACAAATTATTTAGGTTTTTGATATTTTTTTCAATTAAAATCAAAATTTTCTGCAGGGAAAATAATCATTTCCTGACCATCTATAGAAACCAATAAGCAAAAAGAGTGGACAGACAAGTTTTGTGAGAGCAGTATTCTGGAGCAAGCCCGTGGAGGATTTTAATATCAAGGAGAGCAACTTTCAACTGGACCTGACATAGCCATTTTTCATGTACCCACTGAGTTGATTTACAGTTTTTCATCCACATTATCTCTGTCCTGCCTCTTGTCATACATTTACTCCCCAGCTTACTTAGTCCACTTTGCAGGCTTTACATTATCTCATCAGCTCTCCACATATTGAAGTCTGTCTTCCACTTGTTCTGCCTATATATTCATACATTTTCCCTTCTTTCCTCTACCTTTTCCCAAAGCAATTTTTTTTCCTATTGTGTCTCTTTAAATGTTTCCTAAAACCCTTCTTTAAGCTTATAATTGGCTCTGGGTCTTCTGGCATTTCAAGTTAAGAATGCTATACAGTTAATACAAAAATGTACTGTTTTCTATTTCACCTAGTTCCATTTCCTTGCCTGTTCATTTAGTTCTGTTATCAAAGCACCATTCCCTCATCATGTATGGTGTCTGGTGACCTTTTATACAAGTAACCAGCATGTAAAATTGTATTCCCACACTACCATGCAACAGCTGGTACCCCAAAGGGTATTTAGAAATCTCCCATTCAAGGCTTCTGTTCAGCTACATGATAACCCTTCATCAAAGGTCAGTATTAAGTTGAAGTGTTGAATAAACGTTACTGAAACTTGTGATGGATGAGATCAACAGGACTGGAAAAGGGCCTCATAAAGAATAAGGGATTGTTAACATAATATACCAATTTGTGGGTATGCATGCTATGACTCTTAAGTAGAATCAGAACTGCTCAGGTGTTTTTTATTTTCTTGTCCGCTAGCAACTAGCGTATAGAGAAGATTTAAATCTTAAGGGTAATTCTCCTTTTGGTCAAATGGTAGACCGCAGTGTTTACTGTACTAGAAGTTTTGAGCTCTATTCATGATTTTGGGTGTTTGCTGCTTAGATGATAATCATAATTTATGTGTACCTAGTTTGTGCTTCTAATAAACACTAAATGCACATGGATAAGCTCTGAACTGGGGGAAGTATGGAAAGTTCTGACTGTGTTTTATGTGTACCATTGTCTTCCAATAGCTGTGATCTCAAACCTGCTTAAATGTTTGGGTTTCCCTTGTTTTCCACTGACTGGTCCATGAAGAAGGCTGTGTTACTATAATGATCTCAGGTGACGTGCCATTGCTGCATGAATAGGATGATGTCTGAGGACTTAGTCACTGGCTAGGCTGCGATATCACATGCTTGCACCATTAGAGCTCCAAAGTAAATTAGAACATTTATGTCCTACTATTTTTTTTGTATCTACCGGATTATTCTCATACTGCAATGTGACAATCCAGAATATGTCCATTTGCTTTATCAACTGAGATTCTACAGTGGTACTTACAGCAGATTTGCAGAGGCCTTGTAGCTTTTACAGGTTTCAGAGTAGCAGCCGTGTTAGTCTGTATTCACAAAAAGAAAAGGAGTACTAGTGGCACCTTAGAGACTAACCAATTTATTTGAGCATGAGCTTTTGTGAGCTACCGCTCACTTCATCGGATGCAACAGTTAGAGCACTTAGAACTTTAATAAAATCAGGGGATGGTTCTAAACCCAGATTCCCTATGATTCTGTCAAACCATTCCTGCATTACATATTCACTGATAACTACCTGTTCTTTGTTAAATTCCTTATATTTACAGTTTTGGCTTTAAAATATTCACAATCTTTTAAAATTAATGGAAAAAAAGGATTCCTGTGCCAAGATATAAAATGATATCACCAAGCTGTGTCCGTCCAAACACTCTCCTCTTCTTCATGACCCTGAATTTTTATTTTCCAAGTGCTGAACAGATGAAGTAGACACATTCTCACCTACAAAATATCCTTGCTATCAAAAAGTCTCAATTAGAAACCTCTAAACCTGAAGCATCTGTTCACAAACAAGACTGGTTCTTTGTAGTTTGTTAAATTTTGTGTAGTTTACTGTGAATTCTGCTGTGCCAGCCCAATAATTGAAACAGAACTTATCAGGCACTTAGTAATGGATCACATTGTCAGAGATGAAGATCTCCCATGCAAATCCATGTAATGTATGTTTGATGGCAGAGCAAGAAAGATAATAGTCTACTGAGAGCTATACTCGTTAGGTTTGAGTAAATGGAAGACTGTAATCTAAATTACAGTTGATCAACTAGACTAGTATTAAATCTGATCTCATTTCACTTTTTATTTAACAAAGTGCTCTACTTCACGTTTAAAGTATAATATATCAGCAATGAAAATTTATTAATCATTCTGTGGTATTCAGTGCCCTACTACGTAGGGTTTTTCTGTTTGTTTTTTGCACAACAATTTTAATTAGAGGGTTTAGTTTCAGTAGAAATGGTAGCATGGGTTGCAACACTTTATTCAGCATAAAGTAAAGTCTAGCTGTGTCATTAACTATGTATTTTTCATTGGGAGTAAAAGATGAATTGCAAAAGCCATGTTTCTGAAGAGATTGTTTCTGATTGCTTCTTATTTAGAGAGTAAACTGGATTAAGGACCAAATCCTGAAGTCCTTACTCAGTTTTTATTCAGGCAAAACTGCTATGTACTCAGTCTGAATAATAACTGAGTTAAGACTTCAGGATTTGGCCCTGAATTTACAACACATTAGTGGAAATCAATCTGAATATTTTACATCAAGGAGATCAAACTTCCAGTCACCTAAATCCCTGACAGACTCAAATTCTGCAGAATACTAGCTTTAACGTTTTTTTTTAAAAGATAGGGTTTTATACTTTTCAGAAGAGATGAGTTCCTAAAATTTCCCTTGAAGACAGTGGGAGCTGTGGGTGCTGAGTTCTTCTAAAAATCAGACTCTGAAGAAAATCTTCCAAAAGTGAACTAATGTGATGCTGTTTTAAATAGCCCTGAAACCATAGTGTTAAGGTAGATGTGGACTGTCTCCATTCACCCTAATGTGGAGCTAACTCAACTCTGAAACCCAGTATCTTTAAAAAGATAATTTTTCAGAATGCAATTGTTTTCCTACTTTGCATGTATGATTGTGCATGCAAAGTGGAAAGTTACACATGCCAGTAAATGGGTAGAAATTTTAAAGTCTCTTGCATCATTTTTCACCACTGAGTGATGCTGAATGAAACAAAAATATTATCTAAAAAATTGGCCCAAGAGTATGAAATATGGGAGCTTAAAGTCAGGTTCCTAAGGCCAAGTTCATATGTCTTCAGGCCAGAAGGGACTGTTGTGATAATCTAGTTTGAGCTCCTGGGTAACAAGCTACAGAACCTCACCCAGTAGTTACGGATATTAAACCTTGGGAACTAAGGGGGCCAAAGTAGCAAAGAAACCTAGTGATGGCTCTTTGCACCAGAGTGAATTTTATTTTTCATGCATAAGGCTTTGAATATGCAAAGCACTACATACATCCAGAGTAGCAGTAGTATCTGAGAATGTCAGTGCCAGGGTTGGTGCGCTAATATTTTTTATTTGACCAACTTCTGTTGGGAAGAGAGACAGATTTTTGAGCTTATTCAGAGCTCTTCAGGTCAACCCCAGGGACAGAAAGAGCATGGAAAGGCATAGAGGCATCACACTTATCTCTAGCCAGGAGAGGGTGCTTTGTGTTGCTCAGTAAACACCCCTCCAGCAAAATAAAGAGTGTGTCTACGCTGCAATGAAAGGTGTAATGTGCAGCCCAGATAGCCATACCTGCAGCTAGCTTTACTCTAGCTAGTGAAGCTAAAAACAACAGTAAAGAGACAGCAATGCAGGCTGTTATAAGCCTGCCTGAAACCCGGACACATACTCATGGTGCTAGCTTGTGCTAGGATCTGTGCCACTGTGTCTTTGCAGTTTTATTTTTAGCTGTGCTACTTAGACTGAAGCTGACATGGATATGCCTACTCAAGCTGCAATCACACCTTTGATGACAGTGTAGGTATATCCTTAGAAAACATTGACAGGCCACAAAAGATTCTAATTTTGTTCAATACCCCTGGGAAGATGGTGGTCATAGTATGATATAGAGAAAGAGGACAGATGTGCAGTGGTCATTAGGGAAACAAGTTTCTGGGGAAAATGAATTTGCTAAAGCATGGCTTGATCCTCTACAGAGACAAGTGTTCCTACTTTCAGTGGGCAACCTTAGCTGCCCGGCGGGAATAATTTACTCTTCACTGGGTGGCACTGCTGTATCATAGAGTAGGTTTTCTATATCATCCTAACGGGGATGGTTGTTAATGCTAAATTGCAGAAGGATTCCAGTGGCACTCCTGCTTATGATCATATGAATAGCAAGAATCCCTTACTAATTAATGTAATTGCAATGACTATATCATAGGAATGAATAATAAGCACCTTAATACTATTTTTGTTGATGTTGGTTTGTATCCATCTCATGATTAAAGCTGATCATAAATCAAAACTAATAGTCCATTAGTTTTTTCTGTCCCTTTTTGTATTGTTCCAGCTACCTGAGAACAGGAGAGAGAAAAGAAGGAATAACCTTGAATTACCAGTTTTATTTGCAGAGTGTATAACCCAGTTGCTATGGAGATCAGCATTTAACTTGCAGACGTGACTCATTCCTGTCAAAGCGTCTGTAAAGGCAGCACCTTAATGGAGAGTCAGGCAGATGTTTGATTATAATAAATAGCTTAATAAACTATGGGGGGGGAAATCTTTATTTGCATTTACCATTAGAATGTTCGCTTTGAGAGTAGGGGAGAGAAGATGGCAGAAAATGGAGAAGTTAAATATATCCTGTCTCAAATTCCAGGATAAACCTTACAAAGAGTTGCACCTTTCAAAGACACTCTTTGCTTCTGTTTTACCACAGGTTTTTTTAGAGGATTTTTTTTGGAGAAGAAATTTAATGCAAGTTGTCTGATCTTAGTTAGGCTGAGGAACATAAAACAATTTTACCCATTGGAGAAGTGCGTTAGAAGTCTGATCAGAAAAAGCTAATGTGCTATAAACTATAAGAACAGGAATTTAGTTCTGAGTAACCCAGTAGAAATGAGTCACTCTGTGTCCTGGATTTGGAATGATGGAATTTAAATGCTTGTGCTTATATTCACCTGCCTAAAGAAGAGGGATAGATTTTCTGCTGGGCACCTGGGGTGGAACAGGAGGAACTGGTTGAAGTTTCCTGATCTGTTGGCAGGTCTCACACCAGCCCTGGAGTAGTTTAGTGCAACATTGCAGCCCCAGTGCTGAGCTTTTCTGGTGCAGAAGTGAGGGTTTGACTCTAAAGGCTTGCTTTTGTTTTGAGTTTTTCAAGAGCAATTTTCCATGACCACCTAAGCAACTTACAAGGGGCTCATCTGGCTTTTATGCACATACACACACACATTCTTTCACCTAACCCTGGAGTCCCACCAAGCAACAACCACTCTGCGAACCTGAGCAGGGGAAGAAGGTTCCAGCTGCTCCACTTCTTTTTTCCAATTATCTGGAGGAGTCAAACATTTGGACTTTGTAGGAAAATTAAGGCAATGGGGCTTGGCCCCTGGATATAGAGTTCTAATGTACAAGAGCTCTCCTTCCCACAAGCACAGCTGCTATTATTCAGGTTATATTTAGCCTTCTGGATAATGTATGGACTAGAATATTGATTATATTTTTACTGGCTAATACCCCAACCCCTTGTCTTTGTCTAGTCTTTCTAGGCATAATTTAACCTGAGTTCACTGGCATGTATGGGGTGGAGAGGAGAGGAAGTGCACTCTGTGCCACTCATGGAGGGTGCAGACTGGGTCAGCTCCAGAGTGGGGTTCACCTCCTCTCAGCCCTTTGGGGCAGTTTGCTCACTGAGGAAAGAAAGGGCAAGCAGTTCATGTTCATAGGGATTTTAATTGTTGTTAGACCTTTTATAGGCCAGGCAAGGGAATAAACTTCTTGCACTGTTACAAACCTTCTGTCCTCAAAAGTGCCAGGTTCAATCTGGTACTTAAGTGACCTTGTTGCAAGCCAACAAAACCAGCACTAGAATGTTGGAAAATATTATCATATTCCTGCTTGTAGAAAGGACAACAGTAGCTCAATCAGTAAGCATGTGTACATTTCAAAAGAGAAAATATGTCAGTCCTGCAATTATTGGGGATTATTTTTTTCTTCTTTCATTGTGCATAGGGCGTATTCATCAAACCACAGGGCAAGAGTACCTTTCTCATTTGATTAATTTGTCATAAGCATAAGATTTGTGGAAGTTTCTATCCTCATCTCTCCTCCCCTCTAATGCTGGTAGTCTCTCTTCCATGGGTGAGCAAGCTGATGGGAATTATATACAGCACTGCGTGCCTGCATTGCAGTTCCTCCGCTCCATTTCATTGTCATCTTTGATTGTAAAAGGTTCATTTCAATGTAGATTAAATCAGAACAGCAACCTTTCCAACTAGACCCACCAGATGGAACCACACTTCAGTAAACTTCCCAACCAGTGTACAAATATTTTACCTTTGAATGTTACCAAGAAACTATTTGTTGTAAATATAAGAAGGAACCATAGTTGCAGATTCTAACACAGGGAGAATTATTGGATCACATATATCAGTTGTCATATATTGTAATAGCATAAGATTAGATTAAAGGGAAAGTGAATGTTGAAATGATTGAGCATAAAGTTAAACTTTTTAAAGACTGATAAACTTCATGGAGTATTGAAATTAAGTTTTCATGCATCTTCTTAATTGTAAAATTGGAAGAGCAAAGAAAGGGCACACTGGAGTCACCAACCTCTCTTGTGAGATATAACTCTTTCCTCTGTGTCTTCTGTATTCCTGACATTTTCTGTAATGTGTTTAACATGGCCCTTCTTAATAAATAATAAATTCCAATTGTTTTGCTGGAATATCTGCAAATTCTAAAAGAAATTAAATGAGGGAAGCAAGTGTCTGTGATGTCTGCATTACAAAGAAATGATAGATATAATCCACTGCCAGATGTCTTTGTCTGACTAACTCACACGGTAGTCAGTGAGACGCCTCATGTAAATACCTGAAGACTGGACCCATAATTCCATATCTTTGTAGCCCACTTCTGAATTATGTTTCTCTCTGTTACCTCACTATTCCTCTGAAAGTCCAATGAAGTTATCTCCATGTCACAAACATAGTAAAACAGTGAATTTAGGGACATGGCTGTTCTTGCGTAAGGGAGAGAAAACCCTTTTGCGTACAAATTATAGACAAAAGTAAAAGGTAGAGCTGTGCAGAGGACAGAAGTTCTATTTAGTGAAGCATTTTGAAGCTTTGAAATTTGATTTCATTCCAAAGCAGAACAAAAACTGCTTCATTTCAATTTTAACTTTTTAATTTTGTATTATTATTAATTTATAATCTATAATACCGTACAAAATAAAATATATTGAAGTAACATGTTTTTTAAAAAAAATGAAAATGTTCCATTCCAAAAATGTCAAAACAGGATGTTTCGGCAGCACTTTACAATGTCAGAACTTTTTGTTTCTGGTTTTCTATTTTGATGAATAGGATATTCTGACAGAATATGGTTCCATCAAAGTTTCTCCATTAAGCTCTAGATTTTTTTTAAAAAAAAAGATTGGGTTGATTTTTCCATGTAACACAGAACTGGTTAGTAATTGTGAGAGTCTACATTTGGTCAATAATGTATATCAATAAAAATAACATTGAGCAAAAAACAATTGACTGAACTAATGATGACAGGAAGTAGGGTTTTATGCTAAGGTTTAGGGAATCCTCTTAGGGTTGCATACAAAAAATGAGAACCTCTATCCCAGGATGTAGGCACCCTTAAGAATATTTTTAAAATATCATTTTTATGATTTTCAAGTTTATCAATTAATCTAGCCAGCAATGGCCAGAAAAAAAAATCCCAAATCCTCTCACCACTCTCATACCTCCTTTCCCCAATCATTCCCCAAGAGCCAGGAAAAATTACATGGGTTTAGCAGCATGCTCTGATGGTCAACGTTTTGGGGCTGTTTCAGACCAAGGGGAGGAGTGAGTTCCAAGGCTGAGGGAAACTGACAGAAAGCTGTGTAGGCAGCTGCCTTTTCTAGAGGGCTCTAGCATGAGCACCTCTGCTGACCTGAACTGTGAGTATCTTGCAAGCAGGCAGGCCCTAGAGCATTTAAGGCTGTATAGGTTAAGACAGGGGTCGGCAACCTTTCAGAAGTGGTGTGCCGAGTCTTCATTTATTCACTCTAAGGTTTCGCGTGCCATTAATACATTTTAGCATTTTTAGAAGGTCTCTTTCTAAGTCTATAATATGTAACTAAACTATTGTTGTATGTAAAGTAAATAAGGTTTTTAAAATGTTTAAGAAGCTTCATTTGAAATTAAATGAAAATGCAGAGCCCCCGGACCGGTGGCCAGGACCCGGGCAATGTGAGTGCCACTGAAAATCAGCTCGCGTGCCGCCTTTGGCACGCGTGCCATAGGTTGCCTACCCCTGGGTTAAGACTAGCATTTAAAACTCAGCCTGGAAACTGGTAGACAAACAGTGCTGATCATAGACCACGAGTGTAATATGCTCATGGGGAGATGCCCTGCTTAACAAATGAGCTACTGTGTTCTTCACTAGTTCTGTTAACACCATCAGTTTATTCTGTTGCTCTAACCTAATCTAAAGGTGGCAAAGGCATGGATGGCATCATACTCAATAAAGGACCAGGAAATTTTGATTGTAAGTAAATAGAAAATATCTGCCTTGGCAATTGCTGCTAACTGGTTACCTAACAATAGCGGGGAAACCAGCCTTAGATTATGAACTCAAACAACAATAAAATGCAGCTACACCTTTAATCAGAGATGGGTATTATCTTCACCCCATCTTCCAGTTGTTTCCCCTAGTCGAACAACATCACTTCAGTTTTATCCTCATTGAGCCTCAGCTAACTATCTTTCATGCTCCAGTTTTGGACAGACACTAGTGAGAAGAGGTGAATGATGTAATGTCGTCTGTTGAACCAACTTCTGTAGGTGAGAGACACAAGGTTTTGAGCTTACACAGAGCTCTCCTCTATAACAACACTGCAGCCACTAGGTAAGGCATTCAACAGCTCTGACTGAATCAAATGAGATGGAAATATACAATTAGGTATCCATACCATACTGAATACACTACAATGCAGGGGTCATCCCTAACTCTCCACGAGGCCCATATACTTCTTAAACAAGAGGGGAGATGAGACTGAACCCTGCAGAACATAAGAACTCCCTCTTAAAGGAAAGAGCAATTTTCCATCACCTCTCTTTGGGAATATGCAGCAAGAAAGAAATGCAGCCAACCAAAAGCAAGCCCTGCTCACCCCTCCTGTGACCTGCAAGTCCATCACAACCTTTCAACTAGTTTTAACTGAGAATAAAATATTATTAGATAAAGGGCAGCACTTGGCCAGACTGTAAATACCAGGGAATGATTGCTTGAGCAACAGCTACATATATGGTTCTTTAAGAAGCTGGCCACCAGTCTTCCACCAAAGAGGCATTGCTAATCTCAGTAATGAGTCCAGTTCTTTCCACTGGCCTTCAAAAAATGGTGGAAAATGTTGAAGTTATTTCACAGGGATCCAAGTACGCCCTTTTTAATTTTTTTTTATTTTAGTGGCATTTTTATTAAAAACATTATTAAAAGTCTTATCAAAATGGTTATAAAATGTTTCATTTATCAAAAAGCCAGGTTTTGGTAAAGAGAAAAGTTGGTAACTATTTTGATTTGGAAAAAAAATGTTAAAATTTGTGACTAAGCTTTTTTGGGGGAAAAAAGACAAAACCCAACAGTGGACAAAGTAATTTTTTTCTGCAAAAGGTCACTTGTTTATTAAAAATTTTCTCTGAAATTTTCTCTGAAAATTTTTTCCCAGCTCTAGTTATTGCACAAAGTGTTCACAGCATATTCACTATTTTAGAGTAACAGTGATTGATGCTCTAAGGAGAGAAAACTTGTTCCTTCATTATACTGCTCTGCCATATGGAGGCAGAGAGTTCTTCCCAACTAGGCACAATTTTATCTACAAAGTAAGAAGAAATTTCCATACAATGGTAGGCATTTAATTTGGTAACCCAGTGTAGATGGCTCAGATTAGTCAAGTGGAGTCCACCATCTCCTGTGTATTTGTGCTATGTTATTAGGCTAAGGGCAATGCATTGGTTTACTGATATGTTATATACCATGAATCATTACTTTGAACATCCTCTCCATTTTGATTACAACTTGAGTCACATTTTTGTGCAGTTTATATAGGCATTGAGGCCAGGCTTCCACAAATCCACCTTACTGAAGATATGCTCCAAGCCACATATTGCAAAGTGTAAATTATCTCAAACCATGTGGATGAGGCAGATCCTCCGCTCATGTAAACTGCTCCATTGATATCAGCTGAGGATTTGGCCCAGGCACTGCTGGAGGAGCATTGCCCGATGGTCTTACATTCTTTCTGGAAGCTACAAAGCATACATGAAGAAAGCTGGAGATAAACTGCAGACTAAAAACCTGGAGAAACTATCCCCTTAAGGATGCCATCTAATAAAAAAAAGAAAAATGTGATATGTATTCAGAATGGGAATGGTGATTAGGATATAATTTTATTGCTGATTTGAGGGATGCAGGTTTCCTAAGTGAGACAGCAGAGAAAGAGATAAAATGGAGCCAGCCAGACTACATGGTTTTCTACAGCAACAGAAAGAGGCAAAACTTAACCTATTAACTGCAATTTAAACCATTAATTAAAATGGCCATGAATGAGTAAATAACTAATTTCAATGGTAATTTTTAACAACTAGTGTCCATAAAGACAAACAAAACCAAATACATTGTTCATCTATGACAGTGGTCCCCAAACTATGGGGTGCGCCCTCCTAGGCAGTGTGGAGGAATGAAGTGTGCGGCAGAAGAGGGCAGGAAGGAAGTGCCACTCAGCTCCACTCTAGCCTGCCCCTGGCCCCAGCCCTTGGTTGCCGCTATGGCCCCCGCTCGCAGCCCCCGCTCTCTGCTTCTGGCCGCGGCTCCGCTCCTGGTCACAGCTTCGGCACAGCTCCGCTCCCGGGGAGGTGGGCACAGCCACATTCTACTACTGCAAGGCAGCTGGGATAGAGGGTTGTTAGTGGGTATAAATCCAGTGTCTCTTATTCAGTCCATGATTTTCAGTGTCTTGCAGCATTACGAATTTCAGCTCCCAGGCTCAACTTTTGAAAATGTTGTGCGCTTTCCTTTGAAGATGAGGACTGAGAGGTCAGATGCAGAGTGATCGCTTTGTCAGAAGTGTTCACCCACAGGTGATGTGGTGTTTGTCTTTTATCATTTTCCTGTGTGAGTTCATTTGAGTACCTAGTGATTGTCTGGTTTCACCCACATAGTTGCTATTGGGGCATTTAGTGCACTGAGTGAGGTACACCACAGTTGTGATAGACATGTGTAGGACCCACGGATCTTGAAAGGTGTGTCCGGGGGGGGGGCGGGTTTGATCATTGTAGCAGTGGAGATATGTCTGTGGGTTTTGCATCTGTTGTTCTAATAGGGTTTGGTGCCGCTTTGAGTTGGTTTGTCCTGGTCTGTGGGGAGCTTGCTTCTGATGATGAGTTGAAGAGGTTGGGGTTATTTTAAGGCCAGAAGAGGAGGTTCAAAAAAGTTTTCTTTCAGGATGAGTTCCCTATCGAGTATGGGCTTCAGTGTGGGCTAGCAGTGTGAGTAATTATGCAGCATTCTGGACAGGCTGCTGAAGTGCATGCTGACATGGCTTCACTCTTCTGGTACTCAAGCAGTCACACCCTCTGACTGCAGCGCAGACCTACCCCCTTCTCTACTCCACGTCAGCATTGGTACTGCACCCACCTGCTTGACTATATCTGGCTTCCTCATAAACCCAAACACTTTGCTTACAAACACGGTTATTAGGTTTCTTTCATGTAAGCAGCACTTCTGGAGAGAAATGAGTGCTGCACACACGACACTTTGCCTGCCTAGGTCTTGGTCAGACAATTAAGAACCTGGTTCTGTCCCCAATACACAATGCATAGTACCTAACTCCGTGAATAGTCCCAGTGAAACCAATGGAATACACAAGATACCGAAAGCGTCTCCTAACTGGGAACTTCAGTCCTGCTAAGCTCACCCTGAGAACAGCTTAGGTATGCTTCAGGGCTGAAACTCCACTCCTGCAACTTAATTAGATGTAAGTAAACTTCAGTTACTTGGTGTTTGCTACATTAGGGTTTACCTGTGCTCCAAATTCACCTTGCTGAGAGCAGAATTTGGCCCATCAGCAATAGCAATTTACATTTCTAGAACACTCTTCCCAAAGAAGCCACAGAGTGCTGTACACATTATTAAATTTTCAGCGGTTAAGAAGAGTTAAAAGCAACAACAATCCAATTTTGAACAGCCGCACAGATTGGGCATTACAAATGGCATGAGGAAGTATATTTCTTAGTCAAAGGGCACGACTGCTAAAAGGCTTTGGTTTCTATTGTTGTAGGACTATAAATAGGACAGATTTAAGAGACCAACTGATTCAATAATTAATGAATAGTGAGGGGTATAATGAATCAATTAGGTCAATAAGGGTTACACCATACAGTATGAGGGAGGGAAAAAACAGCTTAGTGAAAGTAAAGAAATTTAAATACAAGTTGTGGTTTGGATTTCAGTCAGGGTACTTTATTTTATTTTTATCATGGAAAGAGGCTAGTGAATGCGACTAAATTTGCAGGTTCTTCAGGGAATGCTGTACTCTGTGTAATACAAAGATAGACACTGAAGTCAATAGAGGTCCACTGATTTACACCACCTGAGGGCCATTAGGCTGCAGTCTGGGAAGCCTGTATAACAATGTACTTTTCTCTGGAACTATAATCTTACTACACTTTATGCCTTGTGTGTGTGTTTATTCCCTCTCCCATTTTCCCTCTCTCTCTTCTCAGGCAAAAAAGGAAGGATTTCAGTCCTATAAAAAAATGACAACCCTCCCACTAAAATCCACTAATGTTGGAGGAGTAAAAGGTATTATGGGATAATTCCCGGGATAACTCATTTAGTCCAGATCAGCTATTTTTAAAGTCCTCTGAGGTTGTGCATTTGGAAATAAGTCTCCAAACCTCATAAGAACTGTCAGATTCATTTTGCATTCTTGCATGGGTTTTTTTTTATGCATGAACAGGATTTGTAAAAGTGGTGATCTCCAGTGTGATAATGATGATGGGGAAATCTTTTATCTTGCTCAACAGCATCACCTTCCATGCTACAAAAAGTGACAGTCTCAGGGAGGCCTTGGTTGAAGAAGCAAACACTCTTAGCAGTTATTAATTATGGGAAGCAGTGCACCCAGTAGATAAAGCAGTGGGTTAGGTAATAGGAGACTTGGGTTCTATAACTAGCTGCCACAGAACTGGTGTGTAACCTTAAACAAGTCACTTAATCACTCTTGCCTCCCTATGAGTAAAACAGAGGTAATGATACTAACCAACTTTAGTAAAGTGCTTTGAGATATACAGATGAAAAGTACCCGCATAGGTTATCAATGGTGGTATTATTTTAATTGTTACAGTATTTTAATCAAGACAAAGGTTGCACTAAGAATTGTTTGAATCCTGTTTTGGGTGTATTGTGTATTTGAGATGGGGATGCCTAATTAAAATAAATCCTTATAATTATAGTAACATGTTTTATGGGTGCACATTTCTTCATTTTAATTTATACTGAAAGGAATAGTGTTAAAGATAGAAAAGATTAAGGAAAAATAAGACAGTAAAAGTTTCACCCTAATGAGTAATCCCTTGGAAACAGCATATGCCACATTGGACAATTCAAGGCAGGTAGGAGGTGCAGCCCTCCATCAGGTCTCTTTCCTTAAAAATAGGGAGTTTTATGTAATAAGGCCATGTTTCTCTCACTTCCCCTTTACTTACGAGAAACTTGATTTCATCATTTGGTTCATGTCTTCATTGTCCTTTTAAAGAAAACTCTAATCAGTAAATATGGTATGAAGAGTGGATGCTACAGTACATAAAATAATCAAGTAAGTGTTTTATAGCTCTATTGTAATTGAGCCACCTAGACCTTGTGTATTTAATTAATGTTCTTTCCTTTGAAATGTATTTTGGCTGTTAGACAAGTACTTGGCCACCTAGAGTCTTTCATCTCTGATGTTAATTGACTATTGTCTGCCAATTACTATGACATTCTGGAATCCAAAGTGAATTTTTCTGGCTTCCAAAACAAATTAATTTGTCTTCCAAATTAAAGAATGCAAATATACTGATAATTCATAGAGAAAAGATGAATGTGTGTCACACTCAGAATTCAAAGTTGGAAGCAGGAGTTTATGTAAAGACAATGACAAAGATAACCTCTTTTCCTATGATTCCCTCTACTCTTGATCATGGCAATTTGCTGCAATTTATGTGTGGACCATCAGGAACATTCATGCAGGGGAAGTATAATACAGGGAGGTGATTATGAGGGTAGAATGTTCAGGGGAGAAAAATCCATCAACTGCTAGTGTGAGGTGTAAAATACACTAAACAGTGGAAGGGCACACCTCAAATAAGAGAAAACTAAGGAGAAAATACACTCCAGTGTGCAAAATAAGTTAATTTCATGTCTGCATCCTAGAATATCCAGAGAACAAAGAGTTTAGCAGGACCTAAAGACAACTAGCTCAAGATTCTGCATGGTGGTTCAAATTTATTCTGATCAGAGTTCAGGATGCTAATGAAAAGGAGACTGACAGCCACGTCTGAGTCCTGTAGGACACTTGTGTGTGAGAGTTCTATGGAAGGGCAGAGCAGCTGTCGATCATGACACTCTGGGACTGCCGAGAAAGAAATGAGCATAACCATTTTATTGAGGTTCCATCAGTTCATGACAGGATGAATAAGTGGGTCTCTATTCAACAGGGACAAAAGCAGGTGTGTGGCAGAATTAGCATTGTTGTTTCATCTCTGTGAATTGCTGTGGGGTCATCCTTCACCTCCAGCAACATTTCTAGTACTCTGACCTTGCCTGAAGCCATAATGTGAGGGGGCAGGTTATAGGTGAAGGTGAGATGTTGCTAGAACTGATTTGCTCAATAATCTTGCCTAGGAATGAGGAGTTCCTCTCTTGCCTCTAGGGTGTGTATTCTTCACAATGCAATAGTCCTTGTATTTTTCCCACTGAAGACTTTGTTGCACAACCTCTAGAATATTTGACTTTGCAAAGTTACTACCTAAATCTTTGAATAGTTCTTTATGATAACTAAAGAGCCGCCTTAGATCTGCCATAAAATGTATTTTTGAGATATTCTGTCTATATGGAATCTCTTAGTTTACATAATGTTTTGGCACCATGTCATGGTTTTATTTGCGTGTGTGGTATATCCTGTAAGCAGCAGCTGCACATAATAAAAATAATAATTCAGACAGAAACTAAAGTCCACTGGAGTAAATGGAAAGATTAATTGATTGACTTTGATGGCCTCTGGATCAGATCCTAAGGTAACAGACAGAATTTAGTGATGGTGAGTATAGCTACTGAATACAGAATTATAACAAACTAACAATAAACATTTCTTCAATATTTCACTATACAGCCAGTAAAAGACCTCTGTAATACTATCTGTAATAGCTCCATTTGGTGATTCTGAACAATATAACAGTGTGCTGTATTACATTTCTGTTCAGCAGAGCAAGGAGAAAAGTGGAACCTGAAATTTGATATCAGAGTTAAAAAGATTTTCAATTTGTCATGCCATATATCTAGGGTTGCCAACTTTCTAATCACACAAAACTGAACACGGCAGCCCTGCCCCAGCCCTGCCCCTTTCCTGAGGCCCCACCCCTGCTTACTACATTCCCCCTCCCTTGGTGGCTTGCTCTCCCCACCCTCCCTCACTTTCACTGGGCTGGGCCAGGGGGTTGGGGTGCGGGAGGGGGTGAGGGCTCTAACTGGGGGTGCGGGCTCCGAGGTGGAGCCAGAAATGAGGGGTTCAGGGTGAGGGAGGGGGCTCCGGGCTGGGGCACAGGAGGGGGTGAGGGTTCCGGCTGGAGGTGAGGCTGAGGATGAGAGGTTTGGAGTGCAGGAGGGGGCTCCAGGCTGAGGGGTAGGGTTAAGAGATTTGGTGTATTGGAGAGGGCTGCAGGTTGAGGTAGGAGGTTGGGGTGCAGGAAGGGGTGAGGGCTCTGGGGTGGGGCCAGGGATGAGGGGTTCAGGGTATGGGAGGGGGCTTTGGGCTGAGGCAGGGGGTTGGAATGCAGGTGGGTGAGGGCTCTGGGCTGGGGTACGGGCTCTGGGGTGGGGCTGGAGATGAGGGGTTTGGTGTGCTGCAGGGGTGGGGCCAAGGAATTTGGAGTGTGGGAGGGGGCTGAGGGTTGGGGTACAGGAGGGGGTGAGGGCTCTGGGGTGGAGCCATGGATGAGGGGTTCAGGGTGTGGGAGGGGGCTCTGGGCTGGGGCCAGGGCAGGGTGGGGTGAGGGCCCTGGGTTGGGACCGGGAATGAGGGGTTTGGAGTGCAGGAGGGGGCTCCAGGTTTGTGGCGGGGGGCGCTCAGGGCTGGGGCAGGGTGTGGGGTGCGGGCTTACCGGACTTTTAACAGCCCGGTTGGCAGTGCTGATCAGAGCCGCCATGGTCCCTTTTCAACTGGGTGTTCTCAGGGCCAATGCAACCACTAGGCGAACTAGGCGGTCGCCTCGGGTGCCAAGTGATTGGGGGCACCAAAAAGCGTTGCCCTGGCTCGGCAGGGAGAAGCCGCCCTCCGGAGGCACCAGAGAGCCAGAGCGTCGGCTTGCGGGGGCAGCGAGCCCCAGCCATGGAGGAGCCGGCGCAGCACAGGGGGGAGCAGCCCTGCAAAGGCGGCGGCACTGCTAGAGGGGAGCCCCCTGCCCCTCCTGCCCAGGCTGTGGCCCGGCGCCCCCTCCGGGGGGGGGGCTCCTGCAGGCTGCAGCAGATGCATGCGGTCGGTGGCCCCCGTGCACCACCCGGCTTGGGCTCTGTGGCTCCCAGGAGTGTGAGCCGCCGCCAGGGCACGGGGCCCTGAGCCTGCTCCAGGAGGGGCAGCGGCGGCTCACGCTCCCGGGAGCTGCAGAGCCCGAGCGCAATGAGGGGGGAGCCGGGGGAGTGCACGGGGGCCGCCGCCCACATGCATCTGCTGCAGGAGCCCCCGGGGGTGGGAAACCAGGGGGTGCACGGGGGCCAGCGCATAAATGCATATTTAGGGTTCTTCAATAACTTGATATCCCATCACATTGCATTTTTGGCCTTTTGTGTTTTGTGTTTGAAAAGCAGATTCTGTGTTCACCATTGAAAATCTTGGTTACATTCCAGAACAATGGTACAGAATTCAGAAGAAGCCCTGCCTAGATTATAGTTCATCATGCAAGATGGGAATAGTCTTCAGATTTCAGATAAAAAAAGACCAATTACATGGTTGAGGAGTAAATATAAAGTATTTTAATGTGTTTATACAAAGTGAGTTTGTTTATACTTGGACCATCACATCTTTAAAAAAGTCTTGTTTTACTAACTTTAATATTGTTAAAAATTCACAAAGAAAGAAAATGAGTTTGAAAGTTGAGTATGGAAAAACAACCTTTTTTTTGGCCCTTTTCTACCTTTTGAGGTACTGTTACTCAAATATTTGCACAGCATATTTTGAAAGTCAAATGAAAAACAATGAACTCATATCAACTAAGCCACCAAGTAGTTAGGTTTCCAGAGGATGGGGAGAGAGAAATACATTTTTTTATCTAAGAAAGAGCCTAGATTTTCATGAAAGTTGCTGAAAGTTAGATGAGCAATTAACTGAGTGGGATTTGTCAACTGCAAAGTTGATTCTTGGTAGGCTATGCCAAGTGACTTTATTTATTAATTTGGATTTCATTCTAAAAGAAACATCCCACAGTCATACGCACCACTGACAACCTGCCCAGTTGTTTGCCTATGCACCTGTTATATCATGTCTTTAGACTGTAAACACCTGGGGACTATCATTTACTGTGTATCAATTTAGTTCCTAGCACAATGGGGGCCCAACTTGGTTGACGCCTCTGGCAATATAAATCTTTAATATTAATATTTTTGAAACACAGTGCCATAGGAATTGTAATACATAACTCCATCCAGAGTAGCAGCATTTTTCCAGCCCCCATGCTACAGGCACTGAAGCATGTGAGTAACTTTAAACGTAGCAGGATTACTCACATGGTTGAAGTTATGCAAGTGCTACAGTGCTGTATTGTCTAATCATCAGTTAGTAGATGCAATGGCATTTGAAGTGCTCTTGAACCATAAACTGACAGATTAGTGTTGTCCTGCACCCTAGGACACATAGAACATGGTTGCAAGTAGTCCTGCTTAAGGGACTCACTCTGGGGACCCTTGGTGCAAAAATTCCTTCAAAAGGTGCTGGGCTGCAGACTTGGTCATGTTCCCCTTACACCTTTCTCCACATTGGTTGCAAATATGGAAGCATGTCCTCTAGTGATGGTGTGCCATGCACATGCCCTATCCCTGCTCTCTGGAGTTCTTGGGAGGTAATGTGCCTATTCAATTCAAAATGAAGCATATGGGTGTCATGTTGGCCCAAGGATATGTCTATTTAAGAGCTAGCTCTTCTAGATGTTCCTCTGAGGTGCCTTGCGAGGGAGAAGAATTTGTGCGTTGCAGGAATTCTGAGGAAAAGCTGGGAATAGAACATGGATCTGCTCACTCCCAGGCATGTGACTCACACACAAGACCTTCCTTCTTAGCAGCATGTATGATTTATATTATAAGAAAAAAAGATTTATAACCCAATAATAAAATATCCCCTCTGCCCTTGTATTGTATGATTGTATTCATTACTGATCATTAAGAAATATCTTTTTAATAATCAAGAGGTAACAGGTGCAGTTAGAGCTATAATGACTCGTTGGGATTTGCCCTTCAATGAACCGATGTGCGGGGGCGGGGAGGGGGGGCGCGCAAGGTGGAAGTTTCGCCTAGGGCGCAAAATATCCTTGCACCAGCGTTGGGTGTTCTGGTCGAAAACTGGATACCTGGCAACCCTACATATATCAGGCCTAATTAGAAGGGGAAGTACTGTAGGCACAGCGAACTCCTTCATACATAAAAATAAGAGGTAACTAGTTGCTTTACTTTACTGGATCAGCCGACTAATATTTGATGCAGAATGAGGATGTGTGATGACACAAAGGCATGCCTTTTATGCTGCAGTGGACAAAATGAGGTTGAAGTAATGTTAATAAATTAGGAAAATAGATTTAAGCTCACAAGCTATTTGTTACATTTGCTACATTTTACTGAGCAATTTGAATGTTTTGTGCCTACCAAGGTGTTTGTCTTGATTTTCGGTAGATGAACAATGCTAAGAAAAAAGCGAGTGATGAATTGAGCTGTAGCTCACGAAAGCTTATGCTCAAATAAATTGGTTAGTCTCTAAGGTGCCACAAGTACTCCTTTTCTTTTTGCGGATACAGACTAAGACGGCTGCTACTCTGAAACCAATGCTAAGAAAGAAAGCTACAGTTGCAGTTTTACAACATAAGCTATCTTTATCAACAGCCACCAAATATTGAAGCTCCCCAAGCAGGTCTCCAATAATAAATTAGTGTAAATCAAGTATTCGTGCAATCATGCAGGTCATTTATAATTGCCAGGTAATTTAGACATTAGCAAGCAAGTAACAGAAGGTGGTTTTGACATGCAGAAATCTATCACAAATTATATTGCTACCTTTTATAACTACAGTGCTATGATTAATGTGGTGGGGATGCCATAGAGAAATAAAACAGAGTGTATTTAGATGGATGAATAATGAAGAAAGCTTATTCTTGCTGCAGAGAAATATATTGGCAAATAGTGCTATATAGGAAAACCAGAACATTGCTGCAGTATTATGAAAACCATGCGTATGCCAAAATTAGTTGTTATATGTGATATGAAAGTTAATAAATAAGAAAAGGATGATCTATGTATTTAAATATCAATATGATCTTTTCTTGTGTGCAGTTTGCTCCTGTTATCCACTTTGAAAGCTAAAATTAATGCATTTATATGACTACCCTTTACTTCCCTGAAGTTCACTCCTTGTCTTAAAGAACTGTGTATAGGACAAACTTTTAAAAATAGGTTTATGCTCAAGAATGATCTGTGACTTCATGTATGGTTCTGCCTTTTGAGACAGTATGTCCTGAAGGTAGTAGGGACAATTGTGATATTTAGTAAGTTTGCTTTCACTTTCTCTCCTTCTCTCTTCATTTCCTTCTTTCATTATTCTTTGTCTATCTAATCAAGTCTATTAATCTAATCTTCTGTATTGTATTTCTCCATCTAATCAGCATTTGTGAAGTACCTGCCATTTATCTTCATCCTCTTTTGTGTATGTCACTTACATTCAATCTGATAATTTCTTTTTGTTTACTCTTATCTATAGTCTTCCTCTGATTTTTTTTTTCTCCTTTTGAAATTTGTATAGAAAAATACTGGCAGAGCACGCTCTCTATCTCTGCTCTCCACTTACAATTGACAACTACCCACAGTTCACATATCCAGTTCCTCAACATCACACTCCAATGCATAACCTTAACTCTGACCTATAATATGTTGTTACTTTCTTGAAAAAGGCTGAGGTTAGAGTAGAAATGGAGTTTTCATGTGACTATGAGGAATTAGCTATATGGTGGAAGTGACAGGAAGTTTCCTCTGGTGGTGGCTTGTCTGAATGTGTTTGGGTTTATCATGTGTAGGTGTTAAGGAATAGTGATAATAGTGCCCTACTTAGTGATTTCCTGGATTTTTCAGTCATAGTGCTGGTAGGAAATGCACTTGAGAAACTACCTCTAAGTTAACTATGTTTTGTGTCCAACATGTTTACTAACAGTATTGAGATATTGCAGTCCATTTGTTTCGTGCAATACAGTGATGGCAAATGGCATCTAAGGATAAATGTACCATTACACAATAACATGCTTTCCATCACATCTTAGCCTTTAAATCAGGGCATAGGAGAGCTAGATAAATGTGGTTAGGAATCCTTTCTGCTGTCAGTGAACATACACTGGACCTGTGACTCAACATTTATCTGTGCCACAACTGTCAAAGCTGTCTAAAGCTCAGAATGCAGATAACATTCCACATAGTGTGGAACAAAGATTGTCATCACTAGGTGAAAAAATGTTCTGTTATATTAGTTTAATCCTGAGATTGAAGGGTGTGTTGGTTTTCACAGGCTGTGATAGATGGTGACATTTGGGAAAGAGATGGAAGAAAGGAAGCTGCTTTACTTTTGGAAAAGGACAACAGCACTAGTTAATCCCCATCTGTAGCTGCAATTCACAGTGCTGGTCTATATCAAAGAAGGCAGTAGATAAACGGCCATGCAGCAGTGTGTTGATTATTGTTTAGATCTATCCTGAAATCTTTACATCCGAGGGATAAAAGTGGGGAAATTTGTTAGAGATGCAGAAAATTGCATTTGAGTAATACCGAATATGAGTAATGCTGTAATGTTTACTTTCTGTGCATATTACATGTCCCCTTAATTCCCTTCTCTGGTGTTAGCAATCTCAATCATTTGAGGGTGAGACTAGACTGTAGCACGTTCACTGCTGTCCTGAGTAGAGGAGGCTGCAGAGCTGCACTGGCCCAGGAGGAGGACCAGAGAGATCATTCTTCAGGTTTTTTTCCTTGTGCACAGGTTGATGCAGAGGGGGATCACGGCCATGTCTCCAATCCTCCCCCACCCCTTCTTGGCATCCTGACCCTGGCAGGGAGCAGGAGCAAACAGTCCCTACACTCCCCAAAATGCAAGAGACTTTTTTTTAGAGGCGCCCATGCACAGCTGTGCAAGATGTGTGTGTGTGTGGAGAGATTGTTGTTCGCTCTTCTACCCCCATACATGGGTCTCTTGCAATCCTAGCCTTTGGTATCTTTCCTTGGTTTTATTCCTATAGTGTCATACCTATAAGCATTGTGTAGTGCTAGTAATTGTTTTCCAATAAAAGTTTCTCACAGGCTTTTTATCCTGGGATCAGTCAAAAATACTTAGTTACATGACACGTAATTAGTATCACGTCTATGTATCAAACTATATTTGACTTAGTAAGTAATTCTCCTTGAAACTTTATATTTATTTTGTTTGGAGTTTTGATAACGACTGCTACAAAATTCCCACATGGATAAAATACAACAAAGCCAAAAAAAAGCTCTTGGTGTGAATCTGTTCAGAGGTAACACATCTGATTTTTTTTTTTTGGACAGTCATGTCTATTTCACTTTAAAGCATAACTGAAACCTCCCCATTATGTGCTCTATGTGATTATTTTTTACCTGATTATATTGTGGAAAAGCATCCACTAATGTTTCAACATTCACTAGTGGATAATTCTTTTGTTTTTAAGTGAAGGATATATTTATTCTGTTTTGAATGCAGTTTCTGACCTTGTGCTTCAGAGTAATGCAGGGATAGTAACCAAATATGATAGCATGAAAATTGTACTTGTAATTGCAGGCAAAAGCATTACTGTGAAACCCTCACACTGTAACAGTACGTATACTATTGACTCAGTTTGGCCTGTGAGGTAAATTGCTCCAAGTCTCATTACATTGTAATTAGCAGTTTCAAATCAGAAAGATATTGGGTCACATTCTGATCATCTTTGTTGATTGGCACCCTACTTTACAAAGGTGTCCATTGACTTCAATAGAACTGTTTGTGAAGTAAGGTACTATTCAATGGAAGATTATCAGGCTCCGGCCCACTATTTGGGTTGGTGTAATGATAAATAGCATCAAGAAGTGTTCTATTAATTTGGCACTAGTTTTCCCTTCAGTAGTGGCAGTGTAGATTTACTTGTTGAGTAAATGCTGAAGAAGAAATAATTTCCCTGAAATGGCTATCTGCAGAATACAACACTGGTAGGTGTGGAATGAGATCTGTCTGTTTACCTGCTGCAAATATTGCCATAAAATTGTCTTCCTTGCACTGTGACAAATCCTGTAGATCCATGGACCTCAAGAGAGGAATGGTCAGGGACTGGGGAATCTCTTCATGAGTCGCACAACCATAAACAAGCCCATATTTACTGCATTTGTTGGAAATGTTTATGCTTTGTTTCATAACTATGTACTAAGCATATTGATACTATGCAGTAGCGTTCAGCTTGTGTAATGAGGAAGATGGGGAAGATCTTGCAGGGAGTCCAAAGAATCCTGCTCTGGAATTTTTTGAAAAATATGTGCCATTTGGTGCAGCTTGGTTCATACCAAAAGGAAAAATATTTACTCTTCAATCTCTTGATGAGTACCAAGTGATAAGACTAGATGAGAGGTAAGCAAGGAAACCACCCCATTTGCTCCTTTGATTTTATTAAACTTTTAACACATTGGGTTCCTGAGATTCCTCCTTCAGCTCATCCCAGAATCTACCAACTTTATTAAATTCAAAGGAATGCATGGTATGCAAACCATGTACAGTGGGCCATCTGATGGATGCTAGTCACACACTGCAAGAGTACACCAGAAAAGTGTTGACGGTGTATTATTCTCACGCACGAAAGGAGCTGGCAGGGTAAAGTGAAGGGTCTAAACTGTACCATGTAAGCCTGTGAGCTAAAGTAAAGCAATCCTGATGTTTCATTTTTTGGTTGTTGAGGCAGACAGATTCCGAGCTGTAATTTTATCTGCATTGCAGCTTTCATTTTGGATGGCTAATAGTTCTTCTACATAAATGGGACCTTAAAAAGTTATTTTAGGCAGTCACTATCATTATTTATTATGTTTTGGTGCTGACAATTTGCCGAGTCCTGTACAGAGGGGGAAAAAAAAAAAAGAAGCAGCATATAGCTTTATACAGAATGACAGTATTTTATAGTTGTAGCCCAATGCACTTTAATGTTACTGTTGCAAGCTGTAGTATTTTGAGATACTATTTTAAAATATTTTACTTTTTTTTATAAGACACTTCAGATAAAATGACTAACCTAATCTTAACCCACAAATTGAACTACCCTATGAGGTTTAAAAAAAGCTTAGTTTTTTTAAAAAATCACTGTTTTTACTGTTGTTTTTATTGGGTTTGAAAGTGAAAATACCAACAATCTTTTGTGAAAGGTTATCCTTAGACAAATCCTGTTGTTGCTTTAAATTTCCCATGAAGGCCTGTTCTTTTGAGATTTCCAACATCAGTTCTGGATCAGTTTCAAATAAGTTCAGGCTTCATATAAACATCAAATAGTTAGACGTTTATATCCAAACTGAACTTCTAAAATTGTAAGGAATAATTAGTGGTGAGTGAACCTCTAAAATTTTGAAGTCAGAAAATTGTGTGTTTGTGTCATTTATGAAAAAGTGAAAGAGAACTTTTTCTGCTTCTACTGTTAAGATTCATTGAGGTGTACATGATTTTGAAATGATGCATGGTGATTTAGGGTCATGGTGCATGTGAACAATAGATAATTATAGGACTTATATTGCTTAGTATGGTGCAACTCTCTTAGTAGAGAGTTGTAAGCAAAATACTGAATAGACTCAGAAAACGCTTCCTTGAAGAACTAACAGACTGAACGTACAACATTTTTGATGGTCATGATTCTTTCTACTCTTTACCTTCTTGGTCTCTCAGTACTCTGGTGCACTCCTGGGCCAAAGTTGCCCACATCAGAGCTTTTTAGAAACCTCTGTTCACTCTGACATCCTTCAATATGGCTCCTGCAACTACTGGACCATTTCCTCCCCTACCCCCCCAGTGGATGGAAAAGTTCCCTAGTTTTCTTGCACATTTTGGACATGTGAGACAGTCCATGGTGCTCCTGCTGGCAGGTCTGCCATCATCTGCTCAGTTTCTTCTTTAGCACAGATGCATTTGACACTCACTTCTTTTCCTACACCAATAGCTAGAAAGGAGCTAAGGTCCTGACAGACATAAGCCAGCTAGTTCACCCTCAGATGAGGCCTTGAAATGGCTTATGAACCTAGAACTGCATCTATAGAATATTGCTGTGCAGGTGCCATGCGTGCGTGTGTGGGAGAGACTTTTTCAAACTGCAGACCCAGTGCTGTCTGTAACTACACTGTTTAAGGTTATCTTTATCTCTAAGCAGAACTTTCATTGCAAGTCATTTTAAAAGTATATTTAACATAATTCTAGGGCATGTGTATCAATTTCTTCCTCTTAACAAGTACAAGTGCTGAGAATTTGTTCTCACTCTACCAGTACTTCACACAGCTTTGAAAATGTACTCTACTTTACTATTTTTATCTACTGAGGTGAAGTCCTCAAACTTTCCACTTGAGAAGTTATATCTATCTGTGGGGGTAACAAAATCCTGGACACTGCCACTATCAAGAGAAGATGGATGACCCCATTCAGTATTTTCATGAATATTGCTGCATGAATTTCCTAGCAGAAATACTGAAGTATTGTTCCAACTTGATCAGCTCAGAGAGCAATCTTTTTAGAGTATTTTTCAATGAAGTTCTCTGCAGCTCAGCCTGTTGCCACTAGAATGATCTCACTAGGGGTTCCTTAAGCTAATATTTGCTTTAATAACTCAGGTTTGTACATGTTAGAAATTAAAACAGTTCTTTGAGTTATTGTATTTTAATGTCTCAATTTTTATTTTTAATTGGAGCAAATGTTGCCAAATATTCATGAAGTATATGTGATCTTACCTGGTGGTCAAAGATCTGTCCATTCTTTTGAATTCAAGATATTGAAAGAGAGGATATTCAGAAGATATGCTCAGCGTTATTTTATTAATTGTAGGTTATTTCAAATGTAAGAATAATTCAAAAGAGTTTAAAGAATACTCATTAATTCCTGTTCCTTGTGTTAAGACCTTTGTGTTTCTCAGGTCTAAGTAATTTCCACTATGAATAAATTTCAGTATGTTCAAATTTCTGCAACTGAAATGTTAGAAAATAACATTAACTTTCCAAAGCCTTGGGACTCACTATACTTTTCTCTACTGCAAAATCTTATCCTTCCTTTTTTGAGATGGCATCAACCTTCCTGTCTGTCCTCTTCTTTGGAGAAGGATAATAGTAAGGTAAAACAAAAAACAGTCATGCTAAAAAGCATTTTTCATTCATGTTTGTAGGTGTGTGTGTGTGGTTTCCCCAGTAATATAATAATTACATTTAACATAAAATAATTTAAACAATGCTTAATGAGAAATGGTGTCCTTGAGAGACACCAAAACCATATATTCAGAGTAGTTTTTACACCTTCATCATCATCAAACATGAATAGTCTACTAAGGATTGTTGCAGCAGCCAGAATAACTACAGTTGATGGCATTGCACCAGGCATCATGTAGTGAAATTCCAAGATCTGGTCCAATCCTACAAATCCTCAAATCTCTGGGGTGCCCCAGTAGGTGGCACCAGGTAGGGTCTGGGTGTGCACCCATTCACGTGTTGATGGAGAATTTGAGGGCACGTTGTGCTGGGGTGCTTTAGTTCATCTGGCAACATGGCTGAAGAGCATGCAATGCCCCAGTTGAAGCAAGGCCAGATCTTTGTGAGATTGTGTTACATTGCACAAGTTAAACCACTTTATGCCCGGGATTTGGCTCTGACAGCATATATGGAATACCTCTAGCCACTCTCAAGTCTGCCTGTAAGAGGGTCTGGGTCCATACAAGTAGTACCAGGGGTGCCGGAATGGCCCCATCACTTTTTACTGACCATAAGGGCAAGTGACGGGGGAAGGGACCAGAGAGGACGGTGGGCCTTGCGGGAAGAGATGGCACAGGAATGGGGCCTTAGGGGAAGGGGTGTGACAAGGGTGGAGACTCAGGGGGGAAGGGGCCATGGTTCAGGAGCCAGTAGTCCCCCTAAATTTAGGGAGCTTCCCCCACTCCTGGGTAGTACGCAGGTTTAATAGCTCCCAAACTTTTATCTCACTGCAAAAATGTTTTTGCATCCATAAGCAGACTGGACTTCATGCGGGGGGCAGCAAGACCTATTCATGAAAGAACATACTGTTTGCTGCAACTGTTTGACCTATTTGCAGCCTACAGTGCACTGCAGATGTACAGTACAGAGCATTAACAAGTTTTTTACCCCACCTGCACCAGGGATTCTGGTGGCCCAGCTCAGAGGTTCTGGATCTTGGTCTTCTGTCATGAAGTGTTCAGTCCCATAGTGCGAGTCTTATCTTATAGACCTTGGAGAGCAGGGCTGAAATTCTCTGACTTCTCCACAAGCAAGGCAACATTGTCTGTCAGTATAGTCTTGGTCAGTAGACGCTTCTTGAGCACCTGGTTTCAACCATGTGGAATGGTAAGTCCTAATATTCAGTTGAATGCATCTCTGCCACATACCTGAGGTTGTGTACAAACATGGCAAACACTGTGAACCAACATGCACTCTTGCACCGATACCAGTGACTATCACTCCAGATTTAGCTGAACATCAGGAACACCAACTCTTTTCAGTGCTAGACAAAGTGCTGACCTGTTGACCAAATCAGAAGTCAATTTGATGCTGATATATGCCACAGGAGGCAAGGAGTTAAATTCTTGGTGCAATTCCACCAGGAGCCAGAGGGTAAGGATGGCATCCATTGTTGACTGCCCAACGGTAATACCCTACAAGAAGTAATAATTGGATATAATCCAGTACAAGTAACCAGATACATGGCTTTAAAATTGAATTTATTATTTAGAAGTTACCAAGACTAATGCCAGGGACTGCAGAGAGATGTAGTTCAGCTAAATCATGGGTTGGCTTCTGGCTATTCAGGGATGCTGTGGATACCCTAATACCTACCAAAGAATGAAAGAGCCCCCGGGCAGCAAGATAAGAGCAACAGAGCAAAAGCATCATAGAAAGTTGTATTCAGTTTTATGTTCTTCAGACATGGGCCTCACATAATGTTAACTAGCTGAGATGGAAAGCTCATGTGGGGCAGACAGGCATGTAAAGTTGAACTTTTTCTGGCCAAATTTCACACTGAACCAAATCTTAAACATTTAATTAAAATCTCTGATTTTTGTAGAGAAAAAGCACAAAGTGAGTTTTTGGATTCTTTGCATTACTTCTTGACAGCACTAGATTTGTTCTTTTCTATCGCTTCCAGTGGGAGCTGGACATTAATGAAATTCCTCATGTTCATCTCATCACATGGTATTTCATCAAGGACACGTTGTCTCCAGAAATACTTACAGGCCTTGATAAGTAACAAATGCCCCCGTATATGTGAATATCATACTATTACTTAGCTTTTATGAGTTGGACTTAATATATTCAGAGTGATTTCACCAAGACTAATTAATTGTCGCAATGCCCCTGTGAAATAACAATAATAGGTAAGTATGTGTTTGCATCACCTTAAAAATGGGGATGATACTAATTAATAAGTTAAGTGACTTGCACTATGTTGCAAATAAATAGCCTGGCTGGGAAATTCATGGATCCTAGCCCGACAGTAAGCCCAGTAGACCATTATGTGAGATGGAAAAGGCTGAGAACACTGACATCTCAGTGTATGGAAGAGAGGAGCTTTTACAGTCCTGTATCATCCTTTGGATTGTGCTGTACAGTATGGCATGACTAGAGCTGGTTGAAAATTTTCCAGTACAGTATTGTTCTGTCGGAAAATGCCATTTCCTTACTGAAACATGGGAATGTATCAATTTAAACTTATTTCATTTAGAAAAAACGGGCATTAGGGTAGGGGAAAGAAGTATTTTGATAAGGCTGAAACAATCCTCCTCAACATTTTTGCAATGGCACATTTTGATTTTTTGTTTCAAAACAACTTTTGCTTTTGAAAGTTTTTATTTTATACAATAAAAAAGTAAAATATGTCTAAATCAAAACAAAACATTTTAATTTTATCGAGATGAAATATTCTGATTGACCCAAACCAATTTTTTCCAAAATTTTGTTTTTCAGGAAATTTCTAAATTCTTTCTTCTAATTCAGAATTAAAACAAATGTCAAAACAATTGAATTTGCCACAAAATGGAAATTTCAGGTCCCTCACAGCTCTAGTGTTGACTCTAGTGTTGATCATTCATTTAAATAATCATATCTTTGAAGATTGTGGCTATTCAGCTACAAAATTATTTGTTTATTTGTACTGCTATGCTGGGGATTAGGAGAAGCTGGTAACCATAGTAGCTGCCCTTCATTAAGGATAAATGTAAGAAGCAATTAAACTGCTTTTGGCGTAAGATAGTTGAAACAATAGGAGCCATGGCCCAAAACACAGGCCACCTGCAAGGCCAGTCAAGTGCGGCAGAGGGGATTCACTAAGGACTGAATGCAAATGCAGAAGGCTGAATATTTTTTTTGGTGACGTTCTGTGTGTAAGAGAACAGATGTAGCCAGAAACACCACAAAAGTAGACAGAGAAGGCAGCAGAAAGCCAAGGACAGCCAGAGAAGCACTTGTAGAGTGACCCGGAGAGAAAGCTCAGAGAGAGAGGCTTCCTGGGTAGAGTGCTGGCTAGAAAAAGAGGCTTGGAATGTTGAGCAAGGAAATTGTCTCCTGTTGAAAGAAAAGGAGTAATTGGGGCATCTTAGAGACTGACAAATTTATTTGAGCATAAGCTTTCGTGAGCTACAGCTCACTTCGCTGTAGCTCATGAAAGCTTATGCTCAAATAAATTTGTTAGTCATGGCTGATTGGAGGTAAACAGTGGCCGTTCGATAGTGAATGAGAAATGATAGCTAGGGAAGGGATAGACTTTGAAGGGCCTTAAAAAGTGAAGACAAGTAGCTTAAGTTTGATGTGATAGAGAAGGGGAAGCCAGTAGAGGGATGCAAACAGAGGGATGACATGGTCAAATCAATGGCCTAGGAAAATGATCTTTGCAGGACCATTCTGTATAGATCTGAGTGGTGCAATATTGTGTTTGTTTAAGGACAGAGAGAAAGATGTTGCATTAATCAAGATGAAAAATTATGAGAGCCTGACAAGAGTTTTAGCCTTGTGGCTGGATAAGAAAGGCCGCACCTTAGAGATTATGCAAAAAGAATCTGCATGATTTAAGTATAGCCTGGACGTGAGGATCCAGAGAGAGTTCAAAGTCAAAGATAATACCCAAGGTATGGGCCTGAGTGACAGGTAGAATGGTGGTGTTGTCCTAAGTGGTAGAGAAAAGAGGTAGGTTTGTGGGGAAAGATTAGGAGATCTATATTAGCTATGCTGAACTTGAGCTGATGGCTAGACTTCTATAAGAAGATGTCAGAGAGACAGGCTGAGATTCAATTTGGACAGAAGGAGACAAGTCTAGAGTAGAGAGGTAGATCTGTGATTCGTGTGCACAGAAATGGTAGTTGAATTTGTATTTGTGGATGAGATTACCTGGTGATAATATGTAAAGAAAAAAGAGAGACACCAAGGACAGAGCGCTGTGGAGCCCCAACAGAAAGCTGAAGGGGGCATAAGAAGTATCCTCTGAAGGAGGAAGAAGCAATTAGAGAAGTAGGAGGAAAATCTGGAGAGGACTGAAGCCTCGGAAGGACAAGAATTTCAAGAAGAGGAGCATGGTCGGTGTCAAAGGTGGTTGACAGCTCAAGGAGGATGAGGATGGTGTACTGGTTCTCAGCTATAGCTAGGAAGAAGTCATTAGAGACTTTGGTGAGAGCAGTTTCACTGGAGTACAAAGTGGAAGAAGCCAGATTGGAGAGGGTCTGGAATGGAATTGGAGGAGTGGAACTCCAGGCAACTCCAGGCAGAAACATAGGATCACAGTTTCCTTAAAACCTGTTGACTGCCTTACTGTATAAAATAACACTGTAAATGCTTAATATTAAATTACCACTACAGGGAATTCAGTATAATTTACCATTGGTGTTATGGAATAATAAAATATCTTAAATGCTGCTGCATGGAACTTTTTATTGTAGGTCTCTCCAGACATAGTGTAGCAGTTTGTAATTGATATAATATGCTTTAAAAGCCTTTTGTTTTGAATTTTTTTTAAAAGAGAGCGAACAAGTTTATATCCTTTAAAGCACTTTACAGACATTGACTAATTCATGGTATGAAATCTTATAAAATTGTCAAGTATTAATGCTGTTTTTATTGCAAGAGACATATTAGGAAGAACATGTTAATACACTTTCCTGATATATGAAAATAAGAATAAAAATTGATGCTTGAACATATGGTTGTTTCTTTTACAATAACTTATAAATATAAAATGATATCAAGTGTGCAGAAAACACAGCCTGTTTTTCAGCAAAAATGACTGTTCCATGAAAGGGAATAAGTTCTTCAACAAGAAAACCTATTTCAAGAAACTAAACCATTGATTTTGAAATTCAGCTTCAAAATTACACATGGTGTTACACCAGGAGTCATTTAAGGTCAAATTTCTATAGTCATAACTTCATTGCAGCTCTGTTGTTATGCTCTCCATATAAGCACATACCACCTAGTTTAAAGTGGACTTGAGTTAAGAACTCTGCCTTTAATCTACATAATGTCAACAATTTTAACTTTTATTCTATTTAATTTTATTTTGGTGTTCTTCTGGATAACTGGATGTTTCTTTGAAATAACTGATTTGCTCATGTTACCACAAAGTCTCCCTTCTCTTCTCTTTTCTCTTCAGGCATGCAGCAGTAAGGTAGACCTGGAGTTTTCAAGTACGGATGATTTAGTGGTTGAGTTGGTGGTTTTCAAGGAGTGGATGACAGGAGATTTCAGGCGTAGGAATCCTTTCTCCTTGGGGGAAATGAAGGAGTGGTACTCACTTTTGTAAGATTTGCAAAAGGGAGCCTTGCTGTGATACACCTTAGAAGCGACTAACATGAAAGAAGTACAAAGTTCTAGTCAAGAGCCAGATCTTTAAACAGAGTCTGTAATTTGCTCCTCCATTTTTTATAGGTCATCAGCTTTTGCACAACCCCGGAATGCTAGTTGTGCTCGCAGACCTGGTAGTTCAAAATATAAATACTCAGCTTGAATGTGGATATGCTGTGTGAGTGCATAAATCTGAATTTTAGGGCTTACAGAACTTGTGAACGTAACCCATTATTTCAGTGTGTCTTGTGTCCCCATCTCGTGGCTGGTCCACATGAAAAAAACAGAGCCTACTACTGCTACCAGATAATACAATGTTCACCAAACGATGGGTCCTGATGAACCAGTGGACTGCCGGAAGATTCTAGATGGGTCGCCATATTTCAGTATTTATTTAAATAGGTGCTGGGAGGTGACAGCAGTTCTCAATACAACACAGACTGCTTTTCCTTCAACAGCACAGTGATTTGCTTCCTGGTTCTAAATTTACGTATTTCCATTTTAATTGGTTTTTAAGAATTTGTAAGCAAACCAAAGTGTTCAAGTGTTATTCAATCATCAGAATAGAGCTCAATACTTTTTGGATGTAGGGTGTCAGTTTCCAACTCTCACTTCAGAGTAATTGCATAAGTTTGGCATCAGAAATTAAATTATGAGCATTAATAATATGGCTGCTTATCTGCGGTTATCTCCTATGAAACTTTTCAAAGCTGTTGAAAAATCAAAGTAGCTCTTGTATACTATCATTAACAACTGTCTCATATCATCATAACACTTGTGACATTGTAGATTATGCCTGATATTTACAGTAGAAACAGAATATGGCCATAGTTATAGACAAGCATCAATGTATATGATTTCAAAAGCTTCCATGTTGTGTAAAAAGGAAAAATATAAAATGTGATACAAATGACTGTCGAGGTGAAGTGTTTATGCTGAACATAAACATGGGTGTGCAAAACCAGAAAAGTCTGGGGCTGCTACGCCTTTTAGGATTGTGTGCACTACTGTTCTTACTCATTACCATATCTCAGAACTGTTTATCTACTGTGCCTAGTCATGCTAGGAGCTGTCATACAGTCCTGAGGCAAGCAATGTATCTGCTTTAAAAGTTCTCTCCCAGTGTAAAGAATCAACAGTGATGAGTGCATTTAAAAATAGATCCCTTTCTTAAGATGTATACATGCTTCAAGTAAAGAATCCAGTGGAACAAACAGTGAACATGCCAGCGGAGAACCAAGTGTGAAAGTGCCAAAATCTGTGATCAAGAGGTATGATGAAAATTCTTGAAAATTTGATTTTGGATTTGTAGGTTCCAGAGAAAATCAAAAACCACAGTGCCTGGCTTGGTCTGAGGTATTAACAAAAGAATCCATGAAGTCATCGATATTGCTGTAGCATCTGAACACCAGATATCCTAATTTAGTTGATAAACTGGTAAATTGCTTTTTAAGAATAAGTCAAAGGCACCATTGCGGGCATCCTGTCTCAGATCATCGAGGATAATGAAAAACAAAATACCTTGCATGACTAGAGAACAACTTCTGCTTCCAGCAGCTTTTGACCTGTGAAGTCATGATTGGTACTGAAGCTGCCCGAAAACTGGAAACTATCCCGCTGCCTGACAACACTGTACACAGAAGAATTTAAGATATGGCTTCTGATATCAAAACACAGGTCTTTGAGAAATTAAGGCTAGGGATATATGCACACTACAACTGGATGAGTCAACTAACGTGGCTCAAAAAGCCAAGCAGTAGCATTTGTATGGTTTGTGTGAGAGAGGGACTTTAATGAAAAAAAATGGTTTTATTCAGAAAAATTCCAAGTTATGCAATAATGGAGGAAATGTTTTAACTACTAAATGAATTTATAATCACCAGCAATATAAATAGGAAAAACTGTTTGGGCATTTGTACAGATGGAGCTGCTGTCATGACAGGGAAATACAGTGCCACTATGAAACACACTAGAGAAGTTGTACTGAATGCTAACACAGTGTACTGCATTGTCCACTGAGAAACTCTGGCAACAAAACAAATAGATGCAGAACAGCATGAAGTTTTTAATAGTGCCATTACAATAGTAAACTTTGTTAAAGCAAGACACTGGAATTCATGTTTATTTGCTATTTGTGTTCTGAGATGATACTGACCTGCTTCATTCACAAATGTGTTGGTTGTCTCACGGAAAAGTTTTGGAATGTGTTATAAAACTTAGAAACAAACTGCTGTAGTTTCTGTCAGGAGTGAACTCTGATTTGGAACATTGCTTCAGAAATGGTGTTTGAATGGCCAGATCTTGCAGATATCTTTAATGCAGTGAATGCCCTTAATTTATCTTTATAAGGTAATAATACCAATATTCTGTTTTTGCAAGACAAATTGAAAGTTTTCCAGAGGAAACTTCGCACTTGTTAAATTCTAATTGAGAATGAAGTAACCAACGTTTCCACTTCTTTCAGAATACTTCAATAGCACTGACAACATGTTTGACAGCATCAGATAAAGAACACTTATCAGTACTTCACCAGAAATGTTCATTTTACTTCCCCAAATTGGAATCTGACTGGATTTGGGGCCCAATTTACAGTAAACTCAGAAAATCAGCATTCTCTGGAGAGCAAAGTAAAGAATGAGTTCATTTAATTGTCATGCATTAGTTTTCTGAAGATGAGATTTCCTTCCCAGTCATTGGAAACTTTGTTTGGGGATTAAATGTGAGTACCCTGCTTTGTCAGAAAAAGCTTTTTCCATTTTGTACCACCTAGCTGTGTGAAAAACAGGTTTTCCATGCTGACAGCAATTAAAACCAAACAATACAACAGATTTCTTGTTGAAAATTATTTTAGACTTTGCCTCTCCAAACTTGCTCCAAGAATTGGAAGGTTTTGCAAAGCCACTCCAGGTCATCATCTTCTGAATTATGTTCAGTGCTAGCAGTATGAAGCACATAAATTTGGCAGAGTCTTTTCATATGTGTTTTTAATTCGTGGCTGATTTTGGTTTCACTGCACCTACTATTTCACTGTTGTATGTTGGAGACAGTAATGTTTTTGTGAAGTTAATACAAAATCAATATTGCTGTTGCAGTTACAGTTCGTGGGTCCAAATACAGTTGGTGGGTCACCTTAATAAAAAAGTTTGGGAACCGCTGAGAGAACAGATGCTCCTTTCGCTCAAGTGATTTAGTTTCATGTTTTTAGCACTTAAGGTCCCGGTTTCAAACCCCACTACACTGACAATTCCCCACTGTTGGGTAAGAAGGTCTCTGTACAGGCCCATAATTTCCTGCATGCCATTTAGAGGTTGAATTGGGGTACCTTGAATGTAGGCCCAGAGAGTCCACAATACATTTGGCATGGATATAAAACTGATGTTTGAGACTGTATATTTTTAAAATAGGGTAGAAAATATAACCTGATTTTAATGACATATTACAACTATATTTAATTAAGTTACAGTGAAGAATATGTTACTGAAATAGTAATTGGACAAGGCACACAATTAGTAATAAATTGGACAGATTGCTTTGGAAATTCTCTAGAGAAAGAAAAGGCTCTGGCACCCAAACCTTAAGGCATACAAAGATTGGAGAACAGGCCAGCCTCCTCTTCTCTCCCTGGGAAAAAATCAACGGCAAAATGATAAATATAAGTGACCACAAAGTGCAGTAGGTTTTGTTGGAATGCATGAATGTGTTGTGCCACTCAATACTGGTTGAGATAAAACAAAGAAGTATTTAGTGCAGTGAAAAGATATTTGCAGTGTAGACAATTCATGGTGCTGAAAAGAAAAATAGCTCAGTTACCCACAGTCTGGAGTGGGATAAGGTAGATGTCAAATGACAAATAAAATGGGGAGGTTCCTGCTGAGTTGAACAGGTTGACATGTGACAGCCAGGACCGGCTCTACGCATCGGCAAAGCAAGCATGTGCTTGGGGCGGCACATTTCCAGGGGCGGCATTCCGGCCATGCTTTTTTTTCGGAAAAATCCACCAATGTACGGAAAAAAAATAATACATGAAGATCAAACAAATTTCCAGTAGTGCGATAGGAGCGTGACGTGAAAACTATCGTGTCACGTCATGACACGGTCACTCATAATGTGAACATGCGTAAATGTGTAAACGTTAATGGTTATTGATTAATTAAATCAGGAATCACGATTACTGTGTACTGTGCCGCCCTATTGGCGCCATTCACGCCAATTTCTGTGTCACGTCGGTGCCAGTGGTTATACGGCTAAAATGCCAGGACAAAAACAAAAATGACTTTCTGGTGCTGCCTTCCGGGCAACAAATAGAGAAACATCAAAAAGAATTAGAAAAACTATCTCGTACTTCAAATAAGTATTTTTAAAAAGTCGACAATCAAGGAGAAAGCTCTAAGCAATGCACTGAAAGTGATTATTCATCAACTGATGAAGACCAATCGAACCAAAGATTATCTTTATCAACTGATAAAGATGAACAACAATCCGACCAAAGATTATCTTTGCTATCTGATAAAGACAAACAATCACAATCCATCCAAAGATTTACTTCTTCAGCTGAAAAAGTCCAGAAACGAAGAACTGTTATCCAAATCTAAAACTGAAGAACAATTAATGGAAGGTGGAGAGACTGACATGGGATCGGATCCAAGTATGTGGCCAACAATAATTACTGATACAATGCTAATGATTATTGTGAAAAAAGGTCCTTCAAAACTAGATCCTACATTTGAATATCCATTTAATGAGTTGACTCATCAATTTATGCCATCCAGTGTGAAGAAAAAAATGAAAAATGGGGAAGAAATTAATAGATCACGGTTAGTGTATTCATAGACCAAAGATGTAGTTTTTTTGTTTTTGCTGCAAACTGTTCTGTAACTCGGACATTCTTCTGGCAACTGCACGTTTTAGTGACTGGTGAAATGTGCATCAGCATTTGAAAGAACATGAAACATCAAAAAATCATTTACGCTCGTTGACAAATTGGATTGATCTGTCAAACAGATTATGTTCCGGTACAACAATCGATGTGGTAGAGCAACGTATACTAAATTCAGAAATTCTACATTGGCAAGCTGTGTTGGAATGTTTACTGGCAATCATTAATTTCGTAGCCGAACAGTGCCTCGCATTCCGTGGATCCTCGGATATTTTATATGAGAATAACAATGGAAATTTTTTGAAATTGGTTGAGTTATTGGCAAAATTGGATAGTGTTATGGCTGAGCATATACAAAGAGTGAAAGATGGAGAGATTCACTCCCATTATTTGGGTAAAAATAAACAAAATGAGATAATACAATTAATTTCTAATGGAGTGCGTAATGAAATTTTATCGGATTTGAAACATGCCAAATATTACTCAGTTATAGTTTTTTTAATTTATGAGAAACTGGGCGCACCAGAAGACACTAACGTTTTTCATTACAGTGTATAATTGAACCCAAATTGTTTGTAATTGTGATTTTGTTAAAATTAAATGAGTACACTAGTAGGAAATTGTTTTATTTCACTAACCACAAATTCAATGTTTTCATTTTTTTTTTAAATTTTAAACAGTCAAAAAAAAAAAAGCCATTGCAAAGTGCAAACATGTAAAAGCAAAAAAAAAGCAGGGTGGCAGCCAAAATTGTTTTGCTTGGGGCAGCAAAAAACCTAGAGCTGGACCTGGTGACAGCTAGGGCATATTTTTAATCATTTCTCTTTATTCAAGTAGGACTAGGTCTGAAATTGAAGAACACATCTTAGTGAACTGGTCAAGTCCCCATATTTGTTTGAAAATTGAAAAAAACTTTTTTCTAGAGTAAACACTATGAAAACCTACATTAGTAGACCCTGGTTCAAATCCAGCTCTTCTGGGAAGTAATAGCTACCAGAATCAATCCTGTTTATTAGCAGTATATCACACCAGCATTTCAATCCACCATCTGGGGTGATAAGAAAAGCATAGATTATGACCTCCATAAAATATGTATTTTTTTCACCTGGATGAGCTCTATGCTTCAGAATAAAATTCTTAGAAAAGGGAAATCCAGATTTGAGAAGGCATCTTTTATCAGACTAAGTTAAGCTGATACAAAAGTCGCAGAAGTATTATTGCTGAACAGTTAATTGAACCAATGTAGTCCCTTTTCTGTGAATTGTCTGCAAACACAATTTGAATGATTAGTAATCATTCAACAAACACTTTATGCTAGTATATTTAAGCATATGTAGTATTTGTGAGCTATTTACTGTGACTGTCTCTGACAAGTCACAATTTGTTGTTCACAGTGTGTGGTTGGTTACTTAAGCTACATGTTGTTGCCATTTCTTCTCTGTAAATGGATGATTGAAATTTCATAAACAGAGATCAGGGGGAATATTGAATGCCTATATTTGTGCTCAATGTACCTTTGTTTACATGCAGATAGGGGTGTTCACATCAAGCACTCCTCAACACTAATGCATATTCAAACCTTTTCGCTCAAGTGTTCGTGGAAAAACAAACAAAAAGAGGCCACATTGAACAGCAATTCAGAATTCAAGTTAATTTCTCCCCTCAATTTTTTTGTAGCATGATCAGTTTTTATTAACGTGCACAGTATGAACAGTTTTGGCAGCCAGTTGCTGAGCTGCTGGATAGTATACTATGTATGCTGGATAGTATACTATGCTGGATAGTATACTATGTATGCTGGATAGTATACTATGCTGGATAGTATACTATGTATGCTGGATAGTATACTATGCTGGATAGTATACTATGTATGCTGGATAGTATACTATGCTGGATAGTATGCTATGTATGCTGGATAGTATACTATGCTGGATAGTATGCTATGTATGCTGGATAGTATACTATGTATGCTGGATAGTATACTATGCTGGATAGTATACTATGTATGCTGGATAGTATAGTATGTATGCTGGATAGTATACTATGCTGGATAGTATACTATGTATGCTGGATAGTATACTATGCTGGATAGTATACTATGTATGCTGGATAGTATACTATGTATTGTTTCTTGACTTTAGCAAAGCTTTTGACACGGTCTCCCACAGTATTCTTGTCAGCAAGTTAAAGAAGTATGGGCTGGATGAATGCACTATAAGGTGGGTAGAAAGCTGGCTAGATTGTCGGGCTCAACGGGTAGTGATAAATGTCTCCATGTCTAGTTGGCAGCCGGTGTCAAGTGGAGTGCCCCAGGGGTCGGTCCTGGGGCCGGTTTTGTTCAATATCTTCATAAATGATCTGGAGGATGGTGTGGATTGCACTCTCAGCAAATTTGCAGATGATACTAAACTGGGAGGAGTGGTAGATACGCTGGAGGGGAGGGATAGGATACAGAAGGACCTAGACAAATTGGAGGATTGGGCCAAAAGAAATCTGATGAGGTTCAATAAGGATAAGTGCAGGGTCCTGCACTTAGGATGGAAGAATCCAATGCACCGCTACAGACTAGGGACCGAATGGCTAGGCAGCAGTTCTGCGGAAAAGGACCTAGGGGTGACAGTGGACGAGAAGCTGGATATGAGTCAACAGTGTGCCCTTGTTGCCAAGAAGGCCAATGGCATTTTGGGATGTATAAGTAGGGGCATAGCCAGCAGATCGAGGGATGTGATCGTTCCCCTCTATTCGACACTGGTGAGGCCTCATCTGGAGTACTGTGTCCAGTTTTGGGCCCCACACTACAAGAAGGATGTGGATAAATTGGAGAGAGTCCAGCGAAGGGCAACAAAAATGATTAGGGGTCTAGAGCACATGACTTATGAGGAGAGGCTGAGGGAGCTGGGATTGTTTAGTCTGCAGAAGAGAAGAATGAGGGGGGATTTGATAGCTGCTTTCAACTACCTGAAAGGGGGTTCCAAAGAGGATGGCTCTAGACTGTTCTCAATGGTAGCAGATGACAGAACGAGGAGTAATGGTCTCAAGTTGCAATGGGGGAGGTTTAGATTGGATATTAGGAAAAACTTTTTCACTAAGAGGGTGGTGAAACACTGGAATGCGTTACCTAGGGAGGTGGTAGAATCTCCTTCCTTAGAGGTTTTTAAGGTCAGGCTTGACAAAGCCCTGGCTGGGATGATTTAACTGGGAATTGGTCCTGCTTCGAGCAGGGGGTTGGACTAGATGACCTTCTGGGGTCCCTTCCAACCCTGATATTCTATGATTCTATGTGGACTAACACAGAAGTGTATGCACAGAGCTCATTATGGTCACAGTCAAGATTAAAGAGTTCAGTTTCTTCTCAGTCTGAGCTCATAGAGTTTGGGTTTCACCTAATTCAGTAATTCGTCCAATTTTGTTTTCCAGAATGACAAATCACCAGGGCGCTCTGCAAGTCGATCAAGTAACATTTCAAAGGTAAGTGGAATATGTTAACTTATTTACTTTTATATAGAATTCCAAGTCACAGCAATTTATTAAATGTAGTGCAGTACTTTATTCCACTACCCAGATATCCATATTCTGACGTTTCCTTTGTGTTCACCAGTTTGTAGTTTTAGGCTGCCATGCTTTCATTGCAATGTAAAACATGTTAAAATACATAAGTCTTTTTTTTCCCACTCAGTATAATACCTTTGGGAAATATGCTGTCATCTTTGGTCTAAGGCAGAATTATTTCTTGCTCAGTTCTAGAATGCTGGCACCAAAGTTTACAATATGTCGCAGTTATGATTGTATCAGCATTTGCTATATGAGTCCCATCTACAGGGATTTTCAACTCGCCAGAAATGTGCCAGTGGTAGAATCTCAGATCCCTTTCAGTTTCTTGGGGGCAGTAAGAGAGTGTCTGTTTCAGACTTGGATCCATGGATTTTAACCAACTCTTACGGTTTTGGTTCAAACGTGGCTGAAATCTCAAGTCCAAAATGACAGAAAACGGAGCTAAAAACTGAAATCTCACAAGAGCAGTTCCAAAGGTTTTGGCACCATAAAAGCCAAATCCAAACACTAGCCATAATCTAATTTCAAACCCCATCCTATACCTGATTCAGAGTAACACGGTCTTCAGTCCTTCTCTAACAAAAATGTACGGTGCCCTGGACCCTGCAATAAAAGGTTTTATCCCCATAGCCACATTTGATTTGAAAATGCTTACTCTAGTAATTTTTAAGTTACATGATGGCAGTTCCAAGAAATGCAGGTTAAACAGTTTTTAGAAAAGTATTAGTTTTATTATTAATAATAATAATAAGAGCGAGCTTGGGTACCTCTCATAATAGGAGACTGAACTAAATGACAGACACTATTAGTTCTAGCAGTGAAATTACAATTATGTATGTGTTGGTCCTAACTCTGAATTCCTCACTTTTTAATTTTTGACAAATTCTAAATATTATGTAAACGTAGTGTTACGTGTGTGAATATTAATAGTGTCATTACAGATGGGCCCCAACTGATACCCCAGATGCAAAGACTTTTGAACTTTTGGGAAAGTTTGGAGTCAAACTTCACTCTACTACATGCTGAACTGAACTCAAAACCCTAATACCCCCAGACTTCGGGAGGATCCAGAGATTGTGGCTCGGTGCCTCCTTAATTTTGAACCTGTTTAGTTATAATAACTAAATCTATTACAATTTGCAATACATAGTTGTCTATTTTTCTATCAATGTCAAGGTACATGAATTACTTTTAAGTTATGACAAAGCCACAGCATCAGCAGTTCATAAATAATCTGTAAGGGATTGTAGAGATATATTCAGTGTGTGTCAAGGCAGAACATATCAGCTACTAACATTTCTCTTAAAGTGACCTCTGTGGAGACCAGTTTTTCTGGATGATGATCTTTAAATATGATGTGCACAGCTTACCAATGCAACATTATCCAGACTTGCCCTTTCTTAAGCTGTCTCCTGCTCATCTGTAGCATGATGTCATTCCATTTGACCAGCTACATTATATATTCCACTAATAGGGAATATGATGAAGTATACTTGACAGGGGATGCAATGTTTCCAATTAATTTTCTGCTCCTGAAAACATTTTTTAAAAAGAAAATACATGGCTTTAGAGTGTGGTACAAAACCCAATCTAATTGAAATGATTTCCAAAACAGCATAGTTGTACAGGATATTTTTTCCTAGAGCAACATTAAAAAACCAAGACTATTTTCATTAAAGGTGATCCTGCACCAACCAAAGTCAATTGCAAAGTTCCCATTGACTTCAGTGGTGCAGGACCATACTTTAAGTGAGCTGAACCTCTGACTCTCCATCATAGAGGTAGTATATTCAGTTGAATTAAAGGCAACATCTTGGTAGTACAATAGTTTCATTTTATTGATTATGTATTCGGCAAAATATGTACATGTTCCGCTCATTTTGGATTATATGCTCTAAAAATAGCTGTGTAGACACATTGCAGCTTGGGCTGGCACTTGGGCTCTGGTTTGGGTGGTGGGGTTTGGGCTTCAGTGCCTGAGCTCCAGCCCAAGCTGTAATGTCTAAGCACTATCTTACACAGCTGTTTTTAGAGTGCTAGCATGAGCCTGCTAGCCTGTAGACCCAGGCTGGGAGGCTTGCTCCCAGATGCAGTACAGATATACACCCAGAGGCTTGTAGCTATGTGGAACATGTGTAATTGGTTTAGCTCATCTTGTACTTAACAGTAACAATTCCATATTTTTTTTTAATTCACCAAATTCTAATTGAAAAGAATACGGGAGAGAAGCAGAGAGAGTTATGGGAATTTGAAATATATATATTTCCTGTTAAAATATTTTCTGCTTATAATCCAAAATGAGCTGAGTATATAAATATTTTGCTTATTTTATATATGAATCCCCAGTAAGAATTTGCTCACTGAAGTATTTTAACCAAGCTATAGGAAAAAGTTATATTCATTAGAAGTTGATTTTTGTACTTGTGATAATCCATACATAAATTAAAACAACAGAGGTGTCAATTTATGAGTGGTTGATAATAAAATAGTTATTGGGAGTAGTGTCAATAAATGTAATGTGCACTTGACTCTAAAGGTTTCCTTAGAAAATGATGTAGGTTTATTGCTGGTGAAAGGTGCCAATTTATAGACCTAGTGAATGAAGTAATTTATCTAGAGGGCAGCAGCAGGGCAAACTTCACACAAATGCTTGCCCAACAACATGCTCAGTGCTGTACTAGGTGTGACTTTTACTAAGGGCCAGAAATAGAAGCGGACCCTGAGGCTTGTTGAGTGCAAGAGGGGACTGAGGTAGTCTCACCCACCTTTCCCACTTTCCATTAGAGCCTGACACCTTTTAAGACTTTACATCGGGGTGGTAAAACTTTTTGGCCTGAGGGCCACATCGGTGTGCAAAACTGTATGGAGGGCCAGGTGGGGAAAGCTGTGCCTCCGCAAATAGCTTGGCCTCCACCCCCTATCTGCCCCCTCCCACTTCCCGCCCCCTGACTGCCCCCCTCAGAACCCACACCCATCCAACCCCCTTTGCTCCTTGTCCCTTGACCGCCCCCTCCCGGAACCCTGCCTCTAACCGTCCCCTGGGACACCACGCTTTATCCAACCGCCCCCTGTTCCCCGTCCCCTGACTCCCCCCACCCCCCTTGAACCTCTGCCCCATCCAACCACCCCCTGCTACCTGTCCCCGACTGCCCCCCGGGATCCCCTGCCCCTTATCCAACCCCCCAGCCCTGGTACCCTTACCATGCTGCTCAGAGCAGCATGTCTGGAGCTGTGATGCCCGGCTGGAGCCAGACACGCTGCCACACTGCCCTGCATGAGCGTGCAGCTCTGCCGTCCAGAGCACTGACTGCTTGGCTGCGGCGATGGGGAACAGCAGGGGTGGGGCCGGGGCGAGCCTCCCTGGCCAGGAGCTCAGGGGCAGGACAGTCCCGTGGGCCGTAGTTTGCCCACCTCTTCTCTACATCCTTCCACTCAGTTCTCCACTCCAGCTCCACCTTGATCCTGTGGCCTCCCCCTCCATACTAGCAGCTGCTGCTGCTGCATCGCCTCCACCATTTCCCCACCCTGGAGCTCTGTGCTAATCTGGCATTCACAGAAGGATAGTTAATGAGGATTGCCTGAAATGCAGGCACCACAGTAGTCTGTGGTGGCCAAAAACAGAGTTACTACAGCTCCTGCATGAGCCCAGCCAGATGTGTGAGCTTCCAGCTGGCTGAGGGGATGCATAAAGGGCTCCCAAATGCCTGAGTGTCCTAAACAATGAGTGACATTTAGCAGCTCTGAAACGGTTCAATTTAATGAGTGTTACATGGGAAGTAAGGAGATTTATTTTGTTTAATGAAAGGATACCAAATAGCAAAATGCTGTTCACTTTCCTCCTTTGCTCATATTAGTAAGTTTTCCATGTCATGAATATCCCACAATCGGAAATGGGGAACAAAAGCCCACTGTATGCATGAAATGAAGGGCCAGATCCTCAGCCAGTATAAACTGGGATAGCTCCACTGAGTTCAATAAAGCTACAGCTACACTGATTTATACCTGCTGTAGATCTGCCCAAACTGTTTAACTTTCTGCTTCTTTATAACTTCAGTGAGAGGTCTGGTGAAAATTACAAGCTCTGTTCTACTTATTCTGAACATTAATTCTGAAACAAGAAAAAGTCTCTAGTCTTTCAGTGTAGAGCATAACCCTCAAAATTTAAGCCAGTCACTACAGGTCATGTCCAGCAGTCCTTACTCAGGTGAAACTCCATTAATAATAGAATGTGGGATCTTTAAACTTGTGGCTGTCTGTTCAAATCTCATGTTGGTGACAGCTTTTGGTTTCTTCCATTGATTCATTGTTCTCCATACTATATGAAGGTCCAGTTCCAAGTAGACATATCACAAAACTACTTACCACAATAGGCACTCTTGTGAAAGGCTTACTAGAAAGTCCAAGGAGTTTTTTTTTCCTATAGTCTCCCCAAAGTAAACCACAGCCACCGAGATGTAAACAAAGAAACTGTTGAGGCAGGGACAGAAAGATGTAGAAGACCTTTTTGTGTTCAGTTGAGGAATGATGATGTGTGCGATGCTGGCTAGACTTCAGGAGAGAAACACTGGTGGAATGCTATCTGAGGTCACTGAGAAGAGACACTGGTCTTTTGTCCATTTAGGATCCAAGCCCCGGCATTTTATTTTGGCACTTCCCACCCCAGGCTAGTAAGTATTATCATTAGATAGAGACAGAGATGTAATTTTTTTATTACAATATTTTTAATCAAACCTATGGAAATATCTCATTGTGTTTCAAAGATGAAAATTGTATTTTGGCTTTTGGGGGAGGGAATTGGAGAGGAAAAGCCATTCTTATTTTATCCCAACCATTTTGCTCATCCATCTGTTTTCTTTCCATGCTGCTTATTGTAAATCTGCCAAGGAGCGCTCTGGATGTAGCCACGGAGCTTATTTTAAACTTGTGAAGTAATCTTCACGTCACTTGGTGCACTTAGTTCGGAGAGGAAGAAATACTATCCTAGGCTTAGAAGGCAGTTAATTGTTAATTTTTCCATTTCATATGCTCACCCACATTTCATACTCTTCTTGATTGCTGTTTGTTGTCCTTTCTGACAGAAATGGATCACTAATGTGTAACAGTTGTCACTAACATTTTGAAAGATACTTCTATGACCCCAAACACTTAAGCATTTGGGCAAACAATGGGGGAAGGTCTGATTTTTGCAAAAGAGTTATTAAAAATCAAGTAGAGGATAATCTACACATGGAACTAATGCTGTCTATCTGCTGTAATCCTCCAGTTTCAATCTGTAGGTTTGCACAGTATTGATGCCTGTGGTCAACTGTGGTTGGTTTCAGGGAAAATCCATCAGGCAGTTTAGTTCACTTGTTGCACTTGTAATAGATTTGGCCTATCTTCTAGTGCCCTTCTCCTTTCAGACCAAGTTTTATCCTGCCACATCAGCTCACTCCCTATGTTTCTCAAGGAATCCTGGGAAACTATCTTCAGCTAGGGTAGTTCCTGTAATTGAGTCGTCTTATTAAACACACTCCCACCCATTAATGTCTCTTATTGCAAACTCTGTGCAAGAATAGTAGTCCCTTCCTGAGATCAGTCTCACACACCATAACAAGGTTTCCTGGTTCTTTTCTTAGAGCCTTAGCCCTCAAGGGCTCCCCAAACAGTCTGCCTTCTTGTCTGTTTGGGTTTCTGGAGAAGTTCCTTTTAGCAGTAGCTCCAGGGGCAGTCCATTCCCAAGCGCTTCCTCTACCAAGTGTAATCCATTCTGGTCAATTTCATGTCCATAGGATTTGAAAATTAGTCAAGTTCACGTTTTCAGATGTTTACCTCTGAAATTTCAGGGTGTTGTAACCGTGCGGAGTCTTGACTAGGGATGTAAATATCTGTTAAAAAGGTTAACCATTTAAACAATTAAAATTGTGTTGTTTAATTGGTTAACCAATTAAAGGGAGAGGGGCTGGGGCTGCTCTGGCCAGCTGGCCCACGTGGCTGGGGATTAATGGTTAGGGTCAGTTAACCGGTAAGACTAAAGTTTACCAGTTAACCGTTAAACTGTTTAGTATTTTACATCCCTAGTCCTGACCCCTAAGGGGGCTATAGCGGGCTCACAAAGCTGTTGTTGGGAGGTCGTGAGATTGCCACACTCACTTATGTGCTGCCTTCAGAGCTGGGCTCTGAAGGCAGCTCCCCTGGAGCTTCCTGCAGCTGCAGACGGTTTCTGGAGGTGGTGGTGGGTCTGTGCTGCTGAGAGCGCCCCAGCCCAGAGGCTCCTAACTGCTAGTCCTGGCCGGGCTGGGGAGGGACAGGACTTGCTTTCCCCCTGCACAGCCGTTCTCAGGGGGAAATTAGACCACCTCTATACTCGGTACTTCCCCCATGGGGCTGGGAGCAAGCACCCTGCTTCCAGAGCCTTTCCCTGCTGCCTCTCTCCCTGCCAGGGCCTTTCAGTGCTATGTGTAGCTACGCACTGCAGTGTTGTTGCAGCCTGCTTTTCACTGAGGTGTACATGTACCCTACATTCTGCCGCAAATGTAGATGAGGACTATTCCAGTTGGTTGATGGTCTTTTTAACCATGGCCAAATAGTGAAATAACTGTGTTTAATTTCTGTAGCACTTCTGAAGGAGGCTTAGTAGTACTCTAGATTTTTCTGTGTACTGCTAGAGTTGCCAGATATTCACTACCACGGGTCATCTGCATGAATAAAGGACAGGCTAACATGAAAGTTGTTTTTTTTTATTTTTCCATTACCTGTCATCTCAGGGAAGGGAACTCCTTGAAAATCAGTCATGCATAAAGATGCTCGACGCCTTTTGTCTCACTGAAATGAGTTTCAGTGCACTACTATTTCTGTCTGAAGAACTGAGTCTCATTACAGCTTGCAGACATTTAATGATTGAATAGAGAAGAATTATTAGGTCATTCACAGCAGGCACCAGCTGTAGCTACCTGAGTTCCTTTGCAAGTAATTATCAAGTTCAAGCAAAGGATTGCACATAATCTAACAGATTATTGGAATATTGCCTGTTTTTCATTTTAAGCACATCTATTGCTATCACAGGATCTATAGCATGTGAGTACAACTAGATTACTCAGGTTAAAGTCAAGTCTACCGGTAAATGAAATATTTGAGGGGAGGGAAAAAGGGGAAATATTCTTAAGTGAGTTTATCAATGTTTTATTTTGAATATGAAACTTTTTATAATTTCACTAAGTATTTGCCCAGTTATGTGAATTGTTTAACATGGTACCATTATGAATGAAAATGGACTCATTTTCAGGATTAAAGGATACTTTTCAAAGAAAAATGGCCAACTTTGAGTGTCGGAGACTTTGCCTTGAAGACATTTCAAAATTCATATTTTTGCATGTTTTTATGTTAAAACACTCATTTCACCAGGTTTCATAGGAAAGTAGAATTTCAGGGATGTAAAATAATGAGAACTATATTGAAAATTTTAGTGTGAAAATGTGCAAAAGAATTTTCACCACTTTAACAAAGCATTAGTCAAGTATTTTTAGGCTCTAGTCAAATTTCATTGTTACCCTTTGCTCTGTGGTGTCTTTCACTGCAACACATTTGATAAGGTCTTTTCTGAGTAGCTTTTCTGTCCATGTTACTTACACAAAAGGTCAACTTATTTTTTTTTAAATATGGCAGTAGCTAGTTTCATTTTAAACAACAGTACATTTTTCCCTTCTTTATCTCACTCTCATCTCTATATCTCACACAATCACATATATTTATATCTTTGTTTCGGTCTATTGCTTACTCTGTTAGTTCATTTTGCAGACTCTTGATGAGAGACTGCTGCATTGTCAAGAACACTGTAGATATGCTCCATCACAGAGGTAATTAATCAGGTTATTATGTGGTGTAAGGATCCAGAAAATTAGAGGGGAGAAGATTAGCATTGGTTGTAGTAATAGTCACTAGGACTCTGGAGGTGAGTTTAAAAACATAACAACTTCGTTTATGCAGAGATAGAAATTCATTTCCTGAGTTTAACTGAAAATATAGAAGCAAACTGGTGAGGAAGAATTTCACATTAGTCTAGTTCCACAGAACTTCAGACACCAAGCACTTGAGCAGGATATCAAGACACTGAAGCAAAGAAACAAACTCAGAAGCTAATTATACCCAGAGGCCACAACAGTTTCTAACTGCTACTGGAAATATAGCCTTATAGGGCCTAACGGTTGAGGGCAACTACATCTGTGTTTCCCCTCAGTGGTCCAGCCTTTCTCAGGCTTCTGGCAACCCTGGCTGTTGCCTCTCTTGGATGGAGACATGTCTCTCTCCTGCCTGTAGTTCCAGGCTGAACAGTTCCCTGCTTTCACTGTGTTATTCCCAGTAAAATACAGACTGTCTAAACAGGCTTCTTTTGCCTTCTCTTCAGAGACTAAAAACAGTGTAATTGCTCACAGATATAAGTTACCATACAACTCTTTCTAAGCAAGCATATTTTATTCTTAAGGTAAAAGCAATACAAAGAAAATATTTTCAAACAATTAAAGAACCTATTCATGTGATAGTAAGCTTACCAGAGATCACCCCCCAACTCCAGCAGGAATAGTCGTTAAGCCCCCAACCAGGGGTTTTCCTGTGGTTTAAAGTTCATCACACCCCTTTGCTCTGAACAAAAACCCAGTCCTATGGGGCTGCAGTAGACCAAAGTCCTTCCAATACTTCCTTAAACATTGGGGCCCTCTGTAGACTGGAGGTCCTGTCTGTTTGCTCGATCCAGGGAGAAGGTCGTGAATCAGTGTAAACTCGGGTTGTTTATCCCAATGTCCTTTCTTTGTCTGCTGGTCTTTAGATAATCCCTCTTGGATCTTTGAAGAGACCATAAATAGGTAATCAGCCACACAGTGGGTCCCCTCCCCAGAATGAAGCTTGAAAGAGTTGATAACCAAAGGAATTACATTAGCACACACACCCCCTCCAATAAAATTTACATCCAATAATACATAAACAATTGCATATTTAATACAATAGACCCCAAAGGGATTAAACTTAATTCAATAAGATTTGTCCAGGATTTTGCAGAAAATTGCTATCTGTCACATAGGGTAAGTTTTCACTAGTACAAATAGTGTGTCCTTTTCTGTGAGAGAGCTAACATGAGATAACGGGCTCATTGTGAAATCCAAGTGCACACAAGGCAAAGCAGTAGCTTTACTTCAGTGTAGATGATTGAGTAAACCCTAATATTTTGCAGCTTGATCTCTGTTAGCTTTCTCTTTGTAAAAAGCACATGGGGAGAATTCTTGGCCCCATGAAAGACAGTGGGAGTTTTGCTAATGACTTCAGTGGGCCCAGGATTTCATCAGTCTTTTGTTAATTAATGAAGACACAGCATTCCTAATAAGCCTTTTGCAGATGCCACAGTTAAGAAGCGTGCACAGCTACTCTAACTCTGCCCTCCTTACACTGCATTAATTGTCTGTCAAGATACATTCCTTGGTTTCTGTAGTAAGAGGCACACTTTAAAGGGGGGCAGGATGTGAAATCTGTTTTACTGCATTGTCTTTTGAATTCCCTTTGTAAGGCAAGCCAAAAGAGTGCTTGCTTTTACGACATGTGGATGCGTGGTGCTTGTGGGGTTAGAATGAGGAGGAAGGAAGGGTTAGACCTGCTTTGCTGGCAATGAGTGTACTTTCCCCACAGCTTTGCAATAATAGACTGTAAACTGTTAGGGACAGGGACTTTTTATGTTATGTGTACAGTGCCAAGCACAAGGGAGTCTCGATTATGGCCCCCAGGCGCTACCATATTACCAATACATAAGAAAACACAAAATAATTGGGAATGTGAGGGGTGGAGATATCCAGATTTGGTTTGTATTTTTTTTTCCTGCCTGGTGCTTGTATGTGTGTAGGCGAATGTGCTACTCTTTTAATTATGCGGGGGGCGGGGGGGAGTTGGGACAGTATTTTTAACTCTTGGAAAGGGCGGATAGTTCCTGGGATTGACATTCTTTTAAGTGCCTTTATTTAAATCTAAATAAATAAAGTATCTAGCCTCTTACCACTGGAGAGTATATTTCTCTTCACTGCCTGTGTTGTTTCTCTGTTGTCTATTCTTTGTCTTCCTAAATGTCTGAATTATTTAACGGGTATGATGATGTGAGAAAGATCTGATGGATTCATTTCTTTCCATTGTGGCTATCTGGAACAAATCTTGTCTTAGAAATATAACCCTCTGAGGATATGTTTATGTATGTGTTTGTGAGACTGACTGGTTGTACTAAAATGCTTCTTGGGAGAAATACTTCTAACACATTGTAATTATCTTTCTGCATGTTCACTATAATTCAAGTGCCCCTTAGTTAGTGACGGAAGCAATATACTCTCCATGCAGAAAGTCTTAAAAATTCCCTGGTGGGAGGTTTGTGCTTATTTTCCAATTAAAAGAAATTCAGACTCAAAGTAAATTGTCTGATTTTGCTCAGCTCAGTTACTTTTCAAAAGCCCAACACAGGCAGTAGAATGCTCTTTCTTTGGGAGCCTACTATAGGGTCTGTCATATAAAACTCAGTTGAGTTATAGTTGGAGGGAGGGAGAAAGATGAAGCATGGTAATACTCATTGCCTGCTTTAGAATGTGGAGAACAGTAACACTCAATGCACAGAGACTGAAAGAGGGAATTGATTTTTGGTGTATCTTTAACCTCACCTTGTCTAATATTTTTGTCACCAGATATCTGTCAATTTTGTCTCTTCTTGTGATATTATAAACAACAACAAAAGGGGCACTAGCATGTCAAAGACATATCTGCTAAATGTTTGGATTAATGATTAAATTAAAAATGCCAAATTACTGATCTCACATGATTTGGTATTTTGAAGCATCTGTCCTAGATTCTTGTTTTAGAGGAATATTTGTAAAGATTCACTATATACCCGGTTACACACTGCTTTCTGTCTAAGGGGTTAAAAAAATGGTACAAGTAGAATTCACTGATGGAAGTTTTGTGGGTTTTTTTTTTTTAATAGTTTACAGTCTATTCTACCCATCCTAAGTTAGAAGTATGGAGAGCCATTTCATTCCTTCAATCAAAGCTGAAGAGTCTTCCGCCTGGGTTTTCAAATTCTTAGTTTACTCTCTATATAGCACTCTGAGGTGCAAGTGTGAAGCATACCATAGCACAATATAAGTGGTTGATTTACACAATAGAAGCAAAACTCAAGATGCCATGCATAATGTAGTTTTTCTCTAGCTGCAAACAGCACATTTCCTTAACAGTGCAGCTATCCGAGAATGCGCAGTACACGCTATCAGAATGTATAATTGTAGCAAAGTGGTCGTGATAGTGTTAACTGGGTTACCTAGTGTATTATGGGATGGAGCTATGCTCTTCCCCTCCTTTACTTCGCCTTTTAGTCGGGGCATTTTCCCAGCACTGTGGTGTGATACAGTTAAATAAGGCAGCAAGTTTCCACCCTGCAATTCTGTGAATAGACTTATTTTGGTTGCTCTGAGCAGTCTCTTTATGAAAATAACCACTGCTGACTTAGATTTTAGAAAACAATATGTATTTTTCACAGAACTGGGAGTGTTCTTTAAAAAAAAAAAAGTATCTATAGTCACATCGGGCAGTTGATAGGCTGGCCTGCTGCATCTGCTCACTATCAATTGTAGGATTGGGGTTTATGATTAGAAATATTTAATCCCCCATACCTTAGTACAGTGGCAGCATGTAGCTGGTAATTGGCCCTTGTCTGTGATTCTTAATAGGCCTTTCCAAATTTTGCTCTAATCCTTTGAATGGCTAATCTATTCTGTGACTTTTCAAAGGACTATGTTCCATCTTTTTTTAAACATAACTTGCAGTTGAGTCCAATGGGGATAATGCATAAATCTGAGGTATAATAAGGCCCTTATTTAATCAAATGTGTAAGAGAGGGAGCATATCCTATACCTATGTAATAACGGTTTATGGCTTCTTAAAAAAACAAAAATGTATAAATCTTAAAATGTCATTATGCTTCAAAAGCTGTCTTCAGTTATTATTATGTTTACAAAACCAGCATTAAAATACGTTAGAGTACATATTAGCTTAATCACCTAAATGATAACTCCTGCTGATAAACAGAACAGTTAATATCAAAAAGTATGGAGTAGACCTAGAGTGTAGCTCGTATTAAACCATTAAAACTCTAAAACTCCTATGCTGACAAACACATTCTTAGAAAAATAGCCTGTTCTTGCAAACATTAATAAAGCATATGTAGTTAAAATTAGATGCAGCAACATTCAAAACTATTGCTGTTTGTTTTCCTGTTAGATGTAAATATTAGAATTTGTTCAGAAAACACACAGTGGCTGTTTGTAGAATGTACTATTTACAGTAAGTTCACAACGTGTATGACAACAGCGTTTGTTTTCCTAAGTCTCTGCCTGACGGTTGAACTTCTCAATAAAATTGCGTTGAATATGTTTCAACTTCAAGGGCCTACCAGTATAGAATAATGAATTTTTCAATTTATTTTTGGTTACACTTGACCTGTTTTAAACTGCTAATCTAATGAAATGGTGTGTGTGTGTGTTTGAAAAAATACTACGCATTCTGCTGTACAGATTGTTTTATGTAATCAAAATGCCTAGTTTATCTTGAACATACAAACAATAGTTTATCACTCAATTGAAGTTCATGCAAGTTGGCGACATGTACTCACACATCTAAACCAAACTCTGTGTGTGTGTGTGTGAGAGAGAGAGATTTTACACACACACACACATACACACACATTTTAAAATAATATGCTTCTTGTCTAGATACTTTTAGAGAAAAAGATGATACCCTGAGCTATAAGACTATATACATAGCCCTATATATCAAGCAGTTCCGATAGCATCAGAGTAACCATGATGCATAGGTTGTTTGAGTTATGTAAAATGTCCCGTTTTCAAGCAGGCTTTTGAATGATAATCCATTGAATTGAGGGTTTGATCTGCCTATCCCTAACATACTTTATTGTATGCACTTTTATCAGATTTGATGTGCCTATTTCATTGTTGAGCAATATGGAAAATATAAGGTCCCAGTCCTGCTAAGTGGTGGTTTTCCCTGTACTGAGTCCCATTGACCCTCTGATGATCCCAACAGTGACTCAAGAGCATGAGTACAACCTCAGGACACACTGTTAAAAATCAGGGCACAAACCCCAGATTGGTTGAGTTCTAAACTTAGATTTCACCAACCAATTGCACCAAGTGCAAACTCCTCAGACACTTTAATAGCCTTAAGGTGGAGTCACAGATAGTCCCCTGGGTACTCTGGTCTGTCCTGCCTCCACCCAGGTGAGTGAATCTCAGTGATGCATGGTCCCTTACTTGAACAATCACAGCAATATTCTGGCTACTCCTAATCTCAAAGGACCAGTCACTTGCTCCAGGTCAGTTGCATGTTAGATCTCTCATCAAAGACAACACTTGTAACCAGTCCTATCGTAACCTATATGAAGATATATTAAATAGGAAAAGGAAACTAGAGAGTTATTTACAAGGTTAAAGCAAGAAACATAAATACGCAAATGAGTTATAGCCGTACATCTCAAAGGGTAATATAGGCTTTGGTAATCAACAAGCTCTATTTGTCCTTTAGGGCTAACCCAGGATAAACAGCTGGGGATCTCTTGCTTATGTCTAGAAACACTTCGCACACCCAGAGTCCAAGAAGCAGAGAGATCCTTAGTTCCTTTGGCTTAGAGTTTTTATCCCCCTTGTGCCATGTGTGCTGAGGTGCAAACTCAGCTGATGGAAGGAGTCCACTCGCATGACTCACCTTCACGGGGATGAGGGGAGAAAAGCAATAAGTGTCTTCAGTCCTTTTGCAGACCGTATCTCAGTCCATATGTAGGCAGTTTCCAGTTGTAAGATCCAACCCAGCCCAGCTGGTATTGCTGGGTCTCCTCTTTTGGAAGGAGCAGCTCTTCATGCTAGAAGAGCAGCTCTTCACACTAATTAATGTCCCTCTCCTGTATGGCAATTCACAATACAACCACTCAAATATTACATTATAATATTACAAAGGAAATTAATGCATGCAGCAACTCACAAGCATTCAATAGTCTAAACTCTTTCTTGTCATTCTAATACCTACTTTACCAAATGTGAACCCACAAGTGAGCCAAACTGATTCTAGCTATGTAGCTGTCAGTGTCCAGCTGAGACATGGGGACCACTGCATAAGCTGGCATCTGGCTAGCCGGCATCACAGACCCCAAAATGTTTTGCTGCATTCTGTGATACTGTGCTGTCTCTTTAAAAATGTAGCAGCCCCATAATTCTTACGACATTTTGCCTTATTGGAGCATTGAGATCCTTTCACATAGTTATTTTCAAGATTTGGTAGCCCCTTTGCCCTCTCTTCTTTTAAATAAAAGAATAAAGTATTCTTGAACAGAGAACATAGCACTGTTCAGATATGTTCTTTCCTTTTTATAATCCCAGATAAGGGAACTTCCTCAATCTGCATCCTCAGAAGTACAAAAGATCAAAAAAGAAGTAGATGAAATACAGCTTTCTGTTGTGGGAGACAATGTGCCTGCAAGAAGCTCAGCTTATAAAAGTATTTTGAGACTTTAAGAAAAGTCTTGCAAACAGAACTGTTTGTCAGAATAATATTTGCCCTCCATGGAAGGGAAAATCCTCTTGATGACTTTTGAAGAACGGCTACTCTCCACATTAAACTAAACTGCACACAGAATCAGATAAAAAGAAAGACAGAATACTGTTCACTTAATATGCATTATGAACAACTTGATAGTACACATTCAGCAGTTATGCTCTAGCTTGGGCAGGCTTGGGTAGTTACAATTTAACACAACTAAGACAAATTATACCCAACCAACGCAGGTTAGAAAATAGAAAATATTTTCTGTGAAATACCATTTTTTGTCACCATTTTAACTCTACTGGAGTAGCCAAGCCTGATTTTGCTCTCATTTACATGGATGTGGTTCACAAAACTCCACTGTTTTCTTTGGTATTACTCCTGATTTACATAAATGTACCTGTCAACAGAATCATGCTCTGGGCACCCTTATTAGTCACACTGGTCCCACAGGCCACCTGCTTAGAGAAATCACACTGAAGACAATGGCAGTGTTGTGGAAGGAGAGCTTGCAGGACAGGGCCTTTGTTTCTATATGTACAATTATGATATTGTTATGGCTTTCAGAGAAGCAAATGCTGTCGTTAAGATACAAAATGGTTTCTTCATAACCCCATAATGTCTCTCTCCCCCCGACCCCAGATTTCCCAGAAATGTTTTTGTTGGGCTGAGCCTTCCCATGCGTGGTCTCTGTCCTAAGGTGAATATGTGTTTTCAAAAGTGTAAGTGAAATCCTTATAGCTGTTTCTGAGGAAGTGAGAGTCAGAGGGATGTGTCTGAGGCACATTGCTAATCGAAGACCTGGGGTGGTGCAGCTTATGCCTGACCCTTTGTCTCCGGGCAGTGCCCAAAGGCAGTCTAGCCCTGTGGGAGTATCTGTAGATCGAGGCACATTCCAACTCGAGTAAGGATATCAAATCTGATTCCACTCTCAACCTCAGGAGAAGCCATGGGAGTTGTGGTGCCTCAGATCCTTCCCTCTGGGGAATTCTTTCCTGCTCTCCTCTTTCTCTGAGGGCAAATAAATTGCCGCAGTCCTTGAAAGGCTGCAGTTTACTTCCCACCTCTCACACAAACAGCCAGCAGTAGGAAGGGAGAAGCCAAGGTTTTGCCCCTCCCTTCTACTCACAGAAGAGTATCCAGAGAGCAGATTTGCACTCCTCACCAGACCTAGATCCAAGAGCCATGTGGGACTTATTAGGCCAAGTAGGAGACTATAAGACTATCACAGGGTTCAAAAAGAGCTAGATAAATTCATGGAGGATAGATCCATCAATGGCTATTAGCCAGGGTGGGCAGGGATGGTGTCCCTAGCCTCTGTTTGTCAGAAGCTGGGAATGAGCAACAGGGGATGGATCACTTGATTATTACCTGTTCTGTTCCTTCCCTCTGGGGCTCCTGGCATGAGTCGCTGTCAGAAGACAGGATATTCGGCTAGATGGATCTTTGGTCTGACCCAATATGGCTGTTCTTATGAGGGTGGGGAAAGGGCTTTAGTCCCCCTTACTGCCTTACATGGCTTAGGCCTGGTCTACACTGGGGGCGGGGGAGGGAGGATTGACCTAAGATACGCAACTTCAGCTACGAGAATAGTGTAGCTGAAGTCGATGTATCTTAGGTCAACTTACCTCGCGTCCTCAAGGTACAGGGTCGGCTGCCACCATTCCCCCATCAACTCCGCTTCTGCCTCTCACCGTGGTGGAGTACAGGAGTCGACGGCAGAGCGGTTGGGGATCGATTTATCACATCTACACTAGACGCGATAAATCAATCCCCGATAGATCGATCACTACCTGCTGATCCGGGAGGTAGTGTAAACATACCCTTAGTAAAACAAGGGTATAATCTAGCCCACAAAGAGTGGAATCACAACCTAGTTTTATTCGCAGAGCTCTCCCAAGCAGCTTTCAAGGAGAATACTCAAAATCTTGCAACATCAAATATGGCTATGAGCTTGAGCGGAATAAATAACAAGGCAATGAGGCTGTTCTTTTCATTTATTTTTCAGCATCGAAGCCAAGATAAAGTAATTCAAACCATTGTATCTTGTGATTGTGTTTGTTAGCACTTTGCCCTTTTCTTGCTTTCCTATTTTGGCAAGCACACTGGAGTTATCACCTAGATGGGTTAATAGTCATAGATACTGGTGAGCCATCTAGCACTTGTAAGCTAATATAAGAGATAGGATGGTTCAGATGGGAAGAAATGCAAGTGGGAGGAATCAGTGCTCTTTATTTTAGATCAGAAAACATTACATGGTTTCCAGATAATTTTTGCAGGATTAATTTACATATGTTGCTGCTGAGCCAGGCCTCAATTCTGCAGGCTGTTCTACGTGGGCCCATGGGTGCACTGTCATGGATCAACCTGCAGGACTGGGGCCCAGGTTTGTAGCCAGCACAATGAGCACTAGTGGAGCTTTGCTAAGTCCCAGTATAAGTTCTGCCTAAGGATGCATTTTTTCTATTTTTTTTTCCACCAGCAAGGGGATGTTCTCCAAATGCCTTTTATTTGCTTTTATATCAATTGAGAAATAAAAGTCTCAGGCATGGGAAAGTAAGAGCTCAGTGTTGTATTAATTAACCATTTGTTTACAGAAGTCTGTGGAGAGCCCTACATCTTAGCTTGAGCCCAGTGGTTGTATGCTCCAGCCCATTCTGTCTCAGTTCTAAGTGGCCAGTTGATTGAATACTCATCCCTCTAAATCCCATTGTCAGCACAAAGTCTGCTCAGCTTCCCCGCTCCACCCCCAACTGTGGATTAGGAGACATAAAAGTTGTATATACAGGTATGAAAGAGCAAATAAACCTAGTCCATAAATTCTTGATATCTGCATGTTTTACAGTATGTGTTTGTTTAGTACCCAGCACAATTGGCTCCCCGATATGACTGAGTCTTCTGGGGTTCTGCTGTAATACAAATATTCATAATAATATTGATTTACCCCATTCCCTCCCCCTCCCCCCCCCAAAAAAAAAGGCATTTAGCTTTACTTCTTAAACAAACTTTCAGCTCTTTGTGAGAATTCTGCTTGGAACAAAATGACTTGTCACAAGCTGGTTCGTTAATTATGCAGCTGAAAGGGGAGAAGGAGATGGTTAGACAAAAAGGTTGCTTGAGATGGAAGTTCAGGAATTAACTTCATATAACCCTTGGTTTAGTTGGAAACCTAAATTTGTGCTCACTTTTTCTTTTACTCAAGTCCAGTTGCTTAGGCTGCTGATTCAAGAAATAGTTAATTTTTCAGACAGCTAGGCAACATTTTTACTAACAAAATGATAATACTGAGAAATAGGGCCTAAAGAGTTAAGAAGGAATCACAGTTTAGAATAATTGCATTGCTGTAATACAAACACACAATGGAAACTATAGACCTGGTAATTCCAAGTTTAGCTAGTAATTTTCATGATTTTATACAATGAACAGAATTTTGACTTGAACCCCTGAGGAAATAGACTTTCCCCAGTAAGAGAAAAGTTGATAAGAAATCCATTAAATACCAATGCCAAAATTGGACATACTGTTTGATTTGTTTTTAATTTTTTTTTAACAGCTGGATAATGATACCACTTAGAATTTGTGTTTGAATGCTGATTTGTTGGAAATAAACTTGGTGCACTCATTTGAGTGAAAAATGACACAATAAGGCCTTGATTTGCACAGGTGCTAAGCACCTGCAACTGCCATTGACTTCAGCTGGAGCTCTTGGTACTCAGTGCCTTTTGAAAATCAAATTCTGGTTTCTCAATCTTGCCTTCAAGCTCCTGTCTATATTTCTGCTCTCATTCCTTCCAACTCTCCCTCCCAAAACTGAGACTCTTCCCAAGCATCGCCACCCCCACAAGCACCTCATTTTTATTATTTGCCCACTCTTGTCTTTTAGCCTTCTTCCATATTTCCCCTTATCCTTGAAAGGCCTTCCTTCTCCTTGTACACCAAGCAGTATCCCTGGATACACTCAAAATTCTCTTTAAAGTGCATTTATTCAACCATAGAGACAAGGCAGGTGAGGCAATATCTTTTATTGGACAAGAAGCTGGTAAGAGACAAGCTTTCGAGCTCATACAGAGCTTTTCTTCAGGTCCTTTGATGATGACATGTTGAAGTCCTGCATACATATGGTACCAGGATTGTCGTCTTGTTTGTACAGCACCTAGCACAATGGATCCTTGTCCTTGATGTTGGTCCTTGATTATAGTACAAACAATATGGTGGTGTTTTATATTGAATGAATTAATTTAATGAATAAATAATGGTTAATACATTGTGCTAGGTCTGTGTAAACAAAGAAGAAAATCCTCTGCTCCAAGGCATTCACAAGCCAGGTGGATAAACACACACAGATCAGAGAGTAGCAAGACAATGTAACAGTGTCACCATTAGGAATGTTAGAAAATTTTCTAGGAACATCTTTTTTGGTCAGAAAATGCAGTTTTGTCAAAAACAGTTTTTTTTTTACAGGAAAATTTTGTTTCCAACATTTTTCTACTTTTTGATAACAAACATACAAAACAAAAATTTCATTTTGTTTTTGGTTAAAATTTTGTTTTATTACTTTGAAACCTGAAAAACTTTGATTTTCAATTTTCAGTTTAGGGTTTTGGGGGGAATTTATTTCCCTCTTTCTCTCCCTTTGATCCACTGGAAAATATTTAAAAAAAGAAAAAGAAAAGAAAGAGGAGGGTAAGGGGGAAAACCATTTTCACTGGGAAAAAAAGTAGAAAGGGGAGAGAAGGAGCAGCGGGAGAATTAAAAAAGCAACTGTTTTCTCCTTATTCCTACTTTTTCTATTCTTTATTAGTGGAAAAGGGGGGATAAAAGTGAAAGAACTAGGGATTTTTCCCACTTTCTCACACTTACATTAAAACATCTTTGCACTTGAAAAGTGTGAAAAAAGTTAAATAAAATTAAAAAGTGATAGAATGTATTACTTTTCTAACTTGATAATCTTTTAACAAATTTTTTTCACTTAGCTTCACACTTTTTCAGTTGAATAAAGGGGGTTGGGAGGGATTGAGGGTCGTCTTTTTACCTTTTTCAGTCATCGAAAAAAGGAAGAAAAATGAAACTGTTATTCCCCAGTTTCTCTGGTTTTTTCCTCTTTTTCCTCTTTTTCACTGAAAAGAAGGGGAAAGTATAAAGGGAAAGATAGTGAAGGAAAAAATCCAAAATGTAACAGAAATTAAAAGAAAATGTTGTTTAAAAAATTTCCATAGAAAAATCAGATTTTTTATCAGAATTTTTTTTAATAGGCTAATATATATTTTTTTCAACCATCTTTTATAATTATGCAAAATAAAACCTAAACAGGACTTACATGAAGTTCTACTCTTCAGGCTTTGAGCCATGCATGTTTTCTGTATGTATAATAATATGGACTTTTGCTGTCCATGTCCAGTTTAGATTGTAAATTCCCTTTACACCTATGCAGCACCAAGCATGCCCTAAGTCTCAAACAATGATAATGGATTGTGTAGTATAGATACGTGTCCACCAGGATTTTGACTGACACCACAAACTCATTTCAAGGTCTCTGAACAGTCATCAAACGATAATGACTTTGTGTGACTACTGACCTTAACAGCATTCAAATCAAGATGTGTAAAGCTCCATAAACCATTGCTGATCCTCTACGGCATCCATTCCCCAAAGTATCATTATTTTAATAGGACTTGAAGTTTCAGTTATTTGAATATGTCAGGTGTTAGGAATCTGGAGGATTTTATGATGAATCACTGCTATAAAGTATACTTTGTATCTGAATAAGAGTGTGTGTCATTTTAGGGACTGGACAAAGCCATCTAGGACAACACACTTGCTGCTGGTTCTGTCTTAGCACCTTCCTTGTTATCATAGCCCCAAATACCACCATGAACCAAGCATCCCATACAAATGCTTTTGGTATTACTTAAGAGGGAGGTTTAGGAAAATTTATTCACCTATTCTGCCATATCTTTACCCTTTATGTGAAATTATTCTGCATGGGTTATCCATTTATGCCTGGCTAAATTCAAAGCTTAAACCTAGAGCTGGATGAATGATTTTTGGTTTGGCCAGGAAACCAAAGAATCGGGGAGAATAATGCATTTGGTTCTGAAAATACTTGAGAGCAGCCCACTGCAGTATAGCTTATAGCTCGCTGGTTAGTCAGTCACCTGGCAGAGGAAATCTGAGTTTAACTCTCTGCTCTAGAATGGGGATTCAAACTACACATACACAAATCTTTTCCCAGCTGAAACTTTTGGGTCAAATTCGCAAATAGTTTTGAGTCAATTGACACTGCATCTTTTTGACAAATGAACCATTTATCTGAATCATGTTGCCCATTCAGTTCTGAATGCTTTGCAAGTGTGAAACCATGTATCTTTATTGAACATTTCCATAAGGTCACCTCAAAGCTCCTTTTTTTCCAATTCAGAAGGAAGCTTGTTGCTTCATGCTTGTGACTTAAATTCTTGGGAACTTAAATGTGCAATATTTCAGAAATAGTTTGTCAAGAGTACAGCTGAGTTACAGAAGACACACGTTTTCTGGGAAGTTTTACGAGTCTGTGGCATACAAACCAAAGACCTAGAAACAATTTGAAAGCTAATGGGGAGGTTCTTCAGGTTCCAGCAATAACAATACATTAATTCCACTACTATCTGTGCTACCGTGAATATTTTGTCTTTACTGGAAGATAGTAGTTTACTGGATGCCTTTTAAAGCAGAGAGAGATGCTTGATATTAGAGGGTTTTCTGCAGTCAGATGATAGGCCAGCCTGCTTTTTTGTTGTCCTGAATGTGTACTACTTACAATTATTCTGTTTGTAAAGTACATCATCAGCTCTTGTTCAAAATAATTATGACTAAAACATCCTGTCATCTCTGTTAATTGAATTGCATCCTTTTGAAGAAGAATTAATCTAAACTGGTTAAGACATGAGAAGGTGATGACTAGAGAATGATTTCTAACAGTAATTTTTGAAATGCCAAACCTAATCAGCTGGAGTTGGCACTGTCCCTTCAGCACATTCGTAGCCTTCATGTCATAGAGAAATGAGCTGCTTTACTTATAAATGGGTTGTCAGACAACTTAATTTTGAATTACCGCCTTTAATTATGCTATTCGATATAATATGCTATGATAAAATTATGCAGCTGGCCTCCGGTTTAGTTTCCACATTTGAATGCACCATACAATGAAGCTGTCTGAAATAAACATCTATTGAAGGAATACACTCTTTACAAGAATTCATTATTCTACATGCCAAATGAAATAGAGACCTTAGTATCAATCTTGTACCCATTCAATGAATACAGTAACTTCAACATAATCATAATGTGCCAAATGGAAAATTATAGCAATGAGATGTGGTATGCAGAGTTTATGTATTTGCAAGATATCTGTTGTGTACATTTTCCCTTAAGGATTCATTATCTTGATTGAGATTGTATTAGAAAAATCCACGCAAGTTATCATGCTTTCAGTGTAGAGGGGGGTACATAAGTAATCAACTTCATGGTGTTCTGCATGATTCTGTCACTGTAACTGTATGGATGAATTCATTAAAATTTAGCTTCTTGATAAAAACTTAAAATCTGATTCTACCATCCTGACAAGGAGTAGCACTTTACTCTGTACGATCGCAGTGGAATTACGTGTGAGCTAAGGCTTTTATCCCGCAAGCCCCTTTGCACAGATGGACTCCTACACCTATGCAGAACCCCATTGACTTAAGTAAGGTACAGCTTGCAGGCACCAGGGCCCAAGGCACAACTCAACCTGAGTAAGGGCTGCAAGATCTGACCTTTAATGAATAATGTTACGAGCTGGGTGAAACCTTTCTATGTTGAGTTAAAAGCACATTAAGATTGGTAGCTGTGAACTCAGAGTTCAATTAACATAGTTAAAGCATAAGCCAAACCTAACACAAAAGGTGTGTGTGAACCTGCCCAGGAAAATTTGGCTGAGTGTTATTTGGAGTAGGGGTGGGAAAGAGATCACACAGAAATTGAGGTCAGCCAGAGAGAGGCTGAAAGAGCAGCTGACTCTGGAAGAAAGCTACAGAGAGGAAGGGCAGAGGGATGCAGGCTGAAAAGAGTGCTCTTGGTGCTATGAGCAAAAGAAGTTGTTTTCTGCTTTGATTACTTCTGTATTCAGAGACACCAGATTTTGTATATTATTATTTGTAAACAAACAAAACTGCATCAAAGAAATACCTGACTCTCCTCAATTTCTACTCCCAACTGGAACACCTACAGGACCCCAGATTTTGACTAGCTATTCAGGTTGAAAAGGGGCAATAATAAGTAAATCAAAACAAATGTTAAGAACACTATCTCTAAGTTTTAGAGCCTCACACACCATTTAAGTTTGATATTCATATATTAAAGAAACACTGTTCAGTTTAAACCTGAAATTTGGGTTTCTGTTAAAAATTGTGGGGAACTTACTGAATTAAATTTACTACTGAGGGGAAGATCTGTATAAGGCATGTGCACCACTTAAATCCTACTTAAGCTCTATTTTGAGGGCTTAGATGATGCATTGCCCTTATGCCTGCATATGGGTCATGTTTCACCATAATTGGCATAAAAATGTTTCCGGGTTTGGTTTGGGTTTTTAATTCAATGGAGACAGTTTTGGCAGGGTTTGAACATTCCCCTTTAATGCTGGAAACCAAACAAACACCATTTTGCTAATGTATGAGAAATAGAAAGTGAACCTCACTATGAACCAGTCTAAAAATCGTCTTTAACCATCTGAGTGAATGGGAAACAACATTGTCCCTTTTTGACCTGAATGGCTAGTCAAAATTCAGAGTCCTGAAGATGTTCCAGTTGGGAGTAGAAATTGATTATGGAATCTAGGATGTTCTTTGATGCAATCTTGTTTATTTACGAAGAATTTACAAAATCCTGCTTCTGCAAACTCAGGAGGAACCAAAGGTAAAAGGAGCACTTTCTTACCTGACAGCCCCAAGCCTCTTTCGCCAGCACCAGACCCAAAAGCTGTCTCTTTAGCTTCTCCTAGGGTCACACTCATGGTGTGCTTACAGGCTTCTGCTTGGATTTCTTCAGGTGTACATCAATCAACACCTCCTCCTCCCTCCCAGTGCCTACCGCCGATCAGCTGTTTTGCGGCATCTGGAGGTGCTGGGGGGGAAGGGGAGAGGAGCAAGGGTGCAGCGTGCTTGGGGGAGGGGTGGGACTGGGTGGGGAAGAGGCAGGGCAGGGGCCTTGGGGGAAGGGGTTGAGTGGGGGCAGGGCCTCGGCAGAGCAAAACATTTAGGTGTAGATGAATCAGTATTTTCTGATGACAATGCCATTTCCTCAGAAATCTCATGACCAGCTCTAATAGGGAAGTATTATTATCTCCATTTTATGTATAGGAACATGAGGCACAAAGTGACTTGTCTGTGGACAAAGGAAGCCTGTAGTAGAGAAAGTAATTGAACTAGTGTCTCTGAAGTAGCAGGCTAGTGCTCTAAACATGTGGGCTATCCTTCCTCTCCATCAGCGGGAGCTGCTCTCAGTATACCTTGTACTAATCCAGGATTAGGCCAATTCTTGACAAACATTTTGCTCATTTCTAAATATAATTTTGCTTCAGCCACATTGAGAGTCACCCATTTTTATTCACGTTTTACAAACATTTCTGTAAATGAAGTTCCTCTTACAAATGTTTGCAGAGAGCAATTAGAGGCTGGGATTTGTTCAATCAGCACATACAGTTGGCTTTGTTTTTAAATGAAATTTATTTTGGATAAAAGCAGAATTAATTTATAAAGGTTAGGTCATTCAAACAGGTAACAGAAACAGTGGCACATGATGCCAGGTCATCAGTCATACCACTCAGCTAGTGAATCATGAAGAATTTGTTTGTGACTGATCCACCAGCTGAAATTTGTTAGGAAAAAACATCCAAACAGTTGCCAATATAGAATAAAATAATATAATTCACAGTCTCACTGTGAATTTCAACTGATATACAGAGAAAGAGCTAAATTAGCTCAAAGCCAAATTCTCCCTTGTGTAGAAGGCCTGCACAAGGTCTGTGCATTATTTAAGTCCCACTTAAACCTTCTGCATATTGGGTGAATTTCACTCTAAAGTTAACTTAGGATGTTGTGCTAGCTGACCTGTGATCTGATTCCGTTTGGTACATCTTGTGGTCATACTTCCAGTGTTTCACCAAAGGGCACAGCTCTTTACGGCTAAACACATATGTAAAGGTAATTGTTCAAGTGTAAGAACTGTCCTTAATGTTTTTCTGACAATTCTCCACCACTTTCCACTACCCATCCACCCACCCCAAAAAAGAAAAGGCCAGAGGGACAGGCAAGGTGTGTCCATGCCATAGAGCTTAGCGGGTATAGACTATGGGTGGATCCGGTAGTACCAAGGGCAGAGGATCCACTGCTATGTGGAATCTCTTTTCTGTCCTACCTGCAGGGAGCCTGTGTAAGGGCCCATGGGCTGGGCTGGAGCAATTGCCAGATGGCAATTCCTTGGCTGCTCTGTGACCTGGACGGATTGTTTTCATGCCCTTATCCACTGTGCATCTGCTGGGTCTGGACTGACCCCTGCATTTTGTTCCTCAGTGACAATGCTGTAGTAAGTAGTCACACAAACTGCATGAGACATGAGTTATCTATCACTTAACAAGGCTTATCACAGATGTTGAGATGAGGAAGAATATATTCCACAGCACACAGCCGCCAGCTGTTTCTAACATCCTCTCTCCCCAGATGTAATTGACTCTGCCTTTTCTCCTTCAAAACTGTTGACGTAAGATGTTTGTTTATCTAGAGAGACAAGGAACATAAAGTGTTTTCTCCATTGATGACTGATCTTTTTCATTCAGTGGCAGACACTTTAATGTGCCACATCTGCCTGATGACACATCACACCTGAGTTTTGTAACAGGCGGAAGGGACTTATCCATACAAGAGCAGTTTTAACATACCTGCTTTCTCACATGGACCATTATCAAGTTCACTTTTTTATTCCTAAGGTTTTATTTTTTTTAACAACTGAATCCCTCACCCAGTGGATGTATTGTTTCTTGACTTTAGCAAAGCTTTTGACACGGTCTCCCACAGTATTCTTGTCTTGTCCCACAGTATTCTTGTTAAAGAAGTATGGGCTGGATGAATGTACTATAAGGTGGGTAGAAAGTTGGCTAGATTGTCGGGCTCAACGGGTAGTGATCAATGGCTCCATGTCTAGTTGGCAGCCGGTGTCAAGTGGAGTGCCCCAGGGGTCGGTCCTGGGGCCGGTTTTATTCAATATCTTCATAAATGATCTGGAGGATGGTGTGGATTGCACTCTCAGCAAATTTGCGGATGATACTAAACTGGGAGGAGTGGTAGATACGTTGGAGGGCAGAGATAGGATACAGAGGGACCTAGACAAATTGGAGGATTGGGCCAAAAGAAACCTGATGAGGTTCAATAAGGATAAGTGCAGGGTCCTGCACTTAGGACGGAAGAACCCAATGCACAGCTACAGACTAGGGACCGAATGGCTAGGCAGCAGTTCTGCGGAAAAGGACCTAGGGATTACAGTGGACAAGAAGCTGGATATGAGTCAGCAGTGTGCCCTTGTTGCCAAGAAGGCCAATGGCATTTTGGGATGTATAAGTAGGGGCATAGCGAGCAGATCGAGGGACGTGATCGTTCCCCTCTATTCAACATTTGTGAGGCCTCATCTGGAGTACTGTGTCCAGTTTTTGGCCCCACACTACAAGAAGGATGTGGATAAATTGGAGAGAGTCCATCGAAGGGCAACAAAAATGATTAGGGGTCTGGAACACATGACTTATGAGGAGAGGCTGAGGGAACTGGGATTGTTTAGTCTGCAGAAGAGAAGAATGAGGGGGGATTTGATAGCTGCTTTCAACTACCTGAGAGGTAGTTCCAAAGAGGATGGTTCTAGACTATTCTCAGTGGTAGAAGATGACAGGACAAGGAGTAATGGTCTCAAGTTGCAGTGGGGGAGGTTTAGGTTGGATATTAGGAAAAACTTTTTCACTAGGAGGGTGGTGAAACACTGGAATGCGTTACCTAGGGAGGTGGTAGAATCTCCTTCCTTAGAAGTTTTTAAGGTCAGGCTTGACAAAGCCCTGGCTGGGATGATTTAATTGGGGATTGGTCCTGCTTTGAGCAGGGGGTTGGACTAGATGGCCTCCTGAGGTCCCTTCCAACCCTGATATTCTATGATTCTATGATTCTATGAAGACTTTACTTCAAATCCTACCTCGGCTCCCAACTTTCAATTGAGTCCATATTAAAAACCATCATAACACAGTGGTGGTCCTGCTCGAGACAGACCCAGACATTAAACGTTACGGATGTTATGGGTCAGGATTATGCTGCAGTGGCAGGAAGCTCTTGATGCATCTATCAACAATTTTTAGCTTGGGCTATTAATTCCTTATTTTCATTAGTACAAAATTCACACCTGATCGAAATAAAAATTGACATCCTGCCCTGTGCAAAGTAATGCAGGAGTCAGTTTGATTGCATGGTCTATATAATATTTGCCTTATCTAGGTCCTATGACAGGGATTGGCAACTTTTGGCATGCAGCCCATCAGGGAAATCCGCTGGCAATCAGACCACATACAGGAGAAGAAAGAATATTAAATAGGAGCTGAGAATGTAAAGGATCAGACACCAAAGCTTAATGCTGATAAATCATAGGACAGAGATCGTCAACCTTTGGCATGTGGCCCATCAGGGAAATCCGCTGGAGGGCTGGGACAGTTTGTTTACCTGCAGCGTCCACAGATTTGGCCGATTGCAGCTCCCACGGGCCGCAGTTCGCCATTCCAGGCCAAGGGATGGTCTGGCAGCCACTTCCCACAGCCCCCATTGGCCTGAAATGGTGAACCACGGCCCGTGGGAGCTGCGATCGGCCAAACCTGCGGACGCTGCAGGTAAATCCCGGCCCTCCAGTGGATTTCCCTGATGGGCCACATGCCAAAGGTTGCCGATCCCTGTCCTATCATTTATCAGCATTACGTTTTGGTGTCTGATCCTTCGCATTCTCAGCTCCTATTTAATATTCATTCTTCTCCTGAATGTGGTCTGATTGCCTTGGATACTTTTCCTTCATGTTTAGCATTCATGATACTCTGTCTCCCACTGTATTAAAGGTTCTCAGCACCTCACAGGATTGCATCCCATATCATAGTGCCCCATATCAGCCAGGGGGAGGGTTCAGATACTTCAGCTACTTTGTTGCTCCCTCTCCCTATAGAATCTCCACAATCTAGTCCAGGGGTCGGCAGCCTGTCAGAAGTGGGGTGCCGAGTCTTCATTTATTCACTCTAATTTAAGGTTTCGCGTGCCAGTAATACATTTTAACATTTTTAGAAGGTCTCTTTCTATAAGTCTATAATATATAACTGAACTATTGTTGTATGTAAAGTAAATAAGGTTCTTAAAATGTTTAAGAAGCTTCATTTAAAATTAAATGAAAATGCAGAGCCCCCTTCCCCCCCCGGACCGGTGGCCAGGACCCAGGCAGTGTGAGTGCCACTGAAAATTAGCTCGCGTGCCTCCTTTGGCATGCGTGCCATAGGTTGCCTATCCCTGATCTAGTCCCTGGTAAACCAGGAATCTCTCAGGACCTAAATTTGGATCCCCCATAGCTACCCTACCAATAAACTATCAGGCAGACCAAAATTGTTTCTTGTCAGCACCATCAAAACATGTTTCTTACTGGATGCGCTTTGCAAATTGCAGTGACAACCTTAGGAAGGGAATTGTGTACAGTAGATTTGTATGTGTATTGAATTTCTCTCTCCTGCTGTTTGGAGAATGTGATAGGCTCTGTTGAGTTGCAGCCTGAACTTTGGACTTTCTCAGGCTCATCAATTTCACATTCATTCAACTCCGGTAGATGATTTGATTGCCTTGGAAACCTTTTTAAAAAATGTTTTAATATTCATGATGCTTGGTCACTCCATGCCATGCAGGTTTGCAAGCTGAGCCTCTGCGCTCATCCTGATTCACAATAATGTCAATGTGTCTTATTTCATTCTGACAAGGATCGTCATACTTATTTGCCTGCTTGAAATAGAAACCCACCTTCTTTTCCATCAAACACTTACAGGAGATCAGAACTAAAATGAAATCTCAGCTGATGAAAGCCTCTTCCTGAAACAAAAAAATACCCAAGGGCAAATGAGAGCTGTGGCCCTTTAGTCATATTTAGTTCCTCAAAAAGGTTTTACTTCCGTTCACTCTTCCTGTATTTTGCGAACTTGTGTGCTTGCAACAGAAGACCATGCACAACTGCAACAGTTGTTTAAACTTTTTAATCATGTGGCAAAGCAGTAAAATATCTGCAATGTATTTTATGAGCAAAGATTCCAAATTGTCTAACTTTTTTCAACAGGCAAGCAGTCCTACAACAGGAACAGCTCCTAGGAGTCAGTCACGGTTGTCTGTATGTCCTTCCACTCAGGACATCTGTAGGTAGGTGCTGAATCAGTCATTTTAATCTGTCTGTCAAACATTAGTTTTTTTCTTTGTCTAATAAGCTGAACATAAGCTATTGCTTCTGCCTAGCATTATTCATGAATTCTATATATCTGGGTTTTCTTTTGAGCTCTTGTTTTTGTCATGTTTCCTTTTCAATCTCATATTTTCTATTAAATCAACTCGTTTCTATTTTCATCTCTCTCTTTTTTTGTTCTCTCTTTACCATTTTCCATCTCTCTCCTTTGCTGCTGCTTTGTTTAGATCTACCACCTTGCATGATGTGTCAGAAGATGAGTCTGAACATGCAACACCTGTCATGGTGCTGACCCCTGCTAGTAGGGAGTCTGGTAAGAAACAAGTGAAACGAAGGTTTAGGCGGAGAAAAGCGATTGGGGACAATATTGAGCATACAGAAAAGCAAAGAAAAGGGAAGGACTGCAAATTGTACCCGATGGTTGCAAGCTCCAGATGCAATGCATTGCACAAGGAAACGTATGATTCATCATCCTCAGATGAGAATCAGTGGGCTCAGGCTAGAAGGAGAGCCAGAGAAAAGGTCAAAATGCCCAGGAGAGGGAGAAGGAGCAATAGATCTTGCAGTAACCCAGATGGATCTCCAAATAACAATGCCATTGAACTTGTCACCCTGGGGACAACGGGGGAAAAGAAACAAGAGGTGTCTGATTCTGATAACCACACTTTAAATCACAGGAGGAGAAGGGTTTCAAGATGTAAAGAATCTTGCCTTTCGCTGTCTTCAGTGTCCTCTCCGGAGGCGAGGAGTTTCTCAAGAAAATGTGGAAAAAACAGGGGCAGAAGCTACCCCCGAGGGCTGCAGTCTTCATCTCACCTTAGACAAAATAAAGTGGTCGAGGAAGGCTTTACAGAGAGAGGCTCTGGCAGTGATACTCTGACAGTTCCAGAAAATGGAGAACCTGTTGGGGCAGGGCCCAATGTGACAGATGCAGTTCAGAAAATTCCTGTTTTATATGATGACTGGTCTGATGATTTAGAAGTATGCAGGTTAGTCTCTAATAAGAAAGATTGGATATTACCAAAAGGAATTGGTTGGTTATTGCCATGATTTATACGTCTGCCTTTTACCTGATTCTTGCTGTCATTTGGATATTTTTTTTATAACTACTGCTCGGTAGCTATCTGTTAGGGGCAGCGATACATAGCACAAAATAGTTGATAAAGGAAGATTTCTAAAGATATGACACCTAATTCATTTAAATACACTAGTAGCACAGAATTAGATTCCCACCTCCTGCATGGTGACTTGTCCTACCAAGTTTGAGACACTGTGCACTCTGGCATGAGAACCAGAGATTGAATGGGAAGATCAGATAGCTCAATACTAATGGGACACGGAGGCTTTCATTCTTAGATGACCAGTTCAAATCCAGCTCTGGTCTGAAGCGATTGAAATGTGTTACTCTCTGGGACTGTTCACTGACCTGCATGAAGTGAGTTGTTGGTCTCAAGTCAGTGCATATTACACATGACAGCCTTATAGCTGGCGTTACTTTGGCAGTCTTGGCACATATGTTAAGAACTGTAACAGCACAAATACTGAACTACCTTCCAGGTTAGAACAGAGGTATGCTGACAGGTAGTGTGTGGGAGTTTGTGCTGCTGCTATCCATGATGTGTTATGTGAATGAATAGAGGTCTTTGGTTTCCAAGGCTGTCAGTCTGGCACCATTCACAGTGACAGACCCTGGGAAGTGCATGGAATAATAATAAATTCAATATTTGAAGGAAAAATATATTAAAAGTATTAGAATTAGGATAAAGTAACATCAAGAAGAGGTCCAGGTAAGCAGAGAAGTTCACCTGAGGGAGCTATCAAAGGGTAGGATTTCAGACCAACATCACAACATTAAATCAGTACATGGCAGGGTGTCAGTGGATCTGAAAGCTGACAGGATTGTGTTCTGAGTAAAAACACTCTTCAGCTTACTGACACCTTTAAACCCAGTATATGAGTTTGGGGTAAAAAACTGAGTGAACTTGAGTAAATCAATTCATCAGTAAATTGAAAAGGAAGTTATAGGGGACAATCAGGCATTAAAGTTAATATTTCTTTTAAAAAAATATGCTGGACCTGTTTCTCATTTACAGTGCGTCCCCTGGCAGTGGGCCTTAATGTAAATGAGAATCAGACCTAATATATTGGTACAGTAACTGAAAACCTTGCAATCTTCTTTCTTTTCTGGGAAGAATTGGTATTAAAATATAAACAGAAGTGGAATGAGGAAATGAATATGTGCTGTGAAACTACATGGCATGATACAGTGTACTTTGTGTCTGGCAGTAAGCTCCAATGGTCCTGGTTAAGAAAATTGTCAGTAGAAGTATAGACAGTGTGTTCCTTCAGATTACTGTATGTAAGATATAATTGTGAGTTGATCATGTGCTGTACACCCTTCAATATGTTAGGCAAGCCACAACATAGTTCCCTTTTCATTATTCGTTTGTTGTATCCGCCTGTTGTGTCTTATCCTGTACTTACATTGTGAGATCTTGGGAACAGGGCCCATCATTTTGTTTTGTGTTTGGACCTCGATCCATACTTGGGGCCCTGCCTACTACTGCAATAAATAATAATTTTTATTATTTATATTACAGTAGCACTTTGAGACCCGAACATATATTGAGGCTCCGTGTGCTAGGTACTGTACACATATATAGTAAGAAAATTCAGTTATGAACTGAATATAAGTGAAAAATGATTTTAAAAAATGATTTAAATTAAACAAGTGTAACTTTTTCAGGTAGACCAGGCCAAGTTGCTGCCCCAACATAAACTCAAACTGTGTTTTCAGATGCAAGCATGGACTCTATTTTTCTCTTTATTGACAGAACAAGGAGTAATGGTCTCAAGTTACAGTGGGGGAGGTTTAGGTTGGATATTAGGAAAAACTATTTCACTAGGAGGGTGGTGAAGCACTGGAATGAGTTACCTAGGGAAGTGGTGGAATCTCCTTCCTTAGAGGTTTTTAAGGTCAGGCTTGACAAAGCCCTGGCTGGGATGATTTAGTTGGGGATTGGTCCTGCTTTGAGCAGGGGGTTGGACTAGATGACCTCCTGAGATCCCTTCCAACCCTGATATTCTATGATTCTTTTTGGCCACCCACCCAGCTTTACTATGACTGTCCACATTTTGCTCACCCTGGGGCACACAGGAAAGGAAGAGAAAGAAGGTCATGTAGGGGGAGAAGGATGCCTAAGAACTGTTAGATTAAATTTCCTTTATCATACTATGTGTTTCTCAAGTGTACTTTCACTACAGTGTTTATGCACCAAAATAAATGTGTGGTACATTAGGTGGGGTCAGAAACTAGGAACTAGGAGGAGATTACAGAGAGGAAAGTTACAGGAGGTTATAGGAAGAGATTACAGGAGGACCTTTTAAGGTTCCACCATCATAGTTGCTTTTACAGCGGTGTAAAATTTGCCTGGCTTAAGGCTGAAAATGAAACTTTTGAAGGTTCACATAAAACTCTGGCCCAGGCTCAAGTGTAGTACAAAAGAGCGGCCCATCTTAGAGAGGGGTGTGCCCTACTTGATCCCATGGTAAACATTAACATTGAGGAGGTATAGGAAAGAATCAGGAACTTTATGAGAAGTTGGCAAATCTCTCTACCTGGCTCTTTGCCCCATTTTGTTGACTCTTCATTGTAGTGGCACTATAGCTGTGCTAGTATTAGATATGGATGGGATAGAAACTGGTAGCTTCCTGTGTTTCCACTCCATCCTGATTCTGTTAGATATGTCCAAACTTGGAATGCGTAACTGCCTGAGTTGAATCCAAGTGTTTTGTCCTGGTTTGATTATAAAAATAAGGGAAGCACATTTTCTTCTTGTACAACAAATTAGTAAGAAGTCTCCACTATTGTAATTTTGCTGCATACACAATTCTTTTCTCGTTTATTAAAAAACTCCCTGTTAATATTCAGCAACATCTAATACCTGCCTGACCCATGTACCTATATTCAGTATTCACCTTGAAAATACACACAGACACATGCAGCCCAAAATAAGACTCAAAGAGTGATTAAAATCACAAAAGAAAGCATCACAGGCATGTTTAAAATTAGATAATTGCTTGAACAGAGTCTCAGCCCTGACTTTGCCAGCTTGGAATTGTTGAGGGAGCACACAAATGCTGGTGGAAAGCGACCCTAAAGGAGTAGCCGAAGATTCCCCTGACATCAGGAGGAACAAGGAAGGGGTGGGGCAGAGTACATGGCATTCCACGTGAGGCCTGGGCAGCTCTGCAGTGTCTGTGTGTGACTGCTACAGCCAGCATAATTTAAAGGATCAGAGGAGCCGCCTTTCCCTGCCACTCTGCTCAGCTCTATGGAGTGTAAACTTGGCACAGCTGAGAATCTGTCCTCTTCTTTTAAAATGCTGCCATGTTAACAGAACCATAAGGCCACCCCTTCCTCACTCTCGGGGAAGTGCTGTATTTCTTGCAGTCATTCTAGATGTATCAGCTCTAGAAGATTGCACATCTAGGAAGGATGCTACAAAATGAAAAGCATGCTAATTTTTCATGGCTACTAAGTTATTTTACTTGTTAAATTTGCATACAGCTACACAGAAGGGAGAAGATTTATTATGCGATAATACTGCTTCAGCTGAAAGAATCTTACTAATTACTGTGGCACCAACTACTTAGCTATTTAGTCAAGAGCTGATTTGTAGTTTCTTTCTGTAGATTCAAATGTATCTTTCAGGAATAAAAAAAGGAATTAAATATTCACTTTGGGGTAGGTGTATGTGCTCAGGTAGTCACACCTCTTCTGCACTGCATATCCTGGCATGTAGGGCATACCACACATACGTAAGTAGAGTGTATTCAGAGTGAGTAAAGTGCTGCCAACATATTAATAAGGAGCCCCCTCCAAATTTTCCACATAAGTCAGTGATGCATGTTTACTACAGTATAAGACTGGATGGCTGGTTGGGGAATGGACACCTTAGCGTCTTGAGGTCGAACAAGCTTCCCCTCATGAGAGGTGGTCTCCTTTAGGTGGGGCAAGAAGTTAGGTCAGGGAAGTGGATGTCTGCATTGTATGGGGGTGTCACTATGCCTTAGTGGGTCACAGCTGAGGACACCAAATTAAGGACAAACTGCTGAGGCTCACCCCAAACTGGTGGTTATTCTTTGTTAGATATACCAAGCCAGAAACAAAAGCAAACTTCTGTCTCACCACACTGGTTAACAAGAAGTCCAAACTGCAGTCTCCTTAGGTATACCAGCCTTGTTTCATCACCCAGATACTAGACTTTATAATGTGTGGTTATTTAAAACCAATGTATTAAACAAAGGGTCCTTCTAATCTCAAAAGATCAGCCACATAGCCAAGTCAATATATAACTCAGATCTTACCCAATAATCACGCTGTTGCCAATCCTTTATTATCTAATATCTAAAAGTTTATTTATAAGAGAAAAGAAGGAGGAGAGAATTAAAATTGATCAAAGAAATCATATACATACACTCATTGCAAAGATCTTGGATCAGGTTTATAGCAATGCTGGAATAAACTACTGGCTTGTAAAGTCTCAACTTCCAAGAGATTGGAAGGTCCTCAGTCCATTGGTTGGAATGCTCCTTTTAGTGCAAGTCCATAGTCCAGAGAGAAGAGCAGGAAAGAGGCAAAATGGAGATGCTTCCAGGGTCTTTTATACCATCATCCATGTGGGGAGGATGCTCTTATTCTTGGTCTGTGGAAAATTACAGGCACAAGATGAAGTCCAGGGTCACATGAGAAAGTCACATGCCCTTGCATGCTTTGATGACTCATAGGAGTAGCCATTACTCATATTCTGGCTAATGGGGTGGAGACAAGCATCTTCTATATCCATTGTGAGAGCTAAGTGTCCTTTAATGGAACATCAAGTTGAACGGTCCATTCACAATGTGCTGGCTGGACTGGATGTAAACTACCTAGTGGGTGTTACCTGAGGGGCAAATGTATTTGAAATACAGGTATGTAGTCAATATTCACAACTTCAGATACAAAAATGATACATGCTATAAACACGATAATTGTACTCAGCAAATCCTAACTTTTCCATTGACACTTTACACGATATACTTTGCACAAGATGTGTTGCAATTGTCCAAGAGAGGCAATATTAATGAGATAAATACTCATGTTTAAATCATACCACATCACAGGTGGGCTCCCTCCCTGTTCAGATTCCAAGATGGCTGGGCAGGCAGGTAGTGGCAAGGAGAAATGCAGGATGCAGGACTTGCTCATTGCAGCAGCTTACCTCTCTTCCTCATGCAGTATTGAAGCTGCTGGTGGCAGGATGTATGTATGTATGGTATTAGGTCTACAAGTTTTGTCTCGCATGTGCTCCTAGCAAAATGGGTGGGGATACAAGAAGAGTCATCCCTTTGCAGTATATGAAGTGGCTGTGGGAGTGGTTGATCTACCTGTGATGTGATGGCTACCTGAGCAAGTACTGTAAAATTCCAAGCCTTAGAATTCTCAGTGACTTCAGTGGGCTTTGTCTTGGCTTCTATATTATTCCTAAAGGGGAGAGGATGAAATCATGGGCGGGATAGTTTAAAACTCAGTTTAAGCCACTGTCGAGGGTAGCTGCATGGGCTGGATAAGTCCCTAGTGTTACTCAAACAACCCTGGGGCAAGCCCTCCCTGGGGTGCCTTATGGGCCACAGCAATCTGGAATATCCCCCCAACACACCCTTATACTAGGGCTTGCCCTTTGCAAGATCATTGGAGGGCAGCCCTACAGCTCAGTGCCTGTGCCAAGGGACTCCGCCCCCTGGCAGAAATGGGGCTATTAGGGCTCCTTTACATCACTACCAGCCCTTGTGCCTGGTGTAAAGGAGCTGGGACCAGGGTGAATATCTCATCCCTGGAATTTCAACACTGGAGTTATGAAGAAGTGCTAGTTAGAAATGGTATTAATTCAGAATCAATAGATGAGACACTCCTGGAAGATTGTTAGTTGTGATATTACTGATGAAAGGAGCACTGAGGGATTTTTGATTTACACTGTGGTTCTAATTGTTATCCCAAAGGTTTTTGCAGTTGAAAGGACTGGGTCAATTTTACAGTTTCTATAATACTAAACTGTAATTGGTTGAAAATATGCATTTCTTTTAAAAACACATTTAAATAAGACAGGATGCATCACCATAACAAAAATTAATTACATGCACAGAAGAATCCTGATTTTTCTGAACTTCTTGAATGGAAACAAATATGTTCAGATAATTGAGAGTTAATAGTCAGGGAGCGAATGGAACAGAGAGAGATGCTTAGCGATCATTGGGGGGGGGGATTGGTAATGAAATCTGCATAATCCACTTCAAACATCACTTTAATAAAATCATCTTTTTAGTAGAAAAGTTTTGGTGAATGTATTAAGTAGATTTGATTTCTTTTTCTTTTTTTTTGAATCACTCTTTCTGGACTATATTATAAACACTTCAAAAGAAGTGAGATGAAGCATTGTAATCAACCGCAGACATAAGTAATTTAAACATCATGTAAATTATATTACATAGGGTACATGAAAATGTAATTATGAAATAATAAAACTGAAATCATAAAATTTCTGAATCATGATTTCATTACGTGAAATCAAGTGTTATAATCATGTACCAGTTATGTATAAAATTAACATATGTCTTATTGGTTCTGAACTTTAATCACTTAATACACATCAGGTTGGGATCTAAAGGGAAAACAGTCTAAAAGTTGAGAAGAAGCTTGGGAAGAAACAGTCTTTCTAAGATTAGTCTTGAGACGAACTGTAGAACTAGAGATATATTTATTTCTGCAGCTGTTAACTCTCACATGAGGATATTAACATTAAAACCTAGACGCTTAGTGTAAATCAACATAGAGCCCTTTATTTCAATGGAGCTAGGCTAATTTACACTATCTGAGATTTTGGCCCTAACTTCTGAAACTTTAACATCAGTGATGTACCTGCATTGGGTAAGAAAATATAGTTTCCTTCGATCTCAGGAGTATTCAAGATACAGATATCTAAGTGTATTTTGTCAAGTCTGCTGGCAAACCTTGCAAGTTTGTCAGCTGATAACAAAATGATGATCCCAGTATAAAGGAGGCAGAATCTAAGGGCTGTTTCCACCCACATTAAGACCGCTATATGCTGCCTGATCAGTATAATGGGTCTTTACCGTAACAAAGAATCACTATGAAAAAGAAAGCCCTTACTTCCTTTGTAATAAAAGCTTGGGTCAGCAATCATTTGACACACTATACTAAGTTCACTGAAGCGAGCATCCATAGCAACATTCCAAAGTAAAAAAGTTAATAACTTCTAAAATTAGACTTTAAGCAACTAAGTTTTAGTAATGGGCACAGATCTCAGCTAAGAGATTCCAGTAAACTAGGTAGTCCTCTTTTTCTTTCCAATTTTACTGGGAAATAGGAAAAAAGTTAGAAGGCTGTTAGAACTATGTTTAACAGAGTTTTTGGGGGGGAGGTGGTGCTTATAATCAATTAATTGCTTAACCAAATTACTTCGAATTTTCTAGAAAGAAAGCTACCCAAACTTGAGGTTGATAGGACTTCTTTGGATGGATTTTATGGCAGCAGGGGGCAACATCAGGCTTAAAATGGAAACTTGTCACAATCTTAACTGTGAATAGACTTCTGTTGCTCCATATTTTTTTTTTCATTTAGAGCTTCTTGCAGGGCTCACCTGTTTGTAACAGCTCTCTAAAAAATTATGGTCTTTACTGGAAGAGTGATCACAGCTCAGGCTAGTACCTAGAGTAGCAAAAGTGTGGTGCAATGAAGAAGCAGTGTTTTTTATAAGACATGTAGATGCTGCTGGGTACGTTGCAGCTTGTTAGATAAATGTCCTGCATGGTGGAATTATGGTTGTTGGAGGCCTGGTCTATGCTAGGAATTTACATAGGTGTAGATATGAAAATCCGCAACCTAACACCAGTGTAGACAGCTTTAGGCTGACGGAAGAATTCTTCTGTCAACCTAGCTACCGCCTCTCAGGGAGGTGGATTACCTACACTGATGGGAGAAGCCCTCCCATCTGTGTAGGTAGTGTCTACACTACAGTACTACAGTTGCAGCGGTACAGCTGCGCCGCTGTAACATTTTAAGTGTAGACAAGCTCTGAGCCTCCTTTCCCAAAATTCTGGCACAGGTTTTGCCAGGGACATGAACGATGTGAGAATATAGTAGGAAAAGCCTTATTACGCACTGGTATAGGGAACTCCACCAGTGACCTGATATAAAACTATAATTGAGGAATCAAGGGTTGCATCTCTTGAATAGGTCATCAAGTTGTTGCTTTCAGTATTTATCTCTGATTAACAGAGCCATAGAGGCTATTGGCTGATGTGTATATTGCAATCTATATTATTAAAGTTGTGGGCTTGGTTCCTTAATCCTAAATATTGCTGTGTTATGAGGTCTTGTTTTGCACCAATTTTGAGTGGCACTGGTAGAGCATTGGGGTAGGAATGAGTTGTAACTATTTACATAATTAAACTGCCTGTTCATCAGTTATAATGAAAGAAGATTAATACAAGTATTGTAAACAAAATAAATCGTTCATAGCCTGCATTCCCTAGTACATTTTGCTCTTGACTCTCTTCTTTATTCTGATCACGTTTTGAGAAATCAAGAGAGCACCTTACCAAAACCATTATGAAATTATGTTAGTGTGGTACAACATTTTCAAAAGGTGTTTTTCTGTATTCAGATAGAGACAGCTGACTATATAGCATAATGGAAGGGCAGGAATGACAGAGGAGAGGTATACAAATTGATTACATTCAGTATGCAGAATTAATGTGCTTCATTCAGACTAGGTTTAGAGGGAGAGGAAGACCAATTTGTCATTTAGATTATTTTATACTGAAAAACTGGAATAGAAAGAAAAAGAGCGTGCGTGATCAGAAGGCAAGTCTGCCAAATGAAGGAGAGAGAAACTCAACATGCTGTTGCCTACTGCTGGATGAACTATCCAGAGAGAATAATTTATTGAGCAAATTTAACTCTTTTTCCTGTTGACAAATTATCTGAGCTGGGTTTGATTCTTACAGATGTGTTAATTATTTGCCATGGGTTGTTCACAGACTAAATTTTCAGTCATTTGCTATTTGTGGTGTGTAATTGGTTACCTAAGATGCATGGTATTGACACATCCAACTGGATGACTGAAATTTTTATAATGGATTTTTCAAGACTGCCAAACTGTACATAGAGCAATGCGTGGATCCTGTTACAGCTGTGAATGGAGCTGGTCCCTCTCTGCCCAGTTACTGAGTGTTGCTCAGTAAATTATGCTGGATGCTAATGGCTCCAGGAGTCCCAAACCACAGCCATGGATTAGTGTGGAACAGTGCCTTTCCTCTGGTCATGCACTCTTCCAGCAGCAGAAGGGATGGCACAGGAGTATGTTCCACTGGAGGTTCATCCTCGCACTGGGTTAATCCCTGCTGAGGTGGGATACACCTTGCACTTTAGGACATATTGTGCCTGCCTATTTAAGTCTCTCCTCATAAAAAAAAGAAATCTGGGACAAATGTAATCTTCTTCTCAGTAGGTGCATGGCTTTACGTCCACTAAGCATGGGAACATGGATAGGTTCTTTTCTTGTAGTCTATGAAAAGTTTGGAAAAGGAATTTAGGGCACAATTCTCTTGGGTTACTTCTAGAGCAGGGGTGGGCAAACAATGGCCCAGGGGCCGCATCCGGCCCTCCAGATGTTTTTATCTGTCCCTCAAGCTTCCGCTGGGTAGCAGGGTCCGGGGCTTGCCCCATTCTGGTGCTCCAGCCAGGGAGCAGGGTCAGGGGCTTGCCCCACTCTGAGCTGCTCCTGGAAGCAGCAGCATGTCCCCCCTCTGTCTCCTATGTGTAGGGGCAGCCAGGAGGCTCTGCACACTTCCCCGCCCCAAGTGCTGCCTCTGCAGCTCCCATTGGCCAGTAACCATGGCCAATGTGAGCTGTGGGGCAGCGCCTGCGGACAGGGCAGCGCGCAGAGCCGCCTGGTCACGCCTCCACGTAGGAGCCAGAGGGGGGACATGCTGCTGCTTCTGGGAGCTGCTTGAGGTAAGCGCTGCCTGGAGCCTGCACTTTTCCCATGCCCCAGCCCTGATCCTGCTCCCGCCCTCCAAACCCATCAGTCCCTGCCCGGAGCACCCTCTTGCACCCCAACTTCTTATCCCCAACCCCACCCCAGAGCACCCCCAGCTGGAGCCCTCACCCCCTCCCATACCCCAACCCCCAATTTCGTGAGCATTCATGGTTCACCATACAATTTCCATACCCAGATGTGGCCCGAGGGCCAAAAAGTTTGCCCACCCCTGTTCTAGAGGAAGTACCTGAAAGTTTGGATAGTGTGTATCCCCCTTCAGGACTCTGTTGTGAGTCCCCAAGGGCAGAAGCATCCTTCCATCGGATGCCTTTGTGCCTGTTTCAGAACAAAAGCAAGTACAGCCTGATGCAAGTAGTCGGGGTGGCCAGCAAGACAGAGAAAAAGAGTGTGCAAGGAGCTGCTTTCTGTGGCATGCTGACAAGGTAACGGGTCCTAATGTATTCAGTGAATTCCTTACATATCTAAGAAATAACAGGGATTTCAAATGACAACATACTGCCCATATTTAGCCTCATTTACAGCCATCTAGCCCCATGAAGTCAGCTCCATATACCTCTTCAGCTGCTCCATATAGTTGGCAGGATGGCTGGTTTATGTACCATGCTGTCACAGAATGTATCTGCCCTCTCTTCTGTCTTTGAAGGTACATCTACACTGCAGCCAGAGGTGTGATTTGCAGCTCGTATAGACATACCCATGTAGGGTGACCAGATATCCCGATTTTATAGGGATAGTCCCAATTTTCGGGGCTTTTTCTTATATAAATGGCTATTATCCCCCACCCCCAATCTGATTTTTCATATTTGCTTTGGTCACCCTATACCCATGCTAGTTTTAATCTAGGTAGTTCACTAAAATTGAAGTGAGGACACATTGGCATGTGCTTCAGCATGGGCTACAAATGTAAGTTGTGTACCCACCAGGGTCCGGCAGGCTTGTGCAGTCCATGCTGAAGCCCACACTTGCTATGTCCTCACTTCTGTTTTTAGCAAGCTGGCTAGATTAAAGCTAGGAGGGTACATCTACACGAGCTGCAATTCACATCCCTGGCTGTGGTGAGATATATCCTGAGAACTTCAGAAAGGCTTTGTTAATGTCCCATGGGCCTGCAGAGATGTAAATGAGGGAAGAATTTGGCCCTATGTAGTTAAATGAAATACAGTGAAGCAAAATATCCTCTGAAATACCTTGATTTATTATTTCCCAGACTGAGATATAGGAATGAATGTGTGAAAGATCAAATAAATACAAATGTAAGGGCCACATTCTTGCAAAGATGCATTTAATTGGTGTATCCACACTCTCACATGAGTGCAGAAAATGGATTACTGCATGGCATTTTGCTCTTGTTTATTTTACAAATGCATCCACAGTTAGATATTTCATGTGACCTTAGCTGCAACTTTTAAAAAACGTAGCCATGAGTAATGCAATTTATAGGATATTATGAGTGTGGATATCTTGTGGATAAGGGATCCTTTTAAGACAAACCTATTTTAAATCTATATTGTCTTTGGATTCTGGTGTCACCAACGTTAGAGTTTACATTGTCACCAGAAATCCCTGATGAGAAAATTATGCATGTGGATATGGCTTTATACATAAATGTACCAAATGTATCCAGAATCTTTTGTGATGTAAAGTCCATTCAGGGGTTCTGGTGATGCAAAGTGCTTGCAGTCTCCGTTGTGGGGGTCGTTCATGTGGCCAATGCTACCCTGCAAATGCTGGGTTGAAGATAATGTAGGTAGAGATGTACTGATTCAGTCATAATCCTAGTCTGGCTCAGATGAGAAAGCTCCTTCAGAATACTTTGCACAAATCAGCTGATGAGAGTGGACTGTTCACCAAAGGTAGTACAATCCCTCGGATGAAGCAGGCAAGACTGATGCAGGATAATGGAATATGTTGTTTGCTGCACAAGCAGGAATGAAATTGGCCTATTTTCCTAACTACTGAAGTGTAAAGATAATTAGTGAAAGACAGGTTAGGATAACCGCTGTTCTCGCTAATGAGGGCAGAGATTAACAACTATTCTTCCTAATGAGGGTAAAATTATTACCCTGCACGTGAAGGGAAAAATACAAACCTATTGCAACCTATCTATATCTCTAAATTATAGGCAGTGAAGGTGGTGACACTTATTATTAAGGTTGCCTGACAGTTTCTATTAAAAGACCCTATTTTCAGTTGCTAATAATTTTGTCAGATTTTAACCATAGGGGCTGAAATGTTCCATGCCAGTACTCCCTTTCTTTTTGCAGATACAGACTAACACGGCTGCTACTCTGAAATCCATGCCAGCTGTTTGTCCAGTGGTGATTTTTTTTTTGTTTAGCTGTTTCTGAAAGTAATTGGAGATTTTATCATAATGCCTTAGCACAAGGGGGATGAATTAAGATTGCATGGGAAATTTTAATTTGGGCGTATCCTAATTTTTGAGTGCTTGACCGTGTAACAGTAATATTCTTTTAACAATAATTTTGGATGTAATATATATAGGATAAAACTAAAGTAGCACGTTACGTCCTCAAAAATCAGAAGATGATACAGTTAAGGTTGCAGGTACAACTTTATCTGTGTGTCCTCTTCTGTGTATTCATTTAATTACATGATGCACTCAATTTGTCACATAATGCAATATGTTAACATTCTGTTTTTGTGCAATCTTTCTATGTACATTTTAGAGCTGGTCAAAATTTTTCACACAAAAAAAGTTGTCAAAAATAGCTTTTTAAAAAAATATGAAACCATGAAAAATTGTCAATATTACTGAAACTTTCAATTCTTCTCTAAATTTGTATTTAAATTATTTTCAAAATTTTCTTTTTTATTTTGTTTACTGAAAGATGTTTTCTTACTTAAAACCTTGTTTTCAGTAAATGAAAAGCTTTGAAAACAGTTTTTGCAAAAAGCTTTGTATAAAATATTGCAGAAAATTTCACAAAATATGGAAAATAAGAAATGGAAACAATACTGAAATTGTTCATAATTGTTTTCCTGGTGCATAACAAATAAATCTGGGCTCTGCAGGAGCACATTTTGTAAATAAATAATTTTCATGGATTCTGTCTTGCATACACACAAGGTAGCATATCATTCCACCAGATACTGTGTGTGTGTGTGTGTGTGTGTGTCTAAAGGTAGAAACAATTCTATGCTTGTGAAATATTTTATGATTATGTAATTATCAGGCAGTAATTTGATGTAATGTACTTAAATATATGTACAGCATTTGATTTGGTTCTCCATAACACTTTGAGTAAGAAACTAGAACAATGCAAAATCAACACTGCACATGTTAAATGGACTAAAAACTGCCTCATAGGACTCAAAATGTAAGTGTAAATGGAAATCCAATTTGAGTGGGTGTGTTTCCTGGTGAGGTCTTACCAGGATCAGCTCTTGGCCCTATTCTATTGAGCATTTTTATCAATGATCTGGAGGAAAACATGAGATAATCATTGGTGAAGTTTGCAGATGAGACAAAGATTGAAGGAGTGGTACGTAATGAATACGACAGGCCGCTGGTACAGAGCAATCTGGTTCTTTTGGTAAGTTGGGTGAAAGCAAACAGTGTGCATTTCAGTAAAGCCAAATGTAAGGTCAGATAACTAGGAACAAAGAATATAGGCCATACTTATGAGATGGGGGATTGTGATGGGGGTAGCAACCCCACAGTGAGCCATCAAAGGTTAACGAGCTGTTGTGGACCCACTCAGCCACATGTGCACTCGCTGTCAGATAATGAAGGGGCAGGTAAAAAAGGAAGAGGAGAGCTCAGTAATGAGCTGATGAGGGAGAAGAACAGACCTCCTACCCTTTGCTCCCTGAGGAAAGGGCCAGCCCAGAACCACTGCAGAGACTGCAGGAGCCTTCAAGAGGGAGTGAGGGAGGCAAGCAGGCCAACACAGGACTATTGAGTTTGGTTTTGGGACTATTTCTTTGCTTTGCTACATAAAGACTGTTGGGCTGTCTGTGCTGGCCCATGGGCTTAACAAGACTGTTGCAAGAAATCCCGGGGGGGAAGAGGGGACTAGATTTCTGCATTCTAATCGAGCCTGCCCTGTCATTTGTCGTGGATTCTGAAGACCACACAATCACAGGGGCTCTCACCAGTGATTCTGAAAAAGCTCGGAAGCGGGGGGTAGTCATAGCAGATAATCAGCTGAACCTAAGCTCACAATGTGGTGCTGTGACCAAAGGATTAATGCCATCTTTGGATGTATAAACTGGAGAATATCAAGTAGGAGTAGGAAAGTTATGTTACCCCTGTATTTGGCACTAGTGTGACCAGTTCTGGTGCCCACAATTCAAGAAGGATATTGATAAATTGGAGAGGATTCAAAGAGCTATAGTACTGATTAAAGGACTAGAAAACATGCCTTATACACTTAAAGAGCTCAATTTAACAAAGGAAAGGTTAATGGGTGACATGAATACAGTCTATAAGTACTTACATGGGGAACAAATATTTGATAATGGGCTCTTCAGTCTAGCAGACAGTTATAACAAGATCCAATGGCTGGAAGTTGAAGATGAACAATTCAGATTAGAAATAAAGGATAACTTATTAAAAGTAAGGGTATTTAACTAGTGGAACAACTTACTAAGGTTGTGGTGGGTTCTCTGTCACTGAAATTAAGTCGAGATTGGATGTTTTTCTAAAAAATATGGTCTAGTTCAACCACAGCTATTGGGCTCGAAGCCGTAATTAATTCGAGGAAGTCATATGGTCTGTGTTGTGCATAAGGCCATACCAGACTATCACAATGGACCCTTCTGGTCTTAAAATCTATGAATTTATGAATATGTGACTCATATAATGCACAGGCACAAGGAGTAAGGTTAACTATGCAACTGTAAATACTCTTAATATAGTATTTTATATGGAATTTCCTCTGTGTGTGTGTGTGTATTTTCTAATTTTGTTTTTCTAAGAAAAAGGATAAATTCTATAATTTGGAAATAATTGTAAATACATAATTAAAAGTTGCTGTCCTGTGGATCTTACAAGATATTTATAAAACCACTTGCTATCAGAGTGCAATTGAATCATTGAGGCATATCTCCTGAGGAGCCCTGCCTCGATCACTGTGTATATTTTTACACTGTAGCCAACTTAGTTCTCTGTCCATGTATTTTTAAAACATTGAACTGTCATTGTTTAAAAAAATTCTTTGCACTTTCAAATTGTGATTTTTAAATGGACTCTAACACAGCCAAGTAACTAATTTTCCCCAGTATAGTCAAAATAATTTCTCCAACGTGAAGACTGTCTGCCAAATTTAAAGCTTGGGAAGTCACTGGGAACTGGGACTCCCCCTTTAGGACCCTTCCAAGAGCTCAGCCTGTTTTTTTTGGCACAGTCAATTCAGTATCAGGACTGTTCAAAAATTAGCAAAACTTTTTTGGGGGGGAGGGGGAGGGGGGGGAGTATTTTTTCCCCATTTAATTCATCTCAACAGTGCCCAAACAATTTGTATTCAAATTTTTCAAGGGTGGCGATGGGGTATTTATATTTATAGAATCAAATGCTATATTTATATATTAAATTATATAATTGTGTGTATAACATATATGTAAAATTTGAATTATAGCTGAAGAGCTAGCTACAGTTGTATTTAAAAAAAGGATATATAGAAGAAAAATAAAACCCTCAGGCAGAGACCAGGCCTGCAAAATGCCAACCTGATATTTCAGCAAGTTATGAGCATCAGAAAATGGGGGGCTACAATGGAAAAACTTTGGCAGCTTTAAATATAGCTATTGCGAGCCCTCCAGCTATAATTATTTTATGCAATATTTTTTCAACATCCTTGAAGAAAATCTTTCATGAGGTGAAATTTATGACCAGGGTAGGTGGGCAGTGGTAGGCCTGGTCAATTGCTGTGCTGGTTCAAATCCTCCTAAGCCAAACATTCACACTTACTTACTCTGTCTTTAGGCAAGACATGCTGTGCTTCATTCCAAGCCAATCTTTTATGGGTCAATAAATTACAAACAGAACAAAAATATACAGGAGAGAAGAGCATTTAATATAGTGAAAATTGTTTCTAGAGTCATCATTTCTATTGCTAGAATGTTTGTTTTCTCATTGCATGTTTTTAATTTATATTTCAGATAGTGTTTTGTATTGAGTGTTTCTACTGAAGAATAGCTTTGTTCCTTTCAAAGTAGTACTGTCATTTTATTTGCGGATCCCAATGGAATTTTAGCTTTATATTTTAGCTTTTATAATAACGTAAAACGATTTCAACAATGGTTGAAAAAGACTCTTGGGTACCCAATTTAGTTGTCTAATTTCTAAATGGCTTAAATGCTGTAAAATAAATTATATGTAACTGGAATTAAAATGAGCAAAGCCTTGTATTTTCCCTTTGAGAAATGGTTTTAATTTAAAAAGAAAGTGATGTTGCTTTTTTATGTAACATTTTAGACAGAGAAAACTTTTATCTAAACTGGCAAAGAGTAGGACTTACAAATTATCATTAGCAAAGAGGTAAGATCATAACTGCATTCACAAAACTTTAATCAACTCTTGGGAATGTGTGTGCTGTATCAAAATAGCTGTTTATTCATTTTAAAAAATTAATCCTATTTACGGGAGGGTTTGAGTAAAAAGTCAGTGTACAGTGAGGACACATAATAGCTGAGGCTTCAATTTGTCAAGTTTGGCTGGGCTAGCACAGGTTAGAACACGGATGGATTTTTTTTTGTGTAGAATGTGAACTTGCCTGAACATGTACAAAAACCTAAAGTGGTGTGCATGAGTGAAGATTTGTATCTTTGAGTAGTGCATTGGCACCATTATCAGATCACTGACTGAACCAACTGCGGAGACAGCTCTCAATTTCATGTACTGTTTTCTTTTTAAGTTGCGTTTTCATTTCTGGCTGTACATCTGGAAGACTCACTCTGTTCTGCTTTTTCATTTTGTAGACTAATTTTCTCATGGGTGTGGGCCAGGCTGTTGAAAGATACGGAAGGGAGTTGAGTTTTTTCAATGGCACTTCTGGCATAAATCAACTCTTACTTGTCTTTCAGATTTCCTCTTTCTTCTGCCAATAGACTAGGTAGCGTATTTGCTACTGTTGTAGTCAATAGTTATACCAACATATTTGCAAGACTTTGCTAGCCCTTCTCACAATTCATGTCAGGTGCTCATGTATCCTGATGGATATGATGCTCCTTCCCAGCTTCCCCAGTGTAAAACATATACAGCATGACAGCCCCCGTAGGGAACAGACTGGATACAGTTGTCTGTATATTGCGGCAAGAGTTTTTCTTTAGGTTTTTTCATACAAGCGACAGAATTTGCCGAAGAGTTACAAAGTGTTCCTTTTCTACATTTTAATTGCCTGTTGCAAGCTTTACATGTCTCTGAAGGACTAAGTGCGTGGTTACCACTTCTCTATTTTGAGGTTGATGTGGTTTGGGTTTTGATGCATTGCTTGTGGCTTCTTATTTTTTTCAGTTTGCCATTTAGGACATCCATTTAGCTTTTGTGAGTGTTTGTTGAAATTAAACTTCTTTTTAATGAACAGCCCTACAGCAAAGTCCTCTGTTCACCTGCAGAACAATTCTTAGCCTTTCTAGGGACACTGTCATCAAAGGTGTCAGTAAGTACCACTTCTGATTATTGTGGTTTTTGGTTCGGTTTTTAATGTGGACAGATGTTTACTAAGAACTGACTGAGATCACCAAGTCATTTGACGTAGGCCACAGAAAAGACATCAAATAATAGTACCTTTAGGACACTACTGACTCCAAAACATTTGAAACAGAGATCCAAATGTAAAAAAAGCTCTTTATCCCATTACCAGCTAGAAATCAGTCTGTGGCCAGTCCCCACAGGGTGCACACACAACACCCTCAAGGGGTACATCTACAGTGCAGCTGGGAAGGAGCCTCCCAGTGTGAGTAGACAGATTCAAGCTAGTGGTGCTTGAGGTAGTGTGCTAAAAATAGCAGCTTGGACTCTCAAGCTCACTCAGTGCTCTGAGTGTGAGCTCAGGTAGCTATCCAAGTCTCTGCTGGAGCTGCAGTTTCTATCCTTCTATTTTTAGCATGCTAGCTTAAGCCCCACTAGCATGAATTCGTCTGTCTTGGCTAGGAAGCTCGCTCCCAGCAGCAGTGTAGACATAGCCAGGCTGGCTGCTGTTGTATTCTTTGTGCTTCCAGATAGTGCAGCTACCTACCTCAAAAGGGGCAGAGACGAAAGGAGAACAGACAGGGCTGTGACTCTTCCAATCCCCTCTCAACCTCTCCCAAGGGGAGTGTATGAACGCTAAAGATATCCACAAGTCTGTCTCCCTTATCCCTTGGGCCATTTTCAGGGTAGGCTTTCTATACCTTTCATACTTTGCTTGTTTAACTTGGGGTCTGATTCTGTCACTCTTGCAGAGTATATCACTGGAACTACTCACAGAGTGAGGTACTGCTCAGCATGAGTTTGGGTGACAGAACTAGGCCCTAAAGGTTTTGTCATACAAAGGGAGGGGGGATGAGTATAATTTCTACTGATTCATCTCTAGATCACACAGCAAATTCGAAGTGTCAGAAGGGAATGAGGAATGCATTTCTGGGTTCTAATCTAGAAGGTCATATACCTTGAGTCTTATGAATGTCAAGTCTGAGAATGAAAAGCAGTGAAAATAAACCAGTGTTTTTGCTTTGCTCCTTGGAAAGCTCCCTTACTATCTGTTGCTGTCCTCCCTGTCAGGATCTGTCACTGTGAGGGAGATGATGAAAGCCCTCTCATCACACCATGTCGCTGTACAGGGACCCTGCGCTTTGTTCATCAGGCCTGCCTGCACCAGTGGATTAAAAGCTCAGACACGCGCTGTTGTGAACTCTGCAAATATGACTTTATAATGGAGACCAAGCTCAAACCTCTCCGGAAGGTATGATATTAGTAATTTAATTACATTCAAGTGTTGAAAGGATGAGATGGCTGCACAACCTGCTGACATATTTAAGATACGTTTACATTTCCCAAATGTCATTTGATTTACTGTTGCAATAAACACAATGGGGTGATGCTCTACTCCACAGAAGTTGATCAATTTACAGCAGCTGTGGTTCTGGGTCAATGAGTTTCATGCCCTTAGAACACACACACAGTAATATTGTCTCTTATGATATATTCTGCTGTTTAGATTTTTCTTCCTTAGCTTTGGTGTTATATTGGTGTGTACATATTACAAAACCAGAAGGGACTCAACGATAATCTAATCTGATCTCTCGCATAATATAGGCCTTAGAATATCACCCAGCAATTCCTCCATCAAGCCCATAATTTTTGATTGAGATTTATGCAGATGCTTGTGCAGAGATGGAAACTGGAGGTATCCCAAATAATGCTTCTAGATGCATAAATGTATATTAGGTATATTAGGTTACATTAACTAATTTGGCATCTAGGAAGTCAAGTGTATGCAGTTTGAGGATAAATATTCTTGGATGAATCTTTTAAAAGTCTGTTTAAGGTCAGTATACAGAAGGTGAAGAGGTTAATTTTTTTGCAAAAGGGAAATATCCTTTTTTTCTCTTGTGATTCTCTTCCCTCCTCCCCCAATACATCATTGTGTCCTACTGAAGTTTTATCTTTGTGGTTGGAGTTTCACTAGAGCCAGCATCTAATTTAAAGCTAAACTTTAATTTTCATGTGAGGTTTTCTGAAAAGTGATTATGTAAAAATAACATCTTACTCAACCGACCTGTTTCGTGTGTTCCCTGTATTCAGAGCCACTTCGGTGAAAAAAGATACTGCTTTTTACTGCTTTACTGCTTTTTACTCTTGTTAACACAGCCTGGAGAGAGTAAGCCGGATGCTATGCCTTCCTGTGTCTCATTCACAGAAATTGTTTAGCAAGTTCCAATCAATTATACCAGCTAATAAAAAGCACTGGGGCTGTGCAGGTGTCATGGAAGGCTTAATTTGATCTGCAAATGCTTTGTCACAGGTGGTGATGTTACAGAGAAGGAATACTTTATTTTAAACTGCCAGCCCTGCAAACTCAACCTGGGATCTGAGAACTGAGCACATCTAAATAAGTTATTACTGATTATTTATAATTTTATTAATATACAAAGGCAAATTTTATCTGATGGAGTACTTAAATCTCTTTAGTCACACCCTCAGGCATGATTTATACAAATTGCTCACTCCCTTTTCAACATAGGTTTCAATACTTCAATCGCCAAAGTAACTGCCAAAATTACAAGTAAAAATTGCCATGTTTCCCAGGTGAATACCCTGAGAGCATGTTATTTAAACAAATAAGCTGCCTAATTCCACTTTACATTTAAACGGGGTGTGTGGAAAGCCCAAGAAATACAAGTTACAGCTTCCATGATGAAAAGAAATGAAAAACTAACATTACTATTGACATCTGAGCAGGTAACTCACTCAGAATTCTTCTTTCATTCTGAAAATCATATGGAATACTGGCAGATTTAGAGTGGTTACACAAAACCGCATTCGTGTAAGTCTGTAACTTTCTTCATTGAATGGCAAACACTTTATTCGTCTTTAGTCATGTTCCCCTGACTCTCAGTCATCACCAGTTCTTGGGAATATCTCTGATTTTGTACATGCCAAGGATTGTCCCTGTTTTTTAGAAAGTAGTTATTTTCCACTCGAAGAAGCATTCCAAGCCCAAGTTATTTCAGCAATATTAAAAGATGCCAACCAGCCTTTCCCCCAAAATTCATAACTTACCAATATTGTATGTACAGTATGGACCCAGTGTATAACTGTATGGACCCAGTTCTCCCACTGAAATCAGTGACAAAAGTTTGAGTTTTATATCGTAATTTGGGCTTGGAAATATCCCTTTTCTCCTGTTTCTTGCTGGTCTTCTCTGGTTAATTCTTCTCTCTGCTAAATACTTCAACATACCAAAATTACAGGGAATTTCTTTGAAACAATCCTGAGAAGTTCTTTAAATTATCTATATTACTTGCATTAATGGAATCCTGAGTATTATGTCCTTTTGATATAATATCACTGATATACCATCCCTAACTGTTTACATTTGTCACTATGTTAAGATACATCATATAGTCATGAAGAAGCTGTTTTGTATGTTGTTGCAAAAGCAAAACTAGAATGGGAAGAGAGATCACAAAGAGATCAGCCATATGAATGTTCATGTGCATTAGTAGTTGTGGCAGTAACACGATCTACATGAACTTGGTGGATTCAGATGTCCTAACCTGTCCCAGTAATGTTCTAAATTGTTCAGTAATCCCACTCAGCCCTTCAAAGGCATCAGATGGAGGCCTCCCTTTCTATGCCAGAGCATTGCCTACCCACGTACTGCAATCCTGATCCCATTCCCATTCAAATGGATGGGAGTTCTGCAACTGATCTCAATGATAGCAGGATTAGTCACTTCATTGGGAATCCCCAAAACAATTATTTCCTGTCTACAACTGGTCAGAGAGTGACTTTTATAGCAAGGGTAGCCAAGGAGAGGCATCTTCAGGTTAAATATGATCTGTAGCATTCTAGAACGTGTAGCCACAGCTACCTTCATATTTAATGGAGGAGAGGGCCGCAGAGACTACCTATCTTTATCCATGCAGTCTAGCTGAGCCTGCTCTTATGGCTGAGTCCTATCGAAAATGGTAATCTTTCTCTAGGCTTTTTCAACCATCTTATAGAATTGAATAGAAAATTATAGCCTTGCTATACAATTTATAGGATGGTTCATTCACTTATCATTCTCTATTAATTAAATTCTGTAATCTTTTACATTTACATTTCTATACCATTGACATTATCTCTATTAAATTCTATAGGGCTATCCCATAACTCTGGATCTGTCCATGTGTAGAAATGTATATATTTTAAAAACGGGTGACAGGGGAGAGAAAGCAAGTATGTGTTCCAGGGTAGTTCAGAGTAAGGCTGCGGCTGGCTATAGTAAAGAGCTTACAATGGTGCAGCTGCGCCGCTGTGACACTGGTGGTGCAGATGCTCTAAGCCGACGGGAGAGAGCTCTCCCGTTGACTTAAGTATTCCAGCCCCTGTGAGTGGCGGTAGCCATGTTGGTGGGAGAACCCTCTGACATAGCGCTGTCCATACCAGCGCTTAGGTCAGTGTAACTTCCGTCGCTCAGGGGGTGGTTTATCCACACCTCTGAGCAACACAACTTATACCGACTTAAGCTGGAGTGTGTACATAGCCTAAAAGTGCGTTACCATGAAGTACAGTAGCCTGTGGCTCAATGGTACATTTGTAGTGCAGTTTCATTTTGGAGTAAAATAGCAAACTAAACAACATTTTTAAAAAATGAGAATACTCATCACTAGTGAATGAGGGTAGAAAATAGGAAATAGTTACTTCCAGGCTTGAGAAAATGTGGATTAAGAAATGTTGAGAAATGTTGGTGTATAACAGACAGTTTCTGGAAACTTTGATTCCTTCACTAACTGGTTCGGTAGTGCCTGAATCGACTGTAAATGCATCGAGACATAAAGGAATTAGTTAAAAATACAATGATGACAATGCAAAATGTATAGAAAAGCAATTTACATATTCCTGTCTAATTCATCATAGAAGTTTTATTAATATTGAAAAAGCCATGGTATTCGCAAATAACCTATTAAAGCTTTCCTTTTAAAGAGGAAAACAATATGGCTTTGATTGTAAAACCACTCATAATATGAAAGATTTCCCGCCCCCAACCCCTCACTGGTCTCCAGAGCTTCCTTGATGACCGTCCCTTTCCAAGCCGGCTATAGACCCATCTTTTCCAGACCATCCTTCTCCATGTAGACTACTGCCCTCTGCTTAGTGGATCTTGGCTCTCAGCTATTCAGGTACCTTCTATTGCAAACCTCCATGTGATTTTAACAGATTCCACAGCCTGTTAGGCCACTGTCAGCTCCCCCAGATCCCCACACAACCTCTTGCTCTACGGAGCTGTTGAACTTCGCTAAGGAAGACAAATTATAAAGCACAGCAGTGCCAGCAAAATGGTAGATTTCTGAGGTGCACACAAGGAAATTTTCAGCAACTGAGAAGAGAAGGCAATTATTTGACAGGTTTTGTGGTGACCTAGGACACTGAGCCATGATTGTAACCTGATCTTGGGTTGAGTTCCCTTTGGAAACTGAGGCGCTTAGCAACTTTTAGGATCAGATCCTTATGACTCTGTCTTGCAGCCGTGCAAATGAGGGTTTGATCATCTCTTGCAAAGTGTTGCTGAGTGCCATCAGCTTCCAGTAGATCACACTTACATCCAATCCCTACTGTATGTTATGTCCACTGGTGACTTAGTCATTGATTTCATGGGACCTGAGAATACTTGAAAGACAGTACAGTGGTAGGCGCAGATGAGAGAAGTGCTCAAAGCCAGGCAAAATCAGGCCCACTGGTAGGGTAGGGGTTTGATATACACAGTCCAATAAGGTAAAATAAAAGTGAGCTCTACTGATGAATGGACCAGCAAGAACACAGTAGATGGCATATGAGGCACTGAACAGTTAGCTGAGAGAGATGCTGTTTCATGGATACAGTTAGCTGACTCCCATGACTAACTGTGGTATGTAACCTATCTCTTAAATCAGCCATCGTACCAGATCACTGGAGGATAGGTAGTGTAATGCCAATTTTAAATAAGGCTCCAAAGGCAATTCTGGCAATTACAGGCTGGTAAACCTAACTTCAGTACCAAGGAAATTGATTGAAACTATAGTAAGGAACAGAATTATCAGACACATAGCTAAACACGATATGTTGGGGTAGAGTCAACATGGCTTTTGTAAAGGGAAATGATACCTCACCAATCTATTAGAATTCTGTCACGGTATCAACAAGCATGTGGACAAGGACAATCCAGCAGGTATGATGTACTTGTACTTTCAGAAAGCCTTTGACGAGGTCTAATTGGCCACAGAAGACCCAGAGAAAGCAGGCCTAGTATGGCTGAGAAAGTGGCCACCAAGGGCACTAGAAGCAAAATCCCCTGCAATGCCATATCCAGGCGCAAGAGAGTGCCACAGAGGTGAAGACATGCTATAACACCCTCCTTTCTTGTTTTTGAAAAACATTTTGTTCTGCTCATCCCTAATAAGGGCTCTGCAAACCCTGGGAACTCCATGGACTACAATCTGAGAACTAATTATTAGAGCTGGACTGTTCAGTATCTATAATAGTCTTAAGAATTTAGCCTTTTTTTGACTAAGAAGCAATTCATGACTCCATCTTCATTTTTCTTGGAATGTATTTGTTCTTTGTAAGTATTTGCTGAATAGTTTTGATGAATAATGTTCAGCATATGGATTATTTGACAGCTGTTCTCTTTGGCTCTTTACTATACACATTGTGTGGTCAGTCACCTAAATATTGTTTCTGCTCCCTGTTGGATGACTAACGCTTGTTGAATAGGGGAATAGTGAATAATGAAGAACCAGCTTCTCGTATGAATAAACATTATGTGCTAAAATGCATGAAACTGGATTCACAAACAATGAATAATGTGAGTCTATGAGTCATAGTAAACTGAACTACACGAGTTTAATAAAACATTATTAATGAATCCGCTTTTTTAAAGTATTCCACCAGCTCTACTAAACCCACCAAACACCTGTCAGCTTAAAACAATTATTTTCACTACTTCCATTAGGGCTAGATTTGAAGCGGCAATCTAAAGGTGAAAGGCTCAATATTCTATTACCAGTCTTGCCACTAATTCTCACAAACCCCTGGTTGATACCAGACTATGGAGGTTTGGCTCTTGATTGCAGTATGTTCCATTACAATTGTTTTCATAATAGCATCTTTGGAACATTTCAAATGCCAGGCTTGTAAGGATCGGAACTGAACCTATTTACAGTTTATCTACATTTCTATTCCTACGATACCATGAAACAGGATTGGCATTAAAAGAACATTGCTTTAACTCGACTGGTGAAGTACCGTATTTATTCAGAGGGTTTATGCCTCAGACGTCCATGTGCCTTAATGTTGTTTACAACACAGTCTAAGGTTGTGTGATAAACTCACATTTAAGTACTTGAACTTCAGTAAAGCATTTGACATGGTACCATGTGGGAAATTATTAGTTCAATTAGGAAAGAAGGGGATCAGTACAAGCATTATAAGGTGGATAAGGAACTGGCTCAAGGGGAGGAAGCAATAGGTTGTGCTAAAAAGTGAATTATTGACTAGAGGGAGATTGCTAGTGGAGCTCCTCCTCCTCCTCCTCCTTGGGACCAATCTTATTCAATATAATTGTTCATTACCTTGCCACAAACAGGAGTGTGCTAATAAAATTTGCTGCTGATACAAAGTTGGGACGCGTTGTCAGTACAGAGGAAGATCAGAATATTATGCAGGAAGAGCTGGATGACCTTGAAGACTCCCATGACAGAAATGGGATGAAATTCAATAGTACAAAGTTCAAGGTCAAACACTTGTGAAAAAGGCAAATGCGATCCTAGGATGTATCAGGTGAGTCATTTCCAGTAGAGAGCAGTATTAATCCCATTGAACAAGGCACTGGTAAGACTTAATTTGGAATACTGTGTACAGTTTCATCACCTGTGTTCAAGAAAGGTGAATTCAAAATGAAAGAGGTACAGAGAACAGCTTATTGGATGATAAGGAAGGTCTGTGTTAGGAGAGGAGGCTGGAAGAGCTTGGCTTGTTTAGTCTAGCAAAAAGGCATCTGAGAGGGGATATGATTGCTCTTTATAAATGCATCAGTTGGGTAAATAGCAGGGAGGGTGAAGAGCTATTAAAGTTCACGGAGAATGCTGGCACAAGCAAAACTAGATATAAACTAGCCACGAACAAATTCAGGCTGACAATTAGAAGAAGGTTTCTAACCATCAGAAGGATGAGATTCTGGAACAGTCTCCCTATAGGAGTTGTGAGGGAAAACAATTTATTTAGTTTTAAGAGAGCTGGACAAATTTATGAGTGTGATTGTATGATGGGCTTGCTTGTGGTGGTAAGGGGGGACAAGGCTCAACAGTGTTGGAGATCACTTTTGGTTTATGTCATATGTCCTAAAAGCTCATACTTTGGTATTTCATCTAGCCATCTCCAGGGGTCAGGAATGGATTTTCTCTCCCCGTTCTCTCCCCCAGTGTATTCTGTTAGGTTTCTTTTAATCTCCTTCCTCTGAAGAATGAGGGATGGTCACAGCTAGAGATGGCACATAGGATGGGGAGGGTCAGGGCTCTGAGGTGGCACTGAAAATTCTCTCTCTCAGGTGCTTGGCTGGCTGGTTCTTGGTCACATGCTCAGGGGCTAACTGATCATTATATGTGTGGTCAGGAATTAATTTCCCCCTAGGTCAGATAGGCACTTACCTTGGGGGATTTTCAGTAGAGTTATGTCTGAGTCAGACGGGACCCTGGGCCAGATTCTCAGTTGATGCAAACTTGATAGTCCCATTGAAATCAAAGGCCATATGCCAATTCATACCAGTTTGCCTTTCCCAGTCTCTTCTAGGCCTCATACACTATAAAATAAAACTTAGATTTGTCATTTTGGTCATTTATATTGAAGTAACCTATAGAATCCTAAAGGTGGTTAAGTTTGAAATACTAGTCAGGTTTATTTCTTTCTAGTCAGGTTTATTTCCACTGATGTGCATTATATCTGCTTAAATTTATAAGGCAATTTTTGTTTCACTTGATGATTTTCCATTCAGCATCTCCACTTTATATCCCTCAGTTTCCCATTTAGGAACTCACCTTGTTTATCATGTTGAGGATTAAAGAGAGAGAATTAACCTGTTTTAGTGTTCCTTACTGAAGTCTATCAGGTTACAGCTCCACCCTTGAGAAACTCAATTCTCCTTTAAAAAGGATGGAATCTTGGTAAAGTAGCAGCTACAGTTCAGATATACTCAATCCAATATTTGAAGCGTGAAGCATAGTAAAAAACATAAACTGAATCAACATATTACAATAATCCATATGGAATGGATGAAAGCATCAAATTAAAATGTGCATAACACAGAGATATATCTTCAAATGGAGATTTTCCCCAAAGCCTCTCACTGTGATTATATTTCAAATTACTTCTCATATTTAAATCTTGCTGTCTAGTTAAAGTTTTTTGCTCTCTGATGAGATATTTTCCCTTAATGTATTATCCAAACTGATTATTCTGTAGCATCAAATATGACTTTCTTTCTCTCCTGGTTTTGATTTAGCTTTGGAAACTTTTTAAATAATCATTTACAGTAAAATCTGTGTTATCCAGTACTTTACCAACCGGAAAACTCTATAAACTGGCATTTCTGATCTTCATTGAAAGCCCAGTTTATAGTCCAGTTGGTGCGGGCCTGGCAGGCTCCCTACCTGGCTCTGCATGGCACCCCAGAAGCGGCAACATGTCCCTACTGCTCTTAGGCGGAGGGAAGGACACAAGGGGTTGAGAGTGTGGGAAGGGGTGTGGGGCACAGGCTCTGGGAGAGAATTTGGGTGTGGGAGGGGGCTCAGGGTGGGGGTTCGGGTACGGGAGGGGGTTCAGGGTGCCGGATCTGGGCAACGCTCATCTGGAGCAGCTCCCCACAAGTGGTGACATGTCCCTGCTGCTCCTAGGTGGAGGTGCGGCTAGGCGGCTCTTCCTGCTGCCTCCACCCACAGGCGCTGCCCCTGCAGCTGCTATTGGCTGCAGTTCTCAGTTCTCAGCCAATGAGAGCTGCAGAGCCAGTGCTCAGAGCGGGGCAGGAGCAGCATACAGAGCTGCCTGCTGTGCCTCTGCCTAGGAGCAGCAGGGACAGGTCGCCGCCGAGATCCGGCACCCTGCACCCCCTCCCTCTCCCCAACTCCCTGCCCCAAGCCCCCTCCTGCACCCAAACTCCATCCCTCTTAGTTAACTGGAGATTTTTACTTACTGGCACCCCCCGATTCCCTGAACATGCCAGATAACAAAGCTTTTACTGTATTTAGGAAGTATGAGCAATTACCATTAACCATTAAAAATGAATTTATCAACTTTGTTTATGCAATAATTCAGGCAGCATTTTATTTCTATTTGGAAGGGTAATAGAAGTTACAGGATGATCCTCCTTACAAAACATAAGGCATGTTTCTGGGTTTTCTTAAATTGAATGACAATTCTGTCATTACTCATATTAACAAATTAAATGCAAGTCTAGAACTATTAATATTCAAACAAATGTGATCGTTTTTGTTTATCCATTAGAGATTGTGGATGTAGCTCTTCCAAGCATTCACTAGTTTTGCAGCCTGTGTTTGTTTATAGACTGATATTGTATACCAAATCCAGCATTACTATTAGACAGTTCTCCTTGGGCTACTGATTTTCATATATCAGTGGACTCCATGGGATTACCTTAGGTAGCCCACTGATACCCGTACTGGGACAGAGGAAGATAAGGTCTCTCCCCAGATGATAACTTCAACCCATAATAAGAATAATAAAATATATAGAAGAAATCAACTCATTTAAATGGGTTAGATCACATTCAAGACTCTCCAAAAGAAGAATTTAAAGTCACTGCTGTCATCCCAGTGAACCAATGGGGTAGATTAGTGAGTGACTCAGTGATTGAGGCAGGTTAGTGGAGAATTAAGTTATTCAACACAGAGATTCACTATTGGGTCAAAACACAGATATTCCATTTTAATGCAATAGGTAACAAATTATTACCCTTTGTCTGCAGCAGGGCTTGTTGGGTCCTAGAGAAGGGGTTGGTGACTGTTTAAGATCTGCTTAGTATTGTTCTCTATAAGAGGCAAGAATAAAAAGCCATAATTCCGGTGACAAATGAGCTCCCTCAAAATATCTTAAGCCAAAACTCTGTTACAGATTTTGTATACAGTATGTTGTGTTTGCTAATAATAATAATCCAGTCTCTCTCACTGAGTCCATTCCACGAACACTTAGGGAAAGATTCTCACACTACTCCTTGTGTTGTTTCACCTTCATGGGTACAACAATTTTGCTCCAGGTGTTTGGCAAAATTTGCAGTCTCATCTTACCCATAGGTTTCAGAGTAGCAGCCGTGTTAGTCTGTATTCGCAAAAAGAAAAGGAGTACTTGTGGAACCTTAGAGACTAACCAATTTATTTGAGCATAAGCTTTCGTGAGCTACAGCATCCGATGAAGTGAGCTGTAGCTCACGAAAGCTTATGCTCAAATAAATTGGTTAGTCTCTAAGGTGCCACAAGTCTTCCTTTTCATCTTACTCATAAACGCTATAGAGGCAGGAAACAGTGCAGAATCTAGCATATCAAAGTGACATTATGACCGTCCTCCAAATCTTTGTATTCTATATAATACATTCTTCTCATATGGTTTCAAGCCAGCCCTTTACATGGGGCACAGAGTTAGAAGAGAATGATTTAGGTTTCATTAGCAAAAATGTTTTCTCTGTGATGGAGCCTTGAAATTGTGTGGTCAGTAGAAAGCCAGAGAAGGAATAACCTTTAGGAAGTACATCTGTCTGAGAACAGAAATAGTATTTTACTGGAGGGATTCATTCAAGATGTGATGATCTGAGAATAAATCTTTATTGGGTGATATAATAATTGAAATAAAGGCAAAATATGCTGAAAGATGTTGATTTCTTTTTGTTTAAAAGATAGCTTCACTTTGATCATTCCTATTTACGCTCATTATTTAAGAACATGCCATGTGTTATTCACTGCTGAAAGTGATATTCCCTGCAGAGAGAGCTGTGTGAGCTCCTGCTGTGAAATCAAGCTAGTCCATTACAAAACACTCCTCCCACTAGAAGAGATTCTCTCAGAACCTGAATTGACTTGCAGTATCTCCTAGGAAAAAAGGAAACTTTTGAGCAGTCACTACTGTATCCCTTGCTGTTTTCTTCCTATTACTCTGAGCTGTAATGTAGAAACCACCTGGCCTTTTCATTATCTTTATAACAAGGTCCATGATCAGAAGTGATAGCTAATATTGTGTAGGTCTGGTAACACTGACTTGCTGTGGGATTCATTTTGTTTTAACCTAATTTGGTGGATACGTTTCAATCCTTGACATAGCAGAAGGTCCTGCATTTTCCTTTGATTTCTGGTGCAGCTACCCAGTGTTGTCAAGGCAACCAGCATCAGTGTTTTCTTTTCTACAGTAAACTGAGGCTCAAACATTGTAAGCCTTAAATCTCACTCATTTCTTGTAATATGTGAGGTCAAATACTTCACCAGTATGCACAAAGGCACAAAGCTATTACTTTTTTATTGGCTATCATGTCATTATAAGGAACAACTCTGTGCGCAAGGGAGAATGTGTATAGTAAAGCTTTTAAAGTTAAAATAATTCTATAGCATTTATGTCCGGTTGTGATGCCTCAAGGTTACAAGGGACTGTTTTGTACAGACAGTTGTTGTACTTCTAGTGTTTTAGCAATTACGGTTGTGCTCTACTGCTAATTTGTATGTAAACAGTTCACACATATGCTTGTTCTTGTGCTGCAACCTTCTCATGACTTGTGCCACAACAAAAACAATAGGTCATCAATATTTCACAGTGGGAAGTCTGCTCTAGCGACCTATCCCAATATTTCTTTTTGTTCTATTCAGTGGCAGTTCTGCTGCTCCTGTCCCAATTTACAGTGCCTTACACCAGCTGAGAATCTGACCCCTCAACCTTTCATGGCCTAGAAACGTCCCCAAGATATCTTCATGCTAGCAAAATGTCATCACATCATAACATTGTGCTGTGACACCCCAGTGCAGCAGCCTTCCTGAAGAGAAGACAAGATGGCTTTTATTGTTTCTAATATCATTTTGTTGTTCATGGTGATTTGGGCTCTATTTTAAGATAAACAACCAAAGCTTTGGTTATCATAATATAAAGCTTCTTAAAAATCAGCTACTAAAAGTCATTTCCTCTTTTACTCATCAGTCATTCCCAAGTTCTGTATTTCTCCTGCTACAGTGGCTGATCTCAGTAATGCTCATGGAAGTGTAAGGAATTCAGGACATTGCTCAGCTTTAGATGTTTGTGATGTCAGCCACTGCTGCACAGAAACCTGAACCTGAATCTGGCTAGGTAAAATGCCTTTTGTACAGTCCAAACTCTCATTGTGTGACACAGTTAACAAACACTTGGGGGCTGTGAGTAAGCCCAGAGTCCCAAGTGTGCTCCCCACAGAAATGCTGCATTTCAGCAGGAGCTGAGATTATTACAATTCTGCTCTACTCAGTTGTGTGGCCTGTGGAACTCAGAATGAGTCTAGACCTTTTATCCCCATCCTTTTTGGTGGAGAGTCCAGTCAAGCATTTCCTAATTGCCATATATTAAACATGGGTCTTTAGAATTTACTGAGCCATACTAGAAAATGTAAAAAAATAAGAAGCAGAAAATATCAATTTTTCAATTCTCAGCCCCAATCTTGACCTAAAACAAATCTGAAGCTGTTAGTTATTTGTTGACTCTTACATAGTTCCAAAAATACTTGAAACATTCAGTTTTTAGAGCTTGATTTTGAAGCTGATGGCAATTTTGCCATTGGCTTTAATGGGAGAGGGCTGTTCGCCACCCTAATATTGATTAATAATGTAATAAATGACAAATTAATCAAATGAAAATATCCAAACTTTACTGAGATTATTTAAACTAAACTTCCAAATTATGTGAGTAGTTCTGAATGGAGGGCTTCCTTAGCTAAGAAGCAGATTATATATAGAGTCTGCCTGTATCTGCTTTGCTTGTTATTGGTGGAATAAATGTAACTATTTCATTTACAATATATATCATGGCTCTTCTCTTGTAATCAACTGCTATTTTCGCAGCACTGGGTCTAAATTATGTTAAATTAGGGAAAATAATATATTTAATTTCCTATATTTTACAACTTTCAGTATTGAACTCATTTTTCTTTTAAGTTTAAAAATATAGTCTTTCACTACAAGGACGTAAAATTTTCTACATGTACCTCACTCTCCTGCCACATGATGTTCCGAAGTTGGCTGTGTGAAAAGTAAAAGCACAATATTAGATCTTTGCTAGAGGACTTCGGGAATGTAAAGCTTACCTCAACTCTTCATCTGTGTGTTATGGCTGTACTTTTGTGAAGGACTCAACTGTGTACTTTTGTGAGGGACTCCCCTGGATTATTCAGAACAGATTGGTCCCACTTAGCTGTTTTTGTTTCATTGTATCAGATAATCATTTCCATGGAGAAAAGTATAAAAGACAATGAGTTAGGAGTAGCTATTTATTGACAAATTGGCACATTTTTTGCAAAGGTCAAATTTAAAGAAAATAAAGCACCTCCCCTCTTTCAGTCACTGGGATGTGGCAAGTCATGCATTTGAATCTGACATATATATTACACTTGCGCTCGAACAGTCAAGTGTACTGACCTGATCATGCTGAAATGCATGAGAAAATGTCAGACTGACAGACCTTTGGCCTATACAGTCACCCAGACCAAACAACACCTTTCTTGTGAATCAGACTGATTTGAATAAGTGAATATCAAATACTGGGTTCTATTTCCCCACCCAAGTAAGGTTAGCTTATTCTTCAGGAAGAAAATAATGCCCACATGAAAAATGGCTATTTTCAGGATCACTTGTACTATTTACTGGATGAGTAGGAAGGAGCAGAATTGGCTGGGGGCAATTTTGTTTGCATCTAACAGAACAGAAAATGAAAATAAAAACAGGAACGCAGATGGGGGTTTGGGTGACAACTTTTAGAGGTTCATCCAACTCCTATCAAATTATGCCTGAACTAAAGGTTCCCAAGTGCACGTTAATGTAGTCCCATTTCATTCAGAACTACGTTAATGTGCACTAGGGAATTTTTAGTGCATGCCAGCAAGATTCACATGGGCCATTTAGCGTGCAACGCGTTGGTGCACATTAGAATTTACATCCTTTCTGGTGCATCCTAAGGCACCATGTAGACATGCCCAAAAAAGATTTGTACTTGGTTTCCTAATATGCAGTCATGAAATTATGGACAGTGACACTTCAGCGTATTTAGAAAGAGGCCTGAAGAATGTATTTCAGCAAAATGTAAGGCTTATACTGAGGGGAAGAATGATTGGCTTCAGCTAAATATATTTTTCAGAAATATTTGAGGGTTTTAACTCTGTCTTCTTCCTGAATGAGTACTAAAGTTTCTAATGAAGTTACTTCCCTTTTGTGTCAGGATTCTCTAGGAGCTTTCTTTGAGATATAGTCTTTCGTTGTTGTGTGTGTATTTATCTGTGTATTGTTGCTTCCAACATACAAAGGAATACTTTTCTCAATCCACATTATGGAACATACATTGATGTGAAGGGGAGTTATGCGCATGGATTATATTGATGATAGAAAATATAATACCTTCAGGTCAAATTACACCATAAGATCTCCAGCAAATCTCAGATAAGTTACTTATAGTTTTGTCTGTAACAAATAAGCGAGCATAGGGGATTCTCTCTCTCTCTCAAGAGTGGTTTTACTCTGATGGTAGGGCAAATGGAACAAAGGAGGGGGGAAGTGTATGATTTGAAGAGAACAGGACATTTTCAGCATAATACAGTACTAAGTGCAATCCTTTTCCCTTATATTGGCTTAACACAAAGCAAATGCAAGTGAAAATATTTTCCAGACTTTAGGGGGAATTACTAATATTACACAGTAGCCACAGGAGATCTGGAGCCACCAGGATGATGGCTGGATGCATGAATTTTGACTGGGACTTAGTAAATAATAGAAAAATATAATTTTTTTAGTATTTTATTTTAAATGTCAGCAATTTTGAATAAATTATCTAATTAATATGATTTGATCAGTTCTCATTTTGACACATGTATCTCAAGGTGGTTCCAGGTCTCATAATTAAATATTTTGGGAACCAAGTTGTGTCGTGAATAGAGAGGGGAAGGTGATCCATGAGAGGTCTCTTGCTAACAAAACTATGATAATTTGTTAATAAGCACCCAAAAGTGCTGTAAGCACTGTATAAAACATAATAAAGATATAGTCTTTGCCTCAGGGAGCTTTCAATCTAATTAGACAAGACAGAGGAAGAGAGAGACACATATAGATGGGTATAAAAGGTATCAATGTAAGAAAAAGCCTGTTAGAAGAGCCTGATCTAAATCTGGGGAAAAAAGGAGAATTTGCCAAACTGCTGAACTTAATCAACAATAATTGCACATTTCAGAAAGAAAACAAATAGATGTGAATACAGACTTAATAAGAAAAAGTAAAGAACAAGTCTAGGGAGGAAAACAGAGTGAAAGTATTATAGTTAAAATGTATGAGCATATGAAAGAATGTTCTAGTTATGGAAAGAGGCACAAACCTAGACAATGTCCAACGTATGGTCAAACCTGCCATATCTGCAAGAAATAGAATCGTGTTGCAAAAGTTTGCAGACAGAGAAGTCTGGAAACACTTAGAAATATACATTTAGTTCAAAATTCAAAAGTCTCAAAGAGGATACCGAATAAGTAATACAGAGCTTCAGTTGTATTTATATGATTTAAAATTAGAATATCAACTTTCTAGAGTTTATGAAGTAACCAGTGTAATTGAAGATGATATATTTTAAATAAATTTTTCCTGTAACAGAAAGCTTAGCAACAGATTACCTAGTTTTTTTCAAGATTATAAGGAAAGGATTAACTGTAAATATCGGTCAAGTTTGTATCAAATGAATTATTGTGATAGAGGATCACATCAACTACCTTGTTTGAAATCAGATGTACACTAATGTAGAAATTGGGCTTAGAAATTGTAATCTTACGATGCCATGACTAATAATGGTCAAGTATGTGGATTAAATTGGAGATATTTGAAATAGTTACCTGCAAGACCAGACTCAATTTAAAGAAGAAATTATATAGTACAGCAATCTGTCTTGAGGCACATCACTGCTAGGTGACTTGTCTTTATCTTCAAGGCTTTAAAGGAATATAATTTCCTACACACACACACCTCCTTACATATTATTTGCACATACACTTCACAAAGACTATGATGACCAGTGTGACACAGGCTTTCAGTAGAGATCTTACATAACACTCTTTGAGGGAACTAGTATGTAAATACCAGACCCAGGGGATCCCTGTAACCCTAATGCACCCTTCTGCCAGCTAGCATCAAGAGGTCCTTGGGTCACAATGTTAAACATTCATCTTGTTAGTTCCATCCCCCTTTTCCCCTCATTCCTCTTGTCTGTGCAAGTGGCTCATCCTCCCTCTTTCCCATTGCCCCTCCATGCTAACTATGCCTTTGTTCCATGCTCTCTGCACCATTATAGATTTAAGACCAATGCCAACATAAAAATAATCAACCATGCAGATGGTGCCCGTATTACTTGGTGTTGAGAGGCAGATAGATGTATTGCCATAGAGTAGAAAGACATGCTCTGGCATGGTTCTGGAGGAGGTGAAGGAAGGGGGCCTCATGGCTGGTCCTATCTCTGAAAGTGGTTTTCACAACATGTTCAGCCTTAATGGCGTATCACAGCCAAAAAACTGGATATGTCCTATACCAAGACATAATACATGCCATTAGATATACCACTAACATTCTACTAACATACAGTACGTGCCATAAAATGCAGCAGTCCCTATTTGCTTTGATTGGGACGCTAAAATCTTGGATTAACTGTTGTGAGCCTGGCTTTCCAGCACAAATGTAACTGTGACTTATGTAGTTTTAGCCCCAGTTAGTTTGACCTACTATACAAATTTAGGTTATTCCATTTGATAGCTGGAGCAAGACATCTTACCTAAAGATATATGCTGTAGAGACATCTGATGGGGGATCTTGCCACAAAGATGTGCTGTAATTTCTTTATGGCAGAGTGGACAGGGAAAGGAATTGGCTGGCTGGGGAAGAGCCAGGGATGTGAGCAACAAATCAATGGAATATAAAAAAGGATTGCCCAAGAGTCTGGTTTAGCAAGAGCGGGTGGTAGCAGCAGCTCTTGAGTGAAGGTTCTTGGCGGAGGGTCAGGGCTAGATTTCATTTCCCTTCACTCCTGTGTGGTTTATCCACATATAGCCTGTCCTCTCTGACTTTGCGTGAATGATGGATTTCTCTGCAGCCAGAGTACATCCTTTCTGGATATCGTAATGAGATAGATGTGGCCATCTTCTAGTTGTTTGTCAGAAAAGATCACTCCCTACTGATTTGGAGGAAAGCCTTATCCATCTTGGATTTCATCCAAGCTATTCTCTGTGGTGGCACTGAGCTCCACGTGATAGTGGTAGCTTCAGTACTGGCCTGTAGTGCAGCACAGTCCCTATTATGACCGTCTTTTGGATTGCATTAGCACTAATCGGCCACAACTGGAGACTCATTGTGCTAGGCATGTACAAACACATAGTGAGAGACTGTATTCCCCAGATTTCTTGCAGGCTAAATGGACAAGACAAATAAAGATTCAGAAGGGAAACTGATTCACAAAAACGTGAAGTGACTTGCACAAGGTCACATGGGGCTAGATTCACCAAGGAACTTGGGCATGGCAATGCTGAGTGTCACCCTGCTTAACTTTTACATGCCTAGAAAAAACACCTGGTTAGCACCTAGCTTCTTATAATGCATGGGAGACATAGGACCCTTACTGTGGGATTCACAAAAGCCAGCATGCTAGGCAGCTCCTCCCCTCAGGTAGTCAATGGGAGACATTAAGCCAAGCGCTGTGTGCTCAGAACTACCCCTCTCTTGGAGTTAGATGCCTATAAAATTATTTGGAAAAGAGGGACTGTAGGTCTTCGACTTTCTAAGCTAGTGCTGCGACCATCAGCTATAGTCTTTTGTTCTTTCCTTCCTCACCTCTCCTGTGATTTTCTCATAATTTATCCAAAGTGGAACAGCTTCAACGGGAGAATCTGAGGGAGCCCCACATCAGAATACTGAATGAGCCAGTGGTTAGGGCCCTCACATGAGAAGTGGCAGATCCCACTTCAAATCTCTTCTCCCTTTCAGGTGGAGTGAGACTTGACCTGGAGGTCTTCCTACATTCCAGGTGAGTATCGTAACCACTGGGCTATTTTTTGGTAAACTCACTTATCAGGGGCTGATCCAGTAGGCAAGGACTGAGTTAGGTGGCCAAATACCTCTCTTCCCCCCAGTCATGAATCACACAGGGGCTTAGGCAGCTGGACCCTTGGTGTAAGGTTGCAGTGCACACGCTCAGAGGCAGAAACATAGGCACCTAAGGGAAATTTTACTGCAATACATGTAGGCTCTGCGTGATTTTATGTACCTAAAGGATTCAAGGACAAGGACTGATCAGGAGTTTTGTGAATCCCAGTGGGGCCTGATTCTGGGATTTTAGGCACCTAAAGTGGCAGCTAAATGCCTCAGGCCTTATGTGAATCTAGCCCTTAGGAGCTCAGTGGCAGAGCTAAAACTAGTGCCCTGTCCACTAGATCATGCAATGTCACACTGAACAAAGACTGTATTAACTGCTGTTTCAACATGTGAAGAGAATCCTTAAAGGCTTTTTAGGGAGAAGGGTTTATGCATTGTAGAAAGCTGTTAATGTTGCTTTTTAAATAAACAACCATAATGTGACATGAGCATATCCCTAATAGATGAGGCGGTGATGACGATGTTGGTTCGGAAGAAGGCCCTGCTATGGGCAGAGGATGTTATAATTATCCACCGTGGCGTTTCTTGCACTTTCCTCTGAAGCATCTGTTGCTGGCCACTCTGAAACAGGATACTGGGCTGAATGGACCACTGGTCTGACCTAGTATGGCCATTCTTATATTAATGTTCCACATTCCTGCTTTTAGGTCTGTGCTGGAATATAGGTACTGGGGTGAGGATAGTTACTGAATTATGATTATTCTTGATGATACAGATTACAGAAACAGCTACTTCATTTTGCATTTTAGAGAGGATCTGTTCCAATTACTTAATATCCCTACTTTGCACATTTTAAGGGCCTGCTAACTGATGACATACAAAGTTACAAATTCATAAGCTTAATAAGTGGTGTGCACTGATTGTACCAACCGAGTACAACTCTTTCAGTTCACTGTCATTTTTAAAGAGAAATGTACTGCTCTTTATTTTGAAAAGGCTGCATTATGAATTCTGTGAAGATAAAAATCTCATTACTAAGGTGTTTAGCGAAGTGAGGTATTTTAATAACATAGTTCTTCAATAATCTATGTGAACATTACTGCAGAAGCTGTAGAATCTTAGGGCTTTTCTACAAGCAGAGCTGCACCAATTTAATATGTGTGATTTTAACATTTCTTTAGTTAAACAGATGCAAGTCTGTGTAGACACTGATTTCAGTTTAAACCAGTATATTTTAGGTTATGTTGATGAGGAACAGTGAAAGAAGTCACTCTTTAACTGAAATGAGTGCCTACAAAGGGGTTTGTACCAGTTTTAACTAAATCAGCTTAGCTAAGGGTATGTCTACACTGCCCACGTTACAGCGCGGCCGCAGCAGCTCTGTGACATGGGCAGTGTACACACGCTTTATCACCAGGAGAGAGCTCTCCCAGTGATTTAAAAAAAAAAAAAAAAAAAAACCACCCCGAACGAGCAGTGGTAGCTTTATCGCCAGGAGCACAGCTTTTCTATACTGGCGCTTTTCAGCACTCAAACTTTTGTTGCTCAGAGGAGTGTTTTTTCACACACCTGAACGACTAAAGTTTTAGAGCTGAAAGTGGCAGTGTAGACACAGCCTAACTGGTGCAAATCTGTGTGTAGACCAGGCCTTAGATTATATATTCTATGGACCATGTCTTTCTGTATGTGTCTACAGTGCCTAGCACAATAGAGACCTGATTCTGGATGCACAGTTAAGAGAAGGGGGTATGATGAGCCTAACACACATCTTACAGCAGGGGGTGGGCAAAATTTTTGGCTTGAGGGCCACATCAGTGTTGCAAAACTGTATGGAGGGCCGGGTAGAGAAGGCTGTGCCTCCCCAAACTGCCTGGCCCCCATCCCCTCCCACTTCCCACCCTCTGACTGCCCCCCTCAGAACCTCCGACCGTCCAACCCCCCTGCTCCCTGACGGCTCCCTCCCAGAACCCCCCGCCCCTAACCACCCCGCCCCTGGGACCCCACCCCTTATTCAACCCTCCCTGCTCCCTGTCCCCGGGTGGTCCTGACCCCTATCCACCCCTCCGGAACCCCACCCCCTATTCAACCGTCCCTGCTCCCTGTCCTTACTGCCCTGACCCCGATCCACACCCCTGCCCCCTGACAGGCCCCCCAGGACTCCCACGCCTATCCAACCACTCCTGTTCCCTGTCTCCTGACTGCCCCCCAGGAGTCCCTGCCCCTTATCTAACCCCCCCCGCTCCCCACACCTTTACCATGCTGCTCAGAGCAGCAGGACTGGCAGCCGCGCCACCTGGCCGCAGCCAGCTACGCCACCGCGCTGCCCAGAGCACTGGCGGCATGGCGAGCTGAGGCTGCGGGGGTGGGGGGATGGCAGGGGAGGGGCCGGGGGCTAGCCTCCCTGGCTGGGAGCTCAGGGGCCAGGCAGGACAGTCCTGCAGGCTGGATGTGGCCCGCAGGCCGTAGTTTGCCCACCTCTGTCTTATAGCAACCAGGCACAAATATACTCCCTACACTTTACTGAGCACTGGTGCCTCTTGGGTGCTGTTTATCTCAAAGGGAAGGCCATGGACCTATCCCTTGTTCTTCCCACCCACTAGACCTGGCAAATGCTGCATTATCCTAAGGGGAGGTGCCAGAGACACACTCAGTATTCTGTGATGTACAGCAGGGTATTTTGTGCTGCATTAGAGTATAAGGTAGTCTTTGCTACAGATCTAACCTCTAGTTCCTCTTTGGTTTTGCTTCACATATTACAAAGGCTAAACTCTCCTCTCTCAGCCACACTTCTGATTTCTTCAGAGCTCTTCTGCTCTCCCTGTGTGGAACCCCTATTGTCTTTTATTAGTATTAGTTTGTCTTTCTTCTTCCTCCCCACACGGATTGCCTAGAGAACCCATTCCATTCCTGAAAACAGTCTGATTCTTTCCTCCAGCTGGTAGTTTGATATTAGTGAGTGGTTTACTGTGGAGTCAGAAACAATTAGCACTTTGACAACTGACCAAAAAAATAGAAAATAAATGCCCCCAAGTTATGTACTCAGATCACACTGAAATATCTTGAGTGCTCAGTTCACTGCATCATATACTCGCTAAAGTCCTTATGGTCTTTTGCCCTGTCTTTTCCAAAAGATCATCCATGATCTGCTATCATATTAGGCTTCTTTTGGGAAAGGGGCCACGCTTCTCTTTGTTTGTAGAGCATTTGAAATAGCACATTTTAGGTGCCATCATAAAATCATCATTTCAGACTCCCTTTTGCAGAGATTATTGGGTGGGAGCAGGGAGAAGGACACATACTCTCTCCCTCCCACCCCCCAATTATTTACCTTCTTGAAAAAAGAACAGAAACTATGTAATAAAATAGCCTTGTCTCTAGATGTGAACAGAAGCAGCTCCATGCAGGTGTGTGCTGCTTCTTGTATTCTGCTATTATGTTTATTTGCAGAATTATATATAGCAAGAAGGATTGATGCAACAGGAAAACACATCAAACACAAAAGATTTAATGCTCGATCACTATAGAATTTCCCTTTCCAGGGCTGCTCTAACCAATCCTAGAAAACAAAGATCCAGAAAAAGATACAGGAGTTACAATTAATTAATTCTACAGAAGCCCTTTCTCAGCAGCATCAGCCATCTTTCTCTACTTCAGACAGTCTCTGAGCTGCCTCTTTGAAGTGGCACAGCCCTCTGAGTGGCTGCTATGACATACTCAGGACACTGACTGACCTGGTCTTTGAGCCACTATCACTTCTTTGCTGGCGATACCTGAATTTCTTGTGTTCTGAGCTCTTTTTTATCTTCTTTTCTTTTGAAGTTTGTTATACAGTACAGAAGGTTAGTTTCCTCCTGCTCCAAGCATTCAAAGGAGAGACACCTTTCCCCAAACTTGTAACTTCAATTTTGTATGTACAGCCATTTGCCCCTTGCAAGAGAAACATTTGTGTATGTAAATAGCACATTAATTTACAAATGTGGGTAGCTAAATACAAAATTGTGGGAATAAATTATTGTGGGCCAAGCCTTTTGGCCCAAGTGAAGATTGTGGGAAACCCTGAATGCAGTGAGGGGGTGGAAGGATGCAGAGAACTGCACCTTTAGCATGCTGCAGAAATATGCCCTTTCAGGGCTCTATCTGCCATACTATGGCTAATGCTTGAGGTACAGGACAGGCTAGATGAGGACTGTGTGGCTTTCTGAACAGTGAATCTGTGTCTCTGTTGCAGGGGAATGGGGAAATGTGAGCCAATGGTAACTATAATCCTAAGGGTGCAGCCCTTTTGGAGAGACTTTTGTCTCGATCATGGAACTGTTTTGCATAAAGTCTGTTTACCTACATGTTGTCTGCAGGGGAGGGAATTTGAATTGCCGCCATATTTTTATAGACTGAGTTAAGGCCCCTTTGAAAATTTGATCCAAAATGTCTATAGTAAGCAGTCTCTAGAACAGGGGAGGGCAAACTTTTTGGCCTGAGGGCCGCATTGGGTTTCTGAAATTGTATGGAGGGCCAGTTAGGGGAGGCTGTGCCTCCCCAAACTGCTAGGCATGGCCTGTCCCCTGCCCCCTATCTGAACCCCCCTGCTTCTCGCCCCCTGACAGCGCCCCGGCAACCCCTGCCCCATCCACCCACCCCTTCTCCCTGACTGCCCCCGGACCCACCACCCCTAACTGCCCCCCGCCACCCTATCCAACCCCACTCTCCTTCCTGACTGCCCCCCGGGACCCCTGCTCCCATTCAAGCCCCCTGTTCCCTGCCCTCTGACCGCCCCAACCTCTATCCACACGCCCAGCCCCTGACCACCCCCCGAACTCCCCTGCCCTCTATTCAACACCCCCCGCTCCCTTACCGTGCTGTCAGGAGCACCGTTGACTGGCAGCGTGGCTGCACAAGGACAGGCAGCCACGCCACGCAGCTCAGTGCACCGGGTCAGGCCGGGCTCACAGCTGCACTTCCCCCAGGAGCTCATCGCCCAGAGCATTGCACCAGCAGCACAGTCAGCTGAGGCTGAGGGGAGAACAGCAGGGGAGGGGCCGGGAGCTAGCTTCCCGGGCCAGGAGCTCAGGGGCCTGGCAGAACGGTCCCGTGGGCCAGATGCGGCCTGTGGGCCGTAGTTTGCCCACCTCTGCTCTAGAAAATGGGACTGCATCCCTAGATACTTCAGAAAACCTGTCTTTGAGCAATTGCTTGAATAAAACTAGCATAGTGATTTTGATTAACCAGTATCACCTCAAAAAGACATAAAAAGAGGCAGTTTTGATCCTGCTGCCTTTTGACCTATAGCCAGCTCCCACAAGTACTATGGATTCCTGTAGATTAGCCAGCAGGGATAAGGAACTTGTTAACTACATTGGCTATCATAGTCTTATTTAGATACCTTTTCCTCACTGAGTGTAGGCAGACTGTTTAGATTCCTATTTCTGTGATGACTCATGATGATTTAGTTTGCAATTACAAAAAAAATGATTATGAACTTCGGTAACAGCTTTTAGTTTTCGGAGGAAGATCATGTCTTTATAACACAGAGGAAGCAAAAAGCTTGAACAAGGAGCTATGTGTACTGTTAACTAAGATTATTACAACCTTTCTATGGCATGAGCTAATAACAAAATGTTCTCTCTCTTTTTCAAAGGTTTTGGGATGTGTGCATAAAATCTACAGTGCACATTGTTTCTAGTTCTATATTTAGTCCAATACACTTTTTAATGGTTGATTTTATTTTTGTGCAAAGTTACAAAATCTTGCTTTCATTTCTTTGTGCCTTTGAACGCTCTTCACAATATATTGTGTTATGAACTTTATGAACTCAGTACAGTCTTATTGCACCCTCTAGTGGCTAGCAGGCCTCATTCTTGAAGGAAACCAGCACACCACTTTCAAAAGACAAGTGTTGGAGCTTGAATTCATAACCTAGCTAGTCACTAAAAATCATGGTCTTAATCAGTGCTTAATTTGTAATGAAGGAGGCGCAAGGGCTCGAGCAATTTTTTAACTGTCATAACTGATGTGGCAAGCCCAGAGGTGCCCGGGGCTCAGCCCTGGCACAAATTAAGCACTGGTCTTAATAAAGACACTGGATTTATGGCTTATTACAACTCTCTATAACCCACTAACACCCCCCCTCCCACCACCACCACCACCACTTTGTCCTATGAATGGTCCCTTAGAGTGTGTGCTAACTACTTATGCTAAACTATCTGTTTGATCTTGTATTTAGCTGTGACATTCTGAGTACCTTTCCCAGACCTGAAGAAGAGCTCTGTGTAGCTCGAAAGCTTGTCTCTCACCAGCAGAAGCTGGTCCAATAAAAGTTATTACCACACCCATCTTGTCTTTCACAGTAAAAATGTAATATTCTAGTTGATTTGTTAAAATGAAAGATGCTGTACCCTATCAGTCTAACAATACAAGGAGATAAATATCCTGAGTGGTTCTAAATCCCTCATCATAGCACTCCTCTATTGGTTAGCCTTCTGTCACTCACCTCCGCTTGACCCTCTGCCCAAAATGAAAAGGAGAGAGAGAATTGAGAGATGCTTATGAAGCTTGTAACACAAAATTCCACAAGACACAAAGCATCCTTGGTATAAACAAGTACGTCCCCAGTGAGTTTATAGGAGTTGTGGCATAGAACCATAATATTTATTTGTTGTACCCCTCGTTCTTTCCCCACATTCTTCCGTTGTCCATTTGTCTTCACTCACTCTGTAGTCTTTTAGATCTCTGCCCTGAAGAGCTTACTGTCTTCTTATACAGCACTGTGAAATCACAGTATAAACATCTCTCCAAGAGTGAAACTGGAGCACATACCATCACCAACCATATTGACACTCAGGGGTGCAATTATTATTTTTGTTTGTTTGTTTTACATAATATGCCTTTCCCAACCCCTCCCTCTCTCCCCCCCTCCTTAGACTTCTCTTGCTGTTTCTCTGGCCTCTCCTGCTTCCTGCTGCTGTCTCTTTTTCTCCACCAGCCTCAGTACAGCACCCCCTCTTAGGCCAAATTCTGTTCCTAGTTGTAGATTGACTTTGAAGGGAGCCCCTCACTTTTATCCCTTTTAGTCTCTTCGGCTGACTGCTTCCTCATTCCCTTCCCCAAGGTCTCACTGCTCGCCCTCTTCCTGTCCCCTTATGCCTCCCTAGTTAGATTCAAAAGTCTTTTGTGCTTCAGGCATCAACAACATTACATACCCAGTTTAACTTTGAGAAAAGACTAATTGGAGTGTTTGTTTCTCCTGAGTGTTATCAATGAAAGCCCAGTGTTAAAGGAAGTTCTGTTTGTTGGTAAGTGTTATATTGTAAGCTCTTTGGGACAGGGATGATCATTTATTGTTTTTACACAGTGCCTAGCACAATGGGGCCATGACCTGATGGAGGCTACTAGATGCTAGCAATAAATTAAATGAAATCTGTGGAGTTTTCTTCACCATTAAAAGTTCTATTCCATACAGGTTTTCATACCTTGCTCATCACAGTAGTATCTGAGTGCTTGCCAGTAGTGCGTGAAGCAACATGACTACACATCTGTCACTTGTTTGTTCTCTCACCCTCTCCCCACAGGGAGAAGCGTGTGCAGTGGAGTGTCTTGTTTTGGTAGGGGGTGGTGGGGGTTTTTTTTTGACTAAAAATAAAGTTATATATTGGCAAAACTGTTCACGTGTTTTCTTCAACCAGCTCTAGTTGAACTAGATATCTGATATGGGATTATGTAGTAGTGGTTATCAGCTACTTCACTTAGCATGGAATCAGGTTAATGGGGGAGGACACCCAATGCCTTTGAACTTGATGGCTGTTAACAACAGACACTATTAGCCTAGATTAGTTGTTAGTTTAAATAACTCTAGAACGAATAACTTAGGAAACCTAATGCAGACAGAAAATAGGGAAAAGAAACTATTTTCTATGTTAAATCGATTCTTGAAGGTTGGCACTAGCGGTTTTAACACCTGTTATTTTTAACCAATATAAGCCATGGCTATTTAGTTTTCTTCTGTGATGCAAGAGTCTGGGTTCCTTCTCTTGCCTGTATCTCACACTATCCTGACTTTTCCTCCACCTCCTTGTCTCGGGAGTATTCTGCTTTTATTTGTTTTTAATGGTTGTAACTGTTGTTTTGTTACATCAATCCGCTGAGATCACTGACTTGTAAAACTGTGGTATGAAGCCTTAAGAGTGAGGAACGCTTTTGTATCATCCTTTGACCTACCCACTAACACCCTAAGCTTCAGCCCCAAAGGTCTGGCCTTACACTGTACCTATATAGAGCACCGTCCCCAGAACCATAACTGTTTCCACATTCAGAATTGCTTCACTTGGAAAGTGGTGCTTTTGGCACTTTTACTGAAGTTGTAGCATCATATAGGAATTACTGTCCTGCAAAGGACACCAACATGACCATTTGTGTGCCAGTCCCGACGTGGGCTTAAATAGGAACTATTACTGATATAGCAATTGCTTTCTTGCATGAGCTGGAGAGAGAGAGCATGTATGTCTGTCAGAGAAAAATTCTGAGTCTTTAAATTTCCTTTCCCGCTCATCTTACTCTATATTTATTTTTCACTTCAGTTCTACCCCGTGCCTCCCAATTTGTGCAGTTGAACTTACCCTCTGGTTTGTGCCATTGCTTAGATACTTTATGTGAAAGAGCTACAACTAGAAAAGTCTCATTATCTCTACAGTTCAGTCATGTTCATACAGTTCAGTCGGATGGTAATATGACCATCCGAAAGGTGGCACTGTTGTACTATGTTTTCCACCTACTTTACTAATATTCATGAGGGTGGTGTCTGTGGATTTCAGAAGTATTCATCAAAGTTAGAGGCAATCTGTTTTTAAATACATGCTTTTTAGACAAAAGGGTAGGGTGTTTTTTTTAGTAGAATTTGTTATGATTGAGAGGAGGAACTGTGGCAAAAAACAAAAAATTTATACAATATCAACAAAAGGAAAAGTCAGAGTTTGAAGTCAGCTGAGTTGCATGGGTGCAACTGAAAAGAGACTTTGGCCTGTTGTATGAAATCTATCCAGAGTCTTACCCAAGATTACGTGACAGGTTTTTAAGCAACCAAGCACATTTGGAGTTCTGGAAGATGTGAATTTTTCTTCATAGCTCCAGATTTGGGGTGCTTGCTGCAGTTAAAACTAATATTTGCTTTTTGACTTCCCTCTCACTGTTAATCTGCCATTGCTGCAGAGACACACGATTAGGTGTAACTCATAGGAAGGCGGTAAGAGATCAGAGGTGAGACTCCTTCCACAGGATCCTACATTCTTATGAATTGATGTAGATTTGTATATAATGCATCAGGTAAGTTTGTGAAGCTTACAATGCTATCTTAGGGACATAAGTTATAAGAAAAATATTTTGTAATTAACCCGTCTTTCTTCTCGTTTCAAACAGGAACAACTAGAATGACAAGGAGGCTTTCTTTACAAGCCCACTTAATTGCTAATTCTTTTCTGATTACAGTGGGAGAAACTACAGATGACAACAAGTGAAAGGAGGAAGATAGTCTGTTCAGTTACATTCCATATTATTGCTATTACCTGCGTTGTTTGGTCATTGTATGTTTTAATAGATCGAACTGCTGAGGAAATTAAGCAAGGCAATGACAATGGTAAGTGACTTTATCTCCTTCATTGCTAACAGGGAAACATTAGAAATGCAGATAGATAGCAAGGCACTTTTTATTTGTAAATATATAACAGGATTATAGGGAATTTGTTTGATGACAAAGCAAAGGACACACAATTCAGTTTACAAACCTGTTTTTTGCTGAATATATTTTCTTTCCTGCAGTGCAAAGAGATCACAGTTCAATGCACCCATCACAACAACTAAACCATTCAGTTCATTCTTTTCATTTTACTTCAATAGCTGGACTTTTTTAAAGCTACTATTTAAAAATTGATGAGTGAAACTTAAAAAGTTCAGTGCAAGTTCAGTTCAGAGCATCCAAAAGATTTAAGTGCCCATCTGACCTATTGAAACCTCTCGTCTACAAAACTGGGGTAGAAATCTTGCAAAAGGCTTTCTTAGGTTTCAAGCAAGTTAAAACTTCCAGACCCAGCAAGAAACGCTGCATGAAATTCACCCTAGTGTAGAAAGTCCTGTGCAGCCCTTAATGTGGGAATTAAATGTCACAGAGGTCCTTTCCTGCATTCTCTGCACACAGCTGGATTTCATCCTCTAACAGCAGCCTTTATTGTGATATTTCAGCACTTTCAGTTCTAGTGGGAATCCAGGCAAGCAAAGACTGGGAAAAATGAGGGAGAGGGAGGAGTTACTGGAACAGTTTAGAACAGGGGTAGTCTATTTTTGTCAAGGTCCACATTTTTTCATCAAGGTATAGTCAAGCTCCAGGATCCAGAGAAAATAATAAGTAAATAAAAAGATTTGGGGGTCTGTTCAAAAGCATATGGCAGTCCAGATTTGCCCCGTGCTCCACCTATTGACTACCCCTGATTTAGAACCTTAACAAAAGTTTTGGTTATTATTTCAGTACTAGTAGCATGCCAGTCAGGATTGTGGCCTCGTTGTGCTAGAGGGCATTTAAATGCAGGACTGGATTTACATAGCTGATTTGTTTTACAACAGACTACAGTGGATTACTGAACTAAGCAGATATTGCCAACATGCGTATAGTATACTACTTTAGCAGAGATGCAAATGCTATGCTGCCTTTAATTACAAGAATTCATTAAGGAAAAATTAACACATGGGAGCAAATCCTGGCTATGGACACACCCCTTGGTGCTCAGTGAAGTCAATGAGGAAATAGATTAGCACATTCAAAAACAAAATTTGATCCACACACAGTAGCATTTATTTGATTACTACAGACAACTGCAAAGCTCCCATCCCCTACAGTGATGCAACAGCAGGCCCACTCTTTTTCATATTGAAATTCAGAACTCTGATTTACTACCCAAAAAGTTACACGCTAGCCCAATAAAGTGGGAAGATGGGGGAAATCATTAAAAGTATTTTTCCCTATTTCTTCTTGGCGTACTTACTCCAGGGTCTGGTGAGATGACAGAAATATCTAATCAAACTAGCTCGTGTAAATCAGCATAGCTCCACTGCCTTCAGCAGAGTTACAGTGATTTACTGCAGCTGAGGCTATGGCCTGGTGTGTAATTTTTCAAAACTAACACCACATCTCAACAGTGATCACTGGTAGGTAGGATTTTCAGAAGCTCCTAAGTCAGTGTGTGGAATAGCTGTCATTTCCTTAATAAGGAGACCATCCCTCTCACTTAAGAGTAGGAGTCCAACTGACTTTCACTGGAATATGTGCTAAAGTCACTTTGACTTTCAAAAGCGCCACCCTGAAAAAGTCAGCACTTACTAGCAGTTTCCATGACAGGGAAATCTGTGGTAATTAAACACCATTCCGTAGTGATTATATCAATGATTTCTCACTTACAAAGACTTTTCTAAGGCAAGCCAGTTGCATAAGCAGCAAAAACAGATGGTTAAACTAGGGCTGTTGATTAATTGCAGTTAACTTATGCAATTAACTCAAAAATTAATCGCACTGTTAAACAATAGAATACCAATTGAAATGTATTAAATATTTTGACAGGTTTCAGAGTAGACTGGATACAATTAACTTAGGCTTGAATAGAGACTGGGAGTGGATGGGTCATTACACAAAGTAAAACTATTTCCCCATGTTTATTTCCCCACCCCCACCCCCACCGTTCCTCAGACGTTCTTGTCAACTGCTGGAAATGGCCCACCTTGATTATCACTACAAAAGGTTTCCTCCCCCCTCACCCCCCCCCACCCCCTGCTGGTAATAGCTCACCTTAAGTGATCACTCTCATTACAGTGTGTATGGTAACACCCATTGTTTCATGTTCTCTGTGTATATAAATCGCCCCACTGTATTTTCCACTGAATGCATCCGATGAAGTGAGCTGTAGCTCACGAAAGCTTATGCTCAAATAAATTTGTTCGTCTCTAAGGTGCCACAAGTACTCCTTTTCTTGTTTTTAAAATATTTTGGATGGTTTTCTACATTTTCAACTATTTCTATTACAACACAGAATACAAAGTGTATAGTGCTCCACTTTATATTATTTTTATTACAAATATTTGCACTGTAAAAATGATAAACAAAACAAATAGTATTTTTCAATTCACCTCATTCAAGTACTGTAGTGAAATCTCTTTAGCGTGAAAGTGTAACTTACAAATGTAGGGTTTGGGGGTTTTTTTGTTACATAAGTGCACTCAGTGTAAAATTTTAGAGCCTACAAGTCCACTCAGTCCTACTCCTTGTTCAGCCAATCATTAAGACAAACAAGTTTGTTTACATTTATGGGAGATACTGCTGCCTGCTTCTTATTTACAATGTCACCTGAAAGTGAGAAAAGGCATTCGCTGGGCACTGTGGCATTGCAATTTGGCAAAGAAGGTACCAATGTGAGATATCTAAAAATAGCTACAGCACTCGACCCAAGGTTTAAGAATCTGAAGTGCCTTCCAAAATCTAAGAGAGACGAGGTGTGGAGCATGCTTTCGGAAGTCTTAAAAGAGCAACACTCTGATGTGGAAACTACAGAATCCAAACCACCAAAAAAGAAAATCAGCCTTCTGCTGGTGGTATCTGACTCAGATGATGAAAATGAACAGGTGTCGGTCTGTACTGCTTTTGATGGTTATCGCGCAGAACACGTCATCAGCATGGACAGATGTCCTCTGGAATGGTGGTTGAAGCATGAATGGACATATGCATCTTTAGCGCATCTGGCACGTAAATATCTTGCAACACCGGCTACAACAGTGCATGAGAACATCTGTTCTCACTTTTAGGTGACATTGTAAACAAGAAGCAGGCAGCATTATCTCCTGCAAATTGTAACCAAATTTGTTTGTCTGAGCGATTGGCTGAAGTAGGACGGTGTGGACTTGTAGGATCTAAAGTTTTTTACAATGTTTTATTTTTGAATGCAGTTGGTTTTTTGTACATAATTCTACATTTGTAAGTTCAACTTTCATGATAAAGAGATTGCACTACAGTACTTGTAAACTGAAAAAATACTATTTCTTTTGTTTTTTACAGTGCAAATATTTATAATTAAATATAAAGTGAGCACTGTACACTTAGAATTCTGTGTCGTAACTGAAATCAATATATTTGAAAATGTAGAAAATACCCAAAAATATTTAAATAAATGGTATTCTATTATTGTTTAACAACGCAATTAATTTTTTTAATCACTTGACAGCCCTAGGTTAAACTCAAATTACTGCTCTTCTGGTTGCAACTAAGCCTGGCAGATGACCACCAGTGGATTCTAATCCTCCAGCTGACAGCATATCCATCTTGGAGTGCCTCTCTCTAATGACTCCCAAGCATTGCTTTGAAGTTTAATTATCCTGTTTCTAAAGCACCTTGATCGTGATTTGCACTCTATATGTTCTAAGGATTTTTAAAGATCTTCCATATGTGACTAATAAATTTATTTTAAGTAAAATATCAAGAAAGCAGCATTGACACAGAGGCATATGACATGCAATCTCAAAACCACACACTTGCATATTATGTATTAATGCCAACACTGTCATCATTAGATCTGATGCAGTAATGCACAACTGAGGGTTTTTCCCCCATTTTAGTCATACTGCTAAACATATGAAGAAGCAGCTGCAGTGTTGTTAATTATCCTGTGATTATAAAGCTGTTCCCAGTATAGCAATAATTGATTTTGTAAAGTTCTAAGACAAGTTCTAGGCTAAAGTGAATCATCTTAGCATTACTCATATCATTACGGAGTTCAAATTCTCTGTTCTTAGTGTCATCACCCATGGAGACTTTTTTCTACAATTACAGTAAGACCTTTCAAGAGTTTTTCCTGGTTTTTAAACTGAGAGCAAAGGGTGCAATGAGCAAAAACAGTATCAGGAACTGTAAAGTTCTTATATAACTAAGTAGGAAAATAGCAATGTGTTGATTTAGCAGAAGGAAAAAGCACACGAGAGAGGCATAAAGAACAAAAAAAGCTGTGGTGCTCTTTAATTCACAAGGTGGATTTCTTCCCACTAATTTGCTACTGAACCAATGCTACAGCCCCATACCAGGGGAACATATTGGTATTGTAGGTGCCACTGTTCAATGAGGTATAAAATAGGGTGTGCCAGGTATATTTACAGACCCGTAGCGTGCAGCAAACTAGGGTGTAAACTACAGTGCACCAAGTAGCCATGTGGCCCTTGCTACTGCTCATTACGAAACTTTGTGCACGGTAGCAGGGTCCATGCAGCACCTTACTGTGTAGCAGACCAGTACACTGTACATACCCTAGCTTGTGGCACACTTGAGTCGCCTTGTAGACCAGCCATCAAACTTTAAAAAAAAAAAAAAAAATGAAAAGCTTCTTTTATTTATTTATTTCAGTAGTAGGGCCCAAAGCCCAGTGATCTGGCCATTCCAGTCTAGATAACTACATTCTGCCTACTTAAAATAGGTACTATAGGCATGGGTACAATCAAGGGACATAAAAATGTCATCTGTTTCTAGTAAGGACGGTTATCTTTCTGTCCTAAGATCTGATCCTGCATTCCTTGTTAAACCAAAAATCCCCTATTGTACTAGATGTTTAGGGATCTGATCTTGTTTCTGTGATCTAGGGAACAGCTGCACTTCATGTGTGTGACTGTGTACAAACAGCATTAGGGATCCTTTGAAAAGAATAATGTTTTGTCAGCTTTATGTAATACTGGAATATACAGGCTACAGAAAAGACAAGCAATCAGCAAGACATTATGAAATGATGATGACACTAATTGTAACTTGTTTGTTTGAAAGGTGTCCTTGAATGGCCATTTTGGACAAAGCTGGTTGTGGTAGCAATTGGGTTCACTGGAGGCCTAGTCTTCATGTACGTACAGTGCAAAGTCTACATTCAGTTGTGGCGCAGACTGAAGGCTTACAATCGAGTGATCTTTGTTCAAAACTGCCCGGACACTGCCAAAAAAATGGAGAAGAACCCTTCATGCATTCAGAACGCTGAAATCAAGGATGCTGTGGTAGTGCCAGTATCACAGACAGGTACAAACTCCCAGCAAGCGGCTGAAGAAATGACCTCTGAGGTCATGCCAGTTTGACAGAGGTGGCATTGTTTCTTCATTGAAGAAGGTGTGTGTGCATTTTACACCACAGCCCCTACAGAAAGAATTGTGCATTTTAAATAAAAACAAAAAACCCTGACCAGGGAAATGGATATAGTGAAGCAACATGCATTACTTATGGAATGTGACCGTTTGTGAAATAGTTTCTCAATTAGTCAGCCAGGTGTAATGGAAGTGTAGAGTGTCACAGTGTCAAACAGACATGACAAAATGACCTTTTTAAACTGGATGACCAGGAGGAATTGGAAATAGACCTGCTATAACTGTTCTGTTACAGAAAACATCAACAACTTTCCATCTATTTGTTACTACTAGGCATCCTATTTGCTCATCATCTTAAAGTGACACCACTAAAAAGTCATTTGCATTAAACTTAGATCAACAAAGTAAACAGACCTGCACCATGTCACTCACTTTCTAAATCTCGTAAAGTAATCATTACATAGTTGTATGGCTACATTGGAGCCTGAATGTTTTGGGAGCCATGTCAGCTGAGGATACGTGAAGCACATATTTAATGCTTTTGGATATGTGTTTATTTTTTTTTTTTTTTTGCAAAATAAGCAATTTCAACAAGTAATCTTCAAGTCCTCTAATTGCCTCAAATGCTTCCTTGATCCCATGAAATACAAGTATTGTTTAGCCACAAAGCTCAAATTATTAGCTCTACATCTGGAACAACACTTTTATCTTAAAGTAAAATAAATGACACTTGTTAAGTGGTGAATTAACATGAACTCTCTGTCAATATATGTAGAAAGGATATATAGAAAGTTTTTCTCCAAGATGGAAAAAGACAAAGTATAATCAGAGGCATTACAGGTTGAAGCATGCAGTCCAGTACAAAAGAATATAAAATGAATTTAGACCCTCACACCCCCTGGGAATGACAGCTAAAGTGGAAGGTGGAATTTTTTAAAAGTTCATGCTTCAGCAATTCAGGTAATCACAAAAGAGCATACGTGGACCTATTAAAAGATGCCAGTATTGCCCTGTTCTGATTTGACTGGATAGTTATCCTCTGTTCAGGATAAGACTGAGCAATTAGGGATTCAACAGTTCAGTTGTTAATTTTGTGTTTTGAGCATTTTCATGTAAAACTGAAGTGTGAATAACATTAAAGAGTGCAATAGATAAATGAATGTAGATAAAATGATGTCCAACAGAAGTGAGTTACATAAAGAATTTTTGGCACCTTAGAGACTAACAAATTTATTTGAACATAAGCTTTCATGAGCTACAGCTCTAAGGTGCCACAAGTCCTCCTTTTCTTTTTGTGGATACAGACTAACACAGCTGCTACTCTGAAACCTGTCATAAAGAATTTTGTGATTTACTTCCACTTGCTGTGGTGTTTATTATTGGGACAGGAGAGCCAAAGTGGCCAGACGTACCTGTGCATTGGTTTGGGTAAGTCTGGGGACCACAGTAAACTAGGGCCCTCTTTGATCTCATGTTTAGGAAACTGGCATGTGCATGTGGGGGGAAGGACAGGAAATCAAACAAACCCTTTTGTGGATATAATGACCGAGCAGAACCTACCCTGCAGAATGTAATTATCCTGAGTTTTCTAACCTTAAAGCACCATTAAATGGCAGTTGTCTTGCAAGTACTCTGTAATTGAGGCTTAGTCTCAGTTCAGAATGAGATATTAGGAGATATAGTTCAACAGAACTTGTCCCCTGAAGAGAATTTGAGATAGGGAAGTAGTTAATGTCTACTCCAAAGCCTATTGAAACAACTGTAATTCTCCCACTGACTAAGGAGGCTTGGACTAGGCCTTTAATCCCTTACAGCATTATTGAGGCCCTTCCCTTTCAGTTTTTATTTAGTTTAATGTTTGTTGGGAATTTATCAGTTTGGTACAAAAATTTTAAAAGGATGAAAATCTGCAGAAAAAAATTAACTGCACTTTTCTGAGTAAATATCACTGTTCCTGTTTTGTTTAACTTTCAGAAAGCTCCTAGTGGTCCGAAAGATAGTCAGATACAGTTTTTTATTTTCAACCCATTTAGTGTGAAAAGTAATTCCTTAACTTTTATCCATGTTCTCTGTAAAGCTGGAAATGTGTATTTAATGAGAGATTTAGGTAATTCCCATACTTCTGCCCTGGCTCACCGCTCTGGAAGCAGAGATGGTGGCTTCACAAACTGGGCTACCCAGACACCATCTCTCCTTCTGGGCAGGACCCAGAAGTGGAAGAGACGGAGGCAGCAGCATAAGGAGAAGATGCCCTTGTCTCTTCCACTTCTTACAAAAAATTTTTTTTGTAAAACTCAGGAATTTATCAGTTAAACTGGTAAAAACTGAAGGGCCTTAAGCACTGTTAAAGTCCTTTCTCCCCCTTCATCCCCTCTGTCAGTTGACTTGATGGTTTTTAGAGAGACAAGGTCGGTGAAGTAATATCTTATATTTGACCAACTTCTGTTGATATGAGAAACTTTTGAGGTTACACAAAGCTTTCTCTTCTGGTCTGGGGTAGAAATTTAGCTATATACTCAAAGCCACATTTACCTAGTAGTGTAAGACTTGTCTCCAGCAAAAAAGATTATTTACACGGAGGTGTTAGGGATACAGGCTTGTATGAATAACTTCACATGAAAATGGGTCAAGAGTGTAAGTACTGGACATCTGCTATCCTTGTCTATCAGAGAGTATAATGTTCTGTATGAACCCAATCAATCAGTGTAGTCCACTTGAGGATTCTGTGCCACAAAACCCACTCTTTTTAATTGGCAAGTAGTAATTTAATGCTTTTCTTTTAATGTTATTTTGAGAAGAAGTTAAAGATCAGTAAAAACCTACATATACATAAGTAGCTAAACCACAGTGGCCTAGGCCCAGTAATCAAATGCAGTCCTTATTCAGGCAAAACACCTCTCACCTCAGTGGAATTTGGACTGGCTAAGAACTGCAGGATCATCTCTGGGACGAACACTCATTATGAGCTGCCCTTTTGTAGATGTGGTCAGTCCCAGGTAGACTGCATGGATATGAAGCCAAATTCTGCCTTCTTGCTTGAGCAACACTCCCTTTAACGTCAGTGGCAGTTTTGCTTGGATAAGGATTGCAGCATTACTAGATATTAGTGAGAAATTGTGGAACATAAACAAAATGCTTCTGTCCCCTATGTGGACATAGATTTTAAGAAACCAGGAAAGAAGAGATCCGTTTCCATTTCCAGAACTAACGTTTTCAATTACTCATTTTAAAACAGTGACAATGCACCACATACCTTTGTGTTAGTATGATGAGGATTTTTACCCAGTCTAATGGTACTATTTCACATAGCACTATAGCTGAAAGCAAGTGGTTATTTTCCTGGCCTGTCCATAACTATACATTCCCCATCATCAGATCAAGCCCTTTTTTATAATTGACACTTAATCTATGAAGAAAATATTTTACACTGTGTAATACCTGGAACTAAGAGTTGTTACTTCTTTAACCCCATTCTCTTTTCCAAAAAGGGTTGGTTTTTGTGAGTGAATATGTACTGAAAGGGGGGGGGGGGAAAGGGGGTTTAAAGGGAAACAAAATTAATATAACTTTAATTGTTGTAGAACAAATTTGTATTTGTATTAAACAAATGACCCAAACCACTGCAGTTTTCTGTATTTTAAGTGGTAGAAATGATGTTACCACCATATACTATATTTGAGTTTCCAAAAGAAAAAACATTTTAGTTTGTTAAAGCAAAAATGCAAAATTTATGTTTGCTTTAAGTGTGACATTCCTTCACCAGGACAAAACAGTTTCACATCCCATTTCTCCCCAGAGGCAGACCTCCGAGCATAATTATAACTGAATTTGTTGGGAGGATTCCATCTTTCTGACCCCTCCCTATTGTCTCAAGCTATGCACCCAGGAAAAGATTTTGGTTAAGTTTTAAAAGCCCCTTTGCACAGAATTCCAGCAAGTATGGGCCCCACCATTTTTATATGATAGTCTGCTTTGTTTTAAATAGATTATCCAGAGCATAGTTGTAGCAGTCTGACATTATCAAATGGTATCCATTGCCTCCAAGACCAATGGATCACAGTGCTCCTTGAGAGAACATGTTTTAAGAGTTGCAGTAGAAATCATCTAAGTCAGCCTTGCCAAACTGTAAAGAAAATTTCATAGTTTAAACAGATCTACATGCCCAACTTTGCCAGTAAAAACAAAGTGCATTAAAATAAAAATGACTGAACTGCTTTTATTAGACATGTTCATTTCTATCCATTGTATACAAATACAGAGCTACATTTATTTTAAAAGTAGGGAATTGGGGGTAACCTGAAGTAATGTTTGACTAGTGTCCATGAAGGGTAACCTTATGGCCAATTTTTTTCCTACCTTTTCTGGGAAAAAAAAATTGTCCTTTGCTAAAGTTTGGGCAGCTAAAATAAAGCTTATGTTGGAACTTGGTTGCAACCTTAGAAATGACCGGGACTCCACCCTACCCTCCACAGCAGTAGGTACTTCTTGATGCACCGTTCAACTTGATCTTAGGAGTGTGCGGTTGATCACTTTGCCTGAGAATTCACATATCTTTTGGTAAGATGTATGCAGGACAGCATGGAGTATCCTCTTTTCTAGTTACACTGAGGAAACGGGAATTAAAACAGCACTTTTTTGTTTATTCCAATTGGTGCTTTGCGTGCAGTTTGAAGCTCTTGGAGAAAGCAAAAACTAGCTTATTACTCCTTCAAACTTGCCATATAGTTAAAATTCCTTAAGAGCTAGTACACACAGTCTATAATTTGAAGAAATTAGGTTGTTCTTAAGCAAATTTACACAGGAATTGTTGTAGCAAAGTAAGAGGTTCCTAAAGCTAGACATGTTGTCTGTAAATCTCTCTTTGAAGAAAGACCACCTGTAGTAACAAAGTTAGGTGCGTTTCACTTGAACCAGTTCAGCAACCAATAAAAGCTCAGTGGCTCTCAGAGGTAAAACAGCTAGGTACAGGAAGCCCTGCAGAGAGCAGCTCTGGGCATAAACCAGTCTGAGGGGAAGCTCAGGCAAGGTTTTATTGAGAATTGTTAGCAATCTCACCTTGAGATTTGCTGCTTATCTTTCTAAAGCTGCAAAATAAATAAGAATTTTGGACAAGATCACATTCAATGTGTAGTAGGCTAGGGAATAGCATGGTGACCCAGTCATTCTCAATGAGCATGCTGCCCTTCTTGATTGGATGTAGCTTCAAGAATATAAATCAGGACTGACAGCATGACAGAGAGCTTCTTTTACCTCAACTGGAACAAGCCTGTGTTTTTAGAGCAGTGAATGAGAGACCAGTATTTTAGTCCAGGCTCTCTATGTAAATGTTGGTTTAGTAATTCTATTTGTTCATTTCTAATAATGAACTAGTTACAGACTGACACAGCTGTTCCATTTATGTCAAAAATTGGTCAGAGTATTTGAATTATGGTAATTAAGAGTTACCCTGATTACAAAACTACTCCATAGCAAATCCATAGTTTTATTATATGCCTCATGACACTTTGCACAGGGTATTTTCATGCCACTATACACACATTTTTAAGGTAACAGTTTAAGTGTAGGCGCTTAAAGAACGGTTCTACTCTGTAGAATAGCTTACTAAAATGGTATTGTGAGGCTCCCTATTAGGAACCTTTTTTTTAAAAAAAAACCTACCTGAACATTTTCTTTACAGTGACAGTCTGCAGCTCCATTATAATGGATCTTACTCATAGTTGCAGCTCCTTGGAGGCAGACACCAGATCAGTCAGTCAAAGCAGGCTGGGAGAGGCCACACTCTTGAAGATGCATCTAGTAAGCCAGTTCAAGATCCTTCTAGACCTGCTTTGTAGAGCTAATTCCTTTAAACCTTAATTCACAGGTTATTAGGTAGAACAACAAATTTATATAAACCCTTCCTAGACGAGAGTAACTTCAAATTCCACCCCAATTAACAGCGGATATATACAATATGTACATATGTGCCCAAAAAAGAAAATGGAGGAGAGGGCAACAGTTGAAGTCTTGCTCAGAACTATAACCTTGTGGTGGATGGGTTGGATCTGCTGACTTCCATGCAAGAAGAAAGGTGATTCTCAGCTAAGGCAAATGTTCCTGTTCTTCACAGCGAAAAATCTGCAGATCCATTACAATGGGATGTCCAAAAAGAGTATGTCACCAGCAAGGGAAACAAAGGACAAATGATGAGATAGTGTCTTTTTTTTTTTTTTTTTTTAAATACATCAGTTACAGGGTGAATACTAGCAGACAGGTCTCTTCCTCCAATGGCAGAGGAGGCCTTCACATTTAATTGGTAAAATTTAGTGAAGATGTGAAAACACATGACCAGGTGGCCCCTCCTCCATCTCCTGTTTGTATATTAGATATGATCCCTCAGGAAGCTTCCATGCCTCTGAATGAATGAGCAGGAATGGGGGGAAGAAAGGCCCCTATCTTCGAAAGCTTCTGAAATATACCAATTTAGTCATCTACTAACTGATGCAATAGCAGCAGTTTCTTTTCCCCTGATTAACCCCATGGGTGGACGCTCTTATTCCAGAATTAGCTTAATCCTCTTTGATTAAATTAATTCTGAATAAGGCACTCTTCTTTGGAAATAAAAGTGTCTACATGTGGAATTAATGAGGCATCATTCATTTGCTTTAAGTTCACATCCTATCTTATTTGAGCTATATTAATTTGCAGACCAGCCCTTCGCTAATTTGAAGTTTTGTACATAACTTGTTTTGAGTCCCTCTAGCTAAAACAAAGACTGCTTCTAGCACTTAAAACTTTGCAGTTAAACACCATTAAAATCAATTACCTAAAGCTAACTAAAAAAAACCGTAGACGTTTGGGCGGGGGGAAAATTAGCCCACAGCATTCTGAAACAAAGAACTTCTTTTGAATTTTCTAATTAAAAGAGCATGATAAAGTTTAGTTATAAACACAGAGCACCTCCCATCTACAGTGGTTAACATTACAATGTTTATAACCACTTTCTGCAAGTAACATTTCCACGGTATTTCCTATATTAAAGCAATCTAAGTCTAAACATAGAAAAACACTGGAGTAATTAGACAGAAGGCAAAATTTCATGTTAATGGCAGTCACATTTAAAAGAGAATGTAGGTGCAACAGATCATCAAAGCATCCTTATAGCATTCGGAGAAGGAATAGGCTCTTCAATCCAGTAAACACACCAGCTGGCAGTAAAGCACAGTAATTGTCAAAAAGATTACTATAAAAATGACATCATGGGATTCCATATTCATTTTCTCTCTCAATAACATTCTCAACCTGGAAATTTAAAGTTAACATGAGTTTCTCTCTTCTATCATTACCATATAAAGATTCTGCAGTCAAAACTTACTCGACAAATTGATGATGTGCAAGACAGAATAAAATCCAGCTCATTTTTCTATACTGACACTTGATACCAATTTGCATTTGTCAGCATGAGTCAGATAGTCATCCTATCTGTTCCCTATGTAAGATCTTGCCATTTTTATAGTAATTTTTCTGGCTACAATCAATATAAAAAACATTTTTCTCTTCATTAGCTGGAGACATTTCCGTTTCCCTGTGTAACCTACATAATAGTCTAAAAAGCTGAAGTCCACACGATAGCAAAAAGGAACACAGGATACATGAGATTACAATTAAAATTGTTATTTCTCTATCTAGTTTCGCTTTTATTTGAAAATGCATAACGTGAGCAGCAAGTATTACAAATTATTTCAAGACTGCTCGATTTTTGTCAAGTTAGTTAACTTTACAGATTATACATTTGCTTTATATATTGCCTTTTGTTTTAATGGAACTGTTCATGGAAAAACTTAGCTAATCTAATATTCTCCATGACTCTAAATAGCATACATTTTTTAAAAAATGTTTACACAAATGTCAGTTTAACACAGTGCTATTAAGGACATCACATCTTTTACAATGACAAACTAGCCTTTCGAGTCCTTCCAGGAAGAATAAGGCTTATTGCCCCTTTTATTCATCCCATTAAAAGAAAATGCAGAAAAAAAAGAACTTCTTGCAGTGATTCTATCACCAAAGTGAAACACAGAACTTGTCTATATATGGAAGTTACACCAATTCAACTAAAATTGGGTTTAAAAAAACAAACCAAAAAACCTCCACACCTGCTCTGTGGACACAGGTCAATTGGTGATTCAGATCAATGATATCAGTTCACGTTTTGTTTGGACGTTTACCAAGGCAAGCTAAGCAGATGAGACAGATTTAAATAGAGTTAAGAGCAATTATACATCACATTGCACCAGTTTAACTAAATCAGTTATCATCACATCTCTAGTTAAACCAATGCAGGGTGTGTAGAGCAGGTAATAAAACCTTTAGCAGGGACAAATGAGAATGCTCAGATGCTCAGCCTTAGGGAATGATGGGTTAACTGAGCAAAGATGTGAAAGACAGTCCTTGAGGGGACACCCCACCCCAGACTGTTCCTTCCCAGGTGCACCTTGCCTCCCCTTATCCCTCCCTGCTAGCTCAAGACTTCCTTGGGGAAAGGATTTCAGGGTCTCCCCAACCCTGCCTCAAAGCCAGCCCTACTCCCAACCCCTACCCGAAGTCCCTGGGAGGGAGTTGCAATTAGAGCCCGGAGTGGGGAGGAACTCACAGACCGGGCACCTATGTCCCAGCCACAACGGCAGTATAGGCTCTGCCCCCACCACTGCTCTCTACTAGATGGGATGCTGGGGGCTCATTTTAGCACTGCCAGCCTTCGATGCTGCTGCCAGCCTCAGGGTCTAGCCTCTCCACAGCTGGCTCCACATGCCCTGGGATGGCACCACGAACAGCTCCCTCTCTTTGCTGGCTCACAGCTTCCTGTGGCACTGAGAGGAGCTTCCATGGGTTCCGCCAGGAGGGCCTGACAGGCAGAGTGGGACATGGGTGCCAGCCGTGCTCCCTCCAGAGCCCCTGCCTCCCTCACCTCACTACTCACCCCTCCTCCTTGCTGATTCTAGGGTTCCTCCTGGTCCCCAGCACTAAGAGGAGCTGCCACAGATTCCGGCTGATTAAGAGCCCAGGTGCCAGCTGCTCTCCCAGCCACATGAGATGCGCACTAGCTACCAGACTGCTGGATGGCCATGGATGCAGCTTACAAGTGAAAGGTCACTCAAACATCTTCCACGCCTCTAATTTCTCCAGCTCACTTCCTTGTAGCATTGTTTCATTTGAGTTTAAGAAACAGAGTGGTTCATTCTGTATTACTGGCTAATCCAGTTTAGTTCAAACCATAACACTGCATGTTCCTTCCGTCTGGCAAGAAGGGAGTTTTTTTGGTTTTGGTTAATAATAGAAACTTACTGTTATGCAATGTAGTTCACTGTCCAGGGCAGGAAATCCCCTATCCAGACTACATACCAAAAAAAAGCTGGTAAGTAACTGACTGAAATTTGCTAAGAATAGGCTAGGAGGGGCCTAACAGAACTAACACAGAATTGCAGGATGTATCCATCACTGGGAGAGAGAGGCACAACAGTTTCAAACTATGCCAGTTGTGCCCTCCACTTACTAACTTCTAGCGTGGTATCCAACATTGCCTCCCATTTCAGTCATAAGGAAAGGAGTAATACCTGTAATTAGGGAATCCTGACAGCAAGAGGTTTAGTTTTGAATTACATCTAACAGCAGTAACAGAGGAGTCTGGTGAAGGCTGGTCCTCTCGCTGAGTCTCACACAGAGGGCAAATCAAACCCCACATCCTAGAGGCATGCTTAACACTACAGATCCTTAAAACTTAGCCTTGAGCACAACAAGGAGGTTTTGGTCATAGAATCACAGAATATCAGGGTTGGAAGGGACCTCAGGAGGTCATCTAGTCCAACCCCCTGCTCAAAGCAGGATCAATCCCCAACTAAATCATCCCAGCCAGGGCTTTGTCAAGCCTGACCTTAAAAACCTCTAAGGAAGGAGATTCCACCACCTCCCTAGGTAACCCATTCCAGTGCTTCACCACCCTCCTAGTGAAAAAGTTTTTCCTAATGTCCAACCTAAACCTCCCACACTGCAACTTAAGACCATTACTCCTTGTTCTGTCATCTGCTACCACTGAGAACAGTCTAGATCCATCCTCTTTGGAATCCCCCTTTCAGGTAATTGAAAGCAGCTATCAAATCCCCCTCATTCTTCTCTTCTGCAGCCTAATGGTCATACCATTGAACCCAAGAAAGCCTTTTTTATATATTAAATCAAGAACCCACTCAGCCCCAAATCACACATGATATCCACTAAGCCCAAGAGAAAAATGAATTCTGGATTCCGTAAAGTAATCTTACCTTGAGTTTCTGCACCAACAAATCTATGCCCCTGAAAACATCCCACACAACTGTGACAGCGTGGCAGGTTTTTTTCTACAGATATTAGAATTGGCAATTTGGCTCAGTAGAACGCAAAGCATTTACCATCGCTACACTTCATATCAGTCAGGTCCATGTACTTTATCCACTGTCTGAGCTTACTCACTAAAAAAAGAGACATGCTTGGGCCTCACAGCAGGTTCCATGAAAGTATCCAGAGTCCCCAGTCCCTTCCACAGGGATGGGAGGATGCAGCAAAATGAGATTGTCAGGTCTTTTCCAATAGCCTTGAGCTCAACTGTTATGTATTTCCCTATGAGTGAGGGATGGGCTGAATACCTGATCCATATAAATTCCCTTAACCTGAAGATGTTAAACTGCCCACCTGCAAAGTATTGCCTGTTTGGCAAGTCTCTGCCAGACCCAGCAGCATCCCTTAAGACTAAACCCTGGGGAAGCCCACCCACTTTATGAATCATTTGACAATGCCACAAGAGCATCCCCGTGTAAATGTGCTAGCAATGGTACAAATACTATCACTTACCTCGTACGCACCACTTTTCATCTGTCAATCTCAAAGTGCTTTACAAAGGAAATAAGCATCATCTTCATTTTACAAATAGGCAAACACAGGAAAGTGACTTACTAGGGTCACCCAGTAGGCCAGTGGTAGAGCTGGGAAGAGAACCCAGGTGTCCTGAACCTCAGTCCAGTATTCTATCCACTAAGCCACACCAAATAACCAACAGTGTCTCAGTTTAGCGATCAACTCAGTCTTTGTAATGAAGGCAATAAAATCTCTTCCATAAAAGGGTTAACTGCTACCACTGGCATCAGAAAACAGTCAGTCAATCTGTGCACATAGCTTTTAGTAGCAGAAATACATTCTGCCTCTACAGCCCTAGAGTAAAAGGCTTTTCTTGAGTTCATGCAGTTGTAGACCTAGGAACCCTTTTGATAATCAAGTTATGGATATCCCCTATCACTAAATGGGACACTATGCTGCTATTTTGGCATACATTTCTTAGTTACACGCCAGGGCCTGTGCTCTTAAAGGAAGTGGGTAGAGAAGGAAATTCTTCCTACTGTTCTCTCCTTGGCTTTTTCTAAAGTCTGACAAGGGCTCTTCTGAAAGATGGGTCCAAATTAGGCACAAAGGGAGGTAAAGGGATGCTTTACAGGAGGCTCCAAAAGCCTTCCTCCAATTTTTGACACTCTTTTCAAGTGTGCTAACATGAGGCTGTATGAAAGCCTGCTTCTCTAAGCCATTACCCAAGCTTCAGCCAGCATCTGCAAATGCACAATTTGCTGAGGGCTGGTTGCTGGCTCAGTAAAGAAAATCTGGAGATGGTGGCTATGGGGATAGATTTAAGTCACCTATTTAGTACCATTTTATCTTAACTTAAAGGCCTCAGGTAATGGACCAAGTTATGGGTAAAGGCAGTCTGCTGTATAACAGTATCTTACCTACTTATCAAAATTAAATTACATTTATGTTCTCATTATCATCCAATGAATGGGCACTACCAAGAAAATCCCCCTCACCCCCCCATCACATTTGCCAAAACAGGTGAGTCACAGATAGTGCACTGTCCCACAGCCATTAGGCTAGAGATAACTATTCCCCATCAACCCATATCCAGGGGCTTGCACCCTGAAGAGAAGCTAGGGTGGAAGAGGTAGGGGGGAAATGGAGATTTTCTGAAAGTTTTAGATTTTAAAGCCTTCATTTTTCTTTAAGTAAGCACCACACTGAATCTAACATGCTGCTTGCTGAAATCTCACTCCACAAATTAAGGCCAGGGTGAAGCACAACCAACTAATCAAATATTCAAGCCATGTCTTCTCAAATATAATTGAAAATACCAGCTTTATTTCTGCTTCCAGTGATAGTTCAAATAGGTTCCTGGCAGTCCCTTTCAGCTGTTTCATCTTTCGTATCAGCTGGTGCTCATTAGTCTGTGTCTTTTGCTGCATCTAATTCCTCTTCAGCTTCCCCATTTGCCACCTCCGTCCTACTGCAAACAGCATTTTTAGTAGACACTTTTCTCATTTTAATGTTTGGCAGTTTCTTCAGATCGCCATCCCATTCTCTTAAAGAAAAAAGATATAATGAAAAATAATTAATGTTTAAAATTCAGAACCCAGAAAAATTAACTAATGTTGGTTACTGAAAAGGGTTTTCAGTCAGGTCAGGTAGAAGTATAAGTCTGGAACCAGAAAGGATTTGCTGCATTAGCCTTAGCCTCACATCAGTCCCAATGTGCTCTGTCCTCTGCAAACCTTTACTGGTTCATGTGTGCGCAAATGATACATCTTTCTTCCACTTGTTCCACACTCATGCTGAAATCTGTGGGGGGGGGGGTAGGGGGCACTTGTCGCTGGGATAGTATATCAGCAGGGGAATCTAAAAAAGAACCCCACGCCAGCAACTATCCAACTGGGAGACAAGAAAGCAGCAGGGAAAAGGTGTATATGATTAGCAGGAGTGGGGTGCTGGGTTAAGATAAGCAGATGGGGATGCTCAGGAGAAGTCAGTGCTTAAAGTGTTAACAAACCTAGTACTGACTGTATAGATTAAAGTTTGTTAAAATGCATGCTGCTGTATACCACACTAATTGCAGTGTTTACACATCTATACAGCATGGGGCTGCAACATGATAAGATCTCAGCCAAGAAAGGTCTGGTCTGTATTTTGATAGGTTATCACGAAGGGTTCTGCAGGAAGTGATACTGGCCATTTATAGCAGCGACTATCTTCCCTGACAGTCAGTACTTGCCCAGTGCCCCAGCATGGCATATGGGGGGACGGTGATGCTGTCTTTTTGATGAGGCATAAATCAAGAAACTTTTTAAAAGAATAGCAGCGTTAACATTTTTACAGGGGAACTGGATTAAGTCAAGCAAACCTGTCCTACTAATTTACACTATCAATTTAAATCCCCCCTGCAGTTTCAATTTTACACTATCAATTTAAATCCCCCCTGCAGTTTCAATTTGATAAAATGTTCTTCATTTCCTGTCCTGAACTTGTATACTGCTGCTGAGCACAACTAAAACCATTATGACTTTTCAACCCACATCTGGCTGCTTCCAGTGATGAATTAAGTGATTCATGTATCTATCTAGTTTGTAAAGTGCTTTAGAATTCTGTGGGATAAGAGACCCTGAAAAAATGTAAGTTAAATATTACTCATTCTACTCCTACTGTCAATTTCTATTCTGTACCCTTCTGACTATGAACCAGTTGGTTTTAGATTTGACAGACTTAACTCCTTTTGTGCAAAGTAATAACTGCAGTTGGATCAACTTCCCCATTTGGGTGCTCAATGTGCAGAGCTAATATTCCACCTACTGGAAAACAGTAGTTCATTATGATCTATGAGAAATGTTAAAATGTTGTATGAGTGATTCCAAGGAGATACAATGCATGTGTAATTTAAATTCACATACTGAATCTATTACTTTCTAAAGGCTAGAGGCTGCATAAAGGAGGTAGGATTCATTTAATAATCACATCAGGCCCAGTGTCAAAATTATAGATGTTTGACTATACTAAAGGCACTTGGTGGATGATTTTTCTCAAGGGCAATAGCCATTTTTTTTTTTTCATTTTTTTTACATGGACAAATCTACTGTGGTTCTAACAAGGTAATAAAACACAAACCTTCTATCAGAATGTTCATGGTACGATAAGTCACTCTATGCATTCCTGAACTCATGGCAGTTGGAGGTTTAGTCCCTTTAAATTTAACTCCTACCACATAGATGAAATCCTCCAAAGCCTTCTTCCTAATGGACAGAGCAGATTGAGCTGTGGTAATTAATCCACTGCACTGCCCAATTCTTAAGATTTCTTATAGTTATTCCTAGATAAATGTAGCTCGACTGTATAGTTTGCCTTCAGTCTGACTGGATTATTGTTGCGGTTTTGCATTGCCATGGGGAAATGCTAGTTTATTATGCTGAATTTTAAACAAACATTTAAAATGCTGAGCACCTGTAACTTGCTCTGAGTAAAAAGGACTTGAAGGTGCTTAGCAGCTCTGAAAATCCATCCTTAAGGATTTCATTTTACAAATGGACACAGGAATTACCATATCAAATTGGACCACTGGTCCATCTAATCCACCATCCTGTACTCAGTATCAGGTCCGAGAAACTCCGATTATAGAATAGCCTGCTGTGGAGAAAGAGGGATTTATGTGTGGTATTTTTTTTTTTTTTTATAAATATCATATACCCATCAGACTGTCTGTAATATTCTCCTGCCTCAATGCACAGAGTTAAATAATTAGGATTGTTAAAGGAATCAAGCAGGAGAGGCAAAACAATGACACAGATAAGAATCCTCAAGGAAACAACAGGAAAATTGTTTACTGGCTCCATCTAGGCTACGAAGAGTTTACTCTCCCCCAGACTAGGCCTAGTTTGAAAGGGGATCCTAAAAATCTTTAAAATGCTAGCTTTGGTAGGAAGGAGAGGCTGCCCAGGGAGTGTCAGTGAGAGCTAAGAGAGACACCAAAAGAGAGCATGCTACGAGCAGGACAGTCTGCTTCTCCCCAGAAATAGGGGTTAACTAGACTGAATGGAACTTGCAAATACTTGCAAAGGACTAAGGTGTAGGTATAGGAAAATAGGTATATAGGACTCTGTTGTTCTAACCCTTTGCTCAGCAAGCTCTGTACCTTAGGATGAAAGAATAAATAATGTTTTGTTTTGAAGATGTTGTTTCTGTCACTGCAAACTTATATTGTCACAAGCTCCAGAAGGGAAACTCTTACAGATGCCAAACCCAGTAGAGCCTGTCACATTAACACAGTTAGGAAACAGGCTAAGGGGCTGCAGCACAGACATCCAGTCCCAGAACGGTTGAACTGTGTGCTTCCACCCAGAGTATGCTGTAGAAGCCAGGCCTGTCACCTAAGGGGTGCTCTGAAGAGGGACAAAACCAGTTTCACCTGTACCCATGACACCTGTCCATACAGAAAGTTTCCTCCCAGTCTCCATGACTTAGTGGCTGGCTCATGCTTTGAAATGTTATATCCCTCAAAAAATAAAAAATACACCTTTTTTTAAAAAAAGTTGTATCTCCTTTAATGTAACTATCTGAGCCAGTTCTCATCCATATAAATGTCTAATCCCTTTACAATGTCTTCTCAGTTGTTGGCAGGAATTATATTTTATGGCAGAGCATTCCGGGGCTATGCAAATCTTTGAAATCACATTGAAATCTTAGAGGGAAAAATCAACAACTGCATCTGGTGTACACATGTACTACTGCTGATTTTACTATATCTAGTTTGTATGATGCACCCATATATCAGAAGATAAAACTGTGCCCTAACTCATATTAGTTACTTAAGGGATATCTAAACAATACAATACTGAAACTACTGCATGATAGGATACATGAGATGCAGATAACTACTATTTATCCTTTTTGGGGGGAAGGGAGAAGAGTGTATGTGGCAGGTAGAAGTGGTGCTCGGATACCTTCCCATTTACCATTAAACTTTGTGCCTTGAGCCTATATATTGGCCTGCCCTCCTGGTTAAGAACTGGATGTTGGTCTCTCTGCAGCCAGAAGAGTCTCCCAAAGTGACATTCAAGGTATGTTTTCTTCTTCAGGAAAGGAAGAATGCTAACTCTATAGTGCACCCTACTGAGCCGTTGCTGATGCATGGAGAAAAGAATCAAGCTCAGCACCGTAACTCTGATCCCCTGAATCTCTCAACAGAGCATGGTCGAAGTTATTTGCTATATGAATTGCTAAAATATAGGCAGAGAATTTCCCATCTTAAAAGTCTGTTTGAAAATATCCAAAAAAAGTAGTCACTGAAGTTATATGAACTCAATCCTAACAGTCTCAGCATTTTAAACCTTACAATATTTCAATAATTGATTGTTACTAGCTAGTAAGTTACAATTTTTAGACTGCAGTAGCTAAGAAAAAAACTAGAACAGCAAAATATTGAGTACACTAATAATATGCCATCAGTTTCCCTTCAAACAAGAGAACACTGTCCTCCACCAACCGCTTTTTGTAGAATGCTGGGGTGGTTTGCTTTTTTATCCAAAAACAAAAAAAAATTGAGGAGACATGCCGTGCCATTTCTAGAGATGTCCAGTCGGGCACATACAGACCACAAATAATTAAATACAACAAAAAGAAACTCACCTGAAAATTTTAAGATGTTTGCCATTCACAATGTCAGGAATGTCTAAAGGGAACAAAATTAAATACAGTTAGATTACCAGCTATAAAATATCCATAGCAATTCTCATTTCAGAGCAAACATTAAACTAGGACTTCAAAGACATATCAGGTATATGGTAGGTGAAGGACTGAACCCACAAGGTGGATACAGATCATACTGAGAATAGCGAGGTCCAATGGTAATAATCTAGCAGGAACTCTACCTTTTCTCCCACAACTGCCAGGAAGGAGGAGGGTGCTGGGATTTCTGAAAGGTGCTGTTCCTGAGCCCATTTTACCAGGGTAGGGGGAGACTCTCCCAAGGTACTTTATCAACTTTTTAGCTGCCTCTAGTTGCTGAAAAGAAGCTACATTTTGTCTAAATGTTTGTGTTAAAACCGGCAAAAGATTTAGGCCCTTAAAAGGAAGCTGCAAATGCCAACAGTGAGATTAGCAACATAATTACGTTGTTTGTATTACAATTATACCCTAGAGTCCCCATTGTGCTATACATACATACATACATACACACACACACACACACACGAGTAAGAGACAAGCCCTACGCCCGAGAACTTACAGTTTAAACAGACAAACCGGTTAAACTATGGGAGAAGAGTCCCATTTCAAAACTGATTTAGGCACTTAAGCTCCTAAATTTCTGAATTTGGTCTGAAGATAGGACTTGGACACTTTTGAAATTTTACTTGAAGTGACTTTGAATCATAGAAGTGTAGAACTGGAAGGGACCTCAAGAGGTCATCTAGTCCAGCCCCTGCACTCATGGCAGGACTAAATATTACCTAGCCCATCCCTGATAGTGTTTGTCAAACCTGCTCTTAAAACTCCACAATGATGGAGATTCCACAATTTCCCTAGGCAATTTATTCCAGTGTTTAACCACCCTGATAGTTAGGAAGTTTTCCAAATGTCCAATCTACACCACCCTTGCTGAAATTTAAACCCACTGCTTCTTAACCTCTGAGGATAGGACAAGGAGAACAATTTTTCTCCCTCCTCCTTACAACAACCTTTTATGTACTTGAAAACTATTATGTCCCCTCTCAGTCTTCTCTTCTCCAGACTAAACAAACCCATTTTTTTTTCCAATCTTCCCTCATAGATCATGTTTTCTAGACTTTTAATAATTTTTGTTGCTTTTCTCTGGACTTCCTCTAATTTGTCCACATCTTTCCTAAAATGTGGCGCCCAGAACTAGACACAATACTACAGCAGAGGCCTAATCAGCACGGAGTAGAGCGGAAGAATTACTTCTCGTGTCTTATTTACAACATTCCTGCTAATACAGCCCAGAATGATGTTTGCTTTTCTTGCAACAGTGTTACACTCTTCACTCATATTTAGCTTGTGATTCACTATGACCCCCAGATCCCTTTCCGCAGTACTCCTTCCTAGAGAGTCATTTTCCATTTTGTATGTGTACAGCTGATTGTTCCTTCCTAATTGGAGTAATTTGTCCTTACTGAATTTCATCCTATTTACTTCAGACCATTTCTCCAGTTTGTCCAAATCATTCTAAATTTTAATCCTCCCCTCTTAGCTAGGTATCATCCACAAACTGTAAGTGTACGCCCTATGCCATTATCTAAATCACTGATGAAGATATTGAACGGAACCGGACCTAGAACTGATCCCTGCAGGACCCCAGTTGATTATTCCCTTCCAGCTTGACTGTGAACAACTGATAACTACTGTGACAGGGTCAGCCAGATGGCTACAGGAGCGTGACAGAAGGCAGATATATTAGCCCCAGGTTAAGCAGGTCCCTTTCCCTGGGTAAGGTAACAGGGTAGTTCCAGAACAATCAGGAACTTGCTGGAACCAATTAAGGCAGACAGGGTAATTAGGACAACTGGAGCCAATTAAGAAGCTGCTAGAATCAATTAAGACAGGCAGGCTAATCAGGGCACCTGGTTTAAAAAGGACCTCACTTCAGTCAGTAGGGAGTGTGCATGGAGCTGAGAATGAGAGGGTGTGCTGCTGGAGGACCGAGGAGTACGAACGCTATCTAGCATCAGGAGGAAAGTCCTGTGGTGAGGATACAGACGGTGTTGGGAGGAGGCCATGGGGAAGTAGCCCAGGGAGTTGTAGCTATCACACAGGGGTTACATGAAACACTGTAGACAGCTGTGATCCACAGGTCCCTGGGCTAGAACCCGGAGTAGAGGGTGGGCCCAGGTTCCCCCCAATGTCCTATTGGATACAGGAGGAGTAGACCTGAACTGTGGGTCCCATCAGAGAAGAAGGTCCCTGGCCTGTTCTCCAACCCACTAGGTGGACCAGCAGAGACTGCGGGGTTTGTTCTCCTTCTTTTTCCCCATGCTGGCCAGTGATGAGGTTAGCTGAGTGAACGGCAGGTTTGAGCCACTAGCAAAAGTGACCAAACTGAGGGCTGCCGTGAATCTCTGAAGCGAGCAAATCCGCCAATAAGCGCAAGACCCACCAAGGCAGGGGAGGAACTTTGTCACACTACTTTCTGGGAATGGTTTTCCAAACAGTTATGCAACCACCTTATAGTAGCTCCATCTAAATTGTATTTCCCTAGTTTGTTTATGAGAAGATGATGCATGTCAGTGTCAAAAGCTTTACTAAAGTCAAGATATACCATGTCTACCACTTTCCCCCTATCCACAAGGCTTGGTTCTCTGTCAAAGAAAGCTATTAGGTTGGTTTGACATGATTTATTCTTTAAATCCATGCTGACTGTTACTTATCTCCTTATTATCTTCTAGGTGTCTGCAAACTGATTGCTTCATTATCATTCTTGGTAATGAAGTTAAGCTGACTGGTCTGTAATTCCCCAGGGTGTTCTTATTCCCCTTTCTATAGACGGGCAAACACAGTGACCTTTTTCAGTCCTCTGGAATCTCTCCGATCTTCCATGACTTTTTGAAGATAATCGCTAATGGTTCAGATCTCCTCAGTCAGCTACTTGAGTATTCTACGATGTATTTCATCAGACCCTGGTGAATTGAAGACATCTAACTTGTTTAAAGAAAAGGAGGACTTGTGGCACCTTAGAGACTAACAGTCTCTAAGATGCCACAAGTCCTCCTTTCTTTTGGCGGATACAGACTAACATGGCTGCTACTCTGTAACTTGTTTAAGGAATTTTTAACTTTTTCTTTCCCTATTTTAGCCTCTGATCCTACCTCATTTTTACTGGCATTCATTGAGTTGGATGTCCAGTTGCTACCAACCTTTTTGGTGAAAACTGAAAGAAAAAGTCATTTAGCAGTTTTTCTGTTATTGCCCCCCCCCCCCCCCATTGAGGAACAGGCCTCCCTTGTCTTTGGTCTTCCTCTTGCTTCTTATTTATTTATAGCATATTATCTTGTTACCCTTTATGTCTCTAGCTAGTTTAATCTCGTTTTGTGCCTTGCCTTTTCTAATTTTGTCCCTACATACTTGCGTTATTTGTTTATATTCATCCTTTGCAATTTGACCTAGTTTCCACTTTTTGTAGGACTTATTGAAGATTTCCTGGTTAAGCCAGGGTGGTCTCTTGCCATACTTCCTATCTTTCCTACGTAGTGGGCTAGATACTTGTGCAAGGTCAAATGGATCAGTTCCTGAACTGGGAATCAAACCTGGCTTTCCAGTTCAAATCAATTTTAAACACAGTTCTAAGAATGTAAAGATCAATAAAACATTAAGAAAAAATGGACATGTATAAGATTGTATCTTCATGGAGGGGTATAATCATATCTTGCTGTTTGTCATTTGGATATCCGGGGGTTTAATCTCTCTGGCTATGGAACACACCATTTCTGCCACTCAAGCCATTCAACAGTCTTGGCCCCTATCAACATCTGAATTGCCTGGAAAACTTGAGGTAATGCCTGCTTGAGTGACAGGGCACCTCCACATCACTATCAATGTATCGGTTTACAAAGTAGTTGAAGTTTACACTGTTAATTATATATCATTATTATAAACAGAACTTTTGGTACTAAAACTGTCATTTTGCAATTATTGAAATTTCTGTTTTTAAAAAATGCAGTTGTGTAATTTGTAATTTCAATGTTATGCTTACACAGTACGTTGATATTTGTCCTCTTTCTACTTAAGTGATTTTACCTCTTGCTTAATCATAATAAATAGCAATAGCTTTTAACAACAAAACCCCTTCATAAATAGGAAATAAATGAGATGTAGTAATACATTCATTATCCAACCTTTACTGGTTTAACAGGATATAGAATACAAGCTTCTTGTATGTAGATGTATAGGAGAGATGCTTTTTCTAGTTTCCAGTTGAAATTACATGACCAAATTCTGAACTTTCTTGTATCCCTATGCATTCCTACTGGCATCAAGGTAGTTGCCCACGGTACAAATCAGTGCACAATTTGGCCAAGAACCTTTAGGCTGCTTTATGTGACACACAGCCATTCCCTGTTTCTCGGCCATTTCTAAAATCTTACAGGTGACCTATTTCTCAAGCCATCAGTAATTGTGAACACTTTAAAGAGATTCTAATGCTTTGAAGTTTTAGCACAGCTTGAAATGCCTTATTACTATCTAGAAACAACTATATAGATTTAAGGAGCAGAAAAGTGTCTCAACAAGGAATAATGCTATCTCTGTAGCATTAAATCTAAATTACTGCCTCATGTCATATAAATGTCACATTTCAGATGGCTCCCATGCAGTCTCTGATTGACCCTGAACACATAGTGAAAGTTAGACGGACAAAGAATAGCTTCTATCAATTTTCTTCAGTCTCAAGGTAATAAGCCAGATAATACTATCAATGCAGAATTACGTATCACATTTCTCCATGATAAAGTATAGCATGTTACTTGCCTTGAGAAGTACTAGGCATTATCTCAACTGCTCTACCTAGCTTGACTACTGTAACAGGGATGTCTACACTACTCTACACAATCCCAAACCCTTGATTTTGGGTCCTGTATCCTAGGGAATAGCTTCAATGAGAGAGGAGTCCCTAAGGGAGTACTGACCCAAGACTTGTAAATCTGACAAATACCCTTGGCTTGTAAGAGAGTCATGAACAAACTGGTGCTACTCTCGACTGAAAAGACAACATCTCATTCAGAGGAGGACTCTTCCTTTCCTTCTTCAAATATACAATAGTTTGACCAACACTGAAGAAACCCACCCTGGACACATCAGTTCTACCCAACTACTGCCCAATGTCAAACTTCCCATTCCTGAACAAGATCAAAGAGAAGCTAGCCAAAGGCCAACTACAAGATCATCTAATTGAAGCTAAAATTCTAGATATGTCAATCTGGATTTAGGCCAGAATATGGAACTGAAACCACTTTAGTTGCACTCAGGAATGATCTCCTCCTGTCAATGGATAAAGGACAGACCCATTCTGATCCTGCTGGAGCTCGCTACAGCATTCAACATTGCTGACCATGAGATAGTGTTGTCTCACCAGGAAGAGGAAGTAGGGGTCCAGGGTAACGCACTAAAATGGTCTGAGTCCTTCCTGGAGGGACACAACCAAGGAGTAGTGGTAGAGGAGCAATTTCCCATCACTAGACCCCTCACTTGTGGAGTCCCACAAGGATCAATTTTCTTCCCAGTATTTTCAACATCTACATTTTCACCCTGCCATCTCTAACATAATACATAAAAACACGTATATTTAAAAAAAACAAATCTAAAACCTTACCAAAACAAGGCACTGCACCTTATTCTGAGGAGAGGATGAGAGAACACACACTACATGACAGATGAGTAGTCACTTCATTTAATGTATTACTGGAAGGGGCTCACATAAGCACAGTATAAAAGAATGTTTATAGAACAGAATGATTAACTGGACAGTAGCAAAGTGAAACTTACTCAACTCTAGTCCGTTTTTCTGCTGCTCACAGGCTTCTGAATAGCACCAGTGAAGACTCAAGATTCTGGTTAGTTTTCACTCTTTAGCTACTTGGCAGAACTCTGAGCAGCAGAAGAGGCACAACTGTCTGAAGACTTAAGGTGACATCTCTGCATCAGTTTACATTTGGTTCATATTTAGAAGATTTTCTTCACGTAAGTGCTAAATTGGTTCTGGAGGGGGCTTTTGGTTTTGTTTTTTAAATGAGAATTTAGCTTCTTTAGAAGTAGACTGCACTGACATGGGAAAGCTTCCAACTTGTCACAGGAGAGTATATAATCCAAGCTTTTCTGGCTTATACAACATCAGTTGAAGATAAGTTTTGCCTTTTCCTGTATGTTTCATGGCTAACTCAAGTGCTTTACTCACACGTTGTGCAACAACTGTTGTAATAATTGTCCCTGCAGATTTATCCTAATTGTGAACTCAACTGTAAAAAGTGAGTGGAAGTGTATATAGTGTCATAACCTATAATAAAAAGGTGCAAAAGGGAAACAAAAAGATTAAACTAGTCCAAATAAAAACCCCTGCTGATATCACTCAAGGACTGTAATTAAGATCATGCTGCTAAAGAAGTGTGAGTCCCAAAATCAACAGACCAAAATTGTTGTGAGAGTCCCAAAATCAACAGACCAAAATTGTTGTGAGAGTCCCAAAATCAACAGACCAAAATGGGTGTGTCAAAAATTAGGCCCAATATTGCTGGACCAAATAATTAGAGGACTGGCTATTCCACTCATCACTCCCTAACAGAGATTAGAGATGGGGAAGGGGAAGTGTGGAGTTTCACCATCATGGCTGCTACCCCTACCATCTTCTGGGACCTCAGGAGCCACTGTGACATTGTTGGGCTTTTGTCCGCCTAATCCTGAGAGATGTCCTGACCAGTCAGGGCCAAGAGAGGGACCCAGATGACATCAACACCTTCACTGGCTCCAGCTACATCCCGAACACCATCTAGGATGTGAGACTTTGTCACACACACACCCTGTGTATCCTTTTCCTGCCCCACCTTATTCCTTCTCTTTCCTATCCCTCTCTTTTTTCCTTCTGTTTAATAAAAGTCAGGCTTAGCCAGCCAGGACTATATATTTTGCAACACTGCTGTAAGCCTGTGACCAGAGAGAATGATGAAAGCAATTTCCTAAACTGCCTGAAGCTGGTACAAGTTTACCAGGTCTCAGAGTGACTAATCAGACCACGTGCCATGCTGTTGTTTCTCCAGCAGTGAAGATGCTAGTGGAGACAACACATAGACAGGCACCATTTTCTATTTTTCTTTTCCTGTTCTTTTTCATCCCTTCTTGTGTGCAATTGTCTTGTTTTGTCTTCTAGGAAACAGGATTAATCTTTAACAACAGCTTCAGCTCATCTCAGCTAACTTTTTCTCTTCTCAAAAAAGGAGAGTTACCATCTAAAAGACTGTCAAAATAGGCAAGGTTTCCTTCTAAAAACTCTCTCCAGGGAAAGGGAACAAGAAATGTTGTTAAAATGAAAGCCTTACTTAATGCTTCATTTTTCAAATGCTTTAACTGTTTTTCCTTCATTTTCTGCATCTTTAATAAAAGATTTAAAAGATTTTTAATGGTGTTTGCCATGAGACTAAGCAGGCTAAGGTACCTGTGTACCAAACACTTAAACCTTGTTAAACTCTGTTTAATGTTTGAGGGTCATGTTAACACTTTTGACTCTCTGGGCCCAAATTTTTCATCCATCTCACAGAAGATACTTTGTGCTATGTATTTATAACAATGGGGGGGGGGGGGGGGAGAATAGAGAAATGAATCATTTTCTTTTCTGGAAGAAATTCATAGCTAAAAAAAATCCCACATGTAGGAACCTACCTACTGTAGTACTGAGCATAGCTTCTGAGTAGCAAAATAGCACTAACAATGCAGTGAGTGGCTATAACCCTACAAAATTAATAGTGTAAAGTAATTAAATTATATTTGTACAGTTCTTCAAAGATCTAAAACAATAAAATTATTTTTGTACTATGTCAGATTAGTAGTTCAGGTAAATTGTGCAGCTATGCCATGATAATTTAGAGGGTCCCAATTCAGTAGTTTCCACACAAAATGTGTCTTAAATTTAAAGTATCATAATGTGACAGTGTAAGTATTCTCTGGAACCTAGAATTTTATTTATTCTATTACTCTGTCATTGAGAAGTGAAAACAGCCACTGCTGCTTTATTCTTGGGGCTGTGATTTTACCACCAGTCCGCACAGAGTCTTTGAGGAATTAAAATTCACCTACCAGCCGCTGGTCTGGGGTGCCTTTTTCACTCCTTTTAAAATTATCACAGAATTGTCTCCAAGTTCCTACTCTCCGTTAGCTTCCCTGACAAATCGGGATTTAGTACCACAGCTCATAAGGCTCTCACTGGTTTGTTCAACTGCTTTCCGAACACTGCCATCCCCACATACCCTTTGACATGCTTAGATCTGGGCTGTTGGGTTTCGGTTGTTTGGCTTTAAAAACCTGAAGACTGCAACAGCTATGACAAAAGTCCATGATTCAAAACACTGAACCTTTAGTATTTGCAGCCATCTGTAAAGAGGCAAAATTCAATAAACAAAACCCATTCCAAGAGCTTGCTCTATCAATTATGTTTAAAGACAACATAACAAACCAGACTGAAGTGGACTCAAGTGCTATAATACACAGAGGTGGCTAGGGGATGAGGAACCCCAATACTGGCCAAATAAAGAAATAGACAGGGAAAGAAATTTGACTCTAAGATAGAAACACGAACAACAAAAGGCAATATGCCTTAGCATTTGTAATGAGAAAAAAAGGGCAGTGAACAGCACCAATAATTTCTTCTCCGGTGCAGGGATTTTTATATTCTAAGCACCAAACATGACAAATTGGGGCTTTTTCCACTTCATTCTATCAGTTTTATTCCCATTCTTTATGGAAACAGAATTTGAGAGAGATGAAATAAATATGTCTCTACAGAAGTTGTTCTAAAATCTATAGGAGATTTAATAGAAAGTGAGAAACTTTCTAAAGGCTCTTTGAATCATCTATAACAGGGTATAATTTTCTTTTATTCTAATGGAATGGTTCAAAAACCTTTGGAAGTTTATTTTCTATTAAACTCTACAGGACTGTTCCATAAGGGACATAAGAAATTTCTGCTTCGGTGAAGTCAATGAAAGCCATGAGTATGCACTTAAGGGCAAGATTTGGCCCTGAATTGCTAGTTATGGAAACATGAGCAGCAGTTTTAATAAATTAAAACATGTATCATGTTCAATTAATACCCTCCATCGAGTGATGTCTCAGCAGCAGTAGCAGAGTTTTCAAAGTGTGTATAACCAGGTCAACCATACAATACAACCAACTGAACAAGCCCACACACAAATATTTCATGAGGCAAATTTTCAAAAGTGACTAGTTCACATTTAGGTACCTACAATAAGTACTATGGGAGCTGCTAAACACTGAGTACTTTGAAAATCTGTTCCTTACCCCTAACCCCAATTGAGGGTGCTCAGCACTTTTCATATACTGGTACGTTGTGTAAGAAACCACCACAATGAACAGCTCAGAATTAGGATTGTCTACTTCACTGTGATTTTCAGGTTTTATGTAGGAAACAAGGGTAATAGTATGTTGAATTGAAAGTGATTTGTATCAGAGTATTAGCATGTCAGTGGGGTAGAGTGTTGCAGTGGTACTAAATTAATGCTTGCAGATTGGCATTTTGTTATGTGTGTTGGCTTAATTTATTATTTCCTTGCCTTGTAGAGACCCAAGAAAATTAAATCTGTATGTTACGGAATCTGTGAATTTCCTGTGGTTTTTTTTTTTTAAATTTTAATGTAAAGAAACGTGTGGTCACAGCACACACAGCTGGAGACAAACTGATAACCTAAAGATGGGCTACGAAAGGATGTGTTGCAGAGCCATTAAAATAATCAGATTTCATTTGAAACTCTGCTTGACCAGTGGAAAAACCTTTAACATTCTAGCTTGTTTCTGGATAGAACTCAAAGCTTTTCATAAGACGACTGAAGACCCTGGCAGCCTGAAAAACTCTGAGTACCAGTCAGAGAAAGCTTAAGAAAAATTTTGCTTACCTTTTGATAAAAATGTTTCATTCCAGAAAAAAAAATGCCTTCTAAAATTTTACAATTCTAGAAGGTGGAGTGTCTCATTCTGTGTGGCAAAAGAAATGCTCTGCTTCACTTCAGAGTCCTCTAGCCATAGGAACAGAGAATTCATAAGCACCTTACAATTAAATTACTACCCCATAATTACTTGGTCAGACTAATCACAGAATCTATTACAACATACAGTTGGATAAAATAATATTTTAATCAGAAAGTTAACCAAATACAGTTGTCGAATACATCCAAATAAAGTTGAATTTACAATTGTAAACACAGACTACAAATCTTCCGTGTTTCTTTGTCCATTATTTGCAATCTTGACCAATTCAATTACTGCCCTGTCCAGTATGTAAATACAAGATAATCCCATGTTTATTTGTGTTAAATAAAATCATTTCCTGAAAGACTGTGATAAAAGTCTGATTCATCTTGAATTGGAGAGAGGAGATTTGGTCAAAGATGAGATTTAAAAAAAAAAATCTCAATCATTCCATACTCCCAATTAAAATGCTATTAAAATGTGTTGGTATCTACCACAGCAACAGACATTTTACTTTTGTAAAATATAGGAAGCAAAAATCATTTGAGATCTAGATTAACCTTATTCTACTACTGCAATATAATCAAAAGATTTAGGGGCACCTATACACCTGGAAAGTGAGTTAAGGTTTCCCAGGTTTAAAAAATGAACATCTACAGATCATCTACTGGAAGTGAAAGCACAAGGATTTATTGTTCAAAAAGAAAAGTTTTATTAATTAATAGCTATGCATCGTTAATAAGCCCATCAAAATAGTCCCTAGGCATGATACCAACTCTACAGTAGTACTGTATTTTCTCACAAAAAGGATATACACTTGAGACAGACAGATGTGAGACCCAGGAACCATGAGGTGAAGTGTGCCAGACAGACATGGATTTTTGTGACAGTACATTTTAAAAATGTTTTGAGGTTCATGGCTTACTGAGATGTTTTCCTGGGGAATTCCTGAAGAGTGGTTAATGCAAGTTCTCCAACACAAGTTATACAAAAACTCAGCTTCTGAAGCTTCACCTCTTGAGGAGAGGGCCACTCACTAGTGTCACCTATTAAAGGCCCAAACTTCATAAAGAAACCCTTGAACTGTCCCAAGGTTGTTCTTGATCTGAAACCTGATATGAACTTTTGACCAAGAGAGCAAACCGGGCTGAGGGGTTTGAAAGACTAGCACCTTCCAGAGCCCTATTTGGAGTTGGGGGACACCTCTATTAAGCTTTTAGCATGCAGGTAGTTCCTTTTATTGTGTTTTATATGTTTTCTCTATAATACTTTTGCCCTAAGAATAAATGTACTTTGCTCTGTGAAGGCTGACTGGTAACTTGTGTACCCTGCTGTAGCTCCTGAAAAAAGAGCAACCTAGAGATGCTGGATCTCAGTCAGACCTGATCCCTCCACAGTCTCTCTCTCTCTCTCTCTCCCCCCCAAGTCTGGAGGGAGACACATGGGTCTCCATCCAAAAGAAGTGATGGCTAAGCCTGAAACCTTAAGAGAGTTACAACTGAAACTGTGACAACAGGCCTTATGCTGTACCTTGGGGTTTACAGAGTAGTGCACCGGGGAAGGGTGGTATGTATAGTCAAGAGCCCTCCATCAGAAATGCCATGCCTTTAGCTCTCAGCTGTTCAAATATAGGGTGTGTTAGCAAAAAACAAACACAGAACACTATATGTACTCTTGATGGTAATATTAACCAAGATGTCTAATATTCTGTCTTACTAATGGATATTAACAACAAGATTTTTGAAAATGGATGCCTTAAGTTTGGCTCCTAAATCCATATTTAGGCAACTTAATAAATGGCCTATTTTTAAAAAAATGCTCGGCATCCAGCAGCTCCAACTGAATTCAATGGTTGCTTAGCATTTTTGAAAAGATCAGTTATTTTGATGTCTAATATGGATCTAAGAATAAAATTTTAGGCACCTTATTTTGAAAATCATGATATTAAGCTTCTGTTATAAATAAAGAGAACATATTTGGGGTTACGTTCAACCTAGCATCTTCCCAATCAGAATTTTTGATCCCATTGGAATCACAGATTATAACTTATATTATCTCCATCTATGCACCAACAAGATACTCAGTTCTGTACAGGACTATTAATACAGTCCCTTCCCAGAGAATTTATATATTGGAAGACAAAGTGCACTGTGATATCTAGAAAAAAGAGCTACCTCAGGAATAAAAAACTGAAAACATCCAGGGAAGGTAAAAATACAACAGTAGTATTTTAACATAAGTATTAATAATGTATAGGTATTAATAAGGCCAATAAATTTTTTACACACAAAAACTTATACACAAATATACACAAATACACTCGTGAATGTGTCATCTCTTGGATCGCTGATTTAAATTTTCAAGATGAGCTCTGTGACAGGTATCCATCACATAGTGAAGATTTCTCACTGGAAATCATACTTAAGTTTTTCTGTGGAGTAACCTTAATTCTGTAATCTTACGAGTGTGTATTGTAAACAAAATACGTTTATAACAAGAATCTAACACTCTCACCTCTTTTTGGCCTGGTTTAGATGCAATACAACTGATTAATTAATACCAGTTAATGTGATCTCTGAAAGGCTTTTTTCAAGATATCGGTTATACAAAAACAGACAAGGGCATATAACCTACAGTCCAATCAATTTTACACAAAAGCTATTTAAGTACAATTTTAACAGCAGCAGAATCACCACAAAGGGCAACGTTCTGCCCTCAGATATGTACAGCTCCCAACAAACTCTTCAAGGAATATCTTTTGAGCCACTGCTTTAGAATAATAAAGTGCCTACCCTTTGTAAATTAATCCACATGCCTTTACTTCATTTCCTTCAAATAATTTTTCAAAAACTGCTTAAATGAGTTCTCAAATTCTCCTTTCCCAGATTCATAGATTTTTAAGGCCAAAAAGGGCAATTATGAACATCTGGTCTGACCTCCTTCATAACACAGGCCATAGAACCTCACTCAAATTCTGCATCAAGCCCATAGTTTCTGTTTCAGCTAGCAGGGGTCCTCAAACTTCATTGCACTGTGACCCCCTTCTGACAATAAAAATTACTACCATTACTACCATGAGGGGGACCGAAGCCTGAGCCCGCCTGAGCCCTGCTGCCCAAGGCAGGCGGGGGCCAAACCCCAAGCCCCACCACCCCAGGCGGGGGAGCCAAAGCCGAAGCCTGTGCCCCACTGCCCAGGCAAGGGGCCAAAGCCCAAGGCTTCAGCCCCGGACAGGAGATCTATAATGTGAGCCCGCTGCAGAGGGCTGAAGCTGAAGCCTGAGCCCGGCCTCGCAGACTTTGGCTACAGCCCTGGGCAGCGGGGCTCAGGGTTCAGCTTCAGTCCTGGTCAAGTGGGGCTCGGGCTTCGGATTTGGATCCAAGCTTCAGTAAGTCTAATGCTAATCTTGGTGACACCATTAAAATGAGGTTGCGACTCACTTTGGGGTCCCAACCCACAGTTTGAGAACCGCTGAACAGCATATCTTTTAGACTGCAAGTGATGGAAAATCTACCACATCTCTAGGTAAGATACTCCCATTATCAGTTATCCTCAGTGCTAAAATGTGTAGCTTATTTCTAGTCTGGATTTGTCTAGCTTAACCTTCCAAACTTCTCAATATGCCTTTTCTGCTAGATTAGAGACCCTACTATCAGAATCTCTCTTCCACATAGGTACTAGTTGAGAATGATTAAGTTACCTCTTAACCTTCTCTTGGATAAAAACTCAACAGAACTGAGCTTCTTATGTCTTTTACTATAAGGCATGTTTTCCGATCCTCAAATTATTCTTCTAGCTCTTTTCTAAACCCTTTCAATTTTTCAAACTCCTTTTTGATGCATGGAAAGCAGAACCAGATACAGTTTTCTCACAAAGCTGGCTGGAAAATGGATATCCCCTTCCTGCAAAAAAATTCCCAAGTTTGAAAATAAAATGCCCCAAACCTGGACAAAATGTCAAAAATGTGAAATTTTTAAAAGGAAAGGCTTTCAAGAAAAAAAATCTGTTTTGGGAGAACTGAAGTCCAGCACTTGTAAAATTGACAAGAGCCTTCCAGCCTGGCTGCCAGAGAGGCACAGAGACAGGGCTCTAAGCCACCCACTCAGCTTCAGGGCTGGAGAGGCCATTCAACTTGCACACCTTCCTCCCAGCTTCAGGAGCATGAGAAGCAGAGATTCCAAGTGCTCATTTGGGGCGGGGGAATAAGGAAGGAAGAGAAGGGAAGGAGACAAAGTCATGGAAGCTCAGACATGGCAGCCAGCTGAGAAAGCTTTTGTCAATTTCACTGGCAAAAAGTGAAACTGACGAGGCCAGGGGGTGGGGGACGGATGGCAGATGGGTATCTTTCTATTTTCCCAACCAAAAAATTATGATTTTTTTTTTCTGAAAAACTGAAAATTTTCAGTAGAATATTTCAGTTTTGCATAAAGGGAATTTTTCATCAAAAAAAAAAAAAATCATTCTAATGGAAAATTTTCAACCAGTTCTACTCACCAAAGCTCTATAAAGTAGTAATACCCCCTTCTCAGCTGTTTCTTGGTATTTCCCTGCTTATGCATCCAAGACTTACATTAGTCCTCTTAGCTCAGGGGTGGGCAAACTACAGCCCGCAGGCTGCTTCCAGCTCATGAGACGTTTTTATCTGGCCCCTGAGCTCCCGCCAGGGAGCAGAGTCGGGGGCTTGCCTCACTCCAGCACTCCCACTGGGGAGTGGGGTCAGGGGGTTGCCCCGCTCTGCCAGGCTCTCCCCAGCCCCCGACTCACTGAGGAGCACCATCTTCCTGGAAGATTCCTTCCGGCATGCAGAAGAGCCACACTGCGCAGGCGCGACTTAACCGCACTGTTTCCGGGATCAGAACCCCACCCCTACGCGGCAGCCTCACACACACACAACAAAGACGTCCTGGTCTCCTATGGCCCCACCCTCGAGAGCCTCGAAACTGTCCAGGGGCTGCAGCCTCCACCCGTGGCAGTGCCTGGTACGGCCGCCTTGGTGTCACTGCCAGCAGGGCCCCTAGGTGTCCCAGGTACCGCCCCCGTGCCACACCCCATGACCCTTTCACCTTGGTAACATCCCTTACAGAGCCCCGCCACACCACATCCCATGAGTCCTCCCACTCCACCTTGGTAACGTCCCTTACTATGTAAACTTTTAATAAATACAACAGTGCAAACAGAACTCAAAGTACAACAGTAAGAACATTTCAAATACACCATTTTGGGTGGGAGGGTGGGACACAAAGTTACAAGTGAGTTGACACCTGCCTCTGCCTCTTCTTGTCCACACAAGTTCTGGGATAGAGTGCCATGGATCAAAATTATCGGGGGCACTGATGCCCAACAAATCCAGGCTAGAGAGCAGGCCCAGTTTTTTCACAGTGCGTGAAACCTTCTAAAACAGCAGTTTGAAATAAGGGCAGCAGTTAAGATTTTCTTTTCCCTTTCAAAAATGAGCGCTGCAAAAAAAAAGAAAAGTGGACAAAGAATGTTGGGTTTTTAACAAAGACTGGAATGCAAAATATTTTTTCACAAACGTGAACTCAAAGGCTGTATGCCTGATTTGTCAGGAGAGGATCGCAGTGTTCAGGGAGTACAATTTGAATTGCCATTTTTCAACGAAATATCCTAATTATGGCAGCAATTTAACAACTGAAGAAAGGGCAAGAAAAGCTGAGAAACTCGCCACGTACTTAAAAGCTCAGCAAAATATATATGTGAGACAAGCTACAGTTCAGGAAGCCACTACAAAGGCAAGTTATATTCTGGAGTTTAAATTCGCTAAACAAAATAAGCCTTTTATTAAAGGGGAGTTTTTGAAAGAATGCATGGTTCATGTTGCTGGCATGCTGTGCCTGGAATACCAAAACAAATTTGAGACCATTAGTTTGTCACAAAGAACTGTTACTCGCCGCGTAGAAGTGATTGTGAACGTTTGGCTTCTGAGCTGAACAAGAAAGCACAGGGCTTTACATTGTTTTTGTTAGCTCTCAATGACAAGTGGGCTATTACCAAGAGGAGGAAAAATCACTTTTGTAGTGGTAATCAGGGTGGCCCATTTCAAACAGTTGACAAGAAGGTGTGAGTAACAGTAGGGGGAAATTAGCAAGGGGGAAATCAGTTTTTAGTTTTTGTAGTGACCCATCCATTCCCAGTCTTTATTCAGGCCTAATTTGATGGTGTCCAGTTTGCAAATTAATTCCAGTTCTGCAGTCTCTCATTGGAGTCTGTTTTTGAAGTTTTTTTGTTGAAGAATTGCCACTTTTAATTGCTCATTGATCTACAGTGCAATTCCACCTTGAAGAAAAAGTACAATTCAGAAAAAATTGATGAGTTTTATGCCTCCTTGAGTGAAACAAAGTTAATAAATAGCCGCAAGGTGGCACAGAAAATCCTTGTTTTGTTCGGCTCCACCTGTGTGTGTGTGTGAACAAACATTTTCCCTGCTGAATTACAACAAATCTCACTACCAACCAGCATCTCAACTCAGTATTACGGATTTCCATAACAAGACTGACACCGGACTTTGATGCCGTTGTAAAGAAGGGTGACCAGCTGTATTGTTCACATTAATCAAAGAGGGCATGGAAAGGGGTTAAGTTTAGTTTAATTATTGTAATATGTTGTTATGATGGTATATTTATAACAGTAAGTAAGGTTTTATGTTTATTTCCACTAAAATGTATCTTTATTAAATAAGAGTCTATTTGAATAACTCTGAATTGTTAATTTTGGGAGCCTTCATGGCCCGCCATACAATTTCCATATCCAGATGCGGCCCTCAGGCCAAAATGATTGCCCACCCCTGTCTTAGCTACAGCACAGCACTGGGAACTCACATTAGTTGATTTACCATCACCCTTAAGTCCTGTTCAATATCACCGCATTCCAGGATACTGCTACCCATTTTGTATGTGACCTACATTTTTTTCCTATATGCACAACCTTGCATTTGGCTGTATTAAAAGACATGTTGCTTAAATGAGGCCACTTCACTAAGCAATCCAGATCAGCCTTTCCATTGCTGTACATGAGTCTGAGTAGCAAGTCAAACAAAGGTGACTACATAATGTTTCTGGCAAACACTCTAGTCTGTTAATATTTACTTGTATTGTAGTAGCACCAAAGGGTCCCAGCTGGGGAGCTACACTTTGCTAGGCACTGTACAGACATCATAAAATGACTATCCCTGCCCGGAAGAGCTTACAATCCAAGTTTAGAGACACCTACATAATTTTAATAGTATCAGGTTCTGTAGAGGTCAGAATAGAGATTCATATAAATGAAATGTTTCTGAAAAATAAAAATCAGCTGTCTCTAACACAACTTTTTCCTCATTCTCTCAGACACACACAGATTTGCACTAAAGGTTTCTGTTAAGTCTTACGAGAATTGGAATACATTGTTCTTGAACCCATGTTCAAATCATGTGTACATTTCCTCATTAAGGAGTGGAGGCAAAACTCAAGACAACAAGAGGCAGTGTTAAAAATCAAGGAGCCACAAAGTAAAAAGTTGAGAAATGACTGGTCATTAAAAGAGGAGTGATCTCTTTAGACATGGACCAATTCAGCTGTACAATGGACTCTACCACAATCAGCAGCAAAAACTTCAAATGTATTGAACAAACAGTACAGACACTAGCTATGCTATAATATTCTACCCTTATGTCTTCCATCCCAAATATTAAAAAAAAATTAACTCTTCATATCTGGATATGTTTAACTTTGAGAGCTCATTGGACCAATTTATTTTTCTAGGACACTTGGCTTCCATGTTCTGACAGAATCCATAATTAAAAGTTAGTCAGTTAACTAAACAACACGAAGTTCAGAAGAAATAACTACTGCTTGCCATTTTTAGCTGGAAACATGCACTCTCAATTCATCAGGGGGTTCCTGTCAACATCTGGGATGCCCCTTCAACAAGCTTTGGACATTAGCTATGAACACTTGAAAAATAAGTACTTTTCAGAAACACACAATGATGAAAATGACAATATGCCAGAAAAGCCAAACCTGTAGGAACCTGTTTAGTTGTACAGTTAAGCATAGAGGGAAAGACAGGAACCAATGAGACACTACTAAAGAAACACAACTTCCTTAACAACCTCACTGATTATAAGACTGAAGCTTCCTTTATTATTACTGTTCCTAGAAGAATCTGTACAACATTTACTAATTTATCTGAATACTCAGTTGCCAGTGTAGCTATTTAAGAACTTCTGCATGAAATTCAGCCTGTTATTAATCAACTAGTGAGGAAATGTATAATCTTGAATTTCTATTCCTAAGAACATGACTTTTTATACAAAAATGGCATACCTTGGGTGACTTTTAGAACTCCAGACACTTTTATATTCCAAGGCTGCTTCAAGACAAAACATACAACACACAAGGGAAAATTCTGACCTCAGTAACAGAGAGAGACATTCAAATATAAAGTCAGTTTGAAGATATTCCCTTTTATTAGAGAAGCCTCTAGTGATAATGATGAGATAGAGCCATTAAAGCACAATCTCCAGCTGACTTCACATTTTTTTCCTCCCAATTCCAATTATAGTATTTAGCAGCAACAATTTTCTCTGAGTTCTAGACAGACAGAACCTTCAACAGCTGCGATAACAAACGATAAATGATTTGAGGATGCATTTAACATGTAAAGGGGCACCATCAACTTAAAAATGTCACATTTTTGCAATTTTTAAACTTACAGCAATAGTAAGTAAAACTTGAGATTTCTATATATGAAAACACCTTGTTTTTTTATTTTTTACAGTTTGTTTACCTTGTGCATGATAGAGTTGTTTGCTAGCCTATTTCACTGATTTTTCTGTTTGCCTGGAACTTTCACACAGCAACAGGAGAGAAAAACATTTTTAAAAATAAGAAAACTAATTTTTAAAACCACAGAAATTGGAAGGAGGACTTCGTATTGGTGCACAACAATTGGAAAACAAGAACAGATTTTTAAAAGAGTCATATAGATTGCTTCCCTATTTCTGCCCTAGAAGAAATGCAAAAGAGGAAGTGAGGAGAAAGAACACTGGATTCCTACTGTGCACTAAGTCACATAGCAAACAATTCAGGGGTTCATGGCGTTAAGCTATCTCATGCAGAACAGGATATGAGAAGCTCTGGAGGATTAAGTACAGCTGACAAATATTCTGAAAACCTTTCATTACTCCCCTTCCCTCACCCCCACCCCATGAACATAGGAAACACTTGTTGCAAAGAAGCTAATTGGCCAAGATTTTACATTCCAAGCAGGAAACATTTTCCATTCTGTTAATGAACTTTCATATCACTATGAAAGTAGCACTGACTTTGAACTACTACTACTTCTAGACATTAAAGTTAAACTGCTAATTTGGCTCTGTCATAAATAGAAAGAGAAGGGTAAACCCCTTTAAAATCCCTCCTGGCCAGGGGAAAAATCCTCTCACCTGTAAAGGGTTAAGAAGCTAAAGGTAACCTCGCTGGCACCTGACCAAAATGACCAATGAGGAGACAAGATACTTTCAAAAGCTGGGAGGAGGGAGAGAAACAAAGGGTCTGTGTCTGTCTATATGCTTTTTTTTTTTGCCAGGGATAGACCAGGAATGGAGTCTTAGAACTTTAGTAAGTAAGTAATCTAGCTAGGTATGTGTTAGATTATGATTTCTTTAAATGGCTGAGAAAAGAACTGTGCTGAATAGAATGACTATTTCTGTCTGTGTGTCTTTTTTGTAACTTAAGGTTTTGCCTAGAGGGATTCTCTATGTTTTGAATCTAATTACTCTGTAAGGTATCTACCATCCTGATTTTACAGGGGTGATTCCCTTACTTCTATTTCTATTAAAAGTCTTCTTGAAAGAAAACTGAATGCTTTTTCATTGTTCTCAGATCCAAAGGTTTGGGTCTGTGGTCACCTATGCAAATTGGTGAGGATTTTTACCAAACCTTTCCCAGGAAGTGGGGTGCAAGGGTTGGGAGGATTTTGGGGGGAAAGACGTGTCCAAACTATGTTTCCCAGTAAACCCAGTTAGAGTTTGGTGGTGGCAGTGGATATTCCAAGGACAAAGGATAAAATTAATTTGTACCTTGGGGAAGTTTTAACCTAAGCTGGTAAAAGTAAGCTTAGGAGGTTTTCATGCATGTCCCCACATCTGTACCCTAGAGTTCAGAGTGGGGGAGGAACCTTGACAGGCTCCAAAAAGGCTGTCTATTTTTAAGAAGTAATGTGTCAGGTCATTAAATTTGGTATTACTTTCTACCCCATCCTCCTCAACACAGCCTGGATCTCAGTCTCCACAATTCCTTTCCCCGTCCCAATTAGCCTTGCCCCACTTGATTCCTGCTCTTGCCCATCAGCCTAGTTCCATGTACATGATTTTCAGTCATTCCAGGCCCTCTCTCAAGCATAGCTGGCATTTGCATACGACCTTTAAAGAGAATACACCGGACCCTCGCTAGAACGCGGGATTTGGGATCCATGCGCAGTACCGTGTTAACGCGGGGACTGCATTAAAATGAATTGCAATTAAAGTAATTAAATTTGGGATCCATGGCCGCGACCGCATAATATGTGAATTCACGCTATATAGACGCACGTTCTAGTGAGGGTCCAGTGTATGTATTTCTAAAGGGATGCTATCAGTTCACTTAGGCTCAAAAATTTCCATTCTTTAATGTTAATCCCATGCAGCATCCCTGACCGATACCTTTCATTGGTAATAATCATGCTGAGGTTCTCAAGACACACACGGCTCTCCTCTGAGCTCTTTTTAAGGCATCGTGAGACACTGTGATGACAAAGGGGCAACTGCTATTTTTTCCCTGGGGAAATTTAAAAGTAAAGACCAATAATCATGTCTGGCAGTCTGACTTTATATGTATTTGTGATAGCAGCCAGTGAAAACCCTGAAACATCAGATTAGAAGTTAAGATGTTGTTCTGAGCTAACTGTCTATTGGACTATTATTATTTTTGTTATAAATTACAGCATTATTGTATTCTAAATGTTAGAGTTTTGTTTCAGGGGACTTTCGTTGTTAAAGGTTAAATGTTAGGGCATTTTTATAAACAAACTCTCAACCCTACTCCAAACATCCATGGGGTCAAAGATTCATCACCAGCTACACATTTGAAGGGGTCCTTCTGTGTACGTATCTCCTCAGCCTGATCAGAGTTTCTGTCTGTTGGGGCTGCACAAAGTTTTAGGTGGGGCCAGAGTGGAGCAAGAGACCTGTCAAAATGAAGCACCATACCTTGATGAGCCCCTACGTTTTAATGAAGAAATCCAGGAAAACCCAAGAAATTTAATTAAGTCTGGAGCTGTATTAATGCCCTTTGGCTCCACTGCATCTACTGCAGGAGCTCTGCTCCACTGCAAATAAGGAGAAAGTGTAAATCCTGGTGCAGGCAGGTCCAATTGATACAGGACTATTCCTACCTCCTTAGATCAAGGGTTCTTTTTTTCCTCTAAAGATCCCTGAGATTCATGGAGTGGGAAGCCTTGGGCCCTCTAAGTTTAGTAGGCTCCGAAGTCCTCCCTCTTAAGTGGGGAACATACAGTAAGCTTATGCAACGTGAACCTTGTAGAACTTTTCCCACTGGCCCATTCCTGTGAGAGGGAACAATACATGGGGTCCTCAGTGATGTTAGGTTTCTGTGATGTTTCATGGTACAAAGGTTTCATGGCATGAGTTTGGGATGGTCACCAGTCATGAATAATGAAGCCATGAGCAAGTAATGCTGGTCATTTCAAATGAGAGCTAGTAAAACCTTTATACCAACAAACATCATCATACGTACGTCTCTAAAAATGTAATTATGCACTCTTTTAAAGAGGGGGCAACCTTTTGTTCAGGCTAAAAAAAAAACCCTACCTTTTTTAAAAAGAAACTGCACAGACAGGTACGGGATGCAATTCATGCTCTTTTGGGGTGGCTACATTAATATGCTTTAAAAACAGAAGTCAGACTTCATAGGAATATCACCCTCCTGTCAACTTTAGTAATCAAAATCTACATACACATATGCCTTAAAGCAACATAAAACATAAAGCAAAGTCTTTGCTCAAAGGCGATCACTGCATTCAAGGAAGTAAAATGAATTTCTAACTAGGATCTTTCTGTTTGTTTTTACATCCACCTTAAAAGAACCTGGAAATCAAGAGACGTAAAGGAAGATTTATTTCTCTAAAACAAGAAACCGAAGTATCACCTAAAGCTTTCCCTTACAATTCAGGCCTTGTGAACGGGCGGGGGGGGGCAATTGCACAACAACGAAATAATAAGGCAGCCATACCTATCCCATATCCTTCATAGAGTTGTCTTTCATGCTCTATGGTCTGTGTGATTATTATCTCCCGGGAACTGTGTTGCCTTCCTTGTCTGCCTTTAATGCTGTTATGTAACTTAATTTGCTCCAGCTCATCACTGAATCGATGTAAATATCTGAAAGACAACAAGTTTAAGCTATGAGATGTCTCGTAATATTTTAATAAAACTATACTGGTTTGGTCATTTGACAGGGAAATATTTCTTTGCCATCTGCACAACATCTAAATATGCCACCGATGCAAATCTTGAATTTCGTGTGAAAAACTGTAATATTCTTCCAAAAGAGAAAATCTGTTTAGGCTGTGACCTCTAGACTCTTACCCCTCAGACTTAGCAGAGTATATAGCATGTCACCTATTGTAGCCAAGAACCTCTGGGAGAAGGAAGACTAGCGCTGTACTGGGAGAACTTCCAAACGACTACAGGATAATGATGAGAGAGCAGATTTTGCTCCTACCTGTTTGTTATTATAGGCAGCATTACCTGTTCCACCTATAGCAAAGGTCCAAGGCCAAAATGCCCTCTGTGATTTAGTCTGACCTCCTGCATAACACAGGGCATAGAACTTGCCCAAAATAATTCCTAGAGCATATCTTTTGAAAGAATATGCAACCAATTTAAAATTTGTCAGTGATGGAGAATCCACCACGACTCTTGGTAAACTGTTCTCACCATTACAAATTCATGCCTTATTTCCAGTCTGATTTTTGCCTATGTTCAATTTCCACTCATTGAATCATGTTATACTTTTTTTATTGATTAAAGAACCTATTAAATATTTGTTCCCTATGTAGATACTTACAGACTATATTCAAGTCACCCCTTAACTTTCGTTAAGCTACACAGATTGAGCTCTTTGAGTCTATCACTGTAAGGCATGTTTTCTAAACCCTTTCTTTTTTCTCATGGCTCTTTGCTGAACCCTCTCCAATTTATCAACATCTTTCTTGAATTGTGGGCACCACAACTGGACACAGTATTGCAGCAGCAGTTGCACCAGTGGCAAAACAACCTCTACCTCTACTTGAGAATCCCCTGTTATTCATCCCAGAATTGCATTAGCACTTTTAGCCACCGCCTCACACATGTTCAGCTGATTATCCTGGGAAGCAGTGACTTTCAAAAAGATTTGTGGGCTGTAGTGGATAGAGTCCCCATCCTTTAAGTGTGGCCTACATTCTTTGTTCCTAGATGTATACATTTAGCCATACAAAAAACATGTTTGCTTGTGCCCAGGTCACCATGCGATCTACATCGTTCTGAGTCAGTGACCTGTCCTCTTCATTATTTATCACTCCCCCAGTTTGTGTGTCATCCGCAAATGTTAAGTGATTTTATGTTTTCTTCCAGGTTACTGATAAAAATATTAAATAGCATAGGGCCAAGAATTGATCCCTGCAGGACCCCACTAGAAATACACTGGCTTGATGATGATTGCCCATTTATAGTTACATTTTGAAACCCATCAGTTAGCCAGTTTTAAATCCATTTAATTGGCACCATGTTCATTTTATATTGTTCTAGTTTTTTAGTCAAAATGGCATGTGGTACCAGGTCAAATGCCTTAGAAAAATCTAAGTATATTATGTCAACCCTATTACTTTTATCAACCAAACTTGTATCCTCATAAAAAAAATTACAAAAATCTAGTTAGTTTGACAGGATCTATTTTCCATAAACCCATGTTGATTTCCATTAATTACATTACACTCCTTTAATTCTTTATTAGTTGAGTCCTGTACCAGCCACTCCATTGTCTTGCCAAGGATCGATGTCAGGCTGACAGGCCAATAATTAGCCGGGTCATGCTGTTTACCCTTTCTAAATATTGGCACAACATTAGCTTTCTTCCAGTCTTCTGGAACTTCCTCATTGCTCTAAGACTTACTGAAAATCAACATTAATGGTCCAGCAATCTTCTCAGCCACCTCTTTTAAAGCTCTAGGAAGCAAATTATTTGGACACGCTAATTTAAAAATGTCTGACTTTAGGAGCTTCTGTTTAACATCCTCCAGAGATATTAGTGGAATTAAAAGAGCATTATCACCAGCATTTGATCAGACTATATCATCTGCTTTTTTCCCCAACTACAGAACAAACATATTTATTGAACAATTCTGCCTATTCTGCATTATTATTCATAATTCTACCATTTCCATCTAGTAATGGAACAATACCATTGTCAGAATTTTTTGTTCCTAATATATTTAAAAAACTCCCTAGAAGATTTCTCCTTGTGTCCTTTTGCTTCCCTCATCAATTTTCTATAATTCCTAACTTCTGCTTTATATTCATTACTATAAACTTTCCCTTTCTTCCATTTGCTATATTTTATTTTTTATAGCTGCCTTCACTTCCCCTCTGAACCAGATTGGAAGAAGTACAGCCTTCTTCCTTGATTGCCCGACACTTCCCATTATAAGACCCCATTTTCAGTTGCTTATAACTTTGCCAAACTTTAATCACTTGAGCAGAAATTTCTCAGGTCAGGTGTCTGCCTCAGGCAGAACTTTTCTGAATGTTTCAGCTAAAATGGTTTTGCCACTTCAAAGAATGAGATTAGAGAAAAGTGTTATTTTGCCTATGTTAAACATTTGTACTATAATTTCTCTGAGAAGCTCTAGTGCCTCCACGCTTTGGAGCAAGAACTTGAAATTTGGTGAGGGTAGAGGGGTTGCCCTATTTTTGCCATTCGTGTGAAACAAACAGCCAAATCTGTCTAAGATACGAGCCTATGAACAGTGCCATCCAGAGGATTCAGGGGGCCTGGGGCAAAGCAATCTCAAGGGCCCCTTCCATAAAAAATAGTTCGTTTTGCCACCCCAAGCGTCGAAGGAAAAAAAAAAAAAAAAAAAAAGAAAAGAAAACCCAAGTCATGCTGCCGAAGAAAGAAGAGGACAGGACGACCCGCTGCCAAATTGCCACAGAAGACTGAAGCGGAGCGATTGAGCTGCCTCCGAAGTGCCGCCGCCGAGGAAGAGAGGGACTGAAAGACCCACTGCCGAATTGCCACCCCTGCCCTGACTGTGGGGCCCAGGGCCTGAGGCAAATTGCCCCACTTGTTCCCCCCACCCTCAGGGCGGCCTTGCCTATGAGAAAAATCACTGTTTTTTGATGTTCAGTAAAGACTTGTTAAGAGTTTGGAAGCTAAATTCTCCAAAGACTCTGTCAGTACTCCAGCATGCTTGAGCCAGGGCTGTACTTAAGGACTATCATAATGGTTATACACAAGGGAGCCAAATTAAAGTTGCACAAGCAATCATAATTCTAGCATTTCCTAATTTCTGGGTACTTGACTTCACAACCACAACATTGTTGTTTTAATGCAGTGTTTTCAGTGTGAATGTTTTTTTTTTTTAAAATTAGTGTAACCTGTCTTAAAGTAACCGCTCTGCAACACAGAAAAAAAAAAAAAAAATCATACGTTGCCTGCTATAAGTGGTCTTTCACTAAAATGTCAAACTAAAGTACTCTGGATACATTGAGGATATTTTAAAGTCTCATGCCATCGTTATACTGTGAACACTTTAAAACATAAGATGGCAGTAGATCCTATAGCATATACCAGTGATGGATCTGCCCCAGAGTAGCACTGGAGATGCTCCTCAATAATGCAGGTTTCATTGAACTGCATACGAAATATGCCATAAATATTGAGGGTAAAAGGAATTTACCATCATGAGATAGGCATAACCTAGCAAGAGATGTAGCTGACAAATTGGCAATGGGGGCAGCCTTTGGTACATGTAGCCTTATGTATAGTAATGATATAGTCCCCATACAGGCCCCCACTTTTGAAACAGCTGGCCTTCCTAAAACAGAATGTGACAAAGCTAAGAAGTGGGGCTAAGTGAAGTAGAACCTGTAGATTGCACTTTCACCAAGAAATGCGACTAACACTTCATGCACTGGGGACATAAACATTTAGATTGCTGATCATGCGGTTACTGGAAAAGATATAGGTGTATCCATTTTAATTTGAGTTTGCCTTCACTACATATGCAGAAATATAATACTTGAGTGGGTAAGTCTCTCTGGATATAATCTGACCTCATCCAGTAGTTCCAGAATAATTATGATCTACTTATGCTAATGCATAATATCTTCACTATTAATAAATCAATGAGATTTCTAATAATAAATACGAAAGGGAAATATTTAGTTTATTAAAGATTCATCTTAATTTTACCAGTCAGTAAGTCAATCTTATTTCCATCAAAAAAGAGCCTTTTATATTATTGTATACCCCATTCTTACTTTTCAATTAGTTCACAGGCTTCTTTCTTTGTGTAGTCTGCTTTGCTGGGATCAAGGTGACTTTGAAACCATTGCAATTTTTCTCCTACAGGAACAAAGTGTGTGTTAATTATTATAGTAGCACTAGCACAGAACAAAGCCTATCAATGTTCCTGCAATAAATCCCATTTTTTAGGGGGTTAAAATTCAGTCATAAAAATTTGCCTCACTATGGTACAAGTACAAGGTCTCAGTCTAGATATGAAATTAATACAAAGAACAGGTTTCATCCAGTTATTTTTAATTTGGAGGAGAAGGTAGAAGTTGTTTACAGATGTTTTCCATCCTCCTTTACTAAAAGAATAAATAATACATACATACATACATAAATTGTTTTAAAGTACTAGAAATCAGGAAGAAAATGTTCAATTTATTTTTCTTAAAACACAACCCAATTTTTCAGCAATCAATATACACAGTATATTTTTTTCAGATAGTACAGTGCAGAGGAATTAGATGAACATCTTAAAAATTGTTAAAAAACTTTCTGTAAGTACTGCTTGTGAAATGTTTAAAAGTACCAAAAATCACTTTCAGATCATGTTATATTAAGACATGATTGGGGGGGGGGGGGGGGGGACAGAATCACCATATTGGATCAATATCAAGATAATCAAATATGTAATGGAGAAACTGTCAAAATTAGCAACTTGGAGTTGCAGTATGAGAAACTGGCCTGAAGCCTTTTCATTCCCTGATCAACAGATCTGCATAATTTAAGAGTAAAGTAAATTAACAAGGTAAAACATCAAACTCTTTAAAACACTGTATCAAATTGTGGTCTGAAATTTACCAGCCTTCCCAGTTGCTGCCTGGCATCTCTGCCAGTTCACAAACATCTACATGAGATGATGCAAGTATAAACTTCGGAGAAGGCTACATCTAATCATATGGATTGACAAGGCTTGGTGGTATTAATGAAATAAAGGTTTGTTCTGTAGTATGCCAAGTTGCCTACTGCTACAGTCAGCCACGTGATGAAGTCCACGTGTGTTGCAAAGAAGTGAAGTCAAGAAATCCCATACTCCTCTTGGCTCCGATTTCATTTGCAGTTGCCAGGTTGAAGTGAGAACATCCATGATATTCTTACAATTATACAGTTTATTAATAGATTATAAAGACAGTCCTTACCCCAAACAGAGAACAATTGGATAGAATTCCTTTTCCCACAAAAGTCTGTAAGACCTAAGTTATAGGACAAACCTTAATTTTGATTTCAACCAAATAGCTTATAATACTCACCTACAATACTCAGACGCAAGGCTTTTTCGTTCTTCAACCTAAAAGACAGAAAGAGCACACTCCAGTCAACCATTTCCCAAGAGAAAAATCTATAGAAAAGCTGGGTGAAAACATGTTGTAGCACAATTCCACTTCTAAAACCTGCCAATGTCACAACTTCGGATTTCCCTTTTTATGTGAGAGCTCCAGGGCAACCAGTTAATTCAGATTTTAGTAAACTATTTCCATCATTTCACTACTGCGTTGTTTAAAGAAATGGTGGAAGGGAGGTGAAGGCAGAGTAAAAAGACCTCTTGATATTTATTGGACCCTACAATATAAACATTTTATTGTGACAAGTAGATATAAATAAGTGTTTTGATATCTTCACAAAGCCAGCCAATGGCTTTTACACTAAGATTTTCTTCATCTGTTCCCAAAGAGTTTTTCTCTTTCTCACTCTCTTTGAATTATGGGTTATATACTGAAACCTCATCAATGCTGAAGGATGCATATATAACCTGTTGTTCAGTATTTGTTAAATGCCCCACTCTAGTGGCTGGTTTACAAAACATTCAAGTCGCCTAGAGCTACTACCTGAAGGAGCTGCTCAAGTACAGTAGTAGAGATTCATGATTTTACCCCTGGAGAGCTCAGTCCAATCCCCAGCAATGACCCACATCAGTCCTAATTTTGTTTCCAGCAAGACAGGGTAAAATATACAGAAGTGTTCTAATTATTTGTTACTTCGGCACAGAAAAAAACATTATAATAATGGCAGATTAACACAGCAATGTTAAAGCTTTATTAGGTCTTTTAAAAACAGTATTACTCCGTGTGATGGAGACTCTCCAAAAGTTATACATGGGAGAAAGAGTTTGATTAAAATATACAAAATAAAGGAGCAGATCCTCAGCTGGTATAAACTTATAGTGACACTGACTTCAGTAGTGCGAATGACAATTAACACGAGCTGAGGATCTGCCCCAAAATGCCTAGGGCATCCTCTACCTGGGATGGACACTCTTTTTGTGTAGTAGAGTCTAAATCTAAATAAATTAGTTTAGCAGGGGGTAGGAGAAGTTGATTTTTATTTCTTTAAATATTTCACAAGTAAGAGCAATTTTATAAATGCCAGCTAAAAGATGAAAATGCTTAAAGAAAAATGAGTCAATGGAATTCATCTGAGCGTAGGATTTGCAGGATGAGCAGACTTTAAATTAGACAAATCTGGAATGTGAGAGCACAGCAAATGTAAAGGAAGGGAAGGAAGGATTTAATATTAAAACAAATTAAAATGTGAGTTGTACCTAATGTTTGAAATAGAGACTGCTGTAGGAAAAGAGGGAAGGAGTGCAGTGCACAGAATTGGAAGCACATGGTGAGAAGCAAAGCAAAGGGGGAGGATTTTGAAGGAGGAGAGCACAGAAAAAACAATCTCATTCCATATGTAGGTAACAGCATGAAAAAAAGACACCTATGAAAGGAGAGGACAAAGGAAATAGCATGGGCAGATGATACAGTTTTTACAAAACAAAATTGTGTGCTTCAAATATTTTTAATAATACAAGTCAGCCCATTATTTTACATATTAGTTATCACAGAAGCTTTGCATTTTTATTTAGTCATCTTCAGTGTTTGCCATACCTTACATGACAACACATACAGACGATAGTGCATGTCTACAAAGTGTTGCCATGGAGAAAACTGGGACGTCAGACAGACAAGCAGCCTAACTAAAAGTGTAAGCTATATAGTTTCACCCTGCCTGTAAATGCTGCATATGAGGTACATGTTAGTTTGTAGTAGGTTACTATACAAAAATCACTAAACATTTTTGTTGTTTCTTTTTTTCAGGGGTGGGCAGGTGAGTGCTTGAATGCACACAGGCATTATTTATGTGTGTGCATTTATAGAAACACTTCACATTAACAGATTTTCATGAAAAAAGTTAGCATAGAACACGTTATTTACATGATTGGCACTGTACTCTGCAAGAGGAGATTGGAGTGGGTGGAGGTTAAAGCCATGTAGATCCCAAATGAGAAAATAAACTCCTGGAAGGATATCACTGTCATTTTGTGAAATCACTAACGGGGGAGGGATGAGGGGACTCCTAGAAATTAAAGTAGTATGTTCAAGTCAATAGCTTAACACAAGGAATTCTTCCAGTGAACATTAGGGCTTGTGGAAGTTATTGCAGTGACAACAAAGGAGCAAACAGTTGCCCATCACAACAGGCTGCAGTCTGATAAAAATGCACACAAGTTAGCCACTCCAACAGTCCCCTCCTCGTGTCTTAAGGTATGTCTACACTGCCGTTAAACATCTGCAGCTGCATGTGTCAGCTGACTTGGGTTCACAGGGCTTGGGCTATTTGGGGTTGTTTAACTGCAGTGTAGACATTCGGGCTCGGGTTGCAGCCTGGGCTTTGGGACCCTGCGAGGGGGGAGATTGAAAAGCAGCGGCAAAGGTGATGGCTTTTTTTTGTTTGCAATATGGGTATTACCCGATATTATTATTAATTTGTACTATTGTCATACCTACGAGCCCTAGACATGGACCAGGACCCCACTGAGCTAAGCGCTGTACAAACTCAGAACAAAAAGACAGACAGCATATGGTGGATGGCGAAGAGATGAAACTGAGATTCTACTCTGAAAATTGAGACTAAACTTTGGTTCTACTCTGCAAGTTCCATGTTTGTGTCTCAGATTCCATGTCAAGAGGTTTTTTCTCCCCTATAAATTCCATCCCTGGCTCCAAAGGTTAAGCTGGGTTCTTTGATCCTACCTTAAAAATTACAGTTGAGTGGATAAATTTTCCTTCGCTTCCTGTTTCAGGCTGTTAAACAGCTGCTGTTCCCCCCCCACCCATACCCAACTACGTTTGCAAAGCTCTGGGTTGGGGCGAGGGATGAGGGCTATGGGGTGCAGGAAGGGGCTTGGGATTTGGGGGGGGCTCAGTGCTGAGGCTGGGGATTGGGGCACGGGCTTACCTCAAGTGGCTCCCGGTCAGCGGGGGTGCTAAAGCAGGCTTCCTGCCTGTCCTGGCACCGCGGACCGAGCTGCGCCCTGGAAGCAACCAGCAGCAGGTCCGGCTTCTAGGCAGAGGTGCGCAAGCAGCTCCGCGCGGCTCTCGACTGCAGGCACCACCGCCCCCAGCTCCTGTTGGCCAGTTCCCGGCCAATGGGAGTGCAGAGCCGGTGCTCGGGGCAGGGGCAGCATGAGGAGCCTCAGTCGGTCACCACCACCACCCCCCGCCTAGGAGCCGGACCTGATGCTGGCCGCTTCAGGGCACAGTGCAGTGTCAGAACAGGTAGGGACTAGCCTGCCTTAGCTGGCCAGCACCATCGACAGGACTTTTAATGGCCCGGTCAGCAGTGCTGACCAGAGCCGCCGCGACCCAGTGCTGGGTCACAACCCGCAGTTTGAAAACCACTGACCTAGGGCCACAGGGAGGGCAGTTCAGGGGTCTGGGGAGGGAGTGCAGAGGGCTGGGTTGCAGCCAGTGCATGGGGGACAGACTCTATGTGGGGAGGACTGGTGGCAGTCCCTGAATGGGGGATAGAGACCAAGGTACAGTCCCGAGATGAATGGGTTGAGTGCTGGGGGACTGGGTGCTGAAGGCAGTTGCTGGGAGGTAGTCCCTAGGTGGGGGAATGACTGCATGGGCGGCCATTCCTGGGTGGGGGACTGGATTCTGGAGGTGGCAGTCCCTGGGGAAGAAGGGGGCCAGTTCTGCCCTGGACAGGGCACCCTGTCTCTGCATGGCAGGCACGTGTCCCAGCCCAGTATTGAGGGGGAGGGTCTTGATGCTGGGGGGATAGTCCCAGGGGATTGGGTGATAGAGGAGCATTCTCTGGCTGGGAGGGGTGGGGGTCAGTCTGGGAAGGGGTGGGGAGCAGTCCCTGGATGGAGGGTCTGGGTGCATGAGGAGCAGTCCCTGTCTTGGGGGGCACTCCACACCAGGCAGGGCTCCCGAGCTTTGCAGGCACGCTCCGGGTGCTCAGCCCAGCCGTGCCGCCAGCGGCAGTTTAGAATCGAGGGTGGCAATACACCATGCCATGACACCCAAATTAATTAATTTTAAGAGTTAATGTTTTCACTTATTTTGCTCATTTAAAATGCTCTTGGTAGACATTTGCCAGTGTTGAAATGAAAGGTATTATATTGGGCTGAATAGTATTGCTAAATACTAAGCCTTTTTTTGGTAGATAGTGTGTGGATGTGGCCCATGTAACACACAGAGAGCTGCATATGCAGCCCACAATGGTAAATAGGTTGAGAACCGCGTGTGGCTCACGAGCCGCAATTTGGCCACCCCTGCTCTACAGTGCAGACAAATGCAATAATTCCCTGGCAACATTGACATGAATAGTTGCTATCAAGCTAAAATATCTTTAGAATTATTCAGTAGAACTGCAAAGCTGCCCAAGACCATAAAGGTCTATATAGAGAGTAAGAAAAGTATTTTTGGCAGTACATACAGGAGGCATGTTATTTTTAATAAAACATAGGGGAAAGAAGAGGGTGCATGTCATAGGTGCCAATTCTGTGGGTGCTCCAGATCTGACAAATCAGACTCCTGAAAAGGGTACAGTGATCTGTAGAGGTTGAGAACCACTGACTTCTAGCATTATTCTGGTTCCATGTCTCACTGCCTGGAAGACCCACTCACAATAGAAGGGTCCATCACTACAGAACTGGGATTCAAAGGCATTCTGCCTGCACTATAATACAGAGAGGCTCAAAGAAGACACTTTATGCAGTTCGGGAGAATCTGCACTCACTAGTGTCAGGAGACAGAAGCACTTCATAAAACTTCTCTAAGACATTTTTGTGCACTGTAGTCACTTCAGCACATCAGCCAGATAATACTTACCAGTGTTTGTTGCCTTGGGAACAAGCGTCGGCAAGTACTGTTGTCTGGTTTGTTGAATTATATTATAGTCTAATTAGGTCAGTCTATTGCTACATCTTCCTCTGCTAGCTGTAGAAGGTGTTCCTGTGCTTGGAGGGCTACAATGACCTCTCATTATTGCAATATTAAAGGTGTCAGGCAGATAAATTACTGGTTTACAGAAGCTGGCTTGTCTCCTGCATTCTGACACATGTGGCAGGGTTTCCTATATCAGATGCAGCACAGATATGCACATGTAACCTTTAACAGGTGCCTAAGGCTTTGTTGACAGGATAAAGGTTTACTGGTAATACTATACAACCCTCCCTATTTATTCCCAATATAAAAGTGTCTTTTCTTGGCTTAGTTTAAACCTGTTCCCAAACAACAACAGCTAAACTGAAAGAAGGAGCACACATACCAAATCAGAGTGTCTATACCAGATTATACTGGTATAATCATATCAGTTTAAATTCACACCTTAATTTATACCAGGATAATTTTCCTCTGTAGATAAGCCTCAGACTGGGCAAAGTAGGTCTAAGATCATAATGCAGTCTCAATCTGATACTGATGGCAATGGCAGTCTTGTGCATTACTTACAGTTCACTCGCTGTCATTCTACAGCATTTTTACTTTTCTAGTATTTGTTACTTTCTCCACTGCATACTTAATTGATGTTTGCAAAGCACAGTGAAATCCTTGGTTGGCAGGCATAAGAGACAAGTATAATTTTAGTTGCATCTATATACACTGCACCAGCACCTCTATTTGAAGATTTCCATTTCCAAACCGATATTATTAGTTGGGCCTTTGGTTTTACATAAACATTAATTAAGCCCTAGACCGAAGATACTTGACAATTTTTTAAAAGCATGGAACATATATTTTATCTATTTAAAAATGCTAAGACGGCTATGAAGATCCATGTGTTCCAGTCTCTAGGATTTCAGCCACTTCTCATTTCACATCTGTTCTCTCTACATAGAGCTTGTACACACTACCACTTATGTCAGCATAACTTCTGTCAGTCAGAAGGGTGTGAATAAGCCACACGCACACCCCACCCTCCGAGCAATGCAAGTTACACTGACCTAAGTGCCAGTGTGGATAGTGCAATGTCGGTGGGAGAGCTTCTCCCGCTGACATAGCTACCGCCGCTTGTGCAGGTGCAGTGATTATACTGACAGGAGAGCTCTCTCCCAACGGCATAGAGCGCCCTCACCAGATGCACTGCAGCTGCGCTGAGGTAGTGCTTCTAGTGTAGACTAGCCCATACCGTATGCGGGCTTATGGCACTCACTGCTACAGGGGGAAAAAACGAGAAGTACTAGGCTGAGGAGAGCTGACTGACATGAGCAAGAAAGGAAGAAGCAGACACAATAAAGAAGCACAGGCAGAAGACAGCAGCACAAATTCAGGAGACTCAGTTAAATAAACCGCAATAAGCTATTTTTAAAAAGTGGCATTTTATTGAAGTGGGAGTTTCACTTAAACCTGCACAATAGAATACTAGTTTTCAAATATTTTACAATTATGTATTTCAATTATCTTGCTCCTAAATTAGTTTTTAAAAAACCCTAACCTACACATATACCCATTAATTCAAATCATGGTTAGAACACCATAATTCTTAAACACAAATATTGGAAAGAAAGGAAATTCATAGTCAGAATTCCACAAATATCCTTAACTCAGCCATAAAACCCTACTTCTGCGCGTGCTTCCACAAGAAGCGTGGTTTCCGTAACACTTAAAGCACATACTCTGGAAACAAAACCAAATTAAACCCAAGGGTAGTATGTAGTCATATTCTGGTTATTGTTACTCTAGTTATTACCATCACTTACAGCCTGTGATGGGGCAGACAGGCCCCACACTGGCAAGGAGGGGATTGATGAGGGTCTGTAGTCCCAATTGGCCCTGCACCTCTATACCTGTAGCAGATGTCAGGAGAGGGGAGGGGAAGTAAAAGGAGGTGGCCCAGCTCAGTTTGGGGTTGACAAGAAAGAGAGCGGAGCTCTACTCCTCTTGGTAAGGGAAGCCTTGTTTCAAGCAAGAGTCTGAGAGAGCTTACTGCATGGATGAACCTCCAAGCAGATGAGACAACCAGCCCAGAAAGACTAATTAAAAGGACTGGTTGCATGAAGAGAAATCCGGGCAGGGTGGGGTGTGGCTCTGTCAAAGACTCAGAATCATAGAATATTAGGGTTAGAAGCAATGTTCCCTCTAATTTTTGACAGGCCGTGCGTGCAAAAAATTTCTTCTGTGCAAATTTTTGACAGGCCGTGCCTGCAAAAAATTTCTTCTGTGCACATTTTTGTGCGTGCGGTGTTTTTCCATTTGCAAGGGGTTTATGCGCACACGTGCACAGCTTAGAGGGAACAGTGGTTGGAAGAGACCTCAGGAGGTGATCTAGTCAAATCCCCTGCTCAAAGCAGGACCAACACCAACTAAATCATCCCAGCCAAGGCTCTGTCAAGCCGGGCCTTAAAAGCCTCTAAGGATGGAGATTCCACCACCTCCCTAGGTAACCCATTCCATTGCATTGGAACTTCTCAGATTACCCTGGATTTGAGTTTGTAATGTTCATTTGTCTTTTGGACTCTAATACCCTGGAAGAGATAGAGTTAAACTGTGACCTGCCTGAAGGGCAGAGTCATGGGAAGACGTGGACCACTGGAGGACTAGTGTGGCTGCTGGGGTGCCAGATGGGGAGAGAGCTGCCAGAAGGCGCTGCAGCGGTGAGTCCACTCTTTTTTACATTGAAGTTTAATTTTCCTGGTTGGTTACTATTGTCTCATAACCCTAATAACATTTAAATATAGTAGTTCGTGAAAAGCCAGATTAACTGTCCTGGTCATCTCTAACCATACATTTAATAGATAAAACGTGCAGTAGCAGAGAATCTCCCAGAGCTGTTCTAATAATATATATTGACATTTAAAATGCCAACAAGCAGACCTCTAAAGCACTAAGCAACCCTAAAAAAAAGTTCCCAGCTTGAGGAAAAGATTTGTTCCCAGAAGAGAGAGGCTGTTATGCCAGGAGATCAGACTACCATGGCACAAAGGAGTTTCAGCAGTAGGGACAATCAGAATTCTTCACCAAATGTTCTACCCTGCCTGCACTAGGCAAACTCTATCCCTCTCACCACAGTGCCCTTCGCTAGCCCCACAGAAGGGGGGTGGGGGAAGATCCCATAAAACAGCAGGATAAAAGATGCAGGGACCACCTCTAGAGATGAATTATTCAGGCTCTATTCTCATTCAGTCTTTCCCTCCTTTTGCAAGGCTACAAAATATGCCAGCTATCTTGGTGTTTTCTGTCATCTGGACACTTGCAGCAAGAAACAGAATCTGGACCAAACTTATTGTCAATGTCAACTTGTAGTAGATTCAAACCAGGTGAAAAGCTCCATGTCAATTACCAGTCATGTGTTAATCAGACTCATTTTAAAAAGTACTTTGGTAAATAGATTGATAGTGTAAGTAAACGTTCTGAAAATAATCTGGCAGAATTTGGCATTACGTTCAAGTTTTATGCAATGATCTTACATTTTAGTTAATCCTGTCTCTGTACAAGGGCATTGACTAGATGATCTCTTCAGGTCCCCTCCAATCCTACATTCCTATGATTCGGTACCTTGACTTTCTAATAAATCAGGTTGTCTAATTTAATTTTACATTATTCCTGTGCTGAAGCTTCTATCAGCTTCCAAGCAATGTTATTCTACACACTAACAATCTCACTATTAGGAAATAATGCCTAATATTCAGCCTAATTATCTTTGTTTTAAATTCATCTTATTAATTACTCCTAGTTTTAACCACTTACCAAAAAAAGGTTCCAAATTTCATGTTCCCCACTTTCCTGAAATTCAGACTCAAAATAATACTTTTAAAAAACACAAAATTAGTCTCCCTTTCCCCCACATTGGATAACATCAGTAAAAATTAACTCACTTTTCCTTTTTTTCCTGTTTGTGTGCTTCTCTCGTAAGCTGAGCAGCCTTTCTGCTGTAAGGATGGATGACTTTTTTCTCTTGCCCTCCTCCTCTGCCCTTTGGTACTTTTGGCTGAAATGAAACACAACAAGGAATAAAATGAGACACTTCAGTTTCCTTCACAAAGTGTCTCATAAGCTACTGCAACCAGAGTAAAAGACTGCTCAAAGGGAAGCCAGCAGCACCTTATCTTGAGTGAATCTCTTTGAAAGAGCATGCATTAACACCTCAGAAGGTCCAAAATTCATACAGTGGGTTTAGGTGGGCTTGTATAAGTTATATTCTTGTCACTCCTTGTGTTACTGACAATAATAAAATGCAGACTCCCAAGTTCAGATTCCAACACAGCACATGCAATATGAAAATCAGGCATACAAACTGATGGCTGAAGCAAGCATGCAGTTATAACACACATCAACTCTAAACTGAAAAAAGATATAAAATTTGTTACAGGCTGCTACTCTTCTACAAACAGAAATTACCTTCCTTCTTACAGAGCTCAGTGGTGAGGAAACTTTAAATTACCTCTCCTAACAAGGATGCAATTTCCAGTATACCCTAATTTAAACTTTGTCCAACTGACGGCTCCATTTAAACCCTTATCAGGAACCCATTTAACTTGCACAGAAGGAACCAGATTGCAGCTGCCACCCACAGAGACTACGTCATTTTTTTTTTTTCTTTTTGCGAATACAGACTAACATGGCTGTTACTCTGAAACCTGTCAAAATACAATGCTCCATCTTGGTCACTTCTGTACTAAAGGACTTTTACAAATAGAGATAAAGTTATAGCTTTCTGCAGTGTCAGTGACTCAAGTGCATTTGTATATGTTCTAAAGAAAAACATCTTAAGCAAACGTTCGGGTTACAGGAAGGGGCTCTTTTTAAAAAGGAATACATCGCAAGCCTCATCCCCACACCACTCCATTTCTCAGTTCTCAATTTTTTGTTGTTGGTTTTTTTGTTTTGAAGGTTGCCCCAAAAAATTAATGGAAAGACTGCTAAGGAGTGTGATATTGAGGAATATATAGGGAAGAAAGAAAACAAGAGTAAGCTTGGTCATAAAGTAGTGATCCTGCACTAGTGTTCACAAGTTTATTACTGTGATGATTTAAATTTGCATACACTGCTTCCTCTAGCACTTCTTGAGAAGACACTCTGAAGCTCCACTAATTTAAAGAAGGTATCAATAGCCAACTATTGTTGCTCATGTGACTTCAGCCCAATTTCATGCCAAACTGGAAGCAACAGCAACATAAACAAGGCAGGTTTTTTTGTTTTTTTTTTAAATCATGCCATAAGCAGCAAGGAATTTTCCTCTTAAATCTTACGCACACCACTGGGCCAAAATAACTTACTCCTTCTGGCCAAAGAGCAAGTTATATTGTATTTTATTTGGTTACATATATACAGGGCACTTAAAAACATACTGCAACATGAACTTGTTTTGTAACATCACAGAAAAATAAACATAAATAGGAAGCTCTGTAGTTTCCATTGTTGGGGGCATCACAATGTGGATCAGGCAGAATCTGTACTAATGAACTGCTGTATATGCATTCCAAATCTAGCTTGAGGGCTTCAACACCCTCTGCTACCACACAAGTGACATTAGCATCAGGTGATCAACTACACACTTGCATGCTTCTGTCCTAAGTCACCGTGCTGCATAAGGGCCAGAAGATAAAACATAGGAGAAATGAAATGTTTAAAACCAAGAGTTGACCAGAACTCATGGTGCTGAACTCATTTTTAATATCTATTTTCAAAATCTGGTTGAACAAAGAAAGTTTTTCTGGCTTTGAAATGGAATTGCAGTTTGATGGCCTTATTCTAGTCCACATCACAAAAATGTGATGTAATTTGGCACAGCCTTCTACCCACAAGACTGGAACAGAAATTTTTCAGTTTAGGATTGCAGTTTCTAAACAGAATAGTGGTGGGAAGTCTAGAAAAACATAGATAATTGCTCTCAAGTCACTGCTAACAGTTCTAGACTCATTTGCCCATCCAGTTCAGAAACACACTGAAATACAACTGTGAAACAGCAATACACATACAAGCCAACTACTTGCTCAAAACTTGAGCCAAAAGTGTCCAGAAAGACAGATACATTTCAGTTGCTGTACCTTGATCAACAATGCAGAAAGTACAAATTAAAACTTTCACCAAACGCTTTCATATCTATTTATCTTAACTAATTCATCCAGAGAACTCCCTGCAGATACTGCTTGAAATGGACTGATTCAGAAGCAGTTAACATTATATTTACTACCACTTGTTAGTTTTTCATTCTCCCTGTTTGGTATGCGTCTTCTACAGATAGAGAAGACCTCTAGCTGCAATCCTGTTTGTTATGTTCATTTAACTTTTGTTTGTTTATAGTCTCTAAAACAGAATGATTTTCTGTCCTGTTGACTTAACATAGAAAAGGAAAGAACCAATTAACTACCTGAGCATTTAACAGAACACTGATCCTATTCCAACTTCTGCAACATGTTTTAAATTGCCTTTTCTGATGATAGAACACCTTAAAAAATGGCCTGGTTAAAGAACCTGCAATTAATGGAAAAGTTTTTAAAGTACGCTCTGCTGTACAACAACAGATTTTATTCACGGCTAGAATCAAAAATTACTAATTTTTTTTTTTAAGTGGAGAAAGAAAAGTTTGCAAATTGGAATGTGTATCAGTGGACACCATTAAATATGACAATGTATAATTTTATTACACTAGTTTCCCCTAGTCCCCACACTTACAGTAGGAAAATCAAATACACCTGCTGAATTTGCACATGCCAAACTGCAGGTACAACTCTGGGGGCGGGCTATAAGGCTATTTTGAATATTTGGCCTTGAAAGCTAAAACACCTATTTTAGAGGAATTCCCCATAAGCATATAAACAAAATAGATTATTATCTTGATTTTAGTAAAGCTTCTGATACTGTCTCACATGAACTTCTCATAAACAAACTAGGGAAATGCAACCTAGATGGAGTTACTATAAGGTGGGTGCAAAACTGATTGGAAACCCATTCCCAGAGTGTAGTTATCAGTGGTTCACAGTCACGCTGTAAGGGCGTAACGAGTGGGGTCCCGCAGGGATCAGTTCTGGGTCCAGTTCTGCTCTATATCTTCATCAGTGGTTTAGATAATGACATACAGACTACACATACAAAGGGTGAAGACGATACCAAGCTGGGAGGGGTTGCAAGTGCTTTGGAGGATAGGATTAAAATTCAAAATGATCTGAACAAACTGGAGAAATGGTCTGAAGTCAACAGGATGAAATTCAATAAGGACAAATGCAAAGTACTCCATTTAAGGAACAACCAGTTGCACACATACAAAATGGGAAATGGCTGCCTAGGAAAGAGTACTGTGAAAAAGTATCTGGGGGTCAGAGTGGACCACAAGCTAACACTGTTGCAAAAAAAAAAAAAAGCGAACATCATTCTGGGATGTACTAACAGGAGTCAGAGTAACAGCCGTGTTAGACTGTATTCGCAAAAAGAAAAGGAGTACTTGTGGCACCTTAGAGACTAACCAATTTATTTGAGCATAAGGTGCCACAAGTACTCTTTTTCTATTAACAGGAGTGTTATAAGCAAGACAAGAAGTAATTCTTCCGCTCGACTCCCTGCTGATTAGGACTCAGCCTGAGTATTGTGTCCAGTTCTGGGCGCCACATTTTAGGAAAGATGTGAGAGAGTCCAGAGAAGAACGACAAAAATTATTAAAGACCTAGAAAACATGACCTATGAGGGAAGACTGAAAAAATAGGGTTTGTTTAGTCTGGAAAATAGAAGATTGAGAAGGGAGATGATAACAGTTTTCAAGTATGTAAAAGATTGTTACAAGGAGAAGGAAGAAAAATTGTTTTTCTTAACCTCTGAGGATAGGGCTTAAAGAAGCAATGGGTTTAAATTGCAGCAAGGAAGGTTTAAGTTGGACATTAGGAAAAACTTCCTGTCAGGGTGGTTAAGCACTGGAATATATTGCCTAGGGAGGTTGTGGAATCTCCATTATTGGGGATTTTTAAGCACAGGTTGGACAAACACCTCTCAGGAATGGTCAAGATAATACTTTGTCCTGCCTTGAGTGTAGGGGACTGGACTAGATGACTTCTCGAGGTCTCTTCCAATCCTATGATTCTATGACTTAAACCATTTGGACTGCTTACATTAGGCATGTAGAAAAACTCAGCAGAATAGGAAGTAAGACTTACACCTAAACCTTACTCCTTTTTCTGTAATAAAAATATATATGCAACAGTATTTCTAATTGTTATTAAAGGAGTAAAGATTTTGAAAAGAATATAGTCCCAGGGTATACCAAGTTATGCTATAGATTTATTAGTTCTCTTATACTGTAGTATGTTGAGGTAAAATAATATTTTTATGAATACAGCTGAAATGAATTATCTATTACAAAATGTGTGGATTGCACAGCTTTGTATATTAAACACAAACTTTGCAAGTTTGTACTTTTAATAATATTGTGTAGCAACAGACTCCCAACTCTATCTAAGCAACTTGGATATTTAATTTCTATTATAAATCAATAAGGATTATATGTCCAACACCCCCATCTCATTTTGAAAAATCTCATCTATAGTCTTCATATTGAGCTAAACAAGTCTATATTTTGGTATTTTAATATGCTGGAAATGAATCCTTGAAAAGAGGCATAGGAAGGGCAGCACGTTAGGATCTCCTGATTACTTGTTATTTTGGTCTTTGTTTGTATATATATTTTCAAATTGCAGTGGGCAAGGTTAAGAGTGGGTGTGCCGGGTAAGGCAGGTGGAGCGAACAGCGAGTAATGAAGGACTGTCTGGCCGCAGGGGAGCGGCGGGATCCCTTAAGTGAATTCTTTGCGGCGTTCCCAGGCTTGAATGATTTCAAAGCGCAGAGTAACCGTAAGGGAAAGTAGATTGTTGTAGGGCACCAGGTGGAGGACCCTGAAACACAGAGGCAACGAACGACCTTTCCAGACACCCCAACGCCCCCGTTCCAATGTAACCTGCCAGCAGCCCCACGGCTCCTCCCTGCCTCCAGCACTGGCTTGAGCCCGCTTTAGAGGTAGGCAGAGGGGCCCGTGACGCGGGCGCTGGGGAAGGCACCTGCCCCCGGGGAAGCGCCTCGCTCGCTCCCCGGACAGGCGGCGAGGCACCGCGGTTCTGCGGCGAGCGCGGACGTGTTGGGCTTCGATGTTTGTGCACGTGGCTCCGCACGTGCTGGTTCCCCCGCAGGGGCCGAGCGCCACGGACCCTGGTGTCCCCCCGGGGCGGGTGCTGGTGTCTCGCACAGACCCCGCTGCTCACCCCGGCCGCTCTGCGCGCCCCCCGCTGAGCTGGGGCCCGGCAGCGCAACGGGCGACACCCCCGCACTCACCATGGCGCGTCCGCCGAGCGAGCGGCGCAGGCAGGCAACGGCGACCCGTGCGTGGCGCGGGGGAGGAGGGGCACCTCTGCAAAAACCGGAACTGGGCGTCCGGTCCGCCGGGAAAAGAGCCCGGCTCGGTGCCCCGCTCCCGAGCGTCCCGTTCCGCCCGCTCTCGGTGATTCCGTCACTGGCCCGGCGCCGCGTCCCCAGGGGCTGCGGCCTGGGCGTTCCGGGCGCGTCTCCCCAGCGGGTGGTGGGCCCGCCCTTCGTGCTCACCCCCAGCCGCGCGCTACCCCGAACAGGGCTGGAGGAAAAAGCAAGTCACAACCACGTGCGCGGGTGTGGGCCAGCTCCGGCCCGCAGAGCACCGTTTTCCTCGAAAAATCTCAAAAGGAAACCAAGATTTATTAAGGACGTTGTGGGAAACTGTTGCCACTTGACTGATCCCCCATCAGGAGCAGCAGTTGATAATACAATAATAATGGTCGAAAGCAAATGTGTCCTTAACACTAGCAAACAGACCGAGGAAGTCAGCAGTTCTCAGTGCTTTACTTCTGCACTAAAAAATTAAAAATTCTGTGCACGATATTTTAAAATTCTGCAAAAATTTTATTTATCAAATAAATGTGGAAGCTCCAGCATGGCATTGGGGCGCATAGGCCACTGTGTTACGAATTATACCTGATACGACACACACATACAACTGCTGCGAATTATACCTGATAGGATGCACAGACAACTGCTGCGAATTACATCTGGTGGGACACGCACACAAATGCTACAAATTATACCTGATAGGTCACGCACAGTTCGAATCTAGGCTGAGGCACATAAACAAAGTCCACAACTGCAGAGTTCCCAAAAACACCAAGTTTATTACTCTCGAGCGTGGTGCCCCCCTGCTAGCCAGGAGGGGACCCCGAATACAGATTATGCAAAGGTTATATACCTCTTAGCAAAGCATGTTGCCCTCGTGCATTGGAAACCTTAGCCAATAAACAAACCCTTTTCTTATCTACCACCTATCCCTGCTTGGTGCATTCCTCGTGCTAAACTAATATGTTAATTGCACAGCATGGTCCTAAAGCAATGCATCAGTAACTTTTATTATCAGGCTGGGAGGCCTCAGGTCAAAGGCCAGGAGATAGGGAGTTAGGGACAGACAAAGAACAGATACCGGGACACAAGGCAGGCTGGAGACAAGGAGGAGGATTTTCACAGGAATGCAGTATCTAAGGAACACTCCTCCTGGTGCATGATGTGCTTGCTTTTAGACAATGGTGGGCCCCAAACCAAAATGGAGTCACATATGCTAACTTTTCCTTAACAACTGGCTGCACAGAGATGGGTGATCACTGTGCAGCCTCCCCCCCCCCCCAGTGGTGAGGCTCAGTGGTGAGGCTGAACCCAACCCTGACACAGCGCAAGGACCAGGCCTGCCCCAGAAACACCCCAGGGCGCTGCCCCTCTGTGCCAGGTGCGGGCAGGCAGCCTCAGCAAAGCAGGATGCAAGTGTGGAGGGGCTTAGTGTGTGGGGATCCAGGTGTAGGTTGTGGGTTCTGTGTGGGGCAAACTGGGTGCAGGTGACTCAGTGGAGGATCTGGGTGCACGGGCTTGTTGGGATGATCTGGGTGCAACGGTAATTGGACTGGCTGGGATGATTTATTTGGGGATTGGTCCTGCTTTGAGCAGGGGGTTGGACTGGATGACCTCCTGAGGTCCCTTCCAACCCTGAGATTCTATGATTCTATGCAGGGGAGTCCAGATGAAGGTGGTTGTGGCTCAGCAGGGGGGTCTGTGGGGGATAGAGCTTGGCAGTGGGGTCTGGTTGGGGTGGGGCTCAGCAGGGAATAAAGATGCGGGGGAGTAGGGCTCTGTGGAATGGGAATCCAGGTGCAGCTGGTTGAGGCTCGGTGGGGTGCAGATCCTGGTGTGGGTGGCTCATCGGGGTGGTCCAGGTGCAGGGGGAGTGGGGCTCATTGGGGTGGGGGAGGGTTCTGAGTTTCTTCAGGAGGGTCTGGGTATGAGGGGGTCTGGATCCATGGAGCTTAGGCGGATGGGGGAGCATTTCCCTATACAAGAATCCTTCCCCCCTGCAGCTGAGGAGCAATGGGTGCAGGAAGTTGGGGGAGGGAAGTTTGCAGAGCTTCCTGCGGCTGGGGGAGAAATCTGGGGGTGGGTCTGACCCAGCCCTGGATGCGGTGCAGGGGAAGACAAAGTCCTGTCTTCCCCAGCCCAGCTGGAACGAGCAGTTGAGCCCAGCACAGGGTAGGAGCCACCAACCAGGTTTTCCCCAGTCCCACCCTCTGCCTCACAGTAATTTACCTCTTTGCGTCTGCCCTAAGCACCCAAAACATATTGCTGGGGAGGAATGCATGACTGCTCTTGTGACTTCCCTTTACTTCCCTGTCAGAAAGTCATTTTTTCTGCAGGGAAGCAAAGAAATCTGCAGGGGACATAAATTGTCAACATGTGTAGTGGCACAGAATTCCTCCAGGAATAGTGCTTCCACACAGCAACACAGTTCAGTGCCCCGGACCCGCATGCAGGCAGCCAGGTCAGCCAGATTTTAGCCTCTTCTCACACCTGTCCCCAGGTCATTTAATGAGGTGACTATTCTTTCTGAATGTTTGGGATTGAGGGACTACTATAATGCCGCTTCTAAGTCCCAAAATAGCTCACTGGGTTATAGGTCCTATCACAAAACATAAATGCCAACAACCATGACCGGCTCTCTCCACCAACCAGTGGATAGAGTCCAGAAGTAAAAGTTTTAAAATATTTAATTTCTTACAGTCTTAGTTTACCCATTTGTGATATGGGGATGATAATAATACCCATCTGTGTAAAGTGCTTCAAACATATAGCATTTAAATAGCATTTTCAAACTAAGTACTACCAGGGGTGCTGGAGCAATTTTTATAGTGGGGGTGCTGAGAGCCATTGAATCGTAAATCCCTATATATGACGGAAACCACTTCAAGCCAGGGATGCAGCAGCACCCCCAGCACCCTTAGTTCCGGCATCTATGAGTACTACCATAACATTCATCAGGTATGCCAGAAGAGCATCCTGATAGAGTAGCTTGGCAACTGCATCCTGGTAGATTACTTTGGCAACATTATGTCAAGACACCATTCATTTAGTCTGGCATGGCAGCATTTATCTAACGAAGATATTATAGCTTCAGTGTTTGTGTGACATATCTGCTTACACAGCTTCTCTCAAGGAAATTATAGTAAAATATCTTGAGCTAGTTCAGTGTCTGATATAGAGTGAGAATATTAAGAGCATTCTCCATAGAATAAATGTCCTAAAGATACTGTTCTTTCAATTACTAAAAAAGTTCACTTTAAAAAAAGATTCTTGGGCCACCTCCTCAGCTGGGGTAAACTAGCATACTACCATTTAAGTCAATGGAGCTCTGATAGTTTATTACATTAGCTGGGGATCTGGCTCCCTTGTCTCCTATTGTGAACATCTATTATCTACCTATATGCCCTACTCAGCCATTCTTTTCCTATTTTGTGTTATTTTTTCTCCCCTTTACTCCCATAAACTTCTACCTTCCAAGACCAACTCAGGACATCTGAATACCTGGTCCTGCAACCCTTATGAGAAAAGTCCTTAATCACATTAGTAGCCCAGTTGAAATCAGTGGAACTACGCGGGCATGAGGACTACTCCTACTTTTTTGCATAAGAGCTGAAAGGTATGGCCCATAGCACCTACAACAGTATGTGGATTTGAAATAATACAGAATGTGGGGTAGTATGTGACTTCAATATGTAATGACTATACTGAGGAATGTAGTCTTTTTATTTGCACTTATTTCCCATTTATGATACATGAGAAAGAATGAGGTTATATTGGAAAGATGCTTCCACAAATTATTTATATATATCCTAAATTATTTATATATATTCTGAATTATTAGGATTTTACTGGATGTAAGAATTTCACTGGAAATTCTTACTTTCACCTGTGTGGCAATGAGGATCAAACACCAAACAAGGCTAATAATATAATTTAGCCAATATGACAATTATATTAGAAATAAAATAGAAATACTATCTGGTTACAAGTAACTTCTCCCAGACACAACCTGCAAAGTCTGTTTTTCTGTCTGAGACAAAGGAAATGTATAAAGATGTAGGAAAAAGATAAAAGTGTATTATCATAATATTTTTGTGTTTAGTTTTTTTTTAAAGAAAACAGAATAAGTATGGAAAGGGACTAATTTTCCTCCTTATACACATTGTTTCCAGAAACTGCAGAAAAGCATTGAGTCACCTTTGGACTTCAACTTGGCAAGGTGCATTTATTTCAATGACAACTAAATGTGGTTATTCTGAAGAAAGGCAGAAATGAATGTATTAATAACTTGTTTCTTATTAAACAAATTTTGCATTCATATTAATATTCTGAACATTTAATTCTTATGTTAATTTTTCAAATTATTATTTTTAACATATCGAGGAATTAAGTCTTCTCTCAATTAACATTTAATGATTAGCTACATGGGGCCATTTACACTACAGACAAGCAGTTTAGGAAATCCAGTTGCCACAGAATTGTCTCCCAACATAATTAAACACAATACCATTTTGTAGTGTACATTGATCCTAACCAGGCCTGATTCTCAGCTCGGTCACGTTACCTTATGCTAGCATAACTCCCTCGACTTAAATGGATTTTTACCATATTACACCAATGTAGCTGAGTTGAAAATCAGGCCCAGCTGCATTTTAACTCGGTTTCAAATTGTGCTACAGCCTTGGACAGAACAGGCTATAGCAACAGTTCTCAAACTGTGGATTGGCAACCCAAAGTGGATCGTGAACCCATTTTAATGGGGTCACCAGGGCTGGCTTAGATTTGCTGGGGCGCAAAGCCCAAATCCCACCACCTGGGGCCAAAGGCGAAGCCTGAGCCCCACTACCTAGGGTCGAAGCTAGAGCCTGAGGGCTTCAGCTCTGGGTGGTGGGGCTCCGGCTATAGGCCCCCTGCCTGGGGCTGAAGCCTTTAGGCTTCAGCTTTGGCTCCCCAGCTGAGGGAAGTGTGGATCAGGCTTTGGCTTCCCCGCCACACCCAGGGCTGCAGGGCTTAGGTGGGTTCAGGCTTTGGACCCTTCTCCTGGGGTCATATAGTAATTTTTGTTGTCAGAAGGGGGTCGCAGTGCAATGAAGTTTGAGAACCTCTGGGCTATAGCATTTCAAGGACAGTTGTGACCTAGGAACCCTTGGTGCCAGTTGGCAGAGGTCATGGGGGTAATAGGGTTTTACAGGGATCCCCTGGTTGGATATCTGCATGGTAGTTCACCGAAGGATGGAATGTGAGGTCTCTACCAAGAGCCAGTAGCCTACTGGTCATCATAATCATTGCAAAATGTATGTGTGGGTAATATTTAAGGAGTTATATCTATACTGAAAATTATGTGCTTAAGGTCTTGGAGTTAAGGTTGGTCACCAGAAAGGTACATACTTTGAAGGAGTTTCTCTCAGGTAGGAGGTAACTGACACATATCTCTCTGGCTGACCACCTCTATATCACATGCTTCACGCTGTATGCCTATTTTCACTGAGCCGGGTGCGAATTGACAGATTGTGAAATCTACAAAAGAGGAAATCTGTAAGAAGAAACAAACAGCAGTGGGGAACGGTCCTGTTTATGAATCGGGACAAAGGATTTGTCTGATATATCTTGGAATGCAAAGAGACACACTGACTCCTGCACCTAGGAGTCAAATTGACAGCGTGCATGTCTCATGAAAGAAGAGTCACAGCCTGCCTTGCTGTAAAGCGCTGCAAGGATTTCAAGTGAGGATTAGATATGAGAGTATCTTGTTAATGAAGTCTAGGCTCTAGAATGGAGTGTTTATTATTTTATTTTATATGTAACCATTTGTTTCCAATACTGCTACTTGTTACCAGTTGAATCTCTATACTTTGTTTAAAAAATGTGATTTCACTATAAGCAAATCTAAGTGCTGTGAGTTAAGTGTAGCAGTAATCTGAGGTGGAACTGGTAAACTGGGGTATACTGTTTCTTTGGAAGCAGTGAATCGGTGGATATGGTGAATATCCAGTGGAGCAGAGGCTGGTCCAGGGAGATACTCTGAGGACTGAACTGTGCCTGTTGTTAACCAGCAGAGTGACAGCAGGATCTGTGAGGTATAGAGAGGAGTGTGGATGGGGAGCTGACTCAGAGCCAGCCACAGACAAGGCCTCACATTAAGGGCAGGTGGTAGTGAGGTGCTTCACAACCCTGGGTACCCCAAGGAAGCATCACCACAGTTATACAGCTGGATGCCTCCCATGCTGTAACACAGTACTATGCTTTAACCATATGAAGAGACAACTGTAACCCAATATGTTATTTGTACAGTGTGAATGAACCCAAAGGGAACATAAGCCTCTCTGTCAGGATGGGGAGAAAAGAAGAGAGTGGATAACTTTGAAGAAAGGAGGCAACTTTCTATCACATCCACTATGCAAGAGATAACAAACTCACAATCCTTCCTTCCTATTTTCCCTGTTCTTCCACCGCCCATACTTTATTCTGCAAAGGTAGACCGGTGAACCCCCTCAGTCACTGAGTCATTTAGCACACTTTGGGAATTTCCTTAGTCATAAGAGGCCTCTCTTGCCTTTCAGCACTTTATCCATCCCACACATTGCTTGTAGAAAAGCTACTTTTCACAAGAAATGCACATCATTGTCATGCATCAGAGACTAAAACCTAACACAACATCATTTCTGCTCTTCCAGAAGAAGACTGCTACAGTGATGGGAGGTGCAGTCTTTTAGGCTGTTCTAAAACTAACTAAACAGAGATTTTTGCAGTAAATACTGGAGGAAGGATGGTCTTGTGATTAAGGCTCAGGGAAGTTTGAATAGAATGGAAATAGAACTAAAATGAGTCAGGGTACCATTATGTTATCACTTTTGCTCCTTCATCTATATTTTTTGGATAATTTACACAGGGTTGCTTATCCTCGTGTTTTAATAACATGCATCTTAGGCCACATTGATGTTAGATGAAGATAGTTACTGATCCACTGAAGTCCCAATTCCTTGTACACCCAAAACTGCCATTGATCATTCTCAGTTGGAGTTTAGGTCTGCAACGAATGCCAAAGGGCTCCCAGAGATGAAATTGCACAGATTCCCCTCTTGAACTCAGAACACTTGTAAAAGTTGCAGTACAATGTAATAGGGAAGGGATTTTTTTTAACCAAATCACTCAAAAGAACTCTAATGTAACAAAAGTTTTGTCACTGAAACAGTAGAATAATCTAATAGTTTGAAATGTTCTCTAAAGGCTATTCAAGTGCTATCATGTATTGAGGATCAAAATAGTGAGTTAATTATCTTGTCAGCTACTGAACTAAAATAGAAAATTGTGCACAGCACATATCTTACAGGTGCTAAGGGAAAGATACTAGTTTCACAGATGGATTAAAAAGTATATTGTAACTGAGGTGTTAGGGCAGTGGTTGAGATGCAGCACGTGGTAGTTTCTTAGTTTGTAGTGCAAATAATCTCTGTAAATATGAAAACTTCCATCTTGAACAGTTGTTCATGCTGATTGTAGGGTGTGTTTTGTTTATTTGTTTTTAAACTCCACTATCTAACTGATACTCAGATCTGAGCCATACACAAAATTTGTATAGAACTGTAACAGGGTTGCTTGCTCCTTTGTGGTCCAGAGGCCTGGACCCAGCCAACCTTGATTACTGAAGAGGCACAACTGAAGAGAGCAGCTGGTCCCCTACAAAGGAACAGCAAGCTGTATTCAGGGAGCTGAGCAGGTGAGACAGGGAAGACTCTAAAACCAGGGGGAGTTGCTAGGAAGGGCTGGGATTAGCCTAAGCCAAGGCAGGAAGGGACATGAGACACCAAGGGAGCTTGGGCCTTTGCGGAGCCTTAGGCTGTGGGGAAGGCCTTTGTGTTACATTTTAGTTTAAGTGAATAAACCAGACCCAAAGGAGGGCTGTTGTTGCACTTGTAAAATCCTCATTTGGAGATAATTTGAGGAAAGTGGAAAGTGAGGTGAAGGACTGTTCACAGGGTTGCCTGAGGCCACAAAAGGGTACCTGAGACAAGACCACCTGTTGACAGAACCAAATTTTATTTGTATAATGTTCTGATTTATTTACTCACCTGAGACCCTTATCAAGTTAACGTTTACTTGCAATTTTTATAGCCATTGGAATATTTGTATAACTCACTTAAAAATTAACATAGTATGTAATCATTCTGAAGTGTGCTCGCAGAAATGAAACAAACACTCGAAATAGTGTCAGTCACATCTGGTATGTGTCAAAATCTGTCCAGTGTGGGTTGATAGACTAGCCCAGCATTAGAGAGCTAAGACATCATGTACTATATAAGCAATAATTACAAATTATAATGGGTAAGAGAATTTGGGTTTAATAGTAATGCAATGTAAAAACAATGTCATTAATTATATGACTGCATGCCAGCTGAATTGAATCTAAAATTGCAATTATTTTGTGATTCAGAAAAAAGTACATCTGTTCTACTCTATGTGGGAGAAGGATAGACTTGGGAGATAAATATGAGTTTAGGCTGTTTCTTTTACTGTTGGAGTTGAATGTAAATTTTTTAAAACATCCTGGAAGAGCCCTGATTTTTTTCCCCCACTGCCTACCTCCTTATGCAGTTATTTACACCTGTGCAGTATTGGTGTGAAATACTACCAGAGCAGAATTGTTGCATTTCATATGCACTGTGCACTTGCTGTACTTAGGTATAAATGACTACAAATACATCTAGATAGAAATAGGCCCACAGATGTATGTTCATATCTGTCACTATCATTAACATGAAATACTAAGCACTTATACACTATGGTGATGAGGGACATATAAATGTCTAGTTAGAAAGAATGTGGAAGAGCTACTAGTTATTGGGGAGAAGGAACATATATTTTACTGCAGAAACTAGCTGATCAAACTGTTCTACATCTCTACTGAACTGAGTGGAGAGACCTTTTGTGTCGAGTTCTATAACCTTTATCGCTTTATAATTGTTTCACATCTTGTTTTCATATCTAAGGACCATTTATTGACTGAAAATGTATGAGCCACTTTAGAATATTTCCTGTTCCTTTACAAGATCAAGTATGGGATAAAAATCCACTTTGCAGCATGTAGCTTTCAAACCCTGACATTTCTTCCTAAGATATCACCTTCAATAGACATAAATTCATAATTTCCCTATCTCAAGGGCACTTGCCAAAGACACTCAGGATAGGGTCATTGATAATACATTACAATATTTTCTCTCTTTGAATAGATTAGTGGGCTCTCAAACCTAGCAATGTTTCAGTACACTGTGTGATTACCATACTATCTAATCTACATAAGATCAAGGTCCTGAGTATTATTGGATAATATGTCACAGCTGGACATTTGCCATTCTTAAGGTTATGGACAGCAAATGGAAGCATCTTAGTTTGTAATATGATTATGTGTAACCTCACAACATTTCCATGTATCAGAAATCTACAAGGCTGAAAGATGAGGTTTCTTTTAACTGTATCAAATCAGTTATTTATTCATTTGCATTGTAGTAGTTGCTAAAAGCTCCAATCCGAGTCCCTACACTCAAGGGGTTTTTAAATGTACATGGGTTTTAATTTCCCTTTCTATATAGTTAGCAATGACATCCCTTTCCTCACAAAATTGCATGGGAGAAGGAAGTTATTCAAAAATCTCCATGCATTAAAGTGTTCTGAGCTGGGTAAAATTTTTGAACAAATATTTTATTCTTAAAAAAAACTGCTGTTTAGTGTCAAATTCAGTACACAGTTTCAGCCCCCCAAAATTTAAAAAAAAAGTTAAAATGTTTTGTTTTGACCATTTAGAAACAAAATATTTCAATTTTTCCTTTCAAAATGATGTTTTGTTTTGAAATTTGCCTAAATAATTTTTTTTTAAGTTAAAATATCTGAAAGCAAAACATTTCATTTTGGGTTAACAGAACATCTCTGTCAATGTAAAACCACTTTTTTTGTTTTTTTATTTTGCTGAGAAAACTGAAAAGTTTTCATTTTGGATTGACTCAGAGACCTAAAACATCTGTTACGTGCACAGCTGAACAAGGGTTTCCAAGGCATTGCCTTCTCAAGGAGAAAGGTTTGAGGTGCCACACAGACAGAGGGCATTTGTCCAAATGCATTTGTTTTTTAAAACAGGAAAATCCTCTGATTTTCAGGAAAAAATGTCACCTAGTGTGGCTGGTCCCCAGTTATTCCATCCCTCCAAAACACAATGGCAGCCCACATTTGACTTGACTAGACTGAGAAGCCATCTCAGTTTGTTGGAGTGGTGGGGGAAGGGTGATGTTTAGGCTTTTCTCTGCCCACACTCTCTTCTGTGCTTGCTTGTCATTTGGTTACTCTCTTTTGGTTTCCTGTGCACCATACATTGGAAGGGATGCTCAATATCAGTAGCTATTAAACTGGCTTTTTCCCTTCCTTTCTGCACAAATCTAAGGATGATTCTTCTCTCACATTACTTTTATAGCACCATTACACCAATAACATAATGCAGTTACTCATGATTTACCCAAGTGTGAAAGGTGAATCAGGCCCAAGATATATACAGTATAGGCTCTGATCTTGCAAAGATGAAGTTAATGGGACTGTGCGCAGCGTGTAAAGTTAAGTACATGAGTTGGGCTACCTTTCTCCTCGTTGCTTGAACTACCATTTAACTGACAGTGGAAGAAAAGGATGTGGCAGGAACATATGATTTTTCTCCAATGCTGTTGGAACAGATGGGTTGTGAAGCACATTGTGGAATCTATCAAGAACCCTTAGAACTTCAGGGAAGCTACCTGAACTCTGAGGATGTTTCAAACCAAGTCAGACCATCACGTAAAAGAATCACTGAGTATACAGCAGGCATATTTGAGAAAGAAATTTGAAATGCCCCAGGAATTGATCAGCATGAAACTGATGAAGTTGAGTCACCTGGACCATGAGCAAAGATAAGATGCTGAGGGCAACAATCCATGGAGAAGAGAAGCTGCAGGCAACAGTGGGAACAACTGCTGGAATTGTGTTAGGCCTAGTTCTCCAAAACACATACAGCCATTCTGCTGTTTTTATTAATGTTTCAAAAAGGAATACAAATAAGAACCTAATTGAATAGGGGGGAAATGATTGGGTTATTGTGTGAGAATGATAACTCTGATGTAAATACTGTAGAGATGAAGACCACTTTCCATTTATGTTGTCTTTAAAAAATTATCAATACCTTACACAGCCATCTATACTTCAACCACTCTCTTTACCTCTACCAAATTCCCCTCTCCCAGTTACTCCATTACTCTTAGCCCATATTCTTTCATTCACTCATTTAGTCTTCTCAAGTTGGGTCTCAGGATTCAATCTCTATTGCTTTGCAATTTAGACACAGTACCACTTGACTCATGCTTTGGAAGTCTGCCAAAAGTATCCCACAGGCCACCTTTTAGTCCTCTGAACAGTCAAGTTTTCCTGTACTGCACCAGGAACAAAGGACTGGCGCACCACATTGTGAGAGGGCACAGGAAGTCTGGGATATGAGTGCTTGGACTTGGGCCTGCATAATGAAGTATAAATGCTGGAGCCCCAGGTTGGGACCCTAGGATCAACAATTTGTAACCTGGGGTAGATGATCAAGCCTAAGATTAACAAATCCAGGGTTTGGTTTCAGAGTGGTAGCCATGTTAATCTGTAACAGCAAAAAAAATGAGGAGTACTTGTGGCACCTAAATTTGTTAGTCTCTAAGGTGCCACAAGTACTCCTTAGTTTTTTTTGCAAATCCAGTATTTGTTCACTTTAGTTCTACTAACCCTGATCTTACACTGCAGTGTAGACATATACTATGTGATCCAAGACATAAATGGAACAATTCATGAGCATAAAGTCAATAAAGCTTCTCACAGGTCTAAAGTTAAGCACGTACACAATTGTTTTCATGATTAAGGCTTTAATTTGTAAACTAGCACACAAGAAGCAAAATGAATGGAGAATCAGACACAGTGACTATAGTCAAACTATAAAATCTAAAACATGGAACCCTACTTCTAAATAATTACACCTTTGCAGCATCCTACTTTCCCTTCGTTTCTAAACAAATAACCCTAACGTACTACTTACACTCTTAACTTTACACTACCTATCTCTTTCTTACTCTAGGTTTTTGGACCTCCATATCTTTCTTTCCTTTCCAGTCACATTACAGCCCTGATCAATTGCCTCTCACTAACAAAAGAAGTAAAAGACCATTTATCCTTCCTGTCAGAGGTTTTTAGGCTATTGCAATTAACTGGCATATCCAGCCACTCTAACAGTACCATTAACTGTATACAATTAAGGAACTATCCCTTAACTTATTTAGATTATATTTTAAGTGGCTCTCATCTTCTAGCTGCTGATAAATATGTTTTAAAATGTTTAAAAAATAGAATAGCAAAAAATCAATACCAATGCACACAAACTTATCCATTCAACTCAAAACCATCTGCTTTTTTCCCAAAACCAGCTAAGCAATCCCCTCACCATAATGTAGTAACCTCCCACAGCAAACTGTCCAAATCATTCTATTCATGCCATCTGTTTGAGAAAACAGGTGAGCCTTTCAGCAACCCTAAAGATTGCCCAGTCTTGGGCTGTTGGACTCAGGGGACCTGAGAACCCTCTCACTAAGAAGGCCCTGCAACCAAACTATGGGATACTGGTGTAACATTGTTGTCACGCTGCTTAATAAACTCAGGGGATCTCTAGCAGAGGAAACCTAGGGACTGATTCTCCTCTCACATACACTAATTTTCCTTCCATGTAACACCATTGACTTTAATTGCACTATTCCTCATTCACATTCATGTAAGTCAGAGAAGAATCAGGCCTATAGTTTCTTGTATTGTGTCGTTGTGCTAGACTCTGTACAGACACAGAATAAAAAGTGCTTAAAGGTAATAATTTGTCTAAATGTATAATATAACATTTGTGTATGTTTATTATTTGTTTAACTCCTCAAGGGCTCCCTGTGAGGCAGAATGAAGGCAGTGGGTTGCGTAGGAGCAAAGGCCGGTCCAAAGGATCTGCTCACTCTTTCTCCTCCCAAACCACTGCCTCTGAGTTGCTTTCGGCTGTGCAAGATCAACCGGGAAGCCGCAGGCAGTCTCCAGGGGGAGTATCGCCTCCTTCTGCCTGTACAGCTACCCAGCCCCGGGTGCAGATTTTTTTCTAAGGCTATTTCTACACTTAAAACTCTACCTGTGCTGCTGTGGCACTTCTACAGCAATGGGATGGGTTCTCCTGGCCTTGCAGCTAATCCACCACCCCAAGTTGCAGGAGCTGGGTCAATGGAAGAATCCTTCTGCCGACCTAGCACTGTCTGTATTGGTGATTAGGTCAGCGTAGCTACATCTCTCAGGGGGTGTGGATTTTTCAAACCCCTGTATACATTGGGGTTGCGTTCTTGAAAAGGGCGCTGGGGAATTTTTCCCCAAAAGAAATAATGGAATAAGGGAGGTGGGAGGGATGCATTCACAACTTCACCACACTCGCCTGTGACAATGCTCTTTTCTCCTAAACCACGGGTGGGCAAACTTTTTGGGCCGAGGGTCACATCTGGGTGGGGAAATTGTATGCTGGGCAGGGGGTTGGGGTGCAGGAGGGAGTGTGAGGTGTGGGAGGGGGTGCGGGCTGCAGGAATGGGCTCAGGGCAAGGGATTGGGGCAGAGGAGGGGTGTATGAGGGGGCTCAGGGAAGGGGGTTGGGGTGCACGAGGGGTGCGCGATGCAGGCAGGGAGTTGGAGGGCAGGGTGCAGGAGAGGTTCAGGCTCCGGCCCGGCGCCGCTTACCTAAAGCAGTTCTGGGGTGGCAGTGGCATGCACCAGGGCAAGGGCAGGCTCCCTGCACGCCTGCCCTGGCCCCACACCGCGCTGTTCTGGCAAGCGGCCTGAACCACGTCCCTGCGCGGCCCCTGGGGTGCGGGGGGGCACAGAGCTCCACGTGCTGCCCTTGCCACGCCTCCAGGTACCTCCCTTGAAACTCCCATTGGCCACAGTTCCCCGTTCCTGGCCAATGGGAGCTGGGGGGGGCGGTGCCTGGAGGCAAGGGCAACGCACGAAGCCCTCTTCTCCCCCGCCCCCAGGGACCCAGGGATGTGGTGCCAGCCGCTTCTGAGAGCGGTGCGGGGCGTGCAGCACCATGGGGGGCAATCCCGTGGGCCGAATCCAAAGCCCTGAGGGGCTGGATCCGGCCCGCGGGCCATAGTTTGCCCACCCATGTTCTAAACAGTGTGCCTAAACAGTGTACCTTTTTACAATGACAGGCTATACAGTACACATTTTACACATAAAACGTTGAATAAAATAATTTAGAATCCTACTAACACCATTCAAACACATAGAACATTTTAATACAGTAAATACAGTACAGTAGTACAGTATAAAACAGTGTCAATTACGCTAAACGTAGGTAGGGGTGGTGGCTGGGTTTTCTTGGTCTGGCTTTTCCATGACTGGCTTTTTGGTTGCAGAAGTCTTTAAAAAGGATTTCACCGATGTCTGCTCTCCTGCATGAATCTTTGAATGATAGATCTCCTTGTAGCAAGCCATTGCATCATGGAGAGCCCTGGAGACTTTGGCAGACTGTTAATGAAAAGAATCACCGCTCTATATGATTTCCGTCATCTCATCCAGGAATCCAAAGAAACAGGAGAGATTCTTTGTCATCAGACTCCTGGCTTCCTGTCCTCTGTCACTGGCATCATCGTCCTTGCTTTCCTCGGATATCCATTGTTGGTCCAGCTCAGTCAGTTCCTCATTTGTCATTTGCTCAATGTGAGACTCCAACAACTCCTGTACATCCTCCTCCTCCACCTCCTCAAAGCCAACATCCTTTGCCAACTTGACAATTTCCTGCTTGAGAGCAGGAACGGCATCAAATCCCATGAAGCTGTGGACAGCATTTTGCCATGCCAAACGCCATTCATACATTGCGAAGTGACCTCTTCCCATGATGCATCAATGTTTTTTATGCTGTTCAAGGTATTATAGGACTTCCAAGACTCCTTTACACTGGGCTTTCCTTCACCTGCCGTCTCCTTAATCAGCATGGAGAACGTTCTCCGTAGGTAATAAGCCTTGAATGTGGCCGGCGGTCGTAAGTACAGTACTGTACCGTACAGTAGGGGGACGTGTTCCAAGTCACGTCGGTCCCGATCCATGCAAACAACGGACATGTGGATCAGGACCAATGTAAATCAGAACACATTCCTCTATTGATGAGCAACAGGTATCCGAAACAATGGCTAAGGGGGACATGTATACCGGGGACCCCTGTAGACCAGCCCTAAACCACAGTGAAGACTCCCCTCCCTTATGAGAATGCTTGCTGTACTGGCACACCACACTTTGGGAATGAAGGACCTGACAGTGTCCCTTCAATTTAGGGTTCAGAGTAAGGTGCAGCACAGTTTTCTTCATTTTAGAGTCAATTGAATCGTGTGCCTGATAAATAATTCATTGACATATTCCTAGATACACTGAGACATTTTCACCAGTAAACAGTAATAAGAATGCAAGATGAAGGAACATTTTCCTGACAAATTAACTGCCTAATTTAAGAGTCAGTTTTTATACTAAGACAATTTCAGTTTTCTCCATAGAACATGGGAAGAATCTGCAATGGATCAGCTTTGCATCACAACACATTTTCTTTCATTTAAATGTGATTCATACAGTAGATAATTCTTTAGTCCTTTCTGTTCTTGGTGTCTGTTTTGGATATTCGCTTGGTGGTTTGTTCATTTCCCCCTCCCCCCCCGCCATCCATCCATTCATGTCTCTATGGACCAGATAACTGATCTGCAGCAGTTACATCTCTGTTATATGAATGTACTACATAACTTTCTCATTTTAAATGATCAGTCTGGGAACTATATTTGCTAGAGATTCCTGGATACAAGCTTCCTCATCTGATCCCAGAATGGCTTCATCAGTTGCTCCCATGTGATCATTCTGAAAGCAGCTAAAAGTAATGCCACTGATTACTTCTGTTTTTGATTATTCTCAGTCAGGATAGACAGGCAGATTGAGACATTTTTGACTGCAGCAATAACTGTGTACAAGATCACAAGAAATGACAACCTAAAAAGTTTAAGGATCAGCTCTTCAGGTGGCTTAAATCAGTGTAGCACTCTAACTTCAACATAGCTACATCAAGTTATACCAGCTGAGTGTCTGGCCCATAATACTTTTCAATATTAATCTTTAGAGCTTAGGTCACTTTTACTTACTTGGTCTTTTGTCTGAATTTGACCCACAGACTCAAAATTAGATTTTTAAAAGAACTGGAGATGTTTGACTTCTAATGCTTGCAGTTATGTATGCTAAGATAAGGGCAATCAAACTTCATGAGTCAGGCCTTAAACTGCTTGCTGTAGGGGTCAGGAAGGAATGTATTGCCTATCGTATAACCTGTTAGTGGCAATATTTTCTTTAGCCTTTTTCTTTTTTTTTCAAGTCATGCCGAAGGCAGGATAGCAGGATAGTGAACATGAACACACCCGTGGTCCAATCTTGTATGGCAAATCGTATATCCTATTTGTACATTCCATTTATTTCTTGATTTTTCTCAGACTTTCCTCCTCACAACCTCTCCAGAGGTGTCAGATGTTACCTGCTTCAAAGAGCTGACAACATATAAAAAATAGGTCAGTGTATATATATATATATATATATATATATATATATAAGGAATTGCCTTTTGAAAAGAAGATAAATAGGATGAAAACATCTGAGCTTTTCAGTTTCCAGAAACTGTAACTTCCAGTGTCTGAACTGTTTCACCCCCTGAAGTGCGTCACAAACCAAAGCCTCCTGAGTTTAGCCAAAGGGAGGGGAGGATCAGGGGTCTTTACATCCTCATGTAGAAAGCAGAAATGAAGAGTAGTGGAGCTGTTTATCCACTTGCAGGGATCAGGGCAGTGGCAGAAAGACAGATCTCAGAAAACAAAACAAACAACATAAAACCCGCTAGGAAGTCTCAGACTCTGCAACCCCATGACAAAAACCAAAGAACAACATTAGTAATATGACTATTAACATTTGCTTGTATTTGCACATCTCACTTCAGGTGGCTCTTTTCTTCCTAAAGGATGCCAAAGAACTTTACTAATTTAAAATCATAAATATCTAAAAGATTGATTTGAAGAGGGAGAGCCTGCTTCATATGTAATTATTCTACATGCAGACAGTCTCCTGGGTGCACAGTATAATCTTGTTTCCATTTATATACTGTAAAAAAAAAGTTGCACCAAATCTTCCTGGCTGCATCACCCATGTTTAAAATGTAATGGAGAAAAATAGCAACAGGATTTTCTCTTGGCTGGGTTCTGGAGACCACTTGCATTTGACCAACTATTTTAAAGGCTTTAATATTTTTTTATACCAGCCTCTGGTAGACTAAAGCCAAATGACTAAAACAACTGGCTACAGAAAACAGTAGTAGAGGCTGAGGAGATCTTCACAATGCAAATGTAAATCTGAATTATAGACTATGAGAATGAACAGACCTAATAGATCATGCAAACCAGGGCAGGACCTGGTCCAACAGTGTTTTGACGAGCTTTGTCAATTCTTATTTAAATTGCTCAGCTGACAGTCTTCCACCACTTTTCTCTGGCAACCTTCCACAGTCTAAAATGTCACTGATTTCATAGCCTCTGACTCAATGTGAAAGAGAGGGTGAGCAGACTGCAACAAGATTTAGTAAACATAATTTTAGTGTCCTTGTCTTTAGTGTTGACAGCATGCTCAGGTCTAAACAAAACAGAGGAAGACCTGGTACCAGCCTCATAGAGTTTACAGTGTAAATGGACACAACAGCCACAAACTGCTCTGGATGATGCAAGGAAGGTAGTTATGATTTTTTTTAAATCTATGCATAATAGCACTTCTAACTTAGTTGCATTAAATTAGGAACTTTAATGGAAGATGTGTATTTTCAGGCTGAATTTCAAGGAAAAGAGTGGTTGCCTTGTTAACTGAAGGTGGGAGGGAGAGCGATGTCTGAGGGGAGAATGGAAGAAAGCTTAAGAAAGCTCTGTGAAGGAAGTTTAGTAGCATTGCTTTTTACTTTAGGCTGTAGATTTTCTTATTACAGAGTCTGCAAACCCTGATTTACACAAACTCCTTAAAGCTGCAATGAGTTTTTTGTAATGCCACAAAAAAGGCAATAGTCTTTTTTTATAGCTATAAAGACATTTTATGAATTACACTTTGGTGGGAATGAATTAGATTTTGCAGCATTAGAGCACTACTCCCCGTTCAAAGAGGATTATGGTAACTACAAGGGTTGTCATGAAAATCTTGTCATGTTTGCCTTAGATTAATTGATAAGCGTACATCAGCATCTGTAGTATTAAATAAACCTTCATGTATCTACTGTAGGGAATACCTGGAACACTGCAGATACTGTGTTAAAGTTACTAAGGCCAGGTCTACACTACACATTTACATCGGTAACTCGGGTGTGAAAAATCCACACCCCTGTGTGATATAGTTATACTGACCTAACCCCCGGTGTAGACAGTGCTACATCAGTGGGAGAGCGTCTCCCATTGACATAGCTACCCCCTCTCATGGATGTGGATTAACTACACCCACGGTAGAAAGCTCTCATCAGCACAGGAGCATCTTCACTTAAGTGCTACAGTGATGCAGCTGCACTGGTGCAGCATTTTTAAGTCGAGACCTGCCCTAAGATCTAAAAGCTTACAGAAGCAGCAATCAGAGTTGTAGTTGCTGGTGCTTCAGAGTAGAAAGAATGGAAAGTGGTGTTTTTAAATAGCAAAAACACAGCCCGAAGGTTACGCAATAGTTGTAACGGCTCATACACAGCATGCCTGATGCCCATATCACATGGTCCATCATGAGATTCATCACCATAACAGCTCTACCTACCACGGCATCAACAAAATCCTAGAGTTGGACTGCTTCAGTTATTGGCCTGATATTTTCAGCCTTGTGAATAGGAAAACCCCCAACATAAACACAAATTGATTCTTCTTTGTGCTCCAGTCTGTTTTCATGTGACTAAGCACAAAAAGGAGGAATCGTACAGGGGATCCTCTCTTTATAAGAACAAGGATATATTATGTGTGTAGTGGCTACAGTGTCCCCTGAAGTTGCAGTCTAAGGCCAAAGCCTTCAGTTCTTTATTTACTCATGCAATATGCCCACTGAAATCTGCAGGATTCTGCCCCAAGTTGATCTTTTATATTCTTTGTGCTAGAGTGGCAACATAGAGAGAAACAATGGCAACAAAGAGCCTCTAAGCAGCCTTAAAAGTTTAGGGGCCAAATCCTCAGCTGGTGTAAATGGCATAGATCTACTGACGTTGTAGTACAGTATCAACTTCAGGAAAATGCTGTCCTTGAAATCAATGGGGCTATTCTGGCCCTTTTTTTTCTTGTACTACAACATCCATTGGAGACATAATTCTAGTTTTCAGCTTCAGCTAAAGCCCTATTATTTTGTTAATTAAATACTTCCACCTAGAACTGTATGTAAATAACTGTTTGCATTTTTCCAGTAGTACAAGTTGACTTGTTTGCTACAAAAAGTAGACAAATAATGACAAAACTTCCTAAGGGAAAGTAACTACAGTACAATACTACTATCTCTTCTACCTCCTCTCTTATTCCCAATATAGAGAGAGGAAAAAAATTGAAACTAAGGAGGAGAAACAAGTAAAACTACAGAGATTGTAGCACAAAAAGTATTTGCATATCTGGAAAAGTATTTAATTGAGGAATCATATTGCACTTTATTTTCTGCTGTATAAGTAAGTGCATTGCCTTAAATGGTATCATCTGGGATTTCTAAAACACATTCACTTACCACATAGAATGTTACTGCTAATTGCCCCATCTTTAGTAGCTAGTATTCTGTATGTGAAACATTTACCACATACAGTCCATTGTAAAACACCACAACTCAATCCACTATTCGTTTGTCATTCTAGAGAAACTTTGTATTTCTTCATTTACTAGCAGCATTAGACGCCTGTTCAAGGACAGCCCTTTCTTAGTGAACCCGTTGCAGGGGGATGTGAACTTTTTTAAAAATGGCTGTTGCTAGTCAGTTGAGACAGGCAAACTTTTTGGCCTGAGGGCCACATTGGGTTTCCAAAATTGTATGGAGGGCCTGTTAGGGGAGATTGTGCCTCCCCAAACAGCGAGGTGTGGCCTGGCCCCCGACCCCTATCCAACCCCTCCTGCTTCTTGCCCCTGATGGCCCCCCCTGGGACTCCTACCCCATCCAACCCCCCCTGTCCCCTGATGCCTCCCCCCCAGAACGCCTGTCCCATCCACCACTCCCTGTCCCCTGACCGCCCCCAGACCCCCCTCCTTACTGTGCCCTGTTGCCCCATCCAACCCCTCCTCTCATTCCTGACTGCCCCCCCGGGACCCCTGCCCCCGTTCAACCCAGAGCACTGAGTCAGGCCGGGCTCTGCAGCTGCGCTACCCCAAGAGCTCGCAGCCCCGCAACCCAGAGCATTGCGCCGGCAGCGCAGTGAGCTGAGACTGCGGGGGGAGGGGGAACAGCAGAGGAGGGGCCGGGGGCTAGTCTCCCCGGCCAGGAGCTCAGGGACCGGGCAGGAGGGTCCCCCGGGCCAGATGTGGCCCATGGGCCATAGTTTGCCCAACTCTGGACTAGCAACAGCACCTTGTTTAAAAAAAAAAAAGTTGCATAAGGGGAAGAAATAAAAGGCCAAGTTTATTCTTGGATGTAAACTGTCACAATGCCCCTTAGGTCAATGCACATGTTTACAGCAGGCTTGAATTTGCCCCTGTCTTTCAGGCCATATTTATCCCAAACTACCTCATTCCCAGACTCTGTTCCATGACCCACACAGCTTCCTTCCACCTGAAAACTGAGAGGTGGCACCATTTCTATGGTACCAGGAAGCATTTGCATGGGGTTTCAAAGATCTAGCCAGAAGAGACGGTGGCCAAAAACAGAGATACAAATACTAGAGATACTTCTATACTAGAGCTGTATGAAATATTTGCAATGAAACCTGTAGTGTATGAAAATAGTATGAAAATATCTCTCAAAAGTCTGTGAACCCCTTAGCGTGTAGCCTATAGGATGGTTTGGGGCTTAAGAAATAAGTAGAAATTAGGTTTGGGACTTAAGTTAGCCTAACTGTAGAAGAGTATGGGAAACTGAAGTTGCTACTGTGAGAAAGTTAGAGAGAGGTTGGAAAGAGTGTGTAATGAGAAAGTAAGAGTTAGCAAGGACATGACTCAGAGTTACGTTACCATTTATGTATAAATAGCTTACGCAAGATTGTTAATGCGTGTTTTTGAGAATTGTGAATGTTATTTAAACGCTGTCTATTGATAGTATGAGAAGAACATTGGTGCAGACATTAATTTAAATAATGGGCAATGTCAAGAAAGTGGAAATAAGAAAGTGGAAGAAACAGAATTATGGTAAAGGACAGTTTTATGTTAATTTAATATTAAAGGAGTAGTTTTGCTAAATTGTGGGGAAGCTCCAGTTAACATCAAACATTAGGTTCCAGGATTATAAGGCAGTACTTCACTTTGTTAGTGGATGATAACCCATTGATATGCTATTTCATCTTTGAATGTAAGCATGATTGTAGTTTTTGTTTGCTTAATATTTCTTTTTAAATAAAGTTTGGTGCATTATTCAAAGTGTTGCCTATTGGACCTCTACTAAATAAATGTTCTGTAACGGACCGAGAGGCTCAAACCTGAAAACTAAATTGGGTTTTATTGCACCCTTATCTTGAAAAACATAATACTAATTGGAAACATTTCAACATAAGTTGGCCCTTTCCATATTGTGTGTTTGGGAAGCTGCCAGGATGCAACAAGAGTAGCAGTGTATGTTTAGCTAAATCTTGCAGTTGTATATATTCAGTAAATATAACAATCTAAATCCCATTGTGGCGCCTTCATATTATCTTTGTGTAAAGAGGAAAAGACACAATCAAACCAAAGAAAACTTGATTTTTTCCTTCTTTATGCCAATCCTAATTTTCAATTAGGCCCATGTTTGAAAGGCTTGCTAAATTTTGTAATCCTGGACCCAGTTTTAGGCACTCATTGAAGTGTGTTACATCAAAAACATGTGAAATTCATTATATTACATGTATTTCACTTGAAACTTGGCTATAACGTTCAGATCCCAAAATTGGAGTGATAGTAGGTTTGAACTCACATGAACAGGTATGAAGACAACATTCAGACATCTGTGAAGCAAAAAGGGATTAGCTGTATAATAATCACTCATCCTCCAGAAAACTCAAAGAACTTCACAAAGATGAGTATCAGAACTCCTCTGCCTCAGTTTCCCTGAGGAAGAAAGTGAAGTACCCAAGACCACAAAGCAATCCATGCCATAGCTGGAAATAGAGCCCAGAGCTTCTGAGGCTCAGTCTCATGCTCTAGCCACTGGATCACACTGCTTCCCTGCACACTGCCCAGTATGCCCAGCTGTAATCTATGGCTATTCTGAGCCCCATTCTCTTGTTTCCGGGGCCAGAAGTGTGGACGCCTTTGCAGAAGAGGGGAAGGAATATTTCGTATCACTCATTAGTAACCTGTGCCCAATAGCCAACCAGTGTTGGTTAAAGGATTATGGCTGTGAGGCAAGGTCCTGTAAGAATGAAGTGTAAAAGCATAGGGGAATCTGGAAGTGACACAGTGGCACTCCCATCACAGGATAGCATAGCAACATCTGGATAAAGCATGGCAAGCATCTTACTTTCTCTCACATGGCCAAGTCATAGCATTTTGTTTGTTGTGCAACCACCTGTTGACCTGATAGTGTGTGAATGATAGGTGTCTGATATCACCACTGCAGCACACAAGATGCTAATTCTGCATCGTGGCAGGGAGTTAGACTAGATGACCTTTGTGGTCCCTTCTAACCCTATGGTTCTAAGATGAATTTAACATTTAATTGCTTAGGGAAATCTACTTACCCTTGAAATAACCAGTCTGCTTTTCTAGACTAGTAACATGACCACTTTTACCAAGAAATCTTCCTGAACCAAATGCCTACATTTGAATACCGCTGAACTTGGAGGACGTGTTTACCCTGTGCATAATAATTAGGCAATACTCTTTATGTCTCTTCAGCATAACTCTTCTAGCAGTTTGAGAGTCCTGGTAAATAAATCAGACTTATATGATCAAAGTTCCATTATTCCTGAGAAGCCCAATATCTGTTCACATCCACTTTTTCAATTTGTTTTATTAAATATTGAATTTGGTCTGTGCTGGTGTGGTTGCATGTACATGAGTTTGAATCTTTCCTATTTAGCTCTGATAGCTGAGGTCAGGTGCTTTGACTCATTTAGCCCTTCAGTAGACTGTCATATAGCTGCTTCTGCCTAACAGGCATCTGAAAATGAGATTTACACAATATTTTACTTGTGTAAGTGGATAAACAAGAACAGATCAATTCATCACTTTCTAAGATCAGTAGAAATGAGAGGAAACAGATCACCCATTCCTGATTTTAATTTTTGCCTTAATTTCCCAAAGGAAACTGGAAGGAGCTCAAAAAGGCCTGTGACATACTGTACTCTCAATTAGTTTCTATTGAATCAGTACCAGACCAAAAAGAAACATCCTTCTAATAGGATGTAGCGAAATAATCTGGAACCAAAATTAATTTGACATACTTTAGCCTAACATCTTTCTTTACTAATGCTTGAATGTTATTTCATTATGTTCCACTGAATAATTTTCAGCTTTAATCACCTTTTCTTTTTCTTCCTTAGTTTTTAGTTGCTAATGTCACAGATACAGTACCTACTATATAGTAAATGGAAACAAGCAGACTGTTAGAGCATTTATTGTGTAATAAATTGATATGCATGCTTACCATGTTTCTCTTAGAGTCAGAAGTGTTGAACTGAATTACCATATCAACACAACTGCTCTCAACTACTGGGGATTTTCCTTAAGTGTGTGGTGGGGTGTACAAATCCTGGCAAGGAGGAATTAGAGTAACTGTGTGCTCAGGCAGCCCTGCCACACCCGTGAGGCATGCTAATCTTGGAGAAGGAGTCTTAAAAGGGAGAAGCTTTGTTCAGAAGTGGACAGAACTTATCTTCAGCTCCCTGAAAGGAACACAGAAATGAGCCAAGCTACTTTAGGTGGTCTGTAAGCACAGAACTAGGACAGATAGCTGGAGGATCCTGGTAGGATAGAGGGATGGTGACACTCCTTATTTCTGTTAATTTAGCTTCCTTTCCTTTGTTACCTTTAGAATTGAGACTAGTAGCTTGATCCTAGGGCAGACCCTCACTGAGAATGAGCCTCCTGAGACAAAGGTTATCAAACACAGGAAGTCACCCTGGGAAGAAGCAAGAGGTCTGACAAGTTAGCTCTTAACCACTTACTACAAGGATCCCTGGGCCAGAGAACCCACAGTAAAGGGAGGTACTGGCTTCTCCTGCAAGCTCAATGGGAAGATAAGCAGACTACCTCCTGGGCAGAAGGACTACTGGGCCTGGACCAGGGCTGTCGATCTGCTGTGAGGTCCTGGGAATATTGGGTGAAAACCCCTGGCTTACCCTGAAAGTGGTGAGATCAAAAGTGACCTGGCTGGAGGGCTGAATCACAGGGCAAAGGGGGACCACCAGCAGACCTGGTTGGCAAGACTACAGAGGAAAAAATGCTGCACGTAGCCACACGGCTGCACATTGCCACAATAAAGGTATATCTACATTTCAGTCACGATTCCCAGCTGAATGGGACATACCTACGCCAGCTCCAACTGAGCTAACACACAAGGTAGTGTAGCCATGGCAGCCTGAGTGGTGGGATGGGCTAGCCACCTTGATATTCGTCTTGGATGGGTCTGTACTTGGAGCAGCTAGCCCTTCCCATCACTTGTGCTGCCATGGCTACACTGTATCTGGAGTGTGCTAGCTCGATTAGAACTATGGTGCGGGTGTCCCCTCCAGCTGGGAATTACACCCCCAGCTCACAGTGTAGACATAATCTAAGTCCTAGGTACCTATGATTTGTCTAAGAAAAGGGGATTTGAGTCCTAGCCCACTGCTGCCATGAATTTCCAAAAGCCCACGAAGTGTAGCATAGTAAAAACCATTAAACCCTAGGTGGCCACAGACTTGTCTCCATTTTTTAATTAGCCAACTTTATTCTAAAATCAATCACATGGCACCATTACAAATGTTCACTTGTGTACCATTATTCTCTAGTCAGGTATTCCAAAAATGCTGCCTACTAAATAAAAATTATGGTGACCATTGTGGGTTTGCAGTAATTGAGTTTTATCACATAATTAAACAATGAGCAGTATACATGCAAATGCAATGGGGTAGCTAATTATTTATGTATAAAATACAAGCATTATCTAGTCTCTACTGGTCTAGGTTCAAATTTCAATTAATGTTCTAGTAATCATTGTCCATTTTGAATATAGGGAAATATTATTTAATGTTGTGTGATCTTGTCTACTAGTACTCTTTATTTATGAACTCAATTTGTATTTTAAAAGGAATCTGTAAATAGATCTAAAGAAACTGCTAATTCACAGCACAAAGGCAGATATTACATACCAGGAAAAGTTATAAATTATATAGCATTATTATAGTACAGCATTTATATACATTAGTATACTGATGCAGAAAGATGTTTGTTTTAGTGATCTCTCTATTATAATATCCACAAATGGCTACACAAACAGGTATACCAATTATGTAGCCAGGCATATGACAGGTCAAGAGATTCATTCTAAGTGTGAAGAATCAGAAATTTATTTTTAGATTATTTAAAAAGTAGGCACTGGATAAATAAAGAAAAATTCCATTTATTGTATTCTATTTACAAAAGGAAAACTACCTAACAATACTTCTCAGTTGTATCCAGCCAAAAGTCATGAGGCAGAGGGGTACTTTATAATCAACTTTTCTGTGAGGTAAGCTATTGCAGTTTTTGTATTTTCTCCCTATTTAGAATAAAACATGATCAAACTATGTGGCTGACTCCTGCACGTTTTCTTTACTGAATAAACTTTTTTCAGAGGGTTGCATGCTTTGAAATTTGTTCCATATTTGTTACTTTGAACTTTGCCCCATAAAACCTGCAAAAATATATGCAATGACAAGGATATTTTTGAAAAACACAACTATTGAGACACCTTTTTCCTCCCCCTCAAAAAAAAAAAAAAAAAAAGCTACCCATGCATGAGTGATGATGACATGGGGAACTGGTTCCTTTGTGTTTTTTCTTGATGAAATGAATGAATTGAAAATTAGTTTTATAATGGGAAGCTAAAGCTGTTCCATAGATAATTAATATTATTACTATTCAATCACTTTAAATAATCCAGCTCATTAGCAACTAATACCACCAGCTCTTTCAACACATGAGTTAAGTAGTGGTCCCCTAAGGGAGAAACATGATAAGCTAGTGTAAGAAAGACTAATTGATTCTACTAACACTACCTTGCCATAAGAAGATTATATAATCATTCTGAATTAAAGACTGATAACTGCACAATTAGCAAATACCTTTCCCTTTCCATCTGCAGTGTTGTGAGGGACCAAGGCTTTACAGAAGATAGACGGCATGATTCTGACCAGAGACCACTCGTGACAATCTGCGGCCCCAGTGGGTTGCCTCCCTCCTACACTGATGGCTCTAGCCCTGAAGCTTGGCCCCTGCCATTTCCCTGGCTACTGCAGATTAACTAATCTTAATGCAGCACACTGTCATGGAAAAGAGAGGTGTGCAGTGGAATCCCCTCCCTCAGCAGCCCACTGAAATCCAGGGCAGTTTGTTCCCAATCCCACCTGCATGTCCCCAGCTGGGAAGGGCCTACCTTCTCTCTGAGTCATTCCTCTCCCATGCTCTGGAATGTACAGCCTAACCAATCAGCACAAGTGTACTTAATTACAAGAGTAAGTGTTTATAGACCTTATCAGTAGGGATGTATGCTGGGGGTTGCTCACTGTTAGAAAATTTGCTCCTGTGTAGGAGCCAAGCTGACCCCTTAATGGCCTGCCCTCAGGAACAGTTCATCTACAAGGGATCACACTCAAGCCCTCTAGCAGCTCTGATTGCAGTGGTGTAGAATTTGCACAGAGTTTCACAGACCCTCCACTCAATCTCATACCCCTTTCCTACTAACTCCCACTATTTGACTGGTAGCCCTTGGTCTTTCCCTCCCAACCCTGCCAGAGGCTGCTAGGTCCACGGGAGTTTTACTCTGCCCTTCATTGCTGGCTGCTGTAAACACTCCCGTACCAGAGTGAGGTTGAGGAGACCCCCTATACCTACCCCAGTCAGCTCAGCTGGGCACCAACTCAGCATGAGGCTCAGGGCAGGGGCAAACTGGTGCTTGGTATGATCGTGGCCACTACCCATGCTCACAGACTATAGTGACCTTTGGCCTTAAATTTCAGTTTGTTCTACAGTGGGCCCTCTGGCAGGGTGTGTGCTGGGAACATTTGTCTGCCTGGCTTGTAGCATGTCCATTGCCAGTGTGTGTGATGTACTGGGGTGCACCTGGACTGAGTGGGAAAGTGAGGAGTGCAGGTGACAGGAGAAATGGCCCTGCTGAAGAGGAGCCAGGGTGGGTAGTAGAGGAGCCATGGTCTGGGCTTTCCTCTCTCAGAAAGCATTGATCTGTGGCAGCATGGAGTGGACGAGCATGAGCCCCAGTTCAGACACAGTCCGCATGGAGTGGACAAGCATGAGCCCCAGTTCAGACACAGTCCACATGGCGGGGCCAGAGCCCACCAGCGGCATTTTTCTTTGGATGAATGTAGTGCTATTGTTGACTTTTACACACAGATTTTTCCCTGTACTACCACATACAGTTCATTCCAATGAGGCTCTACTGGCATGACAAGGTAGATTGGTGTGGTGTTTGGATGCTGCTTGTAATTATTAGAACTGGGAGCACTGGCTGTTGGGAGTCTGAAAGGACAGGAAACAGGAAGGAGGCGGGGGAAGTTGAGGAGGTGGAGTGAGAGCTACCGAGGGTGCAGCAGCAGCTTGGTAAAGAGGTTTCCACTTTAAAAATAAAGTCCTGTTGAAGTTTGTTAGTACCTTGCCTGGTTGGTACATCAATTAGTTTGTGGCAGCTCATAAAGGTCTTCCTTCCTCACCTGTGTCCCATACACGTACAACATATATGCACCAGAGCATGCACAGAGGCCCACTTTTAAACACATACACAATCTCTATACCCCCAACAAGTATACACATGCATGACACCTACATACATTCATACACCTCACACATGCACACACTTATACATGCCTCTCAAATGTACACAACCCTTCTCCATGTGCACATACTTGCAAGTTCTGACACACTCCCTCTATGCACCCCTTCTCATAAAGACAACTACCTCTCCCTCATGCACCCTCGTACACAATGGCACACAGACTCATACACCCCCTTTCTCACACATACTCCTTCATGCAGTGAATCTCTTCTGAGAAATAGGTGTCCCCTGAAGTCTCTTGCAGGCTGCAGTTCCTGGTGGGAGTCCTGCCCCACATCCCCTCGGACCCAACGTTCCTCCTGCCTGGTGAAATTTGGAGCTTGACACTTTGAGCCTAAATTGAGCTGAGCAGGGTTAAGCAGTGACTCTATATCCTTCAAATTTCAGAGTGGTAGCCGTGTTAGTCTGTATCAGCAAAAAGAACGAGGAGTACTTGTGGCACCTTAGTGACTAACAAATTTATTTGAGCATAAGCTTTCGTGGGCTAAAACCCACTTCATCGGATGCATGCAGTGGAAAATACAGTAGGAAGTTATTACATGGGGGGTTGCAAGCTGTAAGCCTCCACCCCAAACCCCACTTTGCAGCCAGCATTTATACATATATTTATATATATACACAGAGAACGTGAAAAAATGGGTGTTGCCATACACACTATAACGAGAGTGATCAATTAAGGTGAGCTATTATCAGCAGGAGAAAAAAACCTTTTGTAGTGATAATCAGGATGGCCCATTTCCAACAGTTGACAAGAAGGTGTGAGGAACGGGGAGGGGGGAGGAGGAGGGCGGGAATAAGCATGGGGAAATAGTTTTACTTTGTGTAATGACCCATCCTCAGAGGTCCCTTTGGGGACCTAAGCCAGATTACCACAGGACTCCCTCCCATTTTCCACTGCGGGTTTCCCTAGGTCTAGGGCTTGCTTTGTTATCTGAGCCCACCATATAAAGGTCCAGTCCCAGCCTTCTCCCCTCCCGCCCCCCCATTCAGTAGAGCAGAGGTGGGCAAACTAGGGCCCTCAGGCCACATCTGGCCCGTGGGACCCTCCTGCCCAGCCCCTGAGCTCCCGGCCTGGCAGGCTCGCCCCAGCCCCTCCCCTGCTGTTCCCCCTCCCCCACAGCCTCAGCTCAATGTGCTGCCAGCGCCATGCTCTGGGCGGTGGGGCTGTGAGCTCCTGGGGCAGTGCAGCTGCAGAGCCTGGCCTGACCCGTGCTCTGAGCTGCACGGTGGCGTGGCTGGCTTCAGCCGGGCGGCTCGGCTGTAGTGCCGCCAGCCACCTGTGCTCCAGGCAGCGCGGTAAGGGGACAGGGAGCAGGGGGTTGGATAGAGGGCAGGGGAGTTCAGGGTGGTGGTCAGGGAGCGGGGGTGTGGATAGGGGGCGGGGCGGTCAGAGGGCAGGGAACAGGGGGGTTGAATGGGGGCAGGGGTCCCAGGAGGGCAGTCAGGAATGAGAGGAGGGGTTGGATGGGGCGGCGGGGGGTTGAATGGGGGCAGGGGTCCCAGGAGGGAAGTCAGGAATGAGAGGAGGGGTTGGATGGGGCGGCGGGGGCTTGAATGGGGGCAGGGGTCCCAGGAGGGAAGTCAGGAATGAGAGGAGGGGTTGGATGGGACAGCGGGGGGTTGGATGGGGTAGGGGTCCTGGGAGGGTAGTCAGGAATGAGAGGAGGGGTTGGATGGGGCGGCAGGGGGCAGTCAGGGGCGGGGGTTTCGGGGGCGGTCAGGGGACAGGGAGTGGTGTATGGGGCAGGAGTCCCGGGGGGGGGCCATCAAGGGACAGGGTACGGGGGGGTTGGATGGGGTAGGAGTTATGGGGGGGGCCCAGGGGGCAAGAAGCAGGGGGTGGGGTTGGATAGGGGTCGGGGGCCAGGCCACACCTGGCTGTTTGGGGAGGCACAGTCTCCCCTAACTGGCCCTCCATACAATTTTGGAAACCTGATGTGGCCCTCAGGCCAAAAAGTTTGCCTGCCCCTGAGCTAGAGCAAGCCAGAGCCTGCCTGCCTTCCCAACTGGATGTTAATTTACAGTTTCAGAGAGCTGCCTGCCTTTCTCAGATCAATACTTGGGTTTGAGCCAGGGGTGAGGAGGGTGGGACGAGGAAGAGGGGGCTCTGGCTCGCCTCCCCCACATTCTAACCCAGGGGCTGCTACAGTTATTGGCAAACTAGGCAGCTCCTTTGCGTTGGCAGATTTCTGAGAGAAGTGTTGCCACAGAGGGTGGTCTATGGTGATGTGAATTGCAAATCACTCAAACTGCCCCATGTGGAACCTGCAGGCTTCAGCTAAAAAGGCAACGACTATGCCTTGAGGGGGTTCTGTTTGGAAACCTAGTGCACTTTAACTTTCAAACAAGACTGCATCAAGATGTATGAGCTACCTTGTTCGCTCACACTAGCAGGGTCTACACAGTTGAAGACTCTGCAATTCATGCTGCTGTAGCCCATCAGCTGTGGCAGCGCTTCCACTCAACTATCTGGTTTGCCTACAGCAGTCTCTGAGTCTGATATACACTTAAGACCCCTTTACCCCCACTCTGGTGACCATGGTATTGATCTCTTGTAGAAAATGTGCATCCATGTATGGAGATCTAGAGATTGGTTCGATGACTGGCCAAAGTAATCTTTTCCCCTTACCAAGAAAAGGGCTATAACAGGTGCAGCAACTATTGTATCATCTTCATGATATTGCACATGAGTAAAGTACTGCTCTTCATAATTCAGGAATTGCATGAAGCAAATAATAGAAGCAGAACTACAACAAGCTGGTTTCAGAGTGGGACAAGGCACTGATGACCAAATCACGAATATCTGTCATATCCTTAAAACTGTAGGTAGTATAGTCACCCATTGATTGTGTTTCACTGACTACTCCAAAGCATTTAATACCATGCAACATAGTCATTGGTGGATGATATTGACAGATATTGGGATTCTACAGTATCTCATTGAGAGTCCGTACTGTTAACAGCCCACAATGTGAACAGCAGGCAACAGCCAGTGGTTTTCCACTGGGCAGGGTGTGAGACAAGAGTGCATTCTATCTCCAAATCTTTTCAACAGGTACACACAATGTAAAAACCTTCCAGGGCCTGTCGAAGTGGAAGGAGCTGCGATTTCCACTGATGGATGCCTCTTTACTGACCTCAGTCATATGATACTCTTTGCTGCAACCACCAATGCAATGCAACAAACGTTAGTCTATAAAAGCAGTTAGTGAGGAATATGGACTATCCCGGAATGTGGCAAAAACCAAATGTATGTACACAATCAAGAACAGGGGTTCTCAAATGCGGGGGTCAGGACCTCTCAGGGGGTCATGAAGTTATTACATGGGGGGTTGTGAGCTATAAGCCTCTACCCCACTTTGCAGCCAGCATTTATAATGGTGTTAAATATATTAAAAAGTGTTTTTAATTTATAAGGGGGGGTCGCACTTAGATGCTTGTTATGAGAAAGGGGTCACCAGTAAAAAAGTTTGAGAACCACTGATCAAGAACAACAGGATGCAAGTGGACATCACAATTAACGGCCAAGGTGTAGAGGCCGTAGATAAATGTAATCATCTGGAATCATACACCTCTGACCAAAGAGGCTGTGCCAAAGAAATCTGAAGACTATGAGGGGTCGCTCACTCAGCCATGGTCTCCCTTACTAAAGTGTGGAAAAATCATGGTAAGTTCCACCTAACCTCCCCCAGTCTCATAGCAACTTATGAATGTGAATCCTGGGAAACAAATGCTGCTGAGAAGAAGAAAATTGCAGCCTTTAAGTGCTGGTGAAGACCCTTGCATGTTTCCTTGATGGAAAAGATGAATGCTGATATTTGAAATATTATTGAAAGAAGCAGAGTCTGCTCTTTGAAATCAACAGGTACAAACTTATGTACTTTGGTCACACTGGGAGAGATGGAAATATACTCAAGAAAGTTAACATGGAAGGAACGTGACAGGTCATTGTAGTAGGGGACAACCAATGAGGAGATGGATAGATAGTGTGCATCAGATCATTGAGAAGTCAGCTGCTGAGTGTGTGAAGTTAGTGATGGATCAAGAATGCTGATGAAGATTCTGCTATGATGTCACCAGTATTCAGACATGAATAAATTGGACTTGACTTACCTCACTCTGCAAGTGTAAGGGGCCTTAAAGTTGATGTGAAGAGCGCTTAGTGTAAATGATGATCATGCCCAAAGTCTTGATTATCATCAAAAAGATAACACTGAGGTAATTTTGTAATTCTAAGTGCATCATAGAGTGTTTCACTTGCTTCAGCTTGGTTCTACATGCTTGTAGTGGTATCATGGTCATCCCTCTCCCTCTGCGTCGGAGGGAGGCCTCACTTCATCACCAGGATCACGGTCTAATGTCAGGAATTAGCAGGGTAGATGTTATTGCCCCGGCCTTTGTAACAGGGTGGAACCCCAAACAGTCAAAAGGCCCTAGGCCCTCAGGCAGGGCTGGGCTAACAAGTAGGTTATCTGCTCTAGCCCTCAGGCAGGGCTGAGCTAATGAGCAGTCCACAGACTCAGGCCAGTAATCAGGCAGCACAATAAAGCAGTCTATGAGCTCTAAGCTTTAGGCAGGGGAGAGCTAGCAAGCACTCTACGGTGGGGAGGCTGCCACCCCAGGGGTGGGGTGGCAGAGGTCGGGGGACGCAGGCCTGCCCAACTCCACTGCATCACAGCCCAGGGCACTAACAGTGGCTGGGTGTCCTGCCACTGGGCCAGTGGGGATCCTCCTACAACACGCTGACCGGCTGTTAAGCCACAACACCACCACCGCCTCACTACATTCCCCCCCTCAAGTCCCATTCCCAGTCCTTGGGGCTGGCATCTTCACTTTCCCCAAACAGGACAGAAAGTCCGCGTTGGCATTGCCCTTCCCTGCCCGGTGGTAGACAGTGAAGGCATAAGGCTGTAGGGCAAGATACCAATGCATTAGCCTGGCGTTGGAGTTCTTCGTTGTGTTGAGCCATTTCAGGGGTGCGTGGTCAGTAACCAGCACAAAAGGAGCCCCAAGAAGGTGGTACCTGAGAGCTTTGACTGCCTATTTGACAGCGAGGGCCTCTTTCTCAGTGACGGAGTGGTTCTTTTCTCTTGGGAACAGCTTCCGACTGAGATAGCCGATGGGGTGTTCCCTGCCTTCTACCTCCTGAGAAAGGACTGTCCCAAGTCCCATTCCTGAAACATCAGTCTGGACAATTAATTCTTGTTTGAAGTCGGGACTGAACAACACTGGCTTGCTACACAGACTCTCCTTGAGGATCCAGAAGGCTTCCTCACACTTGTCTGACCAGCGGACTTGGCGGAGGCTGTCTTTAGTTAGTAGCCCCATTAGTGGGGTGGCAATGGACGCGAAGTGAGGTATAAACCACCAGTAATACCTGGCCAAGAACTGACACACCTATCTCTTTGTAGTTGGGGTTGCGTAGTCCTGGAGTGCTTGGACTTTTCCAACGAGGGGCCGTACCTGTGCTTTGCCCAGGGTGTACCCCAAGTATGTAGTCTCTTGCCACCCAATCTGGCATTTCTTGGGATTTGTGGTAAGTCCGGTGGCACGCAGAGCTCGGAGGACAGCCACCACCTGGTTTAGGTGATCTTCCCAATGGCAGCCATAGATCACAACATCATCCAACTAGGCCAAGGCATATGTGGTGTGTGGTTGTATGATGTGGTCCATCAAGTGCTGAAAGGTCGCTGGAGCCCCGGGGAGGCCAAACGGCATCCAGGTGAAGTGACATAGTCTGGAAGGGGTATCAAAAACTGTTTTCTCTCTTGAGCTTGAGTCCAAGGGGATCTGCCAGTATCCCTTTGTGAGATCCAGGGTCATAATGTAGCGGGCTTCTCCAAGGCAGTCAAGGAGCTCATCGATGTGGGGCATCAGGTACGTATTGAACTTCAAAATGGCATTCACCCTCCTGAAGTTGATGCAAAACTGGTGGGTCCCACTGGGCTTCAGGACAAGGACGATGGGGCTCCACCACTCACTCTGGGAACATTCTATGATGCTGAGTTCCAACATCATCTGGACCCCCTCCTTTACGATCTCCCACATTTGCCGGGGAAGGGGCCGGGTAGTCTCCCTGGCCATCTCGCCATGTTTGGTCAGGATGACATGGTGGGCAAGGGTGGTCTGGTCGGGCATCACAGTGAAGGTCTTGGGGAACGCTCTTAACAGGCAGCAGGCCTGCTTCTGTTGCTCAGCGGTGAGGATATCACCTAACTGGGGCCATTGCTATGGGTCTCCAATGCCTGAGGACCCTGTGCTAGTTCAGGGGAGTACAGGGCAATTAGTAGCCCCTCACGCTCCTGCCATGGCTTTAGGAAATGTACATGGTACATTTATTTTTTCTTCTGGTGATCCAGTTGTCTAATCTCATAAGTGACTGGGCCCATCTGGCGAATGACCTTGTAGGGGCCCTGCCAGTGAGCCAAAAGCTTTGATTCCTCAGAGGGAAGCAGAAGGAGCACTTGGTCACTAGGCACAAAGGAGTGGGCCATCGACCTGGGTCAACTGTTCTTAGGCATGGCGGAGGGTAGGAGCTTCCCTCTGGTCCCAATTAAAGTCTGCAAAGCCAGGTTGCGTTGCTGCAACTTCCAGGTGGTTCTGGTCAGATGCTGGGGCCGGTTGGTCATCGGAGTCGGTCCCCTTTTCCTGGATCACACTGTTCTCGGGTGGGTTCCCCTTGAGGGCCTCCTGTGCAGGCATCACTTCAAGCAGTAGGGCCCAGAGCACTCCAACAAAATCCAGCCAGTCATGACCCAGGATGACAGGGTAGGCATGTGTGGGTGCCAGTTCCACCATCATTACCTGGGTAACCCCGTTTATGGTAAGGGGGACCCAGGCCCTGGGGTACAGCTTTATGTCCGAATGGATGCATTGGATCCGTATCTCCCTAAGAGTCCGCTCAGAGTCCGGGCAAGTTCCTGGCGGACAAGGGTTTGTCCACACCCTGAGTTGATGAGGGTGTGACGGGGGTCCCCCCGACTTCCACATGGGGGTCATAAGTTTAGTGGCAGATGGTTGACATGCCTGCGACTCACCTATGTAGACCCAACCAAAGCTTCAGTTCATCTCGGTGCATTCCCGTTGCAGGTGTCCGAACTTGCCGCATGAGAAGCAGGGCCCCACTTTATGGCATCCTGGCCACATAGGGGTTTTGCCCATATCCTAGGGTGGAGTAGGGATTGGCGCCTGGGCCTTCTGGTGCAGGGTCAGGTTGTCGCAGGGTGTCATCCGCCCAGCCATCCTGCCTTCAGGGTTTGGATTGCCAATCAGCCCTGGGCCTGGGACCACTTTTCAGGTCTCAGGATGTTCGGTCCCGAGGGCGGGACACATGCTGCCAGCAAAACTGGAGTCTCAGTGCTAGGAATTCCTCCATCAGAGTTATGGCCATGCTCAGGGTCACTGGCCAGTGCCACAGGACCCAGGTCCTCCCTCAGATCGAGAGTATATGCACGAACAGTTCAAGTACAATTCGCTCAGCGACTTCGTTCGCAGTCCATCGTTCAGGCTGCAGCTACCACCAGCAAGCATCCTTAAATTCCTAGGCCACAACCCAGGGTCAAATGCTTGGTGGGTAGACTCTCCCCTGGAACTGTCGCCAAAAGGTCTCCAGGATGATGTCCAGCGCATCGAGAATAGCGGCTTTCACTCACCCATAGTCCTGGGCCTCATTATTTGGGAGCCCCTGTTAGGCCATTTGAGATACCTCTATCAGGTACAGGGTAAGGAGGGTGGCCCTTTGGTCGGGAGGCCACCCTGCCACTGTGCTGACCTGCTCAAAGGTCATAAGATAGGCCTCTGGGTAGTCTTTGGGCCCCATCTTGGCCAGGCGGACCAGTACGGTGGGAACAGGTGGGTTGTTCGCTCCTATGGGCCGGGCCCTGCAAGGGCGAGGCAACAGGACCACAAGTCGCTGAAGACACTGCTGCTGTTGCTCGCAGTGCTGGGCTCCTAACTTCTGGAGTAGCTGCTGCTATTGGGCCCCCAGCTGCTGCACTAGTTGCTGCTGTTGCTGGAGCTGGGCCATCTGTTGCTGTTGCTGTCTCTCCGCCAGCAACTTAATGAGCTTGTCCATCTCCATCATCGTGTCAGGGATGCTTTGTGGTGTGACTCACTCTAAACCCCTTAGCGCAGAGGTGGGGTCGCCGCCCACATTCTCCACCAAGTGTAGTGGTGTCACGGTCGTCACTTCCCCTTTGGGTCAGAGGGAGGCCACACCATCTCACTACATCACTGGGATCACGGTCTAGTGTCAGGGGTATTAGCATAGTAGGCATTATTGCCCTGACCTTCATAACAGGGTGGAACCCCAAACAGTCAGTACGCCCTAGGCCCTCAAGCAGGGCTGGGCTAACAAGCCTTCTATAGGCTCAGGCCCATAATCAGGAAGCACAACAAAGCAATCTATGGGTTCTCACCCTTAGGCAGGGGAGAACTAGCAAGCAGTCTATAAACTCTAACCGCCAGGCAGGAGAGAGCTAGCAAGCGGTCTATTGTGGGATGGCTGGGGTAGGGGGACACAGGCCCGCCTGACTCCACTGCGTCCCAGCCCAGGGCCCTAACAGTGGCAGGGTGTCCCGAAGTCTGGTTTCCCTGGGCTACTTCCTAACCACAGTTCTGGATCAGGCTCCATGGTCTCAGGATACTCTGCTTCGTCAGGGTACTCAGCTGCTGGCAGTCTCACCAGCTCCTCCCCGGCCTCGGTCTTCTCCAGGTCTAGGATGCCACCTGGCTCGGCTGCAGGGTCGGCGGGCTGCAGCCAGCGAGGCACGTCTGTCTCCTTCCCTGGCTTGGCTCCAACTGAGCTAGGGGCTCCACCTGAGCTAGTGGCTCCACCTTTTGTACTTCCTGTCCCACCTCTCAACTTCCTGTGGGAGGTTTGAGCCCAGCCTGACTCCATCCACCCGGGCAGAAAGAGGGTTGGAGGCAGGCCACACCACCTCACCACAGTGCTATTTGCTGTCAAATTCAGTTACCCAGTTAACACGACTGCAACATGGCTAACTTTACTATAGCAGGTGCAATGATGTCTCATCTGTGGAGGAGTAGAAAGGCATATTAAAATGTCATTGGGATGCCAGAATTGAAAGAGCCAATTACAAACATCTATTGACTCACAATTGGAAATCTTAATATGGACAAGAAATGATGTAATGAAGAACATTCCTTTTCTTATAAACAATGATCAATCCTTTGGAAAAGTCAGATCTTGTTTGAGCTTTTTTTTTTTTTAACAGAGCCTTTTTTTGGGAAATTGAGCTGTCTTTTCTCATTCACACTTGTTCCTGAAAGAATTGTGTGAATTTTCACAAACACTCTACCTAGGTCTTTGATTAAGGAATGTGTCTTAGAACATTGTTTTAGGAAATCTCAGATTTCTAGTAATATAGAGAGATATAGGTTGGAATTTTCAAAGGCACCCATCTCTTGTTGAAAGTCAATGGGATTTGAATACCTAACTTCCTTACAGACCTTTGAAAATTCAAGTCACAGTTAAGCTCCTAAATCCATGTTTAGGCACCAACATAAAAAGCCAGATTTTCACAGGTCCTGAGCACACAACATTTAAGGAGAGCCTGGTGGGACACCAAGCACCTTTGAAAAATCAGGCTACTTATGCAGGACTGAGATTTTCAAAGCTTCATAAGAGATTTGGGTGTCAATTCCAGTGGAATTAAGTATCCAAAGCCTTTAAACAGTTTGAAAATGTCACCATAGGTGCCTAAATAGAGACTTAGGAGCTTTCTATTAGGCTCCCACTTCTGAAAACTTCCCCCAATTATCTCGTGACTCCAACGTCAAGACTTGAATAACAGTGTTACTCCTATTTGTTTTCTTTTTTTAATATTTTAAGTATACTTGTAGCTGGTGAGAGAAATAACATTCCAACTTGAGAAGCAGTTCTAAGAAATGGTATAATGTATAATACAGCTAGCACTAGAGCTGTTATGCTATTGCATAGTAAAACCAATGAATTTTCAATGCCTGATATTAGCAGGGCAATACCCCAACATAAGTTCAGTCCTACCTAGACAAAAAGTGTCATACTTTTCTTTACATAAGAATGGCCATTCTGGGTCAGACCAGTGGTCCATCTAGCCCAGTATCCTGTCTCTGACAGTGGCCAGTGCCAGATGCTTCAAAGAGAATGAACAGAACAGGGTAATTTTGAGTGATCCTTCCCTCATTGTCCAGTCCCAGCTTCTGGCAGTCAGAGGTTAAGGGATACTCAAAGCATGGGGTTGGGTCCCTGACCATCTTTGCTAACAGCCATTGATGGACGTATCCTCCATGAACTTATCTAATTCCCTTTTTAAATCAGTTATACTTTTGGCGGTCACAATATACCATGGTATAGAGTTCCATGGGATGACTGTGCATTGTGTGAAGGAATACTTCCTTTTGTTTGTTTTAAACCTGTTTATTAATTTCATTGAGAGTTCCCTAGAATCATTCAATATGTTGACAAAGTGTACTAGTTATATAAATTGAAGGGACATGTTAATATTGTGCCTTTGTAAACACATGGCATTCTCCTTGAAATGTAGTGCACTTGTTATGGAAGGCTTTAGTCTAAAAATATTACTTAAGACTTAGTGTATTAAAATTGTTTTTTGGATACTATGCCAGTGAGTATTGCAACACAGAACAGCTGTGTTTTTTTCCTGACAGCATCTATATTATTCACTGTAAACTAAATCTGTTCATAAAACAGTATCTGCCTAGCAGCACAAGGGGAAATAATTTTATACTAATTGTACTATAGTTGCAAATGTCAAATAGCTTTCTGGCTTAGCTACAGTGCTGTTTGCTACTATTTTTATTATAGTTTCATGTAAGCAGCCCTGCAGTTAAAATTTAAAAGGCTTTTGCTCACTCTTTCCTTTGTGGCTGTAGGAGTCTGTGGCCGTCCCTCTCCATTAGTCTCGGAGGGAGGCCATACCCCCTCGCAACTGCGTATCTATAATGGCAAGGCTCAAAGCGGAATTAGCAGTCTCAGGAGCTCAGGCCCTCTGGACAGAGCAGAGCAAGAAGCCATCAAAGGGACTCTAGCCCTCTGGGCAGGGCCAAGCAGTAGGCAGTTTAAGGCGCTCTGGCCCTCTGGCAGAGTAGAGCAATAAGCAGTCTGTAGGGCTTTGGCCCTCTGGCAGGACAGAGCAATAAGTAGTCTACAGGGCTCTGGTCTTCTGGGCAGGGCAGAGCAATAAGCAGTCTTCCACCTGGCCTTCTGGCTCAGGCAGACAGTGGACAAATGCAGACCTCTTTGCCAAAGGTGGGTAGGTGGCCATCCCAGGGGCCCAAGCCCACCCTACTCCACTGGGTCCCAGCCCGGGGCCCTAACAGTGGTGGATGGTTCCACCACTGTGTCAGCGGGGATGCCACCAAAACATGCTGACCAGAATTCTGGCAACACAACTGGACTATCGTCTGGTGTCCAGGGGCTACTTCCTACTACCCCTGTGGCATGTGCCTCTATCTCCTGGGTTTCCTCCGTCTCCCTGGCATATATGGCCAGCAGCAATCTCAGTAACTCCTCTGTGACCTCGCCAGTCGGCAGACCCAGCAACTCTTCCAAGTCCTTGGCTCTGCGGAGCTCAGTCTCAGGCGCAGAGCTCAGCAGTGGGTGAGAGGCATCTATCTCCTTTTCCAGCTCTCGCACAACTGAGCTGTGGGGCCTGCCCTTTGAACTTCCTGTCCCGCCCCTCTGCTTCCAGTGGAGTGGGCGTGGCTTGCCTGGCTCCGCCCACCAGGGGTGGGGCATGGTTCCTCCCATTCCATCTCGGAGGGAGGCCACACCCTCACACTACAATGGTTTCATCAACTGGATAAAACTCGTGACATGTGTCATCCAAATTCGTGCCTGTGACACTGGCCAGAACCAAAAGCTTCAGAGAAAGATGGAAATACCCTTGTAACTGATAATTAAATGTAACCCTTCTGCCCGTCAGAGTTGGCAGCAACAAGGGCTGGGTTCAATATCTAGGGGATCCATTCCAATAACACAATGCAAACCGGCTCGAGCCCCCACCCAGTGACCTGGGACAAATATATACCACCCCCGCTGGGCGCCTCCAAGAGGCAATACTGCCCCTCTCGCAAGCACCTAGTCTGAGTGTAGCAAAAAGCCTTTTAATAACAGAGAGAAACAATGTGGCATTATGTTGGGGAAACACCACCAACAGGATTCATAACACAACCCATGAGCAAAAAATCCACCCCAAGCAAATTGGGGCGTGTCCTTTCCCTTTGGTTCTTGAGTCCAGCAACCCCAAATCACCCAAAGTCCCAAAAGTCCAATGACCCAAAAGTCTCTGTCCCTGGTCAGGGCAGTCCCAGAGTTCAAAAGTTTATCTACAGAGCTTTACCTCCCAACCTGGGTGGAGATGGGAATGGAGGTAAGAGGCACCTTACATGATCTGAAGCTGACCACCCCACAGCTCCATAGGCCTTCGCTCCGCTCTGCTCTGCTCCGCTCTGCCGGCCGCCCCACAAACTGCTTCGCTCAGCTCTGCTCTGCGGCCCACACGCAGCTCCCGCCGTCCTATGAACTGCTCCACCAGCCTGTCCACAAGGCACTCCAGCCGTCCCGCAAACTGCTCCACAATATATCTTCAGGCTCCCCCACTACTTAACACAACGCTCAGTGATTTCAGCTTTTAGTCAGTTCAGCTCTTTGGTGAATTCAGCTTGTAGTAGGGGAGCCTCAGTGCTGGTGCACCATTAGCCCAAAGAGAGCTCAGCAGCCTGTAACTAGACTTCTAATGAAATCAAAATTAGCTCTGACATTCCACAGTGGAGAGAGAAGGAAGTGCAATTAGCATGTAAGGCCCTCACCAAGGGGCCCATGCCACCAAGTATTAATACTTGTCCCCAGCTTCTCTCCATTCACAGAGTTTTGGAACCCATGACCCTTGCCTAGCGAGTGCTACTCAGTTGATGGTGAGTCCCTCCATCATAACAAAAGGCCAAGTACAGTTCCAAGCACAGTTCCCATAATCAGGGTAATAACAATTTATTCTTCCTGCCCCAATAACAGAGACACTGGGGATCCCACAGCAGCCAAAGTGACCATTTGGGCAGCTATACCACTTGTGTATAGTTCCCTCCACTACCCACATCTTCTAATGTAATTGGTCATCCATATAGATATGCTGAATCTTACTGAGATCTTGACATCAGTGATATTTTGGCAAGGAGTTCCACAGATTAATTATGCATGGGGCGGGGAAGAAGGAGAAACAACTCTTTTTCATTTATAAACTTCTTGCTTTCTAGCTGAATTGAAAATCCATTTATCCTTGCATTATGAGAAAGGTTAGTTAGGAGCTCCCATTTTACCTTCTCTATACATTCATTGTTTTGTATTTTTGGACCATGTCCTCTTTTTACTCATTTCCTTTCTAAACTCACTGGTCCCAATCTTTTCAACCTCTCTTCATACAGAAGTCTTTCAGTGTTTTTGATCATTTTGGTGCCCATCATCTTTGCGGTTGGATTATCAAAATGGAATACAATATTTTAGGTAAGGGCACACCATCAATTTAAATAAGGGTATATCATATTTTCAGTGTTTCTACCTATTTCTGTATACATCCTTACATTTTGGGTCAAATAAACAGCTGATGTAAACTGGTGTAGCTCTAAAGTCAGTGGAGCTATGCTGATTTACAGCAGCTGAGGATCTGACTGTTTGCTTTTTTGACCACCACTTTAGATTAAGCAGATACTTTCCTTGAATTGTCCAACAATAGCAAGTCTACCTCCAGAGCAGCTACAGATAATACAAGGCTAGATATTTACTAGCCTTAATGTGACTATAGAGTGGAATCATGAAGAACATTTTCCTCTTGCACAGCTCTATGTGGCTAGGGTGGAGCAGAGCAGAGCAGGTACTATGCACCCAATACTACCTTCCCTTGGAGTGGGTGGGGCTCAGATTCTATGCAGCAGCCAGGAACGCTGCACCACAAAAAGGTGTGCAAGTAACGTTCTCCCCAACACCCAAGCAGACCAAGAGATGAGCTGGAAAGAATTACAACTCTGACCACTGATGTAGCCTTTCTCTCACTGCCCTTTTTGCCATTGGATACATTGGGATTTGCTGAACGTTCACTGCTTCTGAAAAAATCAAGCCACTTACTTAAGTGCCTAAATATGGACTCAGAGCCTAATTTTAGGCACCCATTTTATCTCAGCTCTGTATGTACTCCCCAGCAGCACCACACCCGAAAGACTGTATGGAATGGTGGCTTAAAAGGTGATAAGACAAAGCATAGATTTTTGTGTGTGAACATGGGACAGAACATGGATTTTTGTGTATGTGGAAGGGACAATGGCATTTTAGTTAATACCACCAACAGTAAAACAAGCTACCACATATACATAACATAATCAGGGCAAGTAATGTTTTCGTATTTCCAATCTAAGCCATTATGCTGCATTAACATGGTCTGTGCAATTAATATGGTGAAGTTATGACCAAGAAGAGCTGCAGAGAGCTGTTTGCCAGAGAATCAAACATTGGCAGACTAACTGAGCCCCTGTAGATTTCTATTAAAGCTACATATTTACCACCCCCATTTGCTTGTCAGGCTGTGCCCAGCTTTGCACCTCAATGGTGAGTGTATCTGTTTAATTCATGAGTGATATTCCCACTAATGGCTCTTGTTTTATCCTGAACTGAGGCAGAGACTATTAAAAATCAGTGAGAAGGAGCAGCAATATGTTTGGAAGAAACCCTGGGAGAGAGTGAACACTTTTTATTAACTATTTTGGCATAAATGAGATGCCTTCATATATATACTGGGAGAGGGAAGGGGGGGCTGGAGAGAGAGAGGCAATTTGTATTATAAACAATATATTAAGTATAATGGAAATCTGGCATTACTGATAGCATTCAGCAGCTGAGAGAGGGTGGATGAAGGGAAACAGTACTATAGTATATTGAGTTCTTTACTGCAGTGTGAACATATTTAGAGAGTATGGCAATAGATATAGGAAATATGGGACAAAACATGATTTTTCTATTTGTCTGTCCAATACGTCTTCTGTTATTTCCCTCTGCAACCAACAACATACTCCTGCTGAGAGTCTTTTACTGCAGTTCAATTCTCAGGCTCTCCCATGGTACCATCTAGAATGTGATAGGATTTTCAAGCTGTGCTCACTCATTCAGTTTCTGCCTGATAAATTTCAGTGTGTACACACTCTTTGTCAAAACACTTTTATAAATGAATAATTCATCATAAGGGCTCCATTTTGGAATAGCATGCAGCATTCTGTAAGTGTATCAGGTCAATCTCTGTAAAGTGTCTGAGTCCTGCTATTGGGTATTGAGAGATTCAGAAACTCATGCTACTTGTACTCTTCGCCACTTCTTGCTCAGGTATTTATTGTTTGATAGATGAGTACTCTTTGTGACTTAACTATTCATTTTGTAAGGTGGTCTTGGAAACACGAATCCCCATTCCACTTAAGGGTAACCTGAACTTGTTTCTTTTCCTTAGGTGGATGAGTAACTCATCCAGTATCTTTGAGCATTTGCAGCAGAAAACCAATTTTTAAAACTTCCTTTCATAAATATTTAAGCAAATGAGCTTAAATAACACTTTCTATGAGCATGTGGTGCTACTAAAACTCCTCCAGTACTATGGGGGTTGCTGACCCCTACTGCCCTCACAGGGGAAAGACCATCTCTGTTATGGGGCTCAAATAGAGTTGAAGTGTATTCACTTAAGAATTCAAATGAATATTCTCAGGAAACATGTTGTAACATTTTGCCAGCTCTACATGGGACCAAAACATTTATGCCTGATTTTCCAGAACAGCAGAACACCTATACTCCATCTGATGTCAGTAGGTACCTGTGAGTAAAACCAGTCACTTAGTGACTCCTTGAATTCTGCAATGCAAGTGCAAAGTCAGTGGTTTGAAGAAACAATAATCCCAAATCAAGAAAAAAAGAGAAGTGGCTGAATATGCCAAGCTTTTGGCAAAAGTGACTCAGGGAAGACTCTAAGGACAGATTTTCAAGGTACACATGTTGTTCTCATTCATTAGGTTGCTTTTTATTTCACAAGAGTGTTAAGAAATAACAAATTTCTAATTACACTATGGGGAGTAATAAAAATACTAACTTCACAGGCTTTAAACACCACCCAATTTCCAATACAGAGCAGGACTTTGTAATAAAGTTTCTAGTCAGCAGGCAATAGCTGAAGATGGAGGTATTGTATCCACCAGCAGAGGGTGCCTTCTTCTACTAATTCTGTAGAAATATGGAGTCTGAAGACTAAAATCTCCCCATCGGTACCCGGCCCAAGCTGGGGAAGCTAATGATCCAACCAGCAGACCAAATCTGGCGATGAATCCTGGTCACATGCCACTTGAGGCACATTGTGCATATGCTAAGAAAGACCAAAATTAATATAAAAAATTGAAAAGAACTTCAAAGTTCAAACAGCATTTCCAAATTCATGCCAAGATCTCCATAAATGTAAAATCTGAGACTGATATACTTTGAATGCTTCAACAAAAGTGTGAGAAGAATAAGAATGTTCCTATTCATTTCTCCACATATAAAACTTTTGTCTTTGTGATGTTAGAGCAGTCAGCTCTGTGCAAAACCACACCACACAAAGAATAACACTCCAGTGATTTGTATTGCCAGGGGAATACCCCATATTCATCATATTCATTATACAGCTAGTTGCACTAGTCCTCTTTTCCTCATTTGGCTTTCAATCACTTATTCCCTAAGGAAAACGCTAAATGGGATCATGAACTTTATGTATGTTCTAAACATTGTTATAGAGTTGATTCCCAATATCTGGAAAAATGGGATAATCCATTATGATATGAACAAATGTATAATCAGAATACAAATACAGAGGGGGCCTATCCATGCCATAAGCACCCTGCCTGGTAACTTTCCCGCAAAACCTCCTAATGGTACATGCAATAAAATCTTTGCCTAATTACTGTAGAAAACAGTTTGCTGGTTTTGCAGTTAGATTTAAATAACAGTTAATCAAATTCACACAGTAAAATGTATACGTCTATGTTTGTGATGGAATTTTATATCTCTGCTTGTTACTTCTTCCTTAGTGCAGTAACACTGCAGATACAGTTCTGTTGTAGGGAATAAGCTATTAAGTTTTTGCATGGGAAAAAAAAGGCAGCAACTTACTGACTTCTTTTGCTGTAGTAATAGTGATATGGGCAAGGAAGAGAGATTTTTAATGTATAAAGTATTCCTTAGACTTAAGCCTTTGTCTAGTTTTTTCTTCTATTTCACTATTGTGGAATTCGAAGTATAGCTGTGTCCTCTGTATACACTTATCTAAAGGGACAATAAAAATAACATTTGACCTAAGCAGACTTATTGAACTACTGCTAAAAAGTTCCCTCATTTTCATTTAATAGGACAAGTGGTATTTAACTATCATAGCATTCCCATCACTATTCTTTGGGTAGATTCATTTATTTAATCATTCACTTTCTTTTCTTGTGTTACAGCGGTATAAATGATTAATAATAGTAACATCTAAAGGCCCTTATCAGAATCAACGGGCATAGTGTCATGTACTATACGTACACCAAAGAGACTGACTTTGTTTCTGTCCTGTGAACTTTATGTAGCTAGTTGTTTTCTTCTCTGTACATTAATGTCATGACTTTCATAAGTGAGGGTTAAAGCCTTGCATTGCCTCCTATACTCTTAGATTATCTATTTATTATTTCAATTTAAAATAATGAACAAAGGTGCCTCACCAGGGCTCTAGAGGCCCTAACACACCAATTCAATAAAATCTCAACATAAAAGTAACCATTCCAACTGGCACTCAGCCAGGCAGACACACACTCCTTTCTACCCCTTCATTTTTGTGGGAGGTAGATGCCCAGCCTTCTCAACAATACCTCTCAAATGGACATCTTCTGCAGTGTGCCAAGAAGGACACCATTTCAGACCAAGGGATGGGGAAGGGGAGAGCAAGCTCCACAGTCTTGGAGCCCTCACAGAGAACACCCTCCCAGCTACTTCCTCTTTTTTATAGTGAGGAGGATCCAGCTCCAGTGTCCCTGATGTCTGCAGCTTTGGCATTATGGCACCGGGAGAGAGGCAATTCCTCAGCCTTGGAGGCTACTTTCAGCATAGTTAGGGTTTTATTGGTCATGACCAACACCTTAACTCCACCCAGGGTATGTCTACACTACGGAATAAGGTCGAATTTATAGAAGTCGTTTTTTTAGAAATCGGTTTTATATATTCGAGTGTGTGTGTCCCCACAGAAAATGCTCTAAGTGCATTAAGTGCATTAACTCGGCAGAGTGCTTCCACAGTACCGAGGCTAGATTCGACTTCCGGAGAGTTGCACTGTGGGTAGCTATCCCACAGTTCCCGCAGTCTCCACTGCCCATTGGAATTCTGGGTTGAGATCCCAATGCCTGATGGGGCTAAAACATTGTCGCAGGTGGTTCTGGGTACATATCATCAGGCCCCCCTTCCCTCCCTCCCTCCGTGAAAACAAGGGCCTTTTTTCCTGAGTTACTTGTGCAGACGCCACACCACGGCAAGCATGGAGCCCGCTCAGGTAACCATCACCGTATGTCTCCTGGGTGCTGGCAGACACGGTACGGCATTGCTACACAGTAGCAGCAACCCATTGCCTTCTGGCAGCAGACGGTGCAATACGACTGGTAGCCGTCATCGTCGTGTCCAAGGTGCTCCTGGCCACGTCAGCTGGGAGCGCCTGGGCAGACATGGGCGCAGGGACTAAATTTGGAGTGACTTGACCAGGTCATTCTCTTTAGTCCTGCAGTCAGTCCTATTGAACCGTCTTATGGTGAGCAGGCAGGCGATACGGATTGCTAGCAGTCGTACTGTACCATCTTCTGCCGGGCAGGCAAGAGATGAGGATGGCTAGCAGTCGTATTGTACCATCTTCTGCCGGGCAGGCAAGAGATGACGATGGCTAGCAGTCATACTGTACCATCTTCTGCCGAGCAGCCATGAGATGTGGATGGCATGCAGTCCTTCTGCACCGTCTGCTGCCAGCCAAAGATGTAAAAGATAGATGGAATGGATCAAAACAAGAAATAGACCAGATTTGTTTTGTACTCATTTGCTTCCCCCCCTCCCCTGTCTAGGGGACTCAGTCCTCTAGGTCACACTGTAGTCACTCACAGAGAAGGTGCAGCGAGGTAAATCTAGCCATGTATCAATCAGAGGCCAGGCTAACCTCCTTGTTCCAATAAGAACAATAACTTAGGTGCACCATTTCCTATTGGAACCCTCCGTGAAGTCCTGCCTGAAATACTCCTTTATGTAAAGCCACCCCCTTTGTTGATTTTAGCTCCCTGAAGCCAACCCTGTAAGCTGTGTCGTCAGTCGCCCCTCCCTCCGTCAGAGCAACGGCAGACAATCGTTCCGCGCCTTTTCTCTGTGCGGACGCCATACCAAGGCAAGCATGGAGGTCGCTCAGCTCACTTTGTCAATTAGGAGCACATTCAACACCACACGCATTATCCAGCAGTATATGCAGCACCAGAACCTGGCAAAGCGATACCGGGCGAGGAGGCGACGTCAGCGCGGTCACGTGAGTGATCAGGACGTGGACACAGATTTCTCTGAAAGCATGGGCCCAGCCAATGCATGCATCATGGTGCTAATGGGGCAGGTTCATGCTGTGGAACGCCGATTCTGGGCTCGGGAAACAAACACAGACTGGTGGGACCGCATAGTGTTGCAGGTCTGGGACGATTCCCAGTGGCTGCGAAACTTTCGCATGCGTAAGGGCACTTTCATGGAACTTTGTGACTTGCTTTCCCCTGCCCTGAAGCGCATGAATACCAAGATGAGAGCAGCCCTCACAGTTGAGAAGCGAGTGGCGATAGTCCTGTGGAAGCTTGCAACGCCAGACAGCTACCGGTCAGTTGGGAATCAATTTGGAGTGGGCAAATCTACTGTTGGGGCTGCTGTGATGCAAGTAGCCCACGCAATCAAAGATCTGCTGATATCAAGGGTAGTGACCCTGGGAAATGTGCAGGTCATAGTGGATGGCTTTGCTGCAATGGGATTCCCTAACTGTGGTGGGGCCATAGATGGAACCCATATCCCTATCTTGGCACCGGAGCACCAAGCCGCCGAGTACATAAACCGCAAGGGGTACTTTTCAATAGTGCTGCAAGCTCTGGTGGATCACAAGGGACATTTCACCAACATCAACGTGGGATGGCCGGGAAAGGTACATGACGCTCGCATCTTCAGGAACTCTGGTCTGTTTCAAAAGCTGCAGGAAGGGACTTTATTCCCAGACCAGAAAATAACTGTTGGGGATGTTGAAATGCCTATATGTATCCTTGGGGACCCAGCCTACCCCTTAATGCCATGGCTCATGAAGCCGTACACAGGCAGCCTGGACAGTAGTCAGGAGCTGTTCAACTACAGGCTGAGCAAGTGCAGAATGGTGGTAGAATGTGCATTTGGACGTTTAAAGGCGCGCTGGCGCAGTTTACTGACTCGCTTAGACCTCAGCGAAACCAATATTCCCACTGTTATTACTGCTTGCTGTGTGCTCCACAATATCTGTGAGAGTAAGGGGGAGACGTTTATGGCGGGGTGGGAGGTTGAGGCAAATCGCCTGGCTGCTGGTTACGCGCAGCCAGACACCAGGGCGGTTAGAAGAGCACAGGAGAGCGCGGTACACATCAGAGAAACTTTGAAAACCAGCTTCATGACTGGCCAGGCTACGGTGTGAAAGTTCTGTTTGTTTCTCCTTGATGAAACCCCCCGCCCCTTGGTTCACTCTACTTCCCTGTAAGCTAACCACCCTCCCCTCCTCCCTTTGATCACCGCTTGCAGAGGCACTAAAGTCATTGTTGCTTCACATTCATGCATTCTTTATTCATTCATCACACAAATAGGGGGATGACTACCAAGGTAGCCCAGGAGGGGTGGTGGAGGAGGGAAGGAAAATGCCACACAGCACTTTAAAAGTTTACAACTTTAAAATTTATTGAATGCCAGCCTTCTTTTTTTGGGGCATTCCTCTGTGGTGGAGTGGCTGGTTGGCCGGTGGCCCCCTCACCGCGTTCTTGGGCGTCTGGGTGTGGAGGTTATGGAACTTGGGGAGGAGGGCGGTTGGTTACACAGGGGCTGTAGTGGCAGTCTGTGCTCCAGCTGCCTTTGCTGCAGCTCAACCATACACTGGAGCATACTGGTTTGGTCCTCCAGCAGCCTCAGCATTGAATCCTGCCTCCTCTCATCACGCTGCCGCCACATTTGAGCTTCAGCCCTGTCTTCAGCCCACCACTTACTCTCTTCAGCCTGCCACTTACTCTCTTCAGCCCGCCACCTCTCCTCCCGGTCATTTTGTGCTTTCCTGCACTCTGACGTTATTTGCCTCCACGCATTCATCTGTGCTCTGTCAGTGTGGGAGGACAGCATGAGCTCGGAGAACATTTCATCTTGAGTGCGTTTTTTTTTCTTTCTAATCTTCACTAGCCTCTGGGAAGGAGAAGATCCTGTGATCATTGAAACACATGCAGCTGGTGGAGAAAAAAAAAGGGACAGCGGTATTTAAAAAGACACATTTTATAAAACAGTGGCTACACTCTTTCAGGGTAAACCTTGCTGTTAACATTACATACATAGCACATGTGCTTTCGTTACAAGGTCGCATTTTGCCTCCCCCCACCGCGTGGCTACCCCCTCAACCCTCCCCCCTCCCCGTGGCTAACAGCGGGGAACATTTCTGTTTAGCCACAGGCAAACAGCCCAGCAGGAACGGGCTCCTCTGAGTGTCCCCTGAAGAAAAGCAACCTATTTCAACCAGGTGACCATGACCATTGTGACCATTATCTCACTCTCCTGAGGATAACACAGAGAGATAAAGAACGGATGTTGTTTGAACGCCAGCAAACATACACTGCAATGCTTTGTTGTACAATGATTCCCGAGTACGTGTTACTGGCCTGGAGTGGTAAAGTGTCCTACCATGAAGGACGCAATAAGGCTGCCCTCCCCAGAAACCTTTTGCAAAGGCTTTGGGAGTACATCCAGGAGAGCTGCGAATGCCAGGGCAAAGTAATCCTTTCACATGCTTGCTTTTAAACCATGTATAGTATTTTAAAAGGTACACTCACCGGAGGTCCCTTCTCCGCCTGCCGGGTCCAGGAGGCAGCCTTGGGTGGGTTCAGGGGGTACTGGCTCCAGGTCCAGGGTGAGAAACAGTTCCTGGCTGTCAGGAAAACCGGTTTCTCCGCTTGCTTTCTGTGAGCTATCTACAACCTCATCATCATCTTCTTCGTCCCCAAAACCTGCTTCCGTGTTGCCTCCATCTCCATTGAAGGAGTCAAACAACACGGCTGGGGTAGTGGTGGCTGAACCCCCTAAAATGGCATGCAGCTCATCATAGAAGCGGCATGTTTGGGGCTGTGACCCGGAGCGGCCGTTCGCCTCTCTGGTTTTCTGGTAGGCTTGCCTCAGCTCCTTAAGTTTCACGCGGCACTGCTTCGGGTCCCTGTTATGGCCTCTGTCCTTCATGCCCTGGGAGATTTTGACAAAGGTTTTGGCATTTCGAAAACTGGAACGGAGTTCTGATAGCACAGATTCCTCTCCCCATACAGCGATCAGATCCCATACCTCCCGTTCGGTCCATGCTGGAGCTCTTTTGCGATTCTGGGACTCCATCATGGTCACCTCTGCTGATGAGCTCTGCATGGTCACCTGCAGCTTGCCACGCTGGCCAAACAGGAAATGAGATTCAAAAGTTCACGGTTGTTTTCCTGTCTACCTGGCCAGTGCATCTGAGTTGAGAGTGCTGTCCAGAGCGGTCACAATGGAGCACTCTGGGATAGCTCCCGGAGGCCAATACCGTCGAATTGTGTCCACAGTACCCCAAATTCGAGCCGGCAAGGCCAATTTAAGCTATAATCCACTTGTCAGGGGTGGAGTAAGGAAATCGATTTTAAGAGCCCTTTAAGTCGAAATAAAGGGTTTCATTGTGTGGACGGGTGCAGGTTTACATCGATTTAACGCTGCTAAATTCGACCTAAAGTCCTAGTGTAGACCACGGCCCAGAGACCATGCGTACCTAGTACAGATCCTGGTGCACTGGCTTCATGTGTTCCCAGCAAGACGCCCTAGCTTAGTGAACAATCCATTGCATTCTGCATCAACTTCAGTCTCTGGTCTCCTGGGGTAGCCCCATGTAGAGCACATTGCAATACAATCTGAGTAGCTCTGATCTGTTGAAAACAGAGTTCTTTTCAGCAATGCAACCATGCCTCTCAATAAGGATCCTGAGGTCTGTGTTTTCTCAAATGCTCTAAGACTCCACTGTCTTAATTCAGATGAACAAGGCTTGAGACAGCTATCCCACAGAGATGTATATTGCTGATGATCACATATTCGAGTGCATAAATGTTCTGCCTGTATTAAGTAATGAGTCCCAGTGGTTACATAAAATAAACAAGATGAGTTTCACTGGAACAACTTGCACTTCTTCAAATTTATTGAAGATAAGTTGTATTTACAGGATATTATATCACAACAAAAATGTGGCTATCAGTATAAATTCACACAAAAAAATTCAGAGTTAAGACTGAGCTTATATCCTGACTTCCACACTCTGCTCCCAGAGGCCAGATTCCCAAACCCTTATTGATGCTGAATAGTACCCTACTCCACCAGTAGTCCACTTGGAGCCAATGGAACTGCTCATGGAGTTAGGGGATACTAACTAAAGTAAGGTTATCAGAATCTTGTCCCCACTGTATTGGTATACATGGCACATAATCACTCAGGTTGCTTACTACCCGTCTGTTTTATTAAGCACAGATTTGATCTCCCTTTTTAAAACAGATGCTGACTTATAATTGAAACCAAGAATTGTAATTTATTGTTGGACATTTGTGTGTATGTTCTGGTCAGAATAAGGCTTGCAATTCCCCTCTCTTCAGAAATCTCTAGTTCTTGCTGATTCTGCAGAAAGGGAGAACCGATAAACTGCTGTATTTGCCAATCCTTTGAACCAGGTCATTCCACTGGTGAAGCTGAAGTAAACTGGGTTAGAAACAGCTGCCATAGGTTCTGCTGCTCATGAAAATAGTAGTAAACCTAAGACTGATTTTTCACACTGAAAAATGTGTCTGAACTAATATGTCCCTGATCCTACTCCCACTGAAGTCAATGACAAAACTCCCATTAAATCCAGTGGATTCAGAACTGGGCCCCATATGAGTCCTGAATGCCAAAGTGCTATATTAGAGAGACCAGGTGGTAAGATAATATATTTTATTGGACCAACTTCTGTTGGCACGAGAGACAAGCTTTCAAGCAATACAGAGCTCTTCCTGAGGTCTGGAAAAGGTACCCTGTGTGTCACAGTTAAATACAAGATTGAACAGATATTTTAGCATAAGTTGTTATCACATATTCTAAAGGACCATTCAGGTGAATTACTCATATCAACCTCAAGGAGGATTTCTAACCCCAGTCACCAAGAGAGACCTTTCAAGAATGTAAATGAAAGTGGATGTGAGGTAAGTTATTCATTTTTCATCCATCTTTGCTCAGAACATATTAACTGAATTTGATTTCAATAGCTATATTCCAATATTTTGTCTTTAAGAGCAAGCATGAACAAATCTAATTGGTCTAGTCTATATACATACGCTGTGTTCATAACCATAATATATTTAAGTGTTCTACCCTTAAAAAGGTCAATCCAACTGTCAGGGTTCCTTCCCCACTCTGAACTCTAGGGTACAGATGTGGGGACCCGCATGAAAGACCCCCTAAGCTTATTCTTACCAGCTTAGGTTAAAAACTTCCCCAAGGTACAAACTTTGCCTTGTCCTTGAACAGTATGCTGCCACCACGAAGCGTTTTAAACAAAGAACAGGGAAAGAGACCACTTGGAGATGTCTTCCCTCAAAATATCCCCCCTCAAGCACTACACTCCCTTTCCTGGGGAAGGCTTGATAATAATCCTCACCAATTGGTACAGGTGAACACAGACCCAAACCCTTGGATCTTAAGAACAATGAAAAAGCGATCAGGTTCTTAAAAGAATTTTATTTAAAGAAAAGGTAAAAGAATCACCTCTGTAAAATCAGGATGGTACATACTTTACAGGGTAATCAGATTCAAACATAGAGAATCCCTCTAGGCAAAACCTTAAGTTACAAAAAGACACAAAAACAGGAATACACATTCCCTCCAGCACAGCTTATTTTACAAGCCATTAAACAAAAGAAAATCTAACACATTTTCTAGCTAGATTACTTACTAACTTTACAGGAGTTGGAAGGCTTGCATTCCTGATCTGTTCCTGGCAAAAGCATCACACAGACAGACAAAATCCTCTGTTACCCTGCCCCTCCAGATTTGAAAGTATCTTGTCCCCTCATTGGTCATTTTGGGTCTGGTGCCAGCGAGGTTACCTTAGCTTCTTAACCCTTTACAGGTGAAAGGGTTTTGCCTCTGGCCAGGAGGGATTTCATAGCACTGTATACAGAAAAGTGGTTACCCTTCCCTTTATATTTATGACAGCAATTTTCTAATAAGAGCTCTGGCCAATTACTGCTTTCTGTGCCAATATTCCCTGTTTGCCAAGATTAACGGTATGACAAAAGATACCTATATAACAGCCTTACTGAACCCTTAGAAGACATTCTATGTGAGGCTATTTTAATGGGACTAGTGAGAGAGTCCTGAGGATGGAATCTGGCTAAATTCCAATTTAGATTTAAAACAAAAACAAACTCTGAACCTTTAGGAGAGATTTAATAGCAGCTGCTGTGATCAGACTATTTTTACAAAACATACTTTAATGTATCAGTAAATTTAATGTATTGTAAATAGCTTGAAAACAAACTACTTGTAAAGTATGTGGTCATAGAACAGTGTTATATGCAGTAGCCTGGACTTTTTTATAGTGCTTCTTTACTTCAGCCTACATGGGCACCTCAAGGAAAATTAATCCAAATTATCTAGGTCCTGGTCTACACCTAAAATTTGAGACACGAAGTATATGAGGCAATATCTTTTATTGGACTACGTTCTGTTGGTGAAAGATACAAACTTTTGAGGCACTCTGTAGCTTGAAAGCTTATACCTTCCACCTACCTCACCTACCTCGTCTCTCTCATAACCTGAAACCAACACAGGCTACAACAACACAGCAAACATCTAACATCTGAGGCTGACCTAGCTACATCACTCAGGGATGTAAAAAATATTCACACCCTGTGTGATGTAGTTAGGTCAACCTAGCCCTCAATATAGATGAAGCTAGGCTGATAGAAGAATTTCTCCATCAACCTAGCTACCACTTCTTGAGGGGGTACACCCCTTCCGTCACTGTAGTATCTACATTACAGTGGCAAAGCTGCAGCTGTGCTGCTGTAGTGATCATAGAGTAGATGTACCTTAACCATGTGAATTTGAACCAGATTACTTAAACTGTGATAAGTTTTTGTGTGGATACCCTCATTCAGAGCTAGTGGCCTTAATTTGGTTTAGTTTAATTCACTTTGGCCAAATTAAGGTCACTTTAATTCTGCATTAGTATGTCCACACAGGAATTTAATGCAGGTTAACTAATCCACTTCAAGTTCACAATTCTAATCAATTTGGATTAACTTTCCTGGGTGTCCCCATTTAGACAAGTCCTTAGCTGTCATTTTCTAACATATAGTAGTTTGTAATAGACTGTCCAGCCAGTGTGATGAACAAGATTCCACTTTATAGTGAAATTATTTGGCAATGGTGGTACATTGCCAAAGTATATTTCAAAAAGAGTCCATAGTCACTAGTATAGTAGATCTGGAAACCCTATGTTAAGTGCTAAAGGAAAGCACATTATCAATAAACTATTTTCCTCAATGTTAAAAGTAATGTATTTTTAGTATCACAGCATGATCAAAAAGATCTTTATTTATTCTCTCAGACCTCCTAGTTTAGCTTTGAGAAAACATCTTTATACAAATTCAAGGTGGCAATATTCACCCAAATTAGATGGTTCCCTTTCAGGAAAGGAAGAGAGTAATACATGTGTTTGAGACACTAGGGAAAAAGTATAGAAGACTTGTGGTCACCAGGTAAGATGAACATCAGGAAGCAGGGTTTAAGGAGGTTACTTAGAGCTGTGCAAATGTAAGAATATTGAAATTTAAGTAAAGTGATAACATAGAAGCTTACATTTTAAGATGCTGATAATTTAAGAGCCTGATCCTGCAGCCATTTCATTCATACAACTCCCAGTGACTTCAGTAGGAGTTCCACAAACTAAGTGGTTATAGGATCAGGTCCTAAAAAGGTATAATGTAACTATCTAAATTGGAAATTGGTCAAAATACCAGAGTGAACATCCCTAAACTTGTTCTTAAAGACACCATGACAATTTTAACAAGTGAGCAGAACTTTTATTATATGTCCTCTTCAGAGGTAGAATTAAGATTTAGGAATCTACTTTCCTACTGATTCTCACTTATACTAATGGGGATTTACTTGATTATTAATCTGGGAGACGTTTACTCCAGTGCTGAATAGCCAACACAAAACCTGTATCCCACTGAAGCTCTATTTTGAAGGAATAAGTGGCACTTAAGCCTTTTTCTGGCCCTCCCCACACTTGTTAATTTCACCCATAATGCACTGGAGAGACAATAAACCCCTTCTGATCAAACTTCATGCACAAACAAGGTTCAATATATATTGATTTAGTAGACTCAGTCATCTCTAAAATTACACTGAGAACTATTCATATAGAGACCAAAACTGCAACATGCAGAGGTCCATTTGTGGGCTGCTAAGCCCCAGCAAGTTCCATTAAAGCTAATGAGTCTTGAGGACATTTAACACCTTTCAGGAGAGTGGACTGAAGCCATCGTTCAATAGATGACTCACCCACGCACATCTGAGGCCCTGGAAAGAGCCAGCACCACAGATGGTTCTGGTGCATAGAGGAGATTGCTTGAAGAGAATAATGCAAGAGAACTAAACATTTCTTACTTGCCACAGAGCTGAGCTCCCTGTGAGCTCCACATAGACAGGTATGCCTGTGGAGAGAAAGTAGCATGGCTATCAGCTCCATGGTTACACTAATCCAGAGGCTGCACATGCTAACAAGGGCATACAAGGATCTGTGCTGCTATTCCTGCATAGTTCCTCACTCAACACTTATTTATTGAATTAGGGGAGTCTCTGCATAAGTGAACAATTCAAATGCTTTGAATTGGGTTTTTGAAAGCACTTTTGTATGCTTCCAAATGAAGATGATATATGCTTATGAAGATGTTCCTAGACTCAACACCTTTCTATATCAAGTTTTGTGTTTTCACCCTTAAATAGTGCACATAGAAATAATATTTGCTCCTACTGAATGTCAACAAACCTTGACAGCTCCAGCTAACCTCAGTGGTAAGGCAGCTTCAAGCCGATTAAAAATATTCATGCTAAAGATATCACGCTGTTGGATCACAGTGGTTAACATTTTAAACCGCCTTAAGAGTTTTCAAATGATTGTGCAGTGCATGCTTTGACATGCCCTGCCTTTTAGATTCTGCAATAGATTGGAAGCGTGGAATGGACAAAGACTGATTTTCAAATAACATGTCATGTTCAACATGCTTTATAAACACTATCTAAATTCTTACAATACCCCTGTGAGGTAATGGAGAATGAATTCTTGCTTTACAGATGTGGGGAAATGAGTCGAAGGGTAAGAGGCTTGTCCAAGTCTACAAAGGGAATCAGCCTCTAAAATAGGATTAGAATTTGGGAATTCCTAACTTCCAGCATAAACTCAAACCACCAGAACATTTTGTACATTATGGGCGGGGTTTTTAAGAGTGCTTAGTGTTGGTTTAACTGTGTTCTCACTGAAGTCAACTCAGAAATCTTGGTCCCATCAGAGTCAACTGCAAGACTCCTCTTGACTTAAATCAATATGGGGCCATATTCCATATGCTGTGCCTATATATTCATAGGTGTATTCATAATGTAATGGAAAAATAGTGGGTGGGATTTTTAGAAGTGCATAGGCTTAATTCAGCTCCCATTCAAGTCAATGGACAGTGAGGTTGCAGGTGGACATAGATGTCCCCTCCAGTGGGTGCCAGAGAACTGTACACATTATCACATGCACCTGGATAAGAGCTGAGGGAGGGCTCTTCCTACTGACCCCTCCACATTGCTGAAGGGATAGTTTGGTGCTGTTTATCTCAAGTTGGTAATATAGCGTGCCTCACTCTTCTGTTGCTTTTATGATGGGGTTGCTGCTTCTCCTTCCCTACTGCTGGCCCCACCAGTTGCTATGTGAACCAAATAGCATCTTCAGTCTGATTGGCTCTGTTTTCCCTCCCTTAGCTGTTACAGAGCTGGCAGCCAAGCTGTCAAGGTTCCTTCCCCACTCTGAACTCTAGGGTACAGATGTGGGGACCTACATGAAAACCTCCTAAGCTTACTTTTACCAGCTTAGGTTAAAACTTCCCCAAGGTACAAACTATTTTACCTTTTGCCCTTGGACTTTCGCTGCCACCACCAAACGTCTAACCGGGATATTTTATTGGGAAAGAGTTCATTTGGAAATGTCTTTCCCCCCAAAATCCTCACCAAAACCTTGTACCCCCCCTTCCTGGGGAAGGTTTGATAAAAATCCTCACCAATTTGCATAGGTGACCACAGACAAAACCCTTGGATCTTAAGAACAATGAAAAAACAATCAGGTTCTTAAAAGAAGAATTTTAATTGAAGAAAAAGTAAAAAGAATCACCTCTGTAAAATCAGGATGGTAAATACCTTACAGGGTAATTAGATTCAAAACATAGAGAATCCCTCTAGACAAAACCTTAAGTTACAAAAAGACACAAAAACAGGAATATCCATTCCATTCAGCACAGCTTATTTTCTCAGCCATTTAAACAAAACAGAATCTAACGCATATCTAGCTAGATTACTTACTAAGTTCTAAGACTCCATTCCTGTTCTGTCCCCGGCCAAAAGCATCATACAGACAGACACAGACCCTTTGTTTCTCCCCCCCTCCAGCTTTGAAAGTATCTTGTCTCCTCATTGGTCATTGTGGTCAGGTGCCAGCAAGGTTATCCTAGCTTCTTAACCCTTTACAGGTGAAAGGGTTTTTCCTCTGGCCAGGAGGGATTTTGGAGGAATCACAGATAGGGTGAAACGCTGGCTGGAATTTCTTCCTGGAGCTCTAGGAAAAAACAGAGTTAATAAGACACATGCACCTCTAAATATACTACCAAGTATATAAAGACTAACAATATTTTCCACATCTCAAGGACGATTTTAACCAGTTGATTCTGGGAAACTTTCACGGGAGAGTGCATCAGCCACTTTGTTAGAAGCTCCTGAGATGTGTTGGATGTCGAAATCAAAATCTTGGAGAGCTAAACTCCACCAAATAAGTTTTTTGTTATTTCCCTAGGCGGTATGAAGCCACTATAGCGCAGCATGGTCGGTTTGCAGGTGGAAACACCGTCGCCAAACGTATGAGTATAGATTTTCCAGAGTGTAGACAATGGCGTAACATTCTTTTTCACTGACTGACCAGTTGCTTTCCCTCTCAGACAGCTTCTTGCTGAGAAACACTACAGGGTGGAATTCTTGCTCCAGTCCTTCCTGCATTAAAACTGCTCCCACACCATGCTCGGACGCATCGGTGGTTACTAGGAACGGTTTGTCAAAGTCTGGGGCCCTTAGTACAGGGTCAGACATGAGTGTCACTTTAAGCTGGTTAAAGGCCTTCTGACACTCTTCGGTCCACTGAACGGCATTTGGCTGTTTCTTTTTGGATAGGTCTGTCAGTGGGGCGGCGATTTGGCTGTATTGCGCTACAAATCACCTGTAATAACCGGCCAAGCCTAAGAAGGATTGAACCTGTTTCTCTGACTTTGGGACAGGCCACTTTTGGATAGCATCCACTTTGGCCTGTAGGGGGTTGATAGTTCCTTGACCCACCTGGTGTCCAAGGTAAGTCACTCAGTTTAGGCCTATTTGACACTTCTTAGCCTTAACAGTTAGTACTGCCTCCCTTATGCGCTCGAAGACTTTTTGTAGATGTTCCAGGTGTTCTGCCCAGAAATCCAAAAATATGGCCACATCGTCAAGGTAGGCGACTGCATGTTCCCCTAATCCTGCTAGGAGACCATTGACAAGTCTTTGGAAGGTGGCGGGTGCATTCCGCAGCCCGAAAGGGAGTACATTAAATTCATACAGCCCAACATGTGTGGTGAAGGCTGACCTTTCCTTGGTGGATTCATCTAGCGGTACCCGCCAGTACCCCTTGGTTAAGTCCAAGGTAGAGATGAACTGGGCCTGTCCCAGTTTCTCTAATAGTTCATCTGTGCGCGGCATTGGATAGTTGTCGGGGTGAGTTACAGCATTTAGGTTACGGTAGTCCACGCAAAAACATATCTCCCCATCTGATTTGGGAACTAGAACCACTGGAGATGCCCATGCACTGCCAGAGGGGCGGATTACCCCCATCTGTAGCATATCCTGGATCTCCCGTTCTATAGCAGTTTTAGCTTGGGGAGACACCCAGTAAGGTTGGACTTTAATTGGGTGAGCATTACCTGTGTCATTGGAGTGTATGCCCATTCAGTCAGTCCTGGGGTGGCTGAGAACGTCGGCGCGTAGCTAGTGCACAGCTCCTGGTTCTGCTGTCGCTGCATACGCCCAAGGGTCATGGAGAGGTTCACCTCTTCCACGCCACCAGTACTTTTTCCTTCGTAGTAGACACCTTCAGGTCACTCAGCGTCATCTCCACCCTGGGCTGTAAATTGACAAACCTTTAATTCTCTGGAATAAAAGGGCTTTAGAGAATTAATATGGTATACCTTAGGCTTTCGGTTGGAGGTGGGGAATGCTATGATATAATTAACAGCTCCCAGGCTCTCCTGGAAAGTGAATGGCCCTTCCCACGATGCTTCCATTTTATGGGCCTGGAGCGCCTTTAAGACCATGACCTGGTCTCCTACTTTGAAGGAACGCTCTCTGGCATGTTTATCATACCAGGCTTTTTGCTCTTTTTGAGCATCCTGTAGGTTTTCTTTAGCACGGGCTAGAGAGGTTCAGAGGGTGTTTTGTAGGTTGGTTACAAAGTCCAGAATGTTAGTTCCTGGAGAAGGTGTAAATCCCTCCCATTGCTGCTTCACCAACTGTAATGGCCCCTTTACCTCGAGGCCATATACAAGTTCAAATGGGGAAAACCCTAAACTGGGATGTGGTACAGCTCTGTAGGCAAAGAGCAACTGCTGCAACACTAGGTCCCAATCATTGGAGTGCTCATTTATGAATTTATGTATCATGGCCCCCAAAGTCCCATTAAACTTCTCCACCAGGCCATTTGTTTGATGGTGGTAAGGAGTGGCAATCAAGTGATTTACCCCCTGAGCTTCCCAAAGGCTTTCCATAGTTCCTGCCAGGAAATTAGTTCCTGCATCCGTAAGGATGTCGGAGGGCCAACCTACCCTGGCAAAAATGTCTGCTAGTGCCTGGCACACACTTTTAGCCAGGGGTTGCTTAGAGCTACTGCTTCCAGCCATCGGGTGGCAAAATCCATGAAAGTCAGTATGTAGTGCTTTCCTCTGGGTGTCTTTTTCAGAAAAGGACCCACAATATTCACAGCTACTCGCTGAAATGGAACTTCAATGATGGGGAGTGGCTGGAGAGGGGCTTTGACCTGGTGTTGGGGTGTTCCCACTTTTTGGCATACCTCACAAGACCGGACATAGGTAGAAACATCCTTGCCCATTCCCCCCTAATGGAATGACCTCCCCAAATGGTCTTTAGTCCTGTTCACCCCAGCATGGCCACTAGGATGATCGTGGGCTAAGCTCAAGAGCTTGACTCGGTACTTAGTTGGAACTACCAACTGTCTCTGAGGATGCCAGTCTTCCTGGTGTCCACCAGAAAGAGTTTCCTTGTATAAAAGTCCTCTTTCTACAACAAACCTGGATTGATTAGAAGAGCTGAGAGGCGGTGGGTTGCTCCGTGCTGCCATCCAAGCTTTCTGGAGGCTTTCATCTGCTTCCTGTTCGGTCTGGAACTGTTCCCCTGATGCTGGAGACATCAGTTCCTCATTGGATTGTGGACCTATACTTGGTTCATCTGGAAGCGATGTAGGGGATGGGGCTGTTTCCATTGACTGTGAACCGCTCTCCGCTGGTGCACTATGTTGGGGTTCAGGCTCCGGCTGAGCCTCTTGTGTAGGGTTATCGGTTGCTGCCAGGTCAGGTTTGGTGGGGCCCTTTGGTGTTCGGGTTGCAAGTACTGGATTCAGTGCTGGCAATGGGTCTGGTGCTAGTTGTTCCACCGGTTCCGGTTCTGGGACTGGCTCTGTCTGGGTCTCTGGGACTGGATCCACTACTGCTGTTGCAGACATTGGCCTGGTGTCCGGGTCCACCACCTCTGACCGGGTCCTGGTAGAAGTTTCCGGAACAGAGCTAGGTGTGATGGCTTGTTTAGCCTGCTGTGGGTGACCATTCCCACCCTCTTGGGAGTGGTCGCTTCACATGATTGGCCAAGTCTTCCCCCAACAGCATGGGGATGGGATAATCATCATAGACTGCAAAAGTCCATGTTCCTGACCAGCCCTTGTACTGGACAGGCAACTTGGCAGTAGGCAAATTGAAAGAGTTTGACTTGAAGGGTTGAATCGTCACTTGGATCTGTGGGTCGATTAAATTGGGGTCCACTAAGGAAGCATGGATAGCCGACACTTGTGCTCCAGTGTCCCTCCAAGCGGTGACCTTCTTCCCACCCACACTCACAGTTTCCCTCTGCTCCAAGGGTATCTGGGAGGTATCTGGGCCTGAGGACCTCTGGGGTGATTCCGGTGCAATGAACTGTAATCTGTTGGGGGTTCTTGGGGCAGTTGGCCTTTACATGCCCCAGCTCGTTACATTTAAAACATTGTCCAGCTGATGGGTCACTGGGGCGAGGTGGGTTGCTGGAGAACGGTGTGGCAGGACGATAAGGTGTCTGGAGGGTTCCTTTGGGGTAGGTGGGGCCTTGGGCGGCCCCCGGTAATAGGGTGTGGTCTGAGGTTGTCCCTTCTGGTATCCGCTCCAACTGCTACCAGTTTTTTTCTTTTCTGCCACCTTCACCCGTTTGGCTCCAATCTCCCCTGCCTCGATTTCAGTTTTGGGCTTCCCATCTAGGATGTATCTTTCTATTTCTTCAGGAACACCCGCTAAGAACTGCTCCATTTGCATCAGGAAGGGCAAATCTTCTGGAGATTATTACTTACTTCTGATATCCAATGTTTCACCATGTGGTAGGCATGTTGGGTAAATGACACGTCTGGTTTCCACCTTAGGGCTCTGAACCGCCGACAGGAATGCTCGGGGGTTAGCCCCATTCTGACTCTCGCCTTGGTTTTAAACAGTTCATACTGGTTCATGTGTTCCTTAGGCATTTCAGCCGCCACCTCAGCTAAGTGTCTACTGAGCTGCGGCCTCAGCTCTACCATGTATTGGTCTGTAGAGATGCTGTACCCAAGGCAGGCCCTTTCGAAGTTTTCTAAGAAGGCCTCGGTATCATTGCCTGCCTTGTAGGTGGGGAACTTTCTGGGATGGGAAGAGGTACCTGGAGAAGGATTGCTAGGGTTTATTGGTATATTCTGCTGAGCCTTTGCCTTCTCCATCTCCAGTGCATGCTTCCTCTCTTTTTCCTTCTCCTCCTCCACATGCTTCCTCTTTTTTTCCTTCTCCTCCAGCTCTTTGTCCCTTGCCTCCATTTCTTTTTCCCTTGCCTCCATTTCCCTCCTGTGGGCAGCCTCCATTTCTTTTTCCCTGGCCGCGTGTGCATCCATCTCTATCCATATGAGTTCTATCCTTCTTTCATGTTCCTTTTGTTTTTCCTCAGCCTCAAACCTGGCTAATTCCAGCTTTTGTTGAACCGTGCAGTCTGTCATCCTAACCTCTCTGTTTAGTTTGTACCTTGGGGAAGTTTTAACCTAAGCTGGTAAAAGTAAGCTTAGGAGGTTTTCATGCAGGTCCCCACATCTGTACCCTAGAGTTCAGAGTAGGGAAGGAACCTTGACATGGTGGCAGCGGTGGGATTTTAAAGGTGTTTACCCTTCCCTTTATATTTATGACACAAGCTTTATCAGAACTTCTCATATGTGGGAATAAAGCCACATGCCCTGAAAAAGATCAAACTGTTTTGTTTGTCAAATCAACAGCCCATCTGCTTAGCAACACAAGTTTTCCACAGTATTGGGTTCCTGATGAATACAGAATCCAGGTTTAGGTCTCTGTTCTAACATTCAGAGCCTTCCATAGGACTGACCCTAGCTGACTGCCTCTCACTCCAGGACCACAGCCTCTTGTGATAGCTGTGTTCTGCAAAAAGGCTTGCACTTCATCCACGCTCCCAACTGGGCTGGAGACAAGTGGTGTGCAACACTTCTATTTGACAGCTGCAAGCAAGCAACCTTTAGCCAGTCTGTCAGAAAATGTTATTCAGCTGAGCTGAGAAAGCCACTGGCTAACCTTTCCAGCCACAAACCATCTTCCTGAAGCCAAGTGAAGCCATAAGAGTCATGACAACCACCTGCATAAGTAATATTATTTTCAGTTTTATGTTTTCAGTTTTGTTTTTCCAGTTTTTATTAGTAGATGGATGCCTCTACCTGAACATTCTTACACTTGCTTTTATTTTAACTCCAGCAGATGGCTGGTGGTGAGCATGTGAGTGTAGGAGTTTGTGGATAGAACCCACAGAAATTATTTGAGAACACTGCTTGTTGGATAGTTCCTCAAATAGCCAAAACTGTCCTAGAATAAAAAACCTCTCTGTCCAAAAGATCACACATGAATATATCTTGTATTAAGTGTGTTTAATCATGAGAAACTGTTTTCATCGAAAATTTTCATTTGAAATTTAAATGCAACAAGCTGTGTCATCTTGACTTGAACTGGAATTGTAGAATAGTACAACTGGTAGGGACCTCAAGAGGTCTTCTAGTCCAGTCCTCTGCACTCAAGGCAGGACTAAGGGAAGGGGAAGAGACTGGCTATCATCTAAGCACCTATGGGCAGGTCTACACTAGAAGCCCTACATGGGTACAGCTGCACCGCTGTAGCATGTGTGGTGAAGATGCTCTATGCCGATGGGATAGCAGTCTCCCATCTGCATAATTACTCCATCTCCGCAAGAGGCGGAAACTATGTCAGTGGGACAGTGTCTCCCCCAGACAGAGCACTGGTATGAACAGCTCCCTCGAAAGAGCTTCCCGTTAGCTTCAGGGGTCTGAACAAGCCGCTCTCTTGGGGCTAGGGCTGTTTTGATCATGGCCTTCCCAGCCCGTATACTCTCCCATCAGGTTCAGACATCTTCCCCACCCTCCTTATTGGGTCTGAGGGGATTTTAGTCAAGCTTTTCCTCCCTTGTAGGGCTGTGCTACTTACCTCAGGTCAGCTGTGGGTTTCAGCTAGCTTCTCCCTCAGATGGTTTTCTCCAGTTGCTCCCAGGCTCAGCAGACCTCCTTCTCCTGAAGGTGTCCCTCTCTGAGGGATGAGCCAGAATATATACAGCTGTCTTCTCCAAGATCATTCCCAGCTGGTTGGCTGAAAAGGAAATCATGCCTCACTCACTCTGTAAGGTTCCTGGTCCTGGGCCCTTAAAAAACAGTAACTAATGTTCTCCCAAATACTGTTTAGGCCTGCTTCCTCTCCACCAATACCTCTTATTTCTGAAGTATTTTGCATACATCAAAACCTCCCAAAATCATAAAGGACCATGCCACATGACCAGAGTGATCTGACTGCGAGGTACTACTACCTTCAAGGGGGAAGACTGCCCTATCACATCCTCACACAGAACGTTCAGAGAAGCTGGACCTAGACTATGGAGCTCAGTTCTACATGAAATAAGCCTGACCACAGATCTCACCACTTTCAGAGCTAAATGCATCTAACTTTCCCTCAGTAAGTTATCCACATGTGGATGCACAGCACACCCAGTCTCTCTCTTTCTCTCTCTCTCACACACACATACACACAAACTAATACTAAACAACCCCTATAAATGAATCAAGTCTTTAAGAGAAAGACTGGGAAAAAAGAAAGGGAATGAGGTTTAAAATATTTTGGAGATGCTCAGATACTATGTGATGGGTACCATATAGGTACCATAGATAGATAGAAAAAAGAACAGTTGCCCTAAATATGAACTGCCCTAATATGCTAGATGATGCAGCACTGACTACGTTCAGTGAATCCCCTGATTTCATCATTACAATATACAGCAGTCGAAATGGGGTGTAGGATGGGGAACAGATGAATTGACTCCATCCATGGAAAGATGCAGGGGACTGGATAGACACGTAAAGCCAAAATCAGCTTTATGCAGCTGAATCTGAAGGGAATCATCTCACCTCAGAATATGGAAGAAGCTCTTTACATTTTGAATCTGGAAGGCTTCCAGGGCTTGTGTATGTCTTATACAATAGCTGTGCTTCCTCTAAGGGCAGGAGTTGGAAATGGATTTAATTATGAAAATAGCTGTTTTCCTCAAAAAAACAACACAAACCAAACCAAACCAAACTACCAGAAAGACTGAAAGGAAATATTCAGCATGGAGAAAGGGATAGGAAATGCTCCAAGTTCCAACCATGTATCTGCTTTTTTGTTCTAAAATTCATCCTGTTAGATGGCTCTAGATTCAGAGATACAATTAATAAGATAAGTATTACATTTTTAATTAGATTACAAAATAGGCCAGATCCTCAGCTGGTATAAACTGATATATAACTTCAATGGAGCTATACCAGTTTGTACTGGCTGGGGATTTATCTCTGTGTTTTTCACAGTTTTTTTCACATGAAAGTTGGTTGATATATTTTTTAACATATTGTTCCAGCATCACCAACAGAGATGCCTATACAATAAACAGTGATAGCACAATAACAGAGACTTGGTGGGATAACTCACATGACTGGAGTAGTGTCATGGATGGATATAAACTGTTCAGGAAGGACAGACAGGGCAGAAAAGGTGGGGGAGTTGCACTGTATGTAAGGGAGCAGTACGACTGCTCAGAGCTCCAGTATGAAACTGCAGAAAAACCTGAGTGTCTCTGGATTAAGTTTAGAAGTGTGAGTAACAAGTGTGATGTCGTGGTGGGAGTCTGCTATAGACCACCGGATGTGGTGGATGAGGCTTTCTTCTGGAAACTCACAGAAGTTACTAGATCGCAGTTCCCGGTTCTCATGGGAGACTTCAATCACCCCAATATCTGCTGGGAGAGCAGTACAGCGGTACACAGACTATCCAGGAAGCTTTTGGAAAGTGTAGGGGACAATTTCCTGGTGCAAGTGCTGGAGGAACCAACTAGGGGCAGAGCTCTTCTTGACCTGCTGCTCACAAAACAGGAAGAATTAGTAGGGGAAGCTAAAGTGGATGGGAACCTGGGAGGCAGTGACCATGAGATGGTCAAGTTCAGGATCCTGACACAGGGAAGAAAGGAGAGCAGCAGAATACGGACCCTGGACTTCAGAAAAGCAGACTTTGACTCCCTCAGGGGACTGATGGGCAGGATCCCCTGGGAGAATAACATGAGCGGGAAAGGAGTCCAGAAGAGCTGGCTGTATTTTAAAGAATCCTTATTGAGGTTACAGGGACAAACCATCCCAATGTGTAGAAAGAATAGTAAATATGTCAGGCGACCAGCTTGGCTTAACAGTGAAATCCTTGCTGATCTTAAACACAAAAAAGAAGCTTACAAGAAGTGGAAGATTGGACAAATGACCAGGGAAGAGTATAAAAATATTGCTCGGGCATGCAGGAGTGAAATCAGGAAGGCCAAATCACACCTGGAGTTGCAGCTAGCAAGAGATGTTAAGAGTAACAAGAAGGGTTTCTTCAGGTATGTTAGCAACAAGAAGAAAGTCAAGGAAAGTGTTGGCCCCTTACTGAATGAGGGAGGCAACCTCGTGAGAGAGGATGTGGAAAAAGCTAATGTACTCAATGCTTTTTTTGCCTCTGTCTACAAGAACAAGGTCAGCTCCCAGACTACTGCACTGGGCAGCACAGCATGGGGAGGAGGTGACCAGCCCTCTGTGGAGAAAGAAGTGGTTCAGGACTATTTAGAAAAGCTAAAGTCCATGGGGCCGGATGCGCTGCATCCGAGAGTTCTAAAGGAGTTGGCGGATGTGATTGCAGAGCCATTGTCCATTATCTTTGAAAACTCATGGCGATTGGGGGAAGTCCCGGACGACTGGAAAAAGGCTAATGTAGTGCCCATCTTTAAAAAAGGGAAGAAGGAGGATCCTGGGAACTACAGGCCAGTCAGCATCACCTCAGTCCCTGGAAAAATCATGGAGCAGGTCCTCAAGGAATCAATTCTGAAGCACTTAGATGAGAGGAAAGTGATCAGGAACAGTCAGCATGGATTCACCAAGGGCAAGTCATGCCTGACTAATCTAATTGCCTTCTCTGATGAGATAACTGGCTCTGTGGATGAGGGGAAAGCGGTGGACGTGTTGTTCCTTGACTTTAGCAAAGTTTTTGACATGATCTCCCACAGTATTCTTGCCAGCAAGTTAAAGAAGTATGGGCTGGATGAATGGACGATAAGGTGGATAGAAAGCTGGCTAGATTGTCAGGCTCATCAGGTAGTGATCAATGGCTCCATGTCTAGCTGGCAGCCGGTATCAAGTGGAGTGCCCCAAGGGTCGGTCCTGGGGCCGGTTTTGTTCAATATCTTCATAAATGATCTGGAGGATGGTGTAGATTGCACCCTCAGCAAGTTTGCAGATGACACTAAACTGGGAGGAGAGGTAGATACGTTGGAGGGTAGGGATAGGATACAGAGGGCTCTAGACAAATTAGAGGATTGGGCCAAAAGAAATCTGATGAGGTTCAACAAGGACAAGTGCAGACTCCTGCACTTAGGACGGAAGAATTCCATGCACCGCTACAGAATAGGGACCGAATGGCTCGGCAGCAGTTCTGCAGAAAAGGACCTAGGGGTTACAGTGGACGAGAAGCTGGATGTGAGTCAACAGTGTGCCCTTGTTGCCAAGAGGCCAATGGCATTTTGGGATGTATATGTAGGGGCATTGCCAGCAGATCAAGGGACGTGATCGTTCCCCTCTATTCGACATTGATGAGGCCTCATCTGGAGTGCTGTGTCCAGTTTTGGGCCCCACACTACAAGAAGGATGTGGCAAATTGGAAAGAGTCCAGCAGAGGGCAACAAAAATGATTGGGGGACTGGAACACATGAGTTATGAGGAGAGGCTGAGGGAACTGGGATTGTTTAGTCTGCGGAAAAGAAGAATGAGGGGGGATTTGATAGCTGCTTTCAACTACCTGAAAGGGGGTTCCAAAGAGGATGGATCTAGACTGTTCTCAGTGGTAGCTGATGACAGAAGAAGAAGTAATGGTCTCAAGTTGCAGTGGGGAGGTTTAGGTTGGATATTAGGAAAAACTTTTTCACTAGGAGGGTGGTGAAACACTGGAATGTGTTACCTAGGGAGGTGGTGGAATCTCCTTTCTTAGATATTTTTAAGGTCAGGCTTAACAAAGCCCTGGCTGGGATGATTTAGTTGGGGTTTGAGCAGGGGATTGGACTAGATGACCTCCTGAGGTCCCTTCCAATCCTGATATTCTATGATTCTATGATAAAGGGCTTTTTAGAAAAAAGATAAAATCTACAAAAGGTAATAATTACCTGCCACAATAAACTAATAAATATCACCATCAGAAATGAAAAAAAATGTGCTATTGTGTAACCCAACTTTGGGGAAATTGTTGAATATTGAAGGAAAGACACTACTACCTGCTATGCAATAGACTTCTTATCAAAAGATAGCCTGGGGAGAGAAGATGTCAGAAATATTGCAATAACAGTAGGCTGACAATTGTTTGAAGTATTATAAAGAAGGACTGCTTTTGCCTGGAAATACCTCCAGCCAAGAAACACAATAAAAAGAAAGATTTTGTCTCTTAGTTTGAAAAGTTTATGAGTGAGACTACTGGAAAAATACACAGATAATGGAAGGAGATGCTGTATATGGGAAATAGTTTCCTGAAACATGTTAAAATTAATAAGAGGACCCTTTACAAATAGAAAATTGAAACCAGGAGACAGGATAAAGCTCTTTGTTAAGTAAAGACACAGGTTTACTGAAAAGTGTAAGGGCTTTTGACGAAGATTTTCCAGGACAAAGTTTTTTTTTCTTGTGCATTTAATATTATATAAATTGTAACCTACCATGAAAATGGAATGCATGCTGGGGGGGGAAGGATAGTATTGTGTTCTGTTCCTGGGAAGACAGACACTTGAGTTCTATACCTAGATCTGCCGCAGATGCTCCATATGACCTTGAGTTAGTCACTTATGCCAACTTTTCAAAGGTGGGTGCCTCAAGGGCTTTTCAAACGAGTTGAACACTGCCAGCTCCCACTCAACTAAAGGTTGCTCAACACATCTGAAAAGTGGGCCGCTTATTTAGGTGACTAAATATGGATTTATGGATTTATATGGATTTAAGTGCTTCAGTTTCAGCATCCAAATTTGAAATTTTGGCCTCAGTCTCTTGGGGACAAACTGGTCCTTCCTCAACAGCTGTGGAGCTCCCCTGACAGTGGAACCAATGTGGTTTCCTTGTTTAGGGGAGGCTGTGGGAGTGGGATTTGGGAGAATCAGAGTGGGGGATTCATCCCCCATAGACTGTATCCCCACCCACCTGCATATCAGTACACAGGAAATGTGGGGGTGCAAAGGACTAGAGAAGTTGCTGCTACATAGATACTGCCATAAACCTCTTTTTTCCCTCAACGTGCACATGCTAAGGCTGCAGGGCTCACTGTAGTCTCAGAGTTGCAGTAGTGACAGCAGAGAAACTGTACAACTGCTCCATGTTCTGTGAGGGAGGAGTCTGTCCCCTGGTTGCCCCACAGAGATACTCAATATATTGCCTGTAATTTGAGCTATGGATTGTACAGATGGGACTTTGGCCCTGATGCATATGAGCTGGTGGCTTTCCTACACAAGACAGTCCACGCAGAATATATAGGTTCAAAACTCACCCCCTTTCTTAGGGTTTTGCTTGATGACTCATCTATAAGATGAGAATAATACTTAATCGCAATACCCCTGTGAAGAACTTAATTCATCAACGTTAAATGCTTAGCGATGGGGGGAAGGGAGAGCTCGGTGGTGTGAGCATTAGCCTACTAAACCCAGGGTTGTGAGTTCAATCCTTGAGGTGGCCATTTAGGGATCTGGGGTAAAAATTGGGGATTGGTCCTGCTTTGAGCAGGGGGTTGGACTAGATGACCTCCTGAGATTCTATGATCCTAAGATGGAAGGTGCTAAAGAAATGTGAAGTATTATTACATATTAATTATTATTATTTATTTTGCTATTAGAGAGGTCAATGTTACTTTTGAGTAGGGCTGACAAATTATTAAAAGTTAATCAGAATTAATAGTGAGATTAAAAAAAATAGTTGTGATTAATTGCTAATGATGGATTCTGCTAGATACCAATCCAAAGCAGTGCAGACCACCACACGTTCATTTCCATCATCTGAGTCAGATGCCATCAACAGAAAGTTGATTTTCTTTTTTGGTGGTTTGGGTTCTGTAGTTTCCACTTCAGACAGTTGCTGTTTTAAGACTTCTGATAGCATATTCCACACCTTGTTGCTCTCAGATTTTGGAAGGCACTTCAGGTTCTTAAACCTTGCGTCAAATGTTGTAGCTATCTTTAGAAATCTCACATTGGTACCTTCTTTGCATTTTGTCAAATCTGCAGTGAAAGTGTTCTTAAATCGAACAACATATACTGTCATCTGAGACTACCATAACACAAAATATGTGGCAGAATGTGGGTAAAATCACAGAGCAGAAGACATACAATTCTCCCCCAAGGAGTTGTCACAAATTTAATTAACGCATTTTTTAAATGAGCATCATCAGCATGGAAGCATGTCCTCTGGAATGGTGGTTGAAGTATGAAGGGGCACACAAATGTTTAGCATATCTGGCAGGTAAATACCTTGCAACTCCGATAACAACAGTGCCATGCAAACGCCTGTTCTCGCTATCAGGTGATGTAAATAAGAAATGGGAAGCATTATCTCCCGTAAATGTAAACTAACTTATATGTCTTAGCAATTAGTTGAACAAGAAGTAGGACTGAGTGGGTTTGTAGGCTCTATAGTTTTACATTGTTTTGTTTTTGAGTGCAGTTATGTAAAAAAAAATAATTCTACATTTGTAAGTTGCACTTTTACAATAAAGAGATTGCACTACAGTACTTGTATGAGATGAACTGAAAAATACTAATTCTTTTGTTTATCTTTTTAGTGCAAATATTTGTAATATAAATAATATGAAGTAAGCACTGTATACTTTGTATTCTGTTTTAATTGTAATCAATATATTTGAAAATGTAGAAAAACATCCAAAAATATATATAATAGATTTAAATTGGTATTCTGTTAGTTTAACAGTGTGATTAAAACTGCAATTAATCATGACTAATTTTTTTAATCTAGTTCATTTGTTTTGCATTAATCGCTTGAGTTAACTGTGATTAATTGACAGCCCTACTTTTGAGTATTAAACATGTATTCAGGACTGTATCAAAATTGCAAGCTAGCACTTTAACAGAGTGTGTGTGTGTGTGTGCGTGCGTGCACCAAGGGGGTTCCAGGTCCCATAAGCAGACTAGGGGCTCTGTAGCAAAGCATGCAAGCAGAGTCAGTTCTGGAAAGAGCCAGCTTAAAGCAAGGTGGGGTGAGTTCTGTCTCTCTGCTTTAGGTCTGTCTACACTGCAATGGGGAGGTATGATTGCAGCATGTAATAGACGTTCCCAAGCTAGCTTTGATCAAAGCGAGCTCGACTAAGAATAGCACAGATACCATGATCATGAAGGTGGTTTTCCCAGGGTGAGGCTCATCCTTTGCACTGCGGGTGTGCGGACTCCTGTGATTTCCCCAAATGCAGGAAACTCGACTGCATAATTTGTGGTAGTGGGGAACTGTGTTTGCACTTTCCCTTGGAAAAAAACAAAACAAAAAAACAATAGCACTGAAGGCATGCCAGCATGGGTAGCAGCCGCTTGATCTGGATGAGTGCAGTTAGCTTGTGCAGCTGTCCATGCTGCTGCAGCTTCACCGGTAGTGTTACTCAAGATAGCTTTGATATATCCAGAGTAAAGCTAGTTTGAGTATCTCTACACATGCTGTAATCCCATCTCGCAGCTGCAGTGCAGACACATCTTTAGGGAGCAGCCTGATTTTTCTCTCTCTGTTTTTGGGTTCTTGTGCGTTATCATTCGGAATTCTAAGAAATAAAGTAGTGTTATGTTGCACTCTTCCAGCAAGATTATTTATATTATCTGATTTTTCTGTATGCTTCAAACTTAACAAAACACATCAATGATGATACAGTGCCAAAGTATACTTCTAATAATATACCAACCATTATATGTAAAATTGTCTGTGTTTAGTTTTAGTATCTTGCTTTGTTCTTCCTGTTCACCAAAGAATGCCCTTTAAATGCCACCAGATTGAAAATGTGAACTGGAGGAGAAAGTGGGCTAAAGGGAAAAGAATTAATGGGCAATTCCAAGGGGGAAGCTGACCTGGATGGAACTCAGGTTAAGGTTATGTGTACAAAAGTGGCTTGAAGCTCACCTTTGTACCACCATCTGTTGCTGCAGCCTCTGTGCAAAGCCAGTTCCCCTGTGCTGAGTTAAAGCAGCCAAAAGCAAGGAACGATATATATTTAATTTATTTATATTATAAAAATATAGCATGGGAGGGGGCCAGATTTCTTTGGGGGAAGACACTTGCAGTTTAAATGGGAAGATAAAGCACCTGTTAGAGTAAGGGAGACTTATGGACAATTGGGTGTTGGACCTTTTCAGACACCAGAAGATTTGGTACATACATCAATAAGGATGGACAGACATTTGCCATGTATTTTCTTTGAGCCTCTGACAGTTTCTAATGCCGTAGTTTTATAGTACCTTGACAGAGCCCTTTTGCAGGCACAGAATGACTTGACTGATACTTTAGTTCACCACTGTTTGTGCAGTCATTCAATTGTGAGCAATAGCCTAGGAGAAAACAGATAAGTTCCGCAAAATGGCAATTATCATTGGATGGGGGTAGCCTATGAGATCAAAGTGACATTTTAGTTCTTAGGACAAAGAGTCTGGAGTGAGGAAGTTTATTTTTGTGTCTGTGATTTGTCCCAACTGTGAGTGTAATTTTTGGTTTGTTCTGAAGTTTTATTTAATAAACATGAAGAGAGAGAGAAGGGTAAAGAGAGAGGGAAAATGGGGTGAGGGGGGGAAGAAGTAAAAAGCAATAAAGTAGATAGGGGAGTGGGGAGCGTAGTGTACTTTTTAGTAAAGGAAAGACATTGAGCCAGATTCTGCCACCCTTGCTCACTTTGAGTCATACCTTACTCCACATGTAGTTTTATTCATTCCAATGAAGTTAATTGTGGAGTAGTGTATTTCTCAGTGTAAGGGGTAGCAGAACCTGGGCATTTGTACTTAAAACAGATGCAGGCACTGACTTGTTCACAGAGATACTGGGGATAGCAAAAAGCCACAGTAGGCTCTTAAAATCTACCTCTAGAGCGGGGTGGGCAAACTTTTTGGCCTGAGGGCCGCATCAGGTTTTGGAAATTGTATGGAGGGCTGGTTAGGGGAAGCTGTGCCTCCCCAAACAGCCAGGCGTGTGCTGGTCCCCACCCCCTATCCCCTGCTTCTCGGCCCCTGATACACCCCCCCGCCCAGGACTCCTTCCCCATCCAACCCCCCTGTTCCCTGATGCCCCCCCCAGAACCCCTGCCCCATTCCCCCCCCGCCACTCCCTGTCCCCTGACTGCCCCCGGAACCCGTACCCCTGACTGCCCCCTGCCACCCCATCCAATCCCTCTTCTCATTCCTGACTGCCCCCCCCGGAATCCCTGCCCCATCCAACCACCCCTTCTCCCTGTCCCCTGACTGCCCCCATTCAACCCCCCTGTTCCCCGCCCTCTGACCGCCCTGACCACATCCACACCCCCGCTCCCTTACCACCCTCCTGAACTCCCCTGCCCTCTATTCAACCCCCGCCCCCGCTCCCTGCCCCCTTACCATGCTGCTTGAAGCACTGGTGGCTGGCGGCCCTGCTGCACCAGGACAGGTAGTTGCACCGCCCAGCTGGAGCCAGCCACGCACCGCGCAGCTCAGTGCACCGGGTCAGGCCGGGCTCGCAGCTGTGCTGCCCCAGGAGCTCGCTGCCCAGAGCATGGCGCCGGCGGCTCAGTGAGCTGAGGCTGTGGGGGAGGGGGAACAGCAGAGGAGGGGCCTGGGGCTAGTCTCCTGGGCCACAAGCTCAGGGGCCGGGCAGGAGGGTCCCGCAGGCCACATAGTTTGCCCACCTCTGATCTAAAGTCAGCAAGATACTTAAGTACTTTCTTCACTTTAAGCACTTGAGTAGTCCCACTGACTCCACCATCTGGCTGAACCAGGGCCCTAGTGTCTGCTGCTTGGATGCAGAGTCAACCAATATTTGTATCTGGAAGATACCACAGTTCTCCAAAACAACAGACTATCTGTAAAGAAAAAGGGATCATCATTTGCTTTCATGAGAAAAAAACTGTTTATCTTTCTATTTCTTCTTATTTCTGTTGTCACTTGCTCTCCCAGGGATCAGTAGAGTTCATTCTGAATCAAAACATACTGTTCTTGGAGGAAAGTCATGAAAATAAGGACAGAGGCATTCTATCTATGTTCAGGTCAAGTTGAAAATCATATGAAATGATCGGACACAGTAAATTACCAGAAAAAAGGGGTAGATGAGGCTAATTAAATCCAGGAGTATGAGAACAATCTGGAATATAGTGATTATCCATGTAGTCATCCAAGTGAAGAAGACAGTCTTTAAAGAAGCAGCAAAAGATCTGTTGATGTCTGGCAAATTTGATAGAGAGGTATTGGCTGCACTGGACATGTCGAGATCAAAGAAAAATATAAATTTGTCCTAATCACATCAAGCAACAAAAAATTTTATTTTAAGAAGTGGTCAAAATAGTCTGATTCATTTTAAACATTATTTAGCAGTAATAATAATAATTTGCTGATTATAGCCTCATGATAATTGATATGAGATGATTTGACTCATTTCTTACATGAATTGTGAATTCAGAGTTCAGATATTTGCAAGGTACAGTTAAAACATTTAACTGAACTATTAAAATGATAATATGGTTTTGTACACTAGACATAATTTCCTCCATACAATACGTAAACAAAAGACTAATATTACAATGTATTTGTATTTTCTGCTGTACATAAGAGGCATGTACAAACCATTCAGACCTAGAACTAACCATTCACAACTAAAACTGCTAATCATTGCTAACCACAATTGATTCACACCTAAAACTAAATAAAAGATATTTTATACTTCAGTATGCTTATAGACATAACATTGTTTGTTTTATATTTTATTGTCGAGCTTTTAAAATCATGATATTTGGTAGCATGGAATAAGAGACATCAAATCAGCTTTTATGCCATTGTTAAGGAACCCATATAAGATGGGATTCAAGCAGCAGGACATCATACCCAGTAAGTGACATATGCAGTATACTAATTTAAAATGCCTATTAGAAATCAGATTGGCATTAAAATCAGTGACAACATGGAAAAGGTGAAGAGGCATCCAACTGACAGCAAAAACTAAGATCAGTACTGTCAGTCTGCAGAACACCCTCCGAGATCTTGTCTTAATTCGAGTGATGGATCGGGATACTGTAATCATGTCTTGCATCTCTGAATTTTCTTCTGGTTTCATCTCAAAGCAGATTGGTACCCCTGGTATGAACTTACTGGATGAAGACAGCTGGCTTCTTTCTGTACCAGAGGTTTCTGGGAGTTCTCCAGAATTATTATCCTGATGACTCCATAAAATAGCTGGCATCACACTGGCAGTCTTTTTACTATACCTTTTTCTGTGTTGTCTGACAAACGTATAGCTCCATCTAGAACTGCTGGAGAGTTGCACCTGAGATCTGCAACTCTTGGGTGGATGAAGTGTTAGGTTTATCATCTCATTTTCTTCAAATTTGTTTTCCTTGTTTGACAATCTGGAATTTACACTCCTGCAGACGCTGGTATGACTTACAGTTAAACAAACCAAGGGCAATATATACTGCATGAGTAATAAGGAAATAGTAAAGGCAATTCTATATGAATCAGATGGCCATGATTCAATACACAAATGCCTGCTGTTCAGTGTCTCTAAATTAAGGGTTTCACGGAGATCTACAATTTTGTGGAAAACTGGCAGAGGGGAGCAAATTGTACAACCAAGAGCCCAGATAGTTGCTATTAAGAAATAGCCATGTTTTGCTGTTAAATTACTAGAAAGGGGATTTTTTATCATGCGGTATCTGACAACAGCAATACAGATTAACATTAAAGTTGAAACCAGAACTGACACGCATTGGAGGAAGGGCATAACATGGCACATGATTGCTCCAAACATCCACTGATCGAGCAGGACAGATGTTAATGTAAAAGGTGAACAAAACAGCACAACTAAAATGTCAGAAAAGGCTAGGTTTCCAATGAGAATGTTTATTATTGTGTTCTGCTTGCGTTTTATTAGAGCCATCAGTATAAGTAGATTTCCCATGAAGCCACTAAGACTTATAAATGTGTACAGGCCAATCAGAAAGTACTGTAAGTCATCTACGCTGCTCTTATAGTCTTCCCAGTCTTCTGAAAAATCAGAACTCTTGATAGTCGCAGAGCTGTTCTCCTTAGTGAGTGTTGTGTTATAGTCTTCGAGTTCTAAATCCATATTACAGTCCTGCTTAGAATCAGAAAGATTTTAATTAGCAACTGCAGAAAAGATGACATTGGTGTTAATCAGAATTTAGAGAAACAACCATTTTCTTTATTGCTTCATTAAATTTAAAAGAGCAGTAATATCATTATACTTTGCCCTAAATCCTGCATAATTATAAACCCTCACCAATTAATTGCCACAGTTCTTAGCATGTGTTATGCAGCCTACCTATGCCCCAACCCTTGGATTCTAATATTTTGCACTTACAACTTAAAGCGTGGTGCAGATGAAGTAAGCAATTAACAATGGTTTGCTGTTGGCCAGATTGTGGACCCTTTACTCATGAGTGACCAACTATTTATCAAAGTAGTCCTTTTAGAGTCAATGGGACAAGTCATTTGAATAACTGCTCACCACTGTGAATAAGGAGTTCATAATCCGGCTCTGTGCAATAATTGCACCCATCCATATATTATATTATTAGGGTACCTATTTCTGTTACATGAAGACAAACTACACTGGAGTGCTTAAAAATGCATACTGTTTTGTTCCAGCAATATTCCTTATTTTCATAATAGAGAGTTTCACCAGAAAAAAGAATCTTTCAGAAAGTGTCACATTATTATGGCCGCTCACTGTTCCACAGAATTCAGGTCCCAGTGTGGCAATTTTTGAATTGTATAACTGCCATACTCAATTTAATCTGGAAAATAGTATTTAATATATGTTAACGTAAGATAGGGCCAAGTCCTACAGATTCCACTGATTCAAAACTTCCACCAAAGTTACACAGAGTTTTGTCAGTAGAGGTGAAATAGAGAATTCTGGGTTAATACTAGCAGTCAGACAAATCCTAGCAAATCTCTCTTTTACCATAATGGGACCAGTGAAATTCCAGCACCATTGCAACAATGCAGTTTGTTCTGTTATAGATTATTGTACACAGTTTTCAGGTTTGTCCTCAAGGCACTGACAGGGACAGCATCATCACCAGAAACCTCCTCTGGATCCTTCCTTGCCTGCTCTAGCAAATAAGAGATTGAAGTCTAGTGTATATGAGCCACGCAATGATGCTTGCTGTCATTAAGATCAAGTGTGCTGTGTTTAAAGGGTTCTTTTACGATGACTAGTGACTTCCAGAAGAACCACTTATGGTGGCCTAGTGCTTCCCCTTGTGTCCTGCCCCATGAACATGAAGTGTAGAGCCTGCTTTTGTCCAGTCAATCAGTGTAATCTGCACAATATGCCATTCCAGTGTGTGCTCATAGCCTGTATCAAGATACGTTGCAGTAAATGTTCAAGATCTACTCCAAGTACCCATAGATGATTGGTTGTTGCACAGAGCAGTGGGAATGTCCACTGATGCTTTTTGCTGTGGCTACAGTAGTGGGCTGTCAAAGGCAGCTAGCTGTGCACTGAAATTGTACTGGTCCAGGTATCAAACTGCCTTAGAAGTCTGGAATCTTCCCTTCAGGCCCTTTGATAAATACAAGGCAGCACTCTTATAGAAAAGGTGGACCACAAGGAAATCTCATGCATTTGGGGTGGGGGTGGGGGACCTAGCTATCTCCAAAATAGATAGAGTATGGAGCCAACCCCAGTATATCCTTCATTTGAGCTAAGTACTGTTGTGTCAGAGGAAATATATTTAGTTTTGCCCCAAAAGGTCTGCATATTTGGATTAGTTATAAACACTAATATGGGTTGACTTTGCCTTTTTTCTTTCTGAGAGAGGTCATGAACAGAACTGAAGTGATGTGATTGTGACATTACACCCTGTATTCTTCATAGAAACATGGTTATGATATGACTATGGCATAACTAAGATATACTTTAAGCAAGATGGCTCATGTAAGATATCATTGGAAAGGTTATGATTTACTGAATGTGATTATCCAATTTGTATGCATGTATCATTTCTGTATCTAAAGTTAGGAATATTGACTATATAACAATTAAAACTGTGTGTACTTGGGGGGAATGCCCACCAGACAGTAGGCAATCCTCCTGAATGACCCATTTAAGAAGGACAATAGAACTTTGAAGATGCTGCATTAACACTACAAGGTCAGGTGATAATGTCACCTCATGAAAAATACCCCTTTCGACACTGCTGGTACTTTTCCACTGTAGAGGGATAGGGATCAAACAAAGGATTCCAGCCTTCCGTAAATCCTTGTTAACGTCTGGAGAGGGAGTTGATCTGGACTCTCCTCCCTTGCTCAAGAAGAAGGACTGCTGAAAGAACCTGAAGGGACAAAGGAACTAACCTGAAGGGAAAGGCAAGGGTGAGTCCAGACTGAGACAGGGGTCCAGTCTGCAAGAAGAAATAACTGGGACTCTAAGATACAGAAACTCTGCATCCTGCTAATTCAACATTTAGGGTGAGAAATTACATTTTGTAACCTGTTTCTTTAGTGAATCAAGCTTAGTTTGCATGTTTTGTTTTATTTGCTTAGTAATCTGCTTTGTTCTGTTTGCTATCCCTTATAATCACTTAAAATCTGTCGTTTGTAGTCAATAAACTTATTTCTTGTTTATAACATAACCCAGTTTGTGCAATTCATATCTGGGGTGGGGGGCAAGCAACTGTGCATATCTCTCTTCACATTGATGGAGAGAGCAAATTTTTATGAGCTTGCGCTGTGTAGACTTTTTCATACAGTGCAAGACAATATACCTTTGGGTCTGCACTCCAAGGGAGATGGACACCTGAATGCTGGGGCAAGTCCCTTAAGCCAGTGGTTCCCAAACTGGGGTTCGCGAACCCCTGGGGTTTGCAGAACATTACAGGGGGATCGCCAGAAAAATTTCACTAATGGCGGCCAGAGGACCATGGGCATTGGAGGAAGCAGGTGGGACCCGGTTGCAGGGCAGACAGCCAGAGCCCCAGGGAGAGCGGGGCAGGGCAGTTGGGGCTGGCAGCCCGAGCCCTGCCTCTGTGAGTGGGGGAGCCGGCAGCCCGAACCCCAGCGCGCCGCGTGGGGCTGGCAGCCCAAGCCCCAGGGAGGGCGGGGTCGGGCAGTTGGGGCTGGTAGTCTGAGCCCCGGCGGTCAGTGGGACCTGCAGCCCGAGCTCAGTGGAGCTCAGTAGACCGGGGCGGTCAACGGGGTCCAGCAGCAGGAGCCCCACGGAGTGCAGAGTGCGAGTGCGGAGTGCAGAGGAAATTTAAACTTAAATCCCTTGAAATATTCATTTTTAGGAGGGGGTTCACGAGATTTCACAATTTAGTGAAAGGGGTTCGCGGGCTGTTAAAGTTTGGGAAACTCTGCCTTAAGCTGATCTCAGTGTCTGTGTTTTTCTGCAGCTGGGTGTGACCCTGCCTGTGTGTGTGCTAGAGGAGGTTTAAGAGCCTGGCTCAGCAAGACAGGGTAAAGGGGGCCCAGGATGGCAGAACAGGTGGGCTCAGTGGTATCCCAGTACATCAGGTGGCACCTTAAAGGGGGGCAGCCCATCACAGTGGTACTCCTACTTAAGGATGAAGACAGAGAAATATCACTACCAGCTGTGGGAGAGTAGGATAACAGAAAGAGGGAGACATTAGAGCTGATCTATACCTTAAAATTAGATCAACCTAGCTATATCACTCAGGGCTGTGAAAAATTTCACAACCTGTGTGATGTAGTTAAGTCAGCCTAACCCCCACTGTACATGCAGCTAGGTCAACAGAAGAATTCTTCCATCGACCTATCACCTGTTGAGGGGGTGGTTTTATGACAGGAACAGAAAAACTCTTCTGCCACTGTAGTAAGTTTCTATGCTTCAGCTTTGACACTGTAGCGCTTGTAGTGAATATTTACCCAGAGTCAACTTGAATGCACCAGCACTGCTTGCCTCTCCCAGAGATGGTGATTCAGTACATATACTGGAACTGGTGGGTATTTTACTAAGCTTGGGCTGCAAAAGCCGTTTGTTTTGTTGCACTGGGGCATGCTGGTCATGCAAGAAATGCGGGGGGCTGGAGGGTTGTTACAGAGATGATTCAGTAAAAAGGCAGTTTTCAGTTTCTGTGGGTTTCTACCCGGACTCACAACACTTGCATAGTGTGTCTTCAGCTTGAGTGCTATTAGCTGAATGAAGCTAAAATGCTTCCCCACCATACTGCTGGTTTTCAGCCCACAATCACACAATAACATGTCACTGATATTATTTGGACTTTTGCACTTATTGAGGCGTCTCTCTTGCTGCTTGGTATTAGCAGCAACTTCTACTGCTAGGATTTGTTTACCCTCTCTGGTCCTATTCTTGTCAATGACATCCAGTGTGAGACTTTCAGTAAGACTTAGGTTCGTGAGTGCCAGTCACTTTTTAAAATGGGACTTAGGCTCCTAAGTCACTAATGTGCTTTTGAAAATGTTTCCCTTCGTCATATTTAAAGTGTGGTCCTAACCTGAACAGTGACTGTAAAGACAGTATCTTGGGGTTCCATATTCCTTGTGTCTCACTGGTTTCCTATCAACTTTGCTTTATAGTCACTATTCAGCATGTAAATGTACTTTAAAGTAGGAATATGCATCATGAACTAGGAAGATCTTCATTATATCTTCCTGAACCATGTTCACCTATGTCCATCTGATGTATCTTAATATTCATCTTCCTTTGATAAGCACTTTAATCAAATTGTTTCTCCCCCCAGTTATGTTTTTAGGAAGATTTTTGCGGGGGGTGGAGGGGTTGGTTTTTTAAAATCATTTAAACTAATCTAAAGTCTTAAAATGGCACAAGAAGCTTAAACCACTGTCCAGTCTCAGCTCAGTTTAAGATATAAGGTGATCTAACCTTATGTCAGTTTAACATGTCTGAAGTGGATTATGTTCATTATTCCACTTTAAGGCCTGTGACTGGTTTAAAATGCAAAAAGCAAAAAATCCATAAATCTTACTTTTGGAGGATGGAAGAACTCTGTGTAAGCTTGCAAGCTTGTCTCTTTCACCAACAGAAATTGGTCTAGTAAAAGACATTACCTCACCCACCTTGTCTCTCTAATATCCTGGGACCAACACTGCAAACACAACGTTAACCCTGTATAGTTAAGCACCCAGAAGCTAGGAAATACAAAAGTTGAACACTTAACTTTAATGCTGCCCTGTTGCATATAGGTATTATAATAATCCATAATTACTTAATCATTGGTTATCTAAGCTCCTAGAAAACACTGAAATATGTTATATTGGATAAAAAATGTCATGTAATTACAGACTGTGTCATAATGCCTAAATACAACAAAGGAGAGTTAGGGCTGTGCATTTACAAAAGACAGATTAAAGAGGTAGAGCTACCACTGCAACTGTTCCAATTCTTTTATAGTGAGTACATTCAACAGTAAACTTCAGTTTAAGAACTTCTGAGCTCTGAAAAAAAGAGTAAGAGCACTTCAAAACTCCAGACAAGTGCTTTATCATATGTTAATGATGAAAGTTTACTTCTCTCTCTTAAAGTGGCCATTATTGATAAAAGAAAATAAATATTACAAAATTCTTCTGGAAAAACAACAATATGGCTTCCCACAGTAGGCAAATCATCAATTCATTAAAATAGGATTACACCTCCCAATTCGAAGGAGTGTGATGTAATGACCTCGCTGATCAGTAAAGCAAGCCTAACATATTATTAAAGTATATGCTACTGAGCACATAGAGTAACTGTAACAAACGTCTAGCTAAACAACCAAACAAACACTGGAGACCTTATAACTTTAGATATGTAACATGCTTTTCTTTATTTTTCTAGAGGGAGGCATTTTGGATTATGTCAACTAATACAATATATTATATTTGTGCTCCAGCGATCAACTGAAGTATATTATTAGTTACTTAGACAAAATCCTAATTTTATTAAGCATAGATTCCAAAGGATCACCAGTGGAGTATTGCCAAAGTATCACTGGTTAAAAATAAAAGGATTAATTTCAAAGAATCAGAGAAGTTAGTGACGGCAAACACGTGCTCATTCCAGTGGACATTTCTCATATTCTGTAAGCAAGTCAAAGGTAAATTATTCATCAGAATGTAAAACATGAATGCCAGAATATTTATGTTTCAAGGGCATTGCATTAAGTATAATTCAACAACGTGGGAGGTGTTTGATAATATTTACTTCCATTTCAAGGGATATTGAATCACTACCTAGCCACACTTTGGGAAAGTCCTTAATTGGATACTCTCTGCTCTAAAAAGCATTTGCACTGTATTCCATGAAAGCGATTATAAATAAGGAACAGAGATTTCCGTCTAGCAGCCTGACTCCTAAACTGCACATGGGTTCATTCGCTGTGGAGCTAGCCCCGCCTGGCTGCCTTTGGAGCAGCCCAGGTCGGGCAGTGCCCGGCGGCAGAGGCGCTGTCTCGCACAGGTGCTCCGAGCAGCCATCGGGGCGCTGACACCGGCTTGGTTAGCGCCAACCTGCGGCTAAAAAGCAAGCGCTCCCCCTGCAGCCTCTTCCCCAGGGCACTTCCCTGGTGCAGATGCTGGGCCAGATCCGCCTCCCATCGCACCCAATGGGACCGTCAGGGGGATCGGGGCCCTGACCCTGCACCTCCTGCAGCCGCTGCCCAGCCGGCGCGCTTGGCGGCTTCTCCGCCGGCTCCCTGACCGCGCCCCGCTCAGCCGCTGCGGGGCCAGGGCCTCGTACTGTACCTGCCGCGGGGACCGGCCGCCGGAGCCTCTGCCTGCGGCGCCCGCGGCGAGCGCCAGCGTCTTTCCCGGCGCCTGGCAGCAGGGGGCGGTCGCTGCGGGGGAGCCTGCTCCGGGGCGCTAGTGGCCCGCGCTGCCGGGGGGAAGGGAGGCTCCTGCCCCAGGGCTGCCTAGGGCACGGAGAAGGGGCGGGCCGGGGAGACTGGAGCGGCCCTGGCCCGGGTCCTCCCCTGCACGCTGCTGGCGGGCGGCGACCCCGAGCCGAGGCTGGTGGGGACAGAGCGCTGCCGCCTCCCCGGCGCGCTGCCCAGCGCCAGCCACGCACCGCGCCAACTTCAGCCCCCTCGCGCTCTCGCCTGCCCCGGCCCCCTCCCCAGTGATTTCCTCTTAAGATGGCCGGGGGGCCTTGCTGCCCCGCCTGGCTCGTCGCTTTAAGAAGCCAAACCCAGCAGAGAGACCAGCAGTATCTTGTCTGAGTCCGGAGTAACTCCGCTGAGCTCGGTGGAGTCACTCCGCATTCACTTACACCTGCATACTTGAGATCACAACCTACCGGAGGTCGAGTCATTCTGGGACCATTCGGTATCCCTTTAATCCCGACAAACGGTCCTAAATACAATGCAGCGTATGCATCCTCCCCGAGCCCCTTCACTCCCAGCCGTTTACTCTCGATGCCCCTCAGCAAACCCAGCCAGTTCCTTTAACTTTCCCCCCACCACCAGTAATGTTCATGTAGCCTCACATTTCTGATCGACGCGTCCTACAGGAGCCAATGACTTATCGATGTTTTTAACGGAGAATAATTCATATCCATGAGCCAGACTATCCCAAAGTCGTCAGAGCCGCTTTCCTAGCGCGCAGTTTATCGCTGCTGGAATCCTGGAGAACGAGCAAAGAGCAACGAAGCGTTTTACATGTACCAAACACTGCCTCGAGGAGGGTTTCTGCGCTGTGTCTTTGTCTGACAGAAGCGTGGGCGCTGGGGGTAAGAATGGGTGCTGGGAGGATTAGGATGGAGAGGAAAGAAGCAGTGCTACTAGCCCCCCTGAATCCATCTCCAGGTGAACCACCAGGGACTGAGAGGGGCGGCGAAGCATTCTTGAAACATTGGCTATCCTGCCCGTTTTTACGTTCCTCTGTGTGTGAGAGTGTGGGAGGGGGCAGAGGCTTTGACCCGCATTGCAGAGGGCTTAAAATGTGGCACAATATTTTTAAAGGTAACAAGTTATTTAATTTCGGTCGGATTTCGTAGGTATTAGTAATCATGCAAACTCCCTTTTAATTCGGACGGGCAAAAATCAAAATGACAAATCAATCCCATGAGGTTAAACTGGACATCTGCCTTTTCAATGTTTCAGATAACTCAGGTTTTGTATGCAATTGTGCACGTACTAACCAGCTCCAGCTCTGCTCCTTATGGAAAGTGCTTGAACTTTGTATTACCTGAGGGTGCTTCCCAGGGAGTGATCAGGGCTGTTTGCCTTCTTCCTATAATTGCCAGAGTGATATTTGTAACGTCTTCCTATTTTACTCATCTTTATGTACTCCGCAATTTGGCATTCCAGTTTACACACAGATCACAACTACTGGAGGTGTATTTCAGCAGGAGCTCTATAATCATGAGAGAGACTAAGCGAATCTGAAATAGGTCAGATGCCAACAAAACATTTTGAGCCGCCCTCTTAGGTATTATCGTCACATTTGCATTCATAGCCGAGAGAGGGAATGGATGCATGCAGCTATTTAAAAACATGATATAATAGGAGGTATACAAATGGAAAATCTGTGCTGTACACTAATTAGTAAATAGGTCCGAAGTTGAAATATTGTGACTTGGAGAATACCACAATAAAAGGGAGAGGATTGCATAAATATTTTCCAAATAAGAACATCCTTGCCTAAAAATAATAAAAAGGCTGGATCTAGTTCCTATGGAGTTTTTGCCATCCCCCCTTGTCGGAACAGGATCAGGCCTAATTCAGTTTATTAGGGAATCTTGACAAACTATTTCATGCAATATTTGTATCCTGTAAGTTTCAAGATCACCCCGATGGCAAAACTTCATACAGTGGTTCTGATGGAAAGCTACTGAAACTGTAAACAACTCATACATCAACTAATATTTAAGAGTAGATTCAGTAGGTCATTCTCAACTCCGACCATAGTTCACTTATTTTGCTAAAATAGAATGTACTGTATGTTGTAGGAGATAAGCAATCTGGAAACTCACCGGTAACAAGGTAATCACAGCAGGATGATTGGTACAGTTTCAGCCTGCATTTTCTTGGTTTGGACAGTTCAGAATTTTAATACTAATTTGAAGATACTTTTAATCATTTTATTTTCATGGTTTTCAATCCTTCTAGAAGAGTATGGGAGTTGGTGGACTCTGCATAACAACATTGGCTTATTATAGAAATAAATAATGCGGTCCTTGAGAAGGTAAGACTGTATTCCCCTCAAAGGGAGAGTTCTGGCTGACCAAGGACCTAGTCCAAGATATGTACACAGGGCATGTTTAAGTGACTATATTTTTAAAATTGTAACATTTCCTTTTGAAGTGTAGGGTCTGTCATGGGATGAGACATTAAGAGGCCAAATTCTACTAGTCATATGGAGTATTTCAAGTACTCTACAAGAAGTCTCACTGATCCCAATGGAACAATAATGGGAGGTGTAAGTGAGGTACAACTAGCTTCAGTAAGAGTGGTAGAATCTGGCCCTACAGTGAGGCCCCTTTTATTGGCAGTCCAGGTGAAAATTAAAGATCCAATAGCACCTTTTGGAAAGAACAGGGAATATCCCCACTGTCCTAATTCCTTCCTTCTCTCAATAGATCAGTTTCTCATGTTGAAGTCTGTATGTCATAAGAACATAAGAACGGCCATACTGGGTCAGACCAAAGGTCCATCCAGCCCAGTATCCTGTCTGCCGACAGTGGCCAATACCAGGTGCCCCAGCGGGAGTGAACCTAACATGTAGTGATCTAGTGATCTCTCTCCTGCCATCCGTCTCCACCCTCTGACAAACAGAGCCTAGGGACACCATTCCTTGCCCATCCTGGCTAATAGCCATTAATGTACTTAACCTCCATGAATTTATCCAGTTCTCTTTTAAACCCTGTTATAGTCCTAGCCTTCACAACAGCTATTTCTACAAATATAATGTAATACAATGTCAGCTATTTCTACAAATATAATACTGGCTTCTCCATTCTCATACCATCACTACACTATCAATATTTAATACTGTGCTGAACACAACCCTTCGGTATAACTACAGTTTGAAAAGCTTTACCATATAAAAACACAATGATCATATACATTTTAAAATCTCATACCATAATGAAACTTAAAATGCCAATACAGGGCCAAATCCTGCTCATCTGATTCATTTGAGTAGTCTCTTCAGGATAATATTCAAGTGAGCAGGATTTGTTCCATATTCTTCTGTTTTCCTCCAGATTATTCATACAGAGCAAAATCAATTCTACATGCAAAAAGCCTGAGTAATCAGTCTCTGTGCAGATGGAGTGGAGTGGAATCCCAGAAGTGAAATCCAATCCCACAACCAATGGCATGTGATTGGGGATGCCCCAAACCACCCCCTTTCACTTCACACATTGCTCTGAGGCTGTTATTTTAGTACAAGTTTCTCATCAGACTCTGAAATGTCTACTTCACTCTGGGAGTATAGTAAGATTTTAGGGCCTAACTTTCAGAGGCGCTGAATACTCAAAGCTCCAGCTCAAGTCAATGAGATCTGCAAGTGCTCAGTGTCTGTGACAAACAGGCCTTAACTTAGTAATTGTCAGAATTCTCTGGCATACAATCACTCTGAGTCAGATCCTAATGTCATTACAAAGTCTGCTACCAGTGTAGCAGTGATCCATCAGCATGACATTTTGAAAATTTGGAATGAATTAAAAAACAATGACAACTTTATGATTTGATATGCTATATAAGGAAGTTGTATACAGTATCTCTGTTGTTTGAAAATACCGCTTTTCACAGAGCAATTCAACTGTCCATCCCATCTCCTCCCTTCTTCTCTCTCCTCTCCTTCTCTCCAAAATGCATGTATTAAAAAAATCCTACAGGTTATTTGTGCCTCCATTTCTGTTCTCTTACCTTTCCAAAAAGACAGCGTAAGCCAAATTCCTTCCTTATATAAAACAATTAGGGATGAGCCTGGACAGCACTGGGAAGGTGGCTTTGTGATCTACAGTTGTGACATCTGTGCAGTGTCAGGATGTGTCACCGTGAACTGGCATAACACATGGCAGAGACCACTTGAGTACCTTCTGTTTACCATCCTCCAAAGATACTAGTGGAATGGAAAGATGAGATCATAGGATGAAACTGCATCATCTGTTTTCCCCTCAAATACAGAACAGAAATATGTCTGAACACCTCTGCCTTTTCTGCATTATTATTGACCATTCTATCATATCCATCTGGCAATGGACCAACACCATTGTCAGGATTCATTTTGTTACCATTAATTTTTAAAAACTCCTTATTGTCCTTAACTCTGCTGGCCACAGAGTTCTCCTTGTGTTCCTTGGCTTCTCTTAGGAATTTGCTATAGTTCCCAACTTCTGCTTTATATTCATGACTATCAACTTACCCTTTATTCCATTTGTTACTTATTTTTATTATTTTGTTTTTGACAGGTGCCTTCACTTCCCCTTTAAACCAGGTGGTTGTTTTTTAGCAGCACAGTCTTCTTCCTCAAATGTGGGATCTTGTAAGGATGAGTCTAAATGAGTCTGCATCATCATAAAGCATAAGAAGGTATTTCTGGCTGCTCAATGCTTATTCCTGCAGCTGTGATCCCCCTTGTGTCTACCTTGTCCCCAGCCTTATTTCTGTCTCATTCCAGCTTGCTACAGCCCTGCTCTGACCCTTGGCTTGTCTCCTGGCTCCAGCTCTGACTCTTGGCACTGACTCCTGGTTCCTATTTCTGGCTCTACTCAGTAGGCTGGGCAACAGTTTTAACCACTGGGCTGGCATCCAGTTCTAACCACTAGATCCTGGTCATAGAATCACAGAATCATAGAATCTCAGAGTTGGAAGGGACCTCAGGAGGTCATCTAGTCCAACCCCCTGCTCAAAGCAGGACCCATCCCCAACTAAATCATCCCGTCACTTGTGGGGGGAGAATAGGGCTCCAGGACAGCAGAGGGTAGTATTTAGTCCTATAACAGAGTGCATATAATTTAGTCATTCAAGCAGAGAGTTTACTGCTGCTGCCAGTGAAACCTGCGGCAAAGCCCTGATTCACTCTAATGGTAACAGGAGCAGGTTCAATAGTACAGGTGATTCTTTACATGTGAACAATGTACAGTTGTGCAACAAAAACCTTGCAAAGGTGTGAAAGTAGAAGTGTATGCTCATTATTGCAAAATGAAAACAATAAACTTAAACTTTAAAAAATCCTTACAAAGAGTCACATTTCTATTCAGAACAATTGCAACCTCAAAGACAGTTTTTTTGCACATAGAAAGGGATCACACAAAACTCTCCAGGAGTCCCTTTACTCACCCTATTGAATTTGAATATTGCACTAAAAGATGATTTGTGTAACATTTGTGCTGCACTATCTGAGCACAACAAAATAAATGTCAGAGGGTGTCACCACCTTAATTTTGATGTTTTTTTTCTTTAATATAGACTTTACAATATTTTGAGATTTACAAATAGATTATAATTTATGGATTGGTCAACAGGCAAGCTCGTAATATTGCTTTCCTAATGGCTCTATAACAGATGTTGCTCCTCCCTCAATGTTCAATTATTATTTTATGAAAGGTTGTTACATTTTATCTGTACAGTACTGTTTTTCTAGGTAGGGTGTTTGCATACTGTGTGTTTTGTTGCAAAAAGTCAATTACTACAAAATAAACAATAATATGTTTGCAGCTCATGGTGCCTTTGGTGTACGGAGATAATGTTCTCCCCAGAGAAGTCTGAAATATTATTTTACTGAACTATTGCTTGGTTATTTTGTTTTTTCAGTATTCTTGTGTCCTTCCAATGGCTAGCAATAAGAAAGAGTTATTGGGGAAATATTTGACCTCTTTGTGAACCAGGGAGTTTGAGCTGGAAAGAGCTATTAGTGCTGACACTATAGAAATGTAGTTAGAATGGATAAGAGGACTTTTAAAGTCTGAGTTCATTTCATAAGGAAAGTATACTATGTCTATATATTATGGAACATTTACTTTACAACACATAGTATGAGTTTGAAAAGAAAACATCTCTGCTTTATAAGGTGAGTCCTGATTATTACTGTTTTTGGGTATTTTAGTGCCCCAGATGTGTAATAGGTGTTTCAACGAGGAAAGCAATAGTCCCTGTCCAGTAGAGTTTACAGTCTAAATTTAATTAATAAAATAGCATGTGGAGATGACAAAAGAGTAAGCTTGGGGGCGGGGTGTGTGAAGTGAGATAGGACAAGAGTTCTAGCAATACAAGCTGCCTTTGAAAGATATCGTAGGGCACAAAAGTTAAGAACTACAACTCTAACTCAATGGTTCTTAACACATGGGAAGCAGTAACACCAGTTTTGGTACTATAGGCCTTTGGGATTGTACTCCAATGAATGATAATTTGGGACTTCCAAAGTACTGAACAAATCTTATTTAATTAAACCTGGACATGCCATGGTTTGGTAGATATGGGAATGGGATGAAGGATGGCCTTGTAGTTAAAACTCAGGACTGGGACTCAAGGATTCTGAGTTCTGTTGCCAATTCTGTTGTAAACTTGCTATGTGATAGTGGGCAACCCTTTAAGGGCCTTGTAAACTTGCACCCACTAGCACGGTGGTGGGATCAGGAACTGCCATTGCATTGACTTAATTGTGAGTTCACAGCACTCAGTCATTGCAGGAGCCAATCTTTAATCTCTGTCGGCTTCAGTTTTCTCATGTATAAAATAAAGACACTAATAGTCACCAACTACAAAAAAGATGGTGTGAGGATTGGTTCATCCACGTTTATAAAGTACACTGAGATCCTTGGATGGAAGGTTCAATAGAAACAAAGTATTATGGTTTACTTCCTGTACCACTGAAATGCAGCTACCTCGGAGGTGAAACATTGCAGCTGACAGTACCAATATACAGTATAAGATTGGAAAACAAGAAGCAAAGAGTCTCTCATACAATTGAAACTGCTGGGATTTCTTTTAGATAAGACAAATATAATTTCTGTAACACCACTACTCAGAACTAGGAATGTGTAAATAGGCTCATCCCATGTGTCTGGCACCTGTTGGTAGTCAAAGTGCTGGGGTTGTGCAGGACACAATAAAGCTTACATTTATTTTTTAAAATAAGCATAAGGTGGGGGAGGATGGGCATGAGCCTTGCAGGGAAGCAGTTAAGCCGTGGGAGCCTTCTGGTGCAGCAGGAACAAGGGGAAGATAGAAGAAACTGGTCCCTTCCATTTCAGGCTGGCAACTCTCTCACTCCTTTTAAAAAAATCTGTAAAATTGGCACTGACCATTCTTATGAATATTGTCACAGGCTCTTCAATGACCAGGTGAGCAGTCAGACCCTCAGTTTACAGATCCTGAAGGGGCCATTGTCTCAGAGAGAAAAACACTATCTAGGGAATGCCAGCACTAGTGTCCCCTTCAACAGCTGGGCTTCCCAGTCTAAATACTGGCTCAGCCCTACTCTGCTCAGTTGAGACACATGGGGGCTCCTGGCAGTTATAGCTGTAGGTGAAGCTTAGCCACAAGCCTCAGTCCCAGTCCCAGATTTCTTCTTGCACTAAGCCAGGCCTCCCATTTACTGGTAATATTGTATTAATTAATGTAATGAAATTACTACTGTAATGATGATAACATAATAATAATCATTACTCGACATTTTTCGACAAGGCAAGTCACACAAAAATTACAGAGTGCCATCCTAATGCAGCTACATCTGCAATGACTTATGTTTTGAAAATAAATTTAAATCACTGGAAAACCCTGGATCTCAGCTTTCTAGTCATTCTAGACTTCAGTGAAACTCACCAGTGTTTGCAAGTTACATGGTAGTTGCAGTGATTTTTTTTTTATTAAATACAAGTTTAATTGTATGACTTTTCTGAGACTCTCCACTGGGTCCTAAAACTTTCCAGGTTCTGAGGCTTGCACCCTACTACTACAACCCTTAAGCAGCATTGCTTTGTTGTTGAGTTCATGGGGTGAGAAGTTGGAAAGGTGAGCAGAACTAGCCATGTGCATCCTGTATTCAAATATCTGGTCAAACCTGGAGTTTTTACAATACTTGCAGGAGCTGCCTAGAGCAATGGTTCTCCAACTTTCCCTTCTGCATATCATATTATGAGGATAGCTCTACCCTTTCATGGCGTATTTCTCTTCCCAATTCCCCAGCCATCCCACTGATGAGTTCTCACAATGTTTCAGCATGCAGGAAGGTCCAACAGACCAAAATCTGAGAAATGCTAAGTTAGGGCAAAGCAGGACTACATACAGCTGTGAAATGGACCTGCAGGAAATCATACATTCACTGAATCTAAGGAGTACTCGTTATAGTTCCTTGAGGTTTGGTGGTTGGTTAGTTGACTTGTTTCTACTTTAAAGAAAACATTTAGCTTTCTTAGTATTTCAAAATGTAAAGAAACTGGTCATGTTTACATTTGGGACTCCTTATCAGTTCAATCACTTTTCAAGAGCAAAACAAAGTGGAGACCAGTTGTGCTGCTTTAAAGCAACAACAGAACACTTTATAACTGACACAATCCATGTTACCAGCCGCATCTCCAGCCAGCTATTATATAATATCATTTTAACTTTGGCCACAAGGTGGCACTGGCTTGCAAACAAAATGTTGCAATGTTCAATCTGTAAGAGCAATTTCAAACTGCTTCCCCTCCCAAGTTCTTCTCAGTGCAACCTCCCCTCCCCTTTTGTTTCAATACTTAATTGCATTTATTTCAGAATTACTAGGCAACCCACCCCCAGATGTATAATTTAAAGGTGATGTGCTTGCACTGGGATCTTCAGGATCTGCTCAATACAGCAACACCATGTGATAACTGGGATAAGGTGGAGTTCAGCTTTAAGGGGGTGTCTCCAGCTCTCCTCACCCATCTTTAGGATCAGAGCTGGAGGAATACCAGCGGATGTTTTCCACATCGCCTGGCTCCTTGTTCTCCATCCACTCGTCTGCTCAAACCCTGACCAAATAAAGGAACGGCGGGAGATAAGATCAGTTACAAGGTGGGTTCCTTTTGTGGTTTCCTCGGTTTTTATTTTATTTTTATTTGTGGTGTGCGCGCGTGCTTTTTAGGCGGATGTTTGTGTGGCTCAGCAGGGTGACAGAACAGGTGTAGCTGAGAGGGATGTATTGAGAGGTGTATTCCTGACCGTCCGGAGTCTCTCTTGGGTATGTTACCTGTCGGTTCGGGCTCACAGTATGGTATGCTTCCCTGTGAGCGGCTGGAATAGTTTTTACAGGGTATTTCCCGTCACCTTGCCTTGCATTGTGACAGCTTTTTATCCCTTAGCATCAAACTTCGGATCAAATCCTTGGAGAGAGCAGGAGAGGTCTGTGTGATCCCGAGGAGGGGGAGGGTTGGGTTGGGTTGCGTTGCAGGGCTGTGTGCTTTTTCTGCCTGCCTTTAATTTCTCCATCCCCACCCCTAGAAGCACAGGTTAGCCTCTCCGGGGATCCTTTTGTTTTAAAGGCGGGGGGAGCCTGAGCACAGAGAGGGCAAACCGGTGTCTTCTCCAGCTGATGAGCTGTCAGGGAAAGACAAGCGCGGTCACTGTCAACTTCATCGGCTACCCCTCCCCGCCTATCTTCATGCAATCCCTGCGGGAGAGATGAGGAGGGAGGGAGTCACAATCGCACAGCAAACACAGCTTCCTTTAATCCGATCCCAGGGGGCGATCTGGGGGCTGGAGACTCTGGTGGCTTCTCTATCGAGAATAAGGAGCATCGGCATTTTCCCTTTCGAGCCGTTGTAGCTCCACAAAAAGAAAAGTGACACCGAACAAGGCGCTGCGGCGAGGTCTGAGTCTGTGGCTGAGTTTATTATCCCAGTCCCTTTCTTGATTGGAGAACGGGGAGGAGAGAACACATTCCTCCAGCCTGTACCTCCACCCGAGGAAACCTACTGAAGTCCCAGCGTGCTTGGAGTTGTATGACCTCTGCTGTTGACATGAAAATGTAGTTAATGTTTACAGCAAAACCAGTCCTGTCTTTCAGCAGGTCACGGCAAAGTCATACTACTGGGAGTAGATAATTCATGAAGTCCTCATTGCCGGCACTAAATACTTCTAAATACAGCTTCTGGTTCTTGGGAGTGCTACTGTCTTTCAGCACGGACAGTTTTCTGTTAAAACACAAAATACAACAAAAGCAGTTTGGCGAGGGGCCTTACATATCACGATGACAGGAGGCATTTCAAATCCTAAAATAGACCGGGGAGATTAGACAGACTGGGTGAAGCTATGTGGTAAAGATATTATTAAGCGATAACACTGAGGTGGATGGACGTCTGCTATTAAGCTCTCTGGAAAAAATCAAAGTAGTCAAACTTTGGCTAGTGGATGTAAATCACCAAAGCCTGGCTACATTAATTAGCGATTTAAAATGTGAATGTGTTGCTAATAACGCTTGTAGAGAATCCGTTGCAGAAATGGAACACAAAGCCAGCTGAGCTGAGCGTGCGATTTAATTTATGCGTGAGCCTCGTTCACTTTTGTCATCTTCCTGTTGACTATCTGGGGCCCAATCCTGCAGTCCTCACTCTGGCAACGCGTTCAGGTCTGTCGGAGTGAAGAGTACGGGATCTGAACCCTAGCATATATCAAACAGACGTAAGGCCAGTTCCCTGGTGGGAGGAAAACCTCCCTCCTCTGAAGACTTATCTAAATCTCTGTGTTTGCGGTTACTAGTGTGTTTGCAGTTACTATTTATGCCGACTGTCATTTAAGGTAACTTCACCCCCTGGAGGTATCTTAAAATAAAGTGGATTTCAGCAATATATGCTCCGGCGGCTTTCATACTCATTGAAGATCACATTTGTGACAACGACATTATGGAGCTGTGATTCAGGAACCATTAACATGGCGTAAACTGGCAATACTCCCTCCTACAGCTCCGAGGTTAAGCATACAACATTGTAAATAGAGCGCCTGAGATTTGGCAAAGGGAAAATTCCAGATTGGACAAGACCGTTGCTAACTGCAGGTTGTAGCAGAGGTGTGCCAGTTTCTTGTTGACTTCTTTCCCCTCCCCCCAACACACATGCCTGAGTTTCTGTGATTTAATAGCCTGCAGCTTTTGCGAAGGAGGGGCTTATTTAAACACATCTATTTGTGTTGCATAGGTAAATATTGATCGCTCCCCCCCCCTTTTTTGGCAAACTGTTTAATTTTTGCTTTTTTATTTTCTTTCCTTCCCCCGCCCTTTGTTCTTCTCTGCTAGATAGCACTTCTGTCTGAGATTAAAGTGATCAGAGTTGCTGATTTGCCTTTGACCCAATGTCAGCGGCACTTTAGTGACCAGCCGGTCAACAGTAGAAAATCGATTAGGTAAGGAACTATGTTTTGCAGTAACTTTTTCATCACTGTTTACTCATGTCAGACTGGGCTTGTCCTTTGTATTTTATAGCTGAATAGCTTTGTTAAAATAAAAGAGATGCCATTAAACGCACGCCAATTTGAGAAAACAACAGAATAGATCATAAGAAACATATTAAAAAGAATCTAAGGGTTAAAGGTTCAATCGGTCGTAAACTGAGCTCACTTTGTCAACGACATGATTGTCGTGTGTTAGATGTCACTTGTTTTGATAGTGAACTATCGGCAACTGTTCTCTCTCTCACTTGTAAATATTTTGTAACATAATGGAGCTTTTCTTTCTTTCTTTCTTTCTTTCTTTCTTTCTTTCTTTCTTTCTTTCTTTCTTTCTTTCTTTCTTTCTACTGAGGCAAAACTTCTCATCGTCTCCAATAAAGAATTTCTTCTGAGTAAGGGGCGCGGGATCTAGATCTTAATTTTGGTAATTCGCCTTCCAGTCTCTATTTACATTCTCGGTATGGTGGACTTCCACAATCTGGAGAGCGATTATAAACATTGTGCGCACATGTACTCTCCTAGCATAGATTAGGATTCATTAACCCCCCTTTCTTCCTCCCTCAGTTTTAGTGATACAGCTTCCTTTTGCACGTGAAGAAGTGTAGGACTAAGATCACAGTAATGGCAGAGCACGCAGGCTAAGGGGCCAGGCATTTCGCAGAACTGCTTGCGCTGCTGTTTAGCAGTGAATCAATCTCCTCCTAAACCCCACAGCCCTGTGGCGAAGATAGTTAACCACGGAGACCGTTTCACGACAAACACTCTATTTGAAAAAAGCTTTGGGGGAATAATTCGACTGAAAAGGGTTGATGCTTGGGAAGGGTGAGAGGTGGGTATGGCTGAGGGCTGTAAGTTTGGGAGCGATCCCTTTTTCTCCTCCGAAGCCCCAGAATGGAGAGGACGTAGAATCCATTAAAATTGTCGTCTTCTCCGTCTAGCCTTGTCTTATAGCCAGAGTCGCTTATACAAACAGAAATTCCGCCTTGCCTCCATTACGACCCTGACACTCTACCTACATCCTCACTTTCTAGTTTGTCAGCAGCACGCGCTCATTCTCATCTGTGCAGTTCTTCAGCTCGGCACAAAGCAGTCTCACGCTGGCGCACTCAGAGAAAGAACTCATGTCACCAGGTCTGGAGAGGCAACTACATTCAAGGGAAAGATTGTGAAACTCCTGATTTGCGTTGGCCCACCCACATTGTTCCAGTCCCCCTTTCGACAGTTCTTCATCCTGGCTGGCAAACGTGTGACATGAAACTAGAAGGACAATGTACGTCTGCTTCTGTTCCGCCTCTGAAACGATCGTCCCTGTTATACTTTCGGTTATATTTAGCATAAGTTAAGACCATACGTGTCCTTCCCCCGTGATCAAGCGCCCTCCTCCTAATGCATTCTCATGCGTATGTCTAAAGGACTCGTCTGCTTCCTAGCGTTGGGTGCAGCCCACCAGCTGGGAAACTCTTCCAGCTCCATGTGCTGTCAAGTGATATAAGAGAGAAATCAGCCTATATTCTTCATTGAGAATTTAAGGCTCGGTATGCAGGGCGCAGGGAAGTGACTTCTCCGTTGGAGTCTATTCGCAGCAGACAGCTCTGCTCCGGATTACAGATACTCATCGTCCTGCTCTTCCGCGTGCTGAATCTCGGCTTGCTTTTTGGTCTGTCCGTGGTGCTGATGAAAATTCTTCTCGGGTCGTCCGTACGGGCAAGTCTTCTTCTCACCTTCCTTGGTGCTTTCTGCTCCAGAGTGAGTGGCACTGCTGTCTGTATTTCTAAGTCAGTTGGGTGGATGCTGCCCCGAGGTGGATAAGCATTTGAAAAGGTGGAGAATACTCCATTGGCATTGCTTGTACGGGGTCCTCACGGCGAGCGTTTGATGTAGGGTAGTCTGTAAAACCAGTTCTGTTGTGAGGAGCTTGCTTACTGTCTGAGACCACTTGGTCTGTTTCGAGGGTTATGAACAAGGAATCACATACCCTGTCCTGCCGAAAGAAGGGCCAATCTCTCTCCATGCTCATGTCCGCTTCCTTAGCACCATAAAGTTATGGCGCGATTAAAATGATCAAAAATAAACACATGTGCTCTTTTCCCTTCGCAGATTGTACAAGGTTATCAAGGAAACGAAGTGACAGCTTTTGGTGGGATCGCGCTGCTTGAGTGATGAGAACATTTTGAGCTTCTGAAACCATTCGGAAGAAACTCAGTGCAGTCGAAACCAATGCAGGGCATGGACGCAAGTTTCAACAATATGAACACATCATTTCTTTCCTCTGCTGGGAATCAGTCCATCCATCTGAACTTTTCAGAGAAGAATTCCAGAATCATACACTTCCAAGATGAAGATTGCCACATGCCATTGGCCCTGGTCTTCACCTTGGCTCTTGTTTATGGGGCTGTGATCATTCTTGGCGTCTCTGGAAATCTGGCCTTAATTATCATCATCTTAAAACAGAAGGAGATGCGCAATGTTACCAACATCCTTATTGTCAACCTTTCCTTCTCAGACCTTCTAATGACCATCATGTGTCTCCCCTTCACCTTTGTATACACTTTAATGGACCACTGGATTTTCGGGGAGGCCATGTGCAAGCTGAATCCTTTTGTGCAGTGTGTCTCAATCACAGTCTCGGTTTTCTCTTTGGTCCTCATCGCGATTGAACGCCATCAGCTGATCATCAACCCTAGAGGATGGAGGCCGAATAACAGACATGCCTACGTAGGGGTTGCTGCCATCTGGATTCTAGCCGTGGCTTCCTCCTTGCCTTTCCTGGTTTATCATGTATTAACTGATGAACCCTTCAAAAATATAACAATTGATGAATATAAGGACAAATATGTGTGCTTGGACTTGTTCCCTTTGGACACTATCAGGCTTTCTTATACCACAGCTCTGTTGGTGATACAGTACTTTGGACCACTTTGTTTTATATTTATTTGCTACTTAAAGGTAAGAGAGAATCTATTTTATGATCTCTCCTTATTTCTGTCTGATTTCTGTTTGTCCTTGTAAAGAATTGCCTCTGGGCTAAATGATTCTATATTTTTCTTTGTTGTTGAATTTTGTTTTCTGCAGATATACATACGCTTAAAACGAAGGAACAACATGATGGACAAGATGCGAGATAATAAATACAGATCCACTGAAACCAAAAGGATCAACATCATGCTGATCTCTATTGTGGTTGCATTTGCAGTCTGCTGGCTACCTCTTACCATTTTTAATATTGTGTTTGACTGGAATCATGAAATTCTGCCTGCTGCCACCTGCAGCCACAATGTATTGTTCTTGATTTGTCACCTCACAGCCATGATCTCTACCTGTGTGAACCCTATCTTTTATGGATTCCTCAACAAGAACTTCCAGAGGGACTTGCAGTTTTTCTTTCATTTTTGTGATATTCGCTCCAGGGATGATGATTATGAGACTATAGCCATGTCCACCATGCAAACAGATATTTCAAAGACCTCTTTGAAGCAAGCAAGCCCAGTAGCATTTAAAAAAATAAATAATGATTATGATGAAAAAATATAACCCCCCCCCCCACATCCAACCCAAAGTGTTGTCAGTGTGGTCACAGGTGATATGGGCCCAAGGAAAAGCACAAATTTGTAACAAAATGGGTAATGATTTTTCTTTTTGAAGGAACTCTTGTGTCACTTTGAAATTATATGCTGTGCATTTCCCCCGATTGCTGATTTAATATTCACAGTAGTTATATTTGAATCACACTATAAGACATTGTTGGACCTGCTTCTATTTAGGGTTTTCATCAGAGTTGCACAGTTATGCATGTCTGTACTAAGATTTATCTATTGTATTTATCAAAAAGGAATATTTTTTCAGCAGTGTGAATATATACAAATCCATTGGAAACAACAGTGGTTTGAATGAGACTATCACTAAAGAAGACATCTAGTCTGGCATAAAATTAGATCACTCTGATTTGAAGAGTTTTATTTTTTTAAATCCAGTTTTAGAGCAGTATTAAATAAAACCCCATTTGCTGGAATAACCAGACAAGAATGACTCCCTCACAAAGCCACAGATTAAATTAAATGGTGACATGCATATGCATTGCTGATAGAGATAATTTGTGCTTTAATCAATTAGGATCAAAGAAAGAATTAAGGGCCAATTTCTGTTCTTATTTACACTAGTGAAAATCCAGAGTAATTCCACTGAGTGCAATGGAGTTACTCCAGCTTTTCACCAGTGTAACTTTTAGCAGAATTTGGCTCTTAATCTTGTCTTTGAATTTGATCCTAACATATTACAGCTAGATTTAATAATGTGAACAATTTTTTCATTGAAAAACCAAAATTTAACATTTTCATTTGCTAACATCTGAGGGAATCAGACTGTTAGCATGAAGTTTGCCTCTAAACCAAGACATACACACCATTTAAATCCTACTTACACCCTTTTTTGAGGACCTAAGTGGTGTTTAAGAGCCAGCCCTTTGCACAGGGTGGAATTTCACTCTCAAAGAATACTTTGAAAATCAGATCCCCTAGTAAAAATATATGGTGGTCCTGGCTATCTGAAATTTTAATAGTAATTACTTTACTAGGTCTATATTAATAATGTAGAGCTGTATTCTTCCATCAGATACAATGATGTATTTCTGGACTTTCTCCAACACAATGAAGGAGTTGATCCAGATTTCCACCATTGTAAAGGAGGGCATAATTTGGCTTGAAATTTTTGTTGGCACATTTGGCTGCCATACACCCATTCCATCTGTTGATCAATGGTGTTTTCACCCGTGGAGGCCACTCATTATTTGCCCAAATGTCCACAATACAGTTCTCTGAATTATTACATTTGTTAAAAGGTTTCTCAACTATAAATCTCCAGAATATAGGCATACAGGGCTAGATCCTCTGCTGATGAAAATCTACATAGCTCCACTGAAGTAAATGGAACTACAACAATATCTAGCTGAGAATCTATGCCATAAAGTACCTTTCTGTCTAAGTCAGTTCCTATACAAGTAATCAGCTTGTTTAATACAAAGAATAGACCTGATTCTTGTTTACACTAAGATCCCTTGAAACTATTTTGGCAGTATAAAAGGGCCTAAAAGTAGGTGTAATGTAAGTATAGCACACATGGAAATTAGGCCCGGCATCTCTAAACATAAAGGATCTCTAAGTATGATGTTGAATTTAATATACTCAAAATTTGATAGGAATAGATGATTAAGATATGAAAATATTTTATTTTGCCAGTGTTCAAAAGTCAAAAAATAATGTTGTGCCTTGTGCAATCTTATAAATAATGTATTATATAGAATGTTAAGGTAACAGTGTGTCCTTGTGCTATTATAATTTCATGTATCTCTTTATTTTAGGATCATTTCTTAAAATTTGGGAATGTTATTATGAGGGCGATGAGAGTAATGAGACAACTACTGTACATATATATTGTATCCAGAAGAGAAAATTTTGTTTCAGGAGTTTGGCCACTTTTGTGTTTTGCATGTTTTTCCTTTTCTCTGTGGTCATCTCTGGTGAGACATTGCTAATAGTTTAACAATGGGCTTCTATTAATATTTCCCCTTTCTTCTGTGATAAATGCCATGAATCGGGGTAAACATTCTCACAGGGAGAAACAGAGCATGACTGGCAAATCCATCCTTGTTTTTCCCATTTAAAGAAAAACACTTTCTTGTAACCATACAGAAGGCAGGAGACAAAAGTATTTGGCAAACTAACATTCATGTACCTGCAGGAGATGTTTATACAGTTTCCTCTGTGTTTGGCTCCACTTGCGCAAAGCAACTCTAAAGCTTTTATTGCCTGTGATGCAAATAGAAAAGTGGGGTAACCCAGGGTGCTGGAACAATTTGTATAGTGGGGGTGCTGAGAGCCACTGAACCAAACTGCAAACCTTGTATATGATGGAAACCACTTCAAGCCAGGGGGTGCAGCAGCACCCCCAGCACACCTAGTTCCAGCACCTATGGAGGTAACAGCTCCTATGCCAACCCTTCCTTGTGGTTGGTGTAGGACTTATGAACAAAGCAAAGCAATCCCTGATGACTGTAACAGCCTCTTGAGACTGTTGTCAGTGTGTATAAATGACAGCTGCCTTATAACTGTTCTAGCAATCTACTAGAATTCTTTGAGGGGATAAAAAAGCATGTGGGCAAGGGGGATCCAGTGGATATAGTCTGTTTAAATTTCCAGAAAGCCTTTGACAGGATACCTCACCAAAGGCTCTTAAGCAAAGAAAGCTATCATGGGATAAGAAGGAAAGTCCTCTCATTGGTCAGTAACTGGTTAAAAGATAGGAAACAAAGGGTAGGAATAAATGGTAAGTTTTCAGAATGGTGCAAGATAAATAGTGGTGTCCCCTAGGGATCTGTACTGGGACTAGTACTGTCCAACATATTCATAAATGATCTGAAAAAAAAGGGGGTAAACAGTGAGGTGGCAAAATTTGCAGATGATACAAAACTACTCAAGATAGTTAAGTTCCAGGCAGACTGTGAAGACCTACAAAAGGATCTCTCAAAACTGGGTGTTCTGGGCAACAAAATAGCAGATGAAATTCAGTGCTGACAAATGCAAAGTAATGCACATTGGAAAATATAATCCCAACGATACGTATAAAATGATGAAGTCTATATTATTAGCTGTTACCATTCAAGAAAGAAATCTTGGAGTCATTGTGGATAGTTCTCTGAAAACATCCACTCAATGTGCAGCAGCAATCAAAAAATCTAACAGAATGTTCGGAATCACTAGGAAAGGGATATTTAATAAGACAAAAAATATCATATTGCCTCTATATAAATCCATGGTACAACCACATCTTGAATATTGCATGCAGATCTGGTCACCCCATCTGGAAAAAAAGATATCTCAGAATTGGAAAAAGGTACAGAAAAGAGCAACAAAACGATTGGGGGATGGAAAGCTGCCATATGAGGAGAGAATAGTATGACCGAGACTTCTCAGCTTGAAAAAGAGATGACTAAGGGGGGATATGATAGAGGTCTATAAAATCATGACTGGTGTGGAGAAAATAAATAAGGAAGTGTCATTTACTCCTTCTCATAACATAAGAAGTTTGGGTCACCAAATGAAATTAATAGGCAGCAGGTTTAAAACAAACAAAAGGAAGTATTTCTTCACACAACACACAGTAAATCTGTGGAACTCTTTGCCAGAGGATGTTGTGAAGGCCAAGACTTTAACAGCATTCAAAAAGAATTAGATAAGTTCATGGAGGAGAGGTCCATCAATGGCTATTAGATAGGATGGGCACGGATGCAAAGCCATGCGCTGAAGTGTCCCTAGCCTCTGTTTGCCGGAAGCTGGGAATGGATGGCAGGGGATGGATCACTTTATGATTGCCTGTTCTGTTCATTCCTCCTGAAGCACGTGGCATTGGCCAATGTCAGAAGCTAGGACACTGGACTAGATGGACCATTGGTCTGAGCCAGTATGGTGGTCTTATGTCTTATACCTGGGAGCCAGCCTGGTGAACATCCAGCCCAGCATCAGGTCACCTTTGAACTCTTCCCCCTTCCTTCCCCAAGAAGCGCTGTGTACTCTTCAGCCGAGGATATAGCCCAGTATATTTTTCAGGAACAACATATATTAACAGTACAGTTTGTTATTTGGAATGGTGGTGGGAAGTGAAGACATTGCAGAGAGAATTATGGGCATGAGAAGGTTCCTCATTTAGGACAATGTGTTTGCTAATGCCTGACACCTGCTAGGGCATTTCAAAGGCAAAATCTTTACTCTTCAGAGTATTTTTATGTAGGGCTGGAAGAGATCTTAGGAGGTCATCTAGTACATCCTCCTCATGCTGAGTCAGACCAAGAAAACATAGAACATCCCTGACAGGTGTTTATTTAAGCTGTTCTTAAAAACCTCCCATCACAGTGATTCCACAACCTTCCTTGGAAGCTTGTTCCAGAGCTTAAATACCCTTATAGTTAAAACATTTTTCCTAATATATAACTTAAATCTCTCTTGCAGCAGATTAAGCCAATCTCTTCTTGTCTCACCTTCAGTGGACATGGAGAACAGTTGACCACTGTCCATGTTATAACAGCCCTTAACATATGTGGAGACTATTTGCCCCCGCCCCTCAGTCTTATTTTCTCAAGACAAACCACACCAAGGTTTTTAAACATTTCCTCATAGATTATCCTAACATTCACCTTCACTTTAGTGTCAATATTCTGACAACAGGGTCCCCCAATGCTAGCAAGAGACGACCCCTCCCCGCCACCTGGCAAATCACTGATCCTGTTCTTCATTTTCAGATTTCCTTCCCTGTACTGCTACTTCCCTCATCCTGTACCAGCCAAGTTCCCTTGTATGAGAGCCATTCATCCAAGGTAATGTTGTTCACATGAATTCCACAGTTTCACATTTAGTTTCACATTTACCAAAGCAACAATCACACAATTTTGAGATTAGTTTTTTTACTGTGTGGTGCTGTCCACTTGTAACCCACAACCTATCCTGACTTCTAGACAAAACTCTGTGAAAATTGCTTTTGTTCTGACTTCCAGCCAGGTAGAATGTTTTAGAGAGAGAGAGAGAGGAATCAATATGGCATTCTTATTACTTATTCATTTATGTACGGTACATACAAATCCAAACTACAGCCTTAAATGATACATTGAATTATTTAATAAAAATCTAATAGCCTCCCTTTGTTTGGTCATTTACATTATCTTAGATTCCTGTCCCCACAGCAACAAACATTTTGCTTTTGTTTTTTAACATTCAGTATTTTTATGATTGATAGCAGATAAAATATTACCCTATGTGGTTACCATGTTAATAATTATCTGTGTTCAGATTAATAGTCCCATATTCCTCATTTTCAAAATACTTGTTATTGTGCATTCTGATCTACAGACTTTGTGTCTTCATAAAGAAGGACTACATGAAGATATAAAAGGAATAATTGATTTATTTGTTTCTAGGCTAACACCTACTGTTGGTGTGATGGAAAGTAATCTTGTATGAGGCCTTTAACTAAGGACTGTATTTTATGGTTACAATTAGAAAAACTAAAACAATTCCCCTGATTTTTAATCCCTTTGAATCCATCTCTGAACATTATGTTTAAACCTGGGGAAAAAAAATTCCTACATAACTAGACCCATCTGACCTGGTATATGTGCTAATTATGTTCAGGACTGACCATTCAGAAGGCCAGTGGCTTGAGTGTCCAGTGCTGATCCTGCCATCTTACGATAATGGCCCAATTCAGCGAGACACTTACACGTCATTGAAGTCAATGGAACTCCTGAGCATAAGGTTCAACATGTGTTTAAATGCCTTGCTGAATGATGTTCAAAAGCTTTTCAGCTGGCCATTAGGATCAACCACCAATACAAAGAAGCTGCTTGAGATCCTACTACTACTATTGTTAGTGAGGAGGAACCAGAGCCCTTCCACCTTGATCCTGTATATAAATATTTTTACTTAAAAATTATTACAGAACTTCCATGAAGTGACATGGTGGGACATATGCTGAAGATGCCATGGAAGATGAATATCAGCTAATTCCAGTTCAGGATGTATGATCAGCTTCTAGTAGAAATGATCAACTTCTATATAAAATGTCAACATTTTAAGTAAAATAAATTACCCACCCACAACTAACTTGCCATTGCACCTCTTGTTCTAACATCAGTCTTTTTGAAAAGAAGAAAATTCTTGATAAATATTGACCCTGTTTATAACCAGGGTTTTTAGTAGGAATGAATTCTACCAGCAAAGTCTGGATCTTGACCTATATCTAGACCCCAATTCAGCAAAACGTTTGGGCACATGCTTTAATCCAGCCCTGTTCAGTAAGGCCCTGATTCAGCAAATCGCTCTAACTGAGGTCAATGGGACTTAAGCACATGCTTAAAGTTAAAGATTTTCTTAACTGCTTTGCTGAATAGGAATGGACTACTGAATCAGGGCCCCAGATCTGTCCCAAATATCATAAGGATTTGCTTCTTGGGTTTAGTTTCAGCCTTTTATACAGGTAAGTTCAAGTCATAAACTTTGGATCTAGAGTTGGATCTGGAGTCCAAAGCCTGAGGATGTTTTGATCCATGGCTTTTCTTCAGGTCCTTTTCTAGTTTTTAGCAGTAGAGACTCTAACCAACTGGTTTGCGGTGAATGGAAGAAATAAGAAATATGGATTTTACCTTTCTCATTTTTACAGCATATATTACAGTACAGAACGTGCTCTCAGATAACACCTCTGATTTATGCAGTTGAAAGGAATTTGACTGGATGGAGGGGGTGTAGAGGGAGGAGATGCTAAATTATACTCAAATGATAAGTTGCATTGACAGTCTTTTTCTCGGCTAAAGGATATAGATCAAAATCATGACTGATCTACCATGTTCTTTTCATGTCTAAATTATTTGATATTCAGTATTTGCCTCTCTAAGGTGAAAAGACACGTACCTGAGTCATTACCAGTGTGTGTTTGAAAGGAAGATATGTTCTTTTTTGCATCAGTTTTACTGAAGTCCAAATGTTTTGGGATGTCATGTAATTTAAGAAAGGAAAAAACTATAACCAACTCACATCTTTTATGCTCTAATTTGCCTGTTGCTGATGCTGATACATATTAAATGACATTTTTGTTTAAAAATAGCACTAGTGGTCTTATGTAAGCTAAAAAATTAAAGAAGGTACAGGGTTAAGGCTGTCAATATGTTGCACTTAAGTTCTGTTCTGGGAAGGGATGCTTTCCTGAATAGGCCTTATACTGTGTCATGTGTTTGTAAAACCCAGGCATGGCAGGATCAGTTCAGCACAGAGAATTCCTGTTTATCACAACAAATTGTACTCCACAGTTCACCCTTTATTTTCCATGTGCATATCAGGCTATGGGCAGATTTCACAGATCCACACTGCCCTCAGAAATGTATGCCAGATATGTCTGTTTCAGATTGTTGCATGCGTGTAATTTACGCTGAAATCTCCAATGTCCAATCAGTCTACTACTAATTTTGGAGATCTTCAAACAAGAACAGGTATATCTGACATAACATACATTTTGAAAGACAGAAAGAAGAAAAACAGCAGAACAACAGTTAATCATTAATTATTGCATTTTTTGAAATATGTATATGAAGATTTGAGGGCAGAATCAAGCACTAATTGAGGCCAGCAAGCTGTCATATAAATGGTTGGTGGGGCATTGGAAAGCATGCCCAAGCAGTGACCTCTAACAATTACATTTCTCTGTTACACCATTTAAAAAAAGAGAGAGATCCTCACAACTGCCAGGCAAGACAACTGATAATCTGTTACGACTTTCCATCTCAGGTTTACCTGGATCTCATTACTAAGGCCAAAGAAAAAAACCATTTTGGCATTAGCAGAAAAGTATATTCTACAGTGCAGCCCTTGACACTGGCAAAACATTGAGTTCAGTTTCTTTCACTTCTACAGGGTGAGGGCAAACTATTTTATGGCAGGAGCAGAGCCCTGGCCACCTTAAATCTCCCTTGTTCTTATTCTCACTGATGCGGTGTAGCTCTTTTTTACTTTTATTGCTGATGTCTGTGAAATGGTGTTTCTTGGAGGAGCCTCAGGTTTCTGTGTTGAGTATTCCTTATGCCACAAGTGTTTCAATATATTGACCGTGAGGTTGGTTGTTTCTGTGGAAATGCTATTGGGGGTTTGATGGCTGAATCTCATTTTGGAGACAAAATGTATCTACTAACATGTTCCATTCTCTTCCTCATTTTATTTTAAGATTCTTTACATGTGGTCCTTTTGCTTTATAAATCTTTCACCTAATGGAGAAGCTTGTATACTTATGGGGGTAGAAAGGGGTAATTTTAAATTGTTGCAAGCCAAGTAGTTTTACTTTAAAAAATACTAAAACTATTTAGTCCAGAGAAACAAGAAATGGTGGGCCAGCTCTTAGTACGTGTTTCTCTTACTGCCAAACCAGGAAAACCAAAATAAAAATATGAAATAATTAATAAAGGTTATTTATAAAACTATCTCAGAGATGTGAGTCCCACTACTTTAGTCACAGAAATTCTTTTGCATACCTTAGGGGACACCATGATATGCAACATAACCACACTTATTAACCATGCTATTTATTATTAAAGAAAAGAAAAGAAACCATTAAACAATACAAAACAAATTACAGAACACAACTGATAAACTGGTTACTTCTGTTACAATCTCTATATGCCTCTTTGTAGAGAACTTTTAGAAGAGATTTCACAGTTAAAAGTGAAATCAGGATGTACTTCATTTGGTAAATTAAGACCAAAGTATATTGTGTCCCAAAGTTATTGTCAATTTAGTCTTAGTTTCTTACTAGATACTTAAAATTGTTTATGTATGGACAAAATAATGTGTTTAAGGGCAGGTGATACCTGTCTTCTTGTTATTAGCAACCAGCCAGTTTATAATTGGGCAAAATAAATAATCTTATGAAATCTAAGAAAATATTTAAATCAGTTACTTAGAGGAAGCCATTTAAGGATCTTCAAGACAAGCCAATTATGAGTATTAAGAAACTTAAATCTGCAATTTCTCGGTTTGCCAATGGTTAGCCCCTGTCTCCTCTCCAGGAATACATAGTGTAACCATGTGTTGATTAACAGGAGAAACTGTTAGTATTTTAAGTTACAACAGAATTTCCATAGCTAAACAAAATGATTACAAGAGCTTTAAAATCTAATCCAGTGTTTTAGTTAATTTTCTTTCACCAATCCATTTTGGGGCGCTTTTTCTAGAATTGGTTTCTTCTTTAGTCCTCTCTGTTCTTGTTAGGTCTCTGTAGTAGCTTGCTTGTAGAGATGGACAGGATGACTTGTGGCATTCTTGCTGTTAAGCAGGGTAGCAGAGGGTGTGTGTGTGTGGAGGTACCCACTTCAGAGTTTTATACCATTCTACTTCCTATTCGCTTGAAATTATAGAAAAGCCACTTTCAGGTTTGTTTAGAATCCAAGCTGATTTCTGTTCATTGGCTCAGTACTTTCATAGGTTATCCTTAAAAGCCTCTTTTTCTTATGAATATATAATTTATTAATGCATGTATGCATTGGGATTGTAATTCTTTCTTGGCAGTTATAGTTCCTTTGTCTTTGTGGTGGGAGATTCTCAGACATCTTTAAGTTTAGAGTTTTAACTCTTTTTTTATGCAGTCCATTTTCTGAGATATTCCTTCTAAATTTAAACTTAAAACTTATGGTTCTTAAAACTGTTTTTTCAAAAATGCAATGATTTTTAGAGTGTGTTTATCTTAAATAGCTTTTAAAGAAGTTGTTGAGTCTTCATAACAATTTTTGAGAGATTATTCTTCTTGTTTTCCTAATATGGCTTGAGCACTGCCAATAATTAAATCCCCATTAAAATAAATATTCAATACCTGAATGGCTTCTTACATTACTAATTGGTTTAGCAAGATCGTTAGATTACATGCTGGTCCTGTGATACTGAGGCCTATTGGTGGTTCACTACTCTGTGTCAGCAACTTCTATCAGGCCTGACAAACTCACTGGACCTAACATGTTGCTGTCATAGTATTTATCTATAAAGACTGTCTTGTAAGGTATTTAATGAAAGCTGGTAATATCCTGGTCACTCATATCATTGTGAAATGTGTGTATTAACATTATATGAGAAATTTAGGATACTCACTGATATTATGCTTTAAAATCTGTAACCAAACAAAGAGAGAATAGGTTTTCTTCCAGACAGGAGGAAAGATAATTATCTCTCTGCCACTAATATAAATGAAGCATTGTGAAAACAATACCAAAAGAAGCCCCATTTGCAAGTAAGTCATCAGGAAAAGCCAGGTTGACTGGGGATGTGAAACCATCATGAGAAACCAAGGCCACAAGGGGGTGTCTTGTCTCTGGGGTCAAAACAATGATTTTTGGGGAACTATAAGCACAAAAGATATTTTGTTATCCATCTTTGAGGGAACAAAGAGATCAGTAGTCTTTGCATCCATGAAAGCTGGATCCTGGCCCAGGGAGGCCTTGTGATTCTGAGAGGAGGCTTTAGGTGAGAAAACCACCCTAGACAAAGATTGTAGCCTGTAAAGTTGTAGCCTCTAGAAATCATATTATACTTTTATTTTATTTATGACAATTTTCTGATTTTTTTAACTTTGCTTAGTATCACTTGAATCTCTATTCTTTATTAATACATTTAGTCCTGGTTTTATTTTAAGTTCATCTCAGTGCAATATATAATAGTAAAGTGTGCTGAGCTAACAGGCTGGTGTCTAAACTGCCTCTCTGGAGACAGCAGTCTTTGTAATTTCTGTGAGTGTCCAGTGAGAGGGGCTGGATACTGCAGCGGAATGCTCCTCCAGGGAGTCTGGGAACTGAAGAGCAACAAGTGAGGGTTTACAAAGCAAAGTGTGGGCTGGCAGAATACTAAGCAGTTTGTTTGGCTGGTTAACTAACTGGGATGGCAGGGAGCTGACACTTAGTTTAGCACCAGCAAATCTCTCTTTTGCTGAGGCAGATAGGTAACAATGTGACTTACAGTTCTGGACACCCCAGGAAAGCATCACTGGTACATAAAGCATTTTACCATTTACATAGGAATGATGTTAGGAAATTATGTTAGGTGCTTTGCCTTTAGGTAAAATACTTGCATATATGCCATTCAAAATGATTTTCCATTTCAACATTAGAAATAAACAAAAGTTTAAAACATTTGCAACTACATATGTTTTTCCTAGAGGCTTTTCTGAATGCTGTTTTTAGAATTATTATAAAATTCATTTTCAGTAAGATATTTCTAGAATTCTCAGTGAATGTTTACGTAGAAGTTGTTCTCGGGAGGGTGAAAAAGCCAACTTTACATGAAGATTTACTGCTTTGTTAACCCAACCTTATGTTCTTTTTCATGTCAGATCTTTTTGTAAAGCATGAATGTTTTACATGGTTTGTATTCTTGAGATAAGGACTACATTTGTACCAAACTGGTATTTATACAAGAGTGAGGTATCTTAGTCTAGATAAGACACTCTAAGGGTAATAAACATGGTTTTATGGCTAATGAGGGATATCTGCTTGACATTTGACTTGTCTTTGGGTGATAGTAGGACAGATTTCTGTTACCAATCTGCCTGATGCGTCAGGTGATCAGGCTGAGGCCACAGGATTGTTAATGGAGGAGATGACGGAACACATCAAGTGTCTAAGTTTTAAAGCTTTATTGATAAAAAAATAAAATAACAGCGGAGAGTGATGGGTGCTCCCCACATCACTCAGAGGAAGGAAGAAAGCATTAGTGCCCCAAGCCCTAACCCACTTTCATACTCACACCTGCACTACATGAGGCTGGCCAGACCTGGGTGTAACATAAGAAGAAGAGGGAGAAGGGTGGACGGGAGTTCTGTCATGTGTGCACAGGTCGTCCAGGGTCCGCTGTGATCTCCAAATTGCTTCAGCTCTCAGGAGGGTTTTAAGTCCTGGGCTCCTTTGGGGCTGTTCCATTCCATGACTTCTGTTCCTGGTGCTTTTTGTGCCAGTCCAAACCGGCTTTCTGTGGTCTTCTCCGCTTTCCCAAAACACAACGGCTCCAGGGACGCGAAGCTCTGCTACCCCCCTCGTTGTTTCGCCGGTGTTTTCCATCTCTGCAGCCCTGGTTCAGTGTATTTTTTCTTTTCTCATGGCTGGCTGTGGCTGGGTGAGATAATTTTTCATCTAGCGCTGTGACCTTGGACTGGGGCCAGTGTCTTATTGTTGGACTGAGCTTGCTAGCTGCAGTGTTGAGTTAACCTGTTCTCTGCTCTCTTTCTCCTTCCCCCTTTGGCCTTTTGCAGCCTGCAAAAGTATCTTCCACTCCCCACTTACACCTTTGACCCTTCCCAAATTGCCCTGCGATGCTTGCAACAGCGTTAGCAATATACAACGCATATACAATGCTGATCTGCCTCCCCCAGGGGACTCCTTGGTGGTGGTGGTGGTGGTGGGGGCTTGGGTGTGACAATAGAAGCAGAGAGCACCTGGAATTTCTTTGATTAGCTTGAACATTTTGTAATATAACTAGCTAAACATAACATGCATTGTTATATTTCAAACATCCTGGCTCTAACGTACTTGTAGCTATATCTTAATATTTGGTGAAGACACAGACAAATTTGTGATGAGATAACATCAAAAACAAAAGTAAGGTAATAGTTTTATTAATATCATTTTCCCATCAGTATTGAAGTCTCTCCCTCATACTCACCTATAGTTGTATGTATATATTATATTTTGTTGTTTGTAGTATCCTCAGATATTTGACGATAAAAGTTCTTTCCTATATTTTTTCTAGATTTAGCAAATGCTATATTTCAATAATGCCATTGCTGGAAAAGTCCAGGCTGCCTTTTGTTTACCCCGTTGGGTATGTCTACACTGCAATGTAAGCCCAGAGTTAGTGGGACACAAGTGAACTGAACCATGTTAGGGAACCTTGAGCTTAAGTGTCTACATTGTATTTTAACCCTAGATTAAGAATTTTCTGACCCATGATTGAACCTAGGGCTCTGGCCTCCACACTGCAGAGCACAAACCTGACTCAAAGTAACCATATCACAGAGACCCTAGCACACACCCCCAAAATGTGGCCGCTCTAGCTCTAGGAGCATGGTACAATGTGGGAAAACTTCATTGCTCACCCTGCACATTACCAGGAAGCAACTCACTTTGCAAAAGGCTTGATCAGTTCACTCTCCATTGCAAACCCAGGAGGCTTTCTAACACTTTGATTGCAGATCGGTGATCAAAACAGAATGGGTTAATGCTGAACTGATCTGCTGCCTTTTGCCCAGGGGGTGAGGGGACTTCTGTTTTCAGGAGAGTGGATTGCAGACTGTCGTGATAAAGAGGACTAAGGAAGTTCTCCCATGGAATTGTGGGATAGTCCTGGATGACTCTTGGGATCTGAGTCAAGTGGGGTTGTAGCAAAACTGCAAAGAAATAGGACTTGGACGCTGGGTCCTGGTTTGATTTAAGGTCAGACCCTCCAGCCCTCTAGGGCTGTGGGACCCTGGGTCCGAGCCCTGGGTTAGTGCATGGGCTCAAGCATGGGCTTACATTGCAGTGTAGACAGTTTCTGCATTAGCATTGTCATTGCAGTCTGCAGGAGTGCATATTGAGACCCTAATCCAGCAAGATACTTCAGTATCTACCTAACTTTCAGCATGAGTGGTCCCATTGACTTCAGTTTACTCTATTCATCTGCGTACAGTTAGGCAGAAGCAAAAGTACCTTGCTGAACCGGGGCCTTAGAGCCTGATCAAAAGCCCAGTGAGGTCAATAGAAAGAGTCCTATTGACTTAAATGGGCTTTAGATCAGGACCTTATTTCAAGCTTTCTCTTTCCTCACCCCCACTCCAAATTAGATATGTTTATTACTGCTGTCCTTCACTCATGGAAGCAGAAAATATAATGGATTCCCCAGTGTCCCTTAGTACTGTGCATTTTTCTTAATGCAACTTTAAGCCAAATGCATCTGCCAAAACTGTCTGGCTTGCTGATTTTAACTAGGTTACTGCAGTGAAAAATTGGAAGAAATGAACTGGCTTTGCTGAGTGTATTTTTGGTTCCTGACAGGTCTATACATTTACAATTTTTTCATTACCAAGAGTGTGTGTTTATTAATTATTATTATTGCTATTATTGCTGCTATTTTGTTATAATCATTATTATTATTATTATCTTCCAGAGCTGAATGATTTGCATTTCAAATTCACCCTGCACTGTAAGAAATATCAGTTTGTGGCAGGAATTGTAGATTTCTCCAATAACAATGCTTCCTATAAAGCAATCTTCAGCAGTCAAAGAATAGCAACAATGTGATGACAAATGTTGGCCTCCAAAGTAATATCTTTAAAATTAAGTATGGAAAATATTAGATTAAACATATGATAATTCAGTTTGAAGGGTGACATTTTTATTTGGAAAATTACAGTTTCAAATAGCTCCTTGACTGTGTGAAATTACAGAGCCTGAATCTAGCCTCACCCATATTGGTTTTACACAAGGACTTCATTGGAGTTATTCTTGATTTATATCAGGAACATAAATGACATCAGACTGTAAATGACATCAGAATCAGGCCTGCACTATTTATTTTACACTTATAGGGCTGAAGGCTGGGACTGTTTAATGTTTTGTCCTTACAGTGTCGGTCATAATGTGACTCAGATCTGGTTAAGGTCTATAAGTGCTACTGCAACATAAATCAATAAAAATAATACTAATTATTAATAATGATAATAAGGATTCACCACAGGGGTGAATGCCTGCAGCCTCTTCCTCTTATTTGTCTTTTTTATCAGTTCTACTATGAAAACTGGGCTTATGCTCCCTACTCTTTCACAGATCTTTATTCTACACCTTTTTGCCAGTGTGACTCTTACTCCCTATTTTTTTCCAGGAACAAATTTCAAGCCTACCACGGCACCACTCCTGGAATCCATTTGATTGGGGCTAATTCCACATAAGATTTTTACTTTTACAGTAATATACACTATGTATCATAGATTTCAGATTCTTTCAGAAGGTTCCAAAAAGACATTCTAAAGGCCAGATTCTAATTTTATTTAACTTGATGAAAATCCAGAATAACTTTACTGAAGTCCATAGTGCTACTCCAGATTTACACTGGCTTAACTAGGAAAGGAGTCTGGTCTCCAATGTCATTCGACCAGTTTCGCTTCCCCACTCCACACTCATCCCTATGAAAATTACATCTATCTATTTTTTAACAAATGTGCTTTTATGCATTGCTGACTATGGCAGAGTGTTACATTTCTTATAGCAATTCAGCCCCAATAAAATATAATCTTCATAAATAGATAATGCAGTTCATGATCAGGAGTAATGCACATTTTGTTGATGATCAGCCTCATATGGTAATTTTTAGATTAACTTGCATTTGTTCCAAGGGGCAAAAAATGCACGTGATCGTGGTGTTTGCTATACTCCAGTATGTTAAATCTCAGCTTTATCTACCTCCTGGATTGCAACTTTCCCTCAATCTCATTTCTGAGGCTACTTTCACACAGCCCACCATCTCTGGATCCCCACCCCTGAGCTAGCTTGCTATGATGCCATCTTCTCATCTTTTAAATCCCATTTTAAAACTTCTTGCAACCAGGCCGATTAACTCTTACACCAAAAAGAAAAAAACTATGACATGGATCGTCCTCTCTGGCAATAAACAAAAAAACTTGCAGTGTGGAAGGAAGTGCCTGGGAGGATTTACTTGCAGAGTGTCTCCTGTATTATTGTGTCAGAGGGCTAGATTTTCTGCACAGAAAAATCGGGTGTATCGTTCTGGATCTAGGCCAATGCCATCCCTGCAGAAGTCCTATGTCTCTCACCCCCATGGCTCCATCAAAGATGTACTACTGGGAACTTTCCCAGGCTGTGGTGGCCCCTGAGGCACCTGATGGGGATAATACAGTAGTTGTAGTTTTTATTATCTTTTCCAGAGAATTTCTATGAGATCAAAAGGAGGACACTGTGTTTTCCCCGATCCACCTACTTCTCCCTCTGGCTCACTCAGTCCTCTTCCCCTACCCTAGGCTGACCAGACAGAGCACTCTTTGGAGTGGGAGTGTGTTGGCAGAAAGGAGGTGGCTGATCTCTTGAATCTGCTTTGGTGGGAGATATCTATGTGCAGAGTTTCCCATATGTTAATGGATGGGAATGCTGAGAGCAGCAATATGACTCAATAATAGTTAAAAAGGTGAAACCAAGGTACACACCACACATCACTTCTTGTTTCAGTTATTTGCTTTTTCACATCCCATTCCTCTCCTACTTACTGACTACTTAGTCTGAAAGTTTCTCCGGGAAGGGATCTTGCCTCCTTATACGGTTGTGTACTTATCCAGTTGTGTATTAACAGTAACATATTATAGTGCCTGAAAGTGGGCTTGAAGCACATGCCTTTCAACGAGTGGTGTACAATGGAGACATTACACTTGGTCTTTGGGTGTGAAAAACTATAGGTGTATAGTGTGATGTTGTCCCCATAATGCTTTATACAAATATGCTTATGAGTGTAAATACGACATAACTGGAATATGTTTTATATTAGATATGCAATGTAACAGATCTTTGCAAAGGTTATGTTCTACTGAATTCATCCTATTTGTATGCATATATCATTTTTATATCTGGAGTTACAGGCGTTGACTCTATGCTTGTATTTAAAGTGTTTGCTTTAGGAACACCTAAGGCAAATCTGGTCAACATAGTGTGAAGGGGTTATTTAAGTAATTGGGAGTACTTGGCTAACAAAGGACCTTGACAGATGCCAATCCACATCTGAGCTTTCCTGGGAACATTCAAACTAGCATGTGGACAATGGCATCGGCTTGTAAAGAACTGAGTCATGCATGGACATGTGACTTGCCCATGTGACTCCAAAACTTCATTTTGTAGCTGTAATTCTACACAGGGAGAAAGAGGAGTTTTCACCCAAGAGAGAAACTATATAAGCCCCTGGGAAACCCCTCCATTTTGTCTTCAGCTGGCTCAAGAGATACCCTCTCCACCCCAAAGAAATGCCTGAAAGAAACTGGAACAAAGGACAGTAACTACAGGGGTGTGTGTGATTGCTGGACCCAGACTAGGAGGAAGTCTAGTCTGTCAAAGAAGCTTATTGGAACATCTCTGAGGGTGAGATTTACCTGCATTTAGTTTCTCACTGTATTAGGCTGAGACTTGCATGTTTTATTTTATTTTGTTTGGTAATTTACTTTGTTCTGTCTGTTATTACTTGGAACCACTTAAATCCTACTTTTTATATTTAATAAAATCACTTTTTACTTATTAATTAACCCAGAGTAAGTATTAATACCTGGGACAGGGAGGGGTGGGGGTGTAAACAGCTGTGCATATTTCTCTATCAGTGTTATAGAGGGCAAACAATTTATGAGTTTACCCAATTTAAGCTTTATACAAAGTAAAACGGATTTATTTGGGGTTTGGACCCTATTGGGAGCTGGGTATCTGAGTGCTGGAGACAGGAGCACTACTTAAGCTGTTTTCAGTTAAGCCTGCAGCTTGTGGGGGATGTGGTTTAGACTTGGATCTGTGTTTGCAGCAGGCAAGCATGTCTGGCTCAAACAAGGCAAGGGACTGAAGTCCCATGCTGGCAGGGAAAACGGGCCCAGAGGTAGTCTAGGCACATCAGGTGGCAGTCCCAAAGGGGTTTCTGTGATCCAACACGTCACAAATAGCAACCTGAGGAACATTATAAAAAGATGGCTTTTTTGATAAGGGCTCATAAATTCTCTCTGCTTACTTTTTAAAGACAGTTTTTTCACCAGTAAGCAAGCTGATTATCTGACAGTTTTCACTTGGTATAATGAAGCCCCTCATCTTCAAGTGTATTTTTGCTTTTATAGCTTAGTTTTAGGAGACTTATGGTGCTTCTTAACTTTGAGGGATTATTCTATGTCAAAACTATTGGGTACACAAGTCTCTGATAGAATTTTTTTTGTAACGCCCATGATTGTTGCAACAGTAAATTCTAGTTTTCCATGATCCTTATATTAGATGTTGAAATATCCTGAGAGTGAGAATGCTGACAGAACAAAATATTCTTTTGTAGCTTCAAAACCTACTGCATTTAAAGCAGTGTTGATTGCACTAATATCAATTTCTTATTGGCTAAGGTATCCAAAAAGGTTACAGATACCCCCTCCCCAGTTTTTCTGATGAATAAATGTAGTATTACTGGCCCCATAGTAAAATCACAAATATAATTCATATGTTCTTACTAGAGATTGGCACTAGCCATGTCCACATTAATTGTTCCCATTCACTTTCTCTAGATCAGGGGTTGGCAACCTCTGGCATGTAGCTCATCAGGGTAATCTGCTGGCAGGCCACGAGACATTTTGTTTACGTTGACCGTCCACAGGCACGGACCCCTGCAGCTCCCAGTGGCCACAGTTCACCGTTCCCAGCCAATGGGAGCTGCAGGAAGCAGCAGTCAGCACATCCCAGTGGATTACCCTGATGGACTGCATGCGGAAGATTGACGATCCCTGCTCTAGATGTTTTACCCAGAAATGGGGCAAGGCTGCATTGAATATGACTATTCTTCAAAGGAAAGCTGTGACTAGAAGTAGACCCCAGAGTGGAACCTGCTTACCACAAAGAAAAATTCCTCTGGCACTATATAATTCATTTTTGAAGGAGTTTGGGTACACAGCATGGTGATGATAAAGAAGCCATCAGGCAAATTATGCGTCTTCATAGACCCACAGTCACTGAACTGAGAATAAAAAAGAAGCCCTTATCCACTGCCCACAACTGATAACAAACTGCCAATACTCTCCAAAGGCAGAATCTCTGTGGTCTGTGAAGCGAGGAATGGTGTGGCACAGGCAGACCCCTAGGCCTCACTGAATACTAACAAAAGCATAGCTGGAAACCAGTCTGGCCTACCCATGTGTTAGCATTGTTAAAATAGATGTTAAGTTGATATGGACTGGCTACAGAGCTTTCATCATGGAGAGAGGTACAAAAGATGTGTTCTCTATGAGATACTTTAATGCACACTGGTGGCTATAACTGGCTATAACAGCTCAGGTAAAGTATGCTACAAGTGGTGCCACCTAGTGGCTGAACATTACAATACAGCTTTAGCATGCCATCACACACACTGTTAATAGATTAGTTACTTAATCATGGAGCTGGCTGAGAATTTTCAAACAAAACAGGTTTTTATTGGAAATGTAACAGTTTTAAGAAACTTCCAGAAAGAAAATGGGATTCCATCAGAAATCTGCCTGATTTCCTACTGAGTTGTCTGGTGGACTGTTGGGAAGCTCAGGACTCAGGGTCCATGGGTCTGGAGCAGCCCCACTACGTGGACTGTCCCAGGGACAGGGACCCCAAGGGTTACATGTTCCCAGGTATGGAGCCCTGGAAGAACTGGGAGACCCAGCTTGAATTTTAAGCAGTCACCCACATTTTCTGCAGGTGTTCTTACGAAATAAAGGAACTGGATTATTCCTTCTTTGGAGCCAGAAAGAGTGCTTGGGACACTGACTGGCTTCAATAAGGTCTGTGATTGTCTTTGGATCCAAGATTCATCTGCTGGCAGTCATTAGCACCTTTTAGAATAGCAACCTCATTTCATGTGCTCCGCATCATAGAGTCTGCTACTCAGTTGCGTTCCAAGTGCTGATTTCCAAGAAATATAATGATCATGCAAGTACCAATTTTCTACTCTTGAAAACAGAGAAGCCCTAGTGAACTTAAACTATATCTGCATTACAAGCGCTACAGCAGCACAGCTGCAGTGTTTCAGTTACTCAGTAACTCCTCACTTAACAATGTTAGGCAAATCCAATTTCCCCATAAGAATTAATATAAATGCGGGGGCTGGGGGGGGAGTCAGGTATAAGTTTTAAACAAACAATTTAATACTGTACACAGCAATGATGATTGTGCAGCTTGGTTGAGGTGGTGGAGTCAGAGGGTGACATATTTCCGAGGGAATGTCTTACTGCTAAATGATGAACTAGCACTCGGCTGAGCCCTCAAGGATTAACACATTGCTGTTAATGTAGCCTTACACTCTACAAGGCAGCACAAATGGAGGGAGGAGACACAGCATGGCAGTGGCTGCAAACATTCCTTGTGGAAACTGAACATGATGATGAACCCATGCTATCCCACTGGATATCCCAAAGTGCTCTCTGTGTGTGTGCGTGTGTGTGAGACAGACACACACACATGGTGTGTGTGTAGGGGGAGAGACAGAGACACACACTATATCTGTGTGTGAGAGAGAGAGAGATGCGCATTGCCCCTTTAAGTACGCTGACCCTATTCTAAGTACACGGCTTTTTTAAGAAGATCAGCAAGTTGAGACAGCAGTTGCTGCCAGCAAGCTCCCTCCATCCTGAGCCCTGTCATGTCCCCGCACCTCCTCTGTGGAGATGAGGTATAGGAGCAGGGGGAAGGAGCGGGGGGAGGGAGACACCCTGACATTAGCACTTCTCTACCCTGCCCCCTGAACAGCAAGCAGGAGGCTCGGAGCAGCTCCAAGGCAGAGGGCAGGAGTGGCACACAGCAGTGGGGGAGAGGGACATCTGAACTGCCCAGCAATTGATAACCTGCTGGGCGGCTGATGCACAGGGAATTTAGGGGAGCTGATGGGGGGCTGCTGGTCCACCCTGGTTCCAAGCCTCCACCAGCTAGCTCCAACGGGCTGCTCTTCTTGCAAGCAGTGGACAAAGCAGGCAGCTGCCAAATAACGTTATAAGGGAGCATTGCGCAACTTTAAACGAGCATGTTCTCTAATTGATCAGCAACGTAACAACGAAACAACGTTAACAGAGATGACTTTAAGTGAGGAGTTACTGTATACTGCTAGTGCCAGAGGGGGTTTTTCTATCGCTGTAGTAAATCCCCCCGACACACACACACACACACACTTGAGAGGAAGTAACTAGGTTGACAGAAGAATTCTTCCACTGACTTAGCAGTGTCTATATCAGCCTTTGGTTGGCTTAACTGTGTCTCTCAGGAGAGTGAATCTTTCACACCCCTGAACGAGTTAGCTAGGTCAACCTAAATTATAACCAGCAACCAAGAAAAATTGCATGGGCTGAATTCAAAGATGGTTGTTTCTATGAATTCATTGTGGATATATCATCTGGAGAATAGTTATCTATGCAATACGTGGACTGCTGCTGAGTTGGATCTAATCTCTACAGGGAAAATTCTGCCCTCAACTCTACACATGTATATTCAGAAAACTGCAGCAGTCAGTGTTCTGTTTTGAGGATTAAACTAAGCAAAATGTATCTGCCAATGTTCTCCAAGCCCTCAAAAGAACAGGTCTCCCCATCTATACCTCCTGTGGGTTTGTGAATGCAGATCACCCAAAAGAGTGAAAACAATTCTGCTGAACAGTGTAGCTGGAGTATGAGCTGGGCTTTCCAGGGTTTACAGATGAACTGCGGGACAAATTCAGCTCTTAGTTTCATGGATATTTATGTTCATTTAATACACATAGAAAAGTTAGATAAGATACCTTAAGATACTGTTGCTGGAAGTTGCCAGTATCACTACTTTATTTCTTAGATATGGAAGTAAACATGGAGGTTGGGCCACCTCACACATTTAAATTAACATGCTGGCATTTTTCTGAATATGTTATACCCCAAATATACCTGGGTTTATTTGAACTGAATGTGTAAATAGATAAATATCCTTGTGTATATTTAATCTGAATGCATAGTGCTCTTACTACATGTACCTGCAGTTTTTTAAATGAATGTGCTGTCATTCAAAGAGTTGCAGTTGCATATATCTGGAGTATCACACATTCTTTCTGATATATTCTCTTGCATATTTTGACACAACAAATATTTGCACCTCTGTATATGTAAACTATCAATTCCAATGAATACATACAGTGTAGATTGAAGGAACTATTCTGCGTGGAAAGAAGAAAGCATTTTTACCAACATTTTTATGATTTTTCTTTCCTCTTTTTCATTTTCCTATTGGCTGGAATGGAGGAGCAGAGTTTACACCCCACTGAGGAGAGAGGATATAGGAATTCAATTTAGTTTTTTAGAGGGGAATCTTTTGTGTCTTTTATGTCACAGTGATAAACAATTTCTCCACTAGCATTGGGGCCGACAACGCTATCCATATACCTAGGTGTTTATACCATGCCTATTACTATGTTAGCCGAACAAAACCCTGTTTTTGCACTGCCACAAAATGGTATATCACATCACTGTTATTGGAGCATTGTGTTTTGGGAAACTCTGCCTCCCTGTTTCTTAATGATTAGGAAACTCTTTATTGCCTCTATCATCTCCCCAATCTTTAGATATCTTTACTCTTTCTTGCAAGAAGTTAGAACCCTCTAGTCTGAATGTTTTCAATTCATTCAGCATATATTTCAGAACTATTGGGATGCAGCCATCCATTCCTAGAGATTTCTCTCATTTTAATTCCCTGATTTATTTTTCATTTATTCTGAAGTTGTGTTTTTTATTTTTTTCATTTAATACTTTCTATTAATAGGAAAATATGTTCATTTTCCCAGCCATATACATCTCATTTGTCAACAAATTAATCTCATTATCTGTTAAAGCTCTTGCAGTCTCTCAGTCTTCTCACTTCTTATATATTTTTAGTTTTGTGGTGTTTGCTTTTCAAGTCTTTTGTATTTCATTTTCCAATTACATCCTTGGGTGTCTTGAATATTTTCTCACATTTCTTTACTGTACACACCATAGGCACCGACTCTGTGGGTGCTCCGGGGCTGGAGCACCCACAGGGAAACAATGATGGGTGCTGAGCACCCACTGGCAGACCCCTATCAGCTTCCCCCCCACCAGTGCCTCCCACCTGCTTGCGAGCCTCACGGATCAGCACCTCCCCCTCCCTACCAGCGCCTCCTGCCCACCACGAACAGCTGTTTCGTGGTGCGTAGGAGGCTGGGAGGGAGGGGAGAGGAGCGAGGATGCAGCGCGCTCTTGGGAGGGGGTGGAATTGGGTGGGAAGAGGCGGGGTGGGGGTGAAGCGGGAGTGGGAAGAGGCAGGGTAGTGGTGAGGCCTGGGGCAGAGCCAGGGGTCGAGCACTTCCCGGAACTTTGGAAAGTCAGTGCCTCTGATACACACTATTTTTATAGTAATTATCCTATTGACTTATAGGTCTCATGCACTCCCATTTTTTTCCATTGATCCCTCCATATCTCAGGCGTGCTACATTTTGCTTTCTAAGATATTTATTTCTCCACGATATAAGTATCTGTTGGGCTGCCTATCATTTGCTTTAGTGTACTTCCCAGTATCCCTTCTGTGTCTTTCTCCTGCACATATCAGATTCCCCAGTGTGTGTTTTAAGCAATATATTTTTCTATAATTGCTTTCAAGACATGTTGTAATAAGCTGTATTGCATAGAAGAGGAAAGGGAAGTATGGCTTTTCCCATTTAAAGGGAAGTAGAAAAAAACTGCTTGATGGGGCAGAGAGGCTGCACATCACTAGAAAAGGCGTTAAGGCCCAGCTAGCCCCATCCCACTATATCTGCAGTCAATGGAGGGGGAATTAGGAGCAGAGAAGAGGAGAGAGCCTGAGTCAATTCAGGATTGACTGGCCAGGAAGGATGGAGCTCTGCCTCAAGAGAGCTTTGCCTGCAGAGTTGTGGAGAAATGGGCCTGCTAGCTGGAGCAGCCACTGGGGAGGAGCAGTTAGATCCCTAGAAGCAGGCAACACATAAGTAAGAGACATTTTGGGAACCACACCTGAAGGAAAGGGCAGGGATGCCACCCAAGAAGATTGGTGGATGGCCCAGTATTGAGTTGGGTTTGTTTGAAATGATTTGGGGCTAAGCTGTTCCAAATTGCACAAAAAGGGATAGGACTGAAGAGGCAATTAGCTGGTGGGCTGGAGCCCTACTCTAAGGACATCAGAGACAAAGACTTCTTTCCCCCAGGGAGACCCAGGGTCCTGTAGAGGCACCTGGAAGGTCCACAAACAGGCACTGTTCCAGCCAAGCCACTTCACTGCTGTTGCTTTTCTAAGAGATGAGAGAGTAGAAAAGGATGGGGGCAATGGGGAACTGCAGACAAACAGAACCAGATTCTGGCCATTATGCTGGTTGCTTTTCACCACTCTAGTTTAACTGGATTTCTGGGAATTCCCTCATCATCCACCAACTGGCTCTGGTATAGGGGGTGTTGCTGGAGTGCTTTTGTGTTCTGGCTATTCAGAGTTCTTACAATGGCTTCTTGAGTCTGTGGCAGCCAGGGGTAAATTAGGGAATCCCCCAGGCTGCTTTAATTTATTTAAAATCCAGGGCTACAAAGGCAGCATGGGACCACTTTTGCTCCTATACCCCTCTTCCTGAGCTACACTGAGCAGCGCTATGAACTGGGACCACAGTTTCTAGGAGCAGATCTGTACTGTAGCTGGTTGAGGAAAGAGTAGGTGCTGAGGAGAAAGTTGTGCCAACACGGAAGGCGAGCTTTACTATGTGTCTGAGCAACAGAGCTGCTGAAGGAAATTCTGGCAGTGACATAGACATCTTGAATAGTAACTGTCAGTTTTCAGTGATATGTTCCAGGTGATGTCAAAAACAATTGTGACATGTATCCAACCCAGAGAGCCCTGAGCAAACCAGATGCAAGCCATGTGGGAGGTACAAAGGATGTATGAGGCATTCTGAGAGTGGAGGTTCCTTCTCGTGTTTCACCTTCCATCGCAGGTGCCTAAATATTATTGTTGCCGTATACCTGGTATAGTAACATAAATCTGTCACACCAGTGTAAAGTGTGTGTAAAATGTCACCAACTCAGAATGGTAGCATTTCATATCCACACTGCATGTTGTAAATGGCTACACAAGGTGCAGAGAAACAGTGAATCAACTCATATGAAGGCAGGTACATTAGAAATGACAAGGTAGCTGCTGAGATGAGTATGATGAAAATGGGGCATGTTTCATATATGACTGGTGAAGAGGGTGTGAGAGGTAAATTTAGTGGATGGAGTACTAGGAAGTGCAACCTAGATTCTCTAATGAAGACTTGATGGTTGTGAGGACAAGGGGAAGACCAGGATGAAGCAGCCATTGTCAGAGGTCACTCAAATGGGACCATGAGTATTGCTACCTACAATTACTTTGTAAATTGTAGATGAAAGATAGAGATTTGGTGTGAGAAGCTAAGGGTGAAACAGCTGAGACTGTACAGAACTGATTTTTAATTTTGTGTACCTAACATACATATTTGGCTATACTTGTTTACTTATCATTCATTGCCTTCAAAACAAAAGAGGCTACAACTGTAATCCTCCATTCAATTTTAGTATGGCATGTGATAAATATTTTAAAGGCATTAACAACTATAAATATTTTCAAGATGTGGTGTATGAAAGATTTAGGAAAAGCTTTTGGAAAAGCCTTAAAGTAAGTTGTCTGACTAGAAATAACCACCATTAAAGTGAGCACAGTTTATATTTGCCAGGACATTGTCTGAAGAATGGATTTGCAGAGGGATTTTTGCCATTAAATGTGGGAGTTCTTAATGCTAACAACTTAAGAATTACAGGGGTATCAACAATAGAGGGATAGAACATTTGAGAATTTGCAGAAATCAGAGTTTATGGGGAGTTACTAACACCAGTGACTTAAGCGCTAAAACCATGTTTACTGAGAATAAATAGAGTTAGTTTAAAACCAGCCAAGTGCTAGGGGCAGCATAGTCTTAAATGTAATTGTTAGTCATGGGAATATCTCCAAATGCTTTTCTATGTATCTGGAGAAGGAAAGTAGTGTGTTTAGCCTGAGGAAAAACAAAGAGCCAGGTTGGCTCCACCTTGTTTCCGACTGCTTTCACTGTCCTTCAGACCCTTCTCTCCAGTGAAGAGCATCTAGACAGTTAGAGAAGCAATGGTAAACAAGGAGAGGCCAGCATTCACCATCTAGCTGTCCATGGACCACCAGCTGTCCACAGCCCACAGATTGCGTCTATAGTATCTCATATTAATGCCTGTTCTTCCACTTATTTTCAGTCAGGGGAAAATTTACAGTGGAATACTATTAAAATCAATGGACTTAAAGAAAGGAGGAATTTGGCTCAGTTAGGTCTCTCACAATTTTTAGAATGTTGATCTGTTTTACCTCTAATCTTCCGTTGACATATTGGCTTCTATTACATTCTCCTTTGATTCCTTTGTTTTTAAATTGCATTCTCCAACGTTCACCTCCCTGTCATTAGCTACCCTTGAAATTAATAATATTTATCACATGTATGTTGCTTTTCAATTTCAAAGTGCTGTACAAACATGAACTAATGAAGACCGGCACAACAACGACTGTGAAGCAAGAGTGAGTATATAATCCCATTACATCATCTTGGGAAACATAGAAATGGAGAGATGAATGATCATTTTTTAAACTCTCCACTAATTCTAGATGCCTCCTTTTAAGTGGCCAAATTGGGACAAATAGTGCCTGACTTTTAATGATGCTGAGCACCCATAACTCATATGGAGGACAACTAGAATTGTAAGTACTCAGCACCTCTAAGAATCTAAGGGCATCCAGTATTAGTGGACAGTTTTGATGGCATGTGCCTAGATTACTTGAATAAGTGATAGATCTCGAATTAGTACTCAGGAGTTTCTGGTTTCCTGTCCTATGTTAAGTCCACTCACTGTTACTTTAATTACTTACTAGTAGACCATCAAAATATGACAACAGAGAGGCAGTGGGGTGAAGAGGGCACTCTTCCCTTACGTGACATGTGCTAACTTGATCTTATTGAAAGAATGGCTTCCTAAAGATCACATTATTTAAATAGGCCACATACACTTGGAACATTATTTAAGTTATTCTGAAGACAAGTCTTCTTCATGGAGCTACAATGCCATAGTCAATTGATGTAATTTTACCTCCAACTGAAGTAAACATGATTACCAAGGCCTTGTCAACCGGAAGCATTGGATTAAGGTCTCCAAGCAGATCTGTTTCAGTTATAGTTGCTAGTTAATTTATCACAGTATTTATAAAAGTTTTGTTTTTATTTGTTTCTACACCAGGATATATATTTAAAATAAATTTTATTTACAAGGTAGCACCCTAGTAACACTGGCACGCTACAATTGTGTGTTATCTAAAGCAAACAAGTAGACTAGCCATAAACCATAGAGTCCCAACAACAGAACATGATTGATGCTGTTAGCTTGTGATACCATGTACCTGAAGTGTTTTATGAGATTAAAACCACAATCTTATTTTGTATTTTATAGTGGGAAGGTATGAAGCTCCCTCCCACTGGTAAGACCTAGCATATCTAAGGATCCAATAGAATCAAAGGTTAAACACTTTTGGAAAAGCAAAACAGAAGCCTAGGAGAATTTTTTAAAAGTTGTTGCTGCTACGACTGCAGCATGACATTAGATTTATGTAACTGGTGTACTACTGCATGCTGCACCTTCCCACAAGGGTGAAATCCTAGCTCTGTTGAATTCAATGTGGCGCAGAATTTCCTGGTGGAGAATCCAGAGCAATACAATCCTAGGACAGATTTCCTGCTCTCTAGAACAGAGCCTTCTAACCTCATTTGTTAAGCTTAAATTCCTTTTCCAAATCAGAGTCCACTGCTTGTAAGCTCAGAATGACTCACTCACTTCAGGGCATACCTGCACAATTCCTATGCCCTTTCATGAGTACAGTCACAGTACCTATCATTTATACAATCAAAACAGAGAAATTCCAATTAAAGGAACAAAACACAGTATGTGGAGCATTGGGTAAGCAACATTATAATTTGTGTGAATGGGGCTGACCAAAGCTGGCTTTTCCATTATAGAGGCAGCCAAGAGTTCCATTCTTCTAAGCTTGTTAGTACTGAGACTTACAGAGCAGGTGTCTGTGGACACAAAACAGAGAGATCAGGTCTTATATCTTACATGTCCACTATTCATATTAATTCACTTGTGTGACCTAATGAAGTCCAGGAACAGTGGTCACTATTTTTTTTTAAAAATAAATATTTATCTATAGCTACCATCCTTTAGTATTTACTTAAAACAAGGAGACACCAGATACCACTGTGTGGTCCATCTTGGATAAATGTTGACTTTTTAGGACCTGATATAAAGCCAATAAAAGTTAAAGGGAATTTTCCCATTGACTTCTATGGACTTTGGTTCAGGCCCTTTGGGCTTGATCCTGCTGCCACATAGATCTTAGGTTGCTGTTGAGCATGAGGAGCCATGAAGGAGTGTACAGAGCAATAACATCTTGGTTTAGTGGCAGTATCCTGTAAAACTGATACACTTTCAGGGATTGAGACTGTTCCTGCCCTTCCCATCACTTGCCAACTTGGTCTGATAAACAGGGTCCAATTTGTTGAAGGTAGGAGAAAGTGATGAATTTCATGGGACATTGTAATAATATCACAGTTGTTGTCCTAATTTCTCTCATACAAAAACACACCCTCTACTGACCTTTGAATGGTGAACATGGTCTCTGTAATTTTTCACATACTACTCCATGAGGCAAAAGCTGTCTGCATCTGATTGATCTGAATGATAACTTTTGTTATATCTATGTGGCTGCTGAAGACTGGTTAGAGATATCATTTTTCAGGTCTACAAACCCTGAGTAACCAAGTATCCTATTCTCATTTGGATTGTCCATAACAGCATAGAGCCATAAGCTCCTCTTCACTGTGTGAATCATGAAAATTCTGTACAAAATGGGGCAGGAGGGCCATGAGGAGTATAGTGACTACACAGAATGTTCCCTCCCACATTGTAGCTATTACAATCTCCTCCCTTCAGGGGGCGGACCTGGATAAAAATGGCAGAACCAGAAAAAAGACAGAGCTAAGAGTTAGGGAACATGCCTTTCAACATAGCGGTGTCTCTTTTCAACCCAGGCAGCTAGTCAAACTTTGGGGCCCTGTAGGTATTCCAGTTGGGAATAAAAATTTGTGATAGTCAGGTATTTCTCTGATGTAGTTTTATTTACAAAGAATGTACAAGGTCCTGGGTCTCTGAAATCAGAAGAAATCAAATAGCAGGAAATAGCTTCTTTTGCACATGGTTCCAAGAACACTCTAGTAACCCTGCACTCCTGACCCAAAAAACTTCTCCCCAGGCTTCATCCAGGTCAGGCATTTGCTTTCAGCTGCTCCTTCACCCTGTCTCTCCCACTCATACTGTTCTCAGTTTGTGTGTGTTTTCCCCCTCCTTGTAGGGTGACCAGGTGTCCTGATTTTACAGGGACAGTCCTGATATTTGGGGCTTCTTCTTATATAGGCTCCTATTACCCCCCACCTTCTGTCCCGATTTTTCATACTTGCTGTCTGGTCACCCTACCTCCTTCCCAAAACCCACCTGCTCACAATGCCCAGTTGAACCCTCTGCTCACCTGGTGCTAATTTTGGGGTGGACTCTACTAGGTATTGTTTTAGGTATTACCCTGACTGGCTCTTTACAACTGACTTAATTGGGGGATTCATTCACTCATTAGTTTAAAAAGGTTTTAACTCAACTCAGAACAAGGTTTGACCCAGCTCAAAACATCCCTCCACTGTGACCCACCTCAGTTTTGTCCAGCATCCTGAGGAGGCCTGAAATGGTAACATTCAATAACCCATCTCAAACAGAAAGAAAGCAATAATTTAACAAGTTATTTAACCATGTTAAACCATATTATGTATGTCTGTCAGGATAGTTTCATAATATCATCATAAGAATTTTATTGCCACCCAAAGCTTTGGGGCTTTTTTCTTCCTTGATTTCTGTTCAGTGTGCTCCTGAGGCATGTTTATTGTATCTGTGGGAATTGCTGTCTGTGACAGTTTCTACCCATTCTATTTAAGTAGGGGACTTATAACTGTCACAATTTTCTCAGCCTCAGTGTCTGCAGTAACATTCTCAGATTCAGGAGGAGTCCTGCTGAAAGCCTATCCCCTGATACTGCCTTAGATAAATCCTTATGGATAACTTTAGGTTTTAGCCCTGGGACCCAATTTATCCTGTACACCACTTTGATTATTTGACTCATTACTGTATAGGATCCCTCCCAAAGCTTATCCCTTAGGGCTCCTACCCTTCTTTGTCCTAGGATTGTGGAACCAGGCCAACTCCCCTCTTAAAAGTTTCCCCATGTGACCTTACATCATACAGCCTTTTCATTTTATCAGAGGCTGTCCCCAAATTTTCCCTAGTAAAGATGTGAATTTTTTGAGTTGTGGATTGTAGGGTTTCTATGTAATCCAAATGGTTCAAATCCCTTTATTTCTCTTCAGGAACTCCAAACAAGATGTTTGCTGGGGTCCTTAGCTCATGCCCAAACATGAGAAGAGCTGGGGTATACTTTGTACTCTCAGTGACTGCTGTTCTATAAGCCATCAAAAGGAATTGGATATGCTGGTCCCAGGCCCCTTGGTGCTGTACTACAAAGATAACCAGCTGAACCTTCAAAGTCCACAAAGTGTGCTGCGGAGTTTTGTGGACCCCTAACAGGACTCACAAACCTGTTGAAATGCTTTGGATTCGAAGTTTCTCTCTTGATCTATGTATAACTCACCCGGGACCCCAAATCTGATGAAGAATTCATTCACTAGGACCCAGAGCATCTTGATTTCATATTAGATATGCCTCAAGCCATTTTGTGAAGTACTCCAGAGCTACCAGCAAGTATTGATTATTCAGTCTCTGTCAAGAGACTGTCAAGAACACCAATGGCAATGGGCTCCACTGGTGCCCTCACAGGATACTGTTGCCAAGAGACTCTGACAATTTTAGGGGGACCTTTCTTTGCAAGGGAAGCATCACCTTTCCTTCACCAGCTTTCTACATCCAGATTGCATTTCACCCAGTAAAAATTCTCCCTTTGCTTGGCTACGGTTTTGCAACCCCAAAATGTCCAGCAGTTTTATGATCATAACATTGTCTCAGAGCCTCCATTTTTAATATATCTGGCACAACCAGCTGGTACCTGTATCCATCACCCAATGATTTATCTCATCTCATATACAATATTTCATCTTTAGACTCCAAGCTGTCCCACTGACCAAATAGCGTCGACTGTTGTATTGTGAAGGGATACTACATTCCAGGGTGGCTACATTTGCCAATTGATTTTCCACTCAGACACTATCCTGATATCAGGATCTTCTCTTTAGGAAATTTTTAGTTGCTCCGGGGTCCTTTTCTGCAACCCCCCCAAGTGGACGAACCAGGAACAGGGGCACTTCTGCAGATTAGCGAAAGAGGCACACCCATCCCCTTTAGCAACTAATTCGTTGGGCTCCTGCTTGGGGCAGTGTTTGTAAATAGCCTCCCAACAAAGCCATCTGGAAAAAGCATCAGCATTACCATGACAGGCCTGTGAAATCATAGTACTGTGGTTTCTCAAACCATTTGGCAAGCTGTTCCTCTGGATTCCTGACTCTAAAGAGCCATTGCAGGGAAGCTTGGTTAGTCCTGATCATAAACGTCCTCCCATACCGATAGTGATGAAAGTGTTTTCTAGATTTAAACACTGCTAGGATAGGATAAACATTTTGGGTAGGGCAATAATCTCCCTCAGGAGAACTTAGACTTTGACTCTAATAAGCTACCACCCTCTCAAGTACTTTGTGTTCTTGTGTCAATACTGCCCCCAAACCATAAACACAAGCCTGTGTGTCCAATGTGAAAGGGGTTTTGAAACATGGATAGGCCAAGACAGGAGCAGTCTGAGCCTTTTTCAACTCTGAAGATGCTACATCACACTCTGCAGATAGCTAAAATGGTTTCCCTTTCTCACCCAACCTACACAGTGGTTTTGCAATATTGACAACCTACAAATGATCCTTCTGTAATAGTAGCAGAGCCCTATAAAATGCTGCACATCTGTTGGCATCAGGGGAGTTGGCCAGCTCTATACAGCCTCAATTTTCTTTTGTCCATGAAAATTCCCTCCTCATTAATTGTGTGCTCAAGCTAGACTACCTCTTTTTGGAACAACTCACATGATTTTTGATTCAGTTTCAAATTGGCCACCTTCAGTTTATCACAGTTCATTTGTACATGTTTTAGTTCCTGTTTAAATGTTTTAGCATGCACCACGATATCCTCTAGGTATAACACGTAGGCTGAGAATGGCTTTCCTTGTAATAACCTCTCCATTAGCTTCAAGTGTGGCTGGTGAATTGCACAAGCCAAAAGCCATCACTTTAAATTGCCACAAGCATCGTCCTGCTGTGAAAGCAGTTTTTCCCCCCTTGTCTTTTGGATCCATTTCCATTTGTCAATGCTCACTTTTAAGATACAGTGTGGAAAAACCAAACTGAATCTGCTACAGCATCCAAGGTATCTATCTAGGTACCATCTGTCATAAATATAAAGGGAAGGGTAACAACCTTCCTGTATACAGTACTATAAAATCCCTCCTGGCCAGAGGCACAAAATCCTTTTACCTGTAAAGGGTTAAGAAGCTCGGGTAGCCTGGCTGGCACCTGACCAAAAGGACCAATAAGGGGACAAGATACTTTCAGATGGGGAGGTGGGGGAGAGGTTTTGGTCTGTCTGTTCTGTGTGCTTGCCAGACACAGATCCAGGAAGCAAGCAATCCAACTCCATTAGAATCAGTAAGTACTAGCAAGGGAATGCGTTAGCTTATTTTTGTTTTCGCTTGTGATTTTCTCTGTGCTGAGAGGAAGGTGTATTCCTGGTTTTCTTTTTGTAACTTTAAAGTTTGGCCCAGAGGGAAATCCTCTGTGTTTTTGAATCTGAATGCCCTGTAAGATTATTTTCCATTCTAATTTTACAGAGGTGCTTCTTTTACCGTTTTTCCTTCTAATAAAGTTCTGTTTCTTTTAGAATCTGATTGGGTTTTTTTTGTGTCCTAAAAAAACCCAAGGTTGGTCTGTGCTCAGCTTGTTTATTCTCAAGCCTCCCCAGGAAAGGGGGTACGGGGACTTGGGGGGATATTAGGGGGGAGTAGGAACTCCAAGTGGTCCTTTCCCTGAGTTTGTCTAAATCACTTGGACGTGGCAGCTTTACCTAATCCAAGGTACAAGGGAGAATTTGTGCCTTGGGGAGTTTTTAACCTAAGCTGGTAGAAATAAGCTTAGGAGGTCTTTCATGCGGGTCCCCATGTCTGTACCCTAGAGTTCAGAGTGGGGAGGGAACCCTGACACCATCTATTCATGATAATGGATAAGAAGCCTTTAAAATGACTTCCTGTAACTTTCTATAGTCTATACGTACCTGGTGCTGCCACCCTTCTTTTTTTTTTAACCAGAACTATGGGTGAGGCCCCCAGAACTGGCTGAAGCCTCAGCAATGCTGTCCTGATATATTTCCTTCATGGCCTGTAGTGCCTCTTCCCTTTCTGCTGCTGGTAACTGGTGAGGTGCCTGTTTAATGGGTCAGTTTCCCCCAGAACCAATCTTGTGCTGGACCAGAGTAGTACAACCTATATCTTTGTTGGATCAAGAGAACAACTCCTGATTCATAACCAGAAAGTCTCTTATACTGTTCTGCTGTTCCCCATTTAAGTGTGCAGCACTCCACTGTTCCAAGTCCAGTAGAAACTCTGGGACCTCATCTTCACCCTCTTTTCCCTAGTAGTTTTCTTCTACACCAGATCTGCCAGTTCACATTTTGCCACTGCAGTCCCCTTTTTACTGTTTGCTTCTTGCCCTAATCATTCAGCAAATGAACTGGGATCAGTTCTTGGTTCTGATCCACAAGAGCTTTAGAAGCCAAGATTCCCCCAATACCTTGGGTCTAAAAACAGGTTTCAACCACTCCTCATCTTTGCCTTGCTGGAAAGCTAACACATCATATAGCTGTTACAATACTTTCTGCCCTCAGTGGTAGGACAATTCATTCACTGCAAACCAACTGCCTACACCCCATTTATCTTACCTGGGCCATATCTTTAAAGGGATTTCCACAGACTGAATTTGCAAGACACCTTTCCTTGTATTGTTTTCAGTTATTAGCCTTAATGAAATCCAAATATTAGTTCATTCACTATTACAGTCACCCAGATTTCTTGCTCGAATTTCAAAGATCCAGTCTTCAAACAGGTTTAGTTACCCCAGTCACTGTCTCTATTTGAGACCAATTAAGGCATTTTGGATCCCTCTATTCCCTAGCTTTTTTAGCACATCTGGTCTTATAACTTATCTTTGAACATGTGCCAGTTATTCCTATACACATCACAGATCATATTACACACTCAATAGCCAAACTCAAATCTAAGAGAAACCTGTGGGGCTGACCCTTGTACCTCCAAGCTTTGCCTCTTCAGCCTGGTGTCCCCTTGTTTCCCAAACTGGGAGAGATGCGTTCAGTAGACACGTGTGACATTCTGCCTTGGCCCACCTTAAATTTATAACAATCCTCTTTGTGGCCAATTTCATGATAGTACCAGCACTTAACTGAACTTTAGTTCTTACATTATTGCCAATTTCCCTTGTTTTACAAGCTAAGTTTATCATTTGTTCCAACCATTCAGTGCAGCCAAGAACCAGATTAGAATCCCCTCTTTCATCAGACATATTGAACATGGAGCTGTACTTACAAGGCTAATGGAAGTCAGCTTCATCTTCCTCACTTACAGTTGCTTCCTCTTCTGGTGAGCTACTGCAAGAAAAGATTCAAGTTCTGTGGCAAATCCTGCAATCTCTCTGTCTTTGGCCTCATTTCGCTGACCTTAATCTGTAAATCGAAGTCCTGCTGAACACCTATAAATTGGTCCATTGCAAATCTATCCTGGAAGGCTTTGGTGGAATCCAGATATGCCAGGAACACAAATCACTGCAAGTGCTCTGCCAGCCCTTAGCTGTGCCCTGGCCAACTCAGACTGATGTCTAGATTCAAACCATATGTCAAGGACTTGTAGCAGGTCTGGATCATTCCATCTCTTTTCTGGGGGTAAATTCTGCACCATCAGAGCTGGGCCACCGAAGTTGGCTGCTAGTATATCCCCCTTTCTGTCCCGCCTTCCAGCCATTCATTTAAGCTATAACGTTGAATTGAGCCAAATAAGCCTCCCAAGGAGTTTCCCTCTCAAAGATAGTGAGCTTTTGCATTATTTGTGCTGAGACAACCTGACCTCTCCCCTCTGGGCCTCTGTAGGTTACAAAGGGGGCAGAAAACTATTGTAAATGTCTGGTTTTACCCAAATCCTCTGGCTGGCTTAATTCCTCCCCAGATGGCTGCCTTCCATTGTGGGCAGTGACCCTTTGATTTCCTCCTATAGCTGAGTTTTTAGCTCCAAAAGTCCTTGTTGCAGTTCATCTCAGTTGGCAAATTCCGTATTGGCTAAAACTTGCTTGGTCTTTACTGCTTTGTGGAAAATCCTCTGGTCTATGGCATTCACCTTATCTCCACTTTACCATTCCAGCCTGGTGTGTTTTAGCTGGGTTTCCCAATATGTCCAGGCACTTTGTAGTTGCTACTCCAATAGGAATGTCATCTCAGCCTGCAAGTCATCTGGGAAACCTCCAGCACTTGTTTTAAATCTGGTCTTAATTTCTTGTGAAATCTCCAACTCTTGTTCTAAAATCCTGCTGGCCATTTTTGATTTCTGAAAGCACCTTCGTTATTTGTTCCATCTTAGTGCCGCAGGAATAACAGCTCTCAATATCCCTTCCTGGAAGCTGGATCCTGCTCCTGACACCACTGTTGTCCCTTTTCGACCTGAGTGGCTAGTCAAAGTTTGTGGTCCTGAGGGTATTGCAGTTGGGAGTAGAAATTGGTGATAGTTACATATTTCTTTGATATTATTTTGTTTATTTACAAATAATGTACAAAGTCCTGTATATCTGAACTCAGAGGGAATCAAATAGCAGGAAACAGCTTGTTCTGCAGGAATGCTTTTCAGCCTAAACCCCTGACTCAAAAATCTCTTCAGGTTTCTTACAAGGTCCGCCACATGCTTTCAGCTGCTACTTCAGCCTCCCCTCTCACTCAATCTGTTGGGTGTTATCTTCCTCCATTTACCCTTCTCTCCCCTGATCCCCCCATCACCGCACTTGGTGACCATACCCAGTCAAACCCTCCACTCACCTGATACTAGTTTCTGGGCAGACTCTTAGGCTTTGTTTTAGGTGAGGCCCCCCCAACTGTCTTACAACTGATTTAAATGGGGGACTCATTCACACATCAGTTTAAAGAGGGTTTAACTCAACCCACAACATTTCACCCAGCTCATAACACTGTGAGCCTGGCATGAAGTCTGCTGATGAAAGGGCTTGTACTTAGTGGCATGTGAACCCCATAAAGCTTGACAGATGACAGGATAGGTTTGAGTATATCCACATCTTTCAAACATGCTTCCATGAAAAGAGGAGGATATGGTCCAGATAATTTAAAACGAGGTGAATTGGCAGTGGAGAAACACTGTCATTACAAATGACAAAGAGTTCAAGGCATTTCTCCTGTTCCCTGAGAAGACTCATCACATTTTCCTATATCTTCCATAAAAATTCTGACTACACTTTGTGTTCATGCCATCGCCTTTTATTTTTCACAAAAATCAAAATACTGCACCTACTGTACTTATTCTGTGGTGTTATGTATTAAAGTGTTTACGCTAAGAAGAATCACACTAGCGATGTGTGGGTGATAGCTTTGTTATTTTAGAAATGCTAAAACTGAGACGTTCACAAGTCACTATGGAAATGAACTGGCTCTTGCCATGTTCTGTAGTAAAGGTTTCAAAAATGCAGCAATATAATATATATATTATTGCTGCATTTTTGAAACCTTTACTACAGAACATGGCAAGAGCCAGTTCATTTCCATAGTGACTTGTGAATGTCTCAGTTTTAGCATTTCTAATATATATATAACATAAAAACAATGAGCGTACAAGTGATAATTTATAGCCCAGTTGTGCAAACACTTACTATCCTGTATAGTACTTAGAGTCTATGTGATAGACAATAAAAAAAGAACAGAGAGGAAGGGAGGGAGAGAGAGCTTATTCCTGATCCTCCCCCACTAGTATAAGTGGGAGTTTTGCCATTGACTTCCACTGGAGCAGGATTGGTTTTATAGCGTATGTCTATGCTGCAAAGACAAACCTGTGGCGTAAAGTCTCAGAGCCTGGGTCAGTTTGACTTGGTTTTGCGGAGCTTTGCTGTAGGGCTAAAGAGTAGCAGTGTTGATGTTTGGGCTCAGGCTGGAGGCCAGGCACTGAATCCAGAGAGGGGGAGAGTCTGAATCCAGGCTTCAGCCCAAGCCCAAACATCTAGACTGCTTTTTTCCCACCAGGAACAAAAAAAAAAAAAAAACATTTCCAAAACAGCTGTCAGAGTGTCTTCCTTTCATTTTTCATCAAATTTGTTACTATCACTTTGATCTATATAACCAGCTGACTAAATTATCTGTATTGATCACCAGGGGGCACATCATAGTTTGTAGAACACATATATAGTATGGTGTAACTATAATGTAAAAATGCTTATGAAATGTTTCAAGTTGTAGTAGTCCCTAGTCATAAATGCAGAAGTTTCTCATCTGCACTCCTCCTCTAACCTCTACACTTGCCCCAGTGACCCCTTCCCAGCCCATCTCCTGATCTCTCTCCATAACCACCTCTCATCCCCTGCTTACTCTTAACCTTTCAACCTCTGGATCTTTCCTCTCGCAATACAAGCATGTTTTAGGTTAGTTTCTCCCATTTTTAAAAAGAAACAAAACAGAAAAATACCCCTTGATCCCACTTGCCTCCCAATTACCACCCCATTTCTCCTTCCTTTCATATCTAAGCTAATTGAATGCACCATTTACAGTTGCTGTCAGAAGCTCCTCTCCTCTTAGGCCATCTCCAGTCTGGCTTCCACCCCTTTGCCCTCCATGGAAACTGCTCTTAATAAAGTCTCTAATGACTTCTTCCTAGCTAAAGCTCACAGCCAGTACTCCATCCTCATCCTCCCTGGCTTTCACACCTTCCACACAGCTGAAATCATGTCCTTCCTTGCCTTCTGTGCCTCTGTCCTCTCCTGGTCCTCCTCCTGCCTCTCTAACCACTCTTTCAACATATCTATCAGAGGATTTTCCTCATCAACTCTATAGCTTTCTGCGGGCATTCTTCAGGATCTCTCCTTAGTCCCTTTCTCTTCTCCCTCTACACCTTGTCTCTAGGTATTCTCATCTATAAACAAAAACTCAAATGCCATGTCTGTGTGGCTGATTCACAGATCTACCTCTCCATTCCAGACCTGTCTCTTTCTGTCCAAACTAAAATCTCAGCCCGTCTATCTGACATCACCTTATGAATGTCTAGCCATCAATTCAAGCTCAACATGGGTAATAATCAATGGTGCAAGTAAGCCTGTACAGTCAGGTACGCTGTACCATTAAGACATTTATTGCTGGTACACCATACCAGAAAGACACATTTGGTATCTGCTGAACACCACAGGGCTCTCCCAGGAACCACAGCAGCGAAAGGAGCAGATTGTGGGGCGGAGACCCCACACCAGCAGCTCCTCTGGTGTGGCTCTACCACCCTCAGTTCCGTCCCCAGCCCTTCCATGCAGCTGTGTCTCCTGTTTGGGGTCTGTACAGCCCCGCTAGAGGGCCAGGCTTGGGGAAGGCCTGGGGGCGATAGAGTCGCACTAGAGGAGCTGCCAGCAGCCCCAAGTTCTACTTCTTTTTCTGCTGAGGTTCCCAGAAGAGCCCTGCGATTCAGTGGATACCGATTTCTATTCATGGATATCTGCATCTGCGGGTGTAAATTTGTATCCGCGCAAGGCTCTAGTCAGGAAACATTTTTTGCAGCGGGTGGGGGGTGGGGTCAGGGGATCACCATGTAAAGGCGTCTGGTGGGAGAGGCACAAAGGATCAAGTGACCCTCCCCAGGCTCAAGAGCCCTGCTGGCCCGAACAGGGAGAGGAAGGGGCGGGACCAGAGCCAGAAGGCCAGAGCTGACAGGAGAGAGCCAGGCACCCGCCCAGGCAGCTGCTATGCTGCACCGGGCAGCATCCAGGAGTGGCTCCGGGGCCTCTCTGCCACGAAGAACAGCTGAATGCCAGGGGGAGCTGGTGCAGCTGGAGGACAGACACCCCCCCCCAGGTAATATGGGATGGGGAGAGCGCAGGGGCCCCATTACCTTGGTGCCATCTTCATCTCTGACTTCTCTCTCTAGCTTCTCACATCCAGGATACGTCTAAGTCTTGAAGAGTCTTTCTCCATCACATCTCTAAGATATGGCCCCTAGTGAGGCTTATTGGAAAGCCTGGGAGGTGAGCGGGCACAAGCCCACCCACTTATAAAGGCCTCTCCCCCAGCCTAGCAGGAGGGACCACTGGACCTGGCTTCCAACTGATTCCTTGGGACAACTCATGAGAAAACAGGGTCAGGAGTGATGGTCAGAGGTTCAAAGCAAGGGTATCGGATGGGGACACTGAGCAGAGGACCTCGGACAGGGCCCACTGCTCCTCAAAGGTGTCTAGAGAGCTAGCGGATGCTGCCCAGTGGAACTCTGCCTGGAGGCGTGAGACCAGGGAGGAACGGAAATAGGCCCCACAGTCGCAGAGCACCCCCTTGTCTAGCATCCTCCTCCTGGAATGATAGATGGTGACTTTGGCCAGGGCCAGGAGGAGGTTGACGAGGAGATCTCGTGACTTCGTGGGGCCATGGATAGGGTGTGTGAAAATGAACAAGTGTGGGGAAAAATGCAGCCAGAACCTCAACAAGAGGTTCTGGAGGAGCCAGATTCTGGAGGAGCCAGAGCTGAAGGTAGGCGTGCACCAGGTTCTCCCTCACACCACAGAAGGTGCAGGCCTCAGGAATGGGGGTGAACCATGCCAGGTACACGCCCATGCTCATGGCTCCGTGAAGAAGCCACCAACCAATGTCCCTGGCGGGCCGTGGGAAGAGGGTGGAATAGGGCAGAGTGGCCTCCCTCTGAGTCTGAGCCTGAGGGATCACTAAACTCCCCGTGGAGGGCAGAGCCAGGCCAGGTCTGCCCCCTGCACTGGAAGCAAAGGGGTGTGGCAGGAAGTAGAAAAGGCAGGCCCTGCAGCTCAGTTGAACAGGAGTCAGATGTCTCCAGACTGCTGCTGGACTCCAGAGCTGTACAGCAGCCTGCCCCCAGAGGAGTCCAACCCAGGAGAGGAATTGCCATGACTGCTGTCTGCAGTGTAGCCCAAGAAGATGGAGGACCCTTGGACTACGGAACCCTCTGCCTGGACTGTGGTTGGAAATAACCCAGGGAAACCAGACTTTATTCTGGTTTTGTTGCAGGAGCATGAGTCAGTGTATTTCGGTGGGATCTCTGCTGACCCAGTGGAGGAGCCATTCACCACTGTTAGTCCCTGAGCTGGGACCCAGTGGAGAACGTGTGCCCGAGTTCCCCTGCAGCCAATTCCAACCTCTGGAGTGGCGGCCTGTTCACCCCTAGGCCAAAAGTCCTGTGCTTTGTTTGTGGTTTGACCCGTCCAGAGGGCCAGAGTCCCAGACTGTGTGGTTGCTGGCTGCCTTAGCCAGGAGGTGTAGGCAAGAGCCTGCTTATTGCTCTGCCTGCCAGAGGGCCAGAGCTATAGACTACTAATTGACTGTTGCCTGACAGCAACAAAGAGTGGCCCCTCTCTGAGCTTGAGGAACCACTACCTGGCCTTTCCTATGCATCCACACAGCTAAAACTTTTGTCTAGGCTTTCAGCATCTTGTGTCTCAAATACTTCAGTGTAGCGGGGTGGTTACCTGCTCCTGTCCTGTGGGGCTTAAAAGCCAGCTCTGGGAGAGAGCCAGGGCTGAGGGCAAGAAAGGCTAGGCTGATTGGGGAAATGGCCGCAACTGGGCCATGCCCCAGTCAGGCGCAGCTGGGCCCTATAAAGGGGCTGCTAGGCTAAAGCTTAACCAGAGAGTCTCTCTCTGTTTTCGGAAAGAGAAGGGCCTGGCTGCAGGGACCTGAGGAAGTACCTAGATTGGAGCAGAGCTGAGGGTGAAAGGCCAGGGGAGAAGGGGAGCTCTGGCCTGGAAACCCCCAGGCTGTGAGGCCTAGATTAAGGCTTATTAGGTACTGGAGTACAAGGGGGCAGCTCGTGCATAGACAGAGGCAGCAGGTCCCACCCCCCTTGTTGGTGATGAGTAGCTGATACGCTGCAGTCTGCCCCGGGGAGTGGGGCTAAGCGATGACTGGCAGTAGCCAAGACTGAGGTGAGGTGGGGGTAGTGGGTGGGGGTTTCCAGGGGAGAAGAGACCCTCAGGGATTGCTGGAGGTTTACTGTCGGGGGCAGCACCCTAGTGGGAGGAGGCACCGGGTCCTGGGAGGGACCGAGCCCAGCGGTAAGGCGGATCACCGGACGACAGAGGGCACTCCGGAGGCTGACACGCTAATTCCCGCAGATGAGCAGTAGGAGGCGCCACCGAGTGAGTCCGTGCCCCTTAACATGTAACATCCTTTTTTCTAGCTTTGGCAAATGCAATCTTACCCTGCTGATATCCATTCAGAATACTGCTGCAAAGATCATTTCCCTAGCCCATTGCTTTGACTCCTCTCTGCATCCCTCCATTGGCTCCTTCTTATTTATTATATCAAACATAGGCTACTTGTCTTAACTTTCAAGTCCCATCATGGTCTATATACACCCTACCTATCATATCTCATTCACTATGGAAAGTTTGATCCCCACCCCTGCTCCAGTGATGCCAGTCTCTATTGCACTGGTTAAATGTTCAAAAAAACCCAAACTTTTCACTTTCTTCCATGCTTCTGTTCTTTCTTCATGCTTGGGCAGTGCTCTTTGTAAACATCTCCAACACTAACTCATCCTCCAGACACCTCTGTAAAACTTGCCTAGTCTGTAATGCCGACAAAAAATTGACATTGGTTAGGCTGCTGTGCACTGATACCACAGCTTATAATGCTGACTAATATGGTTTAAGTGTTTCTTTGTACTCCCTCATCTATCAGTCTCTTGTTTAATACATAGGGCTTGTCTGTACAGGAATATTCAGGAAAATTAATCTGAATTAACAAAAGATGTGAATTTAAAGTAGATTAGTTAAACTGCATTACCCCGCTCATTCAGAATTAAAGTGACTATTTCAGTCAGTTAAACTAAACAAATGAAGGTCACGTTAATTCAGAATGAGCCTTTAGCTTGTAAACTCCTTGGGGGCAGGGACTGTCTGTTTTGTTCTGTGTCTGTACAGAACCTAGCACAATGGGGTCCTGATCCATGACTAGGGCTCCTGGGTGCTACAATAATATATAATATAATACTAGAAGGAGTTCAAAGACCACAGTAACGGGTATGCCATAAGACCCTATGGAGAATAGAAAGTAAATGTGTAATATAAATTTAATTCAATAAAGTAAAATTCTCAAAAGCCATCTAATACATTCAGTCTATACTGTCGGTATGTATTATTATATTCAGAACTATGATGGACCAGTTATAAGAATGGATAGCTTTTAACTGGTTCTTCACTTCCTGCTTCCTTTATTATTGTGGCTATAATGTTTCACTCAGGAAGAAACTGGTTAGTATCTATTTTAATGTCCCCCTTCTCCATTTTTTTATCTTTTTCTTTGTCTCCTTAACTCTAATTTCTCCCATTGATTACACTAATATATAACACCAAGCATCAAGGAAGCTGATTGCTCGGCTTTCAGTGAAGATAGTTGCCTGTGACTCCATTGGACCCAGTAAAAGAGCATAATTATGTTTTCTGTTTTCATGAGTGCAGGATTCACGTAGCCAAATCCAGACATAATTTGTTTTAGAAAGATTCTCATGATCTGATTATCAACATCAGGATTTTTTATTCTTCAAAATCAATATTAGCCTGTTATTATTAGCCAGCATTATATACTATCTTTTAAAGTCTCAGTGTTATAACTATTGCCTTTCCTTCAGCTTACAATTCCTGCTTATTATTTATTTTATTTGGAACATTCCCCAAAAACGTTTCTTTCTTTAAAGAGAAAAAAATAAAGAGCCCATAGGTAACCTGAAATCTTTGCGATGCTGTTTTTGGGACAATAGTATTTGATTAATAGGTGGAAAGAATTTTGGTAAACCTACATTCATCCAGAGCAGGATCCATCAGCAAATCAGTGTCACTTAGCAGGATTAAAAGAGAAATGAAGCCGCTGATCTACCTTGCCTCTGCTTTCCTTAATTAACTTTACTTTGTGATTTAAGTTCCAGTTGGTTAGTGCAGCAATAAACTAAACATTTTACATTTTAAAATACAAAAAAGGGTATTAACACTGTGATAGGAAATTGTTTCCAGCAACTTAGTGCTTATGTTTATATGCTTCTTTGGGGATTTCCTTATAATTTTGGTTATTAATTCTTTAGCAAGGTCTGAAAGATCACAGCAAAAACAAAGCTAAATTTAGGAAGATGAGATGGTATAAACATATTACTAGCCCTTCCCCATAACTATATTGGATTGACCATCGTTGATTGTGTTTAATTCCTGAGATGATGATTATCCTAAATTATATCCTGTTTGAAGTATAAATGTTTCTTCATGAATCTGACGAAGTGGGTATTCACCCACGAAAGCTTATGATTCAATACGTCTGTTAGTCTATAAGGTGCCACAGGACTCTTTGCCGCTTTTACAGATCCAGACTAACATGGCTACCCCTCTGTTTCTTCACAGTGTGCCAGAGTAGCATGTATGCTTCTTACTAAGACTTCTAATTATCTTTATTCTTCAGAATGTTGCCTGAAAAGCATGTGCCTGCCTACATCCAGATTGATTCATCCAGAGGGAAGCATCTTGAGAAGACTAAACTTCAATGTGCAGTTCAAGGTCAGAACCTTCAAAAGTTAGAGCAGTGAATGCTTTCAGACCTCTCTTAATTGGAACTAAATCTTGGTGTTTTTGCTCAGACCAACAACGATTTAATGAGCACAGAGACTGCACTCCTCTCTGTCCCCCTAAAGATGGATTCCAGGTCACACTGAGGTACACTGAGGAGGGATTGTGTGGGAAGTATGCACTACCATTCCCTCGACTGTATCTATTCTGTGAATAAACAGCAGACTTCAGGCTCCAGGAATGCCAGATCAACTTGTTTCACAAGTGCTAGACAAACTCTAACCTTTCCCAGGACTTGTCCTATCAAAACTGTTGTATCAACCAGGCAAGGTACTAACAACAGGGACTTTATTTTCAAAGTGGAAATCTCTTTACCAAGCTGCTGCTGCACCTTTGGTAGCTTTCTCCCAGCCTCTCAACTCCTCCCCCCTCCTTGCTGTTTCCTGTCCTTTCAGACTCCCAACAGCCAGTGCTCCCAATTCTAATAACTACAAGCAACATCTAAATACCACATTCCCTCCTCTCTTAAGAAACTCTCCCAATTAAAATAAACATTATTGTTCTAACCACAGGAACAAATATGAAACAAGACACTATACTGTTGGCAGAAATATTATGCTGAAAACACTGTAGATACTACAGAACAGTCTCTAGTCCAGACAGGTGGTCGTCTGGGTCTGACAGGCTGTCTCTCAAGCCCCAGTTCCAGTGTAATGTCTTGTTGTGTTGGTACTATGGTGAAGTCATCCAGTGCAGACTGGGTGTTGGCATAATCTCCTCTTGGTGCATAGGCAGGTGCAAGATAAGAAGCATTCCATACCCACCCATCAGAAAGTCGATAGGTGTAAGATCCCTTCTTCTCTATGATTTTAAGAGGAGCTGTGAATTTATGGTTCCCTTTGTGTAAAATTCTAGGTTTTCATATTCTAACGAAGGAACCACGCTCAAACTTTGCTTCCTTGGCACCCCACCACTTATCTGTGAAAGCCTTAGACTTTGCTTGATTCTGTTCAACTGTTTTTCTCACATCATCCTCTGTTGGGGCATCAGGTCGTGTCTTTAACAATCCAGCAATGTTCAGTTTAGTATTCATCTGTTTCCCATGCAGTAACTCTGTGGGTGATCTTTGCGTTGTGGCATGTCATGTAGCTCGGTATGCTTGCAAGAAATCAGTAGTGAAGGGTATCCACAATCGCCCTTCCAGTTTAGCTGTTTGCAAACTCTCTTTCAATATTCTGTTAAACCGTTCGATTTCCCCATTGGCTTGAGGGTAATATAGGGATGACCTTCAGTGTAAAATGTTTCTCTGTGCTAGAAAAGTTTCAAACTCCCAGGGAAGTAAATTGACTACCATTATCTGAAACCAGTTCTTTGGGGTTACCTTCCCTGCTAAAACTGAAGAGCGAAACTTAATTACTGTAGCAGAAGAGATTTGCAATATAAACACTACCTCAGGCCATTTACTGAAATAGTCAATTAAAGTGATGGCATAACGGCAGTCAATTGGAGCAGTATCAAAGGGTCCTACAATGTCAATTGCCACTTTTTCCCGTGCAGATTCAGGAAGAGGAACAGGCTGTAATGGAGGGGTACATGTCACTGCTGTCTTATCATGCATTTGGAAAGTGACACAGGATTTTATGAGTGCTTCAGTTTGAGAGTCTATCCCTGGCCACCAATACAGATTCCGTTGTCGTTGTTTGATTTGGACAATTCCTTGATGAGTATCATGTGCCAGGTGTATGAGTTTTGACTGTAATTATTCTGGCACAAGGAGCCGGTGTGTACCTCGTAGCACATAGCCATCAAACAAAGAAAGTTCATCCTGAACTCTAAAATAAGGCAGAAAAACTGGGTCAAGGTTTTTAGGGTGACTGGGCCATCTCTTTGTCAGAAATTCCCATAGTTTTTTGTTGAATTGGACACGCTGAACAAGCAGCTTGAAATCGTTCTTTTTTAACTGCAGTGAGAGTGCTTGTAATAAGCGCAACTACCACATCCTCATCCTCCGGTGGACCATCTGGTGAAGGCAAAGGCAGGCGAGAAAGGCAATCAGCGACCACATTTTGGTTTCCAGGCTTATATTCCAGTTCATAATTGAAAGAGAGAGACCATCGAGCAATACAGTATCCTGCTCTTCCCAGTCCTTTTGTGGTGAGCAAAGTCGTCAAAGGGCTGTGGTCTGTGCGCAACTTGAACATGCGGCCCCACAGGTAAGCTCTCAATTTTTCAGTAGCCCAGACACAAGCAAGTGCTTCTTTTTTGACTGTAGAATATTTTCTCTCAGCATTACTTAATGTCCTTGAAGCAAATGCAACAGTCCTCTCTGTGTTGTCCTCATGCAGTTGTGTGAGAACAGCCCCAAGTCCATAATCAGAAGCATCAGTAGTTACAGTTGTGGGCAATGCAGGACTGAATAGTGCAAGTACTGGACTAAGTACAATCAAGTCTTTCACCGTTTCAAAACTAGCTTGTGCATCCGTTGTCCACACTAAGGTTGAACTTCTCCATAGTAATTCCCATAACGGTTCAATGACAGAAGCATAATTGGGAACGAATTTTGCATACCAGGAGATAAGACCCAAAAAGGAACGTAAGGTTTGCAAATCTGTTGGAGGAGGAGCATTTGAAATTGCCAGGATATGATCTGGATCAGGTTTTAGTCCAGCCTGTAAAATTGTATGCCCCAGAAAGGAGAGTTTAGTTTGTCTAAATTTGCATTTGGACCTATTGAGCTGGAGGCCTGCTGTGCTGATGCAGTTTAGTACAGACTGCAGGTTATTGTCTTGCTCCTCAGAAGTATTTCCAAACACGATAATATCATCCAGATAGCACTGAATTCCATGTTGATTCTTCAGAATCAATTACATCATTTTTTGAAAGGCACTTGGGGCAGATGCGAGACCGTATGGAACACGTTTAAAATGAAATAGTCCTTCATGTGTAATAAATACCGTGAGGTCTCTGCTGTCTTCATGCAATATAACCTGGTGGTATGCACTCTGCATATCAAGAGTAGAAAACATCTTTGCTCCACGGAGTTCTGCAAATACTACTTCTTTGTGAGGAAGAGGATGGCTGTCAATCACAATAGCTTTATTTGGTTCCCTTAAGTCCACACAAAGGCAAATGCCTCCACACTTCTTCTGCATCACTGCTATAGGTGAACCCCATTCCGAGGAGTCGATCTCTTCAATAATGTCCTTTTGAACAAGTTTTCTAAGTTCTTCTGAAACAGCTTCCCTGACTGAAAATGGTAAGTGCCGTAACTTCTGTCATACAGCCATCACATTATTCTGCATTTTAACTTTATGCAGAAACCCATAAGCACAGCCGAGTTTCTCCTCAAGTTGGTGTTGGGTCTCAGCTGAAACTGGTGTGTGTACCGCAAGAGTGCTTTGCTGAGGAAGATCAATTCATCCATTAACTACCCTGAGATTTAAAGCAGCCAATAAATCTCTGCCAAGGATAGGAGTGCCTTTGTGGACAATGTAGAACTCTGCAGTTACACAGCAATCACCAAAAGTAACTATTACTGGCAGGCAGCCATGTACTGGAGTATGATTTTTCAAATAGCACACCAAGTGAAGTTTGGGTTCAGTAAGAGGCACATCTTTAAAGTAAGGCAGATAGATGGAATCAGGTAGTATAGATACTGTTGAGCCAGTGTCCAACGTTAGCTGAATAGAGTGTGGTTTGCCTGAGGGTATGGCAAAAATGTATACAGTGCACTTTATCTGTTCTGGAATATGTGCAGTAGTGATTTTGTCCATGCTCAGCACAGTAACATCTGGTATTGTAACTGCATGCACCTGTTGATTGAACTGGCTACTGCTACATACTTTAGCAAAATGCCCAATCTTTTTGCAATGATTGCACTGAGCTACTTTTGCTGGACATCCTGTGTAGCTTGCAAGGTGTTGTGGGGATCCACAGTGAAAACATACTTTTACTGTATTTTGAATTTGCTGATTTGGTGGTTTTTTCATTAGTTTTCCTCTTGCAACTGTGTGTCTGCAGTGGTAGTGAACTTTTCTACAAAGGAGTCACAGCCTGGATTGTGCCTCCTGTATCCATGCTTATTATTTTGGCTTCAGCTGTAGCTGACTCAATCTGAGTAGTAATGGTTATTGCTTTTTCTAGTGTAAGTTGTGGTTCTAGAAGTAAGCGTTCTCTTACATGAAGCATGGTTGTTTTCTCAATGAGCTGGTCTCTAATCATCTCATCTGCCATATTCCCAAAGTCACCAATTACAATCAGACTCCTCAGGGAAGCAATATACTGCATTATAGTTTCTCCTGGTTTCTGCTCATGCTGGTGAAATCTGTAGCGATTAGCTACTACATTCACTTTTGGCACAAAAAAATTCTTTAATGCAGTGAGTGCAGTCTCATATTTATCATCTGCAAGGGGAAAAGTGTAAAATATATGCTGCCCTTCTGCTCCAAGGCAGTGGATTAGCAGAGCATGCTTTCTTACTTCAGAAATCTCTGTAGCACTGCTTGCAAGCAGATAAGTCTCAAACATATGGATCCAGGTAGTAAAAGCAATTGGAAGCTCACCTGGGCTTTTCAGAAAGGGTGCAGGTGGGTTCAGAGGCAGAAGATCCATCCTCGTCACCAAAATGTTGTATCAACCAGGCAAGGTACTAACAAGCTTCAACAGGACTTTATTTTCAAAGTGGAAACCTCTTTACCAAGCTGCTGCTGCTGCATCCTCGGTAGCTTTCTCCCAGCCTCTCAACTCCTCCCCCCTCCTTGCTGTTTCCTATCCTTTCAGACTCCCAACAGCCAGTGCTCCCAATTCTAATAATTACAAGCAACATCTAAACACCACAAAAACCAAATTTGCTCCCAATTACAATAAAAGCTGTCAGAGGAAACCTCAGTAAAATCCACTTCCTTGTACTATCACTTCTCTTAGCATTCTGAAGGGGTGGCTACACCATTATAGCAAAAATGAAATGCAAAGCTTAACAACCTTTCCTACTTGTAGATTAGATTATGCCTTTAGACACAACCGCGAGCAAAGGCTGGTGTGTAGGCTGCACCAACTCAAGAGTAGGCATTCTGACTCAAGGTACCCTTTCTGAGGCACAATTCCCTCCCTGCTTTCTCCTTGCTCAGGGCAGGAGAGTATTTTGCTGTTGGCCTCTATGAACACTTGCTGCACCAGCCAACAAGGGAGTGGATCCAAAGTGCTGACTATTTCCTATATATTTCCACCCACTTGCTCAAGGAAGGGAGAAAATGTACATGATGGACCCCTTGATGGCCTGGACCCAAGGTTCTCAGACTGCATGCCCAAGCAGTGGAGTGTAAGTTCCAATTTAGCCCAATAATAAGGAAAAACCCACCCTTCATTAGTAAGAATAACAATGACAGGAGTACTGCAGACCGTGACCCCCTCAGTGCAACTCAGGTATCATTTGTGAAATTATTTAAAACTTCTGTAGGTTTAATAAAAATGAGGTTAGCAATTGGTTCCCAAAATCAGTTACCTTGGTTGCTGTCCCATCAACAGACATCTTGTATGTTCAGTTTTTCATTAGAGTTTTTAATATCCTAGGGAAATAAAATTTATAAGATACTTATTACAAGCTAAGTTAATATGCAGTTCTTGCAGACTGCAGGATATGTGTAGTACATCTGTCAGCAGGGAAATAATAATTTTAAAAAACCCCAACTGGCTTTTTTAAATGTCTAAATTTTATAACACACCTAGGACTCAAAGCCTGACCATCCACAGCATGACTTATCCTAAATTTCACCAACAATTCTGCCAGTAAACATGTATTAGCAGTAATCCCCCGGTGATCATAGAAGGCATAAACTAGAGTGCTTAACAGTCAATGTGTTGAATTAAGCCCTGTTGGCTAATGTTCCTTGCCTGTACACTGTCCAGTACAAAGTCATGTCAACTCCAAGAATTTTACATTGTAAGGAGCACTACCTTAGCTATTTCCGTAGATTACACCAAGTCAGCCAATCATTCTCTTGGCTGTGCAGCATTACTGGTGAAATGAGGGTCCATCCAATTTTGTAGAATTCACGAAGCTACAAGACTCTACCTGAATAGAATGCAAATACTTTCAAAATAAACCCTCCATGTCTTTGAAATTAGTCTATGCACTTGTTCCACTTCAGGTTCCACATTCAATAGATTTTTCTCTAAAAACTATTTATGGTCAGAGCCATCTTATCCTAACAGATAACAGGGGAAGCAGTTGCATTCACCACTGAGTTTGAATTGTCCAGTTAATCCCTCTTTAATGAGACTCTATCTTTGTGTCACAAGCAGTGCACTATGAGACCAATTAATTACAAAGTAGAGATGGAAAAAAAACCACCTCACTTTAGCTTTCTGCATTCAGAAAAATCAACACATGATAAAGAAAAGGGGATTGTGACAAGGTGCCTCTGTCTTCTGCTGTGTCTACACCAACTGTCTGGAGACCTTCAGTTGTTAAATGCCACTGTGTAGTTTATTTACATTCTTCCACCATCTTTACTGATCCATATACAACATTATTTACAGCATTAGTTTCTTCTCAGCTGTCTGCCAAGGTGAGGAGAGGAAAGAGGTCTCTCCACTTGGAGATCCTCCCTAGTTCTGGCTCTGCTCTGCTCTGCTGCCGCCAGCCTCCCCTTTCCTTCCTGTGCATTCTTCTACTCCCTGTGTGAATGGACTAATTAGCTCTTTAGTCTTCCCCCAGCCCATTCTAATCTATTAATTAGGCAAAGTCAGGTCCACTCTAGATCAGAATTCTAGCTATGCTATTTGTTTCCAACACTCTGTCACAGGGATTTTCAAGGATCTCTCTCCAGTCTTGACAAACACAAATAGTCTGTGAGCTCAGGGAAGACACTACTTATGCCGACAGGAGGAGTTCTCCTATTGGGGTGGGTAATCTACTTTCCCGAGACATGGTAGTTAGGTTAATGGAAGAATTCCTCAGATCTAGCACTGTCTACACTGGGGGTTGTATCGGCTTAGCTACATCACTCAGGGTCATGGATTTTTCACACCCCTAAGTGCCATAGCTGGTTTGACCTAACCTTTTAGTATAGACCAGACCTGGAATACGACACTGGGCAGTTCCTTCTAATTTTTAAAACTAAATGCTTGGCCTAGATATAATGGTTGGGAGAAAGGCAAAGGATGTGAATTGATAAAGGGTCAGAATTATTTGTGGAAACTTAAATTAAGAGTTTATCACCTGCAAGTGCTTTTTATAACTACACCACTCTGACAATATTTTAAATAATATGTATTTAAAATCTTAGCTTTATCTTAGCATTTTTTGCTGAGGATTTTTTCCCTAATAAGTATTTAATATATATTATTGTTTTTCACTTTTCTTGAATCTAATCAGTTCAGCTGATGTGAACTAGGGTGGCCAGACAGCACGTGTGAAAAATCGGGATGGGGGTGGGGGGTAATAGGAGCCTATATAGGAAAGACCCAAAAATCAGGACTGTCTCTATAAAATCGGGACATCTGGTCACCCTAATGTCAACCTGTTTCTGTAAAGTTGATAAACCTCTTGTTCAACTGGTCCAGCTGGAGGAATATATAAACTCTGCAATCTGTGAATTAATGGGAAGAATCATGAAAATTTTTGATTCCACCATGGTCAAAACATTGTCACATCTACAGTGGGGTTTGCCATAATTTGTCCCTTGGAGTAAGGAAAATTTGAAGAATTTGTTATCTTAGTGCTCCTTGCATGCAGTTTGAAAAAGAACACCAGCCCTAATATAGATTCTTGGAGCAGATCGCCCCCACCATTAACCGTTCGTTATGTTGAAAAGTGATAATTTATTCCTATACCTTCTTTCCCCTGTATATTACCCAGTTTCTACTTTGAAACAGATATTTATCTTATTACTAGTTGGTTTTCCTTAATAGCTTTTTCTGAGGGACTGCGGCAAAGACTGTTTGAAAATCCAAATACATTATATCAATTGGTTCCCCTTTAGCCATTTTGTTGACCTTCTCAAACCATTCTAGTAGATTAGAGAGGCATAGTTTTCCTTTGCCGAGCAGTTCTAGTTTAGCCCATCATATCATGTCATCCAAGTGTTTTATAATTCTGTTTTAAATGATTGTTTCTACCAATTTTCATGGGGAAGTGATGGACAATAACAAAAAACTTCTTAAAAAAACAAAATAAAACAAACAAATCCCAAGATCATGCTTAGCACTTTTTTTTAAAATGAAGGTACAACATTTACAGCTCTCCACTTATTCTAAGTGCCAAATGCAGTCTGGAGTGATTTCTCTACAAAAAGAAGATTTGTTTTCTCAACATAATATGCCCATTTCTCTAGAGTGTTTCAACAGTGTTACAACTTTACTTTTTCAATTGAAAGTAAAAAGTAATGCTGAGGTTGAGGTGAATTTATTGGCATGGACCAAGATTGAAGAAGGAAATCATTTAACACAAACAATGTGTGCGTGTACTGCCTGTTTTAAATACTAGATCGTCTCACAAGTGGAACTTGCAACAACTAATTCATTTCCTTTTTCATAATGGCAACTTGATATCAAGCACAAACACAGTTAAGAGTATCTTTCATTGTTCCATGTTCACTACTTCACATGCTTTATTGCTGCATCCAATACTTAAATGGCAAGAATATAAATACAGTCATTTTTCTCTTGCTTTGTCTACAGGGCATTTTTCTGATACAGAGACCTTGCCTATAGAATTTGTTCCTTCTGGAATTTTGTTGAGTGCGATCATCTACAGGGCAGAATGCAGCTTGCTAATCAGGTTTTTCACACATTACCATTCAAAAATGCATTGCTGTACAAAACAGTGGAAGGTACTAGTTATTTTACACATTATGATGCTGCATACATAATAGTATGTATGGGCTACAGTAACATTGACTAATATTGTTTATTATAACTGTATCTTTTCAAATAGCATGACATAGAATCATAGAATATCAGGGTTGGAAGGGACCTCAGGAGGTCATCTAGTCCAATCCCCTGCTCAAAGCAGGACCAATCCCCAATCAAATCATCCCAGCCAGGGGTTTGTCAAGCCTGACCTTAAAAACCTCTAAGGAAGGAGATTCTACCACCTCCCTAGGTAACGCATTCCAGTGTTTCACCACCCTCCTAGTGAAAGTTTTTCCTAATATCCAACCTAAACCTCCCCCACTGCAACTTGAGACCATTACTCCTTGTCCTGTCCTCTTCTACCACTGAGAATAGTCTAGAACCATCCTCTCTGGAACCTCCTCTCAGGTAGTTGAAAGCAGCTATCAAATCCCCCCTCATTCTTTTCTTCTGCAGACTAAACAATCCCAGTTCCCTCAGCCTCTCCTCATAAGTCATGTGTTCCAGACCCCTAATCATTTTTGTTGCCCTTCGCTGGACTCTCTCCAATTTATCCACATCCTTCTTGTAGTGTGGGGCCCAAAACTGGACACAGTACTCCAGATGAGGCCTCACCAATGTCGAATAGAGGGGAACGATCACGTCCCTAGATCCCTAGATGCTATGAAAATGAGTGCCATACACACATACTTCAAACACAAACGTCCAAGTTATGACTTATTTCAACCTTTGATGCCTCCATGGTGATGTTTCTGGAGCAGAGTTTAAGTGCACTTTCTGTGGGACATCCCCAACACTTCTTGCTTTACAGCCTGCCTGGTTCAAGGCTCCCAGCACAATTGGAAACTGATGTTATTTATTGAAGCTGACATCTCTCTCTTAGTCACTTTTTCTCTGCCCTTGGGAAAAACAAAACAGAGAATAATAATGTAGAAAATTGTTATAAAATCTTCATTACAACTGTACCACAAAATAATTTGTAGAGAGCTAGTTGTGGGAGGCAACATAACTGATTACTGCAATATTCAGTATAGTTCTGTCCTCTGCTGTTTACCCAACATATTGATTTCAAAAAATTCTCTCTCTATGCAACTTGAGAAGGTATTGTGAGTGTTAATGTCTCTCTCTGTCAGAATGATAGGCTTTTTGTTACTTTTTTACCTTTGTATTATGACTCTTCAAACTGAGTGAGCTGCCCTTTCCTTTCAGAGTCAACATTATGGTGCTTCTACAGGGACTGATAGGGTTTCCTCAGGTTTGTGATTATATTAGTCAAGGATGTCAAACAATGTGATACTTCTCCACTAAACAAAAGAGAAATGTTGCATACACTGTAGTTTTCCAAAAACACCCTGTGGGAAAACACTTCCAGTTTTTGAGAGCTTATGCAAGTACATCTGAGTAACATTGTAGCTTGTCAAAGAGATCTGTTGGGAAATCTAGCATTTCAAATTGCAGACAGACTTTCATATTGGTCCTTGTGTGCTACGTTTAAGAGCTGTAACAATTATAATTTTTTGGGACTCTGGAGGTAGATGAAAAACAATTTTAAATAGTTGTTTGGGGATTTGTCACAGAGTGCTTAGAACCAGCAGCTGAATCAGCACTCTGGTCACTGTAAATCCAGTTAGTGCCTGAGAGAGGGCCTAATTGAGTGTAGGAATGACTAGTTACTATATCAGCCTGGGCTAGGGAGAGTGAAGGACCTAATTAGTCCCTAAACTGCAAGAGTAGAAAAGGAGCACAGGAAGGAAGTCCAAGGGAGAGGACTGTCTTGGCATGGAGTGAGGTCCATTATGATTGTATAACACTATAAATAAGAATTGCTGCACGGGAGTGTAAGAGCATGGTGGCTTATAAAACACAAATCTAATACCCAGTGGTGGTTGCAGACTGGATGTGTCAGAGTCATTTATGTGAGACGACAGGAGTGGAGGAACTGTGCCTTGTCACACGGTTAAATGATGTTCCCTCAAATTTAGAAGAAAAATATTCCAATCTTTTTTGTGAAATGCCTTGAGCTAAACTATTTTGATCTTAGGTATATAACACTCTCAAAATTCAGTTTAGTAAGAGTTCATACACTATTTGGTAGCACACAGAATAAAGAAAGACCTGTTCAGAAAAAAATGATGGTGGTTAAGCCCTTAGCAGAAGGGGAGGATGGTGTTTCTGTTAGTCCACCAAAACTTTCCTCTCTGACAAGCATCACTCTGGCCTTGCTTGGGTTTAGTTTGAGGCAGCTGCTTTTCATCCATGTATGATCTCCCCTAGGCATTGTGGTATCTGTGCCAGCACTAGTTGCATCTGTGAAAAATGAGATATACAGCTGAGAGTCATTAGTGTACTGATCACAAAATCTGAGGTATCTCATCTCATTAATTCTCCAAATGGTCTTACATAGACATTGAAAGAGTAGGAGAACTTTTAAGATTTCACACATCTGGACTTTTGGGGAAGACGAGAAGTTGCCTATCACCATTCTCTATTGAAGAGAAATGACTGGCAATATTGTAGCCAGGTAAATAATGTGCACAAGTTTTAGTATTCACTTAAATCTTAAAATGAATTTCCTTCAGTTGTGCTTAGCCCCCACTTTCATCAGTCATCAAGAGAGAATCCAGAGCTAGAACCATGTCACTGAATCAGAGACCTCCAAAGCTTGAACTAAAAGAGTAAGGGCCAGATTTTTAAAGGTATTTAGGCACCTAACTTCCATTGAAGTTAAAAATTAGGTATCTAAATACCTTTAAAATTCAGATCTAAGTCCTTTACTGGTGGGACAGACCCTAGAGGGAAGAATGATCCAACACTCTTAGACAGTGTAGCTACCTCTTTTGTGATAGTTTTCAATGAACATTCAGTGAATGTATTTTATTTGCACAAGTGTTCATGGGAAAACAACATTTAAATTTGCACCTGCACATAAACTGAATTTTCAGTGGATTTTCAATAAGTCTTGGCACAATGGAGAAGTCCTAGATTATCTATTTTAGGAACATGACTTCAGAGTGAAAATTCACTTTTCAAAGACTGTCTAAATGAGTCAAGCCTTGTTGTGACCTTGTGGGTCTCAGTATCTAAGTCTTGTAACATGTTCATGTAGGTCTATAGCAACCTTTGAAGGATGTCTCAGAAATTAAAAGACCTGTAAGGCTGCTGCTTGGAGTTATATTCATCCTCTGCACAGAATCATTCCTTTGACTTGGCAAGTAGATCAGATACCCATTTGGGTGAGCATTTCTGAAGTCTTCATTTAACATTACTCAAACCCACCTCTTTCTTGAGAATTGGTGCTGCCTGTTAATCTCTCACAAGTGGGGAATCTATACTGAATTTACTCAATATCTTATATGAGATTATGAGTGAATGGAGGGACTGATGGGATCACAAATGTGACTACTTACATAACCTCAGACTAACCTTTGGTTCCTTGAGAGATCATGCTCACAATCTGACTTCAACATAAAAGTGCATATTATCCATGCAGAGAATTAGGGTTATAAACTATTGTTCAGAATACTAAGTCTCAGTTCCAGTATTTCATTTTACCAATCCTCAGTTCAAATTTGAAGTCAGTAGACAATTAAGATTGAAGTGTTTTAACGCCTCTGAATTTAAAACTAGAAGGTGCTAAAGCGCCTGGATGTGCCATTGGCAGTATTGGAGTATCCTACTCCTTGCCTCTCTGAAGTCACAAAGATGATAATCCTAGACAGATGACAAGTAAGCAGTTGCATGGCTCACAACCCCAATACTGCATTCATTGCCTTAAAGTAATGTTGAGTAGGAAACATGCACTACACCATGCCAAGGCACCAGTGAAGACTAAACTGAAACAAATGTTTATTGGTCAGGGTCCTGGTCAAGGATTTGATTGGCACTGGGAGGCAGAGGCCGTGCAGAAAGTAAGTTTGAGGAGAAAGTTTGAGGATTTTTGGTGGATCTGGGTCCCATTCAGTCTTTATTCTCCTCTTCATTTAGCAAATTCTTATTTGATTGAACTGATCAGTTGAGAATGTAATTTTAAATGTGTAAATCAGAAATTGTACTTCAATTTTTTTAACATTGCCTTTCAATGGACTCTACGTTTATTTTGCAAGCTCTCCTTCTCTCCTTCTGCAATTTGGTTAGATAGTAAAATCAAATTTCAATTTCTAGTTTATATAATTGATTGTAGAGAAATCTTGCAGAGAGCTGGTTAATTTATGCAACTTGTAATTAAGAATGTAACTTCTTTTAACTAAGATTATACTTATTATGAACTCTAAGACTCCAGTGTATGTCTCTCAGTCACTGTGAGCCAGACATACAACAACCTTTTCTTAATTAGAGTAGGTGCTTGTGCATTAGAACCTGTCGTTCACGCAAAGTTTGCAAGAATGATAGCATTACTGCGGGCTTTGTCAACAAATATTAAGTGAACAAATGAGTTGATCTATATTTTAAATTTCCTCATCTCTGCTGTTATTGAGTTTTCATTAGATTTATTTATTTGTTTTACACCAGAAAAAGGTCATTGATCAGAAAGCGGGACCATCAGTGAAGCATGATGTAATTAATGGCAGTAGAATTCATTTTCTTTATTATTATTGAATAAGATAAATCGACCACTTTTTGCAGAGTTTTTTCTTTTAAGATTTTTGTGGAAAACATGCTTATTAAAATATGCCAGTGAAGAATTAATGGGTTTAACTTGGCCAGGTTGGAGAAAGCAATCATTTAAAATTGTCTGACAGGAGAACATTTCAGTGATGCTGCCTAGAAAAAAACAAAGTCCTCCTCGCACAAAGGATACTGAAATGCTTTCTGACACTGTGTGCCAGCATCTCTCCACCCAGAGACGGCCCATTCCCTGAGAATTATTCACTTGTTTATGTTGTGCCCACACAATTATTCGTCTAAGAGTCCCACCCTCAAAGTGACATCAGCAGAGGAGAAGGATAGTCTTGTGGCATGACTCAGGAGACCCAAGTACAGACATTGCCACAGATTTCTTGTGCAACTATCGGCAAGTTACTTTGGGTACATATACACTGCAGCTAGAAGAGTCATAGATTCCAAGGCTAGAAGGAACCATTTTGTGATCATCTAGTCAGTCCTATATAACACAGGTGACTGAACTTCCCCAAAATAATTCTAGAGCATATATTTTAGAAAAAACATCCAACTTTGATTTTAAAATGGTCAGTGATGTAGAATCCACTACAACCCTTGGTAAATTGTTTCTATGGTTAATTACTCTCACTATCAAAAATTATACCTTATTTCCAGTCTGAATTTGTCTACCTTCATTTTTCAACCATTGGATTGTGTTATACCTTTCTCTGCAAGATCGAAGAGCCCATTACTATTTGTTCCTTATGTAGATACTTATAGGCTAATCAAATCACCATTTAACCTTTTTGTTAAAATGAATAGATTGAGCTCCTTGAGTCTATCATTATATTTTCTAACCCTTTAACCATTCTGAAGACTCTTCTCTGAACCCTCTCCAATTTATCAACATCCTTCTTGAATTGTGAGCACCAGGACTGGACACAGTATTCCATCAGCAGTCTCACTAGTGCCAAATATAGAGCTAAAGTAATCTTTCTAATCTCACTCAAGATTCCTCCGTTCATGCATCCCAGGATCGCATTAGGTTTTTTGTTCACAGCGTCACACTGGGAACTCATGTTTAGCTGAGTATCCACCATAATCCCCTAATCTTTTTCAGAGTCACTGCTTCCCAAGATGCAGTCCCCCATCCTGTTAAGTATAGCCTATGTTCTTTGTTCCTAGATGTATACTCTTATATTTAGCTATATTAAACATTGAGCCATTTGCTTGAGCCCAGTTTCCCAAGCGATCCAGATTGCTCTGACCTGTTCTCTTTGTTGTTATTTACCATACCCGCAATTTTTGTATCATCTGCAAACTTTTTCAGTGATTTTTTTTCCAGGTCACTGATAAAAATGTTACATAGCATAGAGCCAAGAACTGATCTCTGTGGGATCCAATTGATGACAATTCCCTGTTTACAATTGCTAACTGATAGGTCTCAAAATGTGAGGTTTTTAATCCATTTAATGTGTATGTTCATTTTATATTCTAGTTTTTCAGTCAAAATGTCATGTGGTACCAAGTCAAATGCCTAGAGAATTCTCAGTGTATTACATCAACATTAATATCTTTATCAACCAAACATGTAATCTCATCATAAAAAGATATCAAGTTAGTTTGACAGGATCTATTTTACGATGTTGATTTGCATTGATTACATTACCCTCCTTTAATTCTTTATTGAGTCCTGTATCAGCCATTCCATTATCTTGCCTGGGATCAGTATCATGCTGACGGGTATAATTACCCAGGTCATTCCATTTACCCTTTTTAAAACTATGCACAACATTAGCTTTTTTCCAGTCTTCTGGAACTTCCCCATTGCTCCAAGACTTATTGAAAATCCACATTAATGGTCCAATGAAGCTCTCAGTCAGCCTTTTAAAACTCTTGGATGCCAGTTATTTGGACCTGCTGATTAAAAAATGTCCAACTTTAGTAGCTTCCATCTAATATCCTCCAGAGATACTAGTGGAATGGAAAGAACATCATCATCAGTATTTGATGAAACTATATTTATTTTTTACCCAAATACAAACCAAAAATATGTACTGATACTACTTCTACCTTTTCTGAATGATTATTAGTATTGATAATTCTACCATTTCCCTCTAGTAATGGACCAATTGTCCTTAACTCTTCTTTATTTCCCAGCTCAGGTAGACATATAGAGACCAACTTTGATCAATCTAGCATGCTAAAAATGGCAGCATGGACAGTGGCTTGGGCCCAGCATGTACCTAGGATCTCAGATTGGATTACACTCAGGCAGCTAGCTTAAGTCGCTGCCCGTGCCACTGTGGCCACACAATTATTTTTAGCATACTAGTTCAATGAAAGCTAGCATGTGTACATCTACCTGAACTTGAAATTACACCTTCCAGCTACAGTTTAGACATATTCTTAGAGCAGTGGTTCTTAACCTTTACTGCAGCCTGCGCTCCTTTCGTTCTCAAAATATGTTCTTGCACCCCTTATCAAAAATCATTGAAGTAGGTCAGTTCTTTAAGCCTAGATATATTTTTGTTTATATACTACAGTAATCGTTAAATGTATAATGTTAATAAATACATAGGTTTGATGAAACAAAGTAGTTGTACTTGTTATACCAATAAAATAAAAACCAGCAGGATCTTAAAGGGGAAAAGGCAAAATGCCACATTTATTGTGAATACGGAAAGAATCATAATAAGCAGTTAGTTATAGCTATAACATTCCCTTCAATTTCGTATTTATACACACACAGGTTCTGCAAGGTTGTTATCATAGTTACCAGCCTTAGAGTTGCTCATGCCAAGCCACTGGCCAGGTGGCCTGGACATGAGGAGGGAGCAGGGCCTTGTCAGATGCTCATCTGATGCTCCTGGAAGTTGGTTTGCAGAATCAGACCCCAAAATTCTCCCTTTCTAGAGTCCATTTTTAATAGGAATTTCTTCCTATTCCAGTCTATGGGAATTGCTTCATCATGCTGTTGCTGAATCAATCAGCAGATGGCACATTCCTGATGGCTCCGTGCTCCCAGATGTTATCTTGTTCTTTGGTTCTCCCATCCTTGAGGCCGTTGGGTGGATTCCAGGCTTCCCTCCGGGGGTCCTCTGGTTATTTCCACTTGACGCCTTCTTCAGTCGATGGACACTGGATTCTTAGGCTGGCACCTCCCTGATCATTCAGTTATTATCCACACCAAGCATCCATCCACATACATCCTCTATCTCTATTTTAATCACAATTGTTAAAGCGAGATGAATACAACAAAAGGGCGGGGAGTCTCTGGGTGCTGTTTGTGTTGTTACAGAGTATTGCTTTGAGTCTCTCTGTGTGAGTAGTAGTTGTTACAAAGGATTCCTTTGAGAACAGACTGTGTTAAGTGAGCTGTAGCTCACGAAAGCTTATGCTCAAATAAATTGGTTAGTCTCTAAGGTGCCACTAGTACTCCTTTTCTTTTTGCGAAAACAGACTAACACGGCTGCTACTCTGAAACCTGACTGTCTTAGAATGTACTAACTCAATTAGCAGCTTGCAAGTTTCACACAGAGAGGGAGAGAAACAGTACCAAAAACCAAGAGACCTCTTAATTAGTAATACCCTGGAATTTAAACTATGGGGAATCAAACTCATTTGTGATTTTAATACAGAACTTCTTTAATATGATCCAACATACTTACGTGCCTGTCCTTAATTTGTGTTTTCAATGATTTACCTTCTAAAAAAATCTGGGATGTCTCGCACCCCTGGAAAGGGCATCTCGCATCCCCAGGGGGTGCATGCACCCCAGGTTAAGAACCACTGCCTTAGAGGCTAATCTACAGTATGAGCAAGGGATGTGATTCCCTTGCTCATGTACACATCCCTGCATTAGTTCTCATCGAGCTGGTGTGCGAATAAATAGCAGGATAGTCATGGTAGCGCAGCTGCAACGGTAGTACAGCTGAGCAGTGCTACAAACCCACCTGAAACGGGTGGGTATGTACTTGGCATGGCTCAGCTGTGCCTTCGCTGCCACTACCTGTGCTACCGGGGCTACACTACTATTTGTACTCACACTAGTTCTATGAGAGCTAGTCTAAGTATGTGTTCATGAGCAGGGGAATCGCGCTCCAAGCTTGTACTCTTGACATAGCCTTAGTCTTTGTGTGCCTCAGTTCCCCATCTGTAAAATGAGGCTAATAGTACTTCCCTTCCTCATAGGGGTGTTTTGAAGATAACTATGCTAATGACTCTGAGGGGCTCTGCCACTATTCCAAAGGGGAATAAATAGCTAGATAAGCAAGTCCAAGAATATGGTAGCGGAGAAAAGTCCAACGACAGCAGGCAGAAAAAGTAACTTTTTTAAAGAGTTGGTGGTTGCTGTTTTTTCCTGTTTGTGTAAGACGAATAATGTTCCTAGCAAGTGGAAGGGTATAATTAACTCTTTCCCCCCACTCTGAAATGAACCCTGTGGCTTTACCCTCAGCATTTAATTGTCTGAAAAAAAAAATACTGCCTAACATAACCTGCTGCTATGAATATAATCCCTTAAAGACAACAATTGAAATCCATTCTATCTGTTTTAGGCAATTAAAGAGTGTTTCTCTCTGTGGTAATTAGTGTCCTTTTCCTCAACAGTAACAGTCCCATGGAGCTTTCTGGTCTTTCGTCTCAGCTTAATTATTATAAGCAATGAAAGCTGATTATTTTGTAGATTTGAATGGGGAAATATAGCTGAATACCAACTACCTCCAAACATTCCCAAAAATACAGAAGCAGGAAAGGACAAAGGTCTATTTAATCCATTGATTTGCTACCAAAATTTTAACAAGGGAATCAGAAATGTTCCACCTGAGTTGAGGCTACATTCAACATTGCCTAGATAAAATACCCCCACACCAAAATCATCAACCCACACAGCTGTCTCAATCCACCATTGCCACTTCTCCTTGCAGCTCATTGAGGCTTCTCTGTCTGACTCCATGACCTGGCAGCAGTTCCTCAAAGCGGAGATGGGTGATCTGTAGCCTTTGCTAGTAGCAGTGGAGGCAGGCATTTCATTCAGAGGCCTCATGCTATGGTTGGTTGGTGAGGAATGGGTCCCCCCTTTTGGCTGGTTGGGAATAGATCCCCTTTGGCTCTTGCAGGGATGAGTCTCCCTTAACAGCTGGCAGTCTCCCTTTGCTGGTATAGAAGGATGAAATGAGAGAGCAAGTCTCTCCCAGATGGCATGATCGGTTTGTTGGGAAAATAGATTTACCCTGACTGGTGGAGTGTCTGGAGGGACCAGCTCTCCAGGCTATTTCGCAGTCCAGGCTCTCAAAGCTTCATGCTTGATTAAATGTTGGGGAGAGAAGTCAGTTTCAGGATTCCCACTCAGTGCAGAAGTAACTTGGCCAAGTTTTCTTCCTATTCGTTGCTGGAGCAACCTGCAGGGGTGCATCGTTCAGAGACTATGTGATATATCCACCTCTCATGCTCTTAATGGTGCTGTTAGGGGATGCAGGAGGGGAGTTCCCCTTGCAGTAATTGCATGACAAAGGCGGGCACCCACACAGTACAGCAGCTACCTGAGTTAATAGCCAGCTCAATGCCAGCTTGAAAGAGGGCTAGAAAATTTAACAAGTTACATTTTACAATTTAACAGCATTCTGAGGATGGCCTCTCAAACAAGATTCCCAGTTACTATGATCAGGGTTGGCCTGAGAATTTGGGGTGTGTTACTCTTTTTTATAAACACCCCAGATTTAACTTAATTATTTTACATAAGAAGTGTGTGCATGGGGGTGGTGTGGATATTTTAGTAACCTGCTTACCAGACATTTGGCTGAAATTGAGCCAAGATACTGGTTTGTTTAAATCATAGAGATCAATTTATATAATTTTATATTTTCAAGGCTATCTTCTCTAGAAAAGAGACTAGACATTTTTTAATGAAAGCTGAGATTCTTCTTTTTGGGGCCAAAGTTCTGTTCTGTTAACTAGAGGTTTGCACAAGCCCCCCTCCAACTCATCAGTAATTTCTGTGACTTGTGTAGTGCCATCAGTTTCTTCCTTTCCTCTAACCTGATTACAAGAAAGTGCCTCTTCTAAAGAGTCCCCAGTAGCATGATGTGTTAATAATTAAACAAAGCTTCTTTCTTCTTCTGAAGAGAAAGCTGAATCTCAAAGGACTATGGTTTGGATCAATTCAATGAACAAAACTTGTTTTATACTGTAACTATTTACCTTCCATATTTTGGAGGTGTTTGTAGTTAATAGGTTGAAAAAAAGATCTTTGCTTAAACACCTCAAACTGATTTTATTAAGTGTTTTGGAACTAGGATGTGCCTAAGAAGCTGGGTTTCGTTTTCTTCTTTCAAACTGTACATTTAGCTCTAGTTTGGAAACCTTACCAGCTTTCCCCCCCATTATGCATTCTCAAGAGCCCAGTAGAGTATATTACACATGTGAGAGTGTCTGATGTAACTGCATAGAGTGACCTCTGCATCGTTAAGGTAGCTACCAGCTTCCATGATGAACCCCAGTTTTCTCTGTCTTTAATTTGGAAAACTGGTTTGGCCCAGATATCTCCAGATTTACTCTATAGACATAGCAGAGCATCTTGGTGACGCTGAAAAAAAATTGTCAATATATAATTAAGCAAAATCATTAACAATTTCTGGGCACAATCATGGTTCCCACAAAAAACTCTTATTGATGTAAATGGGAACAGGATCAGGATTGTTATTTAAAATGCAGTTACAATCATATTTCAGTCACCATAATGACTTTCCTTTGATTCCAAAGTAAGTAGATCATTGAAATGTGACATCATTCCTAAATCAGAACAGTCTTCAATAATTTGAAATGGCCAGGATCAGTTTCAAGTATCTCTTCAAAGTTTTCTACTTGTAACTTTCTTTCATATAGGCCTAAATACATGCATTAAAAATTATATTTAATAGTATTAAGCATTTCAGGATCTCAGAGCTTTTCCATAAAGCCTGACAGGATTGTATACACAAGAGTTTTCCCCACATGCACATTTTAAGGTTGGTTGTTTTTGTTTTTTAAGTTGTTGCAAGGGATGACTGTTTTGACTTTGTAGGAGAAGCCATTTCACTGTTTATAGTCACTGTCTTTGTCTAGTTCCACAGTCTTGAAGTCTGCATCATAAAGATCTGCAGTTGAGCTCTGTTAGCACGGATTAAAGTGACTCAGTTCATATACATCCAGGCACTTTCTTTGTGATGTCTCTAAAGGCATTATCTTTGTATATAAGTGCACTGGCTTTTCACTTATGGAGACTTGGGTCCCAGTCTTGCAGAGACTTCAGCATGTGTGCTTAAGACTTCGCAGGATTGAGGCCTTGGATTCAGGCACAAAGCTTTGATAACTTCAACCTTTTCTCTAGTAACTTTTTGTTTATCATAGAAAACCACCACCACCAAATGGCCAGCCTCTTTTCATTCAAGTCCCTCCTTCAGATATATTCTTTGTGAAGCCTTATCAGAAATATCCACTAAAGAAAGAAAGAAAAAAAAAAATAAACCAGACCACTTCCACTGCTTTGGGACTGAACCCCCATTTTGTCATCTGGTATATTTTGTGTCTGACCCTTATTGTATGTCTAATTTAGACTGTAAATTCCACTGGGTATGTACCATCTGTGTTCCATACCACACAATATGTATTGTGGTATTCAAAAATAGCACAGTTCAGTACAATTGCCAGAAAATGCCCAGGAAATAGCAATAGTGTGGCAGATCTCAAATGAAGTACCTTGGAAGAGCATGTAAGGCAACAAAGACCCTCATTCTGTAACTGATTACATGCAGATCCCCACTGGGGCTCTGTGTAGGTACACTGGCATACCCACATGCAACTGATTGCAGGATTAGGGCCTTACACGCATCTGCTCACACCTTACTATGCTATGTATGAGTAAGGTATTGTGTTATCAGTTGTTTCGTTTCATGATCTGTAAATATTTCTCAGAGATCCTCACATACTAGATGTACAACTAGAGCACAACTGACTGTTGTCATGGGTTACACTGAAATTATGGCAGTTTTCACTGTCTTACATATAAAAGATGTTGTGTTTTTATATATATATACACACACACACACTACTTCTTGAAGGCTTTGTGGTGGCAATTTGCATATCATCCAATGTAAATAGCATACATCTTCCACATGTTCTCTCATTTCCAGTTAGTACAAAGAAGCTGATTTACACAAATCAGAATCCACAGTCCTTTTGCAAGAAAAATATTGATGCTCCTAAGGAAAGCCTTTATACTTTTAAACAAAAGCTATTATAAATATTATTTAAAGAACTTGTTACATATGTATTTATTGGTGTATTGAAGTTGTGTGCGTGTGTAGAATTGTTACTGTATTACTTCTATAGTTACTTCTGATCAAAGACATAGATTAATAGATTCCAAGGCCAGAAGGGACCAGTGGGATAAACTAGTCTGAGCTCCTGTATAACACAGGCCATAGAACTTCTCTCAAATAATTCCTGTTTGAACTAGAGCATCTCTTTTTAGAAACATAGCACTGTGCAGTGTGTGCAAATGAGAAAATGGTCAAAATCCACTGAGATTGCCCCCTCCGATCTCCTCTTTCCATGGAATCATCCTATTGTTAGAAATGGAGAGGGACACTGTTTGCTCTACCTTGGAGCAGGCTGTGTCATGCCATTCCAAATTTGGGAGTGCCCTGTGATTGTTCCAGGATCTATAAGATTTACTGACCAATCTCTGAGAGTTGGAACATTCATGCAGAGGTTAAATGCTTCCCTAACACTCCCCTTCCCCAATGACAGCTCATGTCCCTGCAGGTTTAAAGAGAAATGATGTTGTGGAGAATAACTATCCTCCACCCCCCAACTCATCTTTCACTGCCCTGAAAACTAAGCCATAGCCACCTCACCTGAAGAGCCGGTGGAACAGTGGGAACTGGTACATGTTAGGGGGCTTATTCCTTCACCCACTTACTTCCATGGTCCTTCTCGCATGAACAGAGAGCAACAATACCCGAAGTCCAATGGTGCAAACAATTCAATGTTTATTGGGGTGAACTTCCAGCAAGCATGATTCCAGTTTCCTTCTTTAGTGTCCCCCTTCCCAGCTCTGACACCACAGAGCCTTACACCTGTGTCCCTGTTCCCATTCCTGCCCTTAGCCAAACATGATTCCAATTTCCCCACCCCCATTCCCTGTTCCCATTTCCCCCTCCCACTTCCTGGTTGACTGCAGACTATATAGTAAAACTTGAGTTCTTCTAATCTATACCTTAACCAATCATTTTACTGAAATTTAACTAACCAATCCTAACATATTGTAACATGATTATTTAACCAATTATATCCCACCACCTTAATTAGTTTACACCCAGCAAAATTAATTATACAGCAGACAGGAACAATCACAGAACCAGACAGAGATTATACAGACAAACAATAGCAAAATGGGAACTATAATGACAAAACAATACAGAAGTGAGGATTTCACATCGCAGCTATTGATAAGTGAGATCTTGCCAGACAGGATGCTATCAAACTAAGTTTCCTTTTACATCGTCTAGGCACTTCCCTTTCTCTGGAGGTGATAGGCATTATCAGGACAGGATTGTATTCCTAACAGCCCAATAGCACCTTCTTTCAGTGTGACTAGTTTGGAATGTGAGGATGTGACCGGCCGCTTCCCAGCTTATGTCTGCCTCTGTTGCTTAGCTAAAGGCCTTAGCCTAAGCACAGGGCCTCAGACTTTCACAGTAAGAGAAGGACCTTACACTGGCAGACAGTGATTTTGATTCTTTCTTTTATACCTCTATAACTAGCTAAGTGATAAGAATACACCTAAATTCTTAGAGTATAGGCCTTTACAGACAAGCCTGAATATCTATATCCTAACAGTCCAGCCCACCTGTGCCTCATTAACAACCTCTAGCTGGAGCTTGTGAGAAGACATGTGGACTGTGTAAGAAGCTAGAGGGCCACAGGAAACAGGAAGAAGTAGTGGTGGTAGAATGAAGCTGTAAGGAGCTAGAAGTCTCTGCAAGCTTCTTGAGAGTAGAAGATTGCAAGAGAGTCTGAGACTTCAGGGGCCAAGGATCCAGTCAGTTAGGGGTAGGAGAGGCCTGCCAAAAGCAGGGAATAACCACAGTGAATCGAGAAGGCTTGGATACTCTCCGGTGAAAAGGGGAGAAGCCCAAGACTGAGTTTGGGATATGAGGGGAAAAAGACTCTAGCTAGATAGGGGTGGCTGTGGCCCAGGATTCTCCTCTGGAAAAAGAGGAAAAGCCCTAGGACTGAGTGCTCTTTTAAATTCTATGAAGTAAATTAAATTTATAAGGGGAATGTTTTACATATTCTGGATGGGTGGAGTTTATTTAAGGAGCCCACAAGAGGGAAAAGGTGAAGTAGGGTGCTGCAGAACCACCCCAGAGCAGTGAATGGGTGGCGGCTACCCTTGATTTTACCCTAAATACATGAAAGGGGTATCTGTGGAGATGAAGGTGCTACTGGATAGCTCAGCTCCCATTCCGCTGGCCATAATTTCTTTATTTTTGAGGAAATTCTGGAACATTCCCAGCCACCACAGGATTCTCATGCAAGGAGCATTATTTAGTCCTAAGTCAGGAAACAATTATCCTTATAAACTAATAATTGAAAACATTTGAAGAGAAAATGGAAGAGAGTTACCTACTCAAAATAAACACAGTCAGTGTTGCTGAAACAAACAAGACCCTCTTCCCTTGTGTGTTCCTGCCCTAGGTGCCCCTGTTTATGAAGTATGAAACTGGAGGGTGGAAGTAATTTTTCTCTCTATTTAGCTTTGCTTTTTGAATAGCTAACACTTGTCTCCAATTCTAAGCTTTCTGTGTAATTTTTTTCATTGGATAGTCTTCTTCTGTAGACATTTGAATTAAGTGGTGAGAATTTATTCTTCCACAGTACATTAACCTCATCCATTTTCCACTAATCCAACAGCAGTAAAGCACCCCATCAGTATTTGAACTCAGTTATTTCTATACCCAAACTGGCTGTGTTACACAGCAGGGTAGGCAGTCTTTACTCAATTACTGTAAATACTCTTGTGATGTTTAATTTCCACCAGTAACTAGCTGACCTCATCAGTAATGGCATTGCTCAAACATATTTTAACTGAGTAAGCAACTAGGTGAAGCTGTTAAATTTAGGTTTTGTCTACACCGCCAATTGAATGACAAAACTTTTGTCGTTCACAGGTGCTTAAAAAGCCCCTCTCTCCGAAAGAAAAGTTTTGCTGTGGCAAGTGGTAGGGTAAATGGCTCGTTGTCGGCAGGAGTGCTGTCCTGTCAACTACGCAAAACCCGCTCGTAGGGGGTGGAAGTATTTTGTTGGCAAAAGTGCCGAGAAACAGCGTTTACACTGCCCGACTTTTAGCCACACGGCCATGTTGACACGGCCATGTCACTAAAAGCTGTGTAGTGTAGACAAAGCCCAAAGCAGTCACATTCATTTTATTTTAGGGCCCTTTAAAATGAAGGTGGGGGGAATCCATGTTTCATATACGGGAAATGTTAAAATACTGTGAAAGCTCCTAAGAACACATTAAAACAATGAGGAGATAAAAAGAAGGGTGAAAATATTGCCTGACTCACTTAAAAAAATAAACAAGCCTGAAATAGGTTTTAAGATGTGTGATTAATTTGTTTACAGCTAATTTAGACATTGCATTGTTTCTGCCATTTTGATGTCCTCTCATAATTTGGATGAAAGATTTTCTGTAAGTTGATTTTGGACATCCAGGAAAAAAACATAACAAAAGTAACACTAGCTAGGATATTTCCGAGAAACAAACATCTAAACGTTCATCCAGGGAAACAAGACTTCAATATCTTCAAATGCAACACAAGTGTTTTATACAAAATAAGCTGTGCTGTTGTGCAGTTTGCCTTCTGGACTATGAAGGAAATTTTGATGGCTCTGACAACAGGCTACATCTTTTTTCAGAAACGAAAGCTGGTGGTGTAAATGGTTGATTTACACCAGATGAGGATCAGGCCCTAAATACCTAGACATTTTAGGGGAACCACCACTGGTGACACTTCACAAGTTCAAAGACACACAAATTCAAATCCCCAAAGGAAATGGCTTTCAGCAACATTGTTGTGCGCTATTATATTAAGAGTCTGGAATTCCAGAGACCTTACAAATATCAAAGATAAATTTACATAATAGGCCAAAGGTGTGACTCAAAAGGGATAATATGTGGTTTATAGTTACAAAGAAATAATGGCATAAATAATGCATTTGGTCATACTGTTATCATGTATCCTCTCTTTACTCAGGATAGATTAATATGGCCAATACATGTACTGTATCTGTTCATGCTTTAAATTCACTGCTCCTGTATTCTTGTTTCTCTCTCCTTCCACTCACGTTTTAAAAATCACTGTTCTCCCTTTCTTTAAATAACTATCAGTTCAGATGTTTTAGTGTATCTTCCTGTTACCATAAACTTCAACAAGAAACAATCCTTCCATCAATATAAGATTGGCATTAAAATGGAATAAAATGAGATTTTCCTGGTATACAAATACACAGGAAATTATATACAATTATATATGATTCAGTATTCTGGAATATAACAGAAAAATAGATTCAATAATTCAAAATATTGGCTGCAGTGATTTCTTGTCAACAAAAAAATAGTACATTTTAACCATATTAAATAGGTTTTTTTTTTTTAAATTTGTGGAAGATTTGACACTTCTGCCCCATCTATTAAGGGATGAGAAAGATCCCAATCTGCTTTTCTGGGTCCTTTAGAGAGGCTTATGCATAAACCATCAGCATAATTGTGGTAGTTAAAATCATAAAATCACTCCAGTATAGTATGTAGAAAGATAAGAGGAATGGACTGAGTGCAACTCATGTTAGCACAAATGTGGCTCTTCATTGCCCTCTAGGGGCTACACTGAATATAAAATTTTGTGAGGCCGCAACTATCTAGAGCAGGGATTCTCAAACTTCATTGCACCGTGACCCCCTTCTGACAACAAAAATTACTACATGACCCCAGGAAGGGGGGACCAAAGCCTGAGCCCACCTAAGCAGTGCTGCCCAGGGTGGCTGGGACAAAGCCCCACTGCCCTGGGCAGGGGACCAAAGCCCAAGGGATTCATCCCCAGGTGGGGGGACATGTAACCTGAGCCCCTCAACCCAGGACTGAAGCCCTTGGGCTTTGGCTTCGGCCCCGGGTGGTGGAGTTTGGGCTTCGGTTTTGGCCCTGGGACCCAGCAAGTCTAAGCCAGCCCTGGCGACCCCATTAAAATGTGGTCATGACCCACTTTGGGGTCCCGACCCACAGTTTGAGAACCACTGATCTAGAGAACCGTATGCTTTAGCTCAAGCAGTAGAGGCTCATGATTTTAAAACCATAGGTCCCAGGCAAGGGACTTCATTATAAAGTATGGATCCCCATAGAGAAACCAACCCAGATCTCCTCTGTGACAGGCAGGGATATTTACCAATGTATTTACTATACATTCACAGAGGTACAGGTGACCAATTATGGATGTGAGCTATTGCTGGGGTTTGGTGGGGTCAGAGAGTGCAGCTGGAGAGAGGGACATAGGAGTCAAATGTGGAGAGAGAATAAAGTGGAAGGAGTTGACCATAGAGTAAACTCTGGTGAGGGAGGGCAGAAGAGAACTCAGGATGCTAATGATTGAAAGTCATTGAAAGAGTGGGAAAGAGGTCAGGAGGGAGTGCAAAGTGCTAAGACAGAGGTCAGAGAGGGAACTGAGCTATAGAGCAGTCAGAGTGGCAGCAGTACTGAATAAAGACAAGGGTCCAGATTCTGAGCTGTACCTCTCAAGGGGAGTAGCTTGGGAGCTGGACTGAAGGTTTGGGACCAAGGTAGCTTTACTCTATCTTTTGTGCCTTCTGAATTCTGGACTGGTCTCTGGCCTCAGAGCCTCTCTAAAATCACTGCGGCTTCAAAAATCTTCCCAAGGGTTGCTCCACAAAGAGCTCTAATCACACTTTTTCCTGCCTCTGGGCTCACCTCTGCCCTGCCATGGAGCCAGGAACCACACTGGTTATCCAGCTTGGTAGTGGTAATGGAATCCAGCTGCTTTCTAGCCCCTTTGCTCAGAAGCGGTGCAAAGGCACCAGAATGTAACTGAGAATGGGGATCACAAGCTAGAGCATGGCTAAGGGTGAAGGAGAAAGTAGGGAATGATGGCAGAAGGTGGAGACTAAATGATCAGAGGGCTTTCCAGTGTAAAAATTGAGATTTCTGTGGTTAATGGCTCAATTGTCCACCATTGCAACAACCCAGAAAAGTCAGTGGAAGACAATTAAAGACAAGCTGTAAACATCAAAGCTGCTTGGACTTGAAAAGGAATGATACAAGAGCCAGGGGATCAGCTTGTCTGTGAACAAAGACAAAAAAAACCTGATTCAGTATATCACAGGGTGGAGAAAGACAGTTTGGATCCATTCACTGAGAAGGTACCTTGAAACAGAGAGGGTGCTTCATGAAAAACTGAGTCCTGGCTCCTGGGGGGCCAGCAATTGCTGCAAAAGACTGAAGTTTGGGGTAAGAATCAACTCTATTAGATACGAAAGGTAACGATTAATTAGGTATAGACCCTAGTTTGCCTTTTATGATGTTGTTTGGTATGTAACCATTTGTTTCCATCACTCACACTTGTTTATCTTTGAAGCTCTATTTCTTACAATACATTTGTGACAGAAGGCAGAGAGTTAACAGGTGAGCCTGCACTCTGATCACTCTGACACCCATTAGTTCTCCTGGAGACATCTGATTAGCTAGTTACCTTTAATTACTCCAATCAGGCTGGTGAGCTAATGAGCCAATTAGCTCATCAGCTCAAGACTGATAAAGAGGCATAGGGAGGAAGTACCAGGGGAAGAGAGGAACAGGGCAAGCTGATCTCAGTCGCACAGATGCCTCAAGGCAGGGAGACCACTGCTCCTCTTGGGCCCCGAGGAAAGGGCCGAAAGCACAGAGGTGATATAAATAGTAGTGTTGCATGGGATGGTAAAATAAATGGCATTGTGGACACAAGCAGTAGAGTCCAAATCAGTTTCTGTGGCATGAAAAGACAGGAGTGGAGTAAGCCTGCAACAGTTTCCTTTTGCTTTACTATAATCTAACTCCTGTGCGCTATATGATACAGTCATGGTAGTCTAGAGATTCACTGTTCTTTTGGGAGCAGGGTATCTGGGATTTCTGTGGGTATCCAGTGATCAGGGGTTGGATATCACAGGAGGACACTTTGAATGGACTTGGGGGTGGGGATGCATCTACTCTCAACCATCAGAGGTGGTATAGCACCATGAAGAGTGCTTGAGTGTCTGACAGGCTGGCTGAATTAGGGAGCTAACACCCAGCTTGCCCAGGCAAGACTCTGTCACGCTGGAGGCAGGTGGCAACAAGGAGACTCTCAGCCATGGGTGCCCTGAGAATCAACACAGAACTGCCCCCTTTTTCCTCCCCACAAAAGACCCAACTATAACAACAAATCACCCTACCAAAAGAAGACACTCTGCTGCACACGCTTCTCCCCCTTGGCAGGGGATGAGAGAACAAACTCATCACTTCAGTTTTGCCAACCTCAAGAGATCAAAAGTCTTGAGACTGGTCCAAACTAGTGAGACTTTTCTTAAAGTCTCATTTATGTTTTTTGGAACTAAATGGTTACTATTCCTTTTTTGCTATAAAAGTTCGTTTCTCCCATCTCTAAATCATTACCCTCTAGGACTCATCCTCACCTGACTATTTTAACAGTGTAATAATGAAGGGCACTTGAGAGAGCAGTCCCCGAACGAGAGTGACATCCTTCAGTGTGACTTCAAGCTGTAGTGTCATTATCTCAGGAAAGTGAGGAGACTGAAATTTTCCCTAAAAGAACAAAAGAGTCCCCAGAGAAAAACTTCACAGAATTCCATTTTCACCTATGTCACTTGTATACAGACTCCATCAATGTGCTCAAAGGCATCACAGCTTTTCGTGTCCAACAGGATGTTGAAGTAATGAAAGCAAAGGAAAAAATTCACCTCCTTCAGAGGTTTTTCCTCTCAGAAGGTATCAACTGGAACAATACCTCCAGATTAGAAATATGTTCCTGCTTGCAGATCCCCTAGCAAATGAAGAGGATAAACAATGCCACCTAATTTTTGCAAAAAGAAAAGGAGTACTTGTGGCACCTTAGAGACTAACCAATTTATTTGAGCATAAGCTTTCGTGAGCTACAGCTCACTTCATCGGATGCATACCTAATTTTTGGAGCATTTAAAGATGTGTTAAGTGTTGTAAGATTGTGGTTTAACCTCTGTATGGTATATACTGTGAAAGTCCTGACAAAGGCAAATTCCAGACTATTGCAGAATCCATTAGTGGGCTACAAAGAAATTCATAGCTGATAACACCCTGAAAAGAAGGGTCTTCATGTGGATAAGACAATGAGTCAGTGCTAGCCTGAATATCTTGGGTCAAGAAGTACTTGATTTCCTCAATTCGGGCAAAAAAAGAATGAAAATGCCACAGAGAAGATATATGCAGAAAAAGGGGAATCTGTAGGCAATCTGAGACCCAATGCCCTGCTCTCACAGAGAGAAGGAATTGAACTGATACAACTGAACACCCTTCACCAACCTTACAGAGCTAAGTGGCATTGTAAAGATATACAATTTTTCCTGTTATTTCTTAGAGGACTGGATTCACAATGGGACTTTTCATTGTGACACTGAGCATCAGAACACTTACCTTGCAGATGCCTAGAAAAATCTCTGGAACAGTATTGGGATTAACAAAGCCTGAGTTAGGTATCTAGGCTCCCAAGAAAATGAAGGGGAAAAGGCAGGCACGTAAAAATGTGATCCCCAGAGCACTCACCTGACAGATTGCTATTCAAATCCTCTCTCCTCATCAGGCAGAGGGGGGAATTGAACTAGGGTTCTGTCACCTCCTGAGTGAGTACTCTAATCACTTGGCTAAAGGTTAGAAGGGAACTCATCCTCCTCTGGCTGTCTTGGGGGGAGTTAAGTGGCCTCTGAGCACACCTAACAGCTCAGGTCCCACATCTGAGATAGGTGGAGGAGTGCTTATTTTCCCTCTGTTCCTGAATTGTGCTGGGGCTTTAGGCTCCCGGATGCCTAGTCAGGCAACAGTGTACATGCCCACAGGCAGAAACATAGGTGCCAGGGGAACTTTTCCAGTGAAAGAAGTTGAGTAAGTTCAGGTGCCTACAAGGTTAGGTGGCAGCCAAACAAGTGTTTTGTGGATTGTAGTGGTTCCTACATCTGGGGTTTAGGCACCTAAGTACCTAGGTGGATCCAGGTCAATGTCCCAAGACCCTTGAATGAGTTATGAGTCCAAAATCAGAAATGGAATTGGAGAACAAAACAAGAGGAGAGGCTCAACAATGTCCCCTCATTTTGCATACCCATACGGCGCACACTTTTTTCCTTGAAATTGGGTAATCTAACTGAAGAATTAGTGTGGGGCTATACTAAAGAATCATACAAGTGTGTGATTGGTTGTTCTATCAAAAGCCTCAGTGATGTTGTGATAAAGCATTATACCATATTCTCCGGGTGCTTCAATTCTGCTGAACATTTATTGGAGACAGGAAACCATAATTGACTCCTTCCACAGCCCATGTGTTATTTAATGAGCCAAGAAATCAAACATGACAGATGTCAAGTAACCAAATTACAGCATCGACCTTTGCAATACAAAGAGTTCCTGTCAAAGTTTAATAGGCTATTTATCCGAGAAAATTCATCCTTCAGGAAATGACTGCCTTGACCCCCAGTTAATAAAATATTGTGCAGAGCCTAAGTCCACAGAGACAGCAACTAGGGATATCATACACATTGCAGAAGTCAACAGACATCAGTTTGACGAGGAAAACTTTCAGTCACTGTCATAGTTATTTGCTGCTGATTCCAGTCATAAAATGGATTCTTTCAGCCTCTGATTTTTCAAAATGGGGATGGGGAGAAAGTATGGAAATACCTCTTGGCCTCAGGGAGTGAATAATACCTGAAATTTTCTTTGATGCTGAATGGTTATTAGAGCTATAAGTCCTCAATTAGCAGGAGTCATACTGCTTGAGATCATTATATATAGATATAGATATATATATATAGATATATATATATATATAGATATATATATATAGATATAGAGAGAGAGAGAAATGAAAGTGTCATTTAACCTTTTCTTAGATAGCTAGAGAGTCATGTATGGATATCACTTTTACTTATCTGCTGTGTAGTCATGACTGATCTGAAGAGGAACATATTGTGGCAAATTGCCGGTAGATTATGATGGTTCCCACACTTCTTCTTCTTGGGGGCAAGGGGGGGTTTCAGGGCACAGTTTCCTGCCACTGAACTAGGGTATTTACTGTCCTACTAGAAACCCAGAGAAGGACCCTGGCCCTCCCTTTACTCTGGGTCCCAGCACAGAGGCCCTAGGGATAGTGGTAAACCACTTGAACTAGTGCTTCCTTCCCCTGTGCTACTTCCCTCTCCTGCTCTTCAGCTTGTGGGGCTTCCTGCCCCCCCTCTCCACAAGCTGGGTGTCTCTTTACCTAGGGTCTTGGTCTTCTAGCCAGCCACAGCACCTCTCCAAACTGCATTCTGCTCCAACTCCTTCCCCTGGGCTGATTGAAGCAGGGGTTTTTTATCAGGTGACTAGCTTCAGGTGTCTAATTGGCTTCAGGTGCTTTTAATTAATCTATAGAAACTTTTCTTCCCTCTACAGGGAATAAGGCTTCTCCTCATCCTGGGACTTACATATCTCTCCTATATCACTCTCCTGCTGCCTTCTGGCCATGCTGTATCACAATATCTAGAGGACCATTACACCAGCTGTCAAGCATTTGAAAAAAAGTGTTCCAGCAAAGGAAATATATAATGACCAGAAATTTACTCCGCAAGAAAGTAAGACTGGAGATAGCTTTTCATTACAAAACCAGCAAACTTTCCGAAAGATCCAAAAGCAAGTGTTGGATTGAGCTATTACTTTCTGGGATACTATACCTGCATTTCTCTGATGGCCCAGAATATTTTCTGCAAAATACAAACTTATTTACCTGCTTTGAGATCTAGAAATGAAAAAGGGCTATATAAGCTAAATATTAATAAATAGATACATTAAGTTTCTAACTCTTAAGATTTCAGACAAAGTACTCTGAATACAAACCACTATGGTGTTTTTACAGGCCAGTCCAACACCCCCTGAGATCAATGATATACCAACTCTGCATAGCCAGATAGAAACACTGAGTGAAATCCCAATCCCGTTGAAATCAATGGAAAAACTCGCATTCACTTCAATGGGGCGAGCATTTCACTTAATAGCTGTATATGTGGAAAGTCCCGTTACTGACAGTAAGCCTAAGAACACAGGCTTTATGGAAGGGACTGAATCAGTGTTTTGTGAACACTGACTCCTCCCACACCAACCTGGAGCCACTTGCAGGCACCTGAAGCACCTGCTCAGGCAGTCCACAGCTATAAGCTACATATTATGGAGCAGCTCCATACTGGTCTACCAGCATGAAGGTGGCTGCCAAGTCCTCTTGCCTAGTCTCTCCATAAATTGGCCCATTTGTGCAGCAGAACTATGATGATATCAATAAATTATAGGCCTGGATGAAACACACGCTTTGATTTGCATACACTGAGAAACAGTACAAATATCAATAAGTAGCATTGCCTATTTTCTGTCTTCCTTGAACAGAAATGTTCAAGAAGCACAGTATTTGAAAACATTCAAATATATAAATACTGTCTTTCTCCAAAATTGAGATAAAGTGGTGTAAATTCATCTAGTTTCTAAATTAACTAACGTGAGATCAGAAAACTGAGCATTTTAACCGTGAAGACAAGAAACAGTAGTAGTAATTGGTGAAATTATATTATCAACATGCTTCAGATATGACTTCACCATCTGGATTATTAGTTTGAAGAAATGCCAGATGTTCACTGTTGAATCTACTGACATTTCTGGAATGGAAAACTGAATCTACCCTCTATGTTTATTCTTTCCACATTTCTGAGTACCGTGTTAGTGTATTTTAATGTACAAAAAGAAAAGGGTGTCTGAAAAAAAATCCAGTTCTTACTAACGGTGAGTTGTAAATAAAAGATATTGTAGTGTAAAATTAAAAATCACCTAGGAGTACCTGGGTAAGGAATTGTTGCATTGGCTAACCCACTGTTTGCAAAACAGCAAAAGGTTTTGGTAATACTGCCAAATTATTTGACACTAGTCAGCGTCATCAAAGAAATAAAACACACACACACACACACAACTTTGTATTAATCTTTTTAAAGTATAAATTGAAAAGTACATTTATTATTCCATGTAATACCAGATGATAAAAAGAAATTTAATACCGCAGTGATTAAACAGGGAAGTGGCAATAAAGCGATAAATCAAACAAATTATTTGCCTTTTCTTATTGGTTACCGTGATTATCTTTCAGCAGTCTTTTTGTTATTTGATTTCTATGCTCTGTGCATGAAGGTTACAAAAATTAAGCAGCACATAAATTAAAAAACAGATAGGTATGCAAATAATATGGTTGCAGATAGAGGTAACAGCATGAGAAAATATCTGCTTTGTCGTCATATTCCAAATTTTCTCAACCTTTTTGTCACCTTAGTTAAACTACCTTTTTTGTTTTATATTTCAGTGGCTATCATACACTGTAAAGACAATTCTATTGCTTGATGATATTTCCATTTTGTACAACATCTGTGGGGCCCTGTCCTGCTTCCCTTGATTTTAGTGGTACAGGATCAAGGCGTAGAATAATTGAGTAATAGTAACACTCAATCTACTACAGTAATAAGGGATATTGGACTGATTTTCCTCTCTCGCAAGAGTAAGTGGAATTTCCAGGATGCTAAATTTTTATTTGAGTCACTTTTCAAATAGAACCACATTTTAATGAAAATGTCTTTAATTTAAATGTAACTGTATTAGAAATACAATTATTTCATCTAAACTATTTTAAAGGACTCTTCTGATAGGCCCATATGTAACTCTTTGGCCTAAGTATCTGAGGCTTGCTTTCTTTTTCTTTTTTGCATGTGATACCAGATGGAATTAAGATGCGGCATTTTGATCATCTGTTAGTGATCTGAATCAACGTTCTCTCTAACTTTTCATGGAGCTGATCAAGCCTTCATGCCCTAGGAGACATAATTTTACTGAACAACCATGAAAACAAATCATGAAAAATGAATCGGCAAAGTTTGTAAATATTACTATTACTTTCCTGAGCTATACATTTTTATTAATCAGTTAGGATTTGGCTTTACTGTGACCGCAGGGAATGGTTTCATATGTCAACGTCCCTATTAAACTAACATTTAAATTACCTACATTGCCCAAAGCTTTAATGTCACTGCTTCTCCTTCGTCAATCTCCTCTTCATAACCACAATCCAGTAATTTACTATTACTTCCTCCAGGTACTACCAGTCTCTGCTGTTGGGTCACCCTCAAAGTTATATAAGTATGATAGAATTATACTTATGTAGTTGTAGAAATAAAGACAGACAAAAGAGTATATAGGTATTGTAAAAAGGTATGAACATCAGTTCCATGCTGTTGAATTTCACTCTGTAACAAATGCAAGGCCAAAGTGCTAATTATTTCAGGCCAGTACAGGACAAAGTCTGTGCTCGAAAGTGATAAGAACTTTGAGGAAACAATGCTGTTCTTTAAAAAACACCCTGATGCTCTTCCCCGCGGGGGCCCCTTGTCATGCCTATGTAAATCTTGGTATCCAAAGAGGGAAAAATAGATAGTGGGATTGTGACAGGTGGCGGTCAGTCCTCCGAGCCCCTAGGGGCGATGGAGAGCAATGGTCTCCGTGGCAGGCCTCGGCCCCACCTCCCGGGCGTTGGGGAATTAGCGGGGAGGTGCGCCGGCCGGAGGCAGTAGCGCGCCCCTCAGGCAGGGGAGCGCCGGCAAGAGTCCGTAGGGCGCCCCTCAGGCAGGGGGGCGCCGGCAAGGGTCAGTAGCGCGCCCCTCAGGCAGGGGGGCGCCGGCAAGGGTCAGTAGCGCACCCCTCAGGCAGGGGGGCACCGGGGTAGGGGAACGCAGGCCCTCCCAACTCCACTGCGTTCCAGCCCAGGGCCCTGACAGTAGCGGGAGGCGAAGGTCCCGCCGCTGGGTCAGCGGGGCAATCCGCACCCGCTGACCAAACACACCCACCCCACAGTGTATTTGGGCCCCTGGGCTACTTCCTACCCGGTTTCTCTCAGGCGGGTCGCTCCGGTCCCTCCATCTCCTCCGGGTATTCCGCTGCGGGCAGCTCCGGAACCTCCATCTCCTCCGGGTAATCCACTGCGGGCAGCTCCGGTTCCTCCGGGTATTCCGCTGCGGGCCACCCCCGCTCCCCCTCGGTCTCGGACTCACGCTGGCCCGGGCTACAGTCAGGCCCCTCCAGGTCCTCTGGGTATTCAGCGGCCGGCAGCCCTGGTTGCCACAGGCCTTCCCCCCGGTCAGGCTCCTCCTTGCCCAGGGCTTCGCCTGGGTCAGCAGCAGGATCGCGAGAGAGCAGCCAGCCTGTGTCTGTCTCCCTCCCTGGTGCTCTCCTCACTGGGCAGAGGGCCCCGCCCTTTGTACTTCCTGTCCCACCCTTCTCCTTCCGGGGATTGGCGGAAGCTTGGCCTGGCCCCGCCCACTCAGGCCCAGAGGGTGGCTCTTTACCCTCTGATTCGGAGGGGAGCCACCCTGGCTCCCTACAGGGATAAAACTTGTTAAATGAATCAAGAGTCGTAGATTGTGTTGTTAAGTAAAAGAATGAATGATGAGTGCATGACTGAAAACCTGAAGCAGGGATATAATTGGTTAGTAAATGGTGCCAGCCTAATCCTAAGAATTTCAACCTTGATATCGATGGGCCGAAGAATATGCAAAGTGGAGATAACCGGATGACCCCCGGAGGGCGAACCGGAATCCACACAAAACGCATCAAGGAAGAACAAGAAGATATCATCTAGCCATCATGGAGCGTTCATGGATGTACCACCTGCTGATTGAGCTGATTGATGGTCATCTCAATTGTAAATTCAGCATGATGAAGCAACTTCCATAGACTTGTATTGAATGAGAGACCTATAAAAATTGGGTCCAGGGACTGTGTTCTTTGAGTCTGGTTCTACGACCACCCTCCAGGAGCATCAGATGCGCATCTGACAACGACTCGGCTCCACTCTCGTGTCCAGGCCACCTGGCCAGTGACTTGGCACGAGCAACATCTAGGCGGGTAACTATAACAACCTTTATGTAGAACCTGTGTCTGAATGTCTCTGTGTGTGAATGGATCTATATAGAAATTGCATATAGGAATATTTTGTTGTATTTACAATAAATGTGGCAGTTTGCCTTGTCCCTCTTACAAGATCCTGTTCGTATCATTTTTATTAGTGTAATACTGCCTCATGTCATATTTTGTTGTCACTTCTCTTTGTCTGCTCCGACCCATTTCCCTTTCACTGCTGGTTCATTTTCTCTCCATCTGCTCCAAGCAATGCCTCTCCCATTCTTGTCAGTCACTTATGCCTCATTGTCCTGTGTCAGTTCCCCCAATTCCAGCCTGTATTGACAAAATTGATTCTCTATAAGAGAATGGGATTTCCAATCTTTCATCCTGCATCCTTCCAGCCCTTGCTGAGAGCTCTTCTAAGCGATGCTCCCTGTCTACTTGCCATAGAGAAAAGAAGTAACTAATAGAAGGGGCTAGATGTGGTCTATATATACAGTTTGGTAGGACAGAGGGCTGGGAAGTCGGATCAAGGGTACCACTTGCTTACAAAACAAGGTCAGTGAAGGCTGAAGATACAAGAAAGGGGAGTTTCAGACAGTGGCTATCCTTGGAGCGGCAGACAACATCCCAGGCTTCTTGTTCTTCAAGAATTCTTCCATCGCTAAAGCTCTTCTTCTGCCCCAGAGCTGCAGAAATAGTGCTGATATGCATGCTGCCTTTGTGTGTGGGTAAGTAACCATTCTGAGAAAGAAAAGGAGGACTTGGGGCACCTTAGAGACTAACAAATTTATTTGAGTATAAGCTTTCGTGAGCTACAGCTAACTTCATTGGGTGCATGCAGTGGAAAATACAGTGGGGAGAGTTATATATACAGAGAACATGAAATGATGGGTGTTACCATACACACTGTAACAAGAGTAATCAGGTAAGGTGAGCTATACAGACTAACACGGCTACTACTCTGAAACTAACCATTCTGAGTATACCCTGTTTCCACCCCATAAACATTTGTGGAAATGAGGAGCTGAAACTCTCCCAATGAACAAAAATTCCCAAGTGGACTGAAAATGAATGAGCTACTCTGGATTATGTTTCCTTTTAATATATTGAGTTACTTCAGTAAGTAAACCAAATTAAGAAAATTATAGGCATCGTTCAGTTTTTCCAGTGACATTAATGAGTTTTAAAGTTCAGGGTATCTTTGTCTTGCATTAAAATAAATCATGCATTTTTCCTTGATGAAATTAAATTCAACTTGATTACCAAAGGGCTCAGCAGTGGTGGCAAAATCCATTGCCTCCATTATATTTTTGTTTTCTATTTGCAGCTTCTGATTCCTTAAAGTGTCTTGCTTTTCAGACACTTCCCCGCTCCTTCCACAAAACAAAAGAAATTAAGTGTTCTGGTGCCACTGGGTATCAGAGGATTTATTATTGTTCTAACTGGAATCTAACCTGTTTTGCAGAGCAAATGGCATGCTGTATTCTGAGCCAGTTGTAGATTCTGTAAGGTTGGCAGTTGCATTCTTAGGTACGGAAAACTCCAGTAATCAAACCTGGAGGTCAACGGGGCATGGATCTCTGAGGTTAAGTCTGAAAACAGAAGGGGCACAATCTTCTTGTCAGATATAGATTGGAAAAGGCAGGGTGTTTTTTGTGACCATGGCTGTTTGGGTTTTCAGAAACATTGCAGAGGACAAGTGAAGGTATGTAAAACTCATGAGACCATGATGAAGTTATGATGGACCTAGATGACAATCAATAAAATTTTTTTGCAGTGTTGTCAATTGTCTGATCAATTACAGGTCCCAACATGACACCTAATGATCATGTTCAAATACTACCATACGCCTTTGCATTTAGTGGGTGCTAACTCCAGCATTTAATCTGATGTGTGAGAGTGAGATCATGTGTCTCCTATGTTACAGAGCTAGCTGTACTTCTGTTCCCTTCTAGTTTCTCTGTGTGACCCCCTCAGGTGTCAGGCCTCAGCTTTTTACCTATGTTGGGTGTAATTACACAATTCTCCCACTCTCAGAGTGGGCAACTGGGCTAAAGTACCCTGTGTATCAACTGTGCTTACCCAGATGGTCCAACTGGATTTGATACCAACCGTTCTTCCCTACAGGAGTATACAGTGGTTAAATAGCCTTCTTAAAACAAAGTATTGTTTATTTTAACAGTAGGAACAAAGTATTTTAGACAGAAAAGATCTTAAAACAACAGTCTATATGCATGACTATCTTACCTAATGGCTTATCATGCTCTAATGATAACCTAGGCAGGCCTCGCTTCTTTAGATACCATAATGGGTGCATGCACCTCAGTCTAATTTCCCTGAACAACTCTTCCCAACTTTTGGGGGAGAGAGACCCTTTTTAAACTGTTGTAGTCCTTTTGTTCTACTGTGTTCCCAGGCAGTGGCCCTTCTGTACAAAATTAGTTTAGCAAGTGGGCTGAGGAGGGGGTAAAATTGTTACAGCCCCCAGCTACAGATTTCTGACTCTTTAGCCCAAGCTGTGGGAATTAACACTTATAGCGCTAGAGGTCCCCATTCAATTCCTGATGTGTTGGCCAAGAGGGCAGCAGTCACACTAGCAATCTAGGCATTGTCCCTTAACAGCCCTCAAGTGTTTTTGGAGAAGTGGCTTATCTCAAACCATTATGTTTTATTTCTGTTGTTTTTCCTTACAGCTCCCTATTAAATTAAACCAATATGCTCATACAATAAACATCGACAAAAAGAAAAGGAGTACTTGTGGCACCTTAGAGACTAACCAATTTATTTGAGCATAAGCTTTCGTAGCTCACGAAAGCTTATGCTCAAATAAATTGGTTAGTCTCTAAGGTGCCACAAGTACTCCTTTTCTTTTTGCAAATAAAGACTAACACGGCTGCTACTCTGAAATAAACATCCAGTTATTCATATTCAGACATTATCACAGAGCATCTCTGATGCTAGCACACCCTATGTTACTGAGCCAGATCCATCCCAGTGAGTGCAGTAAGATGCAAACTGCAACTCCCTATGCTAGCAAGACACAATGCTCTCCATTGGAAATTTGCTCATAGAGGGCAGAAGGTATTTCCAACCTCAGGAGTTACATTGGAGAAGCAGTATTAATTTGGGCCAAAGCTCCATAGGATCCCATCAGTAAAGGCTGCCGAAGAGGTTCACTAAATCACGGCATCTCCCCAACTGCCGTGTCCAGCTGTCCTCGCCTAACACAGCGCAGTTTTGAGCTGTGCTTGAACCCTTTCATGCCCTGACAGAGGGTAGGTTATGGCTGCCTTATGTGGATGCAAAGTGCTTTGAACAACTTTCCAGCGATGGGGCCCTGCATCCTGATTTATATCAGCAGAAGTGAGCATAAGCTGGGGTGAATCCAATCTGCTGCAGAAAGATGTGTGATATGGTGCTGAATCAGAACCAGTCTCCTGTTGATATTGTGAAGAACCTCCTTCATTAGTAGTAAAAGATCCTTGCCACTCTCTCAGTGGATCAGTTTTTACCAATGACAGATCATTTTGTCAATTTCATCAAAGATCTCTGAAGCAGTTCTTAATTATTCATCATTTATGTAGAGCAGATGTGAGAGGCCTTGGGACCTGGAATACAATTTTATATTTTGTATTGCATGATGTAAGTGTGAACAAACAAGAAATGAGCTCATTGGTATAGGCATTCTGCTATTGAAGAAGAATGCTGTGTTTAGATCAGTTATCTGTGTTCAAAGTAAATGGCCGTCCCTATGAACAAATCTAATCTCCAAAAGTACACTGACAGTTTCTTGTTCAACCTGTGCATGGGTTTTGTCAGTTGCATTCAGTGTTGTCGATGGAAAAGGAACTTGGTTTCTTGTCTCCATTTGGAAGTACAAAAGGATTGCTTGCTTCAAAACTTGCATCTGATGAAGTGAGCTGTAGCTCACGAAAGCTTATGCTCAAATAAATTGGTTAGTCTCTAAGGTGCCACAAGTACTCCTTTTCTTTTTGCGAATACAGACTAACACGGCTGTTACTCTGAAACCTGCTTCAAAACTATAAGCAGAGTATCACAGGATAAATGTATTGGAAATCCTAGATCAAAACAAATCAGTTCACTTTAACAACAGCCCTTCTTGTTTAAACATACCATACTGTTTTATACTCTTGTCCACTTCCACTATGATGATGGCATACATGGTAGGCAGGTTTTTCAAGTATTGCCATGTTGAAGAATATCCAGAAATAATCTTAGTTACAGTCTTGTGCTGAGGATTTCAAAATTGCATCTACCATAATTGGCGAGGAATGAGGGAAGTAATGCTTTTGTGGTTAATGTACTGGCCAAGGAGTTAGGAAGCTTGATTTCTACTACCATTCTTCCAGGGATATCTTGTGTGACCTAGTGTGAGTCATTTAGCTTTTCTGTGCCAAAGTTTCCTAATTTGTATGGGGATAATACTCAATTATCTCCTTGGATAAAAGAATTGTATATCCATATTATCTATCCATGTGGATACACAAGGAGTCTATGGACTCCTATCCATATCAATGAAATCTGTTTTGTTTCCAGAGTCAGTCTCAGCTTGGTTTGTCTCTTTTATTTGTTGTGGCAGCTCTTTTCAGTGTAAGATTGCCATTCTGCTCTTAACAATACTGACTTTTTCATATTAGCTAAAGATTTTTCAAATGGCAGCCTCCATTTGTGCATGCACAACTTTGAAAGAGGAAATCCAAGGTTAAATTTGACATTCTGGGTCTTATTTTCAATGGGACAGGGCTGACATTTGTGGTTTCATGATTTTGAAGACTCTCACACTTACATGTTCACTTTCTGTGCACAGTCCTTGCATACACACACAATGAGATTTGTGTACATACAGGTGTAAACCTCAATTACTTGTGTGGGCAAGTGATGGAATTTGTCATCTGAAAGTGAAAGGGAGTATACAAAAACATGCATACTGGAATATGTATATGCAAACCCAGGGTAGAGAACGGGGTGAAACACAGTCCCCTCCCTTTGAAAAGTAGAGCTTGGGAATGTCTGGTTTAACCTTGGTTTCCTATTTTGTTGTTTTTTATGTTCCAGAATCTTAATATTAAAAAAGAGGGTTTTAAATATATAAATGTTGTACTACAAGTACAAGATGAAGGGAATGGGCTGGCAAGAACACATCACACTTGCATAGGGAGGCAGAAAGGTTTTGTAGTTAAGATACTAAAATGGGACTCTGTAATCTGTGTTCAATTCCCAGCTCTTTCAGAGACTTTGGACCACGTCCAGCCTCTGTTCTGCCTACCTCCATTCTCCTATAACCCTTCTCCTGGCCAGGACAAACCCACTAACCACAGCCACTTCCCTCTATCTCTCCTATGCTATCTTGTCTGTAGAGTGGTCTTTCTGTCATTGTGTGATGGGGTCTGCAGGTGTGTGGCATGTATCTGAGCTAATGAGTGTCATTGAGGTAAATCTATTAATTTGTCTCTATTGAGTTAGACATGCCTGAGGCACGACTAAGGGTATTTCTTCATTGCAGAGTTAGCGCAAGTTATTCACACTTGCGTTTTCATCTCTTGAGTTAGCCTAGCCCCAGCGAGAGCAGTCACATTGCAAACTAACACTTGAGCTGCACAGATTGTTGGGATTAGCAACACACAGCAGCTGCAGCCCCACTCTATTACTAGCTCAAGAATCAGCAGCATTGCACATCAACCCATGTTCCCTAACAGGCCAGCTAGTGCAAGTTTAAAGCATCAATTAATATGAGCTAGAGACTCTTGTGTCTGGACAGGAGTCAGGTAAGGGGCAACACTGTGGTGAAGAAAGCTCTTAAGCAGCAGCACCTACTGAGAACATGGTACCTTCATTAGGATGTTTGAAAGTGCCAGGTCAGCAGCCATGCCCTTAAACATGCTCTTGTTCTGGCCCTTTCCTCCAGGCTGTGCACTTAGGACCTTCTGTGGCAACTCTCAGATACCATGAGTGATACCATTAGTGGCCAGAAAAAAAACTTCTAGTTACCCAAAATACCAATTTCACTTGTGAAGACTCTTGAAATTTCTGGCCAAAATATATATAGAATTAAGGAATTAAACCACTTTTGTAGATGCAGTTTACAAGCTTGGCAACTGACAAAACAGTACTTAATTTGGCATAAGTAAAAAGACTGGATCCAAATCAATAGTGATACAAATCATAACCGGGAAAAGTCTAATAGAACCTACTAGAAGAGATGATAAATGAACTGCACATTCTCTGAGAATAGCTGGAGATGAACCATTAATATGCCAGTGAATGGATGGAAAATTGTTATAAAAGAAATTGTCTGTAGGGAGCTCAATCATCAAGAAATTACTGGTTGTGTTTGGAAGGATAAAGAAAATGATGAACATTTCAAAAATAAATCCTAGAGGAACTTCCTTTATTTCTTCCAAATCTGAAAGCAGATGTTTTGAAAAATGTCTTCTGTAGCTAGAAGGTCAAGCTCTCTGTTTATGTTTTCTTTTATCTAGTTATCAGAAAAGGATTTATATCTAGAAACAACAAACAAACTTGAAGTTTTAGAACAGGTGACAAAGTGCTGCACAGTAACTTTTAAACTTGTTTCAGAACAAGACATTTTAACTGTGCAAGCCATAGTATTGATATAGCGGCAAAGATGAAATGTTGGAACCAAAAACAATTTATGCAAGTAAAAATTGACTTCTTAATATCATGGCAAAACATAAAGATTGTGGATTACTGATACAAATCTGACTGCAAGAGAAATATTAATTGGAATGCAAGACAATGACAAAATAAAGTTATCAATAACAATACAGAATGTGTCTTTCTTTTTCATTAGTGCTTTTTTCTACTTTTTCTCCTCACACTGGTCATATAGGTTTCAGAGTAACAGCCGTGTTAGTCTGTATTCGCAAAAAGAAAAGGAATACTTGTGGCACCTTAGAGACTAACCAATTTAACCTTAGAGACTAACTAACTAACAGAGCTGTAGCTCACGAAAGCTTATGCTCAAATAAATTGGTTAGTCTCTAAGGTGCCACTAGTACTCCTTTTCTTTTTACTTTTAACTTTAAAAGTATTATGGGGTCAAGGAGGCAGAACTCCTTCAGCAGCTTTTGGCAGGAACTGATAAAATAAGTGTCAAAAATGTCTTCCTGGAGCTTCAACAGAAGGAATTGCATATGGCAGAGAACAGGCCTGAAATAATTTCTAGTCCTATCTTAACAGATGGTATTGGATCACAGTCCCAGGAAGAACATGCATCAAATGTTAAAAGTGTGAAAACTAGTATTGTAATTAATGGCAACATTTTACTGAATATATGCAACAATTTGAAAATGTGTTTGATGGACATGATGATCTATGCTAGTGACACAGAAGACAGGTGTCTTCCCTGCTGTCCGAGAAGGGAGATAGAAAGAAGAGAAGTGAGAGCACCATGAGCAGGCACAAAATCTAGGGGCAGGACCAGCCATAAGGACTCCCGTTCTCACTCTTGCTCCACCAAAGCAGATTCCACTCACTCTCCTCTGGGCTGGAGGGAGGTGGCAAGAGCTGGCAGGGATTTCATGGACAGGAAGAGTCATGAAGGTGCCATGCCCAGAAGTTTCAGCTCCACCTTAGAACACGTTGACTAGACTAGGCATCTTCTGATTAGCAGATTTTTCTTATGGTGTCACACACACAGTGTAATGCTGATTGTACTTACCTTATCTGGCAAGGGAGAGAATGGGTAAAATGAGGCACCAAAATACATCGGAAGAGAGAGGAAAATGGGGTTCATACTAGGGCTGTCAATTAAACGCAATCAATGCATACGATTAACGCAAAACAAATTAGATTAAAAAATAGTCAAGATTAATCCATTTTAATTGCACTGTTAAACAATAACAGAATACCAATTTTAATGTATTATAAATATTTTTGGATATTTTTCTACATTTTCAAATATACTGATTTCAGTTACAACACAGAATACAAAGAGTACAGTGCTTACTTTATATTAATATTTTTATTACAAATATTTGTAATAAAAAATACAAGCCCACTCAGTTCTACTTCTTGTTCAGCCAATGGCTAAGACAAACAGTTTGTTTAAATTTATGGGAGATAATACTGTCACTTCTTATTTACAATGTCTCCTGAAAGTGAGAACAGGCGTTAGGATGGCACTCTTGTAACCAGTGTTGCAAGATGTTTATGTGCCAGATATGCTAAGAATTTGTGTGCCTCTCCATGCTTCGACTTATAGGCTCTAAAGTTTTACATTGTTTTGTTTCTGAGTGCAGTTATGTTAAAAAAAAAATCTACATTTGTAAATTGCACTTGCATGATAAAGAGATTCCACTACAGTAATTGTATGTGGTGAACTAAAAAATATTATTTCTTTTGTTTATCTTTTTTACAAAGCAAATATTTGTAATTAAAAATAATATGAAGTAAGCACTTTGTATTCTGTGTTGTAATTGAAATCAATATATTTTAAAATGCAGAAAAACATCCAAAAACATTTATAATAAATTTAAATTGGTATTCTATTATTAACAGTGTGATTAAAACTGCGATTAATCGTGACTTTTTTTTAATCTTGCCATTAATTATGATTGTTTTTTTTTAAATCATTTGGCAGCCCATTTAAAATATCATGGCATTAGGCAACACAAATGCCTTCCTATTGCATATGCCTATCCCTTTCTCATGCACACTGTTTCTCTTGCTACTTTCAGTCCTGACTTCTGACTCTGCACATATATACTTATATGCATAACTTTACTCACATGAGCAGCCCATTGAATACTTTCCTACACATAGAGAGATTATCAACTGCTGACATTTTCTTTTGATTCTATTCACTGTGAAGTGTTTGTGGCTGAGGCCATTTATGTTTCATGACTCAGCTAGAACTCTTTGGGCTGCTATATTAATAAAAAATGCAGAAAGCTAAGCACTGCAGGTACAAACATCTGTTGTACTTAACTATAGCTAGCACAGCATTCAAATGTGCCATTACAGACCAGATTTTGAAACCCTTATGTTAAATAATACTTTACTCATCAAATAGTCCCACTGAATACTATGGAACTGCTTTCAGAGTAAGATGCTACTCACCTTGAATAAGGGTGGAAGAATCCAGCCCAGCATGAATATGAAACTTGTCCTCCTTGGAGCTATGATAAAGTTAATTCAGCAGAAAATATTCTATTCTGATTAGACTCTGGCTGCTATGATGAAAGTGTGCAAAAACAGAACTGGTAAGTGTTGGGTCTGAAGAAAGGAAAAGGGACATTAGTGTCCTCATACTGCCCTGTGCAATGTCAGAATGGTAGATCACAATCCTGTCCTTAAAAAATAAAAATGAATATCCAGTGTTTGAAATTAAACATGTTGAATAATAAATGGATATACAGCTGATTTTGTAAACCCTGTATGGACATCAACAACTTCGGTTGTTAATATTTAAAATAAAAATAAAATAAAATATTTTTTCTGCCTGTTTCACAAGTTAATGAAAATATCATCTGATACATTCTTATTGCAAAACAAGGTTCACCAATATTCCCCTAACATAAGAAATCAGTATGCTCCATGTAATTTTGAAAACATATTTTTTCCAGTTGATAAAATGTCTGCTCTCATATTTTCTGCCATTCCCCCAAAACAAAAGCAAAAAAGAGCAGTAGAGGAAAAACTCAGTAAAATAAAAGCAAAGAATTGTTTTTGTAAACATATTTATGCAAAATTTACCTAATCCATCTAAAAGAAACTGAAATTGCATTATCTTTCCATTGCAATAGAGGATGCAGAATAAAATAGGCATGTGAGCTATACAGTCTCAGCTGTTCATATATTAAATATTTCTCTTTTTATCCTAGAACATGTTAGTGCTTGCATTGCGGCTTTGCAGATTGTTTCAATTTCTACTCTTGTTGAATGGACGCTGATGTTTATTATGTATAATGCCTTTCATAACCATTATTCTAAGAGAAGCCCTGTGTTCACACTAAATAGTCTTCTGATTTGAAAGATTCTCCAATTTGAGAGAGATTCCATTTACTCAAAATGAAGAATTCTGCTGGAAATGATAATTTTCTCAAAATGGAGGAAACTTGTAAAGTACAACAAATGTGGTTGCTACAGGATGATCTCAAAATACTAAAATACTTTTACAAGGCATATATAGGGAAGGTATGTGTGATGGGTTGGACCCCTTAGGAAGTCACCTGATGTGCTGAGATACCACTGAGTCTACCTGTTCTGCCAGCATGGGCTCCCTTTTACCTGTCTTGCTGAGCCAGGCTATTAAAGCCTCCTCTAACACACACACAGGCAGGGCCACACCCAGCTGCAGATAAACTCTGGAAAGACTCAGTTTAAGGGACTTGCTTCAGCACGCAGGTGTCCACCTCCCTTGGAATGCAGACCCAAGGTATATTATGAAATCCACCTCCTCCCTCAATGTGGAGGAAGGTATACACAACTTCTCACCCCACCCTCACCAGTTAGAAATTGCACAAACTGGGTTATATTGTAAACAAAACAAATTTTATTAACTAAAAAGGCAGATTTTTAAGTGGTAAAAGGGGTAGCAAACAGAACAAAGCAGATTACTAAGCTAATGAAACCAAACATGCAAACTAAGCTAGTTTCACTAAAGAAATTGGTTACAAATAGTATTTCTCACCCTAGATATTGTTGCAGGCAGATTACAGAAAGTCTTGAAAGGCTGCTGCACTGGTCTCCCTCTTGGGACCTCAGGTATTATTACTCAAAAGCTAGATGCCCTTCAAGCTTGGGTTCAACCCTTCTCCCCCCAGTTCAGTTTTTGCTTCCAGGTGTTTTTCAGTGTCTCTTTGGGTGGGGATGCAGAGGAGACCGATGATAACGTCACTTCTCTGCCATATATAGCTCTTGTGTAAGGCAGGAACCCTTTGTCTTCTGGTGGAAAACCACTGGAATTCCAAAAGGGGAAGAGGGGTATCCAGCACCAGGTGACTCGGATCCATGTCTCTGCAGGGCTGTGGCAGTCATTGCTCGTAGGCTGTCTCCAGCATCCACAGGAAGACTAAGCTCTTTTACAATCCATTGTCTCTACTAATGGCCCATTAGCCTTGCCTGGCTTTTCCACTGTTGTACCTGAAGGGCTGGTTGGGGTTAACACCCAAAGTAACACATTTGAAATACAGATACATAGTTAATATTCCTAACTTCAGGTACAGAAACGATACAGGCATATAAATTGGATAATCACATTCAGTAAATCATAATCTTTCCAATGATATCTTACATGAGCCATCTTGAATAAAGTACATCTCAGTTATGTCATAAGCATATCATAAGTATATTTTCATAAGGAATATGGACATATAAAATATTTTCATAAGGAATATGGAATGGAATGTCACAGTATAATTCATGAGAGTCTTAAAAATCACTTAGTGCTTTGCTCGAACATGAACTGCATGACAGGAATCAGTGTTTTATTATTATTACGATGTTTACATTTAGCAGGGAACTCGTTTGCACCTAATTAGCTCCTAGCTTGGAATGCCTTCCTGCACCATCTCTGAATTATGGCTGGAGAATTAAACGATGTTCCAGGGTGTTGTCTAGCATGGCTCCTCTTAGGGTAACAACTGGGTGCAGTACTGCAACGCGTTGGTGTCCCTTTCATGAATTCACCAAAAAACCTGTCACAATGACATTTCAAATCAGTCATTTGACAAATTTGAAGCCACTGATATTATTAATTTTAATATTGTTTTTATGTCCAGATATTTATATGGCTCATTTAGTCTATTCCCTGCCCTTTGCATGTTGATCTGCTGTCTTCAGTACTTGAAAGTTATGTCACAAAGTTAGCTTCCATACATGAGCCTTCTACTGATCTGAATGTCTCTGATTTGAATCAATTCTAAAGTGTTGAGTCAGAGCAGGTCCATCTTGTGCACTGAATAAGGCAGGGATCCTGTGGAAAAAAGAACATCTGATCATATAATTAAAGATTGTATCATAAGCACATACATGAGGGGGTTGAATTAAGGTTGCACACACAACCTTAATATATTGGCATTTCCAAACTTTTGAGTCCATGACTTTGCAATCTTAATGTTCTTAACATTTTTTAGCATAAATTTTCCTACGTCTTTTTAAAAAAGCAAACTGAAATAACAGAAATTCCATCATGTGGCATAATACTGACACTTCAATGGGTCATCAGCAGGGCTGTAACATTTAGATCCATCTCACAGACTACTGCCACTTGAACCAATGGATAGGACTGATGGGCGTGGTAGATTGTCAATCTCTATGGTCCAGCGGCAGTGGGGGATGGGACGCTTTGCCAGCAGGTTTCCCAGCTATTTGCTGTCAGCAGAGGAATAATGTAACTTGGAAATCTTGGGTTTCATTACAGGATCTAGAGGCAAGTGTGATCCAGGAGGCACTGTCTCTTCTGCTCCAAGCTTGTCCCTCCTCTGCCCTGTCCCATCTAGCCTGGCCTTTTCCGGGTCCCGTCTCTTTTCCACCCAAGCTCTTTGTCCCGGTCACATTCTCTTTACTTAACCTAGTCTATCTTCATTCTCCAGGTTTTCCATCCAAATTCTAATCTCCTTGATTAGCAAATCCCAATTTCAGGCCCAAGCTTCACCTCCTTGTTTCCTTGCCAGGCAGTCTCGGTTCACACCCTCCCAGCTCTTCATTAGCTCTCTCTCACCTATCCTAGACTCAAGTCACCTGTTCCACACCCACATTTCCTGTCATCTCTGGCTCCCAATCCCAATCTTCCTCTCCAGGCTCCTTACCCAATTTCACTGTCTCCCTCCCACTCCTTTCCCCCTGGTTCCTTTCCCATTCTCTTTGCCCCCTCAGTCCCATTCTTCCCACCAGTTCCCAGTCCCAGTTTCTATCTCAGGCTCCCAGTCCTAGTTCATTTAATCACCCACCCAGTCTCAGTATCCCCCTCTCAAGTTCCTTCTCCCACTTCCAGGTTTCCCTGGGTCTTATTTTTGTATCCTCAGCATTAAATCAGGCAGTTACTTCCTCCAGACTGCCTGGGACAAGCAGAGGAGCACTGAGAGCACAGGACAGACAGTCTCCCTGGTCTCAGTTCAGGTGCCTGCATAGGTGCTAGAACTAGTGATACTGGGGGTGCTGCCACATCCCCTGGCTTCAAGTGGTTTCTATCATATACAGGGTTTACTGTTTGGTTCAATGTCTCTCAGAACCCCCACTATAAAATTTGTTCCAGCACTCGTGGGTGCTTGGATCGAGACCTGGACCCAGCACAGCCCATGGCAGCACAGAGAATTGTAGGAAAAAAGCCCACGCAGTTCCAGGTTTGAATATGCCCACTGCAGATGAAATCTTAGTGGAATTTAGCTGCTAAAATGACAGAAGCCCCTACTGAGCATGTGCAATTTTTCAAAGGTTTGTAACCTGGCCAAATTTTGATGGCTTTTCAGAGATGGTGAAAGGCACATCACTGACATAAAGGCCATCTCCCTACCTTGTACCAAATTTCATTTTCCTATTTCAAAGCATGGGGTTGCTAGAGCTTTTCAAATAAGAGTTACGAGAATTATTTCACATGGGCAAAGCAATGGATTTTCCCTCGTCTCTTCCCTGAAGACAGCTGACTCTTTGGCTGACATTTTCCAAAAAGATTCTGCTTGAGGCTGACACGGTAGAAAATTTCAGCTCAAACAGTAAAGTCTAGCAAAGTTATATGCAACTGAAAACATGGTTTCATAAAGGGAATTGTCAGGCAAACATAATTGTCAGTACTACCAGTCCCACTGATAAGAAAGGGATTGTTCTCAGGAAACATAGTGACTACCTTGTATGCTTTATGCTTTCCATTATATTTTTGAGTTTGGGGTGTATAAAATTGCATGGAAGGATTGCAGCTAGAGACTTCTATCAAGCTGATGTCAGTTTGGGTTGAATCAGAATCCCTGCAATAGCTCTTACCCAGAGGCCAGAGATGTTGACTTGTGTTCCAACCTGAACCTCTGAACATTCTCTCTTGATGATTTGCCGTAGCCTGCTACAGTCACCTTATTTGGTCTTAGGATCCAATCCTCGAAAGGCTTGCTTAACTCTTAAATTAAGTATGTGCATAAGTCTTTGCAGGGCTGGGGCCTTAGCAGGATCCTGCCTTTCATCAATCTTCTGTGCTACATGTACCCAGGGGCAGCGAGTAATATAGGCCTGGGATGCCTGTGCTTCAGCAAATTCAGGGTCCGGGGGCCTGGCTCCACCAATATTTGGGGCCGGGTCTCTCCTGCAGCTCCACCTGCTGCCCTGCGCGCCTCTCACAGAGTGTGTCCTGGCCCCACCTGCTGCCACCGTGTGCCTCCCCCAGAGCATCTCTACTTGGGTCCTGGGCAGCAGGCACTCCCTCGCTGGCTGCTGCCACGGCCAGCTACAAAATGAAGCAGCGCCAGTGGCAGGCTGAGGGAGGAGGCGCACACGTGGTGGCAGCCCTCCCCCACAGCATTCACCACAGGGGAGACAAGGGGGCTTCCTGTACCTGAGAGGGGCTTGGCCCCTAGGAGCATGTGCAGTGCCAGTGCCAGGTGAATGTGCTGCCGGCGGGGAGAGGGCTGGGGGGACTGTGGAGTCCTCCTCTCTGGCTCCAGCCTTGGGACAGCCTGCCTGCACCCCAAACTCCTCACCTCCAGCCTCACCCCACCCCAGAGCCCATACCCCCAGCCAGAGCCCTCACCCCCGCACCCAAAATCTCTGCCCCAGCCCTGAGCCCCCTCCCACACCCCCAACCCCTCATCCCCAGCCCCACTCCAGAGGCCCCCAGCCAGAGCCCTCACCCCCCTGCACCCCAACCCTCTACCCCAGCCCTGAGCCCTCTCCTGCACCATGAACCCCTCATCCCTGGCCCCACCTACAACCCTCACCCCCGCACCCCAACCCTCTGCCCTAGCCCTGAGCCCCTCCCACACCCCAAACCCCTCACCTCCAGTCCCACCCCAGAGCCCTCACCCCCAGCCAGAGCCTTCATCCCTCCCCCGCACATTGTGCAATATAGGGAAACTGTTAAACACTTACTGTTTCCAGTCCATTTTTACATTATTTAAAAAAAAATATATCGGCTTACAAGGCACATTGAGGGGGAAGGGGTGGGATTTGGACCCATTCTGGGCTACCAAAAATTATACAAACCTGCCACCTCTGCATGTACCTCCCTATTTCTGTCATTCTTTCTTAGTTTCATGTAATCAAAATGAGACAAAACCATATCACTAGTGAGATTTAAAATATATTCTTTTTGATGACAGCTCACCATTTATTTTTGAGTTGACTGTGCAACTATGAAGAGCTGTTAACATTTAATATTGTTGTTAATGTGTAATATTTATATTTTACAAGTGCCCAGGGACTCTGATGAGGGTTGAAATGAAGCCTTATTGTGATTGATGCAATACAAACAGAGAGGCAGATACAGTTCCTGTTCCAAAGAGTTTACAAAATAATATTAAATCTGCAGAAATATTTAACAGTGGCCCTATTCTAGTTAAATTGTACATACAAATTTCAGGTAAACCTACCACAGTAAAATAATGCTGCATTATCCTACAAACATTTACTCAGGGGCTTAACTTCACATGGTGAATTAGTCCTACTATTTCCATGGGACTACTCACTTGAGTAAAATTAAGTGCAGAAGTGTTTGATAGCTCAGGGCCAAAATTCTGACTTAATCTACAAGAGAATAAAAATGCATCTATAATGGCAAACCCTCCTGCATACGGTGGTTATAGGTCATAATTTGGCATTGTTAAAGATGGTGTGGTATTGATTAGACTTTAGTGAGTAATCCTATATATTTTAAATGAATTTTAATCACAGAAAATGTTTATGGTGCTGTTCTGTCAGCCCCTTACCTGAGCCATATGAAATATTAACATGAATGGTGAATTCCTCATATCTCCAGCATCACTCAAGATTTGATTAAAAAAAAAATCACCATAATGGCATGTTCATGCTTACCCAAAACTGTAGCAACGGTCCCTATCTTTGTTCTGTCATGTAAGTAAATAGATGCCTAATGAAAATAAAACTTACAATTTACTACTTTAAATAAATTATGAAATACAGTAAACATTGAAATTAGGAATCAATTAAGCAAACAGCATTTTTAAAATGATAAACTGAAAACTATTATTCATATTGCTAGAGCAAATTAGAGATGGTAATAACTAATTGAATATAAACATTGACTGTACCTTTGCCCAATAGATTAACAATAGTTGCAGTGTTTTTCTTAATTCCATAATGATCTATTTTAATATAGGGCCTAATCCGATAAAGTACTAGATCAGGCCAATAACAAATTACAATCTTTAATAAAATAGCACAAGACTTTCTTAATTTTCTACCTACACTGTCTTCTTGTCCAATACTTCTCCTTTTCAGAGGCTATAACTGGCTCTGTACCCTACCCAAGCAGTTGGACAATCACGGCTGCTACTCTGAAAGATGCTCTGTGCTTTGTGAGACTGGGCCCTACCCTTTGGGATAGAGACTGTTTGTTCTGTGTATGTACAGCACCTAGCACAATGGGGCCCAGATCCATGACTGGGGTATCTAGGTGTATGACAGTAATACAAATTAATAATAAATCCCAAACATATTCCTACCAATTATAGTGGGCACAGTTTGACGGGATGGTGGAACAGGGATGGGGTGGGCGGTGAGGGCTAGCACCTATTCAATGGAAATACTGTGGGGGCTGATCTATGTTGCCACTCCTGTGCATCATTCCCCGTAAACTGCACATACATGTTGGGGGTGGAAGTGAGAGCAGAAAGCTGGAGAGGTTGGAGTGGCCACCAGGGTGCCTGGGGTCAGACTGGGAAGCAGGTAGAAACTCTTCTTACTGAGTCTCAGGAGCTTACCTCACTCCTCCAAAAAGCACCCACCCCACTCCCACTCCTGTCCCTGACTCCACTGTTCCCCATGCAGAGGCCTCTGCCCTCCATTCATAGCCAGCTTCTGCTGCCTCTGTGGCTTTAGCCCATAGTTAGGTCCCTGTCTGCAAACTAACTCTACTTCCATGTAATCATTTAGGGCAACAAAAATGATTAGGGGTATGGAACGCCTTCCATATGAGGAGAGATTAATAAGACTGGGACTTTTCAGCTTGGAAAAGAGACGACTAAGAGGGGATATGATAGAGGTCTATAAAATCATGACTGATGTGGAGAAAGTAAATAAGGACGTGTTATTTACTCCTTCTCATAACACAAGAACTAGGGATCACCAAATGAAATTAATAGGCAGCAGGTTTAAAACAAACAAAAGGAAGTATTTTTTCACACTACACACAGTCAACCTGTGGAACTCCTTGCCAGAGGGCTCAAAAACTATAACAGGGTTCAAAAAAGAACTAGATAAGTTCACGGAGGATAGGTCCATCAATGGCTATTAGCCAGGATGGGCAGGGATGGTGTCCATAGCCTCTGTTTGCAGAAGCTGGAAATGGGTGACAGCAGTTGGATCACTCGATTACCTGTTCTGTTAATTCCCTCTGGAGCACCTGGCATTGGCCACTGTCGGAAGAGAGGATACTGGGATAGATTGACCTTTGATTTGACCCAGTATTGCCATTCTTATGTTCTTAAACAAATCACAAATCATGTGGCTTCTAAGGGTACATCTATACTTGCAAGTGGACACAGGAACATGTACGTATACTGCTAGAGGGGCACTCCATACTTATTCAGATATGCCGTTCCAGGCAAGGGTATATGCTGTGCATGGGCATGTTCCCACATCCAAACTGACCCTTTTCAGCACGCAACAGTAGAACCATGAATTCAGGGGTGGTATCCCAGAATCCTTTGCATCATAGGCGCACTCTGGGAACAGCCTTGCCGCATGTTGCAGGTAACATAAGATGTTTTCACACATTTTGGTGACAGCAGCTTCTGCTTATCTCACCCTTCTTCCAAACTACTTTGGAGACATGGAGTGTGAGGATTTGTTTCTGCTACTTCTTGTGAGACAAATGTTCCAGAGGTCCAGTACCGGACGCTGGAAGCATTCGCTCTGGAGAATTTTGAGTCGCTGAAGACAGCTGGCCCAGTGGAAGAATGAAAGTCCAATGGCATCCTATGAAAAAGCTAGCTTGAATGTTGGGATTGGAATCCATGGGTGGACTGTCTCTTTGGGTCCCGGAGACCCAGAATGGTGTGGTGGGACTACATTGTCTTGGAAACCTGGGATGCCGACCAGTGGCTGTAGACCATCAGGATGAAGGAGCATACCTTTCTCGGGTTGGGCGAGGAGCTTGCATCAAACTCCAGTGCCAGAAGTGGGTGGTCATCACTGTTTGGAAGCTTGCAGCACTTGACAGTTACCAGTCAGTTGCAAAACTGTTCGGGGTTGGGGAAGTCAACTGTAGGGACAGTGGCTATAGAGGTGTACAAGGCTATCATAGAATCACAGGACTGGAAGGGACCTTGAGAGGTCATCTGTCCAGTCCCCTGCACTCATGGCAGGACTAAGTATTATCTGGATCAGTGGTTCTTAACCTTTACTGCAGCCTGCACCCCTTTGGTTCTCAAAATATGTTCTCGAACCCCTTATCAAAAATCATTGAAGAAGGTCAGTTCTTTAAACCTGTTTGTATATTACAGTAATTGTTAAAAAATGTATAATGTTAATAAATACATAGGTTTGATGAAACAAAGTAGTTATACTTATGTGCCTGCGCTTAATTTGTGTTTTCGATTATTTACCTTCTAAAAAAATCCAGCAAGTCTCGCATCCCCAGAAAGAGCATCTTGCACCCCCAGGGTTAAGAACCACTGATCTAGACCATCCCTGACAGGTGTTTGTCTAATCTGTTCTTAAAAATCTCCAGTGATGGAGATTCCACAACCTCCCTAGGCAATTTATTCCAGTGCTTAACCATGCTGACAGTTAGGAAGTTTTTCCTAATGTCCAACCTAAACCTCCCTTGATGCAAGTTAAGCCCATTGCTTCTTGTCCTATCCTCAGAGGTTAAGGAGAATTTTTTTTCTCCCTCCTCCTTGTAACGACCCTTTATGTACTTGAAAACTGTTATGTCCCCTCTCAGTCTACTGTACTGATTAAACAACCCAATTTTTTCAATCTTCCCTCATAGGTCATGTTTTCTAGACCTTTAATCATTTTTGTCGCTCTTCTCTGGACTTTCTCCAATTTGTCCACATCTTTCCTGCCTAGAACTGGATCCAATACTCCAGTTGAGGCCTCATCAGTGCAGAGTAAAGCAGAAGAATTACTTCTCGTGTCTTGCTTAAAAACTCCTGCTAATACATCCCAGAATGATGTCAGCTTTTTTTGCAAGAATGTTAGACTGTTGACTCATCACTACTGTGATCTACCAATAGGTAGCTGCCATCATCAGCATCCCTGAAATAATAGCACAATTTCAGAGGACGGGAAAAGTCCGTGATGCCAGGGTGCTCAGGAAGTTGGGACTGTACCACAGTGGCAAGAAGGGACTTATATCCCCTGAAACAATGTCATTGTGTATGGTGCTTCTGTGCTGACCTTTATTTTGGGCAACCCTGCTCCTACCATGGCTAATGAAGCTGTACTCCAACACTGATGACCCACAGAAAAGGGAATTCAACAGAAAGTAGCTGCAGAAGTGTCGTGCAGTATACCTTTAGACATCCAAAAGCCCATTGGCAATGCCTCCGGAACCAGCTGGATGCCAATGTGGCCATGATGTTTGGATTATAGCAGTGTGCTTATGCTTTCCACATCTGTGAATGCAAAGGAGAAGACTTTCATAGCAAGTGGTCACAGGACAGAACTGCTTTCCAAAACTGTATAGACAGCTGACCCAACCTATGTGCACCTCCTGGTTCTGTTGTGTGTTCCTGCATAGGATCATAGAATATCAGCATTGGAAGGGACCTCAGTACGTCATCTAGTCCAACCCCCTGCTCAAAGCAGGACCAATCCCCAGTTTTTGCCCTAGATCCCTAAGTGGCCCCCTCAGGGATTGAACTCCCAACCCTGGGTTTAACAGACCAATGCTCAAATCACTGAGCTATTCCTCCACCCTTACATGAAGGACGAGGAACCAGAATGTGTCTTGGAAATGGTGCTACTGCAAAAGCTCAATAGAGCATTGCAATGACACTAACTACTAAAGTATACAATTATGGCAAGGGCCCTTTGCTTGTTCTTAGGCCACTGTTAATGCACTACAGTGCCATCATTCATCAGTGTTTCTGTTACATGCTAAATGCTTTGATTTCATAGAATATCAGGGTTGAAACGGACCTCAGGAGGTCATCTAGTCCAACCCCCTGCTCAAAGCAGGACCAATCCCTAATTTTTGCCCCAGATCCCTAAATGGTCCCCTCAAGGATTGAGCTCACAACCCTGGTTTTGCAGGTCAATGCTCAAACCACTGAACTATCGCTGGGGAGCACTTAAGCACCATTAAGAAATAATCCGTTTTTTAGTTTTTTGTTCCTTCCTCACAATAGTTTTTGACAATCTGAAACAGGGATTTTTTGGTGAAATTTCTATTAGCTGAAAATTTTCACCCATCGCTAGGGCTGAACGTAACCCGGTAAGTGTTTTGAGGGTGCTCATACCATTGGGCCCAAGGGAAGCAAAGTACTTTTGTAAAGGTGCATGAATAACTAAGCCAAAATTTGAAACTTTTTTCTTGCACAGTATGAGGGAGTAGAAACAGAAAAATGAAGTCTTATTAGTGGATTAAGAATGACCAGGTAAACTGTCCGAGGGGACTTTAATGCCTGCACAAGTTTGTTGTCTTTTTACTGTGAGCCTCTAAGTATATTTAAAAATAAATTTTAAAATTTTCACATTTTTGTAACTGTTTTTAACTTATTTAATAAAATTGTAATGTGGCTTTATTTTTAAATCACAAAAAAGCCACTGTTGCTCATAGGGTTTATCAAGTGCTATGTGTATGAGTGTATGAGTACTCTCATGGTTGATAGTTGTGACTGCTTAGGGGAAATAGGGAAGGAGGGATCATCAAAGCAGTGTCAGATTTCTTCCATGTCACTTTACTTTTGTTTCCTTTGTATTATGAGTTAAATCGTTAACTGAAAAAACCTTTATAGGTTTTTTAACGTCATTGTTTTTCATGTTGGGGCTTCTGTGTTATTTCAAAACTTAATTGTCCATAAACCCTTTATTTTTTTTAAACACAAAAAAATTACTGGGGGGAGGAGGGAACGGAAAGTATAGTTTGAGGGATATTATTACTTGCATTTCAATGACTCCAGACTTATACAGAAAACACAACGTGCTGTGTGTGATTCCTGGTACCCTATTCTAAACCACTGTGAACTATCATCTTGATCATGAGTGGCCAATAATTTTCGCAGGGGGGCCACTCCACGAATTTTGGTGCGCCGTCATGGGCCGCACATTTCTACTATATTAATGGAGAGGGTGCACGGTGTGGGAGGGAGTCTGGGGGCAGGAGGGAGCTCCAGACTGATGTAGAGTGTTGGGGTGCAGGAGAGGGTGAGGGATGTGGGGTCCAGGAGTTTGATGCAGGCTCTGAGGGGGCTCTGAGCTGGGGCAGGGGATTGGGGTGCAGGAGCGGGTGCAGCGTCTGGGAGGGAGTTTGGGTGCAGTAAGGGGTTCTGACCTGGGGCAGGGCGTTGGGATGCACCCACCCCCCTCATGCTGTGCCTTGGCCCTGTACCCCCCCGACAGTGCAGTGCTGAAGGGGTCGAGTGTGCTCGTTTTACGCACTTTACTCTCCTGCCCTATACTTTGGGGGCTTGGGAGGGACGTAAAATGTAACCGTGCGCGGCTGGGGACTTTGAAGCTGCTGCGGAGTCACACAGCAACACCGCCGCCCCTCAGAGCGGGACCCTCGCAAACTCTCACAGTCAGGGACGGGGGGAGACTATGTGGGGCCCCTTCAAAGCCCTCTCTCTGCTTGGGCCCGCCCCTGCCTGCGGCTGTCACGAACGCCCGGGGGAGAGGAAGGCAGAACTAGCGCTCCTCAGGGAGCAGCTTCCCATGGACTCGCGGGCTTTTTTTTTTTTTTTAATTATTATTATTTTTTGCACATGCGCACACAGCGGGAAAAAAAGAAAAGGCTGGGCGAATGGGGACGTGAGCCCGCCCGCGGATGCAATACGCATGCGCGCGGGTGCTGCGGCTGATGCCCGGAGAGTCGTTCCAGACCCCTACGCACGTGTGGAGAAAGCCGGAAGTTGGGGTGGCGGGGGCGAGAGTGAGCCGCGTGGCCGTTAGCCGCGTGCTGTTGCAGTGGGGGAAGGGCGGGGGTAGATGGAGGTGGTCGAGCAGCTGGAGACGCTGAAGTTTGATAACGTGGGGGCTCCGGGGAGCCCCAGCACTGGGGGGCCGCAGCCGGGGCAGGAGGACCCTGGGGGCGGCGAGGAGCTTGGCCAGGCCTCGGCGCCTGCGGCTGGAGGAGGCCCCGGCCCCGAGGGCCTGCAGGAGGAGCAGCCCGGCGAAAGCAGTGCCGACTCGGACAGGTGCGTAGCCCATTCTCGCCCCTGCGCCCCCGCCCCTCGTCCCCTGTGCCGGCCGTTGGCCCTCACAGCTCCGGTCAGTTTCGGGGTTGGCAGGAGCAGCCGCGAAACTGAGGGGAGGGTTTGTCAGTTTCACGCTTGTGCGGCTTGGGGAAGCGCTGACCGGCGGAGCCCTGGGCCTGCCAGTCTCCACCATCAGAAAAGTATCATTGCCCCATTCGTGTGTGTTTCCGTGATTATGGTTCTCCTGGCTTTGTCCCCCAGCAGCCCTCTGGATGTGCTCTTGTGCCTTGTCCTCCTCACAGGTGTTGTCTGCCCTGCGGAAAGGGAGGAGAACTAAGCATTACTTGCTGAAAATGTGAAAATTCAATAAATATAAAATTCAAGGCAGGTTGTTAACTGTCGAGGTTATTGGTATCAACTGGTGTTTTAAGCCAAACCCTAATCTCTACTTTTTGTTGGGTGAGTGTGTGGATGGGGAGTCATAATTTTAACAATGGGCCCTCAACCACTGTTCTAGTTTATTTTGCACTAGTACTGGTGGGATATGGTGAACAGATTTGAAAGAGTTGATTTAGGGGACTTCCAACTTACATAGCTATGCTGAAGCTATAGTGAAGGGTAAAAAATGTATCTAGTCCAGGCTTGCAGAACTGTTCCTTGGGGTATGAAAGGTAAGTGAGAACAGACTTGCTTTGTAAGTACAGATGTGAGCAGAAGTGTAATACAGTTGGTGAGAGGAATTTTCCATCTACTTTGTGGCTAAGTCAAGACTGACTTGAATCCTTCTATAGATTTGCTATCAGGAGATAAACATGCTGTCCTGTTGGTTTTGTATGCTGGGGTCCTGAGCATGCTTAGGGAGCTGCAATTTACTAACTACAAGATGCACACTTGGATACAATCATAAGTAATGTTTCTATCCTCTCCATTTGGCTAGGAGTCTCCATCACATCCTGGTGTACAAAGACTTGGTCTCAGTTGTTCATGCCTTTATCACCTCTTGGCTGGACTGCAGCAATGCAATATACCTGGGCATGAAGCCTTTGGCACTTAAGAAACACTATCTAGAACGAAACACTGCAGTGCATTTCCTCTGCATCATAGCAGACCTGTTCTCTGCTCTCTTCACTGATTTCCCGTATAATTTTGAGTCAAGGTCTCAGTCCTTATCTGTAAAGCACTTTATGGGTCCAAGAGATCTAAAACACCACCTAAAATCCCGAGACACAGACTGTGGTTAACAGTTCCCTTCTCCTCTTGCATAATGGAACTCTCAACAACGAGAGTAAAAGTTCTGTCTCCCTCACAGAAATGATTCTCGGTGGATGGTACAAGACACTGGAATGAGCTCCCCCCATGAAAGACCATCACAAAGCTCATCACTTTCCATTTGAAGTGCAAGCCCATTTCTTTGACTTGCAGGGAGGGGTGACACACACACTTTGGTACAGCTCTCTTACATAGGTGTTGGGGGTGTGTGATTGACCTGACTGTCCCTGCCTGGCACTCTCCACCCTCTATGCCTGGCTGGGCCTTTGGGACAGACCCTCCTCTCCTGGTACCTGGCACCACATCTTTCTGTGGCAATGTACGAGGGGGGGTGGGGCACACAAGGTTACATGTCCGTGTCCTCGCCCCCTCCCCTCCCCCCGATTTCTGCCAGGGTTCACACCAGAATGTGGCCAGCAGCAGCCTTTCCGCATGGTGTGGGAGGGAAGGGATGGGAGCTGCTTCCAGCCGCAGGGCAGGAGGAGGGGAAGGGATGACCTAGCCCCTGTCTTTGCAGAGCTCATCTCTTCCACTTCCACCCCCACCCCTGTGGCTGGAAGCAGCTCCTGTCCGTTCCTGCCCGCACAGTGTTGAAAGGCAGCTAACACCTCCAGGCTGCTGCTGGCCACCAACATAACCCAGCTGCCTCCTGTCCCATGGCTACAGCGCAGGCAGGAAGGGGTTAAACCCTAAGGGTGCATTGGGCACCAGGGCCCAAGGAATCTGACTGCAGGGGCTTCAGCAAACCCAGCCAGAGAGGTGGCTCAGCCGGAGAGGGTGCCTAGGGGATGGAGCAGCCCCACGTTTCCTGGAGGTAGGACCTGGGGAGGGGGACAGGTGAAGAGGTGCTGTGGAGCCTGCAGGGTTGGGGTGCAAACAGGCTGGAAATCGCTTCCCCCCTGCCCCCATCCCCCCACCACTCCAGAGCTTAGCTGAGGCGCGGAGAGTCTAACCGGTGCCAGTGCTGTGCGGGGCTTTAGCACATGCAGGGCTTGGCACCTCCTGGTCAGTGCCCTGGGCCGGAGGTCTTGGGCTTTCCCTGGGTGCCTGCCCAGCCAGACACAGAGGAGGAAGGAAGGAGCCTGCTGGCAAGGCTGTTGGTGAGTTGAGTGCTCCGATCAGGGGCTGGTTCTCTGCACAGCTCTTGAAACAGGACGCACCCTGCTGGGGAGGATATGGATGAGCAGCGGGGCTGGGAGGGGTGTGTGAAGGGGTAAAGCAGGGAGAGGACAGCAAGAGGGGCAGCATGTAAAGGGCCGATGGGTGGGCAGCAGAGGCAACGTGTAACTCCGCTGCCTGGTGCCTGCCTGCACTCACCAGCCACTGTAGCGCGCAGCCAGTGCTGGCTGGAAACAGGACAGGGGCCAAGAGCTGGCACGCAGCGGGGGCTGCACTGATGGACGAGCAGGGGGAGCGTCCGCCCCCGCGTGCTGCAGCTTTGCCCTGCCACCAACCTTGCACACCCATCAGCTGCTACTGGAAACCTGCCCCCCTCCCCCCCACACACACTTATCGCTGGTCCGGGCAGCTGGCAAGCAGGGTTCTGGCCAGCAGCACGACCCTCCTTTATTGATTGGGGGGTGGGGGCAGGCGCAGAAGGGGGAGAAACAGAAAATATGGGACAGTTTGCCTGTTTTTAAGAAAAAGTCCAGACACCTGCAGGAGGGCTTAAATGTCCCTTAAAAATTTAAAAATGGGAAGTCTGGTCACCCTATACATGTGCTACAGCAGCAATGATGCAGCTATGGTGCTGAAGTGTAGACACTTACTCAGTGATGGAAGGGATTTTTCCATCGCTATAGTAAATTGACTCCTCGAAGAGGCAGTAGTTAGGTCAATGGAAGAATTCTTTTGTTGACCTAGCTGTGTCTATAGTGGGGGATAGGTGAACCTAACTACATTGTGCAGGCTGTGAATTTTTTCATTACCTTCACTGATGTAGGTATGTTGATCTATTTATTAGATGTAGACCGGGCCTTAGTTGATTAGACTTTCTGCACAACCAGATAGGAGCTCTATCAAAACCTTTTGTTACTCTTGACTGAGGTGTTGCTGATATGTCTGAATTAGGTTGTTTCTGCAGTGGCTTTTTTCTTTCCTTTCTGAAGAAACTTGGAAGATTGATATTGCTAATTCTCCTTTAAGGCTTTATAATAGCTTCCTAGAGATTCCATTTTGTTACTCTCCTTTTAGTATGTGTCTGGGAAATTGCAAAGAGTCCTAAGCTGTAGTACCGTAGTTTGCTGCTGCTACTTTTCTCTCTCTCTTCTATCAGATATAGAAGATAGATTTTGAGAATGCAATGAAACTGGCTTTGAGAGAGTTGGCTGAAGCTGAAGTTGGAAAAGGTAGTTTCGGGGGAATGAAGGAACAAAATATGGACACCGTGTAGAATCAAGCACGTGGGTTTATTACGTACAGCGCTGACGGAGTGTCACCTTGTTGTACCAATAAATTAAAAACCAGCAGGATCTTATTAAAGGGAAAAAGGCAAAATACCACATTTATTGTGAATACAGAAAGAATCATAGTAAGCAGTTAGTTACAGCTGTAACATTCCATTCAATCTCATCTTTATTCACTCATTCATTCATACAAACACACACACACACACACAGGTTCTGCAAGGTTGTTATCATAGTAAGCAGTTAGTTATAGCTATAACATTCCATTCAATCTCATATTTATTCACACATTCACACACACACACACACACACACAGAGGTTCTGCAAGGTTGTCATCATAGTTACCAGCCTTAGAGTTGCTCATGCCAAGCCACTGGCCAGGTGGCCTGGACATGAGGAGGGAGCAGGGCCTTGTCAGATGCTCATCTGATGCTCCTGGAAGTTGGTTTGCAGAATCAGACCCCAAAGTTCTCACTTTTTAGAGTCTATTTTTATAGGAATTTCTTCCTATGCCAGTCTATGGGAATTGCTTCATCATGCTGTTGCTGAATCAATCAGCAGATAGCACATTCCTGACGGCTCCAAGAAGTTATCTTGTTCTTTGGTTCTCCCATTCTTGAGGCTGTTGGGTGGATTCCAGTCTGCCCTCCGGGGGTCCTCTGGTTATTTCCACTTGACGCCTTCTTCAGCCGATGGACACTGGATTCTTAGGCTGGCACCTCCCTGATCATTCAGTTATTATCCACACCAAGCATCCATCCACATACATCCTCTATCTCTATTTTAATCACAATTGTTAATACAACAAAAGGGCGAGGAGTCTCTGGGTGCTGTTTCTGTTGTTAGAGTATTGCTTTGAGTCTCTGTGAATTGCTTTGAGAACAGACTCTGTCTTAGAATGTACTAACGCAATTAGCAGCTTGCAAGTTTCACACATAGAGGGAGAGAAACAGTACCAAAACCCAAGAGACCTCTTAATTAGTAATACCCTGGAATTTAAACTATGGGGAATCAAACTCATTTGTGATTTTAATACAGAACTTCTTTAATATGATCCAACAACCTCGCTTATTAAGCTCAGAGACACTGCCAAACAATTGATTACAATGGATTATATGGATTTTCCATGGGTGGCGGGAAGTGATGAGGTAGGCAGTCCCAAACCCCTGGATAGGTCTAGCAGCAAGACAAGATAAGCCCAGTAGCCAATGGTCAAAAGGTTACATAATGTCTCTGCCCATAGTTTCAGGTTAACACATGACACTTAATTAGTACACAGGTGTTTTCCTTTAAACAATATATAGTGTGTTAGTATAAAATATATATGTTGAATTCTGATTTGGGATCCATAGGAATGAAGTAGCTCCCCTGGTTGTCCGACAGGTACACACCTAGGAGTTAAAGCAAAAGGACAAATGAAAAGTATATATCATTAAAGATAGTCTTTTAGTTCATTTGTGTTTCTAAGGCAGGCACTGGCAATGGCTTGGAGGAGAGGTGCATATCTGTGAGAGGGAGGATATCATATCTCATACGGACATGTTTGAACTTCTTCCATAAACTCAAGGCTGGTATATAGGAAGGCGCCTCTTCTACAGAAGAAACAGGGCCCCTTTCATTCCTTAGGTCTGTTTGCAACTTTGAGATAAAGCCCCCAATTATAATTTCCGCCTGGCTTCTTGCTGACCAAGCTTATCTTAGCAAAAAGCAAGGTTGTCCTTTGTTTGTTCTGCTTCTTAGCTAATATTTTTCACTATTTGCTAGGCCTCTGTCTTCTTGACCAAACTCTGGATTTTGGGCCTGTAAAAAGAGCTGACACAGTCTGTATATCAGGTTGTAACATAAACAGCTTATGGATTTTAGCCCTTCAGGGGAGAAGTAATTTGGACAATTGCTGATGACAGTTGATTGCGCTCCCTAGTTGCAGACCTTGCCATGTTCAGGCAGACCTTTCCAACCTCCAGGCCAGAGTGCTGCAGTGAATTCAGGGTTATCTTTGAAGATGGCTCAGAAACTTTAACTAATACAGAACCGGGGAGCCCCTCTGCTCAGTGGAACAAGAACATAAGAACTTGCATACTAGCCCAGTATCCTGTCTTCTGACAGTGGCCAATGCCAAGTTCTTCAGGGGAAATAAACAGAACAGGCAGTCATCAAGTGCTCTATCCCCTGTCGTCCACTCCCAGCTTCTGGCAAACAGGCTAGGGACCATCAGAGCATGGTGTTGCATCCCTGGCCATCCTGGCAAGTAGCCATTGATGGACCTATCCTCCATGAACTGATTTAGTTCTTTTCTGAACCCTGTTATAGTTTTGGCCTTCACATCATCCCCTGGCAATGAATTCCACAGGTTGACTGTGTTGTGTGAAGTACCTCCTTTTGACTGCTTGTGTGTGCAAATCAAGGTGTTGCTTCTTACCTATAAAGCCTAATGGTTTAGGACTTGGCTACCTTAAAGATGTCTTGTGCCCTGTGTACCTTTGTGACAGATGAAATTGTTAAATCTCTAAATGCATAATTGCAGGGTAAAAAGAGGCCATTTTCAGGGGGTTGTCATTGGCTGTGCAACTTGTTCCTTATCTGTAAGGGCTAGGAATTATTTACCTTCAGAGCATGTTGCAAAATGTATCTTTTGCAGCAAGCATTTGCTTGACTGGGCTAGACTCCATGTTAATGTTTTTGTTGGTTGTACAGGAACGGTGGCTGTGTACTCTGTAGCAGACAGTTTAAACCAATAAGTTTAATTTTGTCATATGCTTAGGTGACATAGCAATGGACCCACAAAACACCTCCACATAAACTTAAATTTGTTTTGTAACCACAATATCTTTGCATAAATTGAAAGTGTGTTTGTGTGTGTGATATATTTGCAATTATTTTTATTACAGTGGTGTTCAGGAAGCCTAGTAAAATGGGACCTCAGTCAGGACTATGTAAACACTCATAGACCCAGTAAGCTTGCAATCTAAGAAAGATGGTGGTTTTGTTCCATGGCCTAATCTTGTGTTGTGCCCTTATTTGAGTTATCCAAGGATAACAGATGAAAGTATAATCCTTATGTCTTTTATTTTACTGTACAATAGGAGTTTTCTTACAAAAAGACATAGATGTTTATAACTCCTGTTTTTTGTCTTATGCAGTGATACGGATTCTGATAGTTCATCTTCTGCCTCCTCTTCTTCATGTTCTCTTTCAATTGGATCTGCTGAAAGTGATGGTCAGCAAAATGGAAAGGATAACACATCTTCCCATGTTAAAACAAAAGATGAATTGCCTCTTGAAGTAAGTATATTATGAAAGCTACCTTTCCAACGTTTTTCAGTTATAGTGTTAAATATATTTAACTTAATTTTACAGAAGCTGTAAATATATTCCTTTTTAAAATAAAATAATCAATGGGTTTATGGCTCTCACTTGCTGAGAAGTACTAGAGTTGATTATTTAAGATTTAGTCCTAAGTGGTGTATGGGATCTGGTCCAACAGGTGAATATAATGAACCACTCGGTAATAGCAACCATCAGGTAATTAAATGCAAGCCCCTTGTAGGGGGGAAAACCCAAAGAAACCCACCACAATAGCATTCATCTTCAAAAAGGGGATCTACACAAAAATGAGGAGGCTAGTTAATGGAAATTAAAAGGAATAGTCACAAGTGAAATGCCTGCAAACTGCATGGAAACTTTAAAAAAACCATAATAGAGACTTAAACTATATGTATATCCCAAATAGTTAAAAAAGAAAAACAGAGTGCCAAAAGAATGCTACCATGGTGAAATAGAGTACAAGAGGTGGTTAGAGTAAAAAGACATCTTTTAAAAATTGGAAGTGAAATCCTACAGAGGAAAAGAGAAACGAACATAAATGCTGGCAAGTCGAGAGTAGAAGTGTAATTAGGCAGGTTAGAAGAGAATTCAAAGAGCAACTAGCAAAAGAAATAAACCAACAACATTACTTTTTTAAGTACATAAAAATCAGGAAGCCTGCTAAACAATCAGTGGGGCCACTGGACGATCAAAGTGGTAAATGAGCACTCATGAAAGGCAAGGCTGTTGTAGAGATGTTAAATGAATTCTTTGCATCAGTATTCACTATAGAGGATGTGAGGGAGATTCCCATACCTGAGCCATTCTCTTTTGGTGACAAATCTGAGGAACTGTCAGATTGTGATGTCAGGAGAGGAGGTTTTGGAACAAATTGATGAACAGTAACAATTCACCAGGACCAGATGGTATTCACACAAGCGTTCTGAAGGAACTCATATGAAAATGCAGAACTACTTATTGTAGTAACCTATCACTTAAATCAGCCTCTGTACCAGATGACTGGAGGATAGCTAATGTAATGCTGACTTTATAAAAAAAAAAAAAAAAAAAAAAGCTCCAGAGGTGATCCTGGCAATTACAGGCTGGCAAGACTAACTTCAGTACTGGTCAGATTGTTTGAAACTATAGTAAAAAAACAAAATTATCAGACACATAGATGAATACAATATGTTGGGGAAATGTAAAGCGAAGTTATGCTTCACCAATCTATTAGAATTATTTGAGGGGATCAACAAACGTGGACAAGGGTGATCCAGTGGACTTGGACTTTCAAAAGGCCTCTGACAAGGTCCTTTACCAAAGGCTCTTAAGCAATGTAAGCAGTCATAGGATAAGAGGGAAGGTCATCTCGTGGATCAATAACTGGTTAAAGGATAGGAATAAATGATCAGTTTCAGAATGGAGAGAGGTAAATAGTGTGGTCCACCAAGGATCCGTACTGGGACCTGTGCTATTCAACATACTGATAAGTGGTCTGGAAAATGGGGTAAACAGTGAGGTTGCAAAGTTTGCAGACCATACCAATTTATTTAAGATAGTTAAGTCCAAAGCTGACTCTGAAGAGTTACAGAGAGATCTCACTAAAGTGGGTGACTAGGTAAGAAAATGGCAGATAAAATTCAGTGTTGACAAGTGCAAAGTAATGCACACTGGAAAAACATACAACTGTACATACAAAAGGATGTGGCTTAAATTAGCTGTTAGCACTCAAGAAACAGATCTTGGAGTCATTTTGGATATTTCTCTGAAAACATCCACTTAATGTACAAAGACAGTTAAAAAGTTAACATAACCATATAAATATAAAGAACTATTAGGAAAAGGATCGATAGTCAGAAAATATAATGCCACTGTATAAATCCATGGTACACCCACAGCTTGAATACTGCATGTGGTTCTGGTCACCCCATCTCAGAAAAGATATATTAGAATTGGAGAAAGTACAGAGAATGGCAAGAAAAATAATTAGGGTATGGAGCAGCTTCTTTATGAGGAGAGATTTAAAAGACTCTGACAGTTCATCTTGGAAAAGATGACTATGGGTGATATAATAGAGGTCTACAAAATCCTGAATGATATGGAGAAAGCGAATAGGGAAATGTTGTTGTTTACTCCTTCATGTAACACAAGAACCAGGGCTTACCCAACAAAATAGGCTTAAAACAAACCTAAGGAAGTACTTTTTCAGACAACGTACGATCAACCTGTGGAACTCATTGCTAGGAGATGTTGTGAAGGCTAAAAGTATAACTGGGTTTTAAAAAGAATTAGATATGCTCATAGACGATACGTCCATCAAGATGGTCAGGGATGCAACCCCATGCTCTGGGTGTCCATAAGCCTCTGTCTTCCACAAGGTGGGACTAGATACATCGTGCAATAATTGCCCTGTTTTGTTCGTTCCCTCTGAAGCATCCGGCACCTGCCAATATCAGAAGACACAAAAGTGGGCTAGATAGACCCTTGGTCCGACCTAGTATGGCTGTACTTATTTATTGATTTTTCACTTCACAATGAATCAGTCATAGACAGACTTGTTAGAGGACATATAGACTACTTATAATTAACATTCATTATAAATTACAAGCTTGTATACTATTTCAGAATTTTCAGAGACATTTCAGTGTATTAAATAAGACCAATTTAAGAGAAGTGAGGAGAAGTTCACACAACTCAAAATATGAGTATATATATCTTCTGTTCATAGTTGCATTAGGTCCATTAGAAGGCTCTCTCAAGCAATTTGTCACTAATCTGGAAGTATTTGTTAGTGTTTTCCTTCATCATTTGTGTCAGGAAGATTTCCCTGGCTTTTTTTTTTTGTTTTAAAATTTAAATCTTTCTTTCAAATGTGGGACTTGTAAAACTTGCAGAATACATTCAAGTTTCACAAATTATTTTAAAATGTTTGTAGAGTTATCAAACCTTGGAAAAGTAAGTTTTGGACCTCCCAAATGTCTTGGCTCTTCTTAAACTCCTGAAGGATTCAAAGATTATGCTGACCATCCCTCGTCTCCATTCATATTAATGAGAATTGTCTGGTGGGTAACAGAACTTGTTATAGATTTTTATATTTTGTTGTGTGCTTGCAATTAATTCTGTTCTAAGTACTGCAGATGAAACATCTTGATGTGAATCTAATTGTTCTTTTCTTTGCTCATGAGTTTCATAAATGGTACAAACTTATTAAATATTTCTGTAATTATTACTCCCTATTTCAAGATAAGAACTAAATTCTAATTAAGATATTTAAAACTGGCTTCTTTCTGATAACATGAGGATGGGTAATTAGCCATAATCTACTTTAGATGAAGTAAGAATAAAAGGATTATAAAATAGCTCAATGCCATTATATAAATTGATTGTATACCCTCATCTATAATACTGTGTGCAGTAATAGTGATCTTCTCACTTAAAGAATACTACTGAGTTAGAGGGTGTTCAGAAAAGGGCACTGGAAATGATTGAACTCTTCAGGATTGTTTATTTTAGAAAAGAGGCAAATAAGAAGGGACATGATAGAAATATGTAAAAGAATGAAGCATATAGAGATGATAGACCAGGAGCTTCTGTTCTCCCTGTCTCAACACAAGAACAAGGGAATGGGTGGTGAAATTGAAAGGTGGCAAATTGAATACTGAAAAAGGGAAATGCTTTTTCACTTGATGCGTATTTAGACTGTGGAACTCAGTACTGCTGTGTGTCGCTGAGGGCAAGAATTTATACGGTTTGGAGGGATTGGATGACAATATGACTATTGAATACTCAGAGTTGTAATATTTAATGCAAACAAAGTAACTTGGAAGGAATAAATATCTCATGGTTTAGAGCTTAAGCAAACTTCAAACTATTAAGGACTAGGAGGAGATCTTCATTGGGGCAGATGGTCCATACCTTCCTACTGTGAATGGCTTTTGCATCTTCCTTTGAAACAGCTATGCTGGCCATTGTCAGACGGGATACTGGGCTAGATGGGGTTGGAATAGAATCCTACAACACTATGGGTTTTATTGATGTTCTTCTGTGTATTGTGTGGGACTCCCCTAAATTCATGCCAATTAAATATATATACATTTTGAACAAACTTAAACATAGAAAAAGCAAAGAAATTCAGAATTTTTAAGCCTGTTGCCGTGTCCTTGTCCTATTGTTACCAGCTCATCTTGAGTGTATATAAGATAGCGTGCTTGCCTAGAGCACACTGAAGTATAATGAGATTTATCAAGACTGAGGACTAGCATTAGTGTTCTCTACTTTTGTAGGTTTTTTTGTGTTTAGGACTTCACCCCATAAAAGCAAGGAAATTGAGTGATTGAGTCAAACAATGACAGGCTCTGTAGCTACAGCAGTGGTCTCTCTGGTTCTGTAATATTACTGATTTACCTTCTGAGTGTTGTTTTGTTAGCTGGTACTTGTCTGTGGTTAAATTTACTACACTATTTAGCATTGAAGACCCATGAGCACCTTTGAAATGTTAAGGATGTGTTGCTCACTATAATATAGTCAACCACAAGCTTGGCAAGGCTGTGAAACCAAATGAGTACCTTATATGAGAGCAGAGCCATATTAGTATCTCTATACAAACAGGGTTTTCATCCCACAAGCTGTTTTGCTTTAGGGAGGGATAAAGCATCAGAATAATATCTACATTGTGGTCACCAACCGGTCAATCACGATTGACTGGTTGATCCTAGAGGATCTCCCAGTTGATCGCGATCTCCGGTGGTGCAGTGGGGTTGTCGCTAAGGCATGCTGCCTGCCTGCCCTGGCCCCATGCCGCTCCTGGAAGCGGCCAGCATGGTCTTGGGGGGGGGGAGGGGGGGCGGTAGGGGTCTCTCTTCACGCACTGCTCCTGCCTGCAAGCACCGCCCCCGGAGCTCCCATTGGCTGGGAGCGGGGAGCTGTGGCAAATGGGAGCTGCAAGGGCAGTGCTTGCAGAGAGGGTCAGTTCGCAGAGCCACGCTCCCCCCCCCCCCCATCTCCTCCCGCAGGCTTTATGCCGGTGGGAGAGAGCTCTCTCGTTAACATAATAAAAGCACTTCAACAAGGGGTGGTAGTTATGTCGGTGGAAGCAGCTTTCCCACCGACATTGTGTTGTGCACACTACCACTTATGCAGGTGAAATTTATCGTATGTCCCTCAGGGGTGAGTTATTTTTTTCACATCCCTGAGCACCATAAATTTTGCTGACATAGTGGTAGTGTAGACGTGGCCTTAGAAAGTCACAGAAACTGCAGTAGTCAGGCTGTCTCCCCCAACTCAGAGTTGGAGGTAACTGGCTGAAAGGGTGTGTCTAAAAGCTTGCAAGGAAACATGACAATGTAGGTAAAACCTATGTCTATAGGACTTTTTGTTTCAATCTTTTGCTTTAGGTGTTATGTACCTCTGGGTGAATGAATAATAATTTTGTTTTGAGGATTGTTTTTGAGTCACTTTAATCAGCTGATGTCACAGGCTCCCAGAGGAAAAGGGCTTACAGGTGCCAAAGATAGTTGATCCTGTTGGGTTAACATGATTGTTAAAGGGGGACACCCAGTCTGAGTGAGTGAACTGCATGGGTTTTTCCCATGAGAGGGTAAAGAAAGCCAGGCCTCCCACCTGCAGTGTGCACTCAAGAGGGATTAAAAGGGGTCTAAAGTTCAGCTTGCCCTGTAACTGTGACACCCTGTATACCCCGATTTAGAAATCTGTCCAGGAATATGTCTCTCACATGCTACCGTTTTGAGAAACTGACTCAGAATAAATTGGGGGGAAAAAGCACTTCCTACACAGAAATTCCCCTTCATTACGTGATTCTGGATTTTCAAGCAGGAGGAGCCTTTCTTACAGAGGAACCCTTCCTGAAAATTCAGTCAGCAATAATTAGATGTCAAGAGAACTTCAACTAGACAGCAGTGTTCTTCCTCAGACCTACTAGCCTCAGCTACATACGTAACCCCAATGCACAGCTCAAGATGAGAGCTCTGCAATATTGGCTAGCAAAACATCTGCCAAGCTGAAATTGACTCTCCCAAGAGAAGCTCTCCTATCTTTCATGGTAGACAGAGTGTTGGCCAAACTGGACAGTCTCTACGCAAAAGAATAAATAGACACAAATCAGACATCAAGAATTGTAACATTCAAAAACCAGTAGGAGAGCACTTCATTCTCCCTAGACACTCAATAACAGACTTAAAAGTCACCATTCTTCAACCAAAAAAAAACTTCAATGAGAAACTGCAGAACTGGAAGTAATTTACAAACTTGACACCAACAAATTAGGTCTAAATAAAGACTGGGAGTGGCTGGGTCACTACAAAAAATAATTTTCCCTCTGATACTCAGACCTTCTTGTCAGCTGCTGGGAATGGGCCACATCCACCTTGAATGAATTGGCCTTGTTAGCACTGACCCCCACCTTGGTAAGGCAACTCCCATCTTTTCATCTGCTGTATATTGATACCTGCTTTCTGTATTTTCCAATCCATGCATCTGATGAAGTGGGTGTTATCCCATGAAAGCTTATGCCCAAATATATTTGTTAGTCTCTAAGGTGCCATAAGGACTCCTCATTGTTTTTATTGATACAGACTAACACGGCCACCCCTCTGAATCCTGAAAGGAGTAACTTTAAACTCCATAGCTTCATCAGCAACCCAATTTGGGACGGAGAATCCCACTTCAGCAGCCTAACAATTCATGATAATTGGAACCACTTGGAAAAGCTACATATCAGTGTTCTAGAATTGAAACCAATTAGCTGGATGCTAAAGTTTTTCCTCCTCACTTGCAAGACAAGCTGGTCTCTAAAGACATCGGTGATGCCCGAGAGCTTTGCCTCGGGAAATCTGTTCACAACCAGGAACAACACCAAATGTCTGAGGTTCTGCTTGAGAGTAGAAGCAGACTACTAGTCTATTTTAGAAGTTTCCTGTCTACCCAAAGAAAACATATATTGAAGGTAGCTAGCTTCTACTCTCCCATTAGGAGATAACATTAGATGACATTCCATAGTGCCAAAGATGGCCTTGTGCCTTAGATATATTCCCCCTGTAGAAATGTATAGAGCTGCTCTGTGGAACTCTGCACTTTTACTAAATGCTATACAATAGTCCTAGCATGCAGGTCAGATTCTCAGTTTGGTAAAGTGGTACTTCAGTAACTGTTTAATTAGGACTCTCTATGTCCCACCTTTCTCAGATGACAGTACTTCTTCCCAAACTATCCCCTGTGTTGGGAATGTGAAGAGGGTACTACTAAAAAGTAAAAATGATGGTTACCTGTACCTGAAATTCTTTGCACATTCACATTCCCTGCCCACCTTCCTCTTCCCTGGAGTCCTAACTTAGGTCTTGGACCTGAGGAGGCAAAGGAAGGAACTCGGGCAACTGGAGCACCATTCTCCTTAATTCTTAGAAAATGTGAGGAAAAGAGTAGAAGAAGACACAAGAGCACTGCAATGGGCACTGCTGTGAAAAGTTCCATTGTCCCATGAGTAGGAATGTGGAGGATCCATTGTGAAGAATTCTGGGTGCAGCAGAGTAACCTTCAGATGGTCCCTTCCCAAGGACTTTTGGAACCAACTAAAAAGTCTATCAATGTTTGAGCGTGGTAGGAAGGAGAATTGAGGCCTAGAAGTCCTCAGCCTGAAACTGTAGAACATACTTTGTCAATGGCAATTCGTTGGGGTTTGAATCCTGAAGAGCTGAACTTCTGCCAAGATTGAGAGCTTGTCTGCCAAGACTGAGAAGAGCTTGTCTACATGATGCCTCCAAGAAGCTATTGAAGAATCTATTAAGCTAATGTGTTTTTTAGTTATTTAGGGATATGAGAGCCCAATACAAAGGATTGTCTCTATTTTCAATATGTAACTATCTGGCTAATTTTCTATCCCTATCCTGTCTAAGGCCAATCCTGAATCATTTCTTTTTCCAAATTAATTTGGCCAATTCAGAGTTTCATGTATGGAACGAGGCTGGTATTAAATGTCAGGCTGATCTGGTTCCAAACCTTTGTACGTTTTTGTATAACGTTGCAAAAGTGTAAGGGTAAAGCTTTCCAGATGCCTCCTTTTTTTTTTTTTTTTTTGTTGTAGTAGTAGTAGTGTATGCTCAGCCAGGACCCTGCATATTTTATGTGAGTCTATAAAGTAATCATTGGCTCTAGTCTATTATCCCTGAAATACATTTTATATACCCGAAGCCCTCCTAAAAGTATGGTCTCTGCTAATATAGAAATTCAGTGAAAATTTGTTAATCTAAGTTTAGAATGGTATGAAACGATATCCCAGGATAGGGGAGCGAATAGTGTTGGATGAAGTACTATATACAACTGCCAAAGCCTATAATGATGTTGTTGCAAGGGAAGCACTGTAGCTATACAAAACCCCTCAAACCATTCCTCCACTGTTCAGATCCAAATTTATTCCAATAATTAAAATGTCTGAAATGTGGCACAAACATTGTAGATTTAGGCCCATTGCTGGTTGGGTTGGGGAGGTATGATATCAAAATTGTTTATCTTAGTATACAAGTCCATCCTAGGAAACTGGATAAAAGGAGTCTTCACTATTATCTGGTTTTTAATACTGTGGGGTTTCCTGATTGTGGAGGGCAAAAATAACAAAAATGAAGCTAGGAGTTTGAGGTCTGATGAGTATTTGTGAACTCTACCCAAGAGAATCCAGAAGTCATTGGATTCAAGGATGAGTGAACTAACGTGTAAATTATCTTAAAACCATAAGATAAGAAGTCTGTAGCAAATTTACAGGAATATAGGGAAAAGTTATACATGGTGTCCTCTTAACAATGTCAGTGCAATACAATAAAATGGGATGATGAGGATAATTAATACAATTTTGAGTATTTAAGTTTTGTATGCTAATAGTTTAGAGAAAAATGTTAAGTGTTAATGTTAAGTTAAGGTGATTGCTGTACTATGATGGGTCTTTCAACCTTGTGTTACATGGAGTGAATCTTAGGGTATGCTTATGCTGCATTCAGGAGGTGTGATCGCAGACTGGTGGCCGGATAGGGTAGCTCTGCCCACCCAGGACCCATGGGTATGTAATTCAGTGGTTGCTGCCTGTGCCGCTATAGCTTCATGGCTATTGTTACTCAAGCTAGCTTTAATCTAGCTAGATCAAGACTGTGCTGGGTATGTCTACATTTGCTGCAGTCACATCTGCAGACTGCAGACATAACTTCAGATAAGTATATTACATGTAGTGGTTTGTACCTATGTATCTTTTTGGGGGGGGTGGCGTAAAACAACCCTAAACATATTTTTAAAATGTTCTCATAGGCTGTTTTATTGTGTGCCGGACAACAGCTCAGACATCTTCTTACTAAAGGCTTAATAATTTATTGCAGTACTAGTATCCTATATAATTCAATAATTTTTAGGTTTAATACACTCTTCTTCATGCTGTTATATCAGATTTTTAATCTCTGCTGTGCTGCATTTAATACCATTTTTGTCTGCTGCTACAGAAATATTTTCCAGTGTTTAACATGGATGTGATTATGTAATCATCTAAAAGTTCATGTCAGAAAGTAAAGTTTAATAACAAATTTCTCTTAACTGTTCAAGTTAATCTTCTCTGGTTGAGTAAAACTGTCTTAGATGCCATGCAGCAGTGCCGTGGCATGGAAGTATTTAAAAAATACGTAAAATAACATTTCCCCAGATGTAATTTCAGCTCTCTTTAATTTGAACAATTTTGTTGGAATGCCATTTGTTAGAATGAATTATTACTAGAAATTAGCCATAACCTTTTTTCTTGAACTACAAAAGTGAAATGTTTAAAATCATTCCTCGGTGGTTGGCAGGGTATGTCTAAACAGAAAATATTATATTTTGAAAATTAATTTCTTCTATATTAGCAGGGACCACCTCCTGTTGAAGATTTGACAATAATTCTGCCTGAGGATGTTGAGCTGAAGCCCTTTGGGACAGTTTCAAGCATTATTGAGCAGTTGGGTAAGCAACATATAGTTCTTATTTTGTTTAAATGAAAATACATTTATATATGTATTCATGAGAATTGGAACCACTTGGAAAAGAAGCTGCATATCAGTGTACTAGAATTGAAGGATATGTATAGGGGTGTGTGTGTGTATGTATTTTCATTTAAAATATGTATGTTATGTATTATCAGTATTTTTGGGAACAGTGTTTATTACCACTATCACATTTTTTAAGGCAGTCCTCCATTTCCTTTGACTTCATGCTCTTGCAGAATGTAAGGGAAAAAAAGGTAGGGCATTGAATGCAAACTGTTCTACTGAACAGAAACATTTTATTAAAGCTAATGTTAAAAAAAAATATGTAATACATAGGTTGAGAAAAGAGTGTTTGTCCATCTGGGTATAGTGCTTAGATTATCCACAAATAGAGTGTTTTGTTTTTAAAAGTCATAATCAGCAATAACCCAAATTTAGGTGAATACATTAAGACTACAGTTTTGATATTAGTATCCAAGTATTCGGGTACATCGCGTATGAGAAGTTGTACAGAGATTTGGTTGAGGAAAGCAAAATATATCAATGAGTGGCGATTGTCCCTCAGTAACTGAGAATTAGGGTAAGTTGTCCATTACTTCTGCTGAATGCCCCTCTGTGGCTATTGCATTGTTAAGTCACTGTCTGATTTACTGTGAAAGTGCCATCAAGAGCTGAACAGAATCAGCATATATGAATGGAGAATCTGGAAGAGACAATTTTGAAACTCAGGGTATGTCTACGCAGCAAAAGAAAAGTCCTGCAGGGTGGGAGGGTCCCAAAACCTGCACTCCAGCTTGAGCCTGGATGTCTACACAGCAACGAAACAGCAGGTTTTTCTTTGCTGTGTAGACATACCCTCAGTGACCAAACATTAACACGTAATTGGGAAACCAAAGGAGGTTGACCAAGTGAACACAGCACGATTACAGCAATAGACAAAGGACCAAGGTGTCAAGTTGGCTGTGGTTTTTTTTGAAAGTTTTAGGTGACAAGCTCAGGAAAATCAAACCAAAACTCATTTTAAAGTGAGAACTTTTGCTCCATGATTTAGTCCCACGTGTTATATTTAAATGGTCTTAGGTCTTGTCTACACTTCCACTTTACAGCGCTGAAACTTTCTTGCTTCAGGGGTATGAAAAAACACTCCCCTGAGCGATGGAAGTTTCAGCGTTGTAAAGTGGCAGTGTGGACAGTGCACTGGTGCTGGGAGCTACTCCCCTCATGGGGTGGGTTTTTTTACAGTGCTGGGAGAGCTCTCTCCCAGCGCTGGTGCTGCGACTATGCTTTAACGTTGGTAGTGAAGACATACCCTTAGAAGGTATATAGGATGGTGAATCATAGAATATCAGGGTTGGAAGGGACCTCAGGAGGTCATCTAGTCCAACCCCCTGCTCAAAGCAGGAACAAACCCCAACTAAATCATCCCAGCCAGGGCTTTGTCAAGCCTGACCTTAAAAATATCTAAGGAAGGAGATTCCACCACCTCCCTAGGTAACGCATTCCAGTGTTTCACCACCCTCCTAGTGAAAAAGTTTTTCCAGATACCAACCTAAATCTCCCCCACTGCAACTTGAGACCATTACTCCTTGTCCTGTCATCCACTACCACTGAGAACAGTCTAGATCCATCCTCTTTGGAACCCCCTTTCAGGTAGTTGAAAGCAGCTATCAAATCCCCCCTCATTGTTTAGTCTACAGAAGAGAAGAATCTGTTCCCTCAGCCTCTCCTCGTAAGTCATGTGTTCCAGTCCCCTAATCATTTTTGTTGCCCTCCGCTGGACTCTCTCCAATTTTTCCACGTCCTTCTTGTAGTGTGGGTCCCAAAACTGGACACAGTACTGCAGATGAGGCCTCACCAATGTCTAATAGAGGGGAACGATCACATCCCTCGATCTGCTGGCAATACCCCTACTTATACATCCCAAAATGCCATTGGCCTTCTTGGCAACAAGCGCACACTGTTGACTCATATCTAGCTTCTCGTCCACTGTAACACCTAAGTCCTTTTCTGCAGAACTGCTGCCGAGCCATTCGGTCCCTAGTCTGTAGCGGTGCATGGGATTCTTCCGTCCTAAGTGCAGGACTCTGCACTTGTCCTTGTTGAACCTCATCAGATTTCTTTTGGCCCAATCCTCCAATTTGTCTAGGTCCCTCTGTATCTACCAAAGTATCTACCACTCCTCCCAGTTCAGTGTCGTCTGCAAACTTGCTGAGGGTGCAATCCACACCATCCTCCAGATCATTTATGAAGATATTGAACAAAACCGGCCCCAGGACCGACCCTTGGGGCACTCAGTTTGATACTGGCTGCCAACTAGACATGGAGCCATTGATCACTACCCATTGAGCCCGACAATCTAGCCAACTTTCTACCCACCTTATAGTGCATTCATCCAGCCCATACTTCTTTAACTTGCTGACAAGAATACTGTGGGAGACAGTGTCAAAAGCTTTGCTAAAGTTAAGGAACAACACTTCCACTGCTTTCCCTTCATCCACAGAAACAGTTATCTTGTCATAGAAGGCAGTTAGATTAGTCAGGCATGACTTGCCCTTGGTGAATCCATGCTGACTGTTCCTGATCACTTTCCTCTCCTCTAAGTGCTTCAGAATTGATTCCTTGAGGACCTGCTCCATGATTTTTCCGGGGACTGAGGTGAGGCTGACTGGCCTGTAGTTCCCAGGATCATCCTCCTTCCCTTTTTAAAAGATGAGCACTACATTAACCTTTTTCCAGTCGTCTGGGACTTCCCCGGATCACCATGAGTTTTCAAAGATAGTGGACAATGGCTCCGCAATCACATCCGCCAACTCCTTTAGCACTCTCAATGAAGGAAAGCCTTCAACGTTCTGTAGCAAAGCAGGCCGGAATGCTTTCTCCTCTCTCCTTCAGTATATGGTGATAGAGAAACAACCTTGTGTTTCTCCCACAGTGCTTGCACTGTGCATTTTTTTTCATCCTTTTCACATTTTTTATTACTTTGCTCCTGGCACCTTGACCCAGGTATTGGTTGCCAGTACCAGCAGTCATAAGATAGAGCATGACTAAAGTGCAGAAGTTTCATGTATTGTGCTGGTTGCAGGGTGAGCCCACGTGGGATTGTGAAGTATAGTGGATGAAAGCATAGATACAGGCAGTTTATATTAAAGGGATATTTCATGTCCACATAGGTCCCAAACGTAGATCTTGTGAAATCATACTTCTAGGCACATGACATTAAATAAATGTTTCTATGAAATCTTGTTTTAAAAAAAATAACTTAAAGCTTATTTGTGGGAGCACATTATTCATTTAAAAATATTTCAAACCTAATTGTTGCAGAAGCCTATCACCTTTGAAAACCAGGAATTGAAACTCATTTTAAACAAACCTGAAATTGACTAATAGTTTCTTTTTGTTCCTTTGAGTGAAATCCAAAAAATAAATTAGATCACTTAAAATTTATTTAAATCTAAATTTTTGTTGGTAATATAGATAAGGAAACCTACTATGTTTTTTCTTTTTAAATGAATTTGAACCTGACAACCTCTTTTATTTGGAACCAAATTTAAACTGTGAGAGAAGTTACTGGGAGAAAGGAAGGAGCTGTTCACGCAGTCCCCTTGCATTTTCTAGCTGTTCAAAGGAGTCAGAATGAATCTTGGGAGGAAGCTGAGTTCAGTTGTCCTCGCTTGGAAGGATAGTCACCGTGATACAGATCTTCTGGAAGGAAGTAAAAGGAATAAAATAGGGCCTAATCTCTTTTCCTCAGTTGCTTATTTTCTGAGAATCACTTATATTTAGTTGTCTACATGAAATTTTAAGAGACTGAGGTTATGTCTACACTCGCGCTTTTGTCAGTATGACTTACGTCAGGGGTGTGAAAAACAAACCCCTGAGCGACATAAGTTACACCGACAGACGTGCTGGTGTGGACAGCGCTATGTCAGCGGGAGACTCTCCTGCCAACGTAGCTGCCACCGCCGCAGCTCATTGGCGATGGTTTAATTATATGGATGGAAGTGCTCTCTCCTGTTGGCATAGAGTGGCTACGTGGGAGATCTTACAGTGGTGAAGCTGCATCGGTACAGCTTGCCCCTGTAAACTCTCTAGTCTAGACGTGGCCTGACTTTACAGGCTTTTAAAATTTTGGCCTAAGTTTATAGTCCTTATGGCTTCAAAGGAACCTTCCAAATGTAAACCAGTGCAGGGGTGGGTGGTGTATTCCTGAGGCCCTGTCTACATTGGCAAGTTCTGAGCAGTAAATCAGTTTTCTGCTGAGGTGTACACACTGCCATGCCACTTAGTTTGCAGAAACTGCGCAGTTGTAGCACTCTAAAAAAACCACCCCAACGAGAGGTGTACAGCTTTCTGCGGCAGGGCTACAGTGCTGCGATTGGCCTCCAGGAGGTATCCCACAATGCCTGTTCTCACCTCTCTGGTCATCAGTTTGAACTCTCTGGCCGTGCCCTCGGGTGACCAACAATCATTCCCACCCCGTAAATTCCTTTGGAATTTTGAAAGTCCCCTTCCTGTTTGCTCGGTGATGTGTGCAGTGGTCTCAGTGCATCTTTCCAGGTGGCCATGCCTACTCCACGAACCAGGCGATCCCCAGCTTGGAGTAATGTCGAGCTGCTGGACCTCATCATTGTTTGGGGAGAGGAGGCTGTGCAGTCCCAGCTGCATTCCAGCTGTAGGAATTATGATACCTATGGACAGATTTCACAATGCATGATAGAAAGGGGCCAGGACCAGGACACATTGCAGTGCAGGGTCAAAGTGAAGGAGCTGCGGAACGCATACCACAAGGCGCGTGGGAGGCAAACTGCTGCTCTGGTACTGTGCCCACTAACTGCCGGTTCTACAAAGAGCTGGGCACAATACTCTGTGGCGACCCCCACCTCCACTGTGAAGACCACCGTGGATACTTCGGTGGCTTGCATTCCAGTTGAGAGTGGACAGAGCCAGGAGGAGGAAATCTTGCACGAGGATGTGGAGGGGGACCCAGAGGCAGAGGATGACTCGGAGGTCAGAGAGGCATGCAGCCAGAAGCTGTTTTCTACCCCGGAGGCAGCTAGCCAGTCACAGCTGTCGGATGTTGGCGAAGCGCAAACAGGAGAGGAGGCCCCTAGTAAGTGGATTTGATTTTGGGAATTGCTGAAGTGAGTTGTTGGGGGCAGGAGAGTTGCAGAAAGCAGGCTTGTCTCCCGCTGCATGCCTAGTCTGAGCGGTGAAACAGGCTATTGATTGAATCCCTCACTTCATGGGAATCTCCCTCAGAGATCTCCAGGAAACTCTTGTGGAGATACTGGGTAATCTGCTGCTGCAGGTTCTTCAGCAGAGCTGCTTTGTTTTTTGCCCCATTAACGGTCGCTTTCCTGCGCCACTGTGCTGTCGGGAGGCGGGGGGGATCATTGCCACACACAGGCGAGCTGCACAGGGGCCAGGGCGGAAACTGCAGTCTTGGAGAAGACCCTCTCTCGATTTCCTGCTCACCCTCAGCAGTGAGATATCTTCCATAATGATCACATCCTGTGGAAAGTGTGGGGACAGGAATGATTATCAGGCCTCCCCCCTGCAGTGCTGACTCTCTCCAAGAGCCACATGCCCAGTGTACAGCAGGGTTGGGAAAGAGTGATTTACCCTGCCCCTGCAGCTGCTCACCATTTTGGGGGTCTTGTGGCATGTGTGATTGCCTGGGGTCAGCCAGTAAGTGACAGGTGTATGAGTATTGGCTGTGTTTTAAATCACTGAATCAATGTTCTCTGTGTTGCAAACAATATTGCTTCTGTAAAATGTTGCGTTTAAACTTCACAGAGATGACCTTGGGAGCCCAGCCTCCCTCTTTGTTAGCAGCAGCTGAACGGCTCTGCAGAATTAGAAAGTGGTCAAGAAGAACTAAGGAGGACTTTCTGTGTGATGTTATGATGCACTCTGCTGCCAAGAAAAAGGAATTGAAGGAGTGGCGGGACAGTGAGAAGAGGGACTGAAAGGAGAACTCAGCGTGACAGAATGAAGCCACAGAGTGACTCTTAAAGGTTTTGAAACACCAAGCAGTCACGCTCCAGGCAATACTAGCTCTTCAAACCGAGCAGCTCCATGCATGCCTGCCCTCCTCTGCAGCTGCTGTCGCAAATCTTTCCCATGCTTCCCCCCAAAACCTCCAACACACTGTTATCAACCTCCTGGCTCCAGTCTATACCCGCTATATTCCACTCTTCTCCACTCACAGTTCAGCACTGCGGACTCCCACTACCCACTGCGCTCAACACCCGGCCCTCTGCAGTTTGGCCCTGCTGAAGTACAGTACCTGCTGCGTTGTACTCCAAAGGAGAGGGTTGGATATGATCCCTGGACATACACATGTCTGTAGCCATCCTGGGACCCCTCCTATCTTGGGACCTTCCCTTCCCCCATCCCCCTCACTGCTGCTGATTTTTTTTGTTTGTTTGTTTGTTTGACTCTCTCCTCTGGTTGTTGTTTTTTAATAAAAGAATTGTTGGTTTGAAAGCAATCTTTATTCTATTAATCGAAAGCAAAAAGAGCCTTGCAAAGCAACATAGAATTATGTTAAACCCACATATTTCATCGTCTGCACCAGTCACTTCGTAGCATTACAAGCACTACACTCCTGAGCATAGCAACAAATATTAGTGGCTTTCAGCTTCAAATTGCTGCCTCAAGGCATCCCTGATCCTTATGGCCCTTTGCTGTGCCCCTCTAATAGCCCTGGTCTCAGGCTGTTCAGAGCTCGGGGTTCTGTTGACCAGTATGCTGCTCGCTCTCACTAACATGTCACGAATGTCAGTGGAATTATTTCTTACAAAGGCAAGAGGAGTGCGACATTGATCTTGCCACGCGTACTAGCTATGGCACAAGATTGCTTGTGGCATTCACAGAGGCACTGACCACAGGGGAATGCTACTTTTGGGCTCAGGAAACAAACACTGAGTGATCGGATCACATCGTGATGCACATCTGGGATGATGAGCAGTGGCTGCAGAACTTTTGAATGAGGAAAGCCACATTCATAAGACTGTGATGAGCTTGCCCCATGCCCTGAGTCTGCAGACTGCCTTATGTAATAGTTGAGATGTGTGAACTGGCCCAGTAACCTCAACTGGTTGTCAGTTCTGAAATGTTATAATGGCAATGTGAGTCAACTGTTTCAATTATCACTTTAGCCATTAACATTTCACATAATTTAGGCAAGGTATCATTGTATAAAGAATTTAAATCAGGAGTCCTAGGTTCTCATCTCTGCTACTGACCTGCTGTGAGGCATGGGCAGGTCACTACCTCTCTGCACCTGTTTTCCTTTCCTTTTAATTCTTCTGGGAATGGGCTTTCTCCCTATGGCCTCGTCTTCAGGTAGTTTGTTTATCCCACAATCTCAAACTGTGTCCTCCTTCCTTTTGGATACTAAAGTCTACATTGTCCCTGCTGCACTGGCAAAACATCCAGCTTCATACTGTTTACAATGTAACGATGCATCGTAAATACAAAAGTCTGTGGTGCACTGAAAAGTAAAATATATATCACAGATTTAAAGGGATTGGAGCAATCCTTTCAGTGTGTGAGGCCCCAACCATACGTTTTTCAGTATGGGTCATGCAACCCCCGATTCTGAGTCTGAACTTTTGGGCTGTAGCACACCCGCTTCTTACTGTGGCTTTCAACAGAAAGTCCAACTGAAATCAGACTCCTGAGAGAGGCTCTACCTTCTGAAGGAGCAATGCAACCAGGAAAGTATTTGCAGTGAAGCAAGCAGCCTTTTCAAAACAAGATGGCATTTGTTAGTCAACTGGAATAGAACATATGGCAGACCTTAGGTGAGCAAGTCTAAGGTTAAAACCAAGTCTAAGTCAGAATCCATATTGGTAGGAGCAATGGTCCCAAGATTCCATTCTCTTCTGAGATCTATGTCTCCCAATATCTGTTTCTGGATATGTCTACATTGCAATGTAAGCCCATTCTTGACCCTGGGCTCCAGCCTAACTCCTCTTGCATCTGCACTGCAGTTGTGCTAACCTAGGGTTTGGATCCAGGGTCGCAGGACTATGCAGGGCTGGAGGGTCTGAACTGGAGTTAAGCCAGGATACAGGGTCCAAGTCCTAATGCTTTGCAGTGTAAACGCAACCCTGCTTGACTCAGGTCCCAGGAGTTAGCCAGAATCCCACAATTCCATGGGGTAACTTCCTTCGTCCTTTCTATCCCAAGAATCTACAATCCACTCTATTGAAAACAAGAAGCCACCCCCACTTTACAAGCAGCAACAGCTCAGGTCAGCGTTACCCATTCTTTTCTGATCATCAGTCTGTAAGCACACTGCCAGAGAGCCTCCTGGGTTTGCAATGGAGAGCTAACTGATCGAACCTTTTGCAAAGCGAGCTGCTACATGGTCACGAGAGCACAACCAGATTTGGTGGCCAGTAAAATTGTGGACTTCAGCAAAAGCACCAGGTCTGACTATGTGTACCAGGAGATAGCTTAAACTGGCAGCTCTACAGATTTTTTTTTTTTTTTGGACAAGTGATCAGTGCAGGGAGAGTATTAAGAGGCTGAAGAGTGAGTACTGGAAGACCAGGGACAAGAGCCACACCTCAGGCAACTCATCAACAACATGCCCATTTTATGATGTCTTTGGGTTTTGGACACTGCACCCAGCACAGAGTCAACTCTGCTTCATGATGACCTAGTCAGCAGGGGTATCTCCTGCTGGCCCCTGAATGGAGCATGGGAACTGATGGGAGCCAGCAACAGGCATTACCAGTGAGGAGCTTGAATTGACTCTCCTTTTAATGAAAAAAGTCCCAGAGCAGGCTGTGGATCAGGATCAACAGCAAATTCTCCAACACTACTTGGAAGAACTGTTTGCTTTCCACCATTCCCCACCCCTGACAAGGAACAGCCCACTGACAAACCTGCAGAGAACCTGATGGAGACAGACACTACCCCAGAGCCTGGTAAGTGTGACTCAGATGTAAAGTTTATTATTACAGTAGTGGGAGAGTTCTGCTGTAAGAAGCAATGCAAAAACGATAAGGCCTGGCTACCAGCGTTCGGTTACTAATGGGTGACTCTATAACAGCACGTAGATGTCTTCCCCCCAAATGGAGTTCAAAATGGTGACTTGGAATTTGAAATGTTCGTAGACAGCTGAAAAAGTTATTTTAACTATGTCACAGATGTTTGCTAGGGTCATTCTTCTTTTCCTTTCAGTAATAAGAAGTTTGCCGCTCTGTAATCAGTCCTCCTGCGTCTACTGAGCCACTTGTGAACAGTGAACTGGGTGTGTTTTTGGGAAACAGTATTCTATTTCCAAATCTAGTCTATTCAATTAAAGGTAATCCATGCAGTCTGTGGGTCACAAAATCATGTCTCCAAAGTATGAGTGTAGTGTCATGTTTTTTCCCCCCCAGAACTGTGCTGGATGTGGGATGGAGAAAAGCTGCAGATTTCAGTGTGTTTGCAGGCAACAGTAACAGTGCAAGCTGTTAAATGAGCAAACACAGCATGGTGTTAATTCCCTCATGGATTCTGACCCAAACCTGGTTGCTAATAGCAGCAAACTTTTTTTTCCTGAAGCAGAAACTCCAGATAGTTACCTACATTGTGGGGAAAGGCATATTTTCCAGGCCCCCCCATATAGCTGACCAATCCACTCCACTCACAAATGTGCTGCTCAGTCACTATATGTTTGAATGCATGAGCTGTATATATTGCAGGTCTCCATCCACCAGCTTGGAATAACATCTCCCTCTGCCAATAGATCACCAGAAAAACAGTTGTCTTCCAAAATATGAAAGGCCTGAAATGTCAGAAAAAGCCTTTTGCAGCAAAGGCACTATATCCCTTTCTGCCCACCCAAATATGGCACTTGGTTATTATAATTTTTTTTTTTGAAACAGAAAAAGATTAGTGTTTTAAACTTACCACTGTTTCTGCACTTCTCACTGCAATTAAGTTGGCTATGTCTGAAGACAGTATGAGGACTGAAGTATCCCCCTCACAATATGTGTTGGTTCACTTTAGAAATGTTACATTTTATGTCCTTCAGATTCCACAATAATTAATTCTGTGCTCTTGCACAGAGCTAGTTTAGCCAGTAACCCTCTGTTTCTTTTTCCTATTTCAGGACCTTCAATCTATGTTGCCTGCTGTTCTTCAGGAACTTGATCCGCAGCCCAACGTATCCTCATGGATGATTCTGAAAGGAAGTGTTTCCATGATGACATTATGGTTGATGTTCTTGAGAGGATAGACCAGAAGGTCCAGTACCAGAAGAAAAGGGCTGAAAGACTTCCTTTCTTTGGAACAATGGCATGCTGACAATGGCAGCAGGAAAGGCTAATGTTTTGCTGCCCAAGTGGAAGACAGGGTTTCAGTGAGGGAGCAGGCACTTGCAAAACTGTTCTTGGAACAGGAATGGTAGCTAAGGGAAGAGGACAGAGCTCAACAGAGAGAACTGTTCCAGCAACTCCTGTCCATAATGACTGCAAGAGCACCAGCTCCTGCTGCCTCCCCCACACCATGGCATGATCACCCTGCAACATACCAGCACTAGCTTGAATATCACCATGTTGGGGCAGCTTGTGCATTCAGGAGTCATGAGGTGCGGGGCAGGACAACTACACACCATGCAGCCTTTCTTCTTCAACCCCTTTCCAGTGGAAACCTCCACCCATCTCCCTGCTGTCAAGTGAGGGGAAAATATGTGTAGAAGGGAAATGAGAATGTGGGGCATGGGGACATGTAGAAGTAGATTGTGTTGGGTCCTTTTTTGTGTGTGTTGTTTTATAATGGCAGCTGGTCTGCCCAAGACTGAGTGTTTTAATATTTTAAGACATTTTTACAAATAAAGCATGCTATGTTTTCAAGAAAGTTTATTGTTATCACTGCATCACATGTTGCAATCATGATTTGAGTTAATACAGCTTAAAATATGTTCAGGAGCAATTAAGCATTAGTGAGCAAGCAGTATTCGTCTATTTAGCTAGGTATAGCGATTCATATTTCAATAAATATGGTCTGTACAGCCATTCTGCTACCCCTTCCACCTCACCAAATTCATTATTTGTGTCATTGACTTATATTGCATGGTAATGAAGCCCACTCCCCTCCAAGCACATTTGTACAGGTACTATTCCCCCTCTTCCATTGGGACATTAAAGTCCATAATGTGAAAACACAAAGCACCCCTGACCTCTGCTGCCTAGGTGCAACCAGTTCCCGCAGTGGTGGCTGTACTTTCTGGTTGAGGGTACTCTTCCAGTGTCCCCTTTCTGTCATAGGTCTGTTAAGGAGGAAATGGCTCTCCTCTGGCTTCACAAAGGTTGTGAAGAGCACAGCAAATGACAATAATGTGGACAACATTGATGACACTGGCATCCAGATGGGTTTGTAGACACCTCCAATGTGATTTTAATCTGCCAAAAGCACATTCAACAGCCATTCTACAGCTGCTACTTAAACCTTTTTTTGCCAGGGCCTCTGAAATAAGGGTACAGTTTGGCATCGTGAACTTTTCCTGTATAGCCCATGTTGACATTCATAAAAATGCCTTTATGGTCCACTAGTGCCTGCATAACAATGCGATTTATGTACTCGTGGTTCTTGAGGAGGGCAAACTGTGGACACATGAGTCCCCTCAATAAGCCTGGCATAGTTAGGAAACCCCGTTCCCTCAAAAATTAGTAATTTCCTCAGGAATATCTTTAATGTCTGCCTCCTTGGGGTAAACCAGACTCCTGATTGCCTCAGAAACCTCCGCCTCTACCTTACCCACCATCTACTTTCCAGCCCCAAACTGGTTGGCAATGGACCTGTAGCAGTTGGATAATCGGCTTCCGGACAGTTATAGCAACCCACTTTTGGACTGGCAAAGGTGACCTCAGAGGTGTGTCTTTTACGTTGGAGGATGGGGACAAGCTGCTCACAAAGCTCCAGAATTCTGGCTTTCTTCATGCAAAAGTTCTGGACCCACTGCTGGTCATCCCATGATGATGTGGTCCCACCAATCTGTGCTTGTGGTCCTGTGCCAGAAGCAGTGGTCTGTGTAAGATGGTATCAGCGGCTATGCCAATTATAGCATCTGCCAGTATGAGTCTATGGTGGGGGGTGGTAGTCTGCTGCCGCCTCTGTCAGGTACCTTTTGGTGGGACATAAAATGCCACTTAAAGGGCTACCAGTGCCTCACGAATGCTCTGCCAGTTTCCTGACACACAAGTGAAAGCACAAGCAAGAGAAGTTCATCAAAAAGCACCTCCTCCGTGTTGCTGGTTTCAGTAGCTGAAAGTGCATGGACCAAAGTGACTGCTCAGCAGGCTCTGTTGGTGAGCAGATCAAACTTCCTGTAACTTGCACTTTGAGCAGTAAAGTTTTGCTCACCGTACATCACGGTCCTAGAGCTAGAGCAGCCACATTTCATTGGGAGGTGGGTGCTAGGGACTCTGGGATGTGGTTACTAGACTTGGGTCTGCTGATTCAAGTCCCACTAATCCTATGCTTATATTGCTGTGTAGACATACCCTCTGTGTCCCAAACTCCCAAGCCCAGTTCTTAACAGCCACCTGACACTTCATTCCTTTATTGCTTGCTTGTAACCACACTGTTCACACACTGAGCCTGCTTTGGCTTCCCAGATGTTAATCATTAACGTTCAGTCATTGAGAGTCTTGTTGTCTCTTCCAGATTCTCCATTCCTATGTTCTGATTCCGTTCAGTTCTTGATGGCTCCTTCTTACCAACTCAAAATATGTGACATGACCATCCCCATCCTTTATTGCCCCCCGCCTCCTCCGTGACAGTCGGTGTATAGCAGGACAACGTGGGTGGGTAGATTGAGGCACACATATGGATATAAAAATATTACCAAAAATGTCCACATTTATCACAGTAGTGAACTAATTTTTAATGTTAGAATAAATAACACAACTACTGTGAAAACAAATAGTACAATAAAACCTCCATTTTAAAATATACCTAAAGCTGCTGTAGAACTTCTGGCCTGCTGTGTTCCGAGTGCCACAGAACTTGGGTTTGTTTTGCTGCAGAATACATAGAGGGGTGGGGAAGGTTTACATTGGTGCAAAAAGGCATATGTGAATTTTTTTTTAAGGTGTCTTCGCTTGTGTGAGTTTGAACTAAGCACAAATTTCCAATATGTTAATTTACTGTTCACTTTGGCTTCTTATGAGAGAACTGAAGGTAGTTCAGTTTTCCTACACCCCCAGAGACTGAGTAAGTCGGGTAGTCTTATGATAGCATGCTTGCAGACTTGGTTGATAAGTCCGACATCTAACAGTCGGAAACACACTGTACTTATAGCAGTTTTACTAAATTAGCCTACTGGGGCACTTTATTGTTTAAAGTCCCATTGCAAAAAGATTACCAACAATGCTGCTGCTTAGATATGTTTAGTGAAGTTTTGCAGTGACATTAAGGGTATGTCTACGCTGACAGTTACATCGCTGGCAGTTACATCACTGCTCAGAAAGCACTGAAGGGAAAGCGCTGTTGTGTGTTCACATTGGCAGCTGCCTGCGCAAGAGCATGTTCACACTTGTGGCCCTTGCAGCGGTATTTGGAGCGGTGCACTCTGGGCAGCTATCTGACAGAGCATCTCTTCCTTTTCTGCCGCTGAGGGGGTCGCGGGGCATCCTGGGTGCTGTCCCAATGCCCTGTGATGCATTTCTTCGCTTCCCAGCAATCCCTGTGCTTCTGCCCACATTTGGCACCATCTTTCAATGGTTTGTGTACTGCGCGCCCTGCCTCTTCGAACTGCAGGAATGGCTTCCGAACTGCTGACCAGTATGCTGCTTGCTCTTACTAACACGTCACAAGTGGCAGTGGAGGTATTCCTTCAACTACAAAGGCAAGAGGAGTTTGACATTGAACTCGCCACGCGTAGTAGCTACGATACAAGATTGCTTGTGGCATTCACGGAGGTGCTGACTACAGTGGAACGCTGCTTCTGGGCTCGGGAAACAAGCACTGAGTGGTGGGATCACACTGTCATGCACGTCTGGGATGATGAGCAGTGGCTGCAAAACTTTTGGATGAGGGAAGCCACATTCATAGGACTATGTGATGAGCTTGCCCCAGCCCTGCGGCAGAAGGACATGAGAATAAGAGCTGCCTTATCGTTGCAGAAGGGCGTGGCAATTGCACTGTGGAAGCTGGGTACTCCAGACTGCTATCAATCGGTCACTAACCAGTTTGGAGTGGGAAAGTCTACTTTTGGACTCGTGTTGATGGAGGTGTGCAGGGCCATTAATCGCATCCTGCTCCGAAAGACTGTGGCTCTGGGAAAAGTGTGTGACATTGTGGATGGCTATGCACAAATGGGCTTCCCTAACTGTGTGTGAGGGGTGGGGGGGTGGCGCGTAAGCAATAGCTGGCACGCATATTCCAATTCTGGCACCAGATCATCTAGCTACCAAGTACATTAATCGGAAGGGGTATTTCTCTCTGGTTCTCCGGGCGCTTGTGGATCACCGTAGGCATTTCACGGACATTAACACTGGCTGGTCCGAAAAAGTGCATGACGCATGCATCTTTCAGAACACTGGCCTATTCAGGAAGCTGCAAGCAGGGACTTTCTTCCCGAAGATCACCATAGGGGAAGTCGAAATGCCCATTGTGATCCTGGGAGACCTTGCCTATCCCTTAATGCCATAGCTTATGAAGCCATACACGGGGCACCTTGACAGCAGCAAAGAGCGGTTCGACAACAGGCTGAGCAAGTGCAGAATGACTGAATATGTTTTTGGCTGTTTAAAGGCCCGCTGGCGCTGCCTATATGGGAAGCTGGACTTGGCCGATGACAATATTCCTATGCTTATAGCAGTGTGTTGTACTCTCCATAATATCTGTGAACGGACGGGTGAAAGCTTCACTCAGGGCTGGACTGCTGAGGCTCAGCACCTGGAGGCTGAATTTGAACAGCCAGAGACCAGGGCTATTAGAGGGGCGCAGCGTGAGGTCATAAGGATCCAGGGATGCAATTTGAAACTGAAAGCCACTAATAATTGTTGCTATGCTCGGGAGTTAAGTGCTTGTAATGCTAGGAGGTGATTGTGATTGATGGGGACAATGCACTGTGAAGGTTTAAGAAAATTGCCTGTTGCTTTGCAGGGCTCTGTTTGCTTTCAGTTAATGGAGTAAAGATTGCTTTCAAACTAAAACAATTCCTTTATTAAAAAACAACCAGAGGGGGGGGAGAAACAAAATAACACATCAGCACTGAAGGGTATGGGGGAGGAGAAGGTCCCAGGAGGAGGTGGGGTCCCGGGACGGTTAAAGATTTGTGAATGTCCAGGTATCATATGCAACCTTGTCCTTTGGAGTACAGTGCAGTGGGTACTGCACTTCAGCAGGACTAAACTGCAGAGGGATGGGTGTTGAATGTGGTGGGTACTGGGAGTCTGCAAGGCTGGGCTGTGATGGGGCAGGAGAAGAATGCATCGGGTACAGACTGGAGCCCCGAGATTGATAAGAGTGAGTTCACTGTGTCTGGGGGGGCGCATGGGAAAGAGTTTTGCAACAATGGCTGCAGGGGAGGGCGGGAGTGGAGCTGCTCGGTTTGCAGTGCTAGTAGCACCTGGAGCGTGTCCGTTTGGCCTTCCATAATGTTTGAGCCGCTCCGTGGCTTTGTTCTGGCGTGCCGCTTTCTCCTTTTGGTCCCTCTTCTCACTGTCGCGCCACTCCTTCAATTCTTGTTTTTCAGCGGCGGAGTGCATCATGACATCACGCAGAAATTCCTCTTCAGTTTTTCATGGCTGCTTTCTAATTCTGCACAGCCATTCAGCCAGCGATAACAAAGAGGAAGGCTGATCTCACAAGATCATCTCTGTGAAGCCAAAATGCAACATTTTACACAAGCAGTATTGTTTAGAACACACAGACCACTGATGTAAAACACAGCCACTATTCACATTCCTGTCACTAACTGGCTGACCCCAGGCAATCACACATGAGCCACAAGACCCCCAAAATGGTGAGTAACCACAGGGTAAATCAGTGTTCCAGGACTGTACTGTACACTGAGCATGTGGTTCTTGGGGAGAGCTAGCACTGTAGAGGGGGGCCTGATAATCATTCCTGTCCCCACATTTTCCACAGGCTGTGTTCATTATGGAAGATATCTCGCTGCTGAAGGTGAGCAGGAAATCAAGGGAGGGTCTTCTCCAAGATTGCGGCTTCCGCCCTGGCCCTTATGCGGCTCGCCTGTGTACAGCAATGGTGTCGTACCCCACCCCCCTGCCCAGTGACGGCAGAGTGGTGAAGGAAAGTTACTGTTAATGGGGCAAGAAACAAAGCAGCTCTGCCAAACAACCTGTGGCAATGGATTTCCCAGTCTCTCCATGAGAGTTTCTTGGAGATTTCTGAAGCAGATTCCTGTGAAGTGAGGGGGTCAATCAACATCCTGTTCCACCGCTCAGACTAGGCATGTAGTGGTATGTGCATCGTACAGACTCTACCCTGCTTTCTGCAACCCTCCCGCCCCCAACAACTCGCTTTTCCCAAAATCAAAGCCATTTACCAGGGGCCTCCTCTTCTGTTTGCACTTTGCCAAGCTCCGACAGCTGTGACTGGCTAGCCTCTTCCGGGGTAGAAAAGAACTGGCTGCATGCATCTCTGACCTTCGAGTCATCCTCTGCCTCTGGGTCCCGCTCCACATCCTTGTCCAAGATTTGCTCCTCCTGGCTTGGTCCACTCTTGACTGGCATGCGAGCCACCGAAGTATCCACAATGGCCTTTGCAATGGAGGTGGGGTCGCCACCGAGCATCGCGGTCCGGCTTTTTGTGGAACTGGCAGTTTGTGGGTGGAGCGGCAGTTTGCCTCCCGCACCTTGTGGCAGGTGTTCCGCAGCTCCTTCACTTTGACCCTGCACTGCAGTGTGTCCCGGTCATGGCCCCTTTCTATCATGCATCGTGAAATCTGTCCATAGGTATCATAATTCCTATGGCTGGAGCGCAGCTGGGACTGGACAGCCTCCTCTCCCCAAATGCTGATGAGGTCCAGCAACTCGATATTGCCCCAAGGAGTGGATTGCCTGGTGCGTGGAGCAGGCATGGCCACCTGGAAAGGTGCGCTGAGACCACTACATGCATCACCGAGCAAACAGGAAGGGGACTTTCAAATTTGCAAAGGAATGTATGGGGTGGGGCTCACAGTTTGTCACCTGAGGGCAGGGCAGTAGAGTTCAAACCGATGACCAGAGAGGTGAGAACAGGCATTGTGGCGCAGCGCTGTAATTGACCAGGGTGTCTACACTGGCACCACAGCGCTGTATGCCTCTCGTCGGGGTGGTTTTTTATACAGCGCTGCAACTGTACAGTTTCTGCGCACTAAGTGGCGTGGCAGTGTGTACACCTCGGGAGTTACAACACAGAAAGCTGCTTTACTACGCAGAAACTTGACAGTGTGGACAAGGCCTAAGTGATTAAGAGTCTACATTAATGGTGAGACAATGAGAATGTTTAATTGAGCATTTTGTTGCCTTGAGGGGACAATTTACCATTGAGTCTGGATTTAGTATTCCTGAATGTTGTGCCCAGGAGGCCCATTGAGTTTCTGTGGGCCAGCAACTATCAACACTAATTTCTTCTAGAATAAAGGAACAGATCTTAAATTATGTGCAGTAAAGCAGCAACAATAAATAAAACCTGTGAATACAGTCAACTCTTTTTAAAAGAGACTACAAAAGGAATAAACTTCCATTTCCTCAAAGATGAAAATACATAAAAAAAAATCTAATTAAAAGAATCCAGTAGGCTTATTTCCTATCTACCAAACTGTGTTTAAAACAACAGAATTTTTTGCATATGTGTTTAAAGGAATAGGTCGTTAGAACAATAACTTTGTAGTAGTTTTTATAATGTATTAATATTTGAGAGAGCCTGTCCTGTCTGCATGGTCCTCCCCTTAGAGGTGCGAGTGTCCCACCATCCTAAATAGCTCTTTAAAGGAAATGCTATAAGTCCAATTCCAGGGAACTTTTTTTCCTCATTTATTCTATTTCTTATACTGGTGTCTTAATTGTAGCCTTTAGGCTATCTGATACCAATTCTTAGAAACAAATAATCCCTGATGCCTTTTGAGGTGGTTATATCTTTAAGAATGCTTGTTTCTGGTACTGCTCTAAACATATGCTAAACACCTCAGTACAAGGTAATGGCTTTCAGGTACATGAAGAGTACCTTATGATATGGTATGTTCATTAAATATTCCAAGGTAGCAGTATCATAAATGTTCTATAATAGATTGCCATAATCAGTTTTTTTTTTTAAAGGTACTGCTCAGTGCCTGTTCAATTATACCACTCTAGTAAGCTTCCACCAATTATGGAGTATTATAGCTCTCTCTGTCAGGAATCTAATCACTTTACAATTAGCTTTAACAGCAGCACTGTGTGGAAGCAATAAAGCTTCCATATTTATAGCGACAACATAACGTGAAGTTATAATCTCTGTGCCATAGTGTTTTGGCACATCTGAGCTTCCCTTCTGACAAGTCTAGTCCTTTGCTGGAAGGGAGGATTACCACAATGCAGGATATTGGGATGACCTTTTTAAAAGGCAGGAAAAAGATGGTAGCATTATTTTAAAAAATATACCATTAACTGAGATGTACTGACTCAGTAGAAACAAAATACAGATGTATCCACAGTTCCGTCTTCAAAGGATAATGCTTATAACCAAAAATTAAGTTAACACAGGCACCAGAGAGAGAATTTGGCCAAGACCTACAACCATGTCTGCAGAACACTACTTTTCCTACAGGCAGCCTCCCCTCTTTTTTTCCCATGCAGCAAATTTCTAGCACTTAATTGCTGCACACCTTTTCTTCTGCAAATGCTCTGGCAACCGTTCACTTCACTGGGGACAAGGCATCCTTTGTCATCTTTGCCTTTCGCATCTTTTCAGACTGAGTCATTTAACTGTTTTGTTCAGTCTTATAATGAGAAGTGACTATCCTGAAGCCCATGGCACTTGTACGTAATTTAAAACATACAAAGTTAATAATTCTTCAAGTAGATGCAGCTGTGTATTCTACATTGATGTGTGTGTGCTCAGTGGACTGAAGCTGGAGAATTTTGCCTAGCAGTATCTAGGAAGCAGCTCTCAAGCCTCATGGAGACTAACATGGTATTTTAACAGCTATGTTCAAATTTTATAACTTTTATAAAATTCAGGCCCTACCAAATTCACGGTCCATTTTGGTCAATTTCACGGTCCTAGGGTTTTAAAAATTGTAGATTTCACGATTTCAGCTGTTTAAATCTGGAATTTCACAGTGTTGTGATTGTAGGGATCCTGACCCAAAAAGGAGCTGTGAGGTGGTCGCACGGTTATTATAGCGGGGGTTGCAGCATTGCTACCCTTAGTTCTGTGGTGCTGCTGGCAGTGGCCCTGTCTTCAGAGCTGGGCAGCTGGAGAGTAGCAGCTGCTGGCCGGGAGCCCAGCTCTGAAGGCAGAGCTGCTGCCAGTAGCAGCGCAGAAGTAAGGATGGCAGGGTATGGTATTGCTATCCTTACTTCTGTGCTGCTGCCTGCGGAGCTGGGCCTTCTGTCAACAGCTGCCATTCTGCAGCAGCCCATCTTTTAAGGCAGCAGTGCTGAAGTAAGGGTGGCATGGTATGGTATTGCCACCCTTACTTCTGTGCTGCTGCTGGCAGGGCGCTGCCTTCAGAGCTGGGCACCTGGCAGCGCAGAAGTAAGGGTGGCAATACCGCGACCCCCCCATGTAAATCCCTTTTGGATCAGGACCCCCAATTTTATATCTTTATAGTAGAGGGTAAAAGCACACAAAAGACCAGATTTTATGGTCCGTGAATTTGGTAGGGCCCTACTTATAATAAACCATAGTGGCAGCTGGTGGTGACCCCTATACTTAGATTGAAGAGCACTTAATTATAAAGATTCTTGTGACTCTTTTTTTTTTTTTTTTTTTTAGAGAAGCTGTTAACACATCCTCTACCAGGTGATGCAGCTGGGCCTGTAATTCAAACTGAGTGTAATAGGTTTGGGGAAGGTTCTAAAAATTGTAAATAATGGTTTTTAAATAGTTATAAATATCTCTATAATACATACAGTAGCCATTCTTTGAAGTTGTTAGCTGTGCAGGTGTGCTCAAATATTTTCACTGCAGCTAAGCTTCAAAGGCCCAGTATCTTTGAAGCAAGAACAAACTAACTTTATAGAGAAGCTAACAACTTCTGCTGTGTTCATGGGACTGGTATGTCAATTTTGGCTGGGGGAAGATGGTGGAGATTGAGTGCAACTCAGATAGTGCACCATGCAATTGTTGTGCATTTAATCTGCATTATTTGGTCATTCTGATCTAGGATTTATCACTATAGTTAGCCAAACTGTTTTTTCTTTAAAACAAACAAACCAAAAATTACCCAAAACAAACCCGCCTCCACCCATCCAACAAACCAACACACTTTGAACAGTCTTTGAAACATGCTAAAGACCCGTAGTCTAGGACATAACTTCAGTCTTCAGAATGATTGCATCCAAAAGTAAATCTACACCAGCAAACCACTTTCTCCACAAACTTGTCAGGGTCAAATTATACTTAGTGATAACTAGTGACTTGCTACTTTATCATATGATCCCGCTGCCCTCACTTGAAAGACGAGAAGCTATCAGGGAATCCACATTATGTTTTGGGCCAGAAGGCAAGTTTTGCGTACCTATGATGGCTCCTAGTATGTGAAACTATTCTATCGTTCCCCCTTCTTTTGTTCCTTTTTTAAAATTTCTATCTGAATTAATTTCTTCTCACTCTTCTCCCTCCCCCATGAAGGTCTAATATAAATATTGGTCCTGTACATAACTTTTCCTTTTCTCTTCTTCCTACCTAGAATCTCCATCAATGTGTCATTCTTGCAGTATTGCAAGAGTATTGTAAGAGAGGTTTTATTATATAACCTTGGAGTTATTGTTCTTTCTTGGGTGGGTGCTTCTATAACTCCTCATCTTGCTAATAAAATCTGATACTGCAAACAAACAATGCATGTATATCTCATGACAAATATGCATCGGTGTCTCATCCACAAATTTTATTTCTTAAAGTTGTTTCATAATTAAACATGCTCTTTATTATTTGCAATTACTGCTTCTTGTTAAAATAATTTGGTAAATACATTTTTAAAGGTTAATATATTTTAAATCTTCTTGTATTTTAGTAATAATTGAATCTCTGAAAGGCCTACCTCCAGTAAATGAGGAAAGCATCATTTTTAAAGGAGATCGGCATGCAGCAGGAAAGGTGTGTGAAACACAAAAGCTATTATATTGTATTGCAGTTTGTTCTGTAAAATAATATTTGCTAGGTTACTTTGCTAGCTCTTTTTAGTTTAGAGTGTGACTCTTTTTGCATATGTGTTTGAACACCTAACCTACGTAACTTGCATTTAACAGACTGTATATGTAATACAAGAATAATTAACCATGCTTCTAATACTTTCAAGGAAAAAAGTCTTAGTGTTTTTATAAAACTGAGTTTTCAATAAGACACTTCAGAGGTATTCTTGTAAATGAAAATATTTCTTAACGGGACACAAACTTCAAATCATGCATATATGAATATTTTACCTTCTCTTACAAGTTACATTCAACATAACTATAAATGAAACATCCGTTTTTTTGTTTTATTTTGTGCATTTGACAGCATTTTTCTATAGCAGGGTTTTTCAAACTGGGGTCCACGGATCCCTGGAGGTCCGTGAGAGTACTCCCGGGGGGTCAGTGAATCATGTCTGGGGCCACCGGTCCTGCTGATCAACTCCTCCTCCTTCCCCTCCCTCACAGCACCTCCTGCATGCTGCGGAACAGCTGTTCAGCGGGGTGAAGGAGGCACTGGGAGGGAGGGGAAGGAGCAGGGATGGGGCGTGCTTGGGGGAGGAGGCCGAAAGAGGTGGGGTGTGGTCTTGGGGAAGGTGTGGAGTTGGGGTGGGGGCGGGGGTTTGGGGGGGTCCTCAAATTTTTAAATCAAAATTGGGGTACTCGGGTTCCTAAAGTTCGAGAACTGTTGCTCTATAGTCATTTCACTGTAGTCCATTTCCCCCTCTTGTTTATGTGGGAATTGGACAGCAGTGGGGGAGAAGCACTCTTTTTTCCACCCCAAAAAGAAAGGGTTTGAAAATTACAAACATTGACTTTTGTATTGTGGGGTTGCACCAGTGAAAAACTTTCCCATTTTATTTTAAACTGACTAGATTTCAAGATCTTTATCCTTTAAAGAATTACAGGACAAGATAAGAGTTTCTGCTGTTGTTTGATTTCAGGCATGTAAAAATGATCTAAAAGTGAGCTCTTCTGGCAGTAAATGGGCACTGTGCAGGGAACTAGAAAAAGTTGGAGAGGGTAGGATCTACTCCTAAACTGTAGGAAAGGTATGGGGTGTTTTTAGATCTTTGCTGCTGTTTTAACCTTGGGCTAATGTTGTGTTGTTCAGATATAATCAGATATATTCTCTGAGAAAATTGACTAATAAACATTAGTTGCTTATGAAAGTTGATTTACAGGGCTCTCTCTCTCTGGAAAATTTCAAAGTTCTGATGCAAACAATGAAGGTGGGTGTTCGGGATTTTTTTTTTAAATAAACTCTTTTTTGTAATGGAAAGAGTTAGGTTGCTTCTGGCTCCTGCTATAATAGTCTGTATAAATTAAGACGGAATGCACATTTCCTATTTAAAAAAATCGTGAAACCTCTTTATCAACACTTAGCATTGATATCTAACTACTAGCAAGCTTACTGTATAATTTTAGGAATGGGAGTCTTTGTGTAGTCAGGAACTATCTGCAGCTCTCTTCAGAGTAGGTATCCCGACATTGATCAACAACTTTTCAGAAGTTAAGTTCCTGGTCATAGGAAAGATAATAGGGTTTTGTTTCCACCAGTCTGTTGAGTCAGCTGCTTGTGGAATAATGGACTCTGACGCATGCAAAGGAGAAGGAGTTTTTCCGCGTTTTCTTAAATAGAAAACAGACCTATACTTGGTGCAGGAGAGGGAGGAGAGGGGTGTCAGGGTACCAATTCCAGGTGCTTGAATTTAAGGGTCTGCTTTGGCTTTAGAATTTAGAACTTCCTGACAGCTACTGTAAAACTTATACCAATGATGTAGGGGCTTTGATGGATGTCACATGATTAGCAGAGTTACAGCTTTTCAGAGAGATGGAGATGGATGCCTAGAGCTGGATGGGAAATGGTTTTCCCATGAGAGTTCAGAACTTTTCTACTCTGCAACAGGACAAAATCAAGACATTTCAAAATGTTTAATAAAAAGTGAGAGGTCTCTTCTCTCCCCCAGTTTCTCCCCCAGTCCCATGTGAGTGCCATAAGAACTATAGTCAGCCTGTCTGGCCCAGTGAATACAGAATTATTTATATGACATGAGATAAATTGAGGACTTGAATCTGGGCCTCTCAAATCACAGGTGAGAGTCCTAACCACCAGACTATTGGCTTTTCTGAGGTGGGATTTTTTCTGTGGTTAAAACCAGAAAATCCATCCTAGATCTGAGAAATATTCCCAACAAAAATTTCCTTAAAACAGATATGTTTCATTTTCCAATGGAAAAACTGTGGTGATGAAAAAAAAATTCCTGACCAGCTGGTGTAATAGTGCCTTCCATCTTAGAGTGTGTGCTATGCACTCCCCTTCTCTGGCTAGCATGGAGAGTATAGGGCTCTGGTACCTTCTGTCTCCTCTCCAAACCTTTGCAGAAACTATCACTGTTAGGGGCACTGGTTCTTCAGAGTTCTTCTGTTTGGTAAGTCAAAGGATTTCTGTCATGCCTGACCCCTGCATGGTTCCTTTTAATCTCACTTCCTTACTATATGTTTGTTTCTAGACACATGTGGCCAGGTCTTTCTCCACTAAATTTCAGTATGATCCACCTGCTTATCAAGACTTCATTCAGACTTCAGTTTTTCCTCAGAACTCAGTGAAAACTTCGAAGCCATCTAATTGCAGAACGAATTTAAGTGGGTTTTTTAGATTAAATTGTACTTTTCCCCTATATTTTATACCTACTTGAAAAGAAAATTATATCCATTTTGTTTTAAACAGGGAAAGAAATTGTTCTTGAAATATACTTTCTTTAAAAATTGCTACCTTCCAATTGAATAGCAACAATTTGTGGCTGTATTGGTATCAGAAGCCAGAAATGAAAAGCCCAAGAGTCTGTAAAATAAGTTTCCATTCTGCTTTTATACTTTAAGTATTAAAATGTTTCTGCACATTGTGTACTAGCTGTACAGTGAAGGCTTTCTCTGGATTGAACAAGCAATAAAGTGTAAAGGAAGGAGATTTTTACAATCTGTTACTTCTCATCAAGATAGTGGTTGCCAACAGTCTTAAAGCTGATTATCTTAATTTAACTGCAGATTTTGAAAAATCAGTTGACCCATTATGAGAAGTGTTTCAGATTACATACAAGCTGTTTGAATTATATCAAAAGAAAATGGATTACTTATCTAAATTATATATTTTAGATAAGTAAAATTATAATTTAGATTAAAAAAGAATATGAGCATGATACTTGGGATTATTACAAATCATTTAGTGCTGTAAAGCTGTGTGGTAACTTGCAAATGTGGGCAATTACACAATACATAGTGAACCTATAGGGACACATTCCCTGGTCCAAAGAGTTTCCAGTCTAAATAAGACAAGTTGCACAAACACAGCAGTACAAGTGAGGGATGCAGTGTGGATGTTAAAAAGGGAGGAAGGGTTGTGTGAAGAGGTGAATTTGAAGCAGGGGTAGAAAGTTCTTGGTAGACAAAGACATGGAGACTATTCCAGGTGTAGGCCCTACCAAATTCACGGCCAAGAAAAATGTGTCACGGAGTGTGAAATCTGGTCTTTTGTATACGTTTACCCTATACTATAAAAGTACCCTATACTATATGGGTACACAGTGGTGCCTTCAGAGCTGGGCAATCAACCAGCAGCCACTGCTCTCTGGCTGCCCAACTCTGAAGGCAGCACAGAAATAAGGGTGACAATACTGTGACCCCCTTACAATAGCCTTGCAACCCCTTTTTGGGTCGGGACCCCCAGTTTGAGAAATGCAGAGTCTTAAGGGCTTTACATGTTTATATTTTGCTGTTTTTAAATACGTATTCATGTTTTATTACAACACCGTGAAATTTAAGATTTAAATATTTGAAACTGTGAAATTCAAGATTTTTAAAGTGCTATGACTGAAATTTACAAAAATGGACCATGAATTTGGTAGGGCCCTGGGTATAGAGGACAGTGTGGTAGGGCAATTTCCTGTCATATCCCGGGGAGACCTTATAGAATTAAGTTTCATTATCTTTGGGGTCCATTGTATTAAATCAGTGGTCCCCAATGCGGTGCCCGTGGGCGCCGCGGTGCCTGCTGGGGCATTTATGTGCGCCCGCCTACTGAGAGGGGAGCACTTCCTCCGGAAAACCCGCCGCCGAGGAGTGTGGCTGCCGGACAACCAGCCGCCGAAATGCTGCCGCTTCTTGGTGGCATTTCGACGGCGATGCTTCTTGATGACGCCGCTTCTCGGCAGCATTTCGGCGGCTGGTCCTCTGGCACTTGCCACACTCTTCTGGGAACATGAATATGCTATAGCAACAGAAAGGTTGGGGACCACTGTATTAAATACATGGTTTATATCAGTGGTTCTCAACCAGGGTTCCGGGGCCCACTGGGGTGCCCTGGGCAGGATTCAGGGGGTCCCCAAGCAGGACCAGCATTAGACTTGCTGTGGCCCCAAGCAGAAAGCTGAAGCCCCACCACATGAGGCTGAAGCCTGGGATTCCAAGCCCCGCCACCCAGGGCTGAAGCCAAAGCCTGAGCAACTTAGCTTCACAGGCCCTCCCGTGGTGTGGGGTCCTGGGCAATTGCCCTGCTTGCTACGCCCTAATGCTGGTCCTGCTTTTTCTATGCAGAAAACAGTTGTTGTGGCACAGGTGAGCCTTGGAGTTTTTATAGCATGTTGGGAGGGCCTCAGAAAGAAAAAGTTTGAGAACCCCTGGTTTATATATTATTGTGAACTGGGATTGCGTGTAACGTTTTGAAGGGGGAGATGTGAGAGCTGGGGGTTCAAAGGACTATACTGAACAACGTGCTAGACAAGAATGGGCTTTTGGAACAAAAAGTGTTAAGTGGTTTTCCTGGGGAATGTCGAGGGGTGGGGTTGAATGCAAATTCCCCACCTCTGATTATGCAAAAAACTCCATACTTTTGAAGCTATGCCATGAGGAGTGGGTCATTGTTTGCTGATCACCTGTTAGGTGAGATAAGATTAAAGTCAAGAGCAGTATAAAGGAAAGATGGAACTGTGTGTGGTGATTGTGGTTCTGAGTCTAAGATACTTATGAACTGGTAACCCATGCGGAAACCCAGTTGTGGGCTTTGAAGGACTGATACATACAGAGATTGGAGTTGGGGTGATCTCTGGTAAGATTTTTAGCATGCTTATAGATTCTTTTATTGTTTTCAGTGTATTCTCTGTAATGCTTTTACCTTAAGAGTAAATGTGGTTTCTTAGAAAGCTGTGTTGTCACTTGCAACTGTGGCAATTACACTGTTCATAACCTCTGGGAGAAAGCAAAGTGCAGATGCTGGCCCTTTGGGCAGTCCAGCTTGCTGAAAATATCACAGTGTAGGTAAGGAACTGTGCAGCCTGGGTGGGGGAAAAAAAACATTCAGGAATGATAGTGATGTGGTTCTCTGTCCAAGAAAGGTGACGGATGAGGAGCCAGTAATGTAGAGTGATTGCCCTTGGTAGACCATGGAGGGGAAATACAAGTGCCTTGCCCTGAACTTTGACAAGCAACATGACAAAAGAGAGGAGACCAAGATTTAGAAAGGAAAGCAAAGAGGTTACAATGCAAAAGGACAGGGAGGAGCAGAGGGAGTCAAAGCAGTAGAAGAGGATAATGAGAGAAGGGTGGAGGTAAGACTGTTAGCAAGGGTGAGGAGTTCGCATTTGGTGAGAAACCGCTACTGGTGTGGTGGTGACAAGGTTAGATATGAAAAGGAAGAAAATTAGTTTTTAGCAGTGATATTTGCAGAAAACAGACATAAGTCTCTGTCAAACAACTCATTAAAAAAAAATCCGATCACAAAATCTCAACATGCAAAAAATTAATTTGATGTGTTTATTTTTTAAAGTGCACTAGTTCAGTGGTTCCCAAACTTGTTCCCCTGCTTGTGCAGGAAAAGCCCTGGTGGGCCGGGCCCTTTTGTTTACCTGCCATGTCCACGGGTTCGGCCAATCGCGGCTCCTAGTGGCCGCGGTTCGCTGCTCCAGGCCAATGGGAGCTGCTGGAAGCTCCCATTGGCCTGGAGCTCCCATTGGCCTGGAGCAGCGAACCGCAGCCACTGGGAGCTGCGATTGGCCAAATCTGCGGACACATCAGGTAAACAAACCGGCCCGGCCTGGCAGGGGCTTTCCCTACACAAGCGGCGGAACAAGTTTGGGAACCACTGCACTAGTTAATGTTGTCTTGATAATAACCAATAATGTTTACATTTAAAATTTCACAGTTGTCTTTCTCCTTGGAAGTTGTTTGTTCAGGTAAATTGTAATTCTTTTTTTTTTCCTTTCAGATATATGAGGTATTTGGTCCTGTTTTGCATCCCTTCTATGTGTTACTATTTAACAGCCCTGAGCATATTGAAGCAAAAGGTATTAATATCCAAGATACCGTGTATTTTGCACCATCAGTGGAGGACTTTACCCAGTATATATTCACAGAGAAACTAAAACAGTGAGTCTCTAACTTATTAAAATATTAATATAACGTATATTTTAATGTAGCTAAACAAAGCACAGTATCTTAAACTGGCCAGAATAGGAACGAAAAGAAAATAGGTAAAGATTTGGTACTACCAACTTCGACAAAGATAATCTAATTTTCTCTGCATGTACTTTTCTTTAAAAACAACTACAAAAAACACCCTCACAAAACTGTTCCAGAAATTCACAGCCATGCTGTAATAACGAAGTTGTACATATTGTAGTGTATAAAGATAGTTATTAAAGGAACATATGTAATCTTCAAGCTTCTAAGTGTTTGAGCAATTACTGAAACTTATTGTTAAAACAACGTAAAATACATAACCAGACTTCCAATTTTCCTATGTCACTATTTTGTCTGAAATAATTTAATTTTATTGTAATTGGCACAATTTCTGCAAACCCCCCCCACCTCTTTTCTTTGTAATGTATTGCATTTTCTTTCTTCCACAAATGAAAGCTGTCTTCTGTCCGAAGAGACTCTACCACCATTATAATAATCCCTCTGACACTGATTTTTTTTGTTCCAAATTTGATGTTATAACATAAAATTCGTTGTCTAGCATTATGACAAAATAGCACTTCTGCAACTGTAGTTAATATTACACAACTCAGATTGCATCTATGTGCTGCAAGTGGAGGGTGGGGTGGTCATATTGAGTAGCAGTACATTGTCTGATGTAGCCCATAGTTACCTGCAAGGCTGCCACAAAGCATTTAGGACTGGCTTTGCATTCTTCTCATCCTGCATCAGCAGATTCCCTCAGTGTAGTTGGGTATGCTGAGACTTATGATTATTACCTGAGAATCAGAGCTCCAAGTACATCTAGCTTGGGTCTCTTATAAATTGAACTCCAGTGCCGCCAGCATTGATGATTGACAGCAATTGTAATGCTCCAGGTCCTGCTCCTGACTAGATGATTGTAGCTTCTCGAAAAGGAACAGCTCAAAGATCAGGATCATAAGGGAAGCTATGATCTCCTTTGAAAACGTAGCCTGTGTTCAGCCCATATTGAACAAAGTAAAGTTTCAGTGTTTTATGCATAAACCTCACTTAGTTTTGTTAACCAGTACACCAGAGGAAAGTAGATGTTCAGTTAATAATGTAATGCTTTTAATGAAGAATAATCACCTGCTAAAAAGGAAAATACACTTGTCTGAAACATGAAGTCCAATCTAAAGAGTTTAATTTTAAGGTTTATTTTACATAATATTTCTGATAAGTCAGCCTTTTGATGGACTTGTAAATCTTAAGAATAAATGCCAAAATTCAAAAATAAAAGAATTATTACCCCTTCTTGCAGAAGGTTATTTAGTATCTCTGTTCTTGTGAATTGTGTTGTGGTATGCTGAGGAAGAAAACCCTGGCTCAGAAGTAGGATGATAAGTTTGTCATTGTTTCCCTGTCTGGCTTATAGCAAGGTTTGAGTTTTATGGGCAATCAGTATGGTTGCAAAGTGTCATGTAATGACCTACCAGAGCTACAGGTTCCCTTTGATACTTCGCTCTGGTATTTCTGCCAGATATTTGTTTTCTTACAGAAATTCTGGGGGTGGAGGGTGAAGAAGAGATGTTTTTGTTCCTCTGACATCAAAGGCAAGAGTTACATTCCATCCTTAAAGCAACTTGGCAGTCTTCTGCTGCTCAGGAATAATCAACTGTGTGCACGCAACAAAAAGCAGGTTTCCCCTCCTAAGTATTTGTGCTTCATCATTGTTGGTTCTGAGTGCTTCACAATTATTAATAGATTTTATCTTCCCAATTCCTGTGTGAAGCAGGGAAGTGCTATGTATGGTTTTACAGAGGGGGGATTGAGACACATGCCCAAGCTCATATGGGTAGTCTGTTGCTGGAGCAGGAATTGAATCAAGCTCTCATGAGTCCCAGTGCAGTGCTATAACCTGTGGATCATATTGTAGGCACTTGAGGATCAGAGTATGAAATGTGTGCTGCTATGAGAATATTAACTGCCCTTAATTCTTACTGCATGTTGTAGCTGCTTAATATGTGTATCTCAGCAGAAATGTACTTAGCAATAACTGTCTGTTACCTTCTTCTTCCCTCCATTGTCTTCCTTCTCTCTAGGGGAATGCTTGTTAGGTGGTGAGTCTCTTAAAAGAATTTTTCTTGCTGTAAAGTTTCTTGACTGAGGTAGAAATGGGAGGGGTTACTGTGTCTGACTTCAAACCACTTGGAATTGTAGATTCTTGTTCCCTGGCTTTCTGGTTGGTGGAGCTATAATACCTTAATATAGGTGATGCTACGATGAGGGAAGAACAGTGCAAGTAGAATTGTTAGTAATTTTTCCCTGGCAATCCATTATGCAGCTGCTATTAGATACTTTTGGGGTAATATACATGTGCACTTCAGTTATTTCTATTTACAAGTTTTATATAACACAATTGTGGTCAGAAAAGCTTATTATATTACTTTTGGACAGGTTGCTACACCAGATTTTTAGTATTATGATAGCTAAAAAAAATTTTCTGAAAACTGTCATTTTCAGTTAAAACCCAGTTGCTGTCTTGAATATAATTGACATTTGATTAGCATGGGCTCATTAGTGCTCCTTTGACAGCCTCAGGAGCCTTTGAGAAAGCTGACAGATGCTTGGATTTGTCTGAATAAGTTTCAAATTAAATCTTCAGAAAGTCCAGTTTATTTACTTGTTTTCAAGACAAACCCTATAGAAGCATTCACTGATAAGAGCTGTGTAGAACTATCTACTGTTGCTTTTTGGTGACCTCCACCATTTACATATGTATTGTTTGTTTAGATTGCTATAGGACCTCTCTTCCGTTTGTCCTTGGGACCAAAATTTCACCAGTCTCTTCAGCAATACCCAACAATAACAGTATTTTTCCAAACTTATTTTGTTTTTTATTCCCTATAGAATCTGGATGCATTCATTTAATACACAAGAAAATAAATTTGGGCTCAGCTCTTCCCTTTTTCTGAACAGACCCATGGGAGGAAACCTCATAGGGATCCTTCATGTAGCTCCCACATATATGATTTCAGGGTTGGGGTAGGAGCTGGAAAAGGGTACAGAGCCTCTGCTTAAATCTGTTGGATTCCCACAGAGGCACTGGCTCTAGGCCTCCAGTGGGAAATCCCACTCCCTGGCCTCATGGCCTCCTTAGCTGCACTGCAAGGGACTTCGGCTGGCAACAGCTGCCTCTAGGAACACTGAGGAGGATACAGAGAAGTTGTATTATCTTTTATCCAATTCCTGTGGAGTTGGCGAAGAATAATGTGCATGTCTTCCACCCCTTCCCAGCACAGATCCCAGATATAGGGAGGAGATGGTATCACAGAGGAGCCTGAGTCACCCTTCCTTGTGGGAGATCTGTCCACAGAGGATCTCCCTCCATGTATGCATTGAAGGGGAATATTATGGTCCACAGAATTTACATAAGTCAATTAAAACCCATTTCAGAGAACTCAGTTGCCACTGATGCATTAAATAGATTGATACTTTATAATAAAAACTAAAAGTGGGTTTTAATATCTAGAATAAGTAGGTTGCTCAATCGGAAGTGGTAAGAACTATCAATATTAGTACATATTTTTTGTGTATCTTATCAATCAACTTGAGTACCTTGGTGCTCTTCCTTAATCTGTCCATCAGATATACTTACTGTGAGGATTACAACAGGCTTCACGGCAATCCTAGATTTAGTAATTCTCTAGAACACATTTTGTTTGGTGAGTTTTTTGTTCCAGGCTTAATTTTGTGACTCTAGCCCTTAACAATTTAAGTTAGATATATTAACAAAACATAAATTAAAAAGTAGATAAAATAAAATACCCTTCTACTTTCTGACTGTGTTCCAAAATACAACTTTTTATGCTCCTTGTAAGGTGACACTTGTTTTCCTCACTCTCATCTACTTTTCCCCTAAAAAAAAGTTACCAGATTTTTCTTGTTTTATGTGCTTTGAATATAGATGTTGTTAGTTTCAGGATAACTGCACCTTTGACCCCCTCCGTGATTTGCTCAAGCTATACTTTCTTAGGTCTCAGGTCTCAAGCAGTAACCTCTCTCTTGGCAGAAGCATGCGCTCCTCTTTCTCTAGACTGGAGTTCAAGGCTTGTAGGCCTCCTGCACTTCAATGTGTTTGTTCCAGTAGGCCTGACCAGAATCCAGCACTTGCACTTTGTGTTCTCTAAGGTCTATGAATAGTGTAGGCAAGTAGTTACAAGTAACAAAACAGCTCTTTCAAAGTAGAGTACATTTATTTTGGGATAAAAGCCTTACAGAGAATATATATATAAAACAATAAAATGGTCTAAACACTATATTAAACTTACTAGTGTCTCCCTGTCAGTCCTGTGGAGACGTTGGCAGGTTCCAGTCCTTTCAACCCTTTTACAGGGTTTGGCTCCCACTCGGACAAAAGTCATGTTAATTTGTTGAATCAAAATAAAGGGTCCCCTTCTCTCAGTTCAAGCTGGCTCTTTATACCCCCCACAAGCCTTTGTACCCAAGCTTTCTGAAACAATTAGTAAAATTAGGTAAAACGAATCATTGTCCCTTCCCTCAAGGGAAGCTTCAGTCACTGGGTATGTGCATAATTAGTTTTGGTATTTTACAGTAATCACCCCCTAGAGATTCCAGATTCCACAGTGAGCCAGGAACACAAGTATATTTAACACTTTCTGGTACAAAGATCTATGAATATTCCATGGGTCCATATCATCTGGCCCATCTCAGGGTAATAGTCTTCGACGTTTTCATGCTGTTAAGGCCTGGCACACACCATTCAGATAACATTCATAATGTTAAATGTAATAGTCTCAAGATATGCCTGTGTTAATCGTATCTGTCACAGACGCTATAAGAAATTGCAAACTTTTCAGCAGTGTCTTGCTGGAGGGCAACCTGCTGTTTCCCTGAACCATTGGGTAGTATAGTTAATGTATTTTAATCTACACATTTGAAAATTGGATAAAAATTCCTCATAATTTGTTCTTATAGTGCTGCAAACTTATGGAAGCCCCTCTAGTGGCTCCATAGTTGGGGCTGAATTTTTTACACTTAAAGAATTTTATGTATGAAGAATTCAGCGTATCCTCTCCAAAATTATAGCACTTAGTCTTCGGGTACAGAATACATTTTTTGATAATTGACAAATAAATCCAAGTTAAAGTTTAACTTAAAAATGGGTCCACTAAGGGACTTAGCACCCTGTGTCAGACAGCTGTTGTGTCCTGAGAGATCTTAATAATGGAACTGTTCAAACTCTTCAGGCTTCCCATATAGTTATAACTTACAGTTCATTGGCTACCTTTAAAGCAGCTTTACAGGAATAAAAGTAATTTTTTCCCTTATTCTTCATAACAGAAAGTTTCTCCTTCAGCAGGCCCTGATAAATTGTGTTATTACAGAAAATTATTAAACATCACCCTCTTTCAAAATGATTGCCATCATATAGCTCACAAGAACAATGAAGTTAGAGTTGCCATTAGAAAAAAGTCCTTTTTGAAAATGGCCACTGTCTCCTATTGTTCCCAAAGGGAATGAAGCCTCGATGCTTGAGGAGAGATTGACTCCTGAGATATTCCACCATCCCTCAGGTGTCTTGGCTTTTCCATGAGGAAAAAATTGGAAGTCAAATGTTTTCAGAAACAAATATCTTCTAATTTGAGACTACAAACACTATTGTGTATGAATCTTAATTGTATGGTTACTGCATAATTGTAGGATGAGGTTAAGGTGCCTTAATTGTGTTTTTTCATATCTTACCATGTTTGGATATTTCTTAAATGTAACATTGAATTTCCTGGGTTTGTAATGCTTGTTGTTGAGATAATTACATCTTTTTTACCCTTTGTTTACCTGTGTACTTAACCCTAAGGAGTTCAATATTTTATCTAGGAATATAATAATACAATTTTTCTTTTTAAAGACGTTGATGTGTGACCACATTTGCTATGAGAAGTTATAATGGCAGATGCAATTTCAAATGAGTTCCTAACAAAGCAAGTACTAGCGATTCAATACACAAAGTGCAATTTGGTTAAAATTAGATTTTTAGATGGTAGGAATCAAGCTTACCTAGTGTTCTGAATCCCTAATGTGAAGTGGTAGTACATTTCAAGTAAAATAATGCATGAAATTCAGATTCTTGAGGCAGTTTTGTTTTGGTTTTAAATCTTTGAAGTAATTCATTATCTGCTCCATCTTGATAGAAGACCTCTCTCTCTCTCTCTTTAATGTTAGTTTTGTAGAGTTTAAGGCCAGAGGGAACCATTAGATCCCCTAGATTGACCTCCTGCATATCACAGGCCATTAAATTTAACCCAGGTACACCTATATCTTTTACATCTGTTTCTTCCTTATCAGGAATTTGAATTAATCCTCTCAGTTAAAACTCAATTTTGAAACTAGCTTTTATTTACTACTTAGATAATAAATAATACTTAACATTTACATATTTGTTTACATTTACAAAGTGCTATAAAATATAACTAGTTTATCTTTCACAATATCTTTGTGAAGTAGGTAATTAAGCATTAAGTTTACAGATAGAGAAACTGAGACAGAGTGGTTCAGTGACTTCACCATGCAATACAGTGAGGCAGTGGCAGAGCTGGGTTCAAAACGCTAAAGTATTTGATTAGGTAAAATCTACTGAGTAATATTGCATTAGGAATTTACGGGTCTGTCCGGGGTGAAAGTAAGTCTAGGGACTTACTGGTACAGGGCGGGGCTGGGGCCGGCTCTGGCCCCTGGGAGGGGAGGGGCCTCGGGCGGAAGGGGCGGGGCTGGGGGAGGTCAGAGCCAGCCCCGGCCCACCCTGTACCGGCAAGTGCCTCCTTCCCCCTCCCCGGGGTAACAGCGGCAGCTGTGGGCTCTAGCAGCGGTTTAAAGGGCCCTGGGCAGTAGCAGCGGCCGGAGTCCTGGGCCCTTTAAATCGTCCCTGGAGCCTGCCAGAGCCCTGGGGAAGCGGCGGCGGGGCTCCAGGGACGATTTAAAGGGCCCAGGGCTCGGCCGCTGTTACCGCTCCGGGCCCTTTAAATCGCCATCCCAGCCCCGCCGCCGCTACCCTAGGGCTCCAGTAGCGGGGCTCTGGCAGCAATTTAAAGGGCCGGGGGCTCCAGCTGCTGCTGGGAGCCGCAGGCCCTTTAAATTGTACCTGGGGAAGTCGATCCACCCTGGTACGGCGCACTGGCTTACTTTCATCTCTGGGTCTATCTTAATTCTCCTGTGGGAATTTCAGTTTTAAGATTGCTTGCAGCCACTAATACAGCTTTAACTGTATCCATATGCTGTGATCCCAGGCTAGGTTAGGCTATGCTAAATGTGAGGGGAGGCAGAGGCAAGCCACGACCAAAGGGATCATTTTAAATTTTCAGTTATTTAAAAGGGAAAACCCAAAACTGTAGCAGGAAAATAAATAATATACGATATTACCAACTACCTACTAATTATCATAATAAACCGTAAGTTAACAATGCAGTAACTTTTGTGAGCTTGTACACACTTCCTTACTTTGTACAGTTACACCAAATGCATCATTATTAATAAGAACAAAAGAAATTACTCTCAGCAGTATACTATGTCACTTCAGAGAGGAATCCACTTTTCCTCTCCTTCGTTGTAAGTCCGGCTCTACTCTTGCTGTCCTACCTTTTGCTTCTCTTCAGCTTGTAGTGCTTGTTAGATTCGTTGTTCCTGTGGCTGTATTTCTTTTCACTGAGTTTATCCACAGGTGTGGGTTTCTTCACCTAGTGGCCCTTCACTTCTCCATTATGTGCCTTTGAACTGTATACTTTCAACAGATTTTCAGACAAGTCATTCTCTGTTCATTTACTTTAGATCGGTGATGGGCAGCCTGCGGGCCGCACGCGGCCTGTCAAGGTAATCCGCTGGTGGGCCGCAAGACGGTTAGTTTACATTGACCGTCTGCAGGCACGGCCGTCCGCAGCTCCCAGTGGCCGCAGTTCGCTGCTCGCAGCCACAGGGAGCCGCAGGAAGCGGCGCAGGCTGTTTTTTGGAAAAGAACCTGAAATGTGTATCCCAGGAAATATTCTTAAGAACATTTAGAAGAAGAAGAAGAGAAGTCCTACAACTCTGTATTTGCACTCAAAATGTATAAATTCTGCAGTATATGCATTCCTATGGTAACAGAATTATCAGTCTTTGAAGAAAAGACCAAGGACTCAGTAAGAGACAAACAAGTGGCCACTATGGCCCTCATTACATATTATAATTATCACCAGGCCGTACCCTACTTAACTTCCTCCTCCCACGTACCTTTGCTTTCCACAGAGTGCAGAGACTGCTCATTCTGTGTGCCACCTGTGGGCCAAACACACCAAGAATGGCAGGGAAGGTTTGGAGGAGATGGGACACAATGGTATATTGGAGAGTTTGAAGGGGTGTGAAATTTAACTCAGGACTGGTAATTGTTCATCTTCTGTGTTAAACAAGAAGTGTTTACCTTTGTTTCCTTAAGCCATCTTTCTATTGTGCCAGGAAGTAAACTGCAGAGAAACCTGTGAGAATAGTTGAATGCATTCTCCAGCTGGTGGTGGATGTGTGTGTGAGGGGTTTCTGATCACAGAAAGGGGAATGAGATGAAAGTGATAGCAAGAGGTAGTGTGTGATCATTGTGGTTTGGGGACAAAGGGGAGTGCATATGTAACCCACATACTTTCTGGGTGTGGTGTTATGTCCCATCAAGTGGCACCGAGACCACTGAGAGAGAGAGATTGAGTCTGCTCTGCAGCCTTAGCTAACAGTGAGTTGGCTTTTAGCTCATGCAGTAGAGGCTCGTGGACTAAGCTCTCAGGTTTGATCCCACCTGCTGACAACCGGGGTCTGTTGGCGTTACACAATGGTAAGCACAAACCTGAAGTGGCAATATGGAGGAGGATGAGTTGGTTGGACACAGGGCCATAAGTAAGAAGAACCTCCTTTTAACATTATCTATTCCTCCAAACTATGCTGTGCCATTGTCAAAACAGACACTTAGGAAAGAGAATGGCCATACAACAGGTACCCCAGTTTACTGTAACAATTTGGCTTTAAAAAAAAATTTGAAAAAGTACTCAGCCAAAGCTTAATATTAACTATATGAAGCCTTCACTCAAAGTAGGAGCATTGTAGAAATGGTGTGTAGTAACTGCATGATCTACCAGGCTGTGAAATAGATTTCTAACTAGTTAGAAACTGTTTTAAAAACAAGCTTAAAATCCACTTATGTTTTATTTAAGGTGCCATAGCTGCCTATCTGTTATCTTAGTGTTGTTTTTTTGTAAAGTAATTACTTTAGATAAAGTCACAGAATTAGGAATCTCTTGTTAACCAATGAATTAGATTGCTATTAAAAGCTTCTCAACATCTTTGTGTCCAATCTTTTAGGGAGAAAGGGTCTGATGCATCATGGCAGAATGACCAAGAGCCACCACCTGAGGTAAGTTTTAGTGGATCACCTGGTGTCCACTTTGAATTTGCCTTCAGTGCCTATGGAGAAGATATCTCATCCGGTGTTCATTGGGCTACTTCCCCATGTCTACCAATCCTTGTTGGTGTGCTCCAGCCTGGTAAGACAGCTTGGACCACTCTTGCTTTTTGTCTATAGCCAAGAAAGCAGACAAATTATATCAGATATCTTTGGAGGGGTTTTTATATTTCCATACACACCCTGCATCTAATTCATTAATAGTGACTGCTGCTAGTAGCAGGTTGAAGTCTGAACAGGCACACTTCACCTCAGCTGATAGAGAGAGAAAGAAGATTGATTCTCTAGGAATAAAAATGTTCTTTTCTTGGTATTAGGGTGGCAAATTACCAAGCTGCTATGGCCTGTTATGAATTCCAAAGATGGCACTGTGTGTGCAGGATTTGCTGGATGACGAAAGGCAACTGGCAAATGCAATTCTAACAGAGATTCAAATTATCCAGCCTAGACCTCCCCCACTGCAACTTGAGACCATTGCCTCTTGTTCTGTCATCTGTCACCACTGAGAACAGCCTAGCTACATCCTCTTTGGAATAGCCCTTCAGGTAGTTAAAGGCTGCTATCAAATTCCCCCTCACTCTTCTCTTCTGCAGACTAAATAAGCCCAGTTCCCTCAGCCTCTCCTCATAAGTCATGTGCCCCAGCCCCCTAATCATTTTTGTTGCCCTCTGTTGGACTCTCTACAATTTGTCCACATCCTTTCTTTAGTGGGGGTTCCAAAACTGGATGCAATATTCCAGATGTGGCCTCACCAATGCCAAATAGAGGGGAATAATCACTTTTCTCGATCTGCTGGCAATGCTCCTACTAATGCAGCCCAATATGCCATTAGCCTCCTTGTCAAGAAGGGCACACTGTTGACTCATATCCAGCTTCTCGTCCACATAATCCCCAGGTCCTTTTCTGCAGAACTGCCACTTAGCCAGTCGGTCCCCAGCCTGTAGCAGTGCATGCGATTCTTCCATCCTAAGTGCAGGACTCTGCACTTGTCCTTGTTGAACCTCATCAGATTTCTTTTGGTCCAATCCTCCAATTTGTCTACTCTGGATCCTTTCCCTACCCTCCAGTGTATCTGCCTCTCCCCCCAGCTTAGTGTCATCTGAAAACTTGCTGAGGGTGCAATCCATCCCATCATCCAGATCATTAATGAAGATGCACAAAACTGGCCCCAGGACCGATCCCTATGCACTCTGCTTGACGCTGGCTGCCAACTAGACATCGAGCAGTTGATCGCTATCTGTTGATCCCAACGATCTAGCCATCTTTCTATCCACCTTATAGTCCATCATCCAATCTGTACTTTTTTAATTTGCTGGCAAGAATACTGTGGGAGACCGTATCAAAAGCTTTGCTAAAGTCAAGGTATATCACATCCACCGCTTTCCCCATACCCACAGAGCCAGTTTGACAATCATTTGACAATCGTTGAAAGTACCTTCATTTTGTGGCAGCAGAACACCATTTCCATGACAAGGTGCTGCCATTTGGCCTGCCTCCAACACCAAGAGTTTTGACTAATTGCCTCTCTGTCGTAGCGGCTCAATTGAGAATGCAGGGTATTTCTTTTTACTCTTATTTGGATGATTGGTTATTGAAGGGTGCCATTTGCAAGGATCTATTAAGCCTCATTGCTTCTACAACCACCCTTTCCTCAAACATGGGACAACTTCTGAATGTCAAAAAATCAAATCTCTGTCCAACTCGGAATTTTTATTCATAGGCTTCATATTGGACTCAGGAGCATGGAAAGCCTTTCTGTCACAGGACAGAATTTTTAAAAGATATTGCAATATATTTTAAACATTCAGATATGCAAGTTCACAGATGACACTAAGATACTAATCTTATCTCTGGGTCTCATGGCAGCTACTACTTACAGGATTCCATTTACATGTTTCAGAATGAGACCAGTGTAGCATTGGATGTCTTGAGTATATAAACAAATCTGTACAATCCTCAAATGTTAGTCATCATGCCTTGAGACATTCTGGACACACATGATGTGGTAGTCAGCAAACATTTTCAGAGGTGTCCAATTCAGTCTCCTGTTGTTGGTAACAGTAACCATATGTGTCAACAGATGTTGGGAGAGATGAAGGGTGCATCTGAACCAACTTAAAGTTTGAGGTCACTGGTCTTTTCAAGAGAGTGGCTTGCACATTGTGTCAGACTTGAGCCATTTGTCTGTCCCTCAGATCATTCCTCCCTCACATGGAAGGTGTCTGCAAGTAGTTCTGCTATGTGTTATGCCAACAAATGTGGGTGGTCACCCTGCTAAGCTATGTGCGGAGGTGATTAGGTTATGGGACTGGTGCATTCTTGGTGACATTTATCCAGTGGTCCTACATTTAGCAGGTCAGAACACAATTGCAGATTGTCTCAATAGACACAGTTCTCAAATATATGAATGGTCGCTGAAGGATCAGTTGATTCAGAGCATATTTTCCAGTTGGGGTCAGCAAGATATGGACCTGTTCGCTATGAGTTTCAACAAAAAGCGTTGCCCTTTCTATTCAAGTGCAGACAGGAACAGTCAATCCATATCGGATGCTTTCATTCTACACTACAGAAAGGGGCCATCTGTATGCTCCCCTCCCCCTGCTTCCTTTGATTCAGAAGGTAGTGAGAAAGATAAGTCAGGCTAGGATTAAGATGCTTCTGGTTGCTCCTGCTTGGTGGTATCCACAGTGGCTTATGGATCCCCTTCAGCTGTTCAGTGGGGTCTTTGTATGTCTTCTTCTGTCTCAGCAAGGGGACAGGATTCTTCATCTAGATCAGCAATGCTTTTGCCTGATGGCCTGGGTGATCAGACTCTGGCTCTTGAACAGACATGTTCCTCGTTGGTTCAGGATATACTGCTTAATTCTAGAGAGGTAGAATGTGTTACCATTTGAAATGGACCAGATTTGTGGCTTGCATGAAGTGAAAGTCTGATTTTCTGGTCTCGGCTTCCATACCTTGTGTTTTAGAACATTTAATGCACCTTAAAAACTAAGGGGTTATCTCATTCGGCTGCCAACTGAACTTTCAAATAGATCTCTGCTTACCATTTTTAGTAGATGGTAGATGGCTGCTTGTGCATAATATGGTTAAGAAGTTTATGAAGGGGCAATGTATTATGCATTCCCCCTTTGAGAAATCTTGTCCCTCCTTGAGAGCTTAATTTGGTTTTAGTTACACTCGAGAAGCCACCTTTTTGAATCCTTGGATGAATGTTCCTTATCATTTGTCAGTTAAAATGGAATTCATTATTGTCATAACAGCCGAAAGGGTGTGAGTGAATTGAATGTCTTGATGGCTGGTCCACCTTTTATGTCCTTTCATAAACATAAGGTGGTTCTTAGGACTGATCCCAGTTTTTGCCAAAAGTGGCTTCTGATTTTCACATCAGACAATTAATTTGATGGTATTTATTTTCCAAAGTTGCACATTAATAAGAGTGATCTGTTTTACATACTTTGGAAGTAAGAGCTCTTGCATATTTAGATAGAACTAAAAGCTTTTGACAATCATCTAGATTATTCATGTCTTATGCTAACAATCACATTGGTTATACAGTTATTCCCAGACTATTTCTAGATGGATTAAAATGTATTATTGAATGTTACACGTGAGCAGACATTCCTGTGCCTGCAACAGTACAATCTCATTCCACTAGAGCTGCAGCGGCTTCTATTCTTTACCTTAAGCGAGTGTCTGTTACTGAAATTTGCAGAGCTGTGACTTCTGTTCTGTACACACTTTTGCTAAGTATTATACTCTCGATTTGGCCTCAAGGTCTGAAGCTAGATTGGTAGAATGGTGTTTCAGTTTCTGTTCAGTTAGGACTGTGTGCCATCCTCCAGGTTATTTTCAGCACTCCTTATCAAACTGCCTATAAATGGAGACTGCGAGGTGGCGGGTTGGGGCATGGCCGTGACTATGAACCCTGCGTTCGAGACCCATGTGTCATGATAAGAGTTAAGCATGTGCTTAAATGCTTTCTTGAATTGGGGACTGGCTTACAACATCGGTAATATGTGATGGATGGCTCTGTCACAGTTGTCAATTAGTGAGGTTGTGCTATATATTTAATAGGCAGTAGGTTTACAACAAACAAAAGGAAGTATTTCTTCACATAACGCCCAGTCAACCTGTGGAACTCATTGCCAGAGGACATTATGAAGGCCAAGACTATAACAGGGTTCAAAAAAGAACTAGATAAGTTCATGGAGGATAGGTCCATCAATGGCTATTAGCCAGGATGGGCAGGGATGGTGTCCCTACCCTCTGTTTGCCAGAAGCTGGGAATGGGTGACAGGATGGATGATTGCCTGTTCTGTTCATTTCCTCTGAGGCTTCTGGCTTTGGCCACTGTCAGAAGACAGGATACTGGGCTAGATGGACCTTTGGTCTGACCCAGGAGGCTGTTCTTATGTAATATGCAGACCCACTGAAAGAAGAAATGAAGGTTATTTACTTCCCACCTGCCTTCCCCTCTTTCTCAGCCCTTTTGTTCTGTGTCTCTGTGTTGGTGGTGGAAGAAACACAGGTGGTAGAGGGCACTGCATCCCCTTATATAGCCTTGCCCTCAGAACGTTTGGAGATGCTGAAGGAAGATGTGGCAGGGGGCGTGAGAGCGCTCTTAATGGATGCTGCTTGGAGAAGGTTCTATCATTAGGCACCACTAGGCAGTGCAAAACCCATATGTGTGAATATGCAGAGCCATCTCGAAGAACTCCAGTTTACAAGTAAGAAACCTTTCTTTCTGGAGACTGTTTCCAGAAACAAGTTGTGGAGCTGTCCAGCAGTAGTTCTTCTCTGAGGGCATTGCCCTTACATTCCTATTTGTGGAATGGGGCTCATTCCAGTTTTCTCAGTATCACTTGAGCTTTGGAACAGCCTTCAAAAACCAGGGTTTACTGGTACTGTACAAGAGCTCTCTCCAGTACAGGCTACAAAAGGGTCCCTAGCAATCTTACGTGGAGGAAGGACCTTCTTTTTTGCCCAGTCACTTTTCTGTAATTATGATCCAGTACTCCTTTAATTTCTAGTATTAAACCATATTCTAGTTAGCTAGGGTCTGATTTCTTCAGGTATTTAGGTGCCTAAATATTCAGAGGTGTGCCTAGTAGGATTTTCAAAAGCACTGAAGCACCTAACTCATATTCTCTCACAATTAGGTCAACCCATTTCAGGCCTCTTTTCCTTGTTCTCTCTTTAACATATGGGCTTAACACCATGGCGCCAGGTTTATATAACTTTTGGTGGGTCTGTGGTGTCCATGCTCCACCAATATTTAAAGAACGTGGACCCGGCTCCACCAGTGTTTGGGCTTACCAAACTTTGGGGGGGCCCGTGCTTCAGGGTGATACGGGGTCCAGGGTGGTCTGGGAAGCTAGTGGGGGGCCTGATGCAGGCAGCAGCAAGTGACCCGGCCCCAGCCCGCCCCACTCTGCCCCACCCCGCAGGCTCCCGGCATTGCTTGGGGGATGGGGCAGAAGCCTGAAGGAGGCAGGATGTGGGCTTGGGGGAAGGGGTGGAATGGGGGTGGAACAGGGGCAAGCTGGGGCCAGGTCGCTCACTGCTGCCAGCGCCAGGCCCCCCACTAGCCCCCCAGGTCACCCTGGACCCCTCATCCCCCTGAAGTGTGGGGCCCCCCAAAGTGCAGTAAACCCAAACATTGGTGGAGCTAGGCCCACATTCTTAAATATTGGTGGAGCACGGGCACCAGGGACCCATATAACTCTCCGCCTTAACACTTCTTTACTGGCAAGTTTGTAATTTTCAAGTAGGTCTGGATTAACCATGAACTCAGTTGTCCCATGCCTTGGGCCCCCATCTTTGGGGTCACCTGATGATATCTGGGCAGTTAAGCCACACAGCTTTTTCTAGCAAACTCTGAGATTGGTCCATTTGCTGCAATGCTAAGGGGAAGTTATTGCAGCTCTTCCATAAGGTGATTCTTACAGCGCATTAAGTGAAACAAAAAAGTTAGCTGCAGGAGGTACCTTGGTTGTTCTAGGGCGGGAGCAAAGATTATGCAAGGTCTTTTAAGAATCATGACTGGAAAAAGTTGCTGAAAGGCTTTTTCAATAATAAACATTATATTGGCATATACTTCATGACTTTTATGGTTCGCTTATGAATGTAATACAAGAAGTCTGAATATAGCAATTTGCTGGTCTGCGTTACCTTTTTAATGATCTTTGTTTAAATCCAAGCATTTCAGCAGTGTGTTAGCTCACTGCCTTTAATAGAAACAGGTGCCCATTTTGTTTTTCTGCACTTACTAATATGGGTTCTTAGTATAGTAGCAAAATAATTTTGGCTTTAGTTATGGTTTTGTTTTGTTTAGTTTTTTAAGTCCAGAACAAAGGAGCAAGTTCTCAAAGAACTACTCACACCACAAGACTTCTTCATAGTGTGTGGGTGGATGCTGTGACGTTTTAATGAGTAATATTAATCTTAAATGAATTGTGTTAGCCAGAATTCCAAATGCTGCATAGCCAAGCTAAATCAGAATACAAATGTTGCAGAAGTATTGAATGCATTATAATAGTGGCAAATGGTCTTTAAAGATCAATATTCTTTAAAATAAAGAAGTAGTTTCCTCCTGTTACTCCAGCTTTCAGCAAGCAGTGTTCTTACCACCACCATGCAGGTTTAAAATTCACTTTTGTTGTGAAACTTCTATTGTATAAAATGTGTATATTTTATATTCTGTACTTGTGGATAATGAATTAAAGTAAGAGGCACTAAGTTAAAATGTATTGGTGTTTTCTTCTTCGAGTGATTATTCATGTCCATTCCAGGCAGGTGTGCATGCCAGCCGGAAGATTTTTCTCCTAGCAGCGTTCATAGGGTTGGCCTGGGCGCCCCTTGGAGTGGCGCCTTCATGGCACCCAATATCAGGCCCTGCCGACCCCCCACCCCCTCAGTTCCTTCTTACCGCCCGTGACGGCTAGCTGGAACTTTTCTCACTCTTAGAGCAAGCGCCTTAGCAGTGTCTTTGTTCTGAGTGTAAACAGTTATTCTCTATAGTTATACTTTTCATATAGTTAGCAGTGGTTTGTTAGATAGTTCGTTTCCCCTTTGGGGGTATGCCCGGGTCTCTGGGGTTTAAACTCTGTGAGTCCTGTGGAAAGTTTATGCCCAAGAGTGATCCTCACTCGTCTTGCCTGCAGTGCCTTGGTGAGACTCATCAAAAGGACAAGTGCCGCATTTGCAAGGGTTTCCGCCCAAGAACCCATAAGGACAGAGAGCAGAGACTAAAACGCCTGCTCATGGAAGTGGCTCTGAGACCGCAATCCGACCCGAGACCCAACGACCCGGCACTGAGCATGTCCTCTTCGCTGTGCAGTGCTCCGGCGCCAACGGCATGCGAAATGGGCTGGGCTAAGGATTCTAAAGCCCACTGGCACTGCCACTACTCGGGCCATAGGGCGTCAGCCTCAGTTCGGCACCGTTCTCCATCTCCGGTGCCAGTAAAGAAGAGGCTGGTGAGGGACCGATCACCCCCCTTGAAGCCTAAGGGACCAGCGCTGTCCACGAGTGGCTTGGGACAGACCTCCTCTGCCTTGCTTCCGCCCAGGGTTTCGTCAACTCCTGCCCGGCCGGGGTCCAATCGAGTCCGAACCCTCCTCGATCCCTGGACCATCTGATAGACATACAACCACCATTGACGCCGGAAGCGTTTGAGGTGGCAACGGACCTGATGCGCCTTCCGGTGCCGTCCTCCCCCAAAGGAGGGAGAAATCTCTGGTGACCGCATGCCCCCTGTTCCACTCCAGGGGTAAGCCAACCATAAGAGACTTCACAGCTTGAAGGACTTGAGGGCTACCCTTCGCTCACTGGGGCTTCACATGCCTGCTCTCCAGCGCAAACATTTTAGGCCTCAACCTGCCGCTCGTCCTTACCAACCCCAAAACCTCCAGGACGCTCCGCGTAGACGGAACAGGAGTACTTGGAGGAGGCAAAGCTCCCTCTGGACAAAGCTTGGGCCAGCCCAGGGCCCCACTGGGCTCTAGACCACCCTTTTGAGGGTACGGTCGAGGACGGCTTGCCAGTACGATCATTGGATCCTTCCCATCTTACTTTCTCGTCCTGTCTATCCCCTTTCTACTGTGCCTGGCCTCGAATTACTTCAGACCGATGGGTGCTCCACATGGTAGAGAGGGGATATTCCATCTAATTCTGTACCCTCCCGCCCCGCGCTCCCCCCCCCAACCGCTGCCCCGTCCCTCTTGAGGGACTCCTCTCACGAGCAACTTCTAATTCAAGAGGTGCAGTCCCTCTTCTCGGTAGGGGCAGTGGAGGAGGTTCCTCAGTAGCTAAGGGGCAAGGGTTTCTGCTCCCGGTATTTCGTCAGACCCATACTAGACCTGTGACAGCTGAACAAGTACGTAAAGAAACTCAAGTTCCGCATGGTCTCACTAACCTCCATTATCCCCTCACTGGATCCAGGAGACTGGTACGCCACCCTCGACTTGAAGGACATGTATTTTCATATCGCAGTAGTCCCATATCACAAATGCTATCTCAGATTCGTGGTGAACGGAGGCCACTACCAGTTTACCATCCTCCCGTCTGGACTGTCGACTGCCCCCCAAGTATTCACAAAATGCATGACAGTTGTCACGGCGTTCCTGCGCAAGTGCCAGATACAGGTTTTTCCATACCTCGACGACTGGGCTGATCAAAGGTCTCTCGAGAGCCCAGGTGGAGGCTCAGGTCGAGTTTTGAAGGAGGACCTTCCTCGACTTAGGTCTCCTCCTGAATGAGGAGAAATCTAACCTGTCCCCGGTGCAGAGGATGGAATTCACAGGCGCGGTCCTGGACACTACCCAAGCCAGGGCGAACCTCCTGGAGGCCAGGTTTCGCTCACTTCAGGACATCATACAGAGCCTCAGATGGTTCCCCACAACGTTGGCAAGAAACTGTCTAAAGCTACTGGGACACATGGCCTCCTGCACATACGTGGTGCAGCATGCCAGGCTCAGGCTGCGCCCACTTCAGTCTTGGCTAGCGGTGTACAGACCAGCCCGATGCGTTGGACAGGGTCGTAACTGTGCCCCGCCTGGTACTGGACTCCCTCCTATGGTGGCTCGACCCTCGAATGGTTTGTGCAGAGGTGCCTTTTTCCCAGCCCTCAGCCCTTGCTCACTTGGTGTCAGACACCTCGGATCTAGGTTGGGGGGCTCACCTAGGGGACCTCAAGACCCAAGGCCTCTGGTCTCCGGTGGACCTCGCTCTTCACATCAGTGTCAAAGAGCTGAGTGCAGTGCGTCTGGCATGCTATGCTTTCAAAACGCACATAATGGGCAGATGTGTTTCAATCCTCATGGACAACACCTCGGCGATGTTTTATATCAACAGATGGGGGGGCATGCACTTCTCCCCTGTGCCGAGAAGCCCTTGCGCTGTGGGATTTCTGCACAGAGCACTCGATCCACCTGCAGGCTTCATACCTCCCAGGGGTGTGAAACACACTGGCGGACAGTCTCAGCTGGATCTTCAATGGCCATGAGTGGTCCCTTCGGCCAGATGTGAGCTCAGTCTTCCGGTTCTGGGGCTCTCCCCAGATAGACCTGTTCGCCACTCCGGGCAACAGGAAATGTCAGACATTTTGTTCCCTCGGGAGCCATGGCCCGGGGTCCATCAGGGACGCCTTCCTTCTCTCATGGGAGGGCTGCCTGCTATATGCTTTCCCACCTATCCCCCTAGTCCACAGGGTGCTCCTCAAGATCCGCAGGGACCGGGGCCGAGTCATACTAATAGCGCCGGCGTGGCCGCGTCAGCACTGGTTCATCTCACTTTTGGAAATGTCCATAGTGGTCCCACTCACCTTACTGCTGGTCCCTCACCTGATCACGCTGGACCAGGGCTGGCACCTGAATCTGGAGTCGCTCCACCTTACAGCCTGGATGCTCCATGGCTAAGTGCCGCAGAGCTGTCTTATTCGGACCAGGTCAGACAAGTCCTCCTGGGTAGTAGAAAGCCCTCCACCAAGGCTACTTACCTGGCCGAGTGGAAAAGGTTTTTCATCTGGGCAGAGCAACGTAGTCAGTCGCCGCTCCTTGCCTCCATATCACTTATACTGGACTACCTCCTTCACCTAAAGCATCAAGACTTGTCCCGGTCATCAATAAGGGTCCACTTGGCCGCTATCTCCGCCTTCCATCCAGGCTCAGATGGTCTCTCGGTCTTTGCAAACCCTATGGTCAGTCATTTTCTCAAGGGTTTGGACAGGCTTTTCCCACAGGCGCATCGGCCGGTCCCTGTCTGGGACCTCAATTTAGTCCTCTTCAGGCTTACAGGCTCACCATTTGAAACTCTGGCCACCTGTTATATCTCTCATTCAAGGTCGCGTTCCTTGTGGCAATTACCTTGGCTCGACGGGTTTCGGAGCTCAGAGCCCTCACGTCTGAGCCCCCTTACACAGTTTTTCATAAGGATAAGGTCCAGCTCAGGCCTCAGCCGGCTTTTCTCCTGAAGGTCGTCTCCCATTTTCACAAGACCCAGGACATCTTCCTTCCAGTGTTTTATCCCAAGCCACACTCCTCTGATAGGGAGCGTAGGCTGCACTCACTGGACATGCGTAGGGCCTTAGCCTTCTATATAGAGAGAACTAAGTCATTCCGGAAGTCCGTCCAACTCTTTGTAACCGTGGCAGACAGAATGAAGGGCCTCCCAGGATCTTCTCAACGCATATCATCATGGATAACGTCCTGCATTAGGGAGTGCTATACCCTGGCAAAGGAACCCGCTCCGCAGATAACCTCTCATTCTACCAGGGCCCAGGCCTTCTCTGCGGCATTCCTGGCACAAGTCCCTATTCAGGAAATTTGCAGGGCAGCTACGTGGTCCTCGATACATACATTTACGTTGCACTATGCAATTACACAGTTCAGACGATGCGGCTTTTGGGCGACCTGTGCTCTTTTCTGTGGATAACTCCGACCCCACCTCCTGAGCTCTAGCTTGTGAATCACCTGCCTGGAATGGACATGAACAGTCACTCGAAGAAGAAAAAATGTTTACTCACTTCCTCATAATTGTTCTTCGAGATGTGTTGTTCATGTCCATTCCAATACCCACCCTCCTACCCCTCTGTTGGAATAGTCGGCAAGAAGGAACTGAGGAGGTGGGGGCTGGCGGGGCCCGATATTGGGCGCCATGAAGGTGCCACTCCAGGGGGCGCCCAGGCCGACCCTACGGATGCTGCTAGGGGAAAAATCTTCCAGCTGCCGTGCATGCGGCGCGCACACACCTGCCTGGAATGGACATGAACAACACATCTCGAAGAACAACTGTTACGAGAAAGTGAGTTACTTTTTTTTTTTTTTTTTTTTGCTGTTGATTAGCACTATTCACAAAAAATACTTTATGTATTGGATTATTTTTCAAGCTTGACTTGTCATAATGAGTGCTTAACAAGCACCCTGTCCTCTGTGTAAATGGTTAATTTTTCACTGCAGCCTCTAGGCAATTGAATAATTAGAAGGATAAGCTATTACCAGCAGGAGAGTGAGTTTGTGTGTGTGGTTTTTAGAGGGGGGTGAGGGGGTGAGAGAACCTGGATTTGTGCTGGAAATTGCCCACCTTGATTATCATACACATTGTAAAGAGAGTGGTCACTTTGGATGGGCTACTACCAGCAGGAGAGTGAGTTTGTGTGTAGGGGGGTGGAGGGTGAGAAAACCTGGATTTGTGCTGGAAATGGCCCAACTTGATGATCACTTTAGATAAGCTATTGCCAGCAGGAGAGTGGGGTGGGAGGAGGTATTGTTTCATGGTCTCTGTGTATATAATGTCTTCTGCAGTTTCCACAGTATGCATCCGATGAAGTGAGCTGTAGCTCACGAAAGCTCATGCTCAAATAAATTGGTTGGTCTCTAAGGTGCCACAAGTACTCCTTTTTTTTTTTTTTTTTTTTTTTTAGAAGGATCACATTTTTAAAGGCATTTAGGCACCCATTGATTTCCATAAGTTAGTTGCCTAAATACCTTTAAAATTTGGGCCAAAGTGCCTTCATAAATATTTTTGTTTAGTAGCTGGGAATTTGTTGGACTGGGGGAAGAAAAGAAGAAAAATTAATGTTATTTCTCCATCCCCTCATATGAGGATTTATGGTATGTGCTGTGTTGGATTGAGATTCACTTAATCTGTACATGTGTCTAAGAAATCTTTATTACGGCAAAGTGCTTAGCAAGTGGTGATCAGTTACTTACAAGTAGGAAGCTCATCAGAATGATCCCATCATAATCGCCTCCAACACTGGACAATACAACGTCAACCTCCCTTTGTTACACAAACTTACTTATTTATAACTTTCTTTTCTTATATGCATTTGTCTCTCATTTCTATGTTAACTTTCATTCTCCATCATTACAAGTTTTGTGTTGGTTCAAGTGGATCTTTTCTAGCTTTTTTTAGTTACTTTATCTGGTCTTTTACTCATAAACATGATTAACATGCAATTTCTTACACATGCACAGTTCTGCTTATGCTTATGCTGTTAAATGTTATCAGACAAACTCTTAAAATTCACAACACACTTCTATCAGGCCTAAATATGCCTTTGCTGCCAACATACTGCAGAGGGTTTTTCCGGCCAGTTCAGATTTTTGAATGAGGAATTATTAGCTGTGTAATAACTGGTTGACCCTGTTTTTTGATAACTTCTAATGAGTAAAAAATACATTGTAGGCAGCATCCAGTAACTATTAACAATACTGCATGTATGTTTATATACACATATATAGTTAGTTATTACATCCAAAAAACTAAATTAAGCATTCAGAAGTTAGGAAATGATAGAATTAAAGTTGTCTGTGAAATCTTAATTTAAATCCCTTGTGCATATGCATGGTGATACAGTCTGTAATTACTTGATCAGCCTATTTTCCAAAGGACCTCTGTAAGGTATTCTAAAAGTTAAAATGTTGACTTTTAAATGTATAACAATTTTTTGACAATTTTTCTAAATATCATCTTTTTGTACTTCCCTAAGGCCTTAGATTTCAGTGATGATGAAATGGAGAGGCAGGGAATAACAAAGAAAAAGAAATCTCGGAATCAAGAAAGAAAGAAAGCCAAATCAGAAGTGAATGACTCAAGTGAGTAAATACCATAGAGAAAATAAATGGTTTAACCTCAGTCCCTCAAACCAAGTCTGAAAAGCATAGTGATAGATGTTTCTTTAAATTTCATACTGGTTTAATATTGGAGCTTTGGTACATTTCATCATGAAATCTTTCAATTCTTTTAAAAATTGTAATTCAAAGCACATGAGGGCATATCCCTTAAACTTGCACTATTTGATACAGATAAACACACTAATAAGTTTTTTATGAGGAGATTATTGTTTTACTAAATGATCACTTTTTTATGTAAATATACATAATTTATTAAGTATCTGTGGTACATATAATGAATATTCTAAATTGTGAATTTACGTACTATCCAAAAATGAAAAGTAAATCTGCTGATCTAGTGTGATTGTTGAAACATGGTTAGGAATGGAATTCAGTTCTTTACTCTGTAGCTGACAGCAGCTGAGAACACAGTGGGGGCAGCTGTCACAAACTCTCACAAAAGGAGAAATGACTCATTAGTGTCCCTCTCTAGACAACATATATCAAAACTGACAGACTTCATGGGAGCTGCATCACAGTCACCTTGGCTGGAAGGACATAGTTACCTCCGTGCAGAGGCATTGAATAGAGAGAGAAGACGCTACCCACTAAATGAAAACATTTAATCTTGATGAAGCACTCAGTTCATCATTTACAGTAACCCCTCACTTAATGTTGTTTTGTTTTGTTGTTAGGTCGCTGACCTATTAGAGAACATACTTCTTTAAAGTCCTGCAATGTTCCCTTATTACGTTGTGTGTCTCCTCCCATTCTGCCCGCCCAGCGCTCCTGCCGGATAGCGGGGTGGGGGCGCAGGGGTTTGCCCCGTTCCTCCCGCTTGGCATTCCAGCCAGGGAGTGGGCAAGCCCCTGCGTCCCCACCCTGCTCCCCGGCAGGAGAGCTGGGCAGGTGGACTGGGGCAAGACCCCATGCCTTGACCCCGCTCCCCAGCAGCATCACTGGGCAGGCACAACGGGATAAGCCCCCATCCCGCTCCCCGACAAGAGCCCCAGGTGGGTGGAATGGGGCAAGCCCCAATCCTGCTACACCCCTGCCTCAACCAAGCTTCACAATCACCATTGGTGAGTACAGTATTAAAATGTTAGTATAGAATTATTTAAAACTTATACTGTATATGTATATAATGTCTTTTATCTGGTGAAAAAAATTTCCCTGGAACCTAACCACACCCCCCCGCATTTACATTAACCAGTTAAAGAGTACATAGTCTGGCAAGGATTCTGGTGTACCTGACATTTAAATAATCTCATTTCTTTACTGGGAAAATGGAGTATCTGTTATATGTTGATGTATCTATAGAAATTTCACAAACGCACCAAAGTTTTTTAGAATAGTCTAACCCTTAAACCACTGGCAAGAGTTGTCCTTGATACACTAGTTTAGTGGTACCTGGAATTTGCAAGAGTTCACCATTGTTTTTCTCTTTTGGTTTTGAGTCTGAAAGCCAAATACAAACATAACTCACTAAATTGGAACAAAGAATTGCTATCAGATGAGCTTAAATATTTACAGATTAAATGAGAACTTTATTGTGAACTAAAAATATTACTTTGCTTAATTATTATGTTGTATGGAAGATTATATATATACTTAATATTAAATTTGCATGTGTGTGCAAACACAATATAATGGTATGCTAGTTTAGATTGAATAAATGGGCCCAACGAATCAAAGGTGTTAATTTAACCCAGTTAGTGTTCAACATTAAACATTTTAAACTGGGTTCAGTGTTTGGTATACAAAAACCTCAGCCTGCTTAGTGCTATGGTAAATGCCATTAAAAATCCTACTAACCTTTTATTAAAGGTACAGAAAAGAAGGAAAAACAGTTAAGCATTTAAAATGTAAAGTATTAAGTTAAAATGAAAGCCTTACAACATCCCTTGTTCCCTTTCCCCTGAGCTGAAGAGAATTTTTAGGACAAATACCCTTGTTTGACAGTCTTTTTGATGATATCAAAGATAATATCAGTCCTTTTTGGGAAAAAGAGAGGTAATTAGTTGTGATAGGCTAGAGCTGTTGCTGCTGCTGCTGTTAAAGTCTGATTTTGTTTCCTAAGAAGATATAAGACAAAAACACAAAAGGGGAGAGAAGAATAAGAGAGAGAGAAAATGCAGCTTCTATACCTGGGGTTGTCTTTCCCTTGCATCCTCACCCCTGGAAATACACAGTCTTATCAGCCATTCCAAGACTTGGCAACAGCCTTCGGCTGTTCAGGGCACTGCTGTAAGGTGCCTCTTTCTGGCCACAGGCTTATAGCAGTGTTACAAAATATGCAGCCTTGTCTTTTATTAGACAGAAGGGAAAAGGAAAGGGAAGAAGTAAGATGGGGAAAGGAAAGGACACACAGAGCGTCAAGTAGTTGGCAAAGTCTAACATCCCTGAAAGTATGCAGGATTCAACTTGAGCTGGTGATGTCATCTAGCGTGCTCGCTCTCTCACTCACCCAGTTTGCTTAAGACATCTTTCAAGTTCAGGATAAAGAAGTTCTGGGGTCCCAGGAGACCTTGGGGATGGCAGCCATGATGGGAAGCTTGTTTCAGTAGCTGCTGGCAAACAGCTGCTGCTTTTGCTAATTTTTTTTTTAAAGTCTTGTTTTTTAAGGACCCCGAAAGGGAGGTTTGGATGGAATAGTCCATTCTTTCATTATTTTTGTTCACCAATTGTTAGGCCTAGTTTTTGAAACACCAATTTTGGCCTATTGGTTTTCAGTTCCACACTTTTCTTGTTTACCAAGCATGATTTTAACATAGTCCTTCAGTTATATCACTAGGCCTTTTTATTGGGACTAATTGAGTTTTTCTGTTTTGCTTCTTTTCCCATTGACATTTGTTGTTATAGATTGTGAACTCTTATAAACTTGCTTACTTTTTTTTTTTTTTTTTTTTTTTACAGATGAGCTCATAATTAACCTGTTGGCTCAGTGCTTACAACAGTAGGGATGTCAATAAAAATGTAAATTCCCTAGATGACTAATGCTGAACCTTGTGAATATTTTATGACCAAAGATATCCTGATAATTTTCCTTTCAGTGGAATAATAAGCTCAGTTTTTTAAATGTACATGCTTTTAAAATGATCTTCCCAAGTGAGTCAAAATACCTTTTAATTAAGGGCTCCATGACTTGCTTTTTGTTATCATAAAAATCAAAATCCTGATTAAGCCTGTTATGTGCTTACTCTGATAAATTAAATAATTAGAGTTAATATAGGGGATGTCCTTTGACACTACCTTGCATGACACGTGTAAAATTTAAATGGTGAAATCAAGATTCTGCATACTGATAAATTGTATAGCCAATTGCTTGACCACACTTTGATTTGGTATGAAATGTATTCAAGAGACCAAATAACCATTGTCAGTCAGGTTTATTGCTAAAGGATATTAGTTTCAAGGAATCTGTCTTGTGCAGGTGGTGGTAAATTCAACATACACACAAGGGATGCTCCCAAAGTCACACATTTTAACTAGGCGTGTTTATCATCCTATAAATGATATTGCAAGTTACAAAACTTTGTACATATCACTAAAATCCACCAGTTTGACCCAGTTCTTTAACTTGTTGTTCTGTTCCGTCCTTATTCTTATTTTGGATACTAGTATTCGAGATACTAGTTCATGAAGGTACCTCCTTAGCTTGTACTAGGTCAGAACATTAATGTATTTTGCCTTTGGTACATTTCTTGTGTTCTAATGTCAAAGTTGACTTCAGCTTTGTAAAGTGATACTTAGCATAAGTGAACAGGCTTGTAAAAAGACATAGGTCAAAACAGGCCCTGTAACTGCTAGAAATAGATATACAGTATAAAGTTATATTGATACTGTATGCTTAAGGCATATTAATATATGTGGAATCAATAATTCACGTTGATAATGTGATATAATTATAATTAGCCTTGCATATATTGGTCAACTCTGTGCATAAATATGATCTCTTGGCTTCTTATCGGACCAAAATGTGGTGGGTTTTTTTGATGGCTACAGGCAACGTATTGGGTTTATTGGATTTACCCAATAAACATTTGGTTGGTTGTTAGGTAGATCCAGTACCAGTAATCTTAGCATGTTCACTGGAGTTAAAATCTGAAAACTCCTGCACCGAATCAGAACACAAATGTTACATCTTCAGCTTTATATTTTTTCTATTCAAAACAAACTCTTTAAATTTTATTGTAAAGAAAACTTTAGAGTGTGCTATTCATAATTTGAGTATCTCTATGGTAAATAAACCATGTATGCTGGAGGAGGGAAAAAGCTGATGTTTCTTCTTTTTACTACTAATTTTCAAGCATTCAAATCTTACAAGAAAAACCCACTAAATATCACTGTTGTTTCAACATTGTTTTAAACCCTCCCACCCTAATGGAGTTCATTTAACATTTTGTTTACAAATGGTAATTTATTGACCACACTGACCACACTAATCACACAGCATTTACTAATTTCAGATGTTTAAAAGATACCTTACAGTTCATATGTTTGTTTTTTTTCATCATTTTTAAAACACAAATAGGTCAGCTGATAAACACTAAGCATAATCTAGTCCTTGTTTTGAGTTTGTTTAAACGCGAGTTGCATATTTTTATTCGTATACTGTTTAAGTATTAGATTTTAAAGAGAAAGAGAAGACCATCTGTTTTGTCAGACTTTTAGACTAAGCTGTTTTAAATATAGTCCAAGTTCCAAAATTTGAATATAAATACTAAAAAAATGTAATTCTGTGGCTATTTTTTAAGGTGAGAAAAAAGAAGTTCAGCATCAGTCTGTACAACAGCCTACTTCAAATTATTCAAGAGGCTATCGTGGCAGAGAATTTAATCCTGGCTTCTCAAGGGAGAGGTTTCCTCATCCATCTGTTAATCCAAGCTTCTCAAGACCACAACTAAGACCTCCGCACTTGTACTCTTCAGATCACAGGCTACATCAAGAATCTGCAATGTTTCCACAGCCTCACAGACAAAAAAATCCCATGATGCTGCAGTATCCTTTTCCTCCTCCAGGATTTGGACCTGTTGGTAATGAGATGCATCACTTTCCACCCCCAAATCCAAACATGATGTGGACAGGGCCCAACATGTACTCTAACATTTATAGTCCACCATTCCCATTCCCCCCACCCCCACCTCCACCCCCACCGCCTGCTTCTCCAAATGGTCATCCATCTCAGTTTGGACCTCCCAGTTAGACGAGTATTTTCATGACTGAGTGTACAATGAGCGGCAGATATTGGAAAACTATGGCTTTCCCACTCACAAACCCTCTTATGTTTTGTGATTGCTGTTTACATTTTATATGAGGGAGCTTAAATTATGTGTAAGAACAGAACAAATCCAAAGTTCTAATGCTAAATAGATACAGCCTTATGCAGCGATATCAGACATGCAAAGACTGGTGTTTCTTTTGATAGCCTATCTTTTAAAAAAATGAAATATATTGAATAATGAGTTAACTTTGATAATATGTGGTAAGTTTGAAGTATTCCAAGAATGAATAAACATTATTTTTACATTGTAACTGTCTAGATGTGTTTTTGTAGCAACTTTTGAACTAGCATTTATATAAAGCAGGGGTCGGCAACCTTTCAGAAGTGGTGTGCCTAGTCTTCATTTATTCACTCTAATTTAAGGTTTTGCGTGCCAGTAATACATTTTAATATTTTTAGACCCTCTCTTTCTATAAGTCTATAATATATAACTAAACTATTGTTGTATGTAAAGTAAATAAGGTTTTTAAAATGTTTAAGAAGCTTCATTTAAAATTAAATGAAAATGCAGAGCCCCCCGGACCGGTGGCCAGGACCCGGGCAGTGTGAGTGCCACTAAAAATCAGCTCGTGTGCCGCCTTTGGCATTCATGCCATAGGTTGCCCTACCCCTGATATAAAGTATCAATCTGATAGAGGTACGAGAGAAAATATTTGCTCTTGAGATGAAAATAAGGTTATATTGACAAAGATAGCATGATGATTAGTCCAGAAAAATATTTTAGGTAAAAAGTAAATATTGTAGTTTGTCGTATCTTAACTGAAAATGTTGCTTCTGTACAACTTGTTGAAAAAAATGACATAATTCAGTCTACTTTCATCACATTCTAAAGACCAATATTATATACCCTTTCTAAGAGGGTACTGTGACAGATATTGCAACTCCATGCAGTATCTCGGGGGACCACATTGTTAAGTTTCATGAATGGTTTATGTATCACAGTGGACCAGGGATTGTATGTAGCTCCACTGCGGGAGTGTTACCACAGCTCCTCCAGGAAATAAAAAAGAGTAGGGAGGTGATTAAGGCAAATCACTCAGGCTGTAACCACTTCTAGAGAATTATCAGCCCCTGAGGAGGTTTGTGTATGCTGGTTCAGACTGGTTTTTACCAGAGAGCAAAAAGGGCTTTTAGTATAAAATTGAGTTTATAATGACAATGGGCCCTCTTTCTGATCCAGCAAATGGACAGGACGTCTGTGCAAATGGGACCCCAACTCTTGTGGAAGGGTTGGAGAGACTTACTTACTAGGGACCAATAAGACGAATGACTTCTGATAAGCTTCTAGCATGTGTGTAGGAATTTTTATTGTTTTTACATGTTTTCTCTGTAATGCTTTTATCCTGAGAATAAATGTACTTGGCTTTGTGAAAGCTGGTTGGTAACTGGTATACACTATTGTAGCCCCTGGAGAAAGGTTAACCACCGGTGATAGACCACAATCAGACTTACCAGAGAAATCAGTGAGGTGCAGAGGGACTGCAAGCCTAAATCCCTGGTCTAGAGGGAGCGGTGTGGGTCTCTGCCCAAGAGCCTGAAATCTTAAGTGGGTGTCCTCCAGGAAGATCAGGGTGGGTAGGGGGCAAAGATTCAGTTAACCGTGAAACTGTGACACGCGCAGGTTAATCACTGCTAAAACAAGGTTTTTTGTATTCTCTTTTTGAACCGACTTGCAAGTGAACCGTCTTGTAAACATATTGAGCCAAATTTTTCTCCTCGTGTCTGAAATAACTGTAAATCTTGAGTAACTTGCTGAGTGAGCCACTCTGGATAATCAGGAAACTAGCTACTCTGGGGACTGAGTTGAACTCACTAGGTTATGAAATGGAATTATGAAATTAATATAAAAAAGAAATGTACAAGAACAAAGGTGTAATTTAGGAATTTAAAATAAATTTTACTCAGGTATGTTAGGAAGTAAATCTGTTAGGCTAGAAACTTGAGGGAACCATATTATCAGGAAACAGGGCCTGCATCAGAGCCAGTCTCAGGGCAAACTAAAGAGTGCATCCGGCCTGTAGTGGACTGCCTAAGTGGCTACACTGCCTGATTGGTTCGAAGGGTCAGCAGATGAGCTTTTAAGCCCAGCAGCAGTTTAGCTGCTGCTCAACGCAGTCACCCACGGCTGTGATAGCTCTTGCTCCTGCCTTGTTTTCTTATTGAATTAGCTTTAATACCTTTGGAGTCCATTGTATTAAAATGCAATTGTGTATGAGTTATTGTGGAATGGCATGTAACTTCTGTAAGAGATTGACTAATTCAATCACTGGAAGATATTAGGAACTTCAAAGGGCCTTTTGGAACAATACATGTAAAGTGGCTTTACTAGGATTTCCTGGGTGGTGTAAGGGGAATGCAAATGATCCACTTTGAATTCACCCTTTTCCCAGTGAGGAAAATCCATTGTCTACTAATTGATTCTGAGTTTCCAGGAGCTCGTGAAGACCTCTGAACAGTATAAAGGGTGGACTAAATATGTTCCGAATGCGCTTCTTTTGAACGGAAGCCTGAGAGTGGGTGACCTTGCTGGACCACTAAGGGAAATACAGCTGCTGTTGCCCTGAGACCGACAAATTGATTAACCTATTCCCACAAATAAGGAAACCCATGTGACTGGTTACCCCCCATTCCGGGGTGCCACCTGATGTACTGGGGTACCTCTGAGCCCACCTGTTCCACCACCCTGGGCTCCCTTACACTGTCCTGCTGAGCCAGGCCTTCAAGCCTCCTCCAGCGCGCGCACACAAGTAGGGGCACACCCAGCTGCAGAAAGATGCAGACACTGAAATCAGCTCTTCGTGGGAAGACTCAGTTAGGGAATTGCCCAGAACTCCAGTGCACTCCCCCTCTGGAGTGTAAACACAAAAATGTATTGTCTTGTGCTGCACAGAAAACACTACACCTAAGCTTATTAAATTCGCACTCTCCCTCAATGTGGAGGAAGATATGCACAGCTTTTTGCGCCCCTCAGTTATGAATGCCACAAACTGATTTAGAGAAAACAAAAACAAGTTTATTAACTACAAAAGATAGATCTTAAGTGATTATAAGAGATAGCAAACAGATCAAAGCAGATTACGGAACAAATAAAATAAACATGCAAACTAAGCTTAATACATTAAAGAAACTTGTTACAAGTAGTAATTTCTCCCCTTAAAAGTTTTCAGCATTTCTTTCACAGGCCAGACACCTTTTCCAGCCTGGGCTCAGCTCTTCCCTCTTCCCGCCCCCTTTTGTCTTTGTTTCATCCTGGGTGGGGATTCAGTGAAGAATGAACCCCGATTAACTCACTTCTCTGTCTTAAATAGGGTTTGCCTATGGCAGAAATTTTTTGTTTCCCAGTTTGATCCCCACTCCCTATTAGTGGAAAAATACTAGTAGTCCAAGATGGAGTCGAGTACCAGATGACATGATCCTGCAATGTCAAAGCAGTCATGAGTCAAAGGTTGTTCACAGCATCCCAGGAAGCTTCTCATGAAGGTGAGAGATTAGCATCTTCAAAGTCCTATTGTGCTCCCTAATGGCCTATCCAGGCTGATTGCATTCTGTCTAGTGTGTGTTCCCCAGGTGTAAACCCGCTTGTAATTGTTATATAGTAAATATTCCTAACTTCAGATACAGAAATGATACATGCGTACAAACAGGATAATCACATTCAGTAAATCATAACCTTTCCAATGATACCTCACATGACCCATCTTGCATGAAACACAGTTATGCCATATTCATATCATTATAATATCTCTATGAAGAATAGGGGGTGTAGTGTCACAACCCACTCCTGCATTGGATTTGAACTTAGTCCTTAATTGCCTCATGAACTCTCCATTTGAGCCACTAGCTAATTGCTCTGTGCTACACTTATTTAAGAAAACAAATTTTTTGGCTACCGTAACTTCCACAGAGTGGGAGAACTGGGGGCATGAATGGCAGATACACTTTTACAGTTTTCTTTTAGAAAAAGGTTTCCTTATGGCCACATCTTAAATTTTTAACTCAAAATATCCTCTAATTTCCACATCAATTATGTTCTTGTGTTTTTTTCCAAAGCCTCAACACTCTAGGCTGGAATCTACCCTCTATACTCTGGATGCTAGAAGGGAGTTAGCCTTCTATTTGAACAGAACCATATGGCTTAGAGTGTCTGAGACTGTTTAGTTTCATTTGCAGTGAGATCAAAAGCTTACAATTTCCATCTAAAGACTTTCAAAATGGATTTCTGGCTATATCCTCACTTGTTAAGAGGCTACTAACATTAAGCGTCCTTTAAGAATGTGACAGCTCATTTCACTAGATACCAATCCACCTCCATGGCATGGGTGAAAGATATGCCAGATATGCAAAGCTGGGCATCTGTTCACACTTGCTCAAAGCACTATGCCCATGTACAGGCTATAGGCCAGATCATCAGTCTTACATCTGGTTCCAAAGCTGTCTCCTACAGATACTGCTTGGGAGCCAACTGAACTGGAGCTCATAGGGACACAACTTGAAGGAGAGGTTACTTGCCTTGTTCTTCCAGATGTCTTCCTATGGGTGCTCCACTAGTTGCCCTCCACTTCAGTCTCTCATCTGTATTATTTCACAGTGCAGAAAGAACCAAGGATAGTTCATCAAAGCAACTGTATATATCCTAGGTACCATGCGCAAGGAGGTGTAGAGCTTGAGTGTAGGCCAAATGGGCACTGCTACGGAAAATCTGACTAAAGGTATGTGGTGCACCCAGAGGGGCACACACCATGAAGAACTCTAGTTACTTCAGAAGGTAACAGCTCCTCAGCCTTTTGGTCTCCCCATTTTCTTCCCTTTCTCCTGCTCCACAAAGAAAACAAAATCTGTACCTGAAAGGCAAATACCTTCTTACAACTCTTTGCAAAATATCCCCTGGCTTGCTGATCTGGTCGAATCGGTTGTAGGAAGGACTCTTCAGCCCCAGGTTTCCATTTTTCTCTCCTCAGAAACAATACTTCCTCTAGCCTTATGTTGTTGTGGTTTCAGTTACTAATGAACTTACACTGCACAGTAACAGGTAAGATCATCAAGTATTTGGAGGCCCTTCCATAATATTTAGGCACTACAGAATGAGTAGCTATATAGAAGTCTTGAATGTCTTTGGTTTTGGAAGTTTAAAGCACACCCTCAGGGTTAGTTTGACATTTTCAAGTTTGTTAATTAACATTCATGATTACTGTAAAAAAGACATTGCAGTAACTGAACTACAGAACATGATCGAACTAGAGTTACATGTTTTATCTTCTGTCACTAATGTGCCAGAAGATTTGAATAAATAGGTTTTAAAACAGTAGCATGACAAAATATTGCTAATTTCTTTTTTTGGGGTGGGGTGGGTTAATTCCCTATCTGGTTATAGACCTAGACTTTCAAGCAAAAATAAGTTTGTGGCACTGTTTCATCTTTGTTTCATAATATTTTTGGTTATGCCTTTCTTAAGACATTCTGTCCCACCTTTAATGACACCTACTGGAGGAGCAGAACTTACCAATTTTTCATATCTGGGATGCTGAATTCATTTGTGATAGGTCAGTGCCATGACCTATGGCAAATTAGATGCTTAAGATCTACTTATTTTCCTTTCCTCCTCTCTTCTGTGAGCAGTTGGTAGAAACTGAACATTTACAGCTGCTCCGACTAGCTGGTTCCTTCCTGCAGATTTTTCCCTCAAGACTGCATATTACGGGGGGAGGGAAGGCAACACCTGGGTCCTAGTAACCCCAGAGTGTTCAGGGGAGTTCCTCTACACAGTTCTAGGGTTTGGGATACTGGGGAAGTGGCACCAGCAAGGCCACAGGGCAGCAGTACCTGCTTTGGGTGCTTCTACTAGTTGGAGTCTCTGGCTGATTCCTCTCTCCTGATTTTTCGAACTATTATTATTACCTTAGAACTGTCTTTGTACTGTGCAGGCATGCCAGAGTACACAAAAAGGTACTTATGTTCTTGTAATCACATTTTTTGTTAAACCAAGATGCCAACTATAAATGAACATGCAGCCACACCCTCCTTTCAAGGCAAAGGGCAAGTAGACCAAATGCACCTAAAACCAGTGATTTCCAGGAGGGGCAGAATTAGAGTAACTATTGCCCCTGGACAGAAGGAGAAGCAAGAAGTTTTTGATTACTTCAGTGCTGTCCACCATATAATGTATGAGCACACCATGGCACTTGTAAAGTAGAGCCTAAGGCTAGTGGAAAGCTTAAAGAATGAGGAGACACTTCTGTATCAAAAACCTACAGATAAAGCTAATAACATACACTAATTAAAGGAATAGAGTGCCTATATGACCTCTAACTCTAATTCGTACTGACCATGAAACTCCGCCTCTGCCTGTCAGCACTAACTTGAGTGAAGGTCAGCATTTCTAACAGTATTAAAGGTCTAGAAAATATGACTTATGAGAGAAGATTGAAAAAACTGGGTTTGTTTAGCCTGGAGAAGAGAAGACTGAGAGGGAACATAACAGTTTTCAAGTACATAAAAGGTTGTTACAAGGAGGAGGGAGGAAAAAAAAAATCTCAACCTCTGAGGATAGGGACAAGAAGCAATGGGCTTAAATTGCAGCAAGGGCGGCTTAGGTTGGACATTAGGAAAAACTTCCTGTCAGGGTGGCTAAGCACCGGAATAAATTGCCTAGAGTGCAGGGACTGGACTAGATGACCTCTCGAGGTTCCTTCCAGTCCTATGATTTGAGTATGTTTGCTGTGCTCACATAGTTCGCTCTGCTTGTGCATTCCATCCTTTCCCCTACCCTGCCCTCTCTATTTAGCACGCTCTACCTTTTTTGCCGCCCCAAGCAGCGAAGCGCAAAAAAAAAAAAAAGTGGCAGCCAAAGAAGAAAAAATAAAAAAGCTGCCGCCGAAGAAGAAAAAATAAACCGAAGTGCCGCCGCCGAGGAAGGGAAAATGAAAAAGCTGCCGTCGAAGTGCTGCCGAGGGATGAGTGCTGCCGCAAAAACGGCCGGCCCCTTCGGCTTTGCTGCCCCGGGCACCAGCTTCCTTAGCTGGAGCCTCAAGCCGGCCCCGCTACACTACAGTTTATGCTGGCATAATTTGTCATTCAGGAGTGTCAATAAACCACCATGACATAAGTTACGCCGGCATAAGCGCTAAGGAGCACAGTGCTATGTCTCCCGTTGGCATAGAGTGTCTTCAACACATGCGCTTCAGCGCTGCAGCTCTGTAGGTACAACTGCAGTGCTAGACAGGCCTCGGTTGTAAGCTCTTTGGGGCAGGAACGATCTGTAGAGTACCTAGCATAAGAGAGTCCCATTCTTTGCTGGTCCATGAGGTATTGCCCTAATAAACACAATGAATAATAACTTAAGACACTCAGAAATACGGTGCCTCATTTCCTGTGTCTTTTTCAGAAAGGTTCATAAGCTTTCTGACTTCTTCAGTACTAGGTTTCAGAAAAAGGGTTTTAGATGCTAACACCATCAGGCATTTATTTGTTGTGAATAGGAGCTACCACTGATCTGTGTCATTATCCTAGGACGTGGCTTGATCAGTACTGCTACATCAAAAGAAGAAAGACGTGGTGAAAATGCATTGTTATGTATAAAGCCATTGGGGAAACCATGATGTGTCATGAAAAGAACATAAACCATGGGTTAAGTCTTTTAGGAAGTAAAGAGGCAGATCTTCAGAGAAAGATGAAGTGTTTTTCACATCTTAGAAAAGAATCTTAAAAATGTTTTTTTGATGTTTATACATGTGAAAAATTAGCATCAGGTTAGAAGGAAAAAAAAACAGATTTGTGTAGCAGCTCAGACAGAACAACTCTTCCGTGTGAAGGCAATCGTTTTCTAAAATAGCCTAAACATTCCTTTTTTAGGTGATGAAGTGTAAGTAGTAGTTACAGTATGCTCCCAGGTCCATTCTTCACACCATTTTGAAAGGCTACTTCTGAGTAGAGCTGAGTGAATCATGGATTTTTCAGTTTTCTGGCAATACCAAAATTATAATAATAATAATAATAATAAATTCAGATTGAACCAAAAACAATTTTCCTCAGCAAATCAAAGTCAGAAAAATCTTCAGTTTGGTAGAAATTAAACATTGCATTTTGTCCTGACATAAAAAATGTGTTTCCAGTGCAGGCATTTTTACAAAAGCAAAGGACTAGATTCATAAAGTGTTGTGGGGGAAGAAGAGGCCCTCCCTTATAACCAACAGCCTAGTGGTTAGGTTACTTTCCTGGGATGTAGGGAAATCCAGTTTCAGTTCCCCCCTCTGCCTGATCTGAAAAGAGATACAAACCTGGGGCTTTCACATTGCACAAGCTGTTCCAGCCACTAGGCTATGGGATGTTCTGGTGTGGGGGATCCCTCTCAATCTCTCCCGCACCACTCCCAGAAGGGGCCGGCACCATGTCCCTGTGGCCCCTGGAGGTGGGGGAGAGGGCTCTGTGTGCTGCCCTCGCCTGCGGGTACCTCCCCCGCAGCTCCCATTCGCCAGGATATCGGAATTTTCAGAGCCCGCCTGAGCCCCACTGTGCGCCGCTGCCACCCTGGAGCTGCTCAAGGTAAGCTGTGCTGGGCCACAGCCAGCACCCCTTCTCCACTCCAACCCCCTGCTCTGAGCCCCCTCCTGCACCCCCGCTCCAACACCCTGCCACACCCTCCTGCATCCCAACCCCTTGCCCCGAGCCCCCTCATACACCTCACACCGCTCCTCTGCCTGAGCCCCTTCCTGCACACTCTCTCCTGCACCCCAACCCCCTGCCCCAGCCCTAAATTCATGGCCCTGCATGCAATTTCCCCACCCAGATGTGGCCCTCGGGTCAAAAAGTTTGCCCACCCCTGCTTTAGTACCCAGTATTTCCTCTCTGTGTAGATGCTTACACGCTGTAATCAAGTTACATCTCAATCTTCATTTTGATAAACTAAACAGGTTGAGTCCTTTAAGTCTTTCACTGTAAGGCCTTGTCTTTAGTCCTTGAATAATTTTTATGGCTCTTTTTTCACCCTCTCCAGTTTTCAATGTCCCTTTTAAAATAGAGACACCAGAACTAGATGCAGTGTTCCAATGTCAGTCTCATGAGAGATAAAATGGTCATCCTACTTGTCAGGCTCATAGTAGAGGCCTCTCTATGGGATGGGGGAGCAGACAGATACCTATATATACCACAGTGTTGGTATTTAATACTCTAAATGCTCTTTATTAATCACGATATAGGTCTCACTCACTCCACATTCATATCCCAATCATACTGCACCAGAGTCCGAAGATCAGAACAAAGTCCCAACGACCAGTTGAGATTTAGTCTGATCACAAGGTGTGGAGAGCTGGCGTTGCACACCTTTTCACAAACAGGGCCCTGGATCGATGGATGACTCCAAATTTCAGATATGTCAGGAAACCATTTATAGACCAGTCCATTGCTTCATCAGCTCTCTGTCTCTGTTCACTGGACCTTTCACCCACAACTCCAAGAAAACAGTCCCAGGCAGGCTGCCATAATCCGAGGCATTCCATTTCCCGCAATTTTTGTCCACAGCTGTAACAGATACATTATCATAACAACACAGCTGGTGTTATTCCCTTTTCTGCTGATTTGTCCCATGGACATAAAAAAGTTGTTTTGCATGAACAGTTCTTGAATGCTCAAAACCTTAAATCCTCACTTCAGTTGCCAGCATGCAACTCATGTACTCATGTCAAGCATACTCCATTCACACTAGGCCTCAATGGCCTATAGTGTGTGTCAAGGTTCTTTCCCCACTCTGAACTCTAGGGTACAGATGTGGGGACCTGCATGAAAGACCCCGTAAACTTATTCTTACCAGCTTAGGTTAAAAACTTCCCCAAGGTACAAACTTTGCCTTGTCCTTGAACAGTATGCTGCCACCACCAAGCATTTTAAACAAAGAACAGGGAAAGAGACCACTTGGAGACATCTTCCCCCAAAATATCGCCCCCTCCCCCAAGCCCTACACCCCCTTTCCTGGGGAAGGCTTGATAAAAATCCTCACCAATTGGTACAGGTGAACACAGACCCAAACCCTTGGATCTTAAGAACAATGAAAAATCAATCAGGTTCTTAAAAGAAGAATTTTATTTAAAGAAAAGGTAAAAGAATCCCCTCTGTAATATCAGGATGGTAAATACTTTACAGGGTAATCAGATTCAAAACATAGAGAATCCCTCTAGGCAAAACCTTAAGTTACAAAAAGACACAAAAACAGAAATATACATTCCCTCCAGCACAGCTTATTTTACCAGCCATTAAACAAAAGGAAGTCTAAAGCATTTTCTAGCTAGATTACTTACTAACTTTACAGGAGTCGTAAGGCTTGCATTCGTGATCTGTTCCCAGCAAAAGCATCACACAGACAGACAAAACCCTTGTCCCCCCCTCCAGATTTCAAAGTATCTTGTCCCCTCATTGGTCATTTTGGGTCAGGTGCCAGCGAGGTTACCTTAGCTGCTTAACCCTTTACAGGTGAAAGGATTTTGCTTCTGGCCAGGAGGGATATTATAGCACTATATACAGAAAGGTGGTTACCTTTCCCTTTATATTTATGACAGCATGTTATCATGTATACTGCTACATGTCCCAGTATACTCACTTCTCCCCTGTTTATACAACCAAGGATTGCATTAACCTTTTTTGGCCACAGTATTTTAGTAGGAGCTTATGTTGAATTGCTTGTCCACTGTGATCCCTAAATCTTATTTTCCGACTCACTGCTTTCCAGGATACAATTTCCCATTGTGTAAATATGGCCTATGTTCCTTTGTTTCTATATGTAAACTTTACCTTTGGTTGTATTAAAATGCATTTTGTTTGAATGGGCCCAGTTTACCAAGTCATCCAGATCATTCTACGTCTGCTGTGTCATCTGTAAGTTTTATCTCCAGTGATTGTATAACTATTTCCAGCCCACTGATGAAAATGTTGAATAGAATCCGTTCTGCCCCCGATCCCTGCAGAACCTCCATAGAAACACCCCCATTCAATGATTCTCCTTTCACAACTACTATTTGAGATCTGTCAGTCACTTTTTAATCCATTTAACATGTGCTTTACTGATATTACATGGTGCTAACTTTTCATCATAATGTTGTGTGGTACTGAATCAAATGCCTTACAAAAGTCTAAGTATATTACATCTATCCTGTTACGATTATCAACCAACATTATTTCATCAAAGAATTAAATCAGGTTTGTTTGAGAAACCCTATTTTCCATAAAACCATGTTGATTGGCATCATTTATGTTCCTATCCTTTAATTTTTTATAAACTGAGTCAGTACCAATAATGAAATTATTTTGCCTAGGATTGATGGCAGGCTAACTGGCCTATTGTTACCTCATCCCATTTGGCTTTTTTGAATATTGGCACACTCTTCCAGTCTTCTGCTATTCAAACTAGAGAGGCTTCTGTTTCTACATTATAGAAGGTGGGAATAGCCTAGTCTGAATTACTGAATTAAGCCTAGTTCTAAAGGCTTAAATAAACATAGCTTTTAATTTGCTACTATTGTGAAGTTTCATAAGTCTAGTGGTATGGATAGCTGAAATCTCCATACTGTGTTAAAAGTTGGGTTTGCTTTGGAAGCTAATGACTAATTCTATTTTCATTCAATTTCTGATTCATTCACTGATTTAAAGGCTTGTTCTTCTATTACTTATTTGAGAATTAAGGCTAATTGAAGTCTCAGTTGCTGTAATTTTCTTCCATGGGGGTAAAACATTTTGTGTTGTACAACTTTACTTTGAAAATAATTTAAAGAATAGTAAGAGAGCACCCAAAAAATCAATAAGATTAAATACAAGCTAAAAATGTAACTTTGAGATTTACTTTCAACATCTGTAATTTAGCTCCCCATGGAGATTTTTTTTCCTAAAGGGGAACCTTTTGGATCAAGCTGTGCATGCATGCTAATAGAAATGTTGGTGTCACACAGCTGGAAATAACAAGTCTGGCAGTTTTCTGAAGTCTAGCTATAATTAGTGATTTACAGGTTCTCTCCCAGCTCTGAGTGTGCATCAAGGATGTTGTTTGTTGTTGTCTGTTAACTTTAATACTTAATACTACCTGACTTAAGTAACAAAGAAACTACATCTCTGCAAAGAGCAGTTAGTAAAGGTGTTCACTGTTGCACTAAGTGAAGACTCAGTGGAAAATGTTGTATGGACATACTGCAAGACACTAAAACTTCAGGTGATAATCTTTCATAGTAAATATACATTTCAGATAGCAGAATTAATGTTTTCTCCTATGCCAGAGTTATTTGAAATTTCTGGAGGTTTATGCTCATCTACAGATCAATGCAGCATAGCTTTGGCTTGATGAACATCTAATCTTTGGCAACCATGGAAGGTTATTTATGATTTTATTAAAAAAAGGAGGACTTGTGGCACCTTAGAGACTAACAAATTTATTTGAGCATAAGCTTTCGTGAGCTACAGCTCACTTCATCAGATGCATTCAGTGGAAAATACAGTGGGGAGATTTATATACACAGAGAACACGAAACAATGGTGTTACCATACACACTGTAACGAGAGTGATCAGGTAAGGTGAGCTATTACCAGCAGGAGAGCGGGGGGTCGGGGGGTACCTTTTGTAGTGATAATCAAGGTGGGCCATTTCCAGCAGTTGACAAGAACGTCTGAGGAACAGTGTGTGTGTGTGTGTGTGTGTGGGGGGGAATAAACTGGGGAAATAGTTTTACTTTGTGTAATGACCCATCCACTCCCAGTCTTCATTCAAACCTAAGTTAATTGCATCCAGTTTGCAAATTAATTCCAATTCAGCAGTCTCTCGTTGCAGTCTGGTTTTGAAGTTTTTTTGCTGAAGAATTGCCACTTTTAGGTCTGTAATCGAGTGACCAAAGAGATTGAAGTGTTCTCCAACTGTTTTTTGAAAGTTATAATTCTTGACATCTGATTTGTGTCCATTTATTCGTTTACGTAGATACTGTCCAGTTTGGCCAACATACATGGTAGAGGGGCATTGCTGGCACATGATGCATATATCACATTGATAGATGTGCAGGTGAACGAGCCTCTGATAGTGTGGCTGATGTGATTAGGCCCTATGATGGTGTCCCCTGAATAGATATGTGGACACAGTTGGCAACAGGCTTTGTTGCAAGGATAGGTTCCTGGGTTAGTGGTTCTGTTGTGTGGTGTGTGGTTGCTGGTGAGTATTTGCTTCAGGTTGGGGGGCTGTCTGTAAGCAAGGACTGGCCTGTCTCCCAAGAGCTGTGAGAGTGATGGGTCATCCTTCAGGATAGGTTGTAGATCCTTGATGATGCGTTGGAGAGGTTTTAGTTGGGGGCTGAAGGTGATGGCTAGTGGCGTTCTGTTTTCTTTGTTGTGCCTGTCCTTCTGGGTACTCTTCTAGGTAACTTCTGGGTACTCTTCTGGCTCTGTCAATCTGTTTCTTCGCTTCAGCCCGTGGGTATTGTAGTTGTAAGAATGCTTGATAGAGATCTTGTAGGTGTTTGTCTCTGTCTGAGGGGTTGGAGCAAATGCGGTTGTATCGTAGAGCTTGGCTATAGACAATGGATCGTGTGGTGTGGTCTGGATGAAAGCTGGAGGCATGTAGGTAGGCATAGCGGTCAGTAGGTTTCCGGTATAGGGTGGTGTTTTTGTGACCATCGCTTATTAGCACTGGAGTGTCAGGAAGTGGATCTCTTGTGTGGACTGGTCCAGGCTGAGGTTGATGGTGGGATGGAAATTGTTGAAATCATGGTGGAATTCCTCAAGGGCTTCTTTTCCGTGGGTCCGATGATGAAGATGTCATCAATATAGCGCAAGTAGAGTAGGGACATTAGGAGACGAGAGCTGAGGAAACGTTGTTCTAAATCAGCCATAAAAATGTTGACATAGTAAAACTATTTCCCCATGTTTATTCCGCCCCCCCCCCCCCCCCCCCCGTTCCTCAGACGTTCTTGTCAACTGCTGGAAATGGCCCACCTTGATTATCACTACAAAAAGGTACCCCCCCGACTCTCCTGCTGGTAATAGCTCACCTTACCTGATCACTCTCGTTACAGTGTGTATGGTAACACCCATCGTTTCATTTTCTCTGTGTATATAAATCTCCCCACTGTATTTTCCACTGAATGCATCCGATGAAGTGAGCTGTAGCTCACGAAGGCTTATGCTCAAATAAATTTGTTAGTCTCTAAGGTGCCACAAGTACTCCTGTTCTTTTTGCGGATACAGACTACCACGACTGCTACTCTGAAACCTATGATTTTATTGTTAATCTAAAATTGTTCCAGTTCTTTATTTCGAATATGTGTACACAGATGTAGAACTGTGCATTAGCACTTTCTGTGCAATTGCGGGTGTGTAAAACAGGTGACAATTCATCAGAGTGGCTGAAGATTCACATTCACACAAAACCAGAGGCCCCGCTATCCCACATGGGTGGTGATGGGGCACTGCACAGCAGAGCCTCCCCCTGCTTCTGAGTTGGAGAGATGGAATTAATCTTCCCAATTGTTTCATACTCCAGCTACATAGAGTGCAAATAGTCAGGCTCCTATGCAGTTGCAGTGAATATCCATCCTTAATGAACAACAGATAATTTGTTCCACTAGATGCTGAATCCTAAATCTAGCAGTGAGATTATGCTGGCTGAAGGAGCATAGCTGAAAAAGCTCAAATATTAAGTATCCACATTTGCTTATAGTAAGTCTCTGCAAAGCCTGTTTGGTTTGTGTTCTCTGAATGTGCATATGTAGTCAGCCTATGGGTCCCATTACAAAGCTAAAGCAAATCTAGGAACTTCTCAAACTTTAAAAATAAAATGCCAATTAAACACAGACTAGGTTCCTCAGAGATTTGTGTGTGCAAGACTGATTCAGGAGATGTATATTTTCTCTAAAAAGGAGAAAAATGTCATGAGCATATAAAGGTTAGGAAGATTATCATCTGTTGAAACTGTGAGAACTGGGTAGAATTTCATCTCTCTCTTGTGAGGAATTATGTGGAGATGGAAACTATGAAGTGGAAAAGAGGAAAATGACCAATTTTATTTTAACTGCGATTAAAAACAGTATACCAGTGTAAGAAACTTAAAGGCAGAAAGACATGAATTGGAATGCTTGGCCCTAGTTGAGGATATTGACAAGTTTTTTGTTTGTTTGTTTTTAAAAAAGAGCAGAATGATAAATCAAAGCAATATTGTATTATCTAGATGTAAACTATACTGGAAGGACAAATTAGGTCAAAGATGTGTGGGAAGTAGAGATTACATTTGAATAGAGAGGACCATATGGTAGAATTTGAAGGGATACAAGTCCCAAGTCAGAAAGACACAAATATATTAGTAGGGTTATTTTATTGGCCACCAGATCAGGCATATGATAAGGCTACAAGTCTAATGAAACTGGATTACCTGGTTATTTCACCTACTGTTAAACTGCCCAAATGTTGGGATAAACTTTAAAGAAATTTTACTTGGATCAGTTAGCGGTAAAATACAAAAGAGAAACACCTGCTCTTTAATTAGCTTTCTCATTAAAAAGACAAACAAACAACAAAAACCCACCTTTCTGAACTAAAAAAAAGTTAGGTAATTAAAATCCTTAGACAGTCTTGAGAGTACCTAAATTTACCATAATATTCACAGGAAATATGCATATCCCTTTAAAAAAATCCCAGAAAAGAAAGAAATAATACGGTTATATAGCAAAGGCACAAGAGGCTATGGAAGCTAAATAAATGTCTGTCAAAAAGTGAAAATTAAGCTCAAATGAAGTCATTAGAAAGATAAAATGTAAGATATTGCTTCTTAGCTACCTAATGCCTATTAAAGAGCAAAAAGGAACTCATTGGATTCATTTGATTACCAATAAATAAAGGAAGTAATTAGAGTGAGGATAAAATGTTATGGAGACATTAAGGGCCAGACTTTTCAAGGCATTTAGGCACCTAAAGATGCAGGTTAGATGCCTAGTGGAATTCTCAAAAGCACCTAAGCACCTCTCATTAGGTACCTAAGTGCTTTAGAAAAATCACACTAGGTGCCTACCTGGGCCTTAAGGTGCTTAAATCACTGGCCCTCAGTGATTTATTTGCATCTGTCTTAACTGCAGAAAATATTGGGGAGACACCAATTATCTTCATGTAATAAAGAGGGCCAGACCCACTCCTTTCATGTGATTAAAATTGAGATGATGCCAGAATTAAAGATGCTGGAGAAAACTGGTAAACTGAAGAGCAACAAGTCCCTAGGACCAGAAGGTATATATCCAGGAATTGTGAAGGAACTTAAGAATGAAGTGGCTGATCTGGAGTCTCATTAGAATCATCTGCAGTGCCCATCTTTAAAAGAGTGACTGGAGGTACCCGTAATTCTGATAATTACAAATACATAAAGTTTATTTTTGTACCATGGAAATGATAAACATCTAAATGAACATGAGATTTATACAGACAAACAGCACACTTTCCGTAAAGGAAACTTGTCCAATATTTTATGAAAACTTGTGGAAGCAAATACTTGCTCAGACTAACATTCAGAGAAAGCAAAAGGGACAATGGATACCAGCAATGTGAATTTTTGTTTCTATTTAAATGGGTTTTACTAATTTTTTTTAGTATGCACCTAGCTCTGCTTTTGACCTTAAAATTGCATGCATGTACAGATTGAATATTTTCACTTTTCCTTTTCATACTGTGGTATAGAGAAACCTACTGTACATTATATCTAACTGTACCTAGGATCAATGCTTCCCTGCATAAATGTAGCTACTGCTGTAAAGAGGGGTGTGGTATCTTATTGACCAGCAGACCAACTCCTTTATTAGGAAGAAAATTCTGTACAGAAGTAAGTTAACAAAATGTCCTACTACTCTCCTGTTGCAGCCTGCAACTGCGCTGTGCTCCTTTGTTTCTATTGCCCAGCATACAGCACCTCATAGGAAAACGAGGCAACTGCAGCGAGACAGGACGTGTGGCATCTCTAGGTTTCCTGGAGGACTTACTCTATTGTACTCTATTTATATGGGGCATGAAATAGTGTTCGCAACTCTTGTGACATTTTTACGAATGATGGGATTTCAGCTGAGACTGGGGTCCCTTTGGCTCTGCCAGGACAAGCTCCTTTTCTAGCAAATCTGAGCCCTGCCTGGGTGTAGGGACCCCCTTCTGATTGGCTGTCTGCCCTACTTGCCCACCTCCTGGGCCAGAGCAGTCAATCAGAGCTGTTATAGGTTGAATTCTCTCCCCTGCCCATCTGCGATCCAATACCATTCTCGAAGGAGGATGGAGCTAAATAGCCTAGGAGCTTAAGGCAGCTCTTTTCCCTCCTCCCCACAGCCCTCCCATGTGCAATGGGGAGAGAATGGTGCCTCTGCTCCTCCTCCATCTCCCTTGCAACAGCTGGCCTGGGAAGAGGCAGAGGGGGGTGAAGAAACTCAGAAGGAGCAGAGATGAGGCTGGGGGGTTGAACTGGTATGGGAACGGGGGGCAAGGATTGGTTTTGAGAATGAGAGCAGAATTAATAGCAGAGGCACGGGCAGAGGTATAAGTTAGAGCTCCTGCAGCATAGGTAAACTCCAGGGGGAGTTCACAAAGCAAGAGACAGGCCAAAAACACAGCGTAACTTTTTTTAGGGGGAAAAAAATCAAACTCATGATCTTAATTTTTGATCTCATGAGGCTGGTAATACTGAAAAGAAGCTCTGACTGCAGAGCGACCTATGTCAGGCTCCTCTTGCTCAGTTACTTCATTAATATAGTTCATATTTCCTGACCACCTGAATGATGATTTTCATTTGGAGAAGCCAGATGTAAAATCCATTCAGTACTTGGTTCATGATGATAAGCATTTGACTAAAAATCCAGGGATAATGTAAATGGTAGTGTGTGTTACCTAGATACTGATGTGGCAGAAGAGCAGGGTTTTAACAGAAAAAGGACATAGGAACGTCTATGAAAGGTTTAAGTTAAGGAGCCATTCCTGTTTCCTTTTCTTGATCAAAACCTCACATTTCTACCTGAGAGTCATACCAATGTCTAATTTATGCCATAGAATCATAGAATATCAGGGTTGGAAGGGACCACAGGAGGTCATCTAGTCCAACCCCCTGCTCAAAGCAGGACCATGATCTGTCACTGATGAATTTGGCTGTTTGTATTCCACAGGTTATGATCCAGAGTCAGGTCCTTAATGGGACTGAAAAATGTGGTCATTGTGAATCAGTACTTACCAAACAAAGTGTGTGGCTTTGGCTTAAATTAAATTATCTGACAGCATCTGCTACATAATGGAGGTGGATCTTACAGCTGGCACGTCTTACTGAAGCACTGGGCACTTGTAATGCTGACAAGCCAGCCTGCATCAGCCAGAGCAACCATGGAAATTCATAGCTTGCTCAAGGAATTATTGAAATATCAAGCCCTACAGCTAGCTGTATTTAGAATATACCTTACTGGGTTGTCAGTGTGAGTAGTGTCATATTCCTAGATCCACCCAGCAAATGCCATATAGATAAATAAAAGGAGGTTTTGGTATTTGTATTGAGTTGAAAAGGACCCAGATCGACCTCAGGTTGTGATTTAACACACACAACCACCCCTACCTCCCTTTGAATGTGCTTCCAATGGAGAAATGAGCAAGATAAATAGGATGATTTGAGTCCTTTCACTAGTACTTTATATGAGCTATTGAGGTGTATGACATATGGGACCACCTCTGATAAAGCACAGAAAACACGAGTGGGAGTAGAAGTAATAGGCTCTTTTATCACCAGTTGTCTCAGCATGGCTCACTCAGCATTCAGCTTTTGCATTACCAGTTAAACCTGAAGAGGATTTTTTTTTTAACTTTTCCCTTCTAATTTTGCTAATTTGATCAACTTTGCAGATGCATAGGCCAGACAGACATGCATCACACTAGTAGCAAAACAACCCTGCAGTCTGCCTCAAAGCTTTACTGTTCCAGCCAGTGCAGTATTTACAAACCCCACCAGTTTCACATTTGGCTCATCTGGTCATCTTTACTGAACATTCACCCAAGTAAACTGGCACACAGCACAGCCTCAAAATAATAGCCTATAGGGGCCAAGACCAAAGCCTTTTATCCAATCCCTGGAACTTTAGGATTTTGGATGAAAGTTATCCAGAGCAGCTGGAGTGTGTTATGCTCTCATGAGAAAAACAAAACTGTCACCCCAGATAGGGAGGATAGTTATAGTGGGAACGGTGGCTCATGACAGTTCTATAACATCGGTACATAAGAGGGTTGGAGACTGATTTTGTTCCTGGTGAATAGGCCCCCTCACACTTCATCCTTCCCCTTTAGACCTTCCCTCATGCTGCTGAAAGAGAGGGAGGGTGAAGAGGACTCCTTACTTCTTTCCCAGCAATCTCCAGGTGAAAGATGGAGAGAACCCTTTATCCAGGGAGTTCCACATCTAAGTGGTGAAGAGGGATGCCACACCGCACGCACACAATATTGGTAGGAATGGAGAGGACACATTCCCTACCTTGGGAGCCTAACCTCCAGGCATGGGAAAAGGATTGGAGATTTCCTGGGGAGAACAACTTTGGAGGGAGAAAGAGGGTTAATTCCCCCACTCCCAAGCCATGGCACTCAATACCACTTAATAGGCCTAATCTCTTTCCCATCACATCAGTTATCTGATTGTCCGTGTTGCCTTTACCCATTGCTCCCCAAAGTGTTACCTTGTGATGACCAGTTCCCTGCAACCCTCCCCCGCACTCCATCTTCACTTTGTGGGGGACTGGCATTGGTTGCAAGACGAAAACTTCTGCCTTTTTCTCCCACCCAGCACAAATGGATCACGATCTCCTATCAGTAATATATGTTCTTAGGCAACTTCTGGGCTTGTCAATCTTGTTATATTTCCTGGTTCAAAATGCTACTTACCTTCTGTCTCAGACACTGGAAATCTTGAGATAACTACTCTTTTACAAGATTTCTGATCCTGTATTGCGTGCAGTCTTGCCATTCCGGGGATGGGATACTCAGGCAGAACAGAGGAGGGACAAAGCAGACAAAAAGAGTAGCATATTTTTAAATCAGAACAAACATTAGAGACAGTATATGGGGGGAACAGTGACAGGAGATAAAATCCCTTTGCAAAACAGAGAGATAATATGTTAAATGCTACATAAAAGAAACAAAAGGAATACTTGTGGCACCTTAGAGACTAACAAATTTATTAGAGCATAAGCTTTCGTGAGCTACAGCTCACTTCATTGGATGCATACAGCGTATGCATCCACTGTATGCATCTGATGAAGTAAGCTGTAGCTCACAAAAGCTTATACTCTAATAAATTTGTTAGTCTCTAAGGTGCCACAAGTACTCCTTTTTTCTTTTTACGGATACAGACTAACATGGCTGCTACTCTGAAACATAAGAAACAGTAACTTTTTGCAAAAAAACCCCAAAGCAAAGCAGTTATATCTGAATGTTAAATACTATAAAATAGTGATGTTATATATTGCAATTGATGCCAAAAAAGACAGAACTTCACCACTTCTCTAACCACCTGGGAGGAGCAAAAGATGGATAATGTTCTGAAATCAATATCTCTCCATTTCTGCCTTGTTTTAATATGACCAGGCTAACTCATCATTCTGATCTGAGCTTTCCTTGTCTTTTATTTTTACTCTTTCATCTTGAGAAGGCTATGATGTATGGAAGAGAGATGTGGTTTGAGCATAGGACCAGCAGCTTGAAACCTGATTCCAATACTTTCACTAATACCAACTGTTTCTGCGGCCTGAGAAAAGTAATTTAGGCTGAGATTTCTAAAGCAGTCTAAGGAATTTAGATGCACATCTTCCTGGAAGGCTAATGAAAGATAAGTCAGTCTAGGGGATTTAGATATCTTCTATTAGCCTTCCAGGAACACTTGCATCTAAATCTGCTTTGAGGGATAATATTATTTACCTACAATGTCTCTGAGAAATGGTGTAAGGATTAAATATATGTAAATCATTCTGAAAATAAAAATGCAATGCAAGTGCTGAGTATTATTTTCTCGAATATTGGTTCAAATGAGAATACAGGACTTTATTAGCATCCATAACATTCTTTCAATATTTAGTTAAGTATTTTCTTTTTTAAATTCTATTGACCATTGGCAATTCTAGTTTACCTTTGGATGGTGCACATTATTGTTATATATACTGGTGCAGGCTTCTGACTGCTGGGTCTCACAGCCCAGTGCTTTAATCAGAAGGCCATTGTTTGCCTTTCTGAAACCCCAGCCTCATTCATTATATAACCCTATCTCATTTCTGTACATCCTGTAGGGGAAAAAAGTATGATATCCTATAGTTATAGACTATCTTAATGTATATGCACACAAGGGCAGAATCAAGGTTATGTGGCAATCTTAATCCTGACATTTCCTAACTTTTGAATTTCATATTACAATACACACAACAACAGGTAAAAGTGAAAGTAAGTTTGTTAGTGTTGAACATTCCACTCTCTTTTGTGCAGGTTTAGGTATGCTCTGCACATGCCTACTGGATTGGGCCCCACACTCAAGATAGGTGAGGGAATGCCTAGTTGGGAAGCCCTCTGGATCTTTGGCATTAGATGGCAAGCTGCTGAGGGATGTTATGAGATAAGTGGTTGTGCACATCCCCAGATGCTGAAACTTGGGCACCTCAGGGACTTTAACAGTGGAAATTTAGGCATCTAGTGACTTTAGGCACCTACAGGCTTAGGTGGCACTGAACAGGGGTTTTGTGAATGCCAGTATCACCTAAAATGACAAATAGTTAGGTATCTAAGTCCCCCTTGTGAATGTAACTCTGTGTCTTTCTTGCATTAAACCCTGGTCCTGCCAACAAGATCTTTACTCATGCAAATAGTCCCTCTAAAGTCAATGGATCTAACTAGGTGCATAAGTTACATGCATTTTTACCTGTTTGCTGGACTGGGGCCCTTCTCATTGAGAATCAGTTTGCATACCAATAAGAAAGAGGAATAAAGACCCAAAGAAATGTGTAAGGTGGGAAGAAATCAATCAGGACATAATCTTCACCTTTAGCTATGATGCTTACAATCTAGGTAGATGAAAAGCATTGTCTTTTTTCTGTGCCAGACTTCTAAGCACATCTCAGTTTTATCTCTCTGCCTCTTCCCTGTAAAGTTAAAATAAATAAATAGGGTAGGTATCTATAAGTGATTAATCATTTATCCAAGTAAACTATAATATTCTGTTTCAAACCACATAAAAAAGTAATCATAATTTCTTAATAATTGACTCTGAACCAGACATAATGAAATAAAAAGGGAGGTGTGTGGGTGGTAGAGGAGGGAAGGAACCAGTGCGGCTGATCTTTTAAGCCTTATCTAGTTTATCATTTTCAGAAGCAACCTAATGAGTGCAATCCCACCTTGCCATACAGAGTGAGACAAAAAATAGATTTTTTAATTCTATGTGTTGGGATGGGGGCAGGAAGGTAATATCAACTGGTGAGTAATCTCCATTCTGGGTAGACAGTAATCTTATGTCTCAATATGAATGTATGCATGATTTTAATAAATAGAATAATCAATTCTTTTTAGTTATTAATTCTGAACCAAGAATAGAATAATAAAGCAGACAACTAAGACTCATTGTTTTTTATTAGGCAATCTCCTCTTTCCAGTATTATCTTCAGCAGTAGCCTCGTAAAGATCACCGTTGCGTCTTTCAAGTGTGAGGGAATGGTTGTTCCCTCACTATTTTATTAATGACCTTGAACACTACTCTTTGTTCTCGTCTCTCTTCTATTTTTATTTCTTCTGTGTAGGTTTTTGCATTTCACCCATCTCTTTTATTCTCCCTTTCTTTTTCAGTCCTTAATTCAACCAAATTGCTGGGGGAATATACTTATTGGCTAATTTTATTAACATTTTGTTCTTCTCACTTAGCCAGCTCATTTATTTCAGTTCTGCACCAGGGATCTGTGTCCCTGAGACATTTTTGGGCTTCAGATTAGTAGTAACAGTACCTAGAAGAGTTACAATACCCTGTCAGTTCCTGGGCCTAAGCAGAAGTCTTTGTTGTAAAGAATCAGCTATGGTAATAAAGCAAACCATGAAACAGGACAACCAGATAAATAGCCAGAGACACTAGTAGTTAGCTAATGTAGGCTATTAATCTATGGATCCTTCAGGTAATTTTCTACCTTAGCCATTAAGGGAAAACTCTTAATGCTGGTCATCTTTTCCTGCTCAAAAAACAGTTAGCTAGAAATTAAAATGCAACAGGTAAAGACCTCCAGTTAATTCTTTAGCTGTTCAGAACATGGAGCCTTGTCCTATAGATTTTATATAGACGTTTAATATGACTTTTGCAGGGCATAAGATACCCTACTACAATTTTTGTAGCTCCTTGGCCTTCCCTCCAAAAAGAAGTTCCTAAGGGACTTGGTGTCATATACAGAATGTGCACATTGATTTGTAAATTAAGGTTATCAATGGGTTGTAATAAGTCTCATAAAAAGAAAAAAATCTGCCTAAGTTCTATGGGTTTACCTTTTATCACCTATTCTGGAAAGACAAACAGGCAGAACTTGGAGTGCCCAGATCGATTTTCCAAGTCTGAAATGTTATTCTGAAAAGAATTTAATATTTTGTTCTGTGTGAAATTAGCATTCTGGGTGTCTAGTCATATATTTCAAAGGAAGAGCTCTGTTCCTTTGCATTTTGAGAAGTTCATCTCTGCAAAGCACCTTGCAGTGACTCTGGTTTCAATTTTGATTGTGTCTGTAGACAGCCTCTTAGCAAGGTGTGGATTTTATCATAGTAATAGTGGTGCTGCCATTCCACATGTTGCATTAGAAGTATGCCTACGGACATAATAGAAATTAAAACCAGAGTACCATCTGCCAAATTTCCTGGGTAACTTTAGATAACTTTGTTTTTCTGGGTATTCTCTGTATCTTTGGTTAGCTGGCCTATGCTGTGGCCATTCCTCTAGGGTTACCTGCTAATAATTTTGTGTTGGCTAATGCTCTAAGCACCAGTTTAAATGCCATATGGAGCCACGGAAGGAATTTAAATTCAAGACACATTTATCTTCTGTCAGTATTAATGGAAGGTATCATTCCCTGCCCCCTGTCCATATATGTTAAACAGCTCATCTAAATAGATAAAGCTAACTCAGTTAAAAAAAGGTGGGGAGATCTCCACATTTATCCTGTTAGGTGTGTCTCATACAAACTGTTTCCCATCATTCTTTACATTATAATACAATAAGTGTATGGTACAAATGACAAAAGTCAATTGTGTAAATGTGCATGTTCCACTGCAAGTAATGTGCAGAGTGACACAGGCAGCTCAGGAAAAAGAGGGAGAGGGAAAGATACAGGAAGCCAGCTCCAGAGGGCAAGTATTGCAGAGGGAAAAGGCTGTTGCACAAACAATAGAACGGTGGTAGAGAGAGGAAGTAGACAAACAGATGAATCTGGGATGAGAGTAAAGAGAATCAGTGTGCATGAGATATGCGGGAACACACCCAAGGATGTCAGTTTTAGGAAGAACAGGAAGCTGCTGCAGGTGACTGATGATGGTGATGCAGTGATCATGCTTATGTAAGTGAGAAGGCAGTAAGGCAGGAACCCAGGCCCATCTTCCACGCTAGGTTTTAGCCTATGGATCCTACAAGAAAAAGTCAAGGTCTGCACAATCCTAAACCTTACTGCTGTATCTCTGGGGTGCTGCCTCCCATGCCTTCTCTCACCCCAACAGTGACTGCAGCCTGCCTCAATCTGGAGCCCCCTTCTACTCTTGGGTACTGGGCTTTATACTGTTCTTGTCCAGCTGAGCCTCATCGCTAATTAACACTCATTACTCTCCGGCTCCTCCTCCAGGTGCAGCATAGGCAGTTAATTGGCCCACTTAGCCACCTTAACCCCTTCAGGCCTTCTGTGGAGTGGATAGCCCATCACAGGGAGGGAAGGGAGCAGCATATGTGTAGTGTTATGGAATGATGGTAGGTAGGTCAGCATATGTAAAAGATCTGGGAGGAGGAGAACAACAACGTCAAGATACTTGTAAATATCCCGCTCGTTTATTATTAATTACATAACAGCACCCAAAACTGTTGGGTCCTTGTGGGGTGTGAGTCCAGGACACATAAAGTAAAACTGGACAAAGCTATTTAGGCAGTGATTGTTTATTACAAAATACCTAGTAATCCAGAAGAGGACCCTGCCCCTAATTGAAATAAGCCAAATACAGGAAGGGAGGAGGAGATTACCTCCTTGGCAGCATTAGGGCTTCCTCCATGTCAAGACTTCCAGCCCAGGAGCATCCTTCAAGTCCCACTTGATCCCATCTCTGGCTCCCCTTTGAAGGCAGATAACTTCACTTGTCCCTTGCAGATTCCTTCAACCAGGATAGGTAGCTGCTCTTCTTTTGTAGGAAAGCAGATCAAGTCTTACCTCAGTTTCCCAAGGATTCTTTGGATGAATACTCTCACAGTACACAGTATAACATCTCTATTGCAATCCACAAAACTCCCACTGACCCAGCAGGCACCTAAACTTGCTCAGAGCCTGAGTTTTCAAAGTTGAAGTTCCCTAGGTGCCTACATTTCAGTCTCTGAGCATGCCCACTGCTGCATGCACCACATGCCCACAGTACTTAATTTATGGGAAAAAAATAGGGGGCACCCTGAATGAATACAGCTGGTCCTGGAGACAGTGCAGAGAAAGGTGCTAGGGTATCCCTTGGCTGTCTCCTGTGCTGGCTCTTCTATGCTGTTGAACACAGTTGCTAACTTTCACGCAGTAAATAAGCACCCCGACTTTCAAAATAAGCCGAAAATCAAGCTAATCCCATTTCAAAACAAGGCCCAAACAAGCCAATCCCTAAGAACCCCAACACTCTCTGACTAGACCCTGCCGGCATGCAGTCTGGGACTGTGGTGGGCCCACTGTGCACCCCTGACTCTCTCCTCACTTGCCCCAGTTTGCTCCTTGAGCTGATAAAAAAAAAAAAAAAAGAAGCAACAAGCTACAAGCCAAAAACTAGCCAACAAGCAACTCACAAGCCAATTAAGCCAAAAACAAGCCCAATTTCTGCATTTTTTCATGGGTTTGGCATGTCTGCTGCTGAGCCAAGGCCAGCTGCTCTAAGACTGGCTGTTTTTCCCCTGTTACCCCACCTTCCCCACATGCCTACTCCCTCACTCATAACTCCCCATTCTGCCCCCACCACGGCATCCCTTCTGCCTGACTGCCTTAAATCCCTGTCTGCCTTTTGCCCCTGCGTCTAACCTGCCTTCCTACCACTGCCTCCTTCCAGCCTTCTGCACACACAACACCCCTTAGCTCTCCTGCTCCACTCCTGGACATTTTGAAACTGTTAGCCACACCAAAGGAATCAGGGAATTGACTCATAATACAGACAATCAAGAGCCATTGTTTCTGGGATCTGTCACTTGTGATGACACAGAGGTTGCTCGGAGAGGGAAACTGAATATCCATGGCAAGACTCAGAGGGCTAGCCACGTTAGTCTGTATCCACAAAAACAATGAGGGGTTTTTACCCAAACCCACTTCTTCAGATGCTGAAGAAGTGGGTTTTTACTCACAAAAGCTTATGCCTTAATAAATCTGTTAGTCTTTAAGGTGCCACAGGACTCGTTGTTGTTTTCATGGCAAGACTATTGACTTTAAAATGGACTCAGGAGCTGACATCACAGTCATTTCAGAAGGGATTTACAGTCTCCTTCAACCTCTCCCAGAGCTGAACTCACCTGCCACAGCTCTGAGTAGCTGGTACATGGGTCAGTTCACCACAAAAACAACTTACAAAGACAAAAGCTATGCATTCAGTGTGCATGTGATCAAAGGATCAAATAGCAACAATCGTCTCACAGTGTGGCAGCCATGATGGGCCTAGTCAGAAAGATGGAAGAACTCGATGGAGGATATGATGATATGATATGATGAAAGGAGATACAGTACAAATCAACTTAAGAGACAATGCTGAAGTATGCAGTGTACAAAAACCTTGACCAGAGAGACCTTAGAAACTACTAGCTGCAGAGTTATGAAAATTCAGAGGACATCATTACCTAGTTGTCATGGGCTATTTTTCCAGGTATATAGAACGAATGTCTTTGAAAGACATAACATGTGGCAGTGTTATTGAGAAACTGAAGTGTAGTTTTGCTCACTTCAATATTCCAGAACAACTAGTGATGGATAATGGGCCATAATTCACTGAAGCAGAATTTAAATCATTCTGAATGAAACATAATTGTGATCATATTAGTAGCAGTTCACATTACCCATAAGCAAATTGAGAGGCTGAAAGAGCTGCACAGACAGCCAAGAAAATCCTATCCAAGGAGATCCATTCCTTGCTCTTCCGAGTTACAGATCAATAGCAACCACTGGATATAGTCCAGCACAGCTCCTGATGGGAAGATAACTCAAAACTGGTGAAAAGAGCTGACAAACACTTTTACAGCAGATGTCATTCAGAGAACTGCCGGGTCTAGAACTGGATTACGGTGTTCATGTCAAAGTGGATGGAGAAAAAGGTCAATTTCAGCTGTGCTAAAGAAAAAAAAATCAGCACTCAGATCATATGTGATCAAGACCAACAATGGAAAGTTCAGCCTAAACTCTTGACATCTACAGTTTGTTTCTCAGAGAGAACAATCAACAGAGCAACCTCTACAGGTGGCAGATGCATAACAAGAAGATAACTCAAGGATTCTGGAGAGACTACAATCAGTCATTGTAACTAATGGACCACTAGATGACCAAATTGTTACATGTTTCGTTAGAAAACCAGTATGACTCAGACACACTTAACAAACTGATCTGTACTGAATTTCAAAGACAGTGTGATAATGTAAATATTGTAAATGGTAGGAATGTAGATCTTAAAAGGGGAGATGTAATAGAATGATAAACTGTATTATTCTGTTCAGCCACTAGGTGGCACTTTGTGTAAAAGACATTATTTAAGCTAACCTCAGCCATACCTGAAAGAGCAGTTGAGGATCTTATGGTGAACACAACTGGTGTCTATAAGCAAGACAGAAGTACATGACAAACACTCACTCTGCTTCCCCCCAGGCCTTCCCCGTCTCTGTCTCCCTTTTCACTCTGACTTTCCACCCGTCCCACAGATGCCCTCTCCCCATTGGGGAGCTCCTCATTCCCTGGGTCCCCTGTGGTGACAGCTCCTGTTCCCTTCCCTCTTTCCCCGCATAGGTCTCCTGTTCCTCTCTCTCACCCCTGGCTCACTAAAGCCTCTGACCACTGATTCCTGACCTCCCTCTCTTCCAGCTGCCTTGATCACTGATCCCTCAGCTCATCCGATCTCCAATTCCTCTCACATGGTTCCCCAGATCCCTGATCCCCTTTCCCATCTCTCTCCCCTGCCTATCACTGGATGAGTGTTTGGTACAAGAGGCAGCAGGCACGAAATGATTGCTGCTGAGGAGCTGGACTGGGCACCAGGTGTGCCTCTTTTTCCTTCTTGGATGAATGGGTTCTAGAGCAGGGCGTCAGAGCCTGGACTCCACCAGGGAAGTGCCAAGGCTGAGCAGTGGGTCCTACTATGGTCGGGGGACCCCTCCCCCGATGAAGTGGTGGTGCCAGGTCTCCTGATTGCTCTGGCAATCTCCCCTCTCTCAGCAGTCTATCCACTTGCTACACCCTGGCTTCCCCCAACCAGAGGGCAGCAGAACCTGCTGCTCTCCCTACAGCTCCTGTCCCTACTGCTGGCAATGCAGGGAGAAGTGGAGTGGGGGAGCAAATCACAGCCCCCCAGTGCTGCTGAGAATTGGGGTAGCCCCTAAAAGTAGACCTCGTGTCTAAGCCCCAGAGTGATTCACAAAACAGGGCATCTAGCCACCTAAATCACAGTGTGCCTGATTTGGTAAGCATGCTCAGAGGCCTGCCTCTGAACTGGGTTCCATTGAAAGTCTGGTTGGAGGAGGAAGAGGTGGGAGTGGTGCCCAATTTATAGCCTAGTGGTTAGATCACTTGTCTGGGCTGTGGACTATGCAGGCTCATGTCCCGCCTCTGCTGGGGGAGCTTGAACTGGGGCTTCCAATTTTTTAGGAGAGTTCTCTAAAGACTGAGGTATTGGATATTCTGTAGCACTCCCTCAGTCTCGCCCATTGAAGTTGTTCCACTGTAAATAATTAAATGGACATTGGGCCAGAGAGCAAGAGAGGGAATGACTCTGTAATCCCATGGTTATGTCTCCTACCTGGGAGATGGGAGACCCTGGGTCCACTCCCCTTTCTCCGATCACTCTTCCATTATTTATCCACATTGGAACAGCTTCAATGGGCCCCACATCAGAATATCCCATAGCTCAGTCCATTGGAATAAAAAAGAATTTTCAGCACAGTACAGAAATTTAAAGGTAGGTACCCTCCAACCATTCATGGATGGCTAGGCACCTCCATGCAGTCTTGGTGCCTATCTCTGCAAGAAGGGTGGGGATTAGCATACCCCTCTCCAGTTGACCTCTTTCACGGGCTGGTTTAGGTGACTCCCCACCTAGCATGCTAGTGTTTGTGGATCACATTCTTCGGGGTCTATCTTTCCCCATTCATTGTATGGAGAGACTAGGTACCTAACTCAGCTTTGTGCAATGCAATGTTGTTCCTGTGATTTTTCTAGCAACCTAAAAGTTAGACGCTGTGATGCTAAGCTTTGGAACACCTAAGTCCCTTTGCGGATCCCACCTGTAGTCTCTGCCCAAAGAGCATAAATGCTAATTAGAGAGAAAAGCATGGTGCAAAGAATTCTCCAGAATAAATAGTAAAGCCTACCATTTTATCTCACAAGTGGGGCAGAGCTTCTGGTATTATACACAGTAGTATTGTATGGGAGACCATGAAAATGCCTGGATGTCAAATGTGAAACTGCTTCTGATAAATGCAATCTTCCCAGATTATTAACACATGTCAAACTGTCAACAACAATCAAGAAATGATAAGATGATTAAGCTTCAGCCTTATTGCCACTGTTTCAGGAGGATTAATTGAATATTTATAGCACATCTTTGGATTCCTAGACTCATTCTGATGGAATATATTACTGCATTTTATTCCATTAGTGTTGTGATTATAAAAGAAGGCAGTTTTTCCACTCCAGAAGGAATTTTGGCATCCTCTAGATGTAATTATAGTGCATGATGATTCACAACACACTTGGCAGGTATTTTCTTGTTTCCACTCATAAAATCAAGCAGAGACCAAAGGCACTTCAAGGAAAATCAGCACATAATATTATGAAAGCACATATTCAGAAAGTTCAGCTTCAAAAGTGGGGTCTTTTTGTCCAACAAAATGAAGAAAATCCACATTTTGCTAAATTCAGTTGGCGACTTAGGTCACTGTCCTGCTTCCATTGACATTTATAAGAATTTTGCCATAGAACTCAGTGGGAGCAGGATCAAACTGTTAGCCTGTAATAAGTAAGACTTGGTTATGCTTAAGAAGAGCGTGATTACTTATATTATTTTAAAGTCTCTAAATATTTTTTCAGATTCTCCTTCCCTCACCTTTCATCCTCCCACTTGTGTCAAAAAACTCTTGGTCAAAACAAAAATAAAAGATCAGATAAAAACACAAGAAAGTCAAAGTTCTCCTTCTGCAACATTTACAAAAAACCTGGGATTTACACACATGCTTTTTGACCAGGTCTCGAAGCAGTTATTTCCAAATACACCTATTAGATACAGACAAAGCTGCCCTAGGACACAGGTATATCCAGCCGCCCTTCCCAATACATTCAAAGTGCATTTCTTACTCTTCTTGTTAATGTCACTTTGACACCTGTGAAATTTTTGCAACAATATGTAGATACCCAACAAAGTATAAATGAAAAAAAAAATTCAACAAATGAATATTTGCGTTGTTTTCTAGCTATGCAAGTTTGTTAAATTTTAAACAAGGATAGTATTTTGCCTGAATGAGAGGCCTAAAACTGCCTGAAGCATCCTATTTGCCTATACTTTGAATCTTTTTACACATCCCTTTTTCTGTATATAGTTCACATTGTGTTTTAGCTGAGAAAGGTCCTGCTCCAAAGCCCATTGAAGTTCATTTACTTTAATGAGCTTTGGATCAAGCTCAACATTTTTCTTTTATTTCTTTTTTGGAGAAGTTTAGGATTTTTTACCATGTTTCAGATTCAGGGGTGTGTCTAATTTCAAACTCTCCAAAGATGAGAATTTTCCAGTCTCTTGGCCCCCCTCCCCCAGCATTTAATAAATTCTGCCAATTAAATGCTCAATCCAAGGGCATATGTGTAGCGTATCGAAATTGAGCAGTATCCCTGAGCCCTTTACTGGCTCTCTCTTACTTCTGTGTTTCAGAAGTCACCAGAAACCTGTCAGAGCAGCAGAGAGAGAGAGTGAGTGTGTGTGTATAGTTAGTTAGTAAACACGGATATTTGGACTCCAGTGTGCCTGTGTTCCTTCATTTTATGTTTGTTGTGTAAAGAACAAGAGACACAGTAATGGTTTCTAAGGGACAACTCCTCAATGGCTGTAAATTGTCATCATGACATTGACTTCAACAGCACAATGGCAATTTCCTCCAGCTGAGGATCTGCCTGCTTATTTCCAGCCACACTAGACTGCTGTACAAATGTCTACTCTTTTCTTAGTAATGCTGCATGATTGAAAATATGGAAAGGTAGGAAAAATTCAATATTTCAAATTTATGTCTGGAAATAGAGAGGATAATAAAATATGGTAATAGACAAGGTGTTACTAGAATGAGAATAAAATGCTAAATCCAGTTAAAACATGTTTTTACTCTTCACATGTAATTACAGTTTTGAGGCGGTACTGTATGCAACTAGTCTATTACTGTAAATCAGAATGGACAGATCTTGTTTTCATTGCTGTTGTGCTGTGAAAGGTGTGGTAGTGGGTGGTTGTTTACTTTTTCTTTCTTTCTTTGTGTAACATTACAAAAAATAAACAGTGTTTGTAAATATTATAACTATTATGATGGTAGTCATAAAACTTAGTAATGGAGGCAAAAATGTGTGAAGTTTACAGACAGGACAAAAACAAACACATACTTGCCTACTTGATGCATGCCTTACATTTTATTCTGACTTAGGTTCCAAGCTCTAAAAGTCATATGAGTCATTATGATTTATTCAGAAGCAACACACAGGTTCATCAAGAGATTAAAATAAAAAAATCCCTTGCTTCACTTCGGTGCTTCATCCATTACCTGCAAAAAACCCCTCATATTTCTTGTTAGGAAAAACACAAAACCACATAATGGATTCCTCCAGGACATAAGTTATATCACACTTGATTAGTAAAGGCTGGTGGTTAATGGAGGTAGAAATTGTGATTTCTTACCCCCACCATTATTATTATAATACCTATGAAGCACTATAGTTGAATGAATCACTGAGTTTAATATGGGTTATGTATAATTTCAAGAAGAATCTGGTAATTGCAAAAGGAGACGGGAGAATTGCAGATGTGAATATGTTGACATTTACATCAGCTCTCGTGTACCTAGTGATGTTTCAGACATCCTCAATTATGGGTTAATCGGCAGTGCTGCACCATAAATGCCTTATATAGAGGAGACTAGAGTGCAAAAGATGTTGATTGACTTCATAGTGTATACAGTGTTGTTGTAGCCATGTCTGTCCCAGGATATTAGAGAGACAATGTGGGTGAGGCAATATCTTTTACTGGACCAACTTCTTTGATGAAAGAGACAAGCTTTCATACTTACACAGAGCTCTTCCTTGGGTTTGGGGAACGTACTCAGAGTGTCACAGCTAAATACAAGGTCCAACAAATAGCTTAGCATAAATAGTCAGCACATATTCTAAGGGACCATTCAAGGTGAAGTGGCCCATTAACACCCTTGTGGTCATAGGACAAAAATGGGGGTTAGTAGGTTACAGAGTTTTGTAATAAGCTATAAATCCAGTGTCTTTATCAAGACCATGATTTTTAGTGTCTAGCAAAGTTATGAATTTAATGTAACAATCACATAGTGGAGGTTGTTCGGGGGGGGGGGGGGGGGCGCTACGCATTTTGGATTATTCTGAGATTTTTAGTGAATACTTCCCAGTCTCCCCGAGGCTTCTCATTGAAGCACCACACGGATAGTCTGAAGCCAGAAGCAACCATGTAACAGGCTTCACTCACTGCTGGGGTACCCCCTTGTGGCTGGGACTGGAGATCAGCTCTTGTCCAGTCTAGCACTCCCTTCCATCACTGTTTCGCCACGGCAAGTGCTTGGAGGCAGTGGGGAGGAGGGGGAACACAGTGCGCTCAGGGAAGAGGTGGGGCTGGGCTGGGGATTTGGGGAAGGAGTCCAATAGGGGCAGGGAGAGGGTGGAGACTTTGGGGAAGGGGTTGGAATGGGGGTGGGGCAGGGCAGGGCGGGCAGGGCCGGGGCAAGCACCCACTGGCACCAGGAAAAGTTGGCGCCTATGCCGCCTCCAGGTGCAGCCAGGTACCATAACTGGTTAATGTGGGCCTATCTGGGGTACACCCCTCATCACAGACCATTAGATTATCGTGTTTGTCCTCCTGTATAACAGATTAAGTTAGTTCTCACACTGTCGCTTGGACAGCACAGAGGACACCAGTGCACTATGTGCCTTCATGATGTTCTGTCCCGAGCCATATCTGGCATAGTATGGGGTAGGATGCCTGTGAGGTACAGGTATCTGTTGACACCCTCTAGCCATCGAGGTTTAGGTTTTTGGGGGGGCCCTTTCTTACATGGTTTCATTGGGTCAAAGCCTAAGATGATTCTTACAGGGAAGATCGTAGACATTCAGAGCAGATGACCATACCACCTTAAAGAGTGGCGGGCTACTGTTTGTGAGAACAGGACTTGTTTAGTTAGAAAACTGAGCTTTTCATTCAACTTGAATTCTTACCATTTGATATTTTGCATCATTTGGAGATGCTTCATCTGAATGGTGTCCAACTTCTCAATCCTGAGAGCGAGGGGCAGTGTTTCAGTTACATAGGTCAGAATACAGTCCTCCAAAGAAATATATACCTCAGCGTTGTCTTTCTACTTATCAGCTATTCTTCTGTGGCTGCAGATGCTCTTAAATATCATCCGGAGAACAGAGTCAGTCCTGTCTGATGGGGGAAAAAGGCATTATTTTGCCATGTTGGAAATGAGACTCTGGTAACTATTGTGGCATTGCTCTTCTCTCCACCCCAGGAAAAGTTTTTCCTTCTGTTTTGTTGGCCCAAGCAACTGATATCTAAAGGAGTATGAGAAAACGACAACAAGCTGCCTTCACTCGTGGCTGCTCCATGTCAGAGAAAATCTTCACATTGTACCAGGTTATCAAGAAGGGATGAGAGTTCAGTTGTTCACATTTGTGTATGTCAAGGCCACACTTGTTTCTATTGACAGGGAATCACTATGCTGATCTTGAAACTCACAAGCCTTCCTGACAAGCTCTGTGGAATGTTCTGTCTCCTAGGTGATGACCGTCAAGTTATGTCCTTTGAAATAGGGAAAGAACCACCATCTTCTCAATTAGGTCAGGCACTTGACAAGGATGTGTTGCTGCCCCAGAACTCTTCAATGCCTTCATAGACTACGTGTTTGACCAGAAACTAAGTAAATGCATTTTAGTTGCTTTTTCTGATGACATTGCACTAGTTGTCAAATCATTGGACAAGCTAGTTGTGGCACTTAAAGCCCTGGAAAGCTAAACGGCTGAAAATTAATCGGGGTAAAATCAAAATTCTTCCAGTCAGTGATTTTGTACACTGACTAGCATCTTAGTGAGTGACCACCAAATCAAGATTGTTGGGGATTTTACCTCAGCTCCATTGTCAATAACATAGTTGGCACAGAGAAAGAACTTGAAGCCTGCACTGCAAGAAGCATCATCAGTAATGGCACATCTCCTCAAGACTGTCTCTTGCAAGCTGAACACTTTAGATAGACTAAAGCATATAATTCCTGGGGAGACTAAACTACTGTGTCCCACAGGCAAAGAACAGGAGAGATTGAGGTGCCACCAATGCCTGAGGCCCATTCAGTGGCAAAGAACTGATTAGGTGACCAATGATCTTAGCAAAAGATTCATGCCCCAGGCTACAGAGGAAGGCATGAAACCCCCTAGGTCCTTGCCAGTCTGATCTGGAGAAAACTGCTTCCAGACTCACTCATTTTTGTCTCCCCATTAATAACTACATTTTGAGACCTGTCAGTGAGCCAGTTTTGTGCCCTGTCTATGCCATATAATGCAAATTTTCAATCAAGATGTCACACAGTGCTAAATCAAATGACTTGGACAAATCCAAGTATGCTGTATCACCACAGTTGCCTTGTTCTTATCAAGAAGAAACACAGATTTGTTTGACAAGACCTACCTGCCATGAGATCATGCTGACTGGCAGTAATTATATATTTAGCCTTCAATTCTTTGTTGATGGTCTTGAATTAACTGTTCCATTATTTTACATGAGATTGATGTCATGCAGACTGATTTATTGTCCCCTGTGACATCCCTTTTTAAAATATTGGAACTACATTGACAGTCCTCCAATCCTTTGGAATTTTCGCAGTTTTCCAAAATATGTAAAAAATTGACATTTGTAGTTTGGAGAACTCATCTAGCTCCTTTAAGACTCTTGGGTGTCAGTTATCTAGGCCTGTAGTGAGGCGAGACACACTGGTACAGTGCCTCCTGCTGGTGATCCTGGGAATTAGCTTGATTTCAGTCCAGAGCACCTTCTGCAGGCCGGTGGCTCACCTGCCTCAGGCCCCCCACGTCCCTCCCAGACCCCGGTGCCCCTCTACCTCAGGGTTCTGCCCCCAGCAGTAATCCACAATCTGGGTCTCCCCATCCAGGGGAACCCCCGCCCTCTAAGCCCACCTTGCCTCAGTGGCTACTGCCAGTCATCATCCAGCCCCTGCTCACTGGGGTAGACTGCAGTCTGTAAACCACTCATCATTGGCAAGGGACCTTCTGCCTCTGCAACCCTAGTATCTGCTTTAGGCCTTTACCAAGGCCTGTAGCGTTGCCAGGCTAGAGCTCCCCAGCACTGCTCTGTCCCAAGTACCCTGCTTTCCCAGGCAGCCAGGTCCTTCTCTCTCAAGAGCTAGAGAGAGACTGACTTATCTCTTGGCTCACAGCCCTTTTATAGGGCCAGCTGTGGCCTGATTGGGGCATGGCCCTAGCTGTGGCCGCTTCCCCAATCAGCCTAGCCTTTTCTCTCAGGAGCGGGGTAACTGCCCCACTACAGGGCCGTATTGATTTGAAAATGTTTAATTTTAGCAAATGCTGCCTCACGTACTCTTTTGGTACAGATGATAAACTTTCTATTCCATTCACAACATCATATGAAATAGAAATTGAAATGCTTCATTTCAAATTCAGAATAGAATTATCTATTGACCAGTTCTGCCTTTTCTGCATCACTATTGAATATTTTGCCATCTGCATCTAGCAATGGCCATATACATGATCTAGTATTTTTTGTTTTGTTTTAAAAATGCCTTCTTATTGTCTTTAGCCCTGTTGACTATTGGTATTTCATTGATTCCTTTAGCTTCTCCTATCAGTCACTGACATTTTAAAACTTGTAACTTATATTCATTGCCTTTTGTGTCCCCTCTTTGTATTTTGACTTCCATCCTTTATATATCTACTTCCATATCTCTTTTTAACCAAGATGTCATCTTGCCATCAGGGGCAAGAACGGTAATCAATGTTTGCTTAAACTCATGGGATTAAAATTAATCGAACAAATACTAGGGAAGAATTATCTTTTTCCATAATTATTAGGTGAATTTAGTTCTTCTAAAAGCTGCTGCACTGATATCCCTGGAGATTGTCATCTTTCTATTCCTGATCCATGTACAGTTCATACACTGAAAGCTCCTCTCTCTCATAAACACTCAGGACTTCAAGAGCCGCTTTTATGGCTAAGGATTAGTTCAATCTCCAGGTCCATTCCGTACCTGGTATCTACTGAGACTGACAGCAAAGTTGTGATGATGGTTTTTGTAATGTGGATGCTAATACAATTTTAACTGAATTAAAATGCCATTTCACATTGGACAGTAAATTACTATTTAATGATAATAACTTTCAATCACTACCAAAGTGTGCTCAATTAAAATCAGTGACATAGACATGATAGGGCTGTGATCAGAAGATACGGGGTGAAATCCTGGCTCATTGAAGTCAGTGGAAGTTTTGCCATTGACTCCTATATTCTTTTTCTATGTTTCTTACTATTCCAAAACTGTAGCTTTTTCATCTCATACACTTAAAAAAGTCATTACTATTTTGACTTCATTCCATTCCATGCTGTTTTCTGACTGTTTCTACTTTACATTAAAGTAAAGTTTTCTGATTCAGGGATCTCATTGTAACAGCTTTTCAGTTAATAGTCTGAGTATTGAGCCTCATACTGAACTTGTCCTGCTTCACTGTACATTAGACCATTTCAACAGAGACTGAGTCTTTAGCTATTTGGATAATGATCTCTTGGATTCAATTATATGAAGAAAATGTTAGATCACCTCTTGCAGTTCACAAATTCTTATAACTTTAAGTTTATTTAGAAAGATGAATACAATGCCTTCTATCAAAGAATTATTCCTAAAATGCTCCCATTGATACGATTGGACAAGGTAGTTCTAGTTTTCACCAGCACAGGTACAATACGACAGTCCCTGCCCTCTTGTGTCTTTGTATCTCAAGTCTGATTTGGAGAGCTACCTCAAGGATTTGTAGTCTATGTTCATTCAATAGTTTCTGCTGGGGACTTTCTGCTGAGGCTCGAAGCAAAAGCGTCGGTTGTGCTGGTGCTGGGAATTTGCTGTGTGGTCAAACTGTTTTCTGGCATTTATTTTAATTTTTATCTTTTTTTTAATCTATTCCTCTTTTACTGTCTCATCATTTTCTATGCCTCCTTTCTCTCCCTATTAATAATGCAAAACAAACATGTTTGTGTTTCTTCTTGGCTCAAATGTTTGCAGAAGAAAATGAGAAATTTTTAAAATGTGATTCTAAACTCGTAAATCATAGAAACCAGTTTTAAGTGAAGTTTAGTCACTACTGTCTTCAACTCTTTTCCATGTGACTCTGCAAATATTCTGCAAACTCCCCCCATGGTTCTCAGTGAACACTAGTTTAATTTCAATAACTAGCAATGCAGAAAATAGCATATTAACTTTAATTTCCTACTTCCTGTAACAGGGGCTCGCCCTTAAGGGCTGGAGACCAATCAACCCTGATTACTGAAAAAGCCACACCTGGGAGGAATCAGGTGATTTCCCTATTATTAAAAAAAAAAAAAATTAAAAAAAGCAGTAGGAGCCTGTAAATGAGGGAAATGCTCAAGGACCTGAGACTGCTAGGAGTGAGCAGGCTCAAGCAGAGTGTCAGGACTGGGACTCTAGCCAGGTAGGCCCTGGGAGTGGCCCTCCAAATCAGGGAAGGCCCTAGGAAGGAAGGCCTGGGAGAAGGGAGAGAACCCTTTGTTTTGTGCAGATTTTTGGTAGGACTTTGTTTTGGGATTTTGAGTTTTGTTAGGAGGTTATTTATATTAATAAACCCAATCCTCAAGGAGGCTATTTTTGACCTTGTGATATATAAAGTGGTAGGGTAGCTCCCTTTGATGGACACCCAGCCAGCCAGTTAGCTGTAAAATCCCTCTTGGTAGCTGTTCTTTATTTGTATTACCTGTAAAGGGTTAAAAAGTCCATGTCTCCCCACCCCGAAGAAGAAGAAAAAAACAGTGGGCACCTGACCAAAGGAGCCAATGGGAAGGCTAGAACTTTTTAAAATGAGGAAAGAAACTTTCCCTAGGTCTGTTGTGTCCCTGCAGCCCAGAGAACAGAGCACCAATGCTATAAGCCGAAATGCTGTGTAAGGCTTGAACCAGGTATGAAAAAGTATCTTCCATACCTAGAAGAAATAATTTGGATACAGAATGTTTAGACAGATGCTATCAGGTTTATTTTGGCTTGTGGATCTCCTCTGTGCTAACCCCAGCTGCCTTTGTTTGCTTGTAACCTTTAAGCTGAACCCCCAAGAAAGCTAGTTTGGGTGCTAAATTTTTGGAATTGCTCTTTTAAAATCTAGGAAATGCCTAAGTTCCAGATGTATTTTCTTCCTTTTTGTTTTAATAAAATTTACTTTTTTAAAGAAGGATTTGGATTTTTGGTGTCCTAAGAGGTTTGTGCATGTTGTTTGATTAGCTGGTAGCCACAGCTAATTTCCTTTGTTTTCTTTTTCAGCCCTTCCCTGGAAGGGAGGTGAAAGGGCTTGAGGATACCCCACAGGGAGGAATTCCCAACTGCTCCTTCCTCGGTTCAAAGGGGGATTTTTCCAGTTGGGTGGTGGCAGCGTTTGCCAAGCCAAGGTCTGAGAGAAGCTGTAATCTTGGGAGTGTGACACTTGCCTGGAGTGGCAAGTATTAATTTTTAAAATCCTTGCGGGCCCCCACTTCCTGCACTTGAGGTGCGAGAGTGGAGATTCAGCCTTAACAGACCTCAAAAAGCCTGGATAAAATTTTACTTGAACAGTTCACAAGGGTACACTTGGGAGGTGGCTGGTCCTATCGTTCTTCCTTGTTCTACTGTGATATTTTTTGTTGCCCTAAACAAAAAAAAACCCCAAAACTCACTGTAATAAATGTTACTTAAGCTCATAGACTTTAAGGCTAGAAGGGACTGTCATGATCATCTAGTCTGACCTCTTGCCACAGAACCTCACCCACCCATCCACTCTTGTAATAGACCAGAGGTTCTCAAACTTCATTGAACTGCAACCCCCTTCTGACAACAAAAATTACTACACGAACCCAGGAGGGGGGACCGCAGCTTGAGCCCGCCCGAGCCCCGCTGCCCCAGGTGAGAGGGGGCAAACCCGAAGCCCCAGGGCTTCAACTTCAGGTGGGAGGCCTGTAATCTGACCCCGCCACCCAGGATTGAAGCCCTCAGACTTTGGCTTTGGCTCTGGGTGGTGGGGCTCAGGCTTCAGCCTTGGCCCTGGGCTGTGGGGCTCGGGCTTCAGCTTCGGCCCCAGGCCCCAGCAAGTCTAAGCCAGCCCTGGTGACCCTATTAAAAGTTTGAGAACCGCTGTAATAGACCCATAACTTCTCGCTGAGTTACTGAAGTTCTCAAATCATGATTTAAAGACCTCAAGTTACAGAGACTCCACCTTGGTTGAACATGAATCTTTTACCTCTTTTGACCACTCCAGAAAAGACTAAATTTGACACTTTTGCTTTATGAGCACATTGCTTCATGAAGCTCCATAAAGGGGCCGTGTTCAGAGCTTTGGCAGAGGACAGATATAATGGTGGCTTTTGTACATTCAGGTCTGCTGCAGGTTATGCAAAGAAGAGACATTCTTTATCCTCTACTTCATTCATCTGCAAGATGGGGAACATTCTAGCACCTTTTATTTCATTTACATGACTGACTGACTGAAAATAGAATTTGGCTGAAGGTAGTCAAATACAGGTACTGTTTACTGATCTGCTTGTTATACCGATCTAAAGGAAAGATGTCTAGTTTTCCACAGTGCACAATTTCTGGAACTTCACTTCACTGGATATTTTCAGCATCTGGCTCATGGTTAGGTATCATAATTTTAGATTACTTTATTGGCCTGATTAGTACTAAGTATAAGATTAGCTCTAAATATGCAGGTGTTGTAAAGTGTTACATGGTGGATGAGCCAGATATAAGTTGTTATGAAAATCAAAGCCCAATTGTTATTTAACAGTCTTGCTGCCTTGAAATTATGATATCGTTAACCTTTATTCTAAAGTAGTCAAGCTTACATTTGCATATTTTTACCTGTCATTAAGTAAAAATGGTCACGAAACAACATGCCAGATTTGAATATCCCTACAGTTTGGATTCACGCTTCATAAATGGCCTTTAAGATATAACAATTTTTTTGTTAGATTAGTGGGAAGCATGTGGTATGTGGTTATACCACAGAAATAGAATTTTGGGAAAAAGGGCTTTGTAAATTGAAGACACCCAAAGATAAATGCTTCAAAATTGTGCTTGAATCCAAAAACTATGCAGAAAATAAATGGTTTGTCACCCATGAAAAATAAGCACTTAATTCCTTCTGCTCTCCCAAGGTATGTATGGTTAACAAGCTCTCTTGGCATACCTCCATCATTTGCTATTTAATAGGCAGAATAATTAGTTTTAGATGTTCCGTTCACAGTAGAAAGGAATATTGATGGAATAGCTAACTCATAATAGCCCATCCAGCCTGATGTAATCCTGAGCCAAAAGGGCTGTAAGCAACTCAATTATAACAGAAGTTCAGTGAAATGTTACAACTGTTGCTTACTGCTCAGGAACATACTACTTTCCAGTAATCAACCATCTGTCAAGTAGAAACTACAGAGAAGTTCCATACCAAGATTTTTTTGAATAATCTACTCAGCCATAAGAGGCGGTAGGAACCCAGTCCTCCACCTATTGACATCAATGGGAATTAACATCAAAGATGCAGAACTGGGCACTAAGGCTTCAGCTCTGCAAAGACTTATGCATGTGTTTAACTTCACACTTATAAGTAGTCCTAATAAATTCAGTGGGACTACTCTTGAGCTTAATCAATAACATGTGCATAAAACTTTGCAGGAGTCTTCAGTTGAATCTGTGTTTGATATTTACATGGGGATTCAAGTTTTGACTCAGCAAGTGGCCAGGATAATGCCATCTTCATCCGGATAGCCTTCACTTGCATCAATATTATAACTGATGTTTGGTACAAATTGCCCTTCAAGGGGTGACCATTAGGCTTCTAGGTTACTTAGGCATGTTTTTCATTAGGCATGTCCCTAGGTAGCAGATAGGGGAACATCCTGCAGATGCCAGACATCTGCAAATACCCTATTGGACCAACTGGTGGCGGCATCTCTCAGCAGGGCATGCTGGGGCAGCTGGTGGCACAGCTACCCCTTTAAAGTGCCACATAGGGCCTATGACTAGGACGCCAAAGAGAATAAAGACCTCCTCCTTAAAATAAGTCTTGCCAGGGCATGTGGGATTTGGTAGTGTCGGTAGGCAGTTCACACAGGAAAAGAGAAACTCAAATTTCAAACCAAGGGTGTCAAGCTTGGACAACTAGACTATAAAGTTCATCCAATAGATATGCTCATGTGAACATGCCTACCTTGAATGGGGAAATGGCAAAGAAGCATTTGGTATAAATTAACACTTTTCTTTTTTCTTTTCTTGCCTCATTTTACCTTTGTTCCCTTTTTTACTCAAGACAGAAGTTACTTTTAATATTCAAAGACTGTGTCACCTCCTTAGTGAAAAAAAAATGGTCACTTATTAATACTAATGGACTGACTTTTGTCTGAAAACTTCAAGTTAGACTTTTATTAGTCATTTAACAAAGACACTTGTGATTGCAGGGATGTCTAAATGTGCATGTGAATATAAAAGAGGAAATGCTTGTTGGGTCTCTCTTAATTTGAAACAAAAATTGATGGTGTAGCATCACTTGCTTAAAAATAAGGGTTAACATGAATTTAGCTGTTAACTGAATTCAGTTTGTCCTTACCCTTAGTAGGGAAAGTGAGTCTATTCCTATAAGAACAAGGGTATATTGAACTGAATACTCCTAGAAATGACCATTTAATTCGTTAAACATCCCACAGAAGTGCCTGGGTGACAAAGGATTCTAAATCTTATTTTCAAAAGTGCTTTACGTATGTTAACACCGCAGAGAAAGATATGGGGCAGTGAACCTCAGAGCCTGGGTCAACTGATGAGGATTTACAGGGTTCATGGTACAGGGCTAAAAATAGAAATATAGACATTTAGGCTGGAGCCCAGACTCTGAAACCCAGCAAGTGGGGAGAGTCTGAGCCCTGGCTCCAACCAGAGCCCAAACATTTACACTGCTATTTTTAGCCCTTTCGTGAGAGCCCCATAAGCCCTAGTCAGTTGACATGGGCTCTGAGATTCACTGCAGTGGTGTGTGATTTTTGCTGTTTTATCTATCTAATCTATTTTTTCAGGGTAAATGTACTCCTGGACATTTAGTGACAAAGTCCTATTGATTTTTTTAAAAGACTTAGGCTCTTAAGTGCTTAAGACCCTTTTGAAAATAAATGGGATCTAGGTGTCTAGGTTATTCAGGGTATGTCTACACAGCAATAAAACACCTTTGGTACCTTCCCCATTTTCAGAGTCCCAGAACCCAGGCTCCAGCCTGAGCCTGAATGTCTGCACTGCAGTTTTGTAGCCCTTCAGCCAGAGCCCCATGAGCCCAAGTCAACTGACATGGGCCAGCTGCAGGTGTTTCACCGCAGTGTAGACACCTTTAGGTGTTTTTGAAGATTTTACTCTTATAGGTTTTGCCATTATAGATGGAACTGGTAGCTCCATCTATGGTGAAATTTTCCAGACATTTCCATAATACCCTATTTTCAGTTGTTTATAACGTTACCAAACTTTAACCATTTGGGCTGAAACTTTCCATACTGGGTGTCTGCCTCAGGCTGATTTTTTTCTTTTCTTTTGGAAACTTCAGCTAAAGTGGTTCAGCCATGTCCAATATTAGGGAAAATGTGTTGCTGTGTCCATGTTAAAAAAATGCATAATACCATTCACTGAAAAGCTCTAATCCCTCCAGGTTTTGGTGCAAGGCCTTCAGATTTGGCTGGGAGTCTCCCACGGTCAGTGATGTGACCTTTTCTCTTCCTGTAAAAGATGCCCAAATTTAGTCAAGTTATAAGCCTTTGCAAACTGTTTGAATGTGATCAGTAGAGACTTGTTAGAGTTGCACAGATAAATTCTCTGAAGATTTTGCCAGTATTTAGCTTACTCCAGCCCAGTGGTGCAGAGACTGAATAGGACTTTTCCTGCTATTGGGACAGAGATGAGGAGGCCTGAAGACTTGAATTGGCTAGGCAAGGAGACTGGGACTGGGACAAAGAAGCCCTAGTAACCTTAATTCTGGCATTTCCTAACTTCTAAGTGTTTGACTTTGCAACCTTAATTTTCTTTTAACAATTTTTTGGATGTAGTTAATGTATACATTGAATGAGATACTCCTTCCCATATTTGTGTCTCACAAATGTTCTAGTTGAGGAGAGGAGGAAAAAGAAGCCTGAGAAAGAAGCTCAGGAAAGGAAAGGAGAGCATATCATATTTAAGAATGAGAAAGAAGTTAGCCAGAAAAACTGTAGTACCCATCACTACAAAAAGTAGTTTTCCCTCTGCTGATACTTACACCTTCTTGTCAGCTGTTGGAAATGGGCCACCTTGATTGCATTGGCCTCATCAGCACTACAAAAGTAAAAACAAAAGGAGTACTTGTGGCACCTTAAAGATTAACAAATTTATTTGAGCATAAACTTTCATGAGCTACAGCTCACTTCATCACATTAGGGAATACAAGTTAAAGAATTAGGGGTCTAGAGCACATGACTTATGAAGAGAGGCTGAGGGAGCTGGGATTGTTTAGTCTGCAGAAGAGAAGAATGAGGGGGGATTTGATAGCTGCTTTCAACTACCTGAAAGGGGGTTCCAAAGAGGATGGCTCTAGACTGTTCTCAATGGTAGCAGATGACAGAACGAGGAGTAATGGTCTCAAGTTGCAATGGGGGAGGTTTAGATTGGATATTAGGAAAAACTTTTTCACTAAGAGGGTGGTGAAACACTGGAATGCGTTACCTAGGGAGGTGGTAGAATCTCCTTCCTTAGAGGTTTTTAAGGTCAGGCTTGACAAAGCCCTGGCTGGGATGATTTAACTGGGAATTGGTCCTGCTTCGAGCAGGGGGTTGGACTAGATGACCTTCTGGGGTCCCTTCCAACCCTGATATTCTATGATTCTAATTAGGATCTGAGAGAACTTTGTCAAGCAAGAGCTAAACTAGAGACAAAAAACTGTAAGATGGTATCTCATAAGCATAGAAACATATATAAAAGGCATGCATCGATGAAGTGAGCTGTAGCTCACGAAAGCTTATGCTCAAATAAATTTGTTAGTCTCTAAGATGCCACAAGTACTCCTTTTCTTTTTGTGGATACAGACTAACATGGCTGCTTCTACAAAAGTAATTTTCCCTCCCTTGGTATTCACCCCTTCTTGTCAACTGTTGAGAATAGGCTACTTCCACCTTAATTGAATTGGCTCGTTAGCACTGACCCCCATAACTGCCATCTTTTCATGTGCTATAATATATATTCTGCTTACTGTATTTTTCACTCCATGCATCTGATGAAGTGGGTGTTAGCCCATGAAAGCTTATGCCCAAATAAATTTGTTAGCCTCTAAGGTGCCACAAGGAGTCCTCATTGTTTTAGCATAGACAGAATATTTCCTGGGTAGAAGAGGTTTTGAAGCAGCAGATCATTCATTTAAAAATGTGGACTAAAGAATGGGAAGGAGATTTAACTACTGAAACTGATTTGACAAGTGAGCATTTGAAACAGATAGATATGTTAGACCACTGGAAAAGAAGGGAGGGAGTAAAAATAAAATCTTGCCAGATAAAAGTGAATCACTTTGGAAGTTGCTTTAGCACCAACTGGACAACATTAAGGAATACAAATTAAAGAATTAGGATCTGAGAGAACTTTGTCAAGCAAGAGCTAAACTAGAGACAAAAAACTGTAAAATAGTATCTCATAAGCATAGAAATGTATATAAAAAGGTATTGGCAGAAGCCATACAAGAAAAGAGAATAAAGATAAAGCTGACAGAAAGCTATTGAGCTTGAAGAAAAATTAGAGGTTCAAACTGAGGAAAATGAGGATACATCTGATTTACAGGAAAGTGTTGCAGATGTACAGAGATTTTAATCAACAGACTGGAAAAGAGTCTGAAGAATGTGCTACTAAGGTGCTACATTGAAAGAGATGCTGAGATTAAAATACTTAAAGAGGAGCATGCAGAGGGTAGATAAGCTGCTCCTGTGGTTTCTGTGAAAGAGAGACCAGAGAAACCCCACCTACGAAACTGTTCCAATCAACAGCTGAATTTACTCTTTGTATGATCGCAGCTATTGTGTAGAGGATCTTAATGAAACTCTGAGAAGGTATGAGACAGACTTTACAAAAGACTAGTTGCAAGGATAACCATAAAATGAGTCTCATAAACTGACAGCAGCTCCACAGGTAAAAAGCAGTGTTGAAACTTTGCCAGAAGTAGTCGCAGGACATTTAGAAAGGGTTTGCACTGAGCTGCTGAAAAAAAAGAAAACACTGGAAGACTTGGACTACAAAGGGCGTGAAAGATAAATCTCCTCCAAATCCTTTATATCTAGCCAAAATTGATACAGTATATTGCGAAAACCAGGTTTAATCCTGATAAATCAATCCCCTGTGCTCTGCCAATGATGCCAGCATTCACTATCCATTTCCACTTCTCACACCAGGCTGCCCTCTCTGCATGGAGCATCCTTGCTGAGCTCATTTCCTCGGCCCCCTACCCTCTCCACATTTAAATCCCTTTAGAGCACACTTTTCTGCCGTGCCCCCTACAAGGAATCTCGTTGTTTTACACAGACATGTTTTGCCAAGATGGGGCCAACCACCATCTCAACCATTCTATTTATATGTGGGAGACTGTTCCACTGACACTTGTCCGTCCTTGGATTGTGAGCTCCTCAGGCAAAGACTGTGCCCTCTTGTTTCTCTGGAAAGCACCTACCATAACCAATAAGAAGAATCATGAGTTATAATTAGTTTGTCTGAAGATTTAAGGATGATATGAAGCACTATTTGCTTATTTCAACACCACATTTTCCACTAGCAGAAATAGCCAAGAGGTTGTTGTCCAGCAAGTATTTCAGAAAAAATGTTTTATAAAAATACCCACTCTCCCAAAACAAAACAAATAAAAACACTAAATACAGGCAGCTTTAAGTAATAGGTGTTGCTGAAGTCCCTGGGGGACTGCCAATGGGGAGCAGTGGAGAGGGCAGAAACAACCACCCCATTACCCTAAATTCAAAGCAAGGAAGAGAAACTGAAATTTAAATTCAGAGCCTATTTGTAATATATGGACAATTGCAATGGCTCCCAAAAGGCTGTTGCAGCAGTGGGGAATCACTGGAAGACATAATGCGAATCATTAGCTGGCCAGCTATATGGTTGCTTCTGTGCCCTTTTTTTTTTCTGATTCTGCCCCCTAATGTTTTGTCTTTGTATTCCATCAGAATGTCTGTGAGTAGTGATATTTCTGCTGCTAATGCCATCCCATTCAGAAAACATTAAATTGGACAAGGGAAATAGTCAGTAGCGATTGTATGGGCAACAAAAAGACTTGATAAATGAAGGATCTGCTCTACATTTGTTGTACTGGTGAATTTACGTACCAACCTACTGAGAATTTACTCAAATTGTGATGAAAACCTTAGACACCTAAAGGACTGTTAATTCAGGGTTAGGGCCCAGTCCACTGTCAATTGAAATCAGTGGGATTGCTTCCATTGTCTACAAGTCCCTAATCAGGAAGACTGACAGAAGTACCAATGACTTGATTAAGTTCCTGATATCAGTCAATTTAATTTTAATTAGGATAGATCCAACTACTTTCTATGTACAGTCAAGAGAATTGAGTCAAACAAAAGGTGATACAACCATGTAAGCTGTAGCAAGACCATCAAAACCTAAAGCTATAGGAGATCTTACTATGCTACCTGTAAGTGCCATTGTTGGTATGTTCCAATAGATTTCCCCAAATAATTGGCAAGCGTGTTACTTAGCATCAGCTGAATAGCTTGAGATATTAGCAACACATTTGTTAGCATGTCATTGATTGGTTGCTGACATAAGTACTGTACTATTCTTGGAGAACCCAGACTGTGCTTTCAGAGCCGTGGGCTCAAATTGACAATATTTGATAATGAGAGTTTTTTAGAGGTCAATTTGTTACCTACTTGCAGACTGTGATAATTTAACAGCTTTTAGCAGCAAGCCTCAGATTTTTTTATTTTCTGCTTTTATCTTGCAATTCAGTATATTTTTTAATGAAATAATGCATATTTTACAGCAATGTCTTTCTGTAAGGGGTAAATTTGTGGGGCCTTTAGTTGCTTGTCTTCTGTTAGACAGCTTCATTTTTCACATCACTTGGAGAAGTAAGTGGGAGGTAAAACTAACATTTTACATATCTGCATCAAGAAAACAACTTCCCATAGATAAACAAATAGATACAACAAACTTACAATTATTGTTATATGTATTAAAGCAGCAAATATGGGTCCCAAGTGACATTGGGGTACCTTTTACCAACACACAGTAAGTGACAGCCAGTGTGCAAAGCACACATCATCTAAATAGAGAAGACTAAGGTTGGGAGTGGAAAGGGGGCAAAGTGACTTACCCAAGAATATGAAGTAGCTCAGTGGAAGAGTCAGGAATAGAATCATGCTCTCCTAAATCTCATCCCAGGGCCCTTTCCACTAGGGATAATTTTAAATTGAAAATCAGTTTGGGTGATTAGCACTCAGGTGTAAGTGCCCAGATTGTCATAGCTTAGGTGTGAGCAGCCACACTGCAAAGCCATACTTATATGGCCACTCAGCTGTACTCGCTCATGGAAGGTTCCTTCAGAAGTTATAGCACCTCACATTACTCTTAATACTACAGTTAGCTGAGCAGCTGTATGAGTCTTTTCCAGTCAACAGTGGGAGAAATTGTCTTGGGTACATACGGAGAATTGGGAGAAGAGAATGGAAGACTAAGGCCACTCTAGTGGTTAAACAGCATCCACAATAAAAGTGAGTGATTCTCTAGTCTGCGTTTAAGCAGTACTCAGATTTTAGTAGGGACTGGCCAGCTAGCCCAAGTATTAGAAATTGTGTGTGTAGATGGGAGTGGGGTTATGGACAACACGAGTGTAAGAGCCCGAGTTAATTCTGAGGTGAACATGAAAACAAGCTCTAGGATGCACTGCTTCCCAAGAGGCATATGCTATATTCTGTGTTTTGAGTGACTAGGTGAAATCCTGACCCTGTTGAAGTCAATGGCCTCCCATTAACTTCAGAAGGGCCAGAATTTCACCCATTATGCTTACAAAATACACTATATGCAGTAGTTGTAAAGTACTCATCACTGTAGTACGTAGATTTCTTGCACAGCTGATTCACTGGGATTTTAGCTTTATGTTGTCAGAAAGCTACACAGCCACTACTCATGCTCTATTTCTTTCTTGGCTAGCGAATTCAGTCTCCAGGGCTGACAAGTTGGAACCTTTCAGAAGCTATAAATAATTAAGGCATGGGTCTTAATTTGGATTTTTCTCCTCTCCTTCAAATGACCTAGGTATACAAAGTGTTACTATGAGCACTCCTTAGATTTCAAAGGCGTTATTATTGGAGTAGGTATAATGAAAGTGAGTACAAGTGATAGTTGTAATGCTAAAGCTAGAGTTGAGGTCTATTGCACATAACATCTTTCTGCATGTAATTGTATAACTATGTTTTGCAAGATAGTATTAGTATCAATCAAAATTCAGCATTTGGTAAAATCTCTACTTTGCAGTGCCATTATTTTTAACATTTTCTGGTTAGTGTGGCTGCCTTCAGAGTATCTGCATTCTCCTAACCATTTATAAAGCTCAAATGAGACCCGACAACGAATGTATAAGCAATTGTCTCTTTTATCATTGCATATTGTGCAAAATTGCTAGAGCCCATCTTTGCATTTACAGGCTGTGTTAGTTATTGTAGTTATCAGTCAGCATCATGATTCCCTTTAGCAGCCTGTTATGATGGGATATTGGATTTAAATGGGATATAAAATCCAATCTGAGTTTTCATGCAGTGTGTGTTGACAAAACATTGCATTTTTTTATTCCCATAAATCTACTGAGATTGCTCTGTTGCAAGGAAATAGGTAAAGAATAAGTAGCTGAGCTGAGGTATGATTATCCTTTGAGGACGCAATACTCTAGAAATTAATTGCTCCAGGGATGCTGCAAGATACTGGGGAACATAGCTAGTCACTCCTAAACTGCAAATCTAAGTAATCTAAAAAACTCTACATGGAAGTTTTCCAGAAATGAATGTACTAGTAATTCCATTTTCCACCATTGTAAATGTTTTATTTTATATCAAGTAGTGACTACAGATACTGGACTATCATTTCTCAAGCAACCTCAGCTCAGTATGACTCCTCCGCCCCCAGCATTGTTAAATTGATATAGTTTTTAAAGGCTACTTCCACTGTTGCCAGGCTACCTGATTCCACTTTGCTGATTGGAATCTCTGGAAACTGCATTCCCCCTTTTAGTGCCATGTCTGGACGTGTTGATTAAGCACAGTTAGGGATTAATGGCTCAGAGAAAATAGCATAAACCAGAAGTTCAGGCAGGACTGGGATTCTTCTGAACAGTTCACCTAACTTTCTACAAGCACTAAGAGAGAAGAGGGTACAGGGTTGAGTTCTTTACCTTTCCATATTAGACTCAAGCTTCTCTTTAATCAGCAATAATTGAGTTCCCTTGAGTTGTACATTTGTTACAATACGTTGCCCTGTTTTCTCTCATAAAGAACATGTGATCACTACTACTGACTGACTAAGAATTGGACACATCCCATTAGATTTATTTGTTACAATGCCTGTTCCAATGCTATCCTGACCTGCTGCTTTTTCTCATCCATTTCTTACATCCTGTCTTGTAGATTGTAAGCTCGTGGGGCAGGAACTGTCACTTATTACATACTTGTACAGTGCCTACAACTGTGGGCCCAACTTGGTCAAGGCCACTAAGTGCTTCCGTATTATAAATGTTGCATTACAATACAATTTATTATTATTATTATTTTTTTCCCCAGTAGAAAGCATTTGAGATTTGACTTGAGTCTAGTTTGAGTCACTTGTTTAAATTATCTGCACCGTGCATACAGGGTCAGATTTTACAACATCAGGTGCTCAGTAGAGCTGGTTGGGAATTTTCTGTTGGAATGATTTTCTAACAGATAATGCAGTTTCTCCAGAAATTAAATTTTCCACAGGAAAATCTTAATTTTTCGCTCAAACTTTTGATATTTTTTCCATTGGGAAAAGTTAAATGTAATTTTGGGTCAGTTTGATCTGAACTGGAATATTTAATTTAGATGAACTGACCTGAAACATTTCATTTTGAATCAGTTCATTAAACTGTATTTCTCTATTGGCATATTGCCTTATGGAAGTTTTAGTTAGGCATCCAGTTTCTCTTAGCTGAGCTCCCCGAAGGATTACATCTCCCATAATGCAAAGTGGATTGCCCTCCAACCAAGCTCTCTGATGCACCATGGGAGATGTAGTCTAGCCAGGGAGCTTAGTCCAGAGGGAAGAACAAAGGCACTATGACCCTACACTCCCATATGGCAATGCACCACTAAAGGAAAATGCAGTTTAATAATGAACTGAATCTAAAGAAAGCATTTTAGACCAACTCAATAAATTAAAATAAAACATTTTCATTCCAGGAATGTTGAAATCTTTATTTCCAAATTTAATTTTTTTCAGAATTTCCAATCTATAAAATTTGATTTACCCTAATTTGAAGGGAAAACAAATGTTGGAATTTCCCACAGGACAGAAATTCTGAATTTTGCTCTGCTGTAGTCCTCATTTCTTCAGTCAAAGGGAGTACTTCTATTTTTTTGAGAAGTAATAATTAAATTCTATACAATTTATGGAACAATCTGAGCAAGAATATAGATAGTAGAACAGTTTCCATGGTGAAAGTTCTGAGCAAGATTTTTGTCCTCATAAAACAAGCAGAGTATCCTCTTCTGAAAATTCATTTGTATTCTGAGTCATGGGCAACACTATAACATGTCAGGTGTCTGGTAGCAAAAATATGAGGATGAGCTGAAAGTATGAATAACGTGCACATATCGAAGAAAAGCTATCCTTCTAGAGAGAATTGGTGTAAAGTCCTCAATGCAGCCCATTTGTCTAAGTTAATGATTCTTAGTTTCCTCATTATATATCATTCCTCTTTGAAGATTTTGTCACAGTTGCAGGCTGCACAGCTGCTTTGCTGTCTCTTTTGTGGTTTCTCCGGATACATCTACACAGCAAGCATTATCCCATGGGTGCAAGTCTCAAACCCCAGGTCTGCAGACTCAAGTCACAGGGCTTGTGTTACAGCCCTAAAAATTTCTGTGTATATATTTCAGGTTTGCGCTGGAGTTCAGGCTCTGAAGCCCAACCCTGTCCCTCGGCTTCAAAGCCCAAGCTTGTACTGAGTCAAAATATTTAGAATGGAAAAGAATACTACGAAGAATTATGTCACACTTGCTGGTAAGTAGAGCTGGTTGAATCTGATTACTGGATAGTTTAGTGAATGAAAATGATGAGTCTTTTTGGAGATCATATTATATATTGATGAGTATTTTGAAAACTAACAGCTCTTTGTGAAAACATGCAGAATTCCTAAGAATCCTGTATTTTAGGGCAAATGATTATTTGTATGAAAATTCATTCCAGAAATGTAGTATTTGCTGCTCATTGTTTTCCTGCTCAAAAAGTTTGTCAACCAGTAAGGGATCAGAAACAACACCAAATGACTTCAGTGGCCAGCACACAGTGCTTAAGGTGGGCAGGGTCGTGAGGAGTTGCAGATGTAACAAAATGAGCTGGATCATTGAAGGGCACATTAGAAGCACCATAGGTAAGTCAAAAACATGGACACCTAGGAGAAGGGTCGGAATCAGGGGAGTGCATGGGCCGTTATAGCAGGATAAGGGAGAGATAAGAGAGAACCTGGGGGTGCGGAATTAAATCTGTATCTTAGATGTCTGTATACTAATGTGAGAAGTATGGGGAATAAACAGGAAGAACTTGAAATGCTAGTTAATAAACACAACTATGACATAGTTGGCCTCACAGAGACTTGGTGGGATAATACACATGACTGGAATATTGGTATAGAAGGGTACAGGTTATTCAGGAAGGACAGGAAGGGAAGAAATTAAAGTGTATATTAAAAATGTATCCACTTGGACTGAGGTTGAGATGGAAATAGGAGACAGACTTGTTGAAAGTCTCAGGGTAGGGATAAAAGGGGTAAAAAAAAAAAACCAAGGGTGGTGTCATGGTAGGAGTCTACTACAGACCACCTAGCCAGGAAGAAGAGGTGGATGAGGCTTTTTTTAAACAACTAACAACATCATTCAAAGCACGGGACTTGGTGGTGATAGGGAACTTCAACTACCCAAACATCTGTTGGGAAAATAACACAGCAGGGCTCAGATTATCCAACAAGTTCTTGCAATGTATTGGAGACAATGTTTTATTTCAGAAGGTGGAGAAAGCTACTAGGCGAGAGGCTGTTCTTGATTTGATTTTGACAAATAGGGAGGAACTGGTTGAGAATTTGAAAGTGGAAGGCAGGCATCCTAAGTAAAAGTGATCATGAAATGGTAGAGTTCATGATTCTAAGCAGTACAATAACGATGGTGGATTTCAAGAAGACAGATTTTAGAAAACTCAGGGAGTCAGTTGGTAAGATCTCATGGGAAGTAAGTCTAAGGGGAAAAACAGTTCCAACGAGACAGGCATTTTTTCAAAGAGACGTTATTAAGAGCACAAGAGCAAACTATCCCACTGCATAGGAAAGATAAGAAGTATAGCAAGAGCCCACCCTGGCTTAACCAGGAGATCTTCAATGATCTCTAACTCAAAAAAGAGTCCTATAAAAAGTGGAAACTAAGTCAAATTACCAAGGATGAATACAAAATAACACAAGTATGTAGCGACAAAATTAGAAAGGCCAAGGCACAAAATGAAATTAAACTAGCTAGAGACATAAAGGTAACGAAACATTCTACAAATACATTAGAAGCAAGAGGAAGACCAAGGACAGGGTTGTCCCATTACTCAATGAGGGGAGAAAACAATAATTTAAAATGTGGAAATGGCAGAAGTGCTCAATAACTTTTTGTTTCAGTTTTTGCCAAAAAGGTTAGTAATGTTTGGACAGCTAACATGGTGAATGACAGTGAAAATGAGGTCGCATCAGAGGCCAAAATAGGGAAAGAATAAATTAAAAATTACGTAGACAAGTTAGATGTCTTCAAGTCACCAGGGCCTGATGAAATACATCCTAGAATACTCAAGGAGCAGACTGAGGAGATATCTGAGCCATTAGTGATTATCTTTGAGAAGTCATGGAAGACAGGAGACATTCCAGAGGACTGGAAAAGGGCAAATATAGTGCCCATCTATAAAAATGGGAATAAGGACAATGTGGGGAATAAGGATAGACCAGTCAGCTTAACTTCAATACCTGGAAAGATAATGGAGCAACAAATTAATAAGCAATCAATTTGCAAACACCGAGAAGATAACAACATAAGTAACAGTAAGAATGGATTTGTCAAAAACAAATCATGTCAAAACTAATAGCTTTCTTTGACAGGGTAACAAGCCTTGTGGATAGGGGGGAAGCAATATCTGTGGTATATCTTGACTTTAGTAAGGCTTTTGATACTGTCTTGCATGACCTTCTCATAAACAAACTAGAGAAATACAAACTAGATGGAACTACTATAAGGTGGGTACATAACTGGTTGGAAAACCATTCCTAGAGAGTAGTTATCTGTGGTTCAAAGTTACGCTGGAAGGGCATATCGAGTGGGGTGTGGTAGGGATCCGTTCTGGGCCTGGTTCTGTTCAATATCTTTATCAATGATTTAGATAATGGCATAGAGAGTACACTTATAAAGTTTACGGATGATACCAAGCTGGGAGGAGTTGCAAGTGCTTTGGAAGATGGGATTAAAATTCAAAATGATCTGGACAAACTGGTGAAATGGTCTGAAGTAAATAGGATGTGTAGCGAGGAGGTGTGGCCTCCCTCAGACACAGAGGGAACACATCAAGCCACCTGGTAGGAAGGGCCACGAGGGCCACTCCCCGCATGCTGGAAGCAGAGGGGCGGGACAGGAAGGGGAAATATAAAAGGCCAGCTCAGCTGCTCAGTTGGGAGGAAGACGCCGGAAGAGAGAGATGCTTCTTCCCCACTGCTGGAGGTGCGCACCAAGGAGAACCGCTGCTGCCCCAGGGCCCAATGTGAGCTTCTGGGAAGCCCTGATGCTCTCGACATGGAGGAGCTGCTACTGCTACTTTTGGCAGTGTACCCAGAGGAAACTGAGGACAACCCCTGGATCCAGGTATGCCCGAGGGGGAAAGAAGGAAGCAACACAGGGGAACCAGGCAGTAATCTGGTGGCAAGCGAGCCTGAAACCAGGTCAGCGTGTTGCTGGCAGATCCCTGCTGACCCAGTGGTGGGCTACTCCGCCACTGTTAGGGCCCTGGCTTGGGATGCTGTGGAGTTGGGCAGGCCTGTGACACCTCCCCCTCCCCCGCCACGGCAGCCCTGGGGTGGCATTATTCCCCCATGGTAGGCCAGGAGGCCTGTGTTCTTCAACTCAACCCCAAACCTGATCCTCAGAGACACTGTGTGGCACTCAACCTCCAAACCTGTGCCCCAGAGACTGCATGTGGTACTCAACCCCCAAGCCTGAGCCCCTACACTGATATGGTACGACAGCTCTGCCTGACTGCAGGCCAGAGCCTTCAGTGTTGACTGCTCCACCCTGCTTAACAGCTCGGGGAGTAGACAGCTGCAGCTCGCCCAGCCAGACCCAGACAGTGTATAGCCCACCCCACTTGAAGGATGGGACCCCTTGGGAATCGCTCATTCCCCCACTCTTTTTCTGCTTAGAGAAGGCTTTAGCAGATCCAAATTGCAAAGAGGCATGGCCTCCCTCAGACGTAGAGGGATAATCAAAAAGGAAAAATGTAAAGAACTCAGCTTAGGAAAGAACAATCAGTTACACACAGACACAGACTTCCTAGGAAGCAGTACTGCAGAAAGGGATCTGGGAGTCCTAGTGGATCACAAGCTAAATACGAGTCAACAGTGTAACACTAGTGCAAAAAAGAAAAAAAGCAAACCTCATTCTTGGATGTATTACCAGAGTGTTGTAAGCAAGACATGAGAAATAATTTTTCAACTCTGCTCCACACTGACTAGGCCTCAACTGATGTATTGTGTCCAGTGATGGGCGCCACATTTCAGGAAATTGGACAAATTGGAGAAAGTCCTGAGAAGATCAACAAAAATTATTAGTGTTAGAAAACATGACCTAGGAGGGAAGACTGAAAAAAATTGGTCTTGTTTAGTTTGGAGAAGAGAAGACTGAGAAGGGACATAACAGTTTTCAAGTCCATAAAAGAAGGAAGGAGAAAAATTGTCTCCTTAACCTCTGAGGCTAGGACAAGAAGCAATGAGCTTAACTTGCAGCATGGGTAATTTAGGTTGGACATTAGGAAAATTTCCTAACTGTCATAGTGGTTAAGCACTGGAATAAATTGCCTAGAGAGGTTGTGGAATCGCCATCACTGGAGATTTTTAAGAGTAGGTTAGACAAACACCTGTCAGGGATGGTCTAGTTGAAACTTTGTCCTGCCATGAGCGTAGGGGACTAGACACTAGGCTTTGTATTAAGAGCTTAGAGCCCGATCCAAAGTTAATTAAAGTCAAAGGAAGTCTTTTTATTGACTTCAATGGGCTTTGGATCAGATTCTTACTGTGTTTGATATATAATCTGAAACAGGTCCATTTGCAGCTCCAAAAATAAATCAGGAGCCTTTGGCACACCAGTGCTTTAAGATTATGTAGATCTCATATCTACAATCTATCTTCTCCCCAAACACCAGAAACCTGAAATAATAAACTCATTTAAATGTTAAAGTAAAAAGTGAAGGTAAAAGTTACGTAATTTTTCCTCATTTATTATATGCAGTTGAACAATATTTATATGAAACCTTTTACCCAAAGGATCCCAAATGAAATCACAGGGCATTCCTTTAAAATTTGTCAATTGGCTTGGATAACTAAACAAGATTTGCAGACAGCTAACCTCAGTATTTCTAGTAACCAAAGTATTTACTATAATAAACAAAATGGGATTCTACAAATTCTGAGGTTAACATTTGTATTCAGCTTAGCTACACTGGACCCATTATTCTTTACCAGCCATGTATAAACATACTGAACAGAACCATAATACCCACATCTAGGGGGGTGCGGGAGAAAGCATGCAGCTTAGGTAGACAACCACACTATGTGGCAAGTGAGGCGAGGGTAAGTTTGCAATTCAAAGATAAAACGTCGTCTAAGTACATTTTATGTATTTTCACCTATCACATAATGTTACTGACACTTTAAATAAGGGATATAACAGTATACGGTTGGTGCCACTGGAAAATCAATATTCACTTGCAATCACCTCAGCACAACCTCTGGGATTCCACAGTTGTTCTCTATCCTAAGTCTTGGGTTCAAGGCTTTGCTCTGTCATAGACTTCCTGTGTCACACTGGACAAAAGCCGTGTGGGTAAAATGAGGATTCTAGCACTTCCATAGCTCAAAAGAGTGTTTGTTGTGAGGATAAACACATTAAAGATTGTGAGACACTCAGATAGATATTGCAGTACAGTAGAACCTTAGAGTTACGAATACCTTGGGAATGGAGGTTGTCCGTAACACTGAAATGTTCATAACTCTAAACAAAGTGCAGTTCGGGCTCCAGATCCATCAGCAGCTGAACTCCCTATACAAGCTTGTCCCCCTCCCTGCAGAGGGGTGTGTGTGTGTGTGTGTGTGTGTGTGAAAACAGGGTGTTCAGGGGAGGGGGTGGAAAAACAGCATGTCCCTCTCCTGGCGGAGGGAGGGATGAAAGTGGTGCAGACCCCAGCCCTGTTCCTGCTCTGCTGGCTGACTCCGGCTGCTTTGGGTTGGCAGCCCCAGTCTCTTGCTGTAAGTGGCTGCCCTGAGCGTGGGGGTGGGGACAGGCAGCCCAGATTTGCCTACCTTTAAGATGTAATACAGATACAGTACAGTATTTGCTTTTTTACTTTTTTGGTCTCTGCTGGTGCCTGATTGGTTACTTCTTGTTTCACTTGGTGTCTGGTTGACCAGTCAGTCCGTAACTCTGGTGTTCGTATCTTTGAGGTTCTACTGTATGTCTGATAACAGTTGGTAAATGTTGAATTTATAATGGTAGCTGAACATTGCAGGCAAAATCCTGGCCCCGTTGAAAATCAATGGAAGTTTTGCCATAAACTTCAATAGGGCCAGGATTTCACCTTTAGTAAAAATTTTTACTTTTTTGATGTCATGTTACTTGTTTTACATTAATTATAATACTTCTGTGCGCTACACAATTCTAAAACAGTGTTCTTCTGCAAATTCTTGATAGGCCTCTTTTTAAGTGCAAAGATTCTCTGTGCACAGAAGAAGCATGAGGACAAAAACTGTAGGATATTCTAGGTCCTGAAATTCCTTGAAAAATTGTCAGCTCTTCTTAACGATGATGCAATGTATAATATTTGTGATTGATATTATGAAGGTGGGAATATCCATCTAGTAAAAACGCATTAACTAAGCTCACTAACTATATTCATGGATTTTAAAGTCCGAAGGGACCTTTATGATCATCTACTTTGACTTGTATGCCACAGGCCATAGAATTTCACCAAGTGATTCCTATATCAAGTCCCTAATGTCTAGTTGCAGTATGATATATCTTTTCGAAAGCAATCCAGTATTGATTTAAAGACTTCAAGTGATGGAGAATCCACTACTTTCCTCAATAAATTGTTCAAGTACCTAATTACCTCATTTAAAATGTGCATCTTATTTTCAGTTTGCTTCTGTCTAGCTTCATTTTCCAGCCATTGGATTTTGTTGTGCTTTTGTCTGCTTCGTTAAAGAGCTCTATCTATCAGAAATCTTGTTTTCACATAGGTACTTATGGATCATGACCAAGTCACCTCTTTATCTTCTCTTTGATATACTAAATAAACTGAGCTTAAGTCTCTCCTTGTAACATGTTTTCCAGACCTTGAATAATTTTTGTAGCTCTTTTCTGAACCATTTCCAGTTTTTTAACATCCTTATTTAAATGTGGACACTAGACCTGGACACCGTATTTCAGTAATGATCTAACTAATGCTTAATCATACATGATACTCTGCTGTTTATACATCTAGCATTCACTCTCTTAACCATACATAATCTAGTTCTTTCAAACGGATTTTTTTATTACTTTGTAGCAGTCTGCATTTTAGCAAATGTAAATGATATTTGAATGTCTTTTGGCTCTGTCAGTGAGATTTATTACAGTTATATTTTAAAAGGTGCTGTACCTTTCCTTCTGGCAACTGATTTACCACACATTTTTAATATAATCAAATTGTGTTTCTTCTCCTTCAGGAAAATGTGAACTTCTGTAATTGTGTAGGTATATATTGGGAAACTGGTTGTTAAGTAAGAGCCAGAGTCAGCTTATTCATGTTGAGTAGTCCCTTATTCCTTCAGTAGTCCCATTGATTTCAGTTGTCCTAAGCTTTACTAATGGTGTGCAAATACATATTTGTGGGTTGGGATTTTAAGACAAATATCCAGGCAAAAATTTTGTAACAGAAGGGTTTGGAATGAAAAAGCGTCTCTTCAATGGAGGGAAAAGGAATAAAATGTAGTATTCTTTAAAAAACAAATGAAAATTAATCTGATCATTCAAAACCAAGGTGTCATGTAAAAATAAGATGAAAAAAGAACATATTCAAATACATTAAGATTTGCAAAGTAATATTAACATTGCTCAGATATGAATACCAATTTCCTCTCCCCCTAGATAACCTTTGTACCTAGTTTGTATTTAAAAATAGATGAAATAAACTACCCTTTAGTTTCCATGATTCTGTGTTCTGAATGAGTTTTAAGTCTTTAAGGCAACTGAAATTTGAAAAGCCTCTTTGACAGATTCTCTTCTTACTTACAAAAAGAAAAAGAGTACTTGTGGCACCTTAGAGACTAACCAATTTATTTGAGCATAAGCTTTCGTGAGCTATAGCTCACTTCATCGGATCTGAAAGCTTATGCTCAGATAAATTGGTTAGTCTCTAATGTGTCACAAGTACTCCTTTTCTTTTTGCGAATACAGACTAACACGGCTGTTACTCTGAAACCTCTTCTTACTTACATCAGTGTAAATTTGGAGCAACTCCATTGAAGCAAATGGAATTACGAGGGTGTTAAATCAGTGTAAGTGAGAGAAGAATCAGGACCCCTGTATTTGGATAGTTAGCATGTGGAGTGGAATGGAATGCAGTAACCACCCCACAGCACATTGACTGATGTCTTTGTAGGGTAACTGGCTGGCTCTCTTGTGAACTGCAAAGTATGATCCTCCGGTCCTGTTCCCCTTTCTTCGTGGGATGTAGAAGCTGGCAAGGAAGTTTCATATCCCTCTCCTCAAGCCTGACTTTTAGGAGCGTGGACAGCTTGCCCACTATCATCAAGTTAAACAGCAACAGAATGATTAGGTTTCACCTTTTGCCATTGCTATGTGTGGTCACCTCATACTGCACCATGCTATAAAGGACATGCTCTTGAAGAAGTGAAATGGTTGTTTATCTGCAGTGTTCTTGACGCTAGACGACAGATTTTAACAGAACCAAAGCTCTGTTAATATTGATTCAATAAAATAAAACTTGATTCCTAGTCATGTCCTGAGAATGCAGAATTACCTCTAACATGCTCCTCAAGTTGCTGCAAATGTAAATTGGTATCCACTATGAAAATAGAACTGGAAAAGATCAATTAAGTAATAAGGTCTTCTGCCATATGACATTTTCTCTCTACCCTTCCTCCCACACCACCCAAGAATTGAAGAACAATTGTTAAGGTTCTGGAAGAACTTCTTTTATGCTAGTCCTAAAATACAGAGAAGAGAAAACAAAATTAAGAGGAATGTTAGGTTATACAACAGCAGCATCTGCTAACCCTGCTAATTGGAGTCTGCTAAATCCCCATACTCCCACTTTAAATTGCACCCTTACATGTCTGTCAGAATTTCCATTATAAAGCCAGAGTATTCCTGGGAGGCTAAGTAGCTCAGTGGGTTATCATACTTACCTTTCACCTCCATGGTGCATTCAAATCCTGATTGGATGAGAAGTGAATTGAGTTTGGTGTTCTCATTCTGGTATTCTATGATATTTGTCTGCACCACATAATGATGCGTGACTGGCATGTCCTATTCAGGAAGTGGCTGCACATGAAATAAGAGTGGGTGTTGTAAAATTGATCAGAATGCAGTAGCAGAACTGCAGCATCTGAAAACTTGTACATCTCCTGGCTGTAGCCAGAAATATTAGTACCATTGACTTACACTTTCCCAGGGATTTGAGTTCTTTGCTATTTGCAGCAACTGGATAAGAAACCATGCTAGCTGGAATTGAATGAGTTCAGGCATTGTAATCCATAGAATTTGTATGCATAATACCAATATTTTCTTTGCTTTAGGATCTCTAGTTGAGAAAACAATGTCTTTCACTACTTTGTTTAGAAGTGAAGGAACACTAAGGAGAGTGGTGCTGGTGGTTAGCAGGCGGTTTAATTTAAAGCATAATAGCTATTCTAGACTAACGTCTTGTATCGATGATCCCTTAGGTTTGTTCAGTAGTATCAGCGTTCTGTCTTTCTAGTATGTCATGCCATTGGTTATCCAACTCTTTCATTGGTCAGATTGGTCATTTCTTGAATCAGCTCCCACCCCTAATATTTAATTCTCAAATAGTTCACTTCTGGACAACAACACTAAATTCTCTGTTGACCATGGTCCATAGTTTTAGATCCACTACCACATCAAGTGGTATGAACTATGGTTTCTAATCAATATGAGTCAGTGTGGTTGTGATACTGCTGTTGTAATTCTGGAGTATGTGTACCAACTGTTAGAGTGCTAATAAGAAGTATCTTCATATTTTGTGGTCCTCCAGAGACTGTTGAAGGTTATATATTAGTCTTCAGTACCTCTTGTAGTTTATAGGAATTGGATAGTACCCCTTTAAATAGTTTTGTGGGCGCTTTAGTGGCCTCTCAGTATTTGGTTTTCAAAGCCACCCAAACCCTCTTTGAACCAGCAGTGTGTATATGTAGCTTGTCCTTTCATGTGGTAAATAATGGTTATTTGGACTCTGCTGTGCTTATATTGTTTCTCATATTCCATTTGTTGTGTAAAGAGCAAAAGACAACACATCTCCTCTCACTTCCTTGACAACAGGAGGGCTGATCTTACCACAGACATCCCCTAACACAACACCCATTTTTTCCTAGTCCTTCCTTTGCCCCTCATTAACACATCATGCCATCCTACAATGGGCAAATGGCCTTACACTTCCTACTCATCTCCTCTCACTCCACACATCCCTTTTGTAACAGTTTTGGAACTGCAGAACCAGGATTTCTTATCCAGGCTAGGCAGGTGTGTGTATATTATAAGTAGCACCTGTCTCTTTTTTTCCCCTGAAGTACCTGGTTTCATAATTAGTCAACAAGGTGATCTAGTTCAGTGTTCTCAAACTTTTGTAGTGGTGATCCCTTTCACACAGCAAGCTTCTGAGTGCGACACCCTTCCCCCCCCTAAATTAAAAACACTTTTTTTATATTTAACACTATTATAAATGTTGGAGATGAAGCAGGGTTTGGGATGGAAGCTGACCACTCATGACCCCCCTATGTAATAACCTTGCTACCCCCGAGGGGTCACAACCTCCAGTTTGAGAACCCCTGATCTAGATGCAAAAAAGGCTAATATCATTCTGGGGTATATTAACAGGAATGTTTTATGTAAGACATGTCCCACATGAGTTAGCACTGGTGAGGTCTCAGCTGGAGTACTATGTCGAGTTCTGAGCATCACATTTAAAAAAAATATGGACACACTGGAGAGAATCCAGAGAATAACAAAAGTGATAAAAGGTTTAGAAAACCTGATCTGTGAAGAAAGGTTTTAAAAAAAACTGGGCATGCTTAATCTTGAGAAAAGATGACTGGGTGTGTGTGTGTGTGTGTGTGTGTGTAGGCAGATCTGATAGCAGCCTTCAAATATGTTAAGGGCTGTTATAAAGAAGACATTGATTGATCTCCAGTGAAGATAGGACAAGGAGAAATCAGTTTAATCTGCAGCAAGGGAGATTTAGGTTAGATATTAGGAAAAGCTTTCTAACTCTAAGGATAGTTAAGCATTGGAATAGGCTTTCAAGAGAGGTTCAGAAATTCCTTTTACTGGAGGTTTTTAAGAGCAAGGTAGATAAAAAACTTTTCAGGGATGGTCTAGGTCTACTTGGTCCTACCTCAGGGCAGACTCAGTGACCTCTCAAGGTCACTTCCAGCCCTACACTTCTATGATTCTGTGATTCTATTACATGGTCATCCATGCAGCTGGCTTCCATACAGTTCTGTCTGTCTTCAACCTAATAGTGTAAGGTGACCCACCTTCTTCCTCCTGGGGCAGGAGTGGGAGACTTTCACAGATTATGAAATCAGAAGGAGTCACTGATCATCCAGTCTGATCTCCTGTATAATACCAGCTATAGGACTTCCTTGCAGTAATGTATTAGGAAATAATTCAAGGGGGAGGTAGATCACTTTGGAAGGACAAGCTTTATGGGAGGATGCAGAGCTGACTTAAATCACTGTAGCTCTTATTTCTTAATCTGGCCCTTGGAGAAGAAAGTTCCTGGCAGTGGTTGGTTGGGTTAGGACTTTTTCTTTGCCATAGTCCCAACTTTCCCTGCTCCCCCTTGTTCTGATAGTTTTCTTTAAATGTAAGGAATCTTCTTGCCTTCCGGTAGGGGACAGTGGAATGTATCATCACAACGGAGGATTTTACAGAGTGAGGGATGTACATAGCGCAGCCTCTTTATACTTGGCAGTTTTTCTAATATCTAAAATAAGTTATTTAGAGTAGGAATATTTGCTGGCTCTTTGCATATAGAAAACATAACACAGAAAACAGGCCCCAAAATGGGTTATTATAGCCACAGGCCACTTAGTGAATGCAAAATTGTAGTGCACAAACGATAGACTCATAACATTTCCTTATAGTTAAATAACTGCATACAATACATTGAGTTGACATAAAGCTGGTTATTAGCTGATATACTAAAGGTTAAAGTTACCAATGAACAGCACAGTTTGCAATCTCGTACTTTATACCTTTACTGGAAAAATGTCATAAATCAGCCGTCCAATTGCAGAATAAGCACAAGTGTCCAAAATAACTCACAAATCTTTCAGTAAACATGGAAGTCTCTTGCTTTTGCTAGGTAATTTCTGTTTCACTTACCAGACTATCAGCATGGGATAGGGATTCTGTATTTCTCTTGCCTCTCTGTACTATATTGTCTAAGTAGAGAGTCAGTATAATAGCTCAGACATAGCTAACGTTCTCCTGAGGGAGTTTCTTATATTTTACTTACGTGACTGTTGGCACTTAATTAGGGCATCTGAAATTCAGAAGCACTTCAGGGCAATTTTCATTTGGTAAGAAGCATTGCATAGGACTATACTTCTTCTGCAGGGATGCCATGTGCTTGGCTATAATGGCATATCGGCAGAATTCCCTAATAGTGGATGTGTAATGCCTGGTGGCTGAGGCAGGCTCGAGGTCAGTCTAGAACACTATATGCAGGTAGTCAGGTAGCTGGCAGGTCAATCTGTATCAGAGGCAGTCCAGGGCAATAGTTGGAATTCTTGCAGGGGTCAGGAGCCTGGAGCTAATCCAAAGAGTCAGATCAGTAGGTCGGGGAGGCAAGGTTGGATGAGGCAGCAAGGTAGGGTCAGGTGAGGCAGCCAGTCAACAAGGCAGGGTGAGGCGAGGTAATAAGGTAGGGATGTAATGAGGCAATGAGATAGGGATGTAACCAGCAGGCACTAACTAGTCTGTTGCTCAGGCATTCCTTTTCCTGTTGGGGTCTTTATCAAGTCCAGGTACCCAAGGAAAGTGCTGCCTGTCCACTCAATCAGGGATGAGAGATGTGGCTGCTGTAGGCCTTTAGCACTACAGCTGTTGGTCGGGGTGCTAGCTAAGTACATTGCTTAGTGAGTTGCACAGCTGTTAAGGATGATGTCAGTGAGCCTGGGTTCAATACTAGTCTCCAGACAGGATGTAATATTCCAAAGCACCCTTTCAAAATTCCTTGCTCATATAATTGCTTTGTTAATGATAATGGATAGTAAAGCAGCAGTTTCACAAATTCTATTTGACATCTCTCCATGGCCCCCTCCTAAAACAGCTAGATGCTGCCTCTAGTTATATATGAAATAAAGCTGTTAGAAAGCCATAACAGAGCACTGCCTTCTATCAGATCTCTTGGCTATATAGCATTCTGTATGTCCACAGATATGAACACAAGTGGTAAGTCAGCACAATGACCTAAAATGAAGGGGAGGAGAATAGTAGGATAACATGGCCTAGAATAATTATGTGGGTTTTTTTCTGCATGGAAAACAGACAACAATTTAAACCTACGGTTGGGCTTCAAAGTCCCCTCAGGCTGATATGAGTTGCCCAGAAGTAATGCATAGTGACTCAATCATTTGTCTACCAGTACCACCCAAAAGCCAAGGCACTATTACTGGAGGTGAGGTGAAAGGGATTGGAAAATTCTCTTTAAAATTATATTTCCAGTGTTTAAAAGATGTTTGATTTCACAGACAAGACTGTCTCAGAGGGCCCTTGCTCAGTAATTACCTCCTATATTTAAATGACACCAAAAAAGCATTATATTATCATTACAATATCTTTTCAAAGTGAACTCCCTGCATTTTCTCCCTCTGGTGTACCATAGGAAGATACATAGATACAGGCAGAAATAAAATATCTATGTTTAAATTTTACTAATTTCATGGAACAAACTGATTTGGAAAACATAAGAACATCTCCACCAAATTTTCATTCATCATTAAACTTGATCTCAAACTGAACTCTTTTTGGTGAAAGTGTTGGAAATTCAGATAATGAAATTAGGAACGTCCAACCATCTCTACCTGGCTGGTAGGCCTTCTTGGGAGGAGTCCAGCGGCCACCTTATTCTCCCAGCTTTCAGGAGCTGAACAGAGGGCCTGCTTAGTGTTCACAGGGCATGGCTGGAAGTCACCGCCCATAAGCTTCTGTGTAGCAGCACACTTTCCCCCTATTTTTCAGCAGTGGGATCCAGAAATGCTCCACAAGGTTCAATTGCACAGCAATGGCATACTGACACATTAGAGGACGAATGGCTTTCGGGGACTCAGGAGAGGGGAGTTCTGTTCCTGGCTCAGTGTCAGACTACCTGTGTAACTTTGGCCAATCTATCTAATCCCTCGGTGCCTCAGTCCCTCAGCTGTAAAATGAGGATAATATTTCACAGAAATACAGTGAGGATAAATTAATGTTTGGAGCGGCCCAGATACAATACCGATAAATGGTAGAGAAAAGGCCATAAAGAAATATACTTTCCGTAAGACACTTTGATGTTCAGATGTAGTAGAATTTGCTGCAGTATTCTCAGATCCTTGTCTTTCCATGGGAGAACGGATTCCAGACTACCGCAGCGCACTCTGTAACGGCTGCAGCAGAACTTCAGCAAAACATTTCTGAGCCCTGACTGTGAAAAAGGGGGTGTGAAGCCAGAAGTCAGTGGTAGCTGAGGGTACTCGGCACCTTTCATGATTGAGGCTTTGATCGTCATTGCATGTTTTACACTTCTAAAACATGGGGGAAGGGAGATTGTGCTCTTCTGTGGAAAAAGACCTAAGGGAGGGCTCCAGAAAATTCTGCAAACTTCTTCCAAATTCTTCCAGTGGGCAAAGCAGGGTATGTCCCTTTTCCCCTCATGCTCACATGGAAGGAGCAGGGTCAAGCCTTAACCTCTGTGGGTTCCTCTGAGCCACTCTAGGCACAGGCCAATCACGGGGCAGCTCTGTACTCTTATGCTTACTCCAGAGCACTCTGCTTCCTTTCCAGCCTCCCTGGAGGCACACAGTGGCTCCCCATGAGTTTCCACCCCATGAGTTAACCCTGGGACCTTCCTGCAGGGGAGGACTCCATGATGCAGAACGGTAGGGACTTATCCCAATTATTCTGCACAGTGGTTGTAAGGGTACAATTCATATCCCCAGGCCTTGCCTTCGCCTTTTACCTCCCTACTTATGCATCCCCAGGAGAAACTGGGGTAGGCTGGAGAATTGTTCTGTGTAGGCGGCTGGTCTCCCTTCCTCATGGAAAAGGGATAATCTGTGTGGATCTCGGGCAGCTCAGTCCGATCCATATGGATCACTGTTGTAATTGTTTTTTAAAAGAATATGCATTTTGAAGGAATATTTTCAAAGCTAATAGGTGGGAAATCTCAGTTTTATCCTTCTGACACCAAAAACAATGTCCCCCCCCGATAAATTACCACGATGCACTCTATATAAACACAAAATAAATAAAAGCCACCACAACAACACTGGAACAGACTGTTTTCCTTCATGTCTCTGTATGCTCTGAACTTTTGATCAGGCAGGATATTTAAATGTATAAGAAATGCCTCTGTGAAGATTCTTAAACATTTCAATCGCTGCCTGATAACAAAAGAATGAAGTAGACCTGCACAACAGGGAGAAAAGCTCCTTCAGCATACACCTGCTTGCAACCTGAAACACAGCCAGTAGGTTATATCTTCAGTTTTCCAGGCTTGACTATCTCTTAACAAAGGATACAGCTTAAGAAAAACCAAAAAACACTAGGCAAAAATTTCTATTGCCATAATGCCATTGATTTCAGTAGAGAATTTGGCCCTCTGAACGAAGATAACACTCAAAAAAAAATAAAATCCCGTGCTTTATAAATTGTGAAAGATGAAATCTTAATTATGATTTCATCTTGTCATATGTAAAAATAGTTTAATATATCATCTGCCCTATTAAGAAAAAATATTCTAATATACTCATGAGTACTACAGATATCTATGCAAACAACAAATTTTCATGACTAACATTTTTATAATTAATCATCATATAAATATATTGCTTACAGAAATAAATTATTCAATGGCCATATGTTTAAAATGTACTGCATTTCAATATAGTTACAACACTTATTTTGTCCACAAGCAGAGTTTTAGACTCAACAGTTGAAGGATGAATTGGTTGGATGTCACTGAATGTCACACAAAGTACATTGCAGACAAAGTATATTGCAGACAGAATAAACAAAAATAAAATTAATCAGCAAAGGAAGAACAAACTGTTTACAAAATCCAGATAAGAGCAGAGCTGTCAAAAGCTGAGACAACGCAGAAAGCCATGTGATACCACCACTAAACACAGAGAATTAGGCTGAGAAAGAAAATAAATAGTAATAAATAATAAATGAGTCATCATTTTAAAATTAGCCTTAACTAAAATATATAGCTGAGGAAGTGTTTTGACTTAGTTATCTTTTGACGGACCTAAATCTTTCTTTTAATAATTGTCCCTGGACCTTATGCCAATGCTGAATGGTCTGACAATGGGTCATAAAGACTACCCAGGAAATTAGGTTGAAGAAGCTGACTTTTTCCCTATGTTTTAATTAATAATTTTAATTCATGAATTGCAAACAGCTCTAGGTCCGTATGTTATAGACCTGTGATTTGTAGTGAAGCAGCAGAAATAGGCAGCCTCATATTCTGTTCTTCAGTATGGATTTCTCTGTCTTTTAGGATCATTAAATTGGATTAAGTATCCTGGCTGCACAGAGCTCATTCTGCACACTTCCCGAAGAAAAGGGGCTTACTAGTGATTTTCTGTATTCATTTTTTATGTTGCCTTCCTATTATTATTACTCATTTATTGTAATTTATTAGGTACTTGAGTATTGATAATGTACTCTGCATTTCCCTGTGCTCACGTGAGGCTAGATTCTGATGTCTTTACATTGAGTCGCACGTTGCTCCCAAGAAGTCCCTTTGAAATCACAAGGAACCATGAAATTAATGAGACTACTCAAGGAGTCAGGGACTACTCAGAGTAAAAACATCACAATTTTGCCCTTAATAAACCGCTGATGTAGTTTTAAAAAAGGAATACGTTTCTTTAAAGAAAAACTTTTAAAGGGGCTTCATTAATAAAATATTTGGTTTAATTTTCATAGGGCTTAGAAGTCAACAACACTGGGCTGGATTGATCAAAGGAATAACAGGTTAATGTATTTCATTTCTGAATACTACCAAATAAATGTTATTACTATGTATATAATAAAATTCCAGGATTATTACTCTTTCTGTGTGTCACTTTGGAGCCTAGAATATCTGAGTCAATGTGAATGGATTGCAGCAGTTTACAAGCATGGCTGAGGGCTCTTTTTGTTTAGAATATTGCCAAGTTGAATCATCACTGGGATTCATGGTCTGGTACTGGCCAATTTTTACATTTTCAGCCTTTTTTTAAAAAAAACTTTACGAATTACCCCCATGACAGGTTTTCACCTAGGCCTGCAATAATCTATTTTCAGATTATCACTGAAACTTCTATACAAACAGTTCTGTATTTATAGGAACAGCTGCATATCTAGAGAACAGAATGTCTTTATAAAGAGTTGCTTATCCCTAAATAAGGAAATTAAGTAAACACCACTGGAATCATATGTTAACAAGAATTAAATAAATGCTGAATGCCATTTATTCCCTGAGGCTGAAATGCACATAGGGGTGGAACACACATGCAACATCCCCCACACTGGAGCTGAGGATGAGAGAGTACTAGCTAGAGGGAGGACTATCTGTGCACTGTGGAGGAGTTTCCATTCTAGCCCCTCATATGCTAGCACCTTGCTTTAGCTAAAGCACCATTTGGCTTAAGTAGACAGGACAGTTGTCAGGATCAGGGCATATGATTATTTTACCAAAGCAACAGGTAGGGAGTTAACCTCACAGATTAGTACTGGAATATCCCAAAGGAAGAGGACAGAATATGTTGTTCTACCCCAGTACAAAGCTGGGAGGTGCTTTCATGCCCCTTGGTAGTTGGAATGCATGTGTTCAGAGCAAAAAGAGAGAGAGTACACCATGGTACCAGAGAAACAAGGTAGAAAACTGATTGGTTAAATCTTTTTTCAGATTACATATACACCACCTTTTACTTGTAAACAGGAAGGGTATAAAAAGATGGCTTTAGGGGTGTAATTTTGGGAGCACACCTTTTGCATATGGTGAATGCAACAATTCTGCACCTGATGGCTTCCACCAGACACTGGTATCATATAGAACCTTTTTCTTGTACTATATTATTGGCTTATAGCAATAAACCCGACTGACATTGATTATTTGGTCTCTTGAGTATAAAGTGACTCAAGCAATTGTTTATACAATTTATCAACAGTAGGAACATTTGGGGTAAAATCTTGACTGATTAAACCAATGGGAGTTCTGCCATTAACTTCAATAGAGCCAGGATTTCACTCTTGTTCTTTAATTGGGTTATATGATTTTTTTTTTTTACCCTACAAGTCACATGGAATGATGACTCTAGATATGTCCGCTTGAAATAATTCTTGGGGTGGTGTTTATTTGCTTTGTTTTCTCCTCTTTGTATAGGTGTGATTAGGGCTTTGCAAAATACGCTGGTTTCAGCTCATAACGATTTTGAGAATCTATACCACTGAATTTGGTTCAAATGGATTCTCAGCCTTTTAGTTTTGAATTTTACTCATTGAATCCAGAAAACTTCACCACATTTTCTTTTCCAGTCTCTCCACCTAGCCACGTTTTTCAAGGTCTTCCACCTCTCATCCTTCTCCAGATGCCATCTCCTGAGGGTTTGAAGGAGGCTCACTCCAAATTCCCATGACAAACATAGTCAGTGGAGAGGGTACCCTGCTTACCTCTCATTCAGCAGCAACAGGGCAAAAATATCTCTGGCTTCTGTCAGGATCCTCCACTCTTGGAAAAAGACAGCTGATCCAGGGTCATATTTTCACCATAAACCTGTGAAGTAGTGTAAGAAGAACGGTCTTGGATTTTGGCATGAAAAAAAATACCCGCTAGGACAAGTAATAGGCTCTAATAGCTGCTATTACTCCTGGTTTGTCCTTGCATTTTCTTCTAACGGTGATTGCAGTAGAGACTGGAAAAGTGATGCCACTGCTGTCTCTAACTGCGAAGAGGAAAACAAAGGGTAGAGAGAGTGTGTCACACCACCTTCTTCAGTGAGGCATGATAATTCAGAATATACACAGGCAGTTGGTATAGAGAGTGGTCCCTGGCTTGTGTTGCACACAACACTTATTTTGCTTCATTAGGGCATGCTCAGCATACCATCAGTAGGTTTATTTGTTATGAAGACTAGTCAAGTAAGACATGGTCATTGGACGGGGATCCTTAGGTGAAAAGAGCTATATAAGTTCCAAGTACTGTACATAAGTACAAACTATTACCTTGACACACCTTCTAATGAGTGCACAGTTTTTGTTTATACAGAAAAGCCAAGAAAAAATGATTTTCCTCCGTGCAACTGGAGAAAGTATTATATGCTGCATCTCTATAACAACTTCCAGACTCTGAGAAATGAAAATATGCTATTCAATATTGGACTCATAGACTTTAAGGCCAGAAGAGACCATCATGATCATCTAGTCTCACCTCCTGCACATTGCAGATCGCAGAACCTCACCCACCCATTCCTGTAATAGACTTATAACCTCTGGCTAAGTTTCTGAAGTCCTCAAATCATGATTTAAGGACTTCAAGTTACAGAGAATCTGCCATTTACACTAATTTAAACATGCAAGTGACCTCTGCCCCATGCTCCAGAGGAAAACAAAAATCCCAAGGTCTCTGTGAATCTGATTTGGGGAAAATTCCTTCCCAGCCCCAAATATGACGATCAGTTAGATCCTGAGCATGTGGGAAAGATCCACCATTCAGATACCTGGGAAAGAATTCTCTGTAGTAACTCAGAACCCTCCCCATCTAAGTTCCATCATCAGCCTTTGGTGATATTTGCTGCTAGTCGTTGCAGATTGACTACATGCCTGTAGAAAAGAGGCGTGGCCTCCCACAGAGATTGGTATACTGATGTAATACCTGGTTAAGGGTAGGTATTTATAATCCTTCTTCTCTTTGGAAAAGTACTCTTCCTTTCCCTCACCTACACGCTGCTGCCTTCATAACACTGGGTAAAATGTTGTTGGCCAAAAGTCAAGTTATTTTTAATTAAGAATGTTCTAAACAGGTGCAAGAAAACCAGACAGAGATTAAATTAGTCCAAACAGAAAGGCCTACTGATAAAACTCAAGGACTCTGCTAAGATCGTGCCTGGTAAACAAGATATGGGTCTGGAATTTAATCAGCCAAGATTGGTGTGGTGGATATTGGACCTAATTGGTGAACAAAACAATGAGGCAATAAACTGTGCTGCCCACATGCCACCCTCCTTTGTGGGGAGTCCTTAAAATGAGACTTTAAAAAAAATCATCATGGCATCTCGGCTCAGGGCATCTCAGCTGGACTCTGTCTTGTCATCTCATCTTCCCTGACTCTAAGACAGAAGTGGCAGAACTGACTAAAGGACTTTCTTCCTGAGAGGAAGGCCATAAAGCCTTGCTCTTCTTTAAGGGATTTTGTTTTTCACCTGTGAGTCCTGAAAGTCATTAGATCATGACATCCAGTCCTCAGCCCATGAGTGGGGATACCTACTTGTCAGCAACGTAGAGCCTGCTGTCGGGCATATAAGATCCTGTTCTGTCTCCCTTCCCTTTTTGTGTTACTTTTTGCCTTACTAGTCTTCGTCCTATCCTATCTCTCTCTGCATGTCATTGGATCCTGAAATCAGTTGTACTGCTTTCTTCAACACAGCTATATGCGCCAGCCCATCCAGCCCTGCCCTATCTAAGGGGAAAGGGCCCAATCAGTCACTTCCCTAACCAAAATGTGAGTCAAGGTCCAACCAATAGGTATTCTGGCTGGCAAACCGGCCCAAAAACATCTGTTCATAACTGACCAGCCACCGAATGTTCCAAGAACATAAACAAAAGCCATATTTCCCCCACCTTTCCTATCCTGTCTCTCTGTCACCTTGAGTGTGTCTGCCTGCTCTTTAAAACAGGAGAAGTGAATACCCTTCACACAGCGGGACTGAAAGTAAAATTAACCCTTTCCTTTTCATCAAAGAAAGGTCGAAGGTGAAAATCAGAGATGGGATTCACAAGCTATGTTTTTCCCCCCACCCATCTCACTTTCAGGGGTTGGTCTGATATGTCTAAGGCTGTCTACACTACAGCCTGTGTCAGCAGAACATAAGTTGCTCAGGGGTTACCTCCATCTCATTCAGCTTCTACAGCAGTTTCCCATAATATTAAACTGGTGAAAAATGGCTAAAGACAGCACCCAAATAGAGCTGCTTCTTTCATTTTATAACCTTCCAAGTAACTCAATGGTCTGCTTCTGCAGGTGATCATAAACTCCTACCAGGCGACTTCATTGCTAGACAATCTCCCTTGCTAAACCAGTTCCTCTGGGCAGGGCCAGCCTTTTGTTTAGAAGAGCAACAAAATTTCAATGGTTGACCATGTAAATGAACAACCCTCTTTTGGTAGCCCTTTGCCACCAGCCTTTTGGAATTCCAGTCCAGCATAGAGGCAAATGGACAATGGAAAAGGCAGAGTGCTGCATATTCAAGATGGAGTTTGCAGCTTGGTAATGATACATACAGATTTCGTAATCTCACACAGAATTAATGAATTGTACAGATTTTTCCCCAATCACCACAGCCCCCTTTGAATCCTACCCATCAGTTCTAATATCCATGAAAAGCTGAAGAATATCCTAGTCAAATTTGAGTAATCAGGCCCATCTCGAATTTCCCACTTAATGTTCCCTATGTGTCATGTTCAGCTCAATAGAGAAAGAGACAGACATACTAATACTTGATGCAATACAGAAAGGTATTAATGAGCAATTAACAATGCATCTGAACAGAGTAATTTCTAAAGCCACAAGCTTATCTGCAGTATATTTTATAACAAAATATAACTCAGAAGAAAAGATCTTAAATGGTATCTTTCAAAATATTATACAAATTAATAACAGCACAGATGGTATGTGATCAAAATCAATATGAAATGTTAAGGTAAAATAGCTGTAAATATGCAAAACCACTGATTTGTTATTAACAAGATGTTCAAAATTGATAATAGCAATAGACTGTAATTAGCCTCAGAATTTGAGGCTTGCAGGTAAAAAGGTTAGTGAAACTAATATGAATAAAAGCATCGTAATTTAAATATATATACATGGTTTTAGGGAATCTAACTATAGCCCTGAAGTACTGGAATCCAAATATTAGAGCATTGTGCTATTTCATTAGAATCAGCAAATGTAATTAACCAGTTAAGTTTCATTATCCATTGTGATGAAACAAACCACACAAATGGCAAAAAGTAAGTTAGATTTTATAAATTTCTACAGTGTTAAAAGAAACATAGGAAGTTTATTTTATCTTGACAATGACCCCACAACCAAACCAAAATCAGTTCAAGAATTCCAGAATTTAAAATGAAATCAGGTGGAAATGGGTATGTACTTAATAAACCCTTCTTTCTTTGCAGATTTGGTACTGTTCTCTCTTTTTTTTTAAAATGTCCCTTTCCTTATTGTTGATTTAATTCTAAGTGTTGCAGGTAAATGGAAATCATCTCATTAATTTTTCTTTAAGAACTATATTTTGCATCCCACTCATCTCACCTTTTGCACTTAAATTAGGGACCAGATACACAATTGGGTAAAATTGGCATGCTGCAATTAATGCCAGTGTAGGACTTTACAATTTACACCAGCTCAGGATCTGGGCCTAAATATTTATTTTATATTGCTCCTTTTTAGTATTTGTTTAATTATGGATTTGAAGAATTATATTGCTCAGTTGGATAAGATTGTTGTATGTGCAAGATTCATTCAGATTTAATTTATTAGAATACCCATACTGTTGTGGATTTTGTATAGATATATATGACCAGACTTTGTACATTCTTTGTATGAGTAAGAATTAAGGTATCATTTTTATGCACAAATGAACAGTTTTGAAAGTTAAATGAAGGATCGATAAAAGTGGTTTGGATTTGTAGACTGAGTCATTTTATTTTAAGGGGTAGAGTTAAGGTTGTTTTGTATTTGTATTGTAAATGTGCTCACAGATGCTGATTCTATTAAAAATATTCATTCTATTCAGGACCATCCTATTTTTAGGATGGGTAGAGGGGATAGTCATTTGCATTTAAACATGCCAACATCCTGTTGGATACCAGCTGAAGACTGCTTCATATTTACCATGAATACATATGGCTCCAAATTCATGTTCACGTGTAGTATTGGAAAAATTCTGTAGAAGGTTTTAGAACAGTTAAAAAGTTTTTAAATGAGATTACTTGATTTTCAGCAATGGTAATTTTAGGTACCTTTTTAAAGTACAATTTAGCAAAGAATATAAAGATGTGCTTCTGTGTTTTATTGACTAGAGATGGACTGTTGAGTTGAGACCAAAATTTTGTTATACTTGAGGTTTTATTTTCTGAAACTAGTAACTTTCCATACTGAACATGTCTATTAATTCTGTGAAAGATGATCCAGTGAAGCTGATTGCTGCATAAAATATTGTGAAGCTGAAATGTTTGATCAGAATGCAAATATTCCAGGAGGGATACATAATTAATCAAAACCACTGACCCATCTGATAGATCCTACAGCACTCCACAACATCAGTGGATAGCACCAACTAACATTAATTAGATGTGTGGCTTATCCAGCTTCTTTATAAGGCTTTTCGTTTGTTTCAGGTAAAGTTTACCTGGAACCCCTTGACTGAGAGCATTTGCTACCACCTTGTGCTGCAACAATTATCTGGTTTGAGGATTATTGTATTCAGTCCCTAATAGCTATGCTCCTTTTCAATGTTAGTATTTGCTTACATACATTTCTATGTGGCATCAAAAATATTTGTGGTGCTGAAAATAGCATCTTTCCAAAGAAAAGAGAGTGAGCTGGATTTTTGAATATATTTTACACATCATATAAGCAGGAAAAATGGCATGAGATACATTTGCATTTCCTAGTTGATTGTAACCCCTGCCCACTTATTCCATCTGTAATGATGGTACGTATACTAAAACATAACCACCCCCATCCACCTCCCAAATAGTTACCTTGTGACATCTATACATTCTCCAAGAGTGCAAATAAAGATTTATAGCTTATTGCACCTAATCCCTAAACCTCAAATTATCCCACGTTTCGGACCAATAAAAATGAATGAGTCAGTCAGCTTTTTCTCAAACCACATTCATTGATGAGGTCAGGGATTCATTATAAGGTCAGTTGGCACTGGCAGCATAAATGTTTGTCTGCCAAGGTCCTACTTTCACATATAACTCCTGAAGGTGGAAGCTACATATTTTGTATACATCCTGTTTTGTCAGTGTGAAATTTGGATGGGCAAGGGATGCCAGATTGAACCCTTGTTATAAATCCAAAATCTCCGCATCTTTCCTTTGTAATAATAACACTTAAAATTTCTCCTAATATTATTTCCCCATTATATGCTCTGTAGGGTAAAAAAATTAATTATTTCCTGTGAAGATTTATTATTAATTACATCTATACATTGGCACAGAATGGAAGAAGTAGACAATTGGAGGAAAATGTCCATTAAGTTGGACAGGAAATAAGGATTTTTAAAGACATTTTCAATAGTCTAAAAAACCTGGAATACAAGAAATGAAACCATCATTTACTTCCAATTTAGTGCTTCTTAAACTTAACTTCAGGATACCCTTCAATGTGTAATTACATAGGAAACTAACACTAATTGCTTAATCCAAACCAGCATAAAAATTAAAAGCCTGCTCCTGTACCACTAAAAACAGTGGGAGTTTTGCCAATAGCTTCAAAGAGCTCACTATTAAATCCTAAATGAGCTGTTGCTTACTGATGATACCATCAGTATCATTCTTGTGAATTTTCCTACTTTTCTCAACCTATGTGCAGGGCCATCACAAGATCAGCAAGAGTGAAGGTTATTGTTCATGGGGAATTTTGGACAGTGGAGCCAAAGCACAGATTTACATTTACAATGAAAGTGTGTTTGTGCATGTGCTTATATCACATACACAAATGTTATTTATTTGCCTTTTATCACACACTGAAAACTTTCAATGGACAATCCAATCAATTTCCTTGGTATAATTTTGCTGTTCCCTTTTGAAAAAATATATTTTCCTCTAACTGTTCTTGTATCTTATCTCTTTTCTCTTCAAAACAATTTTCTGATTTTTTCACTTCAGCTTATTTTGCCCATCTAATGTTCCTCTCAGAAGAGTAGTCCTCAAACTGTGCGACGCACTCACCTGGGGGTGGGGGTGGAGGAATGTTCGGTGGTTCAGCAGGACCTAGCACAGCCCCCACAAGGGACAGGGACACCCAGCCCTGTTCTGCCTGCAACCCGGCTCTGGCCCCACCCACAACTCTGGCTCCAGCCCAGCCCTGCCCTGATTCCATTTCCGCCCCCACGCCAGCTCTGCCTCTAGCCACAACTCCTCCCCCATCCACAGTTCTGCCCCCAGCTCTGCCTTCAGCCCAAGCAGTAATGGGGATGGGGTGGGGAGGGGAGCATGGACACATTCATTACTGGTAAGGGGGGATGCAAGATAAAAAGTTTGGGCACCAATGTTTTAGAATTTTCTGTCTTGTCTTCTCTCTCTCTCTCATTTCCCCATATTCCCTCTTTCCTCTCACACTGTCTCTTCCCCCACCCCCAATTCTATAATTTTCTTCATCTAGCTTTCCACCATAACCTTCCCTATCCACCAAAATAACCAGCCTGTGGACAGATTCTTCTCAACCACAGGTTTCCTTCCATCCAGTTCATAGACTATCAGGGTTGGAAGGGACCTCAGGAGGTCATCTAGTCCAACCGCCTGCTCAAAGCAGGACTAATCCCCAATTTTTTTTGCCCCAGATCCCTAAATAACCCCCTCAAGGATTGAACTCACAATCCTGGGTTTAGCAGGCCAATGCTCAAACCACTGAGCTATCCCATCCCTCCTCAGCTCTTGCCAGTTCCTCTTTTTGTGAATGCTCACCCTTCTGTTGAGGTCTTTCCTCCTAGTCTCTCTCTTGAGTTCACCTTTTTCTAAATGTCAACATTCCCATTCTTACTATGAAGGGGGGCCACTAGCAATTGGGCCATTCAGACTTAAAATATTTTTCTTTACTTCCAATCGCATTTCTCACCACTGGCTTCTCTGCAGTATAGTAAATCTCCTTCTAGTGCTTCCTGTGGTAAACAGGAAGTGCTTGAGGGAACCACTTTGTGAAGTGAGGTGGCCAGCAGTAGTATGAAAGCTATTGTGGGCGCTGATAATGTGCAGCACCAACCAACTGCTCCAATATATAGGAATGGGGGAGCGATCAGGGTGTTGAAGAAGCTGTGGTCTCCCAACAGGGTACTTCAAATGATGAACCTTTTTGTGCATCATATTAGGACTCGGGAATCGTGCCTTCCTATTCTAGAGAAAACTATAATCTAACTTCACAAGAGGCAAAATTGACAGACACAAAACTTATGAGGAATATCTACTAATCACTGGTGGTAGCATGTTCATTGATGTATCTGGCATGTCCATCAGAAAACAATATTGAGTTTGGTACTAAAGTGAACGATTCATGTGGAACCTTCTCCTCCCAACTCTTATTTAGAAATACCTAAGTAAGTGTTTTCTATAGGAGACTAATTAAAATAATTATTTCTCAGTGATGAGAAGTTTCCAAACTGGTTCTATTGAAACTGCAGGAATAAATTGGTGTGTTGGCTAACGTGCTAATATTTCAAAGCTCCATCCGTTAAAAACAATTGAAAATAAAAAATTACTAGGAGATTTGTCATAAACATTTCCTTCTCAATTTTTCTTTGTCAGAATTCCTCAGACTTCAGGATATTTCATAATGTACTCCCTTTCCAACCACCAAACATGAGCATTATCTATTTCAAATGTATGCTTTCTGCCCATCGCTAGTATTGCCCTCACTTATGTACCTCAGATTCATAATCCGTTCAACTGCCTCACATTTTATTCTGATGTAATAGTTCAGTCTGTTATATTTTTTTGTTTTTCTCCTGTGACACGTGAATGTAGGTCACTGATATAGCCATACCTTTTCAAAGGCCAGTGGTAGTACAGATCTCAGATGTGGTTTGGATTTGATTCTCTATTTCATGGTAGAAAGTTTGCATGGCACAGCTGTAAGTCAGATGAAATGTACTGTAGTTTTAAACCGCCAAAATACATTTGATAAAGGCATTAGATCAAAACTGACAAGATAAAAATCTCATTTTTGTAGCTTTTTACTAATGTATGCTCCTCTCAATCAATAAGGGAATTTGCAGATCTGGTAAGAGCTTGAGAATAATTGAAAAGCTCTGCCACTGCTCTCCAAAATAATACTTCCTTTGCAGCTCTTCTCACCATCTAAGCTAACACTTAGTATTGGATCAGCATAGTGCAGTGATCCAAATATTGCTTTTGCTTATTTTTTATTTTTTTTATATCCTGCATGGACCTTGCCCTCAGCTCAGGTGAGCAAGGACCTTGTACTCTGGCTTTGTTTATTTGTATGATGATATTCATAGGGCCTGATCCAGCATGCACTGAAGTCAGTGGGAATCTTTCCATTAAACTTCAAAGGCACTAACCTTTAGCTTGGAAGATCAGAGACTGGCAAGTTACCCATTTTAACAAAAGTAGCTCTGGCAAAGTAAATGAAAGCTGTAGAAGCACCTTGAACACAAACCCTCATAATTCCTTCTCAGAGAGGACTCCATTCTCTTGTTAGTGAGTTCTTTGGAAGAAGGCATTACTGTGACTTTAATTAGTGATGCTTAGATAAGAATGATGAAGTCCTTTTGGATTAACAAAACTTTCGATTTTTGCCTGTTTAGATCCCTGGTTTTGTTGGGATATTCCTTCTCTGTTTTAAAATTTTCTGAATGCAGTGGAGCACAGACCTGATTAGCTGGGTCTGAAGGAATTGTTATTTATGGCTGGCTTTGTCATTTTTAATTCTCTTATCTGTCTTTTTTTTCTTCTTGCTTTCTTCCTCTTCAGGCTGAAAGTCAAAGAGCATTAATCAATGTCTTCAGCGCAGTTGCAATACACTCCATTAGGAATAATCTATCCTGGCCCTTTTCCTCTGACTTTTTTTGTTCAAAGTCTGAGTTGTCCCCACTCTGGGAAAGATGAACTGTCAGTGGAAGAACAGGTTTCAGAGTAACAGCTGTGTTAGTCTGTATTCGCAAAAAGAAAAGGAGTACTTGTGGCACCTTAGAGACTAACCAATTTATTTGAGCATAAGCTTTCGTGCGCTACAGCTCACTTCATCGGATGCATACTGTGGAAAGTACAGAAGACGTTTTTATACACACAAACCATGAAAAAAATGGGTGATTATCACTACAAACGATTCTGTCTCCCCCCACCACACTCTCCTGCTGCTAATAGCTTATGTAAAGTGATCACTCTCCTTACAATGTGTATGATAATCAAGGTGGGCCATTACCAGCATAAATCCAGGTTTTCCAGGTTTGCTGGAAATGGCCCACCTTGATTATCAGACACATTGTAAGGAGAGCGATCACTTTACATAAGCTATTACTAGCAGAAGAGTGGGGTGGGGGGAGAGAGAGAACCTTTTGTAGTGATAATCACCCATTTTTTTCATGGTTTGTGTGTATAAAAACGTCTTCTGTACTTTCCACAGTATGCATCCGATGAAGTGAGCTGTAGTTCACGAAAGCTTATGCTCAAATAAATTGGTTAGTCTCTAAGGTGCCACAAGTACTCCTTTTCTTTTAGTGGAAGAACAATCCTCTTTCTTTTTTGTCTTTGACCTTTCTTAAAATTTTTCCACTCAAATTCACATTTAATGGTACTCAGTAAGTCCCACTGAAATCAGTGGTATTACTTGAAGAGAAAGATATTACTCAGTTTGAATAAAAGTGGAAAATTCTCTAAAGGAATTTAGAATTTAAAGTTTGATTTGTGTTTTAATAGGAAACTCATCTTCTCTATTTACTTTGAAACTGAGTGGGCTCTGGGAAATATATTTGTCTTTTAATGTTAATAGGGACTAGATCAGAATCTTTAGCTTCCTCTATGGAATCAGTAAGGATAATCTTATTTTTTGATATTTCCCGTGTTTTTTTGGAACTATTTTTGTGGACCTTTACAATCAAAAGCTTACTAGAGGCAAAGAGTGAGTAACATATTGAAGTATCTATTCCTCTCTCCTTAATTGTCAGACAAAAACTATGTAAAGATGGAATTAAGGCTGAGAACACATATCAATAAGTTAAGATAAAATACATTATAATTGCAATTATACCAAAACTAAGCATGATTAAGCCAGGGCATTCCCAGTTAATATTAAACATAAAAGGAATCCAAACATGTTAACATATGGAAATGCACAGTTAGGGCCCTCAAACAGCCCTAACTCTGCCCTGTAGTGCCACCATGCAATATCCTTGTAATTTGATTAACACATTTTAGAGTTTATGGTCTTTGATAGGATGAAACTGAATTTTAAAGACATTTTTTGACATATTCTCCTCCTCATTGGGTCACTACAGGAGAGAGCTATGGTTCTTTGGGTTATGAGAACTACAAGGTTGATATAGAAATTTAAATTGCCCCCATTGACACTTTGTAATTGGCTATGGGTCCCTGGATTTGCAGAGTAGCCTTGCCTTTCATACACCACCTGCCTAAAACCAAAGGAGATTGCTCCCATCCTCTCCACATCCTGCAGCATCCTGGAGAAGTAATGGCTCCTGAATATCTCAGGTGGATTTGCCTTTCACACCTCATCTTTCCAGGATGAGGACCCCTGTCCCTTACACATACACTGGTCCCCGGGAGATGTGGAGGCTAGAACCAATTTCCTTTGGTCCTAAGCAAAGGGTTTGTGAAAGGATTCTGGGTGCCCAAAGAAGCCTTGCTTTTTCATGCACCATTTGCCTAGGACCAAAGGAAGTTTGGTCCTAGCCTCCACCTACCCTGCAGAGTCCTTGAGATTATATTGCCCCAAGATGTACAGAGCAGCCTTGTCATGCACCATCCTCCCAGTCCCAGATGAGATTGGTTCTGATCTCCACACACCCCACAGTCCCTTGGACAGAGACAGATTAAGGATTTGTGGGGCCCTGGGCTGGAGCAAGTGGGGGGCCCCTTCCCACCCCTTCCACCTGTATTCCTCTTGTCCCCCCTCCCCCGGCGCTTCTGCCAGGAAGGCGAGTCATGGTGCAGGGGCTTCCCCCACTCCCTGGCAGGAGCGCCAGGCAGGTCAAACCCCTGTGCCCTGATCTTGCTCCCCAGCAGGAGTGCCGGGCTGGTGGAACAGGTTGGAGCATTGGGGTTCCTTTTTCCAGGGGGCCCTGAATTGGCTGGGATCCCTGGGCACAGGCCCCATTGGCCCAGTGGCTAATCTGCCACTGATCTTGGATCTCTAATGTTCCCCAGCTGCCTGGCATTTCCAACTTTCTTCCTCCTGCCTGATGAGTCTGGCTGGGCCAATCCAGGGGGCCACGAGATCAGCATGGATCTTCAAATTGCCCTCTTCGGGACTTTGAAACTGTTAGTCCCCAGTTGCCTGGGATCTTAACCAGCACAGAACCCCCTCAAGAGCTCTACCAGCTGCTCAAATGAGAAAGCCAAAGACAGAAACGCACTCTCCTGACTCATCTGAAAAATTAAAAGGTAGATGAATAACAGTCTTTTTTTTTAATCTAAGGATTTCTAAACCAACCTCAAGATCTTTGGGGATGAGAAAGTTGATTCATAAATTTTGAAGACATGGAGTTGGCAATACTGCATACAGTGCATTTTCTATTCCATGCACAACACTAATATTAAAGTGAAGGTTGGAAAATCCATCAACGAGAAGCCTGCAGGTTAAAATTCAGATTGGAAGCTCAGCTTTAACTCTGACCCTTGCTTTATCTCATTTTAAAGTATTTGTCAAATTAATACAATTTATACTTTCATGCAATCAGGACTGGTTACATACACTAACCTTATACGGTAACACAGTATCACCTACATTCTTGGTACTGCCAAATCTGCATAACTTCAAGGTCTGACACACTGGTGTCATTTCCCATCTTTTTTTCTCCCCAAAAGAGAAACCAGGATGTCCTGCAAGATCAGGAAACTCTGTTTCTGTCCCAGAAAGCTACTGGGCAACTCTCACCCCTGCCCCCACTTTGGGACAACTGAGCATAGAAACCTTTATGAAAGTTTACCATTCATTTCCCTCTTGGAGATGGAATTTCTCTGGAATTGCTTCTTTGACTCTCTCTCCCAATTCATGCCTCTTCAAATCGGTGCATTAAGGTAATGCTCCTTTAGAGACTCAGAACTAACATTTGTTCCTCTTCTATGGCCTGGAAATCCCAGGGCTAGGTCCTGCATAATACACAGAGTGCCCTTTCTCTCTCCTCCACTGCTTGCTCTGAGTGACTGACTGGGCACTACTGTGTCTCCGCCCTAAGGGAGTATGCCTTCTTCCTCATCTTACAGTCAACCTGTTGGCACAGATTGAACAGTTGCCAGAAGTTGAACCCTGCTCTCAGGATTCAACATAGCAACTAGTCCCAGTGAGCTTCCATCTGTTACCTTCATGGAGAGTGTGAAGGAGTCTTATCCCACAGAAGTCAGCTCTTTAGTCACTATTCTTATTTGAAGTCTATTATGCATGGAGAGAATATGTAGTATGAGGGAATTCACTGAGGTTTGAAACACTCTGAAAAAGCCCTCTCATGTTATGTTTTTGACAAAGTCCGATTACTATCAAATAAATTAACACCTGTGACAAGTCAGCTATGTGATGCTCAGAAGAACTAGATAAAAATCAAAAGCTTAAAAGATGGAAAGAATATTTGCATCAGTTATTGAACATGAATACTCAAGTTCACCCAGTTGTCCTTAAGGCTAGCAACTGTGATGACAACAACAAAGAACACATATTGGAAGTAGAAATTGAAGCCTCAGTCAGGTCCCTGAAAAACAACAAGGCACCTGCTCCAGATGACATTGCCTGAAGTGTTGGTCTTTTAAAGTTATTTAACCTCATTTGGATGAAGGGTGAAGTCTCTGAACACTGGCAATGCTCAGTGCTATGGAGATGCATTTGAAATGTTTGCTACTGCAGCTGCTCCTCAGAAATCTGGCAACAAGGGACCAGGCCCATCACAGACATGTACTTTCTTCCTCAAGGAAGTGCTGGTGCAGAGCTTAGTCCCCCAGTGCCAGGCAGGGCACAGCCTGGAGAGTACAGGGGGAGGTACCATGCATCTCTGTCAGGCCACCAGCACCCCTGCTCCTTGTGGAAAGCCCTGGAATTTAAGGCTGCAGTCCCACTCCCTGCTGCTGCCCTGCCTGGGGCAGGGTGCTTGGGGAAGTGCTGAGGCCTCTCTTCCGAGCCTGGGACTCTGCATTGGGTGGGGATGCAGGTGCCCTATCCAGTTACCTCCTGTGTGATCAGAAGGTCCTCAGCCATGGGGTCATTCTGTACTACTTTCTTGCGCATGGGTGGGAGGGCAGGCAGCAGCGGTCTCTGCTCAGAGCTGGCCAGGGGTGTGGGCAGTCCTCCTTTCATTGCACCCCTGTCCCTGCCTTCCCTATGGTTAGTGCCACTAGCACCCAGTGGGGAGGGAGAGGAGTCCTTTACTGCCACATAGACCAAAGGTTCCTGTCAGGAGTATAGTGACCCCCACTGATTTTGCTGCCTGTAAGCAAGTCAACCCAGACTTGTGTCATCAGGGCTCTAATAGAGTACAGGTTTCAGAGTAACAGCAGTGTTAGTCTGTATTCGTAAAAAGAAAAAAGAAAAGGAGTACTTGTGGCACCTTAGAGACTAACCAGTTTATTTGAGCATGAGCTTTCGTGAGCTACAGCTCACTTCATCGGATGCATAGCATATCGTGGAAACTGCAGAAGACATTATATACACACAGAGACCATGAAACAAAACTTCCTCCCACCCCACGCTCCTGCTGGTAACAGCTTATCTAAAGTGATCATCAAGTAGGCCATTTCCAGCACAAATATCATTTCCAGCACTAATCCAGGTTTTCTCACCCCCCCCCACACACCCCCCTCCAAAAACCACACACACAAACTCACTCTCCTGCTGGCAATAGCTCATCTTACAATGTGCACAGCAATAATCCAAGTTTAACCAGAACGTCTTGGGGGGGGGGTTTGTAGGAAAAAAACAAGGGGAGATAGGCTACCTTGCATAATGACTTAGCCACTCCCAGTCTCTATTCAAGCCCAAATTAATAGTATCCAATTTGCAAATGAATTCCAATTCAGCAGTTTCTCGCTGGAGTCTGGATTTGAAGTTTTTTTGCTTTAAGATAGCGACCCTCATGTCTGTGATTGCGTGACCAGAGAGATTGAAGTGTTCTCCGACTGGTTTATGAATGTTATAATTCTTAACATCTGATTTGTGTCCATTTATTCTTTTACGTAGAGACTGTCCAGTTTGACCAATGTACATGGCAGAGGGGCATTGCTGGCACATGATGGCATATATCACATTGGTGGATGTGCAGGTGAACGAGCCTCTGATAGTGTGGCTGATGTTGTTAGGCCCTGTGATGGTGTCCCCTGAATAGATATGTGGGCACAGTTGGCAACGGGCTTTGTTGCAAGGATAGGTTCCTGGGTTAGTGGTTCTGTTGTGTGGTATGTGGTTGCTGGTGAGTATTCGCTTCAGGTTGGGCACTTTAGATAAGCTGTTACCAGCAGGAGCGTGGGGTGGGAGGAAGTTTTGTTTCATGGTCTCTGTGTGTATATAATGTCTTCTGCAGTTTCCACGATATGCTATGCATCCGATGAAGTGAGCTGTAGCTCACGAAAGCTTATGCTCAAATAAACTGGTTAGTCTCTAAGGTGCCACAAGTACTCCTTTTCTAATAGAGTAGTGAGTTCTGGCACTTCTCTTTTTAGGACTTCAAGCACTGCCAAGCTTGCAGGTTGTCATAAATATAAAGGGAAGGGTAACAACCTTCCTGTATACAGTACTATAAAATCCCTCCTGGCCAAAGACACAAAATCCTTAAGTTACAAAAAGACACAAAAACAGGAATATACATTCCATTCAGCACAGCTTATTTTCTCAGCCATTTAAACAAAACAGAATCTAACGCATATCTAACTAGATTGCTTATTAGCCCTTTACAGGAATTCTGAACTGCATTCCTGCTCTGGTCCCAGCAAAAAAGAACACACAGACAGAGAGACCCCTTTGTTTCCCCCCCCCCCCCAGCCCCCAGCTTTGAAAGTATCTTGTCTCCTCATTGGTCATTTTGGTCAGGTGCCAATGAGGTTATCTTAGCTTCTTAAGCCTTTACAGGTGAAAGAGTTTTTCCTCTAGCCAGGAGGGATTTAAAGGTGTTTACCCTTCCCTTTATATTTATGACAGCTGTACTAAACAAATCCATGCTGTATCCAATTGTTGTACCAGCACATCATGAGCATTTGGGAATAATGGGTCCTACAAAAGTCTAGGAAAAACCAGAAATGCAGCAGAGGTTCTATCCAATAGCCATGGCCAGTTCATTGTGGGCTCTAGCTATCATGAAATTGGAAATGTTGCAGTCATTTGTGCCCTTCTTTTTGTGTGGATCTGTGATAAATAAGATAACGTGGTATATTTTTAATTGCCCTCATATTTTAAAAACTAGTAATGCTAATGGTTCTTATAAAGATTACTGTACTATAGGATGACTAAACTATTAGAAACCAGCGATGGATGGGTAGACTTCAAAAGCATTGGTTCACATAGATTCATAGATATTAAGGTCAGAAGGGACCATTATGATCATCTAGTCCGACCTCCTGCACAACGCAGGCCACAGAATCTCACCCACCCACTCCTACAAAAAACCTCTCACCTATGTCTGAGCTATTGAAGTCCTCAAATCGTGGTTTAAAGACTTCAAGGAGCAGAGAATCCTCCAGCAAGTGACCCGTGCCCCATGATACAGAGGAAGGTGAAAAACCTCCAGGGCCTCTTCCAATCTGCCCTGGAGGAAAATTCCTTCCCAACCCCAAATATGGCGATCAGCTAAACCCTGAGCATATGGGCAAGATTCACCTGCCAGATACCCAGAAAAGAATTTTCTGTAGTAACTCAGATCCCACCCCATCTAACATCCCATCGCAGGCCATTGGGCCTATTTACCATGAATATTTAAAGATCAATTAATTACCAAAATCATGTTATCCCATCATACCATCTCCTCCATAAACTTATCGAGTTTAATCTTAAAGCCAGATAGGTCTTTTGCCCCCACTGCTTCCCTTGGAAGGCTATTCCAAAAGTTCACTCCTCTGATGGTTAGAAACCTTCATCTAATTTCAAGTCTAAACTTCCCAATGACCAGTTTATATCCATTTGTTCTTGTGTCCACATTGGTACTGAGCTTAAATAATTCCTCTCCCTCTCCGGTATTTATCCCTCTGATATATTTATAGAGAGCAATCATATCTCCCCTCAACCTTCTTTTGGTTAGGCTAAACAAGCCAAGCTCCTTGAGTCTCCTTTCATAAGACAGGTTTTCCATAGAATCATAGAATATCAGGATTGGAAGGGACCTCAGGAGGTCATCTAGTCCAACCCCCTGCTCAAAGCAGGACCAATCCCCAATCAAATCATCCCAGCCAAGGGTTTGTCAAGCCTGACCTTAAAAACTTCCAAGGAAGGAGATTCTACCACCTCCCTAGGTAACGCATTCCAGTGTTTCACCGCCCTCCTAGTGAAAAAGTTTTTCCTAATATCCAACCTAAACCTCCCCCACTGCAACTTGAGACCATTATTCCTTGTCCTGTCCTCTTCTACCACTGAGAATAGTCTAGAACCATCCTCTCTGGAACCACCTCTCAGGTAGTTGAAAGCAGCTATCAAATCCCCCCTCATTCTTCTCTTCTGCAGACTAAACAATCCCAGTTCCCTCAGCCTCTCCTCATAAGTCATGTGTTCCAGACCCCTAATCATTTTTGTTGCCCTTCGCTGGACTCTCTCCAATTTATCCACATCCTTCTTGTTGTGTGGGGCCCAAAACTGGACACAGTACTCCAGATGAGGCCTCACCAATGTCGAATAGAGGGGAACGATCACGTCCCTCGATCTGCTTGCTATGCCCCTACTTATACATCCCAAAATGCCATTGGCCTTCTTGGCAACAAGGGCACACTGCTGACTCATACAGCTTCTCATCCACTGTAACCCCTAGGTCCTTTTCCTCAGAACTGCTGCCTAGCCATTCGGTCCCTAGTCTGTAGCTGTGCATTGGGTTCTTCCGTCCTAAGTGCAGGACCCTGCACTTATCCTTATTGAACCTCATCAGGTTTCTTTTGGCCCAACCCTCCAATTTGTCTAGGTCCCTCTGTATCCTATCCCTCCCCTCCAGCGTATCTACCACTCCTCCCAGTTTAGTATCATCCGCAAATTTGCTGAGAGTGCAATCCACACCATCCTCCAGATCATTTATGAAGATATTGAACAAAACCGGCCCCAGGACCGACCCCTGGGGCACTCCACTTGACACCGGCTGCCAACTAGACATGGAGCCATTGATCACTACCCGTTGAGCCCGACAATCTAGCCAACTTTCTACCCACCTTATAGTGCATTCATCCAGCCCATACTTCTTTAACTTGCTGACAAGAATACTGTGGGAGACCGTGTCAAAAGCTTTGCTAAAGTCAAGAAACAATACATCCACTGCTTTCCCTTCATCCACAGAATCAGTAATCTCATCATAGAAGGCGATTAGATTAGTCAGGCATGACCTTCCCTTGGTGAATCCATGCTGACTGTTCCTGATCACTTTACTCTCGTGTAAGTGCTTCAGGATTGATTCCTTGAGGACCTGCTCCATGATTTTTCTGGGGACTGAGGTGAGGATGACTGGCCTGTAGTTCCCAGGATCCTCCTTCTTCCCTTTTTTAAAGATTGGCACTACATTAGCCTTTTTCCAGTTATCTGGGACTTCCCCCGTTCGCCACGAGTTTTCAAAGATAATGGCCAATGGCTCTGCAATCACATCCGCCAATTCCTTTAGCACTCTCGGATGCAACTCGTCTGGCCCCATGGACTTGTGCACATCCAGCTTTTCTAAATAGTCCCTAACCACCTCTTTCTCCACAGAGGGCTGGCCATCTACTCCCCATGTTGCGATGCCCAGCGCAGCAGTCTGGGAGCTGTCCTTGTTAGTGAAGACAGAGGCAAAAAAAGCATTGAGCACATTAGCTTTTTCCACATCCTCTGTCACTAGGTTGCCTCCCTCATTCAGTAAGGGGCCCACACTTTCCTTGGCTTTCTTCTTGTTGCCAACATACCTGAAGAAACCCTTCTTGTTACTCTGGACATCTCTTGCTAGCTGCAGCTCCAGGTGCGATTTGGCCCTCCTGATTTCATTCCTACATGCCTGAGCAATATTTTTATACTCTTCCCTGGTCATATGTCCAACCTTCCACTTCTTGTAAGCTTCTTTTTTATGTTTAAGATCCGCTAGGATTTCACCATTAAGCCAAGCTGGTCGCCTGCCATATTTACTATTCTTTCGACTCATCGGGATGGTTTGTCCCTGTAACCTCAACAGGGATTCCTTGAAATACAGCCAGCTCTCCTGGACTCCTTTCCCCTTCATGTTAGTCCCCCAGGGGATCCTACCCATCCGCTCCCTGAGGGAGTCGAAGTCTGCTTTCCTGAAGTCCAGGGTCCGTATCCTGCTGCTTACCTTTCTTCCCTGTGTCAGGATCCTGAACTTGACCATCTCATGGTCACTGCCTCCCAGATTCCCATCCACTTTTGCTTCCCCCACTTATTCTTCCCTGTTTGTGAGCAGCAGGTCAAGAAAAGCTCCCCCCCTAGTTGGCTCGTCTAGCACTTGCATCAGGAAATTGTCCCCTACGCTTTCCAAAAACTTCCTGGATTGTCTATGCACCGCTGTATTGCTCTCCCAGCAAATATCAGGAAAATTAAAGTCACCCATGAGAACCAGGGCGTGCAATCTAGTAGCTTCTGCGAGTTGCCGGAAGAAAGCCTCATCCACCTCATCCCCCTGGTCCGGTGGTCTATAGCAGTCTCCCACCACTACATCACTCTTGTTACTCACACTTCTAAACTTAATCCAGAGACACTCAGGTTTTTCTGCAGTTTCGTACCGGAGCTCTGAGCAGTCATACTGCTCCCTTACATACAGTGCTACTCCCCCACCTTTTCTGCCCTGCCTGTCCTTCCTGAACAGTTTATAACCATCCATGACAGTACTCCAGTCATGTGAGTTATCCCACCAAGTCTCTGTTATTCCAATCACGTCATAATTCCCTGACATCACCAGGACCTCCAGTTCTCCCTGCTTGTTTCCAAGGCTTTGTGCATTCGTATATAAGCACTTGAGATAACCTGCTGATCGCCCCTCATTCTCAGTATGAGGCAGGAGCCCTCCCCTCACAGACGTTCCTGCCTGTGCTTCCTCCCGGTATCCCGTTTTCCCACTTACCTCAGGGCTTTGGTCTCCTTCCCCCGGTGAACCTAGTTTAAAGCCCTCCTTACTAGGTTAGCCAGCCTGCTCGCAAAGATGCTCTTCCCTCTCTTCGTAAGATGGAGCCCGTCTCTGCCCAGCACTCCTCCTTCATGGAACACCATCCCATGGTCAAAGAATCCAAAGCCTTCTCTCCGACACCACCTGCGTAGCCATTCGTTGACTTCCACGATTTGACGGTCCCTGCCCTGGCCTTTTCCTTCCACGGGGAGGATGGACGAGAACACCACTTGCGCCTCAAACTCCTTTATCCTTCTTCCCAGAGCCACGTAGTCCGCAGTGATCCGCTCAAGGTCGTTCTTGGCAGTATCATTGGTGCCCACGTGGAGAAGCAGGAAGGGGTAGCGATCCGAGGGCTTGATGAGTCTCGGCAGTCTCTCCGTCACATCGCGAATCTTAGCCCCTGGCAAGCAGCAGACTTCTCGGTTTTCCCGGTCAGGGCGGCAGATAGATGACTCAGTCCCCCGGAGATGAGAGTCCCCGACCACCACCACCCGCCTCCTTCTCTTGGGAGTGGTGGTCGTGGAACCCCCCATCTCAGGATGGTGCATCTCATGCCTTCCAACCAGCGGAGTCTCCTTCTGCTCCCTTCCCTCAGACGTATCATCTGGTCCACTCTCCGCATTAGTACCTGTGGAGAGAACATGAAAGCGGTTAGTTACCTGTGTCCGTGTTGCTGAAGCCCGGACATTCCCCCTTCTTCTTCTGGAGGTCACATGTTGCCAAGCTTCTTCACGGGCCTCTTGGCTCCGCTGTGCAACCTGCTCTAAATCTTTAGAGCTTTGTGCCCGTAGAAGCATATCGTGACTTTTGTCCAGGAAATCCTCAGTTTCTCGTATGCAACGCAGGGTCGTTATCTGTTGCTCCAGACCTTCAATCTTCTCTTCCAATATGGAGACCAGCTTGCACTTTGTACAGACAAAGTCGCTTCTATCCTGTGGAAGAAAGACAAACATGGCACATCCAGTGCAGGTCACAACAGCTGAACCCCCCCCTTCCATATCACCTTCCTACTATGAGGTTCCTCAGAGGAGTTGGCAAGATGTAAGCCTCACTGGGCTCACTCCAGGCGAACTCCCAGGCAAACTCCTGCTGTGTGCTGCTCTGCTGTCCCCCCACTGCTCAGCTGGTTCGCCGCCACTCAGCTGGTTCGCGAAGCTCTGGCTATTTTTAGTCATATTTTAATTCTGGCCATTTCTCGGCTCACCCTAGTAGCCCTTCTCTGTACCTGTTCCAGTTTGAATTCATCCTTCTTAAACATGGGAGATCAGAACTGCACACCCTCTGTTCCAGGTGAGGTCTCACCAGTGCCTTGTATAAAACCTCCTTATCTCTACTGGAAATACCTCGCCTGATGCATCCCAAGACTGCATTAGCTTTTTTCACGGCCCTATCACATTAGCGGCTTATAGTCATCCTATGATCAACCAATACTCCAAGGTCCTTCTCCGTTACTTCTAATTGATGCAGCCCCAGCTTATAACTAAAATTCTTGTTATTAATCCCTAAATGCATAACCTTACACTTCTCACTATTAAATTTCATACTATTACTCCAGTTTACAAGGTCATCCAAATCTTCCTGTATGATATCCCGGTCTCTCTCTAAATTGGCAATACCTCCCAGCTTTGTATCATCCGCAAACTTTATTAGGACACTCCCACTTTTTGTGTGGATGCCAGTAATAAAAAGATTAAATAAAACTGATCCCTGAGGAACTCCACTGGTAACCTCCCTCCAGCCTGACAGTTCACCTTTCAGTAGGACCCGCTGTAGTCTCCCTGTTAACCAATTCCTTATCCACTTTTCAATTTTCATATTGATCCCCATCTTTTCCAATTTAACTAATAATTCCCCATGTGGCACGATATCAAACACCTTACTGAAATCTAGGTAAATTAGATCCACTGCGTTTCCTTTGTCTAAAAAATCTGTTACTTTCTCAAAGGAGGAGATCAGGTTAGTTTGGCACGATCTACCTTTTGTAAAACCATGTTGTATTTTGTCCCAATTACCATTGACCTCAATGTCCTTAACTACTTTCTCCTTCATATTTTTTCCCAAGACCTTGCATACTACAGATGTCAAACTAACAGGCCTGTAGTTACCCGGATCACTTTTTTTCCCTTTCTTAAAAATAGGAACTATGTTAGCAATTCTCCAATCATACGGTACAACCCCTGAGTTTACAGATTCATTTAAAAATTCTTGCTAATAGGCTTGCAATTTCATGTGCCGATTCCTTTAATATTCTTGGATGAAGATTATCTGGGTCCCCCGATTTAGTCCCATTAAGATGTTTGAGTTTGGCTTCTACCTCAGATATGGTAATATCTACCTCCATATCCTCATTCCCATTTGTCATGCTACCATTATCCCTAAGATCCTCATTAACCTTATTAAAGACTGAGACAAAGTATTTGTTTAGATATTGGGCCATGCCTAGATTATCCTTGACCTCCACTCCATCCTCAGTGTTTAGCAGTCCCACTTCTTCATTCTTTGTTTTCTTCTTATTTATATGGCTATAGAACCTTTTACTATTGGTTTTAATTCCCTTTGCAAGGTCCAACTCTACTTGACTTTTCGCCTGTCTTACTTTATCCCTACATGTTCTGACCTCAATAAGGTAGCTTTCCTTGCTGATCCCTCCCATTTTCCACTCCCTGTATGCTTTCTGCTTTTTCTTAATCACCTCTCTGAGATGCTTGCTCATCCAGCTTGGTCTACAACTCCTGCCTATAAATTTTTTCCCCTTTCTTGGGATGCAGGCTTCCGATAGCTTCTGCAGCTTTGATTTAAAGTAATCCCAGGACTCCTCTGCCTTTAGATCCATAAGTTCTTCAGTCCAATCCACTTCCCTAACTAATTTTCTTAATTTTTGAAAGTCAGCCCTTTTGAAATCAAAAACCCTAGTTGCAGATTTATTTTTGTTAATCCTTCCGTTCAGTTTGAACTGAATTAGCTCATGATCACTTGAACCAAGATTGTCCCCTACAACCATATCTTCTATGAGGTCCTCACTACTCACCAAAACCAAATCTAAAATGGCATCCCCTCTAGTTGATTCAGCAACTACTTGATGACCTCTATGTTTTTGGATGTTTATCTCAATCTATACACACACACACACTGAGTTCAGGCTTTCTTCTGAGATTTTTCTATTGTTGATTTCAAACAAGCCATAAAATATGAGAATCACCACTCTGGTTCCTAGCTAAAACTAGGAAGATTTTGAAAACAAAACCACTCTTTTTTCTGAAAACAAAAAACAAAACAAAATTGATTCAAAATATTTCAAAACTGAGTGTTTCAGGCTTGATTCTGATTCAAGTTTCAGACTTATTTTATTCAAGTTCTTTCATCCATTCTTATTGAAATAGTGTTAAGAATTAATATCTGTAAAACAGTGTAATGGCACAAAAGTTGTAGCCAAGGTTGTAAAATGGATAAGTATGCTGCCTCCAGGAAATTGTCTTATAGCTTTAAACCTGTAGCATATTCTTACATTCAGAATATTTCTTAGTAGTAGATGTTAGTGAGAGTTCATAAGAACTGATTCACTTTAACAAAGTCTGCTTATCTTCATGTCCATGGTCTGTATAATACAATTCAGTTTAATTTTGCTGATGCATCTGTGACATTAGCATTCATGTACATTTATCAGATCATCATGCAGTAGAATGCATGAAAAGGTAAACAGCTTCTACAGTGTATACAGATAATACTTTCAGTACAAATTTTATAGTTGACCTGATAGCCTAACTAAAATGATTTTTTTTCTCTTTAGCATTCATAAAATATCTAAATTTGTAGGTTTAGATAACCATAGCAAGGTATTTGCGCACTAGGGAGTGATTGCAGGCACCAGTGCAACATTGTTTGACACTGAAATGATTTGTAATTCTAAGAATATATTCATTTTTTAAAATCTGCTCAGTTTAGCTTTTGTCTGAGGATTGCATAGTTTGCCCAGAGATCCTCACTTGCAAAGACAAAGCCCAGATAGAAGAGAAATTCATGTAGCAGAATAAACAAACAAATCTTCCAGGAAAAATTGAAAAGTGATGGCATGCATATACTGAATACTTAGTCTTAATGGCAATGAGTCTAGGTTTCTTGAATATAGGATGGACTGTCATGATCCAGCTATGGGGAGTTCTCATACTCTTCAACCATCTGGGAGATGGTCTTTAATGTTCATGTGCGTCAAAAGATACATTTTGAACTTCAAAAGGTTATGTAACCCGACATTTAATATACTTATTGTCATCCCACAGTTTGTATAATGAATTTAATCGCCAATGACATTGCACTCAGGATTCCTCTGGGTAGCAATATCATAAGACAGGACATGAATTATACTGAAATAGTAGTCTGCCTTGGATGAATTTGTACCTCCTCATAAGCCATGCTGGTGGCCTTGATGTGGCAAAGCAGGCACACAAGCTTAGCTCTGTGCTATTGTACTCTATTAATTGCTTGACTAGAAGACAATCATATGACTGGTATAGCCCAATTCATTTGATAAATGATATATATGTTTCATATACAGCATTATTTCATTTCAATCGCCAATCCCTAAATTGTTTATAAGGAAACAATTCTAATACTATTTTTGCAGACATAGCTCACCAAGTGAATAACCTTTAGAGAAGGTTGTTCAATAGCCAAGTATAAAGGGGCTACAACCAAATGCATATGTATTGAACTTGTAGTTGCAGAATGATTAGTGCATAAGGCATAGGCCTGATTCTGCTGTCACTTTCATTGGACTGTAAAATCCATATATTAAAAAATAAAAGGATTGGGGCAGATGAGTACAAGACGGGTTGTTGTTATTGTCATTAAATATGACAGTGAGATAGCAGAACATATTGCTTATAAGGAACTTCAGTAAATGCAAGAGGCAGATAGTTGTCAATCTGAATAGCCTTTCTTCTACCTTTCTTTAAAGTGTAATCTTTTCTCCATTGAATATCTCAGTCTGTTTTATAATCTGCTCCTGAAATGGGACAGAGAAATCACCCAGAGGACTAATCTTTTTCTCATATGTAAATATTCTTCCATACCAAAAAGACTCTTTCTGCTCCTGATTTCTTGTTTCTGTTGTTGTGTTTGCTGTTACAGAACTAGGCACATTCAGTAATGATGCCCTCTGGGATGCTCTCTTCTTTTTTGTAGGTATTCAAAATAGAAAAGCAAACTTTTCTGACTTTTCTTTCTTAATGACATTAGGTTGTCATAGCCAGGATTTAAAAAGAGCATAGGAAAACAATCCTGTGAGGCATTTTAATCTGCGTATCATACATTTAAAAATACAATGGAATCCTTTTATAGGGAAATGTGTTACATTTCTGCCCAAGAAAACTGCACCATAAGAGAAGAAAGGACCTTTCAATATTTTCTGATATCCTACAAAGGGTGCTTGGGTGACCTGATTCCATCAGTGGCATTAAGTAGGGGCTTAGAAAAATGCAATTTCATGAAGTCTGGAAAACATAAATTTTTAAAAAACCTCTGGCACTGTTGTATAGGGAGGCACTAACATCTACTGCTACAAAACAGGAAATTGACTTGAAATCTTGGTTAAAAACTGTGACATTTTCCATATTAGAAAGTGTTTGAAAGGGACATTTATGGTTTGCTGGGAGTAAGAGGAACAAATATGGAGAGGACTGATGGATGGAAATATATTTTTGTTTTGCTTTTCGAAAAAAGGATCTTTAAATTTGGAAAATAGCAAAAGACAAATGTGAGGCACTTCATCAGTTTTATCTATTATTATATATGCCTAAATCTAACACTACAGAAAAAGTGACTGAAGGCACATCAGTAGCATTCTTCCTATGAGTTTATAGGACTGTATAAGTCACCTCTGACCACATCATGCGTTGGGCCTAGTTTTGATCCATGTAGCTTAGAGTCAGGTGGTCCTGTGATTACGGCACTGGGACATAGGAGAACTGGGTTTGATTAATGCCTCTTGCACAGATTTCCTGGGTAAATTACCCAATCTCTCTGTGCTTCAGTTTCCACCTATAAAACAGGAACAATACTTCTTTTTATCCACACATGGTCTGTCTCGCCTATTTAAATGATGACCTTTTCAAGGCAAGAACTGTTTCATGCTCTGAGTATGTATGGTGGTTAGCATGGTCACAGTCGTCATTGATCTTGATCCGAGCCTCTTGATTAGAAGTGGGCAAACTACGGCCTGCAGGACTGTCCTGCCTGGCCCTTGAGCTCCTAGCTGGGGAGGCTAGCCCCTGGCCCCTCCCCTGCAGCAATGCTGCCGTGCGGGCAGCATGGCTAGCTCCGTCCAGGTGGTGGAGCTGCATGGTTCTGCTGCGCTGAGCGGCATGGTAAGGAGGTGATGGGGTTGGATAAGGAGCAGAGGGGTCCTGGGGCAGCAGTTAGGGGACAGGGAGCATGGGGGGTTGGATAGGCCTGGAAGTCCCGGGGGGCCTGGCGGGGTGTGAATAGGGGTTGGCACAGTCAGGGGACAGGGAGCAGGGGGGGTTGGATGGGTTGGGGATTCTGAGGGGGGCAGTCAGGGTGTGAAAAGTGGCAGGGGGCAGATAGGGAGCGGATAGGGGGTGGGGCCAGGCTGTTTGGGGAGGCACAGCCTTCCCTACCCAGCCCTCCATACAGTTTGGCAACCCCAATGTGGCCCTTGGGCCAAAAAGTTTGCCCACCCCTGCTCTTGGTGCTACTATAATAAAAATAAAATTTAAAAAATCATGATAAACTATAATAGGTTCCTATGTTTAAAAAGGTAAGACACAGACATTAAACTGAAGCCAGAGCTACTAACAAAGTTATAAGCATTATGCTTTCCCCTGTGTGTCCAATAAGGATGCAGATTCATAGATTTTAATGCCAAGAGGGACCACTGTTATCCTCTAAGCCAGGTTTGCATTTAATATTTAGATCGAAGTAACTACGTCACTTAGGAGTATGAAAAATCCAGGCCCCCAGAGAGGCATAGTTAAGAAGACCTAACCTCCAGTGTAGACATGGCTAGGTTGATGGAAGAATGCTTCCTCCACCTGGTTTCTGCTGCTCGGGAAGGTGGATTATTTACAGCAATGGAAAAGCCACTTCTGTTGCTGTAGGAAGCATCTGCACCACAACCCTTGATAAGTTATTTCAGTGGTAAATTACCTACACTGTTAAAATTTTGCACCTTATTTTTAATCTGAATTTATCTAGCTTTAACTTCCAACTATTGGATCTTTTTATATCTTTGCTAGTTTGAAAAGCCCTCTATTACCAAATTTCTGTCCCCCATGTTAATACATATAGACTGTGATCAAGTCACTCCTTAACCTGATCTTTGTTTAACTAAGAAGATTGAGCTTCTTGAGTCTTTTGTTTATAAAGCAGATTCTCCAGTCCTTTAATCCTTCTAATGGCTCTTCTCTGAACCCTTTCCAATTTTTGAACATCCTTTTTGAATTGAAAGACACAGTATTCCAATAGCGGTCACACACAGTGCCAAATACAGAGACAATATACCCTCCCGACTCCTACTCGATATTCTCCTGTTTATACCTCTAAGGACAATACTTGTCCTTTTGATCATAGCGTTGCACTGGGAGCTCATGTTCAGCCGATTAACCACCACTATCCCCAAGTCCTTTTCAGAGTCATTGCTTCCCGGGACAGATTCCCCAACCTGTAAGTATGGCCTACATTCTCTATTCCTATATGTAAGACTTACATTTAGCTTTATTAAAACACATTTTGTTTGCTTATCCTCATCTTACCAAGCTATCCAGATCACAGTGTATCAGTGACATGTCCTCTTCATTATTTACTATTCCCGCAGTCTTTGTGTCTGTATATTTTACTGGTAACGATAATCAATAATGGAAAAGAACATAAACGTGTTAAATAGCATAGGGCCAAGACTGATTCTCATGGTGCCCCATTAGAAACGTACTGTCTCGATGATGATTCCCATATACAGTTACATGTTGAGACTTTTCAGTTAGCCTTAATTATATTAATCAAAAACTGGCTATGATTTTTTTCATGAAGGTCACGGAAGTCACGGAATCCGTGACCTCAGCCTACAGTGGCTGGCAGCTGCAGGGTCTCTCCGCCACTCCTTGCTGCCGTGCGCAGTGGGGGGACCCTGCAGCTCTGAGTCTCCACTGGCAGTGGGGCCTCTGGAGCTCAGAGCAGGCCCCCGCAGCTTCCTAGCCACTTCAGGTAGTATGGAAACCCTGCAGCGGAGCTCCCCATTTTGTCATGGATATTTTTAGTAAAAGTCAAGGACAGGCCATGGGCTTCCCTGAATTTTTCCTTATTGCCCATGACCTGTCCATGACTTGCTAAAAATATCCATGACACAATTTTAGCCTTAAATATATGTGCCATGTTGGTTATTTTCTCTATACAAAATTACAGACTATTACATCAACCTTATTACGTTTATTAATCAAATTTATGTCATCAAACAGATATTAAGTTAGTTTGAAAAAATCTATTTTCCATAAATCCTGTTGCTTGGCATTAATTGAATTACCGCCCTTTCATTTTTATCAATCAATTCCCATACCAGACAATCCAAGATCAATGTCAGGCTGACAAGCCTATAATTGCTTGGGTCATCCCTTTTATGCTTCTTAAATATTGGCACAACATTAACTTTCTTCCAGTCCTTTGAACTTCCCCAGTGTTCTAAGACTTATTAAAAATCAACAGCCCAGAGAACTTCTCAGCCAGCTCTTTTAAAACTCTTGGATGGAAGTTATCCAGACCTGTAGTTTTAATAATGTCTAATTTTAGTAGATACTATTTAGTATATGCTCCTTATTTACTGTTAGAACGGATATTATATCATACGATATTACAACACCGTCTATTTCCAAAATACAGAACAGAAACATTTATTGAACACTTCTACCTTTTCTGCATTATTATTGACAGTTATACAATTTTCATTTATTAATGGACCGATACCATTGTAAGGATGCCTTTTTCTTCTCAATATATTTGAAAAATGCCGTTTTATTGTCTTAATTTTGTTGACTATAGATTTCTCCTTTTGTGTTCCTGATCAATTTTCTAGAATTCCTAGCTTCTGATTTATGTTTACTATCAACTTCCTTTTCCCACCCTCCTCTCTTTTTAAAGAACTGCTTTCCCTTTCCTTCTAAACCAGGTTGGGTTTTTAACCAATGTGGCGTTCTTTCTGAATTATGGCTTTTGAGCCATCTATTTAACTTCTCTCCCAACTGATATGATTCTATTTCATTCAGCTTTGTGAAACTGGCCCAAAGCTCTTGGTAACTTTTACTCTGTGCAAGGTGGTGTCCGGAAATAAATCAAGGGAGACACAGTCGTCTGACTGATAGATGGTTGGCACAAACAGGACAGCACCAGAGTGCTTTCACTTAAAGCTAAACTCTACTTCGTCTCAAGCACTTACACACGTCCACAACAGGTTAGTAAAACACCCTCAACCCTCGATAATTACCAAAGCTGAGTGTGGCTCTCAAGTGGCACAGCAGCAGCCCGTCTGTTGGTGAGGAACACAAGATGCATCCAGAGGGAGAGTCCCATCCAACTACCTCAAACTTTTTCCCCTTATTTATACATTAGTAATACAATGACATGTCACTTAAAGAAAACTTGTTAAGCAAGCAGTTTCAAACGTCAAGCAAGAGATTTCCTTCTGGTCATCGATTAGCCAGGTGTGTTTTTTTCAGAGTTTGCATGCCTTGAGGCCATTAAAATGCATGTATCAGCACGTTCAACAAAATTCTTATTAGGAAGGACATGGAGTCAAGCTGCCCTTCCTGTGGCACCCTAAACCCCCTCCCCTCCTGCCTTGGTTAAGCTAAGGCTGCGGCATGGCCAATTTACAGCCTGCTGACTTGGCTGCTTTTAGCAATAAGCAATAGTGGTTTCAGGCACTTTACTGGTTTGCCAAAATCTCCCTATATGCTGTGATCAGTTCTTCTTTATCTGTCAAGATGAGGTTTAATATAGAATTTCTTCATAATGGATGCAAAACTATTTTCATTAGGAAATTATCTTCTATAATATAATATTTAGAAATACCATTGATGTTTTAGTATTGTCAGCATGAGACCTCCTGCATATGTCACTCAAATCAAAGCTCCCCCCCCCCCCCCGCCAATTACATAGCTTCTTTTTCACATTATAGATAGGATGACTAGCTCCTTAAGCACCTATTATCTATGATTTGGTAGGCTATAGCAGATACCAAATTAGTATCTCATCTTGTGCTTTATCTATTAGGACATTTATCCCTAACATTCAAGATCATTTACTTTTGAGTTGTCAGTGATTCAAAAAGTAAGGCCATTTTTGACACAGTGCCACTCCCTCTCCCTTTTTGCCCACTCATTCTTTTCTAAATGGGTCATAACCAGTAGTTTTAACTTTCCAAACATGCTAATCTTCCCACCAGCTTTAAGAAATAATGACTAGGTTGAATTTATGCTCATTAAAGAGCAATTCCAATTCCTTTTGTTTGTTACCCAGGCTCCTAGCATTGGTGTATAGGTGATTAATGAATTTCTTCTCTTCATGTCCTTTGGTTCCTTGATTAATTTTGTTCTCAGCATCTTGATTTTATGTTAGATGAAGGCTTATTTGTTCCCTCTTTTCATCTTCCCCTATATCCATTGTATAGCAACTGAGAATCTGACAATAAGGACAGGTCTCCTCAACAAGAAAAAAAGCAAGTAAGGATTAAGCCTAGAGCTTTTAGAAATGTGAGACACTCCTGTGCCAGTTTCAAGAACAATAGTGAATGTGTTTTGGCAGCTAATCTTGATTCTGTGCCATTTCTGTTGTGTGCCTGCAGAATCTATCTGCTAATCTCCACAGAACATGAAAATATCCTCTTATCCACTGTGTGTGTTTATGAGCCTACCATCAGGAGATCAGAAAGACTGCAGTGATAGCAAAGTTGCAGGATAACTTATATGGGATAGGGCTTAATAAACTTTTACTTGGTCTCCCAACAGCACTCTATTATTGACAGTAAAGGGAAAGAAAGCTAAAAGAGAGCGATGATTTTAGAGAGATGAAAAAAGATTCTGAGGTTTTTTTTGTCTAGTGTTCCCCATGTGCTAGGTGCCTCACTGACACATTGAAAGAAACAGTCCCTAAGCGTCTGTGCTTGGTAACTAAATAGATATCATTGTGACCGTGGGGCACCCTGTATTCATACCCTACATACTAATGTAATGATTTTTGTACAAAATACTCATTGTGGGGTATCATTTGAAAATTAATAACACACTGGTTAATATCATTATAAAAATATATGTAATAATCCTCTGTGGAATTATGGATACTCACTAATATGCTTTAAAGTCTGTGATGTCACTAAAATGTGCGTAAACCAGGCATCTCAGGAAGAGCTGATAAACAGGTTTTCTCCTGACAAAGGAAAGAGGCCGACACCTCAGATCAGATGTGGCCCAAATTCAATGGACTATTCATTTGTATCAGAAGTTGCAGCAGGAAGAGAGTTTGCATAGTAGTAATCACCAGTGGGTAGAGAACCAGCATGGAGCCTTATCTTCCAGATCTCATTGCTTCTATATTCAGCAGGAACATTATTTGAGACTTGAGAAGAATATATTTCAAAGGTACACTGAACTACATAGAGAGGGAGAGCAAATGCCTAAGTTATCCTTCATCTTAAGGAGACAAAGAAACCAAGGGATTTGATCTCAGTGATGAGTTATTGCCTGGCCAACCAGTAGAAAGCTGGGAAAACTGTGGGTCAGAGAAGAAATATCTTGCACAAAGACTGTTTCATGCTAGATTAAGTTTTAGACTTTTAGATGTGTGTTCTCACTTTTGTTTGTAACTATTTCTGACCTAAACTTGAACTCACTGGAAACCTCTCTCTTTTTGGCTAAATAAGTTAGTTTTACTTTTTATTCTAAATCAACCCAGTACTGTGTTTGACTTGAAATGGTTATTAACACCAGCTAACACAACAAGCTGCTGTGTTTTTGTCTCTTTAAATGAGCAATGGACCTTATTACTTCTCTGAATGTTCCAGGAGAGGGCTGAACGTTTCAGGGTGGACAGTTTTGAGCCAATGTGAAACTGGGGGTGTGTTGGGGTCACTTGGCTAGTAGTAACCCAGGCTGGTGTAGACCAGAATGTGGCTGTGGTATAACAAGTAATCTGCTGAAGTCACAACTGGTGAACCAGGGCTGCTTAATACACAAACACTCCTAGCCAGCATACAAGCATGCAATGAGAAACTAGACAGGGAGCTACAGCAACAAAGCATTTTAAGGCACTTGGGGTTATAGGACAAGTGGTGATACAACCTCTGACTGGTCTGGTTTGAACTCCAAAACATGACAATTATACAGATTAGCAATTGGGGAACAAGGCAATAACAAATAAGCAAGGAGATCAAGGTTATAAGTACACTTTTTAAAATGTTATCCGTCTGTGATCCCTCTGTTCTAATCAACACTGGCAGTGCTTTTCCCACTTTTCCTAGTTTCCTCCTTCCCCATATATGCCACATTCACCTCCATAATCCCCAGCAAGGAGTGAGAATATCATTCGGTAAAAATATGCTCTAAACTATAGTCCAAAACCTATAATTAGTCTCTCCTTCCAATAATAATGTATGGGAAAGGCTGGGATCACCAGAGAGGCTAACATATTGTTCCATCTGCGTGACAGAGGGGGAAATTTAGTACTAATACTGATTTGTTCCAGCTGGTTCATATTAACTCCAAAGTAAAAATGAAATTAACACAAAGTATATTTCCCCATTTGAGGATGGTACAAGAAGGAACAGTGAAAAGAAGTTATCTGGCTGAATGCAAATGTCAATAGTACATATTCTCTCACAAAAATCAAAATAAAATAAATCCTTTAATGTAAATAGAAATAAATTGTGAAAGATAATCTTTGCCAAGACTGTAGTTAAAAAGTTGAAGTAGAATACTTCATTGACTTTTCACTTCTTGGGTAATAGGAAGTTCCTTCACAAATCCAGATTATAGCATCATATGACTAAACTCTGGCCCCTTTGTGTGCCCCAGCATTAGGAGAATAAAAGGGATACCCACAATCCCCCAAAGAGATATTTCCAGAACTAGAATTGTGGACCCCTGGACAATTACTCCTGTCCACACAAATGCACAGAATCAGTGGAAGTGAGCTTTTACTGGTTTGCCACAACTCTTGATTGGATAGAATAAAAGTTAAGGGGCAAAAAAAAAAAAAAACCCAAAATGGTTGGGTTACATCCACAGTCCAACTCTACAAAGAATTCCAGTTTCTCTGAATATTCCAGCCTTCCTTGTCTTCACAGGTCACCAACACAGTAGAGAAAAGAGGTGCCTGAGAAAAATTTCAACCAGTTCTAGGTTGAGTCTTGGTGGTGGACTAGCAAAGGATTGTGCTGAGGCCTCCATTTCTAGTGATGGCCTTCTGAAGTCTCACCATTCACTGGTAAATATGAGGGTGGAAAAAACCTTGGATCTTCCTGGCTCACTCCATCAGGTGCAGAAGACATCCACCATAGAAATATTTGTGAAAATTTACATATTGAAATATATGTTATAAAACAACTGTATTTTCCCCAAGCTTATTTACCCTACACTCCTTAAGAGGCAATGTATCAGTGTTCAATTGACAAGGCAGATGATGGCATATCCAAGCATAACTACCTTTATAGAAACAGCACACAAAGATAAATATTTGCATATGATAGCTAGTCTTTGTGGAAACCAGAGCTTGCAGCTGATGACACGAACAGTTTCAAGATCAATTCCCCAAACAAGACTACTTATAGATTAGCTGTTTATCACTTACAACTTCCCGTTTTACATGTGACAGTTACTTATATTACTTTTGGTTGTTGCAAATTTCCAAGCACATATTTGCAATATCCAGACTTTCCATACTGCTATTAGTACATTTTATAGTTAAAAACACTTGCTTTGATAAACAAGATATTACATTAAGAAACTAAACTTTCCATTCTGACTACTATCAATAAAAGCCAAACATCTTTATTTCTTCATTCTATATTATTACAAATTATTCTGAAAGTTTTCTAGGGGTTTGCTTCACTTAATAGATCTTTACTTAGCAATAGACCCTTTGTTATAAATTAACCTTTTGTTATACCCCCCTGAGTATTTTAGCTCCTAAACCTTTCATTAGAATGTCAGATGCATGCCAGCTTCTTTTAAAGGTTTGCCAATCTTTGTGCAATTAGCAGCCAGGTTTGGTGTGGACCCACTCACTCCCTACTGGTCTTGGGGAGGGATTAAAAGTTTTGTTCAAAACCACACGAAACTCAGCAGATTTCACTTGAATCAAATCTAGAAATCAAAGCAAGATGCAGGGGTTGTGCATCCACACAAACTGAATCAAACAAATGACAAAGAACAAGGTTAAATCCCCTGAGAATGGGCATCTTACTTTTATGCAGTTCTAGTCAGCATGTGTGTGGCTTCTCTGGACTTATTTAGTCAGAAATAGTGTTAAATAAAAAGGGATTTCTTCTCTCTTTATCAGATTGTTTTATATCAATTGCTATATTTGACTATAAAACATTCTTTATTGTTGCATAATTCCTGTATCACATTGCTGTTTATACTTGACAAAGATGAAAAAAGCTATTAATACAAGTACATATTCCATACCACTTATTCTACTTTCTAACCATAACTGCTATCGAGATTTATCACTGAGAAAGAGTCACAAGACCAGAACATCTATTAAGTTATGGTGATAGTGTGTGACCCTACACATGCAACAAAAAAGTTAAGGTGTGCCTGATAGTCTAATTATGTTATCTGGCTGCACCAGGAGGGTGGTCCAGGCTTAATTAAATATGAAGACCAGCTGGGAAAGGAACTGAGTTGTGACTATGAAGGAAGAACATCTGGAGCAGAAGGGGATTGGGTTGGCTGTGAGGGACTAGAGGGAAGGGTTTGGCTGTTTGCCCAGCCTGGCTGTGCTAAACTGGCTGGTCAGGGGCAGATGGAAGTGATAATAAATTATATTAAAACCAGACTAGAAAATGTGGATAGGAAAAAGATTGAGGAAGACTAGATGCAAACAAGGAAAAAGAAAAGAGTAGATTCTTTAGAATCAGCAGCAGATACAACAAGTGCGAAGGCAGGAATGGGACATAGGCGAAAATTACTTAATAGTAAAATCCCTAGCTAAGGACAAAAAGATAGGAGACTTTAACTCCCTGAGGATTGCAGAGTGTTTCAAAAAAGTGTTTAAGACACACTAAGAGCTAGGAAACTACCTTCTGGAGACTTGTTAGTGGAATGCAAAAGCAAAGAACAAGTAAGGAAGCTCCTCAAGATAAAGATGCTAGAAAGCTAAAATAAATTGTCAGCTACCCAGATTCCTAAGTGAAAAAAGAGGGGTAGCATATGATGTGCTACTTGAAGTGCTAGAAGAGAAAATAAAACAATGAACAGATGAAGAAAAGGTGATACATGATAAGAGGCTAATTAGCAGAAAGGAATATGATAGCCCTCAATAGCTGTGCTAGTCACATTTAAGGGAAGGATACTTCAAGATAATGTAACTTTAGTACATCAGATATTCTGGACTCTGCCATATATACCCCCTTCGTTGAGATGCTACAGGGTCAAGATTTGGTGTCACAGCAAATAATTGCAAGGGTAAATTATGGTACAGCAACTGTGGAGTTGACCATTCATAGAACAAGTGTGAGGAAGGGAAAGAACAACAATTCTGTAGCTGTGGAGAAAAACACAGGTCAACATATGGAGGCTGTGCTGAGGCAAAGGAAACTAAAGAAATACAAAAAACAAAATAATTAGCATCTCATATGCAGAAGCTGCTAGGAGACATCTAAAAGAGGAGAGAAAAAAAGTAGATCAATAGGGGAACAGGGATTAGCAAGCAACAACATACTGGGAAGGAAGTAATGAGTGATATCTGAGTAAAAGGAGATGACATGCTAGTTATAGAACAAAATTCATTGCATTTATGATTTGTCATAATTTTTTTGTTCTCAGACAGGAGAGAAAACAAAAACAATAAGAATTATAGATATAGCTGCTGAAAAGTACCTATGAGTGAGCAACCTAAGTGAAGAAAGGATTGAAGGTTAAGAGAATGGGGTGGTTATTTTTAGCTAGAAAGCACACAGTTGTATAGCCCATGGGCAGGGATTAAAGAAACGTTATTGATATTGAAAAGAAAGCCTGATATACTATGCATACAAGAGACTTGGCTAACAGAAAAACTAGACTATAAAATCCCATGATATGGTATATTTAGACATGATAGATTAATAGAAAAGAGTGGGAAGAATTCAAACTACCTTGAAGTATTGTTTAAAAAGCTCAATATTGAGTATAATGCTATTGAGGTACCGATACAAAAAAATCCTCCTGTCTCTCAAACTGTATAATGTTTATAACCCCTGCAGGAAACTAGATGCTGAAAGAATTGTAGATGTCATATGTCCATAAATTATTTGCAGTGATCTGATCAGTCACAATTGATTTTGGGGAAATAGGACAAATGATAATGGAAAATATTGAGCAATTTTTGAAGATAATAATTTAATAATATTAGATGATGGAATACCTACCAGTCCAATACAGCAGATAGAAGCCTTTCTTGGTTAGACCTGGCAATAGCTTTTAGTAACATAGCAAGCAAATACAGCTGAGAAATTTACAGAGAGGAGGGAATGGGTAGTGAACCCTTCCCGATGTTAATTACTTATCAAGGAAAAAGAAATATTGAAGACAAGAATAATATCCCCCCTTGGAAAAGTAAACTGGAAACTCTTTAGACACAAAAGTGAGGACTATGTTGGTGAGCAGTGTATAAGTGAGGATATTAAGCAATTTTTTAGTAATGTTACTATAAAGACAGCCTGCCTAACTATTCCAAGGAATCAACCATAATTAAAATACGAAAAGTGTACCATGGTAATTAAGGAAAAGAACAAGGCGGACAAGAAAGCAAAATCCACACTAAACTGTGAGGACTGCATGACATATAAAAAAACTAAGACAGTTGGACAAAGGTCTATAAAAAGGGCAAAAATAAAAAACGAAGCTGGAGGAAATACTGTGAGAGAGTAAATAAAGATCTCAATACATCAGAGGAATACAGGACTGTCAGAAAATTAATGGACTAAAGAGTAAGAGCAATACAATACCTGGCCTTCTAGTTGAGGGCCATGGAGTAATAAGCTCCAACAAAGGAAAAGTGGAAATTCTGGCAGCCAGGTTTCAAAAAGTCACTAATAATGAGGATCAGAGGATAGAAATTAGGGAAAGGAAAAGAATGTTCCTTAGTAATGATTATGAGATGAGGAGGTAGGAAGAGGATGTAGATCTTATTTTAAATGAAAACTTCAGTATGAGGGAAGTCCAAAAAAGACATTATAAGGAACAAAAACACCACACCAGGCAAGCACAAAATAAGCTTTGAAATGCCCACATACCTAGGTGATGAAGGCCTGAGGGGAATATTAAAATTATACAATACCTTATGGAGAAAAGGGGAAATATCTAGGGAGGAGAAATATGCAAGTATTGTCCCAGTTAGGAAATGAGGCAAGATGTGCTCTAGGCCAGAGAAAATATACACTAACTTCCCTTACAACGTGTTTAGGTAAAACTATGGAAAAACTGGTGACAGAAAGATTAGTAGAACACTTAAAAATAGGCTCATAGATGGATCACAAAGTGGGATCAGAAGAGGTAGGAGTCTGATTATATGCACAATGTGGTCAGACAAGCACAAAAAAGCTTGAGAACCAAAAAATCTTGATAGTATCTTTCATGGGCATAAAAAAAGCCTATAATGTGTTATAGAGAGAAAAACTATTATATAAAGTTGTCAACCATAGGTATTAAAGGCAGAATGTACAGATGGATAAGGGATTTCCTAAGCAAAAGAACCATACAACTCTACATAGGGAAAGCCTTTTTTCATCATATATTATGTTACAGAAGGAACTCCACAGGGAGTGTCATTAGCCCCACTTTTTTTCCAGATCACGATAAATGACCTTTCAAAATAGATGAGTACAGGCACAGTCACCAACTTTCCTTGGTGCTGGTGGGTGCTCACGCCTCCTGCCCTCAGCCCCGCCCCGGCCCTACCCTACTCTGCCCCCTCCCTGCCCCTATTGGACCCCTCCCCAAATCCCCGCCCCAGCCCCGCCTCTTCCCTGAGCATGCCACGTTCCTCCCCCCCCCACAGCTCAGGGGAGGAGGCAGAGGTGAGCTGGGACAGGGCGGGGAGTTGCCGGTGGGTGCAGAGCACCCACCAATTTTTCCCTGTGGGTGCTCCAGCCCCGGCGCACCCACGGAGTCAGTGCCTATGAATGCAGGAATAAGGAATAAGCATCACATTATTTGCTGATGACTGTGCCATAGGGACCAAATGCAGAAACCTTGAAAGTGATTCCATATGGTGGTAATGATGCACTACAGAGGAGTACAGAATGAGGAAACAGGAGAGGCTTCAAGTTCTCCATTGACAAAACAATGGAAGTGAGGACCTTCACAACACAGACAATTCAAAAAGAGGTAAAATTTTATATAAAAGACCAGCAAATAAGCATAGTGGAGAAAGTACAAATTCTTAGGTGTGATATTTGATAACAAGCTCACCTCGGGAGATCACACTGAAAATATTGTAAGTACAAGGGCAGAATCAACGTACTTAAAAGTATATCTGGACCCTCCTGCGGAGTGGACAAGAAAATGGTGCTAATGCTGTACAGAGCACTAATCAGACCTATTGAGTATGGCTTTAGGTCAGCATCAAAAACAACTCTGAAAAAACTAGACTGTATCCAGGCAGAGGGATTGCATATAGCATGTGGTTCCTTCATTACTATGTCTCTCTGTGTGTAATGCGAATAGCAGATGGAGAAATGCCTATCACTCTTAGAATGAAGCTCCTGTACTTAACCTTTTCAGCCAAAGTACTAGGTAATAGTGAAGATAAGACTAAGCTAATATATACTGATTATTGGGAATTAAGTGGAGACTGGGTAGGACAAAAACTCAAAAATTCCTCATGTAGGATATGTAGGATAAAGAATCTCATTGACAAAAGCAGCTTAAAAGAGGCCGAAATCTATAGCTATGGGAAAATAGTCTAACACTGGAAAACCATCGCCACTGAAAGACATGGTACTATATAATAAAATAAACAGCAGGATCATGATAAATATACAAGATATAGCAAATCAATAGATCTGTGATAAGTGGGGATGCTAGTGTCAAATAGTGATGGCTCCAGAGAGTAAGGAAGCAATAGAAGGAAGGAAGCCAGAGAGTAAGGAAGCCATGGCCATCCTGTCTGATTCCTTATAATGCTGCAGGCACTATACAATGGCAAGTCTGACAACATAATGATGTGCTTAATGAAATATTACTGCTAACTGAATTGGTGCAATTGGATGTGACCATAGTAATAGCATGGGTCTCAGCACATGTAGGAATAACTGACAACAAATTGGCAGACAATGAGGAAAAGAAAAAAAAAGAAGCTATTGAGCATGAACAAGACCTTCCTGAAACTGTGTGTGGTGCTTGTACTAACACTCAAGCACCAGGATAATCAATTTAGGAAAGCCATATTTGTGGAGAAGTGGGTTTCTATTGCTTGTGTAAGTTGGGTACCCCAGACAGCTATAGGTCTGTGGCAACCCAATTTGGGGTTAGGAACTTCACTGTAAGGTTTGTGGTTATGGAGGTTTGTGAGGCAATTGGCGCTGCGGGGTTTACCCATGGGTGGTTGGTATAAGAACCATAACAGAAACAATGGCTGGTTTTGGAAGGGATTTCCAAACTTCGCTGGGGCAATCATTGAACTCATACCCCAATAGTTTGCTCACCACAAGGGGACAGTGAGTATATGAATGGAAGAGGATACTAGTCTACCATTCTGCAAGGCCTTGTGGACCACTGGGGCATATTCATGGACATTAATGTGGAGTGCACTGGAAAGGTTCATGATGTCAGGTTGCTGAGGAGATTAGGGTTGTATACAATGGTGGAAGCAGAGACTTTATTCCCCGGTATAAAATTGTTCTATATGGTATATTTCTAACAACTGTTTTGGGGAACACTGCATATCCACTCATGACTGGGCTAATGAACCTTTAGTGTTAGGATTTCAATTTGAAATGCAGTAGCTGCAGAATTGTTATGGAATGTGTGTTTGGTAGGCTGAACGCTCATTGGAGATATTGACACACGTCTCTATACCAGTGTGAAAAGTGCTGTTAGAATATTGTTGTGCTGCACACTCCACAACATTTTTGAGCATAAGGAGAACATTTCCATCCTGAGTGGGCTAAGGCCAGATCTGGTTTGAGAACTGTTTACAGGCAGCTGGATCCAACCTACATGCACACAGGTCCTAGTGGGCAAAGGAAATGGGGGATGTTATATGTGCACACATCACAGCACAGCAGGGAGAGAACATCCTTTTCTTTTACCAGCTGTACATGTAAATGACGGAAAATAAATAGATACTTAAGGACCTACATAGCTTTGTAACTCTGTTTCATTTTGAATTGCTATTAATGATGCTCTGTTATCTGTTCTCAGGTGTCAGTGCGCACATTAGGTAAGGCAGTTATTTCAGGGAAACCACAGCGTGCTATTGGCTTGATGTTGGTTAACTGCTGTTGATGGTGGTGGTTGTATTGTTATGCGCTCACTGCTGCTGCTGTTGTCATTATTGACATCTGTATGTAAGGCAATTCATCAGTTTACGTTCTTATTAGAAGCATTAATGAGGTAGGAGTGCTGATGGAAATACTCTTGGCCATTGTTACTTGTGTTTTTTTGCAGGCCGGGAACATATGAAACTCCATTTATGAGTATAATGGTAACCCCTCTTTAATACAATGATTTCAGGTTTCTCTTTACACTGGTGAAGGCTGCATTAGCACTTACTTTGCCACATTTAGTGGTCTGAAGTACTTTACAAAATAACACATTTCAATTTCTTAATTAAAACCCTTTTTTCATAAATGTGCTACCTGTGGAATTGATCCTGGGACTGCAATACACTTTATTTGTGTGCCTGCATTTCTTTTCTTTATTTCTGAGGTGCCACATCATTAGAGACCATTGCTCATGGGAGTGCTTGAACATCTGCAAAGTGCTTATGAGGGAGGTTGGAGGGGAATAACTTAATCACTATGGTCAGTGGTAATGTGGAAATGTAGCCCTTGCAAGGTGCAATTAATACCTGTTGGGACTCCCTTAATTTGTTAGTTACATCGCTTGAGGTGGGAGAATGGGTTTTGTAACACAGAACTGGTAGACACCTTGTGATTACCATTATATTGTGGGATTGTCTGTTTGGTTTTTTGTCTACATTCTCAATGAACACATTAACAAAGATATTGGATTAATCTACAGTGTATGCTTCTTTGGGTGGCATCCATGTAGTGTACATACCTGTGTAGCTTCCCTCTCCCCTTCCTCACCTTGCACAGGTATAAATAGCAGTGCAGATGGTGAGGCAAGGCTCAGGTGAGTAAAGACACACCTGAAGGGTGTGAATATGTATTCAAATGCATACCATACATGTCTCTTTACTCACCCAAGCAGTGCCTCCCCATCTAAACTGCTGTTTGAGCCCTTCCCTGCCACAGAGACAGGGTCTGGCAGGGGAAGACAGCAGAAAAAGGCTCAGCCATGACAGGCCCAGGGGCACAATTTATTTCTAATTTTCAAAGTGTTCACAAAAACTTGCTTTTGAAGCAGAAATGCAGACCCTGTGCTTGTGGTTCAATGATTGATTTATAACTGTATTTCTTGAATGATAAGGTGGGTGAGGTAATATCATATTGGACCAAGATCTGCTAGTGAGAGAGAGAGAGAAGCTTTCAAGCTTACACAGAGCTCTTCTTCAGGTCTGGGAAACTTATTCAGAATGTCACAGCTAAAAGAAGTTGGTCCAATAAAAGATATTGCATCCCCCATATTGTCTTTCTAATATCCTGGGACCAACAGGGCTACAACACTCCATACAACATTTCTCTTGAGCAACATTTCAGCAGATGGAGAATGGCGGGGGGTGGGAGGAGGAGACACTTGGTGTTTGGTAAGGGGATGTGGTGGAACAGTGCCACTGCTTCAACGAGGAATGTCCCAACACACAGACACACCATATGAATTTATGAATTTGCACCATAAAAGTGAATATTTCTTCTGCTCTGGCTGAAATCGTGGAGTATTTTGCCCAGATATTATTGAGCATCTGGGTATGGTTGGTACAAAACCATGTGTTGACATGTTTACAGTGGCTAGTGAACTCTAAGGGTTTCATGTTAATTGGGCATTGCATTAATCCTTCTATTTAAGCAGGCAACAAAATATTTAAATTGATTTTTTGTTTCAATCAGAAATTAATTTGGATAACTGAAAATCGGAAAGGTAATTTTAGTTATATATATTCTGGAGCTTCCTCACAATATGGGAATAGTTTATAATGTTAGAATATGATGATATTAATCTGAAAATATTTTAAAAATAAAGACTTACAATGTGTAAGATAATTATTTGCCTTTATCACAGCAATTTATTATTGTTTTGATTAGAACTAATAGTGAGCCTTGAGGAAATGACAACAGATGTTATCTTCAGTCTTCCATTATTTCCCCAAGGCAAATTTCTCCTCTGAACTGCACTTTATACTACTTATCTGCAGTGCAGGTTCCTATTACATATTCTACACTTGTTCCATGTTCAGAACTCCAGGAGATCTGCTGTGCTGATCACAGAAGTCAGTTTTGCCTTGAATGCTGTTAATGTTGTCATGTTTTAAGAAAGAAATTGTTACTGCTAAACTTATAAAATAGAAAGTTAATTTTAATTATTAGTAGGGCAGACTAAATAGGCCATCTGATCTCCTATCACTGCTCATCTAATACTATGATGATATGAGGCACTACCATTGCTGAACCATATTCAGTTGAAACATAAGTATAAGATCTTAACATAATTCAGATCTCTGAGAATTTTACTACAGATATGGCACAGTAAAATAAAAGATGGGGTTATACTTATATATGTGTGTTCTCTCGACCTTCATTGCATGTTTAATTTTAGGATTCAGCAGAGCAGTGAGTAACTGGAAATGATACTTTGAAGCTCAATAAGATACCCATTAGTGGATAAATTATACTATCCCATGTATTAATGCAGAACAAAGTAGTAATTAAAACCAGTAGGCTATTTGCATTTCAACCCATTAGGTGTCATGGAATAGCATTTTATGCTATTCAAAAATCTGCAGGTATACAGAGAGCAAAGGCAGAGATGGTCCATCCATTATCCTAATAGCAATATCTCTTTTGAAGAACTAATTTGATGCTCTCGGTCATTTTAGTTATGAGGGACTCCTCACTATGAGAGATGGCGGCCGAAATGTTACAGGCATAACAGCAGCGATTAGTCCTCCTACAACACCAGAAGTATTGGTGGCCTGAAATGTATTAGAGTTACTGAAGAGAAATGTGTATTGTTCAGCCCTTCACTGGAATCACTTTGTACATAAAGTAATCCAATGTTTTATGTCATCTCGAACATATTGATATCTTTGACACTTGCACATTCACTATATTTTGAATAGGTTTATTACTGTTAAAATGATGTTTTGAAGAACGTCTTTAGATAGCATTTGTTGTCTGTTTGAATTGTGAATAGTAAAGAGGACAAAAATAGCAAGCAATACATGAAGATGGGCTGTCCACAACACAACAGTAGTTATGAATGATAATGTATACTGCTGCATGGTTTCCCTCCAAAATTGTCTGTCTGAGTTGCCCACAGCACTCATGCAGTCAGTCAGGGCCACATTTTTAACAGATGCCTAAAAATAGAGAGAGATGTTGAGACACTTTTGAAAATCCCCCTTGTGTGTCTAACTCCCACTGACTTCAAATTCCTTGGGACTTTAAAATCAATAGGGGTTAGGCACCAGGTGGGATTTTCAAAGGTGCCTAGGCACCTATCTGTCTACATTTAAAAATCTGGTGCTCTGTGCCTATACCTGCTCTGCAAATGCAATGCACTCAGTTCTTTTTCATCTCTACCTCCACCAAAAATGTAATATTTAAAAATCTAAATTCATGTGTCTACAGCAGATAGGCAGTGGTACCAAAAAATGCCGTATTGCTAATGATCCAGTGTTCTAGATTGCTGGGAGGCATGTAGTGTAGGTCCAGATTTGCTGAATAAGTTGGGGTTCTCATGAAGCCACGTAACCTCTGCTGAGCAGCCCCTCATCCTCCTCCCAGACTCCAGATAATATCCAGAGACTCATTTCCCTTGTACCATCCAAAGTGGCTGCCTCTGTAGGCTTGAGTTTGGAGAAAGCAACCTCTTCTGCCACCAACAATAGGAGCACTATGGGAGGTGAGGGAAGGAAGAGACACCCCTATTAATGGAGCCCAGCCATCTATATAGCCTCTTCCTCTTTCCACTTGCGGGGCTTGGTTTTCTGGAGCAGCAGGCACTCTGATAGAGAGGGGAGAAGAGGTCTGCTGGAGGGATTGTTGCCTTGCTCTCTGGAGCAGGTAAGGGCCCCAGCATAACTGAAAGGCCATCTGGCACACTGATCTGCCCTGCTTCCTTCTGAGAGCAGAAGAGAGGGGAGAGTTGCACACTGGAGAAAAATGGGACTGCACAATAAAAACAAACAAAAACACCCAAGATATGCTGGTGGCTACCTGGGCAAGTAATTTATGTGTACTGGGTCAGTGCTCCTATTTATTCCTGTCTTAGTGCATCTCACCACTGATTCTTAACATTTCTCAGCAAAATGTCATTTAAAAACTTATTTTAAAATAACATTTGTAACAATTAGCACTAGCTGTAGAGATTTTTTCATCAGTCAAACACTTTACATAAGTTAACTTCACAGCACTACATGAGGTAGGTAAGCAAATTGTTTATCTGGTTGCTTTGAACTTGAAACTAAAATGGCTCAAAGGATGGAAAAACTCACAGAAAATGAATCCCATGATTCCATACAAACAGTGTCACTCCTCATTCAGGAGACCTTGTTTAAGTGTTTTATTATGCTCTCCAAATTTAATTGTACAGGAAGAATCAGGGACTTAATACTTAAGTTCCCTGTATATTTCTACAAACAATGCATAATGGCAGTTTAAATTATTGTAAATATAAAAGTAAAATGTTCTATTTATCTACGCTAACACTAATGTTCCATAGATTTAGCTGTAAGTATGGGTGAAATAATAGTAATGCTTTTTTCCTTAACATATACAAATATATGAAATTTTCCACTGCTGCAATGTGGATCGTTAGCTTTTAAAACTGTTCCGATGAATACAAGTGATGAGTTAAGAAATATGGAAATCAGAGTCACTTACTGCTGTCCACATCTACGGCACAAGAAAGAAAATATCTTTCAAAACTTAAAGGAAAAAGCTTACACAGATACGTCTTTGATCCTAGGAGGCTTATTTCAGGATTCAAATATATTAAAAAAATAACGACTTGCTGTGATTCCTGACAAATGGGAGGAATAATAAAACTTTACCTGAATGCGGCATATAATCTTTTCTTCCCAGCATTTTATAAGATTGCCATCAAAAGAGAGTTTTAGTACGTAATACAGCCGTTTGAGAATATGAATAAATAAAGATTAATATTAAAGGTACATATGGATTGTATAATTAGTGGACCAGGGAAATAGCAATTTAAATAATTCATACTAGGAAATGTTTAATTAGGAAAGCATCAGTTTTGTCAAGGTTGTTTTATTACTGGCAGTAACTATTTCCTAATCATTAATAAGACTGTCATGATGTATATTTAAGAGCTGACCATAGCTTGATCTTAAAAATACAAAGAGAAAAAATTACCAAAGAAAAACTCTTTAAATTATGTTAATGAGCATGTTTTCCTTTTCCAGTTTAATGAGGACAAGCATCATAACCTGCTCAATAAACAAAGTGACAAAGTGGAACGTGCAGCTAATATTAGATTTATTTGATTAACACTTTGATGCTTAAAAAGGTAAAAAAATATTGGCTTCTTTTCCTGCAGGCATTTATTAGCTACAAGAATTATGGATAAGAGGAAGTGGAAATGCTAAATATCAGCAAGAGCCTGTGTGGAGTAGATAGTAATTGAATGGGTTTTCAAACATTCTTAGTGTTCTGACCAAGTTCACAATCTCTTGAATCAACTCCCTGCCCTTTTTGTAATTACCCACACCATCTTTCTTCCTCTTTAAGATGATGCAGGTCATCTGCCTTCCTATTTGCCATAAGCAAAAAGTCAGCACCACGTGACCAGCTAGCTCTCTGTAGCTTGCCAACAAGTGCTGCATAGACTACCATTGGTTCTTGGACTGCAGCTTGAGAACCACTGGAGTAAACTAAGCCAAGTGATACTTACAATAGTTTTTTTTACATATACATGTGTAAAGACAGAGATTAGGTTGGAAGTGGGATTTTTGTGCAATTAAAATCTAATCTTCAGTGTTCCGTTAATTTAGGATCAGATTCTTACATTTAGAATCATAGAATATCAGGGTTGGAAGGGACCTCAGGAGGTCATCTAGTTCAACCCCCTGCTCAAAGCAGGACCAATCCCCAGTTTTTTTTGCCTCAGATCCTTAAATGGCCCTCTCAAGGATTGAACTCACAACCCTGGATTTAGCAGGCCAATGCTCAAACCACTGAGCGATCCCCCCCCCCAGTAACAATATTTACAGTAACATAAAAGTAGAAAAAGGTAAGTCTTATGTCTATAACCTATCCTATTCTTAAACTTGATCATTAGAGCTGGATGAGATTTTTGGTTTCCTTTCTGCTAAATTTTTGTGGCAAAACCAAAATTATTTGCGCTGTTTTATTATTTCCCAGGGCACAAAACTAGGCAAACCGTGTTGTAGCATAACACACTGCTTACCTGCAGGACTCAGTTGACCTTTATCAAGATGTCCTATGCTGGAGGAGGAGACTCATGAGGGCAAATAAAATACTCAGATATATTTAATGCTAGTTTTTAAAATTTAGTCATGGAAAACAATGGTTATGATGGCAACAGTAGTGGAGGCCTGTTCATCTGCACCTTGTGACCCACATAGGCCTTGTAAGGGTGAATATGGGCCTGAGAGGCCAATTAGCATACCAGGCTGCACCTGGAGGAATAGCCAGACTTAATTGATCATGAAGCCCAGTTGGACAGGAGCAGGCTTGATAGTATAGTATAAAGAGAGTCTGAAGCAGAGTGGGGCTGTATGGAGAGATTTTGTAGTTCCCCTTGGGAATTAAATGGGGAGCAAGGAGGAACCCCAGAGAGAGAGAGAGAGAGAGAGAGAGAGAGAGTTGGCCTGGGACCTGAGTAGAGAAGTCTGGCAAGGAATGATGGAGCCATCCCTGGGAGTGGAGCAGGCTCCAGTTAGTAAGCCCTGACAAAAGGGCAGGATTTGGGCATTGGTTTGAGTTTATCATTTTAGTTCAGGATTTTTGTTCGGGGATTCCAGAACAGGGCCCTGAAAGTCCCAGCACTGAGAAAAGGGTGAGCCTAGAGAAGTTGTGGGGGGAAGGCCTGAGACAGACCCTGGTAGGAAGACACTCAGGAAGCAACAGCAAGTAGTTGAAAGGAGCAGACTTTCAGTGTTGGTTATAGGGTCCCTTGGTTGGAACCCAATTTAGCAGGAGGGCCTTGGTTCTCATACCAGCCACTGGTATGGTAGTGTGAGGCTGGAGAAGGGGACAGAGGGCCTTGAGAAAGAGGGACAAGGACCTCAGGGCCCAGAGCTTGGGCTGAAGGCCCATTGTAAGGGACTGTTTATTCCATGGACTTTGTTACTTGGGAAAGAGAGACTTTAAAGTGACCTTGCTAGAGGGCCAAGTCCTAAGGAGAAAGACGGCCACAGAGATGGAGCAGCCATTGGCACAGGGTTGCCAGTTGGGAGGAGAGTTACTATGTTTGGTCACAAGGAGGTGGTCTAGTGGTGAGTGAATTCCTTCACACACCTAGAACACTTGTATTCAAAAAGAAGCAAAATGTGTACTTTATCTCTGTATGTTACTTTTTTTGGCAAAATTCTAGATTCTCCCATTTATGAGTCAGTTACACTTTCACATAACTTTAAGAATTACTTTGTTTCTATCAATCAATAGCAATTTGGCAAAATGAAGGACCGACTTGCTTGTGCTTGACACCTGGAGAAGACAAAGTATCTCTGCACCTGCGTGCAATGGGAACATTCCTGCAGCTAATGGATCTTTCTTGTCAGGAGACAACATCTCTTCACATTTCACATATCATATAGAACCATGAACTAGAGACTAATTCTGCTCCCACTAAAATCAATCGGTAAATTACATTGACTTCACTAGGGGTAGTTTTTACTAAAGAATGCAACTTTATTTAGTGCAGCTGACCCATTATGTTTCATCAAAAGTCTTAGTCGTTTTCAGAGATTCATATTCCTCCCCAGTAAGTGAGTGTTTTTCAGTTATCTTTATGTAGAAATAGGTATTATCTAATTTGCTGGCAGCACATTTTCAGATTACAGTTAAACACAAATCTAAAAATCAAAACTTTTTTATGGGATTAAAAATCAAATCAGAATGCTGAAATCCTTAAAAAATATCTTCACCTTTTTAGGTCAGTTTGCCTATAGGAATTGCTGACGATTAGCTCTTACCTATGTAAATATCACTAATTAAATAACTGCAGGCATCTATTTCATTATTTAAATGGCATGTATTAAAAACCAGTGACCACAAAACTCTGTTTCTATGGTTACCATTATGAGACTAAGAGCATTCTGTCGATAAATTTACTGTGATCATGGCTGGAGTATCATTTTCTTTTCTTTATTTATTTTTTTTAAATCTGAATCTGTGACATCAGTTTAAAAAAGTCTGTATTCTATAGTGCACCCATACCAGAAGTGTAAGGGAATTGAAGATCATGGTTGACAACAATATGTAAGTTGTACAGACCATCCAAACTAGAGTTTTCTAAGCTGCCTCACCATTCTGACTAATCAGCTAAAGCAACGATTGACTCAGCCAACACTGCCCACAGTGGTAGCTACAAATTGTATTCTAAAATGAAAGTTAAGCTACTTTAGGGCCCACTTCCACTCTTATTAAGGTCAGTGCTAGTTTAAAACCTGGTTGTAAACAGAGCTGGTCAGGAAATGGAATTTCTGTCTCCAGGGAAGTGCTGACCACTCGCCTTCTAAAAACCAGATCCCTTTAAAATGTCTCAGGGTAGGTAGCCAAATCCAAAATACTCAAAATTACTAGTCGCTTCGGAAATTTTTCCCTTGGTTTTATCACTCTCATCTTTATAGAAACCAGACAAAGTAGCCCCCGTTTCCCAATACTCAGCCTGATGAAGACATTGGTCACCTGCATTTGAAATGGCTGATGCTTATAAACCTCCCTCTGCTCTGCATAATGCCTCACATATCAGACAGGCAAATTGTTCCACCTATAAAAATTCTAATGTAGCCCTTTATTATAATTTCAGAGATGTGGGTGCATAATGGCTGTGTCTTGGACAAATCTACAACTTACTTTATATATAAAGGCATGTGTTTGTTATCCAACATATGTGCTAATGGATGCCATAATATGTGAAATGAGTCCAGCTTTAAGACTGGAACACAGTTAACTACACACTGTAAATCAGTCCATAACAGCTCAAAGCTCAACAGCTTACTTATGTGGTGACCTTGAGCTAATTAAATGGCTACTGGGGAGCCTATACTGATTCATGGGCAGGTACTAACTCTCCTTTCAGCCTGCACTATGATGGCCAGCCAGTCTGCCCTCCACCAGAAGCAGGACCAGAAGAAATCACTCTGCTGAATCTAAGTAATTGGGATCATACAAGACGAAACTTCTGGTGCCAGATCCTTCATTCAGAAAAGGACATCCCAGTATAACCTGGAAGCTTTCTAACTGTATTCCCAGCTCTCTCTACACACATTTTTATTTGATCTTTTGGTGTATCCTCTGGATATTTCACTGTTAAAATGTGGTCTCTTTCTAGTTGGAGAATTATACATACTGTAGCTTCTAGAGGAGAAAAGAAAACAGGTTTCCACATTACTCTAAACTGATCTACACATAGGTACTTAAACATTGTTATATGTAAGGGCCTGCCTACATTTTTATTATGCTTTCTTAAAACAAATAATTACTCAAAAAGATGACAGGTGCTATAGATGACCGAGCCTAGGGAAAAAAAATCACTTTTTTTTTTAAATTCAAACTGTCAAAACAGTACTGTGTATTTAAAATTCTACAAGCATAAAAAAGGAGTGTTTATAGTTTCTGGACCTTCTTGACACTGTCTAAATTAAAAGCACTAAAAAGACTGAAAGCAGGCAAGCAATTAGTGCAAACCATGTAATACAGTCACTTGTGGTATTTTGAAATAGTTGCAGTACAAGTGTAACTTTCCCTCTCAAGTCTGACCTGAAATCAACAAGTTCTTTATGTGAGGAATGCCTTATGGTGGTGTGTGTTTTCATCATTAAATAATGCAGTATGTTTTTAATATCATTTTTGCCCAGTTGGGAATTCTCTTTGATCCTCATTCTTTTCAAAACTGTTTACTCTGTTGTAAGGGCATTTGAATGAGCAATACCATCTGCTCATGTTAGTTTTTGAGTCAGATGTTTTAGCTTTTGTTTCCATCCTCTACATCAGTGGTTCCCAAACTTGTTCCACCTCTTGTGCAGGGAAAGCCCCTGGCGGGCCAGGCCGGTTTGTTTACCTGCCGCATCAGCAGGTTCGGCCGATTGCGGCTCCCAGTGGCCGCGGTTCGCTGCTCCAGGCCAGTGGGAGCTGCTGGAAGTGGCGCGGGCCGAGGGACGTACTGGCCGCTGCTTCCGGCAGCTCCCATGGGCCTGGAGCAGCGAACCGCGGCTACTGGGAGCTGCAATCGGCCGAACCTGCTGATGTAGCAGGTAAACAAACTGGCCTAGCCCGCCAGGGGCTTTCCCTGCACAAGCAGCGGACCGGCTTTGAGAACCACTACCTTAAGTGATGTGACCAACATATTTTTTTCTCTCATTCTCTTCCCAGAAGGAGAGTTGTATGTCCAGTGGACTGTGGTGTTCTGGTAGCTTTTTTCCTCAGCTATTTGGGGTGAAGAGGCACAGGGTTTCTGTACCTGTTGCTGTGCATTTATGTTAGATAAGCAGGTCAAAGAACTGCACTTTGGACTTGGAGCAGAAGGTAGTGAGGTTTGTGATGGCCCTTCGTTCCTATAGAGTTCATTTCAGTTTCAGACTGGCTCCTGAGAAAGCTCTCTCTCCTGCACAGATGACCTTTATTCTTAAAGTTCCACTGTGCCAGACAAGTGCAGTTGGCCGCCATGGTCTTACGAGTTTTTTTCCAATCTAGTCAGATATACTACAAAAATAAGCCTTCTTTGATGCCTCTGATTCATAGTTCATCTAAATTCAGGAAGCAAAGAGGCATACAAGTATGTTTTAAATAAACAAAGTGAATAGAACATTTTTGAAAATCAGAAAGAATTAGGTTTATGTTCAATAGAGACAGAGGCGGATTATGATTTACTGGGGCCCTGGCCACAAAGAACTTTAGGGACTCCCATACTGCCCTCACCATAGGGCCCTACTCCTCCTCTTCCCTGTGACGCTCTGCCCCCTGGCCAGGCTAGAAGCCAGAGCTGGGCCATGTTAAGAACCACCCAGGGCCAGACTTAGGAAAAATGATGCTCTGGGCAAACTTGTATTTTGGCGCCACTGGCCTCCATGGGCTCAACATGATCTCTGGCCCCTCAGGTCTCCCCACTCCCCCAGAGCCCCTCTGCCTTCCTCCAGTGGGGCTGCTCTCAGGCTCCCCTGGCCCAGCCCCTGCCCCTGCCCTGGGCAGGAGGAAGGTCTGGGGATCCCTACAGTGTCCTGAGCTCTCTGAGCAGCTCTTACTATGGCCTGGCTCCAGCTTCTGGCCTGGCCAGAGGGTGGGGCCCCGGGGAAAGAGGAGGAGCAGGGGTTGGGGCCAGAGTTCCAGCACTGGTGGCCCCCCACTTCTACCAAGGTTCCAGGACTTCTGCGGGGGCCCCCAAATTGGCCAGGGCCCATGGGCCCCTGCATTAATCCACCACTGAATAGAGATGTGAAATGTCTGTACCAAATCTCAGAATGGTCAGAAGGTAGACATTTTTGCATATTGTTGGACATTCTAAATAGCTCCAGTGTAAGCAAAGTTTGACAAGAAAATTTTGCAGCAAAGTTAGGTGTGTGTGCTCAAGTATCCTGCTGAATCAGGGCCCTACAGGAAAAATGAAATTGTGGAAAATTTCAGAAAACATTATCCAGAGTTTTGCATAGCTTCATTTCATGGTTTGGAAAACTTTTCATGTAATGCTTCATTCAAATAGTAGTCCAGATCCTGAGCTGGTGTAATTCAGAGTAGTTCTGGTGAACATACTGACTGATGCTAACTGAAGATGTGGTCTGGTGTTCGCTGTTTCATAAATTTTATCCAGAATACATTGTGTACTTAGACGAGTCAAACAGTTTCGGTTTTCAGGAGAAGTTTCTAAAGAGCAGAAGCCCTGAGCCATGCGTGAAACTTCATGTGCAATTTTGAGCTCAGTTTGCATGCACAGTTCCTGCAAATGTGTGAAAATCAGATAGCTGTGTGCACAAACACTGAGTAATTAGCATATTTAGTGTAGATTATTGGCCTAACGGGCATGTGTGTATTCTATTTGGACCCAGCAGAGAAGGAGACACACAGAGATTGTTGATAGAAATACATCCCTCTGCTGTGCTGGCTTTATTGTTCTTCTGGTAGCAAAACTGAAACTAACCTAAAAAAATGAGGCTTTGCACTGTGGAGGAGGGAGTGCTCAAACATTTAAAGGGACAGGGCTTCACACTGTGTGTGCTAGTATCCAAGCTGCATGTACAACTGTGGAAACTGTCAGCACAAACTAGTTGTGCAATTGTGTACGCTTTTGTACATTGCTCTTTGCTCCTTAGGTTTTGAAGTCCTTGTTTAGTAAACTACGTATCTGTATGGTTTAATCACCTCTCAAATGTCATAGATTACTTCAGCTTCAGGTTTTCCTCCCTCCATTATGAACTTCATTATGAGTAATGGCAGGGGGCGTATCCATTTTACACTGTGAATTTAAAAAATACAAATAAGTGGTAGACACTGAAATGCTTCCATTAGCCGTTTTCTTCTGTTATATCTGGATCTATCACTTTTTTTTAGCAGATATGGAGCTTGCTTTATTCAACTATACTTTGAGTTTAACCAGTTTTAGGTACCCACTGTGCTCGTGTCAGATTGAAAGAGCTCAACATCTGAATCATTTTTATTTTTTGTGGTTGTGACCTTCAGTAATAGACATAGTGAGCAAATCTAAAGATAAATGATTCAGTGATGCATAATGTAGAGTCACTGAAGGGTCACACAAAAAGCCGAATTGCCATGTCTTCACTGCTGATTCGACTTGAGTTAAGAACACACCTGTTATTTGCAGTGTAGGCATACCTTAAGTTGCCATCTGTCATTCCTGAACCTTATTATATTTTTAATTAAGATGTCATTACATTTCCATCAGTTTTTTTTTATGATAGAATAAAAAAAACTAAAAAGTGAGAAATGTTTCAATACATTATTGAGCATCCTGGCTCTCATTTTAATCTAGGCTTGTTACTTCCAGGATGGTCTGTGATATCTGTGTTCCAAGCCTCTGTACATCTCACCTGAAGCAATTGGTAGACTAAATCTGAGGAATTTATGCTGGCAAAAAGGGATGTAATTTGCACACCCACCCCAGTGTGACAGGTTTCAGAGTGGTAGCCACAGTGTGAGTAGCTGTTCCTGAGGTGGGAGAACCCCCAAGAGATCGGTTGAGTGGAGAGCTTCCTTTTAAGCATAGTTAAAGCTGCCTGGGAAGATGCCATGATTTGATCTATCTGCAAGGTGTCCTGGTCATACTCCCCCTGGAGCCAGTGCCACCGACTTCTTAGACTATATTGATTAGCTCAGGGCACCTCACTAGAGAAGGTATTGCACTTGGCACAACCCTCTTGTAGGTAGATTATATCTAAGGGTATTCTCCATATTCATTCATCCAAACTGGTCCCAGCAGAAAGCTGGCAGAAAATCACTTATTTCTTACCTTGTTCTTCAAATGCACTGTCAAGGTTCCTTTCCCACTCTGAACTCTAGGGTACAGATGTGGGGACCTGCATGAAAACCTCCTAAGCTTACTTTTACCAGCTTAGGTTAAAACTTTCCCAAGGTACAAATTAATTTTACCCTTTGCCCTTGGATTTCCATTGCCACCACCAAACTTTATCTGGGTTCCTGAAAAAATGGAGTTTGGACACGTCTTTCCCCCCCAAATCCTCCCAACCCTTGCACCCCACTTCCTGGGGAAGGTTTGGTAAAAATCCTCACCAATTTGCATAGGTGACCACAGACCCAAACCCTTGGATCTTAGAACAATGAAAAAGCATTCAGTTTCCTTACAAGAAGACTTTTAATAGAAGTAAAAAGAAAAGAATCACCTCTGTAAAATCAGGATGGTAGATACCTTACAGGGTAATTAGATTCAAAACATAGAGAATCCCTCTAGGCAAAACCTGAAGTTACAAAAAAGACACACAGACAGGAATAGTCATTCTATTCAGCACAGTTCCTTTCTCAGCCATTTAAAGAAATCATAATCTAACACATACCTAGCTAGATTACTTACTAAAAGTTCTAAGACTCCATTCCTGTTCTATCCCCAGCAAAAGCAGCATACAGACAGCCACAGACCCTTTGTTTCTCTCCCTCCTCCCAGCTTTTGAAAGTATCTTGTCTCCTCATTGGTCATTTTGGTCAGGTGCCAGCAAGGTTACCTTTAGCTTCTTAACCCTTTACAGGTGAGAGGATTTTTCCTCTGACCAGGAGAGATTTTAAAGGGGTTTACCCTTCCCTTTATATTTATGACATGCAATGATTGGAGATCAGACATACATGAGGATCTAGCCTGTTTTGGTGTTTGGAAGGATACATCAGAACTGAGGGAGGAGAGATTGAATACATAATGGAGGAAGTCAATATCATCATGAAACTCTGAGGCACATACTGGGGGTGATCCAAGGTTGGGGATTAATGAGACAGATTCTGTGGTGGAAGAGGGGCAAAGGAGTCTAGGAAGGCTGACAGGGGGGAGTGGAAGGATTTGACAAGATGTGTTATATAATGCCATTGTGATTTGTTCCATGTGACAGATATGTGCACCATTGATATGTGCACCCTCCACATCAGCCTCTGCCCATGGCTACATAGATGGGGTATCAGTCATCTCTACAGAACTGTGGATCCACTTAGCACAATCACTGGGTTTCAGGGATGCCTATGTGAAGAGGACTGGAAACATACCTTTCAATAGCCTGTCAACTAATGCAGCATAGAGTTGTATTAACATTTCTGTGGTGCTTCCTCCTTGCTGGAGAACCCCACTGAAGTCTGTGTGTTGAGGGGAGACATTGCAGGTGCTGCCACATGTGAGAATCCCTGGCATCACAACTCCAATGCAGCTGGGATACCAGGGAGCAAAGAGCTATGGACTCGGTAAGGACACACAGGGCCTCGGCTTTCATGACCCTGCTCTTTACTGGATACTTAAAGGTTGAGGAGATCAGTTCAGAGAATAAATAGGGCTTGGAGGCTGGACTCTCAGTTTCCCTCACAACTGTGGACATCAGAGATCTTTTTCCTCCTGGCTTCCTCCCAAGAGTTTTCCTGCAGGAGAGCATTATTTAAGCCCATATTATTCTCTTCTTAATGATCCAGTTTAGACCATTGCTATGCATCATGCATCTTCCTTGATCTCTCCACAATGCTTCCTTGATCTTTTTCATTAAAGGTTATAGGTCGTTCAGACCCCTCACTGTGTCTTTGAAAAGGAAAAATATTTTTTCCAATGGGCAGTATGTTTCCCATATCTAAATTAAATTTGTGAACATGTTGCCTAGTTTTCATTTAATTGAATTAGGTACTTCTGGAGTTTCTCATAATTCTGTGATGGTATTTCTATCTGAATAATTGTGTGTTATCGGCAGATTTAGCATCTTTTATGCACATCTTCTATATCATTACTAAATATCTTGAACCATATTACTACCTGACTTAATCTCTTGGGCACCCCACTGATTTTTTTCTCCACACTGTCACTTATAATTTCTTGTTTCCTTACTAGTGTTTGATCCATGGCACAACCTTACATCTTGTTTCTTATCCAATGCCTATTAAATTTATTTTAAAATCTTTTGCAAAGGACCCTGCCAAAAGATCTGTGGAGGTCCCAATAAATTATATATATTTGTTCCCTTTTGCCCATTATTTTATTAACCTTTTCCCACAATTGTGGCATGTTTGACAGGAATGACATATCTTTGCAGAAATCATGCTAATTTATTCCTACCAGTTGAGTTTCATGCAAGTGGTATTTTCATCTGCTTGTAATATTGCTTTTAACCACTTTCCCCCATACTGAACTTAATTACAATTTCAACCACTGCTACTCTTTAAAAGATAAATCCCATGTTGAACACTTACCAAGTCTCAGAGAAAGGTGATGTTTGAAGGATATATTCTATGTTTGGAATTCAGTAGTTTCGTATTTTACTTATTTTGGAATTTTGATAAATTTCATCTGGCTCTCAGGGTTTATTGTTACGAAGTTTCTGAATTTGCATGTACCTCTCTTCCAGAGAGACCTCTCTCACTTAATATCTCTGGTTAGCCTCTTCATTTCTATAGCCACCAAATGTGTGCAGCTCCATATGTGATATTTTATGCACATTATTTAATATGATAATTTCATGTTTGCAAATAATTTGCATATAACCATAAACTTAATCTTAAAAATTAACGGTTGGTGAAAGGGATAGGATTGGCAGCCCTAGTAAATTAAGTCTTCCAGGGCAGTAGTGGGCAAATTTCCCGCTTACAGCTGTCGTGCCAACTTGCTTCAACTCTGAATGGGGATCTTGGGCTAGGAGAAACAGTCTTAATGACCCATGCAGTTCTTGGCCTCTCTGCTGAGTCTGCCAATTAGCACAAAGCATGGTGGGGAGAAGGGAGCTGTAAATAGGGCTCAACAAAATATTTAGCAGTTACATGACATATGACATCTCTGAATTTCCTATTTACACCTCGTCTACCTTAGTTTATTTTCTGTTCTGGGCCTGATCCTATTCTCATTAAGTTAAATGGATTCACTGAGGTATCCATTAAATATACCTTTTGTGGTCTGTCATCCTGATTTTAAAAAAACACCAGAAAATTTTACACCATTTCACAGGGTTGGTATTCTTCAGTCTAGACAACACCAGGAGAGCAATAGCAGGTGTGGGGGTTGCATATTGTGATGTTTTGGCAAAGCTCTGTGGCAGATACTCAGTCTGTTGCTTATACTTGGCTAGAGGTAAAGTCTTCAATTTCACTATTATTAAATTAAATCAAATCAAATCAGCTATAGACAGGAAGAAATGATAATTTCCCTAAACATAGTGGATTTTGTCTTTCATATAAAGTAAAGGATTTACCCAGAGCCCATTGAAATCAACTGACAGACACCCATTGACTTTGGTGGAAAATTACATTAGCTGACAGTGTATCCCTCAGTCTCTTAGAGTTAACATAATTACACTTAACTGTAAGTAACACAATTAAAACAAATATCACAAGAATTGAAAAGTTAAATGGAGCAGGCAAGGGATACATGATATATATTTAGATGAAATTTGAACATGAACATAGAATCAGTGAGCTACAGCAATACCATTTCAGATGGCAGAAGTTGTAGAGGAGAAGATTTTTATACCACCAGTAACCAGACTGTGTACACAGTTTGCTTTTATAATGCAGTACATGCAAACAAAGTGGGGACTTCCCCAATACTCCTTTCCAATTAAAACAAATCTTTTGATTGTGGTACTGGTAGACCATGGGATATTAGCCCTTAAAACTAAGACACAATTATGTTTGGAAATTTTATTTTACATAATCTTTAAAGATTTCATAGAATCATAGAATATTAGGGTTGGAAGAGACCTCAGGAGGTCATCTAGTCCAACCCCCTGCTCAAAGCAGGACCAACACCAACTAAATCATCCAAGCCAGGGCTTTGTCAAACCTTAAAAACCTCAAAGGATGGAGATTCCACTACCTCCCTAGGTAACCCATTCCAGTGCTTCACCACCCTCCTAGTGAAATAGTGTTTCCTAATATCCAACCTAGACCTCCCTCACTGCAACTTGAGACCATTGCTTCTTGTTCTGTCATCCGTCATGACTGAGAACAGCCTAGCTCCATCCTCTTTGGAACCCCCCTTCAGGTAGTTGAAGGCTGCTATCAAATTCTCCCTCACTCTTCTCTTCTGCAGACTAAATAACCCCAGTTCCCTCTGCGTCTCCTCGTAAATCATGTGCCCCTTAACCAATGTTATATATTGTTATAGCAGATTATTGTGACAATTCATGAACCTTTACCCACTTTTCACCAGTCAGGCTAACAATTTTAAGTAGGCCTGCTATGCCCCAATTATTAAAACAGCTATTGTCTCTGAAACTGACTGTTACTTACAGATACATTCAGGGCTTTGAATACAATAGTGATAGGGTGTGACTCTGTATAATGATTTGTGAAAAGCCCTAATAGGATAGACTTTGGTCTATACTTCTCAAAGAGATGGGCTGAAGTGCAGGAAAGGGAAGTGAAATTGTGTTGTACATAACTTACCTCCTGCATCAATTTCAATACTACATGTAAATTCTTTTAGTAATATTGGGATTTATCTATGTAAATATCTTTAGCATCAATGGGAGATTAAACTATGCAATTTAAAGGAATTTTGGTAGATACCTGATCCCAAACCCACTGAAATCAATAAGTATCTTTCTATTGACTACAATAAACTTGGGTTCCATTCTGTTCCCATTTTTCTCCTTATCTCCTGTTTAAGCAGAAGTGCCCTGAGATTGTCTCTATGTGAGGCTGTTATGAAGAAAATTATCACTCTCTATAGTTCAATCTTAAAGAAAATATTCATACAGTCTTGTAAGAAGTCTTGAAAAAAATTCTGTTACAAATGTTTGAATGTCTTAGTGGAAAATGTTATTATTTGCTCATTAGTTTCTTCATAAACAGAAAACAAATATTTGGTGCACTCACACTGTAAGAACTGCATAGCATTATCATTCCATGTCAAGTGATGAATAGTTGTAGTCTTCAGCTTATGTGGCTTTTCAAGGACATGATATTTACTTTTCCTCAGACAATTTAATCAAAAGAGAACATAATTCTGCTTTGGCAGGAGATGGCAAATAAGTTCTCTTTCTAATGGAGAATAGATTTCTTTCCTTGATACATACAAAAGGAAAAAATGATTTTTTTCCTTCATTTGTTTTGGTGTCAAATATACTCAGCAATATTATATTACTGCTACTCACCAAAACTGAATCTATGTTATTTTCAGTCTTATTAAAAGTTATGCAAGATAACTTTGTGTACAGACAAAGGATTGCACAATTTTATGGTATTTGCAGAAGTACTGTTTGCTGTATAAGCTTAGTGTCCTATGGTGGCTGTTATGATGACTACACATTGTGGGCCACATTTTCAGTTGGTGACATGCAATGTGATTCCACAAAACTTACATCCACAATTTTAAGGTGTAAGTAGTTGTGCACCAAGTAGTTTCATCTGTAAGTGCTCAGATTTGCATCTGTAATTCATTTGCAGGTACAAGTTTTGTGGACTAATTATAGCAGCAAAAGAAATCAGGCCACAGTTCATCTATCATAATTCATATATCCCCACGTGTCCAAACAATGTGCAGGGATTTTTAAAAAACCCAACAGATTGTTGACAATAAAAGTACAGATGCTTATAAACAGACATGACAGCTATAACATTTGATATGACAACTAAGACAGAAGGTGTCCCTCTGAGGATTAGCTGCTGAAAAGCAGCTCAAATTTACTAGCATGAAGTCCTTTGGCAAAAGTGCTACTGTCAAGGAAAGATCTCACATCACTTGTTATCTGGGTCATGTAATAATTATCCAAGGTAGAGAAGAGGGTTAGGATTAAAAACGCTGAAATATAAATTATAAAAGGGGGAACAATAATAAGAGGCAGGTTATTAAATAAAGAACTACTATTTCTTTGTGCTGCTATTATTGTATTGCGGTAGTGCTAAAAGGCCACACTAAGGATCAGCCCCACTGTAAGGCCCCACATGTCTAGAAACCAGGCCTTCAGAGCTACCAGGAAACTAATATCTCCAGGCTGCTACACAGCAGCTGTTGTAACTAGTTTGTGCTCCACTTTCCATGACCCTCTATGGACACAGACCACGGAAAGTTCCACCTCAAGGGTTTGACGATAGAAGCCCCATGGCTCCTGATTGGCTCCATGCCCTATATAAATCCAAGAAGTAGATGGATAACAGTATAGCTCTTCTGTAGCTACTATGACTGTTTCTGTGCCTTGCTCTTGAATTCCTTGCTTGACCTTGGCTCGATTTTGACTCCTGACTCAGAATCTGAAACCTGACTTGGACTCTGACCCTTGTATCGACCCTGGCCTGGATCTGATGATGAACTTCTTGGCTATTCCCGGCCTCAGGTTTGCCCCTGCTCTGACCCTTGGCTCTGACTGCCCTTCTTGGGATTCTGACACCCTCATTCTGCTGGCTCTGCAAAAAAATAAAGGAAGACATTGAGCTACCCAAAGTGCTCAGGGCCAGATTTCCAATTAGGCAGAGTAGACACGTGTCTAGGGGCACCGGCATTCTAGGGGTGCCTTACACCTCTAAAACTGTGTGCAACACAAAGGCCAGCTGTGGGGGTGGGGAGGGCAGAAGATGATGTGCCTAGGGGTGTGTAAGGTGGAAATCCAGCCCTGAAAGTGCTCACTATCTAAGGGCTCAGTCCTGAACTGAGAACCTCGTGGATGGATCTGTGTGCCATCTGGACCCCCACTGAAGTCACAGGGCTCCATTCATGTCCAGGCGTCCACTTGCATAGCTCTCAGCACAGCATTGGAACCTAATATAATACAAGATGCAACAAGTGAAAGTAACAAAGAAGGGGCAAGAAGATGAGGCTAATAGTAATAAGATCACATGTGTACATATGCACTTACCTAGCCTAACTTGATGGTCCTGAATTAGTTTATTTGATTAATATAAACATCCATAATCCCTGCTGGCTCTCCACCTTGGCATTGTCAACTGGTAATTATTGAGGGTGTCATTGCAAAAGCTGGAAGGATTGGAAAGAGGACAGTTTAGTAACCTTACAGACTAGCTCTAAGAGTTTATTTCATGCATAAAGGGCTGTGCAGAAGAAAGCAAGAATTTACTTTATATCATGACCTTTTACAGATCCTTTAGAATTCTTTGGATGCATCTGGTCCTGCATTAGTGTAATGGACATTAACACTGACCATTAAAAAGCACAGCTGTTTGTACTAGCCTAAGATTTCTGTTAATACTTTTCATGGTAAAGAATGTATTGAGAATAATAAATAGTATTAAATGATGTTCTTGGTTTTAAAACTGTAGTGATTTACCTTGTGAAAGGAATTTGGCTTGCTGGTTGCGAACATGCGTGTTGCTGAGGTGGTCAAGGGAGCACGAACTGAATTTAATGAGAAATGCAATTTGTTAACAGTATAAAGATGTTAAGGATAAATGTGACCTTATTGTGACCCCTAAGTGAAGGGCCTCAAAACATCTGTGAGGGAAAACCAGGGTAACAAAACCATGGGTAATAAGCAGCTGCTGCTGCTGCTGCTGATAAAGAATAAATCTTGCCAAACTAGATTTTTTTGATACACTAACAAAATTAGTTGCAGGGAAAGCAGTGGATGAGATATACCTATATTAAGAGCACATCTTCACTGTTCCGTTTCTCTTTCTCCCTCACCCTTTGGAGACAGCCTTCTCAGAAACCCAGACTTTTGTCTCCAAATAGGAGTCCTTCTCCTCTCGTATAAAGTGCCTTGTTATCTCCCCTCTCTGCCTCCTTGGAGTCTTCCCCAGTTATACATTTGAGATCATTTTGTACTGCCCCCTGGGATCACTCTCTCTTCCACAGATGTCTCTCTTCTGAGGAATATATAACAGACTTTTATGAAATGACTGTTTATATTTCCCATAACAGTCCATTGTTGCATATGCTGCATTGGACAAAGTTTGTATTTAACATTTTTTCTGGACTCCTTTTACAAAGTTATTTTTCAAGTGTCATGTACTGGTAATAGTTTTATCTCCGCCCTCATTTACATTGTCCTATTCCAAGGGCCATCAGTTCTTTGTTCTAGTTTAAGGTCTATGTTTTACTAATTTTTACGATTTGTAAGAGTATCATGTAGAGCAGTGGTTCCCAAACTAGGGGTGCTGCTTGTTCAGAGAAAGCCCTTGGCGAGCCGGGCCGGTTTGTTTACCGGCTGCGTCCACAGGTTTGGCCGATCGCAGCTCCCAGTGGCCGCGGTTTGCCGCTCCAGGCCAATGAGGGCTGTGGAAAGCGGTGGCCAGCATGTCCCTCGGCCCGCACTGCTTCCTGCAGCTCCCATTGGCCGAGAGCAGGGAACCATGGCCACTGGGAGCTGCGATCGGCCAAATCTGTGGAAACGGGCAGGTAAACAAACCAGCCCGGCCTGCCAGGGGCTTTTCTTGAACAAGCGGTGCCCCTAGTTTGGGAACCACTGATGTAGATGCCCTTGGTAGCACTGGAGTCCTATTAGTATGAGATAAGCCCTAAAAGATTACAATGAATTTAACACAAGATACAACAAGGATGTGTATCAAATGGAAGGGAAGGAGACTCAGGTAAGTGATTGAAAAGATTAGCTGATGGTTTTCTCAGCTCATCTGGTTTGTCAATGGATTTGCTGGCTTGCTTGCAGGTGCCAAATGTTTGATATTGTAGAAGTTCTCAACCTTTTTCTTTCTGAGGCCCCCCCCAACATGCTATAAAAACTCCATGGCCCACCTGTGCTACAACAACTGGTTTTCTGCATAGAAAAGCCAGGGTCAGCGTAAGGGGGTAGCAAGTTGGGCAATTGCCTGTGGCCCAATGCCACAGGGGACCCTGCAAAGCTACATTAGTCAGGCTTCAGCTTCAGCCCCAGGTGGTGGGGCTTTGGCTTTCTACCTCGGGCCCCAGAGAGTCTAATGCTGGCCCTGCTTGGAGGCCCCCCTGAAACCTGCTCATGGCCCCTAAAGGGGCCCCCAGACCCCTGGTTGAGAACCACTGTGATATTGCACACTGTTGAACTCCTATCCCTTGGTAGCCAGCCGGGAGAATGAAAACACAGGACTCTTTGTCAGGCATGGTAGGTTTGCATGGGTAGAGGCTAGTGACCAATAGGACCAGCAAGCAGCCGTGGCAGTGGGAGACATAGCCAAAGCAGTGTGGTCTTTATCTTCAGCTCTTGAAAATTGTGGCCTGGCAGGGTTTCCTCTCCCCCCAGTCTTGTGACTCCTGAGGAGTTCCTTGGCAAAAAAGAATGGGAAACTCACCAGTAACTTCAGAAGCAACAAATGGGGTTCTGTTATGCAAATAGGAGTATGCAAACTGGGAATATATTATACAAAACCTTATGCAAACAAAAAATCACCCCATTCCAGGAACTTCTGGATCAGTAAATCCAGTAAATGGGGGGAGGGATAGCTCAGTGGTTTGAGCATTGGCCTGCTAAACCCAGGGTTGTGAGTTCAATCCTTGAGGGGGCCATTTAGGGATGGGGCAAACATTGGGGATTGGTCCTGCTTTGAGCAGGGGGTTGGACTAGATGATCTCCTGAGGTCCCTTCCAACCCTGATATTCTATGATTCTATGAAATCTGTGGATTCAAAAAGACATCCAGTCAGTCAGCAGGTCTGTAAGTGTTTTCTTGATCATGAGTCAGTCCATGGATATTATCTGAACCATCCTACAAGAATCCAGAACCAATTTTTTTTTTAAAATGCCAGACTAGCAAATAATTGAAACTGAAATAATAGGAAAACACCAATCCCACTCAATCATTCATGCACACACAGGAGCAGTCCTTTATTCTGCAGACAGATGCTTAACTTCCCTTTTTATATTTTGGCATTGTGGCTGAACTCTGAGCAACATTTGACACACAATATTTGGATGAAAGGTTAGACTTAAAGTCTGTCTTAAAAATCCCAATTCTGGCACTCTATTTTCACTTACAGGCCTCCCTTTGGCTCACAAAGGTGCTTAAGGACATGTATAGTTAGGTTAGACACATTCTTAAGAATCTAAATGAATGAAGGCCTTACAGATTTGTTGTATGGGATATTGCATGCATAAACAATATGGAGCTGCAATCAAATGTAATCATTATGAATTTGATGGAAATACAGAACTCCACTGCAGTTTAGGGCAGTATACATTGAAGTAATGTCATATAGCTAAGTAATAGCCTCTCTCTCTCTATAGCTCTAGAAGAAAAACCTTGAAATACTGCATTTAGCTCTGGGCACCTCACCACTGGAAAGATATTAACAAGTGGAAAGGTGCTCAGAGAAGAGAAAAAAATCAAATCAAATCATTGCTTCAGAGATTGACTTAAAAAGAAAAGGCATATATTGCTTGACTTTCAAACATGTTAACGTCCAGAGCTCCCACCGAAGTCAAAAGGGGTTGCTATTGCTCAGAAACTCTGGAAACCACATTAATAAAATATCATATTTCTAAGAGGAAAATACTGGGGGAGACATGATAGTATTTTACAAATATTTGATACATATGAACCCTGAAGATGGAGAGGGACTATTTACAAGGGGGTACAACTAACACCAAAGGGATGAAATTAAGAATGGAAAAAAATTGGAAAGAATAGCAAAGATACATCCTTAGAGTCAAATATATTCGACTGTGGCATAGTCTCCCAATAAAAGTGGTGGGGGTCCCACTTTTTGGAACATTTAAAATCAGTGTGGACAAGACACTAGCAAATGTATAAGAGGGAACAGTTGTTTCTTGACAGAAGAATAGAGTAAATGACCTCAAACGTTTCTAACTTTTATGATTCTTCTAAGTTGATATTTAAAAAAAAACAAACAAACACAAGGTGGGGACAAGGATAGTAATGTTACCTGAGCTTGAAAATTGTTCTGGAGGATCCTTCAGACAAACTAAATCATGTTTCTTTCTGGCATTGTGACATAGTTTGTCAAAAAGTGTGATTTCTATCATTTATGTAGCACCACATAATCTGGAGAATTGCATGATTCTAGGTAAGGTGACAACTGAAAATGTTCTTTTTTCACTGAGCAATACCTGAGAACTTTCTAAACTCAGAAGGAGTCTGAGAAATTCAGATTCACTTAAACACTGTTTATATAGCACCACATAATCAGATAAGATATTTAATTCCAGTTTCTACTTTCTAAGTAATATAAATCACCATTTGTCTTCAACAGATAAATAAGGGAAGGGAAGTCCTGAGAATTCTTATATGATTAATATTGCTAGAGACCTAGTTCCTCTTATTAAAACCCACTTATGGTCTGATCCAACTCCGAGTGAAGTCAATAGAGAGACTGCATTGACTTCCATAGTCTTTGGGTCTCTGAGCCTAAAGGCTTGAATAGTATTGGGTAAAATTGCATTTGTCCATTATTTGAGGGCAATATCTGGTAGATGAAAATAGTATATAAGAGCTAAGTGTAATAGTTCATTATTTCTACTTCTCATGCCAAATGAAACTCAGAAGTCTAGAAATGAGCAAAAATATGAATAAATAGTGATGGTACCCACATTGGCAAAGGGAGAAATGTAATGAGGGCCTGCAGACACAACTGGCCCCACTGCTATGCCTACAGCAGATCTCAAGTGTGGAGAGGGAAGTTAAAAGAAGGCCTCGCTAAGTTTGGGACTGACTACGGTGGGTGGAAAGCAGAGCTTGGCTTCTCCCTTGTGAGGGAAGTTTGGTTTTGGCCAAGAGTCAGGGATAGCTTGCTGCCTGGAGTAGCCTGCTGGTGGATGAGACGGTCTGGACCCATGGAGACTGACCAAAAGATTGACTGCATGAAGACAAGCCCTGAGTAGGACGGGGTCCGGCTGAGGACTTCTCGGGTGGCCCTGTTTTGAGTTCTTAGCATTCTTCTTATTTTGGGGCTTTAATACCCCAGAAGGGGGTGGGTCTCAAGTGTGTCTTAGCCAGAGGGCTAAAGCCCTCTGTACTGAACCCCATGAGAGGCAATAACTAATTGTCAAAGATCCTGTCACAGGATGAGCAGTGCCCCATTTGGTTACATGGGGGATCCACCAAGACAGACTCTGTCACAAGAAAGTTTTGAAAAGGTTTATAAACTTCTTTCAATCTCAAAAATGATGGGAAATATAAACTTTAATTATATGGTAATAGTAGGTTATAGGTCAGGATATATCTTGAACAGTGCTCAGTGATATGGCAAAGGACTCTGTACATCACCATAAAATAATTCCATTGTTCAAGTGGTATCTTGCCCGTCTTCAGCCTTATAAAACTTCATAAGGGCACCTCTTATCTTTGCTGGAGGAAGTGACCAAATGATTGGCACCATTCCCCATATTTTGAGGGACTCCCTTAAAGTTCAAGAATAGTGGACCACAGTTATAGCCGTACCCTTTGAAAACGGAAGGAGTCAAGCTGCCTCATGACAACTCATGTCTCATGGGTAGGATCAGATGCTAAAATAGGAAAAGAACATATTAAGAATTATTTAGATTAGATGTCTTAAAGACTGCACAGCCTGATGAAATACTTCCCAGAATACTTAAGGAACTATCTGAAGAGATCTCTGGGCCATTAGCAAGTATCTTTGAGAACTCATGGAGGATGGGAAAGATCTTAGAGGACTAGAAAAGGATATAGGGATATAGTACCTAAGGACAACCTAGGGAATTATAGACGAAACTGAATATGATTCAACAATGTAATACTATTGCGAAAAAAGCTAAAATCATTCTGGGAAGTGTTACCAGAAGTGTTGTAAGCAAGACATGAGAAGTAATTCTTCCACTCCACTCAGCCCTGATAAGGCCTCAGCTGGATTATTGTGTCCAGTTCTGGGCATCACACTTTGGAGAAGACGTGGACAAATTGGAGAAATTCCAGAGGAGAAACAAAAGTGATGAAAACATGACCTCTGAGGAAAGATTTTAAAAAATTGAGTTGGTTGTTCTGAAGAAGAGAAGCCTCAGGGAGGATGTAACTCTTCAAATACATAAAAATTGCTATAAAGAGGAGTGTGAAAAATTGTTCTCCTTAATCACTGAGGACAGGACAAATAGTAATGGGCTTAAATTACAGCAAGGGAGATTTAGGTTAGACGTGTTGGGGGAAGGACAGAGGGGATAGTTAAGCACTGGAACTAATTACCTAGGGAGGCTGTAGAATCTCTGTCATTTGAAGGTTTTTAAAAACAGGTTGACAAACAGTGTTGGGGTGGGGTAGATAATACTTAGTCCTGCCTTAGTGCAGGGCACTGGACTAGATGGCCTATCGAGTTCCTTCCGGTCCTACATTTCTGTGATCCCTTGAAGACTTTACTGGGGTTATCACTTGGGGATATACTCACTATGAAACTGACCAAACAACATGTTTACTGGTGGCAGCTAGATATGAGGTTTGAAGACTTGTGGAAAAGACAAGAGCCCCGTGATTGTACTGGGTGGTATAGAAAATCTGTGACATATTCTCAATGGAAAAAATTGATAGATGACTTCAAAGAGAGAGTTGGTACCTTTTAATCAAGTGTGGCTGCCCCTTCCAGAATTTGATGAAAAGATCATTCAAATGTAACCAGAGAATAAAAGGTTTCTCTGTATAAGAAAATCAGAACTTCTCAATACATACTGAAGATTAAAGATGTATTTTTAAGCATGTTGAATGTGTTGCATTTATTAGATCTTTCTTTGAGATCACATTGAACAGTCAAAATGAAAATGTTTCTTTATGTTGTATCTTTTTGTGCATGGATTTTCTTCAAGCATAAAATAAAATGGTCTTTTGAAAATGATTGTGTTTCAATCTTAGTTGAAGAATTGAGTAAAAGCTGGGGACAGTCTTATATTCTGGCCAAACTGTTTGCTTTTCTTATGTGGAGCTAATGTGGAAGAAATAATAATCTATCTTTAAAAAAAAGAAAAGGAGTACTTGTGGCACCTTAGAGACTAACCAATTTATTTGAGCAGAAGCTTTCGTGAGCTACAGCTCACTTCATCGGATGCATACTGTGGAAAATACAGAAGATGTTTTTATACACACAAACCATGAAAAAATGGGTGATTATCACTGCAAAAGGTTTTCTCTCTCTCCACCCCACTCTCCTGCTGGTAATAGCTTATGTAAAGTGATCACTCTCCTTACAATATGTATGATAATCAAGGTGGGCCATTTCCAGCACAAATCCAGATTTTCTCCCCCCCCCCCCCCCCGCCACACACAGACCCACTCTCCTGTTGGTAATAGCTTATCTAAAGTGATCACTCTCCTTAGAAAGTGTATGATAATCAAGGTGGGCCATTTCCAGCACAAATCCAGGGTTTAACAAGAACATCTGAGGAAGGGGGGGGTAGGAAAAAACAAGGGGAAATAGGTTACCTTGCATAATGACTTAGCCACTCCCAGTCCCACTGAGAGTTACCAAAAGAAACTACAGCATTTGCTCAAGAAACTCCCTGAAAAAGCACAAGATCAAATCCGCACAGACACACCCCTGGAACCCCGACCTGGGATATTCTATCTACTACCCAAGATCCATAAACCTGGAAATCCTGGGCGCCCCATCATCTCAGGCATTGGCACCCTGACAGCAGGATTGTCCGGCTATGTAGACTCACTCCTCAGGCCCTACGCTACCAGCACTCCCAGCTACCTTCGAGACACCACTGACTTCCTGAGGAAACTACAATCCATCGGTGATCTTCCTGATAACACCATCCTGGCCACTATGGATGTAGAAGCCCTCTACACCAACATTCCACACAAAGATGGACTACGAGCCATCAAGAACACTATCCCCGATAATGTCACGGCTAACCTGGTGGCTGAACTTTGTGACTGTGTCCTTACCCATAACTATTTTACATTTGGGGACAATGTATACCTTCAGATCAGTGGCAATGTATACCTTCAGATCAGCGGTACCCGCATGGCCCCACAGTATGCCAACATTCTTATGGCTGACTTAGAACAACGCTTCCTCAGCTCTCGTCCCCTAATGCCCCTACTCTACTTGCGCTATATTGATGACATCTTCATCATCTGGACCCATGGAAAAGAAGCCCTCAAGGAATTCCACCATGATTTCAACAATTTCCATCCCACCATCAACCTCAGCCTGGTCCAGTCCACACAAGAGATCCACTTCCTGGACACTACAGTGCTAATAAATGATGGTCACATAAACACCACCCTCTACCGGAAACCTACTGACCGCTATTCCTACCTACATGCCTCCAGCTTTCACCCTGACCACACCACACGATCCATTGTCTACAGCCAAGCTCTGCGATACAACTGCATTTGCTCCAACCCCTCAGACAGAGACAAACACCTGCAAGATCTCTATCAAGCATTCTTACAACTACAGTACCCACCTGCAGAAGTGAAGAAACAGATTGATAGAGCCAGAAGAGTTCCCAGAAGTCACCTACTACAGGACAGGTCTAACAAAGAAAATAACAGAACGCCACTAGCCGTCACCTTCAGCCCCCAACTAAAACCCCTCCAACGCATTATCAAGGATCTACAACCTATCCTGAAGGATGACCCAACACTCTCACAAATCTTGGGAGACAGGCCAGTCTTTGCCTACAGACAGCCCCCCAACCTGAAGCGAATACTCACCAGCAACCACATACCACACAACAGAACCACTAACCCAGGAACCTATCCTTGCAACAAAGCCCGTTGCCAACTGTGCCCACATATCTATTCAGGGGACACCATCACAGGGCCTAATAACATCAGGCACACTATCAGAGGCTTGTTCACCTGCACATCTACCAATGTGATATATGCCATCATGTGCCAGCAATGCCCCTCTGCCATGTACATTGGTCAAACTGGACAGTGTCTACGTAAAAGAATAAATGGACACAAATCAGATGTCAAGAATTATAACATTCATAAACCAGTCGGAGAACAGATTCAATCTCTCTGGCCACGCGATTACAGACATGAAAGTTGCGATATTACAACAGAAAAACTTCAAATCCAGACTCCAGCGAGAGACTGCTGAATTGGAATTCATTTGAAAATTGGATACAATTAACTTAGGCTTGAATAGAGACTGGGAGTGGCTAAGTCATTATGTAAGGTAACCTATTTCCCCTTTTTTTTTCCTATCCCCCCCCCCCCCAGACGTTCTTGTTAAACCTTGGATTTGTGCTGGAAATGGCCCACCTTGACACCTTGATTATCATACACATTGTAAGGAGAGTGATCACTTTACATAAGCTATTACCAACAGGAGAGTGGGTTTGTGTGTGTGTGGGGGGGGAGAAAACCTGGATTTGTGCTGGAAATGGCCCACCTTGATTATCATACACAGTGTAAGGAGAGTGATCACTTTACATACGCTATTACCAGCAGGAGAGTGGGGTGGGGGAGAGAGAAAACCTTTTGTAGTGATAATCACCCATTTTTTCATGGTTTGTGTGTATAAAAACATCTTCTGTATTTTCCACAGTATGCATCCGATGAAGTGAGCTGTAGCTCACGAAAGTTTATGCTCAAATAAATTGGTTAGTCTCTAAGGTGCCACAAGTACTCCTTTTCTTTTTGCGAATACAGACTAACACGGCTGTTACTCTGAAACCACTCTATCTTTAAAGTACTAAGAACATATCCAATTCCTTAAACTAATTTCTTTTAATTTTTAAAAGGGGATAATAAAAATATTCCGGATGTGTGAATGCCTGTGTATATTTCCCATACACCTTACCTTGGGCTTGCTGAACTTTATGGGCAAGAGAGGGACTATATCTCATTCAAAAACATCTCCTCCTTTAGTTGTACTCTGAAGAAATCGCAAATCGCAGCAAATTGCAGCATGAGCTAATGTCAACTCCCTTTTGTAATGCAATTTTGGAAGTGCTATGGAGTCTGTTCTTTCAGGGATGATGGAAAATAAGACCTATGAGTCATAAGTTCTGCTGTACGTCTGGTATGGGGGAAAAAAAGGGCTGCTAGCAGCCTGGATAACATCTAACTGCTCAACTTACATGTTTGACTCCCGCCCCATGTTGCCCTATTTCTAAAACAATCCTTTTCTCCCCCTTGATGAGGCAAGTGACAAAATTTCATACAAACTCTCAATCCTTTTTAGACTTTGTTCTCTTGTTTGATGCTCTCATATCATATCACACAATACTGCCCAGCTGTCTGCAGTCATGAGGCAGTAAAAAACATTTTCAGAACTAATTCATTTGCATACATGCAGCAACTTTTGACTTCCCTTTACTGTACAGCTTCTGTCAGTGTGGTGCCAGCACACTCAACTGTGTCCTCCCAGGCAGACTTTCCAAATATTGTTCTGTTGCTATGTCTATTAATCTCTACTGGTCCTGGACTTGCATCACCAGTCTGTCAAGTACTAGTGAAGATGTATGGCTTGCTCCCTTAAGGAACAGGATTCCCTAGGCTGGTTCCTTTCCCTTCAACTCTCCCCCCGCCCCATCTATCCAAAAAGAGCAGTCTTCACAGCTCCATATTCTGCAATAGTACTCTTATCTAGGGGTCTGTGACGGGGTGTATGAACCCCACGGTGGTGAAGTGAGAGTTAAGGAGTTGCTCTGGACACAGGAAGCCCCACCTCGCTGGGTACATGCGCTGTGGAGGCAGAGTCCAAAAGGGAGCAGCTCAGTTCAGTCTGGGCAGACAGAGGAGGAGAGCAGTTGGGTGTTACAGCCTCCTGCAGAGAAGCTGCAGAGGCTCCAACAGGCCAGCACCAGGCCCTTACGGTCAAGCCGCTGCAGACCCTTCAGCCATGGGGCCCGAGAATGACAAGCCACCACAGATAGAGGGAGACCCTCTACAGAGTAACCAGAGAGAACTCCAAAAGGGACCCTAAGACAGACTAGTGGCACCAACAGAGGAACCAAAGCTGGGGTAGGAAGTGGCCCAGGGAACAGATGTAGGGGCACCTGCCCCCTCACTCACATATTTTGAATTGTTTTTGAGCCCTCGGCTGAAACCTGGTGGAGTATGTCTGGGTTCCCCTACCCCAGCCACTGACTCTCTTGCTACTGGGCTATATGACCGTGGACTCTCACCATTGGGCAACACAGCCATTGAATCCAATGGCAGATAGGTGCCTAGCAGGAGTTTCAAAGGCACCTAGTGTCTATCTGTATGAATATGAATTCAGTTGCCTAAATACCCTTAAAAATCTAGCCTTAAATTGTGCCTATCTTTCACAGGCACAATCATGTCTACAGGAGTCTACTTTGGGTTTACAGCTCCTTCTACTCTCCTGTTTTAGTATGACTACCCCAATGGAAGCTTTGATTTGGTCCAAAAAATCAGATTTTTTAAAAGATACATCCTTTTCCAAAACAGGTTTACTGAATCCCTGACTAAAACTTCTATAAAATAAAAAGCTCACAAAGAGGTTACAAAGTACTAACACTTCTTACCAGTTAAAATTTTAAGTATTTATTCCATGATGTTACCATCCAGTGACCTCTGTTAAATTAAACTGCTAACACGGCTCTAGGGTGCTATGGTAACAGGTCGATTTGATTCGCATGCTATCTGGGTAACTATCTACTGAAATGCTGCATAGATGTAACCCAATTATTGGTCGCCACCATCTTTTTTTTTTTTTTTAAACTGTGTGTAGCTACTGTATTATACCAGCAGATTTCTAATTGCTTCTAACAGGGTTTATTCTCCTTAGCCCTGATATTCATTCCATGTGCTATGGGAAGAAGGGAGAGAAACTCCTGGGATAGCAAACCAAAATAAGCAAACACCCTGATGATTTTAGATGTTAAATACAAACATTAATTATACAGAAGATTTCTCAATCCAAGTATTACACTGTGCCCCGGTATTGCACAAACATTTTTCCATAGTACAGCACTTTGAATGTGTACTGTAAAGTGATATGTATATGCTAAATCATGGTGATTTCCCTTTTTATTAAGGATCATTGAAAACATTTTAATCTGACTAGCATACTTTGAAGAATAATAGCAATGCAGTAAAAGTGCTGTTGTGGCGCACAAGCATTACAGAGCTGGAGATGCTGGCACTACGGAAAAACTATCTAGAGAAAAGATCTGCCTGCCACAAAAGAGTTAACCCCCACCCCCCCAAACCTCCTGCTCTGTGGCTGTCAATGCTGGCACTGATTAGCTAGGAGGTCTCCCTCCAGTGTGTCCCACCCTTTCTACCCCCGTTTTTGCTGTTGTTGTAACACTCAGAGCAGACAGGATTGGACCACAGGCTCAACCTAAAGACCAAGGATCAAGCCCCAAATTTGCATGCATCTTAACACATTATATAAACCAAACAACATAATGGATGAGACACTCACCTGGTATAAATCAATGCAGCTTCATTGAAATCACTGTGATTTACACTGGCCGAGGATCTGCAAAAATAATTTTGCATCATTTAACATACATTGCAATAAACTGCATTTTTATCTTCCTTGCTTCTATTGTCTTCTACTTTATTTTCTTTCCTACATTTTCTTTCCAACTACTCTGTATTTTGTTGTAGCAGTTCTCACATCTCTTGCAGTGTCTCTTTTCACAACTCTCTGCTATGGGTAGGAGCATCTGTGTTATAACATGTGTTTTAATTGGCCTTTGGGAGATTAAAAAAAAAAGGCCCAATAGCTGTTAGCCTAGGTATTTTAGCCTTACATCCTTTCTTACTCAAGACAGTTTTTTTGTATATATTTGAACATATAGACTACATGCAGTTTATGCATGGAGCTCTCAGGACACTAAAACTTCCATTGATGATGATGATATAATCAGTGATACCACTAGACGTGAAATAATGAATATTCTGAACTGCTTGTGGGCACCAAAATAATTGCTGCTTTGTCGATATGTACAATGAGTGGTCCACAAAAATACGTGTCAGATGTGCTGTGTTTCTCTGCCTAATTAAAGAGACACAGTGAAGAGCTGTCAGCAGCAAGAAATGACCACACTTGAGAACTATGCCTTTTTATACCAGATGGTAGCTGCTATAGATGAAGAATCAGAAATGAAGCTGATCAACCTGGTGTTTAACTAGAGTCTGCAGCTGTGGACACTGAACATGTCTCACTTCCTTTAAGTCTACCACTTAAGATATTCTATAGTCTATAGATGCAGACACTAATATACTATTTTAACTGTTTTACTAAAGAAAAACTACACAAATTGTTAGAATAAAGACCTCTAACATAGCCTTCTAATTATATGTGTATGTATGTATTCATTAGTAGTGGCTAAGTTGTCAGAGCTATATTTAGGTAGGTGATATTTACTTAAGATCTCCTTGGGGTCTAGATCGTCACAGAACCAGTTTCTTCTTCAAGGAAAGGTCTTTCTTTCTCTCTTTCTTGCAATATTGGTTTGGTTTCTAGAGATTATGTGACTCTGATGATGTTTCCTGATTTGTATTCCAAAGATCAACACAGACTTCATAAAATTAATACTGTTCTGCGATCCTCAGAATACAGACTAGCTTTAGCTGGTGGACAATATTTTACAAAGACTAGCTCTTTCCCTGGTGAGGAAGCTAAATATAAAACCATCTCGGATGAGAATGGTTATCAATATTGAATGGTTGATTTTTATTGATTAAAGGATCATAACCCTTCCTCTCATGGCAAGATGAGGCAGAACTAATTTGACTAAACTATCTTTTTAGAATTTATGGAACTCTTTATCCACTCAGAAGGTCTCTTCAATTACAGCCACATCCAGCATCTGCTTTTTAAAATAGCTTAATTTATTCTCCTATATAAGTGTGGTGCATGAGGAAGAAATCTTACTTTGAACATGAATCTCATGCAGCTATTCTGCTATTAATAGTGGAATGGGTAATACCTGGTAAACTGTACTTGATCCCAGAGCTCATTTGCCGTACACAAAAAGAGGTCCCCATAATACCAGAACACCAATACATTTTCTTCAAAAACATTATTTCAGAAACAAACACAATAACCCTAATCTGATAGTTAATTGCTGTGTTCAGACCAGTTGCCAGATTACCATAAGTACTTTGGGTTTAGTACCAGAACAGCTGGGAAACAGAGTTAGAATAGTGGGACTCAGGATTGCCTCCTTTTTCATGTGTTAAAAGCTGTCACAAGAAACATTGATTATTTTTACTTAAGTGTTCAGAAAAAGGAACCGGGGTCTACAGTTCTATAGGTTGAAGTTTTCTGTCATGCACAGGCAGAATAATGATAGCCCTGATGCTAGTATATGCACAATAGCTACAGGGCCACTGCACAACCTGGACTGTTAGAGTTGGATCCTTAAATGCATAGGTGCTAGGGCCGCCCGTGTGCACAACTGTCCAAAGTTTGACATGCAATTCTGTGTCTAAGTTCATGCTTTGGCAAATGTTTATATTTCTTGCTTTGAAGACAGGTCTATGTCTGATTGATTGAAATCACTGGAAACAGGGCTGAGTTGTACCTAAAAGGCTGCAAAATAAGCAGTGTCATAAGCTCAACAACATTTGTGCTACATGTGTTACTGATTCAAAGTGACTCAGATTTCTAAATATAAAGTCACATCTGAATAATGAGTAATTATTCTCACTAAAATAACTGGCACTTGTGATGTATATTTTTAAACTCTTGATGTTATATATATTATTAGTTAAACATTTTTATAAACAAAAAAGTTTAGCCGACGCAACACATAATAAGTGAGGAATAATTTATTTTTTATTTAGAGGATTCTGGACTAGAATCCAACAACATTAATCATTCCCAAGACTTTTTAAATAACCACAATATAATTTTATTGAAATCTGTCACTGGTAGGAAAAAAGGATTGACAAATGACTTATTTAAATCATCTCTTCCTAGTAAATCTCCAAGCATTTTAAAATGATGGGAAAGTAACTGTTTTATATGTATTTTAAAATAACAAGTACTTTCGTCCATCTCTCCAAAATAATTGCAATTTGCCAGGTCACTAACTCCTCTCAGGACCCCTTAATGAAGTACAGTATCAAAGAAACATTTTAAAATAGAGACATTCCACAAAGCTGATTTCATTCCAGCTAGCACTCTTGGCTAGGCTAAAGCTGGAGCAGTACATTTGGGAAAGCAGAGAAAACAGGTTGAAAACACTTTGTGCTTTTACAAGCTCTAAAACAGTGTGGTGACTTGTTTTGATGTTTAAAGCACTGCCACAGTATCAGAAAGACAGAGGAAGGTGGTCTGAAGCTCAAAAGTCTGATACAGTAGTATATGTATATTGAAGATGTAGCAAATAAGGGTAGTAGCATTTAGTGTGCTCGTAACAGACTAAAACTCAGTTATGTGTCACGAGGGGATTGGACCTTCCAAGAGGGAGTGGGCCCAGTTTACCTGCACCATCCTTCTAATGGGACTGGAGAGAAGAACCACGTCAGACAGCAGGAGGGAGCTGGAGAAAGGAAGGGGCAGCTGGGATTGAGTGGAAGATAGTGCCAGAGAGCACTGCTAGAATTCCTAAAGAGCAAAGATGAAGTTTATGATAGGAAAATGAGGACAGGGTGCCTGCAGGACCACCTCAAGACATGAGGGGTTGCTCCAAGAGGACCTGCCTTGCTACATTATGCAGAAAAAGTAACCTGGAGAATAAACCCTTATTGTACATTGCTAAATTTGTTTTTTTAAAATCTTTAGTGATTAAAAGCCTTTCTTCCCCTCCTTGCGGCCCCTCAAAAATCCTTAGCATTCCCTGGCCTAGGATTTGTTATGAGGAACTACATACAGGCATCATGTAAATTATCCTACTTGGTTGATCCCATTGTACTTGGTCTGTTCATAGAGGGAAGTTCTAGCAGAATTCTAAAGACAGTTTCAAAATAGGTGTAACAGAAAGGGCCATCTTAAAGTGAGATAGATATGATTTGAGGAGTGGTTGAAGGGATAACAAAAAGTCAACAGAGTGAGAGGAAGAAGCTATCCAAAAAGGAAAATTTGACTTTTATTTTTCAAATAAAGAGCTTTTCTGGCAAGATGGTGAAAACTGTGGAATAGCAATTTCCTCATGAGGATATGTTGTGGGTCTGTACCTCTGACAAAAAGAGAAACAGAGAATAAAGAAACACTACCAAGAACCACAAGTTCAAAAGTGCCAGAGGGCTGCCAGTTTGGAACTGATCCAGCTTCCAGTGTAAATTAGAACAACCTGATTTATCCTTGGTAGTGATGGCCACCAGGAGGCCACTGCAGCAGCATATAATAACTGAAGCACAAAGTTGCTTCTGCCACATCCAATTCTCCCTGACACAAACCGTACTCCATATTCTGTAGGGAAGCTTTCATGTGAAATCTATCTTATCTGTGTTTGTGGTACCTCATACTCTGGTTTGCTGATAATAAAGACTGGATAAACTATTATGTTAGACATACAAAAATTCTGTTAAGATTATATATTAATGCCCAGTAGTACTATGTCAAGAAACTTCTGATAAAACATGTAAATATATTCCAGAAACAGCCAAGTTCTATAACAGTCAATCTTATGTTTCTAGAAAGATATAGAGGAAATGTGCCAACTCTTAAAAAAACCCACAACAGGTTAGAAGTGAATTAACCATACAGGGCCTGACCTCCCAACCCTGAATCAGAGTCAAAGGGACTACTCACATAAATATCAGTGGGATTAGCCCTTAAATAGTAAATTCTGTCAAGAAGCAAACTGGTTAACACTGTCCCCGGTGCTGCTCTGTGTGGCCACTGGAAACCTACAAGAGAGGCGATATAGCCCCATAGTGCAGTGATTTACAGAGCTAACTCAGATTAACTTTCTGCTGGTTTTGAAGATACCACATCTGTAGGCAGCTGACTCTTTCTTTAATTAATGTGGGTGTGTTCGGTTAAATTATTTGTTCCCTTGTTTGTATAAGAAAAATGATTGATTAGGGCTGCACTCATCCATTTCTCTCTCTCTCTCTCTCACTCACACTCACACAAAACAAAGATATTTGTAAATTTTTTGGGGTGGTGTGGTGATTAATGAAAACACAGAGTAAATATACTTTGAACCCTCATGTTTCTCCGTCAAAGTCAGGAACATCCCCAACTCAGCCACAGAGATCCATCTAATAGAACAAATCCAAATGCTTTCCTGTAAAGAAGACACTAGAGGGAGCTCACATAAATGTAAAAACTTCTCAGATGTGATAGAAATGTGTTGCCATTGGCTAAAAGGTTAATTTACTGCTTTACAGATGCCAAATATATAAGGTGCATCCAATGGCCCTGTATCTCTCATGCTGCTGAACAACTTTGGCAGATACTGGTGCTCCTTTCATTTCAGTGGAATGCCCATTTGAAGTATTTATAATGCTTTTCAATTCTCTAGCAAATAGGAAACAAGTTTACTCATAAGTTTTACTGAAACTATGGGATAAGGAACACAACTGGTTAGCATCCAAGGGTTTATACAGAATACAAAATTATATTCTTATTCTTATGCACACACACACACACACACACACACACACATACATTAAAAATAACATCTACACATTTTTGTTAACCAGAAATTAATTGTTCTTTATGTATTGTAAGACTGAGCAGAAGTCTCACCCCCATCCTTTTTACAGGTACTTATTTACAACTTGGTGGTCATGTGAGTTCTTCTCACTGAAGAATACCCATGTGAGGAAGGACTGCTCATGCGAGTAAAGGTTTGATCCTCTGTGTGATCTTAGATAATAAACTCCAAAGAATGACATTCCAGTGTTTCAATACCACAGATTCTTCATGGAGTTCAAGTTTGTATTTATGATCGGCAAAGCTTTTTTCCTGGAGTTACATTCAGTTTTCACTATTTAACAACATTTTGCTTTTATAGAACACTCTCCATCCCTATATCTCAAAGCACTTTACAATTGAGGATAAATATTGAGACAGATGGAGAAATTAAGACAAAGAGAGGTTGAATGACAGCCTAGGCCAGACAGCTGGCCACTGGCAGATCCAAGAATACAACCCAGGTATCCTAAATCCCAGTCTCCTTCACAGTTCATTGGCCTCCATGAGGTGCATCAACAGGGCACTCTCTTACTTTTTTTATTCTCCACCAGGATACTCTTTTTATGCATTTTTAGTATTTCATTTCTTCTTCTCTCCCTGCAGCTACTACCAGCACCTGATGATGACTATTTACCGCTTTACCATTGTCATTATTTACTATCTTACATTTTTGTTACAGAATAAGATATAAAGTTATGTATAAACAAATGTCTGCAGCAGTGCTAGAGGATGTTCTGCCATATAATTTAAGAAAAGAGTCACACAACTTTAAAGTTCTTCAGTTCTTTTTGAAAAGAATAGATCAGATTCTCTAGCTTGCATTCGTCCCTTTGTGTTGCTTTGGATGCCCAAAGGGGGATTCCTCTGATGTATATTGGTTGTGAGCAAGCATAGACTTTTCCTAACAGCCATGCCCAGTAAAAGAGAATGTCCACTATCACATAGATAGAAAAGTAACAGTCATTTTATACTTGCCATGTTAAAATGTCTTTAAGCAAATGAAATATTAATTCTGCATTACTAAACCAACAGAATGCTGATCAGTCCTCTTACGGTAACTAAGGAAATATCCATACTGTAATCCAATCAACTATGTAATATACTGGATTAGTGACACTCATTAATCTAATATAAATTAGCCTTTCTGATTTTATATACTTACGTTTTTTTCTCTGTTATTTTGGGCTACCCTACAAGGCCAGCAAATCTAGATACTGCCACATGCATTTTAAATTACCATGCATTGTAAAAAGAAAAGGAGTACTTGTGGCACCTTAGAGACTAATTTCAGAGTAACAGCCGTGTTAGTCTGTATTTGCAAAAAGAAAAGGAGTACTTGTGGCACCTTAGCGACTAACCAATTTATTTGAGCATAAGCTTTCGTGAGCTACAGCTCACTTCATCGGATGCATACTGTGGAAAATACAGAAGACGTTTTTATACACACAAACCATGAAAAAATGGGTGATTATCACTACAAAAGGTTTTCTTTCCCCCCCACCCCACTCTCCTGCTGGTAATAGCTTATGTAAAGTGATCACTCTCCTTACAATGTGTATGATAATCAAGGTGGGCCATTTCCAGCACAAATCCAGGGTTTAACAAGAACGTCTGAGGAGGGGGGGGGGGAATAGGAAAAAACAAGGGGAAATAGGTTACCTTGCATAATGACTTAGCCACCCCCAGTCTCTATTCAAGCTTAAGTTAATTGTATCCAATTTGCAAATGAATTCCAATTCAGCAGTCTCTCGCTGGAGTCTGGATTTGAAGTTTTGATAATAACATCAGCCACACTATCAGAGGCTCGTTCACCTGCACATCTACCAATGTGATATATGCCATCGTGTGCCAGCAATGCCCCTCTGCCATGTACATTGGTCAAACTGGACAGTGTCTACGTAAAAGAATAAATGGACACAAATCAGATGTCAAGAATTATAACATTCATAAACCAGTCGGAGAACACTTCAATCTCTCTGGTCACGCGATTACAGACATGAAAGTTGCGATATTACAACAGAAAAACTTCAAATCCAGACTCCCGCGAGAGACTGCTGAATTGGAATTCATTTGCAAATTGGACACAATTAACTTAGGCTTGAATAGAGACTGGGAGTGGCTAAGTCATTATGCAAGGTAACCTATTTCCCCTTGTTTTTCCTATCCCCTCCCCCCCTTCCTCAGATGTTCTTGTTAAACCCTGGATTTGTGCTGGAAATGGCCCACCTTGATTATCATACACATTGTAAGGAGAGTGATCACTTTACATAAGCTATTACCAGCAGGAGAGTGGGGTGGGGGGGGAAAGAAAACCTTTTGTAGTGATAATCACCCATTTTTTCATGGTTTGTGTGTATAAAAACGTCTTCTGTATTTTCCACAGTATGCATCCGATGAAGTGAGCTGTAGCTCACGAAAGCTCATGCTCAAATAAATTGGCTAGTCTCTAAGGTGCCACAAGTACTCCTTTTCTTCTTAGAGACTAACAAATTTATTTGAGCATAAGCTTTCGTGAGCTACAGCTCACTTCATCGGATGTATTCAGAAGTGAGCTGTAGCTCACGAAAGCTTATGCTCAAATACATTTGTTAGTCTCTAAGGTGCCGCAAGTACTCCTTTTCTTTTTGCGAATACAGACTAACACGGCTGCTACTCTGAAACCATGCATTGTAAGTGGCACACTTTGTAATAGGTGTTTCGATTTGGATAATACTGACAGTTTAAGGAGTCATTCTTCCAAATAAATAGTAAGGCAATATGCTCCAGTCACTCATGTTAACAACAATTCATACAAGAAAAGGACAACAACTTAATTTTGACATTGTTTCCCAATCCTGGCAACATTTACTCTCAAATCGAAAGGCTGAGATGGTAAACCTCGGGGGCATAGACTTTTTGTTCTGTTCATATAGCACAATGACACCCTGATCCAAGACTAGGGTTCCTAGGCACTATGGTAATACACATAATAAATCAAATTAATAATAACAATAAATGTAGTAGTCAGTTATTTTCAATTAAAATCTGACAGTGGAAGCCAAACTAAGGAAACACTGGTCAATTCATCAGTTTTTCAAGGCTTGTGTAGACTTGCTTTACTTGACCAGTATTCTAAGTATAGCCTTGCTGAGCATCTTCCTGAGCAGTCTACTAGATCCATCTTTATAGCAACTTCACATATGTGCTTATTTCTTTTATAATGTTGGCTTCCTGAATCTCCTCTATCTTGTTTGTTCACTTGTCACATTTCTTTATATTGTAGAGAAAGAATTGCTACTCTTATTTGTTGTACAGTGCCTAGTGCTGTAGGATATCTGATTCATGTTTGGGGTCCTTAGGCACTAAAGCAATAGCAATAAATGAAACAATAATCAACTACCTGAAAGGTGGTTCCAAAGAGGATAGATCTAGACTATTCTCAGTGGTAGCAGATGACAGGACAAGGAGTAATGGTCTCAAGTTGCAGTGGGGGAGATTTAGGTTGGATATTAGGAAAAACTTTTTCACTAGGAGGGGGTGAAACACTGGAATGCGTTACCTAGGGAGGTGGTGGAATCTCCTTCCTTAGAAGTTTTTAAGGTCAGGCTTGACAAAGTCCTGGCTGGGATGATTTAATTGGGGATCGGTCCTGCTTTGAGCAGGGGGTTGGACTAGATGACCTCCTGAGGTCCCTTCCAACCCTGATATTCTATGATTCTATGAAAGGCACATAAGGGAATTAGATGCGCCACTCCAAGTGACCCGCAGTGGGAGTTGGGTACCTAATTTCCTTAGGTAGCTAAGGTAGCTACCCACCCTATTTAATGGTATTTAAGCTATCCAACAAAGATACTCATTATAGTTGAATTTTATGGACAAAATTCTGGCCTCAGATACATATACAACCCCTATTTACTTCAAGGGTGTGGGCATACATATTTTAGGGCAAAATCTATCCCCATAATCCCTGTCTGAGTCAGATGTATCTTCTGTATCATATTATGATCATACAAATGAGTAAGTAACTTTTCTCTGTTAAATACTGTCAATCTACAGGGCAGGTATACTGCCTAAATATTTTTTTTTTCCAGTCAGTTGTTTCTGATCTCTTGACAATAAAATTCTCCAAATTTTTCAAAGAATTTACAGGACACAACCACATGGTTTTCTCTATTAAATTTATGAAGGGTGTGTGTGTAAATGTATAAACTGAAGGTCAAAATAGGTCAATAACAGCTGCACTCTAGCAAATCCTTATATAATTCTGCTTGGGTCTTCACAGCAGTGATATATATATTTCTCGCTTTGCATTCATATTTGCTTCAATAAGAGCCTCTTACTATCATCTGGAGCTAGAATATGAAACAAAGAATAAAGAAATGAGTGAGGGAAAGACTGCATCTTAATAAGTGGTTCCCACAATTATTCTTCAAGCTGTTCATAAAATTCAGTACATAGTTCACCAGGCTCCTGGGTTCCAATTTTGGAAGACTAACTCGCAGATTATTGAATAAAGAGAACAAATATGTTCAATTTTGTTTCTGGCTCAGTCATCCTTCTAAAAATCTAACAGAAAAATAAATATAGTACTTTGATTATTTTGCTTAACTATATCAATTTATACATTTTTTATTTATTTATTTTAAAGATACGACTGAAATATCAGAGCACATTCACAAAGGCAGCATTTCTTAGCTGTAGCAGGAATGACTGACTACAAGGATTCCTCATCACATAAGGAAAAAATAATCACACTGATCTTTATATTTACAAATTTCCTTTCACTTGCAGTTTCTTTCCATTATGTAATCCATATGATAAATTCTGCAGACCTAAAGAGGTTTACCAAGTCTGATGAGCCTGAAGAGTTTATCAGCTCTGCAGATCTGACAGACTATTAGCCTTGGTATCTCTGTATGGTCCTAAGGAATTTATGAGCTTCACAGGTTGACAAGTGAGGCCCAACCTTGAAATTGGTCTTTGGGGTTTTGGCCAGAAAAACATGTTGATTATCCCCCAAATCCATGAGGTGAAGATCTGTGTCCCTACAGAATTTCTCTCCGTATATGACATGCAGATAGAGACACTGTGGTGTTCAGAAACTCTGTGAGGGATGTCTTCCAGAATAGTCTTTATAGACTCCTCAAAATTTTAATGTTAGGGAAAACACAACATATTGAATAATTTCAGAATTAATCTATGATATCACACTTTCAAAAAATCAGTCAAAAGCACCACTCATCATTTAGAAGGACAGAATAAACTAATTTTAAGAGTTTCTGGGAAAAGATATGAGCTATAATGTTCCTAAAAATAAAAATCAGGAAATGTTTGCATAAGAATTACCTCTAATGTTTCAAATATTCATATTTGTTTAATGTCTTTGCCCAATCATCTTCAAGTTTTAAGGGGGAAGGGGTGCAAATCTATTTACCAGCAGGGATTCAGGTTTAACAGACTTAAAGTTGATTGGTTAAATTTTTGAGAAATTAGAAGGGGTGGGTAGAAATGTCCAAATCAGGATTATAACCAAAAACTAGTCCGTCTTACTATGGAGACTCCACTGTCTCTTTATAATATGCCCTGAGTTGCACCCTTGAAAGCCTCCCCTGCCATTGCAAGATTAGAAATGGCAGGTTTGTTAAAACCAAGAGAGCCAACTGCTTGGCGATGAGTTTAACACATTCATTTATAATAAACAGAAGGTATGAATTTAGTTCCTATAGCTTAGGGTTAACATTATGTGTGGGGAAAACAAACATTTGATATGAGCTGTCAAGGTTCTTTCCCCACTCTGAACTCTAGGGTACAGATGTGGGGACCTGCATGAAAAACCCCTAAGCTTATTTTTACCAGCTTAGGTTAAAACTTCCCCAAGGTACAAACTATTTTACCTTTTGCCCTTGGACTTTATTGCTGCCACCACCAAGCATCTAACAAATGTATAACAGGGAAAGAGCCCGCTTGGAAACATCTTTCCCCGCAAAATCCTCCCCAAACCCTACACCCCCTTTCCTGGGGAAGGCTTGATAAAAATCCTCACCAATTTGCATAGATGACCACAGGCCCAAACCCTTGGATCTTAAGAACAATGAAAAACCAATCAGGTTCTTAAAAGAAGAATTTTAATTGAAGAAAAAGTAAAAGAATCACCTCTGTAAAATCAGGATGGTAAATACCTTACAGGGTAATCAGATTCAAAACATAGAGAATCCCTCTAGGCAAAACCTTAAGTTACAAAAAGACACAAAAAAAGGAATATACATTCCATTCAGTACAGCTTATTTTATCAGCCATTTAAACAAAACAGAATCTAACGCATATCTAGCTAGATTACTTACTAAATTCTAAGACTCTATTCCTTTTCTGTTCCCAGCAAAAGCCTCACACAGAGAGAGAAAACCTTTGTTTCTCCCCCCTCCAGCTTTGAAAGTATCTTGTCTCCTCATTGGTCATTTTGGTCAGGTGCCAGTGAGGTTATCCTAGCTTCTTAACCCTTTACAGGTGAAAGGGTTTTTCCTCTGGCCAGGAGGGATTTTAAAGGTGTTTACCCTTCCCTTTATATTTATGACATGAGCATAAAATTATACTGGTAAAAAAGGGAATAGCATAGATCAAAACAGTGATGGCATCCCACTGTCTCTGTTTATATTCCAAATGCCAAGTATTTTAATTGGAAGATTTAGGTTTGGATTACCAGAAGCTTTAGCCTGCTGTTTTACTGAAATTATCCCCTGATAAACAATGAGGTCACTACTGAGCAGGTCTAAATTAAGCACATGAAGAGGCCTTTTCTAGGTTGTTTTTTTCAGTATGAAAATCCCATGCTCTGCCATGCTTGTTCCATGTCATCTAAAGTATTTGTATGATACTTGGTTTTCTGCTATTATCGTTGCAAGAAGAGCAACACATTGATTAAATATCAGTTTATTATTCAGAGGATTTTCTATTGATTTTTTTAAGGGTTACAGAAATGTATCTTTGGTTACGTAGATGTGAATTTGTTAATAATAATCCAGCAATGTTCTTTTCCATGGAAGCCTCCTAATCTGGTACTCACATTTTCTGCTTTTCGTGAGTTATGGTAACAGTGTAACAGGTATTATTTTTAACTCCTATTTCTGAGATAGCTCAATATTCCTTTTCACCATTGGTTTGATAGAACTTGAAATGGTAGATTTGGAAGACAAGACTTTCAGAAGTACCGTAAGTAGTGATTTTGCTGCTTCAGCTGGGTGCCCAAATTGAGGCAATTTTAAAAGGCATTGAAAATCAGGCCCCTTTCAATTGTTGTTAGTAGGGCACCCAATAACTGGGACATACAAAATGACTACTGACTTTAAAATCTTGTGCTATTGTAAACAACAACAGCAGCCCAGATCCTTCCCTCCAAACAAGGACCAGGGCCCCATTGTGCTAGCATCTGTAGTAGAAGAGGAAGAGGATGTCATAACAGTAAAACGAACATGCCATGCATTATCACTCATCTCAACCTTTAGAAAACAATTCTCATGTTTGTCTGAAACTACAGATTATTTGAATATAAAGCACTTACACAGATTTCTATGTATATAAAACATTTCAGAGGCTAGAGTATCAAAGACTGGCTATAAATAATGTCAGGTTGCAGGAGAGTCCGAGAGCATGGGATAGTCCTTCCTGAAGCAGTGCTATTTGTTGGGAGGACACAGGAGTGGGAACCAGTTGTGCATGAGGAGAAAAAGGGTCAGACTGGCAGACAAGAGGAAGAACTGGTTTAGGCGAGGGGTTCCCGCAGGCACTGAGTTTATGGGTCCAGGGATCCCGGAGTAGACAACTTTTGGGAAATGAGGTGAGCCTTCATGGGCAGAGCTTCCCAGAATGGCTTCCAGAGGTGGTGAGCAGCAAAGTCTGGAGTCATATGTCAACAACAGGAACTAATAACTCTGATTACAGATGCAGCCAGACAGTTTTAGATCCTGGAAATTTAATCTTCATCAATTTCATGATTAAGTCAAGTGTTGTTTACTCCAATCACAGGAAGTTTGTTCTCGTAAACATTTGATTGCAATTTGGTTGTTTCATTTCTGTAGTTATGATCTTTTCATCTGTACAAAAACAAACAAAATTGTAATTCTGTACTACAATAAAGCCCTTATCTTATACACGAATGTGTGTTGTAGTCCAGTTGAAGGTTAAACATCCAAAGCATCAACCAGCAAGACACAACAGAAAGCTGACTATTGAAAATAATGTCTGTTAAATAAATCAGTTGCCTTTGGTACATTAACCCCATTAGTCTGACTGCCATTAGGAGAGAAAACTTTTGCACTGAATGCCAAATAAGTAATTTTAGCTCTAAGAGGAGCAGAACTGTTGATGCAGTAGAATATCTTGCTTTTCAGGACTAGTATTTTGCATGCTTCTACATGAAAATAAATTTTAAAAAATTAAACAGTGGGGGTATGGAAGGAAAGAAAGCCATCTTCATGAAGCCTGCAGGCTTTTCTAATTGTTATGCACTCTAATAATGAATGCAAAAGTAATTAATATAGCTGCAGGCACCACAATTTCTGAATGCATAACAGAGCACTGAGATTCCATAATGAATTATATATGGGGTATATTTTTTTCTCTTCTGAAGTTAGATTTTTATTCTTGCTGTTGAGAATTTACTTTATTAACAGTTCCAGCAGAATGTACATTATAGGCATTGTGTGCCCATCAAATATACAACCCTTCTGTTTTGGCCTGGCATTTATTGTTTTAAAAAGATGTTGCTGAGTACAAAGGATGGAATAGTTCGATCATTAAACACCACACAACTTATTGCAAAGGATCTGTATGGCATTTATCAGCCACTACTTTGTTGGAGTTGTAAAAGTATATGATCATAATATGTAAAAATCTGTTTACATGTGTCATTTGCTGTGCTCATTGAAGTCCAGAGAACAACATACAGTACATACCTGACTCCATACCCAAAGGAGTGCTCTGAGATCCCCCGGAAGCACCAAGTATAACCTCATTATTCTCTTCAGTATTCTTCCTCCTTTGCTCCCAAAGGCACTCCATTGAATTCTCCTTGTCGTGAAGTGGAGGAGGCATCTTTTAATTAACTCACCTGTATGTGAGGCAACACATTCTTTCCCTTCAATGTGCTGAACTTTTATAACACGTGTGTTGACATTGTTGGCCTAGGCTATTATGGGCTATAAACAAGGGCAAAAAGTGATGCTATGATCTGTAGGAATAAGACTCTTAAATGTCCTGCAGCTGAATTGTAAATGTTCCACTCTGTTACTTTTTATTCCTTTTTTCATCACACACTATTGTTTTTCAAGGAAATTTATTTTTGCAGTTTGCTGAAGTATTTAGTGTATGAATGTGTTTGGTTTGGTTTGGCTTGTTTACGAAACTATGAGTCTGCTGGTTGTTAGGTTTGAAGAATTAAAATGATACATGCAAACTTTGCAAGGAGATTTTCAGTGACACCATAGACTTATTATTTCCCCCAATATATTTATATTTATATTTATAATTAGGGCTGTCAAGGGATAAAAAAATTAATTGTGATTAATCGCACAATTAATTTTTTTAATTGCGCAATTAATCGCACTGTTAAATAATAATAATAGAATACCATTTATTTAAATATTTTTGAGGTTTTCTACTTTTTCAACTTGATTTAAATTACAACACAGAATAAAAAGTGTACAGGGCTCACTTTATATTTATTTTTTATGACAAATATTTACACTGTAAAAAACCAAAATAGTATTTTTCAATTCACTTAATACAAGAACTATAGTGCAATCTCTTTATCATGAAAGTTGAAATTACAAATATAGAATTATGTACAAAAAATAATTGCTTTAGTCAAAAATAAAACAATGTAAAACGTTAGAGCCTACACATCTGCTCAATCCTACTTCACCCAATCGCTCAGACAAACAAGTTTGGTTACAATTTGCAGGAGATAATGCTGCCTGCTTCTTGTTTACATCACCTGAAAATGAGAACAGGCATTTGAATGGCACTGTTGCAACTGACGTCACAAGATATTTACGTGCCAGATGCGCTAAAGATTCATATGTCCCTTTTATGATTCAACCACCATTCCAGAGGACATGCGTAAATGGTGATGACGGGTTCTGCTCAATAATGATCCAAAGCACAGTGGACTGATACATGCTCATTTTCATCATTTGACTCAGATGCCACCAGCAGAAGGTTGATTTTATTTTTTGGTGGTTTGGGTTTTGTAGTTTCCACACTGAGTGTTGCTCTTTTAAGACTTCTGAAAGCATGCTCCACTCCCCGTTCCTCTCAGATTTTGGACAGCACTTCAGATTCTTAAACCTTGAGTCGAGTGCTGTAGCTATTTTTAGAAATCTCACATTGGTACCTTCTTTGCGTTTTGTCAAATCTGCTGTGAAAGTATTCTTAAAATGAACAACATGTGGTGCAGTTTTGGATGATGACCCTATAACAAATAATATATGGCAGAATGTGGGTAAAACAGAACAGGAGACATAGAATTCTGTCCCAAGGAGTTAAGTCACAAATTTAATTAACACATTTTTTTTTAAACCAGCACGTCAGCATGGAAACATGTCCTCTGGAGTGATGCCAAAGCATGAAGGGGCATACAAATGTTTAGCATATCTGGTATGTAAATACCTTGCAACGCTGGCTACAAAAGTGCCATGCAAATACCTGTTCTCACTTTCAGATGGCATTGTAAATAAGAAGCAGGCAGCATTATCTCCCGTAAATGTAAACAAACTTGTTTGTCTTAGTGATTGGCTGAACAAGAAGTAGGACTGAGTGGACTTGTAGGTGCTAAAGTTTTACATTGTTTTGTTTTTGTGTGCAGCTATGTAACAAAAAAAATCTACGTTTGTAAGTTACACTTTCACAATAAAGAGATTGCTTGTATGAGGTGAATTGAAAAATACTTCTTTTATCATTTTTATAGTGCAAATATTTGTAATCAATAATAATAATATAAAGTCAGCACTGTACACGTTGTATTCTGTGTTGTAATAGAAATCAATATATTTGAAAATGTAGAATACATCCAAAATATTTAATACATTTCAATTGATATTGTATTGTTTAACAGTGCGATTTATCGCAATTAATTTTTTTGAGTTAATGGCGTGAGTTAACTGCAATTAATCGACAGCCCTATTTATAATATGTTGAATGCAGAGCTGTTAATCATGAAGGGTCACTAAGCACTTTACAGAATTAATAAAATATGTTGTGCTATCTCTACAGTGTAAGTGCTCAGCTTGGAATTTGGCTAGGACAGTAATGTACCTACTCTTACAAAATGTACTGAAAAGGGGTTTAATGAATATAAACTGTCACTGTGTTATGGTACAAATCAGGGAGTCTCAAGACTATAGCTATGCTGTACTTTTGTGGGTGTGGATGAAAGTCCCACATCTTATATAGAATATGCATTTTAAACTCCTCAAAAATATTATACCAACAATAAGTCCCTTTGCCAGGGAAAAAAAGAATGCCTTTCCTGACAAAAACCCTACAGGGGAAATCATGCTCCTGGGAAATTCAGGCTCTATCTACTGTGGAGCCTTTACAATTGCAAGCAGAGCCAATATAGCCCAGAGGTGAACTAAGCCTGAGGATGTGGAAAACTAAACTGAGGATGTGGAAAAAGCTAATGTACTCAATGCTTTTTTTGCCTCTGTCTTCACGAACAAGGTCAGCTCCCAGACTACTGCACTGGGCAGCACAGCATGAGGAGGAGGTGACCAGCCCTCTGTGGTGAAAGAAGTGGTTAGGGACTATTTTGAAAAGCTGGACGAGCACAAGTCCATGGGGCCGGATGCGCTGCATCCAAGAGTGCTAAAGGAGTTGGCGGATGTGATTGCAGAGCCATTGGCCATTATCTTTGAAAACTCATGGCGATCAGGGGAAGTCCCAGACGACTGGAAAAAGGCTAATGTAGTGCCCATCTTTAAAAAAGGGAAGGAGGAGGATCCTGGGAACTACAGGCCAATCAGCCTCACCTTGGTCCCTGGAAAAATCATGGAGCAGGTCCTCAAGGAATCAATTCTGAAGCACTTAGAGGAGAGGAAAGTGATCAGAAACAGTCAGCATGGATTCACCAAGGGCAAGTCATGCCTGACTAATCTAATTGCCTTCTCTGATGAGATAACTGGCTCTGTGGATGAGGGGAAAGCGGTGGACGTGTTGTTCCTTGACTTTAGCAAAGCTTTTGACATGGTCTCCCACAGTATTCTTGCCAGCAAGTTAAAGAAGTATGGGCTGGATGAATGCACTATAAGGTGGATAAAAAGTTGGCTAGATTGTCGGGCTCAATGGGTAGTGATCAATGGCTCCATGTCTAGTTGGCAGCCGGTATCAAGTGGAGTGCCCCAAGGGTCGGTCCTCGGGCCGGTTTTGTTCAATATCTTCATAAATGATCTGGAGGATGGTGTGGATAGCACCCTCAGCAAGTTTGCAGATGACACTAAACTGGGAGGAGAGGTAGATACGCTGGAGGGTAGGGATAGGATACAGAGGGCCCTAGACAAATTAGAGGATTGGGCCAAAAGAAATCTGATGAGGTTCAACAAGGACAAGTGCAGAGTCCTGCACTTAGGATGGAAGAATCCCATGCACCGCTACAGACTAGGGACCGAATGGCTCAGCAGCAGTTCTGCAGAAAAGGACCTAGGGGTTACAGTGGACGAGAAGCTGGATATGATTCAACAGTTTGCCCTTGTTGCCAAGAGGCCAATGGCATTTTGGGATGTATATGTAGGGGCATTGCCAGCAGATCGAGGGACGTGATCGTTCTCCTCTATTCGACATTGGTGAGGCCTCATCTGGAGTACTGTGTCCAGTTTTGGGCCCCACACTACAAGAAGGATGTGGAAAAATTGGAAAGCGTCCAGCGGAGGGCAACAAAACTGATTGGGGGACTGGAACACATGACTTATGAGGAGAGGCTGAGGGAACTGGGATTGTTTAGTCTGCGGAAGAGAAGAATGAGGGGGGATTTGATAGCTGCTTTCAACTACCTGAAAGGGGGTTCCAAAGAGGATGGATCTAGACTGTTCTCAGTAGTAGCTGATGACAGAACAAGGAGTAATGGTCTCAAGTTGCAGTGGGGGAGGTTTAGGCTGGATATTAGGAAAAACGTTTTCACTAGGAGGGTGGTGAAATACTAGAATGCATTACCTAGGGAGGTGCTGGAATCTCCTTCCTTAGATATTTTTAAGGCTTGACAAAGCCCTGGCTGGGATGATTTAGTTGGGGATTGGTCCTGCTTTGAGCAGGGGGTTGGACTAGATGACATCCTGAGGTCCCTTCCAACCCTGATATTCTATGATTCTATGATTCTAAGCCATCCTGTTACATCAGCCCCAGTTAGGCACAGCAAGATCCATTATAAAATTGGACCCAGCTGCCCTTTAACCTCCTTTAGTTCCTGTGTGGCTCTGTCACAATCCTGGCCTCATATACTGCATATACTCATATACTTTATACTGCATCCCAAATATGATATCTCCAGTGTGATATTCCACAAAAACCCAGTGCTGGAGCACTTATTTAATACTGACAAAGAAGAGAGAGTGCTGCCGACTGAAACACTAAAGCTGCTTCCTACACCACTCAAGTGTTTCTTGGCGGTTTCCCATCCAACTAGTGACCTAGTCTAACAATACTTACTGTGTCAATTCTCCCATATCTATACATATTTGGGTGGTATTATGTTTATTATGGAAGGTTTTTCAGATGATGTACTTAATAGTCATTGGGCCAGAGAAACAGAAAGGATGAATCAACAGCCCAATTGTGGTTTCTCACCTGAACTGTGAGAAACCAAGTTCAAGTCCCTGTTCCAATGGCTATTTAGTTTTACCAAGTGGAACAACTTCAGTAGGAGAGATTGAGAACAAGCCACTCAGAATAGCCAAAAAGAAAAGGAGTACTTGTGGCACCTTAGAGACTAACAAATAGCCAATAACCCAGTGGTTAGGACACTCACCTGAAAGGTACGAGACAAGTTTTCTAATCCCTCCTCCACATCAGGCAGAGGGGAGATTTGAATCTGAGCTTCCTGCATCCTTTGTGAGTGCTCTAGCCTTTGGGATCCTGAGTAACAGGGGGAGGGCACTTCTCCCTCCATTTTTCCAAGATTAGGCTTTAGTGCCTAACTCCAGGAAAGGGTCTTGGCTGTAAATCCTGAGCAGAGGAAGGTCCACCCCACCCTTAAAGGGGTGGAAACTAGGGCACCCCTGTCTTTGGCACTTCCTAGTTTAGGTGACTCCCTGTTGAACTTGCTGGCTTTAGTGTATGCTATTCTGAAGCACTAACTGTCTCCATGTTTTGCACAGGGAGCCTGGGTGCCTAGCTAGATGATCACAGTAGTCTCTTCTGGCCTTGGACCTATGAACTCAGGTTTTTGGATTCCACTAGGTGGCAGGGTGTCTAAACATTAAATGCTGCAACACTGAGCCTAGTCCCAAGTTTTAATGTGTTATGGGCCCATTCATTTTAATTAGGATTTACACAATATCTCATGTGCTATCAGCCATCACTAACTCATGAGTACAAATAATTTGTTTTATTTTATAGAAGAGGCTAGCAAGGGCTGCTGATAGCTTAGTTTATAATCAGGGTCTGGCTTTTCATTTCTGAACTAAATGGATAGATTCAAATTTGACTTCCTCTGTTAACTAGTGGGTAGTAATCTGTAATTCAACACACGATATTTTGGTGTGCTAGTTTGTGAGAGTGGAAGTTAAATTATCTCCTTTCTCTCCATTGAAATGCCAGCCCCTCAGTGCATTCCACATGTGGCAGCTCTCCCACCAGTAGAAGTATGTTCTTTTCAATTTGCTCATAAAATTTCTTCATAAATTTCTTCATGTTGTTTGAAAATGACCATCATGAGATATGGATGTAATAATTATATTGTCTTGTAACACACTACTGAACAAGTCAGCATATCTGTAAAAGTTAATTGGATATGGGGGAATAGTATATTTTGTAGCATATTTATTAATTTGATGTAAAAATCTACCTATTATCTCTTCTCTAAATATTTTCTACTTGATTTATTTTGTCTAACTTTTAGATAATGTTGCTGTTTAGTCTGAGAAAGCCATCTGGGAACAACAACCCGATTGCCACAAAAGCATTCGTTTAGCTGATGTATCTCTTTAATGAAAACTAAAAATGATCTAGCTTGGGTGTGTAGGACTACTGATATATGCTGTTGATAAGTTCATGGGCTGTAGTTTAAAACTAGTACTTGATGTTTTTGAGATTCCTTATTTCCCAATCAGAAAAACACTGATTCTTGTTCTTCATTTGTTTTATATAATTAAACGAGACTTCACATTTTGGCATAAGCAGATGCTTATATGCATTTTTCCTGCCTGCATGTTGCCAGAATGTTTTTTTAGGATACCTGCCACAGTTGAGCAACTCCAGTAACGTAATGTATCTGGCACAGTTTCCAAAAATTTAAAAATGCCAGGCTAACTTAGTGAAATGTAAATTTAAAATAAAGGACTTTAATTAATCATTATCTATTCTTCTGTTAAAGGGAGGATACAGGTTAGCAACAGATTTTTTTCTTAGTATATTTCTTGACCTAGTAATGAAGAGTTTATAACAAATCGGAAAGATGATGTTTTCTTTTGTGGAGTGAACAGTTGTCAGTCTTTAAATGTAATACAATAGCTTTCAGTTTTCCTACATTTGTCTTCATCTTTTCTAATGAAAAAAAAAACAAAGCAAATTCAGATAATCAAGTTTCACAAAAAGACCTTCAAATGCATTTAATTTGAGTTATGAAAGGGGAGATGAAAAAATGTGAGACACTTATTTGTAGGTGAAATTCCAGCCGAGTGCATGCTGCACTTACTCCAGGCTGTGTACAATAGCTTGTGTAATCCATGTTTGCGTTTGCATTTTAAAGACCTAACACTCTTCTAGAGATCCTCTTCAGATCTGAATGAAACTAGTGGGTTTCACCTGCTTGACATACAGTTAAGAATTCAAGTGTTTTCATTAAATCATGTATTAATTAGTATGTGTTCTGCATCTCAATCCTGCCTCTGTCAAACTGTCTTCAAATCTTCCTTCTTTCTCAGAAGTTCAGATAGAATCAGGCCTTATGAGCTTTTTCTGATCTCACACTCAGCAATAAGAATAAAGCTAGTCTGCAGGAGACAGAACTTTCCCCAAAGGGAGTCTGAGATGTTGGAAAGAACACCCTCAGGAGCATCACAAATCTTCCAACTTTCTGCTCCAAGTACAAGGCATATTTGTTTGCCCTTGTCTTCTCTATCTTTAACATACAGCGTCAGGTATATTTATATGGAATGGGAAAAACCCAAAACTAAACTACCCAAACAAGACACTCCACTGCACATGCGTCTCCTTTTGGAGAGAGGATTAAAGAACGAACAACACATGCCAGATGTGTAGTCATGTTGCTTAAAGAGGGCCGGTTCCAGGCACCAGCATTCCAAGCAGGTGCTTGGGGCTGCAGTTAGAAAGGGGCAGCAGTGTTTCCGCGGCGGTGGCAATTCGGCGGCAGCTCCTCTGTTCTGCTGGCTGCAGCGGCAAATCGGCAGCAGATTCTCCCTTTTGCTGTCCGCGCTAGCAGTTTTTTTCACTGCTTGGGGTGGCAAAAACTGTAGAGCCGGCCCTGTGCTTAAAGCACTACTGAAAGGAGCTTAATATTATGGTGCTGGCATGATATGGGGACCTAGAATAGAACCCTGGTTTTATTGCATTGACTTCAGTGGAATTCCTCCTGATTTATACCACTGTCAGATCAGAATTAGGAACATGCTGTCTCACTTCTCTCAGAATTTTAGGTAACTTTCCAGAATTTGTCAAATTTAGCATCACTTAAAGGCCATACAACATTCAGTCCTGCTCTTCAGTGATGTCAACGTTGTGAAAGCTTGTTGATGGAAAACAATCTGAGTGCATTCTATCTGCCGATTCAAACAGCCTTAACACATGAAGCCGCTAAATAATGAATTATATTCTGTGTTATCTTCAGAATTTTCACTGACACAAAAGAGCCACAATGAGTAAATTAAGATACTTGCTCTTGTTGCAGTGGCAAATGAACTGCTTGGTTGGATTCTGAGAAGCTGTTATTGACTCAGTGGTGCAGAATTACTGTGCCCCTCCCACAGCTGTCCTGCAGACAAACTGAAAATATAAGACCAACAATATTCAGTATTCTTTCTCTTTTGTTTATGTATTTGTCTGTACATATGTTGAAACCCGCAAAAGCATAGGCAAACCCATACCACATCAGACCAGCAAAAGTTCAAACATCAAGACAAAATAGCAAATAAAGTAATCATTACACATAGGCTGCCTGACCTATATGGGAACTGTTCAGTTTTAGAGAGTAGAGGAAGACGACGTACTGTACCTGAACAATGAATTCATGCCATTGCTTCTGATGCTGCCAGCTCTGCTGCTTAGAGCAGCTGCTAGGGTACTTCAGATACCTCTGTGGTTGGTGCCACTTCATACTGTCTCACAGCAGGCTCCTGGATCTTCAGAAGCCAAAGTGAGGAAAATCAATCTCACCTCCCAGTAGTCAGAATTACTAGAGCAGAAAGTGATTAAGTTCCATCTGCTGCTTTGTGATGTGACTGGCATCTTCAAGGGACACTGGGGTAAGAAAACAGACATACATTTTCTACATAACTCTCTCGTGCTGCATCATTGATTCAGTTTATATTGGCTCCAATATAGACAATGGAGTTTAATCATGTGCCTAAGTTCTTTCTTTAATCGGTATGGGCTGATGAATCAGGGCTTCAGTGTGGGGTATAAGGGAACGGAGATATTGGTGGAGGAAGAGGGGAGTTATTTTGTATAGACATCATCCAATATTTGTTTCTGTACACCTGCTGAAGCTTTACTTAAAAGAAAGAAACAAAACTATGAATCACACATTCAGTGTGTGTTGTGTTAGTGATTTCCCTTTCCTCTCTTCCATCCTTTTGGATTTTCACTCTTTCTGTTTCTCAAATAATGGAGTAGAGACCAAAAGCATGGTGGAATACTTCAAGTGATATATACACCCACACACACATAAAGGTTCTGATTTTCCACTTAGTTTTGTCGCTGGTACCAGTGAATTCTTACACTGGTGTAGTTCCACTGAAATCAGAGAGTCACACTGGTATATAATGGATATAGTGCAGTGCAGTGCAGTGCAGTGGGGAATCAGGTATAACATGTGTTTTAACTATTTACCTGAGACGGCTCAAAATAGATTACAGGGAATATCATGAAATACCAGTCTTAATATTTATAGATTCATAGATTGCAAGCCTGAAGGAACCATTGTGATCATAGAGTCTTGTAGCGAGGTGGAGTGTCTTCCCTCTGATGTAGACAGGGAGGACCCACTCCCAATCCCCTGGTGGGCAGATGGACTGGTGGAGTAGGATGGGCACGGGTCCCCTACCCCCTGCTGCCAACCCCACCCCTGGGGTGGCAGCCTACTCACCGTGGTCCACACGGCCTGCATTTGTTTGCTGTCTGCCCCAGCCAGGGAGCTAGGCCACAGATTTCTTTTGCTCTGCCCTACCCAGAGGGCTGAGCCTGACTGTTCTAATTCCCTGTTGATCAGCTTTCAGTGATTAGGTGGTGTACTAAGGCCTCCCTCTGATGCAAACAGAGAGGAACCACCCCAAGCCACTAATAATATGATTTCCTGTATAACACAGGCCATAGAACTTCCCCAATAATTCCTAGAATATCATTTAGATTTAGAAAAACACCAATCTTGATTTAAAATTGTCACTGATGGAGAATCCACCATTTCTCTTTGTAAATTGTTTCAGTGGTTAATTACACTCACCATTATAAGTTTACTTCTCATTTCCAGTCTGAATTTGTCTAGCCTCAATTTCCAGCCACTGTTATATCTTTCTCTGCTAGACTGAAGAGTCCATTATTAAATATTTGTTCCCTATGTAGATACTTAGACACATCCTTTTCTTTGCTAGACTCAATGTGCTCAATCTATTGAGCTTATCACTCTAAGGCATGTTTTCTACCACTTCCTCTTTCCATCTTTAATATGTTGTAATCAGTAAATGGTTAATAACATAGTCCCTGAACCTGCAACTGTTATGAATTAAGACTGAATGGAAAATAATTCTGTTTCACAAAAAATAAGAGGTTTTGAACTTTGTTTAGTTCTTGATTAGAACACAAATGAGACTTTCAAAATGTAGGCAAAAAAATATGAGACACTCTCCATAATAGTTAATAGCCCAGTGATTAGGACATTCAGTACCTGATTCAGAAACACTGATTCAGAGTAGGGAGCTGACCCTGAGTTTCTCACATTTCAGATCAATGTCCTGAACAGCAGTCATTGGCTGTTCCAAGATAGTGTGTGTGAGCGTGCGCACGCATCTCCCAGCCCCCACTCCAGGAAACATTCTCAATTAAATTTTCATCAAAACCAATATATTTATACATATGAAAAATCACACTGACTTCAGTGAAACTTCTCATAGATTCAGAGGCCAGAAGGGACCATTGTGGTCACATAGTCTTTAGAATGTGGTCACCTTCTGTATAATACAAACCATAGAACTTTCCTAAAATAATTCCTTTTGAAATAGATCTATATCTCTTAGAAAAAAATCCAATCTTGATTTTAAATTGTCAGTTATGGGAAATCCACAACAAACCTTGGTAAATTGTTTCCATGGTTAGTTACACTCACTGTTAAAAATTTACACCTCATTTCCATTCTGAATTTGTCTATCTTCAACTTCCAGCCATTGGATCTTATATCTTTGTCTGCTAGATTGAAGAGTCAATATCAAATATTTGTTCCCCAAATAGGTACTGGTAGACTGTGGCCATGCCACTCCTTAACTTTCTCTTTATTAAGTTAGATAGACTCAAGGATCTCAATTACTGTAAAGCATGTTTTCTAATCCTTTAATTATACTTGTCTCTTCTCTAAGCCCTCTCCAATTTATCAACATCATTCTGAATTGTGGGCATGAGAACTGGACACAGTACTTAAGCAGCAGTTGCACCAGTTCCAAATATAGAAGTAAAATAACCTCTCTACTCCTATTCAAGTTTCCCCTGTTTATGCATGCCAGGGTTGTATTGGCCCTTATTCAAATACAAAAAGTTAACCAAGTGGGTAAGCATTTCCTGTATCAGTGCCACAGTTTGTAGCCTTGTATATCTGCACACAAAATTTACTTGAGAAATACTGGAATCTTCTACTAAAGGTCATATTTGAATATTTGACCATAAGGGTCCTAATCACTGCCTATGCAGCTGAGAATATGCCGAGATTTCTTTCAGGCCTTTAGATATTACCCAGGAAAAAGTTTGGAGGACATAGTTTAGCACTATCAGATCGTAAATATGAGATCCTTGGGTTAAGTGGCATATGTAGTGTGTGGAGATTTACAGAAACAGCTCTTGTTAACTGTATTGTATGCTGAAGAGACGGAGGGGGAAACAAAGACCTATACAAAGAAAGAGGAGTGTATTATTTTTCTGGCATCCTTGTAAGAGTGAGTGACTCAGTCAAGCTTTACATTTTTGTTCTGTGAAAATCTCAGATTGATATGTGAAGTAATAGGGGGGTTGCAGGGGGCTGACTTTTATCTCAGTGTCTAACTATAATTTTTTTTTCATTCTACTGCACCTTAGAGAACAAGTTACAAAATAAAAGATGAATGCACCTATAAAAGTTCCAGAAACCAACATGTTTAGTGTGAACCTCTTCACCCAGTACATTACTCATCATTAAAAAAATTCTCAAACAGTAAGATCCTGTGACAATAAGGTGATGTACTATTGAAATGAAACAGAATTCAGTACCCCAAACAATATTTTACTCAGGTCTGTACACTTCTTATAAATGTATCCAAACTTTATTAGAAGGGTATGCGTAAAAAGAATAAGGCCGAACAGATAGAATAGATTCTGTGCATTGTATGTGGTAGGATCCATGGGAGCAGAGACACAAATTGAGATAGCTAGGTTCAGGGAGACATCTACAAAGGTGGGTAACTCACCTTTGAAAGAAGAACTGCAGGTCAGAAACAAACTCCTTTTTATTATGTTCCTCCAAAGAACACAATAATAAAGATGGCTGCTCCCACTGATCATTTTAAAAAGTGTATTAATAAAGGAGACCAGTGAGCTGCAACCTCTGGGGGTCAGGTAGGGGGAGAGAAGGGGCATAAAAGGCAATCAGGGATCCACAGGGAGTCAAATACTTTACTACAAGCTAAATCAAAGAAAATCTCTCTCTCCGCCCATCCTTCCCTTCAAGGTTAAATATTCTGTCAGCCTTTTGAAACACACACAAATAATATAGACTTATCATTGTTATAATGATACTTTTTTCTCTTAATTTTATAGTAAATGTAATAGATTTGCTAAAATTTTTTATTTTGAATAAGAGGTCACCAACATGAGAAGGCTGAGAAACACTGATGTAGACTGGTAGCAATTCCCATTATAAAACTTTGTTTGCAGTGCTTATAACTTTGCAAAACTTTAACTATTAGGGATGAAATTTTCCATGCCAGGTGTTTGTCGGAGGCTGAATATTGTTGGAAAAATTCAGCCAAAACAGTCCTGATCAGCGGCCTGTCAGGGTAATCCACTGGCGAGCCGCAAGACAATTTGTTTATATTAACCGTCTGCAGGCATGGCTGCCTGCAGCTCTCAGTGGCAGCAGTTTGCTGTTCCCAGCCAATGGGAGCTGCAGGAAGCAGTGGAGACTGGTTATAGCCTTTGAAAAATCACAATTTGCACATGATCTGAAGAAGCTTGATAGACCTTTAAAGCTAAAATCTCTGAAGACTCTGTCATAAGAACGATCATACTGGGTCAGACCAAAGGTCCATCGGGTCCGCTATCCTGTCTTCTGACAGTGGCCAATGCCAAGTGCCCCAGAGGGAATGAACAGAACAGCTAATCATCAAGTGATCCATCCCCTGTCACCCATTCCCAGCTTCTGGCAAACAGAGGCTAGGGACGCCATCCCTTTTTTGAAACCTAAACTCTGTACACAGTGGACATGCTTAAATACAGGTCTGATCAGGGCTTTCCCTGCAATTGCTGGCTTGGACTGCTGCAGATTATGCCAGGTCTGACTACTGGAACTGAAAGCAGGAAGACTGTTTCTCATGTATTCTCAGTTACCACTCTGCTGGGCCTGAGGAGGAAGCTGCCTGATTCCAACACAGAGGGAACAAGAGCTGGACTGGAAGGGAAACTGGGTAAAGGAGTCTGGGTAAAGGGAACTCAGACTGGAGGCTTGTGGATGAGTAGAGGGAAAGTAGCACGTGAGGGGGAAGAGAGGAAGTGACTATTTGGACAAGGAGTCTGGGATGGGATGTGGCCTCACCAGTGCCGAATAGAGGGGAATAATCACTTCCCTCGATCCCCTGGCAATGCTCCTACTAATGCAGCCCAATATACCATTAGCTTTCTTGGCAAAAAGGGCACACTGATGACTCTTATCCAACTTCTTGTCCACTGTAATCCCCAGGTCCTTTTCTGCAGAACTGCCGCTTAGCCAATGAATCCCCACCCTATAGCAGTGCATGGGATTCTTCCATCCTAAGTGCAGGACTCTGCACTTGTCCTTGCTGAATCTCATCAGATTTCTTTTGGCCCAATCCTCCAATTTGTCTAGGTCACTCTGGACCCTATCCCTATGCTCCAGTGTATTTACCTCTCCCCCCAGCTTAGTGTCATTCACAAACTTGCTGAGCATGCAATCCATCCCATCATTGAGATAATTAATGAAGATGTTGAACAAAACCGACCCCAGGACCGATGCCTCGGGCACTCCGCTTGATACCAACTGCCAACTAGACATTGAGCCATTGATCACTACCTATTGAGCCTGACAATCTAGCCAGATTTCTATCCACTTTATAGTTCACTTATCCAATCCATACTTTTTTAACTTGATGGCAAGAATATTGTGGGAGACTGTATCAAAAGCTTTACTAAAGTCAAGATATATCAAGTCCACCACATTCCCCATATCCACAGAGCCAATTATCTCATCATAGAAGGGAATCAGGGTGGTCAGGCATGATTTGCCCTTGGTGAATCCATGTTGCCTGTTCTTGATCACCTTCCTCTCCTCTTCAAAATGGATTCCTTGAGGACCTGCTCCATGATTTTTCAGGGGACTGAGGTGAGGCTGACCGGTCTATAGTTTCCCAGATTCTCCTTCTTCCCTTTTTAAAAATATGGACACTATATTTGCCTTTTTCTAATCATCCAGGACCTCCCCCAATCGCCATGAGTTTTCAAAGATAATGGCCAATGGCTTTGCAGTCACATCAGCCAACTGCCTCAGCAACCTCAGATACATTGCATCCAGCCCCACGGACTTGTGCATGTCCAGCTTTTCTAAATAGTCCTTAACCTGTTCTTTCACCACTGAGAGCTGCTCACTTCCTCCCCATACTGTACTGTCCAGTGCAGAAGTCTGGGAGCTGACCTGATCTGTGAAGACCGAGGCAAAAAAAGCATTGAGTACTTAACCTTTTTCCACATCATCTGTCATTGGTTGCCTCCCCCATTCAGTAAAGATCCCACACTTTCCCTGACCTTCTTCTTGTTGCTAACAAACCTGTAGAAACCCTTCTTGTTACCCTTCATATCCCTTGCTAGCTGCAATTCCAATTGTGCTTTGGCCTTCCTGATTACATCCTGGCATGCTCAAGCAATATTTTTATACTCCTCCCTAGTCATCTGTCCAAGGTTCCACTTCTTGTAAGCTTCCTTTTCCTGTTTAAGCTTACATAATAAGACATAAATCCAGTGTCTTTATTAAGTCCATGATTTTCAGTGTCTAGCTAAGTTATGAATTTAAACTCCCAGGCTTGTGTTTTGAAGGTATTATACATTTCCTTTGGGGATGAAGATTCAGAGAGATCAGGGAGTTATTGTTTTGTGAAACAGTTTTGCCCACAAATGATAGGGTATTTTCTGTCCTTTATCATTTTTCTGTGTAAATTCATTTGAGAGCATGGTGATTGTTTGGTTTCACCCATATAGTTGTTAGGGGGGCATTTATACCATATGCTGTGATAGGCATGCTCAAGCCTGTGACTGTGTGGACTAGGCCCAGAAGCCCCTTGCTGGAGCTTCAGTGTACTACCACACTCCATCCCAGACAGGAGCAGAAGAGAAGTCCTCAAAACAGCCTAGAGTAGTTGCTGCCAATGAGGGAGGCTGTGGGGAAGCAGCCAATGGCAGAGGCTGGAGGGAGCAGCCAATCAGGGCATAGCAGACTCATATAAAAGGAGCTGCAGACAAAAGTCAGTCAGTTGATGCCTGGAGCTGGAGGTGAGAAAGTCTTGTGTTCCTGGGTGGATGAAAGAGCTGCAGGACCATGGACAGCTCAGTGCTGGCAGGGTCTGAGGGAGCAAGAGATACAGATTTCCTGGGTGGCTGATGGGACAGAGAAAGGAGTGAGCCCAGGAAGGGCTGCAGGAAGACAGTGTCTCCAGGGAGGAAGCCCTGGTGGTATGGCCTCATTCCAAGGACAGGATACATTAAAGATTGTATACCACAGAAAGGGGTTATTGTCTGTATGTGAAGAAACGTGTATGACTCGGCTGGAGGGCTGAATCATTGAAAACACATTTGTGGAACTACCAAGAGAGGTCACCACAAACTGAGAGCCTGAAGGCATGCACTCAATGAAGGAGTGCTCATGAGAGAGCCCATTACAAAGACCCATGGATCTTGACAGGTGAGTTGTGGGGGGTATTGATCATTGTATCAGTGAAGATATGTCTATAGGTTTTGCATCTGTTCTGGTAGGGTCTAGTGCCATTTTGAGTTCATATGCCCTGATCTGTGGGAGCTTGCTTCTGATGAAAAGTTTAGCAAGGTTGGGAGATTATCTGAAGGCCAGAATTGGAGGGTTGGAAAAGATTTCAGGATGTGGTGCCCATGATATATGGGTTGTAGATGTTTAATGATACCCCATATGAGTCACAGTGTGGAGTGGTAGGGGACAACTATGGGTATGCAGTCAGAAGGTATATTTTCCTGTATTGAAACAGGTTTCATGATGCAACTTATTTCTCTGGTGGAGTGTCCTTGTTTGGTGAAGGCAGCTGAGTGAGTGGGATTGCAACCTGATGCATAAGGTCATGGAACTGGGGCAGCTGAGCCAAACCTGAGTGGAGTGGGTGATGGGAGTGAGCAGAGCTGGGATTGAGACAGGGACAGGAGCAGACCCCTGAGCTGGCAGATTGGGGTGGGGGGGTTGGTGTTGAATGGCCAGGAAGATCCTGGAGCCAATGGGTGAGGAACTGGGGGCAGGTTGTTGGTGGACTATAAAGTGAGTGAGTGTTGGGGTGGCGGGTGGGGGGGGTGCCTGCAGGGTTGGGGTGAATGGGGGTGTTGAGGGTTGTGGTTAGTGGGCTGAGGTATTGAGGCTGTGGTGAGTGGGATGTAAGTCCAGATTACTGGGATGTGTAGGGGTGCTGTCAGGATAAGTTGGGGCTGAAGGGGCATTCTGGGGTCTGTATCTGGGATGTGGGCACCTTATATAAGGTATGAGGGTCCAATTTGCATAATGCATAGGTCCCCCAAATTTTTTAATCTGAGGCTTACTGCCACATTGCAGAAGTCCCTTCTTAAATTAATCATTTGTTGCAACTCACTGCAGTAGATCCTGGAAAAGGCAGAGGAGGAATGTGGAGAAACAAAACAACACCTGCTAGTTTTTTTTTTGGCTAGATTGAATCCAAAGGATTGATCTGGATATAGCATTTTAGATACAAAGAGGGCTTCAGACCTGAAAACTGGCTTCAGGCCTGTATCTAATATTAGCAGCACCGCTTCTAAATATTGTAGGATGTTTTCAAAGTTTTCCAGGAAGAATCAGTTATACTTTTTTATTTTTACATAATCAGATAAGCAAAAAATAAAGAAATGACCAAAGAGAACAGTCAACTCCTTCAAGAATGTAACCATAATGGAGTCTCCCAGTGAACATATTGTAATAAAGGAAACAGAAAAAGATGTAATCTCTACATTTTTTCAATTTCTAAGATCCCAAGCCTACCCAGCAGGTGCTTCATCAATTTAATGCAATCATCAGTGTATATAGATTGTAGCAAGACAGTTGATAGTATGGTGGGTCCTGCACTTTTCTTGGTGGGGGGCTAAGACACCAACCCTTGCCCCTGCTCTTGGGTCACCAAGGTCCTCACTAGTGGCCCAGGAAGGTGGTAGAGGAGGGAAGCAGGGGAGGGGTCTGGGTTTGCTCCTCACTCTGAGCCCCAGCCCCTCTCAACCCCTGCTGGTTCTTCCCCTCTTCCCCCAGGGTGGGGTGCCTTCAGTCCTTAGGCACTGAGGGGGCAGGGGGAGTCTCCCTCCCGTGCTGAAGCATGGTCTCCCTTACTTCAGTTCTCTGGTCTTTCAAATCTCACAACGCACCTCCAAGCTCCAGTCCTCTCTTCTTCTTCCTCCTCTTCACTGACTGCCTGAAGCAGGGGGTTTTATTAGGTTCCTGGCAGGGCCTTAATTGACTACAGGTGTTCCAATTAACCTGTAGCAACCCTCCCTAGTCTACAGGGAACCATGCCTTAATTAGCCCAGTGCTCGTGGGCCTCCCACTGCTCAAAAGGACCACTCTCCCAATGCTCCCTGGCCCTCCTATATCACAAGATTTACTTTTCTTTTTAAAGTTTTGAAGAAAAGAGAATCCAATTATCTGCCTTTCTATAACAATGTGTATTTAACTTTCAAAGAAAGCTATTGCACAACAAAACTTTAGCACTCATGTGAGCCTACTAGTTCCCCTGTCACAACTATGTTGTATGCTATTAAGAAATCCCCTTCCTCACAGAGCTATAAACTACAATATGCTAACTTTTGAAGTATGTCTCAGTAAAAAGCCATATAACAATGGATGAGGGAATAGATGTTGGGAGACGTTTTCTCTTAATTCTAGGGAAATTGCTATATGAATGCTTCCTTAAACTCACTGTACTAAGAACTAATAAACACCTCAGGCTATATTAGCATATCTTTCACATTAATCTAACTCTACCTCTTGCAAACATAAGTACTGGCATTTGACTATTCAGTTTCATGCAGATCAAGAGGGTATTATAGTTCAAGCAAATGCCCTCATAAGGATTAAGGCAGAAAGACAATGAGTCCTATAAATGTCAATTAGCATTCTTCTTTTACTGGCCACATATTGAAAGAAGGAACAAGTCCTTTAAAGGTCAAATAATCTGATGCTGAAACTGTCTTTGGAAACTCTGCATGTAATCAGGTTGTTTAAAAATAACTCTGTACTGTATAAGATATATTTCTGGCTTCATAAAATATTGAAAGATTCCAGATCTCAGTCTTTCCTGCCAAAAGTCTGCCTCAGGCGTCTACCTAATGTTAGTGCTATTTTTCCTACTACTACATTTTAATAATCCTTTAGTTTTCTAGATACATATATTCTGACACTCTGTACTTCAAAGTAGCACCCTGGAACCCCATATTTACCACTGATATGGCTGAGATGTTTTGAACAAAGTATGCCTTGTGATGTATCATTCTAAAAGTTCTGATCTGTTGAACATTAATATCTGGTTGGATTGTACATACTATCATTGTATGTGAAGTTATTTCAATAATACATAGCAATACTTCATACGTTGTGAGGTCCCCTCATATCAAAAAAGATATAGTGGCATTAGAAAAGGTTCAGAAAAGGGCAACTAAAAGGGGTTTGGAATGTGTCCCATATGTGGAGAGATTAAAGAGGCTAGGACTCTTCAGCTTGGAAAAGAGGAGACTAAGGGGGATATGATAGAGGTATATAAAATCATGACTGGTGTGGAGAAAGTGAATAAGGAAAAGTTATTTACTTGTTCCCATAATATAGGAACTAGGGGCCACCAAACGAAATTAATGGGCAGCAGGTTTAAAACCAATAAAAGGAAGTTTTTCTTCACTCAGCGCACAGTCAACCTGTGGAACTCTTTGCCTGAGGAGGTTGTGAAGGCTTGGACTATAACACGGTTTAAAAGGGAACTGGATAAATTCATGGAGGTTAAGTCCATTAATGGTTATTAGCCAGGATGGGTAAGGAATGGTGTCCCTAGTCTGTTTGTCAGATGGTGAAGACTGATGGCAGGAGAGATCACTTGATCATTACCTGTTAGGTTCACTCCCTCTGGGGTACCTGGCATTGGCCAACGTCGGTAGACAGCTTACTGGGCTGGACGGACCTTTGGTCTGACCCAGTATGGCCATTCTTATGTTCTAGGGAACACCCAGAGCCAGCCTTTCAGTTGAAACAAAGGAGGGCCCAGAAAGCATTGATGGCCCATATAGAAAAGATTCCACTATCCTGGAGACTCCTTAGAGAAGGCATGTATGCAATGGAGACTGCTTGACCCATGGGGACTGCCTAACCCCAACATCACAGCAAGGATCTTTCCCTCTTTTTTATAACTTTATTCCAGCTGCTAGAGTAAGATAATCACTGAGCCTCTCTTCCCCCTTCACCCTCCCCACCCCCCATTTCAACACCTGGAAGAAGGTTTACAAGGTTTTTTTTTTTTAACTGGGGAAGTTTAGTCCCAGGCTGGAAGGTAGTCTCAGCCTGTGTACTGAGGAACTGTAACCTGCTTGTACCACCTGTCAGGGTAACACTCTGCTTGATTCAAATCCTGCTTCATTTGCAGAATTTAGACTGAATTTATTTTTTTCTTAAGGAACTTTGATCCCTATGCCTGCTACTTATAATCACTTAAAATCTATCTTTCTGTGGTTAATCTGTTTTATATTTTACCTAAAACAGTGTATTTTGGTTGAAGTGCTTGGTGTGGGGAAGGGGGGGGAAGAGAATGTCAATTCACGTTTCAAAGGCTGCTGCATGACCCCTTTCCTTTGAAGTGGTGAACTAGGTAATGAGGTTGCACTGGCCAGGCTTCTGACCAGTGCAAGTCAGTACAGTTCTGAGGTGCAAGACTGGGGAGCTGGGGAAAATTGGCTGAAGCCTCCCTATTGATGGCTCATGAGTGACTGAGAGAATTCATGTAACTCAATTGGGTGTGTCCCTGCCTGTGGAGGCTGTAAGTGTAATGGCTGTCAGAGGCTTGTAGCTTGACATCCACATCACACTGTGAGAGGCAGCCCAGGTTGGCAGGTTTGGAGGGCTCAGTGGTCCCGCAGTCCAGGTTGCACAACAGGCATGCGCGTGCACACACACTCACTCTTACTCTCATTTATCCCAGTACACATCTGGCGTTCAAGCATTACTAATCAGAAGATTCACTAAGCATATTGAAATCTATTTAAGCACTAGGTTAATATGAAGACTTATCTGAGTATTAACATATCCAAATCACTTTAGGTTAGCTAGTAAGATAACCATAAGCAATTACAAAAGTTACATTTTCATTAAACCAAAGCAAACAACTTTGCATCTCCGTGTAGTGATGTTGAGAAGCACCAATCAGTCACACCTCCAGAACTTTCACAGTGAATTGGTTATAATTTAATAAATCCATACTGTATGGACAGCATCATATATAACAAACTAACACATCTAAATTCACATGCTTTCGTTAACACCTCCACAGATGACTTGGTCTCCCTGGCTACAGCAATGACCTCAGATTCAAAGGGAATCTTGTTCCTCCATGGTGACTGCATAGCACCTATAATATGAGCCAATCCTGCCCAGTATCCAGTGACAGTGATAATGCATGTTAATTTTTTTAAAAAAATCCTGTGCCCTAAGCGCACCAGAACACGGGTTGTTGTCCCCCTGTGGCTCTCCCAATTTGGCCCCAACCTCCACATGGAGTGTTGGTGTCAGGGGGTCCCCCCCATCCCTGAGAGGCAGGAGCAGTTCATGAGGCTCCTTCCTCTTTTCAGAAATGTAAGCAGTTGCCTCTTCCCACTGGGAGTTGGAGGGGTGGCAGCAAAGGTTTCCTTTCCCCCACAGAGGAGCACTGGTAGCAACTAGAAGGGCCCTGCCCTACTTACCTCAACAGCCAGAGAACAACTGCTTGGGTGCTTGGTGGGGAGCTGAAAATCTTCTCTTGACACACACACAGTGGTCCTCCACTAACACAACCTCCATACAGCAGAGAGGTTGGGGTCTGAGCTAACCTTTGAGGTGGATAGCATCACCCTTTTCAAACCTATTGTTTTCAGTTGGTCTCTACAGACTCAGGCAGATATCACAGGATTGGTTATGCTTGGATCACATTTTCAAGCTTTTTGTCTCACCCATGAAGGTTAAGAATTTACACTCTAGTTTTAATGAAAACATACATTCTGGCATAATCTTGACTCCAGGAGTAGGTTTCCTCAGCACAGGTATATAATGCCTATTGAAAAGGAGTACTTGTGGCACCTTAGAGACCAACCAATTTATTTGAGCATAAGCTTTCGTGAGCTACAGCTCACTTCATCTTATGTTCAGATAAATTGGTTAGTCTCTAAGGTGCCACAAGTACTCCTTTTCTTTTTCTGAATACAGACTAACACGGCTGTTACTCTGAAACCTGTCATAATGCCTATTGTCTGTTCCAGCCCTGCCCGACTGCTATATAAGGTTGTATAGAGAATCATAGAAAAATAGGACTGGAAAGTGCCTTGTGAGGTCATGAAGCCCAGGCCCCTACACTGTGGCAGGACCAAGTAAACCTAGACCATCCCTGACTGATGTTTATCTAACCTGTTATTAAAAATCACCAATAATGGGGATTCTGCAATTTCCCTTAGAAGTCTATTCCAGAGCTTAACTATCCTTATATTGGAAAGTTTTTTCCAAATATCTAACCTAAACCTCCCTTGGTACAGATTAAGCTCATTACTTCTTGTCCTACCTTCAGCAGAAATGGAAAACAATTGATCACCATTCTCTTTAGAACAGCACCTAACATATTTTAAGACTGTTATCATGTCCCTGATCCATTTTTTATTAAGACTAAACATGTCCAGTTTTTCAAACCTTTTTTTAACCTTTAACCTGTAGGTCAGGTTTTCTAAACATTTTTACTTTTATGGGATTCTTCTAGACTGACTCCAATTTGGTCACCTTTTTCCTAAAGTGTGCAGTCCAGAATTGGAGATTTAATGGTCTATAGTAGACCCCCTACCATGATGTCACCTGTATTTTTCCCCTTTTTATCTTTATCTAGAGACTTTCGACTGGTCTGCCTCTCGCTCCCTCTGGATCTCAGAACAACTGTGTATATTCTTGATGTATAATGTAACACCTCCTATTGATCCCCACTTATCTTCCTGAACAAGCTATACACCTCTATATCAATATTCCAGGCATGGGATTTATCCCACTAAATGTATGTGATGCTAATTAGGTCATACTTTAGTTTATGTACTAATAGTTCCAGTTCTTCCTGTTTATTTCCCATACTTCTAACATTTGAGTCTAGACATCTAAAATATTGAGCAGATTTCCCCTACTGTTGCCATTCCCTACTGGAGTCCCTACTACTCTGATACACCCGGCCCCAGGAAAAAGCTCTTTGAGAAGAAAAGAGCATCAAGTAGTAGACCTCCAGGCTTACTTAGAGAAGTGTTTGAAGCAGCCATTTTGGGAACGACTGAGATCTGGCCCTTAAGTAGCTAGAAGGGCTGGGAACCACCAATAGCCAATCAAAGCCCAACAGGCCAAAATAAAAGGAGCTACCTACTGCTAGCAGAGGGAGAGCTTAAAGAAGTGAGTGCAACTTACCACTCTACTTAATATCCCAGCCAAGAGGGATGGAGACAATTTCCAATGGACAACCAGGGAATTGGAATAGGCCAATGTCATTCATTTGCTACAGTGCTGGGGAAAACTATATACACAACACTAACAAAGGAAATAGAGAAGAGGGAGGATATCCAACATAGCACTAGCTGACATCAAACCCAGGGATGAGAGAACTCTGACCAGTACAATATCTCTGCAAACAGCTATAATAAACATGCACGCATATTATTCATAAACCCTACCGCAATTCTGTATCTATCTCACTGCTTTCTCAATGCTCAGTGAAGAGCAATTGGCTTAAGCTTAACCCAAGTAAGTCAAGACAACATTGAAAAGAAGAATGAAGTGTTTAGAAGAACATATCTCTTCTATAACAATCTCCACTATCAAGGACACCTACCTACAGATGGGTAAATTGGACTCTGCCTTAGGGTCTCTTCTGACTCCTCAATACTATTGGATGTCCAAACAAAAATGGCAGCAACAAACCATCCACTTCAAAGTGTGTCTGGCCAGAATATTATGCTCCACCTATCAGGGTGACCTAGCTACTATGATTCATGTATTTAGGCCTCTAAGCTTGCTTACTGCAATTAATTTTATGTAGGAAAGACACTTCATGCCTCAAACTAGTACAAAACACAGAACGGGGTTCAAAAGGGAGCTAGATAAATTCATGGAAGATAGGTCCATCAATGGCTATTAGCCAGGATGGGCAGGAATGGTGTCCCTAGCCTCTGTTTGCCAGAAGCTGGGATTGGGTGACAGGGCATGGATCACTTGATGATGATCTCTGTCCATTCCCTTTGGGGCACCTGCCGTTGGCCACTGTCAGAGGACAGGATACTGGGCTTGATGGACCTGACTCAGTATGGCCATTCTTATGTCTTTATGCCTACCATTACATGTCACTGTGAACATATCACTCTGGTGGTCTGATCTTTGAACTGGAAATTCAGAGTCCACTTTTATATCTTCATTTTTCAAAACCATCACTGCCCATGACAATTAAAACAACACTGAAACAAAATTAAATGGTCTGTATGCTAGGCCAGACTGCAGAAGGCAGAACTCTTATGGGAGCTAGATCTGGACTATAGTACCAATAACAGAGAGAGAACAACCACTAACCTAACCAAATTCAGAGTTAAGTGTAAACCTGAACTCCCTCAATAAGGTCTCACACACACACACACACACACACACACACACACACACTAGCAAAGAAGAATAACCCTATCAAGCTATTCTTCCTGCAGGTTAGGAGGAGAGAAAGAGATTGTTATCTTAAATATATACAAGGCAAGGTGATTCTAAATACCTGATCTACAGGCAGATAACATTAATTGGTGTTCTGCATGTTTTCATCAGGCTTTCAGGATGAATAATTTTACCTTGGTTAATCTTGTGCCATGTACAGTAGCCACTATTTTATTAAAATCTAATTTTACTTTTTTTTAAAAATTTTGCTCGCAGCTCTCATGCTATTGGGTGAATAACAGAGAGAAAGGGAGAAGGAGCATTTTGATGGTAAACGTTGTGTAGTCGACTCACAGCTAGTCAGAGCAAACTAGCAGAACTGCCAGTACAGGGTGGCTGCCTTGTTGTAATTTAAGTATAGGAGGAGCAGTGGTGACAACAGTGGCAGCTTCTGAGGGAAAAAAAAATTGCATCAAAATGTAAAACACGATTATGTACAAGGAAATCAAACTTAGCACCTACCTCAGAAAGATGATGCAGAATGGCAAATTTGCTTGTTTAATAGAAGAATGTTTAAAATTCTAGTGACCTTAATGGGGAGTATTTTCATTGCCAATACAGAGAACTGTACAAATAGCTACCACTGCTAATCAGAATTTGATTTTTGTATCTAATTAGCTGCATGCCATACTAGAAATATATCTAGGACTGAAAATCGCAAATCCATGTTCAGTGAAACAAATCTACTCATTTCTTTTCAGTAGACTATGGAATGCAGGGCACTTATTGGGTGGCATTGGCATGATTTTCAGAGGCACATATCTGCCATTGTGTATTATCCAGCTGAATTTCAAGTCCATGTGGAGGAAGGAAGATAGATACTTGGTCTGAATGTTCTTCAAGCTGTTTTAGGGAAACAATGGAAGAGAAGCAACACTGTTAAGAATTTTCTGCAAAAACAATTTTGAAAAACCTGTCACAAATAGCACAGACATAAATATGCACACAGTATGCTCTCACAACTGTACTTGTCCTTCAAAAAGCACATACCATCTCTCAGTCAAAGGCAAATTTATCATAGAAAGCGTTTAAAAAATACAACAGTGGACTCAAGAAGTCTGGGGGAGGACAGACTGGAAAGACAAATATTCAAAATGCAGCTTCTAGTTATGTGGCTTGTGTCCAAAATTGAATCATATTTATATGGAACTGTTTGCCACTCTAGCAGCTTATTCAGATTTGTGGGCACAGTTCTCCTGTGTGCATATGCAAATTCTATTCTCTGTGTGTGTTCAATTAGTGCATGCACAAATTATTGTGCCATTAAAAATGCAGACACAATGTTGGAGGCCTTATTGGAGTTCCTTTGAAGCTATGATGCAGAGAGGTGGATACAGTGTCTGCATTCCTTTTTTTAATTCGTAATTGAAAGCTGGATAAGGAACTGATTGAAGGGGAGACTGCAACAGGTCATGCTGAAAGATGAACTGTCAGGCTGGAGGGAGGTTGCTAGTGAAGTTCCTCAGGGATCAGTCTTGGGACCAATCTTAACATTTTTATTACTGACCTTGGCACAAAAAGTGGGAGTATGCTAATAAAATCTGTTTTAATAAAAACATTATTCTGATTTGATAGTGAATGTTAGCACCAAGGTGTGTCTGAAGTGTCACCCTCTACAGTGATGAAGTTTTTGGGAACTTGTCTTTTGACAAAGTGGTCTAGGGGCCAATGTCTTTCCTGGCTGGTGAAGGCAAGTGGCAAAGAACTGGAGACTGTGAATGCCTTATTGATGGATGGCATGTTGTTGGCTTCTCTTAGCACATGTGTGCAACTGCTGCTCAAAAACTACATCTGCATGCTGACAATCTAGATCAGTGGTTCTCAACTGTGATCCACCGCTTGTTCAGGAAAAGCCCCTGGCGCACCAGGCAGGTTTTGTTTACCTGCCAGGTCTGCAGGTTCAGCCGATCGTGGCTCCCACTGGGTGCGGTTCACCGCTCCAGGCCAAAGGAGGCTGTGGCAAGCAGCATGGACCAAGGTATGTGCTGGTCACTGCTTCCCAAAGCCCCCATTGGCCTGGAACAGCAAACCATGGCCAGTGGGAGCCGCGATCAGCCAAACTTGTGGACGTGGCAGGTAAACAAACCGGCCCAGTGAGCCAGGGGCTTTCCCTGAACAAGCGGTGGACCACAGTTGAGAACCATTGATCTAGATAATTCTTGCCATGTAACTAGTCCTCCAGTTATGGTTAAGTTTTATTGAACAAGTCATGGTGAGAACAGATCTATTTGTCTGTTGGCAGTTTGGGTGCTAGCCTGAGTTTGGCATGGAGACTGCATTCCATGCACCAGCAGTTGATTTTCTCCTAATAATTGGCTGGAGACCAGATGATTATGTTGGTAGTCCGATCCATCAACTTCTGGTAGTATTTTTCTTCATGAGGTGGTGTTGACTAATCTGTGGTTCACAGGTGCTGCTCTTGGGTGGGAGTCTTTCTGACTGCACTCAAAGGATGGAAATGGGCAATCACTTCTCCACCCCCCCCCCCAAGAGTTTTAAGGGTGGTTACCTTTTTGTTTCTCTTCTTGTTTCATGTGGGTGTGGAGCCATTACGACGGTTAGTGATGAGACATAGATTGTAGTAGTCAATATATGACATCAATATTTCCATCTCATCTGACCCAAACTGAATAGTCAATGTCTTTACTAATTATCTGAATGAGATTGTGGAATGGGTGAGAGCTAACGGGTTGAGATTATATTGATCAGTTGGAGGAAGCAATAGGAAGAGAGCTCTTTGTTAGAACTTGAGACACAAGGCGGGAGAGGTAATAGCTTTCACTGGACCAACTTCTGTTGGTGAAAGAGACAAGCTTTTGAGTTCACAGAGTTCTTCTTCAGGTCTGGGAAAGGTATTCAGTACCATAGCTACATACAAGGCGGAACAGAACAGGCACAGGGTGACTGTGCCACTCAGTTTTTTGTTTTGTTTGTTCTCAGTGGTCAGGGGCACTCCTGAGAAGGTTGCAAGTGCACTGAGTGCACATTGGTTAATCTGAGCCTGGTGAACTTGTCCCTTCCATAAGACCCCTGTCAATAGCCACATTAGCACTTACATTCTAGAATCCCATGAACAATTGCTAAGAATTCAGACTGAAAGACGACAATGGTGAGAAGAATCTCTAGAACATGGAGGATTTTTAGTCAGGCCCGCCAACAGAAATTCCAGGCACCAGGGCCAGGGCCGTCCCTTGGGAGGGCGAGGTGGAAGTGACAAATCTGTCATGTCCAGGACCACCCATGCTGGCTTGTGGGGGGGGCCCAAAGCATAGGGTCTGGAGTGGTCTCACGCCTAGGCATCCTGTGCCCCACCCAGGCAATTTAAAAGGGCCGTAGGCTCCTGGCCATCACCACTACCGCAGCAGCTTGGGGTCCCCAGGCCCTTTTAAATTGCCCAGGCCCCTGGGCAATTGCCACCTTTGCCACCCCACCCCCCTGTCGGTGGGTCTGATGTTAGTAGTCAGAGTACAGAGTACTGAAATGAAGCCGAAATACTATTTTGTTTTGGGTTTGGAATCTAGACTATTGTCAAGATATTGTCTTTTTTTTTCTTCTCAAATACCCTATCGATTGTAAATATTGAGGAGATAGTGGGTCTGGGTCTCTTTTTCTCTTATATCAGTTTTACAGTGGTGTAACTTCAGGGAACTGCTGTTCTCTCTCATAGGTGAGAGAGGAGAATCAGGCCAGTGTGGCTATTATAGGAAAGTCTCTTGACTTTAATGGGAATTGAATCAGTCTAGTAGAGTGAAAATGCAACACCACAGCATAATCCTTAGCACTTTTGTCTCAGGACCTAGACACCTCCAAAAACTCTTCACCAGACATGATCAGTGGTTGATCTCTTCTCCACCTACTTTCCCAACACTACCTGATATCCAGAGATAGTCTTCTAGTACTGAAGCTTGGTCTACACTACAGAGTTAAGTTGGCATAAAGCCACTTATGTCGACTTAACTCTGTAAGCAGCTACACTAAAATGTAGCTCTCACCGATGTAACTAGCCCTGTACACTGACTTAGGTGTAGCATGGAGGTGTAGCACTTAAGTCGATGTAGTTGGGTTGATGCAGTGTCAGCGTAGACACTGCATTGCTTACATTGACTGTTGCCTTTTAGAAGCTGTCCCACAGTGCCCCACATTGGCAGTTTAATTGGTCCAGGCGCTCTTGGTGAGGATACACACCGCCAACGAAAGGAGGGTAGTGTGAACATGGAAAATGGATTCAATTACTCCAGTGGCTGTAAGTTGATGTAACTTAATTTTGTAGTGTAGACTTGCCCCAAGTAACTTCTGCTTCAGGAGGGATGGAGACACATTGACCTTAAGTTTCATTTATCCCACCTGAGAAATCTTGCTGTCCCCAGCAAAAAATAAATATGTACAGATACTCACTGTGTGAAACTTAATGTTTGTAAAGCTCTATGTAAAAGTTACATTATTTACTTAAGAGGGCCTGTTATGAAATTACCTTCAACTTGGAATCAGTCCATTGTAAATCATTGTGCTCTATTAACTATTTTTCTTTTTGGATGGTCCATGGACCTTTATTGTGGTGGGTGAGCTTGAAGAAGTGAGAACCTGCAGGCTCAGCTACAGCAACTCCACAGCAGAAGACCTTTGCATTCATATTAGGTACAGTCTTGTTGGAGAGAGGGTATGTGATAGGGTGAGTGGACTACACAGGCCCTGAAGGAGTTAATGTGGGCTGCCAATTGACATACTTGGCAGCACTTTCCAAAGTGACAGCCAGGCTTCAATGATGAAGAAGCCCAGCTGGGGTGGCGCTGGTTGGTGGTTATAAAGCAAGGAATTTTGTGGAAAGAAGAGGCTGCAGGAAGAGAGGCTGCAGTCCTCTCTCTGGTGGATAAGAGGTAGGAAGTGGTCCAGAGAGGCAGCAAGGAGCCTGAGGGAGTAGACTAGACTACCCCCTGCCAGTTACAGGGACACTGGCTGGAGCTGAGAGTAGAGGAAGAGCCTAGGGCCCCTACCAGACACTGAGAAAAGTGGAGAGAAAGTCCCTGAGGTAGGGGGTGTAAGGATCATGGAGCTCAGACAGACAGAAGACCTTCTGTAAGGTCATTGGACTACAGCTTGGTTGGACTCTATTACCTTGGAAGGGCAGGACAGAAGCATGACCTAGCCAGAGGGCCAAGTTACAGGAAGAGAGACCACCATAGCAATATTGTGACTTTTGGCAGGGGCCACCATACAGGGAGAGAGCCACCCACCCTGCCACAAGGAGGTGCTCTTGTGCCACAAGGAGGTGCTCCTTAACAGCCTGCATTAGTGTTCCCTACATTTCATGGAGTGTGTGGGGGAACAGAGGTCTTGTATACTCTGTGTTTCTCTTTTTCCAAAACAGGGGATGAGGAATGGGGAAGCCTGGCTCCATCTATCTATCCAAGGCTCCAGACAGTGGAGCTAAACTGGTGTCAGAGGTAAAGACACCTGTACCTGGGAAAGGGCTTGAGCAAGTTGCTTCTCCTCAGGAGCAAATAGGAAGCAGAAAAGAAATTGCAAATGACTACATCACAATCCCTTTTTGGAACTTTTCCTGGGGTATAGCAGCCATGCAGTGCCCTCATTCAGAGCTTTGAGCACATGTTTATCTAAATTGCTGAATAATTCTCAATCTGCATTATTTTCACAATAAATTCACCACACATGTTCAAAATGCAAGCGTTTTTATTGTATGCATAGGTAATATATATTTCCGGTGTGGACAGAAGTAATATTTAAAATCATGTTTCCAGTGTGAAAGCTTATGATTACAAATTTCTGCAAATATTCTGGTCTATTTGGTTAAAACTTGCTTTTACTGTCAGCAAACTCCTTCAATAGAGTATTCATAAAAAGGTAAGGGTTGTGGGCACATTCAAAGCAGATTTTAAAAAAATCACAATTGATGGAAATATTTGGACATTGTTTCCCCTGATTTAGGTAGGATCCATAATACAAAGTTATAATTTGCATGGGTTTGATTTTTTTCTCTAAAGCATCCTTTGGTTATGAATTTGTGGGTCCCCCCCAAAATACTTGGTAATATAAAATGCTCTTCTAAAGCCTGATTCTCCTCTTACTTTCCACTACTTTTGCATTACTGTTACACCAGTGGAAGTCTGGAGCAATAGAGAAGATTCAGACTCCTAGTTCAGAGTGCTGGTAAAATTCAGATTTCCTAGATAGCAAAGCACAATAAATAGCACTTACATTTTCTTAGCATAGCTCAACCAGTTGAAGTGAGATGAAAACAGTGGTTGCTAGGCAATGTAGATTGAATAGGTTGTGTGTGGAAACAGTGTAAGTCATTTAGACACATTCACTACAGTACCAAAAAGTCTGAAGTATAATAATCTGAGATGCAGTATTTTTTGCCTTCTTTCTATTTAGAGTTATCTGCTCTGGATTGCTGTGTGGGTGAACATTTAACACAAAGGCAAAAAGGAAGATTAAACAAAATCCACAGATCATCATGCTCTTCACAGAATAACACAAATCTGTCTTTCTGGATTGAATATTTTTTTTATATCCTTAAAGTACTTGTCCCTATAATATCAAACTCTCCCCTCCTCCCACTACAAATTATCTCTGGAAAGATGCCATAGGTAATTTCTAGAGGACATTTTTATTTTTATCTGTAGTAAATTTAATAAAGTAAAATTAAGAACCCTACATGGATACAAAATTAGTATCCACATCCGATCTGCAATCCGCAAACATGGTCCATGGATATCTGTGGATATAAAGTGGATAACCACAGATTTGCAAGGCTCTAGATATAAAATTTGGATCCACACCCATCTGGGTTCCTCAAACATGGTCCATGGATATGGCTTTGTTCTGATCTCACTTACAGTGGTATAAATTGGGAGCAATGTCTCTGAAGTAAACAGCTACACAGGAATGAAACTGACCTAAGTGAAATCGGAATCAGTCTGTTCGATTCAAATTCTGATTCCGTTTATTCATACTAAGCAGTACCTTACTCCACAAGTGGCTCCATTGATTTTTTTTTTTTTGTGGGAACACTTGTGCAATAAAGTAGTAATATTAAATCTGAGTAAGGGTTTCAGAATATAGGCCAGCATTTTTAATGTGGTTCTGTTTTATTCATATAATACTTGTCCATACTTAATCATTCCAGATCCATAAAATAAAGCCTGTCAAAAATCAACTTTCAGACTACTTTCTATTGTACAAGTCTCCAAAAGCTATCGTGCTTCCAAAAGATATTTTTCCCTCAAAAATGAGTTAGAATCTTCCATAAAGCAAAGGCACACACTAAAGACAAGGCAAACCAGAGTGCACAAAATGTCATGATATGCCAGTTTCTCAAGGTGATTAGCATTAAGAACTTTCAACTAACAATTCAGTAAGACCCTTTCTTTAACAGTTTCTCATTAATCACAAAGTGTAGTCTCTGTCTCTAGAGACACTGGATACTGAATCCAACTGCAAAACATTTCTAGAACTGTACAGAGAAAAGGATTACACTCACTCATTTAAAGCTTATGAGAGGATATGAAAACAATGAAATCTGTGGATGCTTCAAGGTTTCAGTTCAGGGTATTAATTTTATGCAAATTAAATATTCCAGGGAATTCTAAACAGATCAGTTGATATTCCAATAGCCAGGCAAACATACAGTAGATCACCTTATCTGTATTTTATCTAGACTGTGCAATCATTAGTTTCTATAATGCCACAAGTTTGAAATAATTTCCATTGTTCTTCTTTCACATAAAAATTACATTAAAAGAATGTTAATGTTGCATAGTCAAGCACTCAAATTAGAAAATGCCTGTATGGGTGCTGGTGAAGGTGCAGGCTGGAGCCTGGAGAGAGCTTGTCACCTAAAATAATGTTAAGCGAACCCAGGCTGGTGGGTCTGGGGCCTCAGAGATACCCCAGTTCCAGGTGGCACCCTCAGAGGAACCTTTCACAGGGCATTTAGTAAGGTGTTCTTAATTGATTCCCAGTTATTATTTGCATATTTCCAATTAAATTCCCAGGAAAATGCCTTTTTTGACTTAGTGCCATGCCCCATCCCCTTTTGCCTACTCAATCTTTCCTAAGTAGGTTATAACAATTGGCTGAATCATCTCACCATGTTTCAGTAATACCCCCTAGATCATATTTTTGCTTATAAATGAGCGATTTCAATTCCTCTTGTTTTGTTACCCAGGCTCTGAGCACTAGTAAATAGGCAATTCAAGAATTTCTTCTTTTCATGTCTTGACTCCCTGATTGATTTTGTTCTCAATATTTCAATTTTGTACTGAGTGCTAATATCTTCCCTCTTTTTATCCTGCACTTTTGCTAGTAGTTTAACTCCCTCCTGACTACTCGAAGCAGCCTGTCCCTGAGGAGTTTGGTCCTCCTTCCAATGAAGTGGAGGCCATCCAAACGATATACCTAATTTCCCCCTAAGAATTCGACCTCGATGCACCACAACCAAAACCCCCTTCCATATACCACTTACCTAGCCAGTGTTTCACTTCCAAAATCTTTGACCTTCTGTCTTCCTTCACGCATGGAACAAGACTCTACTATATAGTGTTTTGGCAACTTTAACTGGAGACAGGACAATGACTCTTACTTTTGGCAAAATGCATCCTTCCTCCAATATCTTTATTTTTCAGAGTAACAGCAGTCCCACTGTCTAATTTTTAATAGATTTTAAATGTTTTATAGCAGGTTCAATATCTTTGTAAAATGGGATTTCTGTGATTGTTCTTATCCAGGCCTCTGCATTTAATAGTTTAAATATCTGAGGCCTTTGTGGGGCCATGTTGCTTCCTTAAAGTGGAAGAAAAAGTCTAATGCCATTAAGTAGGTCATTCAGTTGGCCTCTGCCACACAGAAGGAACAAACTTCAGGAGATGCTCCTCTAATTCCCTGCAGCAGCAAGAAATGCCTTTAAGAGGAGGTTCAGTAGGAAGTGTAGAGAGGATTTGAACTCCATGGTCTTCCCAGCAACATAACTATAAAGAAGCATTTGTAGTTTTTTTTTGTTTGTTTCCCCCAGGAAGAGGATACTTGTGAGCAGCATGAGACAATCTGTACTATAACCCACTGGTAGAGTCCAGTATTCCCTTTACCAACTCCACTGCTGTTTAGGTGAAATTTACCACACTGCAATGTCAATACTACTTGTGCTCCATGGCATATAGCATGCTTTGGAGGCTACAAAGTACATATGGTTTGATTTGAGATTTCAGAGCCATTATGGAAACTGGGGCATCACAAATGGGGAAACCCCTCAGGTAAGAGCACTAGCAGCATCCAACAAGATACTTCTCTCCCACACAGCTTTGGAAGTTACAGTAATTGATCCTGAACCTCAGTAAAGGTTTGGTTTTGGCTGGAAGAATGTTTGAGCTGGTTCTTATTTCGCCCAAGCCATTCACAGCACCCACACTGTGGAATTAATTTAGACAGCGTTTCATAGTTTAATCTCTGTTGCCCACCGAGTTGATTTACGTTGTTCTGGAGGTAAGGATACCTTCTCTTTTTTTGTAACAAAAACAAAAGGAATGTGAGCACAAAATGGTAAAACAAAGCATGGCACAAATTAAGCACATTGTTTCAAGGCTTGACAGCACTGAGGCTTGGCAGTTCATAGCCCTGGCACCTCTAGCCTTGCTGAATCAGTTATGAATGTAAAAAAACAATTGCTTAAGCCCTAACACCTTTCACTACAAATTAAGCATAGTGCAGGCACAATGAAACCAGCTAAAACACTCCTTTGGCCTGCATGTTGACACTGACTAGTCAGGTCTCTAAAGAAGACAATGACATACAGTACAACCTTCTATAACCAATAACAAAACAGACCTTTTTATTATATTTTAACAGTATTATGTCAGTAAATATATTGATTGATCCTGACAAACCAGGGTAGCGAAAACAATCTTAAAATTGCACAATAGACTGGTTTCATCAATAAAAAGCACCCGGGTACATGCTAACAATGATGGAGGCTACAATTTTTTTTTGTTCTCTTGTGTTAATCTCAGAATTACTCAGACAGTTCTGTATGTGTACACATACAAAATAATTTCATCTTAGTAATGAGCACTCTATGCAACTTCTAAAAGTACTGTGGGGGGTTTTTTGGGTGGGGAGGGTTAGTGTGCCCTTAGGCAGCACCTTGAGCACCGGACAATGTATAAACTGCACTGCCGCAGGAGGACCTCCCTGCAAGAAATTTTACCTCTCACACCCTTGCCATGCTTCCCTCTTGCTCTTTTGCAGTGGTGGAGGGTTATTTTATAGCCCTTTACAGGGTTGAAACATACTTGCAGTCATCACAGGAGTGATGGTGCCATGGCTGTACCTCTCCCCACCCACTCTCCACCTTTCCCACCCTCTTGCTTACAAGCATGGAGTGATGGTATTGGGCATGCAGCCCCTATTCTCCTCCATTGCTTGCAGCTGCAATCCAGACAGCCTTAACATAACTGAGTGAATGGTCCCTATTTCACCATGTGGCTGCATTACTATTAGGGACATTCTAGGCCATTGTGATTAAGAGAACACCATAGGGGTGATAAATAGCTGAGGTCTTAGAGGGGAGATAAACAGTGCAGCACAAAATCCAATAATAAAATTGTATAACACTTTTACAAGCAATATAATAGTTTTTAAAATACCAGCTCTAGCACACAAAGAATAACACCCCCCTCCCCTGCCCGCCCCAAAAAACCACATTAGTTTCATAAGAGTTCTTTTATTTCAGGGTTTTAATTTATTTTGGTGATCATTTAAATTGATCCATGATAATATTACTCAAGTAGGAATATACGGTCAAAAATAGCTTCAGTATCTGAACCATTTAGATTAACATCTCACACATCAATAACTCCTCCCCCCCCCCCCCCAAAAAAAGTGCTCCTTATGATGTTTTAGCATGCTCATATAAAAAAGGATTTCTTTTGTTCAACAATAATCACACACAATTCTCAACAAAAACACATAGCTTGAATAATTGGTCCGTGGGTCTCAAGTCTAGCTGAATTCTATCTGCCACAGGACAAAATGTGTTTGGGGCAAAGTTGGTTTTACACTGTCACTGAGCTTCTCTGATCCTGAAGATAGTCTGGGCTCGGATACAACTCAGAGTTACAACTGACTGACTGCAGCAATTCTCAAAGGGCTGATGTGGCAGCTAGGAGTTGCTCCCAGCCACAACTTCAATATGCTCCCTTGTGATAGGATGGATAAATGCTTCAATGAAGAGACAGGGCACAGGAGCAACTCTGGGTCGGGGAGTCCCCGCCCTGGCAAGCCTGCTGAGCATGCTCCAGTTTGAGTAGGGACTTGAAAGGGTGCCTCTTTAGCAAGTAAGGCGGTGGTCAGAGAGACAGATCTGCACTCACTGCTACAGAGGGACTATGCCAGAAGGGTATTCCCAAGGAGGAGTACTGCTGCCCAAAGCTAGGACTCCTAGCCTGAAGAGGTCCGTGGGTTGGGATGCAAGGGACTACTACAAGCCACAGTGCACCCCACGGAGGGACAGAGCCCATGGGGAGGGTGTCAGCTGGACTGCAGGTAGCAGATGCTGTATTTACGGTGCTCCAGAGGGCCCTTGAGTTGAAACCTGGTGGAGTGGGAGGGCCCTGGTACCCCTATCCCTTATTGCTGGGCAGGGGCTTCTGCCAGAGACTGTAACCTTTGCATGGGTACTCACCTGCTCACTCACCAGAAGCTGGGGTTGAAGCAGGTGAGAAGTGATATAGACCTGGCGTATGAAGCTGTATGTCACAGCAGAGTTTTTCCAAGTTGTAGGATTCTTCAGCTGGCTGTTTACAGTCCCTGTGTGCCACCAAAGCAGCACAGAGAGAGAGAGAGTGGGATCTCCCCATCCCAATCTTTAACATCTTAAGAATAGATTTCTGTTTTCTTACGTTGTGATCATGGTGTCTCTTTTCCTTGTCAATTTCTGTCTTGTGACTGGGTAAAAAAAATCACAGAAAAAGTTGCTTTCTTTTATCTGAAAAAGGAACTTCATTAGAATAAGGAAACAGTATTATCATAAAAGCCATGTTATCTTTTTCTGCTCCATTGTCAATCTCCCAGCTCTGCACTCCATGCCTGCCACTCAAAACTCCCCCATAACATACACACATGCATGCACACCACACACATGCATACTCTATGACCCAAGAACCCTGTGATGTCAACTGGCAAGGGGTTACAGGAATATCTAGATTCTGGTATGTAGATTCTGGTTCACCAAAGAATGTCATGTGAAGTCTTAAACGTAAGCCATGCTCATGCTGGTCATTAATACAAATGTTAAATGTATGTACAGATACTATGTATGGAATTTTGTGTATATATACTGAAAATGTGTTTTGTGTTTTTTTTAAATCTGTATCAACATATTAAGTCACCAGCAAAAGTGAAAACCGGGTTTGCCTCCAGACAGGAAGTAAGAAATGTATCTCTCTCTGTCAGGGATGTAAAGTATTCATTGTAAGTTAACACAATGGATGCCCATTTATATACGAAGTATAATGTTAACAAGGAGATATGAAGTCAACAGGACAGTAGCACACAGGAAAAACAAGCCACGGGTGTTTATCCTGTCTCTACGTACAGAGAATGAACTTTGGGGGTATACGTAGAAAGCAAAGAGGACATCCCCTCATACAGCACCTATGAAGTAAATGGACAGCATGTTTACCTTCATGAAAATGGGATCTCAACCAACCTTGGTTGAAAACACTGCAGAAGGCTTTGGGTGAGAGAAACTTGTTTAGATAGGAGGTTAACCTGTTAGTTGAGTCTCTAGAAGGCATATTATGATTTTTATTTTATATGTAACCTTACACTTCCAGTAGCCTTAGTATCTCCTGAACCTCTAGTTTTTGATTAGTGAAAACAAGAATAAGCTTTTTTTATAAATATGTCTCAGGGCTGAGGTGTTAAGCAAAGTGCTTGGCCTGAGCTGGTACGTACACTGTTCCATAGCAGACATGGTATTTCTGTGAGTGGCCAGTGTCAGGAGCTGGATAGCACAGAGGAATGCTTCAAAGGGACGTGTGGACTGGGATTCATCTCTTGTTAGTCTGCAAGATGAAGATAGGGCTGGTATTGCCCAGGGAAGAGTGCTTGAGTGGCTGACAGGCTGGTGGTGTCAGAGAGCTGACCCCAGCTAAACACAAACAAGACTCCCTCTCACTGGAGATAGGGGGTAACAAAGTGAATCCAGTCCTGGATACCCCAAGAACTGTCTTTCTCACACATACACTCCACATACATTCAGTCCACCAACTATTCATTTCTTTATCTTGGAGCAGATTGGTAAGGCACTGGGGCAAAAAGAAAAAATACAGTAATAGCTATACTGGTGGTAGCTATAATATGACTAGGTCTTTATGTGTAATAAGTGTCTGGTGTGAGGACATGCAGAACAAACAGGAGCCCAGTTCAGATCTTCTCAGACAGCATCCAGCTGATCACAGGAGCAGCCCATGCTAGAGACTGGCTTACTAGGCAACCCAGTCAAACTGGAGAAGCTTCCCCCATTTGCTGTATCAAGGTGTGTCCTTTCATTCAATCTGTGCTCTCTGACCTTCCAAATACTGTGTTCCACAATGTGGCTGGCTGTTCAATACACAGTGTCTGAATCCTCAATTAATATTTTGACCAGTTCAGCCTTTATTCACCTGTACTTACCTGAGAGGTTGATTTCCTCTTCACTAGAGTCTAGTTGATTTACATTTTGAAACACACACACACAATTCATTTTCATGTTCAAATCTTGTGTTGTAATAAATTAATGAATTGGACAAGAATTACTGCAGATATTGCTAAGGGACATGCATTTGATTTCATGGCAGTCAACTTCACGATGATTTCATTCCATTGCCTTTGAATCACTGGAAAAGATATTTTGAATCTTTTATATTTTCAGTAGCATTAAGCTATTAAAATAATTCTGTCTGCAAGATTGAATATATGAAACCCTAAGCAACAGTGTAAAAATGAATAATAGAGTATAAAGTGACTTTTATATATTTAAGCTAAACAGTGAAATATTTTCATCAAAATTGCAGGTTTCAATATAGCTGCTCAGTAACCCTGCAGAGTAAAAAGTCAGACTGTCTTATGGTGTCATACAATACACTGGGTACATGGCTTTTATGTCTTTAATGATAGCCTCTTTAACTGTTTATATGCTAACCAGTAGATTTAGATCATTGCCTTAATCTCTTGAAGAGAACATTTTATCTAAAATACATATGTTTGATTTATTTTGACCCTGTCCATATCTTTTCACTTAGGGTGTACCAGCGAGATAGCTCACAAAGTAGGTTTGATTCAGTTCCTGGCATACATGCTATGACTAAAGAAATGCAACTTTACATATGAATTAAACAGTATGCAAAGTTTGAGTGTATGCACTGATTGCATAATGTAAAATAAGATGGATGCAGTATTGGTGCATCCAACTGTGGGTGGGGCCTGATTAGCATAATGTGCCTACACAGCAAAAGAGCACACAGGGACAATTAATCAGTGGGAGCCAATGAATGTTATGGAGATATACAAAACAGTGTCATTTAATGATCCAATGGTGGGACAAAAGAGACTTTATGCATCCAGAGGACACATAATTGTACTGCTGGCTGCCTCAGTGAGACAGCTGGCACTCTGCTGGTGTCATTTCTGTACCTATTGCAGACTCATTGAATGTCCTGTCAACCAACTTTGAGTACTTTTTATTTACATTGTGTCATGCCTCACTCATGGCTACCATGAGACTTGTGTTGCTTGCTCCACATGCAGAAAAGTGTTTGTAAAAACTCATAGCTGATAATTCTCTAGGCTCTTGGTGAATAGAAAGGTAACTTTTGAGCTACAAAATATTAAATGGTTGCTCTGGCAGCATTCATATGATAAGGTAAACAAATGTGGCTGCTCCCTGCTATACACAACTAGTTGCCTTAGGGACCATGGCATAGTTCAGCTGAAGTATCTATCTGCAGAACGGCTAATACTTCTCTTAGAGGGCCTGTAGCAAGCAGAGGGGCTGTGATTACCATTGGCTGGATCAATTAGATTAGAAGATAGTGAGTCACTGAAAATAATAACTGCAATTACTGCAAGTCTCAATTTGCAAACGAACAAATGGAACAATATTTTACGTGTGCCCACTCAATATGTTGTAATTCTATTTAGGCAGGATTATATGTTTGGCTGTAGCAGTCTCTGTGTTTGGGATAAATACCTCCTTTTAAGAAGGCAAACTAGGTGGCATCACTTCATGTCCAATATTTTCTCTGTGGCATTATAACCAGTCAATAATCAGCTGGCCTCAAAGGAGGCTTAATACCAAAGGTACAGTCAATCTATATTAAATAAGAGCTGAACCTTTTAGGCAAGTCACAGCTCGTAAGTTTTTGAAAAGGATGAACGAACTAACAAAAGCACAATGTCCTTAGTATACAAACAGGTGCAGAGAAAAGAGCTGAGACTTGAAGCTTTGATAGTTTTAGAATATGCAAGCTGTTCTCCAAACAAAAGATGCTGTACTGTGAGGCTGATAAAACCTGTCAGAGACTAGAGACCAGGGAAATGAGGGTAAAGAAAGCAAGTTAAATATATAATGGGTCTGATTCTCTTTGTGATGAGGACAGTTTTATACTGGTGTAATTTCATTATCAATTGATATACTCCTGATTTGCACCACAGTAAATGAGAGGAAAATCAGGGCCAATATTTCTACTCTTTAATTTTTCAGAACACATTCTCCTTTAATTTACCAGTAGCAGGTAGGAAATTTGACAATCATGACAGTGTTCAAATTTCTTACAAGATTTGAAACACAAAAAGGCCATTATATCCAGATTAAATACTAATACCGTACAGCACTCATATACTGTACAGGGCTCATAGAGGGCAACATTCTTCTCTCAGATCCATAGGACAATGCTTAACTCCAATATTCTGCTCCCTTCAAATGCACAGATGTACTGAGGTTAATAGGAATTATAGGCACGCTAGAAGAGCAGATCTGAGATCTTTTGAGTAGATCTGAGAGGAAATTTTTACAATTTGTGTTAATCTGGATGTTTCACAATCGTGCTTCAAACACCACATGGAAACCATCACAGTAGCAATAATGGATGACATCTTAGTAGCAATGGGTGAAAGCCACATCTCACTGCTAATTATACTTGAGCTTTTCTCCAGCTTTTGGCATGGTCTGCCACAATGAACAAAGTAAGGGGTAACTGCTCATCTTCCCCCAAATTCCTCTTCTGCAGAGTCCCCCAGGAATCTATTCTGTTCCCACTCCTCTACCATATTTACATAAGACCACCTGGAGAAGTACACCACAGTATCTGCTGTCACAATAAACTGATTACACTCTTGTATTTTTGAATTTTTTCACAGCTGCAATCAGTAACAAGACAAAAATGCCTGTGAAAAGCTGTCTCAAGCTCATCCCAGCATGACTAAAGTGATGCTGGTGAGAAGGAGTGTCAAGGTTCCTCCCCCACTCTGAACGCTAGGGTACAGATGTGGGGACCTGCATGAAAAACCTCCTAAGCTTATCTTTACCAGCTTAGGTCAAAACTTCCTCAAGGTACAAAATATTCCACCCTTTGTCCTTGGATTGGCCGCTACCACCACCAAACAAATACTGGTTACTGGGGAAGAGCTGTTTGGAAACGTCTTTCCCCCCCAAAATACTTCCCAAAACCTTTCACCCCACTTCCTGGACAAGGTTTGGTAAAAAGCCTCACCAATTTGCCTAGGTGACTACAGACCCAGACCCTTGGATCTTAAGAACAATGAACAATCCTCCCAACACTTGCGCCCCCCCCCTTTCCTGGGAAATGTTGGATAAAAAGCCTCACCAATTGGCATAGGTGACCACAGACCCAAACCCTTGGATCTGAGAACAATGAAAAAGCATTCAGTTTTCTTACAAGAAGACTTTTAATAGAAATAGAAGTAAATAGAAATAAAGAAATCACCTCTGTAAAATCAGGATGGTAGATACCTTACAGGGTAATTAGATTCAAAACATAGAGAACCCCTCTAGGCAAAACCTTAAGTTACAAAAAAGATACACAGACAGAAATAGTTATTCTATTCAGCACAATTCTTTTCTCAGCCATTTAAAGAAATCATAATCTAACACATACCTAGCTAGATTACTTACTAAAAGTTCTAAGACTCCATTCCTGGTCTATCCCCAGCAGAAACAGCATATAGACAGACTGAGACCCTTTGTTTCTCTCCCTCCTCCCAGCTTTTGAAAGTATCTTGTCTCCTCATTGGTCATTTTGGTCAGGTGCCAGCGAGGTTACCTTTAGCTTCTTAACCCTTTACAGGTGAGAGGAGTTTTTCCTCTGGCCAGGAGGGATTTTAAAGGGATTTACCCTTCCCTTTATATTTATGACAAGGAGAAAATACTCAGATGAACTAAATGGATCACTGATCACTGTCCTCCCTTTGATCGAAGGTGTCTGCAATACAAGCTAGCAAGAGCACATCAAAACTCCTCTGCTCTCCACTAGCTTCCTATGGCATTTTAATTCATGTTCTAGATCTCAGTCCTTATCTCCAAAGTGCTCCATGACCCAGATTCAAGATACCTAAAAGACTGCCTACATTTCTAAGGCAAAGAGTGTGGTTAACAGTTATGCTTCTTTGGCACAAAGGAACTCTCAACAATAAAAGTAAAGCTTGTCTGTGCAGGAGACAAAACTTTCTTAGGGGCAGTCCAAGACTGTGGAATGAACTCTCCTAAGATCTAGGGACCATCATAAAACTCATCACATTCCATAAAAAGTGCAAGTTGCATTTCTTTGACCTGCCATCTCAAAACATAATCACCTAGCAACAGGCATACTTACTTAAAACAAAGAACCAAACAAAAAACCTCTACCAAAGACACTTCACTGCATACATTTTTCTCCCTGGGAAGAGGATGAGGGAACAAACAGCAAGTGACAGATGTGTAGTCATGTTGCTTAATGCACTACTGGAAGTGCTAAGCGGGATGTAAGAATCTATATACAATAGAATAGGATAAACAGAATTTGTCAAAGTGGTGCAAAATCTCAGATCTTAGCATAGACGCTCGTTAGTATCCATGATAAAAATGTCGTCTTCCACCTACAACTTGCTTGGAGACAATGCCTTTTCCTCTCGCAGGAGGTTATGCTCACAGTGATCTATGCTCTCACCATCTCTGTTATGATCCCTGTATAGGCTGCCCCTTCTGAGAACCTTTTACAGTTTCTCAAGTGCATCTCTGTTAAGTGGAAGCCCATGCCTCCACTTCTCTTTGGGGGGCACCCTGCTTTCTAACCACTCTGAATGGATTTCTGGGTTACAACTGTGATTCCTGGTTTCCAACTGTGATACAGAGCAGGTTCAGTGAGCTTGGTGCCCGCAAGAGTGTGCCTTCAAGACCCTGTGGACAGTAACAGTATGCAATGTTCCAGAAAAACCTGCTTCAAAACAAAGTGTGATTTATTTGCCAAAAGATACACAGCAATCAGAGAAATGGATTTAAAACTAGAGCCCTGTAGCCATACTGTTTTACCTAGGTTTGGCTTTCTGCTCCATCCCCTAGATAGACCTGACTTATCCTTGGTGCCTCTGTTCTCTTGGGGACCAAGTTATAGGATTTCTAGTGTGGATCCTGACTCTCAATCAGCTTGCTGCAGCTGACAACTTAACCCTTCACTTTCTATGGGGCAGATCTTTTGAATGATCAATTCTTTTGATTTCCAGATTTTCAGCCTTGGCAAAACAGCTATGTGACTAGGGTTGTGGCTGAGGTGTCGCTTCTTCACAGCTGGTTATTCTGTAGAGGGTTTGTTGGGATGCTCCTTTTCTAGCCCATTGTGTTGCCTTTCCTGCTTTGTGCCCCAGGCTTTCCTGTTTTGATCATGCTCCTTAGTGTAAATAACCAGTGGTATGCACCACAGCCATAAAAATAATACAGATACGTCCCAGCTCTCCACAGTCTCCACATTGGATTATTGTAATTCACTCTATGTGGGTCTGAAGTTGGAAGTAATTAAGGGTTAGCATACAAAGTGTCATAAAAGAATTACAAGCTATATCTGATGGAGACCACATCCTGAACTCTTCTTCTGGCCTTGAAACAAGCCCCTCCCCCCACCTGGCCAAACACATTAGAAGCAAGCTCCTCACAGACTAGACACACCAAATCAAAGCAGCACCAAACCCTGCCAGATCAACATATGCAAAATCTCCAGACATATCTCCACTGCTACGATGATCAGCACCATTCACCATTCAAGACCCATTGGTCCTACACCAGTCTACCACAATACATGATGTACCTCACACAGTGCATCAAATACCCAACAACTATTTGGCTGAAACCAGACTTTCTCGAATGGACTCATGCAGCAAAATGATAAGACAAAAACACCATATCACCTGTGTTTGAACACTTTTCACTTTTCTCAGTACTCGTCCTCAAAGGAAACGAGCACAACCCCTTCAAAAGACAAGCCTGGGAACTTAAATTCAGAAGCCTGCTAGACACTAAAACCCATGGACTCAACAGACACACTGGCTTTATGGCCAACAATTTGTAACATCCTACTGCTTTCTAACCCTTAATTGCCCAGTTCATTTTAAGTTGTCTCCTACAGCATATGCAAACCCCTTGTACTTAACAATCTGTCCCAACGCGTGTTTAGCTTAGGTACTCTGGTTTCCTTCCCCAGAGCTGAAGAAAATCTCCGTGAAGCTCAAAAGCTTGTACATTTCACCAACTGAAGTTGGTCCAATAAAATATATTACCTCACCCAGCTTGTCTCTCTAATGTACATACTATTATTTAAAATAATGTGTTGCCCATGCACCATGGCTGTTCTCACACAGGATTGGATTTTACATCAGACATGGATGGGAAACCCCCAGAAATTGGAAGTATCAAGACTAAATCCTAGTCTCACTCAAGTTAATGTAAATGTTATCTTACTCTTTATTAGGATAAAGATTTACAAATAGATTTTTTAAATTAATCTGTTAGCACAGCCAGTTCAGTCCTTTTAATTTGCATGTTACATGACATAGGGGCCCAGAGTGTGGTACAGAGAAACACTTAAAGAATATATTAAAAACTTTAAAGAACCATGTTGAATTAAAAAGTCATTAGCTGAGACTTGAAGCTGAACAACAGTCAGATTGTTGAAATGCTTTCAAGCAAGTTTCAAAACCGCTATTTAAGTGGGTTCCCTTGAGCTGAGCTGTGTGAAGAACAGTTTCCTGCACCTGTATTGAGCCATTAATTTTGTTATGGAAATATTCTTCTGCAGATAGAAGCAGAAATGAATTTGCCTGAATAGAGCTGTCCCATTCTGGTTACTGACAAAAGGACAAAGTTATCATCATCAAGGTCAAATTGATTTTAGAGTAAGGGCAGCAACCATTTTTGTTATTACTATTGCTGCTGTGTAACTAGCTGTGGCTATTATTTCCTGAGTCCCTTTTATTTTTGGACTCTGGTTGTGAATACATTAGAGCCTGTCCATATAAACTGTGCTAATGGAGGTAGTGGCTGTTGTCAGGGTGGGCTACAAAAATTTGAGATGGCACCCTCCTCAAATTATCCAGGTCTGAATCACTAAGAAGCTAGCTTTCACCCACAAAGAATTTGGAGCCAATTACCACTGTAGTCAAAAACAGTTTTTCAATTGACCTCAGTGGATATTGGATCAGAGCCAAGTAGAGCTATCTTTACAGTAAATGCCAATGTAGACATGGATTCCACTGCTTGATTATTGTCTCCTGTTTCTGTTTTGATGTTAACAAGATTCTGATAGCTACAAGGAGTCAATAGTCCTCATGGAAAAAATAGCAGAAAATCTATGTTTCAAGGAAGTAGTGAAATTGAGCAATTATGCCACCCAGAGATGTGCTATAATGTGGTTAAAAGGGAAAAAAATACAAAGGAGAGCATCGAGCTACTCATAACATTCTAGCATATATTCATTTACCGGTATATGTTTCAGGAAGACAAAAGAAGCAAGTCTGTCAAATTAGTCTTCGTCAAAGAAGAGCCAAAAGGCAGCCAAGCTAGTGAATATTTCTTGTTAAAGAATTCCAATTCCAAAACATACCAGTGTAGTGGAAACAATTTACAAACTGGATGGCAAATCCTTCTGCTTGGTCCTAAGGATAAACAAAATATTCTCAAGTGCACTATCCATGATGAAGTATAAAATATTCCATATCCAAAAGAACTCTGTACATTAAAGAACAGTACTGAAGTTGTAAAGTCAAGCACTCAAAAAAAGGAAACTCCAGTATTAAAGCTGCCCATGTAACTTTGCTCCTTTGTGAATAATCATTATGATAGTCAATAAACAGTAGTTTTTCCACAGGACTCCTGTTTCTTTCCCTACTTATTTTCTCATGATGATTCCTGAAACTGATTTCTTCTTCCCTGCACATGTTAATTTTCTACTTTTCAATATAATTTATTGTGAGGGGGAAGAGTCAATACCCCAATTTGCTTCCTCACCCCAGTTTGTAGCCAATTCCATTTGCAAGAGTTGGAAAGGATAGTTTTATGTACTACAGTTCATTTTCCAGTTCTACCTGTGTGTTCTTAGGAAGTTTCATAGATTTTAAGGCTACAAAGATTATCTTCTCTGACCTCCTGCATGTAAGGATCTGTAGACTAGAACCAGGGTCTGTAAAGCCAGAGGTAGCTGAGGTTCTCACAAGGCCACCAGGAGCCTCTGCAGTACTGCAGCCAGGAAGCAGTTTGAAGTGTGGGCGCCACAGGAAGTGTCACCTGAGATACCCAGAGTGACAGTACTCTGAGGCTCTCTAATTGGCCAAGCCCCCTAATTAACCCTGGAAGGTGGCCCAGGAAATTTTTTGAGTAACCAAATACACTTTGGGTCTGCTGTAACTCTAGATCTCATCTTGTCTCCTGATCTCCAATCCCAGTCTGACCCTGTGCCTCCTGATTCTAGCCTTTTGCTACTTCTGGTCTCTGACTCTGGTTTGATTCTGATCCTGATTCAAGCCTGATACTATCTCTGGACTCTGGCCTGACTTTGACCCTAACTCCCGCATATAGAGTCTGGCACTAGCAATTTCTCAGTCCCCTGCTCACTGACTACTCCTTGATGTGTGGACCACAGCCCGGCTGTGATTGCTAGGCCAGACTGTCCTGGTCCCATACACTGCAATTGATTTGCACCAATTGATTCCTGCATCAAACCAATAATTTCTGGTTGAGCTGGAATTTATCTTTTAGAAAGACATCCAGTCCCTTCAAATGATAGGGATGTAATGATGGCCAGCTCATGCCAAGGTCCTTAGGCCCCAAGTGAACACTGATGAATGCATAACTGAGAACCAGTTTAGCTCACCTGTATGTTAGTATTAGAATAGGTATTAGATCTGAAAAAAATATATGTTTACTGTTTAGACTTTATGAAATGCTTGTAGGATGCTGCATGTATTAATCTCATTTAACATCTGTACCCTGTGATATAAGGCTATATTAAATGTTTGCCATGTCAACCTCTCTAACTGTGTAACTCGCCAAACTGGACAGAAGCACTAACTAATGTAAAGCTAGCTTCCTATATAAGGTGTTAGATTCTGCACACAAGAAGGTGCATTGAAACCAAATGAGCCTTTGTGAAATATCAAAGGACAAAGACTCTATAGATTATTCCCCTCCACACCCCTGAAGAGGAGATGTGCCCAAAGGCTTGTCCCATCAGCTTGAACTCTGGGGGAAGGGAATAAAAATCTGTGACAGGAAGAACTTGGATCTCTATGCTTCTTGGACTTTGGGAGGGGAAGATTTCTAAGCACTAGCAAGCTGCTTAGCCTGGGTTAGTCCTAGAGGACATGTAGAGCTTGTATATTGCAGCAGCTTCTATTACCTTATAGAACCTAAGACTGTAACTCATTTGTGTGTAGGTTTACTTGCTTTAACCTTGTAAATAACTCTCATTTCTTTTTCTTAATAAATTAACTAAATATTTATTTACTGTAGGATAGGCTACAGGAATTTTCTTTTGTATAGGATCTAAGGTGCAACTGATGTGGGTAAGTGACTTGTCCTTTGGGACTGGGATTCCCAGTTTAGGAGAAACCTGAATATTGTTGTGAGTTTTGCTGTAAGGAACCATTTACCACAAAGGCAAGCTTACTGGTGTGGTAAAATAGCTTGGAGTACCCAGGGGGATTGTCTGTGATGCCATGTTAAGGCTGTTGTAGTGCCTGAAAAGTTCACGCTTGATGCTTGGTTAGTGAAATCAAAGCACAGAATTCACAGGCAGTTTGGGGTTTGTGCCCAGCTTCTTAACAGTCTGCCCTGAGGATGGTACTTGTACTCCTGAGCCACTCGAGACAGCTTGAAAAGGGAAACCACCATGTCCTTAATTAACTTATTCCAACCAATTTATTCTTATCCCCCACCCCCCACTACAAAAATGTACATCTTATTTCCAGTCTGAATTTGTCTAGCTTCAGTTTCCAGCCATTGGATTTTGTTATGCCTAGACTTCGATGAATAACGAGGGTTTTTTTAGTTCTCTCTCAATTCCCCCCCAGAAATGGAGAATTTTTTAAAAATTGGTTAAATCAAACAAAAATGAATCTTTTTGAATTTTTTAGTGAATCAAAAGAGGTTGAAGAAAAAATTAATTTATGTTTTGATTTCAAGTATTTTTAATTTTTTTTTAAATTTAAAAATAAATAAAACTAAAAGCTTAGATAATGTTGAAACAATGTTTTGATTATTTTTAGCTGTTTGTCAGCCAAAATAATAGGGCAACACTGACACAAATTTGCAAATGTTTTGGTGTCACTAAATTTGCTCTTTTATTTAAAAAGTTTTAGTCAAAAAATTTCACTCAGGTCTGCTTAAATGTCATTTTGAGGTATTCAGTTGCCCCTTTGTGACTTTACAAACATTTATCTTACTACCGCTCTTCCAAGGCATGTGATTAAAACACAAATGGATATATTAGAGGAGCTTACAAAGCATTTCTCCCACATTTTCATTAAAATCACTCCATGGGCTTAGAAACTCTTGAGAGGTATCATATTGTAGGTTTTATGATTAAATACAGTAATCAGAATTATTTATGATCAGCAATATATTTTTTCACAAAGTATTTCTAAACTGATTTTATATTATGTAGGTTATAATGTTATTACCCAATAATTCAATGTTGCACTATTAAAACCTGAATTGCAATTACAATAATATAAGCATTAAACCCTAGGCATGTGAGCACTTCTATCTTAGCTTCTATAGCAACATTATATAGATGTCTTTGGATAACTCTACAGTTCTTATTACGATAACTATCTGCTGGCAAAAATGAATCAATTGGAGGCTCTTTGCATAAACTATTCCTTTAGAACACTTTAAAGTTTATTTAAAAAGCCATGTGTAATTTGGCAAATGAAACATTTTATCTGTAGTCTGGTGTTCAAAGTTATAGTGGCAATAAATATTTTTATCTTACTGATAATGTGCTGTGACAAGTTTAGATTGAGTGCTGCTTTGATTCACAGCACTGCTATTTAAGTCAGGCTACATAGAGTGGGGTAAGTTAATAAAGATGAAGTGGACATGTGTTTACAATATATTTCAAGTCCTTAAAAAAAAATGAAATGCTCAGTCTTGTTCAGCTACATACATCCTCCCACAGAGAATGAGGATCATTCCCAGTGTTTATCTATTTTTGCCTTATTTAGTGAAAAATAGTTATTAAGAACAGCCAAGAGTGAGATGGTTAAAATACATACTATATAAACATTAATAGTTTGGTCTTTATTCCGAAATTGCAAGAATTGCAGGACTCATTAGGCATTTAAGTCTCGAGATGCCCACCCACACCATATGCTTGAAGACTAGTAGCTCGGCAGAGGTGCTCAAATCTGAGCTGGAAGGGCAAGAAGACTTCATGCCTTACTGCACTGCATGAGAACTTGAATGTAAGGACTGCTCAGAGCTACTGTTGACAATGGCACAATAAATTGTGTTTCTGCAGCAGGACTTTTGGAAGTATTGTGTCTGCCTGAGGCACAATGCTTGTAGGAGCTCCTGAGAGGATGGCACATTTATGCTTCACTTCAGCTTCAGCCAGTGGCTTAAAGTAATAATCTGGCTTTATAAAAGTTGAAAAACAAATTTGCAGATACATATTTTAAGAGGCAGAAGCTTTAAACAAGCATAAAGGAGAACTGCACACAACACACAGTCAACCTGGGGAACTCATTGCCAAGGGATGATGTGAAGGCCAAAAGTATAACTGGGTTCAAAAAAGAATGAGATAATTTCATAGAGGATAGGTCCATTGTGGCTCGGTCTGGAAGACAGGGGATGGATCACTCAATAATTGATCTGTTCTGTTCATTCCCACTGAAGCATCTGGCAGTAGCCCCTGTCAGAAGACAGGATACTGGGCTAGATGGACCATTGTTATGACTCGATATGGCCATTCTTATGTTCCTGTGTTACTGTAAGATTGAAAATTAAAATGCATACAGTAAAAATAATCTAGCAGCCTCCAAGGATCTCAATTTGCTTTACAAGATTTATGAATCACTCCATTCCAGTTCCCTGTATCAGAGGTTTTATGTCCATTTTGAAGATGAGGAAACTGAGGAACAGACTGCCGTACCAATTTTAATTAGACTGATAGAAGCAGACCGAATTCAAAGGGAAGCCCAGATGCCAAGCTGCTGCATGTGTGATCTCCTGAGTTAGGTAGAGCTCCTGCTAAAGTTTCACAATATAATATGTGAGTTTGTTTCGAATACTGTCCTTGACTGTTTCACATAGGATACAGCCAGGTCTGTGTATACAGTGCAGGACTCTGATAATACGCCTTCTAGAGTTGTAGAGAGAAAATATCACCTTTTACTTGCACAATGCAATCAAATGGACTTATGGCAAAGCTAGGGGAGAGAAGTCCCTGAGGACTGAGGGGTCAAGACTCCGAGACCTCAGTTGGGGGAGACCCAGAGGCCTTTGACTAACCCAAAGAACTATCCCCTGCTGGACTTTTTATATACCTGGAAAGGGGCAGACAGAAAACACATGATCTGGCTGGAGGGCCAAGTCACGGAAGAAACAGACCCTGCTGACTCAAAGCGCCTTCAACAGGGGGACCAGGAAAGAAGAGGATCTGCTATGCCGTGCCTGACCAATGGGTTGTGCCTGTGGTGAGTGAGCTAGTTAACATCTTAAGAAGTGCAAGAAAAAATGGCTCATTTAAAAATCTTAGTGTATTCTGTGCACTGAGCTGTCAAAATACCATATATCCTTTGAGCTGTGTTTGTTTCTTCTAGGACGCCTTTTAAAGCTGATCGGCAAAGGAGGGGAAAAAAAACTTTGCGCAATTTTTTGCTTATTTACGATGGACAAAGTCTGAAAACTGTTTATCAAACTTGCTTCTTTTTAAATTATAAATTCAGGTCTTGTCTGTAAGGGAAGACTCTGGTGACTGCAGAACCAATAAAATAATGGCATCAGAAGAAACTTGTAACCAAACTGTTTGATTTTTTTTCTTTGTTTTTGTTAATATTTATTTGATTCCAATGGCTAACGAACATTTGGAAGAAGGGAGCCCTTTGTCAAAGACTCAACCTGTCTTGTTACCTCTTCAGTTACGTTGTGGGAGTTCAAGCTAAATATTTAGACCTTAAGAAATCCTTCTTTAAAACCAGGTAAAGCCAGACTTCACATTATTGATGAAAGAGAAAAGCAGAAAAAATAGTTACTAAAAACACCACCACAAATTTCAGGTCTTGTTTATGTATCATAAAATAGCAAAAATGGCACAAACTGAAATTAAAAAAAAAATCCTTCACAAGTCTCTTTAATCCTCCATCCCTATTCAACTTTGATCTCTTTGGATGGGAGAATACACGTTTGAATGACCTTTTGTTTAGTCCTCCTTTCGATACATTTTAGAATCTTTTGAGATTTCCACTTTTATTTTTCTCCATGTTCCAGGCTAAAATGTCATATGGAGTAAATTCAATAATTCCTACACTATGCATCTGCTTTACACAGCCATCAAAAAGGGCATCTTTCTTCACTGACATATTTGGAAACTGTAGTTTTTTGAACAAACACAAAAAGGCTCTTCAATAAAACAATATAAAGCTGTCACCTTCCACCCAAGCATAAGACAAAAAACTCAGAGTACATATTTCAGCCACTAGACAATGCACAAAACATAAAGCTATCAACACAAGAGACTGGAAAAGAGCCCTTTATTGGGCATAGAACTACATTCCAGATCCTCAAATGTGTTTAGGCACCTAATTCCCATTGACTTCAATGGACATAGACACCTAAATACCTTTGATGACCTGGGCCTCAGTGACTTGGTTAACTTTTCCTATGTCAAATGCTCATTACAGAATTGAGTGTGCAGGGATTGGAGGAGAGAAGAGGTATGATAGTCCTTGTTTAAGAAGAGAGGATCAAAATAACATCAATGAACAGCAGCTGGGAAGCCAGGGTGCAGAAGAAGCACCTTTGAACCTAAGCATCTTGAGCAAAGATACAGTCCATTGAAAAATTGGAAATTCCCTTAATAATACAGGGCATCTAGGTCACTAAGTCTCTCTGAAATGAATTCATCTAAATGGCAATAAATGGCACTAAGAAAAATGAGTTCACACTGCTTAACGCATTTCCATTAACGCACTATTCATTTCCCCCCCTCAAAAGAGACCGGGGCTAATAGCAGCACTGTGTCTAAAGATGTACATACAAACCTTGGTTGAGGTCACTGAGGGTTCACTGCAGTTAAACACTGTGACAAATTGGGAATGTTCTTAATGTTTTCTCTGAATACTGTGTGGGTACCTCAGTTTCCCCAATGCAGTTCTTAAGTATCTAGGTAGTGGGATAGGGTGTGTGATTGTTGCAGAGCCCTAGAGAGCCAGTGTGATGGTGTCTACACAGAGAATGGCTGACACCCTGTCTCCTGGCAACTGATGGCCTGGGCCCTTCCTCTGCAAGGGTGCCAACTGAAGGTGTTGGAGAACAAAGAGATCAGGTGGCCCCCTGGCCTGGGAAAGAGACAAAGGCAAGAGGAGGGGCGGGAGAGTTCCAGTTTGGAGCTGGCTGGGGAAATGGAGGGAGGCCCAGATGGGGCTCTGGCCTCCCTGCTTCCCAAGATGGAGGTGACTGAGGGGTCCTGTTCTCCGTACATACAAGCTCTGTTTTAGACCATGTTCCTGTCGTCTAATAAACCTTCTGTTTTACTGGCTGGCTGAGAGTCACGTCTGACTGCGGAATTGGGGTGCAGGGCCCTCTGGCTTCCCCAGGAGCCCCGCCCGGGTGGACTTGCTGTGGGAAGCACACTGTGTGGAAGGGGATGCTGAATGCTCCGAGGTCAGACTCAGGAAGGTCGAAGCTGTCTAAGCTTCTTGCCCTGGAGACAGTATGCTCACAGAGAGGAGGCTCCCCCAGAGTCCTGACTGGCTTCGTATGGAGTAGTTCCAAGCATCGCCTGGTGACTCTGTGACAAATGCCCATCACTGTCCATATCAGCTGACTCAGGCTTACTGGTCTCGGGCTCCAGGGCTGTTAAATTGTGATGTAGACATTCAGACTCAGGCAGGATTCTGGACTCTAAGAGCCTCACGGGGCCTATGGAGTCTAAAAATATGAAAGATTCCCAGGCCAAGATGTAATGTTTTATGAACGAATTATCAGATCTCTGTGAAACTTGGTTTCAGTGCACAGGTTTTTGATCTTTTGGGGTTTATTGGTATCTTCCTCTATGGGCCAAATTCTGTATTGTACCTTTTGCTCTCCTTTAAAGTCAATGGGGTTGCATGGGATTTAAAGCCCTACAGTAACCGGTCTCTGGAATTTCACTCAGATTTATTGGTTCAAGCAAACTCCTCAAATCAAATCAAACCTCAGATGAAACTTCCATGTCCACCTGATTTAATGATGACAAGATTTCAGCATGAAAGCATACCTCACCCAAGATTTTCAGGAACTTGGATCACCTGCAACTGGGCCAAGGTTCCCTTAAGTAGTCTGCAAGCCTTTTTGTGAACCCGGGCTGAATTACATGTTTGTGATACAACAACAGTTCAGGTGACAGCTTTTTGTGATTTTTGGGTTCCACATGAAAGTTTTGCTCAGCTTTGTCATTCATCTGTATAACAGTTTTATTCTGGGATCTCAAATGATTTAATAATGGAGCTAAGAATAAATATTTATTTAATGTTGATCATTAGATTTTAAATGTGCTCCTCCTTTCCTCTGGAAAATGACACTGCCATTGCCAACCAGCCAGGAAGCTGATCACCTAGGAAGCCAGGCAGCTGGAAAGCAAGGCAACTGGCTAGAAGAAAGCAGAGCAGCTGGAAAGTTGGCCAAGCAGCCAGGAGCCCGACAACGGGGAAATTGGATAGCTTGCCCACCAGCTGGGGAGACAGGCAGCTGGCCAGTCCACCCACACCATCCAGGCATCTGTCCAGGCAACCCAGGAGCCAGGCAGCAGGCAAGCTGATCAGTAGGCAAGCTGGTAGCCTTCTTGTGCATCACATAGCAGCTATTTTTCATCTTTTAGGTATTTTTATCAGAAAATAAAGGAGAACTTGATCCATCAAACAATACGTTAATATTTATGGTAAAATTGGATTCCCTTAATGATATTTCATCTTTTTATATTATTAAATCCAAGGAATTCAAATTACTACCTAGAAGGTGCTTTGTTGGTGGACCTGACAATAGAAATGGGTGAAATTTTTTAGATGAAACATTTTTTCACCAAAAATACATATTCAGGTAGACTGCAATGTTTTGCAAATTCATGTCAAATTTGCCTGAGGATTTGGCTGGAAGAAAAAAGTGTTTTAATTATTTTGGGGTTGTTTTGACATTTTCAAAATGAAATATGTTTTTTCGATTGTGTGAAACAAAACATTTAATTTAACCTAATTTTTTTTAGCTTTTTCATTTTGTCAAAAGATTAGAAAAAATTATATTAGGTTGATCCAAAATTATTCATTTATTTATTTATTAAAGTTCGTCCCCTGAAGTGTGAAATTGATTATGTGCACAGCTCTACCTAACAAATTCAAATAGGTGTTTTATGACAATAAATAGAATAAACCTATAATCCTTTAACTGTTAACTGTATGCCTGGAGTGTATAGATTTTGTTTCACATGTATTTTGAGTTTTAATTTTAGATAAGACATGATGATATTTTACTAGTTTTAGTCATCACTAATATAACATCCTCCCTAATTGGGTGAAAGGTGACTCTGATTGTGCATCACATAGATTGGATTCCCTGCTGTCCGATGAGGGCTTTTATTGTATTGTGAATGTAGAGGTCTCCTGATAGCACGATTATGTTTTGTAGTTCTTTCCCTTAAAATCATCCCTAACTGCTACTCACCTGTTCACAGACAGATGAACATTAACCCTTTTGCCACAACATCACACTGGGTTTGGCTGTAATTTTTATGCCATCATAAAATCCATCATTCAGAATATTTTTAAAAAGCCCTATGCAAGTCTGCTGGGATAATACTTTTAAATTGGATTTGGTATTGTAGGAATGGATTGGGAAAAAAACTGAAATGAAATTAAAATATTTTTCTTTGAAAATGACTGAATTCCATTATTTTTGGTGGATCCAATTGCCATTTCTTCCCTGAAATGTCTATTTACCTTGTCCTAAATGTTATCTCCTACTTCTCAAGCTGAAGAAGAAATATTTACTATGTGAAGTTAATGGAACGGCTATCCACTGAGCAGTCTTAACAATAGATGCACTATTTCTGCTTCTTGGCCTTTATGCCTATTGACCTCTGTTACTTTGTCTCTCAAAATGCAGGAAGCAGCAACCACTAAGTCTCCAGCACAGTGATACTCAGACTGAGGCTCATCAGCCACAAGTGTCTCTTTAATGTGTTTCCTGCAGCTCTTTGCAGCACATGATATTAAAACACAGTGTGATTTAATTATTAACCAATTTAAGTTATTAACTAATCAGGATGCTTTTACTATGTTATTAACCAATTGCAGTTGATAAAATAATAATATTTGGTCAGTCATTTTGCTGTGAGAATACTATATATTTCCCCTGTCATACTGTTTCAATATGAACATATAGTACTATAGTAAATGAAACAGTGAATTCACACTTCTGTGACTCTTTTGATTGCTAATTTGGCTCCTGAACCACTGAGATCTGAGTATCACTGGCCTAGCATGATACTTGTAAGCCAAAGAGTTTTAATTTTAAAAATTATATTACTCTATGGCAGAGTACTGATTCCATCCTACAGTTGCATTTATTTATTTATTTGTATCCATACGCTCACATTTAACTCCCATCTGTTTTGTTCTTCATCTATATGCCAGCAGCTTTCAGAAATTTTCAGCTGGAGGCCATTTACTATTATCTGAGGAAGAATAAAGAGTTTAAGTTATGCTTAAAAAGAAACTAAGCAAACAAAAAAAATCATGAGGATGCGAAAAGCATTTTCTGGCTGGGTTGATCGAAAAAAAAAAAAAGAAAGGAAAAAAGGCAAGCATTGTGTGAAATAACTGAAATGAGTCATCAAGAAAGCCTCAATATGTTTTGCAGCTGCCAAAGCCACTTCAGTTATTTTTCAGGGAAATAATTAACATGAAATCCAGCACTGCTTTTCAAAGATCAAATTGTAATTGTTTCCAAAAAGGCATCATTAATCTTTTATTGGTCAGAAGTCTGTGACTTTTCCTATTTGCACATCTTGCTACAATCATTCCTGCCTTTCCTTAAGACTAGACTGAAACTGAGTGCCTCAAGTCAGATTTCCAACTTCATATTTAAGTATCTAAATTAGTGGCCCACTTTTAGAAGTACTGATTGCTCAGCAGCTCCCAATGAAGGCTAAATGTGGACTTTGGAGCCTTAAGCTTTTGAGCCTAAGCCTAGATTTTTATAACAAGCTGCCCATTTGTTGAACAACGTGTCATGCAGAGAACATAAAAGGCCAATATTCTGTGAATGATACTGCGTTTATATAAGTTTCTGTGAGGAGATCAGTGAATTGGTGTTATGCTATAAAGCTGCAAATGCTCTAGGACCCAGTTACCTAAGAGCCCCCTTCTTTCCGGTGTCATATTGCTATAGTAGAGTTCAGTGGAAACATGGCAGTAGGAGCTCTCACTACAAATGAGACTGTCAGCTGGACACTGTTCAGGATATGAAGAATCCAAGACTAAAAGATTTGCTTTGCTCCTGGGTTCACCAGAGTCTGAATATGTTGAAGATTCAGTATGCTGTAAAGACCTCACTTTCCAATAGGCATTTAGGTAGGCTGGTATTTCCTAGAGGTAGAGATTGGAGGATGACTGATTTATGGTGGAATTTTATGGTATGATTGAGTTGAGTGTTTATTGCTTTAGTGGGAGACACTGTTAAGTGAAAATTGATATATATGTGACTCAGGGACCCCTTGGTGTCAACTGGCAGAGGGCATAAAGGATACATGATGGATTCCCTGGTCAGATGTCTACATAACCATGCACAAGAGGGTGGCATGAGATACTACCAACAGCCAGTAATGCCCGGGTCATCCTAATCGTTGCGAGATGTATATATGGATAATATTAAAGGAGTTATGCGTTTATACTGAAAACTGTGTTCTTAAGGTATGTGATTTAAGACAGGTCACCAAAGGTGGTGATAAGGTTCTATTCAGGCAGGAGGGAGCAGACACTTATCTCTCTGGCTGGTCACTGTGTACTGTGTGTTATAAAGTGTAAGTCTAGTTGCATTACTGTGCCTGAAGCTAATGAAGAGATTGTAAATTCACATGAGAGAAGATCTGCAGAAACACCCCCAAAAAACATCAGGGTGTGTTCAGTTTATGACTAAGGTCAATGGATTTGGGGGGGAATAACTTGGGGTATTAAAGTACACCTGGAGTTCTTCCCTGAAGACACAAATGCTCAGCGTGTTCTGCCTTATGTAAGGAGGGTCACAGCCAATCTGGCTGGAAAACACTGCAAAGATTTTGGGTGAGCAAAACTTTGTTAGAAGAGCATCTTAGTAATTAAATCTAGGCTTCAGAATGCACATTATGATATTATTTTATATGTAACCATTTGTTTCCAGTACTCTGACTTGCTACTTCTTAAATAGCTATACTTTGTTAAATAAACATTTGCTTGTTTTCACTATAAACATATCTAAGTGCTGTGTGTTAAATGCAGCAGCAATCAAAAGGGAAACTGGCAAACTGGTGTGTACTGCTTCTTTGGGAGCAGCTAATCTGTAAAGACAATGGGTGTCCAGTGGATCAGGGGCTAGACAGTCCAGAGGGATGCGTGGCAGGCTCGGGTGTTGGAGCATGCTTATTGCTAACTGCATAGGCTGAAGAAGCAGTGCTTGTATTGCCCATGGCTGGTGGAGTTGGGGAACTGACCCACAGCAGGCACAGCCAAAGCTTTCTCACGCTAAGGGCAGGTGGTTGTGAGGTGCCTCACAACCCTGGGATGTGTCACAGTATCAAAGTGCAGTACTGAAAAATATTTAGATTTTCTAATGGTGTGTTTTTAAATTGGAAATAGATAAGCAACACACTTTAAACATGGTTTGGGTTTAAAAAAAAAGCTGATACATTAGTGTCCATTTGTAAGTCCAGTTAAGTGTACATATTTTTAGTAACAGTATCAGACAAGGAAGTATTAGTTAGCATTATTGGTCTAATTCATTAACTTCCAGCATACCATGCCAGATCTCTAATGTTCCAGTAAGCTCACAGGTGGCTGTCTAGTGTGCACTCTTTCTAACTCTGTCTAGGACATTGTAAAGCTCATTTGCAGGCTCATACCAGAAAGCGGTTTTCATGGTCCTATGTAGCAGACAATATCCAAAACTGATGAGTGAGCTTTCTGACCCCCTCTCTTTGTTTCATATCAATGCAAAGCTAGAGATATTAATGTCATTCATTCTGTTCCTGCAAAGTGAGAGAGCCTGTTTTGCACTATTATCAAGAGCAGTGGGGGCTGTATTTTCTCCTTCTCCTAAGCTTGAACCAGAAATCAGAGTTTGCACATAAAATGTCTTTGTGAAATAGCGATCTGATTCAGTATGTGCTTTTCCTGCCGATACTGCGATGTGCATACTCTAATATAGACCAATACTATATTTTGCAGACAGATACTCCACCGCTGTTGTTTTGTTGTTGAGTTTCTTCCACAGCAAAGGGTCGGGTTGATGGTTAAGGTGCTGTGGGTTAAGTATCCACTATATATGTTTCCAATAACTGCCAATCTGCGCAAAAGTGATCTCAACACCATGCCAGTGATCCATTTCCTTTGCTGTGCATGGCTTTCCCTGAGCAATGATAATGTGTCTCTGTAAATGACCAAACTGCTGTCACCTTGCAGAATTTGCAAACTTCTTTCTCAACCCATCACAGCTTTGATTATCTTTTTTCTGTGCTCAGAGCAGAGTTTTGGCATAAAACACAGCCAAACCCAGTGTGATGCTGTGCAAAAGGGCTAATGTGATCTTTGGATACATGAACAGGAGTGTAGTGATTAGGGGTAAGGAGGTGATTTTACTTCTGTATACATTTTGGGTGAGACTGATACTGGAATATTGTGTACAGCTTGGTGTCCACATTTAAAAGGGTTGTGAAAAATTTGGAGAGGGTGAAGAAAAGAACCACAAGAATAATTTGAGGGCTGGAGAAAATGCCTTTAACAGTGAGAGACTTAAACAAAACAGATTGAGCTCTTTATCTAAAGTACTGGATTACAATTTATAAGTACTATCACAGGGAGAAAATACCAAGAACTAAAAGACTCTTTAATCGAGTGGTGAAAGGCATAACAAGAACTAATGGCTTGAAGATGAAGCCAGACAAATTTAAATTAGAAATTAGGCACAAATGTTTAACAATGAGGTGATTAACCAGTGGAACAATCTATCACAGGCTGCAATAAATTCTCCATCTCTTGATATCTTCAGATCAAGACTGGGTCTTTCTGGAAGCTATGCTTTAGCCAAATACAAGTTATTGGACTCAATACACAGGTAATTGTGTGAAAAGTAGTGGCCTCTGATATACAAGAGATCAGACTGGATGATCAAATGGTCCCCTCTGGCCATAAAGTTTATGAACCTGTGAATCTATCTTATTCTTTCCTCATGTTGCTTGCCTGCAAATATCAAGTAAGCTAAGTATTAATGACCTTTATTGTATATGCAATCAGCTAAAGCTGCTAAGCATACTCAGAAAACACAGCTGTGTCTCCTATCCATATTCTTGGGTAATATATCATATACGGATCTTTGCCATCAAGTTACAGTACAATTTTTCATTTAGGGTATCAATAATAAAATAATGCATTTGCATATGAGCTTTTAAAGCTTGAAAATTAAATTTGTAGTCATAAAATATTTTAAAATGAGCATGGTGTTAACAAACAATTATACTTGGTATTACTGTATAAATAGCAGGATTTTTTAATCTTGGACCTACTGCTATATAAGACTATTTTCATACTTGTCTTTGGAGACCAACTTGTTATTCCAAGAAGGAGGAGCTTAAATGTGAATAAGACTGAATAAACCTTCCTTACATTAAGAGCATTCACATCAGTAGAACTATATCAATTTAAGAAAAGGAGTACTTGTGGCACCTTAGAGACTAACACATTTATTTGAACATAAGCTTTCGTGAGCTACAGCTCACTTCATCGGAGAGCTTATGCGCAAATAAATGTGTTAGTCTCTAAGCTGCCACAAGTACTCCTTTTCTTTTTGAGAATACAGACTAACACGGCTGCTACTCTGAAATATATCAATTTAGTTAAACTGCACAATCCACTAATGCAGAGGTTCTCAAACTGTGGCCCCGCGGACCACCAGTGGTCCGCAAGCTCCATTCAGGTGGTCTGCAGATAGTTCCCTCTAAGGTGCACACCTGGGTGGCCACACAGGAGAGAATGAAGGATCATCCACCTAATTAGTGGAGCCGTGCATGTGTGGCTCCACTAATTAGGTGCCTGGGCCATGGTGCACATGTATGGTGAGAGGGTGGTCTTGGGGGGATTAAGGGGTACATGGGAGGGGGCAGTGAGAAGAGCGAATGGGGGGGAATTTGGGACATGCAGGGCTACAGAAGCCAGAGAAAGAGGCGACTTTCCCCAGCTCAGCAGCTGCTGCGGTGGGGGAGAAACCCCCATCCTTCCCAGCCCCAGCTCGAGGGCTACCATGGTGGGGGAGAGAGGGCACATCCATCTCATTAGAAACGTAAGACTACTGATATTAAAATATGAGTTGTGTGCATTTATTTGTAGAACAAAAATGTTTATTATTATTAGGGGTTTTTTTATATAGCGCTTTTATCCAAAGTGCTTTACAATAGTTAGCTAACGGTACAAACAACATTTGGAATGATCATTAAGTGGTCTGCTGAGACCCTCAGCAATTTTCAAGTGGTCCGTGAAAAAAAAAAGTTTGAGAACCACTGCACTAATGAAAATGGGTTACAGTGGTGCAAAGTGGGGCTTCTAATGGTAGAGTAGGCTATAAGATCACATTTTTTTGGTGCAATCTGTTTATGTGAGTGATGAAATCCTGACCCCACTGAAATCAATAGAAGTTTTGCCATTGACTTTAATGGAGCCAGGGTTTCACCTTTGGGTTTTACTGTGGGGGTAACTAAATCAATATAGTTACTCTGTTGTACATTTTTTTCAGTGTAGACAGGACTAATTCCTAAAAAAGGGTAGAGAATGATGGCTAAGCAGTTTCATTTTCACTGGACATTGCAGACATGCAGCGTCTTGCATTGCGAGCATGCATCACCTTGAACAGAAAATGAATGATCTTATAATGTGGGGGAAGGGTTGTCACTTAGGCTGAGACTTTCAAAGGGACCTAAGGCAGTTAGGAGCCCAACTCTTGGACTTTCTATGAGAGTTGGGTTCCTAAATACTTTAGGCCCCTTTGAAAATCCCAGACCAAATGCCTCTCAATTGCAGATGAAGGTTGTTAAGCAGACCAAAGTATGAGACAGCCTAGGGGTTTGATAGAAAGTAAAAAAACAAAAATAAACAAATGCAAAAAAGCCTGAAGGTGCTCTAGGAAAGCAGGAAAAGAAGGAAATGAGACAACCAGGAAGGGGGAATAAAACAATAAAGAAGGTATTAAGGGTGAAGGAGGCATTTGCTGAAGAATGATAAAATATGAAAGTTCAAATGTGCAGGCTGGAACAAGTTAACTGCTAGCAAAATCAGGGCTGGAACTAACAATCACGGAATTAAATGCCACAGCCAGGTCACAAGTGAAATCTGTATCTATCAAATGGGGGAAAAAAGAAAACTACCCCAACACTGCCTCTTACCTCATGGTAATCCAGAGAACTAGGCATAAACTACCTGGGGGACAGTCCAGATTGTCAAAACAATGCTAATCAAGATTTAATGAAGTCACTCAGAGCCAGCAGGAAAGATGAGACAGGATTATACAGAATAATAAATGAACACATCATTAGGCTCAGGTGCAGCATTCAGTGGAATTGTTCTGCAGCAGAATATGGAGTTGGGGATAGGCATGCAGCATTACATTATGTAAAGAGTGTTACAGGGTGTCAGGGTTCCTTCCCCACTCTGAACTCTAGGGTACAGCTGTGGGGACCCACATGAAAGACCCCCTAAGCTTATTCTTACCAGCTTAGGTTAAAAACTTCCCCAAGGTACAAACTTTGCCTTGTCCTTGAACAGGATGCTGCCACCACCAAGTGTTTTAAACAAAGAACAGGGAAAGAGACCACTTGGAGACGTCTTTCCCCAAAATATCCCCCCAAGCCCTACACCCCCTTTCCTGGGGAAGGCTTGATAATAATCCTTACCAATTTGTACAGGTGAACACAGACCCAAACCCTTGGATCTTAAGAACAATGAAAAATCAATCAGGTTCTTAAAAGAAGAATTTTAATTAAAGAAAAGGTAAAAGAATCACCTCTGTAAAATCAGAATGGAAAATACTTTACAGGGTATTCAGATTCAAAACACAGAGGATCCCCCTCTGGGCAAAACCTTAAAGTTACAGAAAACAGGCATAAACCTCCCTCTTAACACAGGGAAAATTCACATAAAACAAAAGATAAACTAATCCACCTTGCCTGGTTTACCTATACTGGTTGCAATATTGGAGACTTGGATTAAGGATGGGTTGGAGAAGATGGATTTCTGTCTGGCCTCTCTCACTCCCAAGAGAGAACCACCACGCAAAACAAAGAGCACAACAAAAACCTTTCCCACCGCCCAAGATTTGAAAGTATCTTGTTCCCTTATTGGTTCTTTGGGTCAGGTGCCAGCCAGGTTAGCTGAGCTTCTTAATCCTTTACAGGTAACAGCATGTTGCCTCTGGCCAGGAGGGATTTTATAGCACTGTATACAGAAAGGTGGTTACCCTTCCCTTTATATTTATGACACAGGGCAAACAACGTATTACAGATGCATACCATTGGGACAGAAATTGTCCAGGGGGAAATGAAAGTCATGATATCCAGAATTAGCTAAAACTGGAAACAAGAAGAATAGAAGGGCCAACTACTAGCATGTCAAAGGGCTATGAAATTAAAACCCAGTGGTCTCAGATGTAAATGGTGTTTACATCTGGTGACGTACTCTGTTCAATTTACTCAGTAAGTTTGAAATTAGTCCTGACTATAATCATTAGTAAAAGGCAGAGTGTAGGAAGACTACAAATTCACAAGGGCTATTTATTTATTTATTTATTTTCTGGTACTGCCTCAAGACCCCATTCAGGATCAGGGCTACATTGTGCTAGGCACTATATAGACAAAATGAAAGACAGCGGCTGCCCCAGTGAGTTTACAAGCTAATTAGACAAGATGGATAAACAAAGATAAACAAGCAACATGCATGCAATATCATTCTTTTATGTTTAAAAAGTCTACAAAGAAACCTAAATCAATGCATTATATTCCAAAGAGGAAATCAGTTGAATAGATGTTTTTACAACAGTTGTTAAAACACTAATCTTAATTATGTTAACTCTGTGGTGTAGTGCTTTAATATATCCTTTCACAGAAGCTGTCAGTTTCATGCCTGTCCTCCATCTTCGGGGTCGGAGGGGGGAAGAAATGTACATGAAGAGATTCCTGTACCATGTTACAGATGGTCAGTACTTGGTATGATTTCTTTTCTTTGGAAAATTCTGAATATTTGAAATTTCCTGTCATCCCAGACTGGAATGAAAAGTCAAAATTTCCAAGAAATTCCCACAGTATCTCAATTTCATCAGATCAGCATTTTTTGGCTAAATACAGTTCCATCAGAACATTTTCACTAGCTCGATAAAATTTATTTATTTACATTAATTTGAAATATTAATAAAAATATGCCTGTACAAGGGTCTATTACCTGAACAGTCTAACAAACCCGCAGCAGCATTAAAATAATCATTTTGAAAGGACCTCTACCAGCCTGCCACTTACAAAAAAGGTCCTTTCAACCCCTTCATCATTCTGGGAAGCAAACTGCTCTCTCTAAATAACATATTAAACAGATGTACAATATGGCAACTGCCTGTCTGAACAGGTGTGCAATTGTTCTTCTATGCACTTTCAATTACATGGGCTTTTAGGTGATGCTTAAGGCACTCAGTCAGCGAAATATGTTCTTGAACTTCTCTCTTATTCAGAAAAGCACTTATACATATGTTTAAATCTAAATGAAGTGCTTTGTTGAATCAGGGCAAAGAAACAATTTTGCGTCTATATAAGCGAGCAGGAACACTGAGGCAGGATATTCTTTTCAAGTATTTAATTGTATTTTCAGCATAATTAGTCACGTAATGTGCATCCATATTTAGTCAGTGAATTTGCAAATATACAACAACCATGATTTACTAAAAAGCACTTTTTTGTAATGCTGTCTTCTGGAAGTTACCAAATAATAATTTAATGGTTAATATCTGTTTTTTATCCAAAATTAGTCATTGACTCTCCCTCAAGGTGAAAAATCTTAGTTACAGTGCTTGTAACTAATATAATTGGCTGGGTCTAACAATCAGAGATTAATAATATCACTTTATGCAAAGATACCTTTGAGCATAATTGTTTAGATTTCACTTCCACCAGGAAGCTTTTGTGCTCTAGTAATTCAAAACTGTCTGAAACTAGAAATATCAAACTTCATTTGTTTGGTAGATCTAATTAAGACCTAACTTTTAAACCATATTTGAATAATTCCAATTAGTGGCTGAGAACTTGGTGAGAATACTGCAAAATATTTGTTTGAATTTTTAATTTCACTTCAACGATGATTGCATTCACTTGTCTTTATTTCTGCATACATTCATGCAGTTGAGTTGTAATGGCAGAACCATTTTCAGAAAGGGAGGTTCATGGTTGGATGAAAGATTAAGTGTACACAGGAAATGAATTTTAAATTGTCATGCATGAGTGTTTATGCCAGAAGTGCCAATTAAAGAATAAAAAGTATATAATTGATAAGATACATGGTATTATTTTTACTCTTTGTTTGGTACATCTAGAAGGAGAAAAAGGTGGAAAAGGTAGTTATCAAAAATATGTATTTTAAATGCATAAAACTAGAGTCGAGTGAATAATTCACAACTATTAAATTATCTGTTATTTTTCTATGAATTTTCATGATTTATTTCTAAGGGACATCCCAATTCATCACACATTTGTAAAGGACATACTGAATTTAAGCAGTTACAGTTTTAATACTACCAAACCATTTTTCTTCCGATGCGGTTAGATTTTAAATTTTAAAGTAGATCTGCAAAACAAGCTTACTTTGAAGGCAATTTGGTTATGAATATTTAGTATTGGCAAATGCACCATGAACTAATACAAGCTTAACAAATGAATCATAAAAATGCCCTTTAAAAACAGGTGGAAGACATCTAATATGTACATGTTGAGAAAAGACACATTACTGTCTACTCCTATACTATTTTGGCTATACAGGAAGCTTGATTGCTGTATAGCTGTATGCTCCTCTATATGAAATTTAGCAATTTCACTGGCTGGATTATTACTTGTAGCTCTCACTACAGCAGCATGCTTTGGCATCAACCCTGGTGCAGAGTTGTGCCTTAAAGGCCTAATTGAGTCAACAAGGACTCATGAATGTGAAAGATCTGAGAATACACAAACTTTCTGATTTAAATAAAACTTTATCTTTTAACTCCTTGTGATGGGATCTACAAATTGCACCTGGCTGGGATAGGGTTAATGATCTGCTGTGGGTTTAATCTGCCCTGCTGTGCTACACCTGCAGTAGGGGTCAGGCTTGGAGGGAGAAGTTGAAGAGGGAAGAGCACAGGTGGTTTCAGGGATGATTGGAAAAGAAAGCAGATGATTAGTTTGGTGAGAGAAGCTTGTCTGGGAACCCCTCCCCCTGTGGCTATTTCCTGTCAGCCTTGCTGAGGGAAGGTAGACCTGATGTGGAACTACAGTTAGTATCTACCTCAGACTTGCTGTCTGATAGAGCCTCCCTGAAGGAAGGTAGGCCAGATATGAAACTATGGTTTGCTATCTGTGCCTTGCTTGTGGCTAGGTAAGACTGCAGTTGGTGTCTTGCTTGAAGGTGATGACAGCTAAATAAAACCCTTTCTTGTTGTTTTACACCTAACCATTGGTCTTGGTAGGGACTTGACCTGAACTTAAGAGTGCTCTGGCTACTACTCCCCTATGTGGTAAAAGGTTCTCTTGATCAAAAGAAGAGGGGGTGGGAGGAATTGTATTTCAGTGTAACTCACCATAAGCAGCACTAGACTGAAATAAGTTAGTTTAAATGTAGCTGAAATATTGTCTTTTCCTGGTACATGCCGCTGGTAGTCAATGTTTGCTTTCACTATTAGTCCTGGATAAAATGCTGGTTCACACCTATTCAAATTCAGATATGACTAATGAGCAGAAACAACATGATTTCAGATTATAGCTGCCCTGAACAGGCTTTCTGGAGAGGGATAGAAACCTGGGCAGTCTGATGTAACGGAGGGCTGAAGCTGGCCTATTATCCTCAGAGTGATTTGTCTGTTTCTGTGCAAGGAGTAGCCTTCAGCTCAACTCAGTCTCTCAAATGATATTACAAAGCTTGTTTTCCCCCAACAAAGGCTATTCTGACAGGAATAATAACTGTTAACCTTTGAAAGTGCTTCAGTAAAAGGAAACAAGTTAGTCTAGTGTGCATTTATATTAAGTGGATTTTAGTGCTCAGACAGGCACAGAGCTGGAGAGTGAAGATCTCTAGCTATCTACAGAACTGATAAAGCACAGAGAATGGCACTGCATATTTCTTCTATGCTGGTCTCCTCAATCTCCCAAAAAATAGCTATGTCTTGGGACCATCTCTATCTGTCTAGCTGAAGCTTTTCTACAGTGCCTATTGCCACAATATCCTAAGCCCTGAATATGTAATTTAAATAAATTGTCCATACAGACCTGTGGAGGTTTGAGAGTAATTACTATGAAGAAACAATAATTAGGGTTATCTTTATGGGATTAAAAATGGCCTGCCATCATTCCTTGCTCGCCTATTTGTTAATATTTCACTAATTAAGGTTTAGTGTTCACACATCTGTCTAGAAGGAGAAAAAGGATGCTTTCAAGTACTGTAAGTACATCAAGATACAGGTACATGTTGTGAGCACAACATCTAATACCAATATTTTGGAACATATCATTTCATAAAGTATAATTTTTTCATGTCTTGAGCATGAAGACAGACTCAATTTGTCCTGTTTCAAGGACAATTGCTTACAAGAGAAATTTAGATTTTCATTGTGACACCCATATAATGGCATGCCTCTCTTTGCCCCCCCCCATCCCCCCAAAAACCCCAAAGATTGAACAGACGGTTACCCCTCCCAGGCACTCGCTTCTATATACAGTACGAAACAAAGTAAGCTTTAGAATGGTTGCAATCTGCTTCTAAAATGTAGTAATTAAGCACAGTAAATTCCATAGCATTAATAGTTCTCTACCTAAACCCATTGCATTGCTTTTCATGCTTTGGTGGTTTTGTTTTTTGTTTTAAGCAGGCCCCTGTCAAGCTAGATCAACACAATGACACAGGGAAGTCTATATAACTATATAGTAACTTTACCTTACTGATCAAGTCCATATACACTATTCACAGAATTGTTACATAGCAGCTCCACATCGTACAGTACTTACATGTTACACTATTTACATAATTTCCCTCAGCAATATGACAAAGCCCATTGCTTCAGGGAAATGGCTCAAGGCACTGAGCTACAGCTGCTCTGTTTCCCCTTCAGCTGTGCGGCAAATGCCTCCAGTAGTCACCCGCTGTCCCACAATTGGTGAAGTTGGGAGGGTTAGAAAGAGAGGCACTCTGGAAGGTCCCAGGTCTGTTTGCCAGACACCAGAGAGATCCTAAGGCTGTAGGGGAAGCAAGATGGGTGCTCACCTGCCTCCACCTGAGCCAAGGAAGGTAAGTGCTAAGTACAGGATAGCTCCCTTCCTACCTCTCACATACCAGAGTTAAGGAATGCAGTTATAAAGAAGAGAGAAGGAGCCACTAGGAACCTCACAAAGGCATGCACAGAGCCCTGGAGATAACTGAGTGGGGAGGCTGGTATGCAGAGATTCAATTTGCAGGGAAATAGGCAGACCCTCCTCACCACTCCGCCCCCCCCCCCCCCCGGCCCCAAACTAAAATTCTTTTTCTCTCCCCATAGCTCTCTGCAGCATCCCTGCTATGTTTGCCTAGCTACAGGGCTGGACAAACATCATGGCTGTTGGCACAAAACAGCTCTGCCATCCAGAGATATTAATCTCTTAGCCAAGCACCATAAGTTTTATCAAACAGCTTGGTAAGCACAGCTTGAAAAGGTTTTCATTCTGCTCACTCCCAGTGAGACGACCAAAAATAGCTTGCTGCTATGCATTGTAAAGCCTGCAATGTCAGATCTAAATTGCTGATTCTCCTCCTGCCCCTTGCCCCCTGTAGATTCAATCCTACTAAGAATCTTCAAATTGTTTGTGCCTAGCTGGAGGCTTCTCTCTACATTCTACCAGTTTGTAGAAGGTATGAGATACCCTTCCCATTACAAATAGTGTAAAGGCCAATATGTGGCACTAATTACTTTGAATAGTATCTCACAGCAGGCAGAGCCCCTTACTTACAAAGTGAGGCATTACCTTTATTCACAGGGAGTATCTCACAATCTGGTCCTGAGCTCTCGGCTACTTTTCTTAAATGTTTCTAAACATAATTTTTTGAATATTTTCAAATACTGTCCTATGTCTGTTCCTGTATATAACTTCCTAAATTCTGTTCAGAGCCCACACTAGGGTCATAGGCCGAGGTCCAGGCAAATCTTCCTTTTCTTATGTCACAGTTCAGGGCAACAGCATTTGTATTCCCTCTTAATGGTCCAGGAAGGGCACCCACTCTCAGGCGTCTAGTTCCTCAACTGTTGCCTTTCATGGGTGGAGACCCACATTTCTCTTCCTTTTTACTGGGGTATTCCCAGATTGTGTAGTTTCCCTGCTTACACTGTTGTTCCCAGTACAAACGATGACATCTGCTTGCAGTCTCTGAGGTGAAAGATAACAGTGTTTGTCAACAGTTCTTGCTTAGAAAGAACATCTCACTCTTAAGGTAAAAGAATTACAGAAAACCTACTTAAAAGAACACAAGAATCTAGGCACATGCTAATAACTTACCTGAGTTAACACTAACCCTGATATGGATTCTGGTACGAACAAGCCAACCCCCCATGCCAGGGAGTTCTTGTGGTTTCAAGTTCATCATACTTCAGCTCAAAGCAAGCACCCAGACTTATGGGGCCTTAATAGGCCCAGTCCTTCCAATTCTTCCCAAAGGACCGGGGACCTCCATGGACCGGAGGTCTTGTCAGTTTGCTAAGAAGGCCCTGAGTCAGTTCAAAACCAGGCTATTCATCCAAAAATCCTTTCTTCGTCAGTCCTTGGAGAATCTAGTTTGAACTAGTATATTCAAACATTTCAGGGCGGGGTGGCTTCAAAGGTAAAACCAGAGCAATTACGTCAACACATACACCCTCCTCCTATGGGGACCCAGTTAATCTTAAAATTTCACGCTGTCATAGGATCTTGTGAAACAATCTTCACAATCCATTCCAGGGATTGCATTAGTCTTTTCTTCCTGCTAAAGAAATTCCATACAGTCTCACAATAATACATAAACATTTGCATTTTGAAAACAACAAACCCCAAAGATGTTAAAACTAATTCAATAAGGTTTAAGTTAAATTGTTAGTCTGTCACAATGTTCAGGGTCTCTACTAGGACCATATATTAAAAAGAGACTTTTTTTATCTGAACCTCCTAAGGGTGTTTTTATCTGTTATAATGAACTATATCTAAGTCTAAAGCTACAGAAAGCAAGACGCTTGCAATGGAAGCCTTGTTAACAGTTCTACCATGGCTCATCACTCATGCTACCATCTTTATTGTCCTCATTTCCAAAAGCACCAACCCCAAATATGGTGTGTTAAAATCAAAAATTCCTTGGGGCTTCTGCAATTCCTGGAAGTTTAGCCATAGGTAGTAGATCTAAATAGTGTGTTTAAAATAGACTTTGGTTAGGAATTCTTTGACTACAGTGCGTTTTGTTTTGTTTTGTCTCCATTGGTAAAAACAAAAGTTTGCAACACAGGGTCTGGTTTGAATAATTTCCAGACTCAAAAGACTTAACGCTTTTGATGCTTTTGACACCCTCCGCCCCCAATCCAGTTTTCTGGTTCAAAAGACTCTTTTTGAAATGTCAGTTAATTAGTCTGAAAAGTTACATTAAAGTTCAGAATCCAAACCTGTTAATTGACCCCAACAGCTTTTTCATAGGTATGTGAAATATCAGTCCTGAGAAGGGAAGATTTATTGCATGATGCTAAATATGTATTTATTCGTAAGTACTAGGAAGAAGCAATTTGATACATTGAGTTGTAAATCCACACAGCAGGTTAAGACAGGAAAACTAATTTTCCATGCAAAGGCTTTGAATAAAATCTTAGCCATTTGCAATATTGGCTCTTAGTTATGGTAGATAACTATAAAGGAAAAGGCTTTGTTAAAAACTGACTTCCCAGGAAGCAAAGACGTTTGCAAAAAAACTGAAAATGGACCATGTTCAGGTACACTTTGCTTTTACAGGTATTTCAGTATAGTGCCAATTCTCAGAAAACTGGTTGGGAGGTCAATGACAAGCATGTAGCCAGACCAGATTGTAGGATACACTGAAAAACATGCCGATTGCTATGTGATCTAGGCATGCAGCAGCTGAATTCACAGCTATGGAATACAAAAATAGCTGCTGAAGTCTCATTATATCAGATGATTCACCTCATCAGCCACAGGGTGAAATGATTATTTGGTGCTTCTGCTTCACTTCTGCTTTCAAAGAAAAGATGGTCATTTTCCCTGTCGGTCATGAATGCTAGAAAGGTAGGCCAAAAAGAGAGAATATCCCCAGATAGGTAGAAACTTTGTTTTTAATTGTTGTCTCAGTGATGACAAGTATCCACTTTTTATACCTGGCCGCAAGGTTAGGCTGCTATATTAGTCTAACTGCTCCCACCTTTTTACATTTTTTTTTCTTTCTTAAAATTGTAAACACATCTGAAGTCAGCTAGGCCTTGGCTGAACTTCAGGGTCAAAGCTAGGACAAAATTCTACTGGATGGCCTACAAATTAGCTTGGAAGGATTAGATTTTTATCAGTAAATGTCAATACCACTGTGCATGCACAAACTGACAAAAAATGCCTATTTGTATATTTTGATTATCAATGGAAATAAAGTAAGAAAAATACTGCTTGAGAACTTATTAGAGTTTGACATAAGGATATTTACTCTGCATATTTTGACATGTGATGACAATTTGTTTTAACAGTTATAAAGCTTTAACTTTTGAATCTGTCTGTCATTAAACTGTCTGATTCCCCCATAATTTTGCACAACTGAAAATTTAAATCAATAAAAACTAAAATCTGTCAAAATTGAATAAATATAAATTCTACCAAGTCTACCTATAAGATTGGCATTTCAGTCCTTCCTTTATGGCACGCATATCAATTTTAAGTAGTCTTCTTTTGAAGAACGGGCTGTCATAAATATAAAGGGAAGGGTAAACCCCTTTAAAATCCCTCCTGGCCAGAGGAAAAATCCTCTCACCTGTAAAGGGTTAAGAAGCTAAAGGTAACCTCGCTGGCACCTGACCAAAATGACCAATGAGAAGACAAGATACTTTCAAAAGCTGGAGGGGCGGGAGAAACAAAGGGTCTATGTCTGTGTGATGCTTTTGCCGGGGACAGAACAGGAATGGAGTCTTAGAACTTAGTAAGTAATCTAGCTAGGTATGTGTTAGATTATGATTTCTTTAAATGGCTGAGAAAATAGCTGTGCTAAATAGAATAAATATTCCTGTCTGTGTGTCTTTTTTGTAACTTAAGGTTTTGCCTAGAGGGATTCTCTGTGTTTTGAATCTAATTAGCCTGTAAGGTATTCACCATCCTGATTTTACAGAGGTGATTCTTTTTTTACTTCTATTAAAAGTCTTCTTGTAAGGAAACTGAATGCTTTTTCATTGTTCTAAGATCCAAGGGTTTGGGTCTGTGGTCACCTATGCAAATTGATGAGGATTTTTACCAAACCTTCCCCAGGAAGTGGGGTGCAAGGTTTGGGAGGATTTTGGGGGGAAAGACGTTTCCAAACTACGTTTTTTCAGGAAACCAGATAAAGTTTGGTGGTGGCAGTGGAAGTCCAAGGGCAAAGGGTAAAATAGTTTGTACCTTGGGGAATTTTTAACCTAAGCTGGTAAAAGTAAGCTTGGGAGGTTTTCATGCAGGTCCCCACATCTGTACCCTAGAGTTCAGAGTGGGGAAGGAACCTTGACATGGGCTGAGGCTAAAACTCACAAAGTTAGGTACATAAATCCACAGAATGACTTATTGACCTCCAGTTCTACATAAAGAGATGTGGGTGCCCAATACTCTTGAAAAGGAGGCCACCTATTTAGGTGCCTAACTTCAGGTACTGCATTTGAAAATTTTGGCCTTATGGAGGCCAATGTCTGACTTCCTGAATAAGGACGGAGTAGCGATTTCAAGACCGGGCCCAACAGGAAACTCTAAGTGGTAGTATTGTCAGACTCTACATTTAGAGAAGGGAATTGGGGAGAGAATCTGGCTCCTTATAGAGCAATTGGCAATTTCTTTTTCAGATTCTCATGCACATTAGCAAAACTGCAGGGATTGTTGTCCAACACATGTTGATTAATTGTATATTATCTTTTAATTCATGAAAACATATCCCTTCCTATTAGCTTTTGAATAGCTCATTTACCGAAGCCTAAATATTGGCCTTAATCATATAACAGACTACTAGACTGTTTCTTTGAGTACTGATGCTTAAAACAAATAGGACTGTAACAAAACAATCACATTAGAATGTAAATAGTCCAAATGTGCTTAGTGTAGCTGAATAATACACAAGGAAAGTTAGAGGCATGAGATTAGTGTTGTCAAAGATACTTAGCCCTTTGGATATGAAATAAAACTTACTGGCATGTAGTACAAATTTTGAAACCTGATTAGTAATTTATTATCCACATGAAAACAAAGAACTGCAGGGCTTAAGACAAATTTTCACTTAAGACTAAGACGGTTGAAAATTAAACAAATGTAACTGAAATCAATTAAGATTTGATACTGAGATACCGAGAAGGTTGTAACAGCTATGTTTTTGAACAATTGTTTTTTTTTAAATAGAGAATTCCAATTCTTTCCTCTTTCATGAACTGTTTGTCTCCAGGCACAGGTTTATCAGTAAGTGACCAGGAAAACTGTATGTTTCCTTCCGAAATGTAGGCTAGAAGTTTCTCATCTTATTCTGGAAGTCAAATTATAACCATCCAAAACTTCCACAAATTAAACCTAGAAAAAATATTTTAAGGAAATACAAACAGGTATCAGTTGTTCACTATTCCAGACTTATTAATCAGCAGAAATAACTTTGGTTCAACTTTTCATCTATTCGATGTCTTTATTTTACTGTGACATTTCTAAGTGCCATCTTCTCTTTTAATTTCAGTCATTCATAGAGGAATTTGTACTGGTAAAATAATATAAATATGGGAAAATTCTCACTCATATTCCAGGCCGTTAAAGAAAAGAGTAGTGGTGATGACTGTAGTGGAGGCCTCCTCACTTCTCCCTATTAAAGCTTCATTGTATTCTAGATACGTTCTTATATCACACTCATCACCATAGTATTGAGCATCTTCCAGTAGTGCGTGAAGCAGCGTGACTAATATCTGTTATGAGGTGGTGGTTCTCTGATCCTCCATTCAGAGAGTAGAAATGTGTGCAGTGGAGCATCTTGGTTGTATAGGGTTTTTTAAATAAACCTGTTGCATTGTATTTGTTAGAAAAGCCAAAGTCAAAAATAGGCCTCGTGCTTAGAGAAGGTGGTGAGATGTGCGAAGGTCCTTAATTCATTCCACAGTCTCAGTATGGCCCCTTAATTACAGAATTTATGGAATATATACTATGAAGTCAAACAATGCTACAAATTTGTAGTTGGCAGTATCTAGAAATACTAAAGGGAAAGGACCAAAGACAAAGTTTGCAGGAGTAACGGAAGGGTAACACCACCAGAGACATGGGGGAATGTGAGGAGGGGGTTAGAATCCTAAGGGTCTGGGGTGGAGATTTGAGAAGATGGTGGTCTGTGCTACAATGGACACTTTGGTTTGGTCACAAAGAGAGTAGGAAGTAGGACAACTTCAATATTGTATATTGCATTTCCTCTTTGAAAACTGGGCCCTCATCCAAATGTGATGCTCTTATTGTAATATTACATCTGCCACCAAGACAAAATCTTTAATTAGTTAAAGAATTCCTTTATTTAGGGTACAGATGTCTCAGCTCAGGTTCTTCACCACAGAGTCACTGGCTAGAACTATAAATTTGAAATGAGGGAGGTAATATTTTCTATTTCCTAGCTGACTGATATCAGGAAACATCTCCTTGTGTTGTGATGCCAAGGGATGAAAAAGGTGAGGTTCTAAGGGTATTCTACACTTCATGTTCCTTATGACGGTGTGTTGAGTACTTACACAGCACACACCCCAAAATGGGTATACATTGATGGTTAGATGGTGAAGCACTACTTAGGCAAGTAGAGTGGAGACCCACTTGAATGCTTATGGTACATACCCTACACAGCGCTCTCTGCACCCAACCAGTGCCTCTCCCATCTACACTATTTTTACTAGTGTAGTGTCCTCCTGCTGGGAGGTGCCACAGCCTTTCCTCACTGTGGGGAGCCAAGCATCATATTGTGGATGCAGCATGCAGCTACACATATACTCCGTTAATGAGTATGGGATGAGGTGGATGAGGCTTTCTTCCGGCAACTAAAAGAAGTTACTAGATCACAGGCCCTGGTTCTCATGGGAGACTTCAAACCCTGATATCTGCTGGGAGAGCAATACAGCAGTGCATAGACAATCCAGGAAGTTTTCGGAAAGCGTAGGAGACAATTTCCTGATGCAAGTGCTGGAGGAGCCAACTAGGGGCAAAGTTCTTCTTGACCTGCTGCTCACAAACCGAGAAGAATTAGTAGGTGAAGCAAAAGTGGATGGGAACCTGAGAGGCAGTGACCATGAGATGGTCGAGTTCAGGATCCTGACACAAGGAAGAAAGGAGAGCAGAAGAATACGGACCCTGGACTTCAGAAAAGCAGACTTTGACTCCCTCAGGGAACTGATGGGCAGGATCCCCTGGGAGAATAACATGAGGGGGAAAGGAGTCCAGGAGTGCTGGCTGTATTTAAAGAATCCTTATTGAGGTTGCAGGAACAAACCATCCCAATGTGTAGAAAGAATAGTAAATATGGCAGGCGACCAGCTTGGCTTAACAGTGAAATCCTAGCTGATCTTAAACACAAAAAAGAAGCTTACAAAAAGTGGAAGACTGGACAAATGACCAGGGAGGAGTATAAAAATATTGCTTGGGCTTGCAGGAGTGAAATCAGGAAGGCCAAATCACACCTGGAGTTGCAGCTAGCAAGAGATGTTAAGAGTAACAAGAAGGGTTTCTTCAGGTATGTTATCAACAAGAAGAAAGTCAAAGAAAGTGTGGGCCCCTTACTGAATGAGGGAGGCAACCTAGTGACAGAGGATGTGGAAAAAGCTAATGTACTCAATGCTTTTTTTGCATCTGTCTTCACGAACAAGGTCAGCTCACAGACTGCTGCACTGGACAGTACAACATGTGAAGGAGGTGACCAGCCCTTTGTGGAGAAAGAAGTGGTTCGGGACTATTTAGAAATTCTCCCTTGGTGAATCCATGCTGACTGTTCCTGATCTCTTTCCTCTCCTCGAAATGCTTCAGAATTGATTCCTTGAGGACCTGCTCCATGATTTTTCGAGGGACTGAGGTGAGGCTGACTGGCCTGTAGTTCCCCAGATCCTCCTCCTTCCCTTTTTTAAAGATGGGCACTACATTAGCCCTTTTCCTGTCTTCTGGGACCTACCCCAATCACCATGAGTTTTCAAAGATAATGGCCGATGGTTCCGCAATCACATCCATCTACTCCTTTAGCACCCTCGGATGCAGTGCATCCGGTCCCATGGACTTGAGCAGGGTGTGATCGGGAATCCTCAGAGTTTCTCACAAAAAGAAGTAAGTACCTTTTGACTAACCACCTCTAGCGCACACCTTGGTTTGGGAGTCCCTGAGACACCCCCTTTTTAATACAAACCACAATAGCATGCACAGGCAAGAGGACTGAACGGGAGTGTTCGTAGCCAAGATTGTTGGGGTGCAGGGATCTCTGGAGGCGAAGGCTGCACTGCCATGTACTGAGCAACAGGGTGTGTGCTGCAGTGATTGTTGGGGTGCAGGGATCACTGGAGGTGAGCAAAATTGGTGAACAAAACTGGACCCGGTACTCTAGCTGAGGCTTAACCAGTGCCAAGTAGAGTGGTACTATCACCTCCTGTGACTTGCATACTAGATCTGTTAATGATACCAAAAACTGCATTTGCAATTTTTGCAAGAGTGGTATTGCTGACTCATGTTGAGGTTGTGATCCACCACAACACCCAGATATGTCTCAGTAGTGCTGTTGCCAAGCCAATTCCCCTCATCTCCCATTCCTCATTTGTGCATTTGGTTATTCTTTAAGTGAAGCACCTTACATTGTCTTTGAATTTCATTTTGTTGTCCATAGCCCAGTTCTCCAGAATATCAAGATCCCTCTGAATTTTAGCTCTATCCTCCAAAGTGTTAGCAACTTCCCACACTTTTGTGTCATCTGCAAACTTAATCAGTATGTGTTCTATATCCACATCATTTAATAAAGATATTGAACAAGACCAGACCCAGAACAGATCCCTGTGGAACCCCACTTAAGGCCTCCCTCCAATCTGATGTTATTCAATTAATAGTTACTCTTTTTGTTTGCGGATGTTTTAACCAATTATGTAACCATTAATAGTAGTTCTGTCCAGACTGCATTTCTCCAGCTTTCTTATCAGAATGTCATGTGGGACTCTGTCAAAGCCTTGCTGAAGTCCAGGTATATTATGTCTACCAAATTGCATCTTCATTTTCCTCTTCATTCATGAAATTGCATCTTCTTTCTTATTATAAATATCATGTATCAAAGTAAATAACCATGCTATCATAATGACTTATAAGTAGAGTACAGAATCAAGAAAATTTTAATGATTTTTTCCAGTTATCTTTAGGAACAACTTGACAGTGTATGAATTCAAACCTTAACATTAGTTGATTTATCCTATTGCTAACAATTTTTTAAAACTTTGTACTTCAGAATAACTGATATTTCTTTACTCTTTATCCCCTTTGGCAGACTCAGGTGATGTATTTAAATTGTATTTGGAATAGAGATTTGACATATATTGACAGTTCCAGATCCAGACTAACATGGCTACCCCTCTGATGCTTGACATATATTGAGACAGTTATGATGCCTTTAATTAATCTATAAACAAGTGACCAGAGAGACAATATTAAAAATCAGTGGAATAGGAAGCATAGCTTCATTTTAATTGGGTTCAAGGCAGTCTCATAGCTATAGAGATATCTAGATGCAGAAATTATGTGTGGCTCTTCTCTGAAGATCACTGTCAGCTATTTCCATAGGATGAGCAATAACAAAACAAAGGGACTAAATAGATTTAATTTGTTATTTAAGACAATATGAAGAATAGGTTTCAATGTTTTAGTAATTTTCCAGTTGCCCACTATGCATCTCCATGGCTGAAAATCAATAAAATTGGGAAAAGAAAATGTTGATTCTGGAGAAATAGGTAATGCCTGTCTTATCCTAGGTAATAAGATTAAGATATTACATCACTTAGATTATTCCTTCAAAAACAGGTGATGAAATTACTCATTTCTGTCAGTTTTCCCAATGGGAACTTCAATTTTGTTGAAACCCTATTTTCTGGTGGGGGGAAGAGAACATTCCATCTTAAATTTTTTTTGACTAGCGCCACAAATGATGCAGACTGGCAGGAAGCATGACAAAATTCCATCTGAATGGAACTACCTAATGTGATAGAATATGAACCATTAACAAAGATGGCATAGTTAGCAAAAATAGAGGCATGACTGCCACATAAACTGATTAGGAGCCAAACACCACTATCTGGCTATAATCAGTTACCTCACTTAATGCTATTAATTAGTTCTTTGTATTACAGTAGTGTGCAGAATCCCCAGGTACAGACACTATTGCTCTAGGTGCTGAACAAAAACAGTCCATGACCAAGTTTGATCTTGCTAAGATGAACCATAAAGAGCTTATCATAGCATGTTGAGTTGGCCTGTTGTAGGACATCCTACCCTGTGACAAAAGGGTGGCTCTTGTTTTGGACACTTAACTGGCTATGACAACAGTGCAGGTTTTTGGCAAATAGCTAGGGTTGGTCTAAATGTAAGACTAAAATAAATGCTTTTTTTTTTTATTTAAGAAAATTCTCTCCAGGATTACTTGAGGATTCACTGAGGGATTTTGACTGACTTGTTCTAATTCCAACTGTAGACTTCTGGAACAGCTTTTAAACATGTCATTGAGACAGATCTGTAGCTCGTCAGTTACATCAATTAGATGTAACTCCATCAAAGTCAATGAAGCTACACCGTTTTAGCTGAGGATCTGGTACAACAGGACCAGATGAAGCAATAACTCTTATATAATTTTGTGAAGTTCTTCTCACAGTTTTTCAAGAAGTTCCCAGCCCATACCTGCACTCCTCTCTCAAAAGTGAACATTTACTTTGATGTGTCTAACCTTAAGTGTTACCATGTTTCTTGGGTATTTTAGTCATACATTAAGATGCTTTCTCTCTAATAGGACATCTGATACTATTGTCTTCATATTTGAAAAAATATCAGAAACATGTTTTATTTCAAGTACATAGTTTAGACAGCAAGCTATCATGTCTTCCAGCATCTAATTTAAATGGGAAAAAGTCCCAAAAGGTACATCATAAATTCACAGTAATTCTGGATAAAGTTTTTTCATTATCTCATTTCATACTGTAATATTAAATATGTAAAAGCAATCAGCTTCAAATGCCCAGGGGACTATTCCAATTACTACTTTTTTTATTTTATTTTAAAGAGTGTGTCACTCAAGTCTGAGTGGCACAAAGGAAATGGTTGGCTGTAGTAGAAATGCAAATAGGGTCTTTTAAAGTATGTCCTTCAAAACACAATTTCAAGTGTGATTTTTTTTTAAATATATAAACTGAGAGAAGACATTTGTGGGAATAGTCTACTGCATGTATTTTAAGACATATGGAGGCCTGATCCTCTTCCCTTGAAATCAGTGGAGAAATCTCTCATTAGCTTCACTGGTCCAGGATTAGACCTTGAGTGCACAAATGTTCTTATATTTGGAGCCAAAGCTCTGCCCACTTTCTTGATCCAATCCTATTCCCACTAAAATCAATGGTAATAAGCCCACTGAGTTCAGCAAGGGCAGGAACAGGTCTTGTTTCAGTCTTTACTCTAGAAAACTTATCAATTGACTTATTGACATCAGGTGATGAAGATTTGCTGGAGTACGATTTGTAGGATTTAGCTCTGAATGTATTACTATTAGTGCTTTTGTCCATTCTTCTGCGAAAGTATTTACTTCTAGCTCTTCATGGGAGCTATTCATGTGTGCTCAGGGACAGAACTTAATCCTTATTTACCATTAAAGGCCTACTCCTATTGAAGTCAATGAGTCTTGCCATTGATGTCAACAGGCCCCTGAGTGTGTGAGCGCTTCTGAGCCCTGGTCCCTGTCTCCTGTATAAAGCATCTATGCAGTGTTGGTGCTATGTCAAAAATATTACTAAATTAAAATAAACTATGTTAATAGTACTGTAAGTTTCTTTTGCTTGGGTTTATTTAATCAAAGTAGAAATCACCTATGCTGGAAATAGGAAAATATGAAAGGACAACAAACAAAGTGTTTTAAAAATAAACAACCCAACCCTACTCTCCCCCTGCCTCCTCAGTAATCTGTGGACATATTTTATTCAGTACAATTATCATAAACTGACCTTTTGGTCCAGATGTTAGATGAGGCTGATCTGCACCAAACATAATTCTGCGGTAAGCATGCAAAAGTAAGTTAAAGCTTTAATTTAATGCTCCCCTGACTCTTCTGCCGGCTCAGTCCAGGGTTATGCAAGAGGAGCCTGCAAACAGCCAGTAGGATGGACTGAAACTGTAGACTGGTGTGGCTTAGGGGCATGCTGGTCAATCTGTTTTTTCCACCCATGTCCTCTTTCTCCTACATTCCCAGTAGAGGTGAGGGAGTGGTATAAGAGCCTCTGTCAGTTCTAGGCCACCGAAGGATAAACCTTATCCTAAACTGATCCTCCCTGGGCCAACTGAGCCAGCTTTAATGTTTGTTTGTTTTTTTGTTTTTGTTCTGACAAAGTGGCACAAAGCAGACATACCAGACTGGAGAGTCTATCTCTACTTGTTTACACATCAGTACAGCTACTCCCCTGCTAGTTGTGTCTTAATTCCCCTTACCATTACAGATACTTTTAGGGCTCTAAATTAGAATACAGGAATTAAGTTGCATTTTCAAGTTAATTTAAATTTAGACTTTTCCATTGCCAGAGCAAAGACTCGCATCATTTGAATCTAAATACATTTTCAATTTTTATTTTCATGGTGTGCAAAAATATTCCACACAAAAATAACCCCTGATCCCTTTGCTTTATTAATCCTCTTATTGGATGCAGTTATACAAATCATTTCTCAGGAGAAACAAAAGTTGCAAACACACTAAATATAAAGGTTGGTCAAAATTGAAATTTAGCTTCTATGTCACATAGTCTTGATCGGAATCTCTTCAATAAGTGGCACTTACTATCAGTTTGGAAGGCATGGCGGTAAATGAGTAAAATTGATAGCACAACTATTTGGAGGCAGAATATATAGAAAGTGTCAAAATTGCTATCACAGTTTGCCAATCTGATGTTACCATTCAGGAGTGTTAGAAAAAATGAGGAGTCCCTGTGGCACCTTGGAGACTAACAATTTTTTGTGGGCATAATACATCCTGAATGGTACACCCACTTTTTTGAGTGGAAGTGAAGGCCTGTATGTGCCCTGTCGATATTAGGGACACTTTTGACAAATTTCCCAGCATTGGTTCAGCTCCATGTAGTTAGGAACAGGAGCTGCTCCTTACGGAAGTCTGTGGCCAAACTTTCACTGGTGCAGGATTGAACCAGAACCTAGATCAATCAAAGCAAAGAACTAAGTGCAAGTGCAGGCTGATATCTGGATGCAATTTATGCTGAAATACACTGAATTTCTAAACAATGGGAAACTTTTCAGTTGCCTTTATTTGTGCTCCAGCATATGCCTGGTTATTTCAGTGACAGAAAAAATAGCATGTGTATATATCCTGCCACTAATCTGAGTAACTCAATGTACTTTAGAACATTAAGGGTCAGATTGAAATGTTAAGCATCCATCTATAGAAGGGCCCTAAGACTTCAGCTTTCAGACATTTCCCACCATTCCAAGTGGTGGGGCTTCCTTCATCCAGTTAAATGAACATGGGGGTTTTTACCAGATGGGATGAGGGAGGACTCAGGACTTCAGCATGGATGGCCTAGTCTTCAGTATCTTTCACTATAGCTTTCCAGGATGTGTTCATGGATAGCTAAGTGAACACTCTCAGAGGGAGGTAATGACCCATGCCTCCTTCAGAGTTTTGTGTGTTTTTTTTTTCCCCACATGATTCTACTTGTGATAAACCCATTAGGCAACCATATATGAGGTTGATCCAAAGTCCATTAATGTCACTGGAAAGATTCTCTTAATATGAGCTGATGCAATTAAAGATTGTATTAGAAAGCAAGTATACAAAGGGACAATTAAAATTGTGCATATAGTCTTACCTTGCCAGTTCCTTCCTTTTGACTGCTTCACTGTATGTCAATGTTTTCTTAATGTAGCTTGTAAAACTAATCTCATTTTAAACAACCTTTTGTAAAAAAATTGGAGGGCTCATTGACTTATTATCGTGTATCATTCTTAATCTTGTACATTGGAAGAAAAACATAAGCCGCAAAATATCTGCCAGTAGGGTCTATTGTTTATCCCTTACTCGGAGGTATCCAAATCTTTGCTGGAGATACTATAATATTTCTAAAGAAAATGCCTTATCCTCTGAACTAGATCGGGTTAACCCTTCTTGTACCACATTTACCTTAGCTTGTTTCTATGCTTATCTCCTTGTTGCCAACTTCCATGGCAGAGAGCACCACTTGTACTTACTTGTCTGTTCTATATCTGCAAGCTTTTCTTTCCAAACCACCTGTTCTCTCGAAGGCCTAATTTCCTCTAGCCAAGTTCACTAACTGGGTCCTCTGTGTACTGGGTAGAGTGCATGATTGAAGCTTGACCAACCTGTCAACTATTAACACAATTTGGGAGTTTTACCTGGGAAAGAACTGCAAATTCCTAAAGACAATTCTTCCCCTGATTCACACCTCTATCAAGTCCTATTGAGTTTAATGCTGAAAATTCTGCATCATTTACAGGGGGGGGCAGCTCCCATTTTCTTCAGTGGCAAATGTACCCTTTTGCTAGGGAAGAATAAACCCCTTAAGCCCTGATCCCACAAAGACTTAGGCACATGCTTAATTTCATGTACAGGAGGAGTACAACCTTGTTATGGGTTGGGCGTAACCAATGACTTTAGATCATCCCCAGTGGGGGAGGTTTAGGTTGGATATTAGGAAAAACTTTTTTCACTAGAAGGGTGGTGAAACACTGGAATGCGTTACCTAGGGAGGTGGTAGAATCTCCTTCCTTGGAAGTTTTTAAGGTCAGGCTTGACAAAGCCTTGGCTGGGATGATTTGATTGGGGATTGGTCCTGCTTTGAGCAGGGGGTTGGACTAGATGACCTCCTGAGGTCCCTTCCAACCCTGATATTCTATGATTCTATGATCCTGAACTGAATAAATGACTAAAATAACAGTAGGCTCCAACCCCAAAACTCAGACACATGCCAAAAAGGAAGGCAAATGTAAGGCTGCCCAGAAACTTGAACTACATGACCTGGATGGAGGGGGTTTGTGGTATGTGACTGAAGTGTAGGGTTGTGTTAGAGACAAGCTGGACAGGCATAATGTGAGAGACTTAGAGGAGGCTTCTGGTACTGGCAAGACTCAGGGCTGTAAGCAAAAACTGCTTCCTCTTTAGTTCCTTCTGTATTTAGGGAAAAAAATGACTTTGTGTAGTTTTGTAAATAAACAGAACTGCATCAACGAAAATACCTGACTCTCTCTTACCAGTTTCTCCTAATTGGAACAACCCACAACACCCCAAATATAGCTAACTGCTTGGGTCAAAAAAGTGTAATGACACTATCAATCCCTCACTTTCATGTGTATTATTCACACATTAAATTTTAAAAAAAATCTTCTGAAGCCGCAGGCTAAATATTTTTCAGATGGTAGGTATTAGAGCCTGGCTAGTGACACTGTGTGGTTACACACTGGCTGTACTAAGGAACGTGGCACGCAAACACACGATACTATTATGGACATGTCACCACAGGGTAGTTTGGCACTTGCTGGTGTATTTTGCTACCCTTTTGTATCCTGGAGGAGGCTGTAGCTCAGTAGCAAAGGGGTGATCTCTGTGTAGGCCACCTGTAATGTGCTTTGGTGTTATGCTGGAGGAAAGGTATAGAGTAAGTACAAATTATCAGAAGTTGATGCTCATAGTACCGCCTCTTTTTCTTACTCATTCCTGGTTTCATTCTTTTGTCAAGGAACAGCAGCAGAATCTTCTTTACAATCAGACCATGTGCTTGGCCAGTGAGGTCTCCCCAAAGAAACCACTCATCACTTGTTCAGTACTAGTTTTAATTGGAACTCTCATGATCCATGTCCTTGTGTGTGCTCTGTCTAATCTTCATAAGAGGTGATGATGATTTGGGCAGCACAGCTTTAATAGGACATCTTTAATGTAATTATGCAAATCACCATTCAGCTAGATTTTCAGGATGTATCTCATCCTCCACCTGCTAAATGGCAACAGAGCAGAAAACAGCAGCAGAATAGAGTTCTTCCTGCTTTGCATCATCACACTTCAATAGCCTTTACTATGCTTTTATTATCAGGCATCAGATGTACACCAACACCTGGATGAAAAAGCTTGCCATGGGCTGATAAAAGAGAATTTAATTTGATAATTTTAAAGCCCAGTGTTGAAGAAATCTCGTACTCACATTGTCCATATCCCAAAGAGATTGTCCTTGACTTACAGCCATGTGCTAATAAAGACAGAACAGCAAAGTAATATCTGGCATATATTTCCAAAGAATCCTCCACAGACTTCTCCTGTAATGGTACCAGATATATTCCAAACTCTAACCCATCTGCAGTAAATTACCCACTTTCCTCACAAGCAGGCATAAGCCCAGTGTCATAAGGTAACTGAACTTTTCTAGGCCCCAAGCCAGGAAAACACTTCAACTTCAGTGGGACTACATATGTGCTTAAAATCAAACACGTTTAAATGCTTTGATAGAATCCTAAATAATGGTCTCCTCTGGTACTCCAATTAAACCCTGGGTTTTTGAGCCTGCTGGCTTTCATAGCTACCTGTATGACTTCTCTTGTTTCTACACTTTTACAGTAGGGCATATTGGTAATGGCCCGGTCCACTTTTGATGCTTTTGTTATTGGCCAGCAGCCTTCTACTATTTCTATCAGTACCCTTCAGGGAAAATGATTGCCTTTTGTTAATCATGTACCTCAATGTTTGATATTATATAATCACTATAGATTAGAAACTGCCAGTTGATGATTAGGCTCCATGTGTTTTTTCATAGGAAATGTGCTTCATCATTTTAAAATAGTCCTAAATACAGCTCACTGGGAATTTTTCAACTAATACCTACCTCTTCATCAGGTCTTCAAGTCTCCCTTTGTAAAGCACAAGTATTATCCCTTGTACATATGGGGAAACTGAGTGGAGGGGTTGCCCAGCTGGTCAGTGGCTGAGCTGGGATTAGAACCCAGGTCCTCTGAGTGCCATACCAGTGCTCTATCCACTTTTCATCAAATGTTAATTCTTTGAACCAAAACTTCACAAAACTGTGTGGTTTGGGAATCAGGAGATTTGTCAAATATTTTTGTTTTGATCAGACACAATTTCATTTTGGACATTTTGGCAAAAGCAAATGATTGGATACGCAAAATGGCCTGGGGGAGGGGGAGAGAGGGGTGAAGAGGACATTTCAAAATATACGAAGTAAATATCCTTAAACTCCAAATTCTCAAGCAACATTTCTCCTTCGTTGTTTATCTGTAATGGAAATATTTTTTTTCTGGTTTATGGGTGTATGGTGGAATCAATGTTTACTGCCTTTACCAATGAAAACCCATATGTACCCACCAATGTAGGATCCAGTACTATAGTGGGATCTCAACTTAGTCTTTTTACAGTTAAGGAAGTCTCCTGGAGATTCTCTGTTACACCTATTAAAATGGCATTCCTCAAATTATAACATCAGCTTGGCCAATGACTGAACATCGCCTATGACGTTGCACTCCATATGATTTTATGCAAATATGCTAATGAATGTGCATATAATGTAACTGGAATATGCTTCATGCAAAAGGTCCCAAGGCATCATTACAAAGCTTATCTATTGAGTGTGGTCATCCTATTTGTATAAATGCATCATTCTTGTATATGAAACTAGAAATATGAAATATAACTGATGTCCTATTGTAATTATGCAAAGTGTGGCCCATTAATGATGGTTTGGAATCTTGATGGCTCCCATCAACTAGGACAAATGGCTCTATTTACTTGCAAGCTATCCTGTGAGACCCCAAGCCTTCATTCTTCCTGGCCTGACACACACAAAATGTGACCATGTCACCTGGTACTGGAATCCATCTTACACCTGGTGCTTTTCCATTTAGAAGGACGGGTGGGGACCCAGAGAGACAAGATCCCTGCCTTGTGCCAAAGCTATATGAGGGGATGGAACAGAACAAAGGAGGTTCCAGTAATGAGAAATCCCCTAGTTACCACCTGAACTGGAGTTAACAAGAACTGTACCAGGGAAAGGATTGGGCCAAGACTAGGAAGGAGTCCAGTCTGTGAAAGAAGCTTATTGGAACATCTCTGAGGGTGAGATTTTTATCTGTAATCAGTTTCTTAATGTATTAGGCTTAGACTTGTGTGTGTTGTTTTGTTTTGCTTGGGAACTTATTTTGTTGTCTGTTACTTAATATCACTTTTTTGCTTATTAACCCAGAGTAAGTGATTAATACTTGGGGCAGCAAACAGCTGTGCATATCTCTCTCTGTGTTATAGAGGGCGGACAATTTGAGTTTACCCTGTATAAGCTTTATAAAGAGTAAAACGATTAATTTGGGGTTTGGATCCCATTGGGAGTTGGGTGTCTGGGAGTTAGAGACTGGAGCACTTGCTAAGCCGTTTTCAGTTAAGTCTGCAGCTTTGGGGGCATGGTTCAGATCCTGGGTCTGTGTTGCAGCAGATTAGCATATCTGGCTCACCAAGGCAGGGTTCTGGAGGCCCAAACTGGCAGAGCAAACAGGCTCAGAGGTAGTCTCAGCACATCAGGTGACGGTTCCAAGGGGGTCTCTGTGACCGAACCCAGGACACCGCCATTCACTATCTTTCACAAAGATAAAGTGCTTCATCCTAATCCTCCATAGGGGTAGCTGACTCTCACCTTTTAATCAAATGATTAATTTGCCAGTATTTTTTCCTTTAGATTGTCTGTAGGTGAGTCAAAGCTGCACGTTAGCATCTAGAAGAGCTCTGGCTTATCTTAACATAACCAAAGAAAGTCTCCTAATCACTTCATTTTATATGCAGACGACAACCACTAGGGACACAGTTTCTTCAGACATTACGTAGATATGCTAGGGCTAGCCTACATTTCTACTCAATCTGGAGCTGAACTCTGGATTGTCAGACTTTTATAACAGTGAAGACTTTATGGATCAAAGTTGTGTTGCATAAGTATTGACTGATTATGCTATAGGAAGAACACCACATTGTTAGGATAATGCAACTAATCTAACTGAAGTATAGTAACACTAGTCCCAGTCTAACTTTTTTTTTCAGGTTCTTTAGTTATTTACACTTCTTGCAGACATGAATGGCTGTGCAGTAACATGAAAACATTGTGCACCAGGAATCATTCATTATCATGCAAATATCCAAAATATTACAAGGTTTAAGGAAACTAACAGTACATTTGTGATGATAGCATTCCCATGCCTATAATTAGTGGAAGTGAAATGAGACTTGAATATTTTTTAAAAAAATCTTCAATTAGAGACAAGATAGAAAGATTTGGGAAAAATGTGGAGGCCTAATACTGGGGTAACTATGATGCTGCTCAACCACTGCCCTATATGCATGTTCCCTGTCATAATGTTAGAAACATTGAACCAACTGTTTAATTACACCAATTCAGTCGTCTTGAAGTCAGTGAATTTGTATGGGTATAAGTGCAGAATGTAGACCATTTAATTGCCTCTATCTTCACAGATAAGGTCAGCTCCCAGACTGCTGCACTGGGCAACACAGTATGGGGAGGAGATGAGCAGCCTTCAGTGGTGAAAGAATAGGTTGAGGACTATTTAGAAAAGCTGGACATGCACAAGTCCATGGGTCCAGATCTAATTAGGGTGACCAGATGTCCTGTTTTTATAGGGACAGTCCTGTTTTTTGGGACTTTTTCTTACATAGGAGCCTATTATTCCCCCCCCCCCCGTCCCGTTTTTTCACAGTTGCTATCTGGTCACCCTAGATCTAATGCATCCAAGGGTGCTGAGGGAGTTGGCTGATGTGATTGCAGAGCCATTGCCCATGATCCCTGAAAATTCATGGCGATCGGGGGAGGTCCCGGACGATTGGAAAAAGGCAAATATAGTGCTCATATTTAAAAAAGGGAAGAAAGAGAACTTGGGGAATGACAAACTGGTCAGACTCACTTCAGGACCCAGCAAAATCATGGAGCAGGTCCTCAAGGAATCCATTTTGAAGCACTTGGAGAAGAGGAAGGTGATCAGGAACAGTGAACATGTATTCATCAAGGGCAAGTCATGCCGGACCAACCTGATTGCCTTCTATGATGAGATAACTGGCACTGTGGATATGAGGAAAGTGATGGATGTGATATATCTTGACTTTAGCAAAGCTTTTGATACCGTCTCCCACAGTATTCTTTCCAGCAAGTTAAAAAAGTATGGATTGGATGAATGGACCATAAGGTGGATAGAAAGCTGGCTATTCCATCGGGCTCAACGGGTAGTGATCAACTGCTCAATGTCTAGTTGGCAGACAGTATCAAGCAGAGTGCTCTAGGGATCAGTTTTGTTCAACATCTTTATTAATGATCTGGATGATGGGATGAATTGCACCCTCAGCAAGTTCTCAGGTGATACGAAGATGGGGTGAGAGGTAGATATGCTGGAGGGTAGGGATAGGGTCCAGAGTGACCTAGACAAATTGGAGGACTGGGCCAAAAGAAATCTGATGAGGTTCAACAAGGACAAGTGCAGAGTCCTGCATTTAGGAAGGAAGAATCCCATGCACTGCTACAGGCTGGGGACCAACTGGCTAAGCAGCAGTTCTGCAGAAAAGGACCTGGAGATTACAGTGGATGAAAAATGGGATATGAATCAGCAGTGCGCCCTTCTTGCCAAGAAGGCCAACAGCATATTGGGCTGTTTTAGTAGGACCATTGCCAGCGGATCGAAGGAAGTGACTATTCCCCTCTACTTGGCACTGGACTATTGCATCCAGTTTTGGTCCCCACACTGTAGAAGGGATGTGGACAAATTGGAGAGAGTCCAGCGAAGGGCAACGAAAATGATTAGGGGGCTGGGGTGAGGAGAGGCTGAGGGAACTGGGGTTATTTAGTTTACAGAAGAGAAGAGTGAGGGGGGATTTGATAGCAGCCTTCAACTACCTGAAGGGGTGTTCCATTGAGGATGGCTCTCAGCTGTTCTCAGTGGTGGCAGATGACTGAACAAGGAGCAATGGTCTCAACTTGCAGTGGGGAAGGTCTAGGTTAGATATTAGGAAACACTATTTCACTAGGGGGGTGGTGAAGCACTGGAATGGGTTATCTAGGGAGCTGGTGGACTCTCAATCCTTAGAGGTTTTTAAGGCCCATCTTGAGACACCCCTGGCTGGGATTATTTAGTGGGTGTTGGTCCTGCTTTGAGCAGGGGGTTGGACTAGATGACTTCCTGAGGTCTCTTCCAACCCTAATCTTCTATTTTTCTAATTAGCTAGTGTCAAGGTTCCTTCCCCACTCTGAACTCTAGGGTACAGATGTGGGGACCTGCATGAAAGACCCCCTGAGCTTATTCTTACCAGCTTAGGTTAAAAACTTCCTCAAGGTACAAACTTTGCCTTGTCCTTGAACCCTATGCTGCCACCACCAAGCGTGTTAAACAAAGAACAGGGAAAGAGCCCCCTTGGAGACATCTTCCCCCCCCCCCCCCCAAATATCCCCCCAAGCCCTATGCCCCCTTTCCTGGGGAAGGCTTGATAAAAATCCTCACCAATTTGCGTAGGTGAACACAGACCCAAACCCTTGGATCTTAAGAACAATGAAAAAGCAATCAGGTTCTTAAAAGAAGAATTTTAATAGAAGAAAAAGTAAAAGAATCACCTCTGTAAAATCAGGATGGTAAATACAGGGTAATCAGATTCAAAACATAGAGAATCCCACTAGGCAAAACCTTAAGTTACAAAAAGATACAAAAACAGAAATATACATTCCATTCAGCACAGCTATTTTACCAGCCATTAAACAAAAGAAAATTGAATGCATTTCTAGCTAGATTGCTTACTAACTTTTACAGGAGTTCTGAAGAGCATTCCTGATCTGTTCCCGGCATCGCACACACAGACAGACCCTTTGTTCCCCCCCGCCCCCATCCAGTTTTGAAAGTATCTTGTCTCCTCATTGGTCATTTTGGTCAGGTGCCAGCGAAGTTCTCTTAGCTTCTTAACCCTTTACAGGTGAAAGGATTTTGTGCCTCTGGCCAGGAGGGATTTTATAGTTCTGTATACAGAAAGGTGGTTACCCTTCCCTTTATATTTATGACAGCTAGTATTTTAATATTACCAAAAACGAAAGAGAAGCAGCAAAACTTGGAGATTGTGGAGGGGAACAGGAGACTTGCCACCTACCAAACTCCATGGAGAAGCAAACATGAGATTACATTTTAAATTCTTCAATTATTTACTAAGATGGTGTTGCATTTTAAAAAAATGCAGATATGTTCCAGTGGTAGCTCTTACCAAAAACAGTTGAATTAGAAATCAGCTTAAATCAGATGAAAAGGGGGTGAGGTGGGGCAGGGCAGAGAATGGATGTCGCAGGAGACATAAATTTAGCAAAATTCTTCTTATGAAATTGAAATGGTTAGCTCCTATGCGTCCTATTTGGCCTCTCTTCCATCTTTCAAAGCAAAAGTAACTAGGTGAGCATGCAGCAGTGCTCTCTTCTGACTACACACTACTGTAATAATATTTGTACAAAATATGCCTTGTAAGGTGTTAATGAAAAGCTCATGACTCACTGGCTATTAATATTGCACAATGTAGGTGCAAACAACTGATGCAAAGTTATGGACATAAACTAAAATTAGAATTCTTAAACTGTTTGCCATCCAAGCAGGAATAACCTCACCCAGACAAATGTAGCTTTTCCACAAGGGAGTTACTAAAAAAGTACTTCTGAAAGACAATGAGAATGTATTTATATATTACATAAACAGATCCATCAAACTAAGAAGGTCTGAAGGAAAACCTCACACTATCATGGTGCAGGAGAATATTGACAATAACATGTTCAATGTTCGTTTAGTTACACTGGAGAGGGCAGGAATTAAATAACTAGCATTTTAGCAGACACCACTCCAGCAGTGGGGGAAGCAGCAGGGAGCTTCCTTCAAGAACCTCATGTTGTCCACAGCTGGAAATAGTTTTATCTGGGGGTCTCCTTGTGAAGAATCCATTTCAATGATTCATTGGACAATTACGGTTTCTTGGCCCCCCTCTTATCAACCATTTGACACTGGGGGATAGTTCCCACATCTTGTTAGGAACGTGTGGTGGGGATTTTACCTTGAACCAAGTCTAGCTTGTTTATTTTAGTTACTAGAAAGCATGTTTTTTATTTTTCCAGAAACCATTTGACTTTAATCCTTACACTTGTACTTACTTAAAATCTATGTAATTAAATACACTGGTTTTATTTTTAATCTAAAGCAATCCAGTTCTTCATTTGAACTTAACTGTTTAATAACTCCAATTAAAGTAAGGAACTGTTGAATAACTGCTCCTTAAAGAAGCAACAAACATTAACATCCCTCTGATTGTTCCACACAGGACTGGAGACTTCAGAACCCACATTTTGGGGGAAATATGGGGGTGGGTAGAGTGTGGTGTCACCTTACCAGTTGTTAACCAAGGGTGGTGGAGCTAGTTTGGAAGTCTGTAGTATTGCAGGCAGGCTCCAGGATCCAAAGCATTGGACCTGGGCTTTCCAATATATATAGACAGAGCACGCTTGTTGCTGACTGTGGGTATCCCAGTCAGCAAGCTACAGAAGCAATGCATTCTGAGGCACTCGGGGTTACAGGGTAAGAGGTGATAACTCTTCATAGGTCTGTATTGCACCTCAAAATATGACCACCATTAATGCAATTCTGAAATGATCTAATTTCATAGTAATTACTGTTGTGTATAGGTGATCAAAAGTGAACTCTACTTTTTTTTTGTCTGAATCTTTCTCCTTGTCATTCACTGACATGCTCATGGGGGAGGGACATTGATCTTTTCACTTAAAGATAGGGCATTCTGCTTTTTTTGTTCATGTGTGATGGGTGGAGAGTTAAGAGAGCTCGGTTACCCATGTTCTTTGAAATGCAGAGAATGTTCAGAGATTTATGGGGGTAGCATCTTGTCACTGGTGTTTAGCTGAGGGTTATTATTTATCTGTCAGTCAACATGAGATGAGTGTGTCTTGGCAACCACAGCGTGAGCTAATGCAATTTTAATTTAACACAGAAGAACTCGCTGCCACCCAGTTTTTTTCAGAAATTGTGACAGCTTGCATTTTTGGAGACTGGAATCTTGCTGGCTTCTTTCAGAGTAGCAGTCATGTTAGTCTGTATCCGCAAAAAGAAAAAGGAGTACTTGTGGAACCTTATGCTCAAATAAATTTGTTAGTCTCCAAGGCTGCCACAGGTACTCCTTTTCTTTTTGCTGGCTTCTCTGTATCTGTCACAAAAATGGCAAAGATCCAGATCAGAACAGATTAATTTAAACATAACAGATCACCATCTGAGATGTTTCCTTTCACCTATCAAGATTGCTCAATCTAGTCAGTGGCTGTGAGGTTGCCAGCCTGTCACAATTCTAAGAAAATGCCAGATTACAATAGGAGTGTGAAGTGCTTTTCTGTCATCAGATGTGTGCACCTTATGCGTCCTCCCATAGTCGGAAAATTAATTTTTCCTTATAAAAAAATCTTTCAGCATTCTTGCAAAAAACCCCTTTCCAGTCTTTATTTTATTTATTTATTTTTGTATGACTGAAAATTAGTCATTACAAACAAAAGTGTGAATTTTTTAAATCAATCATTGCATTGAAGTCAATAGAAGTTAAGGACACCTTGCAGGATCAAACACCTCACAGGACCAGCACTAACTTAGTGCCAGAATTAACCCTTTTTGATTCCATGAGCATGCAGATTCCAGACTAGTTGTGTTAATTTCTATATGCCAGGATTGTTTTTTTTAATTTCTTTTCTCAAGGACAACATTGTTGTGTGTGGATTTTTTTTTTTTTTTTTTTTTAGCAACAGGCTTGTTTTTTTCTTCTTCTTTCTTCCTCTGACAAGGTAAGACAACTCCGCACACAACAATCAGAAAGATCAGCTGCAAGTATCCAGGCTGTCTTAATCTCCGCCCCCCCCCCATCATTCACTTCTCTTTCATATTTTCTGTAGGATGTTTTTTTTTTTCAGTCAAGAGTAGCAGATAAATAAGGCAGCTCCATATGGCAAGACTTAAGTGTTTGAACTCCCTTTGCTTTTAACCAGTGGTGAGCTGGAGCTGGTTCGCTAGAACCGGTTGTTAAATTTAGAAGCCCTTTTAGAACTGGTTGTTCCGTGAGGGACAACCGGTTCTAAGTGGGCTTCTAAATTTAACTGGCCAAAAGTGGCGCCTTAGGCGCCGATTCCATGGGTGCTCCAGCCCTGGAGCACCCAAGGGGAAAATTTGGTGGGTGCAGAGCACCCACCGGCAGCTCCCCACCCCCAGCCCCAGCTCACCTCACCTCCACTCCGCCGCCTCCCCCTCCCCTGAACACGCCACCCCACTCTGCTTCTCCGCCCCCCCAGGCTTCCTGCGAATCAGCTGTTCGCACGGGAAACCGGGGCAGGCTGAGAAGCAAGCTGCGGCTTCCCGCTCAGGCCCAGGGAGGCAGAGCGGAGGTGAGCTTGGGCGGGGGGGTGCACGAAAAGGGCCGCCCACGCCGCAGGAGGTAACCCGGAGGGGGTGCGCAAGGGAACCGCTCCCCACCCCAGCTCACCTGCGCCACCCTCGGCCTGAGCGGTAAGCCGCGACCTGCTTCTCAGCCCTCCCAGGCTTCCGACCGAACAGCTGATTCGCGGGAAGCCGGCAGGAGGGGGGGCACGGAGAAGCAGAGCGGGGCGGTGCGTTCAGGGGAGGAGGCGGAGTGGAGGTGAGGTGAGCTGGGGCCGGGCGGGGAGCTGCCGGTGGGTTTTTTCCCCGTACATGCTCCAGCCCCGGAGCACCCAGGGAGCCGGCGCCTAAGGCGCCACTTTTGATCAGTGGGGGGGAGCGGCTGCTTCCCTGCTCCCCCGCTAGCTACGCTCCCCCACCCCTAGGAGCCAGAGGGACCTGCTGGATCCTTCCTGGGAGCTGCCGCAGGTAAGCACCTCTGGGACTCCCCACCTTGCCCCCCGGCAGGTGCCTCTGGCTCTTAGGGGTGGTTGGGCACCCACTACGGTGGCCCACGAGACCCTCCTGCCCATTTCTGGGGGCAGTCAGGGGAGGGGGGTGGATGGGGCAGGGGTCCTGTGGGGGGGCCTCAAGGAACTTGGGGGGGTTGGATGGGGCAGGAGTCCCGTGGGGCGGGGGTAGGCAATGACCTCCTCGTGGGGTGAGGAGGGAACCCGTTGTTAAGATTTTGGCAGCTCATCACTGCTTTTAACTATAGCTGGCATCTCACTAGCTGAAACTAATCAGTGACACTTTATTTCTGCAAATCTGAAAACATTAAGCAAAATAAGAAATTCTGAAAGTTACAACATTCAATAACTTATTCATGTATTTTTTATCTGTTTAATATTCAGAAACAATGCAGTGAACAAGTGCACTGTGAGCATAATACATTGATATCGGACTGAGAGGAAAGCACCATTCCCACCTCATTGACTTTAATGGGTATTGGATCAAGTACATAGGCCCTGATTGAACAAAGCACTTAGCCTATGCTTACCTTTAAGCTTGTGAGCAGTCCGATATTTTAAAAACACGCTTATTTTCTCTGTTATCTTCAAGCAGCAAACAAAACATTCAATGAGCCTATATGCATGCTCTAAGCTAAGCACATATTTAAGTGCTTTCCTGGATCATGGCCCCACAGAAGAGCCTGAGTTCAGGTTTTGAGCTTGGTGGGGTTTTTTTGTTCCCAGATTTGGGTATACTGAAGAAGAAGGCCTAAAGGGTAAGGAGTACCTTAATCACTTTTGAGATACACCTCTCTTCAAACCTGATAGTCCAGTAAGTCTACATGGAACTTAACATCAGTGATAAATAAAAACAAGCAGCCATTTTGAGCATGGAATGTTCAGAAGATGTCAGGTCTAGTCTTCCACAGTGAGTAAGGTCCAGTGGCATGCAGTCTTTAGAGGAGTAACTAAGAAGGAAAATATAGCTTCCCAGTGAAACTCCCTAACCTACGAGCACTCTTGAGTTACACAATTAGCAGAAACAACTTCTAAGAACTGTTTTGGAAACTCTCCAATAAGGACAAAACAGATTCCAGGATTTTAGACTTCTTGCAAAAAGGACGCAAAGAAAAGCAAGACAATCCAGTGAACAATTGCCTTAAAGAGGTGATTTTTGAACTGGTCAGTCTTTCGGTATAAAACCATTTTTCATCAAGCAATTATGGGGGTACAGAATCAAATTGCTTACATTCTAGGTCTTAGCTTTCACCATTTAATGACTTTAACACCCAAAATAAAGGTTTAAAGCTCTGGCTAAACTGAAATCTGTAACACAACTTTACTGTAGAGTCTCTACCACTCCATAAGAGTAACAGTATACCTAGCCTTATTACAATGAAAGGCAATATAACATGGAGGTAACTTAGCTGTGTATTCCATCATAGATTTGTCTCTATGTTTAATTCATGTACTTTAACCTCATGAATAAAGTCTTCCTCAACCATGAATTCACAAAAGTTGGAGTACTATTTAATTTTTTTTAAAGTTCTAAGCTCTAGAGCATCATTCTTTAATTAAAGTGACTGACTTCTGCTGTCTAAACCATTCTTCAGACTTTTAAAAATCAGACATATCTGACTTCATTGCATGTTTGATCTTCAGTTGTTGTGCCACGGCTACTCTGGCCTCATTTATTGCACTATTTTTCTTCCAAAAAGGTAGGACCTTTTTTCGGGGTCCATGCTATGTTTCATAGATCTGTCTAAACCTTAGATTTTCCTTTAACAGGGTATGTATCTATATTATTAGTTCCTTTCCCTTCCCTCATTCATGTCCTCACACTTTTGCACAGGAATGGCCGTCTTTTCATCTGACCTGGCCTTTGTAGTATGTTTTAATCTTCTTGTATGCATCAAAGTCAACATCTGGAATGTTCAGCCATCAAACTGGTGTATCATTGAGGGTTGGAAGGTGTACTGCAACACCTTGTTGTTTTCTAATTAGACTCCACCACGTGTTTTGCCATTTGCATCACTTTCTCACAGTCACACTGAAGATAGGGCTAAGCAAACTTCTGCATTGTGGCAGCCACTCTCGCCATTCCAATCAGCAGCCTGTTAAGCCTAGTTCGGGATCTGCATCCCAGACTGCCAACAGATGGATGTAAGTTGGGCATGCTGACAAATTTCAGAAGCCCTGTCTCTCTATCCCAGAGTTGTTGCCACTCTGCAAGGATATAGCTATCAGCCCTGATGTGTGGTGGTTCAGCCAAGACTGGCAGTGGGCTGGCAGCACTGCACATGAGAGCATGAACGGTGGCTACAAAAGGATATTGCAAAGTAAATAGTGGCAAATCAGCAGGAACTACTGGGGTAAGTGTGTTCTTGAAGCAGGCAAATCTTATAGGAAGTGTGCGCTTATTTACACCCATTAGAACCACTGTTCTTATACTTATAAGAAGCACACGGGATCTTTATAGGGAAGAAGGCAGCATGCCACATTTATTGAGAATACAACAGTTAGCATATGCTTTTCAATCTCTCTCTCTCTCTCTCCTGCAAGTTGATGTTTATAGTTACCAGTCCAGAGTCCGGATCAATCTAGTGGCCTGCCAGATTGGTCACAGAGAGGAGCAGGGCTCTGTCAGTCACCATCTGATGCCCCTGGAGTGTGGCAAGACTAACCCAAAGTCCCATGGCCAAGCACCCTGTTCTTAGTCTTTTTACTCTGTTGAAGTCTATGGATTTTGCTGTGTCAGTTTGTGACTGGTTACTTCTTAATTGGTAAAAAGAACAGGAGTACTTGTGGCACCTTAGAGACTAACACATTTATTAGAGCATAAGCTTTCATGGGCTACAGCCCACTTCATCGGATCCATTAATTGGTGCACCTTTTGATGTAAAAATTCCAGTACACCTCCGAGAGGGTCATCCTGTCCTGGTTCCGATTTAATTAATTGTCCTGTCTTTAGGGGTGCTAGCCTTCACCTCTAGGTCGTCAATTTGTCCTTCCTTCATTATGGATGCGTGTTGATGATTCTCTGGTGTCGTTAAGTCTCTTTACTCCTCCTTCCTTGACCATCTGGCTATAACAATGGCCTTCACACCTTATCTTTTCCTGATGCATACATTCCTCATTCACACAAACAGTCTTTTTTACAGAGACCTTTGAGAATACGAACAGTGTCAGTATCTCCTTCACATAGACACAATACAAGATCCTGTCTTTTACTAACTAAACCTTAAAACAAAGAAATATATATTTAACTAGAGTGCCTAATTTGTAATACATATAGGAAACCATAGTAGACATTATAACTTTATCCTAAAACAAAAGGGTGACCATAATTAGTCATAAGGATTGTTCTGGTCTGTCCCTGCCTTATCAGTACAGACACTGGCAGTCCGTCAGATGCATTTCTACCAATGTCCCAGAGGGTCATTCCTTTCTGCTATTCAAAAAGGGTGGCTGGTAAAATGAAATCAAGACCTACATTAGTACCTCTATTCTTATAGTACAGTTATAAAATCCTGCTCCTACATTGTGAGCCTTGTGTGCAGCAGGTTACTTTCATTGACCATAGCCCTCCTCTCAACTCTATGGCTAATGGCATCTTGTCAAAATTTTGAAGGAGGTATAAGAGCCAACACCAATTAAATTAGATGTTCATATGTGGCTAAGAACAATAATACTGTGGTTGTGTTCACGATGTGCATGCTGACTTCTACCCCAAACTGCTACACAATGTTACACTGGAGCAAATACTTTGCCTCTGCTTCCCTGGAAGTTCCTGCTAGCTTCCAGAACAAGGCAGTGTGGGAGATAATCTGTTTATTTAAGCATTCTAGACGGGACCAGTATGTTAGACTGCAGTCCAGTTTGACTCCTAAGTAAGTGACAACTGGCTGGAAAGGGAGTGGGCAATCCTCAACAGGGACTGTAAGGGTTGATTGGCCAGGTGATCAGATGAAAGATTGTGACCATCATCTTAGACTCATTTAATGTAAGTATCCACTGAGTCAGATAAGTGGCCAGAGTATTCATGTCCTGACTGACACACTATATAATGCAGAGCACCATTCACATCAACAAGACAGATGTCATCCATATATAATACTTATCAGTCTCCGTGTTGATCTTAAATATATATTTTGCAAAGGAAAGGAGCTAGATTGGATCCTTGCAGGAGTCAATTATGGAGATGCCTAAGCCAGCTAGCTGACTTTGTCTCTCCTGCTTGAGACAAAGCTCCAATTGGTTATAATTGGGGCCCTACCAAATTCAGGGCCATGAAAAACGAGTCATGGACCGTGAAATCTGGTCTTGTGTTTTTGTACCCTACACTATACAGATTTCATGGGGGAGACCAGCATTTCTCAAATTGGGGGTCCTGACCCAAAAGGTATTTGCGGGGATGTGTGTCGCAGTATTGCCACCCTTACTTCTGCACTGACTTCAGAGCTGGGTGGCCAGAGAGCGGTGGTGTTGGCCGGGTGCCCAGCTCTGAAGGCAGCGCCACCATCAGCCGCAGCGCAGCTCCTTTTTGGGTCAGGACCCCTACAACTACAACTCCGTAAAATCTCAGATTTAAATAGCTGAAATCATGACATTTACGATTTTTAAAATCCTAAAACCGTAAAATTGATCAAAATGGACTGTGAATTTGGTAGGGCCCTAGTTATAATTTCCATGATAAACTGCATCATGATCTTACAGGGAATAGTGTTCAGCAACTTGGCAGAGGCAGCTCCACATGCCAGACAGTATCGTCTGCAGCTGACAGAACCACCAGAATGGCACCAGTTTCTCAAAGGCATCTTCAATGTATTATGCTTAGATGAATGATTTGATCTTGGGTGCACGGTTCTCAGCTGAAGCCAGCCTGAACACAGGACAGTTTTGGTTCAATAGCCTTGTTGATGTGCAGCAGAATCAGTCTCTCCATAAGCTTGTCCATAGATCTTGGGGATCTTCCAGAAGTATTCCTGGTTTTGGAATGGCTGAGCTTTGCCCTGCACCAGTTTTTTGGGATACAGTTGATGTCCCAAAAGCTGGCTGCTTTGGTTTTAGGTGAAATAGGAGTTCCCTCTGAATATAATCCAGGCCTCAAGAGCCTTTTCTGTTTTTCATAAGCTTTGTGGCTTGATCCAGCTCTCTGAGAAAGGACCCATCAAGTCTGAATCCACACTAGGGCCTGTCACCTCTCTAACTTCAATTTTGACTGCATGGCTGAAAGACTTATCCAAGTTCTGTGCATGGCCATTAGCCTCGAAGTAGGATGAGAGAGCAGTTGCGGTGACTGAAAATCATTTTTGCTGAGGCTGGAAACTCCAGAATTTTTTTTACTTATTCTGGCAGACCATGGAAAGTCCATCTTTGTGACTGTCTCCAGCAATTGTGCCTGGCTTGATCCAGCAGTTGAATGAGGTCCTTGCTCTTATTAATGGTGGTCTGTTCATTATCAGCAGATTTGAATTCCTAGTAGAGTTTAATTGCCTGTGACTACTACCCAGGGATATGTTGTCGGCGTTAGCCTCTGGAGATCAATTTATTCGAAGCTGCCTGAACTAATTAATGTAATGTTTGGTTGGAGGAGTTTACATTGCCTGGACATGTCAAGTTCTAGCTTGCTGACAGATGTCTGTCTTCTGCATACCCCTCATAGAATCATAGAATCATAGAATATCAGGGTTGGAAGGGAACCCAGAAGGTCATCTAGTCCAACCCCCTGCTCGAAGCAGGACCAATTCCCAGTTAAATCATCCCAGCCAGGGCTTTGTCAAGCCTGACCTTAAAAACCTCTAAGGAAGGAGATTCTACCACCTCCCTAGGTAACGCATTCCAGTGTTTCACCACCCTCTTAGTGAAAAAGTTTTTCCTAATATCCAATCTAAACCTCCCCCATTGCAACTTGAGACCATTACTCCTCGTTCTGTCATCTGCTACCATTGAGAACAGTCTAGAGCCATCCTCTTTGGAACCCCCTTTCAGGTAGTTGAAAGCAGCTATCAAATCCCCCCTCATTCTTCTCTTCTGCAGACTAAACAATCCCAGCTCCCTCAGCCTCTCCTCATAAGTCATGTGCTCTAGACCCCTAATCATTTTTGTTGCCCTTCGCTGGACTCTCTCCAATTTATCCACATCCTTCTTGTAGTGTGGGGCCCCAAACTGGACACAGTACTCCAGATGAGGCCTCACCAGTGTCGAATAGAGGGGAACGATCACGTCCCTCGATCTGCTCGCTATGCCCCTACTTATACATCCCAAAATGCCATTGGCCTTCTTGGCAACAAGGGCACACTGTTGACTCATATCCAGCTTCTCGTCCACTGTCACCCCTAGGTCCTTTTCTGCAGAACTGCTGCCTAGCCATTCGGTCCCTAGTCTGTAGCGGTGCATTGGATTCTTCCATCCTAAGTGCAGGACCCTGCACTTATCTTTATTGAACCTCATCAGATTTCTTTTGGCCCAATCCTCCAATTTGTCTAGGTCCTTCTGTATCCTATCCCTCCCCTCCAGCGTATCTACCACTCCTCCCAGTTTAGTATCATCCGCAAATTTGCTGAGAGTGCAATCCACACCATCCTCCAGATCATTTATGAAGATATTGAACAAAACCGGCCCCAGGACCGACCCCTGGGGCACACCACTTGACACCGGCTGCCAACTAGACATGGAGCCATTGATCACTACCCGTTGAGCCCGACAATCTAGCCAGCTTTCTACCCACCTTATAGTGCATTCATCCAGCCCATACTTCCTTAACTTGCTGACAAGAATACTGTGGGAGACCGTGTCAAAAGCTTTGCTAAAGTCAAGAAACAATACATCCACTGCTTTCCCTTCATCCACAGAACCAGTAATCTCATCATAAAAGGCGATTAGATTAGTCAGGCATGACCTTCCCTTGGTGAATCCATGCTGACTGTTCCTGATCACTTTCCTCTCATGTAAGTGCTTCAGGATTGATTCTTTGAGGACCTGCTCCATGATTTTTCCAGGGACTGAGGTGAGGCTGACAGGTCTGTAGTTCCCAGGATCCTCCTCCTTCCCTTTTTTAAAGATTGGCACTACATTAGCCTTTTTCCAGTCGTCCGGGACTTCCCCCGTTTGCCACGAGTTTTCAAAGATAATGGCCAAGGGCTCTGCAATCACAGCCGCCAATTCCTTCAGCACTCTCGGATGCAACTCGTCCGGCCCCATGGACTTGTGCACGTCCAGCTTTTCTAAATAGTCCCTAACCACCTCTATCTCCACAGAGGGCTGGCCATCTCTTCCCCATTCTGTGATGCCCAGCGCAGCAGTCTGGGAGCTGACCTTGTTAGTGAAAACAGAGGCAAAAAAAGCATTGAGTACATTAGCTTTTTCCACATCCTCTGTCACTAGGTTGCCTCCCTCATTCAGTAAGGGGCCCACACTTTCCTTGGCTTTCTTCTTGTTGCCAACATACCTGAAGAAACCCTTCTTGTTACTCTTGACATCTCTTGCTAGCTGCAGCTCCAGGTGCGATTTGGCTTTCAAGCTTTCCAAAAATTCCACTTGGCCTTCTGCAAACTTTCCACCATGGGCCTGTCCATATCAAACAGACAACCAATGCCGAGACTTCAGGAAAGCTTCAAGCTCCTGCTACTCTGACAACTGACAGCAGTTGCTTGGAAAATGAAAAGGCTATGTTGGGTGAAAAAGTCTTATTTCTGAGCCCATCTCTCTTCCCAGGATGCTCTGACATGCATGTGATCAGGGTAGGTGTTGCTGCTAGTTCCCCCTGGTTATAACAGAGGGAATGGCTGGCAGGGCATTCTCTGTAAGTATCCCAGGAATCTGGAACATCTTACTACCATGGTCCAAATTTTGTCAACTTTCAGGGTATCTTGCAAGGCCCATTTGTTTCATCCAGTCTCTAAAGAGCAGTAAGGTGACAGAAGCATAGGATAATATTTTGAGGTGTTCATATTTGACTGTGAGCTGATGGAATGGTATCTTTCGTTTTTTGGTTGAAAAATGCCAATTCACTGAAAGCAAAATGTTTCATGGAAACAGGACAATTTCAATGCGGGGTGGGGTGGAGGAATCCAACACAAAATAATCTGATAATTTGAAAATTTCCTCTGACTAGCTTAATTAAACACCTGTACAGTAAGGTTATCTATACTCACTGTGTCGAACACCTTGCCTTAAGGGTTTGGGGGATCAAATAATCATTGTGACCTACAGAACCACCAGCACATCTCCTAAATTCTGAATATAAATAAGCAAGCTCACAAAGAGAGTCAGGATTTGTTCAGACCGCAGCATAGGAAGTCTTGTATGGAAAGTGATTCTGGCAAAACACACTATCAACCCCCCAAAAAGCACAGCAGCGCTCTAGAAGTTGTCTTGTGGTAACAACCTTAATGTTCACTATTTCAGTCCCATAACACACTTATGGCATCTTAACCAATAAAAATAATAAACAAACAACCTTTTGGTAACAAATGCCATCCACATAACAAAAGGCCTGTAAGTGCCTCAGCTTTTTTTTAGGCCATTTCACCCATTCACTTCCTATACTTGGGCATGTGTGTGTTGGGGGGGGAGGGGAGGGGAAGGAATCATGAAATACTATATGCAAAGATCATAACATCTGATCTAACAATAAATAGGTCTTACTAATCATCCTTTGCTACTTTCAGTTCAAAGTAAGTCAGTGTCAAGCTGTCTGGAATGACTCACGAATGCAGGTGCCAACCTCAGGGCAGACTGTTACAAACCAGGGCACAAACTCCAAACTGATGTTGGTTCTATAATTAGAATTCACCAACCATGTAACAAGTATGAGCTCCTCAAACACTAACGTCCTTAACGTGGAGTCACAGACTGTCCCCTTGGGCACTCCAGTTGATCTTGCCACTCAGGCAAATTTGCCTTTGTGATAGATGGTCTCTTACACCAAAAATCACAATAATATTCAGGTTATTTCCAGTCCCAAAGGACCACTCACTTATCCCAGGTCAACTGCACCTTAGGTCCTACACCAAAGACCATGTTTGAGTCAAACCTATAATAAACTAAAGATTTATTAACAAATGTTATTTACAAGGTTAAAACAAGTAAACATACACATAAACAAGTTAGTCTTAGGTTCCAAAAGGTAATAGAAGCTCCTATATTATTTAAACTCTATATGTCCTCTAGGGCAACCCAGGCTAAGCAGTTGGGGATCCCAACTTATGCTTAAAAATCCTGCCCTCCCAAAGTCCATTCTGCATAGAGATCTAGTTTCTTCCTCTTGGGGATTTTTTATTCCCTTCTCCCAAAGTTCAAGCTGTGAATAAACTAACATTTTTGCATGTCCCCTCTTCATGGGTCCAGGGAAAATAATCAACAAATTCTTCTGTCGACTGATGTTCCACAGTGGTTTGTCTTCTGTTCATAGGTCATCTTTTGTTGAGCAGGAGATAACACCTCCTGTGGTAAACAAGTATTTCACACTTGGTAATACTTTTTTCTTTTGACTGTGGGAGAAGATGGCTTCCAAGTTCACAGAAAACATTACTGGAATGACAGAGCAAACACTTAAATATTTACTTTTATAATACAGGATACAGATATTAAGTGAGATTAATGCATGCAGCAACTCACAAGCGTTTTATAAAGTTCAAATACTAAAACCATCTCTAAGTCTAATACATATTTTACCAACACTAACAAACAGATGAGTCAGACTGGTTTCCAGCTATGCATTTGTCAGTATTCACTGAGGCCTAGGGCCCTTGGAATGAGCTGGCACCTGGTCTGCCAGCATCAGTCATTATAGTAGTTTAATTTATCCTACTTTTCTAACTGCTGCTTGGTATCTATGGTTTATCTCGGTCTATAGTTTACCAGGTGTCCATCTACCTCCTCCAGATGCATTTATGAAAGCTTGCACAGACTTAGAGGTGCTTTAATTCACTACTCTTTCATTTTCCTCTTTTCAGTGTAGCTCCCCTTTCAAAGCTTTAAAAGTAAACTTTTCAGACTTTAAATTATATACCAAACTATGCTTGCATATAGACTATTGTTATGAGGTCTAGATTCTGTAGTACTAACACGTTGGCCGAGATTCAGCACCCTACTCAAACTCCATTGGAGGCAGAAGCTACAGGGAGCCCTGAACCTTTGCCACTCAGCCTGTGGCATAAATCACAGCTGCCAAGAAGCTGCTCTGTCCTGCCTCACTCCCCTCCCTGACACTGTCACTCCTAGATTGGAGAAGAGGGTGCAGCTAACACACAAGATGTCTATACCACTTCCACCAGCTTTCCTTTAGCTGAGAGTGCAGCTGCATAATAGGGATTTTCCATTGAGCAGCAGTGATTGTTTCAGTGGGAACTTTACATGGGTGAAGACAAACACATGTTTGTGGGATTGAGGACCTGCTGTCATTATGGGACCTAAAAACTTAATTTTAAGCTCAATTGTAGAAATTGTGTAAAAGTTCATAAAATGTCACAAACCTACAACAAATGTTAATAGAAAAGTACAAAAGGGAGACAAACTAAATTAGTCTAAACAAGCCTATTAATATAATTTAAGTACTAACATTAAACTAATGCTTAGTAAAAACACATAGAATGGAACTCTAGTAAACTAAAATTGGTGTCAAATATTAACCCTAACTGACCTACAGAATGATGGGATCGATTATTCCACCCACCACTCCCTTTTTATGTCCTTAAAGGGAGATAGTTTCGGAGGGGGGTGAGAACAGGAAGGAAGAACTGATGGAGGCTACTAGAGTGAGCTTCACCATAGTGGCTGACACCTTGGGCCTTCATCTCCCTAATCCTCAAATCTGGTTGGACCAGAGCAAAGGACCCAATTAACACTGACAACTCTACTGGCTCCAGTTGAATCCCAAATACCACCTGAAATGAAACTGGATCAGTCTTTAACAGCTCCAGCTCCTCTCAACGTTTTTTCAACCAGAAGGACATTTATTACCATCATTAGTACCATTTAAGAGGCTCATACAAGGTTTTTTCCCCTACTGAAATGCTTTCCAGATACAGGGGGAGGGGGAATAAAAGCATTACTTAATACTTTACATTTCAACCATTTTTCCTTTTTTGTGTTGTTCATAAGAAGTTAAAGAATGTCATACTACCTAGGCTAAATACCAAATCTTATTTAACATTAAACAAGATGTTGTATTAATGACTTTGGCCCATTTATTCAGTCTAAATTAATATAACATTTTTTTTAGCAGCCCAACATAGTGCCCAATGTGTAATATATACTCAGAAGCTGGCACCTTAGCAAACAGGCAATTGTTTTCAAAGTTAGCAGATGTTTTAAAATTCTTTACTATATTAAACTATTTAAAATAAGCATGCAAAGCAAATATTTTTCCTATTTAAAAAAAAACAAACCTGAAACTGGTTGAGTGATTATGCAAAAGAAAATTAATTAGACCCTCTCAAAGTCTCTCTGCTTTTGAAATTAAAATATCAGTCACTTATTTGTTAACTTTTCTTTGATGAAAAGGAAAGTGTTCATTTTACTCTGTTTTGATATGTGAAGGGCATTCTTTTTATCCTGTTTTTGACAGATAAGGTGGAAGAGAGACAGGATAGAAAAAGCTGTATTTAAACCATTTGTTGGTGGTTTTGGAACATTGGACCACTGGTTAGTTACAAGTGGATGCTTTGGCTGGCAAGCTGAATAGAACACCTGCTGCTTCAACTCTGGTTCACATTTTGGTCAGGGATGTCATTTGATTGGATTGTTTCTTTTTAGACAAGGCAGCCTTGGATGAATTCAGTGCAGCTGATCTCAGGAGTTGATGAAAAGCTGAGAGAATGAGAGGATAGAAGAAAAGCTGTGTGGGGGCGGGAGGAGGAAGAGGAAGAGGCAGAAAGCAGCACAGCAATGGGAAGAGGTAAAACAATACAGGATTTTACATGCCTCTGCCCACTGATGGGCTGAGGACTGGATGACATGATGATTTTCAGTTGAGTTTGAGGAAGCTGAGATGGGTTGCAATGCTTGGAGACTGGGGAAAAGAGGAATTTCTTGTTTTCAAACTCTCTTCAGAAATTACTGCACCCACTTTGTGTGTGTCATGCTGGGGCCAACACAGCTACAATAATGCAAACAAAAATTTAAAATGGATGGCTTCTCACTGTTTAGACTTAGTAAGTTACTGATGTACATTTTTGTCAAGAAAATGTTTGATCATGTGCATATGTTCATTTGCTCACTGCATCTCCTGCTGTTTGTGTATACTCTGTGTGGGCGTAATGTAATTGGAGAATTGAGTTTTTTCCTTAATCAACCACCACCTTAGTAAAATGTAATGTAAAACAAGCAGTCTCAACCTGAGAACTGTCAGTATAGCTTAAGTGCAATTCAAAAGATAAATCTGGCATTTTCACAGCATCCACACCTTGTTGCTGGTTCAATGAAAGTACATCCTCTTGAACTGTGACATGATCCATACCCCTCTCATGGCTTCCATTATGCTGAATATGCTCTCCAAACTTTCCTTATTTTGAAAGAAAGCAGGCATACATCAGCTTTCCTTTTTCACTTGGTACTACAGACCTTTATTTCAAAGTGGTAATCACTGAATGCTACAATGGTACTTTTGGAGTGGGCTTTTTTTCATTTCTAGTGATCTTAGATGGTTTGACATTGCCCCTTTAATATGTTCCTGAACAGAACAGTACTATCTCCACACTATTTGCCTCTGTTTACTTAGAATATTAAAATGTTTGTGCTGGTTGAAGTAGTTTTAGGTTACAGGGAGAAAAAAAAAATCTTGCCTGAATTCCTCACTCTTACTCCAAGATGAATCTGGAGTAACTCCAGGATTTAAGGCAAGTTACTATGGATTTGCACTAATATAATTGAGCAGACTTTGAACCTTCATATACACTTACTTTTATTAGGCCACAATGCAGCAAAGTTAAAATTGCATAACATTTCTTCTTTAGCATAATATTGTTCACACAGACATTTTCAAGCATATTACATGTTTGTTCCCTCTGGCAAGATAAACCCTTTGGCAATAAAAATGAGACAGAAGAAATTAAAAAGAATAAATGCAAAGACGACTTGCTACCCACAGTGCAGCATTTGTCACGTTAATTTAACAGTCTCTTTTCCCCCCCTCCAGATCCTATAAATGAAGAAATCAAAACCTTTTATAAATTAAATATAACCAGAGTCTGATCATAGATGCGTGTTCTTACAACTTTGGGTAGTTGAAATGATCACACATTAAGAAAAAAGAATGACATACCATCAATTTCTAATGTGTTAAGTAAACAAGAATTTAAATATACTTCAAATATTCTTCATGCTTTTGCTAAGCCATGTTTTGTGTCTATCTGGTTATGTTTACTATTAACATCTGGATGGAGATGGGTCACAACCTGTTGGGTATTCCTGGGGAAAAATACCAAAACACACATTGATCTCTTGATAATGGGAGATTAAAGATGAAAATGATTAAGTCCATGGACTTTCTATAGTATTTAAGAGCCTTCTTAAAGAAAGATCACCTGCTCAAACCCCTGTCAAGACTTTTTTAAATTCAAGATGCAATGCTAATCCTAATTCATAAAAGCCCTTTAACCTGTTACCCTCCACAAAAATCCTGTAACATGATTTTTAGGACCAAATTTTTAAAAGGTGTAAACTTTAGTACACACACAATACATGGATTTAGCCATGCAGCTGCATGAACAAGTGCACCATAAATTGCATACGTCAGTTTTGAAATCTGAGTGTTAGGCACCTAAATAGCTATTTTGCACAAGTAGTTAACTTACATACACAAATACAGAAACGGAGGGCCCAATTCTCATTTTCAGTAAAGCCTGTTTACACTGCTCTGGCAGTGTAAAAGGGCCTTAAAATGGATGTAAATGTTCAGTGTTTTTGAAATAAGAGATCAAATTCTCCAATTAACAAGAGGAGGGGAGGATTAACTCAACCAGATCCATGAGAGACTGACACTTCCAGCTTCCTTAGTAAATTCAAGTTATCATTCCTACTAGCTCGCTTTGCACAAAGCGATATACAATTACTGCTCAATGAATGGTAAACATATAGCAAGAGTGGGTCCCCATTCTCTGGGGACATACACAGACTCAGATTTAGCAGCATTGTCTGAAGTGACTCTGCCCCATAGTGCTATGTTGTACTGAATTACCAAAACATGACATCTAACCTGCTCTATTTATTTAAACAAATATTTGATAGAAATAATATGAATTTCACTTTGAAAATTAATGGCCTAAGGTATGCTTCTCTGATAGCAGTGAGTACAAAGGCACGAGGAGTCTTATTCCTTTTTGGTGCACTTGCATGGAGGACAGGTACAACCTACTGGCCACATGGGAGATTTCTGGCCAAGGCCAGGACAAGAACTTGGGCCTATGGTCTGAGATGACAGCACTGCAGCTAACTCTGTAAAAGGTGTAGGGAGGGAATCCATTCCTCACACTTCTCCAGGCTACTACTGAGTTAGTGTGTGTGGTTCAAAGGCAGTATCCTCCTTTGCCTCAGCATGGCTCAGGCTTATATGAACAGCAAGTTTAAAGTTGTGGGAAGACTAACAAATCACTAGTTTATTTTAAACTGTGCCTTCCCCCACTTTAAGCTGTTAAATACATATGGAGATCCCCTATATTTATATTGGACAGATTTTTTCCTTGTTTAAATATATTGAAACTATGAAGAAATGAGTCTTTGAATTCAAATAAAATATCTTTTCTATAAAACGTGAAAGCAACTAGATAAAGCACTTTTATAAAGGAAAGTGATCCGTCCAAAGACAGACTCATCTGGAGAACAAGTTGTGTTAAGTAGGCAAGTAAACAGACCTTTAACACACCATTTTTATTTAAAAGGCAGCGCTACTGGCATCAAACCAGTGATAGAAAAATTAATGTAGATAGTGACCTAACTAGGGCTAGGTCTACATTTGGAGTTGGGTAGACATGCACTAGCTCTGAGCTTATTGTCCAAAGTATAGCCAATTACTTGACTACACTTGTGGTTCAATATTAAAAATGTTACAGACCAAATAGCCAATTTATTGTCTAAAGACAACAGTACAATATCTATCCTTCTGGGAAGTGGTTCTCACGCCCTACATGGCAGGTTTGTTCCCAAATATGCATGCAAAACCAGTCATATTTATAATATAGTAGTTTGAGTTAAAATCAATTAGTACATGAACATAATACCTGTTTGTGTGTGAGTATATAAGACATGTATAACTAGCTAAAAATAGTGCAACTGTGGTGGCAACAGCTTGGGATAGACACCAAGTAGAAACTCACCTGGACCCTCTGGGTATGTACTCAGGGCACCTAGTCTATGTTGCCATTTGCTGCTACCATGGGTTAGATTACTAGTTTGACCTAGTGCATTTAAAAAAAAAATCAGAGCTAGCATTTGTCTACTTGGAAGGGATAGCTCACAGAGGGGGGAGGGATAGCTCAGTGGTTTGAGCATTGGCCTGCTAAACCCAGGGTTGTGAGTTCAATCCTTGAGGGGGCCATTTAGGGATGGGGCAAACATTGGGGATTGGTCCTGCTTTGAGCAGGGGGTTGGAGTAGATGACCTCCTGAGGTCCCTTCCAACCCTGATATTCTATGATCTACTTGAGCTGGGAATCTCACCCCCAAATCCAAGTGTAGAAAGGTGGGTCCTCCGTACAAAGAACTTCAAGTGTTTTTCAGCATTGATGCAGCTGTACTAGGGATACCAAAGGTATAAGATATAGTACGGTTCAGGCACAGGTTCTCTTCCCCATGTGGTATCAAATCCTAGGCTAAGAATATCTGGTGCTGCTTTTATAGTCTTTTTACGTAGTTAATTGTAACTTTTCCCCCACCCTCTAAAGTTGAATGTTTCAAGCTATTTTCTTTCTTAGTGCAAATATGAGAGAGAAGCAGGCTCTGAGACCAGCAAAGGATAACCTTTGTCTACCCTCTTGAACCACATGGTCAAAGCACACTCCTCGGAGAATAAAGACTCCCTGTGATCGCTGGAGGAGTGGATTAGGGCACAGAGCTTTTGCATTTTAATTTCTGAACCTGAACTCTTGATCCTGCTTATGTTGAAGTCAATTGGACTTTGGCCATTTATTTTCAAAGGAAACAGGATGAGGCTCTGACTGTTCAAAGAGACAGGTTTTTTTTTTTATCTGCTTGATATAAGGACAGACAGTTTGGCATATATAAGACTTTCTGCAGCTTTATGAATACATATTTCTAAGTGTTCTACCTTTTGTCTTGATACCTAACTTCACTCGGACTTGAAGTCAACAGGTTAACAGTAACCAATAAAAATATAAAGTATCGGTGGAGTAGCCGTGTTATTCTGTATCCACAAATCCTCCCTTCTCTTCACGTGCCAGTATATGTATTTATGCCTGTATCTGTGATTTTTCACTCCATGCATCTGAAGTGGGTTTTTTACCCAGAAAAGCTTATGCCCAAATAAATCTGTTGGTCTTTATGGTGCCACTAGACTCCTCGTTGTAAAAACAGAAAGTTACTACACTTTGTATTTCTATTTTTATTTCAGTTTCTCTCCTAACATGGAAATAATTGACTACTTGAGTTTTAATATTCCTGGTTCTTGGAATCCTGTTAAGACAAGAGATCGCTACTCAGGAATTCTGATCTGAAGAAGAGTTTGCTAGAGTGCCTAATCAGTCCTTTCTATAATACAATTCCAAATATTTGGAACACCCAGTTTCAGCACAATTGTGAGCTGTTATAACATGATTGCTTTTGTGCAGATGAGGCAACACTGTAAAACCATAAGGGAAATATGCTACAGCCTTAACATTTAGTCCAGTTCTCATTTGATCATTTCTGTACAGATAGGCCAGCCTATATATTAACATGTTTAGGGAACAGTTATGTTAAAATTCAGTGTCTTGCCCCCAGTACCATTATAATACAGAAATATTTGTAGCGTAGACATGTACTAGATCAAACAAAACAGTAGCATTCAATAAAATGCTCATTTCATTATCTGTATGACAATGAATAACTTAAATACTTGGTTTATACACCACACAACATGTTACAAGGTTGCCTCTGCCTTGCTTAAAAGAGTATTAGTGGCATTATGCAGGCTGAACAAAAAACAAACAAGTTTACTGAAAAATCTCAAATATATTTACAATTACACTTATGCTCACAAAATAGTAATGTTCATTGATAGTCCGTCCCGGAGCATGAAGTCTTCATTTGAGCCATTGAGCATAAGGAGCAGCGATGCAATCTTTCCTACAGTGCTCTTCTAGAATACCTATACCCTGACCTGGAAGCTGGGGACCTACATTGTTTTCCAACACAGTTAGTTTTTGGCTTCTGACTGTTACTAAGAGTGCTAATTAGTTCCTTTATTGTGGATTTTGTGACATGGACACATGCCTACCAAGAACCAGAGTGAGACTACCAAATTTATTTCCTGTAAGACTCCAAACAAGGCAACAGATGGGAAAAGCTTTGACATTCCTAATCTGGTCTCCATTTGAGTTTGCATCCGGGTGAACTGTTCCTTATCTTATTTGGAACATATCCACCATCTAGTCCCCAGACCAGAAGAAGAGTAGATGTGGTCCTAAAAACAAATGTTCTCGTTACTGTGCACTGAAAGCTATCCTATATTTTCAGTGTGAAGGACTTTGACTTAATCTACAACAGTTTTTTGCCCAAGAGAAAAAATCTCCCCACAAACCAACATAGTTGTGAGAGCAAAACCCCCTCCATAGACCCCTTATATCAGCGAGTCACCCACATAGACACAGGTTATAGTAGCAAAAAAGTCTTTTGTCAGCATAGCTTGAAACTTTTGCCAGTATAGTAATGGCAGTTTGGGTTATGTTAAATTTTTTTTACGGACACTTGTAGCAGCAAAACTAGTTTCCTAGTGTAGATGCACTTATACCACAAAAAAGTGCTTGTGATGGTATAACTCACTTCATCTGGAGAACTGGTGTAGCTATATCAGCCAAACATTAACTTGCTGCTATAAAATCATGTCCACTAGAAGGGATTGCCAGTATAGCTATACATACCAACCTTTTCTTATGTAGACCAGGTCTAAGTCTCCTTGAGAGTTTCTCTTCTGTCACATACTGCATATGTGCTGAAAACAGAATAAGCATATATCTTGGCACAAATGCATAGTACTTAAATTTTTTTTTAAAATGCAGGCCACAGAAAACAAAGCTCCAAACTCCACATACAACACCTCTTCCATAACAAGTTCTATTTCAGGAAAAAAACCAGTACATTTCAGAAAAAAAGCAGTACAACACATCCATAAGTGATCCTGAAGTATCTTTGTTTAGCTTATCACTTTTTGTGAATAAATCTTATTTGCTCAATAAGGAACAACTTGAGAACAGCACACATCTAGCTACATATCTGACAGTTTCTAGACTGCAAGCTATCACCGACTCTTAACAGAAATGTACCAGATTTGCAAGTACAAGACTGCACTTGCTGCTTTATCAGAGCATGATATGCCAGATGTATAAAATATTACAGTACAATGATTTCATAATTTGAGCTATTGGTTACCAGACTAGCTCTAAGCAGGATACCATGACTGGAATAGATTAGTCATTTGAAACCTCTACAGAGAGTATTTACATGTTATAAGACTCGCGACCCACTGCATATCACCGGTTCTACACAAATGCCGCAGAAAAAGCGCATACAATGGTTGCTTAAAACCAGCTTTTCTGTTTGCCTTAAGTTCTCCTGAGGTTTCCTCAGCTGGAGGAACAGAGCATGCTGGCTGTATTCTTGTCATTACCCTGACTTTACAGCTGGGGATGAGTTGAATGGGGTTTGGGAGAGTGAAAATAATGGGGGCAGGGGGGAAATGGAGAGAATTTGTTAGAGGAGAAGGGTGGTCACTCTGTTCCCCAAGATCACATCTGCTGAGAGGAGGTCATAACTCACTGCAGGGAGACAGAAAACTCCCAAACTCTGCCCAATCAGGGTGTGTGTGTCTGTGTCTCTCTATCTTGAAACTGCTCTTTCCCTTCAGCTATATTGAGGCAATATACCACTATATTTCAGAAACTAATATATTATTCCTGGGTAATATTTTACTACTGCTGGAATCTGAGCCAGCCCATACTTGTGAGGAATGAAATGACAATTTGGTATCTCTGCTACATACATACAAAGATACAATTCATGATGTTAAATTGTGTGTTCTGGTTTGGTTTACATTACATAAGTTTATTTTTTACTTTTTATAACTGAGTAATATTACACCTTTGCTATTCTTTGCAACAGATTATGATCACATAATTTGAAGCTGATGTTTTTTTCTTTTAAATGTTGACTCTCATAGCCAGCACTCATTAGTAGGAATACCTCCTACGGTACAAGAGTGTCATCTAGTGAGTGGTTTGGGTGAGAAATATAGCTGAATGGCCATATGACATCAGATCCTCAAAGTATGTAGTATGTTGGTAACTGCATCATCCATACATTTTTAAAATTTGGGTGTTTTTTTTTACTGTCATCACTTTGCTCTAAAAGAAAACACAACTGTTTGACAAATCTGCCATTAAAGAGGAAAAAACAGAAGGTGAACTTTAATAAGTGATTCAGATTTTCAAGGGTGGTAGAAGAAGCTTACTTAATTTTTAAGGCAATATGATTTATTTCAACTATAATTCAGAGTTTCCAAACTCTGATGGGGTCCTACTCACCAAAGTGGCACCTCCTGCTGGGAGTCTGAGATTAGCTCTTTCAGCTAGAGCAGCCTCTTCTGGTGGCACCTCTGCTGTTGACCCAGCTCGGCCCAGGCACTCCAGCATCTTTTTCATGACTTGGCCCTCCAGCTGTGCCACCATCTCTGTTTCTATCTCTGTCTGAATCCTTCCATTTCCTCAGTGGTGAGTGGAGGGGACCCAGGCCTGGCCACGACTTCAGGTCCCAGCCCAGGGACCCTGTGGATAGCAGTCGTCTTCTACCCTCCTTAACTTTCATCTCTGCTTCTTCTGTTCCCTGGGCCACCTCCCCATGGCCCCAGTATCTTCTTTGCCCTCTTCTCTGAGCCTCCAGACAGAACATCCCGAGAAGGAGCTCCCTCAGCCCTGGTCTACACTAGGAGTTGAGGTCGAATTTAGCAGCGTTAAATCAATTTAACCCTGTACCCGTCCACACGACGAAGCCCTTTTTTTCGACTTAAAGGGCTCTTAAAATCGATTTCCTTACTCCACCCCCGACAAGGGGATTAGCACTGAAATCGGGTTTGCTGGGTCGAATTTGGGGTACTGTGGACGCAATTAGATGGTATTGGCCTCCGGGAGCTATCCCAGAGTGCTCTATTGTGACTGCTCTGGACAGCACTCTCAACTCAGATGCACTGGCCAGGTAGACAGGAAAAGGCCCGCGAACTTTTGAATTTCAATTTCCTGTTTGGCCAGCGTGGCAAGCTGCAGGTGACCATGCAGAGCTCATCAGCAGAGGTGATCATGATGGAGTCCCAGAATTGCAAAAGAGCTCCAGCATGGACCGAACGGGAGGTACGGGATCTGTACGCTGTATGGGGAGAGGAATCCATGCTATCAGAACTCCGTTCCAGTTTTCAAAATGCCAAAACATTTGTCAAAATCTCCCAGGGCATGAAGGACAGAGGCCATAACAGGGACCCGAAGCAGTGCTGTGTGAAACTTAAGGAGCTGAGGCAACCCTACCAGAAAACCAGAGAGGCGAACGGCCGCTCTGGGTCTGAGCCCCAAACATGCTGCTTCTATGATGAGCTGCATGCCATTTTAGGGGGTTCAGCCATCACTACCCCAGCCGTGTTGTTTGACTCCTTCAATGGAGATGGAAGCAACACGGAAGCAGGTTTTGCGGACGAGGAAGATGATGATTGATGGTGAGGTTGTAGATAGCTCACAGCAAGCAAGTGGAGAAACCGGTTTTCCCGACAGCCAGGAACTGTTTCTCACCCTGGACCTGTAGCCAGTACCCCCCGAACCCACCCAAGGCTGCCTCCAGGACCCGGCAGGCGGAGAAAGGACCTCTGGTGAGTGTACCTTTTAAAATACTATACATGGTTTAAAAGCAAGCATGTTTAATGATTAATTTGCCCTGGCATTCGTGGCTCTCCTGGATATACTCCCAAAGCCTTTGCAAAAGGTTTCTGTGGAGGGCAGTCTTATTCCATCCACCATGGTAGGACACTTTACCACTCCAGGCCAGTAGCATGTATTTGAGAATCATTGTAGAACAAAGCATTGCAGTGTATGTTTGCTGGCATTCAAACAACATCTGTTCTTTATCTCTTTGTGTTATTCTCAGGAGAGTGATATCATTCCTGGTCACCTGATTGAAATAGGGTGCTTTTCTTAAGGGGACATTCAGAGGTGCCCGTTCCTGCTGGGCTGTTTGCCTGTGGCTGAACAGAAATGTTCCCCACTGTTAGCCGTGGGGAGGGGGAAGGGGCTAGCCATGCGCTGGGGGGAGGCAAAATGTGACCTTGGAATGAAAGCACACGTGCTATATATGTAATGTTAACAGCAAGGTTTACCATGAAAGAGTGTACCCATTGTTCTATAAAATGTCTTTTTAAATACCACTGTCCCTTTTTTCTCCACCAACTGCATGTGTTTCAAGGAACACAGGATCTTCTCCTTCCCAGAGGCTAGCGAAGATTAGAAGGCGAAAAAAACGCACTCGTGATGAAATGTTCTCTGAGCTCATGCTGTCCTCCCACACTGACAGAGCACAGACAAATGAATCATAGAATCATAGAATATCAGGGTTGGAAGGGACCTCAGGAGGTCATCTAGTCTAACCCCCTGCTCAAAGCAGGACCAATCCCCAATTAAATCATCCCAGCCAGGGCTTTGTCAAACCTGACCTTAAAAACCTCTAAGGAAGGAGATTCTACCACCTCCCTAGGTAACGCATTCCGGTGTTTCACCACCCTCCTAGTGAAAAAGTTTTTCCTAATATCCAACCTAAACCTCCCACACTGCAACTTGAGACCATTACTCCTTGTCCTGTCCTCTTCTACCACTGAGAATAGTCTAGAACCATCCTCTTTGGAACCCCCTCTCAGGTAGTTGAAAGCAGCTATCAAATCCCCCCCCCCCATTCTTCTCTTCTGCAGACTAAACAATCCCAGTTCCGTCAGCCTCTCCTCATAAGTCATGTGTTCCAGACCCCTAATCATTTTTGTTGCCCTTCACTGGACTCTCTCCAATTTATCCACATCCTTCTTGTAGTGCGGGGCCCAAAACTGGACACAGTACTCCAGATGAGGCCTCACCAATGTCGAATAGAGGGGAACGATCACGTCCCTCGATCTGCTGGCTATGCCCCTACTTATACATCCCAAAATGCCATTGGCCTTCTTGGCAACAAGGGCACGCTGTTGACTCATATCCAGCTTCTTGTCCACTGTTACCCCTAGGTCCTTTTCCGCAGAACTTCTGCCTAGCCATTCGGTCCCTAGTCTGTAGCGGTGCATTGGGTTCTTCCGTCCTAAGTGCAGGACCCTGCACTTATCCTTGTTGAACTTCATCAGATTTCTTTTGGCCCAATCCTCCAATTTTTCTAGGTCCCTCTGTATCCTATCCCTGCCCTCCAGTGTATCTACCACTCCTCCTAGTTTAGTATCATCCACAAATTTGCTGAGAGTGCAATCCACACCATCCTCCAGATCATTTATGAAGATATTGAACAAAACCGGCCCCAGGACCGACCCTTGGGGCACTCCACTTGATACCGGCTGCCAACTAGACATGGAGCCATTGATCACTACCCATTAAGCCCGACAATCTAGCCAACTTTCTACCCTCCTTATAGTGCATTCATCCAGTCCATACTTCTTTAACTTGCTGACAAGAATACTGTGGGAGACCGTGTCAAAAGCTTTGCTAAAGTCAAGAAACAATACATCCACTGCTTTCCCTTCATCCACAGAACCAGTAATCTCATCATAGAAGGCGATTAGATTAGTCAGGCATGACCTTCCCTTGGTGAATCCATGCTGACTGTTCCTGATCACTTTACTCTCGTGTAAGTGCTTCAGGATTGATTCCTTGAGGACCTGCTCCATGATTTTTCCAGGGACTGAGGTGAGGCTGACAGGTCTGTAGTTCCCAGGATCCTCCTTCTTCCCTTTTTTAAAGATTGGCACTACATTCGCCTTTTTCCAGTCATCCGGGACTTCCCCCGTTCGCCACGAGTTTTCAAAGATAATGGCCAAGGCTCTGCAATCACAGCCGACAATTCCTTTAGCACTCTCGGATGCAACACGTCTGGCCCCATGGATTTGTGCATGTCCAGCTTTTCTAAATAGTCCCTAACCACCTCTTTCTCCACAGAGGGATGGCCACCTACTCCCCATGCTGTGATGCCCAGCGCAGCAGTCTGGGAGCTGACCTTGTTCGTGAAGACAGAGGCAAAAAAAAGCATTGAGTACATTAGCTTTTTCCACATCCTCTGTCACTAGGTTGCCTCCCTCATTCAGTAAGGGGCCCACACTTTCCTTGGCTTTCTTCTTGTTGCCAACATGCCTGAAGAAACCCTTCTTGTTACTCTTAACATCTCTTGCTAGCTGCAGCTCCAGGTGCGATTTGGCCCTCCTGATTTCATTCCTACATGCCCGAGCAATATTTTTATACTCTTCCCTGGTCATTTGTCCAATCTTCCACTTCTTGTAAGCTTCTTTTTTATGTTTTTAAGATCTGCAAGGATTTCACCATTAAGCCAAGCTGGTCGCCTGCCATATTTACTATTCTTTCGACACATCGGGATGGTTTGTCCCTGTAACCTCAATAGGGATTCCTTGAAATAGAGCCAGCTCTCCTGGACTCCTTTCCCCTTCATGTTAGTCCCCCAGGGGATCCTACCCATCAGTTCCCTGAGGGAGTCAAAGTCTGCTTTCCTGAAGTCCAGGGTCCGTATTCTGCTGCTTACCTTTCTTCCCTGCGTCAGGATCCTGAACTCAACCAACTCATGGTCACTGCCTCCCAGATTCCCATCCGCTTTTGCTTCCCCCACTAATTGTTCCCGGTTTGTGAGCAGCAGGTCAAGAAAAGCTTCCCCCCTAGTTGGCTCCTCTAGCACTTGCACCAGGAAATTGTCCCCTACATTTTCCAAAAACTTCCTGGATTGTCTATGCACCGCTGTAGTGCTCTCCCAGCAGATATCAGGAAGATTAAAGTCGCCCATGAGAACCAGGGCGTGTGATCTAGTAGCTTCTGCGAGTTGCCGGAAGAAAGCCTCATCCACCTCATCCCCCTGGTCCGGTGGTCTATAGCAGACTCCCACCACTACATCACTCTTGTTGCTCACACTTCTAAACTTAATCCAGAGACACTCAGATTTTTCTGCAGTTTCATACCGGAGCTCTGAGCAGTCATACTGCTCCCTTACATACAGTGCTACTCCCCCACCTTTTCTGCCCTGCCTGTCCTTCCTGAACAGTTTATAACCATCCATGACAGTACTCCAGTCATGTGAGTTATCCCACCAAGTCTCTGTTATTCCAATCACGTCATAATTCCTTGACATCACCAGGACCTCCAGTTCTCCCTGCTTGTTTCCAAGGCTTTGTGCATTTGTATATAGGCACTTGAGATAACCTGCTGATCGCCCCTCATTCTCAGTATGAGGTAGGAGCCCTTCCCTCACAGACGTTCCTGCCTGTGCTTCCTCCCGGTATCCCGCTTTCCCACATACCTCATGGCTTTGGTCTCCTTCCCCCGGTGAACCTAGTTTAAAGCCCTCCTGCTTGTTTCCAAGGCTTTGTGCATTTGTGTATAGGCACTTGAGATAACCTGCTGATTGCATGGAGGCAGACAATGTCAGAGTGTAGGAAAGCACAAAATGACCGGGAGGAGAGGTGGCGGGCTGAAGAGAGTAAGTGGCGGGCTGCTGGCCTTGTCCTTCTCTCCTCCACCACCCATCCTGGGCTATCTTGGTAGTTATCCCCCTATTTGTGTGATGAATTAATAAAGAATGCATGAATGTGAAGCAACAATGACTTTATCTGCAAGCGGTGATCGAAGGGAGGAGGGGAGGGTGGTTAGCTTACAGGGAAGTAGAGTGAACCAAGGGGCGGGGGGGTTTCATCATGGAGAAACAAACAGAACTTTCACACCGTAGCCTGGCCAGTCATGACACTGGTTTTCAAAGCTTCTCTGATGCACACCGTGCCCTCCTGTGCTCTTCTAACCGCCCTGGTGTCTGGCTGTGCATAACCAGCAGCCAGACGATTTGCCTCAACCGCCCACCCTGCCATAAACGTCTCCCCCTTACTCTCACAGAAATTGTGGAGCGCACAGCAAGCAGAAATAACAGTGGGAATATTGGTTTCGCTGAGGTCTAACTGAGTTAGTAAACTGCGCCAGCATGCTTTTAAATGCCCAAATGCACATTCTACCACCATTCTGCACTTGCTCAGCCTGTAGTTGAACAGCTCCTGACTACTGTCCAGGCTGCCTGTGTTTGGCTTCATGAGCCTTGGGAGCAAGGGATAGGCTGGGTCCCCAAGGATAACTATAGGCATTTCAACATCCCCAACCGTTATTTCCAGTCTGGGAATAAAGTCCTTTCCTGCAGCTTTTGAAACAGACCAGAGTTCCTGAAGATACGAGTGTCATGTACCTTTCCCAGCCATCCCACGTTGATGTTGGTGAAACGTCCCTTGTGATCCACCAGGCTTGCAGCACTATTGAAAAGTACCCCTTGCAGTTTATGTACTCGCCAGCTTGGTGCTCCAGTGCCAAGAAAGGGATATGGGTTCCATCTATGGCCCCACCACAGTTAGGGAATCCCATTGCAGCAAAGCCATCCACTATGACCTGCACATTTCCCAGGGTCACTACCCTTGATATCAGCAGATCTTTGATTGCGTTGACTACTTGCATCACAGCAGCCCCCACAGTAGATTTGCCCACTCCAAATTGATTCCCAACTGACCGGTAGCTGTCTGGCATTGCAAGCTTCCACAGGGGTATTGCCACTCGCTTCTCAACTGTGAGGGCTGCTCTCATCTTGGTATTCTTGCGCCTCAGGGCAGGGAAAAGCAAGTCACAAAGTTCCATGAAAGTGCGCTTACGTATGTGAAAGTTTTGCAGCCACTGGGAATCGTCCCAGACCTGCAACACTATGTGGTCCCACCAGTCTGTGCTTGTTTCCCGAGCCCAGAATCAGTGTTCCACCGCATGAACCTGCCCCATTAGCACCATGATGCCCACATTTCCAGGGCCCCTGCTTTGAGAGAAGTCTGTGTCCATGTCCTCATCACTCATGTTACCACGCTGACGTCGCCTACTCGCCCGGTATCGCTTTGCCAGGTTCTGGTGCTGCATATACTGCTGGATAATGCGTGTGGTGTTTAATGTGCTCCTAACTGCCAAAGTGATCTGAGGGGGCTCCATGCTTGCCGTGGTATGGCGTCTGCACAGAAAAAAGGTGCGGCACGATTGTCTGCCGTTGCCCTGACAGAGGGAGGGGAGACTGACGACATGGCTTACAGGGTTGGCTTACAGGGAATTAAAATCAACAAAGGGGGTGGCTTTGCAAGAAACTGAATGGCCCCCTCAAGGATAGAACTCAAAACTGGGTTTAGCAGGCCGTTGATTTCACAGAGGGAGGGAGGGAGGAGAAAATTAATACAAAACAAATCTGGTCTATTTCTTGTTTTGAGTCACTTCGTCTATCTTTGTACATCTTGCTGGCAGCAGACTGTGCAGTACGACTGCTAGCCATCGTCATCTCCAGGGTGCTCGGCAGAAGACGGTTCAGTATGACTACTGGCCATCGTCTTCTGCTACCTGCAGATTAAAAGACAGTGCACTGCCGGTAGGACTGAATCGCCATGAGACGAAACAAGGGAAATGACCTGGCTGAGGCACTCCCATGTTTGCCCTGGCACCCAGTTGAAAGAGCATCCAGGACTATGTCGACGACGGCTACCAGTCATACTGCACTGTCTGCTGCCAAAAGGCAATAAACTGCTGCTGTGTAGCAATGCAGTACCACGTCTGCCAACACCTAGGAGACATACGGTGATGGTTAGCTGAGCAGGCTCCATGTTTGCCGTGGTATGGCATCTGCACAGGTAACTCAAGAAAAAAGGCGCAAAACGATTGTCTGCCCTTGCTTTCATGGAGGGAGGGAGGGAACGGGGGCCTGACGATATGTACCCAGAACCACCCGCGACAATGTTTTAGCCCCATCAGGCATTGGGATTTCGGCCCAGAATTCAAATGGGTGGCGGAGACTGCGGGAACTGTGGGATAGCTACCCACAGTGCAACGCTCCGGAAGTTGACGGTTGCCTCGGTATTGTGGACACACTCCGCCGACTATATGCACTTAGAGCATTTGTGTGGGGACACACACAATCAACTGTATAAAAACGCTTTCTACAAAACTGACTTCTATACATTCGACCTAATTTCCGTAGGGTAGACATACCCTCAGTCCCTACCAGCAACTGCCCTCTCCAAGGTGCTACCTTCCTGCATCCTGCAAGGAACACAGTCCTCTCTTTTTGGGCTCCCTGTAGCAGCTGCCTCTGCTCTTCCCTACAGCTCCCTTTATGTGAACCCACTGGGCTCTGAATGGTTGTTCCCTGCAGCCTTCCTCCAATTGGCTGCTTTCTGCTCAGCCTCTCTAGGCTGCTTGGAGGACTCACCTCCACTGCTCCTTTCTGAGACAGCGTGCAGGCCCACAAGGCCTCCATTAACCCCTCTTCTTCAGTATGGGGTTAACACCCCATCACACGAACCTAGGTGCCTATATCTATATTTAGGTGCCTGTTTTAGAGAAACATTTTAATCTTTATTTAGAAGCTGAATTTTAAGCACCCAGGCTTAAATTTTGGCCAGGAAATATATAGACCTGATCCAAAGCTGACTGAATTAATGGGATTGGGCCTTGCAAGAAGGGGGCAAAAAGGTAAACTAGCAAGAGAAATAAGTAATATGTGAAAATGTTATCATTTATAGAGCACCTTATATTGGAGGATCTGCTACCTATGTACAAGTATTAATTAGCTGAACTTCCTAACACTCTTGAAGTAAGACATAATTATACCTATTTTGCATATATGGAATATTTTGCCCTTGGAAGTGGGTATAAATGTAAACTATATCCACTTAGTCTCATTTACAGTACTGAAGCAGTGTGAAGAGGCCTTAGTGTAAGTGGGAGTCAGTACCCAAATATCTTGCCCTTTGCCACACTGTGCATCAGCAATAAATCTGGGAACCGAATCCTGGAGTCCTTGTAGGTTCTAACTCCAAGACATAACTCCTTGTAAAACTGTTTAAAATGAAAACACTAGGAGAAATACTAAGGCCCTCCCCAATCTTTAGGGAGGCCCAAGTATTCTTAGAACTGCCCATGCACCAAAATGAACAAGAAAAATGGAAATATGAAGCCCTTAGAGAATTAAGGAAGGTGTTCGATTTAAAAAACATTGAATAAGTCCTGTAGATTTTAAAAAAGGATTGAAGATGCTTTAATTGCCTTAAATAAGCATTTAATTTTGATTTTATAAGATACTAAATGTATATTTAATGTTATATTTTTAAAAGAACACTTAAGCTTTATTAGACTTCTAATCTGTACAACTAAATAAAATTTAATTATAGTGAAATTAAATTCTTAGTTGAGCCATTTAAAGTGATACCCACTCCTGTTATTATCTAGATCGTGAGACTACTTCATCTGCTTCACTTCAGCTGTTCTTTTATGTTCTTGTTATTTGTAATCATTCCCTGGCCCTATTTCTAACTTCCTTTCAATTACAAACTCCTCTTCCAAATGCTGTCATATTTTCTATTTCTGCTTATCTTGCCTAGCTGTTCTAAGCTGTTCCTCCTTTTCTGACACATCTGTTATCATTCCCCTTCCTTTTAGCCAATTATACATTTTGCTTTCTTTTTCTTTCAGTTCTGTGGAAATACATGGCACACAAACAAAGCAGCCGATAAATAACAGAAACAGGATTCAGAGAGAGATTCAGCCATGACTATCCTTTTAACTTGCCTAATCAATAACAGGAGAAGATTCAATAAAAATTATGATCTTTTGAAGCATGTGGAGTTCTGTATTGTGCAAGTCTAGAGGTTTGTGATACAGACCTGGCAAATTATTCAGTATAAAACTTTTTTTCTGGTAATCTGGAATGGATCAGATATTTCAGTGTTGACCATAGTCACTTAAATATTAGGACAAAGTGGCAATTATTCCCAACGTGAGGGCCTGTTATCATTGGTTCTCAGAAGTTTTCTACACTATTGTTTTGATTCACATCAAAACTCCTTTTCTGAGTCATATGCTTTTCCTTGGCTATAAACTTTCCTATCATTCTGTTGCTTTAATGATCACATTTCTGTTATCTTTAGGTTGTACTTTAGCTCCTTTATGTGTGACTTTTTTCCCCCTAGGAGAGCTGTCAAAATCCTCTAATCATTAAGCATGCTAGTCAGTATTTTGGTAGCATAATAAAAATCATATTCTACTTTTCACTTAATAGATGGCTCCCAATCTGCCAGCATTTGAAGTCAGAATTATTCTACATTAGGTCAAGCAATTATGACTCTTCATTCTTTATTCATTAAGGGGATTTCTATATATACACTGTAAGGACATCCTTTTCAAAAGGACCACACTTTCCATACATGGGATCCTAGATGGGGGAATGCAGATATCAGGTATTTCATGCAGACTTCCCCCCCCCCCCGTTTTATCCCTGGGAATAATACAAAGACATCATGCTCTCACCACAGTTCTACTATGGGAATTCAGTTACTTCAGTCAATAATATGAAGATAATCCTAGTCTGGATGTGGAAGTGCCCAGACTGCCTTGGTATAAACTTAAAAGGAAAAACTACTGAATTATATTTTGCCCTGGTAGAATGAACATTTGTGGACATGGGGAATGTTATGTTTTTGTCTGTGGAGAGTAAAATCCCCTATAAATTAGAAGGCAAGGTTTTTAACCTATGTAACCATGCCAGGGAACCAAATAAAACACTCTCAAATAGTTTATATAGAACTAAATTGATAAGAGATTGGTTCCCTTGATAACTGCTGAGCTCACAGAAAGAAAAAGAGGGAGGAATAAGTCTGAGTTCAGGAATTTCCTAATCTAGTTGTGTGGTCTGGGATGCAGTTGTCAGGGTACCTTTTAAATGTTCTAGAATTAGAGCAGTGAACACCCTGCAGGGTATCACCGTGCCAGCAAAGAACCATGGGCCTCTCAGAGGGGAACAGTCTCAGACCACCCTGAAGATATCTGGAGGGAGGAAGCATGCCACTAGGTCCGAAGACAGGCCACTACCATAAGAAATGCAGAGCTCAGAAGATTTAAGAGCATGTTTGGACTTTTACATCTCCCTCCTTCAAGAAGATTCCAGTGGTCCCTTCGGGCCTTACAATCTATGGATCTGAAATTTGACTCAGGTTTTGTTCGAAGGATCTGTACAAATTCCAAGTACATTTTGTTTAAATTGAACAATTTACTTGTCCAGTTTTCTTCACTGGGTTTATTTTGAGCCTTAGTGGACACTCTTCTTTTTTCACTCCCTGTGATTTCAAGGCCAGATGTTACAATGACTATCGTCTGACTGAGGAGGTTTGGATTTGGCTATAACTCAACTGTTTCTATGGCTAATCCAAGAACACCTTAATGCTGGACAACAATGTAAACTGCTCATGCAAAGTTGAATTCGTTGCCTCCACACCATCGTGAGCTTGCACCAGCAAATGGTCAATCTTAATCTTAAAATCTGATTGTCTATATGTTTGCATAGAGCACTAAGGTTAGATCATGAGACCAGCCACCATGTTATCAGTGAGCTCCCCTTTATTGTCATTAAACCCTATGTAGTAATAACACTAATACATATATTTTCATTTCATCACACTTGATTGTTCAAATTTAACTGCATGAAGTGAAGTTCATGTGCAATTAAATCTTCACATCTCTTTAGAGCTAATTCAGATCTCTAGTTTTTGATTTCTGATCAAATCAAGTTAAATTTATACCAAAGAGGATTTCCGCACCACTGCCCCCATTGTTCCTGAGGAGGGAGAAAAAAATACATACATTCATCCCCGCTTTGGAAGCCAAGAGTTCCTATAGTAATGCAAACATGCATTAGAACTAATTGAGGAAAAAGTCCACAAACTGATACAAAGGAGTATAAAAACAATAAGCCAGACACAGAAATTAAGTGAATAGAAGTATTCACTGCATTAAATACAAAAACAATCCACTCTTTCAAAATGTAGAATCTAAAGGAGTTCTTGCCCACAGTTGACAGCCATGTAACAGTATTTTGTGTAAGAACTTTGCAGTCTGATTTGCATACATAGTAACATGCACTGCAGTTAACTTTCAGGATCTGAGAGGACTGTTCCTGTCATTCCTCTAGGAGGCCATCAGAGCACTCTCTCAACTCTTGGAAACTTCATTTTGTCTATAGCAAAGAGAGACAGAGAAAAAATGTTTCCAATTCTAGCAGAGGATTTAGAGCCAAAGTCTGCCCTCTTTGTTTAATCACAACAGTGCTATGGAGACTCTGATCTGTTGCCTCAAAGAGAGCATAACAGAAATATAAATGACTGTAACCTAAGTTAGCAAGTTAATCTGATGTGAATTCTGGTAACTTCCAGTTTTTTAAACAAAAGCCAGAAAGGCTATGTTTATCAAGTGCAACCTGGTTTTCTTACAGCAGGAAAAGATACCCAGGCTTGAATAGCGGTGGAATTCCTTTTAAACTACATAACTCATCCAATCAACCACAGTGCTTCTGAAAAATGAGCGCATGCATTTAAAAAATAGCTGGTTCCAGCTCAATTCATGTAAAACAGAGATGATAATATTAGGAAGAGGGAAGCACTCCAAGGAAGTATCTAGGAAGACACTGACCTCTTCCTCTAACAAGGATGTCTAACCTCTGATCATCAGATTATTACTTACTAATATATAGTTTTATGATTTTACTGGACTCCTCACTGCTTGTAGACACAGATAGCAACACTTACTCGAAATGTGTATTTCCACCTTCAGCATACTATGCTTATTCCTCCTGGATGAAGCTTCATTAACCACCGTGAATCGTATTTTTGTCTCAGCCAAGTACTGCAGCTCACTCTACCGAGGGATAAAGATATGGAAACTCCATCCTGTATGCCACACAGCAACTAGAGATAGTTAGAAAGTGGTAATATTTTTCCCCACAAAAATTCATGAAAAATTTGTTTTTTTGATTGAAAGTTTTCTAATTGAAATGTTTTGATATCGAATATAGCAGCACCAGCCTGTTGCACATAGATAATATAGTGAACATCACCCCAGTGCCCTGCATGGTCTGTGAATTCTACATTTGATTCTGGAAACTCTTTGAGGTCTAGTTTTAATCTTTAAGGTCCTTAGCTGGTCCCTCACCCATTATCTTAATTACCACCCCATAATCCTGCTTTACATTAAGGCAAAGAATTCTTCACCAATCATTACTATTGAATTTACAAGGGTTCTCTATGGAAATGCTTCTGTTAACAGCTCAAAGATGCATCAAGACTGTATTTACTAGTTGTGCTTCAACTAACAATTTATTAATCTTTTAATTCTCCCAACATGTGTGCACACACCAAATCAACAGTAAGTTAACTAAGTTCATCTTCATTTCTTAGCTCATCTTAAGGATTTATATTCTAGTAATATTGTAAGTTGACTCTGCCTGACTGAGCCAAGAAAGCACTTACTTCACAGAAATAAGTGATTCAAAAGTCCTTGAGCATCACTTCTATTCAAAGCACACTGTGTGCTGCTGGTCCTTAAACAAGCATTGAAAGAAGGAACTTGTGTGCCAATTTCACACTTTTATACCGAATACCACATAACACACTGGCACTTTGGAGTCTTTGTTTTTTATTTCTTCTAAGTTGGGTGACCAGTTCCTCTAGAAAATTGAACCAGATAATTACTTTGGACTCCACTTGAGAGAGTAATGTGCATAGTTGGACAATCAGACAACCAGTACAAAAATTGGTTATCTAACCCAAACCAACTGTTAAATGCTTTTGTGAGTAAAACAAACTCAGCCCTTTTAATAAACTATAACCTTTATTCATCATATCTTTTTTAAAAAAAGAAAATGAAATATGAGAAACCAGTTGTAATCAGAGTGGGAAACTGACTAACAGACTGAGACACACATTTGTTGGTTACCACAAAGTGCATGGAATTTCTCTCCCCATGAGAAATGTTGGCTTACTTAAGTTATAAACTTTGAAGTAACAGAAAGATGTTGTTAGATCTAAATAACCAATTAATAAAACTTAGACTGAAAAGGTCTATATATAACCATAAGAACATAAGAATGGCCATACTGGGTCAGATCAATGGTCCATCTAGCCCAGTACACTGTCTTTTGACAGTGGTGCCAGATGGTTCAGAGGGAATGAACAGACTAGAGCGATTATTGAATGATCTATCACCTATCATCCAGTCCCAGCTTCTGGCAGTCAGAGATTTATAAACACCCGGAATATGGGGTTGTGTCCTGACCATCATGGCTAAAAGACATTGATTGACCTATCCTCCTTGAATTTATCAAATTCTTTTTTGAACCCAGTTATACTCTTGACCTTCTCAACATCTCCTGGCAATAAATTCTGCAGGTTGATTGTGCATTGTGTGAGGAAGTCTTTCCTTACATTTTGTTTTTTAAACCTGCTGCCTATTAATTCCATTGGGTGAGAAACCCAAAAAATTCCATTAAAAATTTGATGATTAGTATTTTATTTATTTATTTATTTATTTTATTTATTTTGAAGAAAAGAAAATATATTTTCCAACCAATTCTTCCCCTTGGAGCTTTCATCCAAAATACAAATTTGGTCTAAAATGAACCTTTTGTCTCAAGCTTGACATTTTTATTTAGGTGTTTAGAAATTTCACTAGATGGATTTTATTCTAAAAGATCTATAAGCTAAAAATAGAGGAAATTATCAAGTCATACTAATTAATAATGCTCCTTGTAGCTTTCTGTTATGTGGAAAGCAAGAGTAGTTTTCCAAGCATCTACAGATCTGTGGAGATTTTATGGAACAATGGTTTCAGATTAAACTAGACTTTCATTTGCTGCATATAAAATTAGACTTCTCTAAGTGTCTAACATCCTAGCATATATTATAATTTATCTCCTCTACTGTTATAGAGTTGTGTAATGTCTGGGAATTGTGACTGATGAACTGTTCCCACTGTCACTGCTTCAGTGAATTACTCCATAGTCCTTTGTGCCAGTTTAAAACCTCTGAGCCATGTTTAGCTGTCAGAGTGCAATGATTTTACAGCTTGGATGTTATATAAGGTATTTTAGTTTGGCTTAGCTTTGTTTTAATTTGTTCTAGTTCAGAATAGTAGTGTGAATAAAATGTTAAAACAGACGTTTTAGGTGTGCAATCGGTCACCATCAAACTGACCCAAGCAAGAATTGTAATTGACGTTATTTGCTAAGAAAATTACAATCTGACATTCATTATTGCATCTGAGAATACAGATGGAGTACTACTCTATCAATTCTCAATCAGTTTCTAAAGTGGTAGAAAAACAAATGCATATAAACTGTAGATTGATTTATGCATGCTGGTGGTGCTGAGATATATAATAAGTTCCTTTCATATGGAAAATGTTTCAGATGTCAGCGGCTAGAATTTAAGAAATCAGTGATTGTACCAAACAAATCACATTATCTCGGGACTTTAAAGACTGACAAACTGCATTCTTCAGGACTGCTAGGCAATTCAGTGCTTCCTGTTTATTAAGAGCAAAAGTTCTACAATTTTTAAAATGGTTTTGTCTGTTTGAAATATATTACTCAAATTCCTTCTTTGAAAGGATTATTACGTGCAATTGGACTTTATTATCTTTCTAAACAGATGATGAAATATGGTTCTTCAATTAAGTTAGCATTCCAATTTCTTTCACAGGAGAATAATCAAAAGTAAAGACATGTACGTCTGTCGGCATTAAAAAGATGTCTTTGTTCTTCATGTTAAAGTTTTGTTAAACATCGTTAAAAACAAGTGCATTCTAGGTAAAATAAGTTTTTTGCTAGGCTGGCCTGGAATGAAAAAGGTAATAAAAAAAGATATGTTTTGTTAATTAAGTTCTGTGTAGGCACAGAAGAAAAACTGGTCGTTTTTTGTCCATTCTATGATAAGACAAGATTTGTTCCAATATCCATCTTTAGCTGTTTCTGGGGCACTTGGGGAGGGTGGGGGGAAAGGGTGGAAGAAGAGAGAGAGAGAGCGCACTAAGGAGCTAAGACAGAGAAGGTCCTGGAGGGAAATGCTGGTGATATCTTAGTGTCCTGTCTGAGTTTGGCTTTTGATTTATATTGTGGTGTTTGAAATGCACAAGAAGGTAGAATTAAAAATTGCAAAGGCAGCCTTAATTGTAGCATAAGAGGTTTTCTTTGCAAGTATAATGTATTTTAATAGAGGGTTTATTTTTGTATGGCATAAATTAGATTGGGATATCCCTAAATATAGGGATAATGGAGGAAATTTTCAGAAGTGTGCACATACATTTAAACATGCACAACGTATGTGGGAAAATGACTTTTTGCGTGCACATCAGGATTTGGGCATGTCTACTTTGGGCATATGCAAATGTGTACAAGCACTTCTCAAAGTCTGACCCATAATAAATAAACACACAAAATGTGGAGTGAGGAAGCCAGTACAGGGAGCACTGAGAAGAGAAAGCCGTAGCTATATGCTCAGAAAGTCCACAAATAGCCTTTGGTAGTCAGCATTGAGCTGAAGAGGAAACCTTTCATGATCCCGGCAGCCTAGTTTACATGAAACACTTCAGCTGGCATGAGAGACCAATAGTAACAGCAGAGTCAAATATGTGATTGTGATTCCAGATGCGTGTTCCTGCCAGTGGTGGTATAGCTATGTGGGTCCCAGGATATTAGAGATACAGGTGGGACAGAAGTTTGTCCAGTAAAAGATATTACCTCACCCACCTTTTTGTTCCAAATGAATGATTCTTGGCAGATATGTACATGGTAAGATCCACAGTCAATAATGCACAGATTCTCTATGGTCAAGCAGCAAGATAATGGTGATGACAAAAGAATGTCGTTTTTAGCCTCTGGGAGCTGAAACGTTCTTTCGGAGGAGCAGAATTATGAATTCTACTCCAGGATTCAGTCTTCTCGCTCTTTGTTGGATTAAATTTTTACTGTTGCATCATTTGATTGCAAACATAGTTTCAACTACTGTTAGGAACATTGGGCATGCACCAGTTTCCAGGATTTATAATGGAGTATGGTACTCAAAAGAAACATGCATATGGAATTAGTTCTACTTTGAATAATCATCTCTCACGACAATATTTTACCTACATCTCCACAATTCTGCCATTAGACAGTGATTGGATGGTATTACAGGAAACTTTACATCTTATGTTAGTCAGAATTATCAACAGCATCTCTTCTTATCAGAAAAAAGAGCATATCCAACAACTGAGTCACTGGGGTCTGATCCTAAGGTCACTGAAGCAAATGGCATACTTTCCAGTGTGAAGTCAATGGACTAGTTAAGTGAGCTCTGGATCAGGCACCTGGAGAAGACATCTTCATAGGGGAGAAATCCCCGTTAGCTGAACATAAAATCTGTCTCTCCCTCATCTCAACCAAATTACAGGTCTAACCTTTCAAGGTGCTTACTGCTTCCTACAAAACCCTCATCTCTTAATGAGATCCTGTATGCTTGTAAGATTTGATTCAGAAAAGCAATTTCATGTGGACTTAAATCCCATTGACTTCAATAACTGTCTTATTGAATGGGTACTGTTTTTTTTAACGTGTGCACACACACAAATGGTTTAGACAACATTAATATTTAAAGAGTAAATATCCTGTGAATTTCATGTAATACCACAATGAAAAAATTCAAGAAGCTACTCAATTAATATTTTTGAAAAGCAACCATTTTGTTATGAACTATAATAATGTTAACAAGAGTACTTTTTGCACAACAATACATCAGAAAAATGCTTTTTTCCCTTTTAGAAGGTCCACTCAACTAGACTTCGATATATTATCAAAAGGAAAGAAGGAACTTTGTACATCTACAAAGGGAAATGTAATTTATTTTAATTATTTCAAATTTCTAGTGCAAGTACACATTTTTACCCACAGCATTTTGTTGGTATTTCCAATGTGTCATTTCAGTAGGAGTTAATATTTTTATAAATGCTATACAAATCATAAAATGTACTGAGTGCGCTTATCTCAATGAGTTGAACTCTACCTACATATGTATATATACTAACGATAAAGAAGTGCATGCATGCTTGCATTTGTGTGACTCAGAATATTGATATAAAGTTGAAATACGTAGAAAGGTTGCATACTCTAAACTTTCCAAACTGCATTAATACAGACACTTTGGAAACATTTTGAGTACCATCTCTATGTTGATATATAGCTGAAACTGGCTTATAATGAAAATTCCTCAACTGTAAGTACAGCTTTGCCCCCTCAACACTGATATTGTATACAATCAAGTATAGCATTTCTCTTGTGACAAATTGTTGATTTGTTCATTATAAATAGAACTAATACTACCTGAAAAACCCTTACACATGTCAATTCACTTAGCTACTGAAGAGAATGCTGCTTAATAATTACAAGCTTGCCTTTAGTAGTTGTTTTCAGTTCGTAAGTAAAGTCCCAACAAGTAGACTATTGCTTTTAAAGGTATCAGTTAAAAAGTAGTTCTCTACAAAAACGTTCATAAACCTGACAGTAGTCTTGGCTTAACGTCAGTCATAACGTTGCTGCATATAATACCGTTGTGTCAACTGAGTGCATATGCATTAATTTTTTAGGCATATTTGACCAGGTCCTATATATCATGGCTAAATAATAACAGTCCAAGGCCTGTATTATCTTCTCCACTGGATGACAGGCAGGAGATGACAATAACAAATAATGTCCAAATAGGTCCAGGAAGTATTTAGGCCTAAGAAGTATCATCCTCCCACTGAGGATGCAGAAACCCCTTCCTCAGACTGACACACAACTGGGACTGTCCAGTTTCTGGAGGGAAAGCAGCCCATCTGGAGTGGTGGCAAACTGGCAATGACTGATCTGCAGTATTCTCCTCCAGACATAGAAAGTGAGTATGGAGTGTCCCAAGGGAGTTAATGTTGCTGATAGCAGCATTGATGTAAGCTGAATACCACTGCATGGTTCCCTCCCCTTGATGAGAAGAGGAGAAGGGCATGGGGTGACAGTTAATGATTTTTTTTCTAAATAACATGGCACATTTTTTATATAGGTCTGTAATATCATGATCAATGGCCTCATCTAGTGTCTAGCTTCAGTGTTCCTGAAATTTTTGAATAACTGTCAAAAGTTTGCAGTTCCTTTCTTTCTCCCACTGGAATTTATTGTACCTCTTCAGTGCTTCAAGGCATCTCACAGCAGGGTGAAGATTTCACCCTCTTTGACTCCTCTGAATTATCACTGACATCATGGCAAATTGAGGAGTGCTACAATCATCTTCTCCAGTTCTCTGCTAGCTCTCCTTCTGAGGGATTCAAATGGCTTTCTTTGCTCCATTTTTGCAAAATATCTTTTTTCTGGGCCTTGTCATCACCAGGGGCTGATGCAGTAGGAGGAAGTCATAGCCCCAACTTCACCCTGACCCCAATGAACCCTGTAAGGGCAAGGTTGCAGAAGATTGGCGAGGAGCTAAGTGGTGGACTGAGTATGTGACTGGAGGTAAGTGGAGGATGCAGGCAGTTTCAATGAACTTTGTCCGACAGCCCCTGCCAAAAGATATTGTCGCATAGCTCAGCATATTTTTGCCTGTAAACAAGTCCGTTTATGTAATAAGCATAAATTATACATGTAAGAATATAACCGGCTGTTGATCCCATGTAACCCCGAGATAAGCACGGAGAATATAGCGCCGCAGAGGACTCCCCCCACAGTGGAGTCCTGCCTGGTCAGCTGTTCCGAACGGCCAGAGTCCCCTGCAGCCCCTCTGTGTGTCCTAGGGGCTCCCTGCGCAGATTGGAGCGTAAGTTCTTCCTTCCTTCAATAAAGCATAGTTTACTATTCTTAGGCCTGAGTGTCCTCCTTTCGCTGGTATCTTCCCCCCCAGCCCTTGCGGGCACAGACCCAGTTTTTATAGGGTGATAAGAAAGCACAGGGATTATGCTCCTGCTATTGATTCTTGCTGGCCTTGCATTGAGGTGCAAGGGAGTGGGTAGGTACTGATACATTCCTCCACTCTGAAACTTTTCAGAGACTAGGCAAAATCTTAGCTATAATGCCACATGAGCCAGCACAACTCAGGCTGCTCTCCTGCTATTACTCCAAAATATAGCTCAGGCTCCAAGAGCCTTCAATTGATGCTGTTGCCTCCAGTTGTTTTATATAACTGATGAAATCACTTCCAGCATTTCTTGCCAGAAAAAGACTTACATGGTTTTGTTTAATTGTTGTAGCAGGCTCATCACACATGCAGGCATTGTTTTGGTGTTTCTGTACAAAGTCATTCCTGATGCTACATATCATCAACAGCTTTTTTGATACCCACTTGCAAGTGTCCTCATTTGTCCTTACAGACAATGAAGGATCATATTACTCACAAACATAAACTCACTCAACTTCTAGGTAATTCTAGTACCAACATTAATATAATTCTAATAGATAATTTATTTAAAAGAAATATGACCCATTGCACCTAGGCAAAGTGCAGGAAGAATTGGGCCCCAAATTAGTAAAACTTGATACAACACCACCGTTATATTCCAAATGAGAATAAACCTCTTTCTGTAGAGTAGGACTTCAGAATGTATCAGTCACCTAAGTTAGTTTTGATCTAATATCTTGTGCACTTTACCAAGTTTCAAAGATTTAGGGCATAGCAAGAGGACTCTTAGTCATCAACGGTTTTTATCCTGAGGCATAGACCTGGGTTACTTAAATGATCTGATAGGAGATATGACAATAAATGATTCTGACCAATCAGAAAAATGCGGTGCTGTAATGGCATCAGATGCTTAAATGCCCCAAAGACGAATTGCAAGGAAGTGCTAACTGTCCGAGAAATAGAGTTTTGTGGAGAGCTGGGAAGATCCGATCAATATGTTTGAGCTTGTCAGTAGTCAGGTCATGGCATTTTGTACATGTTACAATTACAGAATATGAGCATGAGGAAGGCCAATAAAGAATTAGAGATTTCCAGTCAAGTCTGGAGGATGAGTGCACATATCACTTAATATCAGATGCTAAAAGCTCTCAAGAGGCCACCAATATCTCTAAGGCAGAGGAGGGAAACCTGTGATTAAAGCAAGACTCAAGGAAGTCTCTCGTAAAAACTTCATACCACATATTTGAAAAGCGATGGTAATACTATCAAAGTTCGGAAAGATGGTATTGGGCGATAGCATTGATGGCCAGAAAGGAATAATTTTGTGTAAGTGAACCAACTGGCACAAAGCGTAGCTCCACCAGACCAAAGAATCTGGGCCTGCATTTTATTTGGTGATCAGGTGATCAGGAAAGATGTGGCATTTAGAGAGAGACACACAAATTCAAATTAGAATAAACAACTATGCATTTGCGTGCAGAAAGGTCTACCAGCTACCACCGAAAGGCAGATGTGATCAGTGACGCATTAGAAATGTTTCAGAAAGCATTGCAGGTTTTCTTTGTGCAAGAATGTTCGTGCCAGATATGGCTTACTCAAGCCCATGCCCTGTTGCTAAACCTTGCAGTTCTCCAAACAAGGAAAAGAAACAATTCCACGTCACTAATCATCTAGTACAAATAAGGAATTACGAAAGCCAAAGATCCAAAGCAATAGTTACCCTGAGTAGTTTGTAAGAAAGACAGAGAAGCATTGTTTTAACTGAAGGATTTTGAAGAGTGAACAAATTAATAAAAACCTAAGTCATTTAATCCAGAATTCTTTAGGGGCTAAATGAATCGAACAAATTGTTTTTACAAAGAGTGTGTCTAATTCTAATACAGTAATGTTCTTGCCATCAGAATTTTTTCCCAGTTGGCATTTTGCTTGTGAAAAGACCAGGTAAAAACTAAATAACTATTTAAAGGATTTGGACCAATATTAATATGGTTTTCTTCAGATCTGAACAATTAAACCAATGGCAACGGCCAACTGTTTATAAAAAGGAAACTAGACAGTGAAAAATCCTTAAAACAATATTTATATAACTACTGTAGCAATTTAGGCCCCAATCCTGTGATATCTGTAAGGTTAGACTCTTGCATACATGCAAAATCCCACTGGCTCCTTATGACCGCGGACACATAAATTACCATGGAGTTGATTTTTGGAATCAGAGTGTTTTGTTTTGTGAATTTTTCTCTTTATTTGCCTATTGTTGATGTTAGTGTTTGAACAGGAGCTATCTCCTTCTGATGGATCTTGTAATGAAATTATAGCCCTGTATTTATAATTGTTTGTCAAGCAAATGACAGCAAAGTCATATGTTCTACATTATAACTTTGCTTCATATTACATGAGCAGGAAAGGATGGAAACAAAAAGGACATGAAAAGCTGTGAAAAATGTAGGTAGTTGCATATGGCAGATGTATAGTATAATTAAAGGAAATGTACATTTTTTCCCCCAACTGTGAAAATCTCCCTTTTATGCAAGCATAAGGACCCTAAAGGAGTTAGAGATCTGAATTCTACTGAAATTCAATATGATTTCTGGTTTCAGAGTAGCAGCCGTGTTAGTCTGTATTCGCAAAAAGAAAAGGAGTACTTGTGGCACCTTAGAGACTAACCAATTTTGAGCATAAGCTTTCGTGAGCTACAGCTCACTTCATCGGATGCAGGTACCACAAGTACTCCTTCTCTTAATACGATTTCTAACTCCCTTAGTATCCATTACTTTCCAGAACCTCAAAGGTTGTTCTAGTTTCTCCTTTGATGTTACTTGGAACTTGTGCTGGGTAATCGCCAGAGTGTAGACAAATTTTCCATTCTTTTACCATGTAATTCCTGTTTCATTTCTCAAGTCTATAAGACATTCTTTTGTTTTTTTTGAGGAGCTGGATGGAACAGGGTAGAGCAGTGGAACCCAATTATGGTATGGGACTGCTGTCCATGTTGTAACTACTCTAGTACATCTGAGTTATGGTGGACTGTGCCTTTAAGGGCTAAGCTTCCCAAACAGAATCTGGGTAGGCTCTGTGAAGCTCTTGTTGTGATTGGCCAGTTGAAACCAGACAGAATACAACGGAGCTCTTGCAAGCACCTTAAGCTCTGAATGGTCATATAATATCACATCTGCTAATTTGGCATCTCTCTTTGCTTCCCTTTTCTGTTTGATACGTACAAATTGGACCTCAAAACTGGAGATGGTCACTGTGAAGAGACTAGTAAAATAAGCAAGAGAATTCCTGGTTATATTTTGAAAGATTACCTGAAGGGGCATAGAAGCCAGTCCAGGGAAGGCCACATCTTCCCATTTGAAGTCCATTATGAATCACAGCTGATCAATACCTCATGGAAGATGCTTGGCTTTCCATGACTTAGAAAGGTGCGATATAGTAAAAGAGTAAGGCAAAATCTAAATCAAAACTCAAACTAACAGAGAGACTGCAGCCCTTCTGGCCATGTTCGAAATGCCCTCACAGCCTCTTGGCTTTTTTTTTTTTAAATGTGCACAATAATCATACATAAATAATTCAGAAAAAATAGCACAAGAAAATTTGAATGATACTAAGAAAGTTCTCTTCTAAACAATAGTTTTGTTTTATCTTTTTCAGTTTGCCAAAGCTGCTGTGCATCCTTTGGATATTGCTATGACTTCCACTTCAATTTGCTTTTCAATTGCTAGCAATGCAGCAAATTAAGTTGCCACTTTCTATTATAAAATCTAAATTAGGTGGTTTATAATCACCTTTACAATAAAAAAAGAGGAAGTTGTCAGTCATTTGGTACAGAACCGTATAAAATGATTGAAAGACGCTTTATTCACATGCTTCCTAAAGTGCTGGGTGTGAGCTTTTATTTATATATTACTGCTGTTGCGCTTTGTCCAGATCTTTTGTCGTGCAGAAACAAATGTAATTGTCCCATTCGAACGGAGTAAGATCCTCAAGGGATTATACAGAAACTTTCATTTCTGCATCATCGTTATGAAAGTAGCCCAGATCAAAAGTGACCCAAAAATATTTTAACTGTTAGTGGCTTATGTAAAATGTGTTGATGGTTTCCTAATATGCTGTGTGATTTGACAACTCTGGTTGTTTTTCTGGTTTGGGGGAGATTGGTGGGTTTATATAATAAAAACATAAAAGATGCCTAGAACCCAGGATATGCACTGTGTCAATTCCAGGATATTCCAGGAGACACAAGGTAGGTGAGGTAATATCTTTTATTATGAGGTAATATCATTTGGTCCAATAAAAGATATTACCTCTTTCACCTTGTCTCTCTAGAACCCAGGATAGGCACTTTTTTGCCATATATGTCTGAATCAATGTGTAAATACGAGGAGAGACTGAAAACACTGGGGTAACATTGCATGCTGGGTCTCTAAGAGGCTTTAAGTCACCTTTGTGCCCCCTCATCCAGAGCTGCTCAGAGGGCTAGAATGGCACCTGCTGTAAGGAAGACAACCCTGAAGTCCTGTCTAAGTTACGGCCGTCTCCCCAAGCTACCTTATGGGCTGTAGCAGTGCTTGGATTCTCCAGTGATGTATGTTGTAGCCTTGCCCCCAGAACATCCCTTCCATTCCCAGGTCTGCCCCAGAACAGTCGTACACTTGGGCTTGCCAAGAGTATACTCAGAGGGCAGCCTCATGACTATTTCCCACAATGCCTGCACATGGGTTTTTAGGTCTCTGCATGCCGCTTTGGCCCTTTCATCCTCCATAAATAGGCCAGATCCAGGGTCAAGATCGCACCCTAGGACTGTTAATCTGCAAAGGAGACTACAAAAAATTAGTTATACAAAATAATCAATGGGGAAGAGAAGGTAAATTAGACACTCCTATTTACCCTTTCTCGTAATGCAAAATTGAGGGGACACTGAGTGAAATTGAAAGGCAGCAATTTAAAACTGATAAAAGAAATATTTTATTTAAATGGGACATAATTAAGCTGTGTAACTGATTAGCATGAAATATCAAGGTCAAGAGCATAGCAGGACCCAAGAAATGATTTATGTGACTAATGAGAACATAGAGGTACATGAGATAAGATTCAACAAAGAATTAGCGAAGTAAACCCACATGCTCTGGACATAAGACAACATCTAAATTTCCACTGTGGGCCAGTTCTTCCATAACTGTCTACTGTGCAGTTTCTTGCACCTTTCTCTGAAGCATCTGGAAATGGCCACTCTGAGAGGTAGGATACTGGACGAGAGAGATGATTGAGAATTTCTGTGCTCATACACGGAGTCACAAAGTAAACATTTAGCATGAGAGCAGCAGCTATGGAAACAGTACTTAATTGCCTTATTTGTGCCAACTCTAAAGGAATTTTTCATTTAGATTACATCAGTCTGAGATTAAGTATCCCTTTTAATCTTTTAATGTTGACACTACAAGTTTTAGTTGTCATTTGGTTTAAATTGGGAGGATTAAAATTGTTCTCTGGTTCCACTCCAGCAGCAGTAACACAATCAAACTGAGACTAAGGATGCTCCAGTTGGTAAGGTGATCATTTTTTAAATGTGAAAGATGCCTCCTTGCACATGTTAATGCATGCCTGACTAGTTCACTCATTTTTGACAAAATTCATGCTCAAGGGGAGACTTAAAGAAACACTTCCTGCTGTGCTTGACTGAGTGGGGAATGCTGTTTATTTTCTCTGCATGGATTTAGGCAGAACCATCCATCATAGCACTGCACACTGGAGTATTTGACACTATTAGGCAACTCAGGCAGTACTAAAAAAATTGGTCCAATGGTTTAGAAGAACTGGGTCTTTCCCATGGGATGGTCAGAGATTAAGCTGGTTTTTCTCCCGCCCCCACACTTCCACTTTAGGAGAAGCCAGAGAGAAAAAGAAAAGCTCCTCCTTTAGTCACAAGCAGGTGATATGGGGGAAATTTTGACAGCACACAAACTGTCTTCTACTCTTGATCTGAAAGCCTATTATGTTGATGGCAATGAGAGTTGCATGTATGAATCAAAGGTAGTATATGGCCTGAATACATCTAATGGCTAAAAAAAAGAGGAGGAGAAAATTACACAGAAAAAATCATTAGGGGAAATATTGGTTGGCAACCTGTACTCCATGTGAGCCATTTATTTAGAATAGCAGGGATATTGCTGATCAGCACAAAGGACTGTTATTTGCAGAGACACATAAATCACCTGCAGACCTGCCACAACATACCACTCTTCAATGCCCCAGAGAACTTCCTTGGGTGCTATTTTTCATTATTTTTTCCTCCATTATTTCAGCAAAATATCTTGAGGAATCATTGAATTCTGCCAAGCAGTCGAACAGCTCTGACAAATTGGCCAGTTCTAATCACTTTGGATAAAACGGGTAAGCTGTCGAATAAATACAGTGGCATTATATTTAATATGTAAAGGCACAGTAACTCTGACATAATGTGGAGACTTAAAAGGATGAATCAAAAGGTCAAGTATTTAGGAACCAATAGTTATTATCAGGGATTGCCTTCACTACAGAGCTAAATCGGCACTGCTGCAGTGGATGTGGAGGCATTGATTTAGCAGGTCTAGTGAAGACACATTCAATCGATGGGGGAGAGTTATCCCATTGATTTCTGTACTCCATCTCAATGAGAGGCAGGCACAATGTTGGCAGGAGAGTGTCTCTCATCAACATAGCAGAGTGTGGACCCCGAGGTAAATAGAGCTGAGCTACATCGACTAGAGTTACTCTACTAATGTAACTCAAATTGCATAGCTGAGCTCAACCGGCAGCTGTGGTGTAGACCAGGCCCTAGTGTCTGTAAAGATATAGCCGATGTTTTATTTATTTCCTTATTGCCAGAATGAAACACTAGATCAAGTTTTTGATCAGTGTCCATAAAGTTACAAATATATTAAATAAATAAAAGCTTCAGTGTGTGGGTAAAATTAATCATGTATCTATCATTCTTTAGTTTATAAAATGATCTCATGTTAAAGAAAAATGAAAGCCTATTTGCAATGCTGAGCACAACACATACAGGTCAACTAGAGGAGAAGAGCAGCATGGGCAAACCTATTTTTCAATGGGCCAGTGCCACTTTGTATATTTGTAGTATTTTTTCATTTCATAACATCATTTCATAATGTGTTAAAGAATTCCATAAAATATAAAGGAAATGTGATGGTACCGAGTTTAAGTTACCAGAGCAAATATAACTCTTGGAATTTCTTCGGCTGAATGCTTGTTTTCACATCCTTACTATTGCGTGAGTCCTAGCTATAAAACTTAATTATAATAAAATTTCAATATATTTCATTACATCTTTCATGGAATTATCTCAGTGCTTTACAGTCAGTTAATTAATTGACACAAAACCCTGAGAGCTACAGAAGTTTTTATGAGTACTTTTTTTGCTGATACAGACTAATATGGCTACCACTGTGAAAGAAGTTTTTATTGCATTCATTTTTCTGATGCAGAAGCTGAGGCTAAATGTTTAAAAGCGGCACTGTTAGAGACAGAACCAAAATTCCTTGTCTCCCTGTCCCATGCTGTAAGCATGACACTTGATGCTCTTGCCTCCAATTCTCTAGAGGCCAGTGAAATGAATATAGAGGTGATAGAGGTAGAAATGACCAGTACAAACTACTATCCTTATATTTGTGCAGGTGAATAGAAAGGAGGAGACATCTGTAAAAATATTACCAGTAATTCATTACAGTAGTTAATTAGCTTATTTGACTTAGAGACAGGGCTGAGCCATGAGATCTGCTCACTGCTTAATCTTGTGCTGATCATTTTGGGTTTTCAGTGTGTGTTTTTAATCTGTTCATATAATCTGCTTAGTTTTCTTGGATGGAGATGCAGACACTAGTTTAGCTGGGTGCCAACCAATTAATAGCATTGAGGAACAGGACAGAGACCTTGTCTGGTAAATGTAACATACCAGGAGCCAGTGGAGGTATTGGAGTACAAGGATGATGTGTTGTGGTGGCAGGCTGATGCATTCTGCATGAGCTGGAGTCTGCATTGCTGTCACTTTCAGTCCCAGCTACACTTTAATTACAGTAATCTAGTTTGGAGGTGACAAAGGAGTGGATCGCTGTGGCCAAATCCTCATCCAGGAGAAACAGGTAACATTTCTTAGCAAGATGACATTGAAGGAAGCCACCTTTCACCACTGACACTACCTGGTCATCTAGTCTTAGAAATGACTCTAGTAGAACTCTTTAGCTATGTATCACTTGCATGAATGGGACACATTTTAGGAAGAGGAAGACCATGTCACAGCTAGTTCTTCAGGTGTTTTTGCTGGAGAATCAGCTTTTTCAGTTTGTGGTCCTGCTGGAAAACTCTTGATTTTTTTCAGTGGTATTATTACTCCATACACGAAATACATGACATGGTGTCAGGAATAATTCTAGTGCCAGAAGACAGTAGAAACAGAAGGAACAAACTACAAAGGTTGCAAGTTCTCATCAACATGCCACTCTTCAATGCCCCAAAGAACTTCAGCTTTGACAAACCTTCATAATGGACAGACTGGAAGCAGTATTTTGAAAGATTTCAAATTGCTACAAAACTCTGTAAGGAAACTGAAGATATTCAGGTAGGCTTTTTAATTTATGCTATGGGGAAGCAGGCAGAGCATATCATTAAATCATTTGACTTTACTGAAAATAGTCACAAATATGACTTTGAAAAAGTTCCAGCTATGTTTGATGTATATTTTATAACACAGAGAAATGTGGTTTATAAAAGAGCATGTTTTCACCAGAGAATTCAAGGACCAGGAGAAAATGTTGTGTTTTATAAGAGCTCTGGATGCATTAGCTAAAAATTGAGATTTTGGGGGAATTGCAAAACATGAAAATACCAGAAACAGGCAGGTTAACAGATAAAATTCTTTCACAGCAACTGCAATTAAAAACAGACTAACCCTACCCACAGCTATATAGATGCAAGGCAGTCTGAACTAATCAAGCAGCAGAACAAAAGGCAACTTGGAAAAACCTGAAACTACCTTAGAAGCTGTAAACAGCACGAAGACTAAAAATCACTATTGATGAGGTTAATGTGATTTAAACTAATTGCTGAATATGTTTCTGGGAAAAATCTGGTAGTAGCAAACATTCTGTGATGGAGCCCAGCATCAAACTCCGCTATCCATGAGCTCAGAGATGACATAGTCATACGCGGATGCTGTGGACCTATACAGAACAGTGTCAGAAAAGACTACACCATCTACAAAAAAAGCAATCTTGACAGACATTAACTTCAAGAAGTTCTATGGTGCATGTGAATAACATATCTTATTTAAGCTAACCTCATTTATATCTGGTAGGTCATTTAAATCTTATGGAAGACACATCTCTGGTGTATCTCTGTGAGAAGGAAGTTCTGTAGTCTGTCCATATATGATACAGAAGCCCTGCAACCTATGGTATACACAAAACACATAACATGCTCCTAAGTCACTTAAGTTATTTTAAAATTTTCATTGTGTCCTTTACACCCTCCATGAGCTCACAAAGCCCTTCCCCAGTGGTGGAAACGCTGCTTGGCTGACCTTGCTGAATTTTCTGCATTTTGTTTCATTCAACTGTAGGTTTTATTGTGAGACTGATATCGGTCAAAGTGTTTCCCTAGAGTCATAGATTCCAAGCCCAAAAGGCACATTGTGATCATCTAGTCTGACCTCCTGTGTAGCACAGGCCATAGAGCTTCCCCAAAACAATTCCTAGAGCAGATCTTTTAGAAAAAACATCCAATCTCGATTTTAAAATTGTCTGTGATAGAATCACCACAACCCTTGTCAGATTGTTCCAATGGTTAATTACTCTGACTGTCCCCTTTCGCCCCCCAAAAGTAATTTATTTCCATACTGAATTTGTTTGGCTTGAACATTCAGCCATTGGATTGTGTTATACCTTTCTCTTCTAGGTTGAAGAGCCCATTACATATTCCCCATGTTGATACTTACAGACTGTAATCAAGTCACCCCTTAACCTTTTCTTTGTTATGCTAAATAATATGAGCTCTGAGAGCCTATCACTCACTATAAGGCATGTTTTCTAATCCTCTAATTACTCTCATGGCTCTTCTTTGAACCCTTTTCAGTTTATCAACATCATTCTTGAATTGTGGCCACCAGAACTGGACAAGTATTCCAGCAGCAGTCAAATCAGTGTCAGATCCAGAGATAAAATAACCTCTCAACTCCTACTCAAGATTTCCCCTGTTTTTGCATTTCATTCGCCCTTTTGCGAAGGGACATAGAGGATAGCCTAACATGAGACTACTTCATTATTAAGGCAGGCTGAGAGGCTATTTGAATACAACTGTAGAGTGCAAAATTGTAAATACTAATTGAAGCCATTGTACTAGCAAGTGAATTAGAACAGATCCATGAGCCGGAAAGGTATGAAGGAGCAGCCGTGAGGATCTGGGGCCACAGAGCTCAGGGACGGAACAATGAGGGCAAAAGGATCAACAATATAATTGTCTGCAAGAAGCAATGAAAATACTGACCAAGGAAGTCTGAAGAGGGAAAGGCAGCCTGTAACTTCACAGCAACAAAAGGTACCGAGAGAGAGACATGTAGATTTTCAGTCAAGATACACAAGATAACTCCCTGACCAGGGCTCGAAAGGACACTGGAGTATAGTACTGAATGCCACAGAGGATTGGACCTGCTGGAAATGTGGAAAGACTGGACATTTTAAATGGGATTACCCATTGATTAAAACTGATGTTGGTCAGACTGGTGCAAGAAATAGCGCCACAAGCTGTCAGTGAATTCTAGGCCACTGAGCTATCTGAGTGCTATTTTAGAGAGTGATATCTATCTGCCTGAGAAGATTGGAGGAACCTCAGGTGAAATCCTAATTGCTTTTAAGAATATAACCAGGGTCATATTGGGTCAGATCAATGGTCTATAGAGACTGGTAGCCTGTCTTCCTATGGTGGCCATGCCAGATGCGTGAGAGGGAATTAACAGAACAGGGCAATTAGCATGTGATCCATCCTCTGTCGTCAACTCCCAGCATCTGGCAGTCAGATCCTTAGAGACACCCAGAGCATTGGGGTGCATCCCTGACCCTCTTTGCTCATTTTGTATGTATAGTTGGTAATATGTTTTTTCAAATGTGCATTACTTTGCATTTGCCATTTTGTTGTCCAGTCACTCAGTTTTGTGAGACCCAGATCCCTTTGTAACTCTTTGCAGTCTGCTTTTGGACTTAATTACCTTGAGTAATTTTGTATCATCTGCCAACTTTGCCACCTCACTGTTTACCCCTTTTTCCAGATCACTTATGAATATGTTGAACAGCAATGATTCCAGTACAGATCCTTGGGGGACCCTGCTATTTATCTCTCTCCAGTCTGAAAACTGATAATTTATTCCTACCCTTTGTTTCTACCTTTTTACTGATCTCTAAGAACATTTTTCGTCTTATCACGACTGCTTACTTTGCTTAAGAGCTGCTGGTGAGGGACCTATCAAAGGCTTTCTGAAAGTCCAAGTATACTCTATTCACTGTATCACTCTTGTTCACATTTGTTGACCCCCTCAAAGAATTCTAATAGATTGAGGCATGATTTCCCTTTACAAAAGCTGTGTTGACTCTTCCCCAATGAATCATGTTCATCTGTGTGTCTGATAATGCTGTTCTTTACTATGCTTTCAACCAGTATGCATAGTATTGAAGGCAGGCTTGCTGGCCTGTAGTTTCCAGGATCACTTCTGGAGCCTTTTTTTTTTTAAAATTGGCATTACATTAGCTATCATCTGGTACAGAGGCTGATTTAAGTGATAGTTTACATATCACAGTTTAGTGACTTATTACAGTTAAATTTATCAATTTGTTCCAAAACCAACTTTATCAACAGCTCAAGTCTGGGACACTTCCTCAGATTTGTCAGGTAAAAGAATGGCTCTCTCACATCTTCTGCAGAGAAGGCTGATGCAAAGAATTCATTTAGCTTCTCTGCAGCAACCTTGTCTTCCCTGAGGGCTCCTTTAGCAACTTGATTGTCCAGTGACTCCATTGATTTTTGGCAGGCTTCCTCCTTCTGATGTACTTTAACAAAAAAATTGCTGTTTTTTGTGTCCTAGTTGCTCCTCTTCTTTCTTTCTTTCTTTCTTTCTTTCTTTCTTTCTTTCTTTCTTTCTTTCTCGGCCTGCCTAATTACACCTGACTTGCCGGAGTTTATGCTCCCTTTCCACTTTCTTCAGTAGGATTTGACTTCCAATTTTTAAAAGATGCCTTTTTGCCTATAACTGCCTTTTTTACTCCATTAGATAGCCATGGAGGCAATTTTTGTTTGTCCTCTTACTATTTTTATTTGGGATATGTGTGACGGGTTGGGTCTCAGAAACCCCCTTGGGACTGCCACCTGATGTTCTGAGACTACCTCTGAGCCCAATTCCCCTGCCTGCTTGGGACTTCAGTACCCTGTCTTGTTGAGCCAGACATGCTAGCCTGCTGCAAACACCAACCCAGGTCTGAACCACATCCCCCAAAAGCTGCAGACTTAACTGAAAACCGCTTAAGAAGTGCTCCTGTCTTTAGCACCCAGACACCCAGCTCCCAATGGGATCCAAACCCCAGATAAATCAGTTTTACTCTGTATAAAGCTTATGCAGGGTAAACTCATAAATTGTTTGCCCTCTATAACACTGATAGAGAGATATACACAGCTGTTTGCTTCCCCAGGTATTAATTGCTTACTCTGGGTTAATTAATAAACAAAAGTGATTTTATTAAGTATAACATGTAGGATTTAAGTGGTTCCAAGTAACAGACAGAACAAAGTAAGTTACGAAGCAAAATAAAATGAAACATGCAAGTCTAAGCCTAATACAATAGGAAACTGAATACAGATAAAATCTCACCCTCAGAGATGTTCCAATAAGCTTCTTTCACAGACTGGCCTCCTTCCTAGTCTTGGCCCAATCCTTTCCCTTGGTACAGTTCTTGTTACCTCCAGCTCAGGTGGTAACTAGGGGACTTCTCATTACTGGAACCTCCTTTGTTCTGTTCCATCCCCTTATATAGCTTTGGTACAAGGCGGGAATCTTTTGTCTCTCTGTGTCCCCATCCCTCCTCCTAAATGGAAAAGCACCACATTAACAATGGATTCCAGTACCAGGTGACATGGTCACATGTCCTTGGAGACCCCGAGCCTTCATTCTTCCTGGCCTGACTCACAGGAAGGCTTGCAAGTAAACAGAGCTATTTACAACCAATTGTCCTAGTTGATGGGAGCCATCAAGATTCCAAACCACCATTAGTGGCCAACACTTTGCATAATTACAATAGGACCTCAGAGTTATATTTCATATTTCTAGTTTCAGATACAAGGATGATACATTTACACAAATTGGATGACCACACTCAGTAGATTATAAGCTTTGTAGTGATACCTTACAAGACACCTTCCACATGAAGCACACTCCAACCACACTACATTCACACTCACCAGCACAGCCTCACAAAATCATATGGAGTGCAATGTCACAGTATGCATTTAATATTAGCCTCTATGGTGTGTTTAAAATGTTTCCATGCAGCGTGAAGGCATTTAATTCTTGACTGTTCCTTTTAATTTCCTTTTAACTAGAGTTCTCACTTCTGTGTAGTTCCTCTTTTTGAAGTTAAATGCTTCTCTACTGGGTTTCTTTGGTATTCTTTGCCCCCTCCCCAGGATGTTAAATTTAATTACATTATGGTCACTGTTCTTGGAGCAAAATCTGTGTGTCACTTAGGGCTAAATCAAGAATTGCCTCTTCCCTGTGAGTTTCAGGACTAGCTGCTGCAAGAAGCAGCCATTTTGGGCCCCAAGTTTCTGTTTTACTTGAAAAAGCTATGGAAAGAAGCTTTCAGCGAGCCAGCATGGAAATTAACATCCTACTCTGTGGTGGTCAGAGGGGAAAATGGCCAAAGACTGAACGTAATGGGCCATTGGCAAACCACCATAGAAACCGATAACCTTAAACTGGTATGGGATTTTAATATAGCAGAGGACTGTGATCAAGGGGCATTGGTTGGGGCTGATTTTCTAATGATGTACAGTATTAATCTTAGTATGCGGGGTTAAACATGCATTATAATTGGAAAATACATACCTATACTTTGCCAGAATGATGTCACTGGTGTATTCAGTGTAACTATGGCAGAGGATGTAATAATTCTCTTAAGGGTGAAAGGAGTAGTTCCACCCCAGGTAATAAGTATAGCAAATAATTGAGACTAGACAGCATTATGGAGCCATGTGGTATCATTGAGCAGGTATGATTTCATGAAAATATACTTTCTTTCCTAATTTGCATAGTTAATTTATCAACAGAGCCTCAGAGCTTAAGATTCTAGTGTGGTTCACTAATTAGGGAAGTTTTTTCCCCCTCCAACTCCCTTTCCAGCTTTGGAATCCTGTTATGCCCAACACGAAATTAGACACTCTATGGTTCTGGAGTTTGCTGAGCACGCAAGCTCACCACCCAGCACAAGGATTCACGTGAGTTGGTGGAGTCTATAGATTGGTCACTCCTTTCGTCTGGACCAGTCACATACCAGATGGCTTCCGTAGAGGTAACTGTCCTTCAGGGCCACTGAGAAATCCTCTAGTTTGGGCTACTTTGTGCACCATTCAGTTGTCCTTGGCATCCCCTGGCTTATCACCCCTGACTCAAGAAGTGAAGTTTCTCTTACCTTCTAACTAAAAGGTATATTTCATTCATTCAGGCCTATATGAGTTTTATTTTGTGGCTCTGTTTTGTAATCATCAAAAGCATTTGCTTATGCAATGTAGATTGACTGCTAAATTTTCATTATATTGACCTGAAATCACCTTTTCCAAATATGCATGTAAAAGGCACTGTGGTGGATTTTTAAAAAAATGATAGACAACAGAGAACTGCTTTTTAATTCATAAAAATTATGCCACCAGTCTGATGACAAATAAATTCTAAGTCCCCCCCCCTTCATCATTTGGTATGGAAAGTGGATTGAGTAAATACTGAAATGAAATACACTAGCTGCCATGAAACATTTCTTTTCTCATTCACTGAAAGTGGACCTCTCCCATTCAATCATGCAATGAGAAACTGAGAGGAAATGTAGTGACAGTTTAATTTGAAAAAGCTGTCAGGCTTCTCCTGGTAACACAATTGGACACTATTTCAGCTGAGGAGCTTTAGGAAGCTTAAGCCTGACAGCTATGTAAATTGACTAAAACCAAAAGGCTTTAGCATCATGGATTTCATGTCTGTAAGGATTTTCTTCAACCATGTCTGCTTTTGCAATTATGCTTTTTTTTTAAAAAAAAAGTTATAATTACAACCTATAAATCATACTGGGCTTCAGTAAAGAGACAGAATGAAAGATGCTTTTTGAGTTGGGTGAATTTTCAGTTGCTATAAGCGCTAATTGTTATTCAATAGGAAGGTCACACTTCATCTACAAAATTGCACAGAAAGGTTAGATAATTTTTAATAACTGAAAAAACCTCAGTGTTTCAAATCCTTGTTTTTGACAGCAAAAATCCTACCACATTTCATGATGCAGTTGTTGAATTCCACAGCTCCATGTCTGTAAACACAGGAACATAGAGCAGGAACAGTAATTTATTTAAATAGATCTTTTCGGTATCTGTGCTATTTTAAGATGCCTGTGCAAAATAGACTAACAATGTTTAATGCTTTTTTTTTCTTTACAAACTGGAAGGGTGCTGTGCAAATTTTTGAAAGGAGGATATAGAGAACAAATGGGAAAATAAAATCTTCACCATTCAAATATTACGTTACTAAGGCAGAACTGACTCCAGGGCTTCAGCAGTATCCCTGTTTAATGGTGGAAGTATACCTTATTTTTTTGTGAGGCAACATTAGCTAAATATAGTATTATGAGATCAAAATTGTCATTGTCTTTCTAGCTCCAGGGCGATTAATCTTTTAGAAAACAGTTAAGGTGGGGTTTAAGATCTAGCAAATCTGAGAAAAATAGATTTGTCACATCTCTGTTCTAGTCAGAAGACTGATTGTGATCACATGCATGATTGCAATCAGCGGACAATACATCTTAGCAATTATTCCTACTCCCACCTATAGGGCAGGAAGGATGTGCGTTTTAGGGATCATACAGCTAAGATAGAACCAAAAGAACCTACCCTGAACGGATCCAGAATGACTGAGGGTTGATCTGAGAACAGACTAAACCCTTTGGGTCAATTTGCATTTCCGTTTTGTTTTTCCAAACCCCATTTTCCCAAACCCTCACTTCCTTATCTCCACCAAAAAGATCCATCTGCATTCAGAAAGTGTCCATGTTGGGATATGGTATAGTTTTGTTATTTTAGTTTACATTTTCAAGAAACATCAGGAATTTAACACTTGTCTGATGAATAACAGTCTTCATTAAATTATATTGCAGTACCATAACATTGCACTTTGCATTTAGTTCTGTACTATGCTGCTCAGATTGCTGATCAGTCTTGCTTTACTGAACTTTTGTCATTTACTTTGAAAAATGGGAGATATACATGTGCTTATGGCATTCTTTGACTTGTTTAGAGCCTTTTTATTTCTAATAATTTTTTTTATTTTTTATAAATAGGGCTCACAACATTTTTAATCTTCAAGCTGGTTTATATAGTTAAACTGTCAATTAAAGTTGTGATTTTTTTTCCAATATAGTTATACTGGTAAAAGCCATAGTGTAAGCACAACTATACTGGTATAAAGGTACCTAATACTGTTACAGCTTATTTAGGTTCCTGAACCAGAATAAGCTAAGCTGGTATAAACAATGATATAACCAGCAATGCTTTAGTTAAATACAAGTTATTGGGCTCAATACCAATTCACTTTCCATGCTAAAGGAATATTAGGTTTCAGAATTTCCCACTACCGTAAAACAATTCTGCTGAAATATATTTCATATTCAGCCAAACATTAAGCATGTTTTTGGATTGAAAACTAGGTCAAGAACCTTCTCATCTCCATTCTCTTTAGGATGTGGACAGATGATTTCTTTGGGACAGATTCTCCTGCACCTTTTTGCAGGTTTGTGGTCTTGGAGGTGGGAAGGAATCTCCTTCAGTCCATGCTTGACCTGCCTGAGGGCCAGGGAGATTGCAGTCCCTGTTCTTGCCCAAGCAAGATTCTACATATGATATTGTTTCTATCCTGAAACATAAGGCTCATGCAAAATTGTTCATCCAAAATCAGAGACTAGACTTGAAGTCACTTAAAGTAACAGGGTCAAATTAGTCTGATGTAACTCCATTGACTTCACCAATTCAGTGTTAAGGCCAGGGCCCTTCCCAATCCCAGTGTGCCTCCAATGTAAGGGTGAGGCATGACTGCAGTCCCTGACATTCCCAAAGCACAAGGGATGATTCCCCCTATCACTTGTGTGGAGTACCTGCCATTGTTGTGTGGGGATGAGTGTGGCTGCAGAGACTGAGGGTAATCCTCCACTGTGGAAGATGAGGTTCTGGGTTCCAGGAGGCAGAAGAGACTGCAGCTGGCTGAAGCCTACAGGAAGCTTTCAGCTATATTATGTAATGTTTAAACAAAAGTAATTTGACTGTTAAATACTAGATCCCCATTCCTTAATAAGAACCTATCACCTTCTGGATCACAAGCTGCCAAAATGAGAAGGGAGAGCCACTGACTGTTTCCCAATCAGCTATGTGCTGTGAGGAGAGGCTATGCTAGGTGAAGAGATGGTGCAATGTGAGCACTTCAACTGCATTCCATAGAGCTCTGGGCAAATTTGCCTCCTTGAAGCACAATGCCTCTAGACAGAGGGCCTATCCCCAAGGTGGCATGAGAGGGACCATCTGGGAGGGGTTAGCTCAGGCCAGCTCCTTCAAAGCACAAAATAATGAAAACATTCTATTGTCATCTTGGCTACTCAGCCCTCTCTTCCTTTGTATGTCTCAGTTCCTTGTTCTTATCTTTAGTCTGTAAACTCTTTGGGCAGGAATTGTCATTTATTATCTATCGGTCCAGTGCCTACCACAGGGGAGCACTTATAGGATTGAGACTTCTGGATATTCTTGTCACGAGCATAGAATAGAGAGAAATTTTTTGATTGCATCTATTTGTTATCCAGTTTTTATTCAGATAACTTCTTCTATACACCCAGAGTCCTAGGTGAATATGGAAATGAAATTCAGGTCCTTTTTGTATTTCCCCCCTCCATAAAGAATATAGACAGCCTACCTTTCTGTAACTTGTACAGGCTGCTTCAAGATATGGGTTGGGGAGGGTTATCTATTTTGTGTGTTGTGCTTGAGACAGATTCCTGCACCTTTTCTATGATTATTTCAAACAGATATAAATTGAAGATACGTATTATGATACAAATAATCTCCTGTCTAAAGCAAATATATCTACATTGAATACCACTAAGCTAAAATATTGATAGAGTATTTGCTGGGGCAGCACCAGCCTCTTTGGGGGGGGGGGTGGCTGGCTGGCTGGCTGGCTGAGGTGTGCCAGACAGAAAATGGGGGGGGGGGTTGTGCTATAAATCCTGTGGGCACACATACTTATTTTAACAATAAGCACTTAAACATATGTTTTTTTCTGCTATCTGCATGGGGCTGCCCCCCAAATGTTCCCCTGTGCTCCCTTAGGGGGGCATACCACACAGTTTGAAAACCTCTGTTCTAAGGTCCCTTGCTAGTGTGCTCAGAGGCAAAATTTTGTTTCTTATTTCAAATCTGGCAATTGGTTTAATCCTGTCCATGTGAGAAAAAAACTACTGTAGAAATCGAATTCCACTTACACCCTGAGATATCTATGGTGTCCAGTCCCCCCTCCTCCTTTTTCATATAAAGATTTGATATAAAGTTAGATTTCAGTTGTCCCAACCATTCAACAGACTGTAGTTAAGTTTACAGCAGCATTTATTTGTTTTAACACAAGTATTGATATGCAGGATGTTTAGTTCAGTCAGCATTTAGTTTGAGGGCCACAATGCCTATCAGTGATTCTTGGATGATTTGGGGGTACTAATAAGAATCTACACCCATGGCAACAGCCCCCCCTCAACTTCACCAAAAGAAAATAAAGAAAAAATGTTGTGCAGTGCAAGGCTCAAGCCAAGGAGACCAGGTGGGTGATTAAAGTCTTTCTTCGCATCAGTGGCATTTTGGCAACTTTAAATATATGGGTGCAAAACAAAAGCCGGTCAAATTAGGTTATATACATTACATGTATTATCATTATCAGACTTATTTAAATGAAACTAGCTCATTTTGTTCTCTAGTGCAATAAGGCAGCCCCTGAATCTTTCTTTAATCTGCTTATTGGGCCTCATTATTAAAATCACGCTTTTAAGCTGTGATCACTAAACCAAATAATACACAATGCTTGTGAAAATCTGCATAAGCTATTTTTGTTCATCTTAACCAAAAGATGAACTGGGCTTCAAACAATGAGCATTTCTCTGACTACCAAGAAATCCCCTTGTGATTATTCTTAATGCTATTGCATCTACCACTTGTGTGCTAGATGTGCACTTTTGTTTACTGTGTCTCAGTGTGTGTGTGGGGGGGAAACCTATTCATGTTTTATGCAGAAGTAATCTTCATTTTGATGCAACTACAAAATGAATTAATTTTGATCACACTTCTTCTGCTGTGATGTTGGCCGGTTCAGAGACTAACGCTGGAAAAGCAATTTGGGTTCCATACTTTCAGTGAATTCATCTACTACAGCCCAGGTGGGCTGCTTCTAGATGCTTTTCCATCTTAGCTCCTCCTCCAAAAATGGGGACATAGAAAGAAAGAAAGATATTGATGTAGTCTGTGGGAGACAACTGTATGTATTTCTCAATGAGATTTAGTTGCTGAGAAGTGATCGATCAAACAAAGAGAAGTTTCTACCTTAGGTTTGATACCAAGGGGATCAGTACTTTAGAAATATAATAGATTAATTAGATGGGCATGATAAGCATTGGAACTTTTGAATGCTTGTCTGAAGATTATCAGAACTTCTTTGATCTAGAATCTGGGCTGTGAATCTCATAACTCGTACTGGTCAAAACTCAAAATTTCCATTCCAAGGGAAATTTCAACAGTTTCAAATTTTGTTTAATTCCAGTTGGAACAAAAGAAAAAAAATCGATGTTTTGGGTATCAATTTTTGAAATCTTGTTTTGGGTCAAATGCGTAGAAATTCATAAAAAGCCTTGACAATCTCAGATTACAGGTTACTAATACTAGCGTTAATGACAGGTCTAAACTATAAAATTCAAATCTGGATTTCAAATGTCCCAAACCTCAGAATATTTGGATCTTGTAATCTGGTACAGCCTGTGATAAATATAGGAATGAGCTATGAAATTCAGATTTGGGCCTGGAGTTGAATTCTTATCCTCATCCATCACCTAGAGGTTTTAGGAGCTGGATTTTGGGTTCAGGCTCACCTGAAACTTGAACAATATTTGAGACAGTGCTTGGAGAGGTGGAAAGCTGCCTCATACTAGTTTGTCGGTCTGTCTTATCAGTAGGATTCAGCCTGCAGGCTGAACATTGCAGCTGGTTCTGAATGTTCAGGAAAAAGCCCCGCTGATTTGCTGCTGAAGGTAAATATAACATAAACCTATTTGCCCAATCCTAACAATTAGGAATGGGTCTGGGAGAATTTTCAGTAGTCATCAAATAAGTTGTATATGAAAACTGGACACTACACTTTTTCTACGGGAAGAGAGGGCTGTGTTTCTAACTCATGTAGAAGTATCCTACATATATTTCAAATGCATTGAAGTGTGAGGTTCAAGATACAGCTTTTGTAGACGTATATACCAGTGCTGAGTGCTCTTACATTTAAACCTCTGTTAAATGGAGCATGTCTTGGCATTACTGAGTCTCTGGCTAAGCAAACAGGAGGGCTGCTCAGTCAGGTAAGGATCAATGGTTACCTTGTTATATTAAAATATTACTTAACTGTACTTCCATTAGCAACCATGTGTGCATTTTTTGTCCATTTTCAAAATATTTTACTTGCAAATTTAAGTCTACAGACACTATGCACCCTTTGTGAAATGAGCCAGTTTGCACAGAGACAATGGAATGGAATGCAATCACACAGGGCAAAATCCATTCCACCTGCTTAAACCTTGAATACTTGGGATTTATGAGGTTGGACTTCAGAGCAGCCAGGTCCTGAAATCCCATGCCCAGCTCTGGGGCTGGAGTAGAAATGGCGTCTGGTAGTGTGGGCTACCAGCTTTGTATAAAAGTCCAACTGTGAAGTCGAGCCTTGCTGAGCCCCAACCTACCCCCACTGTTACCTACCACACTGGGCTATAATTTAGCTCCTATCCATAGTTCACATGCACATAGTGGTGCATGATGTTGAGGGCCCTGATTCAGGAGTGTGTGAATGTGTTTGGGGCTGGGGGAGGCATGAGCCACTCTTCTCTGAAGGCAGATCTGCCTTCACAGCTGGGCAGCCAGAGCATGGCGGCTATTGATCAGGCACCCAGCTCTGAAGGCAGAGCCGCAGCAAAGAAGTAAGAGTAGCATGGAATGGCATTGCCACCCTTACTTCTGCACTGCTGCTGGCAGCAGCCGCCGCTCTCTGGCTGCCTAGCTGTGAAGGCAGGGCCATACCATGCCACCCTTACTTCTGTATAACATTTGACCTTTGCACTAGGAGGGGTGGCTACAGGAGGCTAAGGCAAATTTTGGGCTGGCTATTGCCTCCCATGTCTTCCCTAGCACTGCCCTGAGTGTTTCTGGGGTGTTTTAAATATAAAATTACTTTTTAAAAGCTGGTGCAAAAATCTTATTTCTCTCCTGTCCATCCTTCCCCAACCCCAATTCTTGCCATCCTGTAGCAACTGTGCACAAATGGAGTCAAACACAATATGCTTAAAATATATATTCACAGTATGCAGTAATTATACTTTTTGTTACTGTGTTTTCAGCAAATTGTTTTTTTGATCACAATACACCTTTTTTTTATTTTTCACATCCACACCTTGCAATTACCTGTCTTTATTCACTACAAAGTCAAAGTATTGTGTTTCTTTTTTAAATGCGAACTGGGAGTTGTTTCTTTGTGCTCAGTCCAAAGGATCAGTGTGTGTTGGTCACATACTGGACTTCATGTGGAGCATAAAATAACACAGTTCCCTTTGATACTGAGGGTGACAAACAGTGATTATGTTCGGTATTATTGATTTAAATGAGCAGACTAAGAATAGAGTGATGTCAACACAAGAGCACCCTCTCAAAGTTATGCTGACAACACTGCCCCGGCATGCTTTCCCAATAAAGAGGAAAAGCATGCTTCTTGTTTTCTAGATAGTTGCTGGCACTCTGTTGAAAAGCTATTCCAGCCTTCCACTTACTAGGACCCCAAATGTACAAACTGGTCCATGTGAAGACCCAGTGAAATCAACAAGGCTTTACAAGGGCACAGTAGTCACCCATGTGGATCAATTTCCAGGATCAGGATCTATGGTCACAATCTGGTCTATAGAACTACTTCTTCGTCTTCAGTGTAGGAGAAGATGCATCCTCTGTGATCATAATTTCACTGACTGGGTAGTGCTAGCAGAAAATGAGGAGAAAAATCAGATTGGAAAAAGTATTGGGAGTGTGTATGATTTTGGTAGTTATAAAAAGACAATAGTTTTTAAACAGCTCTTGTTGGCCACACACCTGTATTACATTGTTTGCTTGCAAGTGGCTACAACTTAGCAATAATTAGTAATCAGTGCAGTTTGACATTACTCCAGTGTCCCCTTGCCTTTTCTACTCGCACAATAGGGAATAAAACCACAGTAAGACACTAATATTGAAATGCTAGCGGCTTGATAGAGTGAAACTGATGACAGTGTAATAAATGCAGGCTTTTTTAATGGCATCCACACTTGTCTAATGATGCTGACTGGCTAAATTCTTAACTAGTATTAAGCAGTGCAATTCCATGGAAGTTTACACCATTTCTGAATCTGGCTCTTTGATGTGAGACTTTACTCTGGAAAAGCTTCATAGGGTTCCATTTTTATTGTTATTCAGTGATTTCTCTGAGTTCTCTTCAGTTTATAAGTATATTTTTTCCCATCTGCCATCCCTGCATGGGATGTGAGATTCAAGCTATGTTCTTTCTACTTCTCATATAATTAGTAATAAAAATTCTGCAACAAACTTAGTAAACAGTTCATTCAGCTCCTTCTCCCATTACTTTTATCTCAGCAGTGCTGAGAAAGGGAGCTAATGGGTTAAAAGCATTAAAACCTTACTTTTGTAGATAAGCAGATTAGGAGATTGCTCATAGGTTAGACAGTGAAATGTCTGTTCGTAAGTGGACTTTAAAGTGACACAAGTATATAATGTGAGTTCAACAAAGTAGCACCTAGAAGACTAAATAAATCAACAAAATATGAAACTCCAGCTTAGATGCTGACTCAGCTCTTTAGAGAATTAAAGTCAAAAGCCAAAAATGTCAAGCTTGGACCAAAAATATCCTAATGTTAGGCTCTCACGTTCATATTTAGACACGTAACTAAGTAGCCTGAAGTTGGTTTTTTTCCCTGTCCTCCTCCCCACCCCCGACGTTCTGAGTGCACACACACAGCTCTCTTTTGTCTTCAGTGGTTTTACACTGGTGAGAATTTGACCTCTGGTGGTTTGGATTATGAGTCTCTGGCTACCCATCAGTGTCACTGGATAATTACACTGAGTGTCATCAGCTTCACTCTATCAAGCTTCCAGCACTGTAATATTTCCAAGGTACGTGTCTTAGGCGTTTTCTAGCACACTTTTTGGAACAAAAGGCTAATTAGAGAGAGCTGGTAAGACTGGCTGGTATCCACCTCAGTCTCTCAAAGGTTCTGGACCCATGTTGCTTATGGACAGGAATGTGACTCCATATCCTTTTATAAATTTTATTAAACTTAAACAAAAATAAAATCAAGAAAATATATCCAAGCTAAACTATTAATAGCATTAAACTAAAAATAAAGCAATATAACAAATCAACAGGTTAGTCTAAATATTGGATTAAAATTGAATAATCAAACTAAATACTCAAATATTAAAAATACTCAAGCCTTATACAAATTCTAAGAAGGATTCTAAGGAGATGGTTGTCTATTTGGTTATAAACCCGAACAATTTTTTTGCCAAAGCCAACTCTATAACTTGGAGCTGATTAAATATCTTAATACTGAAGCCAAATTATTATCAAAAGGTCTAAACCACAGCCTCAGAGCCAATTATAAAACTTCCTTCTTAAAATCCAGCTCTTATGTGGTGGCTAGCCCTTGCCCACCCAAAAGAGAGAGATTGTAATATAGACTTTAACAGATCTCTCTTGATAAGCTGAAGTTTGATGAATCTTGCAGATAACTATCTTACGTCTTTTAGGACTTGTAAACATAAAGCACAGAACATACTTTTTGTGAATAGTTTAATGAAACAATATTTAAGGCTGTTTAAACATGGGGAATTTTTTTTTCTGGAACCTTCCCCATATGCTCTGTGTGGGGGCACACAGACACATGCATTCAAACAGCCACATTTCACTTCCACATCTTTTGAATAAAAAGGCTAAATAGGCTGAGACATGTCCCAGCTGAAAAAACAAAAATACTAAAACAGAAAAGCAAAACAAGATATTTAAGCCAACAGGGGCTGCACATGCTTCAGCTCTTGCATTTTCTGGGTTCTTGTAGAGTCAGAGCTGGATCTGCAGACAAGAAGCCAGCCGTGGTGATCTATTGACCCAGTGCTTCCCACTAGTGGGCCTCCTTTGGGTGTAGGGAGAGATTGGTCAAAGGCTGGAATGGCCTGGTGGTGGATGCTGTGACTTCCTTCCCTCAAGGTGACTAATCTTAGGGATTCTGGAATGTCACTCTTCTCTCACTTGGCTTGTTGATTCAAAAGGCAAAGCCTTCTTGGTCTTACTCTTCAGTCTGTTGGTTTGCAAAGAACTCAACCTTATATAATCTCCTTCCAAGTCCTTCAGACAAATCAGGTACAATGGAGCAATGCAAATTGGTTCAACTGGGTTCAACTTCAGTCATGCTTAGCTAGCATCAGTCCCACTTAACTCAGGAAAATTTTAAAATATTTGAAGTTATTCATACTACGGAGACTGTTAGTCTGTGCATCCTCCCCTCCCCAAATATCAAAACTCTAGACATGTGAGACCACTTTTGAGGAAGCTCACATGGCTTTATCTGGGTTAAAACATTTTCAGATGACATTGTGTCACCAGGTTATGGAAATTTTGACACACAACTCTATAAAAATAGCTGATTAGAAAAATCAATCACTCAATGTTCATTCATAAGCAAAATTAAAAACAAGTTCAAAATTATGACCTGATTCATCACTACCATTTCTTTTTCTTGGAGGTTACCATAACCTTTCTAATTTGAACCAGAGCTATAGGTAAAACAGCTATACTTCTGGAATCTACAGAATCTATTAACATGAAAACTTGTAAACTTTAAAAAAAATTCTTAGTCTATAATCTCATATATGCAATTTTTCATACACTGTGCACCTCTTGCAAGGTGGTTTAACTATGATTAAAGTGATGTTTACTAGTTAACCTTTTCTCATGTGGATCCAGTCTAAGTGTATTTAATGCCCAAGGAAAAATATTGATAATATGTGATAAGACTCAGAAATGACCCATCTCCAGTATACAGAAGAACACCATCAACTGTATGGTGGGTTGTTGTTTTTTTCAGTTAGTTAAACTGGTCCTCCTTGGTGTTTTATTAAGGATTGTCTGAAGTTGCTGTTAAAAATTATAGGCAGCAGTACCACTTACGTTGGTGAGACGCAATAATGAGGGTAAGATGCCAACAGCCGTTTGGGTGGGCATGCTAATATAACAACATCCCCTCTGGTGAGACCAAGCATTGCACAGTCTGCTTGATCTGTTGGGATGGTCAGTCAGCTCCTCTTGCCTATGTCCTTCTGGTAGTCACATTCTGGGCTGTCATAAACATAAAGGGAGGGGTAACCACCTTTCTGTATACAGAACTATAAAATCCCTCCTGGCCAGAGGCAAAACCCCTTCACCTGTAAAGGGTTAAGAAGCTAGGATAACCTCGCTGGCACCTGACCAAAATGACCAATGAGGAGACAAGACACTTTCAAAGCTGGGGTGGGGGGGGACAACAAAGGGTCTGTCTGTCTGTGTGATGCTTTTGCTGGGAACAGATCAGGAATGCTCTTCAGAACTGTAAAAAGTTAGTAAGCAATCTAGCTAGAAATGCGTTAGATTTCCTTTTGTTTAAATGGCTGGTAAATAAGCTGTGCTGAATGGAATGTATATTTCTGGTTTTGTGTCTTTTTGTAACTTAAGGTTTTGGCTAGTGGGATTCTCTATGTTTTGAATCTGATTACCCTGTAAAGTATTTACCATCCTGATTTTACAGAAGTGATTCTTTTACTTTTTCTTTAATTAAAATTCTTCTTTTAAGATCCTGATTGCTTTTTCATTGTTCTTAAGATCCAAGGGTTTGAGTCTGTGTTCACCTATGCAAATTGGTGAGGATTTTTATCAAGCCTTCCCCAGGAAAGGGGGTGTAGGGGTTGGGGGGATATTTTGGCGGGAAGATGTCTCCAAGGGGGCTCTTTCCCTGTTCTTTGTTTAACACGCTTGGTGGTGGCAGCATAGGGTTCAAGGACAAGGCAAAGTTTGTACCTTGGGAAGTTTTTCACCTAAGCTGGTAAGAATAAGCTTAGGGGGTCTTTCATGCAGGTCCCCACATCTGTACCCTAGAGTTCAGAGTGGGGAAGGAACCTTGACATGGGCTATGAAGGGCTATGCAGAAATTGGGCTTGTTTTTGGCTTAACTGGCTTGTGAGTTGCTTTTTGGCTTGTTGCTTGTTTTTGTTTGTTTGTTTGTTTTTAAAATTGTGTCCCAGCAAGCAGGGGCAAGGGGGGGAGAGAAAGTCAGGGGTGCACAGCAGGCCGCCCACAGTCCCAGACTGTTTGCCAGGGGGATCTAGGTCACATAGTGTTGGGGTTCTTAGGCATTGGCTTGTTTTGGCCTTGTTTTGAGATGGGATTAGCTTGATTTTTGGCTTATTTTGAAAGTCGGGTGCTTATTTACTGCATGAAAGTTGGCAACTGTGGTGCTGAGTCATCCTCTCTAGTCAGGTCATATCACTCAGAAGACTTCTAAGAATGAGGTGTTCCTCTTTACAAAGAGAGCTTTTAAACCGGATGAAGGAGTACTACATTGCTGATATGCACCATGATAAGATTAAGAAATAAATGACCACTTGCAGGATCCTGAAAGGTTACAAAAGATGTACAAAATAGGTACTTGCTTGACACTCTAATAGATCAAAGGTTCCCAGCTTTACAGATGACACATGATTTGGCATAAGATGAACTGTGCCAGGATAATTAAGAAAACTTCAGCTTGTTAGAAGGATAAAAGTGTAAGTACTAGTGCAGGAGCCTTTGCTCAGTTGGGTGCACAACTTAGCTGTTCCAAACTCACTAGTTTGCCTCTGTAGAGAAATGCTGAGTGGAGGAGTGGTTCTGTGACTCAAGATTTCGCAGACACTAGCCTTAAAAAATCTGCCATAGGCTGTGTCAGTGCTAATTTAGCAAAATGTTAGCAACAGTTCTCTTGAATGTCAATGGGACTTGGGATCCTGTGTAATTTAGACACTACTGAAAATATTGCCCAATACCTTGTTCATCCATCTTGACTTACTATCACTAGTGAATCTAGTGAGTAGCACATGACTGGTGGAGAGATACTGCTGATCTGTCCCCTTTTTTGCTAAGCTGATAGAGAGGGACACAAGACATTGCCATTGAATTGATGTTTTAATAATTGATGTGGACATAGTGGCAAAATGAGGACAGACATGAATGGAATTAAGTGATTGGCCTCAGCTTATATTAAACTTTAACAGAAGGGTGGGGCACTACGAGGGGGACAGAGGGTGAAGCAGAGTGGGGCCCTTAGCCTGCAAGGGCCACAGGGTCTCCCTCAATCACATGAGCCTATGACCTATCACCAAAATGCCAGGTCTTTTACCTCTGGGAACAGTTCACTTTATTCCCTTACCTGCACTGGAAACTGGCTGCAAATTGCAATAAATAAACACCACCCAGGTACCTCAGTGAGGTACTGACCACATTCCTACTTAACCCACTGTGGCTTGAAGTGCTGCAAGGAAGGCAAAAACTCCCTGGTCCTCGGCCAAGTGGCCATGGGGAAGAAAATTCTTTCCTGATCCCCCTAAACAGACTATCAGCTAGACCCGCAGCATCTGTGAGGCCAGGTTCTCATTCCTGGGCAGTGTAGGCTAGTGGAATGGGACCAAGAGAGACTCTACATAGCCCCTGCACTGGGCTAAATCCTGGCAACAGGAAAATGCTGGCCAATCAGCACCCCTCTCTCCCAGGTGGCCAATGGGTACCAGAGACTCCCAGGAAGAGATCCTACCTATTGTCCCTTGGCAAGTGTCTTCCTTCCTTGTATTGGGACTTTCCTCCTTTCGCCACTAGCCCCATCAATTTCCTCCACTCACTGATGCAGGCAGGTGGCATTAGGTCAGGTGGGTGGAGTATTGGGTACACCTTTGCACTGTATAATATATATGGCCAAGATTTTCAAAAAAATGGCTATCTAAAGTTGAAATCATCTGAAGATGCTAGATGTTCAAGTAATTCTGGAAATGAGGCTAGTTCTTTAGATGCCTAAACCTGGACTTTGGACCTTAACTTTATGCACCCATTCTTGAAAAATCTATATTAAATTTTGAGAATCTTTCAAAATGCTTTATGAAGAAAAGAAAGTCTGTGGTGTTTATCAGACTATATAAAGTTCATGATGTTTATGTGAAAAGCAAAGGCAACACTGCAATGCCTTTTATTGTAGTTCCTACATTAACAGGCTGCATGTAAATAATGATCACTGTCATCAGTAAAAGTGTGAAGGCATAATTTAAAAGGGCAAACATTTCCTAAATCTGTCTCTGTAATCAACTGAAGTCTCCCCCACACACACACACACATAGTTTTTATAGTGGCAATAAATTTCATTTCACTAGGGATCTAGATATAGTACTGTGGATAAAATAGAATTCCATAAGCCTAACTTGACAGAATGGGGACTTCTGTTTAAAAAAAAATCACATACCTCTTCTTTTCGAATGAACGTGAATGTTTCCGTGTAACTACATTGCAATGCTTGCCTACTGGAACATTTGCTATTTGTTATCAGACTGGCTGTTGTTTTTCATATTTATAACACTGAAAGCTGTTATTGGGAACATCTCTTCCCACCAATGTCCAAGGTTAATATTTTAAAGCATTACTGAACATGTGGTTAATATCTTCCTAATAGATGACAGGCTGCATAAGATCATAAAGGATATAAACCTGCTGCCTATTGTGTACTATAGAAAATATTCTAATATATTTATAATTTGTCAACATTTCATTTATTTCATGCTTGCTCCATTGCCAGCACCTAAGGGTCTGACCCCATCAAACATAATTTGTGAGGTAGCTGGCCCCTGAAATCTCCAGAGACCTCCTAAATTCTGCTATCAGAAACTGTTACTCCCTATTAGCTGGAGAAAATTCTGCCTTCCCAAGTCCAGAAAATGGCCAGTGAGCCTCTGTGCTCTTTTTTCTTTTAAGGGTGAAGTTCCAGCCTGACTATACTCGTAGGCCTGGTTCCTGCAAAAACTTAAGTGTGTGCCTAACTTTACATGCATGAATAGTCCTACTGAGTTCCATGAGAATACTCACATGCAGAAATTTGTACAAATGGCTGGGACCTTAAGGTATTACCACGTTTTTCTCTTCATGATTCTGTACAGATCTAATTGTATAAAAAAAAAATTCAGATGACCACAGCTAATTCCAGATTAATTCAGACGTCTCAGTCAGTTAAATTACTTAGAATGAGGACAATGCTCTGAAGTAGTTTCTGTGCAGCCTTTCTGGACATGATCCAGCTGAAAAATAACCTGACTTCTGAGCTGCACAAGCCACTGTCACTTGTTGGCGGTGGATTCTGAAGCTGGTCATTCTAGTCCAAGGGGAATGTTGGCTTGCTATTGAGAACCAAAAGAAAAAATAATACAAAGCCTGCCCAGTGTCATCCAACTGCACAAACTCCCATAGTGCACAGGTCTTGATCCTCTGCTACAGGCCTGACTCTTTCCCAGCCTACCCTTTTTGTTTCATCGATCAACTTTCAGCTCAACAAGGATTTTGCAGAATTAGAGGGGCTTTGGAGAAGGGAATTGAGAATGGTTAAAGGTATGTAAAAAACTCTAATATGAAGAGAGATTGGGATTGTTCACCTTCGAAAAGAGACAAATAAGAAGGGATGCAATAAAAGTATACACAATAATGACATATAGAGAAGATAGGAAGAACAGAAGTTCCTGATCTATCTCATAACACAAGAATCATTCAGTGAAATTGACAGGGGAAAATTCAAAACTCCTAGATGGAAATACTTTTTCATTCAATGTGTAATTAGATTGTGGAACTCTTTGACACAGGAAGTCATTGAAGCCAAAAGTTCAGCAAAATTCAAAAAAAGTATTGGATATTTGCATGGATATCAATGATATCCAGAGGAGTTTTTAATGACAAATGTTGGAAAGGATATTAAACTTTGTTCTTCAGGACTTTTTGGAGATCAAGGTGAGACCTAATATGGTGGGAGGGGAAGGGGGGAAGGGAAGGAGGAGGCAGATTATCCCACATCTGCCTACTGAGGTGAATTTACACCTTCCTCTGAAACATCTGGTACTGACCTGTTATTGAGAAGGATCTGAGGTCTGATGGCAGCATGGCAATTCTATATATTCTATATCTATGATTCTATATTTCCAACAACCTAGAGGTGGTACAGCTTACAGGATTTATCTAATTCCACTTCTATGCAGATAGGGATTTAGGAGGTTAATTGCCTTTGGGCTTTGCCTGTGGACTAAGTTTAGTTTAGAATGAAGAAAATTACCTGCAAGTGTGAAGGCCCTATTAATCATTTACTGAAGTGGAGGATTCTTATAAAGGAGTGAATCAGGCTCTGCCCTTCAATTCCCAATACCCTAATTAGCTGCTTCTATTTTTTCCAAGCTTCCTTTGGTCCTTTTCTTGATCTCCCTGACAAAGAACTGTAGTGTAACCAGGTTTCCTCCCCCGCCCCCCCCCCCCCGTGAAAGCTTAGATTCACCCCTGTAAACAATATTATAGTAATTTATAGTGAAGGTCCAAAGTTCTGTATCTTACAGAAATGTTACTGCAGCATTTTAGACCTGTTGGGTAGAAACTGTAGTACTTTGATAAGGGAAAATAAGACAAGGAAAATTAATATTGTAGGGTAACTTAACACAATCCCTGATCCCATATTACTAATGGCATTCTGATATCTGTGAGAAGTTACCCATTTTACCCATTAAAGAAGACTGACTTTTTTTTTTCAAATGCAGTTTTAGGTTAGCTCAAGGTAAATCCTTTCCATTTTGGGAATTTACAAAACACCAATCGCTGAACTATGAGGACTTTTTTCTCTCTCTTTCCTCCACAATGTTACGACCAGTTCTATCACAGACCTAACTACGTAACACAATGTGGTGGCAACTGTAAACAACGTATTTACCATACCCATTCCCCAGAGTCTGCCACTTTAGTTCAGATTTTCTATTGAACTAAACTGACATAATGGACCATATGGTCAAAACATTTTTTTAAATGCAAAGAGTTTGTGTATGTTTTGTGTGCACAAGCACTGCATTTGTGCATGCAATTTGTAGATGGTTGTGGTATAGATCAAGTAATTGGATACTTGTCCTCATAGCTGCATTCACAAATACCTATTAGATTTCCTAGATATTGATGTTGTATGGCTATGATAGCTGTGCACTCACATTTTATATGGGCACTTTCATCTGCTTTGAAAATGTAACCCAAAGGCTCTAGTCCTTAAATCTGGCTACCCTATATTCAGTATAGAATGAGGGGAGAGTCAGAAAGTGATTGTACACCACCTTTGTGTTCCCTCAATAATTCCCATGGCAGTCAGTATATGGTATTCCCTCCCCCCCCCCCAGCATATATTGGAGCTGTGTTGTCTTGTGGATTTGTAAGACTGGACTTTTAGAAGTAAGGCTTTGTTAGAACTAAAACAGAGGTACATAAGACAAAGGAGAGCCAGGTGCTCCTAGCTATGTGTCTGGTGAAGCTGACTCTAGACTACTTCCAACCAGATCTTCCTAGCATGTGCTTTGCTCTTAATGGCACAGTATATACTCCTAACACCTCCCTTTTTCCAGCAAAAGCAACCCCAACAATTGTATACTAACATGTATACTAACTTTCTGTACAAACACAATAACATAATCATCTTTGTTAGCAGTGTTCAATGAGTCTTTCACGTGTTCTGTTCAGCCTATTAGATCTATGAGGCACCACTTCAATCCTTGCACGAGCTGAATCAGCAGCCTCTTCTGCTTTCTGGTCTGAAAGACCGTCAGTGGTTTTCAGAATTGCTTTTGCCTGTAGCTGTGAGTGAAGCATCTGCCTCCTTATCATCTTCTTCTTCTACTTCAAGAAGATGGCTGATGTCTTCTGTTCCTCTGAAATGCATGTCCTTCAGGAGTCTGTGCTTCATAAGACCATGGGGCGACCTCACGAGTCTCTCTGCTGTCTGTGCCCAGAAGTACCATCATGAATCCGCACAGCAACTGAGGGTTTCCAAGTCTCTAACACACTGGACCCACTGTCATAATACATCTTTTGTATATACTTATCATGTTGCTTGTATTTAGGGAGTCTTGTTCTCAGCTTCCTGCCAAACAGTCTCTCTGCAGGTGACAGTCCATGATTCATTGGTGCTGTTCTTTAATTCAGTATAGACAAATATGGAGCTGTATTTGAGTCAGTGGCCTTTTTTTCAAAAGTCTTTTAATAATTTTGACACCATTCCCTACCAGACCATTGGATTGAGGACACTTGGGAATTGAAGTTGCATGATTAAACCCATGCTCTCTTAAAAAAATAGTTAAATTCATGTCCATCAAACTGTGTACCCTTATCAAACATAAATTCAGGGATTCCGTGCCTGGAAAATATGGATTTCGTGGATGTTAGAACATGCTTTGATATGGTATTTTCTAATAACCTCTGGATAATGAGAATAATAATCCAAAATAAAACCATAGTTTTACCTGCATATGTAAATCACACCAACCTTAGACCATGCCCTTAATTGTTCATTGTTTATCATCATAAACAATGTTTTTAAGGTTGGTATTTTTTATTTTTTATACATGAACAATGAGATAGAAAAAAAAATTAATTTGTTGCCAATACAGTATCTCTCTCTGACTCTGTTTTTACATTTCTGCATGCCCAAGCGTTCTTTATGTATTCTGGTGAGCATGTCAGCTTGTAACATCTTAGACACGATTGTTCTATTTCCTCTAAGCAATATGCCATCAATAATGGACAGTTCTGTTTTGAACTGGAATTATGGGCTTGGTATGTAATGTCTTGGCCACACAGCGGTAATAACCTTAATTACCCTCTGTAAAGTCTCATCCTTAGCTGTCGCCTCAGAAAATTCATTCCTCTTTCTTTTTAAGATAAGACAATTCTTTATAAGGTTAACATGCACAATGTCTGACTGCTCCTGTTTCTACTACAATTTTATCAAATGGTCTGGGCAATGTGTCCCTTATCTCCTCTAACATATGTACTCTGTGTATCAGCCCAAGGGCTTGTTATGTTTTTAATTCCAATATAGGTGCTTTATTCCCTTTACCCACCACTAAGTTTATCAATTCTATTTGATCTTTTACTTTCATTTCTAGTACACATCTAGTAGGAATGTCCAGAGTGTCAGCGTCTTGTTTTCTATTCATTATCTTTATTCTGTTCAGAGTGATTTCTTCTGCTTGCCACAGTCTTACTGCTTTATCCAAAGTGAGGTCCATATCTTCCAAAAGTTTTTCTTTGCGGCTTTGGATCTCTGATCTGAATTATAATTTGACCCATTATAATTAAATCTGTTAACTGTCCATATTTGCAGGTTTGGCTCATTAGCTTGAATTCTGCAAAGGACTCTCCTTCCTTTTGTCTTCAAAGGTGAAGCTTATACCTTTCAAATATTTCAGTGTTTTTAAGATATACTATATTCTTCTAATTTCTGTTAAATTGTTTTATAACTTGCTCTCTCTGCCTGACATAGTTGCATGCTATTAAAGACATCTACTGCCTCAAGTCTTGCAATGGTTAAAAAGACTGCTATTTTCTGCTGGTTGTCTTTCTCATCAAAGGCAACTGCATGAATATGTATTTGTCCTTGTCCACATGTTTGCTGACTTCCTCAAAAAATTCTATTAGATTGGTGAGGCGTGATTTCTCTGAACAAAAGCCATGTTGACTCTTTTCCAACAAATCCTATTCATCTATGTGTCTGATAATTCTGTTCTTCACTATAGTTTCAACCAATTTGCCTATTATTGAAGTTAGGCTTACTGGCCTGTAATTGTCTGAATTGCCTCTGGAGCATCTTTTAAAAAAATTGGTGCACATTACCTGTCCTCCAGTCATCTGGTACAGAAGATGATTTAAGTGACACAAAAAGTAAGATTTTAAAAAATGATTGATTTCATTTCAGAACATTGTTATTGATAAATTCATCTTTTTAAAGATGGATAGAAACTCTCCACTGATCTTCTTTTTTAACCTTTATTTTTTCTTTATTTCTTTATTTCATCCACCCAGAAAACCTGTCACATCGTGTCATGCTAGATACCGATAGGAAAAACCAAATATCAGCCATGAACAAATGGAGGACAATACAGCATTGCTGAAACTTAGCTATTGTTGAAACTTTCAAAAATGCTGTATCGGCTAACATAAAATAAATCTCTTTTGCACTCTTTTAAGTTGGCAATAGGCCATTTAAATTATTAAAGAACATTTAATACTGTTTTGTCAGCAATCTAATGCTCCAGTTCCAGAAAGTATCCCTATTCGGGGTAGCATTTAAACACGTTATGTTTAAATGTGTTCTTTAGTGCTTTCCTAAATAGGGGCCTGAATAAGCAATCCTTTCTTCTCACCATAGGAAATACTCTGGACCTACTTGTACCAATGAGTTGAAAAGGCATTTTTTGATTATGAGAAAAAAGAAAAATTTAACAAGAACTACAATTAAATTATTTAATAATTAAACAGAAATTGGTGTAGCATTAACTGAGTGATGCAATCAATACCTTTATCCTAATAAAAAAGCAAAATGTTTAGTAAAATTTGTTTTCAAAATATTTGTAGGAGAAGTGTGGCACTTAAAGCTTCTTCAGTTTAATTATTTTGTTCTTGTACTCAGAGCACTTTAAATAAAACAGAACTTTAAAAACTTTGTTACAACTGAGCTAAAGAATTTTGAACTTGCCAGTAGTTTCAGAAAACTTACATGTAATACAGATATGGCACTTAATTCTGAGAAAAGCCTTCACTACCAAATTTAATATGCAGTACCAATTGAAATCTACACTGGCTAATATTCTTTTTTGTTGCTACAGTATGTATTGTACATGTCTAAGTAAATATTAGTATAATTAAAATGCATTACAATGTGGTAGAGGTTAAGACCTCTCCAGTGAAATCTAACTTTTGATTACTTCTTTAATGTGCCTGTTTTTTAATTTGTTTTTCAACATTTCTATTTGTTGTTTATGCTTATTTAGCATGGCCCATAATACCTTTTCTCCCAAGTTCTGTATGGATTAGCAGTGCAACTGTCTGTACACAAAAGACATAGTTACATAATCACAAAGGGAAAAAAAATGCCTGAACAGCTGGCTGAAAGTATATCTCTTAATGGATTTCCAGACAACATTTTTCTAACCAGGTATCACATATGAGGATCAAATTACACTTGCCCAACAGCCTTCAAAATTCAGTGAGAGCACTATAAGTAAGAAGTGCAAAAGTGCTAAAATTACATTTGAATTCTATGATTTTGAAAAAAATCTATATTCACTGTTTAATAGTTTGAATAAATTCAATTATATTGAAACAGAACACAATTTGCCAGTATAATATGGTGATATGTTAACTTAATGCAAATGTATCCTTATTACGTTGAGTACCACTAAAGTACTATCAGTTCCATATACAAGCAAGAACATAGGAGAGCAGAAAAAGAAGGGAGAAATCATGATTAATATGCTGTTTCCAAATATTTTTTTTTAATTTGTGGAGGAGGTAAACAGAATTATGAATAATTTTATGAGCAGCATAAATAATATATTGAGATCTACTAAAAATAATTTTGCTGCATATACTGGGCTTTTTCTTTTGCTATGACAGACTATAGTAACACAGATTTTGGCCAGCCAGGCCTTGTCACATTTGCACACAAGGGGCTACATCCTCCTGCATTTGTAGGAGGGAAAATAGTCCTGTTAAACTTCCATGAGGCTCTTGAAGTTACTCCCAAGATTTCCCCTTTGGGTGGAGTTAGTAGCTGTGTGGCTTCTGAGGAATGGCAGGTGGCCTTCAAATGATGCTGAGGAAACATAGGAAGATCTGATGCTCACACTGGATTTTGGGCACCCAGACAGAGAGAGAGAGAGTCTCTCTATGCTTCTCTTGAGTTGCTGTGGAGTGAGCGTTACTTCTGGTAGGACAGGAAGAATGGTTTCATGGTTAAAGTGCACACTCTCTGCATCAATTTCCTCATCAGCCAAATGGGCAAAATGATACTTGCTATCTTCCATCCTTTGTCTGACTTGTTTGTTTGGACCCTGATTCAGCAGAGCATTTAAACATGTACTTATCCTTTAGCATGCAAGTAGTGCATTAGAGTCAATCTGACTGTTCACATATTTAAAGTTTAAGCACGTTGTCACAGGTGGGGGGGGGGAGGGTTGGGGCTCATGCTCACCTGTTCCAAGTTTAGCTGTCTCCACAGGTGGCTGGAGGGAAAGAGTATCGGGCTTATGATAAGTTTATGGGGTAGATGGGCTGCGAAGAATTCTCAGCCCAATTTTCAAGGTTCTAGGGCTTGAAATCCACAGTAGAGGGTAGTTAACTTGAGGTGTGGTATGGCCATTCTTGTCAATAATAAGAAAGAGGAATTGATCAGAGCCCGGGCAAGTTGGAAGCTGAGCCCAAGAAATGGGCTAAAGACAAGTGAAAGAGAACATAGTCTGAGAGGAAGGGTTGTGATCAGCAAGAATCTGGAGCAGAAGATCTGGTTTTGGTTGACTTACCTAGAGGACTAAGGCAGCTCAGTGATCTAACCATGCTGGTTCCCCACCTGAGAGTGGAAACTGAGGCAGCAGATGGGCCAGAAGCCAGACTGGGTAAGTCCCTGATACATGTGTGCTTAACTGTTCTGATGAATTGAAGCATTAAAGTGTACAGTTTTTGTTTTTGCAGTAGGGAGTGTCTTTTTTTATCTATATGTACAGCAACTAGCACACTAATAAAATAATAGTTTCATTCATGTTTTCAAAATACTTTGATACCCTTTTGTGGAATGTGCAGTAGAAGTCTAAAACATTATTTATTATTTAATTTATTATTAGCAGCATTAACTTCTGGCTTTTGTGACAGTTTCTATTCTATTCTTGAAATGCTATTAATATTGTTTTAAAGGGCAATACATTCTCACCTTTTGTTTTGTCTTTTCAAATCTTACAGAAACTAATTTTAACTATATTATGTTCTTAAAGTTTTTATTGTAAGATCTTAATAATTATTGGAATTAAACATGCTTTTCCATCTTTACTTTAACTTCTCTCACTTAAGTCATTTTATTTTTATTAGCACCATAATGAAAGAAGATGGATTTAGAATTTCTGAGAATTATACACTTTATTACTGAGATCATTTACATTTTTTCCCATCTGGCTGTAATAATTTCATATAGGTCACCCTGTCCACTTGTCACATTACTTACCAGTTTTCCATCCAGATAATACCATTTACCTTCTGCCATCTTTATAATCTTATTAAGCGTTAGTGTTTTACTCAACCTGTTTTTAAAGTCTTTCCTATGAGGGGAGAGAGAATATATGACCCATTCTTTAATCTGTCGTTCACCTCACTGGGAGCTTTACCTGATTACTGACTGCATAACACACCCTTCTTTGTGGCCACATTTTGATACCCTTACTTGTACTGTGTAGTAGTTTACTCCATTGAGTTGTATCAGTTGAATTATTTGTAGAATAAGCAACTACACAACTGACACTGGGACACAGGCTATGTCTACATTACCACTTATGTTGTAATAACTTATGTGGCTCATAGATGTGAATACGCCACCCCCCTGAGTGACATAAGTTACACAGACCTAAGTGCAGTGTAGACAGCATTATGTCAGCAGGAGAGCTTCTCCTGCCCACTGGTTGGGGGTGGATTAATTGAGTCGACAGGAGAGCTCTCTCCGATCATTTTAGAGCAGCTACACTAGAGAGTTTACAGTGGAGCAGCTGCATCAGTGCAGCTGCGCCACTGTACGCTCTCTACTGTAGCCATAGCCTTAGTAAGTAACTCAGGTTTGTTTGTCCTTTAACACTATATGTAACTTTACAAGATTAAACCTTTAATTGCATATATATAGCTATAGAGTCAGAAAAAGTTAGAAGAGGTGGTTTTACAGCATCTGAGAGATGGTAATCATATATGCAGATTGGTATTATGGGACTTTAGAAAGGCTTTACGCTCCTTATGTGTTTGTTCCAAAAATGAATTGCACTCATGTTCCTCTCATATCTGAATGAGTAGCTGAAAGCCCATGCTGTCACATGAGTGAAATTTGTAAAGTCATGTATATTAAAAAAAAAAAATCTGAAAATGGCTGAGAACGTAAAAATTGGATGGTAACAGACCACAAATTCCTGTAATGATTGAACCCAGTGATGTTCTAACAAAAAGTGCTCTTAGCCATGCTTCTAGCTGTTCCCAGCATTTCATATTAACTGTACAGACATTCTAGGTTTCAGAGTGACATTCCTGGAATCTTATTAGATAGTACAAATAAGAGAGAACCTCTTCCTCAATGGTCACAAAAAGTCTCCAGAGGAGAGTTGCAACAATTATCCTAACATCACCACTAAAATTATAGAAAAGATATGGAAAAAGAGAGAGAGCGAGGAATTATACAGAAAGTTTGTAATCAAGAATTTCAAGGCAGAAAATTGTATTAGAGATGTGAGCATCTGGCATCATTAGAAATGGAAAAACAAGTCAAGTAATGGTGAGACACACCCATAACAACTTATTTATCAACATGGACAAAAGGGGAGAGAATAATTTGATTTCCCACATGACCTGATGTGTGTACTTTGTAGCAATTCCAGTGAATGCTGTTCAGGGCTCCAGTTTTGGAAGTGTGCATTAACAAAATGTAATTGCTCACAATGTTCTCAGCTGCAAGAGAACTATCTGCCTGAAGTATTTGGCTAAGAAGCACAATATAGGAGGTCATTGTTAATAAAATTATACAGCTTGGAACAGTTTAACCAGACTCTTCTTGTGAACATGCTTCTAGTGACACTCGGCTCTGCCAGTTATATTCCTGTCCTCCTTGAAAGCCACTTACTTGAATACACTTGGAAAAAAATGTTTTGAACGGTTGTTCACTTGATAGATCCCAAGTGTGTATTTAAACATTACAGTATTATTAAACTCCACCCCTAATCAGTTATTCCAAAAAGCTTCAACACCACTGAAAAGCCACATGTAGGTTGAGATAGCAGTGCTATGGAGAAGGTAGCATCCTGGTCTGAATCCCTCTGTGTTCTTTTAGTTTTATATCTTGGCAGGAAGGTTTTCTTTTTGTATAAAAGAAAGTAGCAACAATGTTCATAGTGTCAAAATACAGTTTTTCCAGCAAATGGCTTTTATAACTAACTAAATGCCTTTGCTTATTGCAACGAAAATACAGGTTCTCTGAGTGGTACCCCTTAACTAAAGTGAACTCTGAACTCCAGAAGACATTCCATCTAAAAAAAAAAAAAGCATTTGTACAGATTCCTAGTATAATATTTGGACAAGAAAGTGAATGGGAGAAAAAGTAACTCACTAAGATTGAGAGGGGAATTAGAATTTATAAATAAGGAAATAGCTATTTTGGTTTGTCTGAGAAACATGGGACTGGTGAGATATTGTACGGTATGCCAGATAAGGGTCACTTTCCTGATATGATTTGTCTATAGACAGTGATGACAAAAATGGAAATGACTTTGGAAAGATGAAATTCTCATGTCAGAAAGGCAACCAGGTCTGATATATAGCACTGACACTGAAAGGAAAAAAGGATTAAAAGAAGGCAAGCCTGGACTGTGTAATCTGATCCCTCGATTATGCTTGTACAAATCCAATTGCAGGACTGGGGCCTGAAGTCTTAAATGATGTTACAGATTCTGATGGTAGATTAAATGTCTGGACATAAGAAACAAACCTTAGTTAAAAGCAATGTTCCTCTTAGGGTATATCTACACAGCAATTGAAAACCTGCAGGTGGCCCATGCCGGCTGACTCGAGATCACAGAGCTTGGCCTGCAGGGCTGTTTAATTGCTTTGTAGATATCTGGGCTCAACCTGGAACCCAGGCTCTAGAACCCTGTGAGGTAGCAGGCTCCCAGAGTTTGGACTGCAATCAAGCCGCAAGGTCTATGCCATAGCCCGAGGCCTGCAAGGCTGAGTCAGCTGGCATAGGCCAGCTGAAGATGTCTAATTGCAGTGTAGAAATTCCCTTAGGGGGCTGACAAAGCATACAGAGTTAGATTCTGTGGCTCTGCAAACCTAAAATTCAGTTTGAGAGCAGGTTGGGATTTCCAGACCTATTTTTTTCCCCTGTCATTTCAACCTATAGGATTTTTCACAAGGGTGTTTTGTTTTGTTAATTTGAAACCTATGTCTTTTCTATGTATCGGAAATCTATGCTATGTAGTAGAGATACAAGCAAGCCCTAAAAGCTATGTTGGCAAATGAATGTGTCCGGTTTATGTCTCTCTGTCTCTCTCCTAATTTCATTGCTTTTCTCTTTCTCTCTTTTAGGTGGAATATGAACTCTATCATATTTGAATAATTTAGATTGCACACTCTTCAAGCAGATTCAAAATAAGGCAAAACAAACTCATCTCTGGTCCCAATATAGAGAGAATGATGATAGATTGGCATATGGGGGAAAGATTAGAAACAACTTTGTTGCATTTAGTGATCGAGCACTTGGAAAATTTAGGTAATGTGCAATGCTTGATGTGCATTTAAGTGTTTTGTGTACAGTGAGAACACTGCTGTGTTAAGCGAGACAAACGAGTCATTCTCTCTGATAGTTGTAACTGTTTCTTGAATTTTTCTGTCTTGAAACTGGAAATATTGTAGTGCAATACTTCTGCAGCGGGGGAATGGACAGAGTAGTTAATTATGGAGTGGGGGAGTAGTGCTGCATTACAGTGTTGTGAGAGGAGATGTAGTGAGGGAAATAGGGAAGTAGTGCCCTACAATGTGTGTGACATACAATATGACAATAAATTGATCTTTTCTCTGAATCTTGAACTTCACTGTAAAGTGATGTGAGACTATCTGATGAGAGTTTCTGCAAGCACAAAATACCCTTATTTTTCTGTGAGATGGCTCCTAATGTGCTCATTACTTTAGCAGGTATGCACTCACTGTAGTAACTCAACACTGTTTGGACTACATTGCTTCTTTTTCAAATATCATGGAAAATTACAATAATTTCCCTCCCCCACCCCTTTTTTAATCTTAAACATGTCCATCTGCAATCTTAAAATCAAATTTTGGCCTTGCATCATTCTTGTGCCAGAATGACTTCAGTGGAGTTACTCCTAATTTACACAAGGGAGTGAGGATGATAATGCCCATAGTAAATACAGCATATACTACTGGATATAATACCAACTGAGGTTGGTGTAGAGGGTCTTCATAATACACAAGGCAGTAGATAGATAGAATCCTATTCCCAAACTAAGTGACCACTATCTCCTCTGGGATAGAAGGTTGTAGTACTAGATGTAACAACAAGAGAAGTGGATCAGTTTACTGGGAACTCCATGTTATATTGTGCAGCCTTTGACAGTTCAGACCCCATCACACTATATGTCAGGACCTTCTGCACCCAGAGGACTGTAGACTTTTCCCTGGAGGTCCTTAACACTCATATGTGTTCTGATTTTCATTCTGAATCTAAGCAGGGGATGCGAAAGTACAAGGTCAGTTATGAGATTTCATTGTCCACCTACTTTATATATTCAGTCAGCAAATGCTGCCTACTGTGTAATGATTAAATGCCTTTAAAAGAGTGTCACGCAAGAAACCTCTGAAAATTATATGCAGGAAAAAAGTCTGTTTGAATACAGAACAACATTCATATTTAGAGTTCATTTCAACATAGTCACAGATGTTTGGACTGAATCTTATGTGTACACTGAATACTTTGAGGCAGATTGTCATCTGCATTTCAGTGGACAGAGGTGATGAAAACTTGATAAAGTACTTACTGAAGAGTATATGGAAGTCAGCTGCCTCAGCAACATCATGCCATATTGCTCTTAGATCCTTCAGAGGACTCACTGAGATGAGAATCTAAATGTCATGTAGGGAGGGGATATATAATGAGGAGCATGGTGAATGCTAGGGCCAGAATATTTTGCTCTCTCTTCTACAGAAAACAGCTGGAAAGCCTTGAAAGTTTAATACAACCTGATCTTATATTAATAATTGTGTGGTCTTTTCTCAGGTAGAGCATGTTTGGATGCTATTTAGCCGCTTTGGGGTTGCGGAAGGGAATGTCCCTCATGTTTTCTGGAGCTCAACAAGATTTTGACCCAGGTTGAGGCTTTACAACCAGTTAATTGGACCATAATGCTTTTTGGGTACTTGGAATTCTGCTCCATTACCCTTCACAATGTGATGTTTGGAACGACTCTTAAAATTGGAATGCCAAATTTCTTTAACTCCCGGTATTTTCCCAGGATCTCTTAGAGGTCAAAATGTGTGTTATATAAGCATTACTTTAGTGAAATGTTTTTGTCATTATTGTGAAATTCAGAGGAACTTAAGATGTAAGTGAGATTTTGCAGCACCATGCTGCTGAAGATAACGGTAAAGAAAAGTTTTTCACATAGATTAACTATCTCGGTGTTTATCTCTAATGTAAACTTTCCTGTCCCTTTTGTGCACAAAATATGAGCAAGAACATAGGTAAAACCGTGGAACGTTGTGATCTCTGTGAAATCATTGAGAATGGTTTTTTTGCTAAGGCTTCAATATTTCACAGCTCTGCCTACTGTGCAGCTTAGTTTGGAAAGTCACAGGAGAGAGTGAAGAGCTGGAACAGTCATGACTCTTCGGTGTTGTCTTGTTTCAGATAAAAAAATCTCAAGACTCTTGAACAAGGAGTGACAAAGTATAGCAAATTGATACAAATTCAATATCAGAAGCCTGTCCAAAATCTTTCTTGGAATATAGCATACCAAAACTTAATCATACAGCAGAAAATTAGTACTATAGAGAACATCTGATGCTCAACAAACAGCAAATAGTGTGGGTCTGCAAAATGTGGAAAAAGGAAGAGGCAGGCTTATGTACTACAGTACCTACCTATGGAAACAAAATCTAATTTCCTTAAGAATGCACATTGAAGCTACTGTTGCTTATGGCAACAGTCATTTGTAAAAGGTAAGAATTTGATCAGTGGCCATAAACCTCACCATCTTCAGCAAAAACATTAAAACCCTCCTCTTGGCCAGACCTAGCCATCACTCAGTAACATCATCAAAATCAAATATTATGAAATACATGCATAGAAGAAATATTGCAAAAGATGGAGGAAAGATCTCATGTGCAATTTAATATGTTTCGGATGCACCCAGTTACTTCAGTAATGGATACAGTATAATAACCTCTACAGATAGGTAAATAAATGAATATCTTATGACATTAAAAATTATCAGAAATCTGAGAACATGGAGGCCTTTGAACCCTGCATCTACCATTTTTTCTCCTGGACACCTGCTAGTTATTCCCCCCAGATGGGAGACTTGCTCTTTAGGATTGACATTTCTGATCCATATCTGCAGGCCATACCACTAACTTCATTAACCTGCACTGGTCTGGAGAGGGCCTTATACAACCCATCACACTGGCTGCATGGGGTTTGTTTCAGACATCATTAGAAGTGCAGGGCTTCACTGATGGGTTTACATAGTCAAATCTCCTGTAACTTACAAAATTATGGATTCATATGTCATCTTTTGTTTTGTAGATTTTGGGGTCTTGTATATTTTTTTCCAGGAAATGAGAATATTTAGTCCAAAGAATAAGAGGTCTGCATTATATTTCTGGTGTCCTCAAGTATTTAGGTGTAAAATAGTATGATTGGAAGCCACTGGGATCTTCATGAAACAAATATGTATTTCCTGAGTATCTTGGTATGCACATTTATCTAAGTAAATAAAATAGGGTTCTACTGAAAGGAAACCAGCTGACCCAGTAATGGAACTGAAACTTGCTTTCTTACAATTTGTAACTGTAATAAAGGAAGAGATAGGAGCATATGAATAAAAAGAACTAGATTAAATTTAAATCCTTTCTGCACAAATGGACAATCTTAGATCCATATTCAGAGGTGAGTGTAAGTAAGTATAAATGGAGTCTAGGCTAGTGTATTACACACCACCTCCCAGTCTTCCCAATATATGTTTCTCTCTCTGACATTCACTTATTGGTACATTGGCATATTATAAAACGGTGTAAGTGAGCTTGATCCAAAGCCCAATTTAGTCAATGGCTTTGGATCAGTCCTCTGAGGCTAAGGGAGCATAACTTATAGCATCTTAAACATAATGTTTAAATTCTACCTTAAATGTTTAAATATTGGGGAAGGAAAATATTCATTTAGATTATGTTCTTAAAAAGAGTGTCAAAAATGGGTGGCAAATGGAGATAACAAAATCTGGGACAGTCAAGGGACAAGGTGGAATATGTCTTGTACGCTGATGTACAGTACTGCATGTTCTAAGCCTGTAGACACTTTAGACAAAGGTTAAACTGCAGACCATTCTGTGTGGGTTTGTTTTGTTTTGTTTTGTTTTCCCCCCCCTCAAACAAAGTTGAGTTCTCAGACTATAGGAAGTGAACATGCCCTGTGCCTATACTTTCATAATGGAAGTGATACGAATCACTGTACAGGGACCATATATAGATATGATTTTCAGATCAAATTTAATAGCTTGATAAATGGAACTAAAACTGGGTACTAGAAAAGGCATCTTTAATGGTGATTCATCAGAAAGATAAGCTGGGAAGTGACCCATTTTAAATTTTCCTTTTCCTTTAATTGTACCGTATTATGCTTGATTATATAACATATGCATCCATGTTATGACTGTAGCTTACAAAAAACATTATTCATATAAGAATAGTATAGTTAATTATATTCATGTGATCTAAATCACAAAGATGCACTGGAAATGGCCCACCTTGATTATCATACACATTGTAAGGAGAGTGATCACTTTACATAAGCTATTACCAGCAGGAGAGTGGGGTGAGGGGAGAGAAAACCTTTTGTAGTGATAAACACCCATTTTTTCATGATTTGTGTGTATAAAAACAAACATCTTCTGTATTTTCCACAGTATGCATCCGATGAAGTGAGCTGTAGCTCACGAAAGCTTATGCTCAAATAAATTGGTTAGTCTCTAAGGTGCCACAAGTACTCCTTTTCTTTTTGCGAATACAGACTAACACGGCTGTTACTCTGAAAGATGCACTTAGTCACTTTTAGCTATCCAAATCTCTAGTATATGTCTAAATGTCATCATTATTATTGTTTCTAAAAATTATGAATAAAAAAAGCCTAAAAAGCATGAAATACCAAAGATTGGACACTACAAATTAGAAAGAAATAGAATCAGCTATAGGTACTCTGACTAGTAGCATTTCTGCTATACAATGTAAATCTCCAATTATTCCCAAGAATAGAAAAAGGGTACAAGATAATTTAACTTCACTTCAAGTCTGCACCCCATTATTCAAATGAATTTGAGATTTGGAAAAGTTCAATTAACCTTTTAAAATTGTTGCCCACCTCTGCGCTTCCTGGTTTCAGTTAGGACTGGACGTGGACGTACCAAAATACCACTGAAGGCTCTTCTGATGCTATTTTTAAAGAGGGGAGTGTTTGAGCAGTCACAGTGCACTAACACTTATGAATGCTCATACACCAAAACAGGCTCCTTTATAGTGCAGGTAACCCAGCATGGAGTGTGCTGGCACATGCCTTCCTCTTCCATCTCTGAGGGCTCCAATATAACTGGTAGCTCTTTTATCTCCACCCAGAGAGGTCTTCCCTGAGCAGCGTCCCTAAAGTTGGGCTCCTGAGTCCATATTCAGGCACCTAAGTGAAGTAGCTTGATTTTCAAAGACTATAACTCTAGCTCTCATTGGCTTCTAAGGGAGTAATAAATGCCCAGAAACTTTTAAAAATCAAGCTACTTCTGCTTAAATGCCTGAAAACAGGAATTGTCAGACTGTAGCGAATTAGTTCATTTTATCATTCATTTATTGTGTGTTGTGTGATGTCATGATTAACGTTGTATGTCATATATAATCACTGTATGCCGAATAGATTTAAATTATAGGATTATAAAAGTATAAGATTGTTTAGTAGTCAGAAGGGATAAGTATGTATTAGGTATCTCAGTAAATAGGGTTGAAACACAAGGCTTTTAGCTTAGCCATACTAGGCCATAGGCTTAAGAAATGCTTGACATAAGTAAGTGACCAAAAATGACCCTATGTGAAAGACTACAAGAAAAGATGTGCCAATGGGTAGTATTGCAAAAAATGAGTAGAGTAATTTTTGACTACAAGATACCTGGTAGTCACATTTTCTAACACATGCCCTAACAGCAGAGTGCACTGTGTGTAAAAGTTTAATGAGTTATAGTCAGAATCACATTATAAAAGATAGTGTCCAGACTGGGAAAAATGAATTCGCTCTGGGAAAACTGCAGCAGGAACCATCCTTCTACTGATGATCAATTGGCAAGGCATCCATCAGACCTTAAGAATATCATTAAGGATGTGAGTATAACTATATTTGTAACTTGTGCATAGGTCTTTATAGGATTTCTATATGCTTGGGTAATCATTACTTTAATTGTAACTTTAATAAACCTTGTACAACAGACTAAACCTTGTTCTTATAAATGTATGTGTGGTCACTATCCTTGGTCTTCGTGTTCCTAGACACTCTAAATCTGAAGGAAGTAGCAGAGGTGACTTTCACTCTGTTGAGCTTGAGTCTGTAGCCACCAGAGATGAATTTACAGTGGTGTAACACCACATTAGAAAATTCACGTTAAATAAAACAAAAGGCTATAATACAGAATCAGACCAATGGTCCATCTAGTCCATTGAAGGCTCTTCTTATGCTATTTTTAAGGTCCCTGACCTTTGCCAGCATCAGATTCTTCAGAGAAAAGCACAATCCTCCCCGCAGTAGGCACATATGAGATAATCTGGCTCCATGAAAGTCTCATCCTAATCTTTAATAGTTAAAGACTAGTTTAAGACTTGAAACATGAGACTTCATCTCTTTTCTAAAATTCTTTTTGTTAGCATTAACTATTATATAAACATTCAATCCTTATTTGACTCTTGGGATTGATGACATCATGTGGAAATGAATTCCACAGTCTAAGTGAATGTATGGAAACGTTTCCTTAATTTTGAATTTGAGTTAGAAACTTTGTTTTAATGTCTGTTCCCTTGTTCTTGTGATGACATAGGGAGAACATAGGCTCAAAATCTCAATAGGGATTTAAACACCTTGGTTTGAAAATTTTATCCTTAATATATGTCTAATAAAATTTTTGTCATTCTCTGCTTTTTCTCTGAGAAACTTCAAGCAAATGTATAGGCTCTATGAAAATGTATATTCATTTTGTATAATATATATCTTTCAGAAGCAGATACCTCTGTAGTGGCAGAAAAATTCAGGTAATTAGTATATTTTATTGCCCGTTTTTGCCTTTTCAACAGCATCAAGTTTCCATTTCCTCTAGAGTAATTCCAGTTGTTGTTGTTGTTTTCTAGAGTAACGCTGCCTAAACTGAAGCTATTTGCATTAGAGCCACAGGTTGAGGAATGCATCTCTAGCATCCCTGCCAGGCCATCACATTTTGTCCCTCTGGTCAATGGAATTATACCTGTTGTCTTACAAAAATCTTCTTTCCTAAATATACTGATCAAAAGACAGACTGGACTAGTATGAGTTGACACATTATTGTAGAGAATACCTGTGTTACCTCATGACTGAAGAACAATAGTATTACATATTATTGACTGCACTAAATATTCTCTGAAAATTATCCATAAATTCATCTTTAAACCAATTTAATAAAAACTACTTGGAAGAATATATACTATTGTACAACCACACTGCAGTCTACCAGTTTTTTTTAATCTGTTCTAAATGTGACCCATCAAGTTCACAGAAATCTTTACAAGTGAAAATAGGTTCATGTCACGTTCACTTACCATTCTGAAATGATATGAAGAACTATAAAGCCTATGCAATTTGGCAAAGACAATTCTGAGAAGTTTTAGAGTTAAAATGATTGATGTATATTCAATAGCTTTGGCTGCAAGAGTGCCAAGTCACATGCCTGGCATACTTCTGGGCCAATGATATTCTAACACCTGCTATTCCAACTGTCATCTTGGATTCACCATTTGCACCAAATGCTGTAAAAGTTTTGACAAATAATTTATCAGCGAATCCATGTTTCTTCAAGAAAGTGAACAGATGTTCTGCAATGTCCTCATATTATACCTGCTAATTTAAATGTATATTAATGACTCAGACTCTATTGCTAGACAAAAAAGAAAAATCGTTTCATAGTGGTTAGTAGATTAATTGATGAAAATGGATTAGTCATTTGAACAATTTTGGCCACTGATTTTATCCATAATGTTACATATTTATGTGCCTATTTAAGACTACCAAGGGTGCTCCTCTGACTGATGGCAAAAAAGACAATGTGGCTTGAGTCTTTCATTTTAAAATTCTGTTTCTTTGTTTGAGATTGACACTGCCTTTTGTCTAATCACTTAAATGCATACAAAAATCACTCTCCCCCCCCCCAATGAGTAAAGGGGAAAAGACAGTTATCAGTCACTTATAATTACCCATAGAGGAAAGCTGACTGTAGAGTGTAGCTTTCAAGCTCTCTGTTTTTCTCTTTCATAAAGAGAGAGTACTCCTTTATGCTAGTACTAATTGACTTTGATTTCCCTTGGCCCTTGCCTTATGCATGGTATAGAATCTGAATAGGATTGGGAAATGTACTTTAAATGGGTACTGGTAAGTGGGAGTAGAGAAAAAAACAGCAAATCAGGCATAAGAGACTCAGAAATAACATTTAAGAATCATAAAAAACACAACACTTCAGTACCTATGAATTAAGTCAACAGTGTTCCTATAAGGTACTACCTCTATTTTGCAGATAGGGAAAGTGTGGTACAAAGAGATTAAGTAAATTGCCTGAAACCACACAAGAAGTTTTTGGCAGAACTAGAATTAAATTGCAATCAGATCTCCAGATTTCTAGTCCCACAACTTGACAATAATATTTCTTTCCTCTGTCCCCAAGTTCTCCCCCCGAACTGAAGAACAGTAAATCACCCTGTCTTCCTCTATAGAGACAGTTACTGCCATCCATCCAGGAAGATAAAACTGCCTCATCTCCTGTGATGGGGTGCACGTGGCCTTTGCAGCTTTCTACAGGAGGCCCCACCGTCCACCTACACCCTGTCCCTGGAAGAATCAATGTGGGCGGAATGGAGCAGTGAAGATGGGTCTTCTACACCTACCAAGACAAGTATCTGTGGAGCAGTCATCTTGGAAACTACAGACACCTGGTCCTGGAAGGGCTGGTGACAGCCAATCATAACCCAGCAGGCTCAGCTAAAAAGTTGCTGCAGCTCAGTTGCTGGCTGGGACCACAAGAGTAGGTAAATTTGCTTTTTTCTGGTAGCAGGAGCCTGAGGACTAGCTAGGATTTCTCTCTGGCTGCACTACATAGCTGGGTTTGCAGGGAGAAAGGTGTAAGCCTAACTTGACATGAGTAAGATCTCATTTCTCTGTGGGCGTAATTAAGCTGTAAATAAGGGTGTAACAAGTCACTCTAACTAAGATAAGCATGAAACCCCTGGTACGAGTATCCTTAACCAATGATAATGGCAATAAGAGAGAAGTAAACAGAATAAATATTTGATTCTGAATTGCAGAGAAGGTTGAATCCAGTCTCTCTTTATATGCACATTACAAGGCTGTGTTAATCATACCGTCAGATTTCTTTCTGCTGAAAGTGTCCAGATTTTATACACTTTAAACAGAAGCTTTTTATAGAAGATGAGGTAATGGGGTTGGGAGAAGAAAATTCCCAAAGCATCTGCTTTTCCCACATTCCTGCAGCTGTACCACCTCTCAGCTCTTGCACAGCAAGAACACACATCCAAAATACCATATTTAGACAGCAGTTTGGAAAAGATTTCTGAATCCTTAACAAAGATTATCATTGTTTTACATCAATTGTAGCTTAATTGATGCAACTTCCACAGTCAGTCTCTCTTTTTTATTTGCAGATTAGTCTGAATTTTTAGTTAAATAAATGCACCAGGATGACCAGACACTGATAAATACACAAAATTTCAACCAGCTCTACATTTATTAATTAAATAATGCTGCATGGTCCAAGTCACATTAATGTCAATCAAGGAATCAAAAATAAGGTTTAAGCTCAGTCTTGAAATTCGAATAAGGTACTACCTAAAATGATTAATAGCAATGCATACAAATGGTTTATAGCAGAGAGACTACAATAACTTAAAGTTTTATTGACAGGCCTGGTTAGAGGTGTCATGCATGTAGCATAATAATGCTTTTAATTAACACAGATTACAGTTAAACCCCAAATGAAGTCAGAAGGAGCTCAACACTGTGTTATTCGCAGCAGAGACATGACACCTGCTTACCTTCAATTCAGACATAGTTGACAGGTGTAATTGCTACAGTTTTATAAGGTACCACACTTCACTTCCTATGCAAGCCTGCTTTTTTCTTGAGGTAAAAAGCATTACAAAAAATATTAAAATAGCATAAGTGCATGCTAATAAGCTTACCAGATATCATCCCAACTCTAATGTGGGCTCTGGCCAGATCAATCTTTCAAGACCCCACCACTGGGGTTTCCTTTGTGGTCACAAGTTCCTCACAGCCTCAGAACCCAGTCCTTCCACCCCCTACCCTAAGGATTGGGGCCTTCTGTGGACCAGCAATCTTGTCTATTTGTGGATCAGCAAAAAGGCTCTGAGGCTGTTTAAAACCAGGCTGTTTATTCAAACCCCCTTTCTTTGTTAGTCCCTGGAGAATCCAGTTTGAACAAGTATATGAAGCCACTAGGGGAGTGCCTTCAAAGAGCTGATAATGAAGGCAATACATTAGCATCCATGTCCCTACAAGCGAAGGTCCATTCAATGCCACAATAACATGTGCACACACTTGCATTTGAATACAAAGTATTTCAAAGGTATCGACCCTAATTCAATAAGGTTTAACTTAATACAGTAAGGATTATCTTAATTCTATAAAGTTTGTTCAGGATATTATCAGTCTGTCACAAAACCTAACCTGTTTTCCCATTGCCATATAATAGCAAACTAGTATGAGATTACTGGGGATTGTTTTCTTCCCCAAATAATCTTTTAATGTAGAAGGGGATAATCTGCCAGCAATGCAGATTTTAGTACTGTATTATGCATCACTCCTTAAAATAGCTCAAACACTTTCCCTGGTTTTAGCCCCTTTATCCCCAGTGTTTCTCTGCCCCATTCTCTTATGTTTGTGCACGTTTGAACAGTTTTTTGAAGCTGGCCTTTCAGTGCAGACTGAGGCATTTTCTCTTCTTGTTCCAACAATGTGCCAGGATATGGCTAGAGTACAAAATCAATTTAGAGATGCAATTCAGAGAAACATTGTTAGATATTGTAAGAAGTATCTATTAGTAAGTCTTTGAAATCCCCAGTCCACACAATGCTAGACAAATATATTGCCTCTGATTGATTACTATCAGCACACAGTATATTATATTGGTTTGTATTAAAGTCTTGTTTTTTTTTTTTCAGAAATAGCAGGTATACACATTTAAACAGGTGCATTGTACCAAAAATATAAATCCTTAAAAGCATTTTACTATTGGTGGTTTTTCTGTATATATCACCTTATGTGCCACACAGAGCACTGCATGCAAGATAGAAAAATTCACAATACTTGTGAATTCATAATTCAACAAATAGTAAAAGGAAAGCAGTTGGCCTCCTATAGCCAAAATATAACCTGCTTCAATATTTTTTTCAGTTTGTTTCTCTTCTCCTGAGAAAGCATCAGTTTGACACATTGCAATAAAGACTACATTGTTCTGATTTTGCCTTTACCCCTCAACCACTGCAATATTTAAAGTGTCATGCACTTATATTTTCTTTACTTTCACCAAGTGATGTTTCCAGAGATGCTGTGCTATGTTACCTTGAGAAAGTGGACTCTGGTTGTAATTAACTGGCAAGGCTATATTTGGGCATTGCACTATTCAACTGAAGCACAAAGGAATTGTAATGTAGAACTTTATATTCTAATTTTATAACTTCAGAGGAAAAATTGTCCTTTGAAATATTATTGCACTGCATATTTCATCAATGTTCAATTAACTCATATAAGGTGAAAAGAAAAGGAGTACTTGTGGCACCTTAGAGACTAACCAATTTATTTGAGCATAAGCTTTCGTGAGCTACAGCTCACTTCATTGGTTAGTCTCTAAGGTGCCACAAGTACTCCTTTTCTTTTTGCGAATACAGACTAACATGGCTGCTACTCTGAAACCTGTCATATAAGGTGAAGGACCTAGCGAAGGTCCCCCTTTTGATCACACACCAGGCTGTTGTATTGGACCCAACCTCTGGATCCCATGTGCTTCCAAGCCTACTGGGTCTGAGTAACCATCTCTTCGTCTGGCCTCTCGAGCAGTCTCCTAGAGTACAGACTTCCTGTCTGGTACCCCTTCTTGGGATGTAGGATCCCATGGTCCAACTGACTTAGGCCCCCACATATCCCCAGATGCTTAAACTCTCCTTCCCCAGAGTTTCACCCTCATAGGTACTCTTGGTTACAATTTAACTCAGGACTATGTGAGAGTTAAACATGTAACACACAAACTTTTGCAAAGACACTTATTAACCATGCACAGTTTACTCATAACAAAGTTCACAAGTTACTCATCTAGGGAAAAATAACAGAGCTGTGCTCACAACCCTCCCTCCATTTTCTTTCCCCTCCTAGGAGCCTTTTGGATATTAGGCAGTGGCCTTCAAGTGATTCAGAACACTCCTAACTCCACCCTTCCATCTCAAAAAGAAAAGGAGTACTTGTGGCAGCGTAGAGACTAACAAATTTATTTGAGCATAAGCTTTTGTGAGCTACAGCTCATGATGAAGATAGCTGTAGCTCACGAAAGCTTATGCTCAAATAAATTGGTTAGTCTCTAAGGTGCCACGAGTACTCCTTTTCTTTTTGCAGATACAGACTAACATGGCTGCTACTCTGAAACCTTCCATGTCAGTCTTCTCAGAAGCCTTCCTGTTTATAGGTGGTCTTGGACATGTGTCCCAATGTGAGACCCCATGCCACAGCCATGCTGAATTCCTGTGCACAAACCCCCTTAATTTTAGGATGGAGCTGAGGGGTAGAGCTGGTAAGAGTCATTAGCAAGTCACTAATCTTTGTGAGCTGGCTGGAGAACTTTCTGTGCTATCTCTCCCCCAGGTAAGAAGCACCCACTCCTTTTCCAGTCTTGTTATGCATTACAAGCAAGCAATGCATATACTAGTTTAAGCTAGCTTTCAACACAGAATACAAAGTAGTCATGTACAAAATGGAAGTTCTAATGCACAGTGCAGAGTACAAAACAAAATAACTTTTGCAATGTGACACAGACTGGTTCCTTGAACAGTCACACAAAGTAAATAATGAATAACAGATTCATAGATCTTTTGAGGCTGGAAAGGACCATTTGTGATTGAGTCTGATCTCTTGCATAACACCGGCCATAGGTCTTCCCTGAGTTAATTCCTGCTTCAACTCCAATAGCTGTAGTTGAACTAGAGCATGTCTCTTTTAGAAAAAAAACATTTAATCTGGATTTTAAAAATTTCACCACAACCCTTGGTAAATTGCTCCAATGGCTAATTGCCCTTGCAATTATAAAAAAAGAGGGGGGAGGGAAGCCCATTTATTTCTAGTCTGAATTTGTCTAGCTTCAACTTTCAGCCATCAGATCTTACCTTTTGTGCTAGATGGAAGAGCCCTCTACTAGCAAATATATTTTCCCATGTAAATTCTGTTTCCCATTTACTTATAGGCTGTGATCAAGTTGCCCTTAACCTTCTCTTTGATAAGCTGAATAGAAGCACAGAATCATAGAAATGTAGGGATGGAAGGAACCTCAAGAGGTCATCTAGTCCTACCCCCTGTGCTGAGGCAAGACCAAATATATCTAAACCATCTCTGATGCGAGTTTGTCTAACCTGTTCTTAAAAACATCCAATAACAAGGAGTCCACAACCTTTCTTGAAAGACTGTTCCAGTGTTTAACTATCTTTAAAGTTAGAAAGCTTTCCCTTATATTTAACCTAAATCTCTCTTGCTTCAGATTAAGCCAATTACTTTTTTTTCTACCTTCAGTAGACATTTTAAAGTTTATCAGGTCCTCTGTCATCTTTTCTCAAGACTAAACATACCTAGTGTTTTTTAGTCTTTCTTCATTGGTCAGGTTTTCTGTTTTCTTTGTTGTTTGCTCTCTTTGGATTCTCCAATTTGTCCACATCTTTCTTAAGGTGTGATGATCAAAACTTAACACAATACTATATCTGAAGCCTCACCAATGCTGTGAGACAGTGGGACAATTACCTCCTGTGACTTACGTATGACATTTTTGTTAATACATCCCAGAATACTAGCTTTTTCACAACTGCATCCTATTGTTGGTGTATATTCAGTTTATGATCCATTATAAGCCCCAGATCCTTTTCTGCAGAGCTACTGCCTAGGCAGTTATTCCTCATTTTGTATTTGTGCATTTTCCCGCTTCGTATGTCTAGTATTTTGCGCTTGTCCTTATTGAATTTGAGCTCTTCAGTGCATTCACGGGCACGTTTTCCAATCCTCTAATCATCCTCATGTCTTTTATCTGAATGCTCTCCAATTTTTCAACATCCATTTTGAAGTGTGGACACCAGAACTATTCCAGTAGTGGCCACAAGAGTGCCAAATACAGAGGTAATATAACCTCTCTACTCCCTACTCCATATTTCCCCGTTTAGTCATACCAGGATCTCATTAGCCCTTTTGACCACAGGCAAACACTGTTAGCTCATGTTCAGCTGATTGTCCACTGTGAGCCCCAGTCTGTTTCAGAGTTAGTACTTCCCAGGATAGTCCCACATCCTGTAAATATGACCTATGTTCTTTGTTCCTTACATTTGGCCATATTATTTGTTTGTGCTTAATTACCAAGTGATCCAAGATCTCTTTGTATCAATGACCTGTCCCCTTCAATATTTATACTCCCCCAATCTTTGTCATCTGCAAACTTTATCAGTGATGGTTTTTATATTTTCTTCCATGTCATTAATAAAAATATAGCATAGGTCCAAGAATTGATCCTGGTAGAACCCCAATAGAAACATGCCAACTCAATGATGTTTCTCTCAAAATATATTTTGAACCTATCAGCCAGTTTAAAATCTATTTAATATGTGCTATGTTGATCTTGTATGATTCTGGTTTCTTAATCAAAATGTTGTGTGGTACCAAGTCAAATGCCTTATGGAAGTCTGTTACATCAAAACCTTCACTAACCAGTCTGAGAAGTGATTCAAAATGAGGAGCCTCATTTAGCATATTAGGTAAAGTTAGAAGTTCTGTCATGGCATGACATGCAATTATCTACAGTTGTGATCACTTAAATGTGTTACGGGCCTGGATGAGGAATTACTTACTTCATATGTTTCTTGGGAAATAAAACTATGCATACCCCCCAGCAACAATTTTAGAGTAGGTAATCTTGACTGTATAGACTTAGAGTTTGAATCAGGATTAACAAAACAAACAATTTTACTCGTTCAGCCAGTAGAATAATGAGGTCCTGATGCAAAGCCTATTCTAGTCAGTGGAAATCTGCCCACTTTAGTGGGCTTTAGATCTGATCCCAAATAATGTAAATATATGTCTGACATTCTGTCCAGTAGCTTGCTGGTGCATGCGCACATACACATCATCGTCAGATTATTAAAGATTGTCCCTATATGCAAAAGTAACTTTAAATAATGAGATTCTGCATCTTTTTCTTTCATTGATCTCCTCCCAACTTCAGAAGTTCTGCATTGTGGTGCAGTTTGCTAGTGGTGTCTTCAGTTGGGCCAGACAAGTCAGCAGGGAACTATTTGATGCATTTCCTCACTCAGAGACCTCCTAAAGAACAGGGTCAGCATAACTGTGTACTTATTTCATATTAAGCTTTAGGGGACATGCACTCTAGCAACACATTATGTTTCTGTAAAGTAGCTCATTTAAAGCATTTATTATTTTAAACCACTGTGAATGTCTGTGGGGTTTTGGTTTTCTTTTCCCTCTGGCAAAGAACATCTGTTGCTGACAGAGGTGTATTTTCAAATATGCTGATATATTTTTTTCAGGATGTTTTATTGTGTTGTTTCAATTTGAAAATCTTAATGCTATATTTAAGGTACAATTGCTTTATACTGGATACATGTCTCCCTATAAAGGAATATTTACATAATTCCTATAATTTTATATTGTATTATTAGAGGACTCACAATCTATTTCCAATCCTTGCAATGGCTGGGGTGCACTACACAGAATGTATTCTGTTAGCAGACAGGTTTTCCTTCTCTAGTGACAGAAACACAGGATTTTATGTTCTTGTATGTTACTACCAAGAATATTTAATATGGAATAGAGCAAGGACATAACATACCAAGAAGAAGTCTGCTATACTTTCTAAGCAGCAATATTTGTCCATATTTTGGAAGCCTGTAAATGAAATTCATTGACAGCAGTCTTCACATTGGACTGCATATTCCTGCCTTTAACAACTGCACAAAAGACCTATGCAATTTCTCCTCAAAGCACTAAGAAATATGAATATTCAAATAGATAATTTGAATCTATTGCTGGCATTTTCATTTAGAAAAACATACTCAGGTACACATATTGATTTTCAAGAGACACTGTTGCCAGTGTGCACCATGTACCTAGAATGTCATAGTCATTCATCTTTTTTAGAAGAAAACTACTAACTAAAATATGTACTCAGTAGTAAACATTCTTGCTCTTAATTTCCTCTCCAAATACAGATAGAAGGAACAATCCCAATAGTAGAAAAATTATGATAATACTTGAAAAGATCTAGAAATGCCAGAATAACATTCAAAAAGTTGAACGTGCTGAACTTCTTTACTATTGGTTTAAATTAAAATTGACTGAAGGCAAGCCATCAGGTCTTAGTTTAACCAACTTCCATTGTTTTATTTTTAATGAAATATTTTTTCTTCAGATGACCTGACTTTGTTTTCCCTATTCCGCACAGCTAAATGTTTGTCATGAGATATGAGAGACCACTGCATACATATATGAAATATTTAAACACCAACTAGGACGAGGAAGCTTTGAGTGCACTGAAACAAAGTGAAACTGGGAGTAATGGTTGCCTAAAATACTTAAAAATAGACTGAAAAAGCACTATTAAATGAACAATAGGCAATAATTCAGTGATGGCACAGAGATGGACTAGATGACTGTTCCTATGCACAATGTCAGTATGACTTAAACAAGAGACACTTCTCGAGAAAAAAACTAATTCAGGTGAAAGGTCACTGACACCTGCATTCCCGAAAGTGTGGGACGCACAGCATACTGTTATAATTGTGGATGGATTATGTTAAAATGATGGAGAGGAGGGCATAGTTTAATATAACAGGCTTCCCAATTTGAAATGGGACCAATATGAGGCACCATTTCCCAATCTATCCCCATTACACAATCAAAAACTTGCAGGAAAGGGTAAGGTTGAAGAAAAATGGTATATATTCACTATCAGCCCTTCACTGTTCTCTCGTAATCCCAACTTTCCCTTCCTTTTCCTCCCCTTTGCGGAGATCAAGGAAGAAGGAGGCACGGCTCGGGGCCCTATTTCCCCCTGGGGTATTGGCTACTTCCCACCACCTAACACAGATGTAATGAGGTTAAGTGATGTCCGTATAAAATAAGTAAGAACTACTGATTATTCCTCAAGGAAGGCTTTTAATGATTTCCGACTATAATAACAGCATAAACAAAACAAGAAAAGGAAAACCAAAGACCAGCACTGAATAAGAATTACTCTACATATGCTGGTCCTGGCAAGTCATAATAAAAGCCCAGAAAACAAGCATAAGTAGGGCTCTTATTCACCAGCTTTATATTTCTGGTGACAAACTATTTCAAAGGCAACATAAAGCTGATGAACGACAGCACCACATGCATCCGCTCGGACTACTTAAAAGACAAGCACAAATACATGCAAAGCTATTATGCATCAGCTACCTACTATCAACTTTATACTATGGTATCGATATGACTATGATCAATTTGGCTTGAGCAACTAGACTACTTTACTCCATAGACTTACCCTGCATTCGTCCAAAAAATACATTACCCTTCAGTCGTCCGCTTTCCACACTGGCCAGGTACAAACAGTCGCGAAGTGCGCGTCCCTTCAGTTCGGGGGTGTGGGTCAGGTATGACCGAAAACACACACACACACACACACACACACACACACACACACACACACACACAACCCCCCCCGCCCCATGCCTTCGTCCTTTTTGTCTGGTCTGATGGCCATGTTTTAGAGCAGACCAATCAGGGTGGACCACATTGTTTATGTGGTTGCCCTAATTGTATAATTGATTCGTATTTAATTTTTATGTCCAATTGTTAGTTGTTCGTATAATTGAGGCCTATTTATTTTCTGTAGCCAATTAGATATTGATTGTGGGTAATTTGGGGTTGATAAGTACATAGGAGTCAGCGGAAATTGCTATCTGGTAGCAGCACGTCCTGGCCACAAGCTAAAGCTTTATTTTTGCAAGGCTTACATTTTGCAGTATACGGAAGTTTGAGGCCTAACATTTGCAATGCTTTTATTTCGTTCAAGCTTGACAGAACAGTTGTTCAATTTATTCACACCCTTCAATCTTAATCTTACCCTACAATATATACACCCATCACTCTCACATGCACAATCAATTATCCCACAACCTCATGCAACCAATTAGCTACATTCAACCCTGCCAGACCTGACTTACCTCTCTACAGACTCAGTTCACCCTCCATCCTGAACTGCCTGTGCAAAAACACTATCTCACATTCTCACATATATCCCTGGGCCAAGAGAGCTCCTCTGTAACCCCCACCCCCACGCCAGCGTAGACATACTCCTCCAGGTCAGAGGGTCAGACCTTTTCTTCCTCACCAAAACCACACTGAGAAGCTACTCTACAAGCTTAGAACCCCCATACCTATATCAGAAACAGTCCCCACCCCCCACTTACACACACACAGTTGATTTTAGTTGTGTAGAAGTAGGAGCAGGGGCAAAAGAGGAGGACTATGGCAGCAGGGACCATGTGCTTCCTCCATCTGCTACCTGCAATCAAAGTGCTGCAATGCCAGGGGACCTTGGGTGATAAGCAAGTATATTATAACTCCAGTCCCATCTAGAATCCTGTGATGACAGAAGTGAGGTGCAGTATGCTGCAGTATATCCACAGGCGCTGACTTTTATTTTTCCTGGTGGGTGCTCCATCCCCACCCCTTTCCCCAAGGCCCTGACTCCCACTCTGCCCCTTTCCACCTCCTCCCCCAAGGTGTCCCACCCACCTGCTTTCCGTCCTCCCCTGAGCACCTCCTGTGAGGCGCTGAGCAACTGTGGCTGGTGAGTGCGGAGCGCCCCACTATTTTTTTTCCCCATGGGTGCTTCTGCCCCGGCGCACCCATGGGATCAGTGCCTATGAGTAGATCAGCCACACGACAGTGCCTACATTGCATTTTGCTGTTACTGGTGAAGTTTAGTCTCATTAGCATCTAGTGACCAGCAACTCTTGAGGCTGATCTGAATTAAACTAGGAATCCTACAAACTATGTGAGAAGGCTAGAGCTGAATTTTATCTTAATTACTTTAATAAAAGAGATCCCCCATGAGGAGGTGAAGTTTTGTCTCTACACTTTCTATTTTAGGACTACTTGGGAAAAGCACCTATTCACAATCTGGTCTTTTTCTGCTTCTTGAACCATGGCACTATTGCCCTCTTTGGTTGGCAGAAATCTTTAGGGGGAAACAGAAATAAACACAGGTGAAGAGGTGCCCTCTGAAAAAGAAAATCTACTTGTGACAGATGTTATGGACACATGTAATATATATATGACTATAGTATCAACTTAATACATGTTATCTGTATTTCTGTAAGCCGGGGACTGTATGACGGCACCATGGGGGAGGATTACCAAGCTCCTTTCGGGAATTAAAACCAAGGGGGTAATTAGTGCAGCCTGTAGTATGTAAGACCAGCCTACACTGGCTGAGAATCCCCACTTTTGGACTTGCCAACTGACAGGAGACTTTAAGAAAGGCACCTCTGGAAGTCTTTGAAGGCCTTTGAAGTCTACCTAATTACCCATATGTAAGATGGGTGACTCCTGGTAAGCCACAACAGGCATGTACACCTTTTATAGTTTTGTTATGTTTTCTGTGCAATGCTTTTGTCCTAAAAAATATATATGTATTTTTTTATAAAGGGTGACTGGTCACCGGTATACACTGGCATAGTCCCTGGCAGTGAGAAATTAAAACCGCAGGTATTAAACTAAGGGCAGATCTGCTGGTATGATCACTGTGAATTGCAGGGAAATGGCACATTTAATTCCACAGTCAAGGGGGTGAAGGATGTGGGCTTCTGGCCATAGAAAGAAAGGGGCCTGAGACTTGAGTAGGTCCCCTGAAGGGGGTCAGAGGTGAATTTAAGCCCAAAACTGTGACACTAATCTCTATCCATCTCTCTCTCTTTCTTTTTTCCTCTTCTGACTTTTTTAAAGTAAAAAATGTAGAACTAGAAGGGAGCTCAATAGGTCATCTAGTCCAGTGGTTCTCAACCAGAGGTATGTGTACCCTTGGGGAATGCAGAGATCTTCCAGGGGTACATCAACTCATCTAGCTATTTGCCCAGTTTTACAAGGGCTACATAAAATTCACTAGTGAAGTCAGTACAAACTAGAATTTCATACAGATAATGACTTGCTTATACTGCTCTATATACTATACACTGAAATGTAAGTACAATATTAATATTCCAATTGATTTATTTTATAATTAGATAGTAAAAATAAGAAATAAGCATTTTTTCAGTAATAGAGTTCGGTGACACTTTTGTATGTTTGTCTGATTTTGTAAGCAAATAGTTTTTAAATGAGGTGAAACTTGGTGGTACGCAAGACAAATCAGACTCCTGAAAGGGGTACAGTAGTCTGGAAAGGTTGAGAGTCACTGATCTAATCCAGTCCCCTGCACTGAGGCAGGACTACGTATTATCTAGATCATCCCTGTAAGGTGTTTGTATAACCTGTTCTTAAAAACCTCCAAAGGAGGGAGATTCTACAATCTACCTAGGTAATTCATTCCAGTGCTTAGCTATCCTTACAATTAGGAAGTTTTTCCTAATGTGTAACCTAAATCTCCATTGCTGCTATTTAAACCATTACTATTTGTCCTGTCCTCAGTGGAGAACAATGCTTCACCCTCCTCTTTATGATAACTTTACATATTTTAAGACTTGTCATGCCCCCCTCAGTCTTCTCTTCTCCAGACTAAACACATCTAATTGTTTCAATCTTTCCTCGTAGGTCATGTTTTCTAGACTCATCATCATGTTTGTTGCTCTCCTCTGGATGTTCTACAGTTTGTCCACAGCTTTCCCAAAAGTATGCCCCAACCTGGACACAATAGTCCAGTTGAGGCCTTATCACTGTTGAGTGGAAGAATTGTTTATCATGTCTTGATTACAACACTCTTCCTAATACATCCCTGAATGATGTTTTGGGGTTTTTTGCAACAGTATTACGTTGTTGACTCAGATTTAGTTTGTGATCCTCTGTAACCTCTAGATCCTTTTCTGCAGTATTCCTTGCTTGGCAGTCATTTCCTATTATGTATTTGTGCAATCGATTGTTCCTTCCTATGTACAGTACTTTGCATTTGTCCTTAATGAATTTCATCCTATTTATTTCAGACCATTTCTCCAGTTTGATAAAATCGCTTTGAATTCTAATCCTGTCATCCAAAGATCTTACACCCCTTCCAATCTGGCATGTCTGCAGACATTAGAAGTGTACTCTCTATGCCATTATCCAAATCTATAACTAGCCTGAAATATGAATGTGTAGCCAAAAGGCAAACACTGGTTAATTATAAATAAGTTCCAACCATGTAACTTACTCATGAGTCAGCTCATTTATAGCAATGAATAAGGACTGCTGTATTGGATCTTCTAACTCAAATTTTTTGACAAGCAATTATAAAGGAGTGAGTTGGATATGCTACAATATGGATTAAATTTAATGCCATAAGTATTATATGAACAATGAATCAGAGATTATAGCAAAATATATATCTTAAATGAGTTAATTGTGTACTGCCAATTTTGTTTTATTAGGTAACATCAGTGCTAACCTAAATTCATATTTTAATTACGCAAGACCAAACTACCTCTAACTGCTGCTGTTCATCATCAGTCTATGTACTGAAGTATTTATGGTTTGTGCAAAAATGGATGCAAAGTTTAAATAGAGCTATATATCCATAAATGGATAATTAACTTGACATATCTGCATTAAATGGATAATTATCTCCGCAAAAGGATACAAATAAAGTCTTGGTAGGGTGGGAAGGAGGGCAGAGGGGAATGGAAAATGCTTAAAGAATATAAATTAAGTCACACAGGCAACGAGTATTCTGCACCAATTGTAGTCCCTTACTATGATGGTAACTTAGGATACAGTCCTAGCCATACCATAATGAACATTTTAAACTATGCAGCAGCAGCCAGAACATATATTCCAGCATCAGTCTGAAGGACAAAAGGTTTTCAGCCAGCAGTATAAAACACTTGGAAGTCTCCAGAGTTTTGCTGTAAAATAATGAGAATTTAGTGAATGACTGTATAGTCTGAGTTCCCAGATAACAAAAGTTTTAAGGCTAATGTCTTATTTACATCAGCTGGCAAAACTTTGACAGCCACTATGATGGAGCATATGTCTTTTTTCAGAATTCTAAACGTATTTATACAGAAGCATTACACTGAGCTAAAGCCAACACTTTTGCTCCGTAAGAGAGTAACCTTTCTCCCTTACTCTCAACACTGGTTAATGATAACGGACCTCTGCCTGTTTCTTGTCATCTTGGATTATAACTGCGTCTTCCTACAGGTGTGGACAAGTGCCTAGGACACTGCAAGTGCTGCATAACAAATAATTATATCAATTCATTTGTCACAGGACTCCGAGCAGCCATGGGACAGTAACAACTTTTGGTCATTATTATGAAGCTGAGTTATGTTTGCATGATTATTGTTTGTTCCCTCTCATACAACAGAGTGGCGGAAAACCAGGAACAGAATCCCATTATGTAAGAGATGGTTTCTCCCCCAAAAGAGCTCACAATTTAAAGAGAGAAGACAAAGGGTGGGAAAAAGGAATGCATCATACAAGCAGATATAAGTACCATTTGTGGGAAGCTGTAAAGGTGTGTCTATCCAGAGGTGGGGGAGGGGGAAGGGGAGTGTGTGTATGCTTGTTATAGATGTGCTGTTAAGGTTATCTGACACTCCCCATTATAAGACTGTGTTTTCGGTTGTTTATAATTTTGTCAAACTTTAACCATTTGGGCTGAAAGTTTCCATGCCAGCTATCTGCCTGAGGCTGCCTTTTTTAAAATTTCAGCCAGAACAGTTCAGCTGTTTCTCAGAATGAGGCAAGGAAAATGTTTTTTTTTTAAAAAAAATCTGGCCACTTTTTTACAGCCCTAATGCCCACAATCCTTGAACAGAGACTTGCATTTTATAAGAGGGGTGGTCTTTATGTAAGGGTTTGGGTTTTTTTTTGATCATCCTCCTGAAAATCCACCAAATTTGGCCAAGTTGTAAGTCTTTGAAAAACCTCAGTTTCTACATGATCAATAGAGACTTCATAGATTTTAGCAGCTAAATTCCTTGAATATTCCATCTATACCAGGCATGCTCAAGCTGAGCATTTCTTTCAATTTCAGCTGTGGTCTGATGCAGGGTGTGCTGTGCTGTCAGTAATGACCCCTCTGCTGGATCCAGGCAGCTTGGAGGAAAAAGCTGCCTGATTCAAATGCAAAGAGAACAAGAGCCAGATCTGCCAGACTAAGCAGTGGGGAGGGGCAATATTGGGACAAAGGACCTGGGAGGGAGGAGACTGGGCATGAAGGTGGGCAGGAGGGAGCAGGAAATTGCAACTAGGAGCTGCAGTGGACAAGAGTGGGACTGGCCAGTCAAGGAGACTGGAAGCTTGGGACAGGGACTGTGATTCGCTGGGCAAGGAGCAATCTGTGGGACTGAGATCAGATGGGGAGGCTGTGGGGAAACCTGAGCAAGAAGACTGGGCATGTGAGCCTGTGAGCCATGGCAAGGAGGTAAATAGAAAGAGGAACTGATGAGAAACTGGGGTAGCAGGAGAACTGGCAAAGAGACTAGGCAAAGGAGCTGGTGCAGGGAGATGGATTGGGATTGGGAGCCAAAGGGGCTAGAAAACATGGGTGAAGAAGAGAAGGGGGAAAGACAGATTGGATAAGAAGACAGAAGGGGGGAACTAAGACTAGCTAAGCAAGGAGACTGAGGCTGGTATGGCAAATTAAGGTTGGACAGTCTGCTTTAACTCTGGCATTTCATAACTTTTTAAAGTGTTTGACATTGCAGTTTTAATAAAATTCTTTTAACATGGTGTTTTGTGTGTAATTATATAACACACACAGCTGACTTAGAGTTGGAACGATTTGTATCCCAGTACTAATCTCCTATGCCATTCAATCTTCCTTAGAGCATAGGATGAACTTGAGATGTCTGATAAAATATTACAGAATTCAGCACTCCTTTGAACATGTTTCTAATACAGAATGTAGTTTAAGCTGCAGAATCAATAATAATTATACAAGCTGTTACAAAATTGAATTCATTGTAATAAAATTTATATATCTCAAACATCCACGTATAACTTCGAAGAAAATCAGGAAAGCATTTATTGTGGAAAATTCTGCAATTAGTTTTAAAAAGCCTTAATTTCACAAAGACATGAAAAAACAAAAGAATTCCCCTTTTCTGGTGTTAGAGATAAGAATTTGGTAATGGTTCTAATACAATATTCAGTTCTGTTACTTATCACCATATTCTCTCCAAGGTTTAAGAATTCTCAAAAGTGAAACAGGAGAAAAAAAGTTTAACAACATCCTATGCTGTCTGCCAGTCCTTCTCATTCTTATAAACTCAATATTTGCAATGAATTAAAGATATGAAATAGAACTAATTTCACTTTACTCTATGTGTTTAGCAATATGTGTCTCTCTTGATTAACAGAAAGCTCATTTTCTTAACTGATCCCAAAGAAATTAGAGAGAGGGTCTTCTTGCCAGTGAAAAATTTTCTAGTGATTTTACCAATCTAGTTTTAAACAGCTCCAGGGATGGGGATTTAAATTTAAATGAGAATTTTTTTTAAACACTGCAATAATACTGTACACTCAAGAGAAATATTGGCCTCTGGCTGTCCTAAACAGTGAAAAATAAATACAACAGTAAACTGTAAAGGAAAAGTTCATGATGCAATCACCACTGGTGTGTTTATAGCAATAGTTACTACAAGTCCAAAGAAATAACCTGCATTTACTAAGAGCTTAACTAAATTATATGCAGCAAACAGCTTTCATAACATCTTCAAAACTTCATCTCTAAACTCTAGACTGGGATAATATTAGTACATGGCCACCAGGACAGAAGCATTAAATCAACAAAGATCTCTTTGGTTGCTCATACCATGAAGCCTTGCATCTAGCAGCATCTAAAAGCTGATATTTTTGGCAAATTAACCCTTTCATGAATGTCACATACACCACAAACTCACTTAATTCTGAATGTATATCTTTACCCCAGCCCTGTGCATGCTAGTACTTCCTTTAGGTTTTTCACTGTGGGTGAAGTTTGTCCTTGGACAGAAGGCTTGTGAAAGACTCTCCATACCATGGAAGCGCTGTGGTACTTCCATAGGGGTTGGGGAGGTTCTCTGCGCACCCAAAAGCTTATAGAAAAATATAGAATTCAATAGACAGCTACAGTGTATCACTGGGCTAGTTCAACAAAACCTATAGAAAGGTTAGCAATTTCAGTTAAAGGTTTCTTAGAGACATTGCTATACAATGCTATTAAATTTCTATAGGACCATGTATGTTTGATCCCTATTAAATTCCATAGGACTTTCCATATTGGGTATACCTGTTCTGAATACAAAATCCATGGGTAATGTATATATGTTGTACTAAAATGTGAAAGCATGCCATCTTTTCTTATACTGTTGGTAATAGCTGGCCTGCAATCATATAAAACTTCAAATACCCAGATGGTTTCGTGTGCCCTTTTCTCAGGGAATGACAGGACTTCTTTCTCCTAAATATACAGTAGACTTAATTGTGAAGCATTTCTTTACTGAGAACAAGAACATCTACATTTCATATAAAACCTTGGTATCTTATTTTGTTCTACAGTCTTTGTTCAGAAGAGCAGAAACTCTGTGGAGATTCAGATCCTTATCATTAAACAATGGCAATTTCATGATGAAACTGTGATAAATCAAAAATGCTACAGAGCTTGGTCCTCCTAATATTTCTTTTCCCCTCAGAGTTCCATCCTGTTCAAATTGTAGAAGTAGGTGAGTTGATGACAAGAACAATAGCTTGGTCTTTAAGAAGCTTAAAAGTAACTTGAATCTTGTATCCAAAGGAACAGCTAACCATCTTGCCTGAGGATTTACTGGAAGAGAAGTCCTCTACTATCCAATATGTCTCTTCAACACATTATTGCAGAAGATAGATACTTTTTATTCCAGAATCATTTTTTTTCTTCGTATAAAGCAAAGAGGGGATAAAATCTATCCCGTTTTTTGGTTTGGTTGGCTTTTTTTTTTTTTGACTTTGTTACAAAATAATTTTTCAGGCAAATGTTTAGTATCAAGCTAAAAGGCTGATTACACTTGTTATATAAATGAATTTCGTAACAGGTCATAACTTTTAATCATTTCACTCCTTTTCTTGTCCTGGGATAGGCCATTCTCTACACACCTTTGGTTCATTCCCCAAAAACAAGCATGCTCAAGGGGGCAGAATTAATGTTGCTCATGCAAACATAATTTTATCATTTGCTAACCTTTGAGTGCTGTGCTTGACTTTGCAACCTTAATACTATTTAAAAAAAATAGGGATTTTTAATGCAACTATGCGTAGGTTTAGGAATTATATGAACCTCTTTGAAAATCATCAAGCTTTTTACTCATTGTAATCACACTTAGCATAGAATCATATACAATAGATATAGGAAAGCATACTAAACCATCCAATCTATTCTCCTGACAATCTATATTGTTTCCTACGATATGTTTTCTACTGTCTTGTCTGTACACCTTTTTAAATTATGCAATCAAAGAAATTCAACTTTCTCATAAGATTCATTCTTTATATTCAGCCTAATTTACCTTTGCTGATTTTCACACCATTACTTTTAATTGTCTTTCTTAGAAGACCCTAAGTAGTTCTATTTGGTATTTACATTCCTCAGATAATTAAATGTAACACACACATTTGGATAAATATCCTCTAAGGAGTGTGTGTGTGTGTGTATTTTTATATTTATATATGTGTCACCTTTTTAGTCTTTCCTTATAATCCCTTCAGAACTTTAATCAATTTTTTTGCCCTTCTCTGAATTTCTTCAATATACTTTTGGCACTGAGCTGCTCAGATAAGAACATAATAATTTAGGTGTCATTTCACTAGTGCTGGCAAGAGGCCTATTGCTTCCCTAGTCCATTATAGTTCTATGCCTATATGTATAAACCTCATGTAGCTTACCCCTACATCATTGAGATCGCAACACCATGTTATTTAATTATTAAACTGAAATTATTAATTTAAAACAGTTTAAATAAAATATATGGTAAACCCATTAATAAAAATTAACAATGATGACTACAATGGGGACTGTTGAAGACATCATTAGCATAGGGTGCAAAGTAGAAAAATGTAAAAGTAAAAAGGTATCAGAAAATAAAACTAGAATTTCAGAGACTGTCAGAACAGATTTTAAACATAATCAACATTATAAAATGCTTTGGTTTTGCAGCTCAGGAAGGAAAACCAGGTGTACAGTATGCTACATAATAAGGTCTAGTTTAATATTCAGTACATGGCTCAACATGGCAACAGAAGTTCTGCAAATTAAAATAACACTTTTAATAGATGACACACTGCCATTGTGCCAATAATTTTGGGGTCTTGCAGGTTGATGCTGTTAGGAGGAGAAGCGGCTGATGGAGTCAGGTACCTTTGATGCAGTCCTGTTTATTTATAAGGAATGTAGAAGCCCTGTTTCTATGAATACATGAGGAACCAAAAAACAGGAGATGGACTCTTTGCTTACAGCACCAAGCCTCCTTTCGGCAATTTGCCCAGGCTGTGTGTATTCTACCCCTGCTAAGTCCCTTCTTGTCAGGACTTCTGCTGGGAGAAAATGTCTTAAAGTCAAGTACTGTTTCCAAAAGAGAGATTGCAACATGATACCTCTATACTGAAACAATTTCAACACCACCCAGAGAAATCAAAAGTTGCTGCAGGTGCGCAACCCATCTCATGATCAGGGCACTCATTTATGTGTTAAAATATGGGTTTATGGGCCTGACTTCATGCACCTAATTTGAAAACTTTGACTATAGAGAGCACAATAAAGGCCAGAGATATAAGAAAACCTGCAAAATCAGGAGAACGTTAAGAAATATCTTCCCTCCTACTTACTTCATGGCATTTGAAGAAGGTGAGGGTCTTTTGTGTGTTTGTTGTTTTTTCAGGAAGTGTAGAAACAATGAAAGCATCAATCATTTATCTATTAAAGTTCATTTTTATTCCTTGCATTAAAGAAATAGCATTAAAATTCCTATTGAAATTGTGTTGAGGCAGAGAAACGGAAGAGGTTAAGCAGAGCCTTTGGGCTCAGCTAGCCCTGCCCCACTATACCTGCAGCCAATGCCAGGGGAGAGAGAAGAGAGAACCTGGCTCATTTTGGGGCTGTCTGATGAAGAGGGAGGAACTAGCTTCCTCCCTACATGAGGGGAAGGATCACTAGCCTGCCAGACAAGTCAGCCGACATGTGACAAGCACTTTCTCCCTGACCAGAGGAGACTGAGGATAAGGGGAGTACCTGGTCTAGGACAGAACTGGGTGACTGAAGTACTGAGACCTTGTGGGGTTTTAGTCCTGTTATGGGAGAATTAAACTTGACATTACTGCAGTCAGCCATTTTGTTTGTCCAATCACTGCTAGCTGAAAACCAAATACCACATATTTAGGAATCATTTTTAGGATTCTAAGAGGCAAGGCCAAACAGCTGTATGATTCTCCCATCCTTCCATTCTGATTAGTAAAACTGCAGAGTTAATGTACCGTGAGAATGGAAGGAATGTTTGGACAGCAGACATTGGTTTTAAGTGCCCCTAAGATAAGTTTTATTGTTCAGTATGATCAGAAATACTAGAAATGCTTTGATGATAAGAGACAATTAGTAATTTGCTGAAGCTAGGAAAATTGGTGACCCACTAGGGGTTACTATGGTGACCTACAAATCAATTTGTAACCTGCGAGGAGTCACCATGTATTATGTGCTTTGTTTAAGTTATCTATGAAAGATTAATTTAAAAAAATACACTTTGGAGCAATCCGAAGGAGCTTTTCTTTGAGCAAGGAGATGACATCTAAACTCCCCAGCAGCTGGATGGAAGGAGGGCCTCTGGAAGCCCGGCTGGTGATCACTCAAAACCATCTCAAACTTTGGGTAACTATAATTTGGGGGTGCTCTGAACCTATTGCTATTGCATATGTGTGTGTGCACTTGAGATCTAATAAAAAAGTAGTTTTGACTGAAAGCATTGTTGTTTGTACCAATCATTTATCATACAGAGGAGCTGAATCTCCATTGATTTATACCTGACACTGCCTGGAGAAAACAGGTTGTTACTATAGTTTTGGGGTTCTGAAAACACCGGCTAACAACCTTACCAAACTTACAACTTCCCCAAACTGGAGCAACCTGGGGCCACAACAGGACACTACCCAGGATCCATGCGGGGCCACTACTAGAAAAAAGCCACCACTACAACTTGGAGTATAGGGCTCATGCCCCAAACTAAAGGGACCACAGTAGGAAGTAGCCCACAGTAGTGGACGTAGACTCCCTGCTGGGATGTCCCCTACTTGGGATGGACTTACCGAGGGCTCTGGGCTGAGACCCCGAGGACTGCAAGGTCCTGAGTCCCCCTACCTTTCTCTATCCTTAAAGACTGAGGCACCTTGACCAAGCAGACAACTGGAAATCAAGCATTCCAACCACTAGGCTGCCTGACCCTCCAAGCCCCCTGTTATGGAAATCGATAGGAACAGTGAGTTTCTAAGGTTTATGATCAAAATATAGATAGTCCAAACCTTAGAAATGCAGTGTTACCATACCACAGCTTTGAAACTTTACTATGAGGAAGAAAAATGCTGCTTTTAAACATCTTAATTTAAATGAAACAAGCACAGAAACAGTTTCCTTACCTTGTCAAATCTTTTTTTTTTAAACTTTCATTTATGTTTCACACAGTGCTGTAATTTGCTTTTTTCCCTTTCTGTTGCAGCCTGATTGTGTACTTCCACGTCCAAATGAGGTGTATGCTTGACCGGTCAGTTCATAACTCTGAGGCTGTACTGTATTACTTTTTATGGTACAACATGCACTTTTTATAGGTGCCTATATTCTGTAGTTTCTGGTCATAACATTCTAGTCAAAATTTATCTAATAGTAAGTGTGGAAAAATAAAATGCAGCTTTTAGAAAAATAAATCTGTATAATATTGCAGCACTAAAACAAGAATGTTGGTGAATTAATATTCAACAACCCACCCAAAAGTTCTAAGGAAAAAAGAGTATATGCATTTGTAATCTTTATAAAGGCAGTAAGAACAATAGGAGCTTTATTTGCATATTGCTGTTTGAATCAACAATCCACAGCAATAAAACATCAAAAAATACCGTCAAGAAATATGCATTTTCCTAAAGTTTCACAAGACCAGGGTTTCAAGACTTCCATCTCAAATGTTGAAGAACATAGTAAAGACACTCATCTGGTGTAAATCAATTTAGCTACAGTGAAGTTAGAGGAGTTAGGCTGAATTACTTGGGGGTATGGTCCACAGTCTCTTTACAGGCTCTTTTTACGCATTGATTGTGGTAAGCAGAGGGAGGTCAGGGTACTGAAAGAAGTAGGGTTTCCTTATGGAACAGTCCAGTAGGATTCCAAAGATTTTTGAACCATCTTATAGAATTTACTAAAGAATTATACCCGTGCAACAGCATTCTAAAGCATCACTCAAAAATCTTCTAGAAATGATTACATTATCTATTATGTTCTATAGCTTTTCAGCGTAAGCCCTTTATAACTCCATTGGTTTAATCCTGTTCAGTTCTAGAGGACTTTCTCAAAAGGGTTACTGTAAGATCATGGTTATGCTTGCTCATCTTGTTGGTAAAGACAAGGTTAGGGGAGTATCCTTTGTGGTGGGTATAGAAGTAGATACAGGGCAATAAGCCTAACAGATAGAAACAGTGAAATATAAAAAGGCAGCAGTCATCACTATGGAGAGCTAACACATTTCATCAGGGATGCAAAACCTCTGACTTCAGATTTGAAGGCAATCTTTAATTATTAGGGATTAGAAAGAGACCTTTGTTGGGGGATGAACCATGCAGCTAATCCAGAATGGCAATTCCTACGTTCCTTTGAAATCCTCAGAGTGATTGGGAGGGAAAGGGGAGACAGAGTTAGGATTTAAAATCAAACATAAAAATAGGTGGATGAGCTGGGAGGGTGACATATCCAGTATAAAAGGGAGCAGGAGAGAAAAGCTGGAAGGAACTAAGATGTACTATGAAGGGAAAAAATGGGAGAGGTGAGGAGGAGGAGTTTGGAAGGAAGTGATATGAAACCTGAGGCCAATACCACTGCTGAAAGGGTGAGAGGAAATAAAGAAAAGGCTGCCATACAGGAGTGGTCACATGGACACAGCCAGGTATTTGTCAATGTTAGGGGTAGAAGGAGCAGGTTCTGAAGAGAAAGGAGGTACAGGAACTGATCTGGAGAGCAGGAGGAGTAGCTGGAGAGAGGAAGATGAAACAGGAAAGGAGGTTTGAGGAGGCCAGTTGCTCAAAAATGGGTTGAGGAAACCAAAGGAGGGTTAGCAGATGGTGGGATGAAGGAATAGGAAAGATGAGGGTGAAAGCAGGGAGTGATGTAACCAGGTGCTGGCAAAGTACAGTTTAGTCAGTGAAATACAGACCACAATTAAAGTGCTGTAATAATTGGCACACGACAGAAATTAGATGATACAAACATAAGGAAAGTTAATATAATTAAATGAGGCAGATAAAGGATAAAGCAGGAGATGGAAGTGAGGTGCTGGGGTGATATCAAGGGTAAAATAAAGGGGAAATATCATGCTGTCAGTGTGCTGGGGAAGGTCCCTGGGGGAAGTTCTTATAACAGCAATAGGCTCAGGATCTACTAGTTGCATGGAGCCCGTGACAGCTAACTGTGTTTATACTTACTGCAGAAGTCCAGTGGCCTCCCCTTTGTTCTAGTCTCTCATACCCAGCATTCCTTTCTGGCCTTAAATTTTCCACTTCACTGTTGCTGCTTTATCTAGTTTCCTAAAGCCTCTTTCTACCACTATCCAGTCCATTTGCTTGCCAATGCAACTGTCCTGTAACTTTCAAAGTCAGGACATCATGACCAGCCAGTTACTTTGAGGATTTAGTTGATCAGTGAAACAGAAATTATGGTTCAGAAGTCTGGAAGCATTTGACAGATCATTTGCACTATCCTGTTTATCTTGAGAGCATCACATTGTGGAGTGGTGTAATGTCTTGTGGAAGTAAATCAGCACATATGCTTTTATTGGTAGAGCTGCACCAGTTTGATCAATACTTCAGCAGTTTGTGCACAATTATAAACTCTAGCATTGTTGACATTCTCACTTTACAATATTGTATACCAGGATCTCTGGTGAGAATTTTCAGACCTGCATGACTGAAATTAGGCTCCTAAATTCATACTTAGGCAAATAAATAAAAGTTTGGCCTGTTTTTTAAAGGTGCTCAACACCCACAGTTCCCATTGACTTCAGTGGTATTTGTAGGTGCTTAGCATTCCTTATCAATCTTACCACTTTTATTAATGTGTCTAAATATGGATTTAATTTCAGGCACCAGGTTTGAAAATGTTAGTCTATGTTTTTCTTTTCTAATGTTTGCTGTTACAGTTCAACATCAAATATGTTCCGACACTATGAAACCAAACAAGTTTGATCACTTTGTTCTCATTAACTCTGATATATGTGTTTCTTTCATTGCCAGCAGAATATATATATGCTGCTGACAGAGAAACAAACAAAGTACCAGTTCTAATAAATAGCACTGTGATGGACTTAATTCCATCATCTACAAGGCAAGGGAAAAAATTCAATTAGTCATGCTCTGCACCTGGTGGGAGGGGAGTGATTAAATTGCCTACTGGCCAGAGGAGGTGGAACTAGATCTTGTAACTAGACTGGGGGAGAGACCACATAGGGATAGATCTCTTTGGGGGAGAGAAGCCCTCGGCTAGAGTTTAACAGACAGCAAATAATGTGGGAAGAACACTGGGGAAGCAGGTTAGGACCATGTAGGGAGAGTTCCTGAGATATGGCCAGCAGGAGAACTGCATTGGCGTCTGAGAGGGGTGGAAGTGGTATTAGTTTGAAGGTTTGTTTGTGCTTTCACTTGGACTTGTTTGTGTTTATGCTAAAAGGGGTTTAGACTTTCATTTGATGTGGCTGGAGAGCCAAGCCACAGAACACCCACAAGGGGAGCTGGGGAAAAAACAAAAGCTGTGAAAGGCCATTGTAGGGCTGAGGAAAAGCATAGTAAGGGATGCTAGAGATAAGGATCCTGTGCAGTTCTGTGACTAGAGATGAGGGGGTGACCATGAGGTAAGAGTGTGTAACTACAAGCAGTTGTCTTGGCGGTTATGAACAGAGAACAAAATCCAACAGTCAAGAGGATTTAATCAGTGAAAAACATGTAGCTACAATGTGTATAATTAGTATCAGGTTATAGTTGAGACATAAACAGCCCTTGAATAAATTGCTGCAAGTTCTTTGTGTGCAAATCCAAGCCATAGTGACCGAAAATTGTTACCACCTGCTGGCTGTTCATTGACCTATATAAAATGAGTTTAGCGGGCTCATCAATCTAGTTCCCAGTTGTCCTCGTTACAGAAACTACTTAAACTGGCAGTAATTGTCACCCTTCTAAAAGTTTGTCAAATACTGACTAAAAAGGTGACTGTTATTTGCGCAAAAAAAAAAGATAGAGTTCAGTTCCTTTTAATTGTGGTATCATATTATTAATGAATATTCAGGCAATGGCTGGATGTTTGTGAAATGCTTGCGAATCCCCAAAGTCTCCAAATTAATACATGTCGAAAACTTGTATCAGAAGAGCTTAATTTGTCATTCTTAGGGGAAAGGAAGAATCCTGGCCCTTCTGACGTCATGTTCAAATTCCCATTGAGCTGAATGAAGCCAGGATTTCTTACCTCCACTTCAAAATGCTATAATTGTGAGGCAGATAGCTCTGCATGTAAAAAAAATCGAAACACAACATTTTGTGTAGGTGTGGGGTGGGGCATTGTTTTACTCTGACCAAGCGAAAGTCTAACCTTTCTCCCAGATTTTTTGTCAAAAAAGCTGCTCAAAGTTGAGATGCTGAATTCTAAAATATAAAGGGGAAGTTATAGGCATTCATCTGTTTATCAGGAATTGCCCTCTGTGGGCACGTAAGCACAACTGGTTTATTGCTATGATTACAATTCCAACATTTTTGCTAGCTTTGCATGTTTGAAATTGTTTTTGAGTCAGGGCTTTTTAGGATGGTTGACATAATAGATGTGGACTGACCTATGTCTTTGAATGGCTTAGAATATCTATGACCATTCTGAGTGACTGGATCTGTTTTTAGAGATGTGGACTTTCTGAGCCAAAGTTGAGTTCATTTCCATAATGGTGACCTAATTGGACCCCATTTGATGATAGCAGTTACCGCGTTCTGATTTGCCAAGAAGCTCCTGAGAAGACTTAAAAGGAGGATGAGCCAGCCAGGTCACCACTTTCAAAACTGAATGAAAGGAAGAGGCAAGCAGTTGGCTGGTTTGCTTGCCTCTGTTTTTTTTTTTTTTTGTCTGCAATGGCTGCTGCTACAATCATTGTTTGCTGCCTCTGGTCATGCAATGCCCCCATTGCTGACAAAGTGGCCTGTGCTTCCTCTATCTTGGCATCTGACAACCAAGGAGTAGGAGTCCAACAATCTGTGACTTCTAAGATTTGACATCTACAAGAAAATAACTTCTAGCCAGACAGCAATTCAGTGAACGTAAATAAAGCCAAGACCACCCACTTAACTTTTCTATCAGATTTCCTGAAGTTGAATGAAACCACAAAAAGTCACTACAGTAATTGGGCATAAGTATCAGCTCTTTTAGTTATTTTCCAATCTTTATTAGTAGAGGAATGCCTCTATCTCAGCATTCTTGCGCTTGTGTTTTAAAACTCCAGTTGATGGCTGGTGAGGGGGAGAGTGTAAAACACACAGAATTTATTTGAGAAAGCTAGTTATATAATAGTTAATCAGATACCTAAAACAATCTTGATGTCATCTGTTACATTTACTATTCAATCTGCTATTTTGAAGTGTGTTTCCATGTAACCCGGTGTTGGAGCGGGGTGGGGAAGACAAGATAATTTGGGCAGGCTGCTTTAAATGGTTTCGGAGTTATAATTTCAACATTAGCTTCAACCTGGAACTGATTTGATCCTCTCTGTATCAGCTGTTTGGCTAGAATATAAATATGTCAGTTGACATTGAGACTGATAATGCCTTGTTACTTTGGGGGCTGACTGCTAAACAAGACTGCTGCCTTCCCGAATTATTATATAGAGTTTCTAAGGAATTGTTGATTTACTTTATACTGTTAATCAGCATAACTAGATTAATCTGCTAGTAACCTACTTTCCTTATGTTTGATTTAGTTTTACATATGTATTTTATTTAATGCTTTTGCTGAGTTATTTAGCCTGTTAATAATGTATATAAAATCAGAATCCTATTGATTTGGATGTTTCATCCTTTGACATAAGATCTCTGGACCTGAGTCATCACTTGAATAAACCAAAAGCAATTCTGTGACCAACTTCGTGGTAGTCCGTAGACCTGCCCCTATAGGCCTTGAAGAACGTGTGCCTGAAGTGATCAACTGTTCCTTTTTGAATGAAAGTTGACTCATGTAGTGATCATTTCTTTTCATAAGCTATGTGGGTTCCAGAACCTTTGAGGGCCTAGTGAGCTGGTCAGAAGAACGTCCATACTGGGTCAGACAAAAGGTCCATCCTGTCTTCTGACAGTGGCCAATGCCCGGTGTCCCGGGGGAATGAACAGGTGGTAATCAAGTGATCCATTCCCAGTTGCTCATTCCCAGCTTCTGGCAAACAAAGGCTAGGGAAACCATCCCAACCCATCCTGGCTAATAGCCATTGATGGACCTATCTTCCATGAATTTCTTTTTTGAACCCTGTTATAGTCTTGGTCTTCACAACATCTTCTGGCAGAGTTCCACAGGTTGACTATGCATTGTGTGAAGAAATACTTTCTTTTGTTTGTTTTAAACCTACTGCCTCTTAATTTCATTTGGTGACCCCTAGTTCTTGTGTTATGAGAAGGAGTAAATAACACTTCCTTATTTACTTTCTCTACCCCAGTCATGATTTTATAGACCTCAATCATATTCCCGCTTAGTCGTCTCTTTTCCTGAAAAGTCCCAGTCTTATTAATCTCTCCTCATATGGAATCCATTCCAAACCTCTAATCATTTTTGTTGCTCTTTTCTGAACCTTTTCCAATTCCAATATATCTTTTGAGATGGGGCAACCACATCTGTATGCAGTATTGAAGATGTGGGTTTACCATGGATTTATAGAGGCAACATGATATTTTCTGTCTTATCTATCCCTTTCTTAATGATTTCCCAACATTCTGTTCACTTTTTTGACTGCCGCTGCACATTAAGTGTATGTTTTCAGAGAACTATCCACAATGACTCCAAGTTCTCTTTCTCGAGTGACAACTAATTTAGACCCCATCATTTTATATGTATAGTTGGGATTATGTTTTCCAATGTGCATTGCTTTGCATTTATCAACATTGAATTTCATCTGCCATTTTGTTGCCCAGTCAGCCAGTTTTGAGAGATCCTTTGTAGCTCTTCGCAGTCTGAGTGGGACTTAACTATCTTGAGTAGTTTTGTATCAGAACTACTTATAGATCAATTTATATGCTGGCCAGTTCCCCATAATAAGTCTATATTCCACACACACACAGTCATTAATTAATGGAAAAGATTGTTCACCTCAGTCAATTACACACTACAGATTAGAGCTGGGAAAATACTGAATTTTTCATGTGCAACTATTGTTAATAAAGAGTAACAGTGAAATGTATTGATTAAAGCATTGACTAAATACTTTTCAAACAATCCTACCATAAAAAATAACTAATGAATAGTTGTGATGAAGAGGTTCTGAACAAACCACAGGTGGAAAACTATTTGTTCAAACTAATCTAGGAAGATTTACAAATATTGCATATATTCTTAGAAATTTGAACTGGTTTGTGAGGAACAACTCAACCAACTCTATTGTCTGGACAACGTAGGGACACCTGCTTTCTACCTGTTATGCGGATGCATGAATGGGAAGTTCTTCTCTATGCTAAATTCCTATAACTAAAAACTAAGTGCTGCAACTAATTAGATATTTGAGTGACTAATACAAATATATGAATCAATTAGACAATTCATATACATGATATGTCATGGATATTTGACTTGGTTTTGAAGAGAAAATTAAAATGTTTTGCCCTGCTGGGTGACCAGCTGAGCAGGATGTATTTTTATGTAGACAACTCAACATACTTGGCAAAAATATTCTGTGGAAAGAGCAAAGTCCTAAAGCATAAGCCTTATCCTCTATAGGTGACTAGCTCTGCAGACCAACCTTTACCTCTCTGGTATTTCTGATTTATTTTTGACAACTACAAGTACCATCTGTGGCCAAACATGAGTGGGTTTAATAGATTAGTAGTGTCTGCCATCTGGTGGCTGGATTTGCCATGAGACCATCTTGCTCATAGTGATGCTGAGACATCAAGAAAAAAGAAAGAGGTGTACTTGTGGCACCTTAGAGACTAAAAATTTATTTGGGCATAAGCTTTTGTGGGCTAAAACCCGCTTCATTGGATGCATGCAGTGGAAAATACAGTAGGAAGATATATATATACACAGAACGTGAAAAAATGGGTGTTGCCATACCAACTATAACAAGACTAATCAGTTAAGGTGAGCTATTATCCTCATTGCCTGTAAGCAACAATTCTCAGGTGAGGGGGAAAAATAGAGCCTGAGCAATCCTTTGAAAGTTTGCCGAAATGAGAAAGGGCTTACTGGTATAGCTATACTGGCAGACTCTAGATTTATAGAGTGCAAGGACAGAAGTCACCATTATGATCATTCTGTGTGGGCCATAAAACATCTCTAAAATAATTCCTAGAGAAGATCTCTTAGGAAAACATCCAATCATGATTTGAAAATGGTCAGACTCCACTACAACCCTTGGTAAATTGTTCCAGCGGTTAGTTACTCACCATTTAAAAATTACACCTTATTTTCAGTCTGAATGTGTCTAGCTTCAACTTCCAGCCATTGGTTTGTGTTGTCCTTTCACTGCTAGACTGGAGACCACATTAGTAAAGATTTGTTCTCCATCCAAGTATTCACAGACTGTGACAAAGAGACGGTTAAGGGGTGACTTGATTAAGCTAAATAGTGTGAGCTCCTTGAGTCTCACTATAAGACAAGTTTTCTAATCCTTTAATCATTCTTGTGGCTCTTCTCTCGACATGGTCTAATTTATCAACATCTTTTTTGACTTGTGGACACCTGGAATACTGTGTCAAGTTCTGAAGTGGTAACACCAGTACCAAATACAGAGGTAATATAACCTCTCTATTCCTACTCAAGATTCCCTTGGTTATGCATCTCAGGGAGGCATTACCTCTTTTGGCTACAGTGTCACACTGGAAGCTCATGCTCAGCTGATTGCACCACAACCCCCACATCTTTTTCACAGTCACTTCTTTCCAGGATAGCCTCCCATCCTGTAAATATGGCCTACATTCTTTGTTTGTTTATATTTACATTTAACTGACCGTATTAAAATGCATATTGTTTGCTTCCCCTCAGCTTTCCAAGCAATCTCGATCACTCAATCAGGGACCTGTCTTCTTCATTATTTACCACTTCCCCCAACTATTATCTGCAAACTTTATCAGTGAGGATTTTGGTTTTTTCCAGGTTATTAATAAAAATGATAAATAGTGTAGGGACAAGAACTGATCCCGCAGGACCCCACTAAAAACACGTCTATTCAATGGTCCACTGCTTCCAGTTACATTTTGACACCTATCAGTTAGCCTGTTTTTAATCCAGGTAAATTTTATATTCTAGTTTTTGTTACTCAAAATGTCACGATGTATCCGGTCAGACACCTTACAGAAATCTAAATATATTATGTCAACATTCTTACATTTATCAGCCAAACTTGTAATCTCATTTTAAAAAAAAGATATCAATTTAGTTTGTCAGGATTTATTTTCTATAAATCCATCTTGATTGATATTATATTGCCCTCTTTTAATGTTTTATTGAGTCCCATAACATCTGCTCCATTAACTTGCTTGGGATTGATCTCAGACTGATAGGCCTATAATTACCCAGGTAACTGCAAAAAGAGTACTTTGGCTACTAGAGCTGATACCAGCAAAATAAGCTATACCAGCAAAAGCTGCTTCTTCTTCCCTAGTGTTTTGGTGCAACTGTATCTATAGTGGGGCTTTTTCTGGTATAGAATTGTCATAAGAAAAATCATACCCCTAAATGCCATTGCTGTACTGGCAAAAGCTTCTAATACAGACCTGCCTTAAGTCACTATTTACTTCTGAATTATTTTTGAAGCCTCAAGGGCTAATCACCTACACACAGGAGGGTTGTAATGAATGCAGGCAGATGCTGTCTTCAAATAGATAGACATATCCAGTGCAAAGAGGTACTCTGTGTTTGCTAATAGATATCATTACACTCTTTCTGCATTAGAAATATGTTTATGAATGGATATTAACACTTCAGTCATGAGGTGTTTAAACAAAATGGGAAATCTCTATTAACATGATTTTGAATACAGTGGGCCAAACTCAGCAGTGATGCTAAGTTGTATTTTCTTTCCCCCAGGAAGTTTTTCACCAATTCACTTCTGACTTAAATTTACACCCACTTACCTATGTGTAACTTATGCATAAAGACACTTTACACATCTCTGAGCTTGACCTACTGAGTCTTGGGCATAAGGGACTCTTAGCTGGTGTAATAAGCATGCTGAGCAGCTAGAATAGAGGAGTTCGCGAGGAAAACAACTCGCAGGAGGGTATATGTAGGTATGTTAAATTGCCCGCACGGCTTTAACTTTCTTCTGGCCATTCAATGTGTAACTTACTCCAACTTAAATTCCCTTGCTTTCATATATGGTTAAGTCTAGGGGAGTCTGGACAAGTCCGTACATTGCACCATGAGAGTGAGGGCTTCTACTTTTACTGTTGACCTTATCGTCCTACAATTGTTATGAATTGTAAGGGCGGGGGGGGGGGGTCTTTTTTTTTGTTTGTGTTGATTTTATGTGTGTGTGTGTGTGTCTCTATATCTATATCTCTGTCCTTTTATCCTTTGCTGCCTCCCTGTGGCTGGTTGTAGTACTATCAACCACTCTTTATTATTGCTAATAAAACTGTTTAGTGAAAGTTTTTTAAACAGTGATTCTCATAAAGGGATAGAGATTCAGCCATGTGGAAAGGACCCAAGAAGGCTCTATGTTGCACTTCAGCCCTTCTGAGCTTTTAACACCAATGTATTGGTGGAGCATAGGGCCTTGTATATGCCTTCATCATTAAGGTGGTATGCAGTGTAGTAGTAGCCGTGTCACTCCCAGGATATTGGAGAGACAAAGTGTGCGAGGTAATATCTCCCATAAAATATATTACCTCATCCACCTTGTCTTTTTCTTCACTAAGGTGCAAAAACTGCTCTGACTTCCTTAGCATAGAAGCCACAATCCTGAAAAAAAAATGCTCTACTTGCTGGTGCAAAGACAAAGGGTCTGCTTTTGCTCTTATTAAAAGTCTCAGTTCAGAGAAGCACCTTATCATGTGTCCCTTGAAGAATGGGCTGCTGAAAACTTCATGATTCTAATATCTGACAGATGAAAGGAAGCAGAAATGATGGCCTGTGAATGGACCCCATATTTAAGATTGATCTATTTAGTTCTGATATGGCCAGTGCCCAGTGATGAGCTGCCAAAATCTTAACACAGGTTCCCTCCTCACCCCACGAGGGGGTTGTTGCCCACCCCCGCCCCCCAGGACCCCTGCCCCATCCATCCCCCTCCCCTGTCCCCTGACTGTCCCCAGAACTGGGCAGGAGGGTCTTGTGGGCCACCGTAGTGGGTGCGCACCCCACCCCTAAGAGCCAGAGACACCTGCCGGGGGGCGAGGTGGGGAGTCCCGGAGGTGCTTACCTGGGGCAGCTCCCAGGAAGCATCCGGCAGGTTCCTCTGGCTCCTAATGGTGGGGGAGCATAGCTGGGGGGGAGCAGCTGCTCCCCCACTGATCACATCAAAAGTGGCGCCTTAGGCAGCAACTCCCTGGGTGCTCCGGGGCTGGAGCACCAATTGGGGAAAATTTGGTGGGTGCAGAGCACCCACCGGCAGCTCCCAACCCCGTGCCCGACCCAGATCATCTCATCTCCGCTCCACCTCCTCCCCTGAACCCACCGCCCCGCTCTGCTTCTCCACGCCCCCCCCCCAGCTTTCTGTGAATCAGCTGTTCGGTGGGAAGCCGGGGAGGGCAGAGAAGCTGGCCGCAGCTTCCCGCTCAGGCCGAGGGTGGCGGAGGTGAGCTGGGGCTGGAAGCGGTTCCCCTGCACGCCCCCCCGGGTTACTTTCTGTGGCGTGGGCAGCCCTCCTCGCGCTTCCCAACCCCAGCTCACCTCTGCCTCCCTGGGCCTGAGCGGGAAGCCGCCGCCTGCTTTTCAGCCTGCCCTAGCTTCCCGCGCGAACAGCTGATTCGTGGGAAGCCGGGGCGGGGGGCGGAGAAGCAGAGCGGGGCGGCGCCTTCAGGGGAGGAGGCGGAGGCAGAGCAGAGGTGAGCTGGGGCCAGGGGTGGGGCGGGGAGCTGCCGGTGGGTGCTGTGCACCCACCAAATTTTCCCCTTGGGTGCTCCAGGGCTGGTGCACCCATGGAGTCGGCGTCTAAGGCGCCACTTTTGGCCGGTTAAATTTAGAAGCCCTTTTAGAACCGGTTGTCCCTCGTGGAACAACCGGTTCTAAAAGGGCTTCTAAATTTAACAACCGGCTCCAGCAAACCGGTGCGAACCGGCTCCAGCTCACCACTGCCTGTGCCACTGTGAAAGATATCAGCCTGAAAATGCAAGGAATAATTTACAGATGAGCAAGGACAGGAAATCTGAAGTAGAAATGGGGTTAGGGAAATGGATATCAAACCTATAAAGAAATCCAGATTGGCTATAAGTGTGAGGAGTTGCTGGAAGTATTTCTTTATCTAGGGCCTCTATTTGCACTTAACTAGATCTGGTATGAAACTTTTTGGAAAAAAAACAACAACCAACTTTTGTTGGAAAAAACCAGTTTAGCAAACTTGAAATCTCTTGTGAAAGTGAGTCAACTCAAATCAGGGCTTTCAGAACTTCCAGGATGTCTCCCACAGAGAAGGGAGCCTAGAAGCCCTGACTCTACCTGGAGCTCAGCTCAATGTTCTGGAGCAGGGAGACTGGAAATCCTAGGGGATCTCCGGGCTTCTAGGCTCAATGCTGCAGAGGTGGGAGTCTGTTGGTCCTGGGATGAGCTTCCCTGGTCCACAATTATAGGGCAGCCCCTTAATGCATACTGCCCTAGGACTGGCACGCTGGGCTTCCAGACTTTTGGTCAGCTGGTTCACTAGGCTGTCTTCTTGGGAGTCAGGTCACTCAAGCAGAAGCAGTGAAACTGACAAGAATCTCAACTTCAGTCAGCAGTTGCAGGTTCAGGGAGCAGATTTCATTTCATAAATGATTTTATTTGTCAGTCCTTATTTGACAGATTTTATTTGTCAGTCTTTCCAAAAAGATACTATTTCAGCATTTCCAGTACATGAGAAATTAAAAAAAAAAAAAAAAGATATAACGCTGAATCAGGACAAAACCAAATTTTAACATGCCAAAATTTCTTGCAAACCAGAAATCCTGCTTTTCAACCAGATCCATGTTCAAGTTTGTTCCACTGCTTTGATAGGAATACTGCCTTGGCAAGCATCAGGTCTGGGTCTCAGATTTGGCCTTTCACTTTTTTGCTGCATCATAAACTAGGGTCTTTGGCCTTTCATAAGGAAGTCATCCAAATTCATGATGGGCTTAATTTTAAGAAGTTAACAACAAAGTATTGTAACATTCACCTTTCTTTCTGGGCCCTTCTTTCCTATAAAAACTATATTGTCTGAACACTCTCATGACATAATTAATCTCAATCTTTTCACTAATACCTCAAAGCATTCTTCCCCTTCCTCATCATCTGTTTCCTTAGACATGCATGGTGCAAGTATTTCAGCACCAGTAAGCATTAAAGCAGTGCAACATTTCTGGCTCATCTTCCATTTCACTAGCCCCCTTTTTTTTAACTGCAGTTCAAATTTCTATCTGAATTTTTTCCAGGGTTCCTCAGCATTCCTCATAATTTTTAGGGCTAGAAGGTAGTTTACATGACCTAGTTGCATAGACTTTACAGACATTATTTTTATTTTACCATTCACCTTGTAGCCAGCTGTTACAATTCAGGGTAACTGCACCTGCATTTCCTCTCTGTGCTCTAGAAAGGCACCCACTCTGTGCTTCAGGCTCCCTTGGCCATCACCTCACTTGAGCAGAAGCCTGCATCTTGCTCTCTTCTGACCAGGCCTCATGGCTGCCTTGCTATACGGTGATATTCCAGTGAGAGACTCTGCCTAAAGAGGCCGGATTACTTTCTCTTCAGAGGCTAGTAACAGAGTAATTGCCAACTATTATAATGTACCACAGCACTTCCTATGCAAGCCTATTTTATTCTTAAGGTAAAAGCACTACAAAGAAAGCTTTAAAAACAATAAAAGAACCAACACACAGGCTAATAAGTTTACTAGAGATCACCCCAATCCTAACATGGGCTCTGGCAGGACTGGTCCTTCCAACCTCCCCCCAAGGGATTTCCTTGTGGTTTCAAGTTCATTACCTCTTCATCTCAGAACAGAAACTTAGGGAACCTCAGTAGTTCCAGTCCTTCCAATGCTTCCCTAAGGACTGGAGGCTCCATGGAGCAGGGGTCCTGTCTGTTTCCTGGATCAGGAAGAACCCCTTAAGCGTATTTTAAAATAAGGCTATTTATTAAAAAAAAAATCCATTCTTTGTGAATCCAAACAGAACTAGTTTATGTGAGACTCTCAAGGGGATGGTTGTAAAGGGCTGATAATCAGAGGAATTACATTAGCACACCCAAATTTACATACAATCTCACAATTACCTTGGCGTCCCTTGTATTAAAAATACTTTAAACCTAATCCAGTAACATCTATCTTAATTGTCCAGGATATTGTCAGTCTGTCACACCAGCACCACTTTTGTGTCATCCAATTTTTGCATAATGCGGCTTTTTAGTCAAGATTGTAGTAGCTGTTAGGATAACTTATTTAGGGCCAGATGCTGCCACTCATACACAAGCTGAGGAGTATTGTTCTCATTGAGCCGTCCCATTGAAATCAGCATCTAGACCTTGACTAAAAACAAGATATAATTTATCAAACAAATGTAATTTTGTTAGTGCTGGCTGCATTCACTGTGTCTGCATCTGCAACTGTTCCTGCCTCTGCAGCATTGTTTATAGTAGTGATTTTTTTTTACATCAGTGTAACATTGAAAACCATGGTGTGAAGGGCTCTCTGGCAGCCATTTTCAAGACTAAGATGATTAGTCTTATTTTGAGCAGATTTAATTGAACTGTACTGAATACAACTTCTCGGACCAGAGAGCTGTCTATGTAGGACTCCTGAGATTGTTAATGCCAGCGAATCTGAAACTATGTTAGCAAAAGTAACAAAATTCCTTCATGTAGGCAAGGAAGACTGAACAGGTCATGTGAACTTTGATAGCAGCCTGCAGGCTGTGTAGCAACTTCAAATTTCTTGAAGAAGATTAAGACTTTATAGTACATACAAGGGCTATTTGAAAAATGTTTGCTTTCCTCAAATTTTCAATTTTTCATCAGAAAATTAAAAACCTGGAAACTCTTTTTCTCTGAATTTTTTTTGACTATTGACCAAAAAGCTGAGTTCCACACAAACACATAAAATTTTCAAACCAATTCTAGCACATACACCAGCTTTGTGTGTCAGATTACAGCAGCCGCATGACTGTTGTGATTTACACTAGCTTTACCTAAAAAAAAAAAAGGAGTCCTTGTAGTACCTTAGAGACTAACAAATTTGGGCATAAGCTTTCGTGGGCTAGAACCCACTACATCAGATGCATGGAGTGGAAAATACAGAAGCAGGTATAAATACATGAAAAGATGTGAGTTGCCTTACCAAGTGTGAGGTCAGTCTAACGAGACAATTCAATTGACAGCAGGTTACTAAGGGAGGAAAAATTACTTTTGAAGTGGTAATGAGAGTGTCCCATTTCAGACAATTGACAAGAAGGTGTGAGTAACAGTAGGGAAAAATAAGTATTGGGAAAATTAGGTTTAGGTTTTGTAATGACCCAACCACTCCCAGTCTTTATTCAGGCCTAATCTGAGGGTGTCTAGTTTGCAAATTAATTCCAGTTCTGCAGTTTCACTTTGGAGTCTGTTTTTGAAGTTTTTGTGTTGAAGAATTGCCACTTTTAGGTCTGTTATTGAGTGATCAGGGAGACTGAAGTGTTCTCCTACTAGTTTTTGAATGTTATGATTCCTGATGTCAGATTTGTGTCCATTTATTCTTTTGTGTAGAGACTGTCCAGTTTGGCCAATGTACATGGCAGAGGGACACTGCTGGCACATGATGGCATATATCACATTGGTAGATGTGCAGGTGAACGAGCCCCTGATGTTGTAGCTGATGTGGTTAGGTCCTGTGATGGTGTCCTTTGAATCGATATGTGGACAGAGTTGGCACCGGGGTTTGTTGCAAGGTTTGGTTCCTGGGTTGGTGTTTTTGTTGTGTGGTGTGTAGTTGTTGGTGAGTATTTGCTTCAGGTTGGGGGGCTGTCTGTAAGCAAGGACTGGCCTGTTCCCCAAGGGCTGTGAGAGTGAGGGATTGTCCTTCAGGATAGGTTGTAGATCCTTGATGATGCAGCTGGAGAGGTTTTAGTTGGGGGCTCTAGGTGATGGCTAGTGGCATTCTGTTACTTTTTGTTGGGCCTGTCTTGTAGTAGGTGACTTCTGGGTACCCTTCTGGCTCTGTTAATCTCTTTCTTCACTTCACCAGGTGGGTATCAATGTAATTTTTTGGTAACTATGCTCCTTTTTGGCTCCATTACGCCTCTTTTGGAATTTGCCATTTGGGTAAGGACTAGACAGAATACCTACAACTACTATCCTCAAACATCCTCAAAAGTGCAGAGTACAGTACAGTTCACTAGTGGTAAGTTGCATGTCTATCCTATTCCAACTCTATACAGACACAACTACCCAGGAGAATAGAAGCCACAGAACCCAGGGACAAAAGAGAAGCAGGATAAATATTGCTCCTAGATGAAACATGTATATCTGAAATTTTTAATGATACAGAGCAGTGATCCAGATGTTAAAATTTAGTCACAGTTATTGTAATAAGGTTATTCTTGTGTAAAATTAACTCAGTCTTTTACTAAAAGGTTAATGTATGCAATATGTCAAGAATTTACATAGTTCTATTATGAATGCTGAATAAATGGGATACTGCTTTTGTTCTACAATGACTGGGGGGTGGGGGGGCGTTAGTTTTTATTTTTAAACTTGTGCATGATTTTGGTGCTCGTTAATAGCATTGGTAAGTGTCAAGTTCTATTCTCTTCCATCTGTGGGCTTAACTTTACTAAAGTTAGTAATGAATCCCACATGCACAGTTCAGTCTTCATTCGTTTGAACAACTACAAGCCATTATACATCTTTAATGAATAAAGCCACTGCATTACATATTAACTTTATTTGCTCTTGACTAATAAGGTACATCTACACTGCCTGCTTTCAATGGCATGCAGAGTACATCACCAATTATTTCACACACACACACCCTGCGCAGGTATAAATAGTGGTGTAGACAGTGAGGCACAGCTTAGACGTGTAGAGTAAGAATGTCGGAAGGGTGTGGGTGTGTATGCAAGTGCGTATCCTATGTGGCTCTTTACTCGGCCAAGCCATGCCTGCACATCTACGCTGCTACATTTAGCCCTGGAGTGTCCTGCTGCAAGAGCCTTTCCCTCCAGCAGGGAAAGGCTCTGGCAGCAGGGACCTGCTGAAGCCTTTCTCTGGTGCTTCCCCACTACCAGATCCTTTCACAGATATGTAGCTACACACTGCACTGTAGGGTCGCCAGGTTTTTGACTGGAATGCGTGGTAGAAAAGGGACCTTGGCGGCTCCGGTCAGCACTGTTGATTTGGGCCATTGAAAGTCTTGTCAGCAGTGCTGCAGGGCTAAGGCAGGCTCCTTGCCTGCCCTGACTCCGCACAGCTCCCGGAAGTGGCTGGTATGTCTGGCTCCTAGGAGCAAAGGCAGCCATGGGGGCTCTGTGTGATGCCCACACCCACAGGTATTGCCCCCACAGCTCTCATTGGCCACAAAAGCTAGGGCAGGCAGTTAAGCACCACCTGGCCAGAGCCTGCACCCCAAACACCTACCCCAGGTCAGAACCCCCTCCTGTACCCAAACCCCCTCCTGTACCCAAACCCCCTGCCCCAGCCCTGCATCCCCTCCTGTGCCCCAAATCCCTCATCTCCAGTCCCATCCCAGAGCCTGCACCTCCAGCCAGAGCCCCCTCTGGCACTCTGACCCCCGACCCAGCCTGGAGCCCCATTCCGCACCCATAACCACTCATGTCTGGCCCCACCCCATAGCCCTCACCCCAGCTCAAGCCCTTATCCCTTCCTGGACCCCAACCCCCTGCCCCAGCCCGGTGAAAGTGAGTGAGGGTTGGGGAGAGCAAGCGATGGAGGGAGGGCGGATGGAGTGAGCCAGGGCAGGGCCTCAGAGAAGGGGCGGGGCAGGGGCTGGGCAAGGGTGTTTGGTTTTGTGCTATTAGAACATTGGCAACCCTACTGTACTGTGCAGTCAGCCTGGTTTTCATTGTGGCATTTAGCAATGCATACCAAATATGCTGCCAAAAGTGGTGTGGTGTTAGACTCCTCTGGTTGGTGGGGAAATCCACCAGCAGTATGGGATGAATGAGCCTCTTTTTTGGCACAAGGTCCCAGGTTATGCTGTATGGGTTGGAGGATGGGCATCAGCACCCCCTGGAGTGGGCCATCTGGAAACAACAGAGCTGCACGAGACTTCCTTCTCAGCCCTAGGGTTTTTGTGAAGATTCTGCCTAATTTGAACAGTGGATTTTCTGATATTGGGATGCAGACATTTGTACACACCAACTTGGAAAGCAGATACGGAAGCATGAGGACACTCTAAGACAACTGCCCCTACGGCCATCCTGGCTTTAGACGGGAGGAGGTTGTATACAGAAAGAGGAGGCTGATCAGTAGTCTTACAGTCTCTGACATTGACTTCACAGAGGTTTGGATCAGGTCCTTAGTGCATTAACACTACACTAATAGAAACTCTATTTAAAAATCCATAAATAGCCTAAATAAAAAAACAGCCAACAGAGTGCAAGATGAACTCATTGGGATGTGTTCAGATACTATATGGTGAAGTCCAGGTTTTTGTCTTCATGAGTTTTTTGTATGGAAATGTAAGTCAGCTGTATATTGATTGTGTGTGTGTTTATTTTTAAACACCTCATCAAAACAACAGATCAAGTCCTAGAAGCTGACTGAGAGAGTCTATGACAGAAGTGTACTAAACAAGTTTCACTGGAGGACAGATGTTATGGAAGCTGAACATCAGATTATCTGCATAAATACTGTCAAATTTACAAATGAAGTTGTCAAGTGACTGAAGGATGGCTATGGACTCCTTACAAACTGGAAAATGGAGCTATGAAACTGTCAGTAAGCCATTTATCCATAGAAGTTATCAAGTACAAGTAGAGATTTTATACAGAGATTTAAAACTAATTGTTACAGTGAGGGTTTTTTTTGTAATGGTAATTATTTAGTTTTCTACATTTGTAAATAGATGACATTGCAGTAACTAATAGCTTAAGGAAGACATTACAATGACCATTACTTTTAGCACAATTTTTCTACAGGTGACAAGGGTCCAATACACTCAGGAAATTGAAATGAATTGTCGTCTTCTGTTTTTGAAAAATACTGGCTTTGCCCTCAGAGTTATTCTGAATAGTGAACTTGTCAGACTGCGTAGCCCAGACAGACTGCAGAAACTCTTAGAGATGAATGGTATTTGGCCACTCCTTGTCCTTAAGCATTAGTTAGCCAAGGATATGCTACAAGACCAGTTGAGATTGATTCAGTAACTACATTTGGAGATTAAACTATATTCTTGATAATGGAGGGAAAATAGCATAAATGGTAAGGGAAGGCACATGCTCTAAAAAGAACCTCTTTGGTTTCTATCAGTCCACTCCCTTTCTTAACACTGTTTAGCCCATTTTCTCTCAATGTACATAGGATAAAAAGTGCGTATTGTTACAAAGTAAGACTTGAAGGGCATCCTTCTGTTCTGATAAATATAATCCAATATCTGGTTAGTATTCTACAGTATCCTGGTCTGGATGATAACAATGATGAATAACTATAACCAACTGTGATTCTAGGGGCTTCTCTTCCCCTCCTCCCCCTCACAGTGTCTGACAGTCTATGGACTAAACTTTAAACATCTCAAGACCATTTTTTCCTTTTGGATATAAATATATATTGGTGGAAATGACACATTCAAGAAGTCAGGAATAATTATTTGTATATATATTGTGACAGGGTCAGACCAGATGGCTTTAGGAAAGTAATTTTTTTTTTGAAGCAAAAGATGTTTTTTTATTTGCATAACACACTTACAAAGTAAAAACAGCAGCATATGCAATGTGTAACACAGCAATCAATCACAATTGTTTTCTCATTAGCTTCAGGGGAGGGAAGTGTTCAAGCTTGCCTGGGCCCAGAGCAGGGGGCTTCCTCGACTCTCGTGGTCTTCCACCCTTCTGAGTTACCTGGTGGCCCAGAGCGAGGGGGCTTCATCGACTCTCGTGGTCTTCCACCCCTTCAAGTTACCTGGCACCACAGCCGAGTGTCACCAACAATTCCCTCCTCTGAAAGCACCCAACAAGAGGGGCAGGCTGTGGGGTGGACAATCGGGGGGGGGGGCACGTGCACGCACGCGTGAAAGGACCCCTCTAAGGTGGTGGTGTCCACAGCAGCAATGGCTGGGGCTGGGGTCCCTTACTCACTCCCCCAATCAAAGGGTCAGACAAAGGGACCCAGACGGGGACACCGAGCCGAGAACCTCGGACAGCGCCCACCGCTCCTCAAAAGCAACAAGGCAGTTGGTGGACGCTGCCCAGAGGAACTCTGCCCGGATACGTGAATGGACCGAGGATCGGAAAACGGCCCCACAATCACAGGAAACTCCATCGGCTAACCTCCTCTCTCTGGCTTTATAGATGGATGTTTTAGCCAGGGCCAGGAGGAGGTTAACTAGGAGATCCCACGACTTTGTGAGGCCACGGATGCGGAGTGCATAAATAAAAAAGTGAGGGGAAAAATGCAACCAAAAACATAATAGGAGATTTGTGAGGAGCTGAAACAGGGGCTGCAGCCTGGTGCACTCCAAATATACGTGCGCCAGGGTTTCCCTCACACCACAAAAGGGACAAGTATCTGGGACGGGAGTGAACCGTGCCAAGTAGTCCAGGAGGTCTCCGACTCTCGTGACTTGTGCCAGGATCAAGCTCTGGCACACCGAACGGGACTCCACCACCTACACACAGAGCTGGGCGTTGTGTAGCAGGGGCTCCACGAGGAGATTACTCCCTCGGTGGCCGCCACGGACCTGGTTGTTAAAAACAGTTTCCAAGTCTGGAGGAGGTCCTGGTAGAAGACCGGCAGCCCTGAGAGGTCTCGCAGAAGACCTCCTAGACGGAGATAAAAGAGCTGCCGGTCATATCAGAGCCCTCGGATGCGGCGCAGGATGGCGTGTGCCAGTGTGCTCCACGCTGAACTGCCTGCACCATAGAGGAGCCTCTGTAGGGCCTGGAGGCGGAAGACACGGATCTGAGTGTGTAGACACTTCAGGCCCTGTCCTCCTTCCTTCAGGGGTAGATGAAGAACCCCTACAGGGGCCCAGTCCGTTCCTGACCAAAAGAACCCCAGAATCAATGTCCAGAGGTTGGTCAGGAAACCCGGGGCCAGGACCTGGATGTTCAGCCGGTACCAGAGCGTGGACAGGACTAGTTGGTTAAGCACCAGTGCTCTCCCTCGGAGGGAGAGACATCGGAGTAGCCTCGTCCATTTCCGGATCCGCTCTATCACCCCGCCCTCCAAATTTTGCCAGTTCTCCGGCGGGGAAGGGTGCGTGGCGGAAAGGTAAACGCCGAGATAGAGCAGAGGACCCGCGCTCCACCGGATGGTCTGAAGCGCGGGTGGGAGGGAGCTTACCTGCCGCCAGTCCCCCACCGCCAAGCCAGAGCTCTTGACCCAGTTGACTCGGGCGGAGGAGGCTGCCGAATAGATGGCCTGGCATGCCTCCACTCGCGCCAGGTCGCCCGGATCCTGGACCACGAGAAGTACGTCATCGGCGTACGCCGACAGGACCAGCCGCAGCTCCGGCTCCCGCAGCACCAACCCCCGTCAACTTCCTGCGGAGGAGACAGAGGAAAGGCTCGATCGCAAGAGCGTACAGCTGGCCCGAGAGGGGGCACCCCTGTCGCACTCCTCGCCCGAAGCTGACCGGTTCGGTCAGGGTCCAGTTGAGCCTAACCAAACACTCCGCGGAGGCATACAGCACCCGGAGAAAACTCACAAACTGAGGTCCGAATCCAAACGCCTGCAGAGTGCTCAGGAGGTACCCATGGTCTACTCTGTCAAACGCCTTCTCCTGATCAAGGGACAGGAGGGCGAACGACAGACCATCTCTCCGCCCGAGTTCCAAAAGGTCTCGGACTAGAAATAGGTTGTCAAAAATGCTGCGACCTGGGACAGTATAGGTCTGGTCTGGGTGGATCACGTCCGCCATCACGGACCCTAGCCGCAGCGAAATTGCTTTCGCTACGATTTTGTAATCCGTGCTAAGGAGTGAGACGGGACGCCAGTTTCACAAATCGCGGAGGTCCCCCTTCTTCGGCAGCAAGGCGAGCACCGTTCGCCTGCACGACAGAGGGAGGACCCCGCCCTGCAAGGACTCAGCCCAGACAGTGACTAGGTCTGGGCCGAGGATGTCCCAGAACGCGCGGTAAAACTCCACGGTCAGCCCGTCCATGCCCGGAGATTTATTGGTGGGCATGCGGCGGAGGGCTTCCGAGAACTCGGCCAGGGTGAGAGGCAGCTCTAGCCGCTCTTGGTCGCCCACGCTGACTGTGGGGAGGTCCTCCCAGAGCACCCTGCAAGCGCCAGGATCGGTCGGATCCGGGGAGAAAAGGCTTGTGTAGAAGTCGCGGGCCCTCCCACACATCTCCTCCGGATCCATGAGGGGGGTGCCGTCTTCCGCTAGAAGGCAGGTGACGTGCTTCTTGGCCCCCCTCGTTTTCTCCAGGGCATAGAAGAAGCGGGAGCCGCGGTCCATCTCCCGAAGGAGGCGGATGCGGGACCGGACGAAGGCACCTCGGGCCCGGTGGTCCTCGAGGGCCCGAAGCTCCTCCTGCTTCTCCCGGCACGCTCCGCAGAGGGACGGGTCCTCGGGGTCGGCGGCCAGGCACCTCTCCAGCTCCAAGACCTCCCGTTCCAACTGCTCTATCGCCGCATTTCTCCGTCGGCTGGTGCCCCGAGTGTAGTCACGGCAGAAGAGCTTGGCGCGTACCTTCCCTAGATCCCACCATCGCCGCACCGAGGAAAGGCACGCCACTGCTCTCGCCAGGCCAGCCAAAAGTCCCGGAAGGACGTCACGAAGCTCTCGTCCTCCAACAGGCTATTATTAAAGTGCCAATAGGCCGGCCCCGGTCACTCTGCACGGAGGGAGACTGTTATAGTAACTAAATGATGGTCGGAAAAAGGGGCCGGACGAATGGTGGAGGAGTGGGCCTGTGAAAGATGGAAACGGGATAAATAAATACGGTCCAACCGAGAGTGGTGTGACCGATGGGCCTCCACCCGGACAAAAGTGAACGTGGAGGTGTCATCTGGGTGATGGTCACGCCAGACGTCCACTAGGGAGTGATATTCAACTATTCCCCGGAGAATATTCGCGGCAGCCGGGCTCGGCTCGGCGCCTGAGCGGTCCTGTTCCTCGAGGGTAGTGTTAAAGTCCCCTCCCAGGACCAGGCACTCGTGCGAATCTAGGGTGCCGAGAAAGTCGGACACCCGCTGGTAAAATTGTGGCCGCTTTGGGCTCATTTGCGGGGCATAGATATTAACAAGGTTGACCACGAGCCCCTCCATACGGACTCGAAGGTGCAGCAGGTGGCACGGCACGACCTCAGTGACCCCTAGCACCTCGGGCCGTAGGGTGGGGGAGAACAGGGTCGCCACTCCAGCTTGCCAAGTCGTGAAGTGGCTAAAGTAGACCCCGTCCCCCCACTCCAGCCGCCACCTGTCCTCAAAGGTCGGGTCCATATGGGTCTCCTGCAGGAAAACTACAGAGTACCCTCCTTCCCGAAGGTAAGAGAGCACCTGGGACCTGCGGAGAGCCATCCTACAGCCCCTGGTATTCAAGGTTGCAATAAGAGTAGGCATCATGCGGAGGGCTGGTGGGGTGGAGGTTTCTCGGTGGCGGGGGTGTTTGTGGCCCCCGGCGGGTTGCACACCAACCCGTGACCCATCTCATAGATGAGTAGATCGTTTTGGAAGTTGCGGGCCCGCTCGTAGGCCACAGCACCGCGCCTGCCTTGCCCTTTGCCCTCCTTTATAAGTGCCCTTGTGGTCCGAAAAATTTGCTCAAAGTCCCCCCAGAGCTGAAGAGCTAGCTGTACCTTATTGCGGGCACCACGGGTGTGTTCTAAGAACTTCCGTAGTGCATGCCGCAGCTCATGGGGGGATGGGGTTACGGTTCCCGGGGTATTCCCCGGTGGGACTCTTAATACAGCCTCAAGGTCCGCTAAGGCGGGTAGGCAGGGTGCGGACCACCGACGGGGGGTCTGACAGGCTGGGGTTATGAAATCCATTTCATGCCTAAAGGTGGAAGGGAATGGCGGGGAAAAAATTGCAACTCCTAATGGGTCGCGACTACAAAGTGCAAAAACTGCTCCTTGGGGGGAATCTGCAGAAGGCGGAAAAGAAACGACCCCAGGGGCAGCAGGAGCATCGCAGGAGGGGATAAACTGGGTGGGGCTAGGGGAGGGGGCAGGGGCAAAGGTAAGGCTCTGAGATTCAGGAGGCAAGCAACTGAAGAAAGGTGCCTCCTGAGCAGAGTCGAGGGTTAAGGGGTAAGGGAGGGGGCTCCCAGTAATGCTAGGCGCTGGCCCCGCGTTGGTCTTGGCGGCCATGGCATCTGGTGGTGGACCACCTTCTGCAGGGTGCTCGCCCGGGAAGGCAATCAGGGGGAGGGAGTATGGGGAAAAAGGGGCTGGGGTGAGGTTGCCCAGTCTGAGGCCAGCCGGGAGTAGATCATCCTCTCCCTGGGTGACCGGGGTCAAATCTAGGGCCTCAATCTCCGCGTACACGGAGGAGAGGCCAACGCCTGCTACCCCGGGGGCCTCTCCTCTAGGGCCCGCCTCAGCGGTCGCCTCGGGGTTCGCGGGGGGTTTGGATGGTATCCGAGCAGAAAGGGCATCCTCAGGGGTCTCGGAGGGAAGGGTCTCCCGTGGAGGGGGAGTTCTGCCCTCCAAAGCCAGTCTGTCTTCTCCTCCCGACACCAGCGGATGGACCTCACTCGTGGTCGTAGCGGAGGGCTCGATGTCAGTGCGTCCCTTCCTGGTCTTCCGGGGGGCTTCCGCGTCGGATGGATGCAGCGGAGCTCGAGACTTCCGCTTGCTCCGTTTCCCCTGGACTAAGTTCCAGTCCTCCATAGCGTCGTCCGGGGGCTGGTTAGCAGGGGTCGTGTCAGGGGGCGGAGGTGATGGTTCAGGGGTTCGGGGGGGCAGTGGTGAGGCAGCATGAGGAGGGGGGGGTTCTCCTTGGGGTGGGCCCTCTCCTATGCCCGATAATATCTTTGTCGCACCCTCCTCCATTGGCTCTACTGAGGTGGTAGTAGCAAGGGTGGGACGCCCGGGCGTAGTAGGGAAGGAGTCTCCTGGGCCCGGGCGGGAGCAGCAGTGGATTGAGTAGGAGGAGGGTTGGTTTCAGGTGCTGGGCAGCCAGGGGCGTCGGCGACAACGGGGCCGATATCCTGCCGGGCCTCGGGGGTCTCAGGTGCCCCTCCCCTCCGGGCCAAAGGGCAGTCTCTGCGGACATGCCTGGCCGAACGGCAGAGGTAGCACCGGGCCTCTCCGGTGGAGTAGAAGACCCGATAGCGGGATCCCTGGTAGGGGACTAAGAAGGACCCCTCGAGCGCCTCCCCGTCACGCACCCCCGCCGGCGGTAAAAGCTGCACTTGCCGGCGGAAAGAAAGGACGTGACGGAGGGTGGGGTCCCTGCAGCCCAACGGGAGAGGGCTGATGACAGAGGTAAGCTTCCCCAGGGCGGAGAGAGCGGGTAACAGGGCAGCATTGGGTAAAAAGGGGGGAACGGAGGTAAGGACGAGGCGAACACCCAGGTCTTCTAGAGGCTCTAGGGGGACAAACACCCCCCCTACCACCAGGCCCCTCTCCACCGCCTCTTGGGCGGCAGCCTCCGTAGCTAAGAAAAAAACAACCTTCCCATACATCTTGGAGGCCGCCACAATAGCCGTGGGTCCTACCACCTTCGCCAACGCCTGCACGTATGTCTCCACGTGGGGCGAGGCGGGCACCAGGAGGCAACGGACACCGTGCTTCCTGGTCAGGGCGGAAAAAGGGCCCCAACTGCTGGTGATTGTAGCGGAGGCAGTGGGTGGGCGAGATGACGAGGCGGCAGGCAGGGGGGAGCCTGCCACAGCCCGGGCATACGTCCTGGGGGCCGGGGGGGGGGACATATGTAGCGCTGGTGGAGGGAATTGCAGGGAGGGGCGCCGCGGTCGATGATGAGGCCACGGCTGTGCAGGCCGCCCCTGCCATGGAGGGCCCAGATGTTTTGGCGGGGCCCTTTCTTTTCTGCCCGTCCTGGCTTTTGCGGCCAGCTGGCAGAGGGTTCTTAGAACCTGAGGTGGGAGGGGGCATAGCAGCAGCAGTAATCACTCTGGTGCCTCCTGCTGCTGGTGCCCCAGCAGGGGCGGTGGCAGGTTTTTTGGCAATCGTGGTGGGGGGGGCAAGATTGGGGGTTGGGCAGGGGTGGGGTGGGGGAAAAACAACTAAATTTTTTAAAGGGGCCTCGCCTTCCTCATTCCCCGCCATTGTAAGCAGGGAGGGACGGAGAGACACAGGAAGGAAAAAGGGGGAGGGGGGAAACAAAATAACCACTCCTCCCTACTAAGCTACAGGAGGGGAGAGGAATACCAAATGGGGTGAACAAGGGGGGGGAGGGAAAATCCAATAATAGGGGCAAGCTATAAGCTAAGCAATCTGGGGGGGGGGGGGGGGTGTAATCCCACGCACATTTGTCCAAAGAGTCTCGTTTGGTCAGCTGTTATATCCGGTCCGAAAGGCAAAGTTCAAAGCAAACAGCTGGATCCGAAGGCGGATGGCAAATTGCCAGCAGGGACGAAGCGGTGGGGGGGTCGTGACAGTTGTAGTAATGGTGGGGGGGGGTGGAGCGGGCACCGATGGATCAGGGGGGCAGCTTATTGCCACACCCCCTGTGCCGCCACAAATGCAATTAAAACACAGTCAAACTCCCCCCCACGAGAGTAGAATTCGAAAAAAAAACCTCAGTCTTACGACCCCTTCACGATGATTCGTAGCTGTTTAAATTATGTCTCCTGTCTTCTGAAATCCTTCTTCTCCGGCCGTGTTGGCTGTGTTCCAAGGCTTCCGGCATGCTAAGAATGTTGTAAAGATAGTCCGAGCTGCCAGCAAAGCGGCTGGGTCTGGGGGCTTTCACTCCCTCTCCGAACAGCAAAATCGGCAATCTTCCCCCCCTCCTCCGGGGGTTCAGCTGAGACAAATAGCTGCGCCCGAAAGCAGGCGAGGGGGGGTAGTGTTGACTGCAAGATGGCAACTTGTCAACAATCCAAGGAAAAAGCAAAAAAAAAGCGAAGAATCAAACTAAATCAGCAAAGCGTCCAGCCCGGTCCGGGGGGGGGGACTAAGGCAGGGTCCAAAAGTAAGAAAAATCCGGGCCAGGGGGCTTTAGGAAAGAAAAGAAAGCAGATAGCTAAGGAGCTAGCTCGGGACGGTCCGTCCTCCAACAGGGAAGGCTCCAGAACAATCAGGAACCTTCTGGAGACAATTAAGACAGGCTGATTAGAACACCTGCAGCCGATCAAGAAGCTTGCTAGAATCAATTAAGGCAGGCTAATCAGGGCACCTGGGTTTTAAAAAGGAGCTCACTTCAGTTTGTGGTGTGCGTGTGAGGAGCTGGGAGCAAGAGACACTAGGAACTGAGAGTGAGAACACGGACGTTGGAGGACTGAGGTGTACAAGCATTATCAAACACCAGGAGGAAGGTCCTGTGGTGAGGATAAAGAAGGTGTTGGGAGGAGGCCATGGGGAAGTAGCCCAGGGAGTTGTAGCTGTCACACAGCTGTTCCAGGAGGCACTCTAGACAGCTGCATTCCACAGGGCCCTGGGCTGGAACCCAGAGTAGAGGGCAGGCCTGGGTTCCCCCCAAATCCTCCCAGCTCCTGGTCAGACACAGGGGGAGTCGACCTGGACTTCCGGTTCAGAAAAACGGCCAAGCTGAGGGTGCCGTGAAGCTCCAAGGCGAGCAAATCCACCAATAAGCACAAGATCCGCCAAGGTAGAGGAGGAACTTTGTCACAATATATAAAATACGCACACACACAAACACTGTGTGACAGTTATTGGAAAAGGATAGGTTTTTACTCAGAGAAAACACCTTTAGATTTGATTTTTTTCAGCCGCTTGACAAGAATGCTATACATTTCTGACCTAAAGGAGTTCAGTTTCAGCTTTCTCTACTCGCTGTTTAGAAAAAATAGAAAAGCACCAAGAGATGTTATTTTTAAAGGCTTCATTACAATACTCCTATTTCTGATTTACTACCTAAACATGGCATTTTTTAATCATTGGTAGTTTACAAATACTTTTCTCTGGTATTTTGTGATCTTATTTAATCTCATCTAGATCAAGAAGTTGTTTTCTATTTTGGTTGACTGATATACCCTTTATGTTTTTCAGTGTGGGTCCTTTCCTTTTAAAATGTTTTCTTCCTTGATTGACTTGGTTCTTTCCTCCAAGAAGGTCTACTTTAGGGCAGGTCTTTCACTAGAACAACTTCACCTTATCCCATATTAGATTCTTGGTTTCTCCTTCCAAATATTATTACAACTTGACTTGTCTGTGTTAAGCTGTATTATTTCTGTACAATGCTGTAGTTAAGTATTTGCAATCCATAAGACTCTTCTCCATTATATAGAAGATACTGTAAGGAAATAGACAGCAAAGCATTTGTTGAATGAGGTCCTTCGAAAAAGTCAATACTCCTTTGTAAAAGAACACTGAGGAAGCAGTGTTCTTACCATCAAAAGTCTAAAAACACTTTGATCAGATGGCCTATTTATAACCAATTTTCCTCATGATTGTTCCTATTAGTAAGTCACATTTTGCATCTACAGTATTTTATGTTGCTTCCCTGATTTAGTGAGCTTCAAGCACAGTAGGATTCAATATCCACTGCAAAGGATTATTGGATTGGATAGTCTAGAAGGAAGACTGGGAAAATGCAAACAACAATTCACTCTCTATGCCATGGCACATCATGTAACTGTTATTAGTTTCATTGTTGTGGTAAAATTGAAGTCTGCAATGCTTGTATGTGAAACCTTTAATTAAGAAATTGAGCTGTTACCACTGACAATCAAAAAAGTATTCTTTTAAATATGCAAATCTGATCATAATTCAGCAATACTTGATGAAGGAAGTCAATGTTTAAAAATGAACTCTTCCAGACAGGCTGTTTCAATAATGGTAACTAATAGATGTCAGAGAGTACAGATCAGTGTTAATCCAGGCAATTTCCTTCATGGTATACTGTCATAAAGTAAACAGGCCTTCAATCTGTCTAAAAATATTTACTTAACACAACTAGAATCATTTATGAACATCAGCAAGGCACCAACAGATGACTTTATGAAGTTCCCTGCAAGTGTAAAAAAGCCACCAAGGGAAGCAACCTATCAATTACATCCCTTAAGATTCAGCCTCCAATAATTCCTTTCTGATGACTTTTCATTTGAATTCCTACCTGATGGTATAATGTTAGTAACAGATGTATTTAAAATCAACCTATCATCATCAATCCAGCTTGCCTGTATTTCTGTCTGTTTTTAGTAAGGAAAGGAAATTCATTCATTAACTGTGTTCTCCTTGAGGAAAAAGAACAGCATTTGAAAACAAGCCATTATGTAATGCTGCAGGGTTATCAAATAAGAAAAACAATCCCACTTACGAAAGAGTGCCTTCCTGTCATCTTGTCAGAACGGGGTAGGAGATCAGAATATTGTACGGCAGATGCATGAGCAAACCTGCTAGTGAATATAACAGGTAAAGTGACATGTTAGGACTAGATTTATCCAATGATCTCTGCAAAGGCACTAAACCTCCCCTTCTTAACTGGCTGTTTCTAGTGGGCCACTAGAGTGGCATGTTGAGAACGGGTCAGAGACTCAGCATTCCGACTATACTCAGCAAGCACTGCATCCCCTACTGCATGGTGTACCGCAAATCCTCCTCCCCTCCACACCATCACTTCACTAGCTAACGTGTCATACTTCACTGCATATGGGCTGTGTGTACCTACAGTACTTTCACCAGTCAGTTGTTCCTCAGATTCCCCCAATACTTGACATACAACTGTTGCTGCACTCCAAGCCACCTGCCTGGATCACTCTCTTAAAGGGTGGCATGAAATCACTGCCCTATCTGCCTGGACCTATTTAGTGATACAGTCCTGTGAACAGTGTTTCTCAAAGTATGACTAGGCACAGTCAAAAAGCATGTGTGTTACAATATCTACAGTATTACATGCCAGTAGGATACCTTAGCCACTAATTAACAATGTTTCAGGTCCAGTAGGTGAAGGAGACTTACCAAGACTTTCATACAAAATACCTACCACTTTCATGTAACTCTCAGCAGAATGACATACAAAATAATTTTATTACATTTATATTGACTTTGCCTGGTCAGACACAGGAGGAGTCGACCTGGACTTTGGGTTCAGAAGGGACACAAATAAAAGGGGGTCTTCCCCAGTCATGAAACTAGCTTACCAAAGATTAAAAACACAAACAACAAAAAACATCACTACATAAATCATTTCAGAACAACTATTACATGTCTTCAGTTTAAGAGAAAGGGGTGGGGACATTAAAAGAACTTCCTTAATGCTCTGGATGATGGGATGGATTGCACCCTCAACAAGTTCACAGATGACACTAAGCTGGTGGGGGAGAGGTAAATATGCTGGAGGGTAGGGATAGGGTCCAGAGTGACCTAGACAAATTGAAGGATTGGGCCAAAAGAAATCTGATGAGGTTCAACAAGGACAACTGCACTTAGGAGGGAAGAATCCCATGCACCGCTACAGGCTAGGAACCAAATGGCTAAGCAGCAGTTCTGCAGAAAAGGACCCAGAGATAACAGTGGATAAGAAGCTGGATATGAGTCAACAGTGTGCCCTTGTTGCCAAGGAGGCTAACGGCATATTGGTCTGCATTAGTGAGAGCATTGCCAGCAGATCAAGGGAAGTGATTATTCCCCTCTATTCGGCACTGGTGAGGCCACATCTGGAGTATTGCATCCAGTTTTTGCCTCCCCCCCCCCACCAGAAAGGATGTGGACAAATTGGAGTCCAGAAGAGGGCAATGGAAATGATTAGGGGCTGGGGTACGACTTATGAGGAGAGGCTGAGGGAACTGGGCTTATTTAGTCTGCAGAAGAGAAGAGTGAGGGGGGATTTGATAGCAGCCTTCAACTACCTGAAGGGGGGTTCCAAAGAGGATGGAGCTAGGCTGTTCTCAGTGGTGGCAGATGACAGAACAAGAAGCAATGGTCTCAAGTTTCAGTGGGGGAGGTCTAGGTTGGATATTAGGAAAAACTATCTCACTAGGAGGGTGGTGAATCTCTGGAATGGGTTACCTAGGGAGGTGGTGGAATCTCCATCCTTAGAGGTTTTTAAGGCCCGGCTTGACAAAGTCCTGCCTGGGATGATTTAGTTGGCGTTTGTCCTGCTTTGAGCAAGGGGTTGGACTAGATGACCTCCTGAGGTCTCTTCCAACCCTAGTGTTCTATGATTCCATGAACTAACTTCCCAACAAAGGAGAGAACAAAACATAATCACATAGTGATAATATTGGCCCAGAACATCCCCTCCTGCAGAAATACCGGTGGATTTAAAACTACTTACAGAAGAGCCCCTCAAGGAGTTCTTGAAGGTCATTCTGAGGGCAGCCTCTCCTTGCCATGTCTGCCCCAAAGACCTTCCTTACAGGCTCAGAGATGGTCAATAGAAAAGCAAACAGCAGACCAGAATTTTTTTCCCCCAGGTAATTCATAGGAGATATTAAAACCGAAGTGCTAGTAAGAGACTGACTTTTTATTACAGTGACCATACTGTCAAGCCAGTTGCATGTTGTCTGTATTCAATCAATAATAACTAATTATGTCATTTGGTCAAGATCACCTTTTTCTTATTCTTGCTGCTAGGAGGACTTCATGTTGTGCATGTATTTTTGGCAGCATACGTGTGTGAGTATAATGTATTGCATTCTCGCTGAATCTGTTCATGGAGCACCTCATCATATCATTTAAGAATATATGCCGTGACCTTTTCAGAAGACAAGTTATATACCTGTTTGATCACATGCATTCGCAGACATCTGTTTAACCCAAGTGCAAATGGATGTATGTTCTTATGCTGATTTCCAGCATGCCTTTCACTTGGCAGCTAATTTCTTGTAAAGAAAAGGCAACTGACTTTCCCACTTGACAATTTTATCTGGATCAAATTATTGAATGAGTTTATCTAGCAGTGTGCAGCCTCATTCATGTTCCCAATGAAATGTATTGTATTGTATTGTAGATGTCAAATGCCTCGTGGTCTGCCACGTGAAACACCCTTCTGTTTTTCTTTTTCTATATGATTGAGTGCTGGTCAACAGCAGCTGTACCAGCACTCTGATCACTAGATTACCAATTAAATCGCCCTGGAGTAAACCTGAGAGGCAAAACTGTGGGGACGGGGGTGGGAGAGCTACAACTCTAATTAACCCATTAGTTTAGAAAGTAGAAAAGTCACAAGAAGGAAGTGCCTGGGGGCAGGGGGTGTGAGAGTGATTGATTGGTTTTTGAGGGATCTCTCAGGGTGAAGATACCTTCCGTCTTCCCTTTCCTTTGCTGAGTGAACTAAGGAGAGTATGTTTGTAATTACTGAGCTGCACAAGTCTGTAAAAGTGGTGGGGAAATAAATATTTTGTAAATAAATTGTTTGACCAAAAAGAAGGTCTCCAAGCAGTTTGTGGCTAGAAAAGAAACAGGAGCAGGATGATGCCATGCCACATTCTGCCATATTGCTTCTTTCAGACAAATTTTAGAAACAGTGCAGCCTACTCTTCCAACTCTTCCCTTCCAGACTGAGGGATCTGCCCCATTTTTGTAAAAAATGTCGCTTCTTTCTGATACCATGTACACAAGGACTGAGACCCAGATGTTCATTTTCTAGTGGCTAGTTCTACATCCATTCCTTGGTGAGTTACTTGAGGCCTGCAAATGGAGTGGAACCTCTATGCTCATGGATCTCAGACCATGATCTCGAATTTCAGTTATTTATTTATGCATTGGCAGAAGGCCTAATGGAGACTTACAGATAAAATGGTTAGGTCTCTACCCCAGCAGTTAACAATCTAAACAAGACAATACTTAGTCACATCAGGCACTAGGTAAAGGAAGCAGAAGGGCTGATGTGGGCTAATTACTAACAAAGGAAATTTAGTTTCAAATGTTGTAGATTGATTAAAGATAAGTTGGGCCATTTTACCTATGCTGTACATTTTAAGTTACTAACAATCATATATATATGTTACGGGGTATGCAAACCTGTACACTGGATTAATGAGGTTTTAGTGGTCTGGCCTGTAGACCAGGGCTGCAGTGAGCTCTTCCCTGTAGCCCTTGGCAGAAATATCAAGTTTGGAGGCAGGCCCCTCAAGCTACATGGAATAAACAGGCTAAAAGGAGGAAGAAGGGTTCAAGGAGTTGGTAATCCTGGTAGAGGAGAAAGAGCTCTTCTGTGGAAGAAAATGAATCCCAGGTCCTGAGAAATACAAAATATCTGGAAGTAGGGTAATCACCCATTCCTTATTTTAAGATGTATTGAAATGTATTAAAAGTAATAAGTAGTACCATTTTAAGCATTAAATTGAAGCGTAGGACAATTGCATTGTATACTTGAGGGCAACTTGAGAGAAAAATAAAAATACATGATATGCTATGAGAAATGTTGTTTCTCTAAGATGTCCCTTAAAATAAAGCATTGTCCCTTTATTTCCATCCAACAAACGTGGCCACACTACTTGGAAGAGAGAAGGCCCCTTCAGGAAACGAAAACTCAGGCTACAGACTGTTCATCCATTTGGTAAATGGGAAGACTGAGCCAGGTTTCTTCATCGTAATGAAAAGCTGGGTTGACAGTTATATGTGGGTTTCCCGCACCCCTCGGACTGGAGTACACAAATGATTGGAAATGTGAGAGACTTTCCAGGATGACCTGAGGAAAAGAGAAGACCCAGAAGTATGGAGGGATTTTTGGTTCCATGAAGGAAAGGATGTGGTCGGATCTGGTATGACAAACCTTGGTCTGGTCTGGTAAGACAAGCCCTATATTCTTAATCCACGCTGACTGTAAACAATTTGCCTTCACAGAAAACAGATCTGTAGCTATTAAACAACTTGCTAAAATCAGTTATATCAGACTACAAAACCAGTATTCTCTCATGGTTCTCTTGTTAAATATAGCAATTAGTTTAGAAAATCCAATCATTTTAGCACTACACTGTAATCTTTAAAAATGGATTTTATTGAAAATGTATGTGGATATAACTATTAAGACTTGATTTTTAGTTAGTTCATTACAATAGTTAACCCTAGTTCATTCTTTCTATTTTAAAATACAGCAAACTGAGGCGGGGCCGGGGGGGGGGGGGGGGGAGACTCTTCATAAATAAGGCAACCCAGACAATGGAAGACTAACACTTCCTGTGCTAGGAATTTTCTAAAGTTGGGCTATAAAAGTATTTCTGTTATCTGAGAGTTGTACACAACATAAGCACTGGTGTAAAGCATAAGCTGAGGGTGCAGCAAAATGTGACATGCCATAGGGAGTCAGGGAAAAAAAAGTTGAAGGTTGCAGTGACTCTAATGTACAACAAATGCATTTCTTCTGGTAAACATTTTAATTATATATTTAGGTACAGTAAGTACAGTAGGTACAGTCTCTATCTCATTCCCCAAAAATATGTTAGGGGCTGTGAAATGGTATGAGAAGGGTAAGAAAGTGTATTCATGACCAAATGAAATTATGAGCATTTTAAGAAATGTTCTGGAGCCATCATCTTGCTTTGTAAGCTATTTAATTACACTCAGTGTAGGAATGATGAGCAAATATCTAACAGAGCTAGCAAAAAGTATAACTCAAACGCAGGACATCTGAGAGTCACAGAAGTTTTACGAAAGGGAACTTTGTCTTTCAAACTACCCCTAGATGGCAGTACTGACTTTGAAACAGGGTAGACATAAGCAGCATCACAGTCCATTTTCCTATTATTGTAGAGCAACACAGACAGCTGCAGAATTTCAAATTTTTGATTGCAAATTAAATACATGATATCCATCCAAGCACTAGTAAAATGCTGTGGGAAAAGGGAAAGAGTAGGCAAAGAGTAACCATTTTTAATATTAAAAATCAAATTACACTCACGTTTTAGAACCATTTGAGCAAACATCATTAAGAATGCATTTCCTTCCTTGCTTCCCCATTCCTACCTTATACTGTTACATCTTTAGAATGCTTCTTGTCTGCAGTATGTGCATTAGTAAAGATGAAAACAGCACATACCTCCCATTTTATAGTCCAGGAGTATAAAGGATGACACTAGTCTTCCCTGGATCATCTTAGCAGGCTGCAAAACAGTTTTCAGGGAAATAATTTATGCAATAGTTCTCTTCAAGAACATGTTATTACATATTTCCTGGCATATCAGAAATACTGTGTAATGAATCCTGGGCCACAGATTAAAATCGGAGCATTCAGCACCTGGGAGGGGATGCACCTTCATGATATGTCATTTATTTTAGGTAGCTTTTTGGTGCTTCAATTCAGCAAAGCACTTGAATATACCATTAACTTTAAGCCTGTGGTTAAGTGCTTTGCTGAATTGGAGCCCCCAAAAGCTAAGCGCATGCTCAAGTGCTTTTGCTGAATCAGGCCCTAATTTGATGTCCTTCTTCAAGTATCTTTCAATAAGTTATCCCACCTCCACTTCCTTACATTTATGAAGTAAAATCTTAGCTCCATTGCAATCAATGGCAAAACTCCCATTGACTTCAACAGAGACAGGATTTCACCCATAGAGTTTAAACTTCTCCCTGTCATGAAAAAAATGTCCTGTTATGCAAGTGAAGTCCACTGAATAATATCAACTTACTGTTTAAAAAATAAAACACTTCTCTTCTGCGGGACAAGTGGAACTTTGTATGTATTCATGGTGAAATTTTACAAGAATTGTATATTTATACTAATCTTTAGCAAGTGGAATAATTTATGCTATTAGCAGCTTCTGTTCTAAACTGATAAACTGCATTGTTGCCTTTTGCCAGACAGCATATTAGATAAAATGTACATATCTGCCGTTGACAGAAGATTCTCCAAAGTGGCATAGTTTATTGTAAATTGGGGACTTTTAGCAATATGCGCAAGTTATTTATATTCCACCATCTAAACAGAAGTAACTGAGATGGCATTTCCATCTGTGATGGATATCATTCTACTTAGTTGAAGAAAACTGTTCCAGTTTTTCCCAGTTTAGCAGATTGCTCTGCTGCCATTTCCGGAACCAGTGAATTCAAAGTGAAATTCTGTCAAAGCCGCTGAGAGATAGGGTGACCATATTTTTCCAGCCTGTGTGTCCCCCAGCCCTCCCTCCCTCCTGCCCGTGGGTCTGGGCCAAGACCCTCCTTTCTCCCCCATGCGTGAGGCTGGCATGAGCCCCACCCGCCTGAGGAGGGCTGGTGTTGCTGCTTGTTCCCCTTCCCCCCCGCCACGTTTCTCTGTGTCCTGCTAGGGATCGCGTCTCCCCCCGCCCTTTTTTTTTTGTGGCAAAACTGTGCATGTGTCCAGTTTGCTCTTTGCAACTAGCAAATGGGAAAATGCCCAGTTTTGCCAAAAATATCGGGACAGCTGGGACGGAGCTTAAAAAAGGGACTGTCCCGACCAAAACCTTACTGAGGGGAAACCATAAGTCAACTCAAGTTTGCTCAGACATCAGTTCCCATCTAACTACAAGTTAAAAAATGAAGCAAAAATGGTCCAAGGTTTGGGCTTGTAACCAAAGATTTACCCAGCACTATGCACCAGTCATTTCTTTGTGACAGCCTTGCAGGCAAAACATTTCAAACTTGAGCGCCCGAAGTTAACTTTGTGCAAGTTAGATGTACCCGGTTTGCCCAACATAGATGAACACCAGTGTGCCCATTCACAGGCAAATCTTGTTTCCATTGATTTCAATGTGTAACCTTAGTGCCCTAGTGGCCATGATGGAGTCTGCTCTGCAGACAGCTCCAGCCAAGAAAAGGTGCATGCAGGAACACAGCAAAGACAATGCTCCTTCTGGGTCCTGTCCCCAGTCAGCCACTCTGTCCCTCCCAGGCTTCGGGCAGGTTCTCGGCTGCTTCGCTATGTGAGGGCCTGCTTGTTGTAGCCCTTCAGTCTGGAGCTCCAGGCACACATACCCTCTCACTTTCCCTGTCTCCATACTTCCCTTCCCAGAAAACAACCCTTCCTTTTCATGGAACAATCAGCACTTCCTCTCCTCAGGACAAAGATTTAAAGGAGCTCACACTGGAAGACCCAACTAAAACCAAGTTACAGGCTTCTATAAAATGTTGCCTAATGGGGAGAAGCTGGAAGAAGAATTCAGTAATTAGAATTTTGGGGTTTAGAGAGAAGCTGGAAGTTTCTCCCCAAACCCCCAAATTCCAATTACTTAATTCTGTGTCCTTCCTGAAGGAAGAAAAGAGAGCTCTATTTGACTCCTACAGCAGCTCTGATTGGCTGTTCTTCCTCAGAAAGCGAGGGAGTGAGGAGGGCAGGCAGTCAGAGGGAGTTTTCCCCTTGGAGAGGCTGAAAATCATGTGAAGGCTGGATCTTTTCGTGTCATTCCAAACTGGCTCCAGCTGGGGCTAAAACTTTGTTCCTAGCTATTAAATTGCAAGAGTTGGCAACACTGTGCATCAAAATTAAGTCAAGAACAATACCTGAAAAGAAGCTTACACAGCTTATTCGCTGTGAGATGTGTTTCTAACCTGAACATCTATCAGGCTGGTTGCCTGAGTGCAATGAATATTTCTTGTTTCTGATCACCACAGAACTGAAAGTGCTGATCCAACCAAATGATGCAGTATAGTATCACCTCATCTTTGTAGCCTATATGATTTTTTTAACCTCGGGAATAAAAGTATCTGTAATGAAGATTGTGTAGGACAATCCAAGTGCTTATCAAACTAATGAGTCTAAACTGATAGAGTGCATTGATGCCTTTTTCCAGACAGCATATTAGACAAAATGTACATATCTGCCTTTGACAGAAGATTCTCCAAAGTGGCATAGTTTATTGTAAATTAGGGACTTTTAGCAATATGCGTAAGTTATTTATATTCCACCATCTAAACAGAAGTAACTGAGATGGCATTTCCATCTGTGATGGATATCATTTTGCTCAGTTGAAGAAAACTGTTCCAATTTTTCCCAGTTTAGCAGATTGCTCTGCTGCCATTTCCAGAACCAGTGAATTCAAAGTGAAATTCTGTCAAAGCCGCTGAGAGATAGGATGACCATATTTTTCCAGCCTGTGTGTCCCCCAGCCCTCCTCATCTTGGTAGCCTATATGATTTTTTTAACCTCAGGAATAAAGGTATCCGTAATGAGGATTGTGTAGGACAATCCAAGTGCTTATCAAATCCCTTGATATTTCCAAAGATTATAAAAGTCAAACAAGGTCACACTGTCTGGTAGGGGGAAGGAGGTCTTGGGATAAGAGAAGCTGCCCCAGAACTTTTTATTAAAAACAGTGCAAAGTGGTCAGGAGCATCAGTTGATTTTCACTTTGACTAAAGCCACAACTTCCATGAATTTTAAAGGCTGCATAATTTGAACTGTGTCCCATGAATGATCTTGACAATGCAAGTAGAAGCAAAATGTTTTGCATAGTTCTATATCTAGTCTCTAGGGTCTGATATTTTTAAAGGTGCAGAGTCCATGAAACTCTAGTTGAAGCTCAATGGAAACTGCAGGTGCTCAATGCCACTGACAATTAGGAATTAGGGCTAGATCCTCAAAGATCCTTAAACTTCCTGCCTACCCTATTTTTTGGGGGTGGGGGGAGTTGGAGGGGGAGAGAAAGGACTTCAGTGCCTAACTCCAGGAGAGGGTTCATGGCTGTGAATCCAAAGCTTCTGGAGGGGAGGAGCATAAGATCGACCTCTTTTCTTCACATTTTCCGTCGGCTAATTTAGGTGCTGAGTCTAAGTCTCCCCTTTGTGGATCTAGCCCTTAATGGCTAAAAACATATTTTGTGTACTAATAAGTCTCATAATAAATCTATAGTCAATGTTTTCAAACAGTTAGGTGCTGTAACTATCCTGTCAGTTGTATAAAATTATAAATGCCATTAAAGAGGAGAAGGTGTCCCAGAAAGCTGACATTCCTCCCTGTCTCAGGTGTGTGTTCTGTAATAAGTAATTATTCTGAGTGCAGAGTAATGAAATCAGCTTGGAAGAGCCCAGATTTCAATCAACATGCAAAAACTTGTCTTTTTTGTAAGTGCCATTTCTTACAATTGGCTGAGTAAAGAATTATTATTTTTTGTTATTGCTTTGTGAGGAAACTGCTACTGTAACAAGTTTGTCAGGATTGCTGACCTGCTGGAAAATAGCACTCAGTATAAAAAAACCCCTAATCTAAGATAGTGCTTTAGGAAATTGTTCACAAACCATGAGACTCCACATGATTTGTACCAAAAATAGTCTTATTTCCACTTTAATTATGTTTCATGCCTGGCACTGCTGCAACTGGAGAGAGAGCCCAAGTCAATTTTTCGTTTTGCCAGCTGAAGGAATAGATGACTTCGCACCCTCTAATTGGCATTTTAGCTTTTGACATCATATTTCTGTAGTACTTGAGCTGGCTAAACAAATGCGATGATTGTATTACTTGGTCCCTGGAAGATATCTCCTGAAAGTCTGAAAAGAGTTTTAAGATTCCACTGCCAAATCCATACTTTATTTGTAATTGCTTGTGGATTCCATTTCTACTCTGTTCTATACCTCTCACTTTGGAGGTGTTAACATCAATGCAAGCATTCTTCATGTGTCTTCCAAAAGTGCTCTAAAATTTGTGCTCAAAGGGTGAAATTCCCCAAGGTGCAGAGGGCCAGTACAAGGCTCAGTGCTTAAACCCTGATTTGGTATTGCATGGCAGAGCAGCTACACAGCGGGGCTTCTCTACCCATGTACCATGGAGGAGGTCTATGTGCTGGTCTGACACAGGACAGTATTCAGAGCAGCTTTGGGAAGGGTGGGAGATGAGCTAGCTAGGGGATTTATACTGACATAGATTGTGTCCCTGACACACTGCAGGTGAGGCACAAGGGCAGCAGCTATTACTTAGACTTAATGCTGGGGAAATTCGCCATATGGACCGTGTAATTGGTACTTTCAGCAGGCCTTCTGGATTGAATGAACTTCACCCAATAACAGTAAAATACTTTATTAACTCTACTGCTTATAAAGATTGAGAACTGGGGTTATTTACTTTTGTACTAAGGGAAGAATGTAGAGACTTTGGTAGTAGATTATGTAAGTCATTAATAGGCAAAGACAGGTTTCCCATGATTCTTTTTAAACACTTTTTTTGTGAACTTCTAAGTAGAGTTCACTTCTCTCATTACTTCTATTATTTATTATTTAAGAGAGAGGAGAGATCTTTTCAGATGAGATTGGAAAGAGATGGAGAGTTGAAGTGGCAGAGGGGAATGGGAGGCCTATTACCAGAAGGCAGGAGTTCCAGACGAGAATGTTTCAAACTGGTGCTGACTATGTGAGAAGTAGAGCTGTACTTGTAGTACGGCCAAGCATTCAAAACGTCGTGAGATTTTACAATAATAAACGTAGGATCTTTTTTTATTCACCTTCAGATTTATGAGCTGTCAGGGCTCATGGTTTAAAACTGTTTTCTGAAATCGTGAGTGATAGAAACGTCATTATTTTAAATGGAAAGTTGAGATCACCTGGCTCAAGGAGCTGGGGCTTTAACAAATTCTAAATATCACCATAGCCATAGCAGTTCTGATTCTTCTGTTTTATTGTATTTATCTTTTTATCTCAACACAAATAAATATTAATTGCTTTGCCTAAGCATCAGTTTACATGTTTGCCTCTTAAATACCATTTTACTTCGTCATTTTTCAGAACAAATCACACCTTAATGTAAAAATCAATTAATTTGCAAACTTATTTTTCAATGTGGAATTTCAGTGTAAGTTCTTACACATGCTTGGCCTACCCAGAATTCAGATGTATACCTGTTAACCTCTTTTTATCCTAAATATTATTTCCATACTGCATTCCAAGTTTCAGGTGGAAGTAATATTCCCAACCAAAACAACTTCGGGTATAAACTGGAGCAGCCTGGGCTTCCTATGGGAGGCAGAACAGCCTAGAGTCTGTAACTTAATATGATCCTTCTAGGGATAGATGAGCCACATCAATTTCCAAGGTATTATGGTAGTTGGTGGGTTCAGTTTTCACAAAATGAATTGGAATTTGTGAATCTTTTTTCTCTGTGAAACCCATTGGTTCTGAGCCTGGGTTGACCAAGTGAAGTCGGCAGTGTGTCTGCACCTCCAATAGAGATATTCAAGTCAGTTGCATGTCTCTGGTTCTTCAGAATTTCCACACCCCGGATCTACTGACAAAGTCTGGAGTACAGCTGGGTGAAGGGCAGTGCCAAAGGCACAGGGAAGTTGAACACAACTTCTCCCTCCTTTGTATGTTTCTTTGCCTGTCTAGCAGTAATTCACAGGGAGCATAGAGTGACAGCATATGCTATAGAAATGCACTCATCATCAAGAGCTTAATCCAAATGGAAGGACTTCCAGTACCTTCAATGTTTTGGATTTTTTTTGGGGGGGAGGGTGAGGGAAGGATGTGAGCTCAATGAATCTAAATCACAGGGTCTCCTGCTTATGGAAAGGTGCATTATATTTGCACATTGGCATTCAAGCTTGGAACTTCAGTGCTTATCTTTGGTAACCTGCCCTGTGGTTGTTTATGGTCCAGGCAACCAGTAAGAGCAATTTCAGATCTACAGAATATCATTCAGTTTTTTACATTGTTCTGTACAATGTTTGTGTATACTGTAAAACGTCTCTTATTCACAAGAAAAATTCTGCAAGCCACTAGTTTGGCATATAAAACTATGTATCAAGGTTTTGATTAGTGGTAGAGTATATTTTCCTTCTGGATCTCTTTTTCTAGAAAGAATTTACCTTTGAGGATGTGAGACAGTATCAAAATAGGCATACTGGATTACTGCACAGACTGCAAAGAAAAATAGAAGAAATACTAATGTGATGGATGTTACAAATTAGGATGCCATAATACCCAACATGTTGAAACCTGCTTTATGCCTTATATTTGCATAGGAATATAGAAGTGACTGATGGCTGCTATTATATGCAGACTGCTTATGACACCTTTACCCAGATATTGGGTGAGAATCAGAGCAATGTAACTTATGCCCAATCACATCCTGTTTTGGTCCAGACATGCCCATTTTGCAGCTTGAATAGGGTGATGCCACCCAGGTCACTGAGGGCATGTCTATACTGCAATAAACACCCACGGCTGGCCCATGTCAGCTGACATGGGCTTGGGCTGTGGAGATACGAAGGGTTTTGAGCTGCTCTATTTTGTTTCTTAACCACAGCACTGAGAACATTGCTTGTACTGAAAACATTGCTTTGTCACCATTAGCTGAAAATAGCGGGGAAAAACAGAATAAAATTAACCTAATTGATAAGAAATGGGGTGGCAGCAGTAGACCATATAATTAAAGTGCACAAGTTAACAGTTAAGCATATACTAAAGAAATAAGGTGATGCTTTATACTTCCAAACTTTGGTAATTTAAGTGTGTGTACAATGTTGGCACACTGCCAAGGATAGTGAGATGGCTGTTTTAAGTAGTTAAGCTATGGTCAGTGTGTTAGTACAGTGGCCTCCAAACTTTTTGGATCGCGCACCCCCAGGGCCAGCTCTAGGGAAGCAAAAAAAAACAGAGCTGCGTGCCGCCGAAGACGGAGCGGGGAGAGCCGAGCTGCTGCTGTGCCGGCGGCACTCCTTTGGCGGTGCTCCTCCTATCGCGCAACCCCAGGGATGGTCTTGCGCACCCCACTTTGGAGACCACTGTGTTAGTAGGCAGAGTGTGGCGTGAGGTTAGGTAAAGATCACTCCAAAACTGAAGGGAGGAGCCAGTCAGGCATGCTCAGTCCAAAATTATGTGAAGGTCACCATCCCATAATACAAAAACTTGCTGTGTAATAACTTTGAATGACAATTAGATTTAGCCGTTGTAATTGGTCTATGAATATGGACCAATCAGAAGGGGTCTGAAAGTGATTGGCGGATAGGCATGCTAATGCTAGCATTTAGAATAAGCCGGTCAGAACAGGCCAGAAACTGTATATAAGGCAGAGAGCAAGCAGGCAAAAGTCAGTCAAGATAGGAGCGGGAGAAGGAGAGAGAACCAGAAGAGATCAGAAGAAACCTAAAAGAGCAAAGAAATCAGAAGCAGCAGCAGAAGCAACCGCAGGGTGACAGCAGCAGCAGCAGTTCCTTCCAAAACGGAGGAAGAGAAGCCTACAGAGAGTAAGCATGCCCACAATAGTATATAGAATAGAAATAGGGTTAATGAATGTGTATGCTTGGGACAATAAAGATGAGTGTCTGTGGAGTGTATCTTTGTTACTATATATAAATTTTAGGGTTTATTAAGACTGCTGTCAGTGTCCTGCATGTGGCTGATCACCATGTGCAGAAATCACTTAAGTCATTCCAAATGTATGATGTTATGGTCTTGGGTACTTTAACTTGTATACCTGTGCTAAGGGATTTATGTTTAGTGCTTTAAATTAGGTTTAGATTAATTGTATTAGGAAAAGTTGGTTACACTAAATAAAGAAAATACTTTGTTTTGGAAAAGTACTGCCTGAGTGTAAATCCTTTGAGCGGAGGGTTGTATCCATGTCCTCCCAGGGATGAAAAGATCTAGTCTGTTCTGAGTTTCCTGAAGGGCACAGGGAGATCTTGGCACGTCTACTAGGGCAGGCCACCTCCTTTCACCTTGCAGGAACAGATTAATAGGTCAACATTTTGGGAATCTGGAAGAAAGCAATAGGAGGGCTTTCCTGGCATTCCTGGATCTGTTCTTGGAGTAACAGTGGGACTATAAAATTACAGTGTAGACATTTGGGCTCTGGGTTGAGGCCAAATGTCTGCACTGCAATTTTATAGCCCTGAAGTCCAAGCCCCTAAGCCCACATCAACTGACACTGGCCAACCATGGGTGTTTTATTGCACTGTAGACATACCCTGTATCTCCATATGCATGAACTTTACACAAGTGAAGATACCTAACTGGTGTATTTTGGACCTTATCTCTGATTCTGATTGGTGGTGTCATGCTCACTTTGCATCTGTGTAAATGCCTGTGCAAGGCAGTGATGAATCGGGCCCATAGGATTTCCTTGTTCTGACACAATCTCACTAAGTGGGGGCTCATAAGACCTGCTGGAAGGGAGCCAGATCCTGCAGACTGTTGGTAGTAGGATGTGGAATCCACAGCAAGACCTAAGAGGCTCATCTGGCCCCCTTCATGAGCCTTAGGAGGTTCACCAGGGAACTCCTTAACCCTTCTATCCCAATGACTCTTAGTAGTCAGGCTAGTCATGATCATGTTAGAGTTCATCAGAGGCCAATCTGAGCCAACTAAGGACTGTGAGGGCTGGCAGCCCTAATGCTCATGAGATGTGGAGGCCATGAGCTTCCTAAGGCCAAGAAGAGGCAGAGAATAGAGGCTGTCAGGTAGCTTAAGTTCCTAATATGTGATCGGATCAGGGAAAATCCCCAAAGGAATTTTGGGTGGGACCCAGACATCAGCAGAAGGCCACAGGGGAAGCAAGGAAGGGGTTCATAACCCATTTGGTTCCCTCTGTGTCAGCTGAGAGCAACAGGAAGCCTTCTGTCCTTCCCACCCGCATCCATGCACATCCCTAAAATCTGCAGATTTCCCAAGCCTGCTGACAGCCACATTTCCTCATGCTTTCCCTTTCTGTGTACCTTAAGATGTTCTTTCAACTTTAGGAAGTCAAGGAGAGGGGACACTTTCATACACTTTCTGTATGATAGTGCTCTCCATTTTAAATATAGGGAATCATTCTCAATCTAGTAGAATCTTTCAAACTGGAAAAAAAATATTAATCATGACCACCGTAAGCATTCTCTAAGCTCTGCAGAAGGAGCCCTAATCCTGAGCACTTACAGATCTTCAGAATTGGGACTAACTCCCTCCCTAGGATAAGGACAGTGATTGACAGGAGACTTAGGCCTTATCTATATACCTTTAAATATGCTGGTATAGTTATGGTGGCATTATTCAATCCAGTGTGGGTGCAGTTATATTGGTATAAAAATGCGTAGACTAGTATATTTTATTCCTCCAAGGGAAGGGGAATACACCCACACCTTGGCACACAGCTGGGGATGCCTGACCCTCACCACTGCACCAGTGAGGACCCCAACTTGATACCTGTGAGATCTAGCTCTGTCTTCCCCTCCCTCGTGTCCCTCTTCATCCCCCACTATCTTTCGACTGTCCCATCTATTTCTTGGATTTCTATCTGATCCTGAGATCAACCACACCACATGGCACCAATACAGATACATGAGATGGCCCATCCAGCTTAGTCCAGCCTGAGAAGGACCATGAAGGAGAGGATGTGACCAAACCACTCAGGGGACATCCCTGCTCAGGAAGGTGAGCTGGAATCTGGAATAGCAGCTGTTGCGGCCAACCTGCTGTCCCAAACCCAAAGCATCCATCCAAGACTGACTAGCTGACCTGGGGCCTGAGATCATCAACAAAAAGCCATATTTTCCCCATCTTTACCATTCTATCCTCTGTGTGTCTGTTTTGCCAAAAGCAGGAAAGTGCTTATCATTCATGAACGTATTGAACAGCACCAACCCTTTCTTCCCCACCAAGAAGGACTGCTTGACAGAATAAGAAGCTAATCCCTGGTGTCTGAAAAAGGGCCTTAGATAGTTGATTGCTTTTGCATAACCCCTCAGGTTCAGATTCAATGCTTTTTTTGCTTTTTTTTTTATTCTTTTTCTTTTGTGTATGCCAAGCAATACATTTCTGAACTTTGGCATGAATTTTCTAGCACGTTTGTGATGATACAAAGCAGACTGTGGTTTCTGTACTTGAAACACAATTTCCTTGTGCAAGTGCTGTAGGAACCAAGTAGGGGCAGAGCTCTTCTTGACCTGCTGCTCACAAACTGGGAAGAATTAGTAGGGGAAGCAAAAGTGGATGGGAACCTGGGAGGCAGTGACCATGAAATGGTCGAGTTCAGGATCCTAACACAAGGAAGAAAGGAGAGCAGCAGAATACAGACCCTGGACTTCAGAAAAGCAGACTTTGACTCCCTCAGGGAACTGATGGGCAAGATCCCCTGGGAGAATAACATGAGGGGGAAAGGAGTCCAGGAGGGCTGGTTGTATTTTAAAGAATCCTTATTGAGGTTACAAGGACAAACCATCCCAATGTGCAGAAAGAATAGTAAATATGGCAGGCAACCAGCGTGGCTTAACAGTGAAATCCTTGCGGCTCTTAAATACAAAAAAGAAGCTTACAAGAAGTGGAAGATTGGACAAATGACCAGGGATGAGTATAAAACTATTGCTTGGGCTTGCAGGAGTGAAATCAGGAAGGCCAAATCACACCTGGAGTTGCAGCTAGCAAGAGATGTTAAGAGTAACAAGAAGGGTTTCTTCAGGTATGTTAGCAACAAGAAGAAAGTCAAGGAAAGTGTGGGCCCCTTACTGAATGAAGGAGGCAACCTCGTGACAGAGGATGTGGAAAAAGCTAATGTACTCAATGCTTTTTTTGCCTCTGTCTTCACGAACAAGGTCAGCTCTCAGACTACTGCACTGGGCAGCACAGCATGGGGAGGAGGTGACCAGCCCTCTGTGGAGGAAGAAGTGGTTTGGGACTATTTAGAAAAGCTGGACAAGCACAAGTCCATGGGGCCGGATGCGTTGCATCCGAGAGTGCTAAAGGAGTTGGCGGATGTGATTGCAGAGCCATTGGCCATTATCTTTGAAAACTCATGGCGATCGGGGGAGGTCCCAGATGACTAGAAAAAGGCTAATGTAGTGCCCATCTTTAAAGAAGGGAAGAAGGAGGATCCTGGGAACTACAGGCCTGTCAGCCTCACCTCAGTCCCTGGAAAAATCATGGAGCAGGTCCTCAAGGAATCAATTCTGAAGCACTTAGAGGAGAGGAAAGTGATCAGGAACAGTCAGCATGGATTCACCAAGGGCAAGTCATGCCTGACTAATCTAATTGCCTTCTATGACGAGATAACTGGCTCTGTGGATGAAGGGAAAGCAGTGGACGTGTTGTTCCTTGACTTTAGCAAAGCTTTTGACAGGGTCTCTCACAGTATTCTTGCCAGAAAGTTAAAGAAGTATGGGCTGGATGAATGGACTATAAGGTGGATAGAAAGCTGGCTAGATTGTCGGGCTCAACGGGTAGTGATCAATGACTCCATGTCTAGTTGGCAGCCGGTATCAAGTGGACTGCCCCAGGGGTCGGTCCTGGGGCCGGTTTTGTTCAATATCTTCATAAATGATCCGGAGGATGGTGTGGATTGCACCCTCAGCAAGTTTGCAGATGACACTAAACTGGGAGGAGTGGTAGATATGCTGGAGGGTAGGAATAGGCTACAGAGGGCCCTAGACAAATTAGAGGATTGGGCCAAAAGAAATCTGATGACGTTCAACAAGGACAAGTGCAGAGTCCTGCACTTAGGACGGAAGAATCCCATGCACCGCTACAGACTAGGGACCGAATGGCTCGGCAGCAGTTCTGCAGAAAAGGACCTAGGGGTTACAGTGGATGAGAAGTTGGATATGAGTCAACAGTATGCCCTTGTTGCCAAGAAGGCCAATGGCATTTTGGGATGTATAAGTAGGGGCATTGCCAGCAGATCGAGGGACGTGATCGTTCCCCTCTATCCGACATTGGTGAGGCCTCATCTGGAGTACTGTGTCCAGTTTTGGGCCCCGCACTACAAGAAGGATGTGGAAAAATTGGAAAGAGTCCAGCGGAGGGCAATAAAAATGATTTGGGGACTGGAACACATGACTTATGAGGAGAGGCTGAGGGAACTGGGGATGTTTAGTCTGCGGAAGAGAAGAATGAGGGGGGATTTGATAGCTGTTTTCAACTACCTGAAAGGGGGTTCCAAAGAGGATGGCTCTAGACTGTTCTCAGTGGTAGCAGATGACAGAACAAGTTGCAGGGGGGGAGATTTAGGTTGGATATTAGGAAAAACATTTTCACTACGAGGGTGGTGAAACACTGGAATGCGTTACCTAGGGAGGTGGTGGAATCTCCTTCCCTAGAAGTTTTTAAGGTCAGGCTTGACAAAGCCCTGGCTGGGATGATTTAGTCGGGGATCGGTCCTGCTTTGAGCAGGGGGTTGGACTAGATGACCTCCTGAGGTCCCTTCCAACTCTGATATTCTATGATTCTATGATTCTATGAACACTGAACCTGGTTTAAAACTGTTTAATGTTGTGATGGCAGTCATATTAACACCTATGATTCTCTGTGTTCATTTACTCCATTCAAATTAACACAGAAAAGCTTTGTTTGAGATGTACATTTGCCAGGTTACTAGCATTTTTATCTGTAATATTTTGAGTGGTAACATGCTTTCAAACAGCCTGCAACCTTAACTTCAGAATAATAAAGACTTTTGTGGGGAAAAACATTATGTACATATTATTTTCCTTAGAATTTTATCTTACCTTCTCTGTGCCTTTTTTCACACGCTCTCAGTATTTATTTTTAATTCTGCCTGATGTATGATCCATTTACACTATATTTTATCACTGGAATATTTTTTCTCTTTCTGCCCACTCTCTGTCCCCTCCTTTCCCCCATAGTTTCTCTTAAATAGAGCAGGAACCTAATGATATTAAAGTTGAATCTTTACTCCTATGATATATGAATATGTAACAAATTAGACAAAATAAATTTGCTTATGTCCTACTTGTACTAAAGGCTCATGTGACTGAATACTGTAATGAAGTCTTACATTAAAAACGATGGCATGTAACTATGATCTATATTTGCATACCTTATTCTCTCTGTTGTTTCCTTTTGAAGACTCGGGGCCTGATTAAGGTTAACAGAAAGGCTTCTGGTAATATCAAACGGTATTAGATCTAGCCTTAAAACAATCAGGCCTGATTCTCCTCTCCCTTGCACCCTGTGTAATTATTTACATGTGGGTGTAAAACACACCAAAACTGAATGCAAATTTGCCCAAGTGTAAATTATTACACAGGGTGCATGTCAGTGGAGAATCAGGTCCCACATTTCTTTCTAGGTGTATCTGGTTTGTTTGTTCTCTCTGTTGTTAATGCTGATTTCTAATTTCAGCAAAGCTTAAAAAAATTGAAATGGTCTTTATGTTCACTTCCCCCCTCTAGATTCACTTGAATACTTTCAGAACTGTAGGTCCTTGATTTGTAGTTGTTTATCATAAACACAAAGGGTCCACTTCTATAAATAGTCTGGCCTTCTAAATTGGCTTAGAGGATCACTGTAAAACATGAATTGATTGAATCATACTATAAAATTGCTATTAAAAGTGCAAAAGCCAGTAAGCATTCTGGCCTTCAAATCACCTTTCTCTCTTTTGTATCACAGCTTTCTTGTTACAGAAGTCTATTCCTACTTATCTCTATTCAGGCTATACTGAGGTTCATGGCACTTACTCATTGACTAGAAAGCTTTTTTAGGGAAGAAGAAATCGAAGGCCAACTATTAAGTGTTATAAGACCACAATTACTATGATTAGTTAATTTCTGTCACTTCCTTTTTTCTTATTTATATAAAAAAGCCAGAATTCTTTCTCTTTGCAGCTGTAGAGTGAGTCCTTCCTCTGGTTATTTTGGTTTAATCCCATCTATCTTGTATGCAGGCAGATTTACATATTCATCTTTTGATGTATAGTATAAATACGTATTGTTCCTTCTATAGTTAAAATTATATTAATTTAGTTTGTTAATATCCATAGGTCCTCTTGTTTTTGTGCCATGAATAAGATATTTTCAAACGTCAGATTTTTCTATATGTTATAGAACAAAAACCAAAGCTTTGGAAACACCCTGAATATGTAGGGAGAAGGAGAGGGAGAAGTCAAAGTGGGGTCTATGTGCTGCGTTCTCGTCACCAGTGAAACAGTTACTTGCTGTGATATCTGTGTCCCCCCCAAAAGCAAACACATTGCAAGACTGTGGTCAGTCATGTTTATTCAGGTAGGAACATCTTCACTCCACCATCATTTCAAAGGCTTTTATGCAGTTTGGAATTCAGACAGTGAAATATATTCTGTGGATAAAGTTGAGGATGAAGGTGACATTAGTACCATTGCAACATCTTTTTTCTATTAGCATGTCTGCAACCAACACAGTCTGTCACTTGTAAAGATTTCTATAACCAACAGGTTTAAGCAGAGCTCATTAGAGCTCTCACTCAGAAAATACCTAGATAGCTATAAAACTTCTGCAATTTTCTCCTGTGGAAAATACCAGGTTTGGGCCCTTCCTTCTGTGCATAGATCCATGGTACTCTTAAATTTCTCTGAGGTGTTATTTCTCTTCTTTCAAAATTCACAAGGTATAGTGAGTTGTCTGAATCTTGGTCAGGCAGTAATTACTCAGGGAAGCCAAAGGAAAAGTTGTGGCATGTACAAAAAAGCAGACAGTGTGTCTCACTACTCATTAACTTTCTTCTCCATCATCTATAGAAAGCACTTGCAACAAAATCTCAGGGAGAATGGCATTGCTGTCTAAAAGCCATTAAAAAGCCTCATAAAGCTACTTGAGACCAAAATAAACGTGACTTTTCTTCACCAAAATTGGGAACAGGATGTATTGTCACTGACATTGAGAGCAGCGTTTCTGGAGAAGTTCATGAGGAATATTTCACTCAATCTTTGTAGTCATTTTCTCAAAGTTGTGAATATTCTCTTTAATATACAAGCCAAACCAAAGTAAACTGTAAAGAAACTGATGCAAAATATCACTCTCAGTAGATTTTTACCTTGCATATGTTGCTATATTTTCACGAACAGGAAAAAGCTGTGCATGAGTACTGTGTGGACTAAGTAATCCCGACCTGCCTTTGGTCTGAAATAGCCCTGTTTGTTTATTGGTTTTTTTTTAAATCCTCAGGGCACATTATAAGGTGCATCTATTTGCACAGACTGCTGCAAAAGGGTAGGATTTGATGGGGATTTGCTATGCAATGGAGAAGGATGTTTGGTGTTTTTTAGCAGTTTGAGTTCTGCTGGCTGTTGGAGGAAAGTATGCTGCCTTTCAATTTTCTTAAGTTCTTGGATCAAAATTGCTTGTGCCAAGGATGCCTAGAGCTTTGCACAGGGGCCCATTTTTACAAATCTAAATAAATAATATCACTCGTCAATGGATAGTTTGATGCAGGAGTTTTGTCTGAGTTCATTTTAGGCTGCTACTTGTTTGCTTCGCATATTGGTACCTTTATCTGCTTTGCCACTTTAGTGTGGGGTTGAGAGTAACAAACTTTCAGTAAGTCCACTGAATGCCAATGGTGAGTCATAGGAATTACTAGTATTCGCTCATGCCTACACATACGTTACTCAAGGCCATGAGCAGCAATGACTGGTTTATATCTGCATCAAAGGGCTGTAAAGAATTATATTTATATGGGCTTGGAATGAGATGGGAGCTTCTTCGTTTACAGGGGGAAATCCTTAGACTGCAAGTGAGCTTTCTTGTAATCTGGTTCATTTTGCCAAAGATTCCCAAACTACCTTAATTTGGGATAGTTTGTGGTTGTAGGTTCATAATTTGTAATTTGGGATTAGTTAGCCCTGAAAGTTGTAGATATTGTAGTATTTTAAATACACACTTCTGAGAGACGGTTCTGGATTCTAACAATGCTGTGATGATTAGTTGCATTTCTTTTGGTTTGCTTGCTAGAGAATTATCAAAGACAGTCTAGAAACAGTTGAGACAGGGAGGGAGCACTAGTTGCCATCCCACACAAGGTATATGTTTGTGTCTTACTTTACTAGCCTTGTTCCATCAGTATCAATAGAATCAGTAGAACAAAGACTAAAATTCCTCTCAGTGCTGGCCAGGATTTTTTTTTTTAATTTTTTTGATTTTTTCTCCCTTATATACTCCTGGTCTAGTAAGACAGCAGAAAAAGCTCATCTTGGGTGCACAAGGTGGGGTATTCTGTGCTGTTCAGCTACTGGCATTGAAACTCTGTATTCATTCTTGGATGAACAAAGCAGTGCTTCCATCCCCTGCAACCAACTGGTTAGACCAGAACAAATTGTCTCTGCAAATAGATTTTTTTTTTAAAGTGGCCCGCTTCTGGTTCTTGTATACCTGCTGGCAGTGAAACAGAACCTTATCTTCTACTGCCTGACACAAAAGAGTTAAAAGCACAACGTGTTTGCTTTTGGGTTTCTGTAGAGCTATGGGATCTGGTATCATTGTCAGGTTCACTATTTGCTTTTCATTTCTATAACTTCTTTAATTTGAGGATCTCAAGGCTCTTTACAAGAATTAATTTACTACCCATACTGGCAAAAGTATGGATAGTGAAAAGCATCAGTATTACAGGATCTAATACAAGGATCATTCATGCCTAATAAAAAACATAATTACATTGACCATGCATTCATTATGCCAAGTTCTTAAAATGCAAGACTAGTGAAATGTGTGATGTAGAGTGGTATGCTATTAAAAGTCAGTTCAGAGAGAAAACTAAAATGAACCTCTGAATTACTTATTGATGGACTTCATAAACCCCATGAGGATGCACAGGGTGCCACAGATGACTGTATCATCTTCATTCCAATCTATCTGAAAAGGAAAGTGGGGAGATCTTAACAACATACAAATTGCTTGAAAAGACAGTCTGAATCATTGTTCCTAATCACAGACAATGAACTGAACACTTGCTTTCAGACTAACCAGGAGATGGCAAATACATTTAAAACCAGGGTGCAAAGAGGCCCAAGGACAGGGGTTCTCATGACAAATTTCTTGGTGGCCTCAGAGTGAGGCCACCAACTCTTGCTGGAGGCCACTCTGACAATTTTTCCTAAAATACTTAATTAACTTTAGGAAAAGAAATATGCACATATGCACATCAAAATCATTGTAATTTATTTATTGCTAGCTAGTAAGTCTGCTGCTGTGAAAAGTGACATTTGTATGTCTGTTAATATTTTTCACAGCCTCCCAGCTACTAAGTCTGCTGTGAAAAGGGATATTACCAAACATACAAGTATCACTTTTCACAGCAGACTTACTCAGCCCTGGCAAGCCCGGGGACAAATTAAGCCCTGGACAGGGAGGTGGATGGATAGGCAGCGGGGCCAGGAGCAATGAGGGGTGGGGGAGGCAGTGGGGAGCCAGAGCCAGAGCCTGAAGCCTGGGGCACGGTGCCCCAGGAAGGCGCTTGAAGCCCTGGGGCCATAGCCCAAAGCCCCGTGGCCAGGGGATGGGGCCCTGCAGCCAGGGGACAGGGCCGGAGCCCAAAGCCCCACAGCCAGGGCCCAAGGACAGGGCCTGAAGCCTGAAGCCCTGTGGCTGGTGACTGCCACCCCAGGGCTGAAGCCCGAGCCCCACCACCCCTGGGAAGGTGGGAAACTCACAGGCTGCCTGCACCTCCAGTGTTGTGCCCCAGGTGTCTCCAGAGGGAGGGCAGGGCCCAACCCCTGCTGGCAGAACCAACACCAATATGGCACATCCAGGACCAACGGGGAGTGGGAGGGGCAGCTGCTTTGGCCCCCACAATCACTGCCCAGGAGGCTGAGGCTGAAAGAAAAGCCCCTGGTATCCTCATGCAGTCATGGTGGTTGCATTTGAGAAACACTGCTCTAAGCTACAATAACTTGCAGAAGTTCAAACAAACTTTTTTATTTTTCACCCAGAATTATCAGGCAGCCAAAAGCCTGCACTCTCATTTTTCTAAGTGCACTCAAGAAGGATGACATGTATAAGGAAAAGCCAATTTTAGCATGGGAAGATGAGATAAAACCATCATCTGGATCAAGTGAAGACTGGCAATTTTCGTAAGACTGTGGCCAACCAGAGCCATAATGTAGCTACTTATCTTTTTGTCTGGATGGCCCTGGACAGAAAGCTCAGAGAAATCAGCAGAATCCATAGAAAGTTAACAAAGGTCTCATTTGTTTAACCCCTTCTGGTCCTGGAAGAACCACTCTTGTGGCAAAAGAGGTTTGGGCCTTCTTCCTGAGGACACCACATAGGCAGCATGCTATCAGGCCAGAATGGTTACTGTGTCCAGAACAGACTATCACATGCACCAGTGTAAAGTAAGAAAACATCGCTATGGATAGGAAGGAATCAGAATTTATTTAAGGGTATCTATATAGTTATATATAGATATATATAGATATATAGTTATATATAGATATATAGTTTGTAGGCCAGATCCAGAAGTTTTCCCTAAAACCTTAGAATGTCTGAGTCTGCTTTTCGGTTGTTTCCCCACCACCACCCGCCCCAAGTCTATAGACACTGGTCAAGTACAGAATTGAGTGAAAGAGTCTGATTTCAATCTGAATGGAGTTGTTTTTTGTTCTGCTTGTTATTCTTTATTGTCACTACTGTAAACATAGTTACAGAGTAGAAGTCCTAGGGGGACAGGTTAACAATGGCGTTGAATCTCTTGTTGACTGCAGGTTAAAAAAGCAAATGGATGAGATCCTGGAGTTCTCTGTCAGCTGCCTATCACAGGCACGTGACTTCAGGATCATCCTAGAGGCAATGGCAGAGCAGTCCAAAATGCTGTGTCAGTTGAAAAGCATCAAAGCATTAATCTATAACCAGAAAAATCTGAAAACAAAGATCCTTTTTAATGATGTTACTGTAGAGTAGGCTAAGTACACTTGAGACTAAAGAAGCCTCTTGTGTCATGCCTGTTGTGACTCAGTGTTTGTTGCTATGATACTGAAGGGCTAGCTCTAGAGTAGATGAGCTCTGAGCTCGGGAATGTAAATGCTGCTTCAGCTTTGGGGTCTCATTTACTGGCCCTGTACACTAGCTGGAACTGCACAGAATACAGCCAGTTTTTGTTGGTGTTGCTTATTAAAGTAGAGACAAGATTCTGACTCAATAGGTGCTACAGCAATGACTCAGGGTACTGATGACAGAATAAAACCCCATTCAATCTTTACTAATTAAGGAATTCAGAGAATGGTGAATGTCTGGAAATAAAAAAAAAATGTAGATTCTAAGGGACCACTGTGGGACCACTGTGGTCATCTAGCCTTACCTCCTGTATAACACAGGCCCTAGGACTTCTCTGAATTAATTCCTTTTTTCAGTCTAGAGCATATCTTCTAGAAAAGTATTAAATCTTGACTTAAATCTTTCCAGTGATGGAGAATCCACCACTCTTGGGAAGTTGTACCAATGCTTAATTACTCTCACTGTTTTTTTTAAAAAAAGGTGTGTCTTGTTTGCAGCCTGAATTTGTCTAGCTCTTGCTTTGAGGGATTATACATTTTGTCTGCTAAATTGAAGGGTCTGGGTTGGGACTGGTGGAGTGGGAGGGCCTGGATTCCCCTACCTTGTTTCCCCTCCTCCCTGTCATGAGAGAACCCAGAACGGGGGGATGAAGGGTCATGCATGAGAGACTAACGCCCGCTACATATGACCTGGCAGCGCCCCCTCCAGGACAAGCAGATTGAAATGAACTCTGAAGCCATTGCCTAACCACTAGGTCAGCTGGCTATTGGATTGACCTGCTACACCCATATAGATACTTATAGACTGATCAAGTCTCCCCTTACCCTTCTCTCTGTTAAACTAAACATATTGAGCTCCTTTTCCAGTCCTTTAGTCATTCTTGTGTCTCTTCTCTGAACCCTCTCCAATTTATCAACATCCTTCTTGACTTGTGAGCTCCAGAATTGGACACAGTATTGCAGTAGCAGCCACACTAGTGCCAATACAGAGGTAGAATAACCTCCTTGATATTCCCCAAGGATTGCATTAGCCCTTTTGGCCACAACATTGCACTGGGAGCTCATGTTCAGCTGATTATTCAGCATGATTCCAAGTCTTTTTCAACCTGCGTCCCAGGTTGCAGCCTCCCATTCTGTAAGTAAGGCCTTCATTCTTTGCTTTTAGATTTGAGTTTATATTTTACCATTTTAAAACACACACATTTTACCAAGTAATCTAGACCCAGTTGTAGATTCATACCACTCAGTAAATAAAATAAATAAATAAAAAGTGTGACCTCTAAAACTTTCAATTCTAGTGAAGGTGAGAAACTAGTCTGCAAATCTGAAGATGAGAGATCCTTTCAGTTCTCATCCTTGTGTGTACTTTGGACCTGTAAGTGAAGAGGAGCTGGAAGATGGCCTCAGTGGAACTCTTCAGTAACCTGAACAACTATTTTAAGAAGTTGCCCCTTTTCTTCAGAGCTTGGGCTTAGTGACCCATCCTCACGATGGTGACCCTCAACAGGTGACGGTGAAAACAGCTCAGTATTCATCTGCTTGCTTGCAGCATATCTCTTCTTTTTCACACAGCACTGAGGTACCACATGGTCCTGTCTAATCAATTAAGCCCTGCCTTGTAATATAGTAACACTTGCAGTCCTGCCTTTTTAACAGCTCAGGCACTGCAGCTGAGTCCTAGTCCTAATCTCCAAGCCTGGCAGTTGTAGTCATTCCGCCCCATCAACTCTTTCAATCCATTAAACAGAACAGTTCTCCCTAGGATTCAAGATTCTCACCTTCTTTTAGATGTGAAGCATGACCTTGTAGAAAATAGTACCTATCCTCAGATTCAAACCACTCTGCCAGAATCTTAATACTCATCTGTATGAGAAGGCCATGGTTGAATCCTGAGGTTTTATCAGTAAACTTTTCAGGCTATTGGTAAGTATATTCTGTAGCTTGCAAGTTGCAGAACAGGCATTTATGGAAGAGGAGGAGGGATGGAGGGTGATGTAAGCAAAAGTGTGTTAAAGAATTTCTGATTTTCTAGAAAGCTAATTTAAATTACCCAGATTCTCCCATGCCTTCCATGTTGCACCATCCTACTCACTTTCTCTATAAGCTGATTTGTATCCAAACCAAGATCTTTTGTTAGCCATGAATCTGAAAGCATATACATGGGATGTGGCCCCTCAGTGCCCTGTACATCTCTGTGTAAACATAGAGGATTCAGCTCATTGGTTCTGCTTTATTCACAATCTCCCTTTCATCATTTGAGTAATAGTTGCTGTCCTTTGTTCTCCATGTTGATATGTCTGTCTCTCCTCCTCTGTCTTTTTTCTTCTAAGTGGAGGAGTCTTTTTGTATCCTTAGTCCTGGACAGAGTTTCTAAGGATTCCCTACTTATATTTTCCTTACGCAACTCCTCTACCATTCAATGAAGGCTGACTTCACCAACCAATATCTACTCCAGGATTACTTGATTCCTGGAAGAGCCCAATAGTACATTTCCCTGAACTAGATAGCACTTCAGAGAGTCTGTAGGTTTTAATTATAGAAGCTAACACTTCTAATTACCTGCTTAGTAGATGCAACATGGGAAGGTTCAATCATGTTAGTATTTAGAGGCAGATAAAGCGAGTATTTGTAATAACTGGTATCCAGGTTTTTCTCTAAGTCCAGGAACAAATGGGCAAACTAGACAAGAAGTCATGGATGGTGACTGCTAATGACTCTCACCTTGTAGTTAAATAGAGGGTCTGAATTCTTTCCTTCTCTATAGAACTATCCATTCCTTTCCAATGAAATGCTAGTTGTACTAATGGCGTTGAATAGTGCACATCAGTGCATGTGCACACATAGTCATGCAGGCATTCAAACATTCACACAGAAAACATGCTTTGATTTTCAGATACCTTGTTTTAAAAAGATTTTCTCTACCCCTGTATCCTGCTAATGGATTGAACCATGAACAATTGCTTGCATTATTTTAAAAGTATTTCATTTCATCTGTAAACACCAGTCTCTGACAGTTCATTCTGACTGAGAACCCTTGAATTTACACAAACCTTCTGTCCCTAATAGTGTGTGTTTTATGGATTCTGGTAGTAGCTGATGCTCGTGAAAGTAATTGAACCCAATGAGTACATACCATAGGGAATACACCAGCTTAGGAGCCAGTCCAAGGATGTAATGAGTTTCTTTCTTTACCTTCGTTGAGCAAAAGATACATAAGTTCTGGCAGCCATATTTCCAAGGAGATGAGGTTTAGAAGTTCAGCCCCATTGTGACAGCCCAACAAAGTGGTCATTTTTCCATTTACTTCCGCTCTCGTGATTTTTTGTTTTTCCTTTCCTTTAGGTATCAGAGCTTTATTTTCCAGGGGCTGTATTCTGTCATAAAAATGAGCTCTGTACAGTACTCCATGTTTGTAATCCTTTCACTGAAGCAATCTCATTGTGGTGTTATTTTATCTATTGAGTTCTGCTGCATCTGCTGCGGAGTGATAGCCCTGTCCTTTATTGCTGTGATATTTTAGGTGACTTTCTGGACACTCTGCCAATGTTTCTGTCGAGTGAATAGCATTGCTGCCCTGGACTTCTCAGCTTTATCAATTGAGCTGTGGATTCATCTTATTGTGAAGATGGGTGTCAGTGCACATGATTTGAAGGCTAGAAATGGTGAGTGTGAATGTTTTTTGTTTCCGCCCTTATAAGTGTTTGAAAGGAGCAGATGCTCAGAGAGCTTTCTAGTTTTGTCCATATATGACTTACTTTCTCTCTCCTATCCTGTATTTTGTTGCCAGGAATGTGCTACTGGTTAGGAAGTTTCATCTCCTGCTCTTAAAGGGATAATGACTTGGGTATCTTTTTCGTAAACTATAACTAAGGCCCTTGGATTTAGTTTTTATGATATTTTTACTTAATTTCCCAGTTTTCCCAAAAGCTATTATTTGCTTTTTACTGATGTGTATTTTTACTTGAATTTTGGACCACTCAAATATATGAAAATACTAATTATGTTAAGAAAACACAGTACATTAGGTAGATGTCTATTATAAATCAGAGAAAGTATAAATATGAGGCTGTCTGTTAAAGTAAGACAGTGTAGTTGAAGATACATATATGCATGTGTGTGTGTGTGTATGTATTGTTAATGTACAGTTCATTAAATAAACCAAAACATTAAACTATTTTTGCTTTCAATACTCTTACTTTTCTCTATTTGTTGTTTTTTTTTCTTGTTTCCCTCTCCCCCAATCTTAACCCCAATATTTACCCAGAAAACTATTATTTTTTTGCACTGCTTTTCACCAGTTTTTAAACTTTTGCAGTGAACACTGAAATTCCTAGGACATTTGAAACAAAATAAAAGCCAATATCAAAGGGCCTTGACTATAACTCCCTTTCTGAAACTTGTTCCAGTTTCACTGAAAAGCCTGATCTACATTTATTGATGTGGTACTTGTTCCAAAGTGCCACACTAAAGAATGTTACATGTCTTGGTTTCCCTCTCGGGAGCTGGGGAGCAGCTTCAACTGGTCCCATAGAAATAATGTATCCTTTGTAACATAGCTTTGGGCTTTCCTTTGAGAGTCATGCTCTTTTACAGAGATCCCAGTGCAAAATCATCTCTCATATTTAGGCCCCAATCCTTATGTCTAAGTGATCTTTTCTTGGCACGGAATTTGAAGGGTGCAGGGGGGAAAGGTGGCTTTCTGAATCTGGATATGTCTCTGTTGTGCTTGTATGAATGAAAAATGTTAGTTCTGGCTTTGGATAGGATATTGTAAAGCAAATTGTAACAATCTTAACTGACCTTGCAGCATACAACATTGTAACAATTGCCTGGGTTTATATTTGGGTATATCAGCGCAGCAGCAATTACCAATGAACTGTGTATTCTTAGGTTGCCGTACCAGAGTTTTGGCATTGCTTACTGTTATGCCAAAAGACTGTTCACATACAGGCAAGACTCCCATGAAGCTTTGTGAAGTAGTGCTAAGAGGGCCAAAGAATTACTTGTAGGTAGCTTTTACTTGATTATAGAGCAAAAATATCTATCTAAAGATTACAGGCCAAAGGTCAAAATTGATAATCCCCATTTCTTTTTCTTAACTGAACAATTGTATGAAGTTGAAATGCTGGGGCTAAGGGTTATTACACTGTAGATTAGAATCTCTTGTAATTTTCACAATCTATAAACCAGACCAATAAACCGTGTGTATCACCCTTAAATGAGAAACTATCAGACTATGGATAAATGATGAATAACTGTCCTGTCAGTCTTAATTAAGCTGCTGGATACAAATATAGGTCTTTTCTCAGGGTAATTAACAGTTGGGAATACAAAAAAGTTTTTAATTCACAGTAAAGCCTTATGATACAGAGGAGAGAATGAACTGTATTGAATATAACAATTCACAATTTCAGATAAATTTACAGACTAGATTTACACTTTTGAAGAATAAAAAAGTGGGGACATATATGCATCTGAGCAAGGGGAAATATTTCTCCCTAGCCTGCTGAACAATGGCTGCATACCTACAATTATTCCTGCAAAGGTGCAGAGAAATCAACTTTATTCCTGATAATGTAACTAGAACTTCAGGTGCAGTGGTCATTGTGTTTAGAAACTGATTCCAGAGATATACAAATCTCATCCACTGTCAAGCCCCCACTTTCTTTTTATGTGCATGAGACAAACTTGGACAGGTCACATAGGAGAATATTATAACGTTCACAGGTTGTATGCTGACAATTAAATACCTTTGGTAGTTTCTGACACACCTGGTGTCATGCACAAAGAGATACTTAGAATCCTGTACTGACCTAGGGAGGTGGTGGAATCTCCTTCCTTAGAAGTTTTTAAGGTAAGGCCTGACAAAGCCCTGACTAGGATGATTTAGCTGGGGATTGGTCCTGCTTTGAGCAGGGGGTTGGACTAGATGATCTCCTGAGGTCCCTTCCAACCCTGATATTCTATGATTCTATGACCTATCTGTAAAATATGGCACACCTAATCCAACCACTATTTTATCTAGGCATGCATAGCATTTGTGACTTATTCTGACTTCTTGGGTTTTTTAAATTAGCATGCATGTAACATATTTTCAGCCATAGTATAGGTCTTCTGTATGGTTAGGTGACTTATATAGTACATAAACCTTAAACTTTAGGTTTTCTGTTTAAATCCAGCCTAGCTCATTATCAAAAGTCCTTTTCTGCTGAATGCCTTTTAGTAACCTGTATGAAATGAGTTGTTGATCTCATTTCATTTCGTATTAGTCTCATATCCATATCACATTTTAGCATTAGTCTCAGCTGAGAGACCAAAGAGTGAGTGGTCATAAAGACTGAACTACCCGTTAACCTCTAAAGTTAGTCCTTCTAGCTGAGGACTAAGACTTTTCTGGGTGGTTTGGGGAAGCTTTCACTGCCACTTACCATCCTGCACTTGCTCTCTGAAGACACAGTTCTGCAGATGTTATTGTGAGTAGTGTTTATTCACCTGAATAGTTCCTTTGAAATCATGAGAAAGTACTTCTCAGTATGAGACTGGGCTGCAAAATCTGACCTTGAATAAACCGAGGATTTCATACATCAGTGCTGTCAATCTGGTACTTTTAGCCGGCACTAAATACACTTGAAATAGAAGAGGAAAAAAATCTTTGACTTGAGGTGAATACTGTGGGAGTGCAGGATTCTATATTTGTATATTGAAAGTATACATTTGAGTACTAAGGAACCTATGTGGCATTTCTTATCCCTTACTGATGTAAATCTCATTAGTTTGGTATTCTGTGACTGATGTGACTTTTAATCTCTGACCTTGAAACTTTTGAGCTACAAAAATCTGCACTGCAATTACAAAGTAGAAAGACAATGCATTATAGTAAAATCTCCTTTAACTACTATTTAAACAAACAACAAAAGTGCAGAGTTCATTATAGGGGAGAGCCTAGAATGAGCAACAGATCAAATAGTCTGTGCAATTTCTGAACAAACTCGTCATCAAAGTTAATGGGAAGGCTAAATGTATCACTGATCTAGTGGTGGTAATTAGCTCTATAATTAAAGTTATGGTTAAAGGTCAATCGTAAAAAGTCTGATCTCTATTTCCTGGCCCTAGTCACATCATCTGGGGCTGAGTTACAAAAGGTTGCTAGACCTATCACGGGTTCTAGTGGCTGCTATTGCGAAGTTCATAAAATGCCATAGAGCAGAGGGTCAATTCAGTAGGTAGAATGATGGAATAACTTCTGGATGGATGGGTTGCCAAGACACCTAGGAGAAGAAACAGATAACGCTCTCCAGCTTGCCTGTGAGAGACAGCACTGCTCTATTGCCGTACACAGCCAGCTCTTCCATATTGGGCTACAGAAGCTACTAAGTATACTGGAGTAATCGGATTTAATACCTTGGCCAGGATTACTTGTGAAAGCACACATTTAGTCTTAATTGATTAAAACCTAAGGTAACAAGGTGAGATGCCTTTTAGGTTTTATCTTGTTTGGGAGAATGGCTTTTAGTTTAACTTTTTTTAATTGAAGATAAACAGAATTGTTAACAGTACAAATCATTTCTTTTCCACAAGCTCTAAAAGAGAGGGTGACAAATCTGAGAGGTAAAAGAACACAGCAGAGTTGAGTCAGTGTAGTTTGAGCTGTAGTTTTGGGTTGGTTAATTTACAAGGGTTAAGATTACAGTTTTAAAACCTTCAGTATTTATTATACCATTCAATAAAAATATTCCACACTTAACCATTTTTCAATGGCAAGGGTTGCAGAGTAGGAAAAAAAAACTTAATTATGCCAATAGCTCCCTTATTTACAATATTATATGTATAAACTTATTACAGTAATTTATTAGCTATTATATGTGAGGAAACTAGTGCATATATTTTCTCTTTATATCTTGTTGAAAGACAGGAAAAAAACACTTATCTCTACAGAAGAGAGATGGTAAAATAATTGGACCCTTAAATTATTACAGTTGACTACAGAGCTACAACATCAACAGTTGTGAAAGCTGCTGTCATGGCCAGACTTACCTTCATTGTAACTCCCACACACTGCTTTGAAAATGTCCTCCTCTTTGTCTATCATTGCATAGAGCTGTTTCTCGCTTCTTTAACTTATAAAAATAGTGTAATTAATAGAAAAGTGAGTCAGTCAGTATGGAGCTTCTTAACATAATTAGTTGTCATAAAGGTGCAAGCCTAGTGGTATTCTAATTAGCTCTTTGAAATCTGATGTTTGGTTCTTTTGTTGTTGTTTTTTAATCTTTCCAATTCTAGAGTCAGGCTAAGGATTGTACTATCCTAGCACTTCCATACAACCATGAGACTTCCACCCCCATTGTACCTAAAGTACAACAACCCCACATTAGGGTGGGTTTGTTCTGAATGTATTTCTTTTAAATGTGGATGCTGCATTTTTGCAGAAACCACAAATAAGTCTCCTCACACACTGAAAGATTCCAGGGCCAAATCAAGATGACTGGGTATATATATTCCTACAAATAAAAGAAGATCAAGTAGGTCATAAACTGCCCAGAGATTTCACCTGGCTCATTCTGAATTCACAGATCCACTGACCAGTCCCCTCCCCGCCAAAAAGAATACCCGGTCATCATTGAAACAACACTTTTGAAAGGCCAGTCAAATCTTACCACACTTCTAGTTCAATAGCTGCAACCCTTTCCCTGCCTTCTCTCTTTTGGAGACTGCTTTCACCATTTCCACATGTGTGGAGGCAGATCACGACAGACGGGTGAGTCACAGAGGTCATAACATTGGGCTACACCATCCACTTTGTATCACTCCCTCCTTTCCAGCCCCCTCCCCATCCTTCTTAAAGGGTGGGAGGGATAGCTCAATGGTTTGAGCATCGGCCTGCTAAACCCAGGGTTGTGAGCTCAATCCCTGAGGGGGCCGTTTAGGGATCTGGGGCAACAATTGGGGATTGGTCCTGCTTTCAGCAGGGGTTGGACTAGATGACCTCCTGAGATCCCTTCCAACCCTGGTATTCTATGACTTCTCTATTAGTTTTTAATGAGACAAGAAATAGACTCTCTCCTTCGATTAGTAGCTATAGAGCTGGTCCCAGCTCCTCACAAAGGAAGGGGGTTCTATTCAAGGTATTTCCTTGTGCCAAAGAAGGGCGGATGGTGAAGACTGATTTGGATCAAAAACTACTAAACAAATTTGTAATGTCTCAGAAGTTCAGGATGTCATCCCTGGCAGCTATAATCCCTTCACTAGAGGCAGGAGATTGGTTTTCAGCCCTCAATTTTCAAGACTCCTATTTCCACATAATGATACACCCATCTCACAGAAAATACCTATGATTTACTGTAGGCCAGGAACATTTTCAATAGAGTATTTCCCTTTGGCCTTTCCTTGGCCAAACGGTGTTTCCAACAGCTCTAGTGGTAGTGACCACTTGCCTTCATCGGGAGGTGATTTTAGTCTTCCTGGATTCTTGGATCCTGGATCTGGCTGCTCAAGGATAGATCTTCTGAAGCATCCACTAAGATGGCACTCTCTTTTTTCCAGGAACTGGGTCTTCAGCTCAACATAAGAAAATCCATTTTAACCCCGTACAGAGAATACAGTTCACAGGAGTGTACTTGCATCCATTGACAGACAGGGCATACCTTCCCACAGACAGATAGTTAACTCTATCAGATCTAGTCAGGACCATTCAAGGGAGTCTTCGAATCACAGTAAGGAACACCCTGCAACTCCTGGACCATATGGCAGTTTACACCTTTGTGAACAATCAGGGAAGATTAAGCCTCTGATTCTTCCAGAACTGGCTCAGAATGATATGTTCACTTACCAAAGACAGTTTGGACAAGCAGCTCACAGTCCCTTTTCATGTAAAGAACTCCCTAGACTGGTGAAAAGATCAACTCATTGTCAGCACATTCCTTTTGTTCTTCCAACTCCAACGATAACCATGCAAGTGATGCATCTTAACACCCTCACTGCTCAAGGCAGATGGTCACCTCCGTAAACAAGTCCCAACATTAACCTGTTGGAACTCAGGGCAGTCAGGAATACTTGCCTTCATTTCCTTGCTGTCATGAGTGCATACCCATCAGGATCATGACAATGTGGCTTGCATGTTCTATATCAACAGACGAGGGGGGCAAGATTCCTCCCTCCCCATGTGCCAAAGCAATAAAGCTGTTGAACTGATTTATAGCCCATCAGATCCAAATTTCAGCCTAACTTCCTGAGGTTCAGAACACCACAGCAGATCCTGTCAGCAGGCATTTCTCCCAGGAATACAAATGGGAACTGGACTCTAAAATTCTCCACAATATATTCCAAAATTGGGGACTTCCAGAGATGGACCTCTTCACTACCTCTGGGAACACGAAGTATCACCTGTTTTGCTCAAGAAGTGGTCTAGGCCGTCATGGTCTGGGAGATGGCTTTCTTGGATGAAAGGCTAGTCTATGGTTTCCTCCAACACCCATAATACTGAGAGTGACAAACATGATCAGACAGGACAAGGCCAAGGTTATTCTTACAATACTGACCTATCCAAGACCAGTTTGGTATCCTTTCTACTTCACCTGTGTGTCCACTCAGCAATCAGACTTCTGATTATTCCTCATCACCTCTCTCAAGACACAGGTCAGTTTCTTCATTCCAACCTAGGGATCCTTTGCTTCAGGCATGGTTCCTTGGTATTTCATGGGGTTAGAATCTACCTGCTCTGTGGAAGTACAACCAATGGTACTGGATAGTACAAAGGAGGCAACCCAGTTTACTTACCTGCAGGAGTGGAAGAGATTCAATCACTGGTATCAATGCCTCTAGCCCTCTGCTATCCCGGATTACCTGTTAGCCCTAAAGATACTGGAGTTATCGGTTAGCTGGATGAAGGTTCATTTGACTGCAGTATCAGCTTTCATTCTCTGGTAGAAGGATTTTATATATTTGTTCACCCTATGTTTTCAGGATTTATTAAGGTTTTTGGCAACCTCTCTCAAAGCCTCCATTCAAACCAATGATAAGCTCTTTGCTTAACTTCACTTCTAAAAAGGCCACCTTCATGGATATCACATCGGCCCATAGAGTCAGAGAAACAGGGCCTTGTTGGCAGACCATCCTCTTGTGGTGTTCTTCAAGGACAAGGTTTTTTTTCACCCACACCCTAAAATCTTACCTAAGGTACTATTGGATTTTTATCTTAACCTACCAATTCATCTGCTGGTGTTATTTTCCAAAACCACATATGTATAAACCCCCTTTCATACCTTTAGATGTTAGACAGGCCTAACATCTAGATAGGACCAAGCAATTTCAGAAGTCACCTAGACTGTTTGTTTCCATCACAGACAGATCCAAGGGGTCCACGATTTCTGCCCACAGACTGTCAGGTGGATCTCTGAGTGCATTGCCTCTTGTTATGATGCAGCTGGTGTTCAACGCCCACAGACGGTGACAGCACATTCTATCAGATCACAAACAGCATCCATCCACAGCATTACTCAAAAACATTCCACTATCCGAGATATACAAGGCTGCTAGCTGGGCTTCAATACACATGTTTTCTAAACACTATGCCTTGATCCACGCCATCATTTCAGATGCGGCACTTGGTAATGTGGTCCTATCTTTATGCTTACAGCACATATCTGTCTATGTAACCAGGTTATCTTATTCCAGTTACCATTTGTCCACCCTTTCATCTTTCCCTCCTACAATTTGTTACACTCGTTGCATCTCGCTTCACTTTAGATCATAAGCTCTTTGAGACGGGATCCTATTTACATGTATGAAATATTGTGTATCATGAAGAGTTTAGCACAATGGCATGCTGATTTTGATTTGGATCTTTAGGGTGCGTCTGAAATATAAATAATAATAGTCCAGATTCTCAATTTGATGTAAATTGGTGTAGCTCCATTCAAGTCTATGGACCTATGCTGTATATATCAGCTGAGCATCTGGTTCAATAATTTTATTGGATTATTTGAAAAATACCTGATGTTAAACTATTGAGAGGTTTGAAAATGCATTCATTCCAGGGACCCTTCCAAATGATAATAACTTAGAGCTCATGAACAGTAACTAAAGAGCAAATAGGTGAGAACCATTCATTTATCTAGAAGCTGAGACTTGTGTAAGAGGGAGAAATGTACCTGTTTACTGTGCCAATTTAAATCTGTGGCAGCAGCAGTTCTTTCATCAGGCAGCATTGCAGTATTTTGCAGAGAATGATTACACTTGCAGTAAATTCTCCTGTAACTATTACAATCAGAACTGTCATTCCCTTAAAATTATTTTCTTCTGTGATCAAGGACCAGTGCACTCAGACATGAGAGAGTGATGTTAGCTTGTTTTTATTGCAAGTCTGCTTTTTCTCCCAGAGGCATTAAAAAGCCAGTAAACCCCCCACAAATTCACATTCAACACACATACTTGCAGCACAACTTTGACCCACTACATTTTTAACTGCATTTTTAGTGCTTATGAAAGTTACAGTTATTATATCCCTAGCACTCTGAAGTGTTCTGTTTAACTACAGCACGGTAAAACAGAGATGGTAGCAGCCCCACTTCCCCATTGCTTTTTTTTTTTTTAACCTTGACATGGAGGGGAAAATTTTAATAGTTGTAGAATTTAGCTTTGAAAAAAATGTTCATTTTGAAAATCCTTAAATTATGTCCTACATTTTGTAGTGAAAGCAACCAGTTTTCCTTAAGTATGTTTAGAAACAGATGCAGCACAAGGCATAGGAAGTGTAATATTACAAGCAAAGACTAAATTCTGATGAGAACTGATTTACTGTCAGGTTATTCTTTTTCTATGGTAACAGAAATTAAGGTCAGATCGGAACAATAGTAATTTTAAATTACAGGAAAAAAACGTAGTATGGCAATTCATATTTAGCTGATATATCATAGAATGAGATTTGAAAACGGGAACTGTGTAGGCAACTTAGCATACACTGAAATAACTATGGCAACCACCTCGGTGCTATAAGCAGAGTTTTGCAAAACTGATTTTTGAAATTACTCAAGATGCACAGCGGAGTCTCAAGAATCCAACAAAATGGAATTAGACTGGGTTTGTGCTCAAATTTGGAAACCTTGTATTATTCAGAGCAGTGCATATGTATGTAACTCTGCAGCTCTCACTAATGATAAGGAGACTGGTATGGCTATACACATTGCCACTTTTAGAACATGTAAGTCTCATGACCAAGATTTTTTAAAAGTGACTTTGTCATTTTGGTTGCTTCACCCTTTTAGGTACCCAACCTGAGATGTCTTAAGTGTCCACCTTCTAAAAGTCAGCCCTCTTCAAGGCATCTCAAATTGGGCAAACAAAATCACTGGTCACTTCTTAAATATCTTGACCCAACTCTTTATTTAACCTCTCTGTTAACTGTACTAGTTTGGAATCCTTTTGTATGTTTATTTCTTGAGTGGAATGCCTTTACTATTAGCCCTAATAGAGAAGATGGTTTGGTCACTGTAGTGGAAAAGAATATATAATCTCTACTTTGGAGAAAATGTATTCACTTGATGTTAGTTATGTAGATAGCACCTAGTTATCACTGTCAATGCTGAATTATTGGTGTGTGTGCACATGTGCACGTGTACTAACCATAGGAGGGAAACTTTAGAATGCTATACAGCTGGGTATTTGGTGGTTTACATTAACATAAATATTTTGGAGAAATAAAGGAGTATTAACATGTGAAATAAAACTTGGAGGGCCAATCCTTGTCAAATGAGGAACAAAGGGCTTTACAAAAATTGGAGGGATAGGCTATCAAGCAGCTTATGTAATTGAATGTGGAAAAAATGTTGATTAAGACTGAGTCAAAAATTCTGAAAGGGATTGTGACCTAAACATATGCCATGTTCTCCTTTACTTACTACAGTAAAGTGACAGATATGGTAAGTTCCTGCAATATCCTGGACAAACCTTTCTGAATTAAGTTTCCATATCTTAGGAGTTCATTGTATTAAAAATGCAAATGTGTATGTATTATTGTGGAATTATAGGTGATGTCCCTGTGGAGGAGACCTGGCTAATGTAAACATTGGGAAGTGTTATGAGCTACAAAGGGCTCTTTGAAACCATGTGCTTGACAAGCAAAGTTAAGTGTCATTTCCAGGAAATACTTGGGAGGAGGGGTAGACTACTTCTCACTTCCAGGCCCAACCTTTTGGAGCTTCCTCCTGAGGAGAGCCCCACTGTCTGCTGATCACCCATTACACAACAGCATGTTTTTTTATCCAAACTGTATAAAAGAGTGTCTCACAGATTCATGGGTTTGCTTGTTCTGAGCTAACAGCTGTTATGAACTTGTCTCCACAGAAAAGTCTGTTGATGGGGTTTGAAGGACTATTCACTTGCCAGAGCCTTTGCTGGAGCTGGGGTGATCTCTGCTAAATTTATTAACATGAATAGGCTTGTTTATTATTTGCAATGTTTTATTTGCAATGCTTTTACCTTAAGAATAAATGTGCTTCCTTTGAAAGAGCTGCATGGTAACTTAACTGTGGCTAATTAGGCTGCTTATACCTTCTGAGGGAGGAAATACAGGTCCAATTGCCCTGAATTGTGAGAAGTATAACTTTTGTTGCTGTATTTACTAGAATAGTTGCTCTAGTTCTTTCAAAATAATTGATATTCATGCAATTATATTTATATCTGAGGACTGTCAGATACTGGCTTATTTGCTATGATTATTTGGTCCCCTAAACAGATTCATATTCTGCACTATGTACAATTTCATTTCATGAAATTTATGTTTCTAGTACTTATTGTTGGGAACCTTCTGCATATGAAATGATGTAGAACTATGTTAGATAACTCTGTGATGTGTGAGCTGCCCCCAGTCATTCCAATGGGATGTTCACTGTAAAAATTGATGATGGTATTTTGACAGACAGATTTTCAAATAATGTAGGGCAGAATTGTACAGCTAATGCAATAATGGTAGTATTTTTATTGTCTATTTAAATGCATCCATAGATACACAAAGGATAGAAATACAGATGATCCTAAAAGTGTCCTGAATCATTTCTCCTTCCCCCCTCCCTCCACGGAGTGATGCTGAATGCAACACTAAATTCACTAGCTGAAAAATTAGGCCCCAACCCTACAAACACTTGTGCAGTATTGACGATCTCAGGCATTTAAAAATCATGAGTCCACTCCAAAATATCATGAAATTGACATAAGTCGTGATTTAAAAAAAAAAATGTTGGTGCTTCATAACTGCCTCCTATTTTTAGGGCCTTTATTGTATACTCAGATCACATTTTCAAGCTTTGTTCCTCAACTGAGGGATCGATTTTTACAATCATGTGAATCCATGAGCTGAGGCTTTAAGAGAAACACCGAATAGGGGAAATTCATGATACAACCATGAGAGTTGGCACCCATGCTTATGCTTTTGTTTAACTTCATTCATGTGAGTAGTCTACTTAACGTCAATGAATTCCTGATCCAAAGGCCATTGACGTTAATAGGAATCTTTCCATTAATGTCAATAGGCTCTGGCTTGGGCCTCAAGGGCCAGATTTTTAAATATATGTGGGTACCTAAAGGTGCAAGTAGGGGCCTAATGGGATTTTCAAAAGCATCTCTCTTGATCTCTAGGTGCCTACATACCTTTTAAAAATCTCTTCCTTAGGCATTTTCTAGATAAGCAGTTAGAACACAGCAAGCTGGGTGAAAATCCACAGCTCACTAGTGTATCACACACTAAATGTCCCTGTGGACCCCACTACCATGCACTAAAAGTTCCCTAGTATTGATTGATGTACTCCTGTTTCAAAGCTGTGTAGATTAAAGTTCCCAAGGGAACGTTTAGTGTGCAGTAGCAGGATCCACAAAGGCAACTAGTCCCCAGCGCACAATCACAGTGTAGATTTCACCCAGCTTGCCACATATTAACTGTTCATCCAGACAAGCCCTTAGTTACTAATAAAGGACCATATTCTACGGTCAGTCTTCTTACAACATTCTGTCCTCCCATTATTATCTGTGGGAGGCCTTCAGTGGAACGAGGGTAGCACATCAACAAAGCCCTTCACCAGAAATCATAATTAAAAGTAAAGGAGTACTTGTGGCACCTTAGAGACTAACCAATTTATTTGAGCATAAGCTTTCGTGAGCTACAGCTCACTTCATCGGGTGCATACTGTGGAAAGTGTAGAAGATATTTTTACACACACAAAGCATGAAAAAATACCTCCCCCCACCCCACTCTCCTGCTAGTAATAGCTTATCTAAAGTGATCACTCTCCCTACAATGTGTATGATGATCAAGTTGGGCCACTTCCAGCACAAATCCAGGTTCTCTCCCCTCCCCCCCCTCCACAAACCCACTCTCCTGTTGGTAATAGCTTATCTAAAGTGACCACTCTCCTTACAATGTGTATGATAATCAAGGTGGGCCATTTCCAGCATAAATCCAGGGTTTAACAAGAACGTCTGGGGTGCGGGGGGGGGGGGGGGAAGGGAGGTAGGAAAAAACAAGGGGAAATAGGTTACCTTGCATAATGACTTAGCCACTCCCAGTCTCTATTCAAGCCTAAGTTAATTGTATCCAATTTGCAAATGAATTCCAATTCAACAGTTTCTCGCTGGAGTCTGGATTTGAAGTTTTTTTGTTGTAATATCGCAACTTTCATGTCTGTAATCGCGTGACCAGAGAGATTGAAGTGTTCTCCGACTGGTTTATGAATGTTATAATTCTTGACATCTGATTTGTGTCCATTTATTCTTTTACGTAGAGACTGTACAGTTTGACCAATGTACATGGCAGAGGGGCATTGCTGGCACATGATGGCATATATCACATTGGTGGATGTGCAGGTGAACGAGCCTCTGATAATGTGGCTGATGTTATTAGGCCCTGTTATGGTGTCCCCTGAATAGATATGTGGGCATTTTTTTCATGCTTTGTGTGTATAAAAAGATCTTCTACACTTTCCACAGTATGCATCCTTTTCTTTTTGCGAATACAGACTAACACGGCTGTTACTCTGAAACCCATAATTAAAAGTGTTATCTGGTCCTTTGTGCAGAATGAGTTTTAACTTGCCCACTGAAGTAAACAGTTTCTACCTATATAGTTAAAAGAACATGCATAAGCTATTTAAAGATCACAGAAGGGGAGGTGGGCCAGCTTTGAGTCTCTCATATTGCAAGCAGATGCACTGCCAACAAGCCACAGGTGTACACTAAATAAACAAGAAAATATGAGTGTGATGGTGTGATTATTATTCATCTCAAATATCTTCTTTTTCTGACTCTTCTAATTTGGTAGTTTCCGGCTGTTGAAGTCTTGCTGCTGAAATCTGCCATCAGATAATTGCATCCAAAACAAAACAGCTTTACCATTCTGAAAACTACTTCCTTTTCCAAAGGAATTTGAAACTCTCTAGACAGACAACTAAGTGAAGCCAAACATGCAAAAATAAATGAATACAAAAAATTGCAATAGAGGCTGTAGGAAAAAAATAAAGTGTAAAGTAGGTGATGCAAAAAGCAGAGCGAAAAGTGTACACATGAAAGGGCTGGAAAACAGAATTGCTATTGCCAAATAGCTCTTCCATTAAAACTTTACATTAACAATATCTATGTAAATAGATTTATATATATTTTTAAAAGCGGCACCTGTCATGTTTTCAGAGTTAGCTGAACCTCAGACCTCTTCTCTGGTCTAGTACACCCCTTTGGATCTCAGGCCCTGAGCCTTTACCTCTTCTGGGATTGAATCCTGCAATTCTCTCACTCTTAGACCAGGTCCCAGGCTACAGCACCCATTGTATCAACCATGCTTACCCCAGGTCAGTACAATGGGTGCCAGGTCAAGGCTGGTGCAGACATTGCGGAGAGCCATCAGAAAGCCCAGCAGGCCCGACTGGGGTCAGTATCTGCAATTCCTCCCTTTGGGAGGTTGTGACCAGCAGCCAGCCAGCCTTAACACCAAAGTATCGTTTAATAGTAAAAGCAGGAAGAAAGCGTAGCATAAGAGAAAAAGGAGTTTGAAAACAACCAAAGGTGCATACAGGTCTATCTTACCTAAACTCTTCGATGGTGTAAGATAATACTGGACAGCACATGGATCATTCTCACAGAAATGTTGGGCTAAGAAAAGTTGTATCCTGACAAGCAGAGGACACTAATAAGTGTCCCAAAACTCACCACTTTGCCTTTTTCATCACGATTCACTGCATTACTGTCCACACCTGGCTAACTGCAATACCTCCTGAGAATAGGGGTGCCTACTGTTGTTTGCCTGCTAGATCATACCTCATTAGGTGATAGCTTGAGATAAGACTCAAGCCCAGATTTCCTGTCACGTACACCAGCTTTAAACTGGTGTAGTGCCAATGACCTCGATGCAGTTAGTCCTAATTGGTAGAAGGAGCACCAGGAAGATCACGTGAGGGCACCCCCACTCAAGACCTTGGCATCAGCTTGACCTCCTCTTGATCTGTCACAGAAACATTTGTGAAGTACTGCATGCTCGATCAATGCAGTGCTGATTGTGACACTGACCAGGCCCTTGTCCGGGTCAAGCTCCAATTACACTCTAAAAAGATCCATCGTGCAAAACCCAAAGGCAAACCTTGTATCAACATCACTAACCTGAAGGACTCTGACACCTGTGAAAAGCTTCAATGTGCACTTTATCTTGTTTCTGAAAAATGATTCCCCTGATTCCCCTGATTTTTCCTGCTTCGAGCAGGGGGTTGGACTAGATGACCTTCTGGGGTCCCTTCCAACCCTGATATTCTATGATTCTGTGATTCTGACACCTTGTGGGAAAATTACGAGAATAAGACACTGGCTACTGCCAAAGATGTCTTTGGAACAACAAAGGAAAAACAACCTGACTGATTCACAGCCTCTGAACATCTGCTGCTCCCACTCATAGAAAAGAAAAAGCAAGCTCACCCAACTTTACTTCAACAACCAGCTGATTCCTGAACTCTTAAGTTCAAAGAGGCTAAGGCTGCAGTCCAGAAAGACACCAGAGAATGTGCCCAAAAGTATTGGCATGACTTGTGCAAAAAGATTCAGACCTGCTTTGAAAGAGGGGATCTTTGTGGTACCTGTGAAGGAATCAAAGATGCACTTGGTCCAATTTGTAAAAAGACTGCAAACATGAAGCCAAAGGATGTTACCATCTTGATTGACAGGCAAGAACAACTTGACTGATTGAATGAACATTACAAAGAACTCTACTCAGAGGATGCCATTATCTGTGATACTGCCTTAGCTGCTGTCAAGGTTCCTTCCCCACTCTGAACTCTACGGCACAGATGTGGGGACCTCCATGAAAGACCCCCTAAGCTTATTCTTACCAGCTTAGGTTAAAAACTTCCCCAAGGTACAAACTTTGCCTTGTCCTTGAACCGTATGCTGCCACCACCAAGTGTTTTAAACAAAGAACAGGGAAAAAGCCCACTTGGAGACGTCTTCCCCCAAAATATCCCCCCAAAACCTACACCCCCTTTCCTGGGGAAGGCTTGATAAGAATCCTCACCAATTTGGTACAGGTGAACACAGACCCAAACCCTTGGATCTTAAGAACAATGAAAAACCAGGTTCTTAAAAGAATTTTAATTAAAGAAAAGGTAAAAGAATCATCTCTGTAAAATCAGGATGGTAAATACCTTACAGGGTAATCAGATTCAAAACACAGAGAATCCCTCTAGGCAAAACCTTAAGTTACAAAAAGACACAAAAACAGGAATATACATTCCATGCAGCACAGCTTATTTTACCAGCCATTAAACAAAAGGAAATCTAACGAATTTCTAGCTAGATTACTTACTAACTTAACAGGAGTTGTAAGGCTGCATTCCTGATCTGTTCCCGCCAAAAGCATCACACAGACAGCCCAAACCCTTTGTGTCGTTCCCCCCCCCCATCTCCAGATTTGAAAGTATCTTGTCCCCTCATTGGTCATTTTGGGTCAGGTGCCAGCGAGGTTGTCTTAGCTTCTTAACCCTTTACAGGTGAAAGGGTTTTGCCTCTGGCCAGGAGGGATTTTATAGCACTGTATACAGAAAGGTGGTTACCCTTCCCTTTATATTTATGACAGCTGCCATTTCCCAGCTTCCAGTGATGCAGGACCTGGAACAAATACTGACTCTTGAAGATGTAGAGAATGCTATCAAAGAGATTGTTCCTTGGAAAGCAGCAGGCAACAATCAGATACCTCTGGAGCTCCTAAAGGCAGAAGAGGGAAAGCTTGCTAGTGACATCTCTGTGCTTGCTGGGAAGAAAGCTACAAACCCCAGGATCTGAAAGATGCAAATATAATTACTTTATACAAAAATAAAGGGGACAGAGCAGACTCCAAAAACTACTGGGGGATAACTCTGCTCACCATGCTTGGCAAGGTGCTTGAAAGGGTCCTGCTGAAAAGACTCCAAGTCCTCGCTGAGAGAGTTTACCCTGAGAGCCAGTGTGGGTTCATAGCTGGATGCACCATAACTGACGTGTACTTCACAATACACTTGTTGCAAGAAAAAACCTGTGAACCACAGGCACCTCTCTATGTAGCATTAGTTGATCTTCAAAATGCCTTCGACATGGTTAGCAGGAATGGCATATACAAGATACTGTCAAAAATTGTCTGTCTGCAAAAAATGCTCCCCCTGTTTAAGGAGTTCCATGAGGGAATGAAGACAACTACCCAGTATGAAAATGAAACATTGTCTGAGTTTAGCATTGATACTGGCATGAAGTAAGGCTATGTCTTAGCGCGTACTGGCTTTGGCATCTTCTTCTCTATTCTTGTTAAGTATGCTTTTGGAAACAATCAAAGATGGACAGCAACTTGTTCAAAATCAGACAATTCTAGAGCAGAAGGCATGTCACCCAGCTCACTATTCAGGATCTGCTCTTCGCAGATGACACTGCATTCCTATCTAAATTATCTGACTAACTTCAGGTCATGATGAATAAGTTCTATGTATCAAGTTCAGCATGGCAATCAGTATCAAGAAAACAGTTGTCATGTCACAGGATACCAACATTCTACCTAAAATCTACATCAATAATGAAGCTCTGAACGACGTGGATCACTTCTGCTATCTTGGCTCAACTCTAACTAGCTCACTTAGCCTTGATAGGGAACTAGATGTGAGAATCAGCAAAGCTTCTGTCACCTTTGGGAAACTTGTCTGGAACAACAAGTGTCTGGAACAACACAACCCTGAACCCTGAACACAAAGGTGTCTGTTTATCATGCTTGTATCCTCAGTATCCTCTTTTACAGTTATGAAAGCTAGGTCATGTACTCCAAGCAGGAGCAGAGGTTGAATAGCTTCCACCTTTGCTGCCTCAGAAAAATCCCTGCAGTCACTTGGCACCAATGGATCACTAACAACGAGAGAACCGACCTACAGTCTATGCAGACTATGCTGGTTGCTCACAGGCTTCGGTGGCTGGGACACGTGGATTGTATCTCTCAAGATAGCCTGCCCAAGGTTGTACTCTATGGCCAACTTAAGAACCACCCACGATGCAGAGTAAGGCCAAAGCTCAGATACAGCAACAAGGTAAAGCAAGGTCTCAAGGAATTCAGCATCCCACTGACATCTGGGAGAACTCTGCCCACAATCGCTCAGTCTGGAGAAGCCAGGTCAAGGTTGATGCAGTCATTGCAGAGAGCCATCAGAGAGCCCAGGCTCAGGCCTGCAGACGAGCCAGGAAGCAGAGAGTGCTTCAATCTCCATCTGACGAGTGGACTCATAGCCACTGTGGTAAGGTTTGCCTCTTACGCATCGCGTTCTTGTCCCACACTACTGTCAAGCACCATTGACTGACTGACTTTGTTGTGTTTCCTTTCATGTCAAGTTGTTGGGTGGCCATATATTCCCTTTATCTGGCCTACAAAGTCATCTTACACCGCAAAACGTGAAATGGTTTGATGTCCGCTCATGCAGGAGGCAGTTAAGTTCAGAAATAGTGAAATTTTAAAGAAATCATCATATTTTGTTATTAGGATTTGTTACATAAATGTTGGTTCTTGTTTGATTGGCTGATTTTATTTCGTCCAAGGCGACCAATTGCAGCTGAGCCTAGTTAGGCTCAGAGTCTTGAAAAGGGACTGGACTCCTATTTTCATGTTGAGGAAGGTTGTTGATGAGATACTAGGAGAGATTTTATAGTGTTATGGAGTTTGTTGATTGAGGGACTGGTGCTAGATGTTTTGTTGGGTGGTTATTTTGGCCGCATCAGGAAAAAAATTAACCTTTTACTAGAAACTCTTCATCCTGTTCACCCACAGCTGCCCTGGGAGCTCCCATGCCCCCCTACATTTAAAGACTCAAAATTTTGGGGGGTTTAAAGTGGCCAGTTCTCTCCTCTGGTGGCTTCTAAGGAGAAATGCCTATAATAAATATAATGGGGGTCTGTCTGTACCTGTCAGGCACATATCACTGGCAGATTTCTATGCCCTGTTGGCCTAAATGTGTGTGTATGAGAGACAGGGTTGTGCACATTCATACAGGGAGCACTCAAATGGCAGATTGAGTAGACTGAAAGAAGATCAGCTGTACATTATTAACTCTACAATTACTCAGCTCAATCTGAGTCTTCTTAGGATCTTGAAACCATTAGTACACACTGTTCATTTTCAGATTCATAACACAGGTGTATCCATAATCACTATCAAACTTGTAACCTCATACCTAGCCTATAGGCCTCTCTTGCTCTTCCTCAAGAGAAATCAATTACATCCCCTTCACACAATACACTGTCTAAAGACCTCAGCATTCACCTAAAGAATCAACATTACCTTCCCAAATATGTTTTTCTTCAAAGCTTTTTTGAGCTGCATTATTTCTAACTGTGAAGCAGAATTGTGCTCTTCCTGTCAAACCTAGATGCAGTTATTTGTTTATATGTCCTTGTTATTTTAAAAATGGTTTTATAAAAAAAAAAAAGTTTAAGTTTTTCGGGACACATTGGTAACTCTTCAACTACATAACTGAGTAAACTAATTCAAACAATAAGATATTTAACTGTTTTCTGTAATCAGATGAAAAAGCTACTACAGACAAGTTTGGGGTTTTTTTAAAATTCTTTTTAAAGTCTGTTAGAGAAAGGTTTAAAGCTTTATAGTCAATGAACAGGGACAGAGAAACAAATCTTCATTTAAAACAAACAAACAAACAGAACTTCTAAAGGAGATGCAAAGGAAAAGATTAAAGCAGTTGCTTTTGCTTGGAAGATGTTTTTACACTTTGGAATGGTTTGATATCAAATATTTTTAGCTTTGTTAACATTGTTTTTATCTTAATTAACAGTAATAGTTTTATTAGTTTATCGTATTCTCTCAAATGTTCTCATTAATAATGAAAGAATATGAAAGTGACAGTATTTAGTTACCTTACTGTTTTGTATGGGGGTTTATTATTAATTATTATTATTATTTTATTCTGTTTACTAACTTCATGAACTTCCTATTTTCAAATCTTACTTCTTTAGGTAAATGACTTTTAGATACAAAATGAGGTATATTAAATATGAAAAGAGCATCTCTTCTCAACTCAGCTTGATGAAGAAAAAATAAAACCTTTTCCTCCAGAAGAAATGAATGAGTCCAGAAGTCTAGGGGAAATAGTCTTTTGAAATTTGTTCCTTTTTTTCCCCCATCATTTGAAATGTCATGAAAAATTTTGACTGGCTCTACAACTGGTTAAAATATTGTGGGGGGGGGGAAGGAGGGGGGACATTGTGAATATTTGTTCAAAATGTTCCTGTTTATTTTTGAAATTTCTGAAATTCAAACATTTTAAAGTTTTCAACCAGCTGTAAGAATGGCAGTGAAACAACAAATCTCTTATAATTACAGGATGTTGCAATACCTATACCTACAACATATATTAAAAGTAGAGATAGGCTCCCTAAGTTAAAACATGGCAAAATATGGATCCAGCTCCACCCTCTCTCACCCTGAGAATTCCTCTGCCACAGGGTTTTTGTTTGGGCCTAATTAATATTAAAAAATATTCTTCCTGATCCTCCCCATCTTGACCCATGTAGCCAGCCATGCTGTCTGTCTCCAGTGATTCCAGCTAAAAGATCAATTACATTCCTTGTTACCAGTGTCTGAGGGCTATGCCATTCAGTATGTTAACATACACAAGAAGGGCATGGCCAAACCTGTGGGCATGCTATCTCTAGGAAATTAGTAGTTTTCATGAATTCTAATGTATTCCCCAGTACAGTATTTAGGAGGAGTTTAAAAAGATGGAGAAGAAAGAAACAGAAGATGCATCAATTTCTTAACAAAACAGCAGCAAGTGAGCTTGATTTGGTGTGCTATGTATTCATACTCAAGGCCATTCAGGACCCTGGGATCCAGTCTCAAGCATCATCACATCAGAAGATAGGTATATCAGAAATGAGGACATGCACTAGTTAAGGCACAGAGATTGAAGTGCACATACTGAAAGGGAGATGAAAAGGAGAATTGAAAAAGGGAAAGAAAATGGGGAGCAATGAATGCTAGTGAAGGTCAAGAAATTTTAATTAAAGCATATTGAGTAAAATCTATGCCTGATTCACTTCATTTAGTGGTAACTATGTTAGCAGAAAAGGCAGTCTTTGAAGCAGAGTAGAATAAGGGAAGAGAACTATGGAAATGCAGAAGCTCTGAAGTTTAGAAAGCATTATTACAGTGACCTTAAAGTGAGAAGAGGCTATTTTTATAAAGATTTGCTTGCTTGACTATTTCATTTTCTTGTTTTTCATAGTTTCCATAATAGGCACTATTACCTGATCTGCCTGGAACTGAGTGACCACATATTTTAATCATGTGTTGGGAAGTGGCGACCTGTGGTCAATTTAGGCTAGTAAAGTAGCACAGAAATGGATGGGGCTTAGCTATTGTAACTAATGTGTGATTCTCTGAGGCATTAGCCATTGTGTGCTATTGTGATCCATCTGAACTCAGGAACATTAAACAGGACTTTGCAGGAGCTTAGATATAAATTGGTCTCTGATGTCAAAGCTATTATTTATTTGTCTAGGGCCATCAAATAGTCCAGCAAGGAACTCTAGAAACAGAGCTGACTATCCACACTTGCAAAATAACAAGCAAAGCATATACATTTGTAACTCAGGTGATAAAGAACAGCATAATGAGATACATGTAATGGATGGTTTAGGACAAGATATTCAGTTCAGAGCTCAGACTGCCACAGAACTGGTAAAATGGCTTTCTGGGCTGGAGGTGGACAGATTAAATAAAATGTTAATCTGTCTAGTCACAAAAGGTCATGAAACTCCAAAGCCTTTAACTGTTCCACTCTTATAGGTTGCATTTGCATTAGTTAATTTGTCTTGTGAAATGCATAGGTGGGTGGAAACAGGCTCTTAAGATTACTTGACCATGTTTTGATAGGCAAAACAGGTGTGTTTATTTTTTCAGTTGCATTAGCTAAGCCAGTTGAATTAATGTTAGTGAAAACTTTGCTAAGATTCAGGCTAGCATATCTAAAGGTATGTGAACTGCTTGCTTTGCAGCCTAGGCTCCCCTTTTATGCCCATTGAGGCAAGACATAAATATGTAAAGGTTTAGACAGATGTGTATGGTTGATATTTTCTGTATGTGATTTCCTGTCATTCTTTTTTGTTTTGTTTTGCTTGTACTAGGCAGTATAAGAGGTCCCACTGTCAATTAAGAAACTGGGGTACAATTCCTGGCCCTATGAGAGTCAGTGGGAGTTTTGTCATTGACTTCAGTGGAGCTAGGATTTCACCCCTGGTTGTTCCCATTTTTTTCATTGGCTCAATGTGTAACTTCTGGCAGGTCACTTAACCACGCTGTGCCCTCACTTTCTCCATTTGTAAAACAGAGATGGTAATGCTGTATCCTAGCCCTGTCAGTCGATGATAAGGATTGGAATACAGGAACAGCATTTAGGGCACAGGTGTGGCCTCAACAGATGCTGCTGGCCAAAAGATTCTGAACTCAAGATCCCGGGTAAATATGTGCCAAGAGTGGAATACACATGGACAATCATTCAAAGAGGAACTAAACCTTTTATGACACACTGAAACATTCTGACATTTGACTGGATCTAGAAGTGGGTATAATATAAACAGAGAGAAGTGGATGTATTTCTGGATAGAAATAAGAAGCCTGTTCTAATTAAATTTGCAGGCCCATTTTTTCATACTGAAGGGATTTGATTAGTTTGAATAAGCACCAAAACTTTTGAATTTGGACTCTGAATATTTTGACTTGTGCCAATTCCCGGGTGTTTGCAAGCTGCAGCTTTGCTTAGGGGAAAATGGAGGTAGTTGGGATAATTAAGGGGAATTGAAAGGTTGCATCTGAATGCAAAGAAAATTGCAGTGACTAGAAAAGAGCATTAGTGACAACTAATTAACGTGACTACATTATATTATATTTGTTATGCCTGCCGTTTTAGTACGGAAGACAAGAGGCACTTACCATTATTTTAGGGGGGAAATATATGTTTCAAACTATACTACTAGATAGAATGTCATATATACCATGTTACAAAGATATTCTGAAACAATGTGTTCCCCTACAGAACCTCAACAAATGGTTTTAAACTGGAAAAGCAAAATTGAAACCAAACAAAATCTTTTAAGCTACTCATACAACTATTTATGGAAAAGTTCTATGCAAATAGATAGTTATTTTGCTTAATCAATCTGAAATGTTTCATACCATCTCTGTTTTACCGTGCTGTAGTTTAATAACTTTCCACTGACACCCTATATGACAAACTTTGTACAAGATGTGTTGCAATTGTATAACAGTGGCAATATCAATGAGACAAATAGCTGTGTTCAATCATACATCATTAATCCCTCAATGCAAAATTGATGCAAGAAGGGGTGTCCCAGACACTGCTGAATACATCCTAGGAACTTCCCATTCTTGGTCTTATATTATTACAGCTTCTAACCCAACATTATAAGTATCAGTGTATAACAGAAATGATTAATCAAAATCAGGACGGAATAAAGCAGGCCTTTTCTTTGTAAGGACCATTATGGAAATAACAGTGTTACTGAATCCCTTTACAAACTCCTGGTAATATCTGGTTAGACCAATAGTGGATTGTATCTGCTCTTGCAACATAATCCCTTCATGTTTCATATGAACTGACCAGGAGCTACTGAAAATAGCTAATTTAACCATACAGGCTCTGGCAAATGTTTGGAATCCCTTTAGCATTAACTCAATGTAAATATTAATGTTTTCTGTAGCGTATGCATTTTGGCATTTAGCCATGAAAGGCATGGCTATCTTTATTTTGATATCATATAAGTTGTTTACAATGATAGGGGATGAGAGTATAGATGTTTACCATCTCAAATATTATTTATAGTGAAGTAAATGTTTTGTCCCTAAATGTACAATATATTTGATCTTTTAAGCTACTCATACAACTATTTATGGAAAAGTTCTATGCAAATAGATAGTTATTTTGCTTAATCAATCTGAAATGTTTATTCTAGTCAGTGCTGGAATACTTTAAATGCTCTCATGATCAATTCTCTTGCTTTTTATGTGCCTTTCTAGTCTGCATTTATTTCCTCGACTAGTTTTTGTCATCTGGCTAAATAAGTCTGTTAGCGGTTTCTGATGTCTGATGAGCTCCATAGTAAGGTGTTTATAAGTTGTTCGTTTTATCATGCTCAGGGACATTCTTTAAAGTTCATAATCTAGTTCATTAAGGACTGTGAACATTCAATGAGATTTTATATACATAAAGGTACATGAACCTTTAAAAAGTATCTAGGAATTTCTAATGAATTCTTATTCATTAACTGTGAAGAATAAGTTCATGAATGGAACAATATGATAAATGTACTTGAACTTTTCTGCAGAGTTCCTGACCATTTCATTGATCATGAATAATTTAATAGCCTTTTAATTAAATTTTCATGTACTGTTCGTGAGCAAGTTCATCTTAGCCCTAACATGTACCTACAATTAAAAAAATGCTGTGAGATTTATTGCAGTATTCAAGCATTAATTCCAATGCAAGAAATATCATTAAAATTAAAATAGGACCGATAATATATCTGAAATATTTTTATTGGTTTAAATGGCAACACACCAGAGAGTCTGAATACCAACTATAATAAACTTATCTAGGACCTTTATATGTCACCCATGCTCCAAGGTGATTTATAATGTGATATTATGAATAATTTTCTGTCATAACAACCAAGCTTTTACAAGAACTAATAGTTTTTTCTATAGTTTAAGGTGCTAAAATGGGTAGTCTTGTTCATTCTTGTTAAATCTTGCAAACAATTTTCAGCACATTATTTTTGATGTTACTAACTTCACAATGAACTAAGAAAATTATATATGTATATACATATATTATAAAAGCATGCAAACTATACCTTCATCTCCAATCCATCTTCAATATTATTATGCAGGCTGACAGTAATTTGGCTTTCCCATATAATTAAAATGGGATAATTTCAATTTTTTTTTTCTAATTTCATGTGGATTTTAAATGGTGCTTGCTTTAGTTAAGCTAATTAAAAGGGAAAAATACAGATCCCTCCTTTCATGTTTGTCCATTCAAACTTTCTTGAAGGATCCCTGAAACTTTTGCCGGTTCCATAAAGCATTTCTTATTAAAAAAAAAATTGTCTTTTTCTTTCAAACTCTGCTTCATCACTGCAAGGTTATATGGGTCAGAAGGGTCATGCTGTTTTTTCATACCTATGTTCACCTGTCCCTTCTGATAACACAGATAAGATAAGTAGTTGAGAAAAGTCTCAATGTCAGAATTTTTCTAATAATTTTATAAGGCTAATGGCTGAAGGTGAATGAATTTCTGCATCAAATTACAAAATGTCACTTCTTTCATCTTTTTCACATCAAGTGCCAATAATTCTAATTGTACAGCATCCCCAGGGAATGGTTCTGGGGGCTAAGTACATTTATATAAATTGTTGTGTAATAAAAGCCCAATAATAGATTTTAAGAGCATAATTCCTTAACTGTGACCTTCTTATTCCACGTACACATGTAGTATATACTTAGAGGTGTAAATAACACCTCAGCAATGTCATTATCAGGTGGGCTTGACTGAATACGCCATGTGAGTGCTCTGACATTCAGTGCTAACAAAACTGCAAATGATGCAGTTAGTCAAATCTGCAACTTTTATAAAGTAGTTTGGAATATGACTTTCATAAAAATTAATGTTTGCTAAAATAAAGCAGGCATAGTTTGCCCAAGAACACTTACAGGTGCTTCCTAATATGTGGGACTGAACTTGATGTTTAAAAATGATTTATGCAACTAGACAGTGTAATCAGACTGTCAGTGAAATGAAACACTGGCCACAGTCATCACAGTACAGATCTTGTATGGAAGATTCAGGATGTGTGTGAGAGATAAAGTAGCTGGATGATACACAGGAGATTGCAATTTCAACAGCAATTTACCAGAAAGCTAAAAATAAAGAACCTTCCTTTCCTAGAAAAATGTAGATGTGGTTTTGCTGAAGAAAATCATAGTTTTATTTACCTAAAAGGTTAGAGAATTTGCTTCTAATTCTCAAAGAAATGTAGGGATTGGAATGTAAGTTATCCCCAAGGGCATTTCAAAAGATATCTGCAGCAATTTGATAGAATCCTTACATATTTTTTAAAGTGTAGCATAATTCTTGTCAAGTTAAATTCCTGTATTTTTCTTTTCATTAAAATCTTTCTGCCCATAGAAAGGATGCTTTATAAGGTAATCGGTACACAAGTCACATCCATCATGCTGAGTGGGAAAAATGGGGGATGGTCAGGAGCACAAAGACTGAGTGAAAAAAGTGTTATGAAAAAATCAGACCACAAAAATGTGTGTTAAAATAGTGTAATTTTTGTGTTCTTCTGACAGTGTCTGTGTCTTAACTCCTATGTAAAAAACATGTCAGTAACCATTTAGACAAGTAAAATATTGACTTTCATAAAGGGATATAACTGGAAATACTCCTTTTGCTTCTAAATTATCTTTTGGGTTTTGAGAGTGGACAGTATGTTGCAGATTTTCTGCCAAGTTCAGCTTGCTGCAACAACAGGGCAGTTTCCAATGAAATTCATTATCATACCTATAAAAAGATGCAGAGTCATTAATGAACATCATCTAATACACAGAAAGAAGGAAATGTGATTTGGCCAGCAAGCTCTGCAGATGCCTTTCATAGCCCAGTAATTACAACACTGGCAGCTAAGAGAGGAGTGCAAGCCAAGAAGGAAGTGGAGACACTACTTAAGGAATTAACAGCAAATTCAAATGTTACTGCTTGAATGATATTTCCTGGAGCCTGACACTTGCCATTAAATGTTTACTTGAAAGCTTAGGGAAGTACTGAAAGAAGATGGAAGGGCACAGCATGAAGTGCCATTACTATTAAGGAAAGGAGCAATTGGGAGGATTATCATTTCAATATAGTGCTGCAAATGTATACATACATCATCTAGATTTCTTACAGACTAACATTAAATCTACCTTTATTCAAACCCATTAACAAGGACTAAAGATGACTAAAGACAAAAAAATGAAGTAGTGTGTTTGGTCACAGGATTACTGTGATAGCAGATTTTGACAGCAATGACTATGTACTACGGTGTATGCTCAGTCAGTAAGTTTAACTTAAATATTTGTACACAAATGGCTAAATAGATGCCAAACTACAGTAAAAGCTTTATTATCCGGCATGTTGGGGGAATGGTGGGTTCCAGTAAGTAAAAAATTCCAGTTAACTAAGAGAGAGACAGTTTGGGTGCGGGATGGGGCTCAGGGCTGGGGATTGGGGTGGAAGAGGGGGTCTGGAGCAAGGATTCTGGGAGGGAGTTTGGGTGCGGGAGGGGCCTCGTGGCAGGGGGTTGGGGCGTGAGAGGAGGTGTGGGGTTCTGTATCCAGCGGCGCTTACCTTGCGCAACTCCCAATAAGTGGTGACATGTCCCTGCTGCTTCGAGGTGGAGGTGCAGCTAGGTGACCTCACTCCCTGGAAAAATCATGGAGCAGATCCTCAAGGAATCAATTCAGAAGCACTTAGAGGAGAGGAAATTGATGAGGTACAGTCAGCATGGATTCACCAAGGGCAACTCATGGCTGACTAACCTAATTGCCTTCCATGACAAGATAACTGGCTCTGTGGATGAGGGGAAAACAGTGGACGTGTTATTCCTTGACTTTAGCAAAGTTTTTGATATGGTCTCCCACAGTATTCTTGCCAGCAAGTTACAGAAGTGTGGGCTGGATGAATGGACTATAAGGTGGATAGAAAGCTGGCCTCTCTATCCAACAGGCTCAACGGGTAGTGATCAATTTTCTCCATGTCTAGTCGGCAGCCGGTATCAAGTGGAGTGCCCTGAGGGTCGGTCCTGGGGCCGGTTTTGTTCAATATCTCCATTAACGATCTGGAGGATGGTGTGGATTGCACCCTCAGCAAGTTTTCAGATTACACTAAACTGGGAGGAGTGATAGATACATTGGAAGGTAGGGATAGGATACAGAGGAACCTAGACAAATTAGAGGATTGGGCCAAAAGAAATCTGATGAGGTTCAACAAGGACAAGTGCAGAGTCCTGCACTTAGGATGGAAGAATCCCATGCACTGCTACAGACTAGGGACCGAGCGTCGTGGCAGCAGTTCTGCAGAAAAGGACCTAGGAGTTACAGTGGACGAGAAGCTGGATATGAGTCAACAGTGTGCCCTTGTTGCCAAGAAGTCTAATGGCATTTTGCGCTGTATAAGTAGGGGCATTGCCAGCAGATCAAGGTGATTGTTCCCTTCTATTCAACATTGGTAAGGCCTCAACTGGAGTACTGTGTCCTGTTTTGGGCTACACGCTACAAGAAGGATGTGGAAAAATTGGAAAGCGTCCAGCAGAGGGCAACAAAAATGATTAGGGAACTGGAACACATGACTTCTGAGGAGAGGCTCAGGGAACTGGGATTGTTTAGTCTGCAGAAGAGAAGAATGAGGGGGGGATTTGATAGCTACTTTCAACTACCTGAAAGGGGGTTGCAAAGAAAATGGATCTAGACTGTTCTCAGTGGTAGCAGATGACAGAACATGGAGTAATGGTCTCAAGTTGCAGTTTCACTAGGACAATGGTGAAGCACTGGAATGGGTTACCTAGGGAGTTGGTGGAATCTCCTTCCTTAGAGGTTTTAAAGGCCTGGCTGGGATGGTTTAGTTGGGGATTGGTCCTGCTTTGAGCAGGGGTTGGACTCCTGAGGTCCCTTCCAACCCTGATATTCTATGATTCTATGACTCTGCCTACTGCCCCTGCCCCACCCCAAGTGCTGGCTCCATAGCTCCCATTGGCAGGGAACCCTGCAGGTGCCACCCTCACAGCAGCAGGGACATGTTGCTGCTTGTGGGTGCTGCCCATTTCCAGCACCCTGCACCCCCTCCCATGCCTCAACCCCTGGCCCAAGCCCCCCGCTCGCACCCAAACTGCATCCCAGAGCCCACGCCCCATACCTCCTTCTACACTCCAAACCCCTTGTGGTCATTCCTCTGCCTAGGAGTAGCAGGGACAAGTCTGGGGAGCCACATGGTAGGGAGCCTGCCAGCCCCGTGCCAACCAAACTATAAACTGGACTTTCAACGAAGATCAGAAATGCCAGTTTATAGAGTTTTCCGGTTAGTAAAGAGCCAGATAACATCCGATGAAAGTGCCAGATAACATCCAATGAAGTGAGCTGTAGCTCATGAAAGCTTATGCTCAAATAAATTGGTTAGTCTCTAAGGTGCCACAAGTACTCCTTTTCTTTTTGCGAATACAGACTAACACGGCTGCTACTCTGAAACCATAGATTTTACTGTATTTTCCCATTTAAAAGTTTCCCAACTAATGAATAAAACCAGTAGCAACTGTAATTTGATTGCATACAAAATGTTCAACTTTGCATTCATCACCAAGAATTGGATCAGTGACTGGAGTGAGCTGTGCTGACACTGACCAGCAATTTCCTAATTTATGTGCAGGGTATCTATATAACATGATAAGAGAAAGATGAGAAATGCATCAACAGTTTGGTAGATTAGATAGATTGGTTGATTTGCTTGGTTGGAAATGTATTAATGCTTCTGACTCCCGCATTGAAAACTCAAAGTTAAGTTCTTTTAGAGAATGCCAGTGGACATGTTAAATAGAAGGTAATTATTGGAAATTATTGGGGGGATTTCAGTCGTCCCTAGTGAGGTCAAATATGTTTTACTGTTTCTCTCTATTGGATTCAGATGATACTGGAGGTACTTATCAATTCAGTGGTCTGTGGTAATTGTTCTATGCACTCTTAGAGCACTGAGAAATTGTAACTATTTTTTTTAAAAGTAATAAAGACATGAATCACTGAATGTTCATAAGAAACTTCATTATCCCTGTGCATGAGTAGGTCTACAGGAGGGAAGATCTTTGGTCCGTGGGTGAAGACTTTAAAATCTCCAATTATTTGTATTTTAAAAAAATTGTCTGTACTGTGACACATTTCAGACAGCTGATCAACACAGTTGGTGATATTTTCATATTCTGTCTCTAAAATAAACCATTTTACTTAATGAGACAATTCTCCCCTTTGATAGACACTGTGGATGTTGTCTAGGCCTATATGGCAACTGAGGCATTTAGTTCACAAACAGAACCTCACCGTTCTATTTGCTTGGGTCAGCAGAGACCCATCATCATCCAGGTTGGCTTAGAGAGTTGTGAGGAAGATAACTAAATCCTGCCTCAGTGCAGGGGACTGGACAAGATGACCTACTGATGTCCTTTCCAGTCCCACATTTTTATGATTCTATGGCTACTTCCCCATGGGGGCTCAGGTTTGTTGAACCCAAACCTCTATCTACAGATATCTCCACACCCCATTCTATCAACCTTACCGTTTATGTGTTTGGATGATGGAAGGTGGCTAGTATTTAGGCCTTCTGATATTTTTGGAGCCAGTTGACCTCTCCCACACTTCACTTAGGTGGTCAGGGACTGACAGATTGTCATTCTTTCCAGGGGACTCCAGTAAGGAACACTGCCTTCTCCAGAGTTTAGACTTCCAAAAACAGAGCAATTGTCCCTTCCCTCCATAACCAGTGCAGCTGGAACAGAGAAAATACAGATATGCCATATTTTTCATCTATGTCCTACACTCGTGGCACCTGGAAGTCTTCATTTTCAAATGCACAGGCCTCTATCACTTTAGCTAAAGAAGAACTACAGCACCTAGTAATAGGATTAATAGAGAAGATATGCTCTAGTAAACCTTCAGTAAGCCAGAAAATGCATGAGCAAGTTTAATGTTCTATCTAATATTGGGTAATATATTATACCCCAGTTAGGCAAAGCAGAAAATTTCAGTATCTAATGTAGTTGAAGCCAGATAACAGATAAATTTGAGTGACTCACTTCAACACTCATTGTTGAAGTCAATTAGAATTGTGCCTGAAATCTGCTGGACTGGACTCTTAATATTCTAGGGTGGCTAACTACGTAGCACTTGAACATTTACTGTGTTTCTTCATTGCCAATAAATAAACCCTAAGGTTCTTAATAATGATAAGTATGGCAAACTTTTTAAAGCAATCATATTATTTTTCTTGGACAAGGAGCATTTCTAGCTCTATGTAGACATCTTACAAATTTTCTGTTCTTGATTAGGAGAATGGCATCAGGGGCATAAAGTATTCTTCAACAGCAGAAATAAGACAAAAATGTTCTTTACATTACAAGCACGCATATACCTTACATTATTTATTGTGGTAACCAAAGCATTCCATTATGTTAGATCAAATATTTGTATATGCTCCTGCCTATCTTGGCAAATCAAGAGTGTCACCTTTAGTACAATTAAGGTGAAAGAACCACTGAGCAAAGCTGAATGTTGTAACTGTGCAACTGTAAGGATATGGGAGGTGACATTCAATCTTCAATCGATATAGAGAAGTGTATATTAATATTTCATAAATCTTTGTGGTTGTAAAATTTTGGATACGTTTCAATAACTTTTTTCTCATTAATTTTTTCCAGTGCACACCACAGAAAGACCCTGATTAGTCTAGCTAGAATGATTCATAAGCAATTTAAGAAGGTTTATTAAACGTCTCTGATTTTTCACATAAAGACATAATGCAAACTAAAATATATAGTGTAATTTACTGGACAATGTTTTTTCCAGGAAAATGTTGACGGTGATATTTAAAGGTGCCATACCAAATTATTATTATTTACACTATAGTATAAAATTCCCATCAAGCATGCAAATAAAAGATAAGCAGTACAATAAATCACAATACTTAGGATATATTTTCTTCTGAGCTCTTTAGCAGTAGCTATCATATTGTTAATATTAAGGATTTTCTGTCTACTTCCAGCCATTATTGTAGCTAAACTAGCTTATACTGTTGACAATTTAGCACATTCTAGGGATAAGATAAATGAATATAGGTGTGCTGAGTTTATAAAGCAGAGAAAGCAATATTCATCTGACAGATATTTCATTTGCCCAGACAGAATTATGCCTGGTTGGTGCTTCTTGGGTGCATTCATCCTGTAAACCATGTTAGGAAGTTAGGAGAAGTGAGGTGTCCCAGTGTTGGACTTATGGAAATCTTCTGATGCCAGAAACTGATTCTCGTTAGGCTCAGTGTGTCCTGGGCTTTCTCACTCCCAGTATGTTAACACGTCAATTAAGAAGAGAGGAACATTTCTTTGTCCACTTGTAAGCCAGGTAGAATGGGCTGTTGGAAAGGCTCCTGACCCTGTTGTTACCAGGAGGCAGATCTTCAGCTGGTGTAAATAGCTCCATTGACTTCAATGGTCTTTCTTTCCTAGTTTAATTTTCAGAGTAAGGTAGTTTATTTCTATGGAACTGTAACAGTTTACATCAGCTGAATTCCTGGCTCCTGGATTTTTGATGAGCAAAGCAGCTAGCCACACAAAAACCGCAGGGATTAGAGCATTAGTAAAAATATAGATTGCCGTCCTGTCACTTCTGAGTAAATGAGGAAACCAGGTTAATTGGATAAAGGTTTACATGGAGAAGGACTGATAGTCTATTGGGAGTGGAGTGCGGGGAGCACTGAGAGTTGGGAATCCTTAATATGAGTATAATATGAATATAATACAAATCCAGTAGTCAGCCCAGTTGACCATCACTAGCTCCTTATTGTTTCATATAACAATTTCCATACCTTCTGAAGCTAATGTGGAGTCTACAATAAAAGCTCACATTCTCATATCTTGGACCTATAGAACAAGAGGCTGCCATACTACAACTCTTCTCTGTTTTTCACCATCTTAATATGAAAATTAAACTTTGAAAGACAAATAGACTAGTTGAGAGAGACATGTAAAGAAATATAAAATCGAGGAACATGATCTATTTTTTCTAAAGTATTTCCTTTCATAAAGTTAAACCACTTAAAATAAGGCTGTAGTTTGCATAAAATAAGCTTTAATTTCTAGAAATTGTCCTCCCCCCCCCTTTACTCACTTAAACTACTTTAAAAGCCAAACATACAATTTGAGGCACAGGTAAAAGGGACAGGAATAATTTTAATGTGATGCTCTAATAACTATTGTGTCTTCCTTTTCCATACTGAAGTATTCCCATTAAGCATGGGAGTTCGGAACATCTGTTGAAAGGACTGAGGAGTGAAGGGAAGGAAGCAAGAGACAGAGTGAAGTTACAGAGCCTCCACAAGGAGACCTTGGCCCCCTTCTCTCAGAGGAACCCAGTTTTGAAGACAAATGTACAACAAACTAATGTTTAGGCCCTGATTCAACAAAGCACTCAAGTACATTTATCTTCAAGAGCATGAGAAAATGGATCCCAATTAAGCAAAGCACTTAAGCACATGCATAAATCCCATTGAGTTCAATGAGACTTCAATACATGATAAAAGTTAAGCACATACTTGAGTGCTTTGCTGAATTAGGGCATAAATCTCTTGGTTGTTCTACATGTGACAAATCTCAAATTTTTAAATACAGAAAAAAATAGTCTGTCAAAATTATCTCCATGGGTGCCAGTTTTCTGCACATACAGCACAGCCACTGGGTAATTATCACTAGAAGCATATTTTTTTAAGTTCAGGAATCGATATATAACAAATAGGAATGCCATTTACCATTAAAATTTCACAAAAGAAAAATAGCTGTCCATTATTCCAAAGACTAATCTACTCCAATGTCTTCATCTGTTTCATAAAATATAGACGTAATATTTACATTTCCCTTAAGATTAATGCTATAATTTAAAATATTTTATAATGATATGAATAGGAGAAACATTTTTAGCGGAAGGAACTGTAAACTGTCAGATTATAGCTCGACAATGGTATCATTAAAATGATTAATGAATCAATCAAAATAGTGTATAATCAATTTTTGACACCTGTTTTTGATATGAATTAGATTATAAGAGTCTCAGAACAAAAACTGTGCACTCTGTATGCTGTTATCAGAAATTTCCACATCTTGTTATCTGCACATAATTGCTTTTCAAAGATAATTTCTCTCTTTGGATAGTGCTGAAAGATGGCAAAAGATTAACCCTTTCCTTTTCCTTTACCTCCTTTTATAAAAATTAAATAATAATGAAAACAGAGCTCAACATAACACTAAAAACTTACATCTCTTTAATCCCCTGTGAATATACTGTAAAACAAATGGTCTCCCAGACAGCCCTTTGTAACTTGTTCATTAGAAAGAGGCTGCTGCACATCAAAGAGAAAATGAAATTTTAAAAACTCTAGACATGCTTAAACTGAACTGCTAATGTAGTTTTTATAGACCACATCTGGAGTACCGCACATTAGATGAATAAGTATATTTATTATACAAATTTTAGCACAAATGTAGCCCTTTATTTTCTGTTCTGATAGTATTCACAGAGAGATCAAAATGTTCAGGAATATGTTCATTAAACCTATGTAAAACTATGTGCAGTTTATAAACTGTTCTGAGAGTACTAGTTCAAATATTCAGTATCTACAGTTCAAAAATCAAGATGCTTATCAGCTATAAAAATGCATGAAAAGTTTGTGTTCTCAGATTACTGTAACTCTGGATGAGTGTAAAATCAGATTTCCAATGCAAACAGATTTCTAATGCAAATCATTATGATTTCAAAATTAGCTGTCCACCAGAATTCACTAATATTCCTGCCAGTAAACTTTTCTGATAGCATATTGTGGAAACAACAACTACTCCAACCCAACAAAAAGCGAGATGAGAAGACTTGTCTTGAAAGCTTGTCTCTCTCAGGAACAGAATTTGGGCCAATAAAAGATATTACTTCACCCATCTTGTCTCTCTAATGAGAGGACTTGAACATAAGTGTAATTTACTTCAAAAATATAAATGAATGTTCAGAAATAATGGTATTGTGATGGGGCATGCACCTCCACACAGGGTACGTCTACACTGCAATTAAAACCCCACACTGGCCCATGCCAGCTGACTCAGATAGGCAGGGCTCAGGCTAACGGGCTGTTTAATTGCAGTGTAAATGGTTGGGCTCAGGCTGGGAGCTGGGCTCTAGGAACCCACAGGTTGGGAGGGTCCCAGAGCTTGGGCTACAGCCTGGGCCTGAACAGCTACACCACAGTTAAATAACCTGTTAGCCACTGAGCGCTGGGAGTCCAAGTCAGTTGGTATGGGTCAGCCATGTGTATCTAATTGCAGGATAGATGTACCCTGAAAGAGTTAATATGGGCTTCTTAGGCCAGTTATGCTACCCAGCTTCATCTGATAGTTAGTGATGAAGTCAAGCTGGAGAATTAGTTAGGTGAGTGGTATAAACACAGGAAGTTGAGGGCAAAGGGGCCCAGAGGAGAATTTTTCAGGTCCTTTCTGGGAGTAGAGTGTCAAAGACTGGTATGTTAGAGAGGAATCCTAGGAGGAGAGAAAGCCTCTGGATCCTCTTCTGCCTAGAGAAGTCTGGCTAGGCACACAGAGAAGCTATAGGAGTAGAGCAGTAAGATCTGCTGGGAAGCTCTGACCAAAGGGCAGGGAGTAGAGTTCTAGGGAGATATCCCTGAGTTGCATTCAAACAGGGAATAGATCCCACGGAAAGCTGGGTCTGTAAGGTGAAGCTCAAGGAGGGTAGAAATGGGCTTTTGTGTTTTCTAGCTTGGGTGTTTGTTAGGGGATTTCAGAGAAGTGTGCTGGTCCTGTTTAGAAGGGTCAGGCTAGAGAAGTTGTGGGGAAGGTAGCCTGAGAAAGGCTGGGTAGGAAGAAGTCTAGAAATGCAGCAGCTAGGAGTTATGCAAAGCAGATCTTGGCTGCTGATTATGGGGTCCCTATGTTAGAGCCTGGTATAGTGGAAGGCCCTGGGTTCCCTTTCCAGCTATTGGGGAAGTTGGTATGGAGCCCCCCACAATGTAGAGGGAAAGGACCTTCAAAGTCCTGGACTAAGAAGGTTAAAGGGCCATGGGGCTCAGTTGGGGGTCAGATTTTCCTTTTGTCAGAACATTGGACTGTCTTCTGTTGCTCTGGAAGGGGTGGACAAAATCATGACCTGGATGAGTCATAGGAAGAGGGGAGCCACCACAGGACCCTGGGGTGCCAGATGAGGAGACAACTGCTATGCCCAGCCACAAGGAGACTCTAGTGGTGAGGCCACACTTTCACTGGTATGTAGTCCTCTATCTAGCTGTAGTGAATCACTTTTAAGATGCTAATTATTTTTGATATTCTAACTAGCTGCTGCACTGTGTCTTTAAGTTGGTTTGTTTTTTTCCTGTTGGGCTGATAGTAATTCAATGTGTTTACTTCTCAAAACAATTCTAAAATTATATATAGTAAATGCATGAGGCATGCTACAATTACTGCCCATAATAGTTTCCTGTCTCTTGGCAATACTTGCAAAGGAGAAATAAGTGTGAATAGCCTAATGCTTATCTATCTCTGAAAGGACAAATCTGAAAAACACTGTAAATTGTCATGTCTGTTTTGATTACATATAGTTACATTCCATTGTAACTTTTTAAAATAAACCCTCATTACTTGTAACCACCCAAGTGGAATCTACATGTTTATAATAAGAATAATTTGACCATCACCTGTGTCAAGAAGGTCTTGTTTATTTTACCCTGTTCTTTGATGTGTTAGCCACCCTTTCCTAAGAGGCTTTGTTAAAGGTTTTGGGGACATAACCTTTACTCAAGTACTTGAACAGTGTCAAAATGTAGACTACTCAATTGAATTTTTCATTTTATTATGGTCTACCTTATGAATGTTGGACAACATTTTTCTTGCTAAAGGAGTACCTGCATACAGTTTGTTAGCTTTTATTTTGCATTGATGAAAGCAGACATGGACAGAATTAGAATTTTCAAATTGTAGCAAAGAGGTTATTGTAGGTCAGAACTCCATTATCTTCATGTTATATTAGTTGATATTTACAATAATGTTTGTCTTCAAAACTTCTGAAAAATACCCTTCTGATCTCCATTCATCCTACTCATTTGTTTATCCATCTATTTTATTTAGAGACTATGGATAGGGGGAAAAAGAATGGAAGTGATCTTGCTCTAAGTTTATCCTAATTACTTGAATGATATTTCTTAGATATTTTGAATGTAATGGTGGTTATTTCTTTGTGAATATACTGAAGTCTAATTACTAGTTAGAATTAGAATAGGAAATGCAGCCTATGGAAGGCCTGCAATGTAGTGGAACTGGTGTGGCTCTACCATGCAGGGAGGTGACAGGATGTGGGGCTTCCACGGGGCCACAACTTCAAGTGTTCTGGTATTCACTTCTTCAGGAGCTCCCTGTCTCTCTCAGCACAGAGGCATGTTCGGGGATTAGGCAGATTCATAACTACACACAGGGTATGTCTATACTTACACCCATACTTGAGTACTGTATCTTGTAATACTCCTGAGTGCTTCCCAGATCAATGCCAAAGAGCTCACATGTGCAGTGGTGGATATGGGTGTAATACTGTGTAGACACACATACACATGTCCACACTGCTGCTGTAGGTTTGTGACACTGGAGCTACCATTTCAGGGGTGGTATCCCAGGGTTCTGTGTACTACAGGGAGACACGCTCTAGGACCTGCTTTGCTGTGTGTTGTGGTACTGTCTCCCACCTTCACACTCTTGATGATGGTAATTCCTGATCATGTTGTTCCACCCAGTTTTGCAAGGAATACCAGGAGGAAGACATGGAACAAGTAGATCATCTGATTCTGCTCCTGCCATTATTGTGTGACAAATGGCTATACAGTGGAGTGGGTGCTTGGTGAGATGATGGATGGAAGTTGGGTATCTTCTGACACATTGACCCTCTAGGTCAGATCTCGTCAATGACTATTCATTCAGTTCACATTATATGCGTGCATGAATGCCAATATTGCCACACTTTATCCTTTTGTTGACTGTTTCTGGTGCTGTTAGAACCAGCATGTCATGGTGGGATCATGTTTTGGAAACCTGGGATGGTCAACACTGGCTTCAGAATGAGGAAACAGACCTTCATGGCAGTGTATAGGTAGCTTTACCAAGACTCCAATGCCATGAAAAGCTGAATCGGTATCGCTTTCCTGAATCAAGTGGGTCGCTATTGCCCCATGGAAGCTGGCTACACCAGAGAGCTATAGGTCTGTTGCAAACCCCTTTGTGGTTGAAAAGCTATCTATCGGGGTCATGGGTTTGCTGGTTTGTGGCAGTTAATGCTGTGGTTTAACCACTGGTGGTTGCTATAAGAAAAATTCTAAAAATAGCAGCTGGATTTCAGAGGATGGGGTTTCCAAAGGGCAGTGACATTTTGAGTTAATTTGAAAATGACACTTCATTATCAAACTTAGCTTTATTTTTTTTAAATAAAACATCCAACAATGAAAACACACAACCAATTTTAAGGTTAAACAAAACACTTCATTTGACTCCAGATGACCTCTTTTTGTTTTTTGTTTTTTTTGGTTCAAACTGATTGTGCTGTTTTTGATTCAGCATGTGTACACACTAATTTGCTCCACTCTAGAAAGGAATTGACTAGAGGTGAACACAAAATTCCACTGAGCTGGATTGGTGTGACATTAGATTTAAGGGATTTTGTTAAACCGGGTCAGTTGGCATACTCTGAAATGGTCCACTGATTGGACATACCATTCCTGGAATTCTTTGCCATTTTGGTGGCAGTGACTGTTTGAGGACAAGCATTTACAAATAAGTGTGTAATTCTAGAGGGACAACTTGGTGGTACATTTATTCAATAGCCAGTCCTCCATCCTGAGAGATCTGAAGGCATTTGTCATGCCATAGTTAACATAACATGTGTGTTACTGCTAAATATATACCCAGGATTAAAGATTACAGTTGGACAGATTTTGACTTGGTGCCAGCAGTCAATAAGGAGCCCAAACAAATGCTGGTGGCCTTATGAAACCATGGCTCATGACTGCTCTTGGACTAGTGCAGTAATCAGGAGTGAAGAGATCAGTAGAAATATCTAGGATTATGTTGGGGGTGGGGAGGAATTAAGGCATTTAATGCAGTTTCAGATGAGGCTGGGTCTGCCTAGGATTTGGCCCATCTCTGAAGAGCAGGTATTTAGTATCTGGTGTCATTGCACCATAAGCTAGCATCAACCACCATTCCTGGTCACTTATCCCACTATAAAATGTGATGCCTGATAAAAGTTACCTAGATCCTTTTGGTGGGATTTTTAGATTGGAGACTGCTAGATGATTGGTTTCTAGCCAAAGGCCCTGAGGAAGGTCCCCAACAACCTATGACTATTCAGATTCTTAAGGATCTGGTGCAAGTTCTTGGCCAGATACGCCAATGTGACCAGCAGGTAGCCTCTTTAAAGGCTACATTCCTGGTGGCTTTATTTGGGGTGGGGAAAGGGAGCATTTAGAGCTGGTGAACTGATGCCTGGGTTAGCAAGGGATATTTCAGGCAGGCCTATAGGATTAAGGAGTTTACACTGCGGTGAATGATTGGTCATCTTGAGCCTGTGGTTGACAAAGCAGATTGGGGAGTGCAAGGTGAGTCCCTAGAGCTACAAGAGGGTAGCAAGGCAGATTTCCCAGGCAGGTCATTAAGGCTTTATATAGTAGCAAGCTGGTTGGAGATGAGTCCCATCACAAAACCCCAGATTGTGGCAGTTTTAAGAGGGATTTATTGACTCCAATGGTGTGAGTGACTGTGCTATTGATCCAATTTCATGACTGACCAAACTGGTAAGCTGGCATGTGGATCTGCGGACAGTGTTGTCCACTGGGCCTGCAGGCAGCCAGTTGCCCCAGGGGTTTGGAGCTCGGCCTCAATAGTAAGACCGACCTGAGTTGGCCTGGAAGGAGAAGTTTGCTGTGAGACCAGCTGATGTTTCTTGCACTCTATGGCAGCTGCTGCCACTCTATTTGCTTGAATGAAATCAGATTTGGATTTTGTGACTGAGTTGATTTTAATCATTGGGCAAAGAGATCTTGGACAGGTACATGACTTTCCAAGAGGGGGATCGGAGGAGTAGAACCCAGGTCTGCAAGGTATTGGATGATTGCTTCTAGGCCACAACCTGGTAGCTATGGTAGAGCCAAGATCAATATACTAGAAGACCAAGCACTGTAGGAAATGCTGCCTCTGGTCCAGGCACACTATTTAAGCATGTAGGGAGTTCCAGGAAGTTGTGTGTATGGTACCTGGCCTGCTGCTGCAACAGACTCTACTCAGTTCTTCAGCTCTTATCTTTTCTTGATTCCTGATCCCTGAGTCCAACTATATGACTAGACTCCTGGATCATGACTTTGGTTCAGAGCTTTGGCTTGGCTCCAGGTTTCTGTCTCTGACGCATGTCTCCCTACTCCTGCTCTGACCACTAGTGCTTACTCCTGGTCCTACCATTAGCTCAGACTGCCCACATCCCAGTGGTGACAGGTGACTATAAACTGTTCTAAAATGCTGTAGTAAAGGGTGTGGGAGGGAGTTAAGTTTCCTTGATTTGACAAGGCCAGACTCCTGAGTTGGGAGGTGTCAAGGTTCCTTCCACACTCTGAGCTCTAGGGTACAGATGTGGGGACCTGCAGGAAAGATCCCCTAAGCTTATTCTTACCAGCTTAGGTTAAAAACTTCCTCAAGGTACAGACTTTGCCTTGTTCTTGAACAGTGTGCTGCCACCACCAAGTGTGTTAAACAAAGAACAGGGAAAGAGACCACTTGGAGACATCTTCCCCCAAAATATCTCTTCCCCACCCACCAAGCCCTACACCCCCTTTCCTGGGGAAGGCTTGATGATCCTCACCGATTGGTACAGGTGAACACAGACCCAAACCCTGGGACCTTAAGAACAATGAAAAATCAATCAGGTTCTTAAGAAGAATTTTAATTAAAGAAAAGGTAAAAGAATCATCTCTGTAAAATCAGGATGGTAAATATTTTACAGGGTAATCAGATTCAAAACATAGAGAATCCCTCTAGGCAAAACCTTAAGTTACAAAAAGACACAAAAACAGGAATATACATTCCCTCCAGCACAGATTTTACAAGCCATTAAATGAAAGGAAATCTAACGCATTTCTAGCTAGATTACTTACTAACTTTACAGGAGTTGTAAGGCTTACATTCCTGATCTGTTCCTAGCAAAAGCATCACACAGACAGCCCAAACCCTTTGTTTCCTCTCCCCCACCCCAGATTTGAAAGCATCTTGTTCCCTTCGCCATTTTGAGTCAGGTGCCAGCGGGGTTACCTTAGCTTCTTAACCCTTTACAGGTTAAAGGATTTTGCCTCTGGCCAGGAGGGATTTTATAGCACTGTATACAGAAAGGTGGTTACCCTTCCCTTTATATTTGACAGGAGGTCACTAAATCTGCACACAAACAGGGAGGCTTGCTAATTACCCAAGTTAGGGGTATACTTCAACTGGGGAGCAGATGTTGGTTAACACTTCCCTCCCTGTCAGGGAACCTGGCTGGGAGCCTTCTGGAGTAGGAGGCAGTCAAGCTAACTGCTGTTTCCTCCTTGTGGTAGGTGTCCAGTGTAGGTACTCATTTCATATGTAAGTGGGGGAACAGTCCCACTATTGTGGGGAACTTTCCTGGCTTCTGCACTACCCCAGTGAAGTGGGCTAGCGAAAGGATCTGAGTCATCGCTCCCACTTCCTTTACCCAGAAGCCTCCCTGCTATTGAGGACTCCCCTTCCACTCTCCTGTTTGGCAGAGTCCTCGTAACCCCAACAAGACTGGGCTCAGGATTCCTGGGGGCTTGACCCCCAACCCTGCTGTGGTCACCTAAGACAGGGGCTAGGGTGTCCCCACTCTGGGGTACTCTCTCTACACTGGGCACTTCTCTGACCCACTGATCATTACATACAATTTAAAGCAAATGCAAATTATTTAATCAACAATTTTAAAAAAGAATAAGGAAAAATAGGAAAGGTTAAAGGAAACACATCAACCCGCTCTGTGGCAGGGAACAACACAAACAGTGTCTCTGGAATGTCAGGGCAGTTCATAGTCTGTTACTTGCAAGTCCCAGGCCTCCTTCTCCGGCCCTGGCTGTGCTGCAGGGATGCTGTGGGTTGGACGCTCACTCTGGTGGTGGCCACACTGTCACGCTCTAGGTGGCAGGGTCTTTCTTCCCAGCGTTGCCCCCGCCCTGTCAGGGTTACCAATCCCCCTCCGAGTCTGGCCTGCAGAGCCTCCTGGCTGAGGCATCTCCCTGTGCTGGGCCCACTGCCCAGGGTCCCCCTTAGCTCTCCCCAGTTGCTCATGACACCCAGCCCCGGACTGCTCCAGCCCCAGCTCCAGCTCTACTCTGCCTCAGCACTGCTGCTGCTCTGCCTCCAGCTCCCTGGGCTGCTTCTCTGGCCCCTCTGGCTCTGGTTGCTGCAGCTCTGCTCCCAGGACAGGTCTGCTCTGCAGGCTGCTTCTGTGACTCTGCTCCCAGCACTGACCAGCTTCGTGGGCGGCTTCTCTGGCCCCTCTGGCTCTGGTTGCTGCAGCTCTCCTCCCAGGGCAAGTGCTCTCTCTGGGCTGTGCCTCTGGCTTTGGGGCTGCAGCTCTGCTCCCAGGACAGGGTCTGCTCTCTCTGGGCTGCTCTTCTGGTCCCTCTGGATCTGGCACAACTTTGGGCCCCTGCTTTCTCCTTAGCTCAGTCCCATTCTGTCTGACCCAGGCAATTCCAGCTCACACGGAAGACAGGACCTCCCTGGCCTCCTGACTCCCTGATTAGCCTGCCCACTGTGTCATTCAGGCTGACCTGGAGCATTGGCCTCTCCCCATTGCTGCTAGGTACTGGCAGTCTCAGGGTCCCGATTCCCCATCGACCCTTTCCCCTTTTAGTACTGGGAGCTAGCAACTAAAACACCCCCACTGAATGTTAGTAAGGGGGAAACAGTCCCCTTACACATAGGACATCTGGTTCCCTGATAAAGCAGTGTTGGATGTGGACTTGGGGGATGCCTTCTCCTGAGGATGGTGGAGTTGAGGCTTCTAATGTCTACTACAGGAACGAGGCTGCCCCCCTCCCCCTTAACCCTCATATGGGTGGAGTGTATGGGGAGAGCTGTGGGGGCTGATGACAGCCCTTCCATAAAAATGGAAGCAATAACCTGCACTGTACAAGCCAATGCCAGATCATTCCTAGATAATTTATTAAATTTGTAGCCTAATTAAACCACATCCTTATCTCATTATTCTGTCTGTTTGGGACAGTAATACTTGAAATGGCATAGTAGAGGCAACTGAACATTGTCTGTGGCTTGTCAGGGGAAGGAAGAAAAGGTTTTAATCACAGAAGAAGTTAGTGCTAGCCTAAAATGCTTAGAACAGTAAATGTTTTATCCTAACAGTATTTAGAGGAAGAGTAGAAACATTGAGTGGTGGTGACTGATTACTCTAAAATTGACTTAAAGTTCCAAAAATAATAAATGACTAGGGACAACTAAGAAAGACACACCTATTGATATTGGGAATCTTGAACATGTACTAACAATGACACAGCTTTCAAAGGTAATTGCAAGTAATTGAGAACTGCAGAAGTACAGGCACACTGCAGAAAAGCAAGTGTGGCTGCAACTTCCAGAAAAAAGATACAAGAGTGATTGTGGCAATTAATGCTCTGTGTGTGTAAAGCTTTTTTACTTGGGATTTAAATTATGGAACACATCAATAGACTTAAAAAAAGAAACACAAACCCTGTGCATCTAAGATAATGGAGCCATGGGCAATACATGTATATAGGGCAAGTCTGGAAGACAAGTTGATTAGCTTTGCCTTTTGTTTTTTGACACAGTTCTGTTCAGCCAATAACACAGCAAGTGTGATAATTTAGGACAATGTCTGAGTGTCCTTGAAGTCTTATTTGTAAAATTAATTCCAACTGGTTTGGATATGATCATCATGTAGGCTGAACTCTTATACAAATGATCATGATTACCACTGGGTGAACTGTATTAGATGCCTGAAGTAGACACCCAGACTTTTAAATATTTTTTTATATCTTTACAAATACTTATTCAGTTAATGGTTCTCCTAGTTACTTTTTGTTCTGCTATATATTAAAATAGTTGGTAAATGTTCCATTTATTAACTAAGATCTTGAATTTGTCTTTTTAAAATTTTTATAGCTGTTACACCCTAGAAAACAGGTTTGTACTAAAAATAGAACTGATTATCTTACTGACAATTTTTGTAGTAAAGCAAGGGAATTGCTTGCTGACTTTTCAGAAGATAGCATAAGAATATTTCTAATGTCCTATATTTGTTTTAAATTAAGTACATGAGCAAATTATACAATAGCCTGCTGAGACTTAAATTGGTGTGAGAATGAGAAGACCAGAAATTTGTCACTGACTAGTGGTATGCAATGAAAGAAATAAGAGTTGTGTGGCCTTGCATTTGAGTTTGTTTCAAGGGAAGTGTAAATCTTCATGTTATCTAAACATAGCTAGAATATTAATCTCTTTCAAAATGGGAAAGTGTTTACTACACTGGATTAGAAACCTAAGAAGAAAATACAGTAAAATCAGTTGTCATTAGGCATGTGCACAAATAGATAAGAAAATTGGTAACAGATTTACTGACAGATAATTAACTCAGTAATTTTGAAATGTCATCTTCTATAATATAGATGCAAAAGATTGAGACAACCTCATAGGTATTTCTCTGATAGAGTTCTCTATTCTTATCCCATACAAATGTTACCCAACCTACATTGTACATCTAAGGAATAATCTGCTTACTTCATCAGATTTTTCCACTGTTTCCATTAATTTGTGCTATCTTTTTGATGGATATATACATTAATGACTTGTTAAGTGTGAAAGTTAGTTGTGCCCCAAATGTCCACACCAATCTCTTTATGGAAGAATTTTTAAAGATGTGAATTAGCAGGTACTACACTATACACAAGCAGGTAGCTGCTTACTAAGCAGCCACTTGTGGCCAGGGGTTGCCTTTGCAGGTCATTTAAGAATTCCACATCATCTCTCTTGGTGCTAATAGCACCTCTACCCATGGCTAGCTTAATAATAAAAAGGTTCAAACAGTGCTCAGGGTCCCCAAAATAAAGTCCATGACCATAAAACAAGGTCATACTTGGCCCTGGTTCTTCTGACACCCTGAGATCTTCCTCTAGCCTAGTCTGCTCAGCTCTCTGGCCCTAACTTCCTTCTCCTGTCACCCATGCTCTCTGTAACTTCCTACTGCTTTTGATGAGGAGTCCTTTGATCCATCCCAGGTGTGTCTTTAGTAATCAGGGTTGGCTAGCCTCCCCCCTTGGGAAGGGGGGAGCAAAGCACTCAGTTACACAGCCCTGCTGTGAATTGGAAGGATGTGTGCCCGTTTATTTAGTTACTTAACTTTAGTGGCCATTGGGTCAAGGTTTGATCCGGCTCACATTGAAGAGGAGAGGCAGGCCTGAACTGACCAATGCAATAACTCTGCATAATGCCACACAAGTAGTATTTCCCCCATGTGTTGTGACAATTCAGTTTTAATGAATGTCTTGTGATATTTCATAATTTTCAAAGGTGCTGAGCATCTACAGCTCCCATTAATTTCACTTGGATTTCTGCTTGCTTGCCACTCCTAAAAATCAAACAATATTTAGGTACATCCTTATGCCCAGTCTAAAGATTTTAAGTCATTTGGAGGCTTGGACTTAAAAAAACAAAAAAAACCAAATATGTGAGGGGGCAGAAGAAGGGAGGGGTCATTGTAGGCAGCTCAAAACCTGGGCCCAACTGTCCTTTTCTGCCACAACTCAATGTCTTCCCCCTCTTCAATCCACGGTTGCCTCCATGACTCTCCTCTGTGTTCCACTTTCTCCAGTTCTTTGCTGTGTTCTTGTTTCCTTTGCATGCACAGCCCCTCTGCTCCATTCATGAGGCACCGTTTAGCTGTGACAAAAATGAACAAAACACTCGGCCCTGCCAAACACCTCTTTATGTGCAAGAAGCAAGTGAGGAAATTTGAACAGCTGGGGTTTTGTTTAGGTATTCTTTAAGATCCCTTACTATTGTGTGCACTCAAGTACCAGTAACAGAACAAAATTTGGAGCCTTTTATTGACTTAGTTTAATTTGTTTGCATGCTTTAAAAAATGATTTTTCTGCACAAGGGGATAAATTGTAGAAGTTTTTATTTTTATAGTGTAGTTTTGTGTGGTTTTTTTGGTGTATCAACACCTCCACGAGATCGTAAGTTTTTTACCACAGAGAATATAACCATAATCCCACAGCATTTGGAAGGAACAGCTAGAGAGGTAGCTCTTCCCCCTTCCCCCCCCCCAGGTTCTATAGAATTGGATAGATTGGTTTAAAAATTCTAAAGAAATGTCATAACATTCTGAAGTACCCATCAAAGTTTTCAGTTTTTTAGCAGTGGGCTTAGTTCACTAGCCCTTGATACTTTTGCAGTAAAAATTAAAATTAGCCTATTTTTTTAAAAATATATTTCTTTAAACAAATTATTCAGGTAGCCATTTTATATTCTGAGGATCAGTTGTAATTTATATGGGTGATTTAAGAATGTCAGGCAATTAAGCAGACAAATTGATGTACAGCTCTGTAACATGACACCTACTGCAGTTGACTCATTATTTACCCAGTGTGCTAATTTTAGTCCTGGTCTCATTGAAGTCAGTGGCAAAACTGTCACTTACTTTAATAGGACCAGGATTTAGCCCTCAGGCTTTACAATTCATTTGAATCAGTCTCATGACACACATTGTAGTGAGCATAGAGTAGTATTAAATCCATCCTGTTTATCCAAGATTGAGTAATGGAAATGTTAACAAGTTAACTGTTCTCATCACAGATTTAAGAAATGCACATTCCCCTTTTTCAGTTGATATTTATCTTTAGTCATAATTCCCCATAACTCGCTATAATAGTAAACAGTGGCAGTAATGAAGAGAAGTAAGATAAGTAATAAATATAAGGTACAGTGAAGTGCTCCTAAGAACACTTGAATATATGCTCTTGATCAGAGTTGGATGCCTATGTAACCCTTGTGCCCGTCAGAGTTGGCAGCAACAAGGGCCGGGTTCAGTATCTAGGGGTTCCATTCCAATAACACAATGCAAAACCGGCTCGAGCCCCCACCCAGTGACCTGGGACAAATATATACCACCCCCGCTGGGCGCCTCCAAGAGGCAATACTTCCCTTCTCACAAGCACAGAGTCTGAGTGTAGCAAAAAGCCTTTTAATAACAGAGAGAAACAAATGTGGCATTATGTTGGGGAAACACCACCAACAGGATTCATAACACAACCCATGAGCAAAAAACCTGCCCCAAGCAAATTGGGGCCTGTCCTTTCCCTTTGGTTCTTGAGTCCAGCAACCCAAAATCACCGAAAGTCCCAAAAGTCTCTGTTCCTGGTCAGGGCAGCCCCAGAGTTCAAAAGTTTATCTGCAGAGTTTTACCTCCCAACCTGGGTGGAGATGGGGCCGGGGGGGAGAGGCGGAGGTTAAGGGGCACCTTACATGGTCCAAAGCTAATTGCCCCACCTCTCCATGGGGCTCCGCTCTGCCAGCTGCCCCATGAGCTGCTCCAGGCATCCGACAAGCTGCTCTGCTTGCAAACTGCTCCGCCATATATCTTCAGGCTCCCCCGCTACTTAACACAATACTCAGTGATTTCAGCTCTAGTAAGCTTAGCTCTTCTGTGATTTCAGCTTGTAGTAGGGGAGCCTCAGTGCTGGTGCACCATTAGCCCAAAGTGAATTCAGCTCAGCAGCCTGTAACTAGATCCCTAATGGAATCAAAATTAGTTCCGATATTCCACAGTGGAGAGAGGAGGAAGTGCAATTAGCATGTAAAGCCCTCACCAGGGGGCCCATGCCACCAAGTATTAATACCTCTCCCCAGCCTCTCTCCATTCACTGGGTTTTGGAATGCATGACCCTTGCCCAGTGAGTGCTGCTTAGTTGATGGTGAGTCCCTCCGTCATAACAAAAGGCCGAGTACAGTTCCACTGTCCTTGATTCACATGATCAGGATAATAGCTTATTCCTGCCCCAATAACAGAAACTGGGGCTCCTACAGCAGCCAAAGTGACCAGCTAGGCAGGGTGGGTGTGCCTAGGCAAATGAGATCAGCCCCTGAAGTTCTTTTCCACAACCCACCGTGACTCGCCACCAGATGTCAGGGTAGAGCTCATCCTGACTCTGCTTACACCTACAACCCAGGCTGCACTGTAGCTTGTGTGTGCTGTACTGCTAGTGAAAAGAGGCTCTAAAGCTGATGTACCTGGCCACAGCAGAATTATCCTAGTGTTCAGAGATCCTTTGGTGGCATAGAACTGATGTAGTATTGGCTCCTGTGCTTATCCTCCCCTCCCTTGTGGGTTGTGTAGGGAACATGGCTAGGGAAATAAGGCATGAACCTACACCCCACTGATCCCTGGCTGCCTCTATGGTGCTCTAGTACTGTTGGAAGCTGGCACAAGCTGGACAGCCTTCAGGCTGCTCTGTCATATGCCAATGGACCAGCCAGGATGAGGAGAACTCAAAGCTGGTTTTAGGCCATTTTTCAATACCCCTTCCTGAATTGCACTCAGGCCTCCAGAGCAACAAATGTAGTCCAAAATATTTGCTGCATTCTACAAGTATGAAGCTAGTTTAATGCTGAAGTGAGAGGCAAGGTGTTACATTCAGTCCTAGTACTGTCAGTTGTCCCCCAATAAGCTTAAAGTGGTCAAGGCAGTTTCATGTCCTTGGGAATTGGGATCTAGAACTTACTGATATGTTAATTTTCACATTCATGGAAGATAATATTGACATGCAATATCACAAGTTGAAGTGGTCACCAAATCATGCCTTTTCAAATTAGTCACTAATTAATCCGAACAACAAAACCACATATTCAAAAGATAAAGGAATCAATGAGTGGAGTGAGTGGATGCTTACATCTTCATGTGCAGTTTTTTATGCTGAAACTATTTTTTATGCCTTACTTCAGTAACAGTACAGTCTTGTGAGTAGAGGACATGCATGCACAGTGTCAGGTGGTCAACATTTGCACAAGAGTCCTCCAGATCTTGATGGTCATCCCTAGCTTGTCCTTGGTAGCTAATGGGTCAGGGGAAAGATGAAAGAACTTGTGTTTTGTTGGCCAATTATTACTTTCTTCAAGCAGAAGTCTTTCTTGCTCTAGGATTTCAAGTCCTTTCTCATCATTTTGATTCATGCTGCTGCCATCTTCGGTTTTTGCAATTCATTTTATGTACGTAATATTGCTAAACTCCACACATTGAACAACCCTGTCAGGCCCCAAAAAAACATAAGATTGGCTTAAAAACCATGAGATTTTAAAAAATACCTGTTTGTCTGGGTTTCAAGTGTTAATAGAAAGCACAATGTAGGGCTGGAAGGGACCTCTTGGAGTCCTCTAATCCATTATTCCCCTGTGCTGAGGCAGGATTAGCTATACCTAGATCACCTCTAACAGGTGCTTGTGTAACCTATTTTAAAAAACATTCAAGGACAGGATTCCACAATCTCCATAAGTAACCTATTCTAATCTTTGCTATCCTTATGTAGAAAGTCGTCGTCCCCTCCCCCCCCCCCCCATTATCCAACCTAAAGGTCCCTTGCTGGAAAACTAAGCTGACTACTTCCTGTCCTACCCCTGCTGGACATGGAGAACAACTGATCACTGTCCTCTTTATAACAATCTTTTACATATTTGAAGACTTCTGTTCCCTCTCAGCCTTCTCTAAACTAAACATGCCAACTTCTTTCAACCTTTTCTCACAGGTCCTGTTTTCTAAATCTAATTTTTGTTGCTCTCCTCTAGACTCTCTCCACTTTATTCAGACCTTTCTTATAGTATGGTCCCCCAGTCTGGAGACCATACTTCAGCACAGGCATCACCAGTGTCCAGTAGAATGCAACATTTACCTCCTGTGACTTATGACACTCCTGCTAATGTATCCCAGAATGACATTTCCCTTTTTTTCACAATAGCATTATGCTGTTGCCTCATAGTAAATTTGACTCATTATAATCCCCGGGTCCTTTTCAGCAGTACTACTGCCTAGTCATTTATTCATTTTGTCTCTGTGCATTTAACTCTGCCCCCTTTCTTAAGGACTGAGGGTTTGTCTATACTGCAATGTAAACCTGGGCTCAGACTTGGCCTTGAGCCCACCCCATCCCATGCGTCTACACAGATCTCTCAGGCTTGGTCCTAGGACCCTGTGAGACTGGAATGTTCAAGCCCAAGTCAAGCTGAGACCCAGGCCCTATTTCTTTGTGGTGTAGACAGAGCCCTCCCCCCACTTGGGTCCTGGCTACTTTTGGCAACTCCCAACCCAACAATGCCATCAGTTAAATGCCTTTGTCCTCTCTCTAGCCCAAGAATCTGCAGTCAACAACAGGGAAACAGAAGAACCCCCCCACCCCCTGTCTCTTGGTGCAGTGAAGCAGTTTAGTGAGTGAGCATTAACCCTTCCCTTGTCTTCTAATTGGCAAACTGCAAACACACCATCTGAGAGCCTTCTGTGTTTACAGTGGAAAATGACCAGAGGAAGTCTTTTGCGAAGTGCACAGCTTCATGGTCATGGGAGCACACAGACAATAGTAAATAATTGCAGTGTAGACACACTAGATAAACACCTGTGGCTGGCCCACGTCAGTTGACTTGGACTTGCAGGGCTCAGGCTACAGGGCTGTTTAATAGTGGTGTAGATGTTCACACTCAATCTGGAGACTGGGCTCTGGGAGCCTGTGAGGGGAGGCAGATCCCAGAGCCCAGGCTCCAGCCTGACCCCAAGTATCTATCTCAATTAAGCATCCCCTGAGCCAGTTGACATGGGCCAACTGTGGGTGGGTGTTTGCAGTGTAGACATATAGAGTTCAGTTTCAAGCCTCTCTTCCCTCTCTCCATTAGGGCTGAGGTTCTCATGTAATATTATTCTAGGAGCTGGAACTTTAAGAAAAACAAATTGCAAGACTTTTGACAATCATAGAAGTCAGCAACCCTGCAAATGGGGGTGGGGAGGTTTCCCTTTCTTTTTTTCTGACTGTATTTGGAATTGAATCTGAGACTTGAACTCATTTCTCATTTCCCACTTCCCATCATGTACAGTGGTAATCTGTACTAAAATTAGCTATGTAAGAATAAAGCTGTGGTTATTCTGACAGTACTGAAAAATTAATTGTTTGCAATTGGAAGGAAAGGCAAATGTCCCTCATCTTAAAAAGAGCCCTGACTTTTTACCAACATATGTGGTGGTGTTCAGCAGGTGGTGCTGTTACACATACTCTTTCAAGTTTCTTTTTCTTAGCATGCCAGCAAATATTCACTCTTGGGAAGAAATTCTTATGTTCACTTAGTTATGCAAATGTAAGGGGACTGCTGCCCCCTTACTAACATTCAGTGGGGGTGTTTTGGTTTTCTAGCTCCCAATACTAAAAAGGGGGAAGGGTCGATCGGGAATCAGGACCCTGAGACTGACAGCCCCCAGGAACAATGGGGAGAGGCCAATACTCCTGGTCAGCCTGAATGACAGGGTGAGCAGGCTAATCAGGGAGTCAGGAGGCCAGGGAGGTCCCATCCTCCCTGTGAGCTGGATTTGTCTGGGTCAGACAGAGTGGGGCTGAGCTAAGGAGAAAGCAGACACCCGAGCTGAGCCAGATCCAATGAGAGCAGACCCTGTCCTGGGAGCAGAGCTGCAGCCCCAAAGCCAGAGGCGCAGCCCAGAGGGAGCGGACTTGCCCTGGGAGGAGAGTTGCAGCAACCAGAGCCAGAGGGGCCAGAAAAGCAGCCCACGAAGTAGGTCAGTGCTGGGAGCAGAGTCACAGAAGCAGCCTGCAGAGCAGACCTGTCCTGGGAGCAGAGCTGTAGCAACCAGAAGCAGAGGGGCCAAAGAAGCAGCCCAGGGAGCTGGAGGCAGAGCAGCAGAGACAGAGTGGTGCAGCTGGGGCTGGAGCAGTCCGGCCCTGGGTGTGGTGAGCAGCTGGGAAGAGCGAGGGGGACCCTGGGCAGCGGGCCCAGCACAGGGAGACGCCTCTGCCAAGTGGCTCTGCAGGCCAGGCTTGGATCATAACCCCGACAGGGTGAGGGCAACACTGGGAAGAAGGGTCCTACCACTTAGAGCCTGAGAGCGTGTGGCCACCACCAGAGCAAGTGTCCAACCCACAGCATCCCAACAGCACAGCCAGGGCCTGAGAAGGAGGCCTGGGACTTACAAGGAACAGACTGTGAACTGCCCTGACATTCCAGAGGCACTGTTTGTGATGTTCCCTGCCACAGAGTGGGTTGATGTGTTTCCTTTAACCTTTCCCATTTTTCCTTATTCTTTTTAAAATTAATTGTTGATTAAATAACTTGCATTTGCTTTAACTTGTATGTAATGATCAGTGGGTCAGAGAAGTGCCCAGTGCAGAGAGAGTACCCCGGAGTGGGGACACCCTAGCCCCTGTCCTTGGTGAGTTGGGGGTCAGGCCCCCCAACTCACCTGGGCCCAGCCTTGTTAGGGTTATGAGGACTCTGCCAGACAGAGTGGAAGGGGAGCCCTCAAGGGCAGGGAGGCCACTGGGTAAAGGAAGTGGGAGCGAGGACTCAGATCCTTTCGCTAGCCCACTTCACCGGCGTAGTGCAGAAGCCAGGAAAGTTCCCCACAAGAGCGGAACTATTCCCCCCGCTTACATAATGGGTTTTAGGAGAGGGAGTTGTGGCCTTTGATTAGCCAATTCTTGAGGTAGAACATGGTACCTGATTACTATGAAGTTTCTGAAGGGCCAACTGTAGGGGCAACAGTAAAAAGGGATAACTTATTCAGGCTGCTGGACATAGACTCTGCTGTTCTTGTAGACTAGCTCATGTACAGACAAACTAAGTTGTGAGGCCTAATGTCACCATATGCAGTTTCCGTTAGTTCTCACCTGAACTAAGCATTTACAGGAGAATGAAGGTGTAAATTTTTTGTCTTTACGTTCACCTGCCACAGCAACTAATCTAAAACTTATATTTTGACCTTATTCAGTAAGGCCCACTCTTTCAAACTTGGCTGACTAAAATCAGGCACCTGAATTTATATTTAGGTACCTAAAAAAGTGGTGGTATTTTTCAGAAGTGCTGATCACCTATATGTCTATTGAATGCAATGGAAGTTGTAGGTGCTCAGCATCTCTGAAAATAAAGCCCTTTTTTTTTCTTTAGATTCCTCAATATTAATTTAAGATTTAGGTGCATAACTTTGGATTTCCAATTAGGAAATCTTTGCATCAATAACACATCTAACACAGACCATCTTTCTGCCTTGCTTTCAGTTTTTTATAATGTGGTACATTGTAAATATGGCCCTCTGACGCTAATCCCATTGCAAGTTCATAAACTGACTAAAAAGGCACTAAAAATCCAAATCACATGACTGACCTGTGTATAATTTGGTGTGATTTTTGTATTCTGCTCTTAATTACTGTGCTGCAAGTCAAGCATTTAGGAATAAATGTTGTGAAATGAGTAGTTTTTCTTGTGAAAGTCAGGGTATAACTTTTTCACCTCCTAATTAGAGAAAGGAAAGGTTGTTAACATTTTAACAGTGTGCCATTTTCTGTTTCTCAGTATCTGTCACAAGTTTATTTTAGTTTGTAGTCCTTGGAGTTGAATGCTTCCTTACAGCTGTAACAGTTCTAGTAAGACTAAGAACTATTCATAAATGTCATTCTTAAATTAATAACTTAATTTTATGGGTTGTTTAGAAATTTAAGATTTAATGTGCATTTCAGTGGAATCCTTGTAATATCCCCACCAAAAAAACCCAACCCCAAAACACTTTATTTAAAAATATTCACTGATTAAACAAAATAAAATATTGGAAAATAAACATAAAGACATTCCTTGTGAATGGCAGACTGAGTTTTGGCCAGCTCTGATCTGCTGCTCCATCTTTTGGAAGCCCCAGAAACTCCCCAACTTGAGCCCCTTGAGCTGGGGTTCTCAGGACTTTTGGGCTCCCTGTTGTGAATCCAGGAGCCAAGTTAGTGCTTGAGCTGGAGCACCCAGAACCTTCAGGCTCCTGCCTCCATGCAGGGAGCCCAGAAACCTGACACAGCAAGGCTGCTGCAGAGCCCCAGAGGGAGCCTGGGATCTGAATTCTAAGCTCCCTGATGTGTGGGGATGGGGAACCTAGCTGCCCCAAGAGCCCTGGCTTCAGGGGCTGGCAGGCTCCCGACTATGGAGATGTGGACCCTGGATCATGGGCTCCTGGGACAGTTTCCAAGGGAAACCCTGCCTGTGTTTCATTGAAAGTTTTGGTGACTAAACATTATGCTTTCTTTGAATGGGTAGTTTCTGACTAAACTAAGTTTCATTGCAAAAGTTCCAACCAGCTCTTCTACAGCCAGTGTAACTGACAGGATTACAGCTGGGGACCATGACCTATAAACCATATGCTCCTCAATGCCCCAAAAAGTTCACTGATAACTATAACTGCTACCATGCCTGACACACTTTAGATAAATATTATTATGACAGTTGTGTAGTGTGTTTATCTTGTAAGGTGTATTTGGTGTTTTTTAATAAAACTGACACTCTGGTCATTAATATTCTTGCATAATGTATGGTTAGCATGTGAAGAGTTATGCAGGTGTTCTAGAAGTATGTTTTTGTTTCGACAAAGCAATCGAAGTAGAGCTGATAAACAGGTTTGTCTTGGCGTATTTCTACACTCAAAACTTTAAACTATATGAGGTTGACTTGTACCACTGCAGTAATTACTGAGGTGGCTGTATGTCCACTCTAACCTCCTTGCGCTGGTATGCATCCTCACCAGGAGTGCTCTCACCAACCTAAGAGGGGCAGTGTTGGGAGCTGACAGCCTGGTCTCTCAGCTCCTCTTGGCTCCCTGTCTCCTGCCAGGAGCTGAGGGGAAGCTGCCCAGGGGCTTCTTGCCTCCCTGGTCCCTGCCAGTAGCTGGGCAGCATTGTGAATTTCACAACTCCAGCATGGAGCCCTGAAATGGACAAGACAGCCAAGGTTCCCATCCAGGAGCAGAGGCAGGGGGAGCCTACAGGAACTTCTCTCCTCCCCATTCCCTGCTGGCAGCGGGGTCCAGCCACTAGGGCTTCTCATCCTTGGGGAACAGGGTCCAGCTACTGGACTTCTAGTCACTGCTCCTAGCTGGAAGCATGGCCCAACTTTCCAGGGGGGTGGGGCAGCTGAACTCAAGGGCTTTTGGCTAGAGTTTTGAAATTTACATTGGCTGTTCGCTATCTTGTCAGTAACAGTGTCTAAACAGACACTGTTGCCCTAACTATATCGATATAAGCCCTCAGCATCTTGTGGAGGTGGAGTTACGTTGGTGTAGTAGAGCACTTACACTGGCAGGATGATTCTGTAGTGTAGACACTGACATAATTAGGTCAACATAAACTGCCTTAAATTGACCTAACTGTTTAGTGCCTGGTCTACACTACCCAAAGAATGTAAATTTTCCCAGTCCACTGGGGTCAAGCTTTGTAAGCCAGAGACAATGGATAATATATTTGCTGATATATATTAAACTGATTGATCAAGCTAATAGGTGAAGGAGTAAACAGTGTGGCTTGATTACAAGCAAAACACAATGAAAGTACATTTGCATTGAAGGTAAACAGAATGATCAAACTAGCAAGAAGAGGGTCCCAGCTTGCTGGAAAGCAAATAGCATGACCAGAGCCTGAACCCCAGGGGGTCATCCTGGTTCTGGGGACAAAACCAATGAGTTTAAGAAATAAAGAGAAGCCATTTTCACATCCATTGTTTTGGAGACAAGGGGGTCAGCACCCTCTGATTCTGTGAATGGTGGCTTCTCCTTCCTGAGGGGCTGGAGATGCTGATAGTTTCATTAGTCAAAGATTGTAGCTTGCTAAAGTTGTGTTTTAGTCACTAAAATGCATGTTTTTGTTTTGTTTGTAACATACCTGTTTCTTTTCTCTTGCTTAATATCACTTAAATCTATGGTCTTTGCTAATAACTTGTACTGAACTCTGAGATGAGTTATAGTGAAACTGAGATAGTGTGTCTCCTCAACTGAGGACACAAACAGATTTTGTATATACTGTCTCTTTGGAGACAGTGGCCTAAATAATTTCTGTGACTGTCCAGTGACAGGGAACTTGGGTTCACTGGATGTTACATGCAAGGCAAGGCTGAGACTGATAGAATCAGGAGGAGTTTACTGGTAAGGTTGTCTGACTGGTACATCAGATCCCTGATGCAGCTTAAGTTCTGCCAAAGTTCTCTGTTGCAGAGGCTAATGGTGACTTATGGTTCTGATTGTCCCAATAAATATCACAGCAACCTCTACTTTCTGTGGAGATGATGAAGGAAAAGCAATAGATTCCACTGCTGGTGAGTTTCTTCCATCCTCTGTGTGAGGAAGAGGAGGAAAATTTTGCCACTTCCCCTACACAGATTCCAGGGATTACAGAATGGTCCTCACAGATCCATGTCCCCGTTTGCATTCCATTGGGCTGGTCTATTTTACCGCTTAAGTTGCTGTAATTTACATTGCGCAGGGGTGTGAAAGACACCCCTCTGAGCAATATCAGTTACATCGACCTAAGAGCTGTCCACACAGGTGCTAAGTCAGTGGAAGATGCTCTCCCTCAGCCATAGCTTCCACCTCTTATGGAGGAGGAATACATATGCCAATGGGAGAGCACTCTCCTATCAGCATACCGTGTCTTCACCAGATGTGCTACAGTGGTGTAGCTGCACCCATATCATGCAGTAATGTACACTTGCCCATAGTGTGGGGGGATGGAATGGAATTAGGAGAAGAGAGCAGGGTGTGAAGAAGAGCGAGTAGGATAAAAAGGAAAAGGAACATCAGCGTTTAGGAGAACTTTAGATGAAAAGTCAAGAAAAATTAGAGAATCAAGAGGCAGCAATGTGGGAGGAAGTGAATTATTGAAAGGAAGAGGAAGAACAGAACTTGAGACATAATGGGCCTGACTGATCTCTGTTATATCAGTTATGCACCAGGATAACTCTAGTGAAAAGTCAGAAGCAAGCCTACATAGACAAAATGTTGTAACAGTGTGGCAACTGACAGACACTGAACAATTTGTTTGGTTTGCACAGAACTGTGTAAAACAAGGTTTGAGAGAGCTGACTGAATAGGAGAGCCACACAAGAGGCCAATATTCTGTTGTATAGGGAAGGGGATAACTTGGGGTTTTGTATTTTATTTTGCATCAGTTTGCTGGCCCTTGGACTGCTTTAACATGTGTTAATGTGTCTGGAAGTATGAGAGTGAGCTCAAGGCATGGTGGCTTTGGCTGCTTTGTTTTGACTCTGTCAGAGGATCTGTCCAAGCATTAGTGTAGGAAATCTCCACCACCAGTGTGTGGTTTAAGAAAACAATTACCCTACTATTTTCCAGCTTTATTTCAATATGGCTATTCTGTTCATTTCTAAAATCCTTGATTTGGGGGAGAGGAAATTCCACAAGCTGTTGATCACAGAAAAATAGCATCTTCTGTTTAGCATTTTCCTTCTCTTGAATGCAGATCTTGGGAGCATCTAAGGGCATGGCTGCACTTGCAGTTGTAGAGCACTTGGAGTTAAACCAGCCTTCATAGAACGCAGTAGGGAAAGTGCTACAGTCTGTCCACACTGGCAGCTGCAAGCGCACTGGCATGGCCACATTAGCAGCTCTTGCAATGGCCACAGAGAGCAGTTCATTGTGGCAGCTATCCCAGCATGCAAGGGGCTGCAACATGCTTTTCAAATGGGGATGGGGTGGGTGGAGTGTGTATGTGTGGGGGGAGAGAGTGGGTTTTTGGGGGGCTGATAGCATGTCAGCATGCTGTCTTGTAAGTTCAGAGAGCAGCAGACCCTCCCTCCCCCCACTTCTCTCTCTCACAGCATTCCACAGTAATGGTTTGCTTTGTCTCGGAGCAGATAAGCATGCCAGCTGTCAGAAACAGAGCTTTCAAAGGGCATATCCGCATTCCTGCAGCAATTCCAAAACAATGAGAAGAGTGGCCACTTGACTTAAGGGGATTATGGGACGTTTCCAGAGGCTGATCAGAGTGCAGTAATGCAACACCGCATTCACACTGATGCCCAGGCATTTCAGCCAAGGCACACAAAGTGTTAATCTTCTTGCCGAGGTAGAGTACCAGGAGTGCTCTAGCCACAGAGTCAGAGTGCTCTATGTGCCTTGCCAGTGTGGACGGGTATTGAGCTAGGGTGCCCAGGGCTGCTTTAATGCACTCTCACTCAAGTGTAGCCAAGCCCTAAGCCAAAAGGAAAGTAGTGTTCTTCAGGTACCCGTTTCACACTATTTTTATCTTTGCTCAATACTGCCTGAAGCCTGGGGGGAAAAGCTAATTCACATATCCAGTGGTCAAATTTAGAAGCCCTTTTAGAACCGGTTGTCCAGAGGGACAACCGGTTCTAAAAGGGCTTCTAAATTTGACAACCAGCCAAAAGTGGCACCTTAGGCGCCACCTCCGTGGGTGCTCCAGGGCTGGAGCACCCACGGGGAAAATTTGGTGGGTGCAGAGCACCCACTGGCAGCTCCTCGCCTGGCCCCAGCTCACCTCACCTCCGCCTCCTCCCCTGAACATGCCACCCTGCTCTTCTTCTCTCCCTCCCCGCCCCCGGCTTCCCACAAATCAGCTGTTCACGTGGGAAGCCGGGGTGGGCTGAGAAGCAGGCGGAGACTTTGCACTCAGGCCCAGGGAGGCGGAGGTGAGCTGGGGCTGGGGGGCACGAGGAGGGCAACCTGCACCGCAGCAGGTAACCTGGGGGGGGGCACAGGGAAACCGCTCCCTGCCCCAGCTCAACTCGGCCTCCCTGGGCCTGAGCACGAAGCTGCTGCCTGCTTCTCAGCCCTCCCAGGCTTCCCGCACGAACAGCTGATTCGCGGGAAGCCACGGGGAGTGGGGGGCAGAGAAGCAGAGCGGGGCGGCACGGTCAGGGGCAGAGCAGAGGTGAGCTGGGGCTGGGCGCAGGAGCTGCCAGTGGGGGCTCTGCACCACCAAATTCTCCCTGTGGGTGCTCCAGCCCCAGAGCACCCAGGGAGTCAGTGCCTAAGGTGCCACTTTGATGTGATCGGTGGGGGGAGCAGCTGCTCCCCCTGTTCCCCCCCCGCCCCCAGCTACGCTACCCCACCTCTAGGAGCCAGAGGGAACTGCTGGATGCTTCCTGGGAACTGCCAGATGCTTCCCAGGACTCCCCACCTCACCCTCCAACAGGTCCCTCTGGCTCTTAAGGGCAGGGCACGGTGGGCACCCACTACGGTGGCCCACGAGACCCTCCTACCCAGTTCTGGGGGCAGTCAGGGGACCAGGGAGGGGGGTGGATGGAGAGGAGTCCTGGAAGGGGGGAGCAGGCCACAACTCCTTCATGGGTTGAGGAGGGAACTGGTTGTTAATGTTGGCAGCTCATCACTGTGGAGACTATTTATAGGCACAAACAAAAAGGTCAAAATAAAAGGTCCTGTGGGACTTAGAAGCCATTTTGGCAAGTGAAAACATGGGCTCTGAAATAATATACTTTAGTTGGCTGAGTAAATGGCGTCAAACCAAGAAAGCTCTGAAAATGCCAGTATGAGCATTTGTTAACATCAATGAGAGCTTAAGTGATCAACAATGTAAAACGTTCAAAAAGAGTGAAAGGAAACAATGAAGGAGCAAAACCCCATTCAACACAGGTACAGTATGCAGTTTACTTCAAGTATAATCCTGTTTGAAAGGAATAAACAGGAAAGCCAATATGAAATGTCACTTTAAGACCCTAAATACTAAGATGGGTGAACTTGAGTGCCTAAATGAGGATATTGGCATCTATGCACCAGAGCAACTTGGTAGAATTCTGACTATCAATGGAACGCTGTAATACCAGGCTACAAACTATATTGGAATGATTGAGTGAGTCTTGCTGGTGAGGCAGTGGCACTTTGTGAAAGAAAGCATAGACTCAAATATAGTAAAAATCTTAAATCAAACTGTACCATAGAATCTCTATGGATAGAAGTTCCATGCTTGAACAGTGAGTATAGTTGTACAAATATATTGCTGATCTGACCTGACCTGGATGGTAATGGTGATTGTGAAATGTTCAGGGAGGTTAGAGAGGCTATAAAAATAGAAAACTCCAATAATGGGGGATTTCAACTATCCTCATTTACTGCATAGGTCACCTCAGGATGGGATGCTGAGGTAAAGTTTCTAGTCACTATTAATTACTACTTCTTGGAGCAGCTAATTCTGGAACCCACAAAGGGGAGAGGCTATTCTTGTGCTCCACTTTTGACTAAATCAAGATCTGGTTCAACAGGTGAATATAGATGAACCATGCAGCAGCCATAAGTTAATTTAAACATCCTTTGGGGGGGAGAGGGGAATACCAAAAAAGCCCACCACAGTAGCATTTAACTACAAAACGAGGAACTTCGTAAATGGAAATTAAAAAAGTCACGAGTGAAATACCTGCAAGCTTCATGGAAAATTTTTAAACACCATAATAGAGGCTCAAATTAAATATACTCCCAAATCTAAATAAAGAATAGAGGACAAAAATGGCTAAACAGAGTAAAAGATGTGGTTTGAGGCAAGAAGGAATTCTTTAAAAATTGGAAATCACATTCTACTGAGGAAAATAGAAAGGAGCATAAGCTCTGGCAAGTCAAGTGTAGAAGTATATAATTAGACAGACCAAAAAAGAATTTGAAGAGCAACTAGCAAAAGACTCAAAAAGAAACAGCAAAAAATGTAAGAACATCAGAAGTAGTGGGGCCACTGGATGATCAAGGCCACAATCACTGGGGCCGCTGGACAATTGAGGTACTAGAGAAACACTCAAGGAAGACCAGGCCGTTGCAGAGAAGCTAAATGAATTTTTTGCCTTTGTCTTCACCACAGAGGATGTGGGTGGGGGGAATCCCACACCTCAACCATTAGTTTTAGGTGACCAATCTGAAGAACTTGTCCCAAAATGAGATGTCAATAAGGGAAGTTTTGGAACAAATTGATAAATTGAACAGTAATAAGTCATCAGGACCAGATGTTCCAAAGGAACTCAAATATAAAATTGCAGATCTACTAATTGTCATATCTAACTTATTTAAGTCAGATGACTTGAGGATAGCTATTTTTCAAAAAGGCTGCAGAGGCAATCATGGAAATTACTGGCCAGTAAGCCTAACTTCATTACTGGGCAAATTGGCTGAAACTATAGCAAAACAGAATTCAGACTGTTAGTACCTGTTCTTACGATCTACTTACCTTTAGTTCTTTTTTCTGTATATTTGATTCATTTATTATATAGGCGTTCTTTAGAATCTTTATCTTCAACAAAGAGTGTCTGTCTGAAGTCTAAGGCCCAGAACACTGGTCTTGACCAATAAGTAACCCTATTCAGGAATTTATTCATTATGCTGTATTTAATAACTCTAGGGCACCTTCGTGTCTCTAAAACTCCAGATACTCTTGGAAACTAACAAACATATATAGACTAGGGAAAGTAAAGAGATTATTGTTATAGCAGATATTTTCTGTTGGGAGTGAGGGGGGAAATCAACATGGAAGAATGATTGTGGGGTAAGAGACCCACTGAGAGATATTAACTTGAATTAATTGTTAGTCCTCTGAGCTGTAAATAATCATGCCTTCATACATGAGTCAGGTAAACTGAGACTGTATAGAAATGATATCACAACATATTATGGGAGAATATTCTTGGCAACTAGGTTTCCTTTGTCTGAAACACTATATAAGGATAGTGAATGAAAACTCTGCATCCCTACCAGATGCGGGAAATACACACATCTAGCTCTTAGTCTGACGACAAAGGGTGGTAATATATCTATGTATTTCTGTATCATGCTGTACTAATTTCTGATTAATAATCTTAGATTAAATTTCAATGGAGCCTGTTGTTTCTACCATCTGAGTTATTAACTCAGATATGCAACAAGACACAGATGAACATGATTTGTTGGGGAACAGTAACACAGCTTTTGTAAAGGAAGTAGTATCTCACCACTCTACTAGAATTTTTTTTTTTTTTTGGTGTGGGGAGAGGGGGATCAACCATGTGGACAATGGTGATTCAGTGGATATAGTGTACAGTGGACTTTCAGAAAGCCTTTAACAAGGTCCTTCACCAAAAGCTCTTAAGCAAAGTAAGCATTCATGGAATAAAAGGGAAGGTCCTATTGTGCATCAGTAACTGATTAAAAGACAGGAAACAACGGGTAGGAATAAATAGTCAGTTTTCAGCATGGAGAGATATAAACAGCAATATCCAACAAGGATCTGTACTGGGAACAGTCCTAGTCAGTATTGCGTGACAGACCCAGACCAGTGGGATACAGGAGTCTGGTAGAAGGCACATATATTGGCCTTTGGATGAACAGTTTTCTGTTCCCTGAGTGACCAGAGCAGGAGCTGCCCTAGAGCAATCAGGAACCTGCCAGAACCAGTTAAGACAGGCAAGCTAATCAAGACACCTGCAGCCAGTTAAGAACTTTCTAGATTCAATTATGGCAGGCAGGCTAATCAGGACACCTGGTTTAAAAAGGACCTCCCATCAGTTAGTAGGAGGGCGCCCCAGGAGCAGGGAGTGAGAAGGTAGTGTGATCAGGCTTCAGGAGGAAGATCCTGCAGTGAGGATAAAGAAGGTGCTGGGGGGAAGGCAATGCGGAAGTAGCCAGTGAGTTGTAGCTGTCATGCAGCTGATACAGGGAACATTGTGGACAGTTGCTATCCTCAGGGCCCTGGGCTGGAACCCGGTGTAGAGGGTGGGCCTGGGTTCTCCCTCCCCAATCCCCCCAACACCTGATCGGACACAGGAGTTGACCTGGTCTGTGAGAAACACCAGAAGGGAAGGCCTAAATTGGAAAGGGATCTGCCCTGTCCCCGACCCACTAGGTGGGACACAGACTGTGGGGATTGTTCTGTTTCCCCCATGCTGGCCAGTGATGAGGTCAGCTGAGTGGACAGCAGGTTTGAGCCACTAGCAAGAGTGGCCAAACTGAGGGCTGCCCTGAATCTGAGGCAAGCAAATCCACCAATAAGTGCAGGACCCACCAAGGCAGAGGAGGAACTTTGTCACAGTTGATAAATGCAAAGTAATGCATATTGGAAAACATAAACAAATTAAACATGATAATGATAAATTAGCTGCAACTGCTCAAAGAGATTTAGGAGCCTTGTGGCTAGGTCTCTGAAAATATCCACTCAATGTGTAGTAAGTCAAAAAAGCTAATGGAATGTTAGGAACCATTAGGAAAGGGATAGATAATAAGACTTATAATGACATGACCTAAATCCATGGATACCCACACCTTGAATACTGGATTCAGTTCTGATCACCCCATCTTAAAGATGTATTTTAACTGGAAAAGGTACAGAGAAGGGCAACAGCAATGATTAGGGGTACAGAACAGCATCCATATGAGGAGAGATTAAAAAGACTAGGGTGTTCAGATTGGAAAAGAGATGATCAACAGGGGATATGATAAAGGTCTATAAAATCATGAGTGATGTGGAGAATGTGAATAAGGAAGTGTTTACCCCTTCACATAATGCAAGAACCAAGGTCACCTAATGAAATTAATAGGCAGCAGGTTTAAAACAAAAGGAAGTACTTCTTCCTACAACGCATAGTCAACCTGTGGAACTCATTGCCAAAGAATGTTGTGAAGGCCAGAAGTATAACTGGGTTCACAAAAAAATTTGGAAGTATTCATGGAGGATAGGTCCATCAATGGCTAGTGACCAAAATGGTCATGGATGCAATCCGATGCTCTGGGTGTTGCAGTCAGAGACTTAGACAGATGCTGGAAGTGGAGGATCCCTTGATGATGGATCCCTTGATTGCTCTGTTCTGCTCATTTCTTTTAAGCATCTGTCATTGCCCACTTGTCAGAAGACATGGTACTGGCTAAATTATCATTGGTCTGACCCAGTGTGGCCATTCTTATGTAAGAAAGCATGGGTGAAATTCTGTCCCCATTGAAGTCATTGAGGATTTTTCCATTTACTTCAGTGGACTCCATTTTTACCAAAAATCTCATGTCGTAGGCAAAGCTACAGTGCTCTTTCCTGGAGAATAGAGTGAAATCTTAACACTGATGCTACTGTAGGTTCTGTTGCACTGATGGGAATCTGAGAGTAGTCAAGGCTCTACACTAACTCTCAAAGGAGTTAGCAAGATTAGAGGATTAAGAGGTGGGTGACGAATTTAAAAAAAAAAACACCGAATTGTTTAGTGTAGAGAGGAGGGGAATAAGAGGAGACATGGAAGAGATGTACAGAATGATGATTAGGAGAAAAGGTAAATCAGGAGCTCCCTTTTCCCATAAAAGGAAGGGCAAGGGAACACTCAATGAAACTGATAGACAATAATTATTTTTTACAAAATGAATAATTAAGTCGTGGAACTCACTGAAAGGATACTGTGGCTAAGAGGTTAGGAGGATTCAAAAAGTTATTAAACATTTATTTGGCCAATGAGAACATCCATAGCTATACGATAGGAAATAAAAAACGGAAGGGTTAACCCTCATTTTCACGGCACAAGACAGCCTGTCACTGACCGAGATTAGGAAGAAACTTTCCCCATAACCTTGTTGTTCTATGCCTCCCGAGTAGGAGATTTTTTGCATCTTCCTGTGAAGCATGTACAAAATTAAAATGTTCCATTTCTTTCTCAAATTAGTTCCCCTGGTAGCTACACAACAAACCAAGAAGATTTAAAAAGCAAACCTTTTCAATCAACCTGACACAAATGAAGGTTCACATTTCATAAAGAAGCATTGGTAAATAAAGCCTGTGATTCAGGCTGCTTCCGTCTGACTCCTGAGACCTCCACAACTGAGGTCTGATATTACAGGCAAGGTTAGGGTTGGAAAGAGACTAACAAAGCTCTCACTGAAGGATAAACATATGTCTTGGCTAAGATTTTACTGTTTGAATCCTATGCAAGTTAGTTCAGTCTACTTATCTAGATTCATTGCCTTTCTTACAGGGATTTGTAATGCTGTCCCATTTCTCTTAGAGAAGACCCATCCCACCCCAATCCCCTTTCTTTCCAGTGCTGCCACCAGGTAGGGTTGCCAACAATCCCTTATTACAGAGCACAGCCTTTTTTTTTTTTCTTTTTTCTTCTCTGTACAAGATCAGGAGTTGCTGAGTGCTGCAAAAAGCTGCGAGAAACATTCCTGGCAAATGTAGGAGTATACTGCTGCTTATTATTTATTTATTCATTATTAATAATGGCAATGATATCAGGAGGAGGGGTGGAGTGGGGGGTGCTAAGAAAACAATCCCTTATTTTTGTAACACTACCAGGAGAACTATTTTGAGGAAAGAAATAGATTACTTCCACTTGTTAGTCTTTCTTAGCCACGAAACATATTTATGTGACTGTGAAGGTTCCTTCCCCACTCTGAACTCTAAGGTACAGATGTGGGGACCTGCATGGAAAAACTCTCTAAGCTTATTTTTTACCAGCTTAGGTTAAAACTTCCCCAAGGTACAAACTATTTTACCTTTTTTACTGATTTTACCTTGGACTTTATTGCTGCCACCACCAAGCATCTAAAATACATAACAGGGAAAAAGCCCGCTTGGAAACGTCTCCTCTCTCCCCCCCCCCCCCCAATCTTCCCAAATCCTACACCCCCTTTCCTGGGGAAGGGTTGATAAAAATCCTCACCAATTTGCATAGGTGAACACAGACCCAAACCCTTGGTTCTTAAGAACAATGAAAAAGCAATCAGGTTCTTAAAAGAAGACTTTTAACTGAAGAAAAAGTAAAAGAATCACCTCTGTAAAATCAGGATGGTAAATACCTTACAGGGTAATCAGATTCAAAACATAGAGAATCCCTCTAGGCAAAACCTTAAGTTACAAAAAGACACAAAGACAGGAATATACATTCCATTCAGCACAGCTTATTTTATCAGTCATTTTAAACAAAACAGAATCTAAGGCATATCTAACTAGATTACTTACTAAGTTCTAAGACTCCATTCCTTTTCTGTTCCTGGCAAAAACAACACACAGACAGAGAACCTTTGTTTCTCCCCCCCTCCAGCTTTGAAAGTATCTTATCTCCTCATTGGTCATTTTGGTCAGGTGCCAGTGAGGTTATCCTAGCTTCTTAACCCTTTACAGGTGAAAGGGTTTTTCCTCTGGCCAGGAGGGATTTTAAAGGTGTTTACCCTTCCCTTTATATTTATGACAGTGGCAGTGTAAGAACATTCAGGACTAGAACCTGGGATTAGGTAAACTGCTGATGCATCTATGTTACCAGTAGAAGCTGAGCCTGTTTTTCTGTTGGAGGACCCTGTGGAACGAGGCTGTTTAGGGATGCCCAGAAGGACCTAAATGGAGGCCCATCACAGCCCCCTGATGCTAGTATTTTTAAACCAGGAAGCCATCATGAGGAGCTTTTTGAGCAAGAATGCAGACTTCCTACCAGACCTTGCTTACTGTAGATGCTAGACTCAGGCTGTTGACTCTGATTCATCCTTGACATTTCTATTTGCTTGCTGTCTATAACCTGGTGCCTGACCCTGATATCTTGACCCAGCTTGACTCTGACTCTACTAGTCACCTGCCATCTGCAACTAGGTGTCTGACCCTGACTTCCTGGCATTCAGATCCAGCTAGCTCAAGGCCCCATTACTCATCTCCTGACTGCAGTTTAGCAGTTGACTGGTGCACACAGTCTTCCCATGACCCAGCTCTGAGAGGCAGTGTACTGTACTTCAACCCTACGACTGTTTACTTTATCAAAAAACAACTCACAACTGCACATCTTGGGGTATTTTAAATTAGACACATTGTACAGTGGCACATTATCTTCCCAACCACTGTGCTGGGATGTGTGAACATGTACACCATGGAGCATATTCTCCTTTTTAATGCATGCACAGACCCCTATCCCCCCACTATTAACATCAGCAGGAGTTAAATATGCCACAAGAGAAGTGAAGGTGTAGCTGCTGTATTACTGTTCCATGATAGTTGCTAGACATTCTTTGTTTTGCAGAGACTTTGCATGTAAGGATTCTTACAATGATCCAGAAAGTTTTATCTTCTTCTATACAATAACAGGATGTTATGTTATATAATGTGGGATAGAACAGCAAATACAACTTAGAGTATATCTAATCCATAAGTAAGAGGTGAGAATGAGTTACTGTTGTAAATTTAGGGCTATTCTATTTTATGGACCTATGTAATGATATCAAGAAATAGATGTGTAAAATACTGACCCAAGAGCTCAGTGCCCATCCAGACCCCACTCACTCAATACAACCAAAGAATGGGTCTTTCAGGCACTCTTTTGCAGGATTTAGGGTGACTGCCAGAGACTAACAATGAGGGGGCTAAGCTGCCTCCATCAGATGCACCAGTGCTAATTGATAGCTCCAGGCAGGAACTTTCAGCCAGGCTTATTGGGGAGGAAGGGTCCCCACCCCCTGTCAAGTCACTGAACATGGAGGGAAAGCAGCAGGAGATGCTGTGATTCTCAGTTTCTGTGAGACTCTGAATATGCCCTGAGGTTCCTATGTTTACTCTCAGCCTGTAGATAGCTCCATGGAGACTATGTAGCAGGGCACTAGTAGCGTCTACCTTTCTGTACCAAGAAAAGAGGGGCAGGATCCAATAAGGGGGCAAAGGAGTTAATTTGCATGAGCTCCCTGTGCCCTTTCTTAGATCCAGGCCTGTAGCCACTAGGCAGCTTATACCATCCCCCACCCTTCCCACTGTGCCCGTCAAAGTATCCTCAGAATCCGTTAGGATGGTATGGTTCTCTGGCACACCCCCTGGTACAGTTGTGTCTCAATAGCTGGTCCTTAGAGCTGCTACTCTTCCTTATTCCCCCTCGGCCCAAAATGCATCTCATAAGCAGACTTCAATTATCCCTCCTGGCAGTAAGGATATTTGAAAACCCTAAAATGGCTGCTACTCATCCAATGACTGAGAAATTACATTACATGTAAGGACGTACACGCTGGCCACCCAATATCCCTGCCCATCCCCATTCAAGTCCATGTTCCAAGCTCGACTCATCCATGCTTTGAGTGCCAGTGGTTTACACTGCTGAGCACTGTCCACATTTATCTGTCCTATGTGGCTGGTCCTCAGCATTCATCAGTACTTGTGCAGAGTGCTGTGAGCTAACATTCTGGTTCTCAACATTTCTTCTTTCAGCAGCATGCAGGATCAAATCCCAACTGACTGTTCACATCAAAATCCCCAGGGAAATACACTGGTAAGCCTCCCATTGATTTCTGTGGGAGCAGGACTAGGCTGAGTGATAAATCAAGCCATATTCTGATGCAATAAATATTCCTGTCAAGCAGTCCAAACAACTTTACTGCAACCAATAATCCTTATGTCTCTTCCTCCCCTGTCCCCCTTTGCATACACCTTGAAGGCTGATCTATCTGTCTGTAAGATTAGTACTGCAACTTGATGCTTTCACTTTGATCCTGATGCATTCTTCAGTTTCTCTAGAATTTAGTAAATCAGCAGCAATAGATTAAAAATGTCATCCTTTACAGGCAGTTCAGCTGTATCATTTGCTTTTGATCTTAACAATAAAACCTACTGAGATAATGTGAAAACCTTCTAATTCTTAGTAAACAGCAGCCTCAGAATACTATCCTTCTAGTCTGTTTTCCAGTGAACAATGGATTGCCACCTCTTGCCAATTAAATGGTACACAAATCATTGTGCATTTTACCCTCTTCTTTAAGTACTATCTTGCAATATTTTACCAGTCATGTTTTTCACTGCCATATTTGAACCAAAAAAAACTATTATTCATATAGCAGTTTCTGTTCCACTTCTCATCTACACCCTTCCACCTGTGTGTGTTTATTTTTATATAAATATATATAATATAATTATTTTTATATGTATTATATTACATGTAATTATTTTAATATAAATATATATATATAATATATAAAACATAAAAAAAAGTTTAGATAAACTGGACCCTGGTGAGTAATTTATTTCTGGTCTAATTCTTTTTTGAAGTGAATGGAATTACATCAGGAATTAACTAGATTGAAATTTTATGAGAAAATAGAAATGAAATAAAATAGCAGCTTTTTATTGTAAAAGTACAATAGCTGTGGTCATGATGTCTCAACATCTTATATGCATTCAAGCCAGCTGCTTTTCAACCTAGGTCTCCCTTTCAGTACCAGTGTGGTTAAAAAAGTGTCACAGCAAAACTTTTTTTAAACTACTCTACTTATATTATAATCTGTATTTGATGCATTTTTACTAGAAAATTCATGTATAGCATTGCACGCTAATATGATTGCAAACATCTGAGTTATTAAACCTTTGAAAAATGAACTTCATAGTATAAATGTTAAATGACTCCATAGCTACTGAGAGTAAAATGGGCACTACCATAATTCAGTTATTAAGCAATGCATAATGATGCCATTTTAATTGATAGTACATGTATATAATTTACAAATACATAGTATTTGAGACCTCCGTTTTCCATATGAAAATCTATCTTTTTAATTTTAAGGAAAATACTCAGAATTTAAACTATTCCAGCAATAAATCTGGAGGAAACTTTATAAATCCTATATTTTTAAGCATGGAGACAGACTTCTGTCACTAATACGCTCATAGTTTGGGATTTGTACTTTGGGGCACATGTGGAGGGAAAAACCCTTTGAAATCCCTTATAACTCATTTATTTTATGTTACTAAATATTTATCCAGAGATTAAAGTAGGACAGAATGGTGGGGAGCCCATTGCCCTCCCCTGGCTGGAAGCCGGGTGAGCTTCCCCTTCACCACCACCACCCTGCTTGGGTGAGCAGCACTCTCCACAAAAGTTCACCTTTCTCCTGGGCTGGTACAACAACATCCCTTCCTCCTATTTCAATTTACTCTAGCCATCTTTACTGGTTTTACAAAGTGGGAATGATTGTGTCATGTGGTCCTCCATTAATAGGTGGAACTTGTCTGTTGACATATTTTTGAATATTTACCTCTCCGGTTACTAACTTCATTTCATGGGGGGAGAAAACCCATGTTGCTATCCTTTGATGGAGGGTGCTAGAGAAATATCTAATTCTACGTAGGATGCATAGGAAAGAAATCGCTAATGCAAGAATGACATTAAACCCCAATCATTAATATGTCTATACTATGAAATTAAGTCGATTTTATAGAAGTTGATTTTTAGAAATTGGTTTTATACAGTTGATTGTGTATGTCCCCACTAAGCGCATTAAGTCGGCGGAGTGTGTCCTCAATACCGTGGCTAGCATCAACTTATGGAGCGGTGCGTAGTGGTAGCTATCCCACAGTTCCCGCATCTCCACTGCCCGTTGGGATTCTGGGTTAAGCTCCCAATGCCTGATGGGCTAAAAACATTGTTGAGGGTAGTTTTGGGTACATGTCGTCAGTCACCCCGCCTTCCCTCCGTGAAAGCAACGGCAGACAATCATTTTGTACTTTTTTTTCGTGGGTACCCATGGAGACGCCATGCCACGACAAGCATGGAGGCCGTTCAGCTCACCGCTGCTGTTGTAAGCATTGTAAACACCACCTCACACATTATCCTGGAGTATGCACAGAACCGGGCTAAGAGGACGAGGATGACTGTGATGAGGACATGGACAACAGACATTCCTGAAAGCCCGGGCTGTGGCAATTGGGACATCATAGTGGCAGTGGGGCTGGTTGATCTAGTGGAACGCTGATTCTGGGCCCAGCAAACAAGCACAGATTGTGGGACTGCATCGTATTGCAGGTATGGAATGATTCACAGTGGTTGCGAAACTTTCACATGCGTAAGGCCGCTTTCCTTGAACGTTGTGAGTTGCTTTCCCCTAGTCTGAAGCGCAGGAATACCAAGTTGAGAGCTGCCCTGACAGTTGAGAAGCGAGTGGCAATAGTCCTGTGGAAGCTTGCAACGCCCGACTGTTACTGGTCAGTCGGGAATCAATTTGGAGTGGGCAAGTCTACTGTGGGGACTGCTGTGATCCAAGTAGCCAATGCAATCACTGACATTCTGCTGTCAAGGGTAGTGACTCTGGGAAATGTGCAGGTCATACTGGATGGCTGCAATGGGGTTCCCTAACTGTGGTGGGGTGATGGATGGAACACACATTCCTATTTTGGCACCGGATCACCTTGTCAAACCATATATAAACTGCAAGGGGTACTTCTCAATGGTGCTGTACAAGTACTGGTGGACCACAAGGGACGTTTCACCGACATCAACATGGGATGGCTAGGAAAGGTGCATGACGCTCGCATCTTTAGGAACTCAGGGCTGTTCAAGCAGTTGCAAGAAGGGGCTTACTTACCACACCAGAAAATTACTGATGGGGATATTGAAATGCCAATAGTTATCCTTGGGGACCCAGCCTACCCCTTGCTCCCATGGTTCATGAAGACGTACGCAGGCAGCCTGGACAGTAGTAAGGAGCAGTTCAACTATAGGCTGAGCAAGTGCAGAATGGTGGTAGAACGTGCCTTTGGATGTTTAAAAGCTCGCTGTCGCTGTTTGCTGACTAGGTTAGACCTCAGTGCAACCAACATTCCCACTGCTGTGTGCTCCATAATATCTGTGAGAGTAAGGGGGAGACATTTATGGCGGGGTGGGAGGTTGAGGAAAATCGTCTGGCAGTCAATTTTGAGCAGCCAAACACCAGGGCGATTAGAATAGTGCAGCTAGGCGCGCTGCGCATCAGAGAGGCTTTGAAAATCAGTTTCATGACTGGCCAGGCTACGGTGTGACAGCTGTGTGTTTCTCCTTGCTGCAAACCCGCCCCCTTTGTTGATTTTAATTCTCTGTAAGCCAACCACCCTCCCCCCTTTGATCACTGCTAGCAAAGGAAATAAAGTAACTATTGTTTTGAAACCATGTATTTCTTTCTTAATTTAAAAAAAAAAAGACGTGAGAACCAACAAGGTAGCCCGGGTGGGATGGGGTGCAGGAGGAGGGAAGGACAAGGCCCCATTGCTTATTGTAGCCGCACTACAAATCAAAACTGTTTGAATGACAGCCTTCTGTTGCTTGGGCCATCCTCTGGAGTGGCTGGGTGCCCAGAGCCTCCCCCACCGTGTTCTTGGGAGTCTGGGTGAGGAAGATATGGAACTTGGGGAAGAGGGCAGGTGGTTATACAATGGATGCAGTGGGAGTCTGTGCTCTTGTTGGCTTTCCTACAGCTCCAACAGATGCTTCATCATGTCTGTTTGCTCCCCCATTAGCCTCAGTATCACCCCTTCCTTCTGCTCTTTGCGCTCACTTAGTGCTTTCCTGGCCTCTGCCACTGAATGCCTCCATGCATTAAGCTGTACCCTATCAATGTGGGAGGACTGCATGTGCTCGGAAAACATGTCATTGCGAGTGCATGGTGGTTTTTGCTTTGTTTGGCCTTCTAATCTGCGATAACCTCAGGGAAGGAAATGGTAGGGAGAGCATAGAAACTTTTGCACCTGGGGGGAGATAAAAAGGGAGAGTAAAAGATACATTTCTGAGAACAAAAGGGAGACTCTTTCACAGTGAATCAAGCAATTCACAGCAGACAGCACATGTGCTTTAGGTAAAAGGTCGCATTTTGCCTTTTATATTGAGCGCCTGCCGGTATGGTGACACATCACACACAGCTGGGCAACAGAATTTGGTTTCCAGGCAGCCATGGTAAGCCTTTTGGTATGTGGGCTTGGCTTCTTCCGCCTTTATAACATGTGGGAATGGTTTCAAACTGCAGCGCCATCCTTTCCCAAAGTGAGCAATGCCGGTTGGGTTTCACGTTTAAAAGGAGGAGCTGCAGTTTTTGGGTGGATGTGCAGCACACACCTCTCCCGCACCCCACCACATGGCTATTCTCTGGGATGATCCCTTCACCCCTCCCCGCCGCATGGCTATTCTCCGGGATGATCCCTTTTAGTCAAGTGCAAACAACCCAGCACGAATGGGGTCCTTTTACTGTTCCCTTACAAAAATTCCCCTATTTCAACCAGGCGACCATGAATTATGTCACTCTCCTGAGGCTAACACAGAAAGATATAGACCGAACGTTGCTTGAATGCAACCAAAACCCAAGCCCATTCGCTGCCATGCTCCGTGCTGCAATAATTCCAGAATACTGGCTTGGTGTGGTAAAGTGTCCTTTCGTGGAGGACGAAAAAAGGCAGCCCTCCCCAGAAACCTTCTGCAAAGGCTTTCAGAGGACCTCCAGGAGAGCTTCATGGAGATGTCCCTGGAGGATTCCTGCTCCATCCCCAGACACGTTAACAGACTTTTCCAGTAGCTGTACTGGCTGCGAATGCATCCTAATTCTTCAGGGCAAATCAAACATTAAACACTATTGCTTTTAAACCCTGTACTGTAGTTACAAATGTGCACTCACCAGAGCTGCCTTCTCCAGCTTCAGGGTCAGGGATCCCGCCTTGGGAGGGTATTGGCTCCAGGGTGATGAAAAGGTCCTGGCTGCCGGGGAGAACAGTCACCACTTGCCTGCAGCATGTTCTCCTTCTGCTCATCCACAAAATCCTCCTCCCTGTTGCATGAGATTCCCCCCTGGCAGGTGTCCACAGACAGTGGTGGGGTAGTGGTAGGGTCCCCCCCTAGAATGCCATGCAGCTGATCATAGAAGCAGCATGTATGGGGCTCTGACCCAAAGCAACCGTTTGCCTCCTTTTTTCTTTTGGTAGGCTTGCCTGAGCTCCTTAACTTTCATGTGGCACTGCTGTGTGTCCCTGTTGTAGCCTCTCTCCACCATGCCCTGTGCAATATTTTTTGGCATATATATTAGCATTTCTTCTTTTTGATCGGAGTTTGGCCTGCACAGATTCTTCTCCTCATACAGCAATCAGATCCAGTGTCTCCCGTTCGCTCCATGTTGGAGCTCGTTTCCGATTCTGGGACTGCATGGTCACCTGTACTGCTGAGCTCGCCACACTGACCAAACAGGAAATGAAATTCAAAATTTCCCAGGGCTTTTACTGTGTACCTGGCTAGTGCATCCGAGTTGAAAGTGCTGTCCAGAGCCGTCACATTGGAGCACTCTGGGATAGCTCCTGGAGGCCAATACCATCGAATTGCATCTGCATTACCCTAAATTTGACCCAGCAAGGTCGATTTTTAGCACTACTCCCCTCGCTGGGGAGGAGTACAGAAGTTGATTTTAAGAGCCCTTTAGGTCGACAGAATGGGGTTGGTTGTGTAGACGCATTTGTTTTAAAACTGAACTAATGCAGCTAAACTTGACTTAACCCTGAAGTGTAGATCAGGGATAAGTTAAGCATAATGGACACTCTATATGTAGACTTAAAACTTATTCTCTTCAGGCTTGTTACTGGCCAAACAAGGAGTACCTTTCCATTGATGAAGGAAAAATACTTTATCAATCCTGACCTGGATTATGACCCAAATATGAAGTCTAGCCTCAGAAGAAGTAATCTGTATTAAAGGAACAAAATATAAGAAAATACTATGTAATATGGAACTGTCAGGCTTTCCTCCCCACTCTGAACTCTAGGGTACAGATGTGGGGACCCGCATGAAAGACCCCCCTAAGCTTATTTCTACCAGGTTAGGTTAAAAACTTCCTCAAGGCACAAATTCTTCCTTGTCCTTGGAACGGTATTGCTGCCACCACCAAGTGAGTTAGACAAAGATTTAGGAAAAGGACTACTTGGAGTTCCTGTTTCCCCAAAATAGACCAAGCCCTTTTCTGGGGAGGCTTGAGAATAAACAAGGTGAGCACAGACCAGACTCTTGGGTTTTTAGGACACTAAAAACCCCAATCAGATTCTTAAAAACAGAACTTCTATTATAAAGAGGGAAAAAAAAGTAAAAGAAACACCTCTGTAAAATAAGGATGGAAGATAATTTTACAGGGTAATAAGATTTAAAACACAGAGGATTCCCCTCTAGGCGAAACTTTCAAGTTACAAAAAAATAGGAATAAACCTTCCTCTTAGCATAGGGAAAATTCACAAGCGAAAACAAAAGATACTCAAATGCATTTCCTTACTATTACTTACTATTTCTGTAATTTTAGATGTATAATTCAGTAGGAGCTGGATTACTTGCTTGGTCTCTCTTTGGGCTTTTGTTGTTCTCCCTGGAGACAAACAAAAACCTTCCCCCTCCCCAGATTTGAAAGTATCTTCTCTCCCCATTGGTCTTTCTGGTCAGGTGCCAACTAGATTAAGAGAACTGATTAATCCTTTACAGGTAAAGGAGGGATTTTATGCTACCCTTAGATGTATGTTTGACAGGGACCAATTCATATAATACCTAGAAGTGGATGACTTAGCACATTGAGCTCAATCTAACTCTCATTAAAGTTAAGACTTCCATTGACTTCAGTGGGAGGTGAAATAGATCCTTTATGCAGGAAGTCAGTTTACAGTAATATCATTTAGATTGTGTGCACATGGTGCCAAATCTTGTCATCAATCAAACTCTTATTGGTTTTAGTGGGAATCCTACATACGGAACGATGGCAAGGTCAAGCCAAAGTGCGTGTATGTGGGGTTTTTTTGGTTGTTTTTTTATTTAAATCTTTGTTAGCATTTGAATTTGTGTTAGAGGACTATATATGTATAACTTTTATAGTCCTTCGCATAGCAAATTATTTACTGTAATCCAAAATATAGGACCATATATATAAAACTAAAATGAAAATAAAACACTTTATAAATGTTTTAAGTTAACAGACAAGAAAAGCCTCCTATTCAAAGTGGGGGAGGGCAGAGGAGGAGGACCATGAGACAGAAGGGAAATCAAGTTAGTTTTGTTTTCAAATTCTGAATAAATATTTGTGAATGTTGCAGACTTTGGAGACAGCTAGCCTTATGCAGCTACTAGTTTACAGGGCTTGTGAAAGATGAAATCCATGTTATCTGCACACCTGTCCACAAGTGAACCAGCAGTTGATGAAATCTGATCCTGCCATTCCTTAGTACCACAAGTCTGAAGCCAATCAATGCTTTGGTGAAAGTCTAGAAAACAGGCTAAAACAGAGCATCTTAGGTCTGGTCTACACATATATTTGCATTGGTTAAATTAAGGTCAGGTCTATTCTTGGAATAGGTCTATTCTTCCTCTTTCCCAGGAGATCTGTACTAGTATACTATATCAGCAACGCATCCCTAATATAGACACAACTTATAATGACAAAGCTGCCCTTTTGTCAATATGGCTTATTGCACCCACCTCCAAGCAAAATAAGCTATATTGGCAAAATCATTTTTTGTTGATCAGGGATCACCCCCTTGACCAACATAACTATGTTGACAGAAGTTTGTAGAGCAGACCTGGGCTAATTGTATGATTTTTATACTGATTTAGTTAAACTAGTGCTGTAGCTCACGAAAGTTTATGCTCAAATAAATGTTAGTCTCTAAGGTGCCACAAGTCCTCCTCTTTTTGCAGATACAGACTAACACAGCTGCTACTCTGAAACAACTCCTATTTTAGTTAAGTTTAATCCATTTACATGTCTCAATTCAGTTTTGGCTTTTTTGTTTTGTTTTTAAACAAGACCTTAGTATGGATATTAATGTTTACCTACACACACAGGAGCATCTGCTTTATGCTTCAATTTGAAAATATCCCTGAGAAGATGATTTTACATAAGTAGTGAACAATAAAGCCACCTCCTCTAGACCTCGTACTTATTAAGTATGCTTCCCATCAACAATGTTCTGCATCTATCAGAAAGATGAGAAAAGACAGTCACTTTCCAGAGATAAACAAATGGTAATGCGAGGAGTAGGCGCAGTGCAGGAGCACAGGGAATGATAGCTTGACTGCAGACTTCTTGGAGGGTTTTGTTGGAAGGATTTTAAGGTCAGGATTAGGACTTTGAGGAGGAGATTAAAAATATTAAAAATGTCTAATGTCTAATGGTAATGAGTTGCTGTGTCTAGATATTAGCAATGAAAAAACCAGACACCATTGTGGTGGTGGAGAAGCACTTTGAGAGAAACCTGTCCTCATTTGCATTCCTCCTCAAGGCTTACTGCTACTGTGACACCTATGAGAAATGGTCCATGCACAATGGTTAGGTAGATGGTATCAGAAATTCCTACTGGCCTATTTCAGTTATTCTATTTCTCATGATTTATTAAAAATGAACTGGCTCAAAAACATCTATCACATAGCTAGTGTTTGTAGCCACATCTTCCTCATTATTTACATTTGTACTCCCTCCCTTGTCCAGTTTACATCTGCTTATTACAGCTTGCCTTAAATTTGACTGCAAGCTTTTCACGGGCAGGCCTCCTCTAGGCTCAGTGCTATAAAAACACTTAGACATGTCATGGACTCACTGGTCGTGCCCACTCTTGGCCCCGTGCAGGGGTGCCCCTTTCAGTGAGCCAGCCCTTCTTGTGTAGGTCCACTCTCTCTCGGGGTTAAGCCCCTCCACCTCCTGGAGCCGCACCTCACTGAGCCTTAGTACACCTGTTTTTCACTGTGGGCCCCCTCAGGGAGTCCACTTGCTCTGGACCCCCAGGGCCTCCACCCCCCAGAGGGGATGATGCAACCCTGTTCTCTAGACTGGAGTGACTCTCAGCCAGCGTAAAACAGGAGGGTTTATTGAGTGTTGAACACAGCACAAGAAACTCTCAGGGCCTCAGGCCTGGCCTCCCTCAGCACAGCACATCCAAGTCTCCCCTGCATCCAGGTGGGCTCTGCCTGCTCCCTCTCTCCAGCCCAGAGCCCTCCCACTGGCCAGAACCGGCTGTGACTCCTGAGCTGGGCCTCTAGGTCACCAGTCACTGGGGTTTCCATTCTCCATGCCAGCGGTTGGGGTCTCAAGTTCCCTCACCGGTCCTCTGTAACAACAAACTCCCTCTCCCTCACCTTGTTAAACCTGTAGCACCTAGGGAAACTGAGTCCCACCCCCTCTGCATGCAAATCATAGGAAAAACAAGAAAATCCCCCATAGGAAACAAGGAAGAGCAAGAAACTCCCCCACTTCGTCACACGTGTTTCTTGCCCTGAAAAAGCTACTTTGTTGATCAGTGGTAGCCAGGATCTTCATTTAGTTTGATAGGTTCTAACGCTTAAACCTAAAAGGGCATAGTGCGAGTGACTTCTGCCAGTTTAACAGCTGCAAGGTTCCAGCACAAATTAAAGATGCCTCCCTCCAGATGCAAACCCAAAGGGACATGGATATTATAACACAGCACACTCACAGCTGGGGTGATGGTAGTTTAGTTAGATTAGACAGGTTTAATCTACACCCTGTGTAATTCTAGCTAAATCTAATACTTTTTGTTCTAAATGGGATTAGATATTAAAGTTTGCTGATTCTTGCTCTTAAGTACAGTATTAAACCAAACACCAGCATTAGGTGAAGGAAATAGCTAGGGCGTGTTGACGAGGACTGTTTCTTTTTTGTTTTTGTTTTACTGTGGAATATTGGAGGAGGAGTGGATTAGAAATAGGTGACCGTGTGCCACATAGTCTATTTCTTCCTGAGATAGCAATGGGGCAGAAAAGCAAACATTAATTGACCTTTGTATCTTCTTTGTCTGGATTCAATTGATGTGTCATGTTAATTTTAATTTAAAAAATTGTATGCCTGGAGGCTATAAGACAAATCACTGTCAGCTGTAGGTCAATCATATAGACATTATCAGGCAAAACCTCAAAAGAAGTCATGCATATTGCACCAAAATCAATGGGAGCTCAGCCTGAATAAAGACTGCAGGATCTGGACCTATAGCTTTTACCAGATCCAGATAGTATGTATTTTTTTGTGATGTGTAATGTTGGGAGGGGGGGGATTTTTTTTTAAATAAAAGAGGACTATTAAACTAAGACAATCTATTTCAATAGTTTTGAAAATACATTGCCTTGAATTTTAGTGAGTTCATTAAAGCTTCAATTATTTAATGATTATTGCCAAGAGACCATCAAAGTTAATAGTGCTTTGCTTTTTGGTTTTTTCTTTTTCTTTTTTTCTTTAACATCATTGTTGTAACATTGCTGATAGATAAACTGAATTAAACATGACTTGCTTAATTCTTTATATAACTATTGCACAAAAAGTTCAAAAAAATTAAATAACTCATTCTCCAAAAAGCACTTGTGGTAGTTGATTTGTTTATAAATGCATTTCAATCTAATTTTATAAAAAAGGAAATAATTGTGGGCCTGTAGTGTACTAATGAATGAATAAAATCAAAAGGTCCATACATCTCAGGAGGATATTTGCTCTTCTAGCAATCCAGATTTTAATTGCACAATGATTTGCTACAATTCCAGGAAGGATACTGTTTGCATGCTTCTCATATTTTGAGTTATGTCACAGTGAACTCCCACAATATAGTATAATGAATGTTTTGCAGATTGCTCAATTAGTTAATTTTTTTAAATAGAACACTGAATTCCTACATTTCATTTTTGTTGGTCACTGACTATGACAGATTTATTACAGCACAGTCTTAGTTTCCCCCTATTTCATATTTGGTGTGAAATTTATAGAGGGTAGTGGGAAAACTCAAACAAAAAAGCACAAATACTAATAGCTTAAAATTCTGAGGTACAAAGGAACAACCGCAGCACAAAATTGAGAAGGAAGAAGTGTTCCAAGCTGCAACAAAACATCCATAGAGAGGTTTCTAATTATTTAACTAAACAAAACAAAAACACTGCTGGGAGATCCAAACCAGTGCAGACATGAGGCGATCACCAATTTTTTCAAATCTGAGTGACTAAAATTAGGCTTCTAAATCTATGATTAGAACCCCAAATTTGTGGGCTGTTGCTCTTAATGACGTAATTGAGAATATCGGTCCCTAAATATGAATTTGGGTGCTTAGTGTAAGACACCAGTGTTACAAAACATTGTCCATTGGGCTCAAGTGCCTCAAAAGAGGAAATAAATTAAGGTAGAGATGGTCTAACTTCACTACTCCAAGATGTATTAGCTTTAGGAAAAACATGACTGACATACCAAATAGAGCAAGCTTCAGGGGATATCTATTCAAGTTGTTGCCAGATGTGTATTTTGCCATTTTCCGCGCCATCATCCCCAGGCAATACTAATGGTATATATCAAACCTAGCCATTTACTTATGATTGATAAGGATGAGAAGAATCATAGTCTCTTAGAGTTTTAACCTATTCAAAACAATAATATTCCCAAGTAAGAGAGCAGCAGTAAAATGGTCATGTACCAATAAGCTGTAGAAAGGAAAGGAAATTCAACTGTTATAAGACAGGGTAGCTTGCATGGGAATGAAGCTTGTTACAGAAATTAAGGTACAATGCAATGTGTTTTCCTTACTTTTAACACACAGAAAGATGAGCTATGCTATCCTTTTCATTTTTAAATACAATACTCTGTTTATGATAGACAATTCATGTCATTTCAGTACTCTGCAATGGAAAACTAGATTTGTTATGGTAACCATAGTATGCCATGATAATAGTTTAGATCTACTGACAAATATTTTGAAGATGTGAAAAATTCCTACAAGAGAATACAAAACAATGTTAGGGTGATATATTGTAAGTGATTTTCACGGTGCCTTATATTAAAATCAAAAAGAAAATCAATATGGCTCAGCTGTAAGCTAAATTGAAAGGAGAACCTTTGCCCTTACTCTTAAAATCACTTAGAGTGGGTCCTTCCATGAAAGGCACTACCAGATTAGTGTAGGAACATTGTGTGAATAAAGCTCACTCAAAGAGAAAAGTTTAGTTTGCTAAAGGAAAGTCCCAACCAGAAGAATGTAAAGATTTGAACAGGGTACACAGTTCAGTCAGAAGGATGGTGCTAGACCGTGTAAAATAATATTCAGTACTTGACAGATGAAATTTAAAGATTAATGCGCTGACATGAAAAGACCTAAAGTGACCCAAACACAGGAGTAATATGATCAGAAAATTCAACTTATTTGGAAAGCTTTGCTGATGTATAATAGAAACAGAGAATGTCTGTATAACAGCAGAAAGAAGTGCACTAATCAAATCTACATAGAATAAAATCTTGAAGACTGTCAGCACAGAATGTGTACGAGTTATCCTCACTGTATTTTTTTCAAATGGAGACAACTGAGTGAGTTTAAGAGGGTAGTCATATGTTCAGATAACAAGTCTGTAATTCCAAATGACCCAAGGCTGTTAACAAAATCAGCAGCTAGATCTATCTTAAAGTACAAGCTAAGGAAGCTCAGCTGTATTGTCCAGCTATGTCGAAAGAATGATAGGAGGCATTAGATATGAGATTAATCAGGTTGCAACTTTATTATTAGATGTCTGGGACTAACCTGGCAGATACATTTTGCACCTGCACTGCACATTTTATGTCCCTCCAGCAGATCCACTGCTGGGACCCTCCAATTCCAGCCAATTTTTTGTGGGAGGGGGCTTCCACAGGTCCCCCCCTATTTATCCAGGTCCCTCCAGCAATTCCCTTGCCGGGACTTTACTGACCACCCCCACTTATAGGAGGGGTTAAGGTGGACTATAATGATGGGGAGGTTGGCTCTCTGCTGTACCAATCAGAGGAGTCCCCAGCTGCCCCAGGCTTGCTCAATTACCAAACACCTCTCCTTAATTCTTTTCCAAGCCATTTTTCAGTTCTTTTGTGCCTTAATTTATGGAGTACCTGCACTGAACATCTGCTATACTCTTAAATAAAGAGTTGCCACATATGGCCTACCACCTGTCATGCTATCATGAACAGAGCCCACCTGAACCTGCTGCGAGGAAGGTGACACCCCCCCGCCCCCGCACCTGGTCAACATGGTGGTAAGGGAAAAATTCCTTCCCAGCCCCCCTTAGCAGGGCGGCTAGCATAATGCCCACAGCAGATATAGCTAAACACCCAGCATATTTGTGACCTACATACGGAGGGAGTGCAGGTGCTGACAGGCCTGTTCTGAGTGAATGAAGGGAGTGGCCAGGCCCAGGCTGACCTTTTTAAACCCTCATTCTTAGGTGGTGAGTCATCCACCCTGCTGACTGTTCTTCCAGCAGTTTTACATCTCCTCTCCTCCCCCAAGCCAGAAAGTTAAATGCTTAAAGAGCAGGGCAGTGATTCTCCAGTGTCTGCTATCAATCAATTGCAATTCACTTGTGTCTGTATTAAGGTAATGTCAGCCAACCATCTAAGAGCAAAACTCAGTCAAGCAACTTCACAAGAAACACTTATCAGGCCAAGGATACCCTTGTTAATGCACAGGACTATAAATCAGGATATCTGGGTTCTATTCCCACCTCTGCCACGATCTTTCTGGGTGTCCTTGGAAAAATAACTTAATTTCTCACTCGGTTTCCCGTTTCCTATGTGTAAAATGGATGATAACCATTCCAGTTCTCTACTTTTCTTCTGAGATTCTTTATTCATTAATGATTGTGAGGTGTTCAAATATTATAGAACTAACTCCAAATCATCAGTCAGAAATTGCGCTAAATATTACTATCATGAGTACTATAAAAAGGCCTCTAAATAAATGAAAGTGTCTCTTTCAGTACAGATAAGCTTATGATCTGCATGACTGAGAGAACAACTTTGACTGTCTAAGGACTTGTCAACATAGAGAGTTACTGCAGAATAGCTGTTCCTGATTAACTCCCTGAGCGGATACTCTTGTTCCACAATGAACGCGCTAGTGAATTAAGCTAATTCAGAATAAAACACTCATTCTGCAGTAAGAGCATCCACTCATGGAGTTAGAGTGCTGTATTCTGAATTAGCTTAATTCACTGGCGCTCTCATTCTGGAACAAGAGTATCTGCTCATGGAGTTAATCAATCATGAATAGTTAATCCATGTTAAATCCTTGCCCCCACTTTATTCTGGATTACCTTTCTTGTGTAGACAGGCCCCAATCATGCAATCCAGAAAATGGCCAATTTTTGAACCAGCTCCAGAAGAGAAACTGGATGACACAAGGGGCAGTATTTTCAAAAGCATTCAGCATTGTTTTAACTCTCTTTCTACTGGAGTCAATTCCACTGACCTCAGTAGTAGCTGGGTGAGGTCAATGCTGAACGCTTTTGAAAATCCCATCCCATACGTACTTTTCTCACTATCTCAAATGTATCATAGTCTTATTTATGAGAACTGTAGGGAATATTCTAAGTTTATAATGGAGATTTATGCTCCATTGGGCATGTTTTGAGATAATCAAACCAAAATATTTAGATGTTCCAGTAAAAGTGTGTGGATCACAGTGACAGTCTGCTGAAATATGTAACTGAACTGGTAAAGTCTAAGGATGCGATATAGAGATAATGTGCTGATTGTAGTTTCTGACTAAAACAGTCTATGTACTGTGACCCGATTTTTAAAACTGAATAATACCAAACACATGTGCCTAAGGCTGGATTATCATGGCCTTTCTGCCTATACAAAAATAGTCAAATTATAAATCTCATAAAATACCTGCAAGCAATAGAATAAAATAGAAGTCAATTTCTGAAAAGAAGAAATCGGCCCACTGCCAAAACATCAGTCACAAACTGATTCAAGCACAAAAATACACTTTGTGAAGGAGCCATTATGATCATGTAATTAGAACTCTAGAGAAGAGACCATCTGAAAAGTTGTCTTAGCCACAGGAGAAGAGGGTTTAAGTCAGACACAAGGAAAGTGTTAGGCCCACTTTTAATATAATATAATTAATGGAGGTGGTGGAAATTCAGAATTCTGACATTTCAAAATGTATCTGTTTCAAATCTGAACAAAACCAAACAATAAAAAATGAAATTTCCTGTGAAATGAAATTTAAAAAAAAATAGTTATGGGTCAATTGAAATGTTTGTTTTCCTAGGAAATAGAAGTCAAAATAAAAACATTTCCATTAACTTATATAAAATACAATCTATTTGAAATGAGAAATCAAAATGTTCCATTCCAATAATGTGTGACTGGAATATTGTGACCTTATCAGAACGCTTTTTTTCTATTTTATATGACAAAATGTTGTCAATTGACCTGTGCCCAGAAAAACTTTTGATTTCAACAAAATAGCATTTTCTTATGGAGACACTTTCCACTGGAAAATTTTCAAGCAGCTCTAATAAATGGCCTGGGGTTCTGCAGGTCAACCACTATGACCTGAAAAACTGGCAAGCCAATTGTCCGGAAAATTATCTCTGTTTTCAAAGGTTCAGGTTCAAGAATCTTCTTGAGGCTGAGAAAATGTTAAGTGTCTGGAAAAGGATTGCTATCTTGTCTTTTTATCTTAGCATGAAAGATCTCAGCTAGCCATAGTTTATCTCAGGGGTGGGCAAACTACGGGCAGCATCTGGCCCATCAGACGTTTTAATCTGGCCCTCAAGCTCCCGCCGGGGAGTGGGGTCAGGGGCTTGCCTCACTCCATGCAGCTCCTGGAAGCAGTGGCATATCGTTCCCCCTCGCTCCAGCTCCTATGCATAGGGGCAGCCAGGGGGCTTCTCACACTGCCTCCACCCCAAGTGCTGCCCCCGCACCTCCCATTGCTGGGAACCATGGCCAATGGGAGCTGCAGGGGTGGCACCTGAGGATGGGGCAGTACACAGAGCTGCCTGGCCATGCCTCTGCATAGGAGCCAGAGTGGGGACATGCTGCTGCTTCTGGGAGCTGCTTGAGGAAAGTACCTCCCAGAGCCTGCACCCCTGAGTGCCTCAGCCCCTGCTGTGTCCCCCCCTCCCACCTTCTGAACCCCTCAGTCCCAGCCCAGAGCACCCTCCTATACCTCAACCCCTTATCCCCAGAGCCCACACCCCCAGCCGGAGCCATCACCCCCTCCCGCACCCCATCCCCGATTTTGTGAGCATTCATGGCTCTCCATATAATTTCCATACCCAGATGTGGTCCTTGGGCTAAAATGTTTTCCCACCCCTGGTTTATCTGGTGTGGTCAAAGCACAGACAATCCACTTATTTAGCTCCCAAATCAGGAATTTATCCCTATTTAGGAAAACAGATACTCATATGCTAACTTTAAATGTGTGCATACATCTCACTGAAGTAAAGTACTTTCCTGAATAGTGATTGGGCTTAAGCCTGTGTGTCACTCCTGGGCTATCAGCAACTTTTGAACCGTCTCAGTCATCCCCTCCGGGTGACAGCCTTCTGGCCTTCACCTCCCTGGCGTGGAATCTTGTGATTCTCCCACTCTCTCATATTGAAATACTAGGGTACAGTCCCCTGTGTAACACCTGTCATTGCTCAGCAGGCCTGACTAGATTCAACTGCCCTGCAAGACTTCCCTTCAGGAACTATGTCCAGTGTGAAGACAGTGACAAAACAAAGGATTGTTTAATATCAACAGAAGGATCACAGCATGACAAGGGATATTAACACAATGAAGTGTCTGTGCCTCCTGCTCTCTTCCCAGCTTTTCATGGGTGATTGGTTCCTTTTGTCCCCCTCAAAGTTTCCTGAACCTGGCCAAAGCAGTTTATGCACTCCATCAAGCAGCATCTCAGATAAACTTCACAATAGTTGGTCTCTGTATGCTGTCTACTTTCCTGATGGAATTAAACCCTTGTAACCAGTAGTGAGCTGGAGCCAGTTCGCACGAACTGGTTGTTAAATTTTGAAGCAGTTTTAGAATCGGTTGTTAACCCGCTTCCCTGCAGGGGGCATTGAGGCTTTCATGGGCTCTGGCCGAGAACTGATGTAATTCCTCCTCTGGCCGCTGGGGGCGCTGCACTGCAGGAGCCATGTGGGCTGCCGCCTGGCCCTGAACACGAACCCTGTTGCTGCTGCTCCCCCGACCCCTGGTTCTGGGGCTCCCACTGCTGCCTGGTGGGTCCCCGGCTGCTCTGCTGGGCCTGGGCTGTGTCCTGCTGCTCGGGCTGCTCCGAGCCACTCTCCCCAGAGGACCCACCACCCTGCCCTCAGCCAGCCCCATCTCCAGCCAGCTCCGCACCCCTGCCCTGCCCGCAGCCAGCCCCGCACTCCCTGCCTCCAGCTAGCCCTGCCCCATTCCCCTGTTTGCAGCTGGCCCCACGTCCACTGGTGCCTTGCAGTTCCCAAGGCAGTAGCCCTGCACACCTGCTTCAATGAGGGGGCTAGGAAGCAGCTGGGACCCACACATGTGCACACCCTAGGGTGACCAGACAGCAAGTGTGAAAAATCAGGACGTGTGTGTGTGTGTGTGTGTGTAAGTGTAAGTGTAATAGGAGCCTATATAAGAAAAAGACCCCAAAATCGGGACTGTCCCTATAAAATCGGGACATCTGGTCACCCTAGCACACCCCCAGGAAATGGCGGGGACTCACACATGAAACGGAGCTCATTTCTAGTTCAGGCCCATCTTTTTAAAAAAGAACTTTAGGTAGGGTTAACATACTCCCGTATTTTCCCGGACATGTCAGGCTTTTTGGTTCTTAAATTGCCATCTGGGAGGAATTTTTAAAAGTTCCTCCCAGGAAAATACGGATGTATGGTAACCCTACTGGTACAAAAAATACATACTGGGGCACATCCCTTAAATCAGAACTTTTTATAGGGAACCGGTTGTTAAGATTTTGGCAGCTCATCACTGCTTGTAACCATGTAGCAAACATAAATAAGATCAAAGAATAGATGAATATATAGTGTATCATCCTTCACAGCATGCACTTCAGTTCTTTCCTGAGTTGGGACTCTAGAGAGATCAGCTCCCAAGTCTGAAATATCACTATGGCCCAGATTCAGCAAGATGACTAACTATCAGCATAAATATTTAAACTTACGTATCAGCTTGAGTATCCCTCTGAATTGAGGACAATGTGAGCCATGGTCTGAATGACAATACCTAACTTAATGACAAATATGACTCAGGGAATTTTCTTTCCAGGGGTTCTAAAATAGGAAACAGAATAATGAAAGCTACCATATGTGGTCAGCTGGAGAAATCAACTATAGCTGGGATCAGTAGGAATCAGATTTAATTCCATCTCAGACAATACAAGGAAATTTGAATAGGGGCTTGATAGTAGAATAACTGGGGATAGTTAAAAAATTAAAGGCTGATCAATAACTAATGTTAGTTTCCAATGAAAATATCAGAGGTCAACTGAAGAAATTCCCTTTCATTAAGTGAGGGAGGTGTCTTGTGCTTTTTTAAAATATGTCCATAAAGTAAAGCGTTTGTCCAAACAGTTAAATCTGATGCAGTTAGAACTGTGCTGCTAACTGACACTGAGAAATGAATAGATGTATGTGACAGAAAATTCTTGTGGAAGCCAGGTATTCTATAAAACCTGTGTGCAGCCCAGAAAGGAGTCAGATCAGATCAGCATAATATGAAGAGCTAGATTTCCCCCACCCCCCACCCCACCCAGATTGTACTCCTGCTTGGGGGGGGGGGGGGAGATAAGGGGAGTCAGACATATGGATCTCTCAGATCTGTGGTGCAGGGGTTGGAAGCACTGCATGTGTGCTAATTCTTCCCTCTAGCACAGTTGAATGGGAAGGGAGAAGCCAGGAATAGGTGGGGGCATCCTCCTTCAAGTGTCGCGGGGAGGGATAGCTCAGTGGTTTGAGCATTGGCCTGCTAAACCCAGGGTTGTGAGTTCAATCCTTGAGGGGGCCATTTAGGGATCGGGGCAAAAATTGGGGATTGGTCCTGCTTTGAGCAGGGGGTTGGACTAGATGACCTCCTGAGGTCCCTTCCAACCCTGATATTCTATGATTCTGTTCTATTCCAGTCAGCAGAGCTGAGCCAGCAAAGGGAGTGGTAGTAATGTAAGGCTAATATAGTCCAGCAGCAATTATTACCTCCTTCAGCCCCAGTTCCTTCCTTGGGATACTCCTGGAGGTAGCTGTGTCCATGGAAGTACCGTCAGTGAACAAAATGGACATAAACACCCGCAAAACATGGAGATCTACAGTGTTAAATAAGCCAAATTCTAGAGCTCATCAGATTATTCATTGTGAATAATATTAGTTGCCCATTAAACATCTATTTCTCATTGGAAATCATTCACACACTAATTTAGATTTCTATGAATGTACTGATTCATAGGCAAGTATTCACTCACTAGCTTGTATCCACAAAATAATTAGGCCTATAGGTTGTTTATGAACAGTTCTCTTCAACCATTCACTGCTTGTTATTTAGGATGGGTGACAGAATTATATATGCTCTCTAGTGGGATACTGAAACTTTTTTAAACTAGTGAGTAATGGCTGAAAAAATTGTAGATGATAAATAGTTAACAACAAATATAATAACGGTCCGTATGATATTTTTAGCTGAATAATGAAACTTTTAGGATTCGTGAATATTTTCACAAATACCCAGTAGATGTTCATATACTCATGAATGACACACATGAGCTCAGCAACCTCAGTGCTTAAACATGATGATATTCTTGAAAGACAATATGGGGAGCAGTTGAATTGTTCTAGAAGGGAAAATGAAAAAATCACTACAAGGTGCCACTGAAAAGAAAACAATAGTAAAATTTAAAATTCAGTATATGTCCCTCAGATAAAATAATCTGAGCGTTAGAACCAGTCCAGGTCTCTGTAATGCAAGCCATATTAACGATATAATCATAAATGAATAAGGTGGGACTTATTTGATAGAGAGCTACCATTTAATGAAGCAGTTGCTGAAATGGCAAATAGATGAGGAGAAATATTTTCAAGATGTTCAATGGCAAACTGACATAAATGACTAGGAAAAAAAGTAAATATTTTAACAATATTTAAAAGGGTAAATAGGATATCCCAGGGAACTACAGGGCAGTTACACTGACCTCAATTCTGGGCAAAAACTTGGAAAGGCTTAAAATTAAAAGATGGTAGCATAATTAATGGAAATAAACATGGCTTCATGGAAAATAGGTCTTCTCAAACTCAAGTATAGTTTTTTTGATGAGATAACACCTTTTTCAATCAAACTTAACATTTGATATAATATTCTAAATAGAACTGCCCAGGAAACAATTTCTGTTACATGGGAAATGCTGATATTTTGAAAATTTTCATTTGACTGGGAACAAAACAAACTTTTGAAATTTACAGCAAAATAATCTTCAAAAATATTATATTTGGTCAATTGAAATGTTTCCTTTTGTGGCATTTTAATTTTTTACATTGCATTTTTATTTTATTTTATATTTCTTTATTATAACTTATATGATAAAACTTTGAAACAAGAAGTCATTTTAAAATCAAAACATTGCATTCTGATAAGGTCAGAATGTTTCAACCTTATCAAAGCACTTAGGATTTTTTTTCTGAAACAAAAGTTTGTTGAAATTGACATTCCCATGGAATGTCTCAGTTAATTGGCATTTTCCAATGGAAAAACACTTAGTTGGAAATTTTCTGACCAGCTGTAACACTTAGAGTTCTGCAAAGCATTGTACTTACACCTGCTTGATATTCTAAACTTAAAAAGTCTATTGTGAAAATAAATTAATTAAAAACTCACTAAAAGTAATTGTAAATGTGTGTATTCCTAGTAGGGCCCCACAGAGTTCTTGTTCCAATGCTATTCAATATCTTTGAGTGATCAAAAAAAAATTTCTGGTGAAGTTTGCACATGACACCACAATTCATAGAATCATAGAACCTCAGGGTTGGAATGGACCTCAGGAGGTCATCTAGTCCAACCCCTACTCAAAGCAGGACCCCAACTAAATCATCCCAGCCAGGGCTTTGTCAAGCCTGACCTTAAAAACTTCAAAGGAAAGAGATTCTACCACCTGTCTAGGTAATGCTTTCCAGTGCTTCACCACCCTCCTAGTGAAAAAGTTTTTCCTAATATCCAACCTAAACCTCCCCCACTGCAACTTGAGACCATTACTCCTTGTTCTGTCATCTGCCACCACTGAGAACAGTCTAGATCCATCCTCTCTGGAATCCCTGTTTCAGGTAGTTGAAAGCAGCTATCAAATCCCCCTCATTCTTCTCTTCCGCAGACTAAACAATCCCAGTTTCCTCAGCCTCTCCTCATAAGTCATGTGTTCCAGTCCCCTAATCATTTTTGTTGCCCTCCGTTGGATGTTTTCCAACTTTTTCACATCCTTCTTGTAGTGTGGGGCCCAAAACTGGACACAGTACTCCCGATGAGGCCTCACCAATGTTGAATAGAGGGGAATGATCACGTCCCTCGATCTGCTGGCAATGCCCCTACTTATACATCCCAAAATGCCATTAGCCTTCTTGGCAACAAGGGCACACTGTTGACTCATATCCAGCTTCTCGTCCACTGTAACCCCTAAGTCCTTTTCTTCAGAACTGCTGCCTAGCCATTCGGTCCCTGGTCTGTAGTGGTGCATGGGATTCTTCCGTCCTAAATGCAGGACTCTGCACTTGTCCTTGTTGAACGTCATCAGATTTCTTTTGGCCCAATCCTCTAATTTGTCTAGGGCCCTCTGAGGCCTATCCCTACCCTCTAGCGTATCTACCACTCCTCCCAGTTTAGGGTCATCTGCAAACTTGCTGAGGGTGCGATCCATGCCATCCTCCGGATCATTAATGAAGATATTGAACAAAACCGGCCCCAGGACCGACCCTTGGGGCACTCCACTTGATACCGGCTGCCAACTAGACATGGAGCCATTGATCACTACCTGTTGAGCCCGACAATCTAGCCAGCTTTCTGTCCACCTTATAGTCCATTCATCCAGCCCATACTTCTTTAACTTGCTGGCAAGAATACTGTGGGAGACCATGTCAAAAGCTTTGCTAAAGTCAAGGAATAACATGTCCACTGCTTTCCCCTCATCCACAGAGCCAGTTATCTTGTCACGGAAGACAATTAGATTAGTCAGGCATGACTTGCCCTTGGTGAATCCATGCTGACTGTTCCTGATCACTTTCCTCTCCTCTCAGTGCTTCAGAATTGATTCCTTGAGGACCTGCTCCATGATTTTTCCAGGGACTGAAGTGAGGCTGACTGGCCTGTAGATCCCCAGATCCTCCTCCTTCCCATTTTTAAAGATGGGCACTACATTAGCCTTTTTCCAGTCATACAGGACCCCCCCCCTCCCCGATCACCATGAGTTTTCAAAGATAATGGCCAGTGGCTTTGCAATCACATCCACCAACTCCTTTAGCACTCTCGGATGCAGCATATCTGGCCCCATGGGCTTGTGCTCATCTAGCTTTTCTAAATAGTCCTGAACCACTTCTTTCTCCACAGAGGGCTGGTCACCTCCTCCCCATGCTGTGCTGCCCAGTGCAGTAGTCTGGGAGCTGATCTTGTTTGGGAAGACAGAGGCAAAAAAAGCATTGAGTACATTAGCTTTTTCCACATCCTCTGTCACTAGGTTGCCTCCCCCATTCAGTAAGGGGCCCACATTTTCCTTGACTTTCTTCTTGTTGCTAACATACCTGAAGAAACCCTTCTTGTTACTCTTAACATCTCTTGCTAGCTGCAACTCCAGGTGTGATTTGGCCTTCCTGATTTCACTCCTGCACGTTTGAACAATATTTTTGTATTCTTTCCTGGTCATTTGTCCAATCTTCCACTTCTTGTAAGCTTCTGTTTTGTGTTTAAGGTCAGCAAGGATTTCACCGTTAAGCCAAGCTGGTCACCTGCCATATTTACTATTCTTTCTACACATCGGGTTGGTTTGTCCCTGTAACCTCAATAAGGATTCTTTAAAATACAGGTTTCAGAGTAACAGCTGTGTTAGTCTGTATTCGTAAAAAGAAAAAAGAAAAGGAGTACTTGTGGCACCTTAGAGACTAACCAGTTTATTTGAGCATGAGCTTTTGTGAGCTACAGCTCACTTCATCGGATGCATAGCATATTGTGGAAACTGCAGAAGACATTATATACACACATGAAACAAAACTTCCTCCCACCCCACTGTCCTGCTCGTAACAGCTTATCTAAAGTGATCATCAAGGGAGGGCCATTTCCAGCACAAATCCAGGTTTTCTCACCCTTCCCCCTGCCCCCCCCACAGACACACATACAAACTCACTCTCCTGCTGGTAATAGCCCATCCCTCTTTGAAACCTCTCTTTATAATGCGCATGATAATCAAGGTGGGTCATTTCCAGCACTAATCCAGGTTTTCTCACCACCGCCACCCCCCCACACACACACACACACCCCTCCAAAAACCACACACACAAACTCACTCTCCTGCTGGCAATAGCTCATCTTACAATGTGCACAGCAATAATCCAAGTTTAACCAGAACGTCTTGGGGGGGGGGGGGGGGCTTAGGCTACCTTGCATAATGACTTAGCCACTCCCAGTCTCTATTCAAGCCCAAATTAATAGTATCCAATTTGCAAATGAATTCCAATTCAGCAGTTTCTCGCTGGAGTCTGGATTTGAAGTTTTTTTGCTTTAAGATAGCGACCCTCATGTCTGTGATTGCGTGACCAGAGAGATTGAAGTGTTCTCCGACTGGTTTATGAATGTTATAATTCTTAACATCTGATTTGTGTCCATTTATTCTTTTACGTAGAGACTGTCCAGTTTGACCAATGTACATGGCAGAGGGGCATTGCTGGCACATGATGGCATATATCACATTGGTGGATGTGCAGGTGAACGAGCCTCTGATAGTGTGGCTGATGTTGTTAGGCCCTGTGATGGTGTTCCCTGAATAGATATGTGGGCGCAGTTGGCAACGGGCTTTGTTGCAAGGATAGGTTCCTGGGTTAGTGGTTCTGTTGTGTGGTATGTGGTTGTTGGTGAGTATTCGCTTCAGGTTGGGGGGCTGTCTGTAGGCAAGGACTGGCCTTTCACCCAAGATTTGTGAGAGTGTTGGGTCATCCTTCAGGATAGGTTGTAGATCCTTAATAATGCGTTGGAGGGGTTTTAGTTGGGGGCTGAAGGTGACGGCTAGTGGCGTTCTGTTATTTTCTTTGTTAGGCCTGTCCTGTAGTAGGTGACTTCTGGGAACTCTTCTGGCTCTATCAATCTGTTTCTTCACTTCCGCAGGTGGGTATTGTAGTTGTAAGAATGCTTGATAGAGATCTTGTAGGTGTTTGTCTCTGTCTGAGGGGTTGGAGCAAATGCGGTTGTATCGCAGAGCTTGGCTGTAGACGATGGATCGTGTGGTGTGGTCAGGGTGAAAGCTGGAGGCATGTAGGTAGGAATAGCGGTCAGTAGGTTTCCGGTATAGGGTGGTGTTGATGTGACCATCGTTTATTAGCACTGTAGTGTCCAGGAAGTGGATCTCTTGTGTGGACTGGACCAGGCTGAGGTTGATGGTGGGATGGAAATTGTTGAAATCATGGTGGAATTCCTCAAGGGCTTCTTTTCCATGGGTCCAGATGATGAAGATGTCATCAATATAGCGCAAGTAAAGTAGGGGCGTTAGGGGACGAGAGCTGAGGAAGCGTTGTTCTAAATCAGCCATAAAAATGTTGGCATACTGTGGGGCCATGCGGGTACCCATAGCAGTGCCGCTGATCTGAAGGTATACATTGTCCCCAAATGTAAAATAGTTATGGGTAAGGACAAAGTCACAAAGTTCAGCCACCAGGTTAGCCGTGACATTATCGGGGATAGTGTTCTTGATGGCTTGTAGTCCATCTTTGTGTGGAATGTTGGTGTAGAGGGCTTCTACATCCATAAAATACAGCCAGCTCTCCTGGACTCCTTTTCCCCTCATGTTATTCTCCCAGGGGATCCTGCCCATCAGTTCCCTGAGGGAGTCAAAATCTGCTTTTCTGAAGTCCAGGGTCTGTATTCTGCTGCTCTCCTTTCTTCCTTGTGTCAGGATCCTGAACTCGACCATCTCAAGGTCACTGCCTCCCAGGTTCCCATCCACTTTTGCTTCCCTACTAATTCTTCCTGTTTTGTGAGCAGCAGGTCAAGAAGAGCTCTGTCCCTAGTTGGTTCCTCCAGCACTTGCACCAGGAAATTGTCCCCTACCCTTTCCAAAAACTGGATTGTCTGTGCACCGCTGTATTGCTCTCCCAGCAGATATCAGGGTTATTAAATTCTCCCATGAGAACCAGGGCCTGCGATCTAGTAACTTCCGTTAGTTGCCGGAAGAAAGCCTCATCCACCTCATCCCCCTGGTCCGGTGGTCTATAGCAGACTCCCACCAGGACATCACCCTTGTTGCTCACACTTCTAAACTTAATTCAGAGACTCTTAGGTTTTTCTGCAGTTTCATACCGGAGCTCTGAGCAGTCATACTGCTCTCTTACATACAATGCAAGTCCCCTACCTTTTCTGTCCTGCCTGTCCTTCCTGAACAGTTTATATCCATCATGACAGTACTCCAGTCATGTGAGTTATCCCACCAAGTCTCTGTTATTCCAATTTATAACTTTACCATTTCCAGTTGATAAAGTTATAAATACTTAGATGGCTTGGTAAAGTAGACTCATTTGAACAATGAGTTTTTAAGACTGACACACATAGGATAATACACCTAAGAACAAAGAAAGTGGTCACATTTACAAGACGGGGGACTGTATCTTAGAAAGCAGAGATTCTCAAAATAATTAATATTCATGATACAAAACTAATTGAATATGATCTCCCAGTGTGACACTGCAGCTTAGATGGTGCAGTCAATGGCAAAACTCCTACTGAATTTTTAAAAAGTTCATGAAGTGCAATGAGTTCCTAAGAAAATTAGTAGTCTCCACAGATCCAATATCTCATAACCATTTCCAAAGAAGAAACAGAGAAAGTAGAACTTACATATAAGTGAAGACCTTACAAATGAATTTTATTTCACAATTTAAAATTTTTAGCTCTATAAATGAAAACTTGTAAAATCAATCTTTACTGCTAGAAAAGAGAAGGGGGGAAAAAAAAAAGACTACTGCCAGTAGAAGAAAGTATTAATGTAAAAACAAATCACTAACACCAAAATGCTAAAACTTTAGGTTGCGAATATCAATGGGATCTAAGGGTGTTAAGTATTCTTGAACAATCATGTATTTTATTTCAGTGCCCAAATATGTCTTTAGGCATCACAAGGAACCTATATAGCATCTGGAAATTTAGGACTAGCATTGTAGGCAAACACTAACGTGTGTAGCTTTCATCAGGAAATTGAACTAACTCTTTCTTCTCCTCATGGCGATGATGATCAATTACTTCACCAAAACCCACCCTTCTAGAGATTTCTTTGCATGGAATTGCTAAATAAATGGAGATGTAACAATATTTAGGAAATATACGTTTACAAATATTCACTTGACTCTTATGTTCCATATATCAGATTTAGTAATGGAGTCAATGGAGTAATGGAGCTACTGATACCTTAGAGTGAAGGGAAATGTGTTGTATCTGATAAAATGATTTAAGGCAGTATGGATTTAAGGCCCAATCCTGATAATCTAATTAATGCAAAATTTTAGACTGAAAATAGGGCATTCAAACTGGAAATAAGTATATTGTTAATTGAGAGTAATCACTGGAACAATTTACCAAGGATGTTGTAGATGGCACTCTGGCAACTTTTAAATCAGGATTTGATATTTTTTCTAAAAGATTTGCTCTGGGAATTACTTTGGGGAAGTTCTATGGCCTGTGTTATACAGAAGGTCAGACTAGATTATCACAATGGTCCTTTCTGGCCTTGAAGTCTAGGAATCTATGAAAATTCCAGTTGGGAGTTTTTGTTAGTAGTTTGAGCAGGATTTGATTCCTAGTGGGCTAGGCAGTACAACTAGTAGTGGAGCTGGCTGAAACATGATTTCTGGTTTGTGAGAAATGTTAGCATTTCAAAATATGGTTTCGTTCCAAATTGATTTTGTTCCAATGTTTTCAAAACTTTTCATAAACCAGAAACTCCGGGGAAAAAATTAATTTTGGAAACACTGACATATTTCCAAAACAAAATTTGCTCCCTGGGACTGACAGCTGCTGTGTGACATTTACATTCATGTTGCTATTGCAGTGGGGAAGCTGGCAATATCAATTTCACTCTGCAGCTACTGTGGCTGCCAGTGTTTGCAACTCTGGGGAGAACCCTACCCTGAAGTCTGCCCCAGAGCTGCAGACCCTGGGATTCATCCCAGGACTTCGAGGCTCCCAGGTCTACAGCAGCGAAGCTGGGAGCCCTGAGAGACCCAAGGATTTCCAGACTCCTTGCTGCTTAGCCAGGAGCTGAGCTTCAGTTAGTTGGGTCTCCTAGAGCTTCATGGTTCCACGGGAAGGAGTCTGGAAACCCTTGCATGGAGGAGCTGTCCCAGAGCCATGAACCCTAACACCTGGAGTCCAATCAGCCCACCAGACCAGCTCTCAGGATTCCATCAAACCCTGTCTGGGCTTCAGTGGAAGTTCACCAAACCTGACTTGTTTTTGTGAGAAATTTCAGGTTAATCGCTGGAAAACTATTTAGGGCTGAATCATGTTCCAACAATCAGTCTTAGTCTAAATGTTTTCTGCAGGCTGACTGAGTGGAGCAGACATGCTTTGAGGAAAAATTGTGTACCTCTGCAATGAATGAGCTGAAGTATTCCGGACACCTCCTGCTCTGTTTTTAGTATTGATTAACTGTTAAAATAACAATGAAACAAGGGAGCTGCAACTATTAATTGAACACCAGGATAGGATCATAGAGAAGCAGAGGTGAGTGAACTGTTGCAGGATGTGTAATGGTTAGTTCAAGCCTATCATTGAGATGCCAGCCTGTGAAATGTTGCCTGATGAGCTGTTGACTGGGTGTAGAAATGAGATCCATGCATCTAAATTACTATAAGCTGTTTTCTCTGCTTTCCTTTTATACGGTAATAAAATCTTCTTTTTCATTTAGGGCCTAATTCTGCAACCTTTACTCACACAAATGGTCCTATTGACTGCAGGTACATGCCTTTATTTATTTGTTCTAATATTGTTTTAATGTTTGAACAGTAAATGTAGTAAATGAGTTCCGTTAATCTCATTTTAAGACTGATCTTTTCTATGCTGTCTCTGCCTCCTCTTAAGTCCTTTTTTTAAATTGACTTTGAGTGAATGTTTTAATTTATTCACAACACAATGTGCTAGAGTCTGCCCTCGGATATGTTGGTTTAAATCCAGAGAAGTTTTATTGACTAGAAAAGTGATTCCTGATTTACCCCTGTGAGCGTGCAATCTGGCCTCATGTCACTATAACAGGGCTGTCTGTAACATGCACCATGTACTCTCTTCTAGAAAAGATTTTGAAATACAGTTCTAAAGAAAAGCATTGTGTAAAATAAAGCTGAATTGTTATGGTTATTTAGAGTTCAAAATCCTGTTGTTAGGTATCTTGTGTGTCAGAAGTCAGGTACAACACTTCGTCCATGGGTTCTGTTTCCCAGAACTTGGGTTGTTACTTCTGTGGGTTTGTGCTAGATAGGGAGATTACTCTCTTTACTTTTGGTAAAGGGTGGATGTGCCACCCCAGGGAGTAGCCCTGGAATGGAATTGTCAGTCACATTTCCTACCCTGCTGCCCAATTGCTTTAGGGAGAAAGTAATTAAGTGCAGCCTTGGAAAGGGTGAATCTTACTTCCCCTATCATGTCAGATGAGCTCTACTGGCTAGTGGGGGGTGGGGGAGGGATTGGGGACAAAGCCAAGTTTAGTTATATCTCCCTCCACTGTCTTCTCTCCATCCACTTGCTCATGGGTGGAGTTAGCTTCTGCATGGAGCTTGCTGTCTGGTACAAACTGAGTAAACCCTGTACTGCCAGGAAGGAACCTGCACTACATGCACTAATTCCTTTGCATGGCCACAGAGGGCTCTATTTCAGTCTAGCCCTAAAGAAATAGCAGATGTTAAATTATAGGGTGTAATTTCACTGTTTGTGGTTTATGTAATATAGAAGGATCTAAATCCTTTTACTTTGTCAGCTTATGAATTGGTTGTCTTAGATCACAGATTTGATTTGTAACTTTGGTTTTACATGTGGGTTTATTTGCATAATTGTTTACACTGTCAAACAATATCATGGCTGACCCCAACAGAAGAATACCTATGTCTAGCAGAATCTGGGTGCTTAATAGTGTAGTGTGATTTAATCAATGTTGTCTAATATTATTTTTCTTTCTTTTTGAAGGGATAGCTCAGAACCGAGAAAACAATTTGCAATGAATAATTCATTAATCGTGCACCCTTCCCCCCACCCAGTTAGCCAAATTTTCTGTTCAACAGTTCTTAAATTAATTCATTATTCAAATGTACATGTGAATTTCTTCAGTAAAAACACCTTAAACTTCAGATAATTTGCAGTTTATTATGAATATTCACAAAATTGTTGTTGCATCTGTTCCTTGATTGGATGACTTATGGAAATAGTAGCATGTGACTTGCAAATTGTTGCTATTGAAATCTAATAGAGCTGGTCAAATAGACTACAGTCTAATAGATGGGCAAATAACCTAACTAGTCTGAAAATTGAGCTAGATATGTTTATGAATGGGGATTATATACTGCAGTGCTTGCAATAACACGGGACTGGACTTGCTGACCAAGGAGATTGCCTCCAGTACTATGTCCCCATGTAAATATTGAAAACCAAATTTTCACAGTTTTGGGATGCGGAGGTAAAGTTGTTTTTGTGCCTTAATTCACACTTCCATATCTTAGCATGTTTGGATTTCTTTAGTGTAACCATAACTACTTACAGTCTATCTATTCTTGATTTTGGGATAATTTAAACTTCCCCCTAAAGTATCTTACCCAAAACTACTGATATGTGTTAGAGAGCTTATTCCTTCACTCTCCCACTTCCCTGGTCCTTCTCGCATGACTAGAGAGCAACAATACCCGAAGTCCGAAGGTGCAAACAATTCGATGTTTATAAACTTCCAGCAAGCTTAAATACAAGTTCCTTTTTCCTTATTTTTGAATCACAACTTACTTCCCGTTTGCCCCTAATTTATATAGTAATATTCTTAGCTATACCTTAACCAATCATTCTACTGAAATTTAACTAACCAATCCTAACATATTGTAACATGATTAGCTAACCAATTATATCCCACCACCTTAATTAGTTTACACCCAGCAAAATTAATTATACAGCAGACAGAAACAATCACAGAACCAGACAGAGACCATGCCAATAAACAATAGCAAAGTGGGAACTATAATGACAAAACAATACAGAAGTGAGGATTTCACAACTACATCTATAAAGACATAAGAGTTTCCCAGCTGTGTCTATTGATAAGTGAGTTCTTACCAGACAGAAACCTATCAACCTCAATTTCCTTTTGCATCTTCTAGGCACTTCCCTTTCTCTGGAGGTGATGGGCACTCTCAGGACAGGATTGTATTCCTAACAGCCCAATAGCACCTTCTTTCAATGTGACTGGTTTGGAATGTGAGGAGGTGACCGGTCGCTTCCCAGCTTATGGCTGCCTCTATCGCTTAGCCAAAGGCCTTAGCCTAAGAACAGGGCCTCAGACTGTCACAGTAAGAGAAGGACCTTACACTGGCAGACAGTGATTTTGATTCTTTCTTTTATACCTCTAACTAGCCAAGTGATAAGAATACACCTAAATTCTTAAAGTACAGGTCTTTACAGACAGGCCTGAATATCTATATCCTAACAATATGCACTGTCCATCTTAACTTCATCTTAACAATTTTTTTCTCTGGGAAGGTAGAAAACAATAGCTAACAGCATTAATATAGCATATTGGATAGGAGATGGATATTGGCAGATAGTCGTCTGATCCTTCTTTGTGGTGCTATAATGGGGGATAAACAGAACAAGCATCAACACTGAATTGTGATGAAGCTTCAGAAATGTCAACTGCTGTATTGGGTGTGTCTTTTAGATATGTCCCATGGGATACTTGTTTGCTTCCTCTTTTGAGTATATAGCTTGACTGAAATAGTCTTGTGGCCAGTCTGGAGCTCCTATTTACCCTCTCCCAACAGAAGGGGCAACATCTGATGAAACTGAAAGGCAGCAAGTTGAAAATAACAACACATATTTTTGCACAATGCATAACTAAAGTGGAACTTACTGCCACAAAATATCATTGAGGTCAAGAGCTGAGTAGGGTTCAAATAGCTACTAGGCACTTACGTTTATCATAAAAACTCCCTCAGTTACATTTAATAGAATAAAATGTATAAGGGATGCACACTCTTATGCTTCAGGAAATAAGTCATCTAGTTGTATGTGGTGAAAAGGCAGCTGGCAATGTGGGCATGGCATTCAATTAAGTTGGAGGAGGAGAAGAAATCTTTCCTAGAGGTGGGTTATTCCTTAATTGAATACAACAGCAGGACAGGTCCTGCAGCAATATCTGAAACAATTGAGACTTGCCCAAACTCACAGGGAATGGTAAGGCTTAGGGAAGATAGTCCTGTATAAAGACTAGTAATTCTTTTAAGGCCTATTTTTTCTGAAATGCTTTGATTCTAAATAAACAATATTTTGCCGTAAGATGTCTGTGTGGACAATGGATGCTGTTGGTCATAGCTGCTAAGGAGCAGAACTGCAGGTACTGAACCCAAGTCGGGCCTACTGAGGTAATCACAGTTAGCCCCAGGTAACTGCAGCCCAAGACCCTGTCTGAGCCCAAGACCCTGTCATGTGACAATCTCTCCATGCTTTGCTCTCCTCCTGCCTTAACTCTTTTGCTCCTCAGTCCCATCACAAGGTCAGCCCTGCCAACTCCCAGCTTTGGCTCACCCCAGCCTCCTTTTCCTCTGCTCCTGTCCTCAGGCTGCAGAGTCTCTCTGGTGGAAATACTGTGACCAGGGTGACTTCCACCACTACAAATTTATTCTCTTCTCCTAGGTTCTGCCATCTTTGTAGCTAAACACTCCCATTTAATTGAATCCCATGCCTGACAACCCAGATGCCTTTGGACTACCTTTAATTCACTCCTGAAACTCCTCCCTTCCCTCTGCCTTCACTATTCTCTCTACACAAGATCTCAGACTTCTCACAAGAGAAAATTGACAAAACAGTACATGATTTTTCCTCTCCCATTGACTCACCTTCCCTACCCCTTCCTCTCCCACAACTCCCTCCTCCTCCCCAGTCAGACACTGAAGTTTCTTGTCTGCTGTCCTCTTCTAACTGCTTCAGTAAGTATAGCCACCATTCTGAAATCTGTATACTGATCTGGAAGGAAAGATTGCCTTGTAGTTAACATAGTTGAATAGGAATCAGAAAATCTGGGTTTCTAGCTCCACCCCAGATTTCCTGTATGATCTTGCACAAATCCACTTATGAGAAATGGAGATAATATTTCCATACTCAGAGCTGCTTCAGGGATATATCCATAAATATTTGAAAAATGCCGAGATATATGGTGAAGGGAGCCACATAAGTACCATAAATAGATTTCAGAGTAACAGCCGTGTTAGTCTGTATTCGCAAAAAGAAAAGGAGTACTTGTGGCACCTTAGAGACTAACCAATTTATTTGAGCATGAGCTTTCGTGAGAGAGCTGTAGCTCACGAAAGCTCATGCTCAAATAAATTGGTTAGTCTCTAAGGTGCCACAAGTACTCCTTTTCTTTTTATAAATAGATTTGACAGTTGTGAATATGAACTACTAATCTAGCACTTCGCTTAAAAAGTGGTGAATTTGTTTCCTTGTATTTCTTTACTACTAGTTCCTCTGAAAATAGTGATTGTGATTTGGTCTTAATCCCATGACAATGGATTTTTTTCTAAATTTCTTTCCAAAAACATAGAAAGAATAAGCAGTATGAATCCATTCAGCCTCTTTCCTGACTTTCAGACTGAATGGAAAGAATATATGATTTTCCCACATGATATTTTGCACAAGATGATCTTTTGAGTATTTGAATAGACTGAAGTGTACTTTTCTTGTCATCTTTTATAGATATTTGAGGAATTTTTTTTAATGAAAATTAGACTTTCCTGACAAATCTCATAATTCTCTAAATAATAAAGGATGGTGCTGATAAAAAAGAGACTTTAGCACTTGACTAGTATGTCATATTTAATTCAGAGTCCCTAATTTTAAATAGCTGAATTTTGGAAAAGCATTAATTAAATCCTGGAACAGATTTGTTATTAAAATGTACAGGCACTAAAGAAGCTGCACTTTCAGCTCACTAACAAGTAACAAGTACCTTTTACTTCCCACTTATCTGCGAAATGTCAAAGTGGGCCTTTTAGTACTTCATTTTATAAAACAGATGTCTCTTTTCAATTACGATGTTGAACAACATTTGGTTACAATGTTTATAAAATATTTGTAATGGTGTTTAGTACTCTTCAGCCCTTCCTCTCCATTTTCACAATGTATATTAGGATTAGTTAACTCAAAATCAGTTTCTAGCCTTATATTATGTTAGCATGTTAATGATCAATTGCCCTACAATGTAGAGTCCTATACAGCTCAAGTATCATGGCCCTGTTATTTGTTAAGAAGGTATGTGGTTACTGACTCCATAGCTAGCTGCTGTAATCACAAAAAGGGTTGATTTGCAGATGGCAAAAAGTGTGGGGTGGGGGTAGAGGGGCAGAAATCCTGTGTATCCTGGATTTGTGGACTGGGCTGAGAAGAGGAAAGGGAAGAGAAAATCATGCACATTAGAAGCCTGGAGGCCTATTTTCTCCCCCACCTTCAGGATACTGGAAGTTACTTGTATCCTGCAGGGGAGGGAAAGGGTAGGATGTGGGCCTCCCCTTTTGTTACACAGCTCTGTACCATTTGGGCGTTGTCATTTTACTTGACACTGGAACTAAGGCATGCTAACTCCTCTGTAGTCCTGAAAGGGAGAGGGACAAAGTAGGAAGTGGTTTAAAAAAAAATTATCTGCAAAAGAGATAAGGGAGTTTCACCTAAGAAATTCTCTTCATCCACCAGATGAGGCAGTAACACTAGTACTTGCCTTGAAAATAGGTGATTGTAAAGTGTTCTGGGACCTTTTGTCCCAAAATGCAGAGACCCTGGACATTGCAACTAGAAAAGATTTGCAAGCTTTTTGATGGTCTGTGTGTAATGACACTGGCCAGAATTGGCATCCCTATTAATTAAGGGTTCCTGGAATCAGCTAAAGGGCTGTGGCAGACTCCAGACACTCTTCACCCTCCATCTCCAAGTACATGGAGAAAAGTTGCAGGTGCCCAAGAAATCTTTGAGCAGTGCTTTTTTTAAATGGCTGCCCACATTCATGGTCTTTGGTCATCTTAGTTCAAGAAAAATCAAAGTCCACTAAAGGCACTTCTCAGGAGAAAGATTCCAAGAAACTAGGCGTGTCTGGGTGAAAGGCATATTCATCAGCTTCTGGTTGCAAGCTACCAGGCATTGTTTGCCAAGTAGAAATATCGTCCATGGGAAATAAATATCTCTCTTCCTTTGAAAAATCCTGCAGAATGGCAGAGATGAAATGAAAGATGAAGTAGAGGCAGTTAATAGCTAGAATATCACTGCAGGTGGCCATGAACACCTCTGGTACAGCTGTAAGGTCCATGGCCACAGACGTCACTAAGAGACAAGTTACCTGGCTCAAGTTATTTGGCCTACCACATGTAATACAGACCACAATCCTTTCAAGGAAATGGATTCTTCAACCAGAGGACAGAGAGAGAACTCCATTCCCTTCATGACCACTCTGTGGTACCTGAGAATTTTCACCCTGGCTCCCTACAGAAAGTCCTACAAGTATCAACCCCAACGAAGAGGACACCTTCCTACTTTCAAGGTTCTCAATATAGTCTTCCTGAGACTGATGGAGAATCCATGTGAACCTCTCTCAGAATGTTCCTTACTCTGAAGACTTTCTTCTTGATATAACTGTGGCCAGCAGACTACATGAGCTTCGGGTGCTTATGGACAAACTTCTGTATATGATATTCCATAGGCACACGGTGAAGCTGCAGCCTCACCTAAAGTTTATTTCTAAAGTGGCCTCAGATTTTCATCTAAATAGGTCAGTCAACCTCCCTGTCTTCTTCCCGAAGCAATACTCTGCACTGGGAGAAAAGAAATTGCATATGTTAGATTGACAGGATCAAACCTTTCGGACTGTTGCCCCATCAATTTACAGCCATAGCTAGGTGTGCTAAATGTTTATCTCCTTAAAGGATATAAAAATGACCACCACATTATATCTCATGAAATTACCGCTTAACATACAGGCTCACTCCACCAGAGCTAAAGCAACATCCTCCACCTTCTTCAGAAATGTGCCAATATCACATTGGTAGATGTGCAGGAGCTTCTGTTAGTGTGGCTGATGTGATTAGGCCCTATGATGGTGTCCCCTGAATAGATATGTGGACACAGCTGGCAACGTGCTTTGTTGCAAGGATAGGTTCCTGGGTTAGTGTTTTTGTTGTGTGGTGTGTGGTTGCTGGTGAGTATTTGCTTCAGGTTAGGGGGCTGTCTGTAAGCAAGGACTGGCCTGTCTCCAGGGTCGTCCTTCAGGGTGATGGGTCGTCCTTCAGGACAGGTGGTAGATCCTTGATGATTCACTGGAGGTTTTAGTTGGGGGCTGAAGGTGATGGCAGAGGCTCGTTCACCTGCACATCTACCAATGTGATATATGCCATCATGTGCCAGCAATGCCCCTCTGCCATGTACATTGGCCAAGCCGGACAGTCTCTACGTAAAAGAATAAATGGACACAAATCAGACGTCAAGAATTATAACATTCAAAAACCAGTCGGAGAACACTTCAATCTCTCTGGTCACTCAATTACAGACGTAAAAGTCACAATATTACAAAAAAAAAAAAGTCAAAAACAGACTCCAAGGAGAGACTGCTGAATTGGAATTAATTTGCAAACTGAACACCATTAAATTAGGTTTGAATAAAGACTGGGAGTGGATGTGTAAAACTATTTCCCCATGTTTATTTTTCCCCCTACTGTTCCTCACACGTTCTTGTCAACTGCTGGAAATGGCCCATCTTGATCATCACTACAAAAGGGTCCCCCCCCCACCCCCCGCCTCCTGCTGGTAATAGCTCACCTTAACTGATTACTCTAATTATAGTGTGTATGGTAACACCCATAGTTTCATGTTCTCTGTGTATATAAAATCATCCTACTGTATTTTCCACAGCATGCATCCGATGAAGTGGGCTGTAGCCCACGAAGGCTTATGCTCAAATAAATTTGTTAGTCTCTAAGGTGCCACAAGTACTGTGTTCTTTTTGAGATGTTGTAGTCAGTGTATATTCCCTGATCCAAGGGCTTTGAATTGTGAGGGAACTGGGGGAGGGTCATGACCACCCCACCTTTTATTCCCTCTGAGGGGAGCACAAGCAGGCACAGGTTCCATGTGTGGTCCTGACAGACACTGGGTTTTTTTAACAGCAATCTTACATGCATGAGGCAGTGACCTGCACTGACAAAATCTTGAAGAATTAGAGTTTCTATGGGGCAAATAACCCTTCTCTGTTTTACGATCTGAGAGATTAAGGTTTAATTCCTGAGCCAGGCACCTTTCTCTTTAGGTCTTCAAAACAATTCCTCAGCCATATATCATCTCAGGAAGGGGCTATCCTCTGTTGGGAAGGACAGAAATAAAGCTTAGCACTAGGAGGCCAAGCCTAATGAGCCTGTTATGGTTTTGAGTCTCAAGAATAAAGAGTTTGGTATTACTGTACTGGAGCAATGTGGAAAGAACATTAAGATAAAGATGAAAACTTAAACCTAAGATTATGGCAATCCCAGTTAATGAATACACAAGAATAATCCTAAACCCCTTTTTAGTCATACTTTGTTTAGGTATTGTGGCAAATTGCTGGCACTACTTTGATGAGTCTCACGCTTTCTCTTCTTGGGGAGGGTTCAGGGCACCGTTTCTCACCCCTGAACTGGGGTATTAACTGCCCCACTAGTGTCCTAGAGGAGGGGAATGGGGAGGGAGGGACTCGGGCCCACCCTCTACTCCGGGTCCCAGCCCAGGGGCCCTAGGGATAGCGGTAAACTGCTTGAATTAGTGGTTCCTTCCCTCTCCTGCCCTTCAGTCTGTGGGGCTTCCTGCTCTCCCTCTGCACAAACCAGGTGTCCCTTTACCTAGGGTCTTGGTCTTCTTAGCCCACCGCAGCACTTCTCCAAACTCTCCTCTGCTTCCCTCCAAACTGCTCTCTGCTCCAACACCAATCCACTCTGCTTCAACTCCTCCAAACTGCTTCAGCTGCTTCCCTTGTCTGATTGAAGCGTGTGTGTGTGTGTGTGTGGGGGGTGAATCAGGTGACTGGCTTCAGGTGCTTTAATTGGCTTCAGTGCTTTAATTAATTTATAGCAAACTTTCTTCCCTCTACAGCGAATAAGGCTCCCTTTTCACGCTCTCCTGCTGCCCCCTGGCCTCGGCTTTCCTTGCTTTTTGCCCCTGCTTTCAGCTTCCCCCCTGACCGGGCCAGACGTTCTTTCCCCTCCTCCCCCCTATTTTTTTTTCTGCTGTTCCTTGAGTGCTGGTCAGCTGCCGGCTGGCTGTCACCTGCCCCCCCCGCCCACCCTCGGACGTTGCTGCCGCTCCAGCTGAGGCCCCCTGAGGGGGGGGGGTCTGCTGGCCTGCTCCCCGGAGGGAGGGAGTGGAGGGACCCAGCCCCCAGACCCAGCCGCTTGCTGTTTGTCCATGGAGCCGTATCCGGCTGAGAGAGACTCTTATAATCTATTCCGGCATCCCTGGAATGCTACAGCTACAAAGAAAACCCGGAAAAGAAAGGGAAAAAGCCATCTACCGGAGGAACACCGCCCGGGGAATTTACAAATCGCCGTCGAGGGGGTCTTAAGACTGAGTAACTTTCGAACTATGCTCTCGTGTGGGGGGAGGCCTTGACTGTGTCTTGACTGTGTTTGTAGGGACACAGGGGGTGTGGCACGGAGCTACCCCCTGATCCATCTGTGTCCTCCCAACCCCCACACTACTATCTTCACCACTGCCCCCCTCCACCGTCTTTGCTGGCTGTTTAACATCTGCATCTGGACTCAGCTCCTCACCCTGATTCCACCGTGTGGGCCAGAAGCACCAGCCAACCAAAGAGGACTCTCTGTACAAGCGTACGGTGGTTCATGTGCCCCCCCCACCCTGAATGGTCCACCTCACAGCTTGTCCCTTTTTACCTGACCCCAACTCCTGTTAACCACCTGCCACCGCCCCCGCTGGGGCATCGGCAATGGAGGGCACCAGGTTGACCTCCGCCGCTGCCATGCCCATCGCCTCCCCAGACTCTAGGGAAGCCCCCCCCAGCCGACAGAAAAGGCCAGGGCAAGAAGAAGGGGAAGGGCCCCGCTAAAACCACCAGGTCCTCCATGCCAGGGGCCACCCCCACTGCTGCGGCCCCGCCACCGACCATGGTGTCCTTCCCCGCTGCCTCCTCCACCAGCTCTGCGGGTGTCCCTCCCTCAACCCCCAGGATGTATGCCCGGGTGGTGGCAGCCCCCCCGCCTCCCGCCTCATCATCTCTCCCGCCCACCGCCTCCGCCATCATCAATAGCGGCTGGGGCCCCTTTCCCACCATGACAAGGAGGCACGGTGTCTGATGCCTCCTGGTGCCCGCCTCGCCCCACATGGAGACCTACGTGCGGGCATTGGCGAGGATGGTGGGGCCCTTGGCCATTGTGGTGGCCTCCAAAATGTATGGGAAGGTCTTCTTCTTCTTAGCATCGGAGGCTGCTGCCCAGGAGATGGTGGAGAGGGGCCTGGCAGTGGGGGGAAGGGGGTGTTTGTCTCCCTAGAGCCCCTGGAGGACCTGGGCGTCCACCTGGTCCTGACCTCTGTCCCTCCTTTTCTCCCCAATGCTGACCTGTTACCCGCCCTTTCCACCGTGGGGAAACCTGTTTCTGTTATCAGCCCTCTCCCATTGGGCTGCAAGGACCACACCCTCCGTCACATCTTTTCTTTCCGCTGGCAAGTGCAGCTTCTACTGCCGTCGGCAGCGCGTGACGGAGAGGCGCTCGAGGGGTCCTTCCTAGTTCCCCACTAGGGGGCCCGTTACCGGGTGTACTTCTCCATGGGGGAAGCCTGGTGCTACCTCTGCCGGGCGTCGGGGCATGTCCGGAGGGACTGCCCCTTAGCCCGGCAAGGAGGGGCACCTGGGATCCCCGAGACCAGGCAGGACATCGGACCCATCATTGCCGATGCCCCTGGCCACCCGGTACCCGAACCCGCCCCCCCCTCCTCTTCGGACCACCACTTCTCCCGCTCAGGCCCAAGGGGCACCTCCCCTACAACGCCCAGACGAGCGGGAGAACCCCGCCCTCGCTGCTGACAATCTGGCAGGGCCTATGGAGGAGGGTGTGGCAGAGATACCACAAGCATGGGAGAGAGCCTGCCCCAGGGAGAATCCTCCCTCCCTTATGCTGCCCCACTGTTCCCCCACAAGTCCCTGAGCCACCGCCTCTACCCCCTGACACGACCCCTGCTAACCAGCCCCCAGATGATGCCATGGAGGGCCGGGCCCTAGTCCAGGGGAAGCGAGGCAAGCGGAAGGCTCGAGCTCCGCCTCATCCACCTGAAGCGGAGGCCCCCCAGAAGACCAGGAAGGGGGGCACCGATGCCGAACCTTCCACCTTGCCCACGAGTGCGTCCCATCCACCGTGTCAGCCGGGAAAGACGTGGCAGCACCGGAAGGTAGTGTCTCCCCTCCATGAGAGACTCTTCCCTCCGAGACCCTTGAGGAAGCCCCTTCTGTCATGACACTACCTGAAGCCCCCATGAACCCCGAGGCAACCGTCATGGCGGGTGCCAGCGGGGAAAACCCCGGGGTGGTGGAAAGTGTCCTCTCCTCCATGTTCAAGGAGATCGAGGCTCTAGATCTGACCCCGGTCGCCCAGGGGGAGGACGACCTTTTGCCAGCAAACCTCGATCTGGGTGACCTCACTCCACCCCTCTTTTCCCCATGTTCCCTCCCCCTAACTGCTGCTTCTGCTCCCACCTCCAAGGAGCCCCTGGACTCCTCCATCGACCCGGCCGCTCATGGCACCCCGCTGACGACCACTGAGCCTGCTTGGGTGACAGCCGGTGCTATGCGGCTGGGACACGAGTCGCCAGGGGCACCCCCGTTGGTGCGGAGCAATCTATTTCCTTCCCGGGCGGGGACCCTACAGAAAATAATCCACCTCCTGATGCTGTGGCCGCTAAATCCACCATAGAGCCCATGCCCGGTATCACTGAGAGCTCCCTCCCCACCCCCTTAACCCTCGAGCCTGATCGGGAGGCACCACCATCCAGCTGCTTGCCTCCCGAAACCCAGAACCTCGCCTCTGCCCCTGCCCCTGCCCCTACCCCTATCCAGTCTACCTCCTGCAATGTTATTGCTGCCCCCGGGGCTGTCTCCTTCCCTTTTCCAACTGATGACCCTCAGGGAGTGGCCTTTGTGTTCTCCTGCCTCGACCCATTAGGGGCTGCTATTTTCCCTCCACCGCCCCCTATTGCCCCAGCGTTTGAGGCGGGCCTAGAAGCTTCAGCCCATCAGGCACCCCGTCAGGGGTCCGCACCCTGCTTGCCCGTTTTAGTGGGCCACGGGGCTGCACCAAGGGCCCCGCCGGGGAACAAATCGGGAAACCGTAACCCCACCCCCCCAGGAGCTGCGAGGAGAGCTGCGGAAGTTTTTAGAAGATGCCCGTGGCTCCCGCAACAAGGTACAGCTTGCTCTTCAGCGATGGGGGAACTTTTCTCAAATCCTCTGGGCCACCAGGGCCCTCATGGGGGAAGGTAAAGGGACGGGGAAGTGGGATGCCGCGGCCTATTGGCGGGTCCGCGTCTTCCGTGAACAATTACTCACCTACGAAATGGGTCAAGGACTGTTGTGTGGCCCGCTGGGCGATGCGAGCGTCCCTGCCAGTGAGGATCCCCCCCCGGCCCTCCCCATGACACCTCTCACCATCGCAACATTGAACACCCGGGGTTGTAGGATGGCTCTCCACAGGTCCCAGATGCTCTCCTTCCTTCGGGAGGGAGGGTACTCTGTAGTTTTCCTGCAGGATACCCATACGGATCCGACCGCCGAAGACAGTTGGCGGCTGGAGTGGGGGTCAGGATCTACTTTAGCCATTCCATGATTCAGCAGGCTAGAGTGGCGACCCTGTTCTCCCCGACCTACGGCCCGAGGTGTTAGGGGTCGCCGAGGCCATGCCGGGTGGCCTGCTGCATCTCTGGGTTCGTATGGAGGGGCTCGTGGTTAACCTTGTTAACGTCTATGCCCCGACATCGGGCCTGGAGCGGCTGCAATTCTATCAGCAGGCGTCCACCTTCCTCGGCACCTTAGATTCTCACGAGTGCTTGGTCCTGGGAGGGGATTTTAATACCACCCTCGAGGAGCGGGACCACTCGGGGACCGAGCAGAGCCCGGCCGCCGCAAACACCCTCCGGGAGATAGTCGAACATCACTCCCTCGTAGACATCTGGCGTGACCACCACCTGGATGACACTTCCACGTTCACCTTTGTCCGGGTGGAGGCCCATCGGTTATGCCACTCCCGGTTGGACCGCATTTATTTATCACGCTTCCATCTCTCACGAGCCCACTCCTCCAGCATTCGGCTGGCCCCATTTTCTGACCATCACCTAGCCATCTGTGCGGAGAGGCCGGGGCCGGCCTATTGGCATTTTAACAACAGCCTGTTGGAGGATGAGGGCTTCGTGACGTCCTTCCGGGAATTCTGGCTGGCCTGGCGAGGGCAGCGGCGTGCCTTTCCCTTGGCGTGGCGATGGTGGGACCTGGGGAAGGTGCGCGCCCGGCTTTTCTGCCACAACTATACCCGGGGCACCAGCCAACGGAGAAATGCGGCGATAGAGCAGTTGGAACGGGAGGTCTTAGAGCTGGAGAGGCGTCTGGCCGCCAGCCCCGAGGACCTGCTCCTCTGCGGAGCGTGCCGGGAGAAGCGGGAGGAGTTCGGGCCTCGAGGACCATCGGGCCTGGGGCGCCTTTGTTTGATCCCGCATCCGCCTCCTTCCCAAGAAACACGTCACCTGCCTCTTGGCAGAAGACGGCACCCCCCTCACGGAACCGGTGGAGATGTGCGGGAGAGCCCGAGCCTTCTACGCAAGTCTTTTCTCCCCGGATCTGACCGACCCTAGCGCTTGCAGAGTGCTCTGGGAGGAGCTCCCTATGGTCAGCGCGAGAGACCGAGACAGCCAGAGTTGCCTCTCACTCTGGCCGAGTTCTCGGAAGCCCTCTGTCGTATGCCCACTAATAAGTCTCCAGGCATGGACGGGCTGACCGTGGAATTCTACCGCGTGTTTTGGGACATCCTCAGGCCAGACCTAGTCATCGTCCGGGCCGAGTCTCTGCAGAGCGGGGTCCTCCCTCTTTCGTGCAGGCGAGCTGTGCTCGCCTTATTGCCGAAGAAGGGGGACCTCCGCAATTTACGAAATTGGCATCCCGTCTCGCTCCTCATAGCAAAAGCAATCTCGCTGCGGCTAGGGTCTGTGCTGGCGGACGTGATCCACCCAGACCAGACCTACACCGTCCCGGACCGCAGTATCTTTGATAACCTATTTCTGGTTCAGGACCTTTTGGAACTCGGGTGTAGAGACGGTCTGTCGTTCGTCCTCCTGTCCCTAGATCAGGAGAAGGCGTTCGATAGGGTGGACCACGGGTACCTCCTGAGCACTCTGCAGGCATTTGGCTTCAGACCCCAGTTTGTGGGTTTTCTCCGGGTGCTGTACGCTTCCGCAGAGTGTCTAGTTAAGCTCAACTGGACCCTGACCGAACCGGTCAGCTTCGGGCGAGGAGTACGGCAGGGGTGCCCCCTCTCGGGCCAGCTGTACACTCTGGCGATCGAGCCCTTCCTCTGTCTCCTCCGCAGGAGGTTGACAGGGTTGGTGCTGCGGGAGTCGGAGCTGTGGCTGGTCCTGTCGGCGTACGCTGATGACGTGCTCCTCATTGTTCAGGACCCAGGCGACTTGGCACAGGTGGAGGCTTGCCAGGCCATCTATTCGGCAGCCTCCTCCGCCCGGGTCAACTGGGTCAAGAGCTCTGGCTTGGCGGTAGGAGACTGGCGGCAAGCAAGCTCCCTCCTACCCGTGCTTCAGACCATCTGGTGGAGCGCGGGTCCGCTGCTCTACCTCAGTGTTTACCTTTCTGCCACGCATCCCTCTCCACCGGAGAATGGGGAAAATTTAGAGGGCGGGGTGATAGAGCAGCTCCAGAAATGGACGGGACTAATCCGATGTCTCTACCTCCGAGGGAAAGCGCTGGTGCTTAATCAACTAGTCCTGTCCATGCTCTGGTACCGGCTCAACACCCTGGTCCCGGCCCCAGGTTTCCTGACCAACCTCCAGACATCGATTCTGGTGTTCTTTTGGTCAGGAATGCACTGGGCCCCTGGAGGGGTTCTTCATCTACCCCTGAAGGAAGGAGGACAGGGCCTGAAGTGTCTGCACACTCAGGTCCGCGTCTTCCGCCTCCAGGCCCTACAGAGGCTCCTCTATGGTGCAGGCAGTTCGGCATGGAGCACACTGGCGCACACCATCCTGCGCCGCATCCGAGGGCTCTGATATGACCGGCAGGTCTTTTATCTCCATCCGGGAGGTCTTCCACGAGACCTCTCCGGGCTGCCGGTCTTCTACCAGGACCTCTTCCAGACTTGGAAACTGTTTTTAACGACCAGGTCCATGGCGGCCACCGAGGGGGCAGATCTCCTCGCGGAGCCCCTGCTACACAACCCCCAGCTCCATGTGCAGGTGGCGGAGTCCCGCTCTGTGCGCCAGAGCTTGATCCTGGCAGAAGTCACGAGAGTTGGAGACCTCCTGGACTACGACCGGGGAGACTGGCTGGATCCCCTGACACTCGCTCGGCGCATGGGGCTCTCCATACCTCGTACCCCCTGGCACGTACTTCAGGAGGTGAAGGCCACTTTGCCGCCCGCTGCTCGAGCTTACCTCGACCGGGTCCTACTCGAGGGCACGCCCCGCCCACCCTCTACCCCAGTCCCGCCGGACCTTTTAATTGGACCCCTGCCCCGAGGACCCAATCGACCCCCTCACCCCTTTATTGCGAGCCGGCTGCAAGAACTGCAGCTGGTAGGCTTCCAAACGGCGCCAAGGAAACATCTATACATGCTCGTGCTCCACACCCTTCACGCCCTCACCCTAGTGTCCCGCCCCGACACAAAGTGTCGAGACCTTTTGCCACCTTTGGAGGGTGAGCAGCCCCGATGGGCCAGCCTATATTCCACCTTGGTTCCGAGGCCCGTCGGGGACATCAGTTGGCAGCTCCTTCATGGAGCTGTGAGCACGGGCACGTACTTAGCGCGGCTCACCCCCATCCCAGATACTTGTCCCTTTTGCGGTGTGAGGGAAACCCTGGCACACATATATTTGGAGTGCGCCAGGCTGCAGCCCCTGTTCCAGCTGCTCACAAATCTTTTATTACGTTTTTGGTTGCATTTTTCCCCTCACCTTTTTATTTATGCACTCCCCATCCGTGGCCTCACAAAGTCGTAGGAACTCTTAGTTAACCTCCTCCTGGCCCTGGCTAAAACGGCCATCTATAAAACCAGAGAGAGGAGGTTGGCCGATGGAGTTTCCTGTGACTGTGGGGCCGTTTTCCGATTCTCGGTCTGTTCATGTATCTGGGCGGAGTTCCTCTGGGTGGCGTCCACCGACTCTCTTGATGCTTTTGAGGAGCGGTGGGCGCTGTCCGAGGTTCTCTGCTCAGTGTCCCCATCCGGGTCCCTTTGTCTGACCCTTTGATTGGGAGAGAGAGTAAGGGACCCCAGCCCCAGCCATTGCTGCTGCGGACAACACCACATTAGAGGGTCCTTTCACACGTGGGTGCACGTGCCCCTTCGCCCCGGATTGTCCACCCTACAGCCTGCCCCTCTTGTTGGGTGCTTTCAAAGGAGGGAATTGTTGGTGACACTGGGCGTGGCGCCAGGTAACTCAAGAGGGTGGCAGACCTTGAGAGTCGATGAAGCCCCCTCGCTCTGGGCCACCAGGTAACTCGGAAGGGTGGAAGACCACGAGAGTCGAGGAAGCCCCCCGCCCTGGGCCCAGGCAAGCTTGAACACTTCCCTCCCCTGAAGCTAATGAGAAAACAATTGTGATTGGTTGCTGTGTTACACATTGCATATGCTGTTGTTTTTGCTTTGTAAGTGTTATGCAAATAAAAACACCTTTTTTGCTTCAAAAAAAACCCAGCAACACTTTCCTGCTGCCCTCTGGCCATGCTGTATCACAGTATCAAATGTTTAGACCTTAACTGTGAATTTCATCTTTGTATGGGATTATTGGTGTTTTTTATGTAAAATAAATATTATTTCAGTTTATCTAAACATGAACGGCACACTATGTAAAAATCAGTGACAGTGCATTGTTCTGAACATATTTAAGTGCTCAAGATTAGGTTATATTGTAAATTATAAAATGGAAAATATTCACTTTTATTGCCATCACTTTGCATATAGTAACAGAATTGCAAGATCAGCGCTAATACACTATTTGCTTGCCTTTCTTAAATCCCACAGTCAACCTGACCAATTTTATCCACATAGTCCCCACTAAAATGTACATTTATTATTAGTTTGTGGAAAATATGGAATAAGAGTTAATTATTAGGTCCTGATTAATTCCAAAGGCCCTTTTCTTTCACATGCAGTACTAAGGTTCTCCAATAGATGCCCTAAGAGATCTCTTGTAAACATGACCACTTACTACTGATTATCATCAGTATTGTGTTTATATACCTATAAAATTTGCTTCTCTCTACATATCAAGTGCTTTCAGATTTCAAAGATATGTTGAATAATTAGCTTGAAGATCTACTACTAGTCCAAAAAGACTGGATGTTAAGAAATTAAATATTTAGCACCATTTTTTAAGATTGGCTTTAAGTAGTAATTTTAAATGTCATATAGATTTTAAGTGTATTTTACATTTTGCTCTATTTGTAGAAATAGCAGATCGATGTAGTGTTACCTCATTATGCATTATTACCATTGCAAAGTTACTACAAACGTGAGTAAAAGAATAACATTTATTTTATTAGAAATAATGGAGAAAGCTACAAGTCTAACATCACTTCAAGTTCTCCTTAATGAATTTACTTTGGTTATTTTGTTTTATGCATTGGCATTATTATTTATTATCACTAACTTCTTATTGTGGATGTGCTCTCTACCCTAAATGCATCTTTTAAGCATATTTCCACCTTGCTTTTTTGAGGATTTGAGTCCCATGTTGGGAAGTTGTCTTGATGAAGTATGGTATCCTAATGTCCTACATCGCTATCATTCTTTGGTCAATAGGGAATTCTCTGATTCCAGATGGTTGGTACACCCTCTCTCCAGGATCCCATCTGAATAATTATCTTCTATACCATTGTCAGTGTCTACCATCCTCGTGCTCAGGATGTCCTGCTGTTAAGCCAGATCATGGCAAATATAAAGTCTCATTGCATTGTGCTTGCTCTGTAAATATGCTCACAGTCTATAATTTTATGCAACAACATTTTATAAATTCAAATTTATTAAAACAGACAGCAAGTGAATGTGTCCACTGGATGATGTGGGGAAGAAAGTCAGGCTTCCAAGCTTCATTTTGTGAGAGATTAGTTGTATTTGGAACACAATTCATTCTGTCTCATGTTGGATACAGAGGAAGCTAGCTAACCTCTCTGCAGCTATTTACTTCTAGCTAACCAATGTACTCTACTAACATCAGCTGCTTTAGAGAGGCCACTACCCTCTAATCAGTTTTTCCTTCCTTCATTGGAATGAAAGTAATGATTTGGAGGGAAAAGGAAAATAAACATTAGAGGAAGGAGATCATTTGTTCTAAAAGAACATTTGTTTAGGGCCAGAATCTATCAAGTAGAAATATTAGTATGGCAAGCACTCATTGATTTCAATGATACTCATCATAGAATCAGATATTACTCAATGGGTCAGTTTCTCATCTGTGTCTCAGCTCTACTCAGATACAGTGATGGGAGGGAGAGGAGACTTCTAGAAGCCAGCTGTAGCTCTGATCTGGCACCACTTGGCCTAGGTGCAAGAGCAGCTCTTAATCAGTGGTTCTCAACCAGGGATCCGGGGCCCACTCAGGGGCCGCGAGCAGGTTTCAGGGGGTCTGCCAAGCAGGGCTGGGATTAGACCTGCTGGGGCCCAAGGAAGAAAGCCCAAGCCCCACCACCAGGGGCTGAAACCAAAGCCTGAGCAACTTAGTTTTGCAGGGCTCCCTGTGGCAATTACCCTGCTTGCTACCCCATAATGCTGGCCCTGGCTTTTATATGCAGAAAAACAGTTGCTATGGCACAGGTGGGCTGTGGAGTTTTTATATCATGTTGTGGGGGGGGGGGGAAGAGGGAGGGGGGGCTCAGAAACAAAAAGGTTGAGAACCCCTGCTCTAAATTACACCATTAACGTAAAACTGATACATGAGCTTATACCAGTGAAGAATTAGATGTAGCAGAACTTGGCTCCACCATGCCCTTGGATATGCTATTTGCCTCCCCTACACCAGAGGAGTGGTAAGGTAGTCTGGCCACCTCCAGCAGCTTTATACTAGCAAAATTCCCCTGTGCAGGCCGTTTGAGTCTAGTTCCCATTACTTTCTGCCACTTCAGCAGCACAGGGTGGATGTAGCAGAATGGAAGGGGAGAATGATATAATTTGGCCCTGAAAGATATCTCCTTAACATTAGTTCCTGAGACAATACTTAATAAGAGAAATCAATGTGTAAAATTGATTGGAAATTAGAGTATAATAACTGGTGTGTGTTTAAATCATTGTACTGGCTTGAGTTAAAGAACATTTGTTTGTATTTGTCTTGTAAGTATAATTCAATTCAGATTTGTTCAGACTTATATGTTACAAACTAGCAAATAACAGGAAATAAACTTTATTGATACTGGGAAATATTCAGATGCAAAATTCTCTAATTCTAAGGTGACTATTTTTAATAGTATTATAACGGTATATGGTAGATTAAAAATGGTATGCTTCAGTGGAAGAACTTTCTTTATTAGACCATAAAAGAAGTAAAGATAAATCATTGCCAATATTAAACATTTTAGTGCATTCAGGGCTTGAACCACACACAGAAGTTACTGGAAGTCTTTCCATTGACTTTTATGAGCTTTGGATAAGGCCCTCAATTCTGCCGAAGAAAGATGAAGTGATCATTCAGCACCATATTATGTCACCCTTACTCCTGTTGCAGTAGTACTTTGCCCCACTGAAGTCATTGGGATGACTTGTGGAGTAAAGTGCAACTCCACATGAGCAAGGGTGTCCCTCTGAAACTCTTTTGTGCCAGCATGCTTTATACTGTCGCAACAAGCCCCAAGTATAGAAAACTGAATAAAGAAGACATGAAGTACTAAAAATGGAAAAGATAACAGAAGCAAAAAAGAGAAAAAAACCTACCAAGTGTTCTTGCACTTTCACGTTCTAATTCTACATTCCTTTTGCATCCAAAACTTCCAAAGCAAAGAATTTAGGAGAGGGCCGTTATACATTTGTAGAAGAAAAAACAGTCCCAAATCTGTCAGACTAAAAATGGGCCAGTTGTTCAACATACTGTAAGTGTGCCATACATAATAAATGAGAGAGATGTTGGACAAATAGTCTCTGGTGTTTGAACAACTTTAATCAGGACTTATCTTGTATTTTCCTCTTAATCTTTGTTCTGTTGTCCATCCAACATGTGGTATACTGCTGCACTGAAGCCTGCCGTTTTGTTTTGTTTTGTTTTAAATCATAAAATGTTAAAACAAAGAGCAACACTGCCTCTCAAGTAGACTTAAATTAGTAAGGCAACATTCACTGCAATTTATCACAATCTTCTAAGAAAGTCAGCAGGTATTCAGCTATTGTACAGCAGAAAGAAACTGTAAATGCTGTGAGTATAACAGTTAAGGTTACCAAAAGGAAGCAAAACAAACATTAACAGGTAAAAATCATGCATTTGGGATTGTGAACTATAACTAATTATAAAGAATATTGTAGTGTGTGGCATATTACACTGCATCTGGCAAGATGTCAAATACCATCCAAATTAAACAGCCCTGGAAAGCAGAAACATGAAACTAAGCACCAGCAATTCCTGCTACTTAACAAATAATTTCTAAATACAGACCACATTCTCCATAATGTGGTGTGTATATGTGTGTGTGTTAGAGCAAGGTACAAATAATCAAGTGAATGTTCATGCTGTAATACAGCTAAGACTCAGTGGACTTAAGCTTTCCAGCAGTAAGTAGTGATGGTGCAATCTATTGCTTGCTTAAAATAGTTAAGAAGAAGTCTGGGTTAATTTACTCACAAAACATTTTGTTTTATGGCCTCCTTTTCTGGAGTACACAAAATGAAAAATGGTAAACATCATCTGTCCAGTGGAAGATGCAAAGCTCAGGTTTTCAAAACAAGTGTTTTTAATTAGCAACAAATATTGTCATGATAACTGATGCAAGAAGGGGAAAAATATAATAGTATATGTATTACAAATACAGAAAAGAATTATAATTAAATGGAAGTTTGCAAAATTAGATGTCACAGCAGGTGTCCAGAAAAGAGAAGACAACAGGAACATGATTAGAGAAATGTAATTCATTATACATACAGAAGAAATGCAGAATGATCTTTCTAATTCATGTGTGTCATTCTCATGTGTACACATTTAGTATCCAAATTAAAAGGCTTAAATGGACATGAGATTTGCAGATTAGAAGATTTTTCTACTGCCTTCAGTTACTACTTTTGGTGGTCTTTTAAATCAAAAGCCCTACCAACTCAAACAGTATAAATAAGGAATATTATGTTGTCTTTGTCAGAACTTACATGATCTAGTAGACTTTGGTTTGTTTGTTTTTCTCTTCATATTATACATGCTAGTGTTGATGGTTTATTCCTAACTATCTATATAGTCTCTATATGTGCTATGTGGGGTCCTGATTTTGCTGTCATGTACATGAGTTCAACTTTTCCTGACTTTAGAGCAGAAGTTGTGTTTGGGTTAGATCTTCACCTGTGCCAGAGCAGCTCCAGGGGTAACTGAGTAGTTAGGAGTCAAAGCTGTGTGGACATTTCAATGCAGCTCTACATTGTACTCCAGAAAGGAGATTCAAGCATACAATGGTGCTTAACAATCTCCCATATACCTATTCTGTAAATCACAACAGGGCTGGAGTAGAGCCAGCTTTGCTGGCCCTCTGCAGATGATCCAGAATCCTCTGGAAGTCAGTTAAGCTTGCTTTCATGACCCTATTGCACAATCAGAATACAACAAGTGGAATGTATGAGGCTCAGGATATGGCCCTTTGCATGTACTACATATATAGCCAAAGGGACTAGTCTCATGAGTAAAGATGCATATTTACGGTATTATGCCTAACTCTGTGTGTGTGTGTGTATAACAGCCCCACCACCACAATAACAAATGCAATCATAATGTGACATTACATTTTTTCTGTTTTAAATAGTTGAGTTCTTAAAGCTAAATGTTGTGTTTACCTAGGTCCATGCCATATGAGATATATCGAAAAATTAATAATTTAGAATGATCAAATATTTGTTAATGTTTGCTGCTATGTGTGTTGATTCTACATATAGCAGCAAGGATAATTCACTCATTTGGCATGCTACCATAGATCACTGCAGCTGACCTGAGTCTGTCTCACCATAGTCATGGATGATGTAAAGATAGTTTAATACTTTAATCTGGAACATGTATTAACCCCAAAGGCCAGAACTATGTAACCTGTAATTTCAACAACAGTAACCCTTTCAAGAGAAGAGGTTCATATTTATTAATTTTCTACCATAAATTTAAAAAGTAATACCTCAGATTGTTCTACGGGGGAGAGAAGAAATTTAACACCTCCCAGTGAATCTCTCCACGGGCTATATTTATTTTTGCACAAGTCTCCTATCTCTATGAAAATATTGCTAATGTTTTAGGTATTCTATTGCTGTCAATTTCTTTGTTTCTGCTCTTTACAAAGGGACCAACTTTCTTTTACAAGAGCTGAGTATCATAATGGTGTTGGTCCTGCTCTTCAGCCACATTTTTCCTTATGTATACCAACTAAAAAAATTACCCCATGTGTGAATTCTGCCTGAGCGACCACTATCCTGATTCTAGTGAAAAGCTCCATCTCAGAACTGGGCCACTAAAACATGATATAGAGAGTAGAGATTGCTGCTACAGGCTGTGCAATGCTTCTAGCATACTTGATCTTTCAGTTAGCCAGTTGACCTGTGCGATCTAATAAATATTGCATAACAGCCATTCCGCCTTTAGAATGGAAGCAGACTCTGGGTTCAAGATGGGAGCTATTTGCTATTTTGGGGGTGACTGCACTCTTCCCCCAACCAGACATTGGACAGACTCTCTCTCTCTCTCTCTCTCTCTCTCACACACACACACACACACATATATCAGTGCAGACGATCAGGGCCGGGGTTGGCTGTCTTTAAGTCCCAGTGTTTAGGGGCGGGGGAGGGGGTCTGCATCAGTGCAGTTAGAGGTGCTAGTTCGTTACCAGGGGTCCAAAATACGAGGGGTGGGGGGTTAAATTCCTGTTTCTCGTCCCCTTCAGGAAACCCAACAAGTTCTCAGCACGTGCCCACGCCGGAGGCAATGAGACGTGCTTAGGAAACCAGGCTCCTGCAGCTCTGTGCGGCGGCTGATGCCCGGGTCCTGGGCGTACAAAGACTAGCATCCGACTGAGAACAGAAAGAGCCGCCGGCTCAGCGGCGGCAGCTCGTGGGCTGGGAGCTTTGCAGCCGGAGGGCTGCGGCGGGGCGGTGAGCCCCTGGCCGTCCCCGCTACCCGCCACGGCCGGCTGCTCCTGCTGGCTGCCGAGCTGCCCGCGGCTGCCCCCTCTTCGGCTTCCATGCAAATGAGGGAAGAGCCGGGGCTGACGTGCGGGCTGGGGAGGGGGAGGCGGGACACGCCGGGCTGAGTGGCAGCGCCGGGGAGAGAGGAGGCGGGAGAGCCGGGCGGGTTCAGTGACTGAGACAAACTGGAGGCGAGAGGAGCTGGTGCTGTCCACGGCGCTGCTGGTGCTGAACCCGGGACCGCGCGCCCGCTCCCCTCCTCGCCCGCCCCAAAGGCCAAACCGCCCCCACCCCCTTCCACTCCACCCCCCACCCGCCTAGGAGCAACTTGGCAAAGGAGCTGTTCGCCCCTGGAAGAGATTCCCCCGGCTCTGCTGTTCCTGGGCGCCCGGCTAGACGAGTTCCTGGGGATTGCTTCAGAGTTTTACCCAAACTGTTGGCTCCCTTTTCTCTCCATTGCGTGATCCCAGTTTGGAAGTGTGGTGAAAAGAAATATTTCTGTATGCACCATTCTTGCCAAAGGACACAACCTTTTCTTCTGGGGGACTTTTGTGACTGTTAGAGCAGGTAAGGAGGAAGCTCGGTTTGAATGGAAATGCATGTCTAATTGTTGGAGAGGGGCACTGACCAAAAGAAAAAAAAAAGTGCAAAGTTGTGAGGTTGTTAGCCCTGAGGTCAGTGCAAAGGAAACCCTTGGGAAAGATTTCAGCAGCTTTCAGAATCAAAATGGGCTCTGCAAACAAGAAATGAATGCAGAATGGGAAGTTGGGAGGGTTATTTTTGTTGCTAAGTTTCTATAGTCCTGTCGGTTGAGTTTATCATAAACAAATAAATGAACAGTTTGTAAAGGTGGGTATTATATTTTTGACGGATTTTAATTAACCTGCATTGAAAAAGATACTCCACATAACTTCCAGGTTTGGGGGCGAGTAAATCTCTAATCGATTTCGCCTGGGGGCGAGTGGTATGTAAGGTCAGGCTGGGAACTAGTGAGCAAAGTAGGAATTAGAGAGGATTTGCAAAAGAAATGCCTGATGTTTGCCCTGGCGGCTGTATGTGTGGCTGAGAAGAGGAGTGATGCCTTAGGGTAATTGATAAGAACAACAAGAACAACAAACTTGTGAAATTGAAATCTCGCTGAGGGCTCGTCCTCGCCTCTTCCCCAAGGTGGATAGGGGTGCGTGTTTTGCAAGTTGTGGGTTGTTTGTTTCGGTATTGACTGGTGAATGTCAGGCCTTCCTCTGGGCTAGAAGTAGATGTAAATGTGGAGCTCTGATTTAATAGTACAGTAGTATATTGTATTATAGGGCCGCTGCTGTTTGGTAATTGAATGGAACTGGGAAGCGTGGGCAGATGAAATGTCGCTGTTTCAGCAGCGTTTAACCTTCGGCGTGCTTAGCAGAGTGCTCTGCTCCATTTAAAGGTTTACTATTGAAGATGCGTTGCTTGCTTCTGTGAATTCTCAGCGTCCTGGGTATGCAACGAGAGGAGCCGGGATTTGTGTGTGTTGAGAGCTAAACGCTGACTCCAAAATGAATGGACTGGTCTGCTTGTAGCCAGCGCCAGTGAGGTGACTGAGCGGAATAGGGAGACAAATTAAGTCCCCATCCTGCATTTTGTGACGTTATTTATTACTTTGGCCAACACAATGAATTTTCCTTAGACTCCAAATCTAAAACTCATGTGCTGCATCACATATTTGTAATGTACAAGTGGCCTCAATAGGTATAAACATGAGATAATCTCCGTTTATCTGTTTGATTCCAGAAGCAGAAAAGTTATGTGCCACGTTATTACAGCAACATTTTTTCTGTACACTTTATTTAAAGTTGAAGTGTGATGTTAGTGAATATTTATCAGCTACAGAATAAGTTAGGCTACTTGGCAGCAGTGCAGGCAAACTGAAATGTAAAGTTAAAAGCTGATCAATTCAGGCAAAAGTAAATGTTCTATTACATTTAAGTAGTATTGAACCCTGTTACTGAGTTCTAAGAAATGCCTTTTTCCCCTCACTAATTATAAAGCAGCTCTCCCCTCTTCCTACCCCAAAGAAAAGGGGGTGGGAGTTTATATACAGCATTCAAAATAGACTGCTAACCTTCATAAGCCTACAGTTAGAAAAGATCTATATCTCCTTGAATGCATGTGAATATTTGTTTATAAATATGTTCAGGTTTTTCATAAACTAAAACATGTTCATCCTTGATTTTTGTCCCTGCCTCTTTTTTTTTTTTTTTTTTAGAAGTGCAATTTCAGGAAGTTTGCTTTCAAAGACTGATTACATTATTGTTTTGAAAGCTATATTCTAAAATAAGTTACATGAACAATTGAGTAAAAATTTAAAAAAATAAAGTACACGACCACATTCTGTAATGTTGATATATACCTATAAAGGGCCTGAGCCTTGTTCACTGGAGTAGTCCCTACTCATACATAGGTAGTCATGTTAACACCAGTGTCACTGCTTGCAAGATTAAGGACTACTCCCATGAGGAAGAGTGAGCAGAATTGAGCTCTCTGCCATCAATTGTGTTACTGGGGTTAATCATATGATAAATTATGTACTTAGAATTTACAACATGTAAATTCTTATTGTACCTCTTGTAAATCTTTATATGTGCCTGTGAGGTTTACACTATGCTGCATTCTTTTAGAGCTATGAATCACAGGTTTAAAAATAACAGAGATTTTTACCTATTGGGCAGAGAGACTTTCCAAGTAGTAAAATTATTATCTTGTTATTATTATTATCTTGGTATTGTTATCTTCAAACAGACATTTTAAACATATAATCTAAGAGTAATTCAGACATTGTAGCCCATGAATATTTCTTTTGTTCAGTTTGTGTGATTAGGCAACAGTCATTTTTCATCCTTGCAATATATATATACTTATAAGAATGGGATTTGTTAGTGTAAAGTTCCAAAAACTCTAAATTACAAAATTATCTCTTGATAGCCGATGAAAACTATACTTATACAGTCAAATCACTGGTATATTGAATTCTCAAACTAACACAGCTTCACACAACATTATTGCCTATTTTAGGTCCTTACAAAAATCATTATTCAGTCAAACCCTCCCATTTACTACGGGCCGCAGTGTGAGCCTTGCCAACACTGACCAAGTACGTGAATGTATTTGCAAATGCATGTACAAGCATTTTATCAATGTCAATAAAAAGCCTTCCAGTAGTTCTTAGCATACCTTTGTTTGTGGACCATTCAGTTATTTTGCTGAGTTATACAATGGCAACTAAAAGTTATTGATTGGGTTTCAAGTGAATGTTGTCTGTGTTACTCTGAAAGATTTTCTCGGTTGTGATCTAATTATACTGAACTGTCATTCTGCACTTTTCTTTGTGGTTATCTAGCCTTCAGTATTTCTTTAAAAGATAAATATTTTACCCATCTAGGTTAAGACCCATAAACAAATACAAAAAATCACAAACTTCCATCTGCAATAAGCAGTATTCTAAATTTCTATACAAAGTAAAAGATGTAAATTTTCCATTAATTTCCCTAGCTTCTACTGACAGCAATGCTACACTTCAAGTCCTGTCATTGTTTCCATGATAACACCCATCCTTAAAAAAATCAGATTCATACCTGAAACACAGGAGGACAACTCCATTATGCACCCAGTTACAGCAACTCTGAGTTTAGCCTAAAGGGCCTAAATTAAAGGGTTCAAAGCCTAGATGTAAAAATTGGCTTTGAGAAAAAAAAATCAGTTTTCAGTTCACAATATTACACTATTATTGCCAGATGTTGCAGTGATCTCAGAAAAGAATATGATGTAGCTCTCAAAGGGTGACTTATGGGTCATGTCTTAACTTTAATATTTTTATTTTTTTAGATTAAATTAGGCAATCTTTTTTATTTACTATAACTTGTTCCATTACATTATGTAATTCTAAAGCAAAATGGATGGCTTAGTGAATTCATTTGCTCTTCTAATTTGCAGCCATTTCAAAGCATTGGTGGTGCCTGACAACAAATCAAAAGGTAGGGAATTGTTGTCAGGATATTATAGTTTGATGCAATAGGGTTGTTGTTTTTTCTTCCTCGTAGGCAGAAAAGACAGTTAGCTCTCTTGTGTATTTTGGTAAAAGGGCCATAAGTTGCAACTTTCATTACACACATTATACTGGGTAATAAAAACCACGTTTCAGAGGTGCAGGGCATCCAGAGCAACCTTTGATTTCAGTGACAGTTGTGGGTGTCCAACAACTCTGAAAACTGTGCTGAGCACAAAGCTAACCCCTTTGGTAATGTCTAACAACTATTAAGGCCAAAGTTACTATCATTGCTCAATCTTCAGGGAAAACAATCCTTTCCATCCCCCCGATTTCACTGTCTGCCCACAGGAAGAATAAGCCCACTCGCAATGGTTCTTCATATCTCTTCACCATAATCTAGGGTGACCATATTTCCCAAAGGGAAAATGGGATACCCTATGCGGCTAGCCTGAGTCACTCCAGCTGCTTGCCCGAACCCCACAACCCACCACACAGAGCTGAAGTTGCTGCTCACCCAAGCACTGCTTGCCCCCTACACTAAGCTGGGGCTGGCATCATTGCTCGCCTGAGCCCTGCCTGCCCCCTGCCTGAGCCCTGCTTTCCCTGCCCCTCCCCCAGCCTGAGGCTGGCATCACCACTTACACCCCCCGCACGTTCTTCTACATCCCACTTTTTTGACAAATTCCCACTTTTGCCGGAAAAGTCGGGACGGCCTGGACAGGGCTTAAAAAAGGGACTGTCCCTGCCAAAATGGGAGATATGGTCACCCTACCATAATCAGACTTTCCTCTGTGGCTACTTTGTGGTGTTCACTTTCCAAATTCTATACCCAGGTTTTGTGTTAGTGACACCCTCTCTAATTTCTCCTGCTTGAAGGCATTTCTTGCTGACAGATACTGTAGTTATGAGTTTGAAATAAAAATATCAGTAGTAAAAATGCATTGAATGAAATAACAGACATGTTATCATTAACTCTGTCCCACCTTTGCCTGAACAATAAAGGGCGGGAAATCTGGATAGGGGTAATTCTTCACTCTCTGTGTGGGAGAGAAGCTGAAGAGCTGTTTCCCATTGACAGCATCTTCCATTCCCCATAATCATCCATGTGAACAGGTGAGTAGATTGGTGTTCTTCAAATCAACTAGTCCTATTGGGACCCAGAAATTTGTGATTCCCAGGTGAGTGGGAGTGACAATTTGAGTGAACATTGAATTATACATTTATTATTCTGTGTGATACAGAGATATATTTATTTATTTGGCAGCTAATTTTCACTGAGATATTTCCCTTTACTGTTTTAGAAATAAACCATGAAATAAGCACGACTGCTTGATTTAATTAATTACCGTTCTGACACATTTAAAGTGAAATTAGTGGCATTTTATTTGGATTGTATCACTAGGTTGTCCAAACCACAAGGTGCTAAAAGAGTATGAAGAGTTAAATCTGAGGACTAGTTGGCAGTACTGTCACTGATTACTTGAAGTAGGTTGAAGTTCAGGGTTTATTTGCATTTGAATTAATTGAGATTGGTGTCCAGCTGAGCTTTATAGAACAGGGTTCCGAAAAAACTTTAGTATAATAAAGTACTTGATGAATTCTTGTATATGTTAGAGGGAAGATGGTGAAAGATATTTTCAAGATATTTTTCTCTGTCTGACAGTTTTTTGTACTTAAATATGTTTTATCTAAGCAAGCTTTATAGTAACTTTCAAATACTTATACCATTAGGTATGCATTCTTGTGTTAATAAGGGCCAGCGTTTTCAAACCTGGGTATCTAAAGTTAAGCTTTTATAAAGGCATGTTTAGGTGCCTAAATAAAAATGGCTTATTTTCAGTGGTGTTGAGCACCTGCGTTGACAATTAAACTATGTATGGTTTATCTTTTAATATTAGTCATATGCACTATAGTCTATCACTATAAGACAGTTTAATAAATGAGAGAAACTTCCAGTTTATTAATATTGATCATTTGGATTAAAAAAGGCACCACAAAATGCTAGATGCTTTCTATAGTGTAACTCTTTGGAAAATATCTAAAATTTTGAGGTAATCCTAATACATAAATTATCTGGACAAAGCTCTCAGTTGCACTAAAACAAACCTAGTAATGAGGGAATTCAAGAGTAAACAGGAGGGAAAATTGGTGATCTTAATTTATAAGGAAATAAACAGGAAATAATTTGCCTTTCAAATATCTTGAGTACTGTATCATGTTTCAAGGTAGAATATTTTGTGTTGTATTATATTATAAATTTGATTTAGCACAATGTTGTATAGCCTGGTACAGTGTGTCACTTATAGGACTTACTGGGTTTAAATTAACAGTTACCACTCAGGAAAAAAAGATTTGGCATCACTGTGGATAGCTCAGTGGAAAACTCTGCTCAGTGTGAAACAGCAGCCAAAAAAGTAAGCAAAATGTTAGGATGTATAAAGAATGAGATAGACAATAACAGATAATATAATTCCATTCCTTCTTACCTTGAATATTATGTTCAGTTATGGTCACATTATCTCAGGAAGGCGCTAGGAGAGCAGAGATATGCAAGGTTCAGAGATGGGCCACAAAAATATTGGATGTGGGTGTAAACTTCCATAATTGATAAGACTGAAATGATTGGAGAACAGATGAAAAAGACAGGACATGATAAAATAATATAAAATAATGAAATATATAGAGACAGTAATTCAGGTGAGTTCCAATTACCCTTTCTCATAGCACAAGAACAAAGGGACATTTAATAAAATTGAATGGAAACAAATGTAAAACTGATTAAAGGATTATTTTTTTGCACAATACATAATTGGTCTTTGGAACTTATTGCCATAAGTTATCACTGAAGCCAAGTGATTATCAGGGTAAAAAAAGAAGTAGACACATATAGATAATGAGAATTTCCACAAATACATTACATAAAAATGAAAGACTTTATAAGATATATAAAAACTCATCTTCAAGGCATAAACTCACCACTAATTTAGGTTAGGAAGAAATTTCTCCTGTGGATTATGTATACCTTGATTTTTCCACTATGGTATTTCTTGTTCTTTCCTCTAAAGTATCTTATATTGATCACTATCAGACATAGGATACTGGATAAGATGGATCTTTGGTCTGATCTAGAATGGCAGTTCTTATGTTGTTTAAGAAAACATGCTTACCGACTTGCTTGCTATATTTTATTATTTAATTATATATAATTAAAATAAAAGTACGGTTGCCTTTTCCAAAATAGTTCTCAGAAAGCGTTTGTTCAGAAATTGAAATATCGACATGAAAATGCACCAAATGTAAATATGACGTCATTCAAACAATACCAAGTTGTTTTTCTATTTAAGTAGAGTAATCACATTGTGAAAAAAACAAACAAACACAAATATTCTGCAGATGTAGTTCATTTTCTGGAACAGATAGGCCAGATTCTTCTCGCTCTTCTTTTGTGTGTCTGTGCCACCAATGCCATATATATGGTCTATACAGTTGAACTTTTAAAATAAAAGTTAATACACAAACACAAATACCAGCATCTGCTCTCTTAATGCTGGAGTGCTGAATGCCAGAGAATGTTATTAAGAGTTAAGTATGCACATGAACAAGAGAATAAACCCTTTAATGATTACCTCCCCCACCCCAGATATAGGAGTCTACTCTCTCTTATTGATGTGATAGGGAGGGTTTTATGCAAATAACTCCCATATGTACCAGCATGAAAACAGTTCCTTAATACTCATTTTGAGAGAGACCATATTTTCCTTTCATAAGCAAGGAATCTCTCTTTTAGGTTTGATTTTTTTTTATTGCCTTTTCGACTTCTGTATGCCACAGTTTTGTTCTTCTTTCCATTTTCTCAGCAATGACTATTTTTTTTTTCTTTCCCCCCATTCTAAGGTTCTGCTCCAAAGCACATCTAAGTCAATAAAATGTCTCTCATTGTCCTTCCTGGACTTTTAATCAGAACCTAAGTGATTATTCATTTTTTATAAAAGGTGATGAATAGTCAGCCCTGGAGAGTGAAGTCATCAGACCAAGTACCTCATGGGAAAGTGCAGGCTTTCTGAATGTTGTCTCCAGTGGTCTTTCCAGTCCTGACTGGGAGGGATCAGACAATAACTCAGAGAGTAATATAGTCACTATACATTCACTGTCTAAGCTCTATCTTGTCCACAGAGGTCCAGTGGCTAACCAATCTACGAGAATGGTGGTGCAGCTTGTTCCTCACAATGTGTCCTCAATCTGCTCTGCAGACTGATACAGGGGTATAGCTCCTGGAAGTATACAGAGAAACAGCAGTCCTTGTGTGCAATTTTGTCTGGCCCTTATTGGTGCTATGTATGAGTAGGGAAAAGCTCCTTACCCACTTGTCACACTATGTAAAGGCTAATCATGACATCATCCTCAGTGACAAGCCACGGCTGTTGTGGAAAGTATACTGGCTTTCAGTCACTACTGCCATCAACCAAATTGCGATAAATAATCTGTAAATGACAGACACTATAACATTACTAATCTCCGAAAACATTTTGTTCCTAAGCAGATATAATATTTGGTCTTATAACAAACCATACGACATTTTTCACCACATTATCATGATTTGAAGATAGGTAATATTGTCAGTTGAACACACTGTATATTTAAGAAGAAAGAACCTCAGCTACTGCAATGGAGATCTAAAAGATTAATCCTAAAACAGTTGCCTCCAATGCACCTGCTGTGCTTCTTTCATCCATTCATATTCCATTATTTTCCTTAGACCATTCAGAAACAGAGCAACTGTCTACTGGTTATACATAAAAGGAGAGATATTCCTATTTTATTTTTTATGGTTTTCCTCTGAGTAGTTTTTGATCAATAGTAAATTTTAGTAAAAGGTATTCTGCTTATTAATGCATGGGCAGTTTAGTTATTTGCTTGGGACACTAGAAACTGAACAATGTTTTTCCTGAGGTTTAATTTTGGTGTTATGCTAAGTAAAAGCCCTGAACTGGTGACAGAATATCAGATGACTTTAGATGGGGTTCTTTGGCTATGTTACATTTTTGTCTATTGTCACATACTAGACTGATTTTGTTCCTTCATACCTAGAGAATTATTGCAACAAACATACTGGAATAACTTGCATTTTCATGTTCTTGTTGCATTCAACAGGGAGGGTAGGATGCCCCTGAGGGTTTTCCTCTGAAGCATAAACAGAATGCTGTAGGCCTCAGAAATTAAAAGAAGATGCCCCTGTAGGCCAAGAATCTAATATTTTAATATATTTATGTTATTTACATATTTTCACTGTGAATGTCTCATTCATGTACTGATCCAGCCTCTCAGTTAGTAAATTTTCTCTCCTATAGTTAAATTTTTCAAATGGTATGTGTGCATTTGTCTTTGTATATACTATCTGTATTTTCACTCACAAAAAATGCTAAAACAATAGTAAGGTCTTGTTTATATCCACACAAGTGTGGAAATTCAGTATGAAAACTGATAGCCTCTCTTCCAGTTATCCAAATATTCCTGGTTATTGCAGCTCATATGATACATTGTGGTATGTATGATTAAATGTACCCTATCATCCACAACACATGGATACAAAGACATGAGTTCAAATTTCATATGCAATTTGGAATATCCTGGCTATTGTGAGTCAATCTGTTTTATTCAATTTCATATACCACACTCATCACCATAGTACCTAAGCATCTTCCAGAATTGTGCAAAGGAACATGACTAACATCAAGGATGTGTGTATCCTTCTTCATTCATCTCTCTGGGGAGAGGAGAAGGAGCCAAAGTTGCATCCACCAGACTCGTATTTGAGTGATAAAATAGGTATTTGTTCATGAAATGAGTATAAATGTTGAACATAACTTGAAATATTTGAAAGTGCAGCTCTTAATGTGATTTAAATGTGAGTGGGGACTGTGTCTGCAATTATGTTTCTTTTTAAAGCAGAAAAAGAACAATAGATTGTACTCATGGAAGCTCAGAGTTTTTTTAAAAAATGCAACTATTTACATAATAGATTCTTTTTTGAAAATACTGCAGTTTGAATACTTATATAAGGAATTGAAAAAAAATCAGCCTGATCTTAATGGCTCAAAAGCAAGGTTCACATAAAGCTTCAAATTTATCTGAAAGCATAGTGGTTCTGGGTTTCCATTATGATTTTGATCATCAGATTAGTTTAATCAACATTTGGCAGACCTAGACCTCTGCTGTGTGGAGAGACCCTCTAGCAATTCCATTCCTGGTAAAGCACTCTGTTAAACCCTGGGATCACTCTGTTTATCAGAATTTTCTTCAGAAGAGGGAGAGAGCAGAGGCAAGATTTCATAATCTCCTAGCCTGGTGGTGCCTTAACTAGTGTGTAGGGGGCACCACTTGGCCTGCCTCGCTGGAGCTGGGTCTTTGAGGAGACCACCAGAGAAGGGCCACTGCCCCACAAACCACTGAGTCTTTGTGGGAGCAAGAAACACACCTCCGTTTGACAAGACACAGTGCAGTACAGTCTGTCATGTCACTGAGTATTCAGTACTGAGTATTTAGTTCCTCAGGTTATTTGTCTGCCTTGCATGCAGACTAAGCCTATGTGCTAACAATCCATATGAAATTTTCATTGCTTTTGACAAGTATCTGAGGGATCAGCTCTGTCACAATCTTGTACCTACTCTACCTCAACTGCATGTCTTGGCTGGATATAATATCTGTCCCAGGCATCACTTTCCTCACACTTGGCACTTATCGTGTCCGCCAGCTTCTATGTTGCTATTTTTTTCCATTTTTTCAATGCATTTTTTATCTTCTTGTGAGTCATTTTTTTTCTCAATTCCTTTCTTTGTTGTATAAGTCAGAGAATATTTGGATACACCCAAACATAAATTTACTACCTCTTCAGTTTATAAAATATGGAAATCATAATCTATGTGGATATAGAGTACATCAGTTTTAAAATCACAAGTCATAGCATAACTAAACTGAGGAAAAAGTCATTTCAAAGATACTCAAAGAGCCACATAAGAAAGTCATACCTCTTCAAGTCAACCCCTAATGTAAAAGTCTGAACAGACAGTCCTGGCAACGTGCAGTGAAAATTAACAAACTTAGGCTCCATCAGATCAATGAGGGAAGTGAGCTCTGCAGTTGGAGATTCTCAGCTGAAAATGACGTCTCTTGACAGAAGTATTCTAATATGGTAAGACCAAACAGACTTTTTTTTTTTAAATCATCTTCACAGATTTATCTTCAGAATTCTACATTGTTCTATATAGGCCCCAAAACAGCACTTATTGGTGTTTATCCCTCTATATTATATATTTTGGAGTTATTCAACAATCCATTTGTCTGAACAAGCCACTTAAAAGACAAGGTAAGTGGTATTGCAGTACACTTCTGGGCTAATTTCTGCTCTCAACACACATGAACTGCACTAAGTCAATGAGATATGAGACATTTAAACTTGTCCTATACTTTGTTTTTAAGTGTCATAAATAATAATGCTAACATGAATGTGAGGGACAGAGGGCCATGTCCCTCAATCCATACAGGGACACATTGCCATTTTTCTATTCAGGAGGAAATAGTTAAGCACTGCAAGAGGTTATCTAGGGAGGTTGTGGAATCCCTGTCATTGGAAGTTTTTAAGAACTGGTTAGACCAGTAGTTCTTAACCAGGGATCTGGGGCCCCCTAGGGGGCCTCAAGCACGTTTCATGGGGGCCTCCAAGCAGGGACAGCATTAGACCTAGGGCAGAAAGCTGAAGCCCCATCACATGGGGCTGAAGCCCAGGTCCCTGAGCCCTGCCACCCAAGGCTGAAGCTGAAGCCTGAGCAATGTAGCTTCATGGGGGCCCCTGTGGCTTGGGGCCCCAGGCAATTGCCCTGCTTGCTACCCCCTAATGCCATACCTGGCTTTTATTTGCAGAAAACCAGTTATTGTGGCACAGGTGCGCCATGGAGTTTTTATAGCATGTTGGGGGGGCCTCAGAAAGAAAAAGTTTGAGAACCTCTGGGTTAGACAAACAGCTGTCAGGCATTCATAGATTCCTAGATTTCAAGGCCAGAAGGGACTATTGTGATCATCTAGTCTGACCTCCTGTATAACACAGGGCAGAGAACTTCCCCAAAGTCATTTCTAGAATGGATCTTTTAGAAAAAAACATCCAGTTTTGATTTAAAAATGGTCAGTGATGGAGAATCCATCACAACCCTTGGAAAATTATTCCAATGGTTAATTATTCTCACCATTAAAAACTGACGCCTTTTCTCCAGTATGAATTTGTTTAGCTTCAACCTCCAGCCATTGGACAGCATTATACTTTTCTCTGCCAGATTGAAGAGCCCATTATTTAACATTTGTTCCCCATGTCAATACTTATAGACTAACCAAGTTACCCCTTACTTTTCTCTCAGTTAGACTCAAGCAGCTCACTCCATTTAACTTATTGCTATAAGGCATGTTTTCCAATCCTCTAATCATTCTTGTGGCTCTTCTCTGAATCCTCTCCAATTTATGAACATCTTTCTTGAATTGTGAGCACCAAAACTGGATGCAGTATTTCATCAGCAGTCACACCAGTGCCAATTACAATGGAAAATAACTTCTCTACTCCTACTTGAGTTTCCCCTGTTTATGCATCACATGATCACTTCAGCTCTTTTGGCCACAGCATCACACTGGGAGCTCATGTTCAGCTGATTATCCACTAGGCTCCCCAAATCTTTTCCAGAGTCACTGCTTTCTGGGATAGAGCTCCGTCCTGTAAACATGGCCTACATTCTTTGTTCATATACATTTACCGGTATTAAAACAGTGTTTGCTTAAGCCCAGTTTACCAAGCAATCCAGATCACTCTGTATCCGTGACCTGCCCTCTTCATTTATTTACCACTTCCACTGTATCATCTGCAAATTTTATCAGCAATGATTTTATGTTTTGTTCCAGGTCGTTGATAACCATGTTAAATAGGACAGGGACAAGAACCAATGACTTAGGTATACCTAATCCTGTTTCAGCACAGGGAGTGGTAAGGGATGGACTAGGTGGTTTCTTGAGGTCCCTTCTATATTTCCATTTCTGATATACTTCACTAGCAAAAATCTTCTTGACCACTTGATAGATTTTCTCCCAGCAAAGTCAGTGGGTAGCTATAATTATAATCCTACAAGAAGAGAACACAGCTCTAGAACTTAAAAGGAAATAAATATGGCTGAAGAGTTAATATGTTGAGAAATACCAATTTGACACACTTTTCCCTCCTCACAACTTGTTAGAAAATTTACAGATTCCAGAGCAGTCTCCAATTTCTAAACTAAAATAAAATTTTGACATTACTGGTCACATTGCTGATTCCAGGTTTCCAGTGGAAATTTTGAAACAAAACAATGATCCTGTTTTCCTTTTATACTAATTTTAAACTGATGTAGTTTGTGAGGAGGTATGTACCCCACACAGGTAAGGAAAGGATTAACTGCAGCTGGTTGTACCTGGAGGGTGGGTCAGGCACAATGAAAGATGGATCTCAGCTGAGGAGGAGGTGAGTGTTTATAAAGAAAGGAAGGGAAGGAACTGAACTATGCAATCCTTCTTTTGGCATTAAATGGAGTGACTGGCAAGGTCAGGGAGGAAGCCCAGGAAAAGAGTTGCCCCTGGGATCTCCTGAGAAGAGAAGGGTGACAAGAGGCCAGGAGAAACATGAAGCAAGCTTACTTCCTTATAGATATTCAACTGAGGAAGAGAGCAGAGGAAACTTAAGAGGGAGGAAAGGTCAACCCTGAGGGGGACAAATGTTTTTTTAGGTTTATACTTCATTTGGAATATGTTGGGGAACTCAAGGGGGGAAGCCTTGTGAGACTCACCCTTGAAAAAAGAATGAACCTAGAGAATCTGTGAGAGAGGCTTTGCTGATAGCCTGAGGTAGGAAGAAACCCACAAGGGTAGCCGGGGGTGGGTCTGAATAGACAGACCTTGTGTTGTCATTAACTGGTACCTGGGCTGGAACTCAGAGGAGTGGGAGGGCCTGGGTTCCCCTACCAACTACTGGGGAAGGTGGCATAAAGCGCCCTTTGATATACTCAGATGAGGACATTTGAAAACCCTGAGATGGGACCACAGGGCCCAGAGTTGGAGCTGAAGACCTTTAATAAGAACATTGGAATTTTGTTATCCTGAAGGGATTGGGACTAATGATGACCTGGCTAGAGGGCTGAGTCACAAGAAGAGGCAAACTCCCACAGGGCTGGAGTGGTTGATTGTCAGTAGGGGGCACTAGATGAGAGCTGGCTATGCCACACCCCGCCATGAGGAGGCATGCCAGTGGTGAGACCACTCTTACACATAACTTTATTGACATTAATAGGATCTTACCAGATGTACATCATTAAAAGGAGAGGAGAATCAGGCCCAGCATATTCCCATTGCAGATATAACTACTGAAGGGATATTATAGTCATTGGAATAATAAACATTATGCCACCTCACCATCAGAAATGTGTCACTTCCTCAGTTTCCATGTATGCATATTAGCTTTTGGCTGTCTGCATGATATATTATCAAATCCAAGACAGTGTTTTACTACAGCAATGAAAGCACATTCATGGTGATGGATATGTGGTATCAAGAAAAACTACATTAATTTGACTTGTGTATAGGTAGCTGTGGCCAGCAATGCTAAAAATTGTTTTTTGCGTATCTGAACAAAATTTCCCAAAGTGGAATAACGTATGCATTACAAATGCTGTCTACATCTTCAGTGCTAAATGAATGATTTGCTAGTGTTCTGCTCTTCTCCAGAAGGCATGTGTAAAGGGGTAGTGGGACGCTGAGGAAATATGTATAACTCTACTGCATGCCCTTCTTCCTGCATCTCAAATTAACTCTGGACATGTCTAAATGATTAGTTAGTGTGCTGCAAGTTGGGGTGTATATCTACTGTACTCCAGTGTGCTCCACGCTAACTGTCCATGTGGACCCTGCTGCCACATACTAAAAGTTGCCTATTATGCTTTGCGTTGTTCATTGTGCACTAGCGAGCAGCAGCAGGATCCACGTGGACACTGGAGCACAGTAGATTCAGACTCCAGCTTGCTCCAGACTAATTCATTGTTTAGACAAGCTCTCTTTCCTGAAGCACAGGCCAGAGTTGTGTCTATTTCCGGACTTCTCAGAAAGTATTACACAGAGATAAACCTCAGGGTTATTGTATGTAATACCCTGAGGAGTAGGTGGTAATAGTCCTCAGTCAACTTCAAAGAGTTAACTATACAGTTTCTTTGTAGACAAACATTTAGTGCATACAGAAAACATTATAAATAGTACATAGAAGATGATGAATAACTTTTAAACAAAAGCTATCAAATAGTAAATCTACTGGTGTTCCTCATATAGACTTCCCTTCTCCCCCACCCCCCCGCCCTCTTTTTTTTTTTCATATTTAAATGCAATGTTTCAACTTAACATTTACACTTCTATACTTTAACACATATCAATGAACTCACTTCCTTCTGATCTTTTTATAGAGATGATTTATTAGTCTCTGTAATGTGACTGTAATATGTAGTATGTGTCACCTGGATTCTTCAGAACTTGGGAAGAGTGGCAGCATCTCAGTCCTTTCAAATTCTTCAGAACCCTGACAGCAAATTGTCTGGGAATCTGTACAGCTAGCAGCATTCGAGCCCTTGGGCTAACAGTTGACTGGTCTCCTCAGTCGATGGTAAAACAGAAATCTCTGGTCTGCATCCAGAGTGGTACAGGTAGTGGGATCAGCATATAACATATCCATTCCCTGGATTTCTACAAAGGTTTCACTATATAGGTCACTATCTTTTTTCCATAAACTCGGGTCATTCAGGCAAGAATTTACAAACCTTTACCTCCCTCAGCCTAGCCCCTGAGAGAGTCCCAGTTAGTTAATAGCTGTGTAGCCTCTAGGGGTAATAGATGCTCCCCTACCAGCTCTTCCTCTAGGTCCATATACCAAGGTGGACCAAACATGTTAATGGAGAGCTTCCCTAATAAGTAAAGCTGGAATAGCGCTGACCTGTATCCAGAGTGCTTCTGGTATTGGAACCCACCTTCGCAGCAGACACATTCCTCAGTCCTATATCAGTCAGGGCTGTCTTTAACCCATATGTTTATATCCTTTCCTTTATCTTCCCAGCCCCTATATGCTGAGTGGCTCAGCTCTCAGATTAGTGAATAGAGTGTAACCTACCACAGGGTTCATCCAACACAAAAAAATACCTATACAGCTACAAAAACAGCTAGTGAGCATATTTAGTTAACCACCACATCCTATTTCTGGATGTTTCTGTGCCCTTCTAGCTGAGTTGACCTGCACAGCATTCTGCAAGTGTATAAAGACAGAATATTCCAGCTGAAATCCTTATGTCCTCTCCACTGCTTATCTCCCTTTCTTTAGGCCAAACAAAGTCAAATGCTTCAGTCAAGAACATGTGAGTTACACATGCATCTCTGGAAACAAATCTTCCATATTAATGTAGGGAGGCTTGGCGAGCATAGACATAAACACAGAAATTGATAGAGCCATCAGTTAGTGCAAGAAAAACCTGCAGGTGATCCTTGTTTAAGAAAAAGTATATATTTCAGTGTCACCTGTTGTTAATGGAGAACTGTAAATAATTCTTGCTAATGTATCTAATGGGAAAATATTATTATTACTACTATTTAGCTTCATTATTTAATGTCTTATAAATATATGATTTTATATTAGACTTTCTATTTAGGCTCACTTTTGGATAAATGTAATAATATTAAAAATAGTCATCAGCTTCCAAAGCAATATTAAGGAGGTGAGGATTTTAATGTAAATTAAGTTGTAATACAGGTGTAGTTCTCATGCTGGCTCTGCTGTAACCTAAAAGATTTGGAGTGTTCAAACACAGAATGAAACCACATAGCTCTGTGTCTATCATGCTTGAGGAATGTTGAATAGTAGTTTTGAGCCATGCAGTTGTGGTTCTACAGATCCACTTTTACCTTGTATTTTTGACTTTATTTTTTATATTTAAAAAAACCTGCAAGAGATTACTTCCCTTGAATCCCATAAAGAGTTCACAGAGGCAGCTGAGCTGTTTTCTGTTACCTGGTCTTTATTAACATTCTACAAATACTGATGAAACCAAAAACCTGGCAAATGAAATTAGTGGCCAACTAATGGAAAAAAATAAAATTAACCGGGAGAAATATGTATGGAACACATAAAGACCATATCAAAGCCACATAAAATGAAATAGAAGGACGGGAGAAAAGCAGCCAGGTATACCTAACCAAATATTATGAAATATAGAAAGGTAAATAAAAACCTGCTACAAAAGCATGATCCAAAAAACTGAGCAACATGAAAACATGAATGTTGTCACAAAATAATCATGGCTGGAAGTAAAACTTAGGAAAAAATTCTACAAAATGATTGAATTCTACAAAATGAAAACAGCTCATAAGATTAACAAATTTAAAGAAGAAACAAATCAAGGACGAATTTTTGTTCAAAAGGAATGCAGACCATTTTAGACCATCACACACTGAGCTAGAAAGTCTGTGGAAAGAATCTGTCTGAATTACAACCTACAGTTCCTTCTTCAGGAATTCAGGGAAGTCCTACAGAGGAAAGTTACACTTTTCTTTTATGCTGTGGAATCCAGAAACAAGTTTACAACCACAAAAAACTGTGACAAGTGCTTATGTAGACAGCTTCGTTAATCAATCAATTCAGAAACCAGTCAGCTTTGAAGTAAAATAATATTTTGAAGCTTATTATGCTCATTTTGAGATAACAGGGCAAATGAACCAATGGACCAGAGAACAAAAAGTTATATTTCTTGCTCCTAGTCTAAAGGGATATGCCCTTATTATGCTAAGTTATTTATCAGAAAAAAAAACAGGAACAAGTTTCAAAGTACATTAACCCATGTTTTGGAAGTTGGATGCCAGACAGCATTGGCCAGAATCATTCAAGAACTGTATTAGACTGGCTGACATAAAGATTCTTTACCAGAACTGTCTGATGATATTGAGAAAGTAAGGCACAGAACTATCCAAATAACCTGAGGAACTACAAGATGTCTTAGACCATGTCCAATATAAAGATAGTTTTCTTGTAATTAACCGGAAACTGAAGGTAAAACAAAATTACATTAAAATGCTTTCATAAAGAATGAATGAAAGACATGATGGTTGACAGTAAATCAAAATCTAACAAATGAGCCTTCACCAGATGTACACAAAAGTCATTTAAACAAAGTGTGAGCATTAGGATAGCTGTGGCCTCCTATGCTCCCTCCCCTGTCATGTCTCTGGCATGCACAGTACAATAGGACGGGCTAGAAGGATGTTATGTAGTGCTGGCTGGTGCTAGCTCTGATTCCCTCATGCAGGGGGAATGCTTAGATGCCCTCCTAGGGCAAGTTTTCAGCCTTTTTGTGCCACTAGAACATGGGCCAGCATCTGAGGCATATCCTTAAGGATGATGATTAAAGAAAACAGAATTCTAATTTGAGAGACAGCTAGGTTCTTTTAATAGTAGTTCTGATAACATTGTATACTATGTTTTTTCCTTGAAAACTGAGGAATAAGGTCATTGTGTTGCACATATTTTTAACTAGAGGTAATTTTGTTGCTCACTAAGGAACAGTTGCCACCATTGAAATGGTGAGTGTTCTACATCCCTTAACATTAAGAATTAATCTTCCTTGATCCCCTCTTTCAACTTACTACAAGAGTTAGCATTTGGAGGTTGATGCGTGAAATTAAACTACAGTAGTGAGGATTAAGAAATAGCTGATTTATACTCTCCAAGAATGGGTGGGCATGCCAAAGACAGTTGCATTGCATTTCATGGATACCAATAGTGTGTTCTGTGTTTGGAGGCCAATTTCTTTGTATAATGAATCTGGCGATATCATAGGGATTTACAATCTGCCCACAGTAAGGAGAAACATGTAGTTGCACCATCCCTGGAGGAGCAGTCTAAGTCATCAGTGTGTATATGTGTGTGTGTGTATATATATATATATATATATATATTATATATATGTAATATGACCATTGTCAATTCCAGTAGTTTTTAATTATTTACATATATTTACATATATTACCACTAAACTATTAAAACTCTTTTGAATCAAATAACATTAGTTTGAGCATAATAGTACATTGCATGCTATGAAGTTCCTGATTATAAGAGATGGGATTCAGAGGAGACAGTAAATAAATCCTTATATCATCAATGGCCTTGCAATAGAAAGCTGAAATGAGATTATATTAGTGCAGTTAAATGAAAATATTTTATGCATTGATAGACTAGAGGTCTATCAATAGTAGAATGTATATGCTAGAGACAACTCCTACAATTATGGTATATATGTTTCATTGAACATGATAGTCTGTGGGTTAGAATGTTTGCTGCTGCTACTTCTTTATTTGTTGTTCTTTAAATGCTTGAAAATATATAATTCACTTTATATTCCCCACAGTTCTATTTAATCTTCAACAAACTGTCCAAGTGAAGCCCCTAGGCTAGCAGGCATGATGGATCCACTTCTAACTGGTGCCAAAGATGTCTCTCCAAACTGTTCCCAAAGACTGAAGCTCTGATAGGTTCTGGAAGCTTCCTCAATTGACAGATCTAAGAAAGATGTTGAATACATTACATTACCCTAGCAACTCAAGCTTCTTTCCTGACTGACAGAACAAGTGCAATTTTCTGCACTTATTTCTGACTATGATATATTCAGCCTCATCAAGAAAGTTGACCTTGATAGCTTTAACATAGAACCAAAGCTAGCTCCCTCCCAAGCAGAGAGGAAAAAACCCAGAGCAATGAAACAGGGAAGAAAAAATATTTTCCACAAATGTATATATACCTTAAGCATAGAACATGGTCAATTATTTTGTATTATTTAAGGACCTGTTGTTATGATTTTATAAAGTATTCTTTTAGAAACTTAAGATTTGTTTTAATAATTTTTTTAAACTGATTATTGGAGAGCGAGAACGAAGAATGGCCGATTTCATATCAAAGATCTTTTTTGCTCCATTCTTTCTCTGTGCACCAGCAACATCAATGATATCAGCACAGTTCTACAAACAGGGTGACATCCTGGTCCCATTGAAGTCAATGGAAGTTTTGCCATTGATTTTTAGCAAGGATAGGATTTCATCCATAGTCTGTTGGAGAATTAGTCTGAGATGGTCAATGGGGAAAATATAATTTGGGTCCAGCCGTGACAGTTGCTGAATGGTCTTAACTCCCATGGTAGTCAGTGACTCTGAAGGGTGCTCAAAACCGCATGGTATACACAGCTTGCTCCAAAATCTGGAGATCTTTCTAGGGACTTCAGTTGGCTTTGGCACAGACCCATTATCTAACTAATTTCTAGCTGAAGTGCAGACTCTGGAGTTTCCCTAGATTGTCAAAGATTAAAGGGGATGTTAAAATAAATAGTGCATACTATCTAAGGCTGGACAGTCCGATATCCTTCAACCCATTATCTTAACTGATTGGACAAACATCCATTAACTTTAGTGGGCACTGTTCTTGCTACAGGATAAGCAAGAATAAGTTTATCAGTGAGAATAATAATTAACAATTAATTGTTAGAAGAAGCCTAACAGTGAGTTGACATAGTAGCAACTGCTGTTTTTTCTTCTCATTATTTTAGTTGTTCAAACTTAGTATTTTCCATAGCCAGAAAACAAAACAAAAACAATCAATACCTTTTAAAAGAGTGGGTGTTTAAAATTATTTCAAGGTTATATTGAAAAATTACATGACAAAAATCTATCTCGTGCACAGAGAATGTAGAAAGTACCATGCTGAGAAGTTAAACCCTTCATGTTAGAAGAAACATACACCTGCACTTTTTCAAACCAGTTCTGCACCTCTCTTGATAACTGTCCTAAACCTGTGCAATGAAAAAAAAATAAAAATACTCCCCAAAATATTAATATTATTGAAAACATAGAACATAGTGTTTACATGAGTTTTAAGATGACAGACATAATACTCATGATTTCATAATATACAACAGTTGTTAATTCCCACCAGTTCGGCAGCTGACATGATCATGTACATGAATCCCCTAGGATATTAAGGAAGCAGTAATAACAAGCCCAGTTAACAAGAGAAGAAAGGGACTGCTTAGCTGACTATACATGTTCTGTATACTAGCACTGAGTACAAATAGCAATGGTGGTAAACACAATAGTTCCATGAGACTGAGCTTTGAAGCTTTATGGGAAAATGAGATCAACAGGCACAGCTCAATTCTATTAAAAAGGCTCCTCTGAGGCCTGTGAAGGATAATATCTTTATCATGTTTCTTTCCTTACAGCATTCAGGAGAGACTCTGAGATTACAATCTCAAGGATGTAATGAGAAGGGGTTAAGTTTGCAGTGTTTCCCATTTCATTATATTCCATTTAGATCTGTGTCACAGGAACTAAGGAATCTGGTATTATTATGGGTATATCTAATTTTATTTATTGCAAAAATGTTAATATTAAATTCAAGTTAAAAATAAGTGTAAATAATTTACTAAGGCTTCTCTTTTTTCTCACACAGCATACTATTCCAATAATCTTACTCATGTTGGGTAATACCCTATTCTGGTAATTCCTGACTTCCATTGACTCTGCTGGGACTTCTCAGAATAAGGTACTATCTAGCATGCATAAGGAAATTTCCCCAAATCTACTTACTTAATATTTTTCCCCTAAGAGATTTTCTTTTCTTTTTTAAGTCTATACATTGAATGTGAACAATTCAATCCATTATTCTATATTAGGAAATTTAATTATGTTAGTTGTGATTAGTCATGGAAGGACATTGTTTCTGTTCTTTGAGAGAAAGAGACATATAAGGACAACTTGAGGAAGACACTGGGAATGAGAATCTTTCAGGGACAGTGAGCAGTTTAGGGAGAAGCTGTAGATAAGACAGCATTGTAGACATTTATAAAATGTTAAACCTTTTCTGGGCGTTATTTCTAGAAAATTTGGCTACTCCAACAATTATTGGTTCAGGTGATTGTTCACTGCCATAGCTCCTTGGGACTGTGGCAGATAGCATAAACTAGAACAGTTTTCTGTCTATCTGTAGAGCCCCAAGATCTCAGTCACTTAATGGTGATCAATGGCTACAGCTATATCTCTCTTGATCTGTGGTTCATGCACCTCAGTCTCAGGGTCTAGCTCCAAATATGTAAAGATGTACATAAAATCCATATAGTGGATTTCATTGTTCAGCTCTACCACTAAGGGTAAATATGACTGGTTTTCTTGTATATCATACATGGTTCGTAGCTGCAGTTCTAGACACTCTTAACAAAGTTTATTTTTGAACAATCTATAATTGATGTCACTGAACATTCTCCATCATTTCTATAAAAGTAAACTTGTTTGTTCATCATGCTATGAAAAAAGGAGTGCGTATAGCAAAACCATATTTAGGAAAGGGTAGCAAGTATACTCTTCACTGACAGGAATTTATTTGCATCAGCATATACAATGATGTGTTCAAATCATAGGCAGTGAAGCATAGTTTATATTTACCACTGTAGCTATACTATAAACCTATTAATAACACAAAATATGATGATTGAGCTCATAGCCAATGCCTGGTCTATAGTAAATAATTAATTATTCTCTTTTCCAGATTAGCAATTTGAGTAAAACAACTGTCAAATCCTGAAAGTATATAGAAACATTCCTTGATATTTTTAATATAACCTTTCTGATAGGGTCAAATGAGGTATCAGTTTAATATCTGATATGTTCTCTGTCTTAGAGATGGTCTCAGGAGAATGAATTCAATAATCCAACCAGTATTTAAATTCCGTTATTACTTTTTACTAAATGTATTGTTGATTAACATCAATGTCTTTGGATAGGACAGTTTTCATATTTTCAAATGAATTATATGAAGGTTTCTAATGACAATATCCTGGCTAGCTGCCCTCAAGTAATAAAGCATAACAGTAAAATATGTGAAAAATTTCCTGTAGCCGTTTCTTTGAAACTTGAAAACTTGATAATTAAGGTATAAATACATTCATATTCAAATAGGATATTCCCCTCTTTAGATACAATTTCTTTCGTATAATTTAAGATGTGTTTCAAAAGTCAATGAACTTTAATTCATTTGGAACTTTGGTATATCCAACTATACAGATATAGGTTCAACTTTTTAATGTAACTGATTGGTAAGGGTTGTCCAAAACATATACTTTTATTTTTCTTATCTGATATATTTCTTAATACATCAGGGTACTTAAAAGTATTGTTTAGCATATGCCTAGCATATGGGGTCATATGCAATAATTGCGGCAAAATTAATCATGATGTCAAAGCTTGCAGCAAAAGAAAAAAGTCATCCTCATATTGAGGAAAGAAGCAGCGACTCAGAGGATGATATTTTGCATGTGTATGACATTAATATCGGCAAAATAGCCAAAATAAATGGTTTATGAAGCTCAGACTAACACCGGATGCAAAGGCAAGGCAGCAACACAAAAACAAAGAGGAAATGGAATGCCAAATAGACAGTGAGACACCAGTAAATATGCTAAGCTACAAAGATTTCTCTCAGCATTATTCAAGAGAAGAAAGTGAAATTACAACCAAGCAAAGTCAAATTAAAAATTATACCAACTGAATGATCATAATATCATTAGGAAAATGTAAATTATGAGCAGCATACCAAGGAAACCTACACAAGCTGAAATTTCAGGTAGTACGCAGAAGCCACTTTTTTCAGCTAAAACAAATGAAAGCATGAACCTAGTGATATTAAGCCAGTGACACATTATTCGTACAATAGACAAGCAAGCAGAACAAAAAAACCAAAGAACTGTGGCATCCCTGCTGAAAAGCTGAGAAAAGATTACCAGGATATTTTTGTAGGACTGAGATGTCCTCCAGGAATGTTATATCTGGAAATAGATAAAATGATTCAGCCATTTATAAACCATTTATTTTGGCTATTTTGCCTGTATTAATGTCAGATTTCAGCCTGTGTAGGCTTCCTTGGTATTCTGTTCATCATTTACGTTTTCCTAATGGTGCCCATTGCATTAAGAGAAAAAAATATTAGGTGCAATAAATTAAATAGCAATGATTCCTTCATATTCTAAAGTCACAGCTCCCACATGTTGGATAAGTGGCATGATATCTATTGAGAAGCTTGGCAAATTGTGCATTTGCATAGATCCAAGCAGCTTATACAAAGCAATTAAAAAACCTCATTATCAAATGCTTGCAACTGAAGAAATAGTACCTACTTCACGAAACACAAACTATTCTCAGTACTTGATGTCAAAGGCAGATGTTGGCAAATGCAACAGAGTAAGGAAGGCAGCTACCTCATCACATTTTGGATTCCACAGGTAGGTAGAGTAGTTGAGAATGTGATTTGGGATCAGAGATGCAGTGGAAGAATATGAACATTACCAGCAAGATATGCTGACAGGACTCACATGTATGACGGTCATAGCTGATGACATTCTGATGAATGGATGCAAAGACACCATGGTGAAAGTTGTGACAGATCACAAGCACAACCTCATCTGTCTGCCAGAAAGAGCCAAGCAAATAAATCTAAAATTGAATATAAACAAGATTAAATTGTGATTGACTATAATACCATACATGGGACAATTGCTGACCTCTGAAAGGCTGCAACCTGACCCTGAAAAGGTAAAAGGAATACAACAGATGCCTACAACTAAAGATATTAAATCAGTTCAGAAACTATCTGACAAAATATTTTCCAAACCTATCAGATGTGTCTGAACCCCTAAGATGTGTCTGAACCCCTAATTGGACAAAGGTGCAGAATGGACATGGTTACCTCAATCTGGTGTACCTGTGTTGTGTATCAAAGAGCTGGTGACCAACTATCCTATCCTGAAATACTACGATGTGAGTGCTGAACAACCATATAACATAATGCCAGTAAGATAGGGCTTGGAGCATCACTAAGGCTGTGATTGTCTCATGGAGGTTGCAGAAGTCACAAATTCTGTGACTTTCTGCAACCGCCGTGACTTCCACAGCAGCTGGTGTGTCTGAGTCTGCTGGAGCGACCCAGGGCCAGCTGCTTGGGTGGTCCCCAGGGCCAGCTGCACCAGCAGCTGCTTGGGAGGCCCCTGATAGCTGGCTTTGGGGACCATCCAAGCAGCGACTGGTCCCGTGGACCACCCAAGCAGTGGTCCTGGGGCCGGCCCTGGGGAGTGCCCAATCAGAGGTCTCGGGTGGTCCCTGGGGCCAGCCACACTGGCCACTGCTCAGGCAGCCCCAGGCAGCTGTTTCCAGAGACTGACAAAGCAGCAGCGGGTGCAGCTGGCTCTGGGGAGTTCCTAAACAGAGGTTCTGGTGACCACCCGAGCAGCAGCAGTCCTGGGAGGGCTAGATCAGTGGCCTCGGGGCGCCCGGAGGCTGTCCAGAGAGTAGTCCCTGGGGAGCAGTGGCCAGGGGCAGTCAACCCCCAGCACTGGAGCAGGGGCTCCTGCAGCAGCAGGGCTTCAGAAGTAGAGGTTTTGTCAGGGGTGTTTTTGGTAAAAGTCATGGACAGGTCATGGTCCATGAATTTTTATTTATTGCCTGTGACCTGTTCATGACTTTTCCCAAAACTACTTGTGACTAAATCTTAGCGTTAAGCATCACTGCTACAAAAGTAGTCTTCATAAAAAGGGTACTACTGTCAAAGGAACAAAAATATGCTGAGAGTGAACAGGAATGTCTTCCACAGTGTTAGAGAGACAAGGTGGCTGAGGTAATATCTTTTATTGGACCAGCTTCTGCTGATGAGAGACAAGCTTCTGAGCTACACTGAGCTCTTGCTCTGGCCTGGGAGAGGGACTCAGAGTGTCACCACTCTCCAATATCCTGGGATGGACATGGCTACAACAACATTGCATAGTTTTCACACGTGAAAAGTTCAACCAGTATGTTTAAGAGTGGGAAATTATTCAATAGAAAGTGATCATAAATCAGAAGCATCAGCTTTTTACAAATGACAGCTAGTGGCCCAAAAACAACTTCAGTGCATGCTGCTGAAACACAAGTGCTGCAAATGAGATATATATTACAAGAAAGGGACAGACATGAGCATAACTGACTTCTTATCCAGAGCAGCCTTGCAGCATGAAAATAAGGCAGCTGGACAAGAATATGATACCCACAACCTGGTAGAAATATAGAAAATACAGAAAGACACAAAAAAATCAGCTAAATCAATTATTTGTCAGTTTCAAGGCAGCAGCTAGAAAGAATCTGAGAACAAACTATACAAGCTATATATTTCAGTGCTAAAATTCATCATTCTGTCAGGATGGCCAGACACCAGTGGAGAAGCCCCACTTGCTTCCCAAGAATACTGGAACTATCCTGAGAATCTGAACATCCAAGATAGCTTCATCTATAAAGGCTGTCAAATCATAATGTCCAGACTATTGAGAATAAATTCTCAAAAGAATATATCAGAACCGTTATGGAATAGAAGCATGTATCTTGAAAGCCAGAGATATAGTATACTGGTCAAACATGACCCCGGATATCTGAAACCTGGGGAGCAGTTGTGATACGCACGGGGAAATGCAGGCCAAGCAGCAGAAAGAGACAATAAAAATGGACAGAATCACTATCAGACCTTGGAGCAAAGTAGGAACAGACCTTTTCACTGCAAACCACACTCAATAACTACATCATTATTGCAGGCTACTATTCAGACTTCTGGAAACTAGGCCAACTGTCAGACACTATGGCAGTGACCATCACAGACAAAGCAGTGAAGCATTTCATCACGCATGGTATCCCAAACTGTGCAGTTTCAGATAACGGACCCTTACAGTGAATTTGAGCAATTTGCCTGGGCATGGGAATTCATTCGTAACATATCATCACCACACCAGAGACAGTAATATGGTAAAGCCAAATTGGTAGCTTAAAATTTCTAAAGCTCTGTTAAAGAAAGCTGTAAAAAACAACACAAATATATGGCTGGATCCTTGAACACTCCCACCCAAGGCATTAATAGCAGCCCAGAACAATACTTAATGTTATGCTGCATGTGTACCTATGTGCCTATAGCCTCAGCATACTGGCAGTGGTGGAAGAAGTAATAGACTAAAAGGAAAAAAAGATCTGAAAGGCCAAAATCTACCACATCCGACAAACAAAAAACTTCCCAGAGCTACATATGGGAGATCGTCAAACTATTTTCTCAGGATAAGTCATGCACTTGGAAGCAAGCTATATGTATTGAGCAGATAAAACCTTCTTATAATTTACATAACAGTGAATGGTGTATAATCACCAAAATTAAGAATGCATTCACCCACAAGAACACAGGAAAGAACCAAGAATGTGAAAGATGACAAAATGTGCATTTTGCTGATACTTGATAAGCAGGACAAAGAAGGAACAGACTTTCAAAAATACCCCACCAGCAAAACCAAGTGCAAGGTAGTCTCCCATTGCCGTAAGAGAGACTCACGTTCTCTCCAACATCAAACCACCTGCAAGGTTTATACAAGACTCTGGATAATCTTAATACTTTAAAGAACAATCCTCTCAAACTCAGAGGAAAATACCTTAATTGCCAAGCAAGTAAGGCCTTGATTAGCTTAAAAAAGTTGGTGCTAAGTTTTATATGTATGATGCTGTGACCTTTATATAGGTATAATAGAATGTTAAGTTTGCAAGTACATTATGGTATTTAGGGTTAATTTTGTTATTTCAAATAAATATGACAAAAAGGAGCTTAGGATAAATAGCTTCTCTCTATAAAGTGCTATAGCATGACTGCATGTAGAAACTTAGAGAACTCTACTTTCAGGAAGTGCTTGATGAGAAAGAAAAGCTTATGTGGGGGAAAGAATAAAACATGAATATTGCACTATTTTGCTCTATTTCTTTTTATGCTGGAACATGGAAAAAGAATTATATCAGTTCTATTGTTGTGATATTTACAATGGTGCAGTAATTTCAGACGATATGTGCTGAGTGGTAGAGTATCCCTAATCTCTCTTTTGTTGCATAGAATTCTGTTGTTTCATGCTTTAACTATAACCCAGGTGTGTGTGTGTGTGTGTACTGGGCAAAAGTATGAGAGGCACTGAGCACGTACAACTCCTTGGGATTTAAATAGGAGTTGTAAGTGCTTAGCACTTCTTAAGAATTATTTCACTGTTTAGAGGAAGTTTTGCTGAAGTTTAAATTACTGAGGTGATAGTCAAACTTCAAAATATTTGCAGGTTCAGTTCATATAATCTTAGCCAGCTCAAAAATTCAGATACTTATAGGATTGTTATCCAAATTATCCTGACCTCTTGGGCCTTGGATATACTTCAAGGGTAAAATACATTAATTATAAAATAATATTGGGCAATAAGAATCCATCAGCAGGTGCAGGAAAGAGAAACAGGTTCTCTGGATTAATCTCATGCCTTTGGTATGGGTAATGTATGGGTTTCCCTCATTTTGTCCACTTCAGCAGAGAGGAGCAGCTTAATTAACTAAATGATTTGCGGCATTGACCACTCCAGTGACAATCAGAGGGTGTCAGGATTCAAAAGATGTGTTCCAGTACGGTCGTCTGGCGAGACTAAAGACTCATCCTGACTGAGATCATTCTGACCAATGTATTTATGTGTGGCACTTTCCAGTAAAGATTGCATGTGATCATATGTAGGTTGAATTCTAATTGTTGAAGTGGGAGGTTTTACACTTAATGAACTGCAATTATGTCGTTTTTGCTGCTGTTTAAGATTATTGAGGACAGTGGTTATATATGTATCTCGTAGAGGTAGATAATATAAATGTGATATTCGGAAGTGCAAATGATATTCTGTGATGGCTGCTGAATGACAATACCTGTTGGTGTGAGTGAAGACAGAATACAACTAAGACATATTTTAAAAGTAATGGACCCAGAATGCTTGTAGCAGTATAATGGTGAACAATATACTGTAGGTGAAGTAAGGAAGAGTTACTTCTTGTGTCTTGTTTACCACACTCCTGCTAATACATGATGCTCATATTGAGGATAGAGTTAGAGAATGTGTGTTTTGACTTATTCCGAAATGGCTACAAATGTGTAGTAGAAGACATATTGTAATATATAGGCTTTGGGTATATGTTGCCTGACTATGCCAGAAGAAGGACAGGAGGCACTGAATGTGGTTTAATTAGGCTGCAATATTATTCTACCCGGTAGTTAAAAGTGTACAGTGCAGGTAACTCCATGATCATTTTCATATATACATAAATATTCCATCAACCCTCCCCCATATACCCATCCTGGACCCCAGCCAACCTGCTGGGATCTCACCATCCCTCCCCACCCCTCAAATGAAGGTTGGGGGGGGGCTATAAAGGAGGAGGGATTGGCTTCCTAATATGCTAGTCATAGGAGCCCCAAACCTGCCTTTTTTAGCACTTTAATGAATACTGGCTTTTAAATTCTTTATCAGTCCATTTTATCTGATCACTGTATCCCTTCCCTATGGAGTACCTGCACTGGACATCCACCACATGCGTTGAGTTGTGACATCATAGCTTAGCTTCTATTCTATGTTCGCCCCAACTAAGCCCCTCCCAACCCCCAAAGCTGCTGTGGGAAAAGTGACAAACCCCCTACTTTGCCTTGGCCAATCTGGTGGTGAGGGGGAAGATTTCTTCCCAGCCCCCCAAGAAAGAAGTGACTTGTGCAATGCCAACAGCAGATCCTTACAACCTGCTATTTCACCACTTCCATGCATGGGAGAGGGGATGCTGCTTTGCCTGGGTCAGGTAAAAGTGGGCTTCTCCTGCCTGGCATGGACCTATATAATACCCCTTGCTTCTGGTCACCTGCAGGGAGGGATGGGTCAACAGCCACAAACTGTTGACAAAGCTGACAAAGCTGTTAAAGGTTACACAGGACTGAATATCTGACAATCTGATCAAACTACTTTCACAATATGAGCAAATGATTTATTCATTGGCTCTGAACCACCCCTTCCTATATGCTGTGCTTCACTGGCATAATCTAGCCCTAAGCAATGGTGAAGAGAAGCAACCAACAATTCAATAGGGAGCATAGACCAGTATTATAGCCCTTGCCAAATTCTCTGGTTGTTCCCTCAAGGCCAACATCTCCTCTGTCTTGTCTGGTTAGAGCTCCAGCCAGCAAATCCAGACCCTAGTCTTCATAACAATGGGACCATAAAGACCATGTTGCCCTTGGGGGGATACAGTAAGGCAGATGCCCTAGTTGCCCTTTGTTAGGTGAGGAACACAACACACTCGGGGCTGATACACTCAGATTTATTAATTCAAACCTTTATTTGGACTAAAAGCATACCTTATGATTTCAATTACTATTAAAACAACAAATGACAGATATACGGAAAAAGATATTAGTCAATTGACTTATTCTGGGGCATAGGATGAGTTTCTCTTACGAGTTTCCAACTATCCCCTTACACTCTAGCATAAGTATTTCCCTGTCCTGTCCCAACTCAATCACTCTGCATGACTCATGCTTATGACATTTCTAACACCTTTGACTGTCAAACAGAGTCGATCTTAGTGGGCACTCAGTTTTTATGTTCAGGAGATTCAAAAAATTAAAGTCGAGCCCTCTTTCCGCACTGTTCCAAATATCATCTCCCTTTGCAGTGATGGAAGTAAAATGCAAAGGATGCATGATTTTTGTACTTGCTGGGTGCAAAAAAAAGCTACTTTTGTTGAGAAAGTTTATTTCCTGAAAACATTTTTTTCCTTCTACATATTAGAATTTTTGGTAAATCTGTTTAATTTTTCAATGCTACATTTTCTTTGAGATACAGTTTGGTCCGTAGCTTCTAATTGTATCCATCAGTTATCCTCAGCTCCCTTACTTATCTACAAGTCTTATTGTTGACTATTACTTTATATCGCAGTGAAAACATGGTATATAAATGTACCACACATTCTAATGTAATGAGCTGTTAGAAAAGGGCACTGCCATTTTGTGCTTAAACTTATCCATTCTATGTGAATGTAAAATTACACAAGACAAAAATGTATCAAAATCTTATTCAGTTACTACATACTTAATGATTAGGTTAAAATCAATAACCAAACAAGATTTAGGGCCCAAGTCTGTAGTCATTTACATCAATTGGTGTTTTGGGTGCTTAAGCAATGTACCCTGGAGACCATAAAGATCGTAATGTAATTTGTTGTAGTTGAATCATGGCAGACGTCCTCCAAGTACAACATAAAAGAGTAACATTTTTCTAGGATGTTTAATGATATTTTTCCTGGTGGCTACATTCTCAAACTAAATGTGTTTTTATTTATTTGTGCTGTGGTAGTGCCTACAGGAATTAGGGTTCCATTGCATTAGACATTGAACACGTGCAAAGGGCCAAATCATGACTTTTGGTACCCACTTATGTAGGACAGTAAGGGGACAGTATGAATTGTGGATGAAGTTTTAGTGTCTCCTCTTATATAATATAGTAAGTTTCCCTCCTTGTTTAGTCCTCAAAATTGAACAGTATTAATATGTAAATCATGTTACTCTTATAATGAAGATGTAATAAAAAGTAGTCATTGATTTAAGGAAGAGTAGTACCCCCTACAATGACTTTTTAAGGTAGAAATGATCATTGTATCAATCACATTATGCAATAAGTTCAAGAGAAATTTTGTCTGACTTTGACAAAAGTTAAATGAGCCGCAAATAAGAACTGCAGATATCATACCTCTGGGATTTTAGGCAGAGCCTGTCCTAAAAGCTGCATTTCTTCTTTAATTTATATTTTAAGTGCTCATCAAGTTAAGAGGCAATGAAGTCAGAAGACTGAACGTGTAATAATTTTCTCTTCTTTTGAACCAGAACAAAGAAAAAACCCTTCAAGGTCAGATAATTTTTAAAATTGTAAGGGGTCTATTCTTTCACACCACATGTGGGCACAATTTATGCAGTTTAGATGGAAGAGTGGTGGAATGTCACTCTCTTCTCTGTCTTATGTGAAATTACTATTCTGTAGCCTACATTTACATTGTACAATGTCAGGTTTCAGAGTAACAGCCGTGTTAGTCTGTATTCGCAAAAAGAAAAGGAGTACTTGTGGCACCTTAGAGACGAACCAATTTATTTGAGCATAAGCTTTCATGAGCTACAACTCACTTCATCGGATGCATACTGTGGAAAATACAGAAGATGTTTGTTTTTATACACACAAATCATGAAAAAATGGGTGTTTATCACTACAAAAGGTTTTCTCTCCCCCCACCCCACTCTCCTGCTGGTAATAGCTTATCTAAAGTGATCACTCTCCTTACAATGTGTATGATTTTGTACAAGGTGGGCCATTTCCAGCACAAATCCAGGTTTTCTCCCCACCCTCCCCAACAAACCCACTCTCCTGTTGGTAATAGCTTATCTAAAGTGATCACTCTCCTTACAATGTGTGTGATAATCAAGGTGGGCCATTTCCAGCACAAATCCAGGGTTTAACAAGAACGTCTGAGGAAGGGGACCTACTACAGGACAGGCCTAACAAAGAAAATAACAGAACGCCACTAGCCGTCACCTTCAGCCCCCAACTAAAACCCCTCCAACGCATTATCAAGGATCTACAACCTATCCTGAAGGATGACCCAACACTCTCACAAATCTTGGGAGACAGGCCAGTCCTTGTCTAGTTTTAGCATGTATAACTGTTAACTTCAAGGTCAGTGTCAGCTAGAGGTTAACAAATAACTACTTTCAAACATATTCACCAATATACTAGATACAAATAAGCTTTACCCCAACATTAGAAGTCAAGTTTCCTTCTTTCTACATATTTTTTTCTAAATCATTGTTACTGGAGACAATAAAAGAAAAATACCATCTTTGTGTATACTTGAATTCCAAAATTCCAATGAAATATATGCCAATATTCCATACTGCAGGGCCATTTCAACTCTTCAGTGCCAAAGATCTGCTGGGAATATTTGGTTTTCCTCTGTGTTAGCCTGGTATTAGTAGCATCTATATCTGACTTTGAATTACCTCCAGAGCGTTTTAGTTACAGAACATACAGAGTCAGAGACTTTTTGTGCATCAGTTTACTTATGCAAAAGCATCCCTCTTTAATAGAGCATACTGGCCCTTTAAGAGCAGGCATGGGCCAGAACATCTGTTAAAGGGCATCAGCCCTGTGAAGGCCAGGAATTTTTGAAGCTGTAGTCTCCAAAGTGGTCACATCACTGCAGACTGGAATCATGGACTGCTGAAACAAGGGATGATGTAGTATATAAGGGGCAACTTTACCCTCAGGAGGAAGAGGACTAGGGAGGATTACATGGTGGGAAACCTGGAAGGAGCAATAGTAGTGGCTTGCTGGTGGGAGCTCTCTAGGGAGCTAGGTTTTGAACTGAGACAGGTGTGGGGGTTTGTGCTAAGAGAGAATGAAAGCTGGGTCGGGCTTCGCAAATGCCATAAATAAAGACAGAAACAGGCAGAAATAGTAAGTAGCCCTTATAAAGAGGAACAGCTTGAACACTGGGGAAAGCAGCTGTTTCACTACATATGGTCCCAGGACTGGAGCCTGGAGTAGAGGGAGGACTTGAGCTCCCTGCAAATCATGGTGGTCAACACCTCTAGAGGAAATAGCCTTGCTTTCAGGTGAGTTGAAGGACTGCAGTTGTATGTTGTATAATATAGTCACAAGCTGTCAAGGTTCCTTCCCCACTCTGAACTCTAGGGTACAGATGTGGGGACCTGCATGAAAACCTCCTAAGCTTACTTTTACCAGCTTAGGTTAAAACTTCCCCAAGGTACAAATTAATTTTACCCTTTGCCCTTGGAATTTCCACTGCCACCACCAAACTTTAACTGGGTTTACTGGGAAACATAGTTTGGACACGTCTTTCCACCCAAAATCCTCCCTACCCTTGCACCCCACTTCCTGGGGAAGGTTTGGTAAAAATCCTCACCAATTTACATAGGTGACCACAGACCCAAACCCTTGGATCTTAGAACAATGAAAAAGCATTCAGTTTTCTTACAAGATGACTTTTAATAGAAGTAAAGGAATCACCTCTGTAAAATCAGAATGGTAGATACCTTACAGGGTAATTAGATTCAAAACATAGAGAATCCCTCTAGGCAAAACCTTAAGTTACAAAAAAGACACACAAACAGGGATAGTCATTCTATTCAGCACAACTCTTTTCTCAGCCATTTAAAGAAATCATAATCTAACACATACCTAGCTAGATTACTTACTAAAAGTTCTAAGACTCCATTCCTGTTCTGTCCCTGGCAAAAGCAGCAGCAGACAGATACAGACCCTTTGTTTTTTTCTCTCCTCCCAGCTTTTGAAAGTATCTTGTCTCCTCATTGGTCATTTTGGTCAGGTGCCAGCGAGGTTACCTTTCGCTTCTTAACCCTTTACAGATGAGAGGATTTTTCCTCTGGCCAGGAGGGATTTTAAAAGGGTTTACCCTTCCCTTTATATTTATGACACAAGCATAGAGGAGTAGCAGTAGTTCCAGGAGTGTGGACATAAGTATGTAGGATAACCACTGTTCCTCAACTTGTTCACATTTTCAGTTCAGCTGAGTTCCCATAAAATGAGTAAAAAGTAAATTATAGTCCAGACTTTAACATTCTAATCACAGTCATGTTCTTGGACTCCTAGGGCACTCTTCTGCCTCTGTGTAATTACTCGTGTATCTTTTTGTTCTTACCAAAAATCTACAAATTGGCAGCAGAGGGATACTAGCTGCAGGATGCTAAGGGAAAAAGTAAATAGTAAGTCATCTTGCATAGAGAGATCAGTCTGATCTCTTATTTCAAGACTGAATAAACAGAATGACTTGCATAGATCTCAACCCCCATCTTTTTACTGCGTTGTCTGTGGAGATGGTAGTTTCAGTATATAGCATATCTCTGAAATGCATGGTCCTATAAGAAATACAAACAGGAGACTCTCAGACATTTTTATAAGACTGTAAGTGTGATTCTTATAGGTCCTTCCTGGATAGATCTTATCTGGTCCTTACTAAGTTCCTCGTAATTAAACTTTGCTTGTTTTTAAGTAGTTTGATTTTTCTCTCCCTATATACCATCATTAATATCATTGGGAGTTATGCATGTGTAGGTGGAGGAGCAGGGGATTCCAGTACATTCCAGATGACAAATAGCAATCCACCTAAATGATAAAAGTATCTGCTGCACAAATGCTTTCTCCCACTGTCCATGCCAGTTAGCTGGGCTGGGAGTTGAAGAGTTCATGTGGTGAAGGGGAGAAGAAACCATTACGAGTGCCCCTCAGCAGATGCAGTAGTCTCTCCAGCCTGATCTGCTCCTCACTCATCTCCCTTGTATAAGAAGCCAGAGATCAGTGAAGCTTAACTTCACAGGGGAGAGGAGTAGCACTATCATCATGGCAAACAAATTCTGTCCCACCCTTTGTGCAGTGAAACAATCCCTGTTCCTATGCCATTTTGCAAAGGTTAGGTTAGGATTTGCTTCGGAAGAAACAATCATTAATGTAGGACTGATACGTCTGATAGAGGGAAGGTATTTATAATGCAGAAGAGTTTGCAAGCAGGTGTAATTTTGGTATCTCAATGGATGATTTTATAGTATCTTATAGAAGAATGTATGGAGCGTCCATAGACACTTACAAACTCTACGGACTCCTCTATAGAAGCTGAATAGCCAGAAGACTTTTATTTATAAAATATAGTATATGATATGGGCTCCCAGTACCAATAGGAGATACATGAACCCTAAAAGGAGAAATGCACCAATTTCAATAACAGATGTATTGATTTTCTCTTGTTCTTTATAGAATATAATGTTAAGGGATAAGGTTGGTCTTGTGTATGTGAGGTGCTCAGATAATACAGGTTGAACATATGTAAGTACCTAAATAGAATTTTCTGGAAAGCTTATATAAATTACCTTCCCAGCTGTATTTCTGCTTCTCTAGGTGTCAGCAGAAAGTGAGGAGATCTGAACTAGCAGAGAATGTTAACAATTTGTTTTAAGAAAAGACTTCACCTTTCCTCAGAAGCAACTGTGACATGAACTTTCTATGACTTTCCAGTAGTTCCTGGCAGCCTCTTTTGTGTGTCATAATTTTAAAGTCTGATATCTAAGGACCTGCCAGAGCTAGAAGCCAGTGCATTAGCTTGGATTCTCCCCTTTTCACTAACATACATTTCCTATTTTAATCCTAATAAATCAGACCGTAAACCTGTCACTTGCCTGGGACTGAATAATGTATGTCCAGCACCTCCAGAACAGTGCAATTTTGGTGGGGAAATTCCATATTGGGATGAGGGCCTGAAGCAAACATTTAAGTGCTATGTTGATTTAAAAAAAAAAAAGACTTTGGAGCTGCTCAGAGGTTTGGAATGTTAGAAAGAGTCCAGGGTAATGGAGTAATGGGTAGAGTGAAGGTAAGGCCGTCAAAGGTGCATGATGTATGAAATTTAGCATATTGATATCACCATCCCATGTATTTATAATTATTTTTAAATTTAATAGTCTGATTTATATCTGTAAAGAGCAAACTTGGCCTGCCTGTACATGGGTATGAACAGCCTGAAATTGAGTAACTGATGTGGTTCCATCAGCCAACGTCCCCTGCGCCCAGAATAGGAGATTGCAGCAGCAACAAAGGATGCTCTGGATCTAAACAAGAGGATTCTGTCCCTTTTTGATTCCTGCATAATCCAAAGCAATGTCCAATAACTGGGCTTTGAACAAGGAGATTTAAATTTTATCTCTTTCAAGTTTCAGTGTATCATAAAAAGTTACATTGAGTTTATCACATGATTTTCAGCATTCCCACTGAGCTGTCAACAAATTGACCATTACCTATGCAAATAAGAATAGCTATTGAGGTGTTTCAGCACCTGAAGTTAGAGATGCTACTTCAAAATATTGTGAAATAAATTATCCCTATGTTCTTAACTGTCTTTCAAAGTGTCCTCTATGGTGTTCACACTTTAAAATGTTATTTACAATTCAAAATGGCTGAATATGAAGTGAAAAAGAAATCTCGACCTTTTAAAATTATTTCTAAAGGTGAAATACGTTAACTAAATACCACTAGCTTTAATACAATTGTATTAAGTATGAGTCCTGGAAGATCATGTTGTGACTCATGAAATCCACCTTACTAAATTTTCAGTTGCCTTTTTGGATTTGATTCTAAAGAGGCTCAGGATTGAGAGGCTATTTTAAATCTTTAGAAACTTTGATCTTGGATCAACCCTTTTGAGGTAATTAGCATTCAGTATTTAGATGGCAGCAGTTCTCAAAATGTTGAGTGCTTTCTAAACACAAAGCAAGATACTCTGTTTCAATTGCAGAAATAGCCCAGAATGGAAGCTGCAGTTTTCTGAGTTATGTGGAATACTTTTGAACTCTATGGTTTTACCAGTGGGCTTTCCATCCTTTTCAGCAGATCATGCTGTATGCTTTATAATAATTTCTATAGTATCATAAATGTGCATAGTGCATGATATATCTTTTATAGGTCACTGGTAATAGAGGTTTACCTTGCACCTGTACCAAGCCCAGGTAATTAGGCTTGGCAAAGGAGAGTTCCTCAAAGGCTGAAATTGCTTAAATCTGTCTCCCCAACAAAGGTTATGGACTGTTAAACTTTTGAACCCACAATGACTCCTATTATTCCTGCTCCTCCGTTCTCTGAGGGGTGTATGCAATGGTTGGTGAATCCATAAACTGTTGGATTTACTCACCCTTCCCCTCACTCTACCTTTATCTTTTCTCCTTCATCATCCCCACCAAACTTAGGTGAATGGAAGTAGTCATTATTATTTATTATTGTACTACAATACCAGGCCACGATCCTGGTCCCATTGTGCTAGATTCTGTATAAACATATAGTAAGAGAGAGTCCCTGCCCCAAAGATTTTACAATAGGAGTAGAGAAGACCAGAGCTGAGCAAATAATTGACATTTCAGCTCAGTGGCCAAACAGGAAATCTGGTGGGGTTGGGGGAGGGAAAGGAGAGGAGGAGGAGGTTTTTTTTTCTTTTTTTTTTTAATGAAACTGCTTTTTTTCCCCTCACAAAATTGAAAGACAGAAAAAAAAATGTGTTTGAGTCACAGAAAACATTTGGAATGTTGACTTGAAATATCAGTTTCTAAATGAAATGTCATTTTGGATCACTATTTTGCTGTTTGTTTCAAATTGAAATGGTTTGTTTTTGTTTTGTTTGTTTGTTTTCAGTTCTTATTGCCAAAACTATTCGCTATATTCCATCCAAATGTGTTAAGGGTCCTCTAGACAAGACACACAAAGGAAATAAGAAAGGAAGTATTATCTTAATTTTACCAATGGGGAACTGAGGCACAAAGAGATGAAGTGCCTTGCCCACGTTCATACAGCAATTCTGCAGCAGAACCCCAAACTGAATCAGAGTCTCTTGAGCCCCTGTCATAGTCACAGGATCATCCTTCATCCACACACCTTGAGTGTGTTCCAAAAAACTCTTTCTCACTCCACAAACGTACACAAAGTAACAGCACTGCATATGCAAACAAAACAACTGTCGAAAACATCAACTGTTGAAAAGTCAAGTAATTTTGTTGTTTTTCTGACATATATCTCACCTTAGGCTCATGGATTTCCATGGGTGGGTCTGGGCTGAATAGCGGGGGGTGAGGGGAATATGCTAAATTCTGAGTTTACTGATGTTAACAGGATATAAACCAGCATAACGAAGATCAAGTTTCCCAGTGTATACTTATAGATACAGCACCTAGAATATAGTAAAACAAAACAAAGGTACAAACAATACCTCCTTTAATTCTGGGTGATGGCTAGAGAAGTACCAGTTCACAGGATATTTATTTTATATATTTAAAGTTATATTTTCCCTGTCTCATACTTTAGGGGATACACACTATAAAAGGAAAAGTTGTAATGAAATTCACTAAACAAATAATTAAACAAACATATAAAACCTTCCTAATCCCTAATCCTCCTGTGTGTGATGTCTTGAGGATAGACTGTCCAGGTTCCTGATTGAGGCCCTACTTCTGGGTTTTATTATGGCTTCTTCATTATGCCACCTCTGCTGGGCTACAAAGTCAGCAGAATTAGCCATTAGTGAATACCAGCCTAGAGAATTCTTCTGGTGTCCTACTGCTGATGGAATAATAGCCTTGTAACACAACGCATACAGCGCTAAGGGACATGTTGTGTTGGGTAATGGAAGGTGTATGGTGGGACTGTGCTACGTTCAGTCCAGGGCCCGGATTAGATGACCTCTCGAGATCCCTTCCAGTCCTATGATTCTATGAGTTTATCTACTCTTGGCTGTCATTGCAGATAATCACAGCTTTATAACAGCTCCTGGGGCTGGTCTATTTTATGCCAATCATCAGAGTAGTCCCTGACAGGTTTTAGAATCTTTGTTCCCTCACAACCTGCCTAAGCTATGCTAACTGAGCTCAGCCACAGCTCATCTGGGGGTTTTGAAACAATCAAAGAAGAGTTTTCTCCCAAAGAATCCAACTCATTTTTTACACATTCCATCACATATTGGACCAGGACTTCGGGATTTTAGTCACTGGAATAGAAATACACATCGAGTGCAGACATCATTAATGAAGCTCATAAAATGTGTGCCCCCAGTACCTTGATTTAAGAAGTTCTCCAGCATATTGGGACATAATAGGGTATGTGTTCACATGTACAATGCATTGCATATAGTTTATGTTTGCAAATCCTGTACGATAACTAGAATAGTGAATATATATGGGAGATGGCATCATACATAGACAGTGCAATGCTGGAGAATATGCTTATAAACAAAAAACACTGGGCCATGTCATTGGTGTTCTCCTTCTTTTCTGCTCTTCAGTTTAAAAAATATTTTTGTTTTCTTCAATGCTTTTCTTTTATGTACTGTCCTTTACATATTTTTTTCCTCCACAGTCAAACTATGGTATGGGTGCTGAATGCTGATTAGAAATATTTAGTCCAATACAACCTAGTCATTTTTTGATTCCTAAACACCAGCCCATCATTATTTTTTGGGCTATCAGACAGATTATGCTAGATAATTTAATAGCATCTATTCTAGTCTACAAATGGAATTTAAATATTTTTAGTTTTTATTAGATTATTTGTGGCAAAATTATTTTAATGGTCTGTCATTAATCTTTTACTATTTTTTTATTTTGACAGGAGGAAACCAGTAAGGATGTTTATGTGGTGGTCAGCTGTTTTATTTCTTGGATGCATTTTGTTGGGAGCAGAAGGTTGGCCAGCCAAGGAAGGATATGACTTTAAGCCCTATCAGCCTCTAGTAAGATTACGCCACAAGGTACTGATTATTTTCTAGCATTCTTTGCTTTTCCACAAATAAAGAATAATTTACTCAGTAAACTTTTATTTTATCAGAGTAACCATTTAGGAAGAAACTCTTTCCAATAATAAAATCTTCAGAATATTGCTCTAATTAATCAGTATAATGGAGATGCTTTGCAACTCTCCAGGGATCAAAACAGCCTTAAATCCAGTTTCCATAGTCACCAGATAACTCCCCTTGCATACAGTGATTCTCTAGTGGTATAGAATCATCATAGCGTCTCCTAAACTGCTCCTCACTGGGCTGCCAATGTAGGTGAGTGGCCATGGAAAGGTATACTTGACTGCTATAATGGGCCCTGGGGGTTGCCTAGTTGGCATAGACTAAAACAGCCTTTAAATTGCTTTAACTTATGCCAAAGACAGAAGCAGCACCTGGACAAGGATGGGGCCACAACTGTGACTTAAAACCACCTTTGCCCCCTACTTCTGGGCTTGTGCCAGGTGCACTTCAGTTGGAGAATCAGGGCCAGTATCTGTATTAAATATCTAAGTATTTTGAAACCACCTAAGTGGGTTGCTGTTAACATTTCAAGGTGTTTTAGTTAAATTTCTTCATGTACTTTACAAAATATCAAAACTATTTCCTGATATTTGTAAGTTTGTAAAGATGAGCCCAAATCCTGAAGTTCTCACTCGGTCTATATTCAGGTGAAACTCACCATTGAAACCAGTGGAAATTTGCCTAAGTAAATATTGAAGGATTTGCCCATGAATGTACATTTTTGTGTAAGTACAGTATATTTCTTACAGATGGAACATAAAATATGTAAACACTATATTTTAGTAAAATTACAAAGAAATGCTGTAGTATGAATCCTCTGTGGATTATTGTTCCAATAACAGCACGTGCTAAGAATGTCTTGAGTACGTGAGGCCCAGCCCTGCAAACACTAATATATGTGCTTCATTTTAAACGGGTAAGTGGACTACTTGGCAGGATCAGGGTCTTAGACTTTACCTGTTAATTCAGTTCCATTTATGCAATTTCAGAGAAGCATACTCTACTATAGTAGCAAGGAGAAGAAAGAAAAAATGAGAAAATAATAGACTGAAACTAGGAGGAAATTAAAACAGACAGACAGGAAGGGTGACCATGAAAACAACACTGGAAATACAGACAGTTTAGGTGGAAAAGAAAAAAAGAGGAAGAATGGAGATGAAAGCAGAGATAGAGACAGAAGCAGGAGATAAAAAAACAACTAAGAATACATTTTTTAGATTTACGTGGTCTCTAGTTAATACGTCTTAGGTTACCATTAGTCTGTTTGTAGTGTTGTTGGTGGAGTAATTCTTAGATAGCTGTTTTATGTTTGGAACAGAATATGATAGAGATTACAAACATAGTTTGTGGAGATTAACATAGATAAAAAATAGAAGATTATTTTTTGTCTCTCATCTCTAAACCATCATTGCTTTATTTTATTTAGTCAATTCTATTAAAAGGCATCTGATATTATACTAATAAATTTTTGTTTGCAATTAGTTGTGAGAATGTACCAGTCTGGCAGTGTTTTCCTGAAACACCCTCCGTCTAGTGAATGTTGGTACTTTTGGGAGAGGTTTAAATGAGTCCTGTTGACTCACTGAGATGACTTGTCATCACCATCTGTCTATAAAGGAAGTGGGATTCTCTCTCGGGGAAAAGAAAGATGTAGACTGTGGACTGAACATTCCCAAAGGGGAAAAATCCTCTGAACAGTCAAACCTGGTAGAAAGTGTGAGCTGGTGTTTGTTACTTTATTGCTGTAAAGCTAAATCCCCAGAATTAGGTGAGTTTGGACCTTAAAGTGTGTGGAGTTTTTTATACTGCAGGTTGGTAATGGCTCCTGCTTACAGAGTGCAATCAATGCTGGATAGAGCTGGTCAGGAAATGGTTTTCCTGTCCCATGAAAATTTACAAGCTCTCAAAAATTTTCCCATTCCACACTGGTATGAAACCAAGACTTTTCAAAGTTTTTCGATAAACACCCAGAATAACCTTTTAGGTTACCCACTGTGATATGGAAGAATCTTCCTGATTTAGATCGGAGACTTCATTCTGAATCTTCCACATTTCAAGTGAATGCCATAGCCACCAGGCTGTTGGCTATTCTGGGGTGTCATTCTATTTCTTTCTCTCTCTGGTATTGACCACAATTCTATCCCAGACTTGGGGAAATTTTCTAACCAAAGTCTCATTAAAATTGATACATTCCCATTAAACGTTTTGATTTTGACAAATTGGCATTTTCCAGGGGAAAAAATCTTACTTGTCAAAAAATTTCCTGACCAACTTTAATGATGAGAATTATTAACTTCTGATTTACTCTAGTGGAGTAATTCCTGAGTTACACTAGTTCAGAATCATGTCCACTGTCCTTGAAAATAACTGTTAAGAAGTAGGGGGACTGGAATGTTATGTTTTACTGCAGAAGTGATGGCACATTCTGTTAGCATACCTTGTATTTTTATTTCTTTGAAAAAGATAAAATTAAAGTTTTAAAAAGAGAAAAAAGGTGAGTGATAAAAGTGAAGTAGATAAAACTGAGAACTAAAATGCGTTCTGACCTCTAACCAACAAAATCTGTGTGTTGATTATTTTCTGGAAAATGTTTCTAGATGATAAAATGATCTAGCTTTCAATATTAGTGTAAAACAAAAAGATAAAAAACATGTCCTAAAGTCAGGGTTTTTTTTTAATCAATTCTGGCACAGACATACATTCAAAGTATTTAACAAATAATATTTTATATCGGGTATGTACTCTGAGAATCTGAGCCTTTTCTGCTTCCAACAAGCATTTTATATTTCAAATGTTTAAATAAATAAATTCAATTATGCAAGATTGCTTATTGCGGGTAAAAGATGATCACAAGTACAGCAAGGTGTTGCTTGCTATTGAGTAAGTAACATTTCTGAATGGTTTATGGCTACATAAAGTGAAAACAAATGATGATTCACTGTTGCTGCAGTGCTGGGAAGCTTAACCAATGATTACAGTACAGTCAGAGTAGTTTCAACTGTCAGGTGAAAACACGAGTATCCCATTTCTTCTTAGTTAACTTGAAATGATTAACTTATCAGCTTGAGGAGGTAGTTACTGTTTACACTGTTTCTGTAGTTAGCAAGTTTAGATATTCACAAAGGTTTTGTGCATTTATATTTAAAAATGGGTTATATACCACTTTTGTGCAGATTTTTTTTTCACAGAGTTGCAAGTAGGTATAGGAAAACTCAGGCAACTTTGAGGTTAATTTAAATGGTATATATATATAATTTACAGTATTCATGACCAAATTCTGAAATTAGTGGGTTTCCATGGATGGAATTTAGTTCTGAAGGGAGATCATTGACTATTAAAATGTCACAATGTTACACACACAAACACAGAATAGCTGCCAAGAATGTTACCAGGGAAAGCTATAGTTGCCACTGAAGGCAGCAACATCCTTGCTAAAGATAATAAAAAAAGAGAGAAGATTCCCTAATCCACTGTTTTAATAGTCTTAGTAAAGTCTATTATAAATTAAATCAACAAGTTCTTCAGATATCACTAGCTAATGCTCAGTGTATGAATTCTCTAGAAATACGATGCAAATTAGCCAACTGAAACCACATCACCCAGGAAAACAAATATACACATCTTATACTTACCAACCTCTAGCTTCCCCATGTAAATCCTATTGTACTGTGAAAACAGTGGAAAAGGACCTAAATCACCAGTGTTTTTCTCACCGTGAAGACATTATAATTCGGAAGTGTGTCACTGTCAGCTTTCCTAGAAACATCATATGACTTCCCACAGCCCTTCTTCCATTTGCCTTTTCCTCCTGCCCCAGAGAACCTCTCTATCTTACAAGCAAACAAACACATCACTTGGTTCCAAACTGTTTCTCTTTCTCTCTTGCAATGCTACCCTAACCAGGGTTAGAGAGGCCTGTGGGGAGAGATCAATGGTGAGTGCTTGGGTTCTTTGATCTCTGTGGTAGCAGACAGAGGAAGACAAGGCAGAAAGAAATCATGTCTATAGTGTAAACCAGAATGGAGAGGTTTAATATTAATCCAACTGGTATTGCTTGTCATTAACTCTCAGTGTGATGTTGCTAAACAAAGATGCCGATTTTAGGTTCGTGATGCTAAGTGCATGTTCAATGGTTAATAAAGTTTCAGACGTCCATAATTTCATGCAAATGGTTTGCATTGCATTACTGAAAGCTTGTTGGGTGATACTGCTGGACTGCTTTTGATGCAGTTGATTCTGGCCAGGTGTTCAGCTCAGCTTGAATTAAGGAGGAATTAATGAGGAGGTGATATGGCTGTGCTTTTTGTATCCAATCTGCAATTCAAGAGGTGCCCTACACCATAACTGGATAGAATACAATGTATCTATCTTGCGTGGGAGTCATGAGGTGGAGTTAAATTGGGACTGGTTCTGCTGTACCAGTCATTTGCTAGACAGGAAGTCCCTGCATGAGTTTATGGGTTTCCTCACCACAGTGGCATTGAAGCCTCTGTGGCTGCTAATGCTTTGTGCCTTTAACAGCCATCTCATGACATCTTTTGAATCATCTCAAGATTTCTTAGCTAACAAAATGACCATTGAACTATGACAGGTAATAACTGTCTCATTTCACATAATTTGCCACACTCTTAATTTAGTTTCTGGATTGGGAATGTAGGTTAGGTAGTAGGCACTTTTGAATTTGTCATGGTATGGTCATTGCCTTCCTCAGTTTTGAGGTTGGGACAGATTTACTTTGTTGGGGTGAGGGACTTGTGTTGATGGTCTGCCCTTACTGGTCAAGGGAATCAGAGCTCTTTCAGAAGGCCACAAGAGTCTGTATCCTCTTAAAAGATTTTTTTCTTTATCTCTTTTATCTGTTTATTTTTTATTTCAGCCATCAAAAGGGTAGTCTCTGTTCTCTGGCTTCATACCTGCAATAGATGAAATATGATGAAAGATGTTTGACAACAGATGCTTCAGACTGATTGGACCATACAGATTATACAAAAAAATTATGCTGAGACTGTAGAGAACTTATTCCTTTATGATTGATGCAGGCCAGCAGGGAACAACTAGTCTCATCATTGACGAAGACTGTTAACACTTCCCTGAGACTATATGTACAAGACTTTCTTAAGGATACAGCGGCGCTGTCTTTTGCATCACTTGACATTGACAATCTTGCAAACAAGCTTTCAATATCTAATCTTTCATTTTTGGCTAACTTTACACAGAAAGATGTGGCAATATAAGTCTGAGTACTTAGATACCTCAGTTCTGGGCCTGGGCTGCAATGGTCCTGGCCAACCCCAGTGCAGTCTAGGGGTGTGGGTGATCACACTGGTAGTTAATGAATATTTGGATCCAATGCCATTGGAACTACCATTTCCCCATTTGCAATTTCTCATGACAATACCATTACATATAGTTATATGTTAATAGAAAAAAATGTTTAATGTTATTTTGATAGGTTTCACTTTATCATTAGGAATTACCAGAATTTCTTCCCCATTTGAGCTAATCAATTCACTTTATAGTATTTCAGTAAAAAGATCACAAAATGTGAAGGGTCCATACAAGAAAATGATTTTATGAGAAGAAGTCTAATTTTATCAGTTATTAATTGAAACTATTAAAAGTTTCATTTATGGTATTTTTAGTACCCATTATACAAAATGACCAGCTGGCATCTAAGCAGTATGTCTCATCCTGCCTTCTGGAAATTTTCTAAGGGAATAAAATTCAATTATCTGTAACTTGTCAACTCTGTGCATGTAAATTGACAATAGTTCAGACATTACCATAATATCATGTCAATTAAGTTCAAATGTTTGACTGTATGAATTAGACTTAAACTAATGGACCATTGGACAACTGGGAAATTTCCAGTTATCAAGAAAATGTTCTTGTGATTATGTCACTTTGGCTCAACAATAGCCTATTATAATTGATCACAGAATTTTAATTACTGCTCAGTATCATATCTCTGTGGTCCAAAATGGGGCTTCTTAAAGAGTACATTTCCTTTAATAAGATTTTCCATTAATTTTAGAACAGTGATCTATATTTATATTTTAATTGTGCAGTACTGTTAGTTGTCTGGTCTTGCTTAAGTGGTTTATCATCACTGGTTTTATTCAAAAGAACATTGTCAAAATTATGCCATGCAAGAAAAGAAAAAGAAAATGAACAAAATCCTTGTCCTATCTTTCACTGTGGTCACAAAAACAGAAAATCAGGTCGAACAGTGGGTTTAGGTATAAGGGGGATTTCATTGGTGTAATACTTCAGAAAGGTGAATAAGAATTTCTAGAATCTGGAGGAGATTATGGGTAGAATTTTTAAAAGAACTCAGCACTGGCCTAACTGCTGCTACTCCAAGTCAACGGTAAAACATCCGTTGGCATCAATAGAAGCATTTAGTAAAGTCAGTGATGAGCGAGCATTTCTAAAAATTTTACTCCAGGTTGTCTTTTTAGATCAAACGCCACAGAATATTTTGCTGTGGTTATTCAGAGGGATGTTAAGCTATGTCTGAATGTTATTTGGGTTTACTGTTTTGCAAGTTTCTCCAGGTTCTCCATAAGCAAAGACACTGAATAAATGTGTAAGGGCCTTTCCATTTGGAAGTTGTCTTGCATTGCTGATGAGCTGTTGTAGATCATTTATTAATATGAAGTCTCACATCTGAAATCATTAGAAATTGTATCTTTATGATACCACACCTTCTGTTCAGATAGTGTAGTTTTAGGTTAGTTTGTTCGTTACCCATGGTGTCCTTCAACTCTCTCCCATGTAATCAGTCACTGGTTTTTCTTTCCCCCCAGTATTCCCCTCTGTGTTGGCTCTTAATTTAATAATGTTTCTGGAACTTTGGTGCCTCAGGGTCTGGCAAGATAGGTGTTCAGGGGGATCCTGCACATTGACTGGCCCTTTGGGGAATGGTCTCCCAACCCCAGGTCTGTACATATGTAGGAAATCCAGTTCCCTTTTTGAGGTTACCTGGTGTTTCCCCCTCCCAGCAGCGAGTCCTTCCCTGCCCCCCTAGAGGGCTGTGATCTGTGAGCTAGTTGTGTCTACCCTTTGATCACATGCACCTCTTCCCAGCAGCTTTCCCATAACTGCCCCCTGTCTCTCACTAGCCTGCAGGAAAACACCCCCTTTTGTCAGTTGGGTCATTTGTGTTCTTACAAACTACCACCTGGCAATTTCCTGATCTCAACTCTTCTGCTGTCACAAGTGTTGGAGCTGCATCTTGATGTAAAGCGACAGAGTTACTTTCCAAAAACTTATCAGAAACAGCATCCTGAAAAACTGGGACCTGGCTTGGGGTACCCTCCATCACCCGTTTCTCTGTCCCTGAGAAGTCAGCTGTGTGACTGCTCCCTTCCAGGAGGTCAGTTACACGGTTCCTTCTCAAAACCTGGGTCACAGGCTGAGTGCCTGGGTGCACAGATGCTGACCCAGCCATCCTCCTAGTGTCCTGGGCATTCTGCCCCAAGTGACTTTTGAGGAGACATTCCTGTACCCCCACTCTTCCTTCCCCAGTTTCCTCCTCTTGGCCCCCTCCTAAGACACATTTCTCTGTGCTCCATAGGAAGGGTTCTATCCCTTGTTCATCTGTAAAACTTTGCCAGCTAACAAGTGGGACAGTTTCCTTAATCACTGACAACACCTCTCCTGCCCCTGTGCCTGAGGGCATGTTGCCTTCTGTTGGAAAGGAGCTAGTCTCAGCCTCTCCCATTCTTGGAAGCACCCCGCTTCCCTGTGTTACAGAGTCACAGGAATCCTCACCCACCTCAGTGGTTTCTGAGATTCCCTGCCCCTTCTCTGGGCTCTTCTCTGGGACACATTTCTCTATGCTTCCTAGAGCCGGGTTTATCTCTGGTTCAGCTGTGACCTGCTGGTAGCTAACAACCTGGACAATTCTCTCCCTGGCTGGCATTACACCCCCATCCCTTCCGGATGTGGTGTTGCCTCCAGCTGCAGTGCAGGAGTTGGTCTCAACCACCCTCCCACCTGGGAGCATGTGGCTTCCCCCTGCTGCAGAAGAATCAAGGAGACTCTCTTCCATTCTCTCAGCAGTTCCTGAGACCTTACCCTTTCCCTTGGGTGTCCCAGTATAAAACTCCCTCCTGCTGCAGGCAAATACTTTAACCTGAGCTACACAGAAAAAATCATTACCAAAAAGCAGGTTGACTAAGTCAAAACACTTTCCAAACCTTCCCACACCACATGGATTTTAGCTAGTGGTATGAGGAATCTGCTTTTGCCCACCCCCACAATCTCTGCCATTGGCCAGGTAGCATACTGGCCGTTGGGACCACACTCTGCTTAACCAGAGAGATCTGGGCCCCTGTATCCCTCTGCCCCAAGTATGCCCTGCCATCTATTTGGACAGCCTTAACATGCTCCATATTTGGTTCTGCAGAGGCTAACCTCACAAAACCAATATGATAAGTTTCAATTGCTTTGCGGGTTTCTGTGTTGAGGACAGAAGAGTTAACATGAGCTATTGGTTGCCTGCTTCCTCCCAGCACAGGGCATTTATTCCTCAGGTGATCAGTAGAATTACACTGATAGCACCTTATGGGCTCTTTTGCTTTTACAGGAGATTTGGGATAGGAGTTACCAGTAGAGGACTGGTTTTGGGTATAAGAGAATGTTTAGGCTCCCAACCCCCTTCTCTCTTCCCAGGGGCAAAATGGGATCCTCCCTTCCCACCAGTTTTAAACCCTTGTTTCTATGGCCTGCCCTCAATAGATGCCTGAATCTGTTTGAAGGCATAAGCAAAAAAAGCCATCTCATCCACAGTCTTTACATCTTTGTCCCATAGACACTGCTTTACATCAGCCTTACATATGCTTAGGAAATGCTCTTGAGCAACAAGATCAAGCATTCCTTCAAAACTTGCCACCTCTTTACCCCTCACCCATTTTCCCAACAAATCTTTCATTTTGTTTACATATTCCCCATTACTCATCCTAATATCCCTTTTAAAATTCCTAAATTTAATTCCATATGTTTCTGGGGTAATCTGAAAACTTTCCAAAACATTATTTTTAAATTTACAGTAGTCTAAAACCTCTTCGATAGACATTCCATTGAATACATTTCGAGCTTTACCAGTTAATTTCACAGTCAGGGTAGGAACTCTCTTATCATCAGGGATTTCATGTATTACACACAGCCTTCCAAAGGTATTCAGATATTCAGCAATATCATCCTCTTCACTGTATGCAGGACATAAGTGTTCCCATTTGTGGATTTTTGGAGTGATGGGAGTCATTGGGGTCGGGGGCCTCTGGTTCTGCTTCTCGAGCTGGTGTTTTCTCTCTCTTTCTCCTCTCTCTCTCTTTTTTTCTTCTCTTTCTCTCCCTTTTTCTCCCATAGCCTTCTGTGTGCAGCTCCTCTTCTTTGAGCCTCATTTCTGCCTGCCACACTTGAAACTCATGGTCCTTTTTCTTCTCTGCTACTTCCAGACTGGCCAGCTCTAGTTTTGTAGCTGCTTCACTGGTAATCATTTTTCTGCTTTCTTGTGCTTATTTCCCCCACCTGAAATAAACAGACAGAAAATAACAAAACTGTGACCTCCTTCTGACTGTTCTTAGCCAGTGCACTTAAGACTCACTTAACATCACAAATATCAGTGCTTAAAGTATGAACTCCAAGTGGAGTAACAAGCCGCACATACACTGTGCTTGCTGTGCCACTGTGACATTCTCCTGGTGTTATCTGGACCGGTGATCTGCTAGGTCACTCCAATCCTCAACTCAGGGAGCCAGCCTTACCCTGCTCTGCTGTGAGAACCCCCACTCCTGGGCTGTTTACGTACAGCCTCCAGCATGTAAGCTGCTCCTTCGATTGTGCAACCGAATAACATTAGCCAATATCTCTGGTCCCAGACACAGCCCTAGGAACCTTGGTCTTGCAATGTCCAATTATGCCTGCTGGATGCTGCAAGCTTATATGAATTAGTCAATTTAACAAAGAAATTGATATGTACCAAGCTTGTTATCCCAAGGGGAGTCTCTGACAGGACCGGCCCTGAACATTTTGGTGCCTGAGGTGAGGAGCTCAAATGATGCCCTCATGCCCCGTCGCTTGGCCAAAACTTTGAAAGGTCTCAATTCTGCCTTCTTCCTGTTCCTCTCATGGTACTGCTCTGCTACCTACCCCAATAAAGGAGAACTAACAACTTAAAATGCCTTGTTCAAAAATTTTAAGTAACACTTAACTTTCAAACACCTGAACAGCAAATGTAACTTTTTTTGTCTGCATAGTAAACACTGGCATTTTTATCTGTTTGAATAATCAAAGTGGTGCTTTCCATGCCTTCTTGGTTGCAAAGATTTGAACTGCTGAAGGTCCACAGTCTGGGCCAGCTCATGCTCTATTGAGATGGTTGCAAGGCTGACTAGCCTCTCCTGTGTCATTGTGGAGCATAGATGTCTTTTTATTAACTTCAGCTTGGAGAAGCTGTGTTCTCCACTGGCAACTGTTACAGGAAGTGTTCGAATTATGCGCAGAGCAACAAAAGCATTTGGAAAGAGGGTGGTCATCTTATATGTGCACATATATTCCAGAACAGCCTTTGGAGTTCATCCTGCTGAAATGTATCTTGAAAGGGTTTTCGGTTCATCACCTAAATCACTCGCATCAATATAGGGCATGTCATCATGTGTCAACACTGTCTCTAGTGCCCTGCGTTGCTGGTGTAGGTCTTCTTCAGATATAGTGAGGAGTTTTGGAATATCATACAACATCCCAAATATACTGCTGTGTTCCTTGAGCTGCATGAAACGTTCTTCAACTGACTCTTGCACAATCTATCACCTGGTTAAAGAATTCAACTGTGAATTGTTGTTTGGGATCTCTTATGGGATTATCCCAGGCCTCATAATCAAAATGTCTTCTTCTTTGGTGACTCTTGTATTCTTGAATGGGTGGGAAAATAGCTTCAGTGTGAAATTCCTCTGCCAACTTCTGGGCACTCTTCAGAACATTTTGAAATCCCTCATCTGACCAGTAATACTGTAGGTATGACTTTGCTTTGTCCAGTTGTTCCATTGCTCCAGATATATCAAGGTCAACACCTTGGAGTCTCTTGCTTACAACATTTATTTCAAACAGTATGTCATGCCACAACACTAAGCCACACAGAAATTTGATGTTATGTATGTTTCTGGTGATTCCATTTCCCTCTGCCACTGTTCTCCCATGAACAGTTTCTGTCATAGCATTATCCTCCATAATGGCAACTATGGCATCATCTACCTTCCCAATTTGATGTTTGATAGGCTTTATCGCCTCCGCTCGACTTTCCCATCATGTGGCACTCAGTGGTTTCAGTGTCAGAGAGGATGATCCCTGATGTTGCTTCAAAATTTGCCATCGATGAGCTGATGCAGAGAAAAATACATAGATGCTTTGAATTACATTGAAAAATTCAGCAGCCTCACTAGAAGCTGATGCTGCATCACTGACCACTAAATTCAATGAATGAGAACTGCAAGGGACAAAAAACTCAAGGGTTTAACTCTCGGATACATGTTTGCAGTCCTCTGTTCTTTCCTCTCATGTTGGCACCATTATCGTAGCCCTGACCTCTCATGTCAGCTAAAGCAATTCCCGTATCTTCCAGCTTTTTAAGAACCACATTTGTCATACCAGCTCCTGTAGTATCATCAATGTCAAAAAATTCTAGAAAGTGCTCTAAGACAGTCACCATTGCAGGCACATTTTCACTAGGTTCTGTTGTTGTTACAAAATGCACCATTGAAGTCATTTGTTCTGTATGGCTAATTTCTGGAGTGCAGTCCAGAATAACAGAGTAATATCTTGCTGACTTCAGATCTGTCACAATCTTCTGTTTGACTTTTGTTGCCAGTAACTGTATGATCTCATTTTGAATTGTTTTTCCAAGGTAGTGGTGTGTACATTTCTTGAGTGGTGACTCTTCTTAGATGCTCCTGAAGTACAGCATCAAACTCAGCCATCAGCTCCACAATTTTAAGGAAGTTTCCATTGTTTGGCACATACAGCTGATCCGAAGTGCCACACAGTGCTAGGTTTTGGGTAGCAAGCATTCTCACAATGGCAATGAGCCTTTTCAGAACATTTTGCCAGTAAAGAGACTCTGATGAAATCTTCTCTTGATGCTGATCATCTATGGTGGCCTTTAGCTTTAGCCTCATCTCAAGCTCTTTCCACCTGTGGAATGCCCTCTGGTGATTTGCTGCCTTTTCATGGCATGCCAGATTTCTAGCCAGATTTTTCCAGTCCTTTTGTTCCTGTAGAACCCAAATTGGCTGAAACATTAGAGTGGAAGAGTTTGCAACAAAAACAGTATGTAGCATTCTGGGTTTTTGAGTACATAAGCCATGGCCTCTCCACTTTGTCACCATTGGGGATTTCACGGCAGTAATGTGTTGGCTGGAAACTTCTATTTTCATTGTCTTCAGGGAACATGAAGATTTTCACCTGCTGTGGCCCAGGCAGTACAAGGAAGTCCCTCAGGCTACTGCTCAAGTGCATCCACAGTCCTGGATCATCTAGACTTAAGGAACTAAACTCAGCAGCAGCTGTTTCTTGTACCTCCACCACACTCTTTTCTAATCTACATTTTTCTTCAGGAATGTGCATGGTTACATCCATTTGAGATGGAGATATGGATGCTGCAGTAGCTGCCAGGTCACCTACACTCTCACTAACTGGAAAATCAGGCATCTCCTCACCACTCACATCCTCACTGGGGCTGGAAGGCTCACCATGAACATTTGTGTCTATGTAACTCAGGAGAGCTCCTTCCTGCTTAGATAGAAAAGCTTCCTTTGCTTTCTTTCTTTTTCTGAATGCTGCCCCAGAGGGGCATTTTTTTTCTTTCACTCATGACTGGTGTTCTGTGCCAGCTATAGTGGCTCTCAACACTCAGTTGAAGGGGACAAATAAGCAGGCTGGTAGCAGGGCCTGAGTGAGGGAAGATATCAGCGTCTTAAGGGCCTAACAGGCTCCTACTACTTCAGTTGATTGCCTGTTCTCCTCAAGTGGGTTCAGGGAAGCAGCAGGAAACAGGAAGCTCCCTGAGAAGCTGGTGTTAATCAGTCCAGGCTCCTGGGGGTGCTAGAGAGGTACATAAGAGGCTGCTCCTCCTCTGTCTCCCTGCAGCTCCTGCTGCTTTCTGTTATTCCCACCTTTTCTACTCCCTGCCTGTTATGTCTCTTGTTCCCGCCTTCCTCCAGCATAGCACTCCACCATCTCTCTGTATCTAGAGCAGAGAGGATACATATGCACCAGCAGCAGACACAATTTTCTACACTCTCGGTCCTAGTGGTGCCCTCCACAGTCTGGCACCTGAGGTGGCCACCTCAGTTCGCCTCATGGTAAGGCCAGCCCTGGTCTCTGACATGCTTCAAACCAAATGCACTGCTTCAGGTAGAATAAACAAACAAATTTATTAACTACAAAGATAAATTTTAAGTTATTATAAGTCAAAGCACAACAAGTCAGATTTGGTCAAATGAAATAAAAGCAAGATGCATTCTAAGCTGATCTTAACACTTTCAGTGCCCTTACAAACTTAGATTCCTCTCACCATAGGCTGGCTGGTTGCCCTTCAGCCGGGCTTTCCCCTTTGATCAGTGCTTCAGTCGCTTGGTGGTGATGTCTGTAGATGGACGTGGATGAGAGAGGAAGAGCATGGCAAACGTCTCTCCCTTTTATCATGTTCTTTCTTCCCTCTTGGATTTGTCCCCCACTCGTTCAGAGTTAGGTGAGCATTACGACATCATAGTCCCAAAATAACAAAATGAAGGGGGGTGGCTCACTCAAGAGTCCAGCAGATCCCTTGCTGCTGCCTAGGCCAGTGTCCTTTGTTCCTGTGAGGCTGGGCTGGGTTTGTCCCATACATGCCCTGATGAGGTGTGAACTGCCCCTCTGCTTTTGGGGAGTTTTGCCTGGGCTTGTTTTAAGCTATGAGAACACATTTTCAACCTCATAACTACATACATGAAATTACAACCTATAACATTACTATAATAACAATACTCAGTGCATCATGAGACTTCTGAAGACCCCCGGCATGAAAAACTTTGCATAGGATACCACACAATCATATAAGGGTGAACATGGGCGTGCAGAGTGTTCTGCTGAGGTACAGAACATCACAAACACCCCCTTCTTAAAAATAATGTTTCTGATTCTTATTTCACCCCAGTGTAACACATTTGGAAACCCTCTTAACTTACAGTTAAGTAAGTGTGAGAACAAAGAAAATCCACAACATTCAAAGTTTTCTCAAATATTTCTATAAGTCCAAATATTTCCATTTTTGCCTTCTTATGAAAAATCTGCACTTTCAGGTGAAACAAAGAAGGGAAATAGAAAAATAAAATGTTGTAGGAAGAAACAGATGCATTCCAATTAATATAATAAATTGGGATAATACATTATTTTCATGACAAATTATGAAATGTAAATTAGTTAGAATGTTGTATAATGTATATCAGCAAATGGGAGGCTTTATACAGATGTTCTTTTCAATGATATATGTACTGTGTATGCTAGTTTTTTTTTTTAAGGTTACACTCACATGCTCATTTGGAACATTTTATCCAGAAAAGATTACACGCAAAATAATGCTACTCAGAGATACAGAGAGGGGTCAAGCAGGCAAAGCCCAGATTATAAGGCTCCAAACAATCCCAAGTTTAAAAGTTCACAGTGTTTATCTAGAAGTCCTGCCTGCCTGAAGGCTCTGAGAATTCATATGATTTCATCCCCTTAAATCCTCTCTGCCCTGGAAAAAAGGCTTTCTACTGCTGTAAAATGTAGCAGTGAATGCTGGAGACTCAGAGTACAGTGCTGTTCTCACTTGTAAAAATTGTGAGAATTCTTTTATTCCTGAAGGATCTTATACTCTGTACCCATTGCCCTTTTAATATGTCCAGGGATTGAGTTGCAAATTCCAGGTTTCCCCTAAGCTACATGACAGCTTGGTTTTGTTTTGTTTTTTAACTGTAATCCTGTAGTCTTGTAAACAGTAACAATATTTAATATTTTCTTCCAGATATACATGAATAAAATTTGACAATTTAATATATTATTTCTTTCCTTTGTCCATTAGTATTTTCAGGACATAACCTATTTAAAAGTGCTATTATAACCATCATATGGTAGCTGATATTGGTTGGAAATCAAGAACATTCCCTCCCATAGAAAACCCTTGAAAGGAGTTTTTTTGGGAAGGAAATTGAGGTTTCCCTTAAAAAGTCTACTGCACATTGTTTCTTCCACCCACTAACATTCCCTGTGGAAGAAGCAGGAGTTCTGGCCAGAAACACTACATTCTGAAAAAGGCCAGGATTATGGATGCCGAGGCCCTGTGCTGGGTCTTACTGTTGGCTGTTGGCAGCATCTGGCTGCACTACCTTCACTTGGGAAATTCTCTGGTGTCAATGATGAGAGAGGTAGAAGTTTTAGCACCATCCACTGTCCTCTCCACCCATGTGAATCCTGACACTGGAGGTGGTTGACCTCATCCCATTCTTCATGGGATGGATGAGATCTATATTCATAGGGCTCTTTATGCATGCAGATATCAGGGGCATCACCTAGAGGTTGGTTAGCAGCATTGCTTCATGTCACATGCCATACTATGGCAACCATAAATGAACCATGTATAGTCCATGTCCTGGGGAGCTCATGTAATTACCCTGTGAATCATAGCTTCTCTACCTCGGCTCATAACTAAGTGTTCGGAGGCATGACCACCCTGTCCGCCCCATATTGCTAACTAGGAAGAAGAGGGCTGGGCATTCCTGGTACAGACAAGGTTAAGAACCACTACTACTAAACCTTTTCTGTGTGCTGCAATTTAATGATGAATAAAATATTGTTTATGTTGAATCACATGGGCCTTGGTTTAGGAATGTGACAAATGTACAAATGAGGGTGCTTTGCTCCTGGATTCCTATTCACACAATTCTGATCCCTAAGATCAGAACAAATACGAGATAGTTAAAATAGTTGTTACCATGTAAATAAGCAAGGTCCAGATTCCTCTCCTCTGGCCACTCTGTCTCTGGTTAGCCTCCAGTCCCCCAAACCTGTTCCCTATGCACTCCCACCTGTGCATCAGCCCAGCACTGCATAATGAGTTCTTTCTGTCCTACTGCCTGGTTCCGTCTATTCCTCCTAGTATCTGATTATCCATTTTTATTATCTATAGAATGATGATACGCATAACCCAGTCTCTGATGAATGAATGAAAAAATGGATTTGTACATTCTTTGTTCTGACTCCATTGTTCATGTAATTCCTTCATCCCCTCTCTAGGGTGTGAGAGTTTGGGCAGCACTGGGACAAAGTACATACATTACGTGAATTACAGTGTGTTGGTGAGGTGTGATCTGCACACATTATCACTTGGCTCATATGAGTGAGAATGATAGTTCCAGAGCATACATATTAATTGAATAAAATTGTAATATAAAATATAAAATTCAAAATCAATATGAAAGTCTTATAGAACTATATGTAATCTTAGCAGGACAATGAAGTCAATCTAATCATTAATAGTGGTGTGTTGACAAACTGGCATGCACCCCAGCTCCACTGTTTTAAATTAATGAATTTTTAAAATTTCTATTCTGATTCCAATTAGCAAACTGCTGTAGTATAAATCAAAAGAAATATGTACTATAAATATTGGATTTTGACACATCAACATACTGTTTTTGTGTACAGTAATATACTATCCTTGGGATACAAATAATGCTAGTATGGAGCAGCATTGTTAAAAAAAAAAAAAAGAGGGTGAACTGTAGAAGTTATTTTGTTTGTGCCTGCCTTTGGGGTTCAGGCAAAGAATTTGTGTGGAATTTAATTCAGAATTTAGATCTGATCCCATTTTTAATTCATGCATTTATTTTGCTGATTTATTTTTAAGCTTTTAAGCGTCTTTCTCTCCTGTTTTGTCTTTGCGGGAAAAACAAATGACTTTTCACAGAAAAATGGCCTTCCTTTTAACATCAGGAAAAGATCTCAAGAATCTTAACTCCCATTTCTTCCTGGTTGATTTAGCCTAAATTCCCCGAAGAAAAAGAAGGCAGATTATTTTCAAAAGATTTTCATTTGAAGATATGCGTTTCGAAGACAAAGAAAGGGTCTCTGGAGGATCCTGTGCTCCACTTACTTAATAGGTGCATTAGCTGGACTCTCACATGGAAACTGAAAAGGTCTTATTTATATAACTTTTAGCAAATATAAATAACTTTTTAATTCCTACTGTAGCTTCATGACTTTTTAACCTGCTGATCTCTTGCCTTTTATTCATAGACTGTATATTTGCTGCTTCCTCTCTTCCCTCTATAATAGATTACCATTTTTTATAAATTTTTTATTGGATGTCAGAATGTGTTACCAAACTGCATCATGACATTAGGGCACCTCCTTGATCATTCTTTTATTTTATCATAGGGAGCTAGATTTCAGTATTCAGTGTACAATCTGTGAAGCACTGCTGTCATGGAATTTCTTGGAAATTACTGCAGTATACCATATGATATGAAGGCAACAGAAAAGGTGGTGGCAAACTACTGTATATTCGTATTTGAACTATTTCCCAGTGTTTAGAAATACTGTATTTGTAGATTAATTTTTTTAATAAACGACAAAGGGACATTATTATCATGTAGTCTGATCTACTGAATAACACAGGGAACAGAGTTTCACCCAGTAATTCCTATATCAAGCCCATAATTTATGGTTTAAGTAGAGCATATCTGTTAGAAGACATTGTCTGGATTTAAACACTTCAAGTGATGGAAAATGCATCATCTTATAGTTTCACTGGTCAATTACCTTAATTATTATTTTTTTAGCCGTATTTCCCATTGGAATTTGTCTAGCCTCAACTTCCAGCCATTGTCACTTGTTATGTCTTTGTCTTCTGAAGCCCTCTAGTATCAGAAATCTTCTCGCTATGTAGGTACCTTGACTATGATCAAATCACCAGTTAACCTTCTCTTTGAATGTGGATGCGAGAAACTGACACACTATTTCAGAAATGGTCTCTCATGGTGCATGTAGAGGTAATATCACCCCCTCCCCCAACTCCTACTTGACATTCTCCTGCATGAAAGAATCATGTTACACTTCTAGTCACAGAATCTCATTGGGAGCACATGTTCACTTGATTATCCACCACGACCCCAACGTCCTTTTTACTGTCACACTTTTCCAGAATACAGTACCCTGTCATGTAAGTTTGACCTATATGCTTTGTACCCAGATGAACGACTTTGCTTTGGGTTACATGTAAATGGTTGATTGCACCCAGTTTATCAAGTGATCCAGATCACTCTGAAAAACTGACTTGTTCTTTTTTAAAAAATTATTTACCACTCTGTCATTCTTCATGTCATCTGCAAAATATACCTGCAATAATTTTATATTTTCCCCCAGACCAATGATAAAGATATTGCTTAGCATTAGGCCAAGAACAGATCCCTACAGGACCCTATTAGAAATATCCCCATTTGATGATGATTCACCATTAATAACTATATTTTGAAATCTGTTTTTAATCCATTTAATATGTATTACATTAATTTGATATAGTGATAAATCTGAGTATTTTGTCAGTTACCTTTACAAAATTTGAAATGTCCTAAAAAACAATAACAAGTTTTGTTTGACAAGACCTATTTTCCATAAAACCATGTTGAATGGTACTAAATATTCTACTCTCCTTCAATTCTTCATTGATTAAATTACCATATCAGCTGTTCCATGATTTCATCTTGTAGGTTAACCAGCCTACAGCTACCCAGGTCATCCCTGTGATACAGAGACCTCTTGGCAAATGCTCCCCTATTCTTTGCAAACAACTCTCCCCTCAGACCCGGTAAACTCATTACACAAAACACCTTACAATATATTTATCCATAAAGAATAACCTATAACATAGCTATAGAAAGCTCTTTACTGTTTCAGTACAACAGAAAGTAGGGAAAGGCACTCTGGATTCATTCACTAAGGACGTCCATTAGGGAGCAAGGGATTTCCAGGAATGTTGGATTCTGGTTCTGGTGAAACCTGCCAGCTCTGCAATGGACTGAACTTTGTGGGGGAAGTTACTTATTTATATAGTCTATAAGAACATAGGCTATATATTTATTATATAAGAAATACAAATATTGCTAATTGTTGGCCAAGTTTAGTGTTTATGATTTTGTTTTGCAGTTGTTTATGATTTTGTAACCAGTTGTTTCCATCACTTTCTCTCACTTCTAGTTAAATCTTTATTCTTTCTTAAATAAACCTACTTTTGTTTTATTATACGTGCTCACAAGTTCTTTGTGGTTTACAGGAGTAGGGAACTAAGGTAAAACTGGGGTATGCTGCACCTTTGGGTGGAGAAGATCTGGAATTTCTGTGAGCAGCCAGTGTCAGGAGCTGGATATCACAGGGGAACAATCCTACTAGGTGAGGTGAGGGTTGGCATAGCCCAGAGGAGAGTGCTTGAGTGGCTGAGAGACTGGTGGTGTCAGGGAACTGACACCCAGCTACCACAAAAAGACTCCCTTTCACCTGACACAGGGGGTAATAAGATGGCACTCATTCCTGCATGCCCCAAGAACCAACACAAACCTGTTTACCCTTTAGGGCCACAGTGCTCAGCTCTTTGCAGTAAATTCCTGTTCCTGAAGGATTGTTCTCTAAGGTATTTTTTTAGTGTGTTTTTCCTCTCCAGTTTTAAATGTCTCCAATGATGAGTTTCCACCAAAGCCTTTGGAAATGATTCCATTGTCTAATATCTTACTTTCAGAAAGACTTTATTGATATCCAACCTACCTTCTAAGAGTATTTGCATGTTGGTAAATTATGTAGATGACAATCTAAATCATTTTCATACATCACTGGAAAATAATTTTTCAAGGACACAAATTTTCAGGGTTTAGTACATTTTAAACTTCTATATTTTTAGTGAGTTCCAAGTGTATTTGAACAAGTTCTATCCTTTTCATTATGCCAAACATTTTGTCACTGAATCTGAATGTTTTGCTAACTCTTGTGTTCAAGTATCAGCAAATACTGGACTAGGACTTGCTTCATTCATTTCAGTTAGTGTATCACGTTCAATAGAGTATAGATGCACCACTACAGAAATGCTGATTCATCTGCAAAGCTGAAGGAGAAAGGGATATTCATAACATCAAATGGATTTTCAAAGATGCAAACTGGTAATTTTCTCTGTCTTTAAATAAGGCTGGCACTGGAGTTTCGGAACTGCTACAGCAGTCAACACTTTTATTAATGGTAGTCAATCATGTAGTGTTGCCAGATATATCATTACTTCTTTCAAACTTTTACTTCTAAAAGTCTGTCATTTGCTTAACTATTTAAATATTTCTGTTTTATATCTGGGAAAAGCTATTGCATATATTCATATCCTATCTGAATCTAAAACCTTGCAATATCAGACATTGCTTAGAGCGTGAACAAAGCTCCACCATCCCGATCTATTCTATGCTGCGTTTTGCACCCCCTCTTTGTTGCTAAGTCCTATCAGTTTTTCCCCTCTTTGTGTTTGATGGAGGGATTTTTTTTCAGACAGCCCCTTTTGCATGTTCCAAAAAGCATGCTACACCTTGTACTCTCTGCAGTCTCATGAGTGCACCTTTCCTTGTGATAGGTCTGGGTCTCCAGTTCAGTCAAGGGGGTCCTGTGATAGCCACTCTCTTTGGGTCCCTGTTTCTCACCAAAGCTCCTTCAACAGGGTTAATTTGGCTTGGTTCCCTGCAGGTGTCTTCTCTCTTGAGACGTTTATAACTAGAAAATGTATGCAGTGATACAGTTCAGTCTTCTAATAACAAAATGATATTTGTCTACAGGAACACAGCTAGAGATATGGGTTAAAATAACAAAGAACCCCTACATGCATGACTCTTGCCTATCCTTCTATCTTCCCTAGGCTTATTAAAGCAGGCCCTACTTAGCCCAGCAGACTTAAGTCTCAGGATGGCAAAGCAAGGCTGCATATCATATGATGATGATGAAATACTTTCTATCCCAATAGTAACTAAGAAGGATGTTAAACAACATCTACTAAAGTTAGACATCTTTAAATCATCAGATCTGGATTACGTATATCCAAGAGTTTTAAAAGAGCTGACTGAGGGACCCTTAGTGTTGATTTTAAGGGAGGCTTGGAACACTGGGGAAGTTCCAGACGACATGAAGAAAGCTGCTGTTGTGCCAGTATTTAATAAAGGTAAACAGGATTACTCGAGTAATTATAGGCCTTTCAGCCTGACTTCAATCCCAGCAAAAATAATGGAACTGCAGATACAGAACTTGGTTAATCGAGAATTAAAGAGGAGATTATAATTAATGCCACTCAATGTGAGGTTATGCAAAATACATCTTGTCAAGCTAACTTCGCATCAGGTTTGAATGAGACTACAAGTTTGGTTCATTAAAAAATAATACTGTTGATATAAAAAAACCTTCTGTAATAGATTTGACTTGGTACTGCACAACATTTTAATTAAGAAACCAGAATGATACAAAATCAGCACATTAAATGAATTAAAACTGGCTAACTGATAGGTTTCAACATTTAATTGTACACAGGGAACCATGGAGCAGATGTGTTTCTGATGTGGATATGTAGGAACTGGTTCTTGGCACTATTTAATATTTTTATCTATACCTTTGAAGAAAACATAAAATCACTGATTAAGTTTGCAGATGACACAAAGATTGAAGCAGTGATAAATAACGAAGAGGGCATCTCACTAATACAGAGCAATTTGAATTGCTTGGTCAGCTGAGTGTATGCAGATGTGTTTCAGTATGGCCAAATATATACAGCTAGGAACAAAGAATATAGGTGTCATGACTGGGTCTTGAATGGTCTAACCTAGTGGTCAGAATAGGAGTCAGCATCAAGCCAAGAATTGGAGTTGGGAGTTGAGCCAAGGATAAGAGCTGGAGTCAAAAAGTCGGAGACCAGGGGCAAGGTTGAGGAAAAGGTCAGGAAAGGAGGAACCAGGGACAAAGCGAGAAAAGCAGGTCTCAAGAATCCGGCAAGAAGGTTGGGACCAATATAGCAGCCAACCAGAAATTCACCCAGTTGTGCAGACAACTTCCTGTGCCTCTCATTGGGTTTAAATAGAAAGCCTTGACCAATCAAAGGTCCAGCTGTTCCTCCAATCAGGGCCCAAGGGAACCCTCTCTGATGTAGCTTCAGATTTTATGGTCTCTCCTCCCAATTGGTTGGTAGCAAGCCATTGTGTGAAATCAGGGAAATGTCAGTTGTCTGGGAACCCCATGGACCAAAGTCTGAGACCTGTAAAGTCATGACAGTAGGTCATACTACAGGATGGGGGATTATTCTGTAAAGTAGTTTCTCTGAAGAAGACTTTGGGGTTGTGATGGGTTGGATCACAGAAAACCCCTTGGGAACTGCCACCTGATGTGCTGGGACTACCTCTAAGCCCATTTTACCTGGAAGCTTTGGACTTCAGTGCCTTGCCTGGTTTGAGCCAGACACACTTGCCTGCGGCAAACACAGACCCAGGTCTGAACAACATCCTCCAAAAGCTGAAGGCTTAGCTGAAAACAGCTTAAGAAGTGTTCCTGTCTCCAGCACTCAGATGCCCAGCTCTCAGTGGGGTCCAAACCCCAAATAAATCTGTTTCACCCTATATAAAGCTTATACAGAATAAACTCATAAATTGTTCACCCACTATAACAGTGATAGAGAGGTATGCACAGCTGTTTGCCCCCCCCCCCAGTATTAACGGGTACTCTGGGTTAATTAATAAGTAAAAAGTGATTTTTAATAGAAAAAAAGTAGTATTTAAGTGGTTCCAAGTAATAACAGACAGAACAAAGTGAATTACCAACAAAATAAAATAAAACACGCACACCTATGCCTAATACAGTAAGAAAGTGATTACAGATGAAGTCTCACCCTCAGAGATGTTCCAGTAAGATTCTTTTACAGACTAGCCTCCTTCTAGTCTGGGTCCAGCAATCACTCACACCCCTGTGGTTACTGTCCTTTGTTCCAGTTTCTTTCAGGTATTCTTTGGGGGTGGGGAGGCTATCTCTTGAGCCAGCTGAAGACAAAATGGAGGGGTCTCCCAGGGGCTTAAATAGACTTTCTCTTGTGGGCGAGACCCCCTCCTCTCTCCTATCCAGAATCCAGCTCCAAGATGGAGTTTTGGAGTCACATGGGCAAGTCACATGTCCATGCATGACTGAGTTCCTTACCAGCCAGGCCACATTCCTGGGAAAGCTCAGATGTGGATTGGTGTCTCCAAGTTCATTGTTAGCTTAAGTGTTTCTTGATTGGGCACTTACTGAGAATAGTCTTTTCTCAGGAAGCTGACCAACTGCTTCACTGAGGGTACTTAAAATTAAACATATACATAGCCAATATTCATAACTCTGAATACAAAAATGATACATGCATACAAATAGGATGAATATATCCAGTAGATCATAACTTTTGCAGAGATATGTTACATGGCATATCTAGCATAACATATATTCCAGTTATGTTATATTTACTTTCATAAGCATATTTCTATAAAGCATTATGGGGTGCAACGTCATACAGGGGTCATGGTGGATAATCAGCTGACCGGGAGCTTCCATCACAACTCTGTAGCTAAAAGGATTAATGAAATCCTTGGATGTATCAGTAGGGGGTTACTGAGTAGGAGTAGGGAGCTTATATTACTCTTGTATTGGGCATTGGTGCAACTGACATTGGTCCATATATCTATGGATGAATCTATTACAATATGTTCCAGTTATTATGCAAAGTGAAATATGTAGCTACTGTATTGCCAAACATGCTATAGATATCCTGGCATTTCACCGAAGATTATTGAAAGTATCTTTTTTAAAATGGCTACATGAGTAGAAATGTCCATGACTCCCTGTCTTGCTGTAAAGTGGTTAAATATTTCTAAAAGTAGAGGGAAAAGCTATTACATGTATGCCAAAGTGAACTTTGCGATAACTGCTTTTATGACCCCTGAGTCACATTTTTCACTTACTCTGTTGTTGAAGTTTTGAGGTTTTGACATTAATGTTGTCAACACGGTCTCATTGATGGTAAAGTTTTGGATTGATACATGAAACTACAATGTCTAAGTAAAAAGAAGTGTGTATCACTACTCTACAATGAAGATTCTCTGAATAGGTTTCTACATATATAGTGAATTAAAAATATATTAATCCATGGCCTATTCCCTACTGGAGATAGTGATATAATTTGTTTATCCTTACTGTGGATACAGGGGAAAACGTCAGTTTTTAATCGTAATTATATGTGCATTTGGTGCTGATAAATATAATAAATCAAAATGGTAATATAGAACACTGGCAGGTAGTAGTACAGTATTACAAACACAAGTCACATCTTACTTCTTTAATTAGCATTAAGTGATTCCTATTAAACGTACAGGTCATAACATCTAAATCATAGATTACTGCACTTAAATTTTAATTATGCTAACTATTAAGAACAAATTATACCAAGAAAAATGGAATGACAGTATATTGGCATAAAGTGAATACTGTGGTTATTGAAACAATTAACACTTCATTGTATTTGTATTCTTTCTTTAATTCTGTGTCACAGTGAGAAGTCCTGGTCCTACAGAAACTTACTCATGTGCTTAATTGTAAGCATGTGTCAGTAGTCCCAATGTCTTCACTGTGTGAAGTCAGATAATAAAAACAATGGTTTCCTTTTAGCCACTACTGTCAGCTGAAGCCTTTTTTGGGAGTGTATGAACTCCCTCAATATATATTGGATTTTTCATGTATTTACCTAAAGACCCTTAAGAATTAATTGAAGAAATGCAATCAAATACTCATTCTCTGGGACCTCCAACAAACATCCGTTTTTACTGCATGCCCATTTTTCCAAAAGTTCAATTTAGTGGTGAGTGGTTTTGTTTTCTTCAGTTATTGCTAGGAGTAATATAGTAAGTTTAACCATTTTTATTCCCTGCTTCATAAGGTCCCTTTCAACCAGCACTGATACCTGATTCATTACATTCATGTGGGTTTTGGAGTAATAACCTCAGGGGCTAACCTGTCTAATTTGGTATCCATGGCTACCACAGGAGTTTACAATGAGGTTAGGGTGATCAGATGTCCTGATATTATCGGGACAGTCCAGATTTTGGGGGCTTTTTCTTACATAGGCTCCTATTACCCCCCACCCTGTGTCCCGATTTTTCATGCATGCTGTCTGGTCACCCTAAATGAGGTATTCTTATTGCTATGATTTTTTTTCAGTATATTGTTACCCCTAGCATTGGTCAAAAAATGTTTCCAAAAATTGTTTATCAAAAATGTTACCAAATTTTGCTGAAAAAACCCTCTGCATTTTTTACCAGCTTTAATTACCAGACTTTGTCCCACTCACAGAAAACTGAGGCTTGTAAGCATCTAAATCAGTGCTACAAGGTGGGTCTGCCATCTTCTAGCTATTCTGAAGAGTTTTTCTTACATCAGTGGATATTTTTGTCTTTACAGATTTTTAGTTTTACTGTGGGCTTCACAAAGATCTCTGTTTTGGATCAGGCAACATCTCTGTTCTGAATCAGGTGTATTCTAATGGTGTGAGTTCAAATGTCCTCCCCCACATATCCTTCTTCTTGACCGACTAGTTGCCCTGCTCCCGTATAGGTAGTTTGAAATGAACCTGTGATATGTTAGCAGTGTATTTTGTTGTAACATAGAGAAACTGTAAACTCAAAATTACCTCCAGGGTCCCTTTCAGTAGTGTAAGTGATGAAAAATATTATTGGACAGCAGAAACCTTATCTATTTGTAAGGTGGGAGCACATTTCTTCCTCCATAGACTCTAATAAGAATATCAGAACTGAAGAATTCTTAGCAGCATTCATCCCTTGATAATTTTAGGAGTAGATTTTAGAATGCTATATAGTATCAACCTTCATTTTAAAGTTTACCTGCCAAACAAATTGATTTTAAATGGTTTTCTGAATTATTAATAGCCCAAAGAACAGTATTTATTTTTGTAAAAAACAAACAAATACATTGTTTGTATGAGGCATGGAATACCTCTGCATGATCTTCCCAGCTTGCAAGAGCCACAGCTGAGCCATCCAACCCTATATTCTCAGACAATAGGAAGATGAGTCCCTCTTTGAATGCCTCTATTTATCCCCAAACATTCATAGGTATTTCAAAGATTTAATGTTTTGTTTTTTATTTTGCCCCCCCTCCTTTTTGTCACCATTTTGGTGGTGGTAGGAATAATTCTCATGATGTATACTGCAACAGAGAATCCAATATGCAGAGCGCTCCTCATACCTCTAGTGGAGGAATTAAGTTTATCTGCTGAACAAAGCACTAAGTGTATTCCTTCTGACAGATAAAAAGGTAGAATGGTGCATATCACCAAAACAAAAGTTTTTCTCAGTTGCTCAGAACTAATAATCAAGCATCAGCCTTCCTTTGGCTTTACTTACTATTGTGCTATTACTATGAAACCTGGAGAATAATTGGTTTGCTATGATCAGAATCTGGCACCCAGATGGTCATTCTGGATACCAGGACAGAGCAGCCCACCCATTGTGGATATGTTATATCCTTTTCTTGATTTGTTTGATATCACCTTCCCCTTATCCAACCTGTGTGAGAAAATGAATGGTGTTACCGCTCAGGTTGTTAGATACAGGCACAGAAATTAAACTTCCCCTATCAACAAAAGTTTCTGATGGATAACCCTGTTTCTGTTGGGGAAGCTGCTGTGATTCTGTGTGCATGTGCAAGAGTACACTGTCATTGGCCGTTTGAGTAGCTTTTTTAAGAATCTGAAATCCTGGCCCTATTGAAGTGAATGGGAGATTTGCCAGGGACTTCAATGGGACATCATTCCACCCTGATCTTAGTTTTAATTTTAAATGAGTTTTGAGTTATTAAATGTTATTTCTAATCTACCAATATCCAGGGATGAATTACTTCTTTCTCAGCATTTTCTCTAATACCCAACACTGCAGGATCTAAGTGCAGCACAAGTAGACCTGCACTGTGAAGTCCTTGGGAGACTTCATGGAGTATTCTGCTCTTCACCTTTCCCATTTATGGTGGTAATTGCATAAGTGGTCAGACTCTGGATTAGTCTAATTGTCTCTGCTGACTTGTTCCACATCCAATCCCCCTCAACCAAGAACACCATCCTCATCACTATCTCCAACTCCACCCAGCCATACAATAATGAAACTGCAGCATTTTAAACTACTAATCTCCCTTCAAAATTTCACCTCCCTCCCTCCAGATAATTGGGCTCAAAATCTTAAGGGAGGAAGTGAGAGCTCCTCATAGTTCTGGTCAGAGCTGAACCACCAGGAAAACAGATATTCTAATGATATTTTGACTGTAAGTAGTAAGTGTTATGTTCTATTTTGTTCTTTTCTTTGTCCTTTTCAGTTATGCACCCATTATCATGGTATCCAAAGCTTAAAAGGAGACTATGGTTTCCCTATGAAGTTTCCCTATGAACACCCCAAGATATTAAAACAAAACCAAAAATCCAGACATTATGAACTTCAGAAAGGTACAATTTGAGCTCAGTTCTAAATAAAGCTGAGGAATTAAGAAGATTCTTCTTGTATCTGAACCACATAGCTCTTCCTTGTCTGAATTCACCACAGCTAGTTAAGTATTACTACAGATAGCTTTATATTTCCTAAATCAAGTGTAACAGCAACAAATATTTCTTTAAGTGTTAGTTTATATTAAAGCATGGCTGCTTAATGATCCGTCAGTTCTTAATTTTAGCTGCTAATTATGCTTCTTTTGCTTGGATTCACACACTCTGGACATTATAACAATATATGAAAACACAATTCTAACAAGCCCATTTTTTCTTTCTTCCCCTCCCCCCCCAAACATCAAACATTTATGGCATGGTAAAGTACCTACTTTGGGAAAAACAACCAATAATCCAGGCTGTAATTTTTATAAATAAATCTGGCATTTCATCAATGCCTTAAACGTACATTATAAATCTGTTACAATGCTACAATACTACTGCTGTAAGACAGTGCAAGTTCAGTCCCACCAGCCTAAAACTGAGTCATAAATACATACTGTAATTCATGCTCTCTGAAGATCTGTAGTCCCGTTTAATATCCTTGTGTGTATATACTAAAACCAGACAGGTAAATCATTTGCAATTTTAACCAAATATATTAAAACAGAATCTCTGATGTAAAAAGCTTATCAGTTGTGTGAAACATGAAGGGTTAACTAGTTCAGTAAATAAGGGAATGAGCACATGGATTCCCTCAAAATTCAGCACAGGCTAGAAGATTTCCTGAGAAGAAACATATGGCTTACTGTATGCTCAAATATGGAGAAAAGGAGTGGAACAGGTTCCACTATCAGATGAGAAGCTTCTGGAAAAAAAAAATCTTCCCCTTCTTATTTAAAACTTTTCAGAAAATACAATTCTTCCATGAAGCCTTCAACAATAATCCATCCAGTTTTTTTTTTAATGGTGTCCTCCCACTGTCTTGAAATATGGCAGTGATAAACTGATATTTGTTTTAATAAGGGACTCCCTCAAAACTTGTTTAGCTAACAGAATGTGGCATTTGCTGGGTAAAATATTAACCCCCTTACTTTTCTCTCCTCACCTAAGCTTCTACCCCAAATCATTTCTCACTGCTCCCAGAGGACATACATTGATTTCTTCAAGTTCTCTGCTGGCAGCATGTGGTTGGGGGCAAATCACCCTGTGTGTTTGGCAGGGGCATGGTTAATCAAGAGAGGAACTGGTCTTCCTCTCATTAAGGGCTGGGTAGTTGATTGGGGAACAGATTTTATTTAGTTTTTGAAGCAGATGGGTCATCTGTAGCAGTGGGTCTCTCTGGGCTGTTGGAGGGAATAGGATTCCCCTGGGTTGTGGTGCTGGCTGATTTGGCAACAGGTTTCCATGCGCCATCCTAGTACAGATTGTTCAAACTGTGGGCTGGGCTAGAAAGGGGGAAAGGTGGCCTTCAGCTGCTGAAGGGCTTGCATTCAGTGGAGTGGTAGGTGGGCCAAGTCTCCTCTTCTCCTCCTCCTTCTGTGCAGAGACAAGTCTGTCTGTATGGGGGTGTCTATGTGATTTATGTCCTATGTTTTCCAAGTGGAACAAAGGGACTCCGGGATAGTGAGGAGCCAGACAAAAATATTCAGAGATCAGTATGTCAGAAGTGACATTAGGGTGATCCAAATGAGAAAGCAGAGCTTCCATATCCAGGAATTTTTTTCTTAAGTGGGGACTGCAAAGCAACACTGGGACATCCAACACACAGCAGAATAGGCAGACAAAATGCCTCAAGGAGATGGAATGAGAGCGTGGAAAATGGTGAGAGAGAACATGTTATGGAACTTTTTCATAGACATTGATAAATGCTGTCATGTACATGGGGTTACATATTTCTCTCACTTTCTGTGTTCCCCACGAAAAGGAGTACTTGTGGCACCTTAGAGACTAACCAATTTATTTGAGCATAAGCTTTTGTGAGCTACAGCTCATTTCATCTTTATTTGAGCATAAGCTTTCGTGAGCTACAGCTCACTTCATCGGATGCATCTGATGAAGTGAGCTGTAGCTCACGAAAGCTTATGCTCAAATAAATTGGTTAGTCTCTAAGGTGCCACAAGTACTCCTTTTCTTTTTGCGAATACAGACTAACACGGCTGCTACTCTGAAACCTGTGTTCAACACTATGACCTATATGGAGTGTGCATGAAAGGACAAATCCTGCCTTTCTTATGAGAGTCTTCCTCTTACAGAACTCCCACTCAATTGCTGCAGGAAGGATTGAATAAGGATTTGCCTCTAGCAGCGCTTTACAACCTTACTTTACAATTTCACTACATTTTTGAGGATCATAATGATAACATTTTTCGAGATTATTTGTTTGATTTTTTTTAACAAGTAGTATAACTAGCCATGATAATATGAGCTATTGTACTGAAGTGTTACTATACTCACATTGCAAAACATTTTTTTACTATAGGGACTGCCACTGATTCTTACTCATGTTGAGTAGGACTTTACTCTTTGAATGTGCCCAATTGGCAACAAGTGGTACATAATTTAGCATTATGTAATATTGTTGCCATAAAATTTAGTTAACATTGTTGAATCATCTACATAGTTTTCATCAGCATATAGTTTTGATATGGTCATTTTCCACCATTAGATCTCCGTAGAACAACATACTCATTAAAACTATGTTGATGTCATAATGTGTCTTGATTTGTTGCAATGGTGTCAACATGAGACTGTCCATCAGTTAAACTCCAATTTAAATGAATGATCATTACAATATTAATACAAGAAAATGGAAAGGACTAAAAGCCTGATCCTGATCCTATTTCACAGATTCACAGATTTTAAGGCTGGAAGAGATCATTAGTATGATCTTCTGTATAACACAGACCATAGAATTTCACCCAATTACCCCTCTAATGAACCAATAACTTGTGCTTGACTTAAACATGTGCTCTAGAAAGGCATTCAGTCTTGATGTGAAGACATCAAGAGGTGGAGAATCCACTACCTCCTTGGTAGTTTGTTCCAATGGTTAATCACCCTTAATGTTTAAAAAAAAAAGCCTTCTTTCTAAATGGAATTGTCTGGCTTCAACTTCCAGACATAGTGTTTTATATGCCTTTCTCCACTAGATGAAAAAGCCTTTAGTATTCAATATTTATTCTCTATGAAAGTACATATACACTGTCATTAAGTCACCTCTTGATCTTTTTTGGTAAGCTAAACAAATTGAGCTCTGTGTCTCTCACTGTAAGGCATTTTTTCTAGCCCTTGAATCATTTTTGTGGCTATGTTTTTCCCCCTCTAATTTTTCAACATCCTTTTAAAAATATGTACACTAGAATTTACACAGTATTCCAGTATCAGTCTCACTAATGCCATATAAGGATGTAAAATCACCTCTCTGCACCTACTCACTATTCCCCTGTTTATACATCCAATGATTGTATTAGCCCTTCTTGCCACTGCTTTGTACTTGGAGCTCAGGTGAAGTTGCTTGTCCACTATGACTGCTAAATCCTTTTCAGAGAAATTGTTTCCATGAGATCTTTACTTATTCTGCAGGTATGACTTGCATTCTTTATTCCTAGATGTATGACTTTTCATTTAGCTATATTAAAACTCATTTTGTTTGAAATCGGTCCAGTTTACCAGCTGATCCAGTGTTGTACATATTGAAGGCAGTGGGTGCAGAATTAGGTCTAACAGCCAATGTCCTCATTCATCAAAGTGCTTACACACATGTGGAGGACAACTGGTTTGAACTAAAGTCAGCTTTGCGGGAAATGGCACACAAAGTCCTAGGAGTGATTAAACCAGTGCCAAAAAGGATAAGGGGGAGGCTTGGTGGTGAAATCATCAAGTTAAAAACTCCATTGAGAGGAAGAAAGGGTAACCTTCAAAAAAATGGCAGCCCAGTGGCTTGAGCAGTGATAAGATGGCCTATGTGGAGGCAAAAAAGGAGGTCAGAAGAAGTATTGTGACAGCTAAAGTATGGCTTGTGATGAGCTATATAACCGACTATGAGGACACGAAGGACAGAAGGCCATCTATAAACTCCCCAAGTGAAGAGAGAAAATGATGAGGGATGTGAACGAGTTTGCTTACATTGGAAATGAATATGGTATTTTGTAAATGAATGGTGAATCAATCAACAATGTTTGGAGTGATTATTTTGAAAGAGTGATCGATGAGGAGAACCCAAGGGTGGAACTGAGAACACGTAAGCCAAATTGGGGCATGATAGATTGTATACAGGAGGAAGAGATTGCAGAGGCATTTAGGAAAATGAAAAAGAAGAAAGCCCCTGGCTGGATCCAGTACCAGTGGATCTGTTGAAGTTATTGGTAAGTGAAAACATCAAATATCTTAAAATTTTGTTCAATTATATTTGTAAGAAAGGGAAATATCAGATGAATGGCATAAAACTTTATGGTGCCTATTTTTAAATATGAAGGAGATATAATCGCTGACCCCAGATAGGGAAGGGGTAAAAAAGAAGAACAAAAGTTTAAGCATGTGATTAAGTCTAATTGAAGTCAGTGTGTCTTAAGCATCCTGATTCTGGGCTTATATCCTGATTCTACTGCCTTTTGCCACTGGCTTCAGGATTTGGCTGCAACTTTTTGACAAAGATAACTTGTGATTACATTTTCAGCAGTTCTACAACTTCAACAACATTAACGGATTTAAACCATGCTTTTCATAAATTGAATTCATACTAATACTTTTTATACTACCTTTCAACACAATGCAATTTGAAATGGTTGCAATATTATAAGACATTTAAGCAATCTTGAACTCATTCAGCCTGGCTGACGAGTGGCTTCCTTTGCTTCAGTTGAGATTAAAGCTTCTTCGTGGATAAGCTGTCAGAAGATACTCAGAGAGAGTGTGACTGCTACTTGCTTCTGAGAGCTTCAGAGTGCCACTTTTGAGTTCTGCAACCTCATAAATTCGGGAAACTTGGGACTACTATTGAGCTAAAGTTAGGTCATGCAGAGCTGGTGTCAAACCACTACATTAGCCTATTGTAAAGAAGTGCAGTCTTTTTTTTTATCATATTATCAGCTGTCATCATATGATTTAAAGTAAGAACATTGTAAGTAAAGCAAGAAGCTGATCGCTGACATGGACGTTACGAGAACTGATCAAAACAAAAGTGAGACCACTGAACGACTATACACAAGGGTAAAGGGGATAAAGACAAGTTTCCAAGGTATAAAAAATAATTCCCAAGGCACAAATGAAGAAGCTGAGAAAAACCCAGCAAAATGAAGACCTCATCGTAGAAACAATGAGAGTCTGACAGGAGATCAGAACCAATACAGGGAGGTCACTGCAGAACAGGTGTCTGTGCTCTGAAAAAAGGAAGTGTATGTACTTTAGCAATTTCTGCTAAATTAAAACCTGATGTGATGTGTTCAGGAAAAGAAGATGAAAAGCTGATGGCTGTTAAAAAAATTGATATGCCAGATCTAAAAAAGCAAGGTGAATAATATATATGTTAATGCTTAATATATTTAGAACAATTACAACTGATTTTCATTTCTGTTATTAAATTATTATTGCATTTGCTTTAAAAATAAGAAGCTTCCTGCCTTTAACATAAACACTAAAAGAAAATAACTAAAAGCTTTAAACTGATTACCTGCTTCACAGTAGGGTGATTGCAGTCAATTGCCAGTACCTCTGTAGTCTGTGTAGCTCTGCTTTCTAGTTAATTCTGAAAAGTTTGTTGACATGCAGCTATCACATACTGATGTAATCTGGAATTTTCTAAGATTTAATAAAGAATTACCATCTTAATTTTGTACTCTAGTTTTGTAAATGTCACAAAGTAGGCAATATAATATTATCTTTCATCAAGTCTGAAGTTAGAATGAGCCTATCCCTCAAATATTTGGTCGGACACTTTACCAAAGGGCAGATGCAACTGATTAATATTCATGTCACCCACTTCTGTTTTTCTTTGCAACATTACCTTATTTGGCCTTTTAAGGTAAAAGCAGTATATTATTGAATGGTAAAAGCTGTATATTATTCCTAGAACATTCCTCAGAATCTGGTTTCTAATCAATACCACAGGATATGCTAAAGTCTGTTCAATAATTATGTCTCCAAACAGCCTAAATAATATTTACATTCTTGGTGAGTGAGAAGGTAATTGACAATAAAGCTGTAAAACATCTTACTTTTCAAATTTTCCTTGTTCCCTCAGATTTTTCTTGTATCTCACCAAATTTTTGCAATGAGCAAGGAACAAAAAAATACATCTTTCTTGGTAAGATCAGAATGTGCTTTAAATAGGATGAATAATGAAACGCGACACAAATTATGTGATTTCTTAGAAAATTACAATTAAACCCCCACTCCAAAATTTTCAGAGCAGAATGGGATTTTAGTAAATTACTTCCCATTAATGTCAATGGGAGTTGTGTAGCAAAAATCCATTTGTGAATTTTTTTGGAAGAAAAAAGACAATGTTCTTCAGAAGAAAAATATTTTTTAGAAATTTGTAAAGATCAAGAGCTTTAGGAACTCACAGGCTGGAGAAGGTAATTGTATACCATTAAATCGGTCCCCTGTTACACTGAATAACAATTGATGGTGTTGAAATCTCATTTCTCAAAATCCCTTTAACTTTTTAACATGCTACCTGAATCTGGGGTATATCATTGGGTACTCTGGAGCTATTTACAGTACAAATAACCAGTGGTTACCTCACTTTTTCAGGTGTTTATTATTATGCATGTGAGAGTACAGCATATTAGCCTTCCCACAATACCTTATTTCTTTCTCAGTAGTGATGTGTAGAAAAATCTCCATACTGCTCATACACAGACAGGTACTTCCATGCTGAAAGCATGTTTTTATTGCTTGAGCAGTTAAATTTTAGGGCAATAACAAGCACTAACAGTAATAATTCAGCTCTGTTTGACCACTCTTTGCAAAACATGTTCTGCTCCATGGCCATAACCAAGCTGTTTCTGCTCAGTTCAGGAGCTTTCCCAACTGAAACTAGGCGATGATCAATTCAGTACAGAAGCTGGTTATGGAAATCCATGTAGTGGTACTGGTCATATTCTACATTCTTCCCAAGTGAAATATATATTCCAGTTTATACCACTTAATTCTCATGTTAAGATTTCAAATGGAGCTTAGTGTGGAGGGCTTTGCACTGGTCATCTCAAATGAAGAGAATTTAGGGTGACCCGATAGCAAATGTGAAAGATCGGGACAAGGGTGGGAGGTAATAGGCACCTATATAAGAGAAAATCCAGCATACCAGGACTGTCTCTATCAAATCAGGACATCTGATCATCCTAAGTGAATTCCAGCCTTAGTGTAAAAGAGGAGCTCATGGATGTTTGTCAGGCATGCCTTTTTCTAAACCAATAAGTTGTGGGGTGGGTGAAAGCAATGACAAAGGTCAAGTAGAGTGATCAGGACAGTAGCCATCTTAGAGCAACACTCGAGAGCTAGTAGATCTAGATTTAAAATAAACAAACAGCGGGAGAGTGCTTTACAATCTGACTGGAAAGTGATGATTTAGTGAAATGAGGTTCCTGGAATTTAAAGGTAAGATAAAAATAGAAGCTGCATGTCAGCTCCTTTCAACCATAAGTGTTAATCAGGGCAGATGGATCTAACTCTAGCTGGGGGTGCTTAAATCCCTTCGGATCTATTTGCAACCTGCTGCACATAGGTCTTTTTACATTAGGCAGCTGTTTTCAGCAAACATTTCTCACATCATCAGTGATTTTGCAGGTGTAAGCTTCCCAGATGAGTGTTTGCTTTTAAAAGAGATTCCTCTTTCTCTCTCACTGCATCTTTCTTTGTTGGTCAGTATAAGGTAAATAAGTTTGCAGCAATCTACATGATTTATACAATACTACTGTGATATTGATTCTCATTTTTGCAGTGAGCTGAATGCAACTGATGACAGAAAAGCTGTAACAGAAATACAGTCACGTGCTAGATTGTGCCTTTAGGCACAGTCTCAGTTAAGGGTTGGTGCACTACCCCTGAAGGCATTGTAACTCAGAAACACGCCTCTGTGTCACAATTCCTCTTTGCTCTGATGCAGTAGTAATTCGCTGTGGCCTATAACAGCAGTGCAGGAGGGTTACCAAATATTCCCCATCTGTGGGGAACACTACAAAACACTACAAAAGATGGTAAACACCCATTTTTCATGCTTTGTGTGTATAAAAAGATCTTCTATACTTTCCACAGTATGCATCCGATGAAGTGAGCTGTAGCTCACGAAAGCTTATGCTCAAATAAATTGGTTAGTCTCTAAGGTGCCACAACTACTCCTTTTCTTTTTACGAATACAGACTAACATGGCTGTTACTCTGAAACGAAACACAATGTTATGTTTCACACCAGTCTTCCCTGCTGGAGTTTCATTTATTATTAGTATTAAACAAAATCCCTCACTCTGGACTTCCCCAATCATTTCTAGGGTTTCACAGTTACCCTGCTATCAAGGCTTCACCATGTTTTCACCCAGGAAGGCCTCCCATTAGTTTTGCTATTAAGTCTGTGCCCCAGCTCCCTCTATGCAGGTAACTACTCTGGACCCTTGGCACTGCCCTTTCCTAAGCAAATGTCATCCTTCCATTCTCCATGGTGAGGCCCACAGCATCTCTTTTTTCCAATCCATGGTCTATGTGTGTTTGAGAAGCAGGCTCAGACTTTTATCTCCTGCCTTCTTCACATTATCAGTAATATGACCCCGAGCCTACATTCCCCATCAGTTGCTCCAGACTACATCCCCAGAAGTCCTGGTTTTAAAGGGTAGAAGCCTTATAACAGCAGTGCTGGGTCATGCCTTGACTTTCAGGACCACTACCTTTTACAAACAGCCAATTACAATACTCTCTCTGATGGCACAGCTGCCCTGCCCAGTGAGTAGCGGGGATGTAACATAAGCCCTGCCCGTTCTATACCTTCCTACCTGTCTGTTGGGGCTGCTTTGGAGAGTTAGTGAGTGTGCAGCCTTGCTTACTACTATGTGCCAGGATGGCTGTGCAGGAGTGGAAGGCTCTTGCTCCTTTCCCTGGGTGCTTAGTGTATGTCACAATCTAGTCCTGTGTGTATAATCTATACAAAGACAGGTTACCCTGCTATTGCATGGCTGTCATTGAGAGCTTCTGCTGAAAAATGATCCATTAATTCTTTTTGTAAGAATACGTGTCTGCTCATGATATTAGTGACTGAATTTTATTCTCCACCAAGCTCTTGTCGCTGTGCTTTAGTTGTCTACCTGGTTCTGACTGTCCTAATGCAGAGTTAGCTACCTATCCAGGAGAGAAGAAATTTCTGTAGGTGTATAGAGCATAAAGATACTGGGGATCAATTGGTATTAAAGCTGTTATATAAATGTAAGTTATAAATATATTGTTATTCAAATACTTGAACATGTGTGGGCTTTTGTTAAATCATGGAAAATTTGATTTTTTTTATTTCAAATGTTCTCATATCAACATATTATATTTTAATAGCAATTATTCCTTATGGTTCATTACAAAAAATTATTAGTAATGAAATATGTTGTTAGTAATGAAATACTATCACAGAAGGAACACAACATTTAATGAGTACCAGAGTCATATTCTGCATCATAACTACATCATATGATGATTAATGATGATTTTTCATTATAAAATATGTTAATCAAGGAAATAGGTTTATAGTCCCTCTTCCTTCCCAGTTTCATTAATTAGTAATTTATGTTTGCAAAATTATAATCATTCATTCACATGCCAAGGACAGCCTACAGTATGTTAGACTAATTATCACTTGTGTTTATTTTAAGAGTTTTATTGATTCAACCTTTCCACTTTTAATACAACAAATATTCAAAAAGATCTGTTTAGCGTGGTAGAATTTGTGGGAGGCTTTGAGGATGAAGAGATGTTGCTTCTCTCCTTCATCCCTGACCCAAAGAGGCATATGTGTAATACAACGCTTATCTCTGTGGAGATAGGTGCTGTGAGAGTGCGTATGTATCTAGGAAGAGATTTTCAAATGTGCCTAAAGATTTTAGGAGCAAAAGACCCATTGAAACTCAGTGGAACTTGTGCTCTGAAATCCAATATGCCCGTTTGAAAATCTCTCCATGTTGATACATAAATAAACATCAACTTCGCTTCAGCCAGCTAGGCATAAATAACAAACAAAACAAAACAGAAGTCACTAAGTATAGATTTAAAAAGGCTCTGAATAAGAAACCATATTCCTTCTTCATATAATGGTCTGGAGGTTTTAGTTAACATATATTATCTCCCAAGTCTGTCACTCTGCATATCTTTATGACTACCGGCCTATCTCTTTCTCTAGTCCTCTTCACCTCCCAGCTCCGCTATTCTGTTTCTTTACTGTCATTGAGAAGTTAGTGATAAAGCTTCCTTGACAAATAAAAAAATTTAACTACACCCATGCTGTTTACCCAGTCATAGCTGAGCAATAACAATGTCAGAATCCTTTAAGAAAGATTGAGTGTATTTGTGTATTATGACTAAGATATTATAGCAGTTACTATAAAGGAAGATTTTACCCCTGCAAAAGCATTTCAGTGTATTTAAATCAGTTCCTTTGCATCCCCTGGTTTAAGATATACTGCAAGTAGCTTATAACTTGTGATGTGCCAGAGTAGCAATTTGTGTGGCCAGCCATCCGTGATCTTTTCTAGTTCACAAACAAAGTGGAAAATTTGACATTTTCTCCACTTTCATCTACCATGCTTTGAAAAGTTAGGTTTGAATAGAGCCTGTCTGACACAAAAGACTGGCTTCTTTCCAGTTCTGATGTATTCTGTATTGCTACATTTCACTGGACTAGGCTGACACAACATGATGCAAGAAAATATGATGCAATGCCATGCAACTCATCGGATTAAGTTGGCTGGAGCATATTGGATTCAAAACTATTTTGGTACATTGTGGCGGATGAGAAACTCTTGGGAAGCAAGATAATTTGTGCTGGTTGCAAATGACTTGCAGCAGTGGATACTGTTGTATGTTTTAAATCACATAATCATTTCTGTTTTTATTTAAATAGATCTCCTTTCCATGAATGTTAAACCATCAGTTGAAAATGCTTTGCTTATATATTACAGTGCAATAGCAGAAATTTGTTATAATATGTCGTAGTATCTCTTCATATAGAGATACACTCTTACTTTTTTGTATACACAACTGTTTTAATTACAACACAACAGCAGTTGAATATTTACATATAATAACTGTTAAAAAGATTAATTATTTTGATGTATTATTTTATTAAAGTAGCACTCAAAGAGCCCATTTAGGATCAGAGACCCATTGTGCTGAACAAACACTAGGAAAAAAATAGAAAAAATCTTCCCAAGTTCAAATAAAAAAGAACAGCTTGTTGACCTCACTGGTGTGTATGGGTTGTGACAATTGTGGCTGCTGATGACTCCTGCCAAGCGAGGGGGGAAGGGAATTCTCTCTGTCCCTGAGGGTTGGCTTCTCCCCTCAACAGGGCTGTTCTTTGTCCCCTTAGGATGTAAACTTTATATTGTTGAAATATAGATTTTTAAGACATACTGCTTACTTATTTCCATTTATACCAGAATCCTCACTAACCTGTGCTGTTTTTGTTTGTTTGGGTACATTTCATAATTTAACCCAGATAGTGGTAGTACCCTGGTGGTACCCAGGATTTAGGTAGTGAGGAATCTGAATGTATGCACTCTCCCTTTTCTGGTCAAAGGCATCACTTTGCAGCAAATTCCCTCCAGCCAGAAGAGATAGATAGGATTTCTTTCATAACTCATTAGTGTTGCTTCTAGCCTGATAACTCACAATTCTTTCTGGATGAGCATCACTTTTATGAGTTCTGGTCTGACAACTCAAATAGCATTGAGGGTAGGAAGCTAGGTGGTATAAAGCCAGAATTCACAAGGCTGGAGTCTCTTGTCAGGGAACTGAAATTGAGACTCAGGTTCTTGCCTAGAGCTGGTTGAAAATTTTCAGGCTGATCTTTTTTCAAACTGAAATTTGGATTTTCAACAAAACAAAACAAAATTACAGATAGCATCTGCTTTTCTGGAAATTTTACTTTTTTATTATCAGAATATTGAAAAACAAAAACTCTTCAGTTTTTGCTGAACACTTTAATGAAAACAATTTTCTTCATTAACATCTTTCCCCATTTTCTAAACTGTTCTGTTCCTGCCCTTTCTGCCAGAGACAGGCTGAGAGCACCACGTGCAAAGCATCTCTTCATGCGCCTGTCTAGTGTTCCCCTTCCCATCCCTTTCAAAATGTTTTTGGTATGCACAAAATTCATTTTTTCAGTAGATGATTCACCTCCTCCTTTGCTTTCCTACAAGGCCCCTCTGATTTTACAGTCAGTGAGGTCTGGGTCTTCATAATCTAGTTATTGTAGTCTCAAATTTCCATTCTTTCAGATTAAGGCCTATGGAGTAAAATACTGTTATCTCTATGTTGACACAATTCTAACAGTTCAAATCTGAACCTGTTATAAGCAGGGCCTGCTTAAAAGAGAGATTCTGCTCTTGGAATTTGATGTAAATGTGAAGAAGTTAGAGTTACAACACCTCTTAACTCCACTGAAGTTGTTCTAAATTTACCCCATAGGAATGAGAGCAGATTCTTCACAGGGTTGGAAGAAAATGTAATTTACACCAATTTAGACTCCCTTAAGCAAAATTATGGCTTAATTTACACTGATGTCAAAGGAGTAAAACTAGTGTGAGATCAAAATTAGATCCTACTATTTACCTTGGAATTTGATTTATGTGGTCTGTTGAAAATGTCAGGAAATACCATCCCATTGTATAAGGAAACATTTAGCCATGTAATCTAAAACAGTTTAAGGTCCATTGTATTATCCATTATGTTGCAATTAAGACTAAAGTATATCTTCTAATTAGTTTTTAGTGGGGCTTTTATGCCACACTGGAGAGCAAGGTGTTAAGGAGCAGCTCTGAGCTCAGGCAGCCTCACCCATCCACATGTGCAAAGTCTGTACAAGCTAGAGGCAGGGCTTTAAAAGGGGCAGCAGAGCAAGTCAGAGGCAGGCAGTGGAAGGGAGCAAATGGCTGCTCTGAGGGACAAATACTGGCCAGGGGCTCATTGCTTGAAGCTTGACACCACAGACCTGTGCAAGCCCATGAAAGAGAGGAAGGTGACTGAGTGTGCAGGTCAGAGACTTGATTGGACTGATTTACTCTGGGTAGCTAAAGGAGACTGGGGTAGAAGTGGTCCAGGGGGGCAGCGGCTTAGCACCCCAAGGTGCTGAGTGTAGCTGCTCACCACTGGGTCCTGGCCCAGAGGCTGGTGGCGAGGGCAGGCCCAGGCTCCTCTCTACCCACTGTAACCCTTCTGCCCGTCAGAGTCGGCAGCAACAAGGGCCGGGTTCAGTATTTAGGGGTTCCATTCCAATAACACAATGCAAAACCGGCTCGAGCCCCCACCCAGTGACCTGGGACAAATATATACCACCCCCGCTGGGCGCCTCCAAGAGGCAATACTTCCTCTCTCGCAAGCACAGAGTCTGAGTGTAGAAAAAAGCCTTTTAATAACAGAGAGAAACAATGTGGCATTATGTTGGGGAAACACCACCAACAGGATTCATAACACAACCCATGAGCAAAAAACCCACCCCAAGCAAATCGGGGCGTGTCCTTTCCCTTTGGTTCTTGAGTCTAGCAACCCAAAATCCCAAAAATCCAATGACCCAAAAGTCTCTGTTCCTGGTCAGGGCAGCCCCAGAGTTCAAAAGTTTATCTGCAGAGTTTTACCTCCCAACCTGGGTGGAGATGGGGGGGGTGTTAAGGGGCACCTTACATGGTCCAAAGCTGATTGCCCCACTCTCCATGGGGCTCCGCTCTGCCAGCCGCCCCCATGTGCTGCTCCAGGCATCCGACAAACTGCTCTGCTCCATCAGCCACTCTGTTCTGCCAGCCGTCCCGCAAACTGCTCTGCTCCACCAGCTGCTCTGCTCTGCCAGCTGTCCCACAAACTGCTCCACCATATATCCTCAGGCTCCCCCATTACTTAACATAACACTCAGTGATTTCAGCTCTTCATAAGTTTAGCTCTTTTGTGATTTCAGCTTGTAGTAGGGGAGCCTCAGTGCTGGTGCACCATTAGCCCAAAGTGAATTCAGCTCAGTAGCCTGTAACTAGACTCCTAATGGAATCAAAATTAGCTCTGATATTCCACAGTGGAGAGAGGAGGAAGTGCAATTAGCATGTAAGGCCCTTACCAGAGGGTCCATACCACCAAGTATTAATACATATCCCCAGCCTCTCTCCATTCACTGGGGTTTGGAACGCATGAGCCTTGCCTAGCGAGTGCTGCTTAGTTGATGGTGAGTCCCTCCATCATAACAAAAGGCCAAGTACAGTTCCACTGTCCTTGATTCACATAATCAGGATAATAACAGTTTATTCCTGCCCCAATAACAGAGTAACTGGGGCTCCTGCGGCAGCCAAAGTGACCATATAGGCAGGGTGGGTGTGCCTATGCCAATGAGATCAGCCCCTGAAGTTCTTTTCCACAATCCACCATGACTCGCCAACAGATGTCAGGGTAGAGCTCATCCTGACTCTGCTTACACCACTAAGGGAGGACATTACAAATAGTAGAGTCTTCACCTAGGGTGAGAGACCATCTGAAAAGACCTTGACTATTCAAGGGCCCAGACCGCAAATTCCCTGTGCTTAAATCCTTGGGGGCAGGAGCAGAGAAGGACAGGACTGTGTTTTAACAGGGAGATGATCTGCCAATTCCCGTCTGACCTTAGGGAGCACTGCTGGTGATTGTTCACTTTAAACATACCCATATGCAGCATGTTCAAAATGCGCCTCATTCTAGATCACTGGTCCTCAAATTGTGGGGTGCACCCACCTAGCGGGTCATGGAGCACCACCCAGTCTCACTTTGCCCCAGTTCTGCTCAGTTGCTGACTCCAGCCACGGCCCCTGCTTCCAGCCACTGCTCTGACCTGCAGCTCTGTCCTCAGCCTCTGGCTCCTGGCCTAGCCGCGGCTTTACACCTGGCCGGAGCCCCTGTCCCACCCCTGGCTCTGACCATGGCTCTGCTCCCAACACTGCTCCTGCCCCCAGAGCAAGCCACAGCTCCGGCCCTGTTCCCCACTGTGGCCCTGCTCCTGGCTCCAAACCGTGGCTCGGGGGAGGAGGTGTGGACAGAAGTAAGAGGCACTGTGATGTAAAAAAATTGGGGACCACTGTTCCAGATAGATACAGCATGGACCCGTGGCCAGTAGGAGACTATCCTATATAAAGAGAATGTTTTAAAGTAAAAATAATAAATATGTTTGGCATCACGCAGGTGAGAAAGTCTCACAATGGAGTTAAGTTTCTGTCTATACTAGAATAATCAAATATGCTCTCAGTGCTCAGAGTAACAGCCATGTTAGTCTGTATTCGCAAAAAGAAAAGGAGTACTTGTGGCACCTTAGAGACTAACCAATTTGGTTAGTCTCTAAGGTGCCACAAGTACTCCTTTTCTCTCAGTGCTGTGATAATTTTGCTCCCTACAATTGTGGGATACCCAGTAGCTTTTTATATAAGTATGTAGGAACATAAAAGTAGCTTCAGGTGGTGAAATTTTGTCATTGCCAATAGGCAGAGACTGGTGTTAAGTCACAGCATATCATCACTTGGTGGCTTCTGGGAAAAAGGAACGTTAGAAGGGTACTCTGGAATCTAGACACAAGCATATAGCACTAGGAGAATCTGCTTCTAATTCCCATCCCGCCACCCATGAGATGTTCATTGTGTGTAATGTTTAGCTTGTTCATGACTGATACAAATGAATTTTATATGGGTATCACAATAATAGGAACCTTAGAAATACTTTAGATAGATGTTTGGTAAATGTTATAGATAAAGTAAATAGAATAATGCAATTGGACTTTAAGTGTAATCAGCCTGATTTATTTTTTGTAGGGAAACACACACACAAAATGCCCAGTATAGTGGTTAAATTTAAGATTAGTCTCTCATTACTAGTTATATATAAATTTGCCACAAAAACAAAACTCGAAGTATCATAGCTACTTTTCAAGTATTGTAAATACTCATGTGTTCCAATAAAAATAGATTCTTGATGAGGTATTTTGTGTTAACTTATTCTCAACACACATTGCTGGTATAATAAGAGTTGATAGAGAACAAAAGATTTGAAAAAGTGCCCAAAGTAAAGAAATCAGAGACTGACTGTTGTGGCAGCCATTGTGCAGAATAAGAATGTTTGAAGATTTGGGGACAGGTCTTATTCAGGTCATAGCTCCACTGAAGACAGTTTACACTTGAGGATATACCTCTCTTTTAAACTCTGAATATTTCACTAAGCAGTACATTTTCTTTATTGTGCTCCTACTTTAGAGAAAGTTATTAGGGTGTTTAGTGACCATGTGCAATTGTATGTGTGTACTTGTCAGACACCTACTTTGAGTTAGGTACATCCAAACTCGAATGTTACATGGACTTCAACACTACTAGAGAAGTAACTTGTCAATCAGAAAGTAAAATATGTTTAAAGATTAAATTAGAAGAATATGGTATGATGGCAGTTAGTGCTTGAATGAGAAATAATACTTCCTGGGTTGCCAAGCAACCAGCAAGATGTGTGTCAAATCGAGAGACAGATCTAAATGAATAAACAGAAGAGTTGTCTACTTTAGCTTTTGTTTCAGATGAGTGAGAGGGGGGCCCTTTGGTAAGTTAACTGGAAGGATTGCTGAGAGTTCTTTGTATCCTTCTGGGGAATTCCACAGCTTGCTTGACCCTTTTCTTTATTCCTTATCAATGATTTATTATTAATACTAGGTACAGAGTTCAAACTATTTAGTAAGTTATTGTTAAATTGCTATCCTATTCCTAATGGGAAAAAATAGAGCTTTTAAGATGGAAGCCACCTAACAATGAGTTTCTGTATTAATATGCTACCCTTAACCTTCAAATTCATTTTTTTTTCACTCAAGATATTGCTTTATTATATGAGAACATATAACATAAATGGGAAAATACTGCAGAAAAAAGCAGAAATCTCTGTTCAAATGAAAAAAAAAACAAACAAACCATGAATTCACTTCAACTGTTTTCACAGCCCTCTCTGTTCATTCTCCACAAATATTTGTAGGAGAGATTTGTAATTGTTTGCAGGAATGTTTGTGGCAAGTAAATGTCTTGTGGAAGCTCATTTAGATACATGTTTGTGGGAAGGTTGAGACTGGAAGTGCTTATGAAGACATCTTTAAATCTCTTTGATTTCCTTCCTCTTCATTATAGATGTTTCTCTAATGAAATTGCCAGGCAAAAAAAAAAAAAAATTAAAACCTGATTAAAGGAAATAGCTTTTTATGTTATAAAAGAATCAATGATACAACCCACTGCCATACAATAAGTGGATAAGAACTTTTCAGGATTAAAAACAATTTGTAGCTATTTATATGGACAATGAGAGAAGATAGTGTAAATGTTGTCCTGAGCTTTGAAATGGCCATTACTATCTCCCCAGCAGAAGACTGAGCTGATGCAGTTTTTGGCTGATCAGAGACTGATACTTTGATAGATAGCTGAGTCCCTCCATCTCAGCCAGTAAAATGACTTTGGGTCTGGAATCCATGTCAGGAGACACCTTGAAAGAAAGAAGGATAAAATAGTATGTGTCTGGTGCCCAGGGGAACAGGAGATGCATCTGCAACCCTCTGAATCTTAGGAGAGGAAAGGAGGCTCCAGGGATGCAGCCTGAGGAAAGTGAAGTGTCACTTCTGATGGAGCGCACCATTCCTGGATGAACCTACCATGTGTTAGATGCCCATATTGCTCTGAGAGTTTTCCTCCAGGGTTGTGGTGTGGTTGTCATAGCTACCAATACTAACCAATTATTGTTCAGGAGTGTGTGCACAAGCTCAGGCCTGTCTCAGGGATGAGGAGGCAACAGTTATAACATCTATAAGGGCTATAGATCAACCACTGATTACTTGGAATGAGGAGAAAACATCCCTTGAGGGCAAGTTATTGTGTAATTGCCCATCATGGGTTGTTTTGCACCTTTCTAAGGCACATCAGGTATTGGCTGTCAGAGACATTTTACTGGACTAGTCTGATCCCTACATTTCTGTGTCATCCAGTCAGGGAGTAGAAACAATATTATGTGGCTTAGGTGACCCGCTCCTCACCACACAGAATGACTGGTAACATTTGAAGATGTAGTGGAAGTATATTCACTGAAGGACAATTCATAGGCTAAATATGTATAAAGTGTTAATCGGACAATTGTTAATAATAATAATTAATAATAGTAAGAAGAAGAAGTATTAATAAAATCAGAATATATTCCCCTATGTACAGTTCACCCAGATTTAGTCTTCTGAGTGTAAAAAGAACAGGAGTACTTGTGGTACCTTAGAGACTAACACATTTATTTGAGCATAAGCTTTCGTGGGCTACAGCCCACTTCATCGGATGCATAGAATGGACCGTATAGTAAGAAGATATATATAATACAGAGAACATGAAAAGGTGGAAGTAGCCATACCAACTATAAGAGGCTAATTAATTAAGATGAGCTATTATCAGCAGGAGAAAAAAAAACTTTTGCAGTGATAATCAAGATGGCCCATTTAGACAGTTGACAAGAAGGTGGGTGTGAGGATACTTAACATGGGGAAATAGACTCAATATGTGTAATGACCCAGCCACTCCCAGTCTCTATTCAAACCCAAGTTAATGGTATCTAGTTTGTATATTAATTCAAGCTCAGCAGTTTCTCATTGGAGTCTGTTTTTGAAGCTTTTCTGTTGCAAAATTCTGAGTGTGTCTACTTTAACTCACTTTCTCTGCTTATTTTAAAAAAGGGATTCAGATCTCCTTTTCTTTAGCTAATTAAGTTTTACAAACACGCCAACAGACGTTATTACTTATATGGTGCTGTTCTCAGTGGAATAAACCTTTTCCTTGTTAATTTGCTAATACAACTAATACAGTTAATGACACATTTTTCTTTCTATTTTTTAATTCCAGCAAGAAAAGAATCAAGAAAGTTCAAGAAATAAAGGTAAGTACTAACTATTTTTAAAATGCAGAAATAATTTTAATGCCATTATCAGGAGCCTAATCTTCATAGGTGTTTAAAATAATCTTCATGTTATTTACTGAGTGTTTTAGTGTGATATAGAACCAAAGCCAAAGAACTTTTGACAAACCTACATAGAAAAAATATATATAAAAAACCTGGAGTTCACATTACTACATTTCCAACCCTTGCATAGAGTTGATCCCAATTTTATTTACAAATTATCCGGGCCTCAATGGACCTCCTTAGGAAACAATAATATTCTGTGTTTTAGGCAAGCATGCACTTCTTTATATTTATTTGCCATTGCAGTTTTCCTACATTTCAGTGATTATACACTAGATTAAAATATTATATCAGTGTAAAACAGCATGAGGCATGGAAATTGAAGGGCCTGGACCATAGGTGCTGAGTTTTTCTTTTCCCCAGGAATGCTCCACCCCCGGTCCGTACCGAGACCCCACCCCCACTCCACTCCTCCCCTAGGGCCCTGCCTTCACTCTGCCTTCTCCCCCAAGGCCCTGCCCTCGCCCCAGCTCCTCCTGCCCCTGCTCCTTCCCCTCCCCAAGGCCCCCGCCCACTCTCTGCCCTCCCCCCTTCCCCAGCCACCAATCAGCTGTTTGGCGGCACCTACAATCAGCTAAGCCAGGGTGAAACAGCTGATTGGGGATGCTCCAAACAACTGTGGCTGAGCACCGCTATTTTTTCCCCATGGAGTCAGTGCCT